>NW_020824787.1:5315000-8015449 GCF_003285875.2 Drosophila novamexicana
AAGCACATATGTTAACTAATTAAAAAAAGCTTTATATATATAAACAAGTTATTTAATTATGTTTGGCATTACATGTGCCTGTTAGTATAGAATATTATTTTGTGTGTACAATTTTTATATACAGAGGTCACTCTGAAATTGTAATCTCCAGATATTAGTGGGTATAAGAATTTTAGGTTTAATTACGAATTGGATAACAGACTTCTGAGTTTTATAAATTAATACCATAAAATGTGCATATTGGTAAATATTAAATATATCATAGTATACATTACGGCTGATACCAATAATCAGTTGGAGAATTCGGCATTCGAATCATCTATTCTACCAGACAAATCAGATGCCCAAGAGCTTTAACGGAAAGCCTAATTTAAAACAAACCGATTTACTTAAGTCAAATGTAAACTCTGAATCAGCTTTGCAGCTGGTGTGTCCGATCTTAATTTTAATTAAAATTTTGTAATCATTTGTTCTGAAATATTCTTTAATTAGTCAACAGAATGAAAGCCTGGCAGTCAGTAAACGTTTGCTTGGCCTTTGAGGCGGCGGTCTTTCGCACACCGAAAATACAATAAATGTCGGAAACTTTCAACGCCACAATGAGCCATTGCATGTGGTATAAGCCTTATTTATTTGCCGGCCATAAATAACGCTTAACGCATCTAAATCTTTAACTTTTCTGTGAATGTGCTGGCTGACTGGCTGTGCCTTTGCAGACGGTTAGAGATGTTTACCCGGCTAAGGCTAACTCGACAAGGCTTAAATTGTGGACATGAATGCCGCGTGGGCGCCTCCCTTCAATTCCAAAAGTTAAAAGTTACAAAACAATACAAAAATTGTACTGGTTACACTTCTTGGTTTTTTGTACTTATTTTGTTGCTGGGCGAGATTTATGAGCGGCCTTTTTTGCGCTTCTTTGAGCGATAACGCTTTGTTAAATTCTCTCAAGTTGAGTTTTTTTTTTTTTTATTGTTTTTCAATCTACAATCAAAATGCTAGCTGCTAAATGGAAACCTAGTTAAAAGGTTGGTGCTCTTTATTAAGTCAATCAGGTTTTTTCACACGCAAAGCGTATACTCAAAGAATTAAATTGTCCTTTTTGTTGCCCTTCGTTAGGGTTGTTACTCATTGTATGTTCGACTTTAACCTCAGACTCATGACTTGGCAATATTAAAAATTGAAACGAAATAAATAAGCTGACCTTCCCTTGGTAGACTCTTACAGGGAATTTTAATGTGAGGCGACTCTGCAAGCCCATAGACATTCTGGTATTATTTGGTTGATTGTTTTCTGGTGCTATTTTTTGCAGTAGTTTCGGATTGTTTTAGTTGTTACGTTAGCTTGGGAGTTAAACTTGCTGCAAGAAAGCACACACTCTGTAAATATATACAAGCACACACACACGCATACCTATCATACACACATATAGAGCTACACATAGGCGTTTGCTTCATTCAGATGCCTTTCATAGCTGTCATGTTGTTTCGCCAGCTGAAGGCTGCCAGATGCCAGCTAAAAAGTTGTACCACCCACGCAGCGATGTACACAATGATACGCGGGCAGACACACACACACACACTCACACACACACACACACACAAATATATACTGACAAGTGCAAACAGAACAGCACACACAAACACATTGCCTTAACCTTAACCAATGTCAGTTTTGGCACCTACAACGCTTTTGTTTTTTGGCCTGCGCATATTTTTGTTTGCTAACCCAAAACCAGAACGAGAAAGGGGTGTCGGGATTGAGCGTGGTTGGAGGGTACCATCGGCCAGTTTTGACACGCCTTCTGCCCCCGTCGTGTGTACTTTACTCACAAATTAACATATAAATTGATTTTGCACAGCAAAGTGTTGAGCTGTTGTGGATTGTCAATGCGGTTAGCTGGCGGCGTGTAGGGGACGCAGTGGCTCTCAGTTAGTGGGCCTCAAATTGCATTTCCATGTTCCGTGGATCTTAAAAACTATTTCGGCTTTAGGTCAATTACAGACCAGTAAAATATGCATGGTACTCAATACAAACGAATTTCGATAATATTTAGTAGCTGTAAAATTAACAAATAAAATTTAAAAAATGCATTTATTGAAATATTTAATTATATTTAGCAATAGTTCGAGTTTTTTGATTGGATTTTATTTGCTACTTATAAAATGCAGTTCAAGTCCTTTGAAGCTTATGCCCAGTGTTGCTGGAAGATATTTGGCAAATTGTTTTGCCTGTAAATCCTTTTAGCCTGCCAGGCTGAGAGCCTGCCTGACTGTAACTAGGTCAAGTGGAAATTGTATCTAGTGTAATACGTTTACCGGAAAACAAGAAAGCCAGCAGCTTAGACTTATTATTGTGAAGATAAGATAAGTCTGCAATAGTTATCTTTAAAATAACCACAAAATCCGTTAGAATTATATAACTAAAACAGGCAGCAAAGCACGCCTTTAGGCCCCAAAATTTATATCCACTGACCAAGTTAATTACACTTAATACGCCAGGCAAAGGTGTGTTTGTGTATTTATTTGTGTATGTATCGTGCCTTTGACCAGAAAGCTGTTTGGACATTTGTGTGCAGCTGCCCCAAGAAACTGACAGCTTGGTTATTTGTAGAGCAGGTGTCGTATGTGTGTGTCTGTGCACTGCTGTTAAATACCTGGCCAAATATTTAAGTGGAATCATGGGTCAGTCGCCCGTGAAAATGTGTGTCCATAGCGGCAGCTGCAGCTTTAAATTATTTTAATAGCCAATGAGAAGCTGGCAAAACAAATTGAATATTCTATCAATTTGCTGATGACAAAATAGTGCATAAGACGACCATCTAAATCCAATCAAAATGTATTATATATGCTGACCAAGTTTGTCTTTTGTGTCGTTTCGGCTTGAAAGTTGTCGCTGGCCAGAAAATTGATTTATCAGCCAGGCAGCCACATTAAAAATTGACAACCAAACAAATTGTAGCTGACACAACACGTGTACATTCATCAGGGATGTAGCCAGATAAAGAGCCAGCATGGCATTATCCCTAGATATTGCTAACAAAAATAAAAGCACAGCTGAGTCTCTTTATTGTCAATATTTTATGAGCTTGAATTAATTTTAAAACATTTCGACAGCTGGCACGCCCCCAATCTCTCACTTTTCTTTGCCATTTAACTTTTCTAGTTTGACATATTTTCGCATTCTTCTTCTGTTGCTGCTGCTGACTGTTGCCTGCTGTAAACTTTTTGACAACAGCCTCATCTTTGGGCCATTTTATTAGTTATGCAAATTAATGTGCGTCCATGCGTGAATGGACGTGTGTGCATATTTAATGTGTTATTTTTTTTTATTTTTTATTATTCAGTACACTTTGGTTTTATACATGAGCACATTTATTTTCTGTCCATCAAGCGGCTTTGATAAGTCAAATTAGCTTTGTTTTCAATGGCACTTCAGTGTACAGACTTTAGAGTTTAGCCTGTTTAACTAAAAGAGTATCCATGCATGTACCTAGTGCATTAGGACTGGTTCGGATAATTGGATAAGTTTTGGGGCTTACCATAAGTAGCTCACAGGTGGCAGAATATTATCATGCTTTTATAACGTGCAGTCCAGAATTCTATTAAAATGTTTGTTAACAGCGCTAAACTTTAACGATTTAGCGCTTTGTGCATATTTAATAATTTATAAATTAAACCTTATGGACAAAGGTCTTTGGGTTACAGGTCGCTCTCGCAAACGAATAGCGCAGATAGTTATTATGAAAATCTTAAGTTATAGATCAGAGAGGCTTTATAAATAACTTGAATTATTTGTGTCGGCTTGAACCTCATTCATTAATTAATTAATGCTCACACTTCACTAATTTTACCTATAAAGAACGAAGCCGTTGGATTACCCAAGAGCAGAGCAATAACTTGTCCGTCGAAGCTTTGCCTTGAAGTCTTCATTTAATGCACGCTCATTTCCTAAACACACAAAAATTTTATAACAAGCATTAATTTTAGTTAATAACTTTATAAGGGAAACTAATGCATGAGCCTGTCCAGCCAGCACACATCAGCATATCAAACACTTATGCACGCATCCGCTTCAGCGTACCCACACAAACACAAACACACACACACAAGCACACAGTCAAGGATTTAGCATTTTTCACACACAATGTTTGAGGCAACGCCTAAGACCAGGGCCTAGCATAAGACAGTGGGCTCCGAGCTGTTAGGCATAAAATAGAATTGAAATAACCATACGATAAGCTCAATTTGTGCGCAGCTTTAGTGGCGCATTAGCCATACATAAAGCAAAGATAGCCGCCATATAAGCTGACTGTCGGTGTGCGTGTGTGTGCGTTGATGTGTGCGTCACTTCCGCTTGTAATTGTAGTTACAATGTCACAATCACTAGACCATATAAACGCAAGCAAACAACACTAGAGCAAGAGGCGAAGATGTCGACAGCACGCACACACACAGGCACGTAAGCTCACACCCGCACACACACACACACACACATAGATATAGGCGTAAACAACTCACAGCGCGCACGCACACGCATGCATTTGGCCATGGTCCTGGCGCTGGTCCTGCTTCTGGCTTTTGTGTACGCTTTTAAGTGGCACAGCTCGCCCACTTGGGCGCTTTATTAGCAAAGTGAAACTTAGACAATGCCTGGCAGCCGCCTCAGTCCTTGGCTAAGTTTCGTTCTCGTTGCTCGCACTTTCCACTTTGTAAGTAGCCCTAGCCACATACGCACACACACACACATAGCAGATACCAGAGAAGACAAGAGCAACTCTCAGCCACAGCATTGCCTTGGTAATATTTACAAGTCACTTGTTTTTATGCCTACATTAATTATGCGCGCTTTTGCCTTTTGCCTTTGGTTTTTGGTAACTTTCGGCTTGTCTTTGATTTTGATGCCGTTGCCACAATTCCTGGCAGGCCTTGGCTTTGGTTACGCTCCGCTCCGCTCTGCTCTGTGGCTCTTATTTCCTTGGTATTTTTTTTGTTTTTGCCAGTTTTTTTCTTAGCTGTCATCGCAGTTCCGCTCCACCCCACTTCACTCACACTGGATCTGGTCATATTTTGTTATTTTAAAGCCCGGGCTTGTGGATTCTTCAATAAATTTTGGCACTTATGTCTGTGGTATGTGTTGGTGGCAACTCTGAAACTTAATTGGATGCCGTTCAAGTTTGTCGCTGCTGCTGCCGCTTCTGCTTTTGTGCAGCCCTCTGTGCCCATAAATGTCAGCCAGGTCGAGCTGCATTAACTGACCCAGTTGAGCTCTATCCATGGCTTTGCCCCTTTTACCCACGAGTGCCCTTTAATGGGATTATTGCGCAGTGAAACGTATAATGCGTCAGCCTCGACACTCTCTGCATTTTGCTGCTACTTTGAGCTGGTGGCAAGTAGTTGCAGTTTTTGTTGCTGTGGCCTTGCTATCATGTGCACTTTTTGGCAGACACTGCGTATGCGTAATGTGCGCATCTTAACTGTGCATCTGTCCCATATATACAGCTTTAGTGCTGCTTAGAGATTCTCTTTAGCAACCACTATCAATTTGTATGTGCATTTAGAGTATTAAATTGTTGTACAAATCTATATTTATTACACCTCTGCTAATGCTTTTAATATCTTGTTTGGCTCATGTGTAATGCATCTCCAGTTGTCAAGATACCTGAATGAAACTAAATCTACGGCAATATTCCTGCTGGAGACAGTATTCATATGTAATCAGCTATATATATTTTAGCTATTAACTATAAATATAGTAGTTATCATATTACAAATTGAGGTTCCACGATGTGTCGGTTAGTGACGAGCAAAATTAAATTTAAATTGATTAACTCTTTCTTTAAATTTTTAACATATAATTGTGACCAGCCTTAAATTGATTCGTAAAAGCCAAGAATTTTCTATTAAATTATTTTCTCTCTCTCGCTGTCTTGATGAGATCCACAAATCACTATTGCAGCTTTTCTTGTCCGCACTTTTCCACGGTTCATTTCACTTTTTGCTCGCCTACTTGACTTTCCGTTTGCATTTTCACCGTCATGCGCCATTAGAATTTTTTCAACATTTTTTAGCTGCATTTAAATCGAAGGAAATCGAATATATATAAGCCTGCCGCTTCGATTTAACAATGAAACGTAGCAGATATTAGCATATTTAGCGCTCTGTAATTAACAATGCATAATTTCATTTTTATTAAATTCTTCAGTTTAATGCATTTTTATTTGGTTTCATTTCTTCTTAATGCTTTTTACAATTTGCTTCTTTTAAATTTATTTTTATAAATTTAACTTAGAAAATTAATTTTTAGCTTAATTTGTGTATGCGTTTATGTTTGAGTGTGTTTCTTTGTGTGTTGTTTAATGTGTTCTCTCTCAATTATTAATTCTCATTGTTGTTTAAATATTTTGTTGCCATTTATGGCCTTTCATATTTATGTATTTATAAACTTTTCCCATTACCTAACACTAGCTTAATGTGTTATTTTTATTTATACACCTAAAATAATCATACTTATAGTTATCCGCCTACTTTTAAAAGTTTTTATTTTCGCACTTGCCTGCAAATTCTTTCTTAAATATTTGTTTGTCTGTGTATATTAGTTACTGTTTTCTATGCTAACATTTTTAATTCTTTTTTCATTTTGTTCTTGTAACCCGGATTTTCGTTTTAAGTTTCGGTGCATTTGCCAACTAACTCACTTGGTGAAATTAAAACTAAATAATTTGCGTATATAGCAACTGTAAGTGTGCGTGTGTGTGTGTGTTTGTGTGTGTGAGTGTTTGTTTGTGTGTGTCTGTGAACAAGTTTTACATCTAATGATTTACTATATTTACTTCATTTACAATATTCAATAGTGTGCTTAAATGATTGCTTCTGCATTCTCAACAGTTTTATGCAGTTTTTTTTTTTTTTTTTTAATTTTTCTATTGCTATTCGTTTTAGTTCTTACAACATATGAAATTTGCTTTCCTTTTGCTCAACTTTCACCTTCATCGTTATTAGTTTCAATCTTGAATTATTATATTTACACAGAATATTTTGAAAATTGCATAAAGACTTGTATTGTAATTAAAACCCAATTTGAAATTAACCCCAAAAATATTTTGAAACCTATTTGGATAATTAAAAATATTTTAGCCTGTTAATATACTCATTTTCGAACAGAACGTTCTTGTTTTGGTTCTCCAAATGTTGTCGAAAATATTTTAAATTATGTTTAATTAAATTTTGAACGAAAGCTTCGGAAGTGCAGCTGCAATATTATTAATAACTGTTTTCAAAACTATATCATATTTAAACTAGTTAAAATAATTCTATGTACAGTTAATTTTTAGAATATTTGAAAATTTTTTAAAAGTTGTTCGGCACTTTCCGCTTGAATCATCCCTTTGCCATTTTTAACACTTGCTGTAACTACATGAACTTACATTGTTTATACATTATGTTATTTGTTAAAATTAAGCAGTTTGTTCTTAAATTTGTATTTTAGTTTACGGCTACTTATTTACGATATCTACTGCTCTGTTACCCGGAAGTACCTGTGCTCTGTGTGGTAAGCGCTTTTTCGAATTGATATAAGACTTGTCCTAGAATTTTTTTGTTTTGTGAGAGTTGCCTTAAAGCTGGGCATAAAAAACCTGGGGAAAATGTGTGTCAAAGTCTTTACTTAGGACAAAAACAAATACAATAAATTATTTAAATACAGCTTGGTGCTTCTGTGGCCCAAATTAAAATTTCATAAACTAGAGCACAATACAAAAGGAAACCCTTAATGCCACTCGCGATTTGGCCGGAACACTTGGCACTTCAGCTACACGGCATCCGCCTTCTGGCTAGGATTCAACAGCACCGTGTAGGCCACTTGAGCTCATTCCCAGTTCGGTCCAGGTTTGAAATCCTTTGTGTCACCAAGCAGGTGTCGTCTCGGCAACAACACACGAGACACTTGAGTCTGGAGTGCGCAGAAGAGTTGCCACTGAATTGGGGCTGCGGGTGGAGCGGGTTTGGGTGGTTGTAACATGTGACATGTGGGCACAGGCAAGTCAATTGTCAGCCAACAACGTCGCCAAAAGCAACTCAATCGGCAAGCAAACAAACCCACAACAAACTCACACAAACACACGCATACACAACACAACAAAAGAATAGTAGGCATAGGCCTAGCATTTCTTTTGCTTTGCTGCTTTCTTTTAAAAAAGAAAATTTTGCGCGGCCCTTTTTTATGGCTTGAGAGCCCGGGCAAGACGCTGAAAAGTTTATATTAAATGAAAAACTTTTTCAATTACATCAACGGAAATAAAATGCTGCCAGCTTGCCACTCGAGGCACGCATAGCCATGGCTGGACGGCCGGGCGGCACGGTGCAGAAGCAGGAGTCGGTCCTAACAACAACAACAACAAACACAACAATAACAAATGCCAAAGCTGAAGTCAGAGCCGGGGCTAGAGCCGGTGCTGGAGTCGGAGCCTTTTGTTTAGCGGCGCGTCTTTGTTTTTCGGCTTTATTAGGTTAGGTCGCCTCTGCCCTTTTGTTATACCCTTGCAGCGGGGACAAGCAACTTGCGCAAAAAGTTTGCTAACAAAAATATTAACCATGGGGTCACAAAATATATATACAATACCATTAACTTTCCCTTTCAAGTTTTTTTCTATAGAGCATTGAACTTTCTAAACAAATAAGCGACTAATTGAACCTTGATCAGTTCCTATACAAAATAAATTACTTTGACTATCGAAATATTTTTAAGAATATATTTTTAAGTCAAAGAGGAAAAAATTGGACGATAAGAATAAAAACGAAATAAAATAATTTATCGGGCTTACTTTTCAGGCAAACAGCAGCAAAACGTTTTAGCCAAGCTCGGTGTACTCTATTCCACTGGTTCATTCTGCCAGGCTTATTAAACTTTTTGTCAATTCGGAATACTCTATTATTAGAGGTTCATTCTGTAAGAGCATATTTAATTCGGTTCACTAAGCTTCTTGTCAATTCAGAATACTCAATTTTAAAGGAATATTCTGCAAGCGCATATTTAATGCGATTCACCAAACTTTTTGTCAATTCGGAATTCTCTATTATTGATGTTCATTCTGCAAGGGCATATTTAATTCGGTTCGCTAAACTTTTTTTTGTTTTCTTCTGCTGTTGTAGTAAGTTTCAGGTTGGGTTGCGTTCTCGTCTTTTGTTTGACTCGGAGACTGTTGTTTCATCAGCTTGTTTGTCGTGGGCTAACTGCACGAAAATATACGGATACGGATACGAACACAAACTAAATCTATATAAGTACGCGCATGTGTGAGTGTGTCATCAGCGCGCGGCTATTTACAGAGCCACTGAATCGTCTAAGGCAGTATCCTGGCCGGCAGCAGCGCCACGTTGTCAAATGTCGCTCGTTTCCTGCGCATCACCCACGTAGCCCTCATCCGGACTATCAGCCAGCGGTCCATTCAGCTGCTTAAGCTTAGATGCATCCGCTGACTCCGTGTTGTTGCCGTTGCTGTTGCTGCGGCCAGCGCAGTCCGCCTCGGCCATGGCCGTATTCGAGCCGCTGGGCGATGTTTCGCTCTCATCCAACTCCGGTATGGTGGCGCTTCCATTGACCGCATTGCTCTCCAACGTGGGTGCAGGCGTCGCAGCTGCTCCTGCTGCTGTCAGCACTGGCGTTGGGGATGGGCTGTGGCCGTAGCGCAGTGGCTGTGCATGATAGCCAGGCAGGCAGCTCGGCCACTGCTGGAAGGCTGGCAACGGCAGATCGCTGCTCTTGTAGCCCTCGGGTGGCGAGGGAAATTGCTGCTGCAGCTGCAACTGTTGCTGTTGTTGCTGCTGCTGCTGCTGGGGATAGCCCTCGGCAGTAAAGCGTACATTCGGTAACTGATACTTCTCGTAGCCAACGGGAGGCGCGCGCTGTACAAACTCCGCCTCCAGGCTGTAGCGCAGGCTGGCATTTTGTGCAGCTGCCGCAGCCGCAAATTGTTGCTGCTGCTGCTGCTGTTGCTTATGGGCGCGATTATGTGGAAGCGTGCGGTAAAAGTTCTGCTGCGGTTGTTGCTGTTGTTGGTTGTGCGGCGTGGCTGCCACCTGTTGCACCAGGTGCGCGCTGCTGTAGTCGTAGGCGTAGCCATCCTGGCCTAAAAAGCAAACCGGATTCAAATGTACATCCACCTGGTGTGGCGATGTGGCTGCTGCTGCTGCAGCTGCTGCTGCGGACGCAGAATTCAGCACCGATTTCAGCTGCATGCCACGTGGCAGGGTCGTCATGGCGGCAGCAAAGCGTGAACCCATTCCCAGCATGGTATGCGCATGGGGCGTGGCCGTGGCCAGCTGATAGCAGCCCTCATACTGCCCACAGTCGCTGGCTGTCTCATAGTCGGCAGCGCCATCCAGCGAGACGGCCGTCTTCAGCTTGTGCTTGACACTCTCCGCATCGTTGACCAGATCTGGGTTCTTCTCCGGGTAGTTGCGCAGCGACGCGGGTGGCGAGCAGTAGGCGGCAGCCAGCCCGTTGCTCAGAAGCAGCGGGGGTGAGCCGGCAGCAGCCGCAGCCGCCGCAGCGTTCATCATGTTCACATTGAGCTGTAGCTGCTGTTGCTGCTGTTGCTGGTGCTGCTGGTGCTGTTGATGCTGCTGGGCATGGGTATGTGAATGAGTATTGGGCGTGGCATAGAGCAGTAGATTCTGTTTCATTTGACCGCCAAGAATGAGGCCGCCAGCGCTGCTAACGCCAACATTGGCAGAACCGCCGGCAGTGCCATTGCTGGCCTTGGTGGGTGTCAGATTGTCGCTGAGCAGCAGCCCGGCGCCGCCGTTAAGGCTATCGCCATCATTGAGTATCGAGGCACACTTCATCATGCCGGTATCCTGGCTGCTGCCATTGGTCGAGTCAGTGGCGCCAGCAATGCTGGTCACCTGGTCGCATTTTTTGCGCTTGGCCGGCTCTGTGCCGCGCTTGCACTTGACCACAATGGTGCAGAGCAGCACGGCAAAGATGATGCCGCCACCAGCACTGCTGGCCACAATGTAGTTCATGTAGTCGCGCGGAAAGGAGACCTCATTCACCACCGGCGGCTCCTTGATGATCACGCGTAGCGTATAATTGCTGAACGTGGTGCCGGCTATGTTTTGGCCCACGCAAGAGAAGGTGCCATTGTCCTCGGCACCCACATTGTAAATGAAGATCTCGCTGCGTTTCTCCTCGGCGCCACTGCCGCCGCTCTCGTCTATATAATAGTACATGTGCAGATTGTCCAGCAGGCTGTCGTTGCTCATCACCTGGCCATTGAATAGCCAGAGCACCTTCGGCTCGGGTATGGCGCGCACCAGACATGTAATGGACATGTTGCGGCCCTCGCTGACCTCCGTGTAGCTCGACTGTGGACTGACCTCGGGCAGGCACGCGAGCTGTGTCCGCTGCAATCCCTTGATTACCTGGCCCTTCAAACGCGCCGGCTCCATGCACTTGGGCTCCTCGGCCAGCGGCGTATTGTGACTAACCAGCCAGCCGTATACGTCCAGCAGGCGGCAGTCGCAGTTCCAGCGATTGCTATGCAGACTGATGCCGTGCAGCGATTTGGGTAGTATATGAGCGCCCTGGATAAAGGCAATGCGATTGCCATCCAGGCGCAGCCACTCCAGATTGTCCATGCCCACAAAGGCCTCGTTCTCGATGCGCTCCACCTGACAGTTGGACAGCTCCAGGGTAGTCAGAAAGGACAAATGCCTAAAGGCCGAAGTCTTTAACTCGCGTATGGGATTGCCGCTGAGCGAGAGGCGCATCAGCGAGCTGTAATCCTGGAACGTTTCGCTGGGCACATGCTGCAACGCATTCTCGCTCAGATCTAGCTCCACCAGATTGGTCAGTCCGCGGAATGCCTTTTCGTGTATGCGTATCAGCTGATTGCGCGACAAATAGATCTTCTGCAGATTGAGCAGGTCCATGCGCAGGAAACGCTCGCTCTGCAATACCTGAAGTCCGTTGCCGCTAAAATTGAGCACCTGTGTGCCCGGATCCATGCCCTCCGGCAGGCTTGACAGTTGCTGTCCGCCGCACTCAACCGTCTGCTTGCCGCCCTTCCATTTGCATACACAAACATCCGGCGGGCAGGCCAGGATGCACTGCAACACCAGCAGCTGCAGCAGCAATAGGAGTTGTAATTGCAATCGGTGTGACATTGTGTTATACAGTTAGTCTATTGGCTTTGTCTAAGCTTTATGAGTTTTTTGTTATTTTTTTTTGTCTTGGCTTTCCTATTTTTAAAAGGTTGTGCGACACTTGGTCACGTTTGCATGTCAAATTAGTAAATGAAGGTGACGTTTTTAGAGTTCCTCTTCCGCGTCACGCAAATATCATTAGCGACATCTAAGCGCAGTCGTTGTAATATAAAGTTGATCTCAGCTTCTCGGCTACTCGGCTTGTCTGTCGTCTCGACTTGGCAACGAATCACGTTGCCTACTCGAGTGTCAGGCAATAAAAGCGCTTCCCGCTAGCCGGCTGCTGGGCCGCCATTATTATCAGAGTGCGAGTGCTCATCATTGTGTCCACGTCGCTGCTGTCATTGCTGATGTGGCGCCCCTTTTTGCCGCAACTGTTCTCAGTGCCACACCCACTGACGCTGCTGTTGTCTGCGTCTTTTGTATTAATTTCATAAAAATGCCAGTCGCTTGATTTTTGCTTGGCCGGGCCTGTGAGTTGGCAACGCTTTTGTTATTGTCGCCTCTTGGGTCCTGCGGCTTTGCTTTACTTTTACTCTACTTTAGTCTACTTAGGCGCTCGTCCTTTTCTTCTTAGCCCTTCAACGTTTTTGCCGTTGACTGAAAAGGTTTTCGTCCTTAATGAAATTATAACGCAATTCATTTGTTGTTGTTGCTGCCGTTGTCTCTGCGGCTGCTGTCGTCGATCCCTTGCCGCATTCTTCGCATTGTGTATGCGACACGTGTACAGATTTTTGTTGCTGTTGCTTTTTCTGCTGCTGCTTTGCTCGTTAGGCGCTGCAAGTAAATTGAAGTAAGCAAAATAAACGGTTAGTTACAGCCATCTTATTCAAGTTTAAATATTTGCTTTTAAAATATCTCAAGCCAATATTAAATTCATTATTGCTAACTGAAATTTGCACTCTTAGCAAGTAAACATATTGAAGAAAGCTCTAGTCGTTGTATTCCGACTTGTTAAACTCTTTCACATATATATAGAGACAGAGTACCAGAGTAGTAAACCCCTACAGGGAACACATTATGTACAAAAAAACCCTCTTTATTAATTATATATTATTGTTCCGTATCTTAAGAGATTAAAGTAGTTTCTTATTTGATATATGTTAAAAGATTTACATCTATTTTAATATTAAATCGTAAATATAATTTGTAAAATAATGTTAAATTTCAAATTTTAGCTTTTCAGATGTTTTTAATGCTCGTAAACAAATAAAAAGTACAATTTTAATTTTAAAAATCTCATTTCATCAATATACTTCGTTTTTTTTGCGTTTTCCCGGACATCCGGCTGCAAGTAAATAGCTTCGTTATCTTTGTTTGAATTTCAACGCAATCCCCAATATAATTCTGTCTATAGCTTCCTTTATTTTTGCCGATATTCAGATAATTACAATTTTTATTTTTTATCGTGGCATGACATGTACAAATAAACGTATTTATATAGGAGTGTATGCACTTGTATTTATGTACTTTATTTCAGGTGATTTATTTTTAATAACTTTTCCAGGCAGTTGGCAAATATTTCATCGCCCGCACTTGATTATTAATGTACTTTCATTTGGCCCACTCGGAGTTCGTATGTTTATGCATAATGAATCCGGGGGATTGATTTCAACTTGAAAGTGAAATGAAAAACATGGACAGGATAAATTCATTCATATCCTATCGCCAATATGCAAATACGAGCAAATGAAAATGAAATCGCACAGCTGTACAAACAAATTCCGTGCAATTTGTTGCCTTTAATTGCATTTCGTGTTTTGTTAATGCTGAAGGGAAAGAAATACACATACCCATAGGCGCGTGTGTGCGTGTGTGGGGGTTTATTATTTCTCGTTGTGCTGATTACCTGCTCATTATGACCCTTATACCATTTGATATATGTATAGCGAGGGCACAGCTGTAGGCTGGCCATTAAATTACCTTTGCCCTTGGCAGCAGCAGCAGCAACAACAAGCTGACATTTATATTTGTCCAAATTAATCAGAGGACATTAAAATGCCAAAAGACAAAGGAAATGACAGGCAAGCAACTTAAACCAGAATGTAAATAAGCAAAAGCACAGACAATCGAATGAAGATGACAGCTATAAATCATGCAACATATTGCACTAAAGCCACTTTAGGTAAATAACATATAAATTACACTGGAAATTGAGCCAAGTGCAAGTGGCCAATAGTCAGGCAGCCAAGCAGCCAAGCAGCCAGTCGCCGGCCAAGTAAATCGGTCGAAAAACAAGCTTTTCCAAAGAGACGCAGCAATTGTGTAATTCGATCCAGCGGATACACGAGCACAGGCAAAGAATTTCAGCAAGCCAGCCACGCGCTTCATGAGCCACCCACAACGGGCGCAACGGACTAACAGTCAAGCTAGACTGACTGACTGACGGACTGACTGACTGACTGAGTGACTGATTGACTGGATGGGTGGGATGGTAAACTTGTGCCGGCTGGCGCCAATGCAAATGCGTAATGGATACTCGGCTATGCCATCATTTTGTTGGCTAACAAATTGACTTGATTTGCTTTTGCCATGGCAGCGGCACCGACTTTCACCTGAACTCAGTTTTTTCGACATTATTAATAACTAGGCATTAATCTTGGTCATGTCGTTGCCAATGCCGCAGCTGGCTTGGCCTTTTAGCCAAATGTTTAGCGCTTAGCTTGTAATTGTAGCTGTGATTCTCTTTTCTGCTAAACAGGTAAACGTGGTCAGGTTTATTTATCGCAGCAAAGCTGCTGAAAAATTCATGAACTGTATAATTAATGAGAGATTATTGTATATCAATGTTTCTCGTATCTAATGTTAATTACCAAAAACCACTTCGAAACAATTGTAATCAGCAAATCGTTTGCAAAATCACGAAAAACAGTTTAAAACCAAATAACGTATTATGCAAACAAGGCCAAATAATTTTTTTAATGCTAATAAATATTTGAAAAGATTTAAATATATATTGATTTTTTTAGTTTTTTTTTTTTTTTTATACCCTAAGCCCATTAAAAATGGTTATGAGGGTATATTGTATTTGTGCGGAATCCAAATGTATTTAACAGGCAGAAGGAAGCATCTCCGACCCCATAAAGTGTATATATTCTTGATCAGCATCAATAGCCGAGTCGATCTAGCAATGTCCGTCTGTCTGTCTGTCCGTCTGTCCGTCTGTCCGTCCGCCCATCTGTCCGTATGTATGAACGCACGGATCTCAGAACCTATAAGAGCTAGATACTTTAGATGTAGGTGCTCCTAGTGCCTGCGCAGATCGAGTGTGTTTCCGATAATCGATAACTTACTCCGTTTCTAAGCAATCGATAAAAGTCGATATCGGTATCCTGTTTTTTTGACAATTTTGGTAAATAATAAGAGCTAGAGTCACCAAACTTGACATATAGCTTCTAAAATAGAATATATATATGCATTTGATGTTGGAAGAGGAGGGTTCAGGGTATCCCCTAGTCGGGAGCTCCCGACTAGAACCTCTTACTCGTTTATTTTGGTAATGCGCTGTGCTCAATAAAATGCGTATATTATTTATTTTAAAATTGCATCTGTCGCAAAGGAGATTTAGTTTGCTTTGGAATACGATTAAAAATATTTGCGATAAAAACAATTTATTTGAAAATAAATGTATAAATTGAAAGATGTATCAAAATATTAGCAAAAACGACTATATTGGCCGTCCATAGTTGATTTGAAATTAGTTTTCACAAACGCATATAAACGGGCCCCCTTTAAATATGCATAAATTTGTATATGGAATTTTGTTGGGAAAAGAAAAGAAAAATCAATTCCCAAATAGACAAAAAATATTTTGTTGTGCTTTGTGCTTCTTTAGAAGTTGTTGCGCAGGACTCTGAGGACGTTTATGAATTGCTGAAAGAAATTTTAATTTAATTTATGCTCGTACAAATACAAGACATTTCTCATTTGGCTGCCTTGGCAGCAGTTTTGTACACATTTTTGACATTTTCATTTGTCAGTTATGAAGCAGCAGCAGACAACACAGGACTCAGGACATTCGACACGGAAGTGTGCCTGGCTGGATGTGTGCGTGCGTCCTTGTGTGCTCGTGTGTTATATCCTTATCACAAAATGATTTGACAGTCGAGAGCAACCGCCAGTTGAACTGTGTTCGTGCGTCTGTGAATCTTAAAAATGTCATGCATTTTATGTTATTTAATAGAACCGAATGAGACGGATGCTGAGTAAAACCAGCGGCAAATCGTTGAGATTTGTACCTTGTAGATCGCCAGCAAGTGGAAATTTTCCAGCTGCCTCTCTAATGTGTGGAAATTTTCCAGCTGCCTCTCTAATAACATTTATTTCATTTTATTTTATTTTATTTTGTTTCATTGATCCCATGACCCGTGTCTGTGCTGTGCATTGGCACGTCTTTTGAACTGCTGTCATTGAAAATAATTTCAATTTCATTTAAGCTCTGGAAATCAATAGACGTTCGCAGCCAATAGGCATTTCACAAAAGACATAAGCAATTGTTTGTTTTATATTTTCTATTGTGCTGCATTTTCTTTCCCATTTTTTATTAGGCGTTAATAGTCGTCGCCTTTTGTTATACGCGGCGTTTACTTAATGC
This sequence comes from Drosophila novamexicana, assembly GCF_003285875.2. Classification (NCBI taxonomy): domain Eukaryota; kingdom Metazoa; phylum Arthropoda; class Insecta; order Diptera; family Drosophilidae; genus Drosophila; species Drosophila novamexicana. Next base: position 5,331,798 of record NW_020824787.1, read on the forward strand.
AAAAAGAGCGTGTGTGTTTGTGTGTGGGTGTGTGTTAAATAGGCGAAAAGAGTCGATTGGGCTTTGGCTGCAGAACGAACACCGACACGTGGCGCGCTTTTATCGGTACTGGTTGTGCCTGTACTTAATATATTTTTTATTTGCGAACTGCAAGCAACTTCAAGCTAAGTACTTTATTCGGTGCCGTTCTAATTTCGGTGGAGCAGCGGTTAAGTAATGCCGAGTTTTTGTGGCTTTTATAGATTCCTGTCTAAAGTGCCTGCTAATACGCTTAAACTTAATTAAAAACTTATCAACAGCTGCGGCAAACAATTTGGCTGCCGTATCCAGCCGTTGCCCTTGGCAATCTAACCAACAGGAAGCCGCTCTTTACAGCAACAGCTTGCAAAGACCCCAGCCAAGAAGTGTGGAGCCTTTTCGTCGCCAAAGACGCAGGGAAAACTACGTACAACTATTTTTATTACCGCCTGAAGAAAACTCAACCTATATAAAGCTTGTTACTTGGATCTAAATTGAATTTGAAATGCATAACAAATTGATTAAGCAATTTATAAATGCATTTGATTAAATACATGTACATATGTTTCTTTATTTTAGTTAAATAATTAATTCAAATTTGATCAGGTAATAAAAAAGTATATGTTACTGAGTGCAGGCGGATCTAAGCTTTATAAACAATCTTTTTGACGAACAGCTGTCTGGATTGATGTTGACCAAGTAACTAAAAATATATAAATGTTTGCGTTTATTATTATTTATTACACTGTGCGACGAAAGCAGTTCTAGATCGCCGTGTTGCAAGCACTGCAGCAGTGGCAACTTCAAAGTGGCGTTGCAAACATGTCATAACATGTGAAAATTAAAATGTACATGACAACTTAAGCGGCGTTCTGGCGCAGGCATTCGCAAGCTACCACCCCAACCCACTCGCACGGCACAGCCAGGAGCACTTAATTTGGCATGTTGCCTACTGTGCTGGCCCTGGCCAAGCCAAAGCAGCAACAACAACAACAACAACAACGACAACTGTTAGAGCAACACAAACAGGTACAGGTGCAGCCACAGTGGCGGCAGGACAACTGGCAGGACAACCACAGCGACGAGTGCCATTCTGTAGCGTGCATAAATTTTTTACTACCTTAAAAAAAGGCACAGCGATGGCCATAAAACTTCTACTCGCCAAGCCTGCTACGAACTGGCTGTGCAGCGAACTAACAGCTGCAACAAAAAAAATAAAAAAACATTGCAAAAGGGCGCGGCGGCAAATAAAATTACGCATGCAATGGCAAAATAATAAAATATGCATACAAAAATAAGCTGCAGCAAAATCTGGCCCAAAGGCAAAAAAAAAAACAAAAAAAGAAAAAAATATGCCAAAAAAATAATGTTAAATAAAAGAGAATTCCAGTAGACAGCGTGATGCCCTGTATTAAATGTGTTAAGTATAATGTTGAAGGTGAGATATTTTATACATGCGGTAAATGTTAACAATTTTGTCATAGCAAAAAGTTTATAGAGTGAAGCTTGTTCCTAGAGCAAATGGCTAAGAAAAAGTCCCTAATAAAGTGACTTAAGGCATAAAGTGAAATTTGAGCATGAAATATGAACTGACTAGAGCGAGAGGCATAAATTTGCCAGCTTTAACGAGCTTTATGTTCAAATGGGCTTAATTTAAGTACCATTAATTTTCCAAATACTTGTTTTTAAATTGATAAATGCATGCTGAAAAAAGTTGTTTTTGCAAAATTATTACAAATGGCCACATCCTTTATTGAATCTCATGCAAAGCTCGCATGTCCTTTTAAAGCATAATTCAGACAAGCTTATGTTTATTATTGTAGGAACTAATCATATTATTGACTTACGCCTTAATTGAATCGAAGCAAAGCAAATACTCCTTGGCGGCTTACTGTAGGGTATTCACACAAAACGTTGATGGTAGAACGCAAATAAAATGCCACGTCTTGCGTTCGTTTTATGTTAATTTCTGCCCACTGCACACAAATATGAATTTGAATGCGTTGAGCAACAAGCATTTCCAGCAAAGTGCAAACACGGCGCCCGGCTTTCATTCAAAAAGATGTTTACAACGCGCGGCAGCAGCTGTTGCGAGCTTGAAGAGACCCGCCCGCATCTGCTAAAAAGAAATCAGCTAATTTTCAATTTACGCTGTGCCAAAAATGAAAAAAAAAACCTAACAAATGCCGAACAGAAATACATATTCGAGTGCGGCAGACGCGTACGCGTACGACACATACAGAAACAGGCACAGCCTCTGTAAAATTTTAATAGCTCACACATTATAAACGCAAATAAACGGCAAACGCCGTTGTCGAGGCAGCTGCCATTTTGTTTGAGACTCTCTCAAAGGCACTTTGGACTTGCTTTTAGCAAGCATTTGATGTGTGCCTAAATGTCTGTGTAGGTGTATGTTTGTGCTTATATATATATTTTTTTTATTTGCCTAGCAGCTTAAGTTGTTAGAGCATGTTCCACTTAGAGGAAAAAGTTCGCCGCCAAGTTTCACAGCGTCCGGCCTTGTAGTTGGGGTGAGTTGTCCTTTATATGCTGCTGTTGTTGCTGCTGCTGCTGTTCTTTTTGCTGCCTCGTGCAACTTGAAGGCACTAAAGTTGCACAAAATTAAGCATACTTTTAGGCGCTCGCCGCCTTATTATGATTATCATTACGGCAAGTACCATGAGCTTTAGTATATGTTCTAATGTTCTAATCCATTTGTCCTGCACCTGCTGCTAAAACTTCATTTTTGTTGCCCAAGGCATGTGCCCGGTCTAAAACTTTTTTCATAGAGCAAACAAAAATTATCAAAATCATGACACGGCAAAAAGAAAAAAGAAAACTTTTTAATTGCTTTATAAGTTTGCCTTCACATTATATAAGGTTCATTCACATTCTGTTTAGCTAGCCAGGGTCAGTTGAACGCAGTTTATACGAAATGTGATGATCGATATCATAATTAAGGCCAGAAAGATAAGCTAAGCTCAAATGTTTTGTTTCACTAGATTACAAATTGAAGCACAACTAATTTCAATTAAATTATCTTACTTAATGATAAAGCATATTGCTTAAATATGTTTACTTATATTGCAGCAGAGAACCCGTGCTTCCCAGAGAAAATCGTTCTTTTTACAACTTTTTAAGGTCAATAAATATTTGCTCACGATATTTGCAACCCATTGATTACATTTTTATCCATTAAAAGATATAACAAAGTCATCAAACTGCTTTTAATTTTATTGAAACTTAAAAATAAGAATAAAAATTTGTTTTTAAAGTAAAGCCCTTGCTAATGGCAGCTTCTTCGTCGAGATAAAAACGCTGATAGCAATAATCTTCAATCATTTCCATTTTATTATCGCCGTCTAATGTTTAATTATGCACTGGCTGATGATGTCTGATGGATTTTTCTTTGGCGCATAAACATAACGCAGTTTATATTTTATTTATTTTGTGCTGCTTTCTTTTTTTCTTGCCCCTTTTCTGAAAACCAATCATAAAACCCTCTGGTAACGCAGGCTGCCAAACGTTTTTATTACATGACGACATACACACTCACACACACAAACATACATGCACACACACATGCACAGCCGCCCACATAGACACTCATATGCGGCTGTGTAATTTGCCATAAAAAAGTGGAGCACGGGCTCATAAGTATTTGTGCAATTTCAGAGAAATTGTCAATTTGCGCCCCAAGCTCGTAAGTCTAAGCCAAACGACATCGCCCGTAGATAGGCAGGGAGCAAGGACGCGGTAGCTGTAGCTGGAGCTATAGCTGACACCCGAGACTGGGGCACGCAAATACGCGTTGATATTTTTATGGGCGTGTGTTTGAGTTGCAAAATCGACTGTTAACATTTAACGCTGCAAATTCAACCGCACTTACGTATTTATTTGATTTTCATTTAATTTGGCAAGCAGGCGACGGCGCGCTCTTAAAAATTGGCATAACAATTACGCCGGAAACGGACAGCGTGTCAATGGAGGCGGAGAAGAAGGCGGAGCAGTCGAATCCGGACGGACTCCAGTTGCAATCTGCAGCGCTGACAATGAAACTTCAATGGCACATAATTGCTGTGCACACAGAGACAACAAAGGCCGCGAAACGGTCGACGGGCGACGGACGACAGGCGACGGACGACAGGCGACAGGCGACGGACGAAAGGCAGCGGGGAATTGTGAATTGTGTATGCTGAATGGATGAGTGGAAGGGGAACGGCTATTGTGCACTAGTGCAACATATCCTTGCAACTAACGCTTCCGTTTCCGTGCCGTCAAGGCGACGACTCTTCGACTCTTGTTTTGTTGTTGTTGCTGTTTTTGTTAGAGGCCACTTCTGGCCGCCTTTGTTGCCGCTCATCGTGTGAATGAGTGCAATTAGCAGTGCCAGTTGCACTCGTTTGCTTGTTGCCAATGCAGGGGCCAGAACTGAACCTCAATTCGACGCTGAGCTGTCGTAAGGGGCAGCATTAAAAATGAATTGCTCCGTGTCTGTGCGCACAAACAGCGTTGCGATTGTATTAGTGAATTTTCCAAAAAAAAAAGACCTGCTTTAAGGGCTATGCAAATAATATTCATTTTTTATTTAAACAAAAGTTATGACTCAATTTTATTTTTATACAACTCAAATTCGACTCAGCTATTTTAAGATCCCAAGTGGTTTCCCTTGTCTATTCAAAATGTGCGACAATAAAAATATTTAAATTACTTGACAAAGGTGTTGGGTGCTTTTAAAAGTATATGCTTACTTTCAGGCAACCCACAGAGAATATGAAAAGTTTAATTTAATCTTTAAGGATTAATTTGAAATCTAGCCGAGGCAGCTCGTTGCAAAAGAGTTTGCTGAAATTCGATCTGCATTAATTTATTTTAACATTTACATTGTATTGAAAATTGTGCGCATGGAGAAATTTTGATTAAAATAACATTTCTTGCCTCAAATTGAGTGCCTTTGAAGTGCCTGCGTTCTGCCCGGCAGGAGGCAGCATTTTCCAGCTTAAGTCCCATACGAAGCAGATGCCAAAAAAGTTGAAAAAAGATTGTTGTATAAATTGTGTTTTTGGGCATTTGTGCCTTAGCCTCAAATACTCGGTATCTTTGTGTGACCGCCTACTAAAGCGAATTGTTGGCCCGCCTAAGAGATTTTCGCTTACCTTTTTGGCTGAACTGAAGCCGCTTGGCCCTTTTGACTTTTGGCCGCTTCCCTAATTTAATTTTGTCTAGTCGACCGCGCCATAACCTTGATGGATTGTTTAACTAATTAATTTAGTCAGAATTTTCGAAAATTGTATTTGCCTGGTAAGACTTTAAAGTCTGGAATAAGTCATTCAGGCCAAGGCAAGTGTTATAGGCATCTGCTTAGCATTTAAAGTGCTTTTGGAGCGGATTTGCCTTGGACGCAATTAGGACTTGCTCTGCGTTTCCTTTGAGGCCACAGACAACACCCACCCTCAACTGCCCCGCCCATCTCTATCTTCATTATCCACTCTCCATTTTTTATTGCTCTTTGCTCATGATAAGTGTGCGCTCAATTATTTTGCCATTGATAATTACTGTTGGCTCTGTTCTGCAATGCCTTTTAATGGATTCACTCAGCTTTGTTCTCCCATAAAATGCCATTTAGCCTTGTTGCCAACTAAAATGGCCAATCTTCTAGAGATTTCTCTTTAAATCGATTTTCAAGTGCCACATCAACTTCTGACTGAAGCTTTTCCTCTTTTTTTTTCTATTTACCGTATGAGTTTTATTTCTTTGACCTAACAGGTAAAAGAACTAAGCCCAGCTATAACTTAAATTAAAGAATACGATTAAGAAATAGGGACATCAGTTATTCGAAATTAACTTAAATAGAACGATGTTTTGCGGAGAAAGAGAATTATTATTTAATAATAATATCATCATAAAAATAAATATATATTAATACAAGAGATAAATGTTCTAGGTTAGTTAAATTAATCAAAAATTTTCAACCTCAGTAATAAGTAATTGAATTCTATTGCAGAGCTCCATGAAAACAGGGCTTAGTTCAAAGCCAATGCATAGTATTAAGAATAATAAAATAAAACTTAATAATACATTTATAATAATACGTCTTAAGTAAGTAATTTCTACGAGTAATAACAGATATTATCTTACACCACAGTACTTTTATTCAAGCTATTTTTCCTTTATAAAAAAGCACTCTAACTTCCCAGCAGCAGGGTGTTATCTTTTCACGTGTCACCCATTTGCGTACCACAGAAAATGTTGCCCCCAACCCTCTTGGGTTTTAGCTTCCCCGACCTCAGCGAAAGCAAGGCGTTTTTGCTTGTTCTATTGCCGTAACAAATCCATTTTACCTGTCAGCTTTAACGCGTAAGCAAATGTCAAAACGGCTGCTGACTAGAGCAGAGCTCCACCTAAAGATACCTGCATACCTACTAATACATATACATATAAACATGCAAGCGTGTGTATCTCAGTACTTGTGCACACATACATATACATATGCATATACATTTAGGGAGCTAGCTGTGCGCATTGATATATTGTCAAGTCGCAATTAGAGCGCAGACCGCAGAATGAAACTCTGGCTGCCATGCAAACAAGCCAGAATGAGGACGACGACAGCGAGATATTGTTACTAAACAAAAATCCAAAAAGGGAAATACATTTTCGTGCAAACAAAATCAAGCACACGAATTGGAATACCACTGCAAGAGCGGAATTACGGAATTGCGAGTCTGGTGTAACGAACGCGTATTAAGTCCAATCAAAATGAATGTAGCGATTTCTTTGCTATTTGCTCCTTGGACGTGTGACAACGCAGCGACAAAACTGCAAACCGTGTAATTCGTGCTCCGTTGTCATTCGCAATTCTGTCATGTTGCCGAGCTATTCTCAACCCCGCCGCGCAGCTCGACCAACTAATTAAACGCATGTGCGCTGCATTCCCAGACCCAGGAGTCGGCTGGCATTTTATTCATTCCGGCGCTAATTAGTCTCAGAGTGCGCGTCCAGGTCCGCCAACATGCGTGACAATCGCCTGGGGGCAGATCAAACGTTTGACTTTCCAATCCGTTGTAAAAGCACTTTTTACACTTGCCCCTTGTGTCCCTAGTTAATCCAAGGAGACGCAGCGGTCCTCTGTGTAGCTCTGCTCAGTTGAATGTCAGCATTTGCGCTGGGCCCGCAATTGCTTTGAAAAGGGCTTCTTCACAAACGCTTCGCCTTTTGATTTATATGCGACGATATTACATGCGAACAGAGCATTTCGAGATCAAAGCATTGTCAGTCTTGTCTTTAGGGAGCGCTGTCATGTAAGCTAATTGTCCGCAGAGAAAATGCATTCGTTTGCTTGAAAATCTTTGTGCTATTCACTATTCATGGACCTTGCATAATACTCGTAACATTTGTCAGGTAAATAGCGTACATATTAAATTAGTATTGCTTTATAATGTATGACCAGGTAGAAGTTACCTCGACGGGAATCTGCCCTGTTATATATATAAATGCAGCTTGGATTTATAATTGGAATGTTTTTTAATACCATAAGCAATCTCTATATCAGCTCTTGAACTTTAATATTTAAGCTTCGCGTTTAATTTTCTAAAGCAATAAAACAACCCAGTCAAAATAATATGATTCCCAAGGTATATGCCCGCCCTCATACGAACTCTGCACTATTTCTTTAGACATTTTCAACGCTAACAAAAACACCATCCACTTTCAGCTTTAGTTTATTTGCCTTAAAGAGCTGCGATGAGGTTCAGTACCGGTTACTTGATCGCCTTGATCACATTGTTGATGCATTGTACGACCGCAACAGATATTCATTGTCCGCCATGGCCAAATTGTCACATTCTCGGTGTGTGCTGTCAGCGAACGCGCCTCGAAGCAGAATCAGCTAAAGATTAACACATAACACAGCGAAATGTTATTCCAAATGCACAATAAAAAATAATATTAACCAATGAAAGTAAGAGAAATTATTGAAGTTAGCTTAAACAAATGTTTCTAGAGTCTTAAAAAATAACCCCAATTAAAAGCATTTCATATAATGGACTTACATACTTATGTGCTCATTTGCATTAAAAGGTCACTTAAATTGGCAAAAATCGGGAAATAACTTCTAACGGCCAGTTGATTTGGGAAACAAATTCGTAGCTTGTTTTCTCCTACTAAAAATTCCCATTACCCAAAAGCCTGAGCAAAAATTTGAGACAAAAATGAAGCAACAAACAGAACCTTTACGGTAAATAGGCCAAAAAGCAGAGAAGTACATTTATCTGAAACAAATAAATGGTTGTGTAATATGGAAAATGTACTTGGCTGACAGCGTTGCGGATCAGATAATAACTTTGGTAAATGTAATGTGTAAAATAATAATAAGAATGAAAGCATGCAACAAAAGTGTATAGCATTGTGTGGGTGTATGTGGCGGACCACGCCCATTTTGCATAGTCAGGCCCCAAAACACATTTGAATAATGAGCGTCGAGCGAAGCAGTTTTATAGCTGCTTTTGTTGCAGCTGTTGGTGGTGTTGCTGTTGTTTTTGTTGTTGGTTTTGATGTTGTTGCTACTGCTGTTGGCTGAGGTTGTCCCTTGGCAACCAGCCTGCTGCCGTCTACTGGCGCCCCTACCTCATCTGGTTTCCCTTTTTTTGGTCACTGACATTTTGGGATTTTGTGCGCAAATTTGAGTTTTAGTTTATGCATGCAGCTGGCTTACAACAACCACAATAATAAGAGCAAGCACAGCTGCTAAGTCAGCTTAGCTCATGTTTTGGGCTGCAGCTAAACAAAAGTTTGCGACCCACTGCTAATTATGCCGCCCGGACCTGAAGTCTGAACTCGAAACTCGGTAAGTTAAGATACAGTTACAGATACTCGGCAGCGAGCAGCTTTTTGGCTCGACTGGCAGCTAATTTTTGGCAGCTGTCAGCAGTGCGCCACATAAATCCCTCAAAGTCAACAGCATTTCGCCCAAGTGGCACATCAATTCGCGTGCTTGTCAACCACAACACACAAGCCACATGCACAACTAGTACACGCAAAGATGCTGAACATGCCACCAGGCGAACACACATCATATTGCAATCGTCAGCTGTGTCACCGCATGCAACGTCGCTTATCGCTCAGCTCTGTAATGATTGCAACAGCCCCAATTGCCGCGAAAACCCCCATCTCATATCCACGCATCCCAGTCTCCCAGTACATGTCTGTTATGCATTTTTCATAACGCAATTCATGTTATTCACGCGCTCGCGACAAGTCGAAATCGTTTTTTCACCCCCAAGCAACAAGCATTGACTGCTTAGCACAGTGGAAAGAAGCTCAAAAACATTCTCACGAAAAATTTGTTTGATTTTTGAATCACGAAATCTACAAATTTCGCATTAAATGTCTTTTTACAATGTATCGACAAAAGTTTCGGTTCATTTTGAAAACAGTTTTATCAGAGACGCTTTTAAAGCACATTGGCTACTTCAAGTGAACTTAAATAAATGATCTTAAGTAAGAAACAAATCTCTCCAAATACTCCATCACGTAAATAAAGAGCTTTAAATATATTTAAAGGCTAAATAAGAGTTTTTAAGCGTTTCATAAAAGCTTTGTGAGCACATTAAATGTCTAGAAGAAGCTGGCATCTTTTACTTTAAAGAATTGTAACTAGATCTTCTTGAAACATTCATTCAAACAAATAATAAAATTGTTTTTAATTTAAAATTAGATCTACGCTATTAATCAAAACGGCTTTTTAATTATTTCAGAGCTGTTGACTATTATAACTGAACGCATTTCTGCATTAAATGGCCCCTCATTTAGTTTTTTACCACTGTGCATATGTCATATAGAGTGTCACATTAATCATCAAACTACATGTCGTTCATGTTATTTTTGTATTTTGGTGCTGGCGCAGGAAGCACGAACTTAGTGTGGAAATCCAAAATCCAGCAAGCAATTAAATTGGATGCGCGCATCAATATAGAATATGCAACAACAGCAGCAGCAGCTCCCCCTTCAAGAACAAGTGCAGACCGCATAAATCAAAGTGTAGAGACCCAAGCCCCTTGACTCGGACTCACCCAAACGAGATGCAGCGATTAGGCAAAGTCTCACGCGCCGCCCCAACGGAGGGGTTTATTTTTATCAGACACAGACTCCGACTGCGACTGCGACTGCGATTCCCATTGCAGGCAAGCGTGGCATGTTAAATCGTCTGCGCCATATTTAAAACAGCAGCAAATTAATTTATTTTTTCACGCCATTCTCTGGAAGTGCGCATTAATAAACAATTAAGAGTTTTTAATTGCAGTTAGCCTACAGTCTGCAGGTTTATTTTAAGTGTATTTCAATGGGTAGAGTCGGCTCTGCCAGCTGCTACCCAAAGTTCCTACCAAGCCAAAGGAAGGAACGCTGGCCAAGGAATTTCATTATTGATAGAATTCCGTAAGGCATTTTTCGGCTTAGGCACATGGGAGAGCCAACTGGGAATGTGACACAACCACAGACTACATCATTCAGCCTAACTGCTGGTCCCAGTTGCTGTATCGTATTTATGAGTCACAGCTCGTTGGCACTTCAAGCGAACAGCCTAAGCCGCTTATCTCTGTGCCGGCTGGGAGGGAGCCACCCTCCAAAGCCGCTTGGCAATTCCTGGTATTAAGTATGCTACGAATAGGCGTGAAAATTAGCTACTCTTTGTATGGAGAGATGTGTATGAAAATGTTACATTGCTCCCAGAAAGCGGATATAAATTAAGCTTTGTCTACGCTTAGCCATAGATAACTGCACCTATAATAATCTTAGTCATGTACTAGGCCCCGCTATCAAAGGGCATAATAAATTAAATGTTCTATGTGAATGCATTCATATTGTTACATAACATTTTTCATAATTTATTTATCTTCATACTTTGGCTACAAATTGAATATCTATTCAAATCTTATATGTTCGGGCCATTGAGTGCTTTAATTGACTTCAATGGTAAAGTGAATATGAAATGTATTTTAAATACATAAAAGGTTTTAATATTTGTTGTAAGAATTTGTATTAACGTTATTTCAGTTGAAATGCTTTTGAACTAAATTTGTTGTAATATTTAAAATATTTCATGCATACCTCTTAAATTCTGTTGTACTTTGAATCAACAAGAGCTGAAAGTAAAGGAGAAGAAACATTATTATCTTCTATATCAAATTCATATACAAATTCAATTAGTGTTAAGACTTTGATTTGTATAAAAGCTAGAGGAAATACTCGTATCTAAGAAATAGTTTTGCTGCATGCTGTCAGCAAAGGAAACTTGGTTAAAAGAATGCCACATTAAGCAGGCTTGAACGATGCTGACATGCATGAAGAACGGCTAGATACTCGAGAAATGCGAAAGCGGGGAAAAGCGAGTGAGCTGTGAGATGGGCAGAGGCATGACAAGAGCCAGACATTGAACACGAAAAAGGAAACTGGAGCGAAGACATTAGCCTGAAATGACAGCAACAAGATGCAAGATAGATACTCGGCTTATAGCTCTATTTTCCAACTGTATCAGCGGCAAGACGAGCAGCACAGCGCAAGAAAAAAAACAGGGCAGAGGAAAAATGGAAAATAAAACATGAAAACAAGTAAACAACAAATGACAAGCTGTCGTGAAAGTATACTAAAGACTGCGTTGCAGAGGTGTAGATACTGTGCGTGTGCGCAAACTTGTACTCATTTAAAGTCTTAACAGTCTGAAGTTATAGCTGGCATATATATTGAGAAACGCTATTCTGGCCCAAGGACTGGGGCACACACTCACATCATTCACTCGCCCACTCACCCACTCACTCACGCACTCATTCGACAGCTGTTAGTTGCGCGAGCTACTCGTCTATGCAATATGCAGAGAAGATGGCTTAAATGGAGACTTTCATCATGGCCTCTGCCAGCTGGCAGGGCTTTTATTTTCCATCGCTCGTCTTCTATTAGAGAGAAAGAAAGTCTTGGCCAAATGCTTTTCGTGCCAATGCTTCAACTTAAATATTTATGTAAGCGCGGCATTCATGAGCAATATTTCACAATTGCTGCACAAGCACGAGTATTTTGCTTTTATTATTATTGAAATAGGCCAGCAAACGAGCTTATGCTAAACATTTACCCGTTGCCGTTCGTCCTGCTGCTGCTCCCCCTTCTGCTTCCGCTGCACTCTGGAAATGAAAAAGCAATGCCACTGGGCCAGGCCAAGAAGTTGCTCGAAATACTGGCTGGTGCGATGGAGGTTCCATGGAATTTACGAGTTTGCTTAGCAGTTATTGGATCGTTGATGAAACTGTTAGTGGCGCAGCCAGATGCAGCAAGAAGCCAAATGAATAAACGGCTGATGATATAAAGAGTTAAATGCACTTTTCATAAGAATGAAACATTTGCAAATTTCAATCAAAATACTCTGCCAAATTGGGTTTGCACTCAAAAGTATGCTTTGCCAGGCTGCTGCGGAATTTCAATTTTTATTATGAACCGAAACTAAAATCAAGCCAAACTCGAACAGCATCATATTTTTGCTCACAATTTATGAGAATGACTCAGCCCAATGGCATTAATAGCTCTGAGCCCTCAGTGCACTCATCAAAATATATTTGAGTAGATATTAAATTTAGTGTGTTATTTTAACAGGCATTTAAAAACTATAATTTTAAGAGTTTCATTAAAATTATGATTTATATAGAAGCGAATGTTTTGGATGTGGCAGGGAGTAAGCCGAACCATTTATCTGTTTTTTAACCATATAGAGGATATTATAAATTTGGCATAAAATGTGTTACGCATAGAAAAAGACATCTCCGACCCCATAAAGAATATATATTCTAGATCATAATCAACAGTCAAGTTGATATAGCCTTGCCCGTCCGTCCGTTGGTCTGTCGGTTAGTCGGTTAGTTATTCTCTACTTTCCATATATATTTGCAAATCTTATCACATTATTGCTGGATCTTCAACCTAATAAGGATATATATATATATATATATTAATGATTATTAAAGCCAGGTTCTATATACCCTTTTATTTTTCCAACCTATTACACTTTAGCATTTTAAAAACGTACATTCTAGAATATATTCGTTTTGCTTAATTTATGTAATTTATAATATCGATTTAATCTTTTGGGCCACTTACTTGTTTGGCTCGCTGAAGCAGTAATGCGAAAATGTTCAGGGCTATAAGTCTGGGCAATGTGCTCGGGAGGCGGCATTACTCGGCACATCCGAAAACTCAATTACGCATGCAATGGCTCAAAGGGCTTAACTGCGTATAACATTCAATTTGCGTTAATGGTATTAAATAAAGTCACACGCACAGAAACACACAACCGCCCACCCACACAGAGACACTATCAGAAGGCATTACAAAACATTATGTTACTCGGTTTCACCTTTGAAAACATTTTCATTGGCCGGCCACTTAAAAAAAGGTTGTGCTGCCAGACTTAAGCCTCTCGGCAGGGAAACAAAAAAGAATAAAGAGAAAAAAGCACTGAAATCAACCTGCAATGGCTGTTTTTTGTGATATTCTTAAATCGCATTAAAAATCATTGGCACATGTTGCAAATGTAAGAGGGTGGGGGAGGAAAGCGTCGAGCAGCCAAAGAAACTACAACGAACTTAAAATAAACAACAACAGTTTCATTTTCAGTTTAAAGCGGGTAAAAAAAAAACGTTGCCAAAACAACACAAATTTACCGACAGCAAAGCCCTGCGCGCCCAATGGGGCGTGCCAACAAATCAGGCAAAAAACAGGAAACCGCTTCGGTGCTCGGCTGAGGCGTGTGAGCCAAAAGTTGTACTTTAGATAAAGTTGCTGCTGTTGCTGTTGCTGCTGCTGGCTGTTTTTACCAAACATTCGACATGCAATGCACGTACCCGGTACAACGCACACCACGCACACCACAGACCCCACCCCCAACCGGACTTACACCTGGATAAAGTTTGGTTGTGATAGACGCATTCAATGCGCTTGTTTCTTGCTCTTATCTTATTTTTATTTTTTGGCCTGATTTCTTGAGCTTCTGTACACACTTTGTTCGCACTTTGAGCGATTCGTTGTTTGTGGCAAGTTTATACAAAAAAACAACAAGTGTGAAGAGTTTTCTGCGAGGTGCCGAAACTGAAATACCCTTGTGCCGAATATCTGAGCAAAAAGTCCACTGGTTAATTTGCTAGAGAGCCAAAATGCTTACAAGTACTCGACTGTTGATCAAGCCTCCTTTAAGGCGCATATTTAGTGATAAAATTATAAAACTCTCTCAGCAAGTGTATGAAAAGATGCTCGTATGTTTGAGCATTTGGCAGGACAAGCATCTGCCTAAAAAAGTCCCATGAGAAGGCGTCGAAGTGTGGCAGACTTTTAGGCAAGGCCATCGCAATGGAGAAGAAGAATTTTGTATTTTACTTGCATTTTGCTGTGTGAATTACATACTCACAGGCACACATACTCCCCCACACATACTCACTCGCACACTCACTCACACACACACACACTGCCAGACAGAGTAAAATAAAATAAAGCACAAAAACTTAGGCACTTGGAAACTGTTAGAATCTGTGAGTCCTGTTTTGTGTTCTGGTTTTTTTTTTTTTTTTTTTGTTGCCTGTTTTCCCAGTCTCACTGCAGTAATAATAATAAAGGGAATTGTTATTGTTTTCTATTAATTTGCTTTTGTTATTTGTGTTGTTGTAGTTTGCCGAAAAATTTTCCTACTGCCGCTCCTGACTGCCACTCGACGAAGTCTGCATTTGATTTGATTTGTTTTCTCTTCATATTTAACTCGACTGTGGCATATGCCCAGCCATAGAAATGTTTTTTTTTTTTACTTCTGGCTAAATGTACAAGACTTTTGTGAAACTAAGTAGCTTTACTTTTGAATACTTGAAATATATTTAAAAAATAGATACAAAACCATTCTCAGTCGAATGCCTCTCAAGTCTTTAGCCATAGCTCTGATTGCTTGACATATTGTTCAGTATAATTTTAAGAACCATCCGTTTTCTACACAAAACGGCGGTAACTGGATCTTAAATGAGTTAGCGTCAATAATATGCAAGGCAAAGATAAAGTTAGAGCTCCTCGATTGGCCAAACTAATTAAAGCGCCGCTCAACTTTTGATGAAGATTAATTTCAGTTTAATATCAGCGCAAAGTTGGCGCAAGGCAGGGCAACAGCTGCTTTGTTGAATATTTTATAATCATATTTTGCATAAAATTGAACAAATTCACTAACAAATTTCGTACAAGCCGCATACAATAGACGCGGGCCCCATTTGACGGCATCAGAACCGAAGTAACTATAGTTTTGATGGGGCCATTGACTTGCCAGTATCTGAAAGCTAATGTGCTTAAGTTAACCTTTTTATATTAGAAATGAGAATAGGGTTTGGTAAAAAAAAAATTAACTGAAATAAATAGGAAATAAAGCAGGAAGATCAAACTTACTTTCTTATTCTTTTGACACCTGTAGTTATTTATTATTTCCTTTAACTGCCTGTTTTTCTTTGAGAAATTGTGTCTAAATAAAATTGCAGTTTCTGCAATTGAATGCAATAATAATTGGCCAGATTCAGAAATGGTCTGCATATGTCAACTGTACGCTGTCATAATAAACAAAAGTCACTTGTGCTTTATTTTCAGTTGAAGCATCTGCAAATTCCACTAGCAGTCTCCTATGAATAAAGCAAAGCCAAGCACGCATGTAGAAATAAGTAGTACTTTCTGTGATCCAAGTAAGCCGTAAGCTGCGAATTAAATGCAAGCCATGAGATACCCGAAAGTAAGCCAAGACCAAATGTGGTTATAATGAAAACTAGCTCATCTCGTTCACAGTCACATTCACATATTCAATGGCCACTCTTGCCTGTTAGACAACTCGCATATTCGTCTTTCAGCCAAGGACACTGCCAGCTGCCTTCATCGCCAACACTTTGTCGTGCTGGGGCTAAAAACAGCAGCCACACCAGCAGCCCATTACAACTACTTAAGGTATGTAAATAACGCGATGTGCGCGCGGGCGCTCAAAATAAGCCAAGGCAAATCATAAGCAACCTGGCAGCCAGTACCTCTGGCTAACCCCATTCTTATCCCCAACCTTAACATCTACACCACGCACCCCCTCGCAGAGCATTAGCATAATCGTTATGGTTATGCGCGACGTGTGCATAATGGCTAAGTTGGTAGAGCGGGGGCTGTGAGCTCTAAACCAGCGACACGCACATATAAACTATGTTAAGTGCGCTGACATTGTGATATATAGTTTTTCCTACCCTTACTGTTTGAGTAGAAATACTTGTTAAGCAAGTTTGTATAAGAGTGTGACTTCTTAAGAACAATATACAAATATACACATTAATGGATGCCAAGATACACTATGCTATTTATTCTATTTGGTATTAGTCTCTATATGAATTTATTAATAAGGCTGTCATATTTAATTTATTATATGCCTTTTAAAAAAATAATATTAAATATCAATATCAATATCAATTTTATATATCGTATTAAAATATATTTATTTCCAAATAATTTGTTGCCTTGCAATTTTGTTAAGCAATTTTTGAATATTTTTATTTAATAAGTCAACAAAAAATTGAATGAAGAAAAGTAAAAAGCAATTTTTCCAAAATTGTCTATGTAATTTATTTAAATTTTGATAGTTATAAGAACATAGAAATTAAAGGACTAGTAATAGTATCTAGATTTTTGTTTCATTGATGGGTTACATCAACATTGATTCGCAAAGATTCAAATATTTATCAAAACATTACGAATCAGAATACAATTTTCTAGGTAAGTTACATTTAAAAATATAGGGTATCAAGCGGAACAGTGTGCATAAGTTTTTATTCTGCACGCTTGTTTTTATTTGGATACCCAGTACACCTCAAGTGCGTGGCTTGGCCTTAAAGTTTGGTCCTGGCGTTGTGTTTGCTCAGGTGCGCATATTAAGTAGCCGCCACATGTGACTGTGTGTGTACAAGTGTGTCCTGCCTTTCGAGGGATACTATTAGCGGCGACCGAAATACGAGCACATACACATACTCAGCGAGCACACGTACAAACATAATAAATAACCAGAAAAAGTAACAACAACAAAAACAACTCGATAGCAGCTTAAGAAATCAAGAGGCTGACAGCCGCAGAGCTAAGAGGACAGCTAAAGAGAGCGAGACAGAGAGGCATCCGTGAGATCTCTATGTGGCATGTTTAAGATTCAGCACGCATAACTTATAAAATAAAAATTAAAATTCCAATTGCAAACCTCAATAATAAAACACTTTTAAGTGCTGCCGCCGCCGTCGCCGCCGCAGACATAGCCCGAGCACAGAAATAAAAGGTAGCGACGAGGCGAAAGTCGCCAACGCGTCGTAGGCGCCAGGCCTTGCCTTTTTTCCAGTGTGTCCTGCCAGCTGTATGTGTGTATCCGTGTGTGTGTGTATCTCAAGGAGCCACACAAGTTTATTAAAAATTTCGCCAAAAGGCATCTATCAGTTATGAGGCGAACCCGCACAGACAGTGCGCGACTCATTTCAATGAGTTTCGTGTTTTTCTTGGCCCTTTCTCTCTCTCTTTCTCTCTCTCTCTCTATGCATCTGACCACCCCTCGAGCTTACTCAGCGTCTGTCTCGCTGTTTGTTTTTTTTGTTTGCTATCTCTCTCTCTCTCTGTCCATTTTTCTCTGTTTCTCTGTGGCCGCCAGATCTTGTAATTGGCATTCCGTACGCTGGCCAAAATGAAAATGCTACGTGCTTTCATTTCACGTTACGGCATTGGCAAACGGCAACGGCAAGTCGGATAAGTCAGCACGGCCTGAACGGTCCATTTACCAGGGAACAGTAGGACCTGCAAAATGATGCTTATTTACAGCGCTGGGCTCTTTAATTTTTTACGTTACGGGCATACAACTTACTGTGTGGCACTTCTTAAAGTCAATCTGATGCAGAGCAGGGCAACAAAAATCACAGGACCCGTATATCCTTAAGATATTCGCTTCACTTCGTATGGCATTCTTACAGATGCGCCCCTTCCCACACATGTGCCACGATAAAAGGGTGCGACCCGCCGCCCCATCGCGAAAATCGATAACCCACGCACATATTGAACTCCTGAACCCGCAACGAAAACGTCCCCACCACCCCACCATATTGCGTAATGCATATTCAACGGAATAAATATATATTTTTTTGGCACGCCTGAAATTGACAGCCAGCAAATTTCGCTGTCAACCTCATGCTTCATGCGTCCCTCGATTGGTTGCATGGTATTGCGGTTTCTTTTTCTTTTAATTTGGTTTTTCCTTCTTTTTTTCTGATGGGGCATAGGTGAAAATACGCACAGGTGCTTCTCTTTGAGATGAGTTCAGGGGACCAAGAAATTGTAAACTTTGTTGTTGCCATGGAATGAGTGTGCAGACAGATCGTTGAGTCGCTGTTTTAAATGTACATAAATAAAAAAAATAAAATAGGACTTAAGAAATTGATGAAACAGCGGCCGTAAACACAATTCTTGGCGAAATTTCACTTTGATATACCCTGTAATCTTTTTAAATCGTAATGGTGAGGAAATTGTGGAACCTCGCGGATTTGTTATTATATATAGAACTGAGTGGCAATAAGGAATAACTTTTTTTATTATGTACACTCCATTGAAGCCATTTAGTATTTAACTAACTTTTTCACTCTAGAATACATTAACGATATATTTCAATATGTACACTATATAAAGGCAAAAAATAATAATAACAATAACAAATAGATATGACTTTCAGTAAGAGAGAACTTCTTACTAATTAATATTTGCATACAGGGTATGGCACCGTCGAGTACCCCTGACATGAAGGCTCATGCCATTCACATTTTTGATTTCATGATTTTTAAGTGAAAAGTATAAAAAAGAGCTTTACACCGCCTGCTTTTACAGTCATCTGAATTGCAAATTTCTGTAAAGGTAAAAACACGTTAACTTCTTTGATAAGTTTCCTTTTGCTGATTGTACATATATATTTTGTATTTTTCTTAAACAATTCTTTAATTATATATAATAGAGTGTGCATGATTTATGCACCTCAACATGAACAAGTGTTCATATATGTACTTCACAGCCCATTCATCAAATGGAGACTGGCCCAGTCTATTATATGGCGAGTCTGTTTTATTCAGCTTGTGTACCATCTATCATTCTTTACTGTCACAAACCTTTCAGCCGCTCAATTTATAAGCAACCGATAAAATACTTGTAAATTTTTTGACGAAATTTTACTTAAATATGTTTAAAGGCGGCACGGGGCGCCCGGGTCCCATCAAATTTATGAGCACTCGTCGCACTAACTCATAAAAATCGCATCTATAAAGAAACATTTTGGTAAACGAAAACAGGAGACAACATTTTGCATGCGAAAAGGCTTTCGGCACTGAGAGCCGCACGTGCGGTGGGCGTTGCCATATTGTACATATAAAGGTCGGAGTCTGTAGCTACTCAAGTTGAGTCGGTTGCCTAAGCCGGCTTGGTGGTTAACAGCGGGCTGCTCCCGAATCCGACCACGCACTTAAGCGCCGTTCTTCCGGCTGCTTACACAAACAGAAAGAGAAACAGAGCTCAGAGCACAGACCGGGCCGGGTCTGGACCGAGTTTTGGCTGGATAGGAGCAGTCGTGTATTTACTCGACTAAGAACGCAATAATATATCATCTACAGTTTATCATTGCTATGACGCCAGTCTGAAATTATTATCCAGCAAATTTATTGCCAAACAATAAACGCGAACTGCATGTGAGTGCGAGTCTCTGGCTACTGGCTGTGTGACAATGCTTGGCTCAGTACCAACAACCAGTAGCACCAGCAGGAACAACAATAACAACGACAACAATATCAACAAACAGTAAAAACAACAATAACGGCATCGACGTTCAACAACAACATTTAGAATGACAGCCTTTTTGACGGGCCTCAATGACAACGAACAAAAACCCAACAAACAAAACAGAATAAGATACAGAGAAGGAAGGCAAGAGAAGGAGTGAGAGAGGGAAAGAGGGAGAGAGAGCAAGAGAAAATAAAAAAAACGGGAAAGCATTTGTTATAAAATGGCAGACATTTTATACCCTGTTGTCAATAAGAAATTAATGTTGTTGATAAACTAAGATGCTGAGAATAAATTGTGTCATTTGAAATTGTCAAAATGAAATAACATTTAATAAAATAAAATAATTAAATATAAATTGAGATGCGTGCCATTCTAAATATTTGTATTTACATAACATGCCGAATAATTGAGTTTAAATATTACGTACACGCCCTGTCGAATAATTAAGTACAAATATTACGTATACGCCTTGTCTAATAATAAAACTTTATGAATTATAAGCAAAATTAGGAGTATTTATATATTTATATCTACCAACATTCTTACAGGGAATTTAATATACGTGGATTGTTGTTTTAGTATTTTTTCTGCTGCCCCAGCAACAGTCACACATACTGAAATAAATAAACATACATGCATGATTTTATATATTCATGGCAATCTCGAGAGCTGTCACAGACTGCGTCGAAGTTGACGCGCGCATATTTTTTACTATTACCAATGGCAAAAACAAAAATTTGTCAGCGTCAGGGAGCCGAGCAGCCGGGCAGACGAGCAGACGGGCAGTCGGGCAACTAATGCCAAAATCAAATTGCTCCTGTCCTGTCAAGTTTTTGCGTAACAATTTCTTTTTATTTTATTTTGCATAGCGAGACAAATAACAGAAGTTTGCTAAATTGTCATCTGCTGCTGGCCTCGTTCCGCCTTTCATATGCATATTCCGTACATACCATATATACCATGGACCGTAGATCCCTTTAACATTCTCCATATTCCGTATTCCATGGTCTCGGAACACTTTACGAGTATGTTTTACCCTTTGCCTATGCTTTTATGACAGGCACTCACATCATGTTTTCCAAACGTTCCTCACATAGTTTGTTGGCTTGAGTTTTGAGCATTTGCTGTGCGGGGCGAGGCGGGGCGGAGATTGTGGGAATGGTTGGGCGGTGGAAATTGCCAAACATTTTGCGCATAAATGACAAATGCCTTTGATGGCATAAAATATGACTTTGAAAATTGTTTTGCAGCATATAAAAAGGCGTTGGCGCTGTTGACATCCACATGGACATGTGGACACTTGTGCCCCGCAGCCCCCGGAACCCTCGCCACACTTGCCACAACTTATGTGGCATGAGCGATGGAGGCCACTTTCGTAAATGTGTTGATGGATGTGAATTTTTGTGATTGCAGTCCCATACAAATAGCATACAATTTATTTGCCTCAACTAGCAAATGCGTTTGTTGCCCAGAAAGAGAGTTATTTTTAGTCTAAATTACGGGCATTTGATTGCATTTGATTGCAACTATGAAAAAAAACTAGTCCCTGCAGAACGAGCCAGAGCTGACAAGTTATATGAATGGAGAGTTCCCAGGAAAAGTGTTTTATTTTTGGCATAAGTAATTATAATAAAAAGATGACTTTATTAAAGTATGTATTTACAATAGTAAACGATATATGCAAACTTAAGCTGCATCAGTTTAAGAGTAAGTTTCAATTTCAGTGATTAGAAGATTCCTTAAATACATTTTGTCCCAAGCTAAACGTGCGAAAGCTTTATTTCTCTATATGATGTAAGCACTGACTCAGAGTTTTCCCAACCTCTGGTTCTTTACACCTCGTATGTATATTTCAAAGTGTTTAAATAATTAAACTTTGTTGCTAAATAATTAAACAATATTGCTTTGAAAAGGCATTACTCATTCCAAGAAACCTGTCTCATTCCAATTTGGCACTTTCACGCATGTTTCGCATTAATTTTCCCAGCCCATAGCCAGTAAAGTGACTTTGTTTTCCCTCATTGCCGCTTCCCCCGCTCAATTGACTGACAATTGACTTGTCACGGCATCAATTATAATTGACAGCACCTCATTCTCCGTAGCAGCCACAGCAGCAGCAGAGGCAGCCCCCACGAAAAGCCATTTGCATTTACAGAGCGAACTAATAAGCCGAAATGTAAGTTTCCTGTTACGCTTAACCACAGCCCTACGGCGGCTCCAAAGCGTACATGGAACCAGCAATGTGCATATTGAATTTTACAAACAATGCCAATAAATGCGCTTGTAAATGGACGCGTTAAATATTCAATGGCATAATGCTAATCATTTATTGGGCGCAAAATTCATTAGCAGCGCGTTGCCAGGCCAACTGTCACAAGCTGTCGCTTTTGAAAACCTCAAACTGAAAACCCGGCGAAAAGCCCGCAAGCCGACAGAGCTGCCGAAAAAGGTGACAGCCCAGCGCAGAACTAAAGCGTGCACCCACACACAGACACACACACGCCGAAACAAAACCAACGTGCCACGTAACATGCCCTTGTTGCCCCACCGGCTGCTGGTAAGCAAACATTACACAATTTTGATTGTATTTCCGTTTCGTATGCGAACACAACAGCAACAAAAACGGCAGCGACAGCAACAGGAAGTTGCGCTTATTTCCGTTTGTTTACCTTTACGCTGTACCTTGATTAAATGTCAGCCTGTGGCAGGGGGCATTGGATTTGCGGTAATTTGGTCGCGGCAACGCTCCGCACCGCTCGGTTTTGCCTCAGCAAGACGGCAATTTAATGTTGAGAATGCGCGCATAAAAACCCAAATATAAAAATAAAATAAAAGAGAAAAAATAAATTATTTACGCTTTTATTTCTATTTCGGCAAAGCTGCAAAATGAGCACACATTAAGCTAATCATTGGCACTTTGCCGGCTGTTTTTTTGGTGCTGGCCTCGCCAGGCTGTATGCCTAAGTGTCAGCTACTAGGCAAGTTAGGCCAAGTTAGCGGCAGAGCTAATGTAATACAGGAGAAGAAGCATCTATTTGCCATTAAAGATAGGCTCATTTGGCTTGATGTGCAGCAATAATTACAAGGCATTGTTAAAAGCAAATGCATTAATAGGTAATTTTAATTGTGATATGCTCTTCATTAGCATTTAATAAGTAGCCAGTACAGGAATGTGAATTCAGAATTGTTGATAAATACAATATTTGCCCGGAATATCTGCAAAATAAAAATGTCTTTCACAGAACAATTAATCAGGCCAATTTGAGTACTTGTTGGTGGCAACAAATTGACTTTATTGTCACTTAAATGTCATGCCATATGGCCATAATAAATGTATATGTACATGGAATATGTTATATACAGAAATCAATAAAAAATAAAATTGGGCGCTGTATAAATTGCATTTCACTTTTACCGTATTAAACATATTAATTTGTAAATGTTATTACAACTTGTATTGCACAAGCAGCTGGCAGTTATTTAATAGGTTCTTGTTTGTTGCATGAAAACCATGTAACCTATGAATTCCTGGAAGCATAATTTATGAGAATACTATTTTAAATTTGTCCGTGCAATGCCGGAGAATTTAAGCAGAGCTGAACAATGCCAGAAACTCAATTTATACATAAAGCAGAAAACCGCAGCGACAGCAACCTTGCATATGAAATATATATACAACACTTGGTCAGCTTTACATGCATGTGCACGTGTGTATGTTGTTAATTTGTATTTATTTATTATTAACAGCAATTTTATCACTTATGCAATTGTTGTACGGGGAGAATTCTTAAAGTAATGTTGGCTTTAATTTACATTACAGTTACAACGCTGCAGGCGCGTGCCGCTAATTAATGGCCTGCAATTTGTGTGGACGCGCCCAGAAAAGTATGCTATGGAAATTGTGTGCCAGGCATTTGTAGGTCACCGGGAGAATTCAGCAGCTGCTGTTGCTGTTGTTGTTGTTGTTGTTCGTTGTTGTTGTTGCTCGTTTGTTTGTCAGTTTGGAAATTGTCGTCGTTTGGCTGTGCCAAAAAATGTTTGTTGATTGTGTGTCGGCGCATGCTTTAGCATAATTTATGTTCGCCAAATTCTGTGCAATTTTTTACTTGCCTCCAAGTTGTAATTCTTTTGTTTTCAAATTTCTGTTGCGCATGCATTAAAGGCAGCCATGTGAATGTTTCATTTGTCGTATTTACATGTCTACCGCTCAAACACACATTTGCATAATTGTTACTCACACACACATGCACACACACCGACAGACGTTGTATTAGTCTCGCAATTGGCTTTCAATTTTTCGTATTAGCAACTGACGCGAATTATGTGTGACCATAATTTATTAATGCTTGATGCCTGTAAGCGAACACAATTCCAGTGTTTGATAATTTATAGCTGGAACATGCAGCTGCTCAATTTCAGACCATGTGTTCATTTATTTATGCATACATTTTGGAAGCGAATTAAATAAGTAAAAAGCAAATCCAGTGAAATCGTTAGATTTTTTTCAAATACATTTTTGACATTTTCGAATGGATGCAATCATATTTGATATTAAAAGCCTCTCAAACCATTTAAGCCACTTTAAAAAAGATCTAAGCCCTTTGATGCTGCCAATGACACAATACCAAAAAGTTTAACATTTGGCAGCAGGTTTTATCGTTAAATCAACTATTTTTCGTATTTGAGTACGCTGGCATATACATATATCTATTTCAGTCATATACTATATGAAAACATGCACATAAATGCTCATTCAAGCGTTTCATAATGGAAAAATAGATGTGTGTATCTGGCAAGAGGAGCAGCCAACACATTTGCTTCAGCATCAACTCATTTTCACATTAAAGGACGCCAATGTGGCGCGCTGGCAAAATGCCAAAAATGAGCTCCAAAGCGCACACACACACACACACAAACACACACAATCTATTTATACATATGTGCTGGAAAACTCCATATGAAGCCATCGCTATATAAGTAGCATACAATAAATGAATGCTGCTAGCACTAGAGAGCAACTAAATTATCACTAATATGAGCTGCTACGGGGGCCCAGGATAACACTTCCGCTGTCAGCGTGTGTTTCTGTGTTTGTATGTGTGTGCGTGTGTTGGGCGTGGCAAATAAACACATCAGCTAAAATGCTTTTTACTTAAATTAACAACACTGAGCAGCTTGCTTCGATTTTAGGCTAAGCGGCCCACCAACCAACACCATGTCATTAACTTAAGTATGTTAAGTATGCTGTGTGTGTGTGTGTGGAAATTTGGCTGATTGCAAAGCGCACTGAAAAACACGTATTGACTGACAAAACGCCAAGCGGAAAATCAATAAAATACAAGTGAGTAAATAAACGAGATCCTCCAAAAAAAAAAGGCGAAATTGATATGCTTTTGCAAGCTTAAAGATAAATCGCACGAAATCATCAAAAAAAAAGCGAATAATAAAGAATTGTGGTATGGGAAACACTGTCGCTCTGCTTGTAAGTTAACTTAACGATGATATCTTAAATCGATAAATTAGAGCTAAGTCGTGAAGAGGTACGGAACTAGATCAGAGTTCGGTTCCACAAGCAAGTTGCTCGAGATAGTTGTCGGAATTGTGTAATCATTTTAATTATAATGATTCCTTTTATAATAATAATAATGTGTAATCAAATTGGCAAGTAAATCATCAGGCCTTTTTGAACATTTCTTTAATGGGCATCCTTAAAATATATATAATTTAGAGTTAGCAAACTTATGGGGCGGGCATTCCTACATGTAAATTGTATCAACGCAATGATTCGTATTTCTATCCTAGTTAAAATGCTGGTACTCGACTGTTCTGTGATTCACTTGAGCCTTCAATTGTAGCTCTCAGTTTTCAGTCATTTTCTGCATAGATGTGGAATTAATAATTTTAGTTTTAAGCTAATAGACTTCTCTAAAATGTTTAAGACAAAACTGATTTAAAAACAATAGAAAGAAAAGAATAGAATATAGAAAGTATTCCTGATGCCTTTCTTAAAGGGCTATGAAAACCGCAGCTTCCTAGCGGTCTTCTATAAAGTACACTAAGAAATATAGCAATTTGAAATGCTTTGAACTGATTTGTTATTTATAAACTATGCAAAGTGTATCAACATTCTTGTAGCATCCCAGTTTAGTTCAGTGTTATGTAATGGAAACATAGCCATTGAAAGCGAGTACCCTTCATCGCCAGGGTATACAAATTCGAATGCTGCCTGCGTGCCTCATACTAACTGGTATGGCATACTTAGGCAATCGGAGCAAATGTTTTATCGACACTTTGCCACACACACACACACACACACAAGCACACACATGCATACATATACATACATGTGTATGTATGCTTAGCATACAAAATGGCGCCAGAGTCCTTTTGCCTTTGTATTTGGACTTTGCGTTTGCCTCAGCATCTTTTGCCTCAATCTCAATCGTCTCGATTGGCCATCAATGGAAAGTTTAGGCATGGGATTAAAGAGGCGCAACGAAGGAAGAAAGCGGCATATCATGCTGCTAAAGCAAATATTGAATAAACGTATGAGTATGTGTGTGTGTGTGTGCTGTATTGTAAATTTAATAGGTATTGTACGAATCAAAAATGCGTCAATTATATGGTTACATAATTACCACTGCCTAGCAACCAGTTCAATGGGCCCAAAATAATTCGCCATCGGCTTTCGCAAAACAATCAAATAAATTCAACGGAAAAGAGCAAAACTTTTCCACAAACACAAACACAAACAGATACAGGAACAGAAACAGAAACACAAATGTCGAAAGTTTACAATGCGCAAGTGAAGCCGCCGGCTAAACAAAATTGAGGGCGTCTCCGTGGGCCCGGGCGCGGATTTGGCGCTGGGCATAGTCAAAGTTAAAGCCTCAAAGCCTCGATGGCAACAAAAGGCTCGACGTCACAATGCTGCCATCTTCTAAATTGCCACAAAATTTATTATTATTGTTTTATATAAACAGCAAATGCGCGAAAATAAAGCAGAAGGCGACTGGCGGGTAGCAGGCATGGCAGCAGCCCATTCCACTAGCTGAGCAAATGCTTAGGCTTTGTTGAGTTTGTGTTGCGACCCGCTGAAATCAGGCATCATTATACGCAAATCACATTCCATGCCCCAGTTTAAAAAATTTAAGCAGCACAAAAAAATGTTAACAGCATTAACACTTTATACAAATGGCACAAATATTTGCCAGCCACAGTTATTCGATTGGCATTTCCGCTGTTTGTTGTAGTTTTTCATTTTTGATTGATTTTATTTGCATACGATTTTTTTTATTTTCATGGCATGCGCGCTGAATTTGCATCGTTTTGTTGTGTAGAGTTACACAACTGCAGCTAAAACCTTTTCAAAGTAAATTCTAATGCAAATGTTTAAGATAAATACCGAGCACAGACAACAAATACATTTTTGAGGTCCACGAATCATGTTAAAAATATTATA
The DNA here is from genome assembly GCF_003285875.2 of Drosophila novamexicana. Lineage (NCBI taxonomy): Eukaryota > Metazoa > Arthropoda > Insecta > Diptera > Drosophilidae > Drosophila > Drosophila novamexicana. Next base: position 5,359,147 of record NW_020824787.1, read on the forward strand.
TAAAATGGATTATGGAATTGGCTTATAATTCTTTTTATATATATAATATAATAATATTTAAATTAATATTGATTTAATATTGCATCAAAAGTTGATTTTATTATATTAGTTTTCTCTTTCTTTTTGATCCTTGCCAAACATATATATTTGAAAGCTAGTTTTTCTGGTAAATGCTGCTAACCAGATGTTACAATAAGATGAACTGATTGATGAATAACTAATAGAACTCACAAAAAAATATATATTTATTTATTTAAGTCAAACAATAAAATGCCGTAGTGTATCATTCATGGTTTGTTATTTGCATGCACTGTCGGGCATTCATAAGCACTCGAAGCGATTTATATTTATTGTTTCCGCTTGGCATCAGCTGAATGCAATAAGCGCATGTCCGCCAGCTGTCCATCAGAATGTGATTGTAAATAAAATAAGTAACGCATTTGCGTTTTTAACATTAAATCAATTCGCTTTGACTTAACCCTGGCCAAAAAAGCAGCCACAAAAACTTGCCAAAAGCACAAAAAATAGCACTGTTCAACATCCTGCGCCGCAGGACTCTCATATGAATGGCGTGCAAAAGGACGTGTACAATATTTAATTAAAAAGGCAGACAATACTCATCAGACGCAGCATGTGATTGGTTTTGGCTTGCCAATGGGGGGTGGGGGGAGGATTAGTGAACTTAAGTAAATTAAATGTCATGGGATATGCCGAACTGGTGCTCTTAAGCGCCTCGACGACTTGCCCCACAGAAGCCCCGGCGACGAAAACTGGTCTTTAAACTGGCGACACAAAACGAAGAGCAATAAAAGCTGTGGGATTGTTGTGCGTTGTGTGTGTGTGTGTTTGGAGTGTGTGTGGCTGCGGATAAGGATGTAAGTGGTGCGGAGGGCGGCAGTGGCTGGTTGGGTGGTTAACTCTCAGCTGTAAGAAATTTACATATTTTAAATAACTTGTGGGGCTCACTAAAGAGACTGTGAGGGTTGACGATGGCGACCCCAAGACAACTCCAATTTATTTGCAATTTGTTTGAAATTTATATGAAAGACACTCACAGGGACACGCCCAAACGCATACACACAAACATAGGCACACCCCATGCCACATGCCACATGCCACATAATTGCACTCATAAAATGGGAACAGCTCAGCGCCTCGGCGCTTGCCGATATGTATGCATATCTAACTGCACACAGACAAACAAACAAATTATGTACTCATTTGAATACACATTCTAATTCGAATCACGTTGACAAAAATTCATTGAAGCGTGCAGCATACCCAGGACACACCCTCAATCCCAGTTCTGGCTACCTTGACTTTCGAACTGTGTCTCAGTCATCCAATCAAGTAACATAGAGTCACGGGGCTATATGCGCATGTGTGTGCATCTGTGTGCGTGTATGTATGTGTTTGGCAAGGACACAACTTATTTTGGCACACACACACGCACACAGCCAAAACCGATACCCAGTTAATCTATCAGGACATGGCACAATGTGTAGAAAATTAAATGTGCGCCCCTCCAGAGGGGCAGGCAGTCATGTGTGCGGTTGTCCTTCGAGCTGTTAGTGTGTGTGTGTAATGTAAATGCAAACTAAATACACAACAGGCTGAGCATTAAGTCGATTGCTTCAAGGACCTTAGCGCGCGCTCTAACAGAGATCCTGCCAGCAACAGCTCCAGCTCTAGCTTCAGCTTTAGCTTCAGCTTCAGCTTGGCGCTTTGTCATTACCTCTGGCAGACAGCCCCCCTTCGCATACCGCCTCATATGTTGTCTGCAGCTCCCACTCCCACTCACTTAATTCTCGCTTTTGCTGCCACTTCAAGTGTAAATGAGTGGCTCACTCCTCATGAGGCTACCACCAACCCGCCCCTTAGCCCGTGTGTCTATGCGACTGTGTGTATCTGCGTGTGTAAACGCTGAGGCTGCTTTTTAATAAGCAATTTACTTTTAGCTTAACAACGCTCAAGTGCCGCCGCCTGTAATGAAATACGCGGGCGGCCTAAGCAGGCGGCTTACATAGAAATATATACATACACACACACACACATATATATATATATATATATGTATGCTGTGTGAAAGCTTGCAATGATTTTTCTCTCGCACTGTTTGCCAACGATAATTAATTTTTTGGCCCGCCTGCACCCAAGTTAAGACCTTGAGTTTTTATTCATTAAAAATAAATTACAATGTTTCTATTTACTTATATGCGGCATACTTGTTAACCTTAGAAACGAGCTTAATGTGGGTTCTTGGCTCGCAACAAAAAGACTTTGCCAAATTACTCACAAGTACTTAATTCTATTTTTATCAAGTCTGAGTGGAAGAGTGAAAGAGTTTCTTTATGAAATTTTTTAAACTCGCCGTTTGGCAATGAAATTTGTTGTGCTGTTATTTAATTTAGCCGCTTAAAATAATTAGCTTAATGCACTTGATCTTCATTTGATATGCCTTTATTTCATTTGAAAATTGTCATTCCTGGAAATATTGTTGTTGGCATTTTTCATGCACTTGAAAATATTTCCTAATGAATTACATTTTCACTGGAAATACTCAGACGACAATCTCTTTCCACGAATCGCCCCGCAACAAATAAGCTTTTTTCCAAGCTTCTGTATTTTCTCAAAGTTATAAATTTTGATACGCCCTTAATCACTTATTTTTGCGAGTGATATTTCAACGAAATTACTTGACATTTGAAAACTGTTAAAAAATGCGTAAGAAAAAAAAATAAAACAACAGCAAGACAGCTTTTACATATATTAAGATCTGGGCAGAAACAACAAAAATAGGGTCTATCTATTCACCGAGGTCGCTTTCAGAACAAAATCTCGAAAAATCTTCTGATTGCTTCGGGAAGCATTTAAAAAAATGTCACTAGAAAATGCAAGAAATAGTATACATATTTTATTAATAATAGTTTTGTTTGAATTCATTAAGAAATGTTTTTCTATTAAAAAAATCAATCAAAGTAATAAATTCAAGCAATAAAAAGAAACGAAGGAAGTTAGATCTAATACCCTTGTAGACATTTCCCTTTTGAATACACGAAGGCGCATAGTAAAACTTATACATTCCGAGATTGGTCAAGATATTTTGATAAACAAAAAAGTTTTCCATATAAGAAACTACTTTTCGACTGATCGTTCCTATGGCATATGTACACATGCAGCAGTAAGACAGAACATATGCAAAGTTTCAAGGCGAACGACTTAAGATTGAGAGACTAGTTCTCATAAAAAACATGCAGACGCACAGACATACATATATGGCTATGTCATTTGAAATACCTTCTATAAGGGCTTAAAAGCTAATATATATATAAATTAATAATCAGTCTAGGTAAATAGTCTTTAGCTGCACAAAGCTTAAAATGGCATGCCTCGATATACAACATACGAATCAATTACACATTAAAAGGCAGATTGTATAAGTGAACACTTGCCTTTTATTACGGTATCAAGATGTCGCTACAAATAATGTTTATTTGAAAAAGTCATTGTCTGCGTAGTAAGGAGCACAGCCCAAGACGTTCAAGTAGTTCAACCTCCATTGCGACCTAATTTTAGATGCCAGGACATGTTGCTAGGCTGGTTAAAGTGAATCAAAGTGAAAGAACTTGGCCGCAAATCATTTTAAGTTGCTTTTTATTGCCACTGTCGTGGCGGCAACGTCTCCCCCGCAAAATGTGGCCACATTTGAGCACCTGCTGGGCACGCACGCACCTGAAGTTGGGATATTTTTTTAGGGCCCAGCTTTGGTCAGTTGCTGCCTGGCAGTTGTCAGGTGCGTTGACAAAAAGTGTACTTCATTTTTATATGGCCACAATTGCGGCGTTAACATGGCAGCCATGTTTAAGCTGTTCATAAATCAAATTGGTTTTTATTGTGCTGGCCATTTGTCAGTGCACCTTTTACATGGTCAACGCTTTTTGCCATAATTTCCATGCCGTTGAGTTAATAAACCAAAATCGAAATTCTGTTTGTACCGCCGTTTGCCGTCCCGCAAGTGCATAAATATTATTTTTAAATCTCAATGAAATATGGCAGACAACTTTGACGAATGGTTATTCGCCTCCTGCACATATGCATACGCAATTTTCATAAATAAATAAATGAATTGAATGGCCAAATACCCAAAGCCGTGACGGGCCAGGTAAAACAGGCAAACAGACAGCCATTTATGACCGGGCCAAATGAAAACCTGCCTGAACACCAGCCAACACGAAATGTAAGCGAAAAAATTAAAAGTTACTTCAAAGCTACGACACAGCTTCTGATTAGCATATTTAATGCTATTTGCATAAAGAACGTTCCCCAACTTTCTTTTTTTGAATGAATGGGCATACTTGAAGATTAACATCAATTTGATGGCCAACACATTTCGGAGAGCACATTAATTGTAAGAAATCAAAATATATTGTTATAATTAATGATAAATTAATCTATATATTATTGCGAACCGTTTAAAATTAAATAATACGTTTTTCAGGATATTATAAATAGCCTTAAAAAATCGAAATTAAGACAATGAAAAATTGGTTTCATTTAAATAATAATCAAATAAATGATAGGAAATCCAAATTTATTGAAAACACATAGTTAGTTTGACTAAAAAATATGTAAGAACGATTTACTAGTAAAAAAAAAAAATATTTAATAAAATACAAAAGTTTCATGCAGCATAAAATGAATAGTATATAAAATATTTATATATATTTATATTTTTCAGGATATTGTAAATAATTTTCGAATTAAACGATATATTCAAAAACCAAGAAAGTGGTTTATTTAAATGTATATAGAAGAACTCCGTTCAGAATAAATATGTTGCTTAATAAAAAGGCTTTGTCAGAAAATAATTTTTTGAAGTAATTCAAAATAATTTGATAGGCCAGATACTTTGACAATTCACAGGGTATCTATTGTTTGATCATTAATAAATTATGCACTTCACATTGCTACGGACATACCTTTATCGGTTTAATCAGACTCGGCTTAGTCGTCCTCTGTAACCTGCAATGAAAAAAATGCAAAACAGAGGAAAAGGGTTTCATATTAGAAATGTTTATAACTTTTCGGTTTTCGCATGATTTTGAACGCCTTTTCATAAAAGACAAAAATAATAAAAAGAGACAGGGAAAATTGTCGTTGAGCTTAAATTTTTGGAAGAAGTAAAATGAACAATATGCAAATATGTCCTCGGGATGCTTACGGAATTTTAATTTTTGTAGCTAAGCCTTAAAATATGCGCTCGCTCTCTGAGGCCGACCCTTTGTATGACGTATTTTGGGAAAGGACACGGCAGCGAAAACAATAAAATTAAATATTCTATTTAATGGCATTGTTGTATGCCAGACGCATGGTAACTACTGTCAGAACGAAGGACACTGGCCACAGGACTTAGGACTCGTGCAAGTATTCTGTCCGAACAGGCCCTTGAAGAAACTTTTGCTGCACACCAAAACGTCGCAAGTTAATCTTCTCGCTTCCAGGAAATCGTCGAATTAGCTCGTCGGGTGTCAGGCTCAATGCCTGGTTTTTGAATTTAAAACAAAAAAAAAATATCTACGCATATAGAACGCAAGCAAATTGCATTCACATTATATCAATTTTATGGCCGACCCCATATCTGGGGGCTATTATTCCAGAGCGCCCTTCGTGTCCTCGCCAGGAGCATGCAAATAAAATCTATAAAAAAAGATTTTATTGACGGTCTCGACTTTGGTCCGGCAATGTTGCCCTTTTATTCTAATTTTCGTGTCTCTTATTCTACTTTTTCTTTATTTTTTTGCCCCAGTTTGTTGTTGGGCTTATCTTTTCTCTACATGCAGTAAAAAGACCGAGGGGAGGTTTCATATAAATTAAGCTGATTATATGAGTTAGATAGGATAGGGTGCGTATGTGTGCGTGTGCGTGTAGAAAATGGAAAACCAGATTGGAAAAGGGCAAGTAAGTTACTTTAAAAAACTCACGATCTTTGCAGCTGTTCAGCTCGCCTCGAATCGATGACACAAATAATACCTCAATTAAGCCCCAAAGAAAAGAATTTCGTAGGCGACAACAATTTGGAAATTTTCCTTCAAAAACATAATGAAAAGCAAGCAACATTTTCTCAAGCATTCAGCGCGCCTCAATTTATGCCACAATATTCGACTCAATAGATATTTAATACTCAGCAATTTTTCCACCAAAAACAAAAAAAAAAACTGTAATGGAACGAGGAAAACTCGAGGCCTCGGCAACCGCAGCAGCGGCCGCGTACGCAAACAGCGCGTCGAACTTTTCCTTCTGCCTCGGATCGAAGGTCGTAATGAGTGGCTGGCTGGCTATAGAAGTAGTAGTACGACCAGACCAGATTCTGTCCATGCTCCACATTTTGTTTACATAATATTTTCATGTATATTTTGCCGCTTGTACATACTTTTAAATGATTTTCTTTTTTGGGGCCTGCTTTGCAAAGTTTTAAAGGCGCCTTCGCCATATTACAACTCACTTTGCCAGAGCTTGTTTCAGCTGTTGTGGGTGGCTGGCGGTGTCAAGGGTATACGGGTGTGTGTGCGGGTGTGTGGGTGTGTGGCTTAACTGCCGCCTTGCTGGCCCCATAGCATAATTGCGCTGCTGCCGCCGCCGCGCCGTGGCAAATGAAAAACGCCTCGCAATATTGAAGCTGCGAACTTTTCAAGTGTAAGAAATTTAATTTCGAAATGTAGGTTTAACGAACGGAAATTGCTTTCGCTGCCTCAGAATGGCGTAAGCCCTTGGTGTACATTGTTCTCTATATTCCACATTTTCCACAATGCCATTGTTGTTCCTCTTGGAGCACGGCGTAGCGCAACAGGGAAATGCAAAGAAAAAACAGAAAGTATAAAAAAGAAACATAAATTCAGCTTTTTGCTGCTTGTTTTCATTCTGCAATTTGTTTGCTTAACTTTCTGATTGAGCTGGTGGCTCATTGCGGCGCATTACGTCAAAGAAAATGAAATTATTTAATGTTTTACATTTGTTCGATGGCCCACACAATATTTATTTTTTCACCCTTGGCCCGCTGGCCTCATTTCATTCATTCACTCTCTCTCTCTCTCTCTCCTTCTATTTCTCACTGGGCAGTGCGACGCGTAATTGCGACTGATTTGTTTGGCATTTTGCACGGCCATTTGTTTTCGTCATGGTCAGCTTGAGGCCCACCAGGATGTGGGCAGGAATGTGGCTTAGCGCCGCGTTGAGTGAGCCCGTTGGGATTTAGCCATGGCAAGCAAATGGGTCAAAAGTTTGAGAAGCTGGCGACCCGAAAGCAATACCCAAAATATATTTGCAATTGTTGTCTGCCGAGAAATGCGTTTAACATAAGATTACATTGGGCAGCAAATATTTTTAATAAGTATTGATCATTAGTCTATTCCCCTGTATATATGACTAAATATCATAGTACAATTTTACAGAAATTTGAATCGTAGATAAAACTTTTTTTTAATAGTGGAGCAAATGTTTGAAATAAGTAGAGATGCTACGCTTTATATACAAATATTATATGTATTGAAACAAATTTCAGTTAACTAAATTTTACTTTTTCATTTAAAAAACTAAAATTCTACTGAAAATTAAATCAATATTAAAATTTTATTTATTATTATTTTTTTTAATATTTTAGATTGTCCACATAACATAAATTCATTAAGTATTGATACACTCTTTAGTCTATTTAATATTTACATAAGATTTCTAGAGTCAGAGCTAGCATATTCTGCTACAACTAAATTTTCACATTTTCATAGAAGTTAAACGTTAAAATCAAAAGATTTCCAAAAAGGTATACAAACCTATCAATTTTAAAATTAAATTGTTTCAAAGCTTAACGTTTTTTATACCCTGAACCCATTAAACATGGGTATAAGGGTATATTGTATTTGTGAGAAAGCCAAATGTATGTAACAGGCAGAAGGAAGCAACTCCGACCCCATAAAGTATATATATTCTTGATCAGCATAAATAGCTGAGTCGATCTAGCCATGTCCGTCTGTCTGTACGTCCGTCCGTCCGTATGTATGAACGCAAGGATCTCAGAACCTATAAGAGCTAGAGACTTAAAATTTTAGATGTAGATGCTCCTAGCTTCTGCGCAGATCGAGTTTGCTTCCGATAATTGATAACTTACTCCGTTTCCAAGTAATCGATAAAAATCAATATCGATATCCTGTTTTTTGGGCAATTTTGGTAAATAATAAACACTAGAGTCACCAAACTTGACATATAGCTTCTAGAATATATATATGATATAGGATTTTTCTTCACAGTTTTCCCTCTAGATTAATCTGGCATTCAAATATGAACAGCTTTTTTTTAGTCGAAATTCATGTCCAAATCTTACCCCAAGATTCGTATATAGACATGAGTCAATAGTTACCACCCCCATATCTCGGCCAAATCTCATCCGATTTCCACGAAGTTTAGCTTTTTCTTCATGGTTTTCCATCTAGATTAATGTGGCATTCAAATCTGAACACCGATTTTTTAGTCGAAATTCATGTCCAAATCTTACCCCAAGATTCGTATATAGACATGGGTCAAAAATTACCACCCCTATAACTCGGTCAAATCTCATCCGATTTCCACGAAGTTTGGCTTTTTCTTCATGGTTTTCCATCTAGATTAATGTGGCATTCAAATCTGAACACCGATTTTTTAGTCGAAATTCATGTCCAAATCTTACCCCAAGATTCGTATATAGACATGGGTCAAAAATTACCACCCCCATAACTCGGTCAAATCTCATCCAATTTCCACGAAGTTTTGCTTTTTCTTCATGGTTTTCCCTCTATATTAATCTGGCATTCAAATCTGAACACCGATTTTTTAGTCGAAATTCATGTCCAAATCTTACCCCAAGATTCGTATATAGACATGGGTCAAAAATTACCACCCCCATAACTCGGTCAAATCTCATCCGATTTCCACGAAGTTTTGCTTTTTCTTCATGGTTTTCCCTCTAGATTAATGTGGCATTCAAATCTGAACACCGTTTTTTTAGTCGAAATTCATGTCCAAATCTTACCCCAAGATTCGTATATAGACATGGGTCAAAAATTACCACCCCCTAACTCGGTCAAATCTCATCCGATTTCCACGAAGTTTGGCTTTTTCTTCATGGTTTTCCATCTAGATTAATGTGGCATTCAAATCTGAACACCGATTTTTTAGTCGAAATTCATGTCCAAATCTTACCCCAAGATTCGTATATAGACATGGGTCAAAAATTACCACCCCCATAACTCGGTCAAATCTCAACCGATTTCCACGAAGTTTGGCTTTTTCTTCATGATTTTCCCTCTTGATTAATCTGGCATTCACATCTGACACCGATTTTTTAGTCGAAATTCATGTCCAAATCTTATCCCAAGATTCGTATATAGACATGGGTCAAAAATTACCACCCCCCTAACTCGGTCAAATCTCATCCAATTTCCACGAAGTTTGGCTTTTTCTTCATGGTTTTCCCTCTAGATTAATCTGGAATTCAAATCTGAACACCGATTTCTTAGTCGAAAATTACCACCCTCCTAACTCGGTCAAATCTCATCCGATTTCCACGAAGTTTGGCTTTTTCTTCATGGTTTTCCCTCTAGATTAATCTGGCATTCAAATCTGAGCACCGATTTTTTAGTCGAAATTCATGTCCAAATCTTACCCCAAGATTCGTATATAGACATGGGTCAAAAATTACCACCCCCCTAACTCGGTCAAATCTCATCCGATTTCCACGAAGTTTTGCTTTTTCTTCATGGTTTTCCCTCTAGATTAATCTGGAATTCAAATCTGAACACCGATTTCTTAGTCGAAATTCATGTCCAAATCTTACCCCAAGATTCGTATATAGACATGGGTCAAAAATTACCACCCCTATAACTCGGTCAAATCTCATCCGATTTCCACGAAGTTTGGCTTTTTCTTCATGGTTTTCCATCTAGATTAATGTGGCATTCAAATCTGAACACCGATTTTTTAGTCGAAATTCATGTCCAAATCTTACCCCAAGATTCGTATATAGACATGGGTCAAAAATTACCACCCCCATAACTCGGTCAAATCTCATCCAATTTCCACGAAGTTTTGCTTTTTCTTCATGGTTTTCCCTCTAGATTAATCTGGCATTCAAATCTGAACACCGATTTCTTAGTCGAAATTCATGTCCAAATCTTACCCCAAGATTCGTATATAGACATGGGTCAAAAATTACCACCCCCATAACTCGGTCAAATCTCATCCGATTTCCACGAAGTTTTGCTTTTTCTTCATGGTTTTCCCTCTAGATTAATCTGGCATTCAAATCTGAACACCGATTTTTTAGTCGAAATTCATGTCCAAATCTTACCCCAAGATTCGTATATAGACATGGGTCAAAAATTACCACCCCCATAACTCGGTCAAATCTCATCCGATTTCCACGAAGTTTGGCTTTTTCTTCATGGTTTTCCCTCTATATTAATCTGGCATTCAAATCTGAACACCGATTTTTTAGTCGAAATTCATGTCCAAATCTTACCCCAAGATTCGTATATAGACATGGGTCAAAAATTACCACCCCCATAACTCGGTCAAATCTCATCCGATTTCCACGAAGTTTTGCTTTTTCTTCATGGTTTTCCCTCTAGATTAATGTGGCATTCAAATCTGAACACCGTTTTTTTAGTCGAAATTCATGTCCAAATCTTACCCCAAGATTCGTATATAGACATGGGTCAAAAATTACCACCCCCTAACTCGGTCAAATCTCATCCGATTTCCACGAAGTTTGGCTTTTTCTTCATGGTTTTCCATCTAGATTAATGTGGCATTCAAATCTGAACACCGATTTTTTAGTCGAAATTCATGTCCAAATCTTACCCCAAGATTCGTATATAGACATGGGTCAAAAATTACCACCCCCATAACTCGGTCAAATCTCAACCGATTTCCACGAAGTTTGGCTTTTTCTTCATGATTTTCCCTCTTGATTAATCTGGCATTCACATCTGACACCGATTTTTTAGTCGAAATTCATGTCCAAATCTTATCCCAAGATTCGTATATAGACATGGGTCAAAAATTACCACCCCCCTAACTCGGTCAAATCTCATCCAATTTCCACGAAGTTTGGCTTTTTCTTCATGGTTTTCCCTCTAGATTAATCTGGAATTCAAATCTGAACACCGATTTCTTAGTCGAAAATTACCACCCTCCTAACTCGGTCAAATCTCATCCGATTTCCACGAAGTTTGGCTTTTTCTTCATGGTTTTCCCTCTAGATTAATCTGGCATTCAAATCTGAGCACCGATTTTTTAGTCGAAATTCATGTCCAAATCTTACCCCAAGATTCGTATATAGACATGGGTCAAAAATTACCACCCCCCTAACTCGGTCAAATCTCATCCGATTTCCACGAAGTTTTGCTTTTTCTTCATGGTTTTCCCTCTAGATTAATCTGGAATTCAAATCTGAACACCGATTTCTTAGTCGAAATTCATGTCCAAATCTTACCCCAAGATTCGTATATAGACATGGGTCAAAAATTACCACCCCATAACTCGGTCAAATCTCATCCGATTTCCACGAAGTTTTGCTTTTTCTTCATGGTTTTCCCTCTAGATTAATCTGGCATTCAAATCTGAACACCGATTTTTTAGTCGAAATTCATGTCCAAATCTTACCCCAAGATTCGTATATAGACATGGGTCAAAAATTACCACCCCTATAACTCGGTCAAATCTCATCCGATTTCCACGAAGTTTGGCTTTTTCTTCATGGTTTTCCATCTAGATTAATGTGGCATTCAAATCTGAACACCGATTTTTTAGTCGAAATTCATGTCCAAATCTTACCCCAAGATTCGTATATAGACATGGGTCAAAAATTACCACCCCCATAACTCGGTCAAATCTCATCCAATTTCCACGAAGTTTTGCTTTTTCTTCATGGTTTTCCCTCTAGATTAATCTGGCATTCAAATCTGAACACCGATTTCTTAGTCGAAATTCATGTCCAAATCTTACCCCAAGATTCGTATATAGACATGGGTCAAAAATTACCACCCCCATAACTCGGTCAAATCTCATCCGATTTCCACGAAGTTTTGCTTTTTCTTCATGGTTTTCCCTCTAGATTAATCTGGCATTCAAATCTGAACACCGATTTTTTAGTCGAAATTCATGTCCAAATCTTACCCCAAGATTCGTATATAGACATGGGTCAAAAATTACCACCCCCATAACTCGGTCAAATCTCATCCGATTTCCACGAAGTTTGGCTTTTTCTTCATGGTTTTCCCTCTATATTAATCTGGCATTCAAATCTGAACACCGATTTTTTAGTCGAAATTCATGTCCAAATCTTACCCCAAGATTCGTATATAGACATGGGTCAAAAATTACCACCCCCATAACTCGGTCAAATCTCATCCGATTTCCACGAAGTTTTGCTTTTTCTTCATGGTTTTCCCTCTAGATTAATGTGGCATTCAAATCTGAACACCGTTTTTTTAGTCGAAATTCATGTCCAAATCTTACCCCAAGATTCGTATATAGACATGGGTCAAAAATTACCACCCCCTAACTCGGTCAAATCTCATCCGATTTCCACGAAGTTTGGCTTTTTCTTCATGGTTTTCCATCTAGATTAATGTGGCATTCAAATCTGAACACCGATTTTTTAGTCGAAATTCATGTCCAAATCTTACCCCAAGATTCGTATATAGACATGGGTCAAAAATTACCACCCCCATAACTCGGTCAAATCTCAACCGATTTCCACGAAGTTTGGCTTTTTCTTCATGATTTTCCCTCTTGATTAATCTGGCATTCACATCTGACACCGATTTTTTAGTCGAAATTCATGTCCAAATCTTATCCCAAGATTCGTATATAGACATGGGTCAAAAATTACCACCCCCCTAACTCGGTCAAATCTCATCCAATTTCCACGAAGTTTGGCTTTTTCTTCATGGTTTTCCCTCTAGATTAATCTGGAATTCAAATCTGAACACCGATTTCTTAGTCGAAAATTACCACCCTCCTAACTCGGTCAAATCTCATCCGATTTCCACGAAGTTTGGCTTTTTCTTCATGGTTTTCCCTCTAGATTAATCTGGCATTCAAATCTGAGCACCGATTTTTTAGTCGAAATTCATGTCCAAATCTTACCCCAAGATTCGTATATAGACATGGGTCAAAAATTACCACCCCCCTAACTCGGTCAAATCTCATCCGATTTCCACGAAGTTTTGCTTTTTCTTCATGGTTTTCCCTCTAGATTAATCTGGAATTCAAATCTGAACACCGATTTCTTAGTCGAAATTCATGTCCAAATCTTACCCCAAGATTCGTATATAGACATGGGTCAAAAATTACCACCCCATAACTCGGTCAAATCTCATCCGATTTCCACGAAGTTTTGCTTTTTCTTCATGGTTTTCCCTCTAGATTAATCTGGCATTCAAATCTGAACACCGATTTTTTAGTCGAAATTCATGTCCAAATCTTACCCCAAGATTCGTATATAGACATGGGTCAAAAATTACCACCCCCATAACTCGGTCAAATCTCATCCGATTTCCACGAAGTTTGCCTTTTTCTTCATGGTTTTCCCTCTAGATTAATGTGGCATTCAAATCTGAACACCGTTTTTTTAGTCGAAATTCATGTCCAAATCTTACCCCAAGATTCGTATATAGACATGGGTCAAAAATTACCACCCCCATAACTCGGTCAAATCTCATCCGATTTCCACGAAGTTTGCCTTTTTCTTCATGGTTTTCCCTCTAGATTAATGTGGCAGTCAAATCTGAACACCGTTTTTTTAGTCGAAATTCATGTCCAAATCTTACCCCAAGATTCGTATATAGACATGGGTCAAAATTTACCACCCCCATAACTCGGCCAAATCTCATCCGATTTTCTCGAAGTTTGGCTTTTTCCATCTAGATTAATGTGGCATTCAAATCCGAACATCGATTTTTAGTCGAAATTCATGTCCAAATCTTACCCCAAGATTCGTATATAGACATGGGTCAAAAATTACCACCCCCATAACTCGGTCAAATCTCATCCGATTTCCACGAAGTTTGCCTTTTTCTTCATGGTTTTCCCTCTAGATTAATGTGGCATTCAAATCTGAACACCGTTTTTTTAGTCGAAATTCATGTCCAAATCTTACCCCAAGATTCGTATATAGACATGGGTCAAAAATTACCACCCCCATAACTCGGTCAAATCTCATCCGATTTCCACGAAATTTGGCTTTTTCTTCATGGTTTTCCATCTAGATTAATGTGGCATTCAAATCTGAACACCGTTTTTTTAGTCGAAATTCATGTCCAAATCTTACCCCAAGATTCGTATATAGACATGGGTCAAAATTTACCACCCCCATAACTCGACCAAATCTCATCCGATTTTCACGAAGTTTGGCTTTTTATACCCTGAACCCATTAAAAATGGGTATAAGGGTATATTGTATTTGTACAAAAGCCAAATGTATGTAACAGGCAGAGGGAAGCAACTCCGACCCCATAAAGTATGTATATTCTTGATCAGCATAAATAGCTGCGTCGATCTAGCCATGTCCGTCTGTCTGTCCGTCCGTCTGTCCGTCCGTATGTATGAACGCAAGGATCTCAGAACCTATAAGAGCTAGAGACTTGAACTTTTAGATGTAGATGCTCCTAGCTCCCGCGCAGATCGAGTTTGTTTCCGATAATCGATAAATTACTCCGTTTCCAAGCAATCGATAAAAATCGATATCGATATCCTGTTTTTTGGGCAATTTTGGTAAATAATAAGAACTAGAGTCACCAAACTTGACATATAGCTTCTAAAATAGAATATATATATGCATTTAATGTTGGAAGAAGAGGGTTCAGGGTATCCCCTAGTCGGGAGCTCCCGACTAAAACCTCTTACTTGTTTGTACATATTTGTATAATTTCACTTTGAACATGGAGGTTTTTAATTTCATGTCATTTGTATTTATATAAGCCTCAACAATTTCGTTTAAATTTAATGAGCCAGCTGTAAATTATTTACACTTAAATTAATTGTAAAAAACACACACATATACATATATATATAGTATACATTTTTATGCATTTTAAAGCGAAAAAAAAAAAATAGCGAGCAACAATTAAGTGGCGAGCCGCCATTTAAGCCCATTATTAAAATGTTGCATGCCATTACGTTCGAGTTGCTTTAAATGTCAGTTAGTCAGCGGAAAATGCCAAATATTTGGCCACATTATTGACCGATTTGCAGTGCATTTATTGGCCAATTACCAAGCCCACTGCCAAGGTTAAGCCAAAGCACTTTGCAGCCACTTTTGGCTTATTAAGCCGTCAAACTCGACCTCCACTCCGCCCAACCTTTACCCTTGGCTGCTGTCAAAGTGCAGCTGCAGCACATTGCGCATGCAAAAGGCCAAAAATGCCAAGAAGTGGAAAATTAATGGCTGCTCCATTAGCCATTTGGCTGGATTTTGGGCAAGTGTAACGCGAATAGCACTCACAAAATTTGCACCGCAAAGTTTTCCGAAGGCAAAGCGCAAACTTTGCCAAATATTGTAGCTACAATTGGCAATAGAATAAACGTTGACAGGGCGGCTATTGGCGGCGATAAGACCTTGGAAAAGCTAGTATAAAAACATTAATAACATTAGACGCAATCCACCCCGCACACACACACACACACACAGAGAGAGAAACAGCACGCACACATGCAAAACAAACTAATCAAACTTAGGCTAGCAACAAAACAGGCAACAAAAACAAAAAGCTAGAAAACCAAATCAACTCGAAAATGCGCAAAACAAATTGCTTCATTTTCAAATGCTGCTGCTTGGACTTCATCCACAGCTCTGCCTGTTTCTTGATATTTTAGAAAATTAACCCGGAAAACGTGCGGCGCCAACTCGTCAGAGTCAGCCGAAGCAGCAGCAGCAGCTGAGCACCCCAATACGCAGCCTTCCTTCTCCTGGCAAAAAAAATCGAAAATCAATTTTGGTTAATGTGCCCGGGCAAGTTGTCTGCTGGCTGCCCGGAGCTCCATTGCCAGCCTCTGGCACGCACACATGTGCCAGTTACGCCCCTTTCGAGATCTATCTGTGCAAATCTGAATGCGTTGCTAGCTGCTTCTGCTCCGGGCTCCTGCTGCTGCTGCTGCTGCTGCCGCCGGTGTCCATAGCATATTTTTGCATAGTATATGTAGTTTATGCAAACATTTTTACTCGCACAGCCCGCCCGCATAAATTATGGCATTCTCGACACTTTGCAACACTGCGAAACTGTCTCGGCCATAAAATTAGATGCGCATATAAAGGGTGTGGCCCAGAAAGTGGCCCGGCAATCGCTGTTTACTCTGCATGTCATTTGTGGGCAAAAAGCTGGTTAAGACACTCCAATAAATGGACGTGCTTATTTGGAGGTATTTAAATAAGTACAGTGGTCCGCATGCTTATTTTGACGCATACTTTTTTAGTCCAGTTCATATGCTTCGTATAGAGGAACTTTTATCCCATTGTATCGTAAAAAAACAAAGTTAATTTCAACTAATTGTGAAATCAGTATTGCATAAACTTTTTAAAATTGAAAAAAAAAAAAATATAAAACATCATCACAACTATGTACAAATATATATACACATATGTACATATGTTTTGGATGCATATATTTTATAAGCCCCTAAGTTCTTTAAGTGCTTCATATTTATTTATAGAAAATTGGTGAATGAACATGGGCTAATAATTTTTTAAATTTTTTAAATCCGCCAGATGCTACCAAGCATTGACCATAAAATAAATTTTGATTTCCACGTCTAAGCTCAGCTTCTTTAAAACAAAACTATGGTTAAACTATGAAGCACCTGATCCTCGCTCTGCTAAAAGTTTCAAGATCTTTTCATTTTATATAAAAAAAAGAGGCTTTAGCACAAAAAAAAACTCTTGAAGTCAAGTTAAAAATTTTAATCATGTTTTCTTCTTTTCAATTGAGCGTTAACTTTTCCTTTACTTAATTTATTGAAAACAGAAATTTAAATTTCCAATTATCTCAGCCAAAAAATATGAATTTCCACAAATTCAATATATATATATTTTTATTCTTTTCTGGCAATTTTTTTTTTCAACTAGTCAAACATGTTTTTGTTCAATTATTTGTTTCCCAATTTATTATTTGAAATCATATTTGTCTTTCGTGTTATTTACATTTATGTGATTTGGCTGCCTCTGGGGCTTAAGCTGGCCTTTACATTGCAAAACTATTGAAAAATAGAGAATATATAGTTTACCAAATTGTTGTTAAAACATTTTTATTTCTGAAATAAATGGAAAATGTGTGACTCGTTTCATTTTATGTTTAGTTGTAAAATATGTGTTGTACACGTAAAAACTCTTTCAAAGGTCTTTACAACACTTTATTTTCGCTGCTGAGCTCAAATCATTGGAATTTATTTTTTAAACCAATTAAAAGGAGCAAAGCTACCCAACAAAGCTGCCCAATGTTGAGTAAGATAAGGAGATATTTCAGATATTTCTATTCATAATTAAAATAGTCAGTTTTAACGTATACTCGACTAAGAACTGGGAAAGTTAATCTCTGGATAAAAAAATATGTTGGACTTCAATTATGTAGCACATGATTCTTTAATTTCCTTCAATATTCATAAGATATATTTATATGATAATACCTAATATTGCGAAAATTGCGAATACGATTCTTCCTGTATATATCGATTTCTGTACTACTATAGAAAATATGTATCGAAAATATATCAGCTTTGTACATACTATCGAAAAGATGTATCGAAAAACGATTAACTTCTTTCATACCATCGGAAAGATGCATCCCAAAATAAATATTTTGTATGTTGTCGAAGAGATGTATCGAAAAACGATTTATTTCCTACGACAAGATGTATCATAACAACATTTTAATTTTTACTATCGAAAATATGAAATTAATAGCAATTCATATTTCCTACTATCTTTTAATATGTCATAGGATAAAGATAAATTCTTGCAGGCTGGCGCTTATAGGGTATCTGCCAGGCAGAGTACTCTTTACCAGATCTGTTCACTTTGCCCCATGCTTCTGTCAATGTAGCTGGTCTCTATTGATGTAAGCTTAGCATTGCAAAATGTTTGGTATTGTTTACTTGGTTAACCGAACGACGGCTTCCCAGCTGCCAAGTTTGACTCTGTGCTTTTCTGGCTGCTTCCGTTTCCGGCATAGTTTTCGCCAGCTTGGCATAAATATGCACAGTTTTCGCTGCTTTCCCACGCACACATCAGCCGCTGTGGCAACTGTGGCCTGAGTCCCCACGAATCTGCTCAGTTGCCACTCTTCACCTGGGCCCCAACGCACCTTGGGGAGGTGGGTTCGTCTGTCTGGCAGAAGCATTCCGTGTTGATTTTATTGTATGAGTACATTTGCCAGCAGCAGCTCCGGTGAGCCGTTAACGGCGTGTCGTCATTATCATCGCCATCATCACACTCCCCGTCCTCATTGTCCTCGTCAACAACATCATCATCATCATCATCATCGTCGTGAACACTGTCCGCCCATCATCAGCGCTGTGTGTTTTTCATATGTGCACTAAAGTTCTAACGTGTGGGAAGTGAAACCCCCCTCCCGTCATAGAGAGGAGACAAGGATGAGACGCCATTTTGGCTTTGTTATTGTTGTTGGTTTTGGTTACCTTTTTAACGTGCGCCTCTCATGCTATTTACTTAACAATTTACTGAATAATTTAAACGAGCTCTGCGCTGCAGTCTTGTTAATGTTGTTGTTCTTCTTGCTATTACTCGTACACTTCCTGTTCGCACCGTTGCCCCCCTCTCAATGGTCCCTGAATTATGAACATGTGCTTTTCCCCCATCGCATAGCTGTGACTTTTCATGGCGGATAGTTGTCCACCCACGTGTCTCTCTCGCTGACATTTAATATGGAGTATCTGTGTCTGTATCTGCGTCTGTGTATGTGTGTATGTGTGTCGGCCGCGCTCTGTGTTGATAATGTGCATAATAAGCCTTAATTAATGTTAAATAATGAATTTTCTCATTTACACGCCCAGTCAATGCGGAAAAGTGAATGCCCCGGGAAACCTGCCAGCCGCCTTTCTTCTACTTCTTGTGCGTATAAGTTTTCTGTGGGCTTCCAAATATTTACAGGTGCCGCTGAAAAAGCCACTCCAGATATCACAGCCTCTCAGGCTTACCGCCTCCCCCCTCCCTTCCAGCGTTGCCTTTGTTGCGGTTACTTTTTGGGCGTGCTCCAGTTTAAAATTTACACAGCCGCAACAAAAACATTTAAAACTGTGCAAGTTCTTTATTTTTGTTATACTTTTCCATTTTTTATTTTCATTTTTTTTTTTTATGTGAGTGAGTTCGGCTTGTTGTTAATTAAAATTGCCATGAAAAGGGTTTGTTTGCCTTTTATTGGGCTGTGGGGCCAAAGGGCGAGTTTTAATTTGTCAGAAGGTCGGAATAGGTGTCTGTGCCCTGACCCCAAACGTATTTGTTAAACTATCAATCAGAGCTAAGCGCTAAACTAAATTTCTATTTAACTTAATTAATCGCCCAATTAAATATTAAATAACTGCGTGGCTTTTTCTTCTGCTAAAATAGAATATAATTGTAAATAAAATAAAAGCTGTTAATTGCCCAAATTAGTAATTCATTAATTTTACACGGTTCTAACAATTATAAGATTTGGCATTGCAAACATCTGGATTATCAGAATGATTCTTTAATGTGGGTTATTTTTGTTTATTTTAGATATTTAGTAATTATTTTTGAATGTAAGCCTGCCGAGTCAAAAAAGGAGTGGAAAATGGTTTAGTTTTAAAATAATTAAAAAGAAGAGCATATGGCAAAAAAATGATCATTAGCTATATCGGAGTTTTATTGTGATTATTCAATTATTTTTCTTGTTGTCAACTTTCAGCAGCAGGTTAAAGTTGAATAAACTACAAATATGCATTCCATAAACCCAAAAACAAATACTAATTTCCATTTGCGACACAATTAGACAAGCCAAATGCCGCGCAAATACAAATACAAACGGAAACGCAAATACAAATCCATATTCAGATAGAAATAGATATGGATGGGCAGATGGATATATTGTGGTTGGGCGGGCAAACTTGAAACATTATCCCCGAGGTTGCGCACAAAAAGTTCAAAACTCTCGAAATTGCGAAAGCAATATTGTTCAGTTTTATGCACACAGGCAAACAGACGGACAGACGGACGGACTGACGGACGGACGGACGGAAGGACGATTAGTATTAATGTTGGGTAGAAATTAGAAATAACATACCCGGAGACCAGCAAAATGAGTGTCCAAAACTTTCGATGTGCTCTGAACTTTTAGTCGATGTGGTTGTTAGAGTTGTCGTTAAAGTTGTCGTTAAAGTTGCTGTTGTTGTTGTTGTTGCTGTTGTTGTTGCTGCTGTTGAACCGCTTTGTTGATGTCACATTTGCGATGGGAGAAAATCAATGCGGCAATATTATATCCTTTTTATGTGGCAGCACACACACACCGTCACCCACACACACACACACAGACACACACCCACACACTGCACAGCACATGCGGAAAATGAGCACAAAAAAAAGTGAGCGACAGTCGCCGCAAAAAAGGGAAAACGGAAAAACTCAGAAGAAAAAGTTGCTTAGCTGGACGCTTTTGTTGTGCGCAGCAGTTGATTAGCCGTCGCCCAACTTTTTATATATATGTATATAGTATATATCTTTTATGATTGCAATCTTACTTTTTATATGAGCTTGGATTTTATTGGATTTTGTTTTTTGCACTCTGGCATTCCTTTCGTCGATGTGTGGACTGTGTTTGATTATAATTGAAAGTATTTCAGTTTTTACTGCTGCAGATCTTTGCGTAAGCCTAAAACACTCTGCTCACATATATATATATAAATTTTTTGTTAGTTTTCTTTTCGTTATGCTGTTTTCCACTCGTATTTCACTTGACTGCTTCTGGGTGGCCACAGCTGCTGAGTGCCATGTCAATCAAAATCAATCAAATTGCGTTACACTTGTCAACGTTTGCTGCTGCCCCTCACCAACACTGGCTGCACTTACACGCTCGTTAGCATTTACACATGTTCCATCTTGTCGTTGTTGTCGTTGTTGTTGTTGTTGTTGCTGTTGTTGTGCTTGTTGTCGCCGCGTGGTTAGCTCAATTTGCGGGCTTGGAATTCACGTGCTAAATGCATTAACGGCGCAAGTTTGTCACAAATTTACGACGTGCTCGCTGTTGGCCGGCAAATCGCGTACCGTCTACCGTTTATCGTTAGAACGCGACTTTTTCAACTCATTCAAAGGCAAATCCTGGCCTGCTGGCGTTGCCACTCCACTGCACTTTGTTTAGTTTAATTTATTTAACTTTCTTCCTTATTCTTTTTTTTTTTTTTGCTGTGGTTTGACCTAGTGGCCGCTTTTTTTATTGGTTGCTTTGTTTAACATTTGCACTGTAACGGTAAATGCAACGGGAATTTGATAGCTTTCAAGAACTGCGCCACGCACGACGCCAGCACACCCCGTCCGTCTGCGTGAATGACTATGTCCGCTGTGTCTGTTGTTAACGGCGTACGCTGTGAGACTGCTTGGCCGCAACGCTCCGACGACTTTCAGCAGGCACTCGCCTGCCGGGCAGAGCTCAGCGCCAACGTCAACGTCGTCATCGTCATGGTCGTCGGCATCGTCGTTGTCGTCGACATTGGCATCGGCGTCGGCGTCGGCGTCGGCGTCGACGTCGTTGTGTTCTTCGCGTTCGTGTCTCGGAAACTGTTATACGTGCAGGCGCAGACACAGTTGGCAGCTGCGTCGCCCGAGAGCGTCCAAGAGAGCCGCTCAGCAAGAGCGAGCTTCGCTGCGTCTGGTCCATGGGCCAACGAAATTCCATTTTCATTTTCGTTTCGTTTCATTCTCGGTTTGGTTCTGGTTTTTATTTTTATTTTGATTTGTATTTTTATTTTTAGTGCTTTTGCGGTATGTGATTTATATGTCGCCCGTAAAAATGCATAATAAATGCGGGTTACCAAATTAAAATTAAGCAACTAAATAAAGAAAGCGCCGCAGCCAAAAGTAATCGCTGGCTAAATGTGCCCCAAATAACACTCATTTATTTAATATGCCAGGCCTGCTGGGTACAGTTTTTGCCATAAAGCATACTTTTTCGTAATGGCAGAAATTATGGGAATTGGCAAACATTATTTTATGAATAAAGCTAAAGATTTACGTAGCAAAAACAATAAAGTGACGAATAATGAAATTAATTGATAAAACAGGAAAAAAAGCAACGCACAGTCGCTAAATATATGTACATATTTATTATGAAGTATTTTGACCAGAAATTAAACAATAGAAATCAGAATTAAAATAGACAACATTTATAAGAAATATGTACAATATACAATACAACATAATAAAATACAAATTTAACCAAAAATCAAATTGTTTAAATAAAAAATAATATGCAGCTGTTTGGAGCTTTTTTCTATATTTAATAATTGAGCAAAATAATTAATAAATAATAATAATAATAATAAATAATTTAGGCAGAATAAGTAATATATTTTCATTCCTTTATTTAACATGTGTCTCTTCCGAATTTAAAATCATATTAATTTCAATTAACGGCAAACTATATTCAAAATTTTAAAATCGTTGGCTGCGCAGTCTATAAATGATATAAATTACCGTTCATTATGTTTAACTCTCTGAAATGTGGTTTCATTACTCAAGTGTCGCTCGTCTTCGTCTTATACGAGCAGCTAACACCCAGTTATCACTAGCTTCTCGCTTTCCACTCAGCGGGTGTGTATTTTTATACAGCTGCTGTCTTGATAAGCACTATCAATGCCATTTTGTTTACATATTTGTTTCCGCTTTCCCACACACACACGCATACACACACAAACTTAACAGTTAGGTGAAATTATAAGAGCCACTGTTCCCAGTATTACTAATGGCAGGCACCCAGTATAAGTGCATTTGCGTGCTTGTATAACAGCCTGAAACTGTGCTAACGTGCCTACTCTCTTAGGCAGCGAGTCGGCGCTCTGTTCGAATATGGAAACTCAACACACAGCTGACTGCCGCCAGCGACTTCACCACAAAATGCACAGCTCAAAGCTGCGGCTGCAGCGCGTAGCGCCAGGACCTGCCGGGACACGGGGACACGGGGACATGGGCACATGGCCGTCGACTAGAAGAAATCAACAAACACTGCAGGCCAAAAATATTGATTCGCTGCGATTCGATTGGATTGCTTCACTGTTTGCCGAGTGGGCGGTGTGCCTGGTGCCCCACCCACTTAAGCAACTGCTCGCAAATATATATTGCTTTATAAGCAGCCTCTGTCGGCGCCTTCCCTTGGCGGTTGCCTTTTTAAAATTTGGTTTTGCTCGCAGTTCTGCTGTTTTGCTTGTTGGCCACAAATAACAACAACAACAACAAAAAGTAAAACAAATAACCAATGAAGCAGCTAGCAATGTTTATTGTTATCCTTGGCAGCCGCCCCTGCGGCCATTCAAATCAATTCGCTGGCCGAGCAGCAGCAGCAGGAGTAGCAGGAGCAGCCGCAGCTCCTGCTGTTATCCTTATTTAAATTTCTGGACAAAGGCAGCGCAAAACAAGCCAAGCATTGCATATTATAAATGTCAAATATGCGGCAGGCAGTAATCGCAGCAGTTAAGTGATGAAGGAGGGGGGGGCACTCTCCCTGCTAATCAGAGGACTTTAGCGACCGCATTAAGTATACGCACCGTGGTGCTAACTAGCGCATTGTGCACGTCTCTGCGCCTGCATATTTTTGCAGGCGAATTAAAAGTATTTAAGTTTTTAATGCCCCAACAGAAATGATCTTGTGCACGGCATATAAATTACCGAGCAGCTTCACGAGGCGCCGCGCCGCGCCGCGCCGCCCCGCGCTGAATTGGGCCAACTTCAAAGGCCTCGCACGTCGTTGTCAACGACGACAAGGATGAGGATAAGAACGTGCTGCAGCGGGGCGGGGTCTAGGGGCGGACGCTGAGCACTTTGCCAAAGTTTTTACTTGGCTCGTTGGCAATTTTTTACTTTGTTGCTTTATAGGGATTTATGTTTAATCGGCCAAAGGTTGCGCGCACACACGCAGCCATGTTAAAAGCTCTTTTGTTTCACCCGCAAGCAGGCAAGCGAGAAAGCCAGCGAGTCGCGTGGAGAGTAGAAGAGGGGAAGAGGGGAAGAGCGCCTCTCTGGCGAGAGAAATGATTTTGGCCCCTGCGTATCTCGACGCAAGTGTGAAATGTTGATAAACATTTACCAGACTTGAATAAATTGCCAGCGGGCTCCTTGCGATTCATGTGAGTCCTGCCTAAGTGGGCCAATACCATATGCCATTCCGAGCTGCACGTAACCCGTTCCTCTAAATACCAAAACTCCAGATGCATAGCTTCTAGTTGCACAATTCCTGCGTAGGAGAAAATGCTGAGTCTGAGGAAATGCATGCGAGAGCACGGATGATAATATCTATAAAATTTGACAAAAAAAAACTATATACAGCTCTGCCAATGCTGCCCTTATGAGTTTTCCAACACTGTATTTTTAGGCTGAAATAAATTTAGTTTAATTTTAAAGCTAACAATTCGAGAAAAAACTAAGTGAAATGCAACAATTCTTGTGAAAGAAATCGCTTCGAGCCATCATAATTAGTCGTAAGAAACTGTTTACAACATTGGCGATCGCTTAGAGCATTTACCAGCACTATTGTACGCAAATCAGATAGTTTAGCTAGAATTGAATGAAGATCATTAAAATTGAAATTGAAAGCTAACAATTCCAGGAATTTTAGTACTGGAGAAAATGCTGATGATCTAAATATGCCTCGAGCGAATAATACCGATAACAATTTGCAACACTGCCAATTATACAATGAATTTCCCAACACCATATTAAAGGCCCTTACACACTTTACATAGTACATATTACTGATTTGGTAAATAAATTTCTTTGCTTTATTCTTAAATTTTTCTTTTGCCGCAAACCTGACTTCCCAACAGTATTCAATAGTTAAAGCCAGCACATTACCAAAGCCCTTTGAACGTTTTTTTTCGCTGGTTCGCTGATTTGCTAAGTCAATACCCTTTTTGGCAAAGTTTCCTGTTGGCCAAGTTTCTTGACCCTTTGCAGTCTCGACTCGGGGTTTGGGCAAATACACAAACTGTTCGTGGTCTTCAATTAGGCAAGTGGCCGGCACTCACGAGCGCAATCAAAACAAGTTAATTGAAGTCACACGGAGTCATGGATACGCCCACGAGCAACTAGTTATGTGTCCATGGCTGTAACTATGATCTGCCTCGGGGGCTACCGCAACATTGATTGCGTTCAGGGCTGGGCCGCACTTTTTGCGAGTGTATCAAAGCGTAGCATACAATTCGGGGCAGGCCTTTGACTCAAGTCTAGACAATTGCAAAGGACGCACAGAGAAAAACCCAAACTAGCTGTGCTTTCTACTTTTGCAGGAACTTGCAAGAAAGCAACACGAGCTGCTTTTTCTTTTGTTTGGCGTCTGGTATCTGGCTGCTGTTTGCTCCTTGACGCAGCTAGAATTTTAATTTCCGCACGTGGCCGACATGCCAAGGAAGTTGCTTGACAAACGGCATAGAATTTGTGGGCTGCGAGGCTGTGGGGGCTTCTGCCAGCTATTTTGAATTAAACGCTAGTGTCGCGCAGTGACATTTGTGTAGCTGCACCTGTAATTACCTGTGCCGTGCTCTAATTGAAAGCCAGTCAAATGGTACAAATTTCGACCTTGCCGCTAGGATTCATTGGCATTCAGCTACTTTCTAGCCGCAGTTCAAGTACAGCTTCGAGCACAGTACAGTCTGCACTGGCTGCGCACGAACAAATGAACGAGCGGAGGCATTGTTCAATGCACTTCAAATATTTGTACAAATATTTGCCAGCTCTCGCGTTCTGTTCCAGTTGTTAACGTTATTGTTCTACAACTTTTTATGTCAAATATTTTACGCCCCTTCTCAATATTTGTTCGCCTGCAAACAACTATTGGCTGGCAGCCATCGCATAAAGCCTCTTTTTCCCCAACATTTATTTTGGGCTTTTGTTTCGATTTTCAGTCTAGATTTCTATTACCAAACTTTCCATGCGCTCTACAAAAAGGGTTACAGCCTCGGAAATACTCTATAAAAGTACTCTTAAATAAATTACATTTATAAGTATATAGAAGCATATAGTCAAAAAAGTCCTTGTCTCTTTCTGTTTATGAAAATGTGTTTTATCTTCTACAACTTAGCAACTTTTATCAGCCAGAGTGGCTTTTGTGTGCTTTAGTTTATGTTTATATTTTCTCTACATTTCCCAGTTAGAGCATTTGTTAGTCACATTGCGGGCATTCTGAAAATTGCATTCTTATTAATACTTAAAATGCGCTGCGTTGTCAGCCTGAGATTTGTCTCTGACTGCAGCCAAATGGGAAAACTGTGCGCTCAGCCGATTTTTGGCACGGCTTGCATACCAAATGGGCGCAACTTACAAAATAAAGCAACTATTCGCTGAATTTGTCAGCCGAGCCGCTATCATATCGAATGTGCATTTTAAATTGAACATTTTGATGCTGTCACAAAATACTCAAGCAGCAGCTAGAACATGTTCTATTAAGTTTCATCAGCTATGCAATTAATCTCTAACTAGACTTTAATTCACTTTAATTGGCCATAATTCACAGCTATTTCTTACTTAATTATGCGTTCATTTTTGCCTACGTTCTATGCTTATTTTGTAATTCAAAATAATCAGAAATGAAATCTGATATGGAAACTTTTGCCCAAGCACACAGGCTGCCATAAACTCCCCAAACAATATATATTCTCGTCTAACTATTTTTAGCTCCTGTGTGATTCGATTTCAGTTCAATACATTTTTAATGGGTTACATGTGAATATTATTGTTGTCGTTATTTCAGCGTGTTTCTCACTATTTGCAGTCCAATTGGACATGAGCTTTAAGTCGAATACAATTAAAATGAATTATTTTTAATTATAATTATAAATTATAGTTATAAGTTATCAGCTCGAGTTCATTTTTGGTCATTATATTTTTGTATAAATAATATTTTGGTAAAAACTTCTTAACTTGTTGGAAATTACAAGAACAATGCAAAGAATAGCCAGTAAAATTTGAAAGGTTTTGCTTAGAGAACCAATGAATTTTGAGTCTTGGACCGTGTCCAGGTTCCGACTTCCGACTTGAATCTGATGTAACTTAATGCAAAATACTAATTGGTCGACTGCTTCATATTTGCATTCACTAAGCTCGCAAAATGGGCGGCTCTCAACCGAAATTCTGGCGCTGCAATTTTAACCAAATATTTAGAGCATAAGCCGCAACAAGTGCTGTAAACAAGGGGCATGCCACATATGCAACTATAGATGCATGCAGCCTGAATCTGGGTTCAGTTGCTGATCTTCTGGCGGGCCACTTGGAATGCGGCTTGAAGTGTGCAATTAGCAGACCTTTGCTGGCTAAAACACAACTGAGAAGTTAACAGTGGCTGAGCCAGAAATAAAATTGCAGCTAATTGCGAGCAATTGAGAAACTGCCACAGCAAAAGTGCAACTCGGGGGCGGTGGGCCAAAAGAGAGTGAGACTGCGAGAGGGGTTTACAACTTTATGTTGCTGGAGTGGCAACAATAAATGCTGCAAAACATTTCAATGGGCAACCATTTAAAGCAAACACACACACACACACACACATACACACATATCAAAGTACATATACTTATACACATACTTGTGCTTGAGCGTAGATATAATTTGAAGATTTTCACAAGTGGCCCACAACTGCCAAAAAGACATGAAGGTTAATTGCGTTGCTCTATAGCCAACAGCAGAGTTTCTATCTGCATCTGCATTTGAGTATACGTGTGTGTGTGTGTGTGTATCTGTGTGTATGCCTTGCAAAATAAATTACATTTGTGCTGGCTGCCAAGAAAATTGAAAAATTCTGCATGGCTGGCAAACGTTTGGCTTGCAGCTGCAGTCACAGTTGCTGTCGCAGTCGCAGTCGCAGTCACAGTCGCATTCAGTACAAAAAATGGCGTACATACAAAGACACACCCACACACACACACATACGCACATGCATAATACATAGACAGTTAGGTAACTAAATGCATATGCATTTTGCATGAATTCAACTTGAAACCTGAAACTGTGGGGAGTCTCTTCTCATCAAGCACTTACACACACACACACGTCCACACACACACACACACACGCACATCTGCCCAGAATACTTGACCAATTTCTATTAACTTTAAAAACAAATTCCACATTTATTTTTTATTTCTTAATTAATGTCATTTTAGCTGCTTGTATCGTTTGAAAGTTAAGCTTAAGACAAATTGGAAACAATTATCAATATCTGCATATGAAATGCATTTTCTTGAATTTATTTCAAAAAATAAATCCATCAGCTTATTCATTAAGAGTAAGCAATACATCAATAACAAAATGGGCATTATATTTGAAAAGAATCCTGTTTATGTGGAAATATATAACAATAATATTTGAATGCATATCATAGCTCGTATGTCCTAAATGTGCAAGCGATTGAGTATTTGTACCCCACAACAAATATGCATATCTGAAATGGTATCTAAAAATGAGAACAATTTAATAACATTTTATATCAATTTCAATTGGAATGTTTTACGAAATAGTTTAGTTTGACCTCGTAAAACCGCATGCACATTCTTTCGTATAGGGAAAACGCAGCCGAAGCACGCAAAATTGTTTATTAAATAACTTCTGTTCAGTTTTTTTTTTCAAATGTTCATTAAATGTATCGACGCAGCAGCTTAGCTGGTATTCCAGGTTACATTTTCACATTGAATCCACAGAAAGAGGTTATTTAAAGGGATCTCCTTGGACTTAAATATGATATGATATAAAAGATTATATATTACCTTACTCAGTATTTTTTAATGCATATTTATTATTTTTAATTTAATTATTTATTATTATTTATATATTTTTTATTTAAATTTTTTTTTTTTTTTTTTATTGAGAGCTCTTTAATTTGAGTTTTTCTTATTTCAAACTGAAAGTTTCCAGGGCTACCAAATATTTTATTTTATTTTGCATTGGGCATACCTCAGCCATGCCCGTGGTACGTTCCGAACCATGTGAAAATCAAATGAGATTTAGCCGAGTTATGGGGGTTCGGAAATTTTGACCTATTTCTAGCAGGATAACAGGATATGATAACAGCGGGCTTACAAACAGCTCGCAAACATCTATAAAAATGAGTTTTAAGCCGATTTACAGTATTCCTAAAATTTTTAATTAATATGTGTTTATATTCTAATTTGTTCTTAATCAACAATAACATATTCCAATATTATCTAATATTCATATTTAAATTTTAAAACTTGTCCTCATCTTCATTAAATATTTTCGAGTATTACCAAAAATTCAATTTTATTTATAAAAGTTACCCAGCACAGAACTCAATGTATTTTCGATTGTACTAAACGCTTACTCGACTTGTCGAGTAATAATACCCTGTAATTTATGCTCTTGCGTGGCAAAATGCATGAACTATGCGATTGTTCGAAGTCAGTGGCCAGTGGCCAGAGTGGTTTACATGTCACTGAGGGATCCGGGCGGGAGCACAGCGAAATGTGGCAGAGTTGCGTGGCCATATTGTACATGTTGCAACATTATGTATTTTGGTGAAATGAAATGCATTGTCTTTTAAGACCCCATTCACATGCCACACACATAAATTATACTTAACAGATACTTATTTTTTTGGGGTTGCTGTGCTACTCAAAGCTACTCACGGTTTGGTCGGGCGGGGCATGCCCCTGGCCGACCCTATGCAGGTTGCACGTTGCACGTCGCTTTGCTGGCCATTTGGGGCTGGGTTGGGGGCAACTACTCTGCACTTTGCACTTTGCACTGGGCGCCAAAGTTTTATGGCACTTTTATCTGGCAACGCGTAAATATTCGTTAAAAGTTGAAATTTAATTTTATACCCTGGGGCAAGTTGCTGTTGCTACTACTTTTGCTGCTGCTGCTGCTGCTGCATCTTGGCTGCAACTGTGGCCGCCATTTCGTCAAGTGCAGCGTCGAAAAAGCGTGAGAGAAGAGCAGCAGCAGTAGCAGAAGAAGAGGAAGATAAAGATGCTGCAGCCAAATAAATTTCACGCGCACCTTGACGCTGTCTCAACTCTAACTAGGGGCGGGGCAACGAGGGCGCATCTGTTTCTGGTTGCTTGTTAGCATTAAATTTATGTCTTAACATAAATAAAGCTTTTCTAAATAGTTTGCGTTTTACGTGTACTGTATTACATATAAGGACGTTAGCGAGCGCCGGCACGGGATTAGTTCGTCCACGCGGCGCATCTTCATCTGGCTCGCCGGGCGCCGAGTTATATAAAAGCGGCAGGCGTAATTTTTCGGGACACGCAATTGAATTCACGATTACGTCGTTTAGATAATTTCGCCTCAGCTAAATTCACAGCGCCTGTAATGGCATTTAATATTTATTATTATTATTAATCCGCATGCGCCGCAGCTACGTATTTGGAATTCCTACTTCCTGCTTCCGTTTTGGCCCTGTTTGTCTCTCTCTCTCTCTCGCTCTCTGTTAATTCTTTTGGCCAGTTCAATGACTTCATCTTCATCTTCGGCCTCTGCCAGACTGAGGCAAAAATAACATTTTATTATTGATGTCTTTATGTTGTTTATGTGTCAACAGCAAGCGAACTCGCATAAGCAGAAATTTCATTAAGTACATAATAAAAATTGCCCAGCGGCATAATGGCCAACAACGCAGTCCGGGCCCGCACGATAGGCACTATTATTAACAAAAAGTGCTGGAACTTTAGTTGTGGCTTTAATACAATTCGGAATGTAGGCCGAAAGCCAAAACAGCGAAAGTTTTCTTGGTATGTTTTGTCTGTGTGGGTGTGAGTGTGTGTGTGTGTGTGTGCGGCTATTTTGGCCAAACAATACTCAGTCGAGTTGTTTGTACATTTCCCAACTAGTTATTTTACTTGACTTCTGCGTTAAGCTAAAAGAATTTTTCTCATTCAAAGGCTAAAAGTTTTTATCGCTATTTATGAGATTCTTGAGGAACCAACAAATTCTTAGAATTCAACATAAATGTGAAACTAAATGATGCACATGTATTTGTATATACAAAAAAGGTGATGCTGCCGTTAAAGGAAAGCCAAAATCGTATTGTCTTGAATATCTATAGTTAAAACTGTTCATTCCGAATGACTGACCGATTGGTGATCAACGCACAGCCCAAGCCGTAAGTTCTAGAAAGCTGAAGTTTTTACTGTGGATATGTTAGGTCGGGGTTTTGCTAAATCCCAGCCGCATGTGAGCTCAAATCCCGAAAAACTGTTGCTTGAAAGATTTGGTTTACCATCCGATCGGCTTCAAAATGATTGTTTTTAAATATCACACCCTTTATGAAAAATCCATTCCTTCTTGGTGAGAACGGGTGTCAAAGATTTGGTTGCCAAAGTTCTGGGTTAATATTTCGACGGGAAATATTTATAGGCACGGACAAGCACGACTATATTCTATATATATATATTGCCTTCTTTTTGCATTTAAGAACTATATGTGTCTTACATTTACCTTTATTCTAAATGCATATGACCTCTTATAACACTTGTCTTGTCCAGCAAAAGTCAAAAAGTGCTCGCAGACAACATCGCGGACATGTCATGCAGAGGGTCCTGTACGATGCTAAACATAATTTTAATGGTTAGTGAAATTAGGGCAAAGTCAGACAATACTGCTTTGAGAACTGCCTGTTTTAGGCTTTAAAATGTAAAAGACAATCAATTTGTATAATTAATAAGCTTTGCAATGCTATGCATAATTCAGCGTAATTGACTTGAAAGCGAACTTTCCTCAATTTTTACAATCATATAGCGCCGTATTGTTTGCGCTCGTTTTAAATCAGTTAAGTTGATGATGATAATTATACGTCACTCAATCGCGCGCTGCTGTCGCATTCTTTCATTAATTATATATAAGTACTGTTCTCCCTACCTGCCGGCGCCCTCTCCCCTGCTCGAGCAGGTTAATTATGGACTGGCCACAAGCTGTATTTTAATCGAAAAATTGTCACAGTTGATTGTCAATTCGGTGATTGGCGCGTTAATGTTACCGGTTCTCATACTCTTAACAATTTGTACATTTCCATTTTGATTTCCATTAGCCTCATTATGTTTATTTCAAGTGTCGCTAATTTATATTAAAAACAACTGCCAACTGTTTCAGCTGTCAAAGTTTGTGCAATTTATATTAAATTACGATCCAAGTCTCAAGTGAAAATCAATTAGAAAACATTCCATAAAGCGGCTGCCCACAATTTCCGTATTACTGAGGGGAGGAGGACGCATTAATAAATGCCACTGGGCGACAGAGGGCGCTTGTAGTGAATTATTTTATACTTTGGCTGGAAAACATTTTTCAAAACCTTTCAGCAAACAGCAGCAACAACAACGACAGCAACAGCAACAAGAAAACAAGTGCAAAAATATTTTTATAATTTACAGTTGACAGCTACAACAATGCGGAGGGGCACACAGCACTGGCTCGAAAATGTTTTGAAAGAAAAGCTGGCAACGCCGATGCTCATGACGCGACGCGGCAGCGCTGCCAGGCTAAATAAATAGTTGTGCAGGTGGTGTTAATTGAAAAACTTTTGCAACACTAATTAAAAGTTTCTAAACAAAATTGCCATGACTATGGATATTGCGTATGGCGCTCTGTAAGCCGTCGGTCGTCCCATCATCCACGCTAGGGTGCATCATGTCGCGAGTGCTGTGGACCAGCTTGGTAACTGATCCAGTTGAAAGTGCTGTGCTCCTGCCACACTTTGTCAATTGGGCAATAATAAACAAGAAGGTGCGAGTTTCTATTGTCCGTCGAGCGCAATTTATGAAATGTCAAATGTGACAATCGAATTCGATTGACTCGTTTGTCAAGTGCTGCACAGGGCAAAAGGTAAACAAGCAAAGTAAAGTTTCTAAAAGTTAATTTTCATTGTAATTGTGGATTAATGAGGACAAGTTATGTTGGAAGTTGTAAAATTAAATTTGTTGCACGCATAAATTGGTATAAGCTGTTGATTTTAAATTATTAACAACAAATAAGAGGCTCTAGTCGAGGTGACCGGCTAACATAGCCAAACATAGCATAGGCCTTGGGCCTAATAAAGTCAAATAAGTACTTAGATTAGAAAATTACTCCCAAATATAAAGCTTGGGATTTACGAGTCCATATACAATCCTGGTCGGTGGATATTCTCCAGAATATAAACTCTATGGGGTCGGAAAGGCTTCTTTCTGCCTTTTATATAAATAAATTAAATATAAGTTAGATACTTAAAATACATACTTAAGAGCTTCAGTAAATATCATATTTCATACACGCTTAAAACAGGTCAGGATTTCATTAAATATTGTTGTTACTGCTTACTACTATTAATTACTTAAATGTTTTCAGATCTAAGACATAAAAATCTTTTCTGCTTACCACAAAAATAAAGGGACTAAAGGGACTAACAGCGCCAAATCTTCGTCAGCTAAAAATCTCATCAAGGCGGCCGTTACAGAAAAAAATGTAAGTGGTTGTTACAATGCGTTTAATTTCCGTGACAACGTCCTGCACCTTGCCGGCACATCCCCAGCTAACGCTGGTCACTCTTCCTCTGGCTCAGCTGTCATATTTTGCATGCCAATGTTACGCGCTGGCAGCTAACTTTTGGCACAGGATAGTAACACAAGAGGGGAAAAAAAACATTAAAACACGCAAATATTTTGTGGAAAGCGGCGATGTTGTCCGTGACCCACGTCTCAAATTTAAAATAACTTAAAAGACTTGAAGTAACTGCGACTGGTACTGTTTGTTGTTGTTGTTGTTGTTGTTTTTGTTGTAGCTGCTGCGTCACGGCACGCCGGAAGTCTTTGGCAATAATAGAAAACACACCCAATTTACGTGAAAAATAATTCACTGGGCGCAGCAGCTGCTACTACGCCTGCCCCGACTTCCGTTGTGTGCCGTGTGGAAATTCACCTATCACGGCCCCCTGTCGCGTTATTTTGTCAACTTTTGCGTTGTGAACC
This sequence comes from Drosophila novamexicana, assembly GCF_003285875.2. NCBI lineage: Eukaryota > Metazoa > Arthropoda > Insecta > Diptera > Drosophilidae > Drosophila > Drosophila novamexicana. The sequence continues at coordinate 5,393,356 of NW_020824787.1, forward strand.
ACAAGTCAAAAACAAAAACAAAACAAAAAGAAAGTCGCAAATCAGAAATTTCCAGCACTTGCACGTGCCGCATACACAAAAATATTCCTAGGGCCAGCGAAATTCAAATGATAATCTGGGTAATGGACAGGCCGTTTGGCCGGAAATGACTTAGTGCTTTTAACGTGGCGACACTCGGAAGAAGGTGTAATGAATTTAATTGGAAAGTGCGTGTACAGGAAATGGGCGGCCATTTTATGCCAATAATACTCAGAGCCTGGCAACATGAACAAGTTTTTTGTGCCACGCGGCACAAATTACCGTCAAGTGCCACAAATCGCGCTAAGAACACGCCGGGGACTGATTTCTACCCAACAATTCAAGTCAAGCAAACTAGGCAAACTGCTTAATAATATGTTCTAATAGACACATAAATTCGACAGTCTATTGGCAAAGCCTGTGCTATAATTAATTAACCAAATGCCGATGACAGTCACATTTTTACATTCCCACACAAAACTCACGTGTCCCATAGCTAAGGCTGTGTGTGTGTGTGTGTGTATTTGTCGAGTAAAATACATTTTTCTATATAGATCCCCTGAGTGCCGTTTCGAGCATTTAACATGTGCGATAAATGGGACAGGCGCCTGGCTAATACATTCCTATTAATAATAGACTGCGGCAATGCCATTTGTCATGCAACCAGGGCAAGGACTAGCACCAGACAGAAACAGCGGCTAAGGCCGAGATAAAGGCTGAGATAAAGATAAAAGTGGGCGCAAAAGGGGCAAAGCCACAATTGCCTGAAGGTAAACAGCTACATAATTCTCCATTGAGATTGTCGATTTCAGTGCGCTGTCTTTGACATTTCGATGAAAAATTGCCAACGCGTACACAAAATTATGACTTGATAAATTTATGAGAATTATTACCTTCATATTTACACATAACCTTTAAGGATTTACTAATACATGTACACAACCTCAATAAAGCAAATCTTTACCAGATACAGAGCTCAGAAAAGGTATAAGCGAAAATGCAAGCGACATAAATGCTTGAATATGCATTTCGGAAAACAAAAACAAAAAACAAATTCAATTATAGTTTTAATATAATATAATAATATTTATTTGACGCTTTATTGGTCAATCAACTGCACTGCAGCTTGCAATAATTCCATAAAGTTCTCAATTCTTTTGCCCAATAAGAGCATGAAAAACAATTACACAACGTATCATGTATTCTTTGTGTAACAAATTATTTGTTCACTTTAATCGCACTTTATTTTGAAGAAATTGATTTTCTCTTGGTTTTCCCTTATTTTCCCTGGAGAAAAATTAACTTCTTAGATTTCTTATTCTTCTAGCCAGTTTGATCAGGTGGAAAAATAATTTGGCTACAAATTTTTCAGAAATGAAAACTTTAGCAGCAAAATAAATTCACATTTTATTGAAGTTTGCATTTTTCATAATGGGAACTAACTGTCGTCATAATCAATTTATTCAGGCAATTTTAGGTTATCTGTGAAAGTGAATTTAACAATAAAATTGAATGTGAAACACATGTACAGATTATATATATCAAGAGATAGAATTCAATTTTGTAGCCAGTTTGCTGTCACAGGTGCCGCTGAGCGTATACTTAATATGCCATTTATTTTGGCAGACACCAAGGCTAAGCAAGCGCAATGCATTCAAACACATGCGACACGCGCACACATACATACAGACATAGACATAGACTACAAACTGCAGATACATTCTTATAGGTATATATATATATATATATATATATATATATATATACTGTAAAAGTTTGCAGACTGGCAAGCGCCTTGCATTTGTTTGCCATTTGATAGTGGCTCCCATTGTCGACGTCTTCGGCTGCTGTTGAGAATCAATTTGGCAAAAGTCATTGCATTCAATTGTTACTTGACAAAGGACAAATGGTGTTGATGTAGACCAGCACACACACACACATGCGGGCAAGTGCATAGATGGTGCCAGTCGGTGATTATTTATTTTGGACACATGTATTTTGAATTTCCACTTGGAGTCGCCGTAAATTGTTGCCATTGCGTTTGCCAGAGCGTTTAAAAAGTTATTGGCCAAGTGGCTCTGGTTGAAACAACTTTCAATTGCTTGCCAAAATACTAAAATGAGTGCCTCAGCCCAGCCCAGCTCAGCCCACCGCAACCCATCCCAGCCCAACCCGGAACAGCCCAGACAGACAGTTGGACTTGCAGGCCAGTCAGACAGAGCGAGGTCCATAACATAAATTTGTAAAGTGGTGGCATCGGTTAGTGCATAACTTTTGTGGCATGCCAAAAGCCGCAAAAAGCAAAAGCATTGCTGTCATGAATAACACACACACACACACACACGCACACAGTTAGTCAGCGTCTCTTCAAAGGCATTTTATGTGGCATACTTTTGTGCGCAGTCAAAAAAAAAACATATATCGCTAGCCATTGGCGGCGCCAGCAGGCAGCTTTAGACTTCTCAGATTCGCACTTGTGTGAAAAGTGAGTGACAGAAACACACACATACAAGCAATATAACTTTTGTATGTGCGTATGTGTGGGTGCATACATTTTTTGAGTACTTTTGGGTCAATGCTGGGTGCATTAAACCCAGTCGAAAGTAATTAAGATGAAACTACCCAATAGGATCAAGAATGCCGCAAATACAAAAGCATATTAGTCAGATATCAGCATCAATATTGGACAATTGGCTAGGCATAAAACACAACTAGCTCAACTGTTGAGTTGACACATGCCTTTCAGAGTCAACGTTGACTTCCAAATGTCCTGTTAACTTAGCCAGAAGATTAAATACGTTGGATAGTTATTAAATATAAGCATTTGGATTGTCAAAACTAAATCAATTTTGTTTTAAGAAATACATCTTTTAAAGTTGTGGCTTGAAGTTTATTCAAACCCTGAAAATATTAAAGAATTTAAAAAAAGAGCTTGTAGGGAATTTATATTATGTATCTCGGCATTAATTTAACAGCAGCTTAGCAGTATAAGATTAACATTTATCTTCGACTCTGTTATAAATAAATGTAAACAGATGATTTAAAGATCGCTTAACTTTCATTTAACAGCTCATGCATATATACATTTTCGATTCTTAAAAAATATTATGGAAATATAAATAAAAGGCGAACTTAAATTTCCATTTTTGCTTATTTAATAGCGCATGTATTTATGCAAAATTTCTGATTTGTAAGAGACGATCAATTTTATGTAATGTTAACAAGGTGACAACTTTTACCATTGGAAAACCCCAATATGCCCAATTAGACAGTTGGTTACGGGGTGTTAACATACAGCAATCAATACGACCGACAGACAGCTCAACAGATGTCAGCACGCAGAGTTGCAGCTGCTGCTGGCCAAGTAAACAACTGCATTTGATGGGCCAGACAGCGGAGCTTGAATATTGAGTATTCGTTTTCGTATTCGTATTTGTATTCGCACTCGCGTTCACATTCACTTGACCCGGCAGCCCGCAAGGCATAAGCGCTTAATGAAATTGTGCACTCAATGGTGCGTAACGATGGGAGAGAAGTCAGCAGAAATTGAGGTTGCCGCTGATGATGTGCAGCGTTATGATGTTATGATGATGTTCGCTTCAATGTCACATACCGAGCATACTTTTTGCTGCCGCCTGGCGGCACAAATTAACGTCAACGACGTTAAACTGCTATCGCAGAGCGCATAAACTGCATAGGTGTGCGTGTGTGTGTGTGAGTCTATGTGGGTGTGGGAGTGTTTCTGTGGATGAAACACTGTGGTTGCTATTGGGGATTGCGGATTGAGAACTCAGCATTGAGGATGTTAAGCCAAATCCTCCTGTTGGTTCCTGTAGCTGCTGCCAACATAAAATTTTGTTTAATGTCTGCTTGTCGCTGTGCAGCCAGTGGCAACCTGCCCCCTTCCCTCCTCCTCTCTAACCTGCCCATCCGTGGCCAATGTGATTTTGAATATTTAGCGTATTAGCCAAATGGCGCACTTTTTACTTGGCGCATCCGTTGCAACCGGAGCCAGAGTCTAGCTTTCATGCAGTTTGCATACGGACGGGGACGTGTCGTGCTGTTTTTAAATGCCATTTTGAATTTTAACGACCATAAATGCAAGCTTATCTAAAATGCTCTTTTACGGCTGAATTTATGTCTTTGGCTGCTTGCTGCTCTATTCAGTTTTTTTATTTTTATTTTGCTTTTGCATTTGCTGGCAAACAAGCCAACTTAAGATTATGAGTTTCAATTACCTTTGTAGTGCCATTCTCTGTATATTAATACGTGTCCTGCGCACGTCCGACTTGATGCTTTGCCAGATCTGCAATGTGCCTAATTGACCACTTGTTAACAAAATGTTGTTTAATTTGCTGCACACTTCAGGCGTCTTAGAAACTAAGCAAAACAAGTGGCAATACAAGTAAAAGCAAAGCTATGCAATTGAAATTAAGTATCTTTGTTCTCGGCAGGAGCTTGTATAAATACCACTTTGCTGCATTTCTATCAAAAAATATGACCAGCAAAAGCGGTTAGTTAATGTTTCTATACAGCTTATTTTCTTTATTATTGGCATATGAAGTGTTATTAAAATAATTATTTCAATAACCGTACAACGTTATTTGCTCTAGAGAACAACTTATATACTATCTTCTCCATTGTTCAACCTGTCGCCACCTCCTTTGATCAGAAGGCGACTTCTCCAATATTAAGTCCGCAATCTTCATTATGCTTCAAGCTGCCGCTGTCTCCTGCATAGTTGAAGCCGCCTCCTCCAATATTAATGCCGCGGTCGGCTCAATTGGTCAAGCTTCCGCCTCCTCCACTGTCAGCCTAAGAGACTTACATGAATTACATGAGAATCGCGTAGAAGGCATTCCTTTTTTTTTTTTTGCAGCGAAAGGTAAATTTGGTATTGTATAAAAACATACAAAATAAATGCATACATTCGTTTACATACATGCATAGATATAGTTTACCTATTTACATGCATGCACGCATGCATATAAACATGCAAAAATACATAAAATTTGCATGTATACATACTGACGTACATGCATACCAAAATATTTTTACTATTATTATTAATTCAATATGTATTTTTTTTTCAGCAGAGAATGTAAAAGTTATTTCTATAATCTTATCCCAATAGTTTGTATTTAGTTTCATAGTCTTGCCGTACAATTTAGCCTTAAAGTCAATTCTTCAGAGCCATGCAACAGGATCTTTAAAACTACTTTGAAATGTATTTTGAAGTCGTAAAGCTTACTGCGCAGTTAACGACTCAGGATCTTAAATAAACTCAAACACACACGCACACACACACACGTGCACACACGCACACACACACGCTGAAATTTCTTTAAGTAGACTGCAATTCGCACCGCTCCGTATAATTTCGACCTTCAAACAGCCTCTTGGCAGTTGGCAGCTGGCAGCTGGCAGCTGGCAGCTTGTAGTTTGTTGGTAGTTAGCACCTGCTTGGAGTAGCGCCTTCTCGCCTCGTCATTAACGGCTGCATAAATATTTACAAGGCACATAAAACCCAAACACATACCCACACGCCCACATATGAACTGAGAACTGAACCGGTGCACCAATACGACAACGTGCACCACTGAGGGGTAAACACTTGCGTTTATAAATTTGAGCGTTTGCCTTGGCAAGAAGTTAAAAGGGGTGGGGAGGTAGGGGGAGGTGGCGAGAATATGAAGGCATGTGTCCCCTTTGAGATTTTAATTTCAACATGAGTTATCATCGCGTCTAATCGCGTTAATTAAACAACTTGTTACCTTGGTAGCACCAGGTGAGAAACTACCAGCAGCGAATTATAACTGACGACATTTGGCTTACTTTAATTGCGTCGAGCTGTTGCCTGTTGACGGCAATTCGACTGTCTATTTTGTGCTGCAGCATCTTAAGATGTAATTAGGAAGGCAAACCCCAAAAACACACCTACACACACACACACACGCACACACACACACATAGCGTCGACCAGGGGCAACCTGAAGTGGCGTTGAACTTGTTGAGGGGGCTGACAAGTTGACTTTGTTGTGGTTTTTAATTGCAATCGCATCATTTACATGCACATATTTTTCTCTCTTGCACTTAAAGCTTGCCACAACCTTTTGCATTTCTGGACGCATTTATTAATTAATTTGCGGCTTAACTTAAAGTCAACAGCGGTGTGTGACCATATTTAACAGTTGTTTATGCATCAATTATTTAATTAGTTAACGTTTTGTTTGTTACGTTTCCACTAGTTTTGCCGCTTTTGAGCGCTTTCAAATGACTGCAGCGCAAATACTTCCAAGTGCCTTTTCAATGGGAAAAACATTAACAAGAGTTGACAAGCTGCAACATTTCCGTGCCGCCCACAACACTCAACAACGCCAACATCCTCATTAACTTCACTTAGCCCAAAGCATAAGCCGAAGCACCAAGCTCCACGCACCGAGCTACCCCTGGCCGCCGTCTTATTGTTAATCCTCAGCGGCCTAATGTTCAAATGTTGGAAAATTGAGCCGACAGCACGATGGGAGGGTGGCTGGATTCTGTGGTACAAAAAAATATAAAGGCAACTTTTGAGTGATGCTTGCTGCGCGATAAGCGCTCCAGCTATGAAGCTCTAACTCCCAAAGCGCCGACTGTGCCTTTGCCTTTGACATTGCCTTTTGCGCTAAACACTATGCAACAAAATCAAGCAAGTAGCAGAAATTTATTATTCGCTCGTCTTCGTTTTGTGCACTGACAAATTAATATATATACATAGAATATATATATAAAATATATTTACTTTATGGTCTTCTTCTATGTATCATTTGATAACAAAATTAACATACTCTCTACAAAGGGTATAAAAAAAAGAACTCAAAGTAAAAAAAGGTAAAACAATAAACGAACCTCGAAGAACTACAACAGAACATTCTCACTGCTAAAAGTTAAGCAAAGCCAAATAAACTTTAAATTAACAAATATTTCATGCCATGCTTGTTAGTGTTTATGTTAACAATATTCCGCAATCACCCATCTCTAACGAAACAAAAACGCTGTAGTCTAGTGTTCTTAAGCAGTGAGTCGCAGGCCAACAGCGAGAATATTAGTGGGTCGGGTGGGTCACCACTTCGCTAGTCCAGGACAAGCGGCACAAAAGTTTGTTTGTTCATTTGATGGTAATTATTGTAAATGGCGGCTGCGGCGCAGGTGGAGTTTTGCCGCTTTGATAAAAATGTGGCAGCAGCAGCGGCAACAGCAAAAACGAACACGAAAGCGAAAGCGCTTTGGGCGCTGATTGAGCAACCAAATAAATGCGCCAAACTTTGACAATAGCTGATGATGTTGATAATAGCACGTTGCTGGTGAGGCTCCTCCTCCTCCTCACGATGCTGCTGCTGCTGCTGTTGGTGATGGTGATGACGATGGTGATGGGAATGCCCAGCTTAGTGTTTATTGTGTTGTGGCTGCGACCGCGGCCGCGGCCTCGCTCGTTACGACGCCGAGGTGTGCTCGACTCCACGACCTGCGACCTGCGACCTGCCTCCTGCGTCCTGCGAGTCGTGTCTGTGCGCCCAGCGGCTACAATGTGAAAAGTTGTCGCTACCAACTAGCTAATGGCGTTTGTGTGTTGCCCAACTCGGGCAACGAGTCCGGGTCCCAGTTGCTGTTGCTACCATTTAGTTGTCTGCGGCGCGTTCCAGTGTATTACTTTTGCCTCTAGGCTTCTTGTCCCTAAATGTTACGAATGTCTGTGCACCCACTGGGTACCGTTTATAGAACATTTTAGTCTAATCCTCCAGCTGCTAAACTGCAAAGGTTGCCTGAACCGGTAATTAAAGCCAGGTGGGAGTCTTTTTAGCCAAGCACAGTGATCGAGCTGTTTGCTGTCAAGGGCGCAATAGTATGACGAGTTCACTTAGACGAATTGCCTTCAGGCATTTTCTTGGAAACTCAAACAAAACGCAACAGACAGGCAGCTGCTTTTTATCATTTGTTTAATATTTGTCTCGGAAAAAATGAAAAAGATTTAATTACATTTCTGTTGACTTTCTAATTTGTACATTTTTGAATTTATTTTGATTGTATTTATTTACAATGCATTTAAAATTCATTTTAATTTTTGCCAGTCAAATTTAATCGACATGAGCAGGCTGGCACAAAATTGAGAGCTTTAATATGGAAAGCTAATCTAAAAGTAAATGGCTTTTGGAATTACAAGCAGAGTCTGTACATAAATTGTAGCAAATAACCACTTGCCAGTTCGTTTAATAATACAAGGCTCTCGATAGGCTCAGTCTATATGTTTTAATATTGATTCAGTGCAAAGCATGCGCCTTATAGAATACAGATGTATATATATATGGGTTGTCTTTTGGCCTAGAGCGAATTCCAACAAGCTCAATTAGATAACTTAAACTAATTATAGAACGCCTTGAGAAAGTCCACATGTCTCGCATCCTATGGTCAAAGTAATAAAAAGCCATAATTTAATAAGCAAACAAATTAATAGAAGGACCCGGTACACACACGAGTCAAACCAGCCCATGAGCCCATATAGCACGGCAAATTACCCGTGATTGGCATGCATACAAAGTATGTGTGTATGGAATGGGGAAAAAAATGGGTATTTTAATTTTGCCAAGATGCCCGAGGGCAGTTATGTGCATGTGAAAGGAGTTCCTGTGGCAGATCGCCTATGTAAGCCAGAGAGCTGGAAAATCACGTTTACGTTTTATATTAGACTGAGAGCTTGAAGGGGAGGAAGCTGATGACATGCCCACAACCATAACAACAGCAAGCACTGACAACAGCTGAGACTGATTCAATATTTGTTGCATTAAAAAAATAGAAAAAAAGAAGGATGGAGGATGGAGAAGAAATCTTTACTGGACATTATAATTTTATAAGAAAATTGCTGTATTTGTTGCTGGTAGGAGAAGCACAACAACAGCAACTGCGACAACTCATTGAAACCCATTCAAGCAAACTATAGACAGGCAAAAAAAATGGGAAAAACATAGCGGCGGGCCATGTGTGTATGTGTGTGTGTGTGTGTGGAAAACCTTTGTGACTTGTGCTTTGTGTTTCTATATTTTTTTTTTTTTGTAGCAGCACTCGCTTGGGCTTTCAAGAGCTACACAAATACGAACGCCATATAAGTTAGGCAGCACAGAAGGGGGCAAGGGCCTTTGGTCCAGCTTCAACCTGGATGTGGGCACCGAGTCTGGGCCGGTGCCACTTCTATGGTTTAATATTTTCATTTCCGCTTTTGTAGCACATAAATGAAATATACAACTTCCGCTTTTGAAAATGTGCTCACTTTTCTTCTTTTTTTTTTTAATTATAAACGACAAAAAAGTGCGAAAACTTTTCGTTTTGAAGGTGAAATGAAAGTCCCCGACCTGATGTCAGCGGTCATTGCATTGCAATTCCCGCAGAAAAAAAAACCATTGCTAGAAGTCAGACGCATCATTTTGGATTAGCCGTAAATACTACGCAAAGTGCGTATATGTGTGCGTGTGCGTGAGCGTGTGTGTGTGTGTGTGGGTATTTGCAGAATAGTTTTTGCCGCATGTGTGCATTGTCTACGTTCATTTTCCAAACTGTTGGCTTTTTGTGATTACTTTTCTTACTGTCCAGTTAAAAGGTGGAGTGTGCAATGTTTATGGAATTAAGTGCACAGAGAAGACCCCACTGAGGTGAATGACATTCGGTGCTGATCAAAAATGGTACGGTTCACATACTCGTAATGAGATACGCTCCACTAGCTTTTAGTGCAAGTAATTTGTTTGATGGCACATAAACTTCTGAAGCTTAACTTAATGATTATCTGCTTTTAATATCGCCTGAATTGAATTCATTCTGTATTTTTAATGTCATCGCAAAAGTTTGAGTTTGTTAAACAAATAGAAAACTAAGACTGCTTTTGGTATAAGGGAACAGACATGTACACATTCATACATTCACACATAAATACATATGTATCCATTCATACATTCATACATGCTCACATGCATATATGCACACATGCTTACATGCGTACATGCTTACAGGCTTACATGATTACATGCATACATGCACTCATGCACACCTGCATACATGCAAACATTTTTACTTACATACATACAATCAGGACAAACCGGAATGTAGATTAGTTCCATTTTGTTTAACATATAAAAGTTAGCATTTTTTTTTACTCTCGATGAGAGCCGTGAGAGCTTTCTGCACGCTGCATAAATCATATGTCAAACATTTCTGTTTCTGCGAAATGACACGTAGACCACTCGGTAGACTTTTGGCTATTGGCAATACGGGCGTCGAGTTTTTAATGTGATAAAATGGCAATGCCAACCAAAATTGAATTAAAACTTTTTGGCACAAACAAGAGCCAAGCAGACATTGAATTCACATAAAGTCGGTCGGCGGTTCGAAAGCAAATAAATGTATTAAATCAATAGGACTTGAGTGGGTAGCATGAGTAGGTTGCCCGAAATCAAAAGTGATAAATCTAAACTGGACGCCTGTGTATGAGTGTGTTTTTGTGTGTGCAGGCACTCAACACTTACAGAAATTGAAATTCGAAAACCGGAATGAAAATGAAAATGAAAAGAACATGCGAGTCTAGTGATAGCTGCAAGAAGCTGAAATAAACAGCTCGGCCAAAGCACTGCCGAAACTATAAATTTTATTTCGTTTGAGGGGATGCCAATTTCAATGACACTTTAATTTAAATTCGCTCGAACGCAATTGCTGGGCACGCATTTCCCAACTCCAGCTTCATCTCCATCTCGACTGCCGCCGCCGGTTGACAATCAAAGTAACTGAGCGCAGCACCAACTGTTGACCTCCCCAACCCTCAACCCTTGGGTGCGAATACAATTTGGGACGCCATTGAGCAAGTTGTCAAATTGTTTGAATTTATTTATTGACTTGCCGGGGCGGCATTTGCATTCCAGCTGAGAGATTTTTGACTCAGTGCCTTGCAGCAGCATCAGGAGCCGGAGCAGAAGCCGAGGCGGGAACGGATGTGTAAGCTCTTGCCTTCAGCCTGCATAATGAAAAGCAAGTGCAGCCAGGCGGCACTCGGGCATTATCCATGAAGCTACAGTGGCCAAAAGTCAAAGGTTTTAATGACAGCCAAATATCAATGGGATTGAACTAGAGCTGTTAATCGGAAACTCCGAACAGAGGCTCAAAATGGATTAATATTCAGCAATTTTGTAGATTTCAATTAATTTTAACCAATTGTCTGTTATGATATTTGAAAAATAATATCATATGTTGATTTTATTTATATCAAAGCTCATATGTATATCAGACCAGAGCTGTTTTTTGAATTCTTTCGTTTACTCATAACAAAGAGAATTAAGCAAAATCTTGCATTCGTGAAAGTTGGAACATATATTCTTAAGCTTTGGGAAAAAGAATACAAAATGAGACTTTATTGAAAATATATTTCTCATTGTCTATAAAATGATAAGGTTAAAAACTAAAATTTTCCCCTTTTTACAACTATATACACTTACCAACTATTGAACCTTCAGCGCACAAAAATTGTATGAGACAATACGGCGTATGAGTAACGCATTTATATTTTCACGAAAATAGATTTGAAATGATTACCACTGTTTGAATTACAGAGTGTCGTTGTAAAATTGAATGGCAAGCGGAAAAGTGAACACAGATACGGATGTGCCCCGCACTCTTGCACTTGCACAAATACCAACCAACTCGACCAAGTAACGCACACCGAAGAAGCTGTTGGGCAGGGCAAAGAGGTCATAGTTGTAGCTGAAATTGCGTATGTGTGTGAGTTGCTTTACTTTTTCGAATGCCTGATTTGCCCTGTAACAGAATATAAATGTATCTGTGTGAATGTCGAACTGTGCGCATTTGTGTGTGTGTCACGCACGTCTCACTTTGCCTCACGCCGCCGCGCCTTTGTTGGTGCGAGTTTCAGTTGACTATTTAATAAATCCCAGTTTTGTGGTCAGCATACCAAATTAATGCGATTTACTGCACGCACATCGAACAGGTTGCGGAGAAGAGGGAGGGAAAGGGTAGGGCAACACTACTGCCAATAGCACGAACTAAAGAAAAATTCATTTCATTTATCCTAAAGATTAGCCATTCATTTCAGTCTGCGCCGAGCAAGGCGTAACATTGTGAATGTGAGTGTGATTCTCTATGAAAGTCGGGTTTGGCAGAGTGCATGTGAATGTGCGTGTGTGTGAGTGTGTGTGTGTAGAGGAAGTGAATTGTTACACCCACTGGACGCTGTTGCAGGCGCTGAATTCAAATTGACCGGACCCAGTTAGCAGGTGTCCTATGTGCTGCAACTTCGCCCGCCTGTCTGCGCTGCCAACTGCTGGCACGTATTTGACTTATGCGCAGAGGCCATACGCAAACTTTAAACTTTGGCCAAAAAATACTTAAATGATCGTTGTTTGTGTGCGTAAGTGTGCATTTACATTGTATATATATGTTGTGTGTTAAGTAGAGTCGCACAATGTGCCCAAAAGTTTGAACGCAATTCAAACACCGGACATTAAAGTCCCGGCAAGTACTTGGCATCAGGTTAGAAGCTTGAACTCAGCTCATGGTCAATGTGGAAGCGAATGTTTGGGCCAAGGGGAAAGTCAAGGACCACAGCCAGGCACAATATGCTAATTTATTTGAATGCTTTACATATTTATTCTATTTATTGTTTGTTTGTTTTTATTTTCATTGCTTTTCTTTGTGTTTTGTTTGTTTCTGCTGAAAAGAAGCACCCAAAAGAATATAGAGTCTGGACAGTTGCTGGCAGGAAATCTTTGTGACTTTCATTTATACTTGGTGCTTTTGTTTCACATTGTGAAAAGCAGTTGTTGCAACTGTCAAATAAATTATTGAAAGAAAAGTTTTTCCAAATATGCTTTCCCGGTGAGCTGTATATTTATGGATTTCCGAAATAAATTACACAACCCTTTCGGAATTCTCATATACAAAATTAAATTTTTATTTATTTTAAAAGTTTCTTCAACATTTAAAACATGATTTTTGTAGATTTTGTAAATTCTTTTCTAAATATCCGACTTTAAATCGTCATAAAACAGTTTCTGCTTAAATACTGCAAATATTGATGGTCCGAAAAGTAGAAATTAATCATCTGAATGAATATCAATGCGAATATCCAACAATTGAAGCTTACAATGAGTTATATTGACGAGATTGCGAGAATGTTTCATGTACACATATATTCATCTTGAGCAGGCCAAGCCCGCCGTCATATCCTATTAAGCAGGCATTCATTAGGCCATTCGTCTGTGGCCGAATCAGTCAACTAAGCTGTCTGCATTTAGAACGTCGTTGAACCTGCCTGATTTGAGCCAAGGCCAACAGCGAGGCGCTGGGCAAAACAAATCAATTAAAATGCCATACACACGCACACACAGACACACGCGCACACGCACAGGCAGAGGCAGCTTAAGCTTAGGCCAAAGTCCGCATTAAGTCCACTTCAATCAAACTATTACATAATTAAATCACAGGACCCCACACACAAACACACACACACAGATAGCATTGAATGTTTCTTAAGAAAATGGTAAACAGCGTAAAACTTATAATAAATGGTGGATTATGTTAATCAAGCAGAAAAACGGAGACACGCAACTGAAGAGCAGAGAAACAAAGAGCTGGCTGAATGAAAAAAACGCAAAATAAATGAATGAAACATTTTATTAATGGTATAAATATATATATTTTTTTTTATTTATGCTGAACCCGCACAGTTGGAACGGAAAAGTTTCGGCACTGGCTGCAAAAAGAGACGAAAAAATACTTAAAAAATGCGCCCAAAACAAAGTAAGTCATGCAAAAAAACAAAAAAGTTATAAGCAAAATGCCGCTGCCTTTACTTTGCTTAAATAATTCATTAAATTAAGTATACAAAACAATCAATCAAAGCGCATTTAGTCTTCCGCAATGAAATGTTAATGAAATGCTTAGATTTTCTTTGATTTTTCCACGAACTTATCTAATGCACAACATGCCACTACACATTCAGCTGAAGCTCTGCCGGGCTGCTGCTGTCATTTATTATTGCGTGACATACTTTTCCTTTAGGTAACTCACCCATCCCCCGCCTCTATCCATTCCGAGTTATCCACTTCACTGCCAACAAGCTTGTACGTACGACAGTCTGTAGCAAAATGTCTTGCGGCTGCAGCCAGCCCAGGGGAATTTCGAGGCAACATTGCCAGGCTCAAGGCAATTATGGCAAGAAGCTGCAAGTTTCAAGGCGTTGTAGCATGCCAAAAATATAAATAAATACGTAAACTGGCAAAGGATATGCAGAAATGAGACAGAAAACATTTTAAAGTGTATATGTACTTTCCACACATGATGAGATGAGCATGATGAAGAATGCATTTATGACGAAGGCATGTTTGTTACGAGAACAGCTTAAGAGGAGACACGTTAATTAAGGATATTTTTAGCATATAATGTTAATCCTTCTATATAGAAAATAACTTATTAATGTATTAAGGAATGGTCTCTATATAAATACGATAGCTGTTATGTTAAATAAAAAATAATTTTATTTTTTTACCATTTTCGGATTCGTATTTAAATCAATATAATATTTTATTTTAATTAAAATAAATTCGGAATAGCTCTACTTATTAAATAACATACATTTTTATAAAATAACTTTGTTTTTACAATAAACATAAATAATTTATTTTTATTTCTTGTAATTTTAAATTGTTTTTCTAACTTAGATATTTGCAGAGTGATAATCGATTAACTTCTTAGATCTTATTAAGAGCATAAGCTCATTTAAATTAAACGAATCACACCACAATAAAATTATACAAATAATATTTATATGTTAAAATAAGAACAGGTTTTCGAAATAAAACTGTTAAGCAACACAAAGGAGTATGCGACGGTCAGTACTTAAGTAGAAACTGATGATTGCGTGCTTTTTGCCAGTCTGCTTTGGATCAGAGCTTGGGTCAGCCAGACTGACAGCTGAGCTACATACAATTTGGAAATTGGCATAGCAGCTGTACAACTTCCTGTTCATCCGGCTGACAGGCAGCTGCCCAGAGCTGTTCTCCTTTGCCGAAGGGCTTATGAATGCAGCGCGACGCAGCATAAAAATGCGCACAAAAACTTGCACATTTTTGCAGCACTTGCTGTGGCAGCTGAAACAACGCCCACGACAATGCACACCGCCCACAACTGGCAAATTTCGCCCGAATTCGGTTAAGACTGTCGAGCAACGACACCGTGCCACACTCTATATATACATGTTTCGCCTCAGCGCTTGTCGCGCCGCTGGATCAACTCGATGCGGCTCGTCCTCGACTCATAAGCAGTTGCAAGTTATTGGCGCAAGATTTCCCCTGACATCTATATTTGTGCGGCGGGGGACGGGCAGCGGAACACATTCAAGGCGAATGCCGACGGCTGCCACATAGTTTAGCTCTACACACACACACACACGCACACACTCACAGAGAAAAATATGTGGCACAAATGTTTGCCTTGTGTTGCATTTTTTGTAACATTTTTATAAAAATAATGTGTACAACAACATTTTTGGGAGCTATTCGCTTTGCTTTGCTTGACTTTAGTTAAATATGAAGTTTAGCTTAGTTTATAAACGTTAACAAATAGTTGCCAGTCCATGGCTGGCGATATTTCAGCAAGCTTATTTACCCAGCAAATAGTTTTATAGTTAGTAAAATAGTCGAGCGTGTGTGTGGGTGTGTGTGTGTGTGTGTGTATGTATGTGCGTGCGACTTGTGCAAATATTTTTAGATTATGGCCTTTGCCTTTGACTGAGTTACGCTAACAAAATAATACAAATAATACAAAATATATGAAATACTTATTTTATTATTATTTTTTTTTTTTTTTTGCTTAAGAATTATAAACTTTAGTGCAGCCTTTTGACAGCGACAGCTTGGTCTTGATGCCATAAAAATGCTGTAAGTCTGGGAATTGAACTTTATTGTCTGCCCAATATTTACTCTTAGTATTTCTCTCAATATATACAAATTTTGAAAACTTGCAATCATTTCAGATAAGTTTCCAACATTGTAAGATGAAACTAAATCGATTCATTTTAAAAATTAAATAATTCCACATCTTTGTAAGCTTCCAGATTTAAGTTTTTTAGAATCTCAAGTAGCGAAGGGCCTTAGCCAGCGCTACACTTATTACTATTAGTCCTGAGTTTACTTGGATCTTTGTTTATTAAATAAACTGAAAAAATTAATTAAATTACACGGTTTGGAAGAAAAACGAACCAATATTTAAAGAAGTGACAACTTAATGGAAATCAGTTCTGAAGTTTTTTTTCTGTCAAAGGTGGCATCACCAAATTTTCCAATATGCTTTTCATTTTGCTTATACTTAAAACATATTTTTGTTCACAACGAAAGTGTACAAATTGGCGTATTAAATAATTTGTTGCAATCTGCAATTTTAATGACTTTTGGTATGCTTACATTCCATAAAGAACAATTGTTGTTGATTTAAAAAAAAAAAAAAAACATTTTTAAAGCGCCTTTTGGCAAATTTATATTTTTTTTTTTGCTACCGGCGCGTGCTGGCTGCCAGACTTTCAATTATGTAAGGTCTTTATAATCGAATAATTAAAAATGAAAAATTAACGCATGAAAAATGCATTTTCAGCTCGAATTTACAGCGGCAGGTGGTGCAGTGGGTCGTTCACTCGCCGCTCCACTGACTCCATCCGGTCAATTCTGCGTATACCACGCGTGAAAAGATTTTGCTCAAAAGGTATATACAAGTTACAAGAGGAATGCAATAGAAGTTGGGTTTGTTGAGTTTGAGAAAGATTCTTGCAAAAGATTTCTTAAAGCAAATGAGTAAAAGGTTCGCCTGATTATATCTAGTCAAAGTTAATATATGGTATTTAATAAAAGGAATCATAAATTCATTTTTTTTTTACCAATTTTAAGAAAATGCCTTCTTAGAGAAAAAAAAGGTTTAATTTAATCTAATTTCTATACAAAATTTGTAATTTCTTGTTGTAAAAAAACAATACTATAATCTTTCGTCAATTAAGTTACGTGGTATCTGGTAGTTGAGCATTTTCAGCTTGCGCATGCTTGTTGCATTTTTCTCGCCCGCCTTTTCCCATTGGCAAACACTTTGAGCTCACATGCAAATATAATTTTAAGATATTTCGCTTGCTTTATGGTCGGCCGAGAACGGGCTGATGCATAGCGGAAACCAGGCCTGAGTCCCGGTTCAGCATTTAATGAAAACTGTCTGAGTAATTAAATACATGATGACAAAAGTATGCACACACATACATTCGCACAGATACGTTGCGTAAGCGGGTAAAAGCCGAAATTTATTTATTTAAAGATCTTATATATACATCGGTACATTTATGTATCCATGTATGCGTGCACTGATAAAGCACAGCGAAATATGCGAATTATTTATGGCACACATCGACAACGACAACAACGACAATGGAACCATTGACTATATCTTTTTGTGGCATTTTCACGCCCCTTTGTGTGTGATATTATTGGCTGATTTGCGGCGCCTTGCGGAGCCCCGTGGAGACTGGAGGTGCCACTGGTGGAGCCTTTGGGAATGTTAAGCGCATTTTCTGTGCGGTCCTGGCTGCAGCTAATGCGTTAAAGAGTTGAGCTCATTAAGGCGCTCGAGGGATACCGGGGCGCCAACTATTAACGTCCTTTGTTTGCGCTGGGCCAACACTTTTAGTGCAAATAATTTACAAGGATCTCCGGCAAATGGCGGAAATGTAAAAACCCACCAAGTAGTGTCCGGTCCGGCAGAAGAGCGTAAGAAAAATTTCAAACAAAACTTAATTACTTGCCTGAAGTTGCGGCGGCTAACAGGTCGCAAGGGGCCAGCGGGGCAATAGCAGCGTCAACAAATTGGCCAAATTTGCTTGACTTGATGCCGTGTTTGTATTTTGTATTTGTTGTCCTTTGTTTATATTAACTAAGCAAGGGTGACACTTTTCTTCCCCCTTTTTCAGTTACTTTAATGAGGGTTTAAGTATTATTTGCTCAAGGGTTGCCTTTGCCCTTTTGTTTAACGACGACGGGCCCATTGCAATACCTTGTTCGCAGGGCCCACAAACAAACGTAAGCCAAAAATAAAAAAAATGAACGAAAAAAACAAAGGAACTACAAAAAGTTTTTTTTGAATTGCATGCAATAATTTTTAATTTTAATTTGTAGTTAACAGCGGCCCAAAAATTGACATTTTAAGCCAATTCGGTGGCCACAAAAAAAAAAACAGTTTAGAAAATGTTCTCAGAGATAAACATTTCGACTGTTTCGTGGCTTCCAGATAAACAAAAGTTCGGCTTCCGTCTCTTTTGCATTAGGGTTTTGCATTTGAGTGAGCAAAATTTATGTTAAATAATTTTGAAATATTTCGGTTAAAACCAAAAAGAAACTCAAATTTGGAATCTGAACTAAAAGGGAGGCTCTTTACCTACTAGGCTAAATGGGAGGCTTTTTTGGCGCTGACATCGCAGAATTTAAAAAGAATGTAAGAATATCTTTTCTTTTCTAAACAAGCACCTACTCTTCGACCGTTCGTTGCAGCCGGTGATGTCTCCTGCTGTGCATTACATATTTCATGACAAAGTTATAATACGCTCCAAGAGAATATCAAAATATGATGAAGATTTATTTTCACTTGAAAGAAATACCAGCTAGTATTTGTAAGGTGGAAAAAATCATTTGACAGAAAAAACCGCTTGAATTTGGGATTCGCGAAACATATTTCCAAAAAATTAGTTCTATGTTCAGTTCAGGTGCCAAACCAAAAAGAAACTTGCACAGATATTATGTTAATGCTGATTTTGGCGCTAATAAAATGTTAATTAATTGTGTTAACTCTCGGATTCTAGTAAATATACGCTGATTATCCATGTAACATAATTTCCATGCAGTTTCAGTAACTGTTACGAAAACACTTTCTAGCAACGCATCGCGACATTTTAGTCAGAAGTGTCATTGCGTACTTCAAGTGTTTTATGAACCGCAATTCAAGTTGATTGGCAGCCGAATTAAGACCACGCCCCATAATTATCAAATTAATAATAAAATCAAGAACGTTGAACGCCGCATAATTTGCCAACATGAACACGATGCCATTGAGCCTTGTTGACATTGCAAGCGTGAGTCATGAAAATTAATTCCATTTTTTATTAATTGCGCGCTTTCCTTGGATCTTTTGGACGCGACTGCATTTGCTGTCCCCACCCGTCCGTACCCGACGGGTTATTCACTGCAGTATGGCACTTGACTGATGGCCATGATGAAGGCGTCGACAATGGTCTCCGCCAGCTGAGAGGGCTCGAAGGCACGGATGCGGACGCGGATGCGGCTGGCCAGTCGAGTGGACGTCCCATTTAAACACAGTCGTTGTCGTCACTTTCGAGAGCAAGTGGCGCGTTCCGATGGCTGCTGCCAATTGCTGGACTTTCAATAATTTGTATGCTTTAATGAGTCATGGATCGAGGGTTAAGGAGGCGGGCTGCGTTAACACAGCGCAGGCCATAAAAATACATTTAAATCAGCTGCATATTTGCACAATGCTTTATTTGATTTTAATTGATTTTTTTCTCCTTTATTTTTTGTGCGCCTGTTATTTGCTTTTAATTTGCCACCACACACACGTCGATTGTGGGCACAATTCGTTGCGATTGGCGTCTCAGCTGCTGCCTGGCTTGCTTTATAGCCAGTATTTGCCCATAATTCGACTGTTTGATCTGTTGAAAAAATATGCGCGTATTTTAATTTTATTTGCTTTTTAAATGAAGCATCATCGGCCCCAAGCCACGCAGCTGATTGCGTTTGCGCCGCCGGCATACACAATCAGTTGGCCAATCCACAGCGCCCCCATAACCCCCCAGCCATCCCATAAAGAGAAGAAAAAAAAAACTCCGCACAGAAATTAACCTCAATGCAAGCAATGCGTCTGCTACCTAAAAGTATGCTATACAAAATATACAGCACAAAAATGAAATGAAATTTTATTTATGTTGTTTCTGCTCTTGGCCCGCGGCTAGTTAAGTTTTTGGCTTGTCGTTTGTTCTGTGCGAGTGTGTGTGCGTGTTTGTGTATGTGTGTATGAGTATCGTAAAATATTTGCGTTATTATGCTAGTAATTTTTTGCAAAGTTCTGCTCAGCCCTGTTCAGTTTTGTGTAGCTCTACTTCCTGCTCATGTAGTTTGAGGTTGCCATCACAGTTCGCTAGCTCGTTTTTATTTTGGGGCGCCCCGGGCCGGGATGACAAAATCGTAGCATACTACATGTGAGCAGCTTGCATTCCCTTTTCGTAATAAAATGTCAAGTATTTGCTGGCAAGAACAACAAAATGCTGCTAATAAAACTAAACCAACTGAAGCATGCTTTCTGCTACTCTGAAAATATCAACTTGTAGCTTAAGCGCAGCTCAAAAAAAAAAAGAGATGGAAACCAAAAAATGTCTGCCACCAGGCGACAGGCGACGGAATACGTTTACTGGTGACTTGCTGGCAGGACGCCTGGCTGCTGACTGCTGGTTGGTCCAATTAGCAGAGCATCAAAATTTTGTATATGCCAAAGCCAGCAAGTCGGTTGCAAAAACTCTACAAACAAGCAAGACGAGCAGACATTTTAATGACCTTCGACTTGGACAATCTGTCGAAAATGGCAACAATCGGGGCGTTAACGGATATTGGCTTAAAATGCCATAAAAATGTCGCAGCTTCTAGGCGAACAGTGACCTGTTGTAAACTGCCAAGAGGGGCGGGGTCAGCACATTTATTGGTAAATAAAGTTCCAATTCTGTACAAGGTATAAAAGTTAATAATAAATTGAAACACTGCTGCCGAATTGTTGATCTTTGCCTCGACAACGTAAAACAAAATCAACTTTACGGCCCTTGCATAATAATAAAATTTCTAATGGGCCCGCCAAAGGCATACGAAATCCTCTAAACAAGAACAGCCCAACAGAGGATTTAATTAATTTTACGATGCATTTTGTAGCTATAAAAAAAGTTTTGAGTCTACGTGATGTATGTTTAATATTTTAGCTTTACCTGACAAATTATGAGTCTGTCAAATACTAAAGAACAAGAACTGAAAAAAAAAAAAAAAAATTCATAAAAAATTAATTGATTGCATCAGGTTATATTTAATTATTAAGGAACGTCCTCAATATATATAGTTAATTGCCTTTAAATTTGTTGTAGAGTATCTCCAAGTAGAAAATAATTTTTCAACATTAATTTTTAATTTATTGGAATTATTGTAAGCAGAATATATTTCAATTATATTGTTAAATTTTCTGTAAACATAATATATTTATAAATGCAATTTGAAAATATTTTTATAATTGCCATTTGAATAAAGTTAAGCAGAAAAATAATATAAATTTGTCTGTTATAATTAATTCCTTTTTTTAATATTAATTTATTTTTCAATTATTTATTTTAAACATATTTCCAGTCAAATAAATACTTTATTATTATAGTTTCCTCTCTTTTATATTAAATATTGATTTTTATTTCAGCCTCTCGATGGTAACTCTTAAAATATCGTTGATTGTCAAACGTGTTAAGTCTCATACTGCGAAGCCGAGCATGTTAAATGAAATATTAATTAGAAATCGGTATCAGAGCTACTGCTAATGAACGTGGGCATTGACTTGAAGGCTTACATGTGATACGACCCCAAAAATTGTTTCGAGAATATTCGAGGCACCTAATTAATAATTAATAAGCATTGTCAATTAGAGCGCGGGCACTTGGCATCTTTGATAGCATTTTTTATGCATGTCACAACATTTTGTCATAAAGTGATAAAGGTAAAAAATCAAAAGACTATGGCATGGGCAATCGAGACCTTTTGTTTCGCGCACACTTGATGGCAAGCCGGGCCGTGATTGTTATGCCTGGCTCGCCAGCGAAGCATGAAGCTGGAGCTGAAGCTGAAGATGAAGATGCCGCACGCATGTGACATAATTGAATGCGACATGGCTGCCATGTAGCAACGCCGACAGCTGTGTAAGGCAGGGCCTGGTACAGAGAGATCGAGTCTGATGCACGTTTAACTTTTGCCTTCTGCCCGCTCGCCTTCCAATAGACGATTATAATGTACGCATTGCCTTATTCAAATACTGAATGGGTCGGTGGAAAAGTGTGCGGGTGTGTCAACTGTTTCTATGGGAAATTAAATTAACGGCAGCTGCTGCGCAGCGGAGCGACGATAACAGGCACTCATGTTTTAAAAATTATACGAAAATAACGAAATTAGCATAAATAAACGTCGCTAATAGGATTTCCTTTGTAATTATCAAATTGGCAACGCTGAAAAAAAATGCCAAAAATAATTGTATATTATTAAAGATACGCATAGCAAACAGATTTAAGCCTTGCCAGGCTCATACTTATCCCAATATTTATGATGCTAGAAAAAAAAACAAGATATTTAACACGCGTGTTGGCAAACGCCCGTTTTTCGCGTTTTTTTTTCGTGTTGTTGATGTCTGCGCTGTGTTTTGCACGAAATTTATTGGCTTGCAGGCCAAATCGATTTCGCATTATTTGCGTATATCAATGCAGCTGCTAATTTGCTTAAAAGCATAATTAACAACAAACGTATATCTGCGCGCACACACATCGAGACACCAGCACACCCACACAGATATGGCCAAGCACACGGCTGCACGGTGAACTGCGCCATTTTATAGCTGCACGTGAGTCGTAAAAAACAAACACGCGAGGTGTAAAAAAAACTGCAGAAAAACACACTGTAAATCAGCGCAATGAAAGAACAGCGTACAGCAACAAAGCGAGCAACACCAACTGCAATAACAACAGCAGCAACAACAACAACAACAGCAACAACAACAATAAGAACAACAACAACAATAAGAAGAACAACAATAAGAGCAACAATGAGAACAACTCCACAGAAAACCATACAAACGCGCGTCAGATATGGCGTATACGTAATGTATTTTTTCGTATATTTTTTTGTTTGGCTTGGCTGCTTTGCGGTTGTTTTTCCAAATGTGTGAAAATTGCAATAACAACAACAAGTAAGAGGTTCTAGCCGGGAGCTCCCGACTAGGGGATACCCTAAACACTCTTCTTCCAACATCAAATGCATATATATATTCTATTTTAGAAGCTATATGTCATGTTTGGTGACTCTAGTTCTTGTTATTTACCAAAATTTGCAAAAAAAACAGGATATTGATATAAATTTTTATCGATTGCTTGGAAACGGAGTAAGTTATCGATTATTGGAAACAAATTCGATCTACGCAGGCACTAGGAGCACCTACAAAATTTCAAGTCTCTAGCTCGTATAGGTTCTGAGATCCTTGCGTTCATACATACGGACGGACGGACGGACGGGCAGACAGACAGACGGACATGGCTAGATCGACTCGGCTATTGGTGCTGATAAAGAATATATATAGCTTATGGGGTCGGAGTTGCTTCCTTCTGCCTATTACATACATTTGGCTTTCGCACAAATACAATATACCCGTAAACCCATTTTTAATGGGTTCAGGGTATAAAAACAAAAAAATTAAAAAAAAAATAGCGATTGGCATGCGAAGCACTTCATGTATCGATTAATCAAGCAGTTCTTTACGTTATTTCGATAGCCACAAAGTCAATATAGTGAATACTGTTTAAAAGTAAAACGATTGCAATTTGCAATGAATGCTATTTTTGTTGCAGAGCATGAATATATCGATTCATTTCGATTCGATAACAAAGTTCAAAGAGAAACGAATTAAGGATATTGCATAAATCAAGGAGAGGAAAGCTTTGGATATGCACGCATTTAAGTTCGGATTTCCGGCTTTGAACTTATGCACACCTGGACCGCAGCCTCATCTGAGACTCCCACACCCCAGCACTCAGTGCCAATTGCCTGAAAAGATACCAAAAGCTCGACTGTATTGGATTAATATACATTTTAAGTGTTGACATTTATAGAATTAAATTTTATAGTACCTACCTAAAATATATAATAAAAAACCATACCCAATCCGTTAGCCCACTCTCTTACATTCTTGTAAAATATTCTTAAATACATTTTGGCGCTTGGTAATTACTTTACGCAACTTTTTGGCGCTACTTTCGCAGCATAATTTTCGATTTTAATAGCAGACATAACTTTAAGTCGGCTGGGTTGGGCGATACAAAATGAATAAGAATGTATATAGCCCAAGTCGCTGGGCGCGCAACGAAAAAAGGTTTCGGAGTCGGTCGCTTTTTCATTTCCATAATTTGCTTCAGCTGCAGCAATTAAATGTGATTAGTTTCATATTGCGCCATTCATATAATTCTTATTTCTTATTGCGAATTTTGTTTCGCAGCGGCCGTAATGCGAAGCCGATGGCAAACCGAGCAAAACCTTTTAAATTCCGCGATAATTAATTGGCGGGCTATGCAAATGGGCCACAGATCCCGAGCGCCCACAAGATCCTGCATGCCCCCAGCCGGCGTCTGGCATCGCGTGCCAATGCACGTAAACGTTTGCCTATAATTTTATGACTTTCTGAGCGACGGAATCGGCGGTAAACAAACTTTTGTGTTGCTGTTGTTGCCACCACTCGCACACCGCTCCCTACAAAAGGGAACTTTTCTAATTATAATCTACATAACTTAAAATGCGAGCAGGACGAGAGGGCAAAGTTTAACGCCAGCTACGCATGTGAAATTAAATTACAGCTGCGTGTATGTGTGTGTGTGTTTGGAAAAGCAAAAAAACAGCTGTTGAAATGAAAAACAAATACGAGAGACGGCAAAAGTCTAGAAAATGGCAACAAATGCAGCCAAATAAACTGCAAAACTTGAACGGTTGCTTGGCGACCGTCTAAATTAAATTTAAAATTTTTTATTGATGGCTTCATTTGCATGGCAAAGGCACGAATACACACGCAGACAAACAACCAACCAACCAAACACACACACACACACACACACACACGCACACACGCACAAGTACGTGCTCAGTTTGCGTCATGTATGTGTGGCATTGTGTGTGCCGCAAAGCCAAGTGCCTCACAACTTGCCGCGTTTATCCTGAAAAATCATCTAATCTGAGCTAGACTTCATATTTTTCTTGTTGCTAAGCCGCCTGCCATATGAATATGTATTGTATCGCAAATGTTCCACAAAACGAAATCTCACTCAATTCGCTAAACGAAATATATGTCAGTTCCAGAAAAATATATTTTGTTAATTTAATTATGTTTAAGCTTCTATTTACTTTTGATTCGCAAATGTTTTTCTACAATATACTTATCAATAAAACTTCGTTCAATCTTCAAAGTATGTAAATTAGAATATTCCCCAAATACTACTTAAGTAAAGTAGCTAAATTTTCGATTACTTTTCGTTTTATTTTCGCTTTTATCATATTTGCAAATTTCTGATATCGTTACTAGGGCGAATAATATTTGAGGAGCACGCCCATGTGGGTGCTGTCTTGTACAGCTAATGCTTTTTCACTTTGGTCCGGGGGCTGTGTGTCAAGTTTTTGGCCAAACACCCAGGGGCATATTTTAGAGGCTCATGTGACAAATTGCCAAAGCACGTGTATTGCATGCTTATTTCTAATATTTCCATCTGGCTCTGGCTCTGGCTCTGGCTCGGGCTCATGGTCTCGTGTAGTTGTCGTTTGCCGCGATGACAAATCCAATTCATTTCGCAGCAGCCTTACGTGGCGTATGCGTAATGTGTCTCAACTAAAGCTAATGGCAGAACCTACCTGCCTACCTGCACTGTGCGCTGATTTGCGCGGATAATGAGCGGCCGTGTGAGTGCGAGCATGTCTCGAAATTGAAGCGCAATTCAATCATTTTTTATGGCCGTTTCCATGCCGCGCTCAAGTGTAAGCCAATCAAAAACTTGCGCTTCACAACAAACTGTTCAATGAAAAGCCAGCCCTCCTCCACTCAACCAAACAACGAGTGCTCCGATGTGGATGCTGATGCTTTTGTTGTTGTTGTTGTTGTTGTTTTTGTTGTTGTTGTTGGTTGGCTGGTTGCCGGTGCTGCTATTGTATTGTTGTGCATGCGATGGAGCATCAATATCATCTGCAACTGGCAACAATTACGCGTTGCCTTAATTGCCACACACACGCACTCGTTAACAAGCCGGCGCAACGGCAGCCAACAACTGACCTGGTCGTTTGGCAGTCTGTGCAGCTGGGGCTGAAATCAAAATCATTGGTGTGAAAATAAACTAATTGAAGAAAAATTTCATTTGCAACAACGTCAGCACGGACAGGGACAGGAACAGGGACATGCACACGGACACGTACATGTTGCCCCATCTTGTTGCATTTGACCCGGGGTCAAGTTGCAGCAGCAGCAGCAGCAGCAGCAGCCGCAGCAGCACACGCAGCATCGCTGCAACTGGAGACATGCGCGCCGGACAGGAGACACTGCCCTCGTCCCATGCTTATTTATCAGTCAAGCCAATGCCAACCGACGTGTGCGAACAGCAGCAGCAAAAGCGGCAGCGGCTGCAGTTGCCGGTGTTGGCAATATTTTCCGTGAACTGCCGCTAGGCCGGCCATCAAAATGAATGCATGAAAAACTACGAAATGGTAATGTGCCGTTGCCAGGCGGCTCAAAAGCAACACCAACACAAAGAAGCAACGGCAACAGCAACAACAGCAGCAGCAGTCCACTGAAGCGCATAGTTATAGGCTACAGTTTTTGCCAGCCCTTTGGGCTTATCCTTGTCTGTTTATCCACCGGTTGGTGCCCCGCCTCGAGAGCCGCTTATGCGTTTTCATTGCTGTTGCTGTTCAAGTTGCCAGCAGCAACAGTTGCTGTTGCTGTTGCTGTTGTTGTTGTAGTTGCTGTTGCGTGTGAAAAATTGATGGACATGTGTTCGGGCCGCAGGCAGCGCAGACAGCGACAGCTGCTGCCGTAGGGGACATGGAAAACTGCAGCTGCTGCTCGAGTTTTCAATTTCCCACCTAATTGGCGGCAAGTCAATTGCATTTCAAGTGCAGCAACAAAGCAGCGCTCATTGAATGCAAATCATACGATAAAATTGAGCTGGAATTACATTTTAATTTCTTCAAACTAATTTTAGAATGATTTACAACTAGTTTCAAATTCATTCGATTTTCCATACACGCACAATAAAAACACAAAGCAGACAGTCGCAGGGAATTAGAATCGAAAGAGTCTGCGTCTGTTTTTTTAATTTAATTAAATTCCCTTTCATTTCGATTGAAGCTTTAATTCACTTTTACGCTACTTTCACGTAAATATGCGTATTTGCTGCAATCGAAAGAAACGAACTTATATCCGGCTGCAAATATTTCCTATAGATTTGTGACAATTAAAACAAATAAAAAAATGTTCTGCATTATATAGTGAATATATAAAAAAAGCACCTGGTCACACTTAATATGTAGCCTTTGTTTTCATATACTTAGTAAGAACTACATTATTTAGGGAAATATAAGAATTTTTAGTGTCGGCGATGCCTTTTTTTCTCCTTTTCTCTCTGTCTCTTTCACTCTTTGTTTGCGCTGTGGTTAAAATTATGGCACTTTAATTACCCCACCTCTCTCCCTATTTCTCGGCCTGTTCCCCTTGCAGACTCGCTGTCTATGCGCGCAACTGGGTCGTCCGAGAATCCACACAAAATGTGGCTTTTTATTAAAATCTAAAAGCATAAATCTCAAAACTGAAAGCGAACAACAAAGCGAGTGAGTGGTGGGCAGGCGGATGGACTCGTGGTACTACTGGGTAAATCACGGACTTCCTCCCGTTGCCAGGCGTAGGGCCTTCAAGCTAATTGAATTTTGAAATTCAAGTTGAAATTAAAAATAAAATAAAAATGACGAGCAGCAGCCGGCGACGCCGCGCTAGCCAGCGCTTAAATAAACAGTAAAACGGAAATGTATTCGACAGGTGGAAATTGAAACTGATTGAATTGCAAAATGAAGCATAAAATACTGGTGCTCTTATTAATGTTTATGGGGCGCAGCTGCTGCCACGCCCAGTCTCAAAAACAAAAAGTGCCCAAAACCAAAACCGAAACGGAAACTGAGACGCCAACGCATCCCGGTAATTTATGCCTCTCGATTTTAATTGGCGCAATTTTGCCGCGTGTTTTATAGGCCCCGTTTTTGCATATACATATTTCTTTGGCAACAATATATTGTCACTAAAAAGGCGAAAATTATTATTGCCAGCGAGGGTTGCACGACAAGTACTGAGTAAAGTGTACTGACTTTTTGTTAATATTAATCGTATTACAAGAATTCAGGGCAGGTCTCTCTTCACAATAAATATTTGTCTTAAGACACGACTGCGCAAAATGTATGTTTAAGATTTATATTTATAAAATAATTGAAATTATAGAATAACAAGATATTTTTTAGAGATCAGAAAGTAATGATCGATACCTGCGCAAAACACAACAAATTAAAACAAAACATTTCTTCAGCTTTTTATATCCGTAGACAAATAAGATGTATGATTTTGTATACCATTCTTTAGGTCGCATTACATTGATTTATTTAGTTGAGCCTTGGATGCCAGGACATTAAGAGATGGTGATATATGATTTAGCTTTGTGTCGCAAGACTCTCGTCTTTTAATACTTTTAGGCATATGTATTTTTATTAGAGCTGTAATTGAAGTTTAACTGCGCATGTAATAAAGGCAATTTCAGCTATTTTCATCGCATTAGCGGCATAAATAATACCAGTCGAATGTGCGACATTAAGACAGGCGATATGCCCGGCCATTTCTCAGGACGTCTGGCGGGCATTTCTCAAAACCGGGTCCAAATAAACCTGGGCAAGAACCGAAAGGGAGCACCAAAAGTGCACGAAATGCGATATGGGAAAAGACGCAAAGCCTAGACAAACGTACAGCATTACCAATTGCCATATAGGTATATAGTATGTGGCATGTGCCACTCCCATCAAGTAGCTGGTACGCTGTGCATTGGCCGCAGCTCGGCGCCCACAAACAAACGATGGCGACTTATTCATAGCGCTTGCCATTAAGGTGGCTGTGATGCCGTTGCTGCTGCTGCTGCTACTGTGATATATAACACGCTCATAATTGGTCATAAATCTGACAAATGTAATTTGTCATCACTCAGGCTGGAGCCAGGCGAGCGTGGCGGCATGTAGAATGGGCCCCCAGTTGGACTTGGCCACGCTTTGCTGAGTGCCAAAATGAAAAAGGTGCTTGACACAAAATGTCAGCTGGATATTTTTTATTACACAATCACAACACACACGCACAGACGCCCGCAAATGTGCCACACACACACAGAGCAGAACCAACGGCGATTTTCTATGAGCGCCTAAAAGTATGCTCTAGCTTTTGAGTTTCTCACACGCGCATACACATATACACGCACAGACAGAGAGCAAGAGAGAGAGAGAGACGCGCACACACACACACTTACAGTTGGGGATAGCAACACACGTAAGCCACAAAGTAGTTACTTTTTATGCTTTCCGCTTTTGGCCATTGTTTTTGCAATAGCTTTGGTCACTTGAGCTCGTAAATATTATACAAGTTCGCCTTTGCGCCGGCTGTCTCTGTCTTTCGCTCTCGTTCTTGGTTTGTCTCCAGCAACTAATTTTTGCTTTTATAGATGACGTACGACTTATTTGGGTGCAGGTTCAACATCTACATTTCATTATAAATGACTTTCAAAATGGCCTAAACGTTCTAAATGAAGTAACTGCCTGTTCCGGGTTGCCCGCTCCGCAGCTCCGGTATTCGATTTTAATGTTGCCGCTCGGTCGGCAATCAATAAACCATACCGTGCAAATTTATGGGCATTAAGTTGCCGCATAATGAGTAAACAAGATTGGTGGCACAAGCAAATGTACGCATCTTAGTTATACTGGAAGATAAAATATGTACGTGAGACATTTATAATTCAAATCTGTGCATACAAAACTTAAAGCCCAACAGGTGTCAAGGTGAAGGTCGAGAAGGTCGACAAAGAATAATATAGGGGTAGATAATTAGCATGCAAAAGGTGAATAGGGGCACCCTTAACCCTTTGAATTGATATTTTTAAATAAAGGATAAAGTAACAATAATATATAGAAGCATATATAATTAAAAGTGTTATTCTAAAATTATATTTAAATGCATGAGTATGGATAGCAAATATTTAAATTTATTTATTTCATTTAATAATGTATTAATTAAATTTGGAAAAAGTAGAACAAATTTATTAAAAACAGTAAAGAAATTTGGTATAGTACATAAGCTATAATGGGGATCCAGCTTAAACCTCCCTTCAATTTGATCCTTGATTTGGACTTAAAATGCAATATTCAAGGATAAGGCGTACAATCGAGATGTGCCGAAGTTTGTTTATGTATCTTCAATGGCAGTTGTTCGTTCTTTCAATTGTTTTTTATAAATATGCCCCATTACATTTTTGTAAATCTAGTGTGCCCAAATTTCGATTACGTCAACATATTTCTCGGGCAGTGTTGTAAAACATATTGCAAAGATATAACAAATGCAAAAATCCATTCCAGTCCATTCCATTATTTCTTTAATATTAATAGTAAAATATCTGAAGCTTAAAAAAAGGCAATATTAAGATTAAGTTTAAGGTTCTACGCGCACGTCGCATGCCTTGACTGGTTTTGCAACACTCAGTGTTTGTTGCAAATTATAGTTTCCAATACTAGACCAAGGTAAAATATGAATATCGCTCGAAATTAAACAATGCTGAGCAATGCAGCTGAAAGTCACTCAATTAAACGCTTTTATGATATGAGTTGATATTTTATGAACAAAGTTAATAACAAATAAATGTATATTTAATAGTTTGTTTATCTAGCAAGTTGATGTATCACAGTTTAGCAGCATGTAATAGATGCTCAGCGCTTTTAGTTAAACAATTTCGATTGATTGATTGCAATGAGCGCAACGCCTTGAGTTGTTATTGTTGTCTGTCTTCAAGGCGGCACTCGGGCAATGCATTTTCATGCTTAATTCGCGGCCTCAGATACGCTTTCGTATGCCCGGCCAATGGGTCAGCATCAGATCTTTGCCGGAGCTGTCTGTTAGTGGATTACGTGGAACGTGATGTTGCACAGCTAAGCCCAGCCCGGAGAGATCGCAGCGAGCGCAAATGTAATGGGGAATTTTTTATATACTGTTGCAGGCCAAATGAAATTAGATGCGACACATTTGGCAAATTGGCGTCGAGCTAATAGCATATATACCTCTAGATACATATATATGTGTATACATATATTTATACTATTTATTTTTTTGCTCCTGTTGTCTATGCGGCCCGGCTCGAGAAAATCTGAGAATTTGAGTGCGGCTCAATTGGTGGCAATTGAATTATTACACGACGACACTCATTCAATTTTCTTTGATATGTGGGCACGTAGGTATGAATTTCAGTCCCTCGCTCAGCTGTCACATACAAATTGCGTGACACGTATAAAATGGTCCGACACTTGACACCTGGCCAATACGATCCACCTGATGCCCTTCCACCATGTCAATATCGTTCTATTGCAATTGATTTGGAAATGCATCAAAATTTTGCGATTTGTGTTTTGAGTTGTTAAAACATTGAAAGCCTTTTCTCAAAGCGAATTTAAGCTCATTGAACAAAATATTATGAACAAACTACACATGTTTTCTACTTAAGTTAAATTAATTTAATTTTTATATTTTAATATATGTCAGTTAAATTTTGGTATAATTTTTAATTAGAAGAAGTTGTTTCAGAAATAAGCATCTATCAATTCGATGAACCTTATCATATTTTTCATATAAATAAAATATAGACAATTAGCAAATGTATATAATAATAATAAGAAACAAGAATCATCTTTGCTTTAATTAATTTTTTTTTTAATTTTTTCTTCAGGCGTCTGCTGTTTTTTAAATTTCTAATATAAATAAAATGTAAACAAATAATGAATTATTATAAAATATGCAGATATGATTTTCAATATAAATAAATAATTTGTGTAATATAATATTATTATATATAACAAAATAAATAATATAGAATAAAGTAAATAATAAATAATTAAATCTCTAACATTTTTAGAAAAAAACTTTAAAAAAATATAGGTGCTTCCGTTGTAGGAGAAAACGGCCCTAAGACCAAGAGATTTGTTCGCACGAACTTTGCAGTCTATTTAAATGCCTTAGACCTGAAATCGTAGCGCACCTGGCCGCGCATTTACGACTTGCGCGGGATATAGGCGCCGTGATGCTGCCTTCATGCCACCAGTTTGATTGTGCTTATTGTCAGTTGCAGTTGCGAGTTGCCAGTATGAAACCCACGTATACTCTTCTGTGCCTGCTGCTGTTGACCGCCTGCCTGGCGGTGCCCAGTGCGGCACGTGGCGGCCGTGGACGCGGCGGTGGCTCATTCGGGGGCCTCTTTGGCGGCTGGCGCAGCAAATACGGCAGCAAGTCTTCGTCGTCGGGTGGCGGGCGGCGCGTGGTCAGCGGCTCACCAGTGCACACGGCGGTCACTGTGCCAAAGCTGCCGCCGCCGCCGCCGCCGCCACCGCAGCCCGCGAAGGGCATGTCCATGGCGAAGCCACAGGCTGGCGGCTATCCACGACAACAGCTGCCGCCGGGCTACGGCTATGCACCAGCTGCGGGACAGGGCACGTATTATGCGAATGCCCAGACGCTGCCCGCTGGCGCGGTCTACTACGCACAGCCGCCCACATCCCTATCCATGGGTTCCGGTGAGTGAATGTGCAGCATCTGCACCAGATTCGCAATTGCTTATTCCGTTCTACTCTAGGCACTAGTTTTCTGACCGGCATGCTGGCTGGCCGCCTGCTCTTTGGCCACCATCATCATGTGTCGCATGTGTACCCACAGACTCAGCCGGGTGAGTCTGTGGCTACCGGCAATGGGCGCGAGGTCATCATTATCAATAATGGACAGCCACAGGGCGCCGCAGACGAGACGGAGCAGCCGCCCAATGAGTCGCTCAGCCCAGACGGGGCAGTTAACCCGCTGGCCAGAGAGGAGGAAGAACAAGAGGAGCATGAATCGGATTCCAGTGAGGAGACAGCGAATACTACTGCAATGCCCGAACCGCCTGTTGGCGGCATTGTGTGCTTCCCCATAATGCTGAATGAAACGGATCCTCAGAACTCCGAATTGGTGCGCGAAGTGGAGCGCGTGGTTTGCTTTCCTGCTCCCACCAGAGATTCCGTCGATTGTCAAAACGATCCGATGTGCCTCCTGGAGCTGGGCGGCAGCACCACCAGCACAGAGCCACCAATTGTTGCAGGCGATATTGGTGGTGCCTCGGAGGCGAGCGATTCACCGGAAGCTTCCAGCCCTTCGGCCGATGTAGATGCTGCGCATGAATAGTCATAAGTTAAACAACTAAGCTAATACGCAAATAAATATTCAGTTAGTTTCTGATTAACAGCTAAGCTAAGCATTGTATCTAATTATTCATCGTGATTGAATTCATATTCAGCCACTCGTTCCCATGTAAAACGAGTCAAAATTTAACGGCTTAACGGTTAAGCCTTTTCCGGTCAATACCTAAAGGTTTAAGCTTTCAATAACCGGCAAAAGCTAACATTTAAAAGCGCAGCTAAACTTTAAAGCTTCAAACTCCACCATTTTGCTTATATTCGCCACAAACACGCGACGGCAACCCGCCTCAAAGTTGCTGCCGCTACGTCCGAAATGTTGACAGCTGTTGCTGCAACCCAACAGCAACAGCAATAGCGGCAACAACAACAACAACAACAACAGTAACAAGGCCGAACGCGATAGTAACAATAGCAAAAACATAAAGTGCGAAGCCTCTCGGCGTGCAAACTAAAACACAAGCCCCTCGTCAACAGCAGCGGCGGAGACGCTGGCGGCGACGTCAACTTTGACGTTGACGACGACCGCAAACATAAAATGTTCAGCACGAGCACCAATACAAAAGCAATTAGAGCTTGAGTGTGCGTGCGTGCGCGTGTGTGGGATGATCCAAGAACACGAATGAAGCTCACTTGCGCTCATTAATCCCGCAATAACAAGGGAACAGTAATAAACAAAGTTGCGGTGCTCTCATTGAGCATCTGCGGCGGGACACAATCAACAAATCATTCACAGCGTTAAAAATAAAAAATTCCAATAAATAAAAATTAATATAAGTTCAAGTTAAATAAGTAAGTTGTATTTATTAATGTAAGTATTTATAAGTACATGCCTTTCAGCATGACAATGTAAATACAAATATATGTGTATTATTGTACATTTACAAACCCCACTTGTTTGCTTAACTTAAGTGCGTAAGTGATATCATAACTAATGCAGTAGCCGAGCTGTCTGACACCTCCGCCGACACACCTTTCACCGCGACGCTAAGCCAAACAATAAAAACTAAAATTAAATAAAAACGGTGAAGCAAAACAACTCCCATGGGACATAAAAAGCATACACACACGCACACAAACAAGCATTTAAGAGAGCAACCAGCAGAGATGACAAATACAGCAAATGGAATGAAAACGACAACAGCACCAACAACAACAACAACAGCAGCAGCAGCAGCAGCAACAACAACATCAACTGAAAGCACACCAACAAGTTGCGGTCGCTGCCGCAGTCGCTGCGCTGCGCTGCGTTTGTGTTCGCCGCGCGCCTCGCGTCTGAACAACAAAAAAACACGCCAAATAAAAATTATTCAGTTGTTTGAGAAACTTTGCACGGAACTAAGCTCGAACGCGGCAAGCAAACCAAAAGCATAAAACAATATTGAAAACCAAGTAAATAAATAAATAATATAATTTTTAAGTACACAACTAAGTACATAAGTATGTATATATGTATGTACATATGTATGTATATAAGTGTAAATCGCAACCGGTTTCTTTATTTTATGTTCATAGCCAGCTGCAACAGTTGCACTGGAAACTAATTGAATTAAACAAAATAGCAGTTGGCTTTTGCGTTTTGAGTTAAAAACAACGGCATATTCAAGGTCAAACAAATACAAAATGCATAAACAGTTTCTTCATATATGTATGTGTGTATGTATGTAGTGTGTGTACATATATTTGTGTAAAAATGCATATATATTTATATACATGTATATGCAAATATGGGAGACCTGCCAGTGTTGCCAAATAAGCAAATTAAGCTCTTCACATTTTTGAAACCTTATATATAACACATGTGCATATGTGTATATATGTGTGTTGTATATGTATGTATTGTGTCTTAAAAGTGAATAATTATTGGAATGTTTCAATTTGCGGCAATTTAACGAAGCTGTTCATTATTTCTTCAATTTTTAAAGGGGCTTAAAAGTGGCATATGATTTCATCTTAGAAAGTATTTGGGTTTTTATACCCTGAACCCATTAAAAATGGGTATAAGGGTATATTGTATTTGTGCAAAATCCAAATGTATGTAACAGGCAGAAGGAAGCATCTCCGACCCCATAAAGTATATATATTGTTGATCAGTATCAATAGCCGAGTCGATCTAGCCATGTCCGTTTGTCTGTCCGTCCGTCCGTCCGTCCGTATGTATGAACGCAAGGATCTCAGAACCTATAAGAGCTAGAGACTTAAAATTTTAGATGTAGGTCCTCCTAGTGCCTGCCCAGATCGATAGCAATCTATAAAAATCGATATCGATATCCTGTTCTTTGGGCAATTTTGGTAAATAATAAGAGCTAGAGTCACCAAACTTGACATATAGCTTCTAAAATAGAATATATATATGCATTTGATGTTGGAAGAGGAGGATTCAGGGTATCCCCTAGTCGAGAGCTCCCGATTAGAACTTCTAACTTGTTTCTGTTTGGTATGTTAATGATTGTTTAAGATATTTCCCACTTTTCGAGCCAGTTTTTTTCTTTTTTTGGAAGAAATATGTAGTTTAGATAATATGTATATACAGACATTTCATCAGAAGAAACATTCTATTGGGGGCACACAACAACAACAACAACCATTTTAAGGCACTCATTCGTATAAAAATGTCAACAAAAGAACACATTTTTCCTTTTTATTTACGATAATATTTTGTTGTGCTCTGCTTTCATGGATTCAACAGGTTTGGTTTAAATTTAGGCACTTGCATTGATTTGTGCCCCTCGAGTTTTGTCGCACGTCTACAAATGCCGGGGGATTGGGGATATATTTTAAAAAATATGGCTGTGCTGAAAAGTGTGAACCTAATGGATTTGGGAGATATTATTTTATGCATTCAAATATTAATCAAAATAATGCTTTAGGGGTGATTTTTTTATGTGGATCGTTTGTAAGAGGAAACTTTCTATTAATTTTTAAATCAATTTCATGCCTGCTGCAGAAAGACGAACCTAAGCTAAGTTGAAAGGCCATAGCTTCAAGCTATATATCAAGTCATCTGTTGATGCTGATCTAGAATATATATACCTTATGTGTTCGCAGATATCTCCAGTTATGCGTTGCAGATTTCATGAGAAACCCATAATACCCTCTGCAAGTGTATGCAAAACAGTTGCTTTGAATCAACCCCCGCATTACCAACCGGTTACTAACCCACTTTGGCTCAATTAATTTAAGGTCTGGTATTTTTTAGCGGCCACTTTTTGTTGCCAATTTCAAGTCGTTGGCTTTCTGGCATTCGACATTTGTGTAACGTTTTTTTCTTGGAAAGTAAACCAGTCTTGCGTAATAATCCACTTCTCGCAACGTAACGAAAAAGCAACACAGAAAAACAGAAAAATATCAAATATCTCTCACCCAGCAAATGCTGAACTTCATATTTTAGCAATTATTTTTGTTGTCTGCAGCATCGTCACACTTACAACTTGAGACACGTTGATATAGTAAACATGACATTTTGAACCCAGAAAGCGATAAGCGAACATTCGCTAGGAAAGTATATATACATATATTGGTGTATAGTATTTATGCTGTATAAAGTACATATTTACCGACGCAATTCTCGTTGATTTGTAAAGTGTCTGCTGCTCGCTTTTGAAATGCAAATTTCCGAGAAATATTGGAACAGGAAGATAATTACGAGATTTTTCGATTGTTCCCGCTGACGCCACAGACCGTTTCCATGGTCAGCAAATATTTAATCCGATGACTCACAATAAACAACTTTTTGTTTAGCTCGTGTTTTGCGAGCTGCATTGAACAAATGCATTTATTATAAACAATGGTCTGTGGCGGCTGAGGTACAGACTGCATAGTTTATAAAATAATCATTATATGTACATATTTGTTTTTACATACATATTAACACGAATGACTTAATCAGAGTTGGGCTTGTTAAGGTTTTTACTGGTTAAGCGTTTTGCTAGAAATTATACGAAATACAAATGAAATACGTTTTCACAAAGATCTTTGGAAATGAGTTTGACGCCGATTCGCTGGTAAACAAGTAAAAAGTTGCATGCAACAGTCTTCCGCTAATTTTCCACAGTTGCGGGTGGAATTTCCAAAATCGCGGAAACAGTTATTCATCAGTTCTTAAGCAGGTTGTTTCTCAATTGAATTTTTTTTTAAGATCTTTGAGCTGACATCCAAAACTTCATCCTTTCAATCTTACCTTTCCGTTAAGATCTTTGAAAATGAGTTCGGCAACGATCGCAGGGTAAACCAGATAGTTTCATACAAACGCTTTTCACGATTTTTCCACGCCCGCGGGTGGAATTTCGCGAACTACAGTGAAAGTTCAGCATCCCAAAACATGAAATATTTTCACAATAAATCCCATTATCTAAACATCTGAATTAGAATTTACTACATCTTCCCATTGAGTATGAATATGAAGGTATAAATACCTTCTTTGGAGAGAAAAACTCGATTGAAAAGGCTTTCCATTAATTAACATTTTCAGTTCTGTTAATATTTATGCAACTCTATCACGACCCTGAAACTAAATCTTGTGTAAACTCTAAACTAAGACGGGCACTCATTGAGATTGGAGAAATATTATCCAGTCCGCTCAAGAGAGTTTTGATTAAGCCCGTTTAGAGGATCTGAACGCTTGAGCAAATAAAAACATTAAAGAATATACATACTTGGAGATATGTACTTGGAGATATGAATATTACATGTCTGCTGGAGATATCTATATTACAAATGTTATCTTATAGCACTTTAAACTTACGAGAAAAATGATTTCTTAATGAATTTAGTTGCAATAAATTGAATTTTGAATTAAATAGTGTAAGCCCTTAATTCGATTAAAATGAATGAATGAGAAATGAAAATTTTATTCAATTTAAAAGCAATACAATTTTCATTTCAATAATTTATTATTTCTACATAAAAAAAAACTGACAATCCCTAAGGTTTATTCAAAAAAGATTTTTTAAATTCCCCACAATTAGAAACGCACGGCATAAGCAAGCACCTAAATTTTCATTTATTAAGAAAGATTTCGTTCACCTTGAGCTTGAACTTTGACCTCGAGAGGCGTCTCTTGATGCCTGGGCGTGTGTGTGCCTATTAAATTCCTACAATATTAATTTCAATGTACACAATACTTGGAAGTATAGAAGCTAATGGCAAGCCTGAACTGTAAAAGTCCTCGCTGCGAAAGTCAATGGAGTGTAGCCACGCGACAAGTCGAGCAAATCGCCAAGCTAGTTAATTAACATCATGGATAACGCGCCACGAATTGGGGCAGACACCAAATGTGGCAGCCAGGGTGTGCCATTGCGTCACCGTCAAATATGGGCAGGGCCCGAAACTATGACGCAAATACATTGTACAGTATAGAGTATCGAGTAGAACTTCCAACTCTGGGCACTCTTAATAATCCCATATTATTCGCTAAGCGTGCATTTACAATCGCGCGGGGAAATGTCAGAGTGCGCGTTTACTGAGTACCGAGTGTTAGGTCTCATAAGCGCAAATTGAATCAATTGTTTATGCAAACAACAAATTAAAGTGCACCAGAAACAAATGAAGAATGACAACGGGAGAGCGCGTGAGAGTCTATCTTAAACTGTTGGTGATGGGTGCCCGGAAACGATAAGCGTCGATAACTTTTTATCGATCGATTGAAAACTGTCAAAAGTGACAGCTAAGAGGAGTTGGATATTTTTGGCAGCTGTCAAAAATACTGTTATATTTATTAATTGTTGAATATGGATTGATAGGCAATTTACAAAATATTGAAATAATATTATTTGTAAGGATGATGTAAGAATAATGAATACTCATGCATAAAAGTAAGCCGGATCGATGCTCGAATAATTAACAACACCGATACTTCGAAGTTCGATAATTACTTTATTTGTACAAATTTAAAATATATATATTCAATAGAAAAAATATGTCAACTTATAAAATTCATATGAACGAGATATTTAAAATAACCTGCACAATTGACAAATCTAGATAGATTCACCGCAGGTTGTGTGCACAACCTTTTGAAGTATGCAAATAGAATTAAGTATTTTTTTTTTAAATTTATTACATACATTAGAATTTAGTATATTTTAAACATTGATTGTGTTGGATCAAAAAAAATATATCTTAGAGTTTAGTATATTTTTCTTCCAGCTTAAGGAGTCTCATCCAATTGAATACATTTCCAAAATGTTCTACACATGTATATAAATGGGTTATATTTTAATTAATGGCCGACAAATATTATTACACACTTTGGTTTCAGAGTTGATTTGAATGTTTTTCAAACATATATCATATACACCTCAAAGGTAACTGGGAACTGCCTGCAACCCATACAATCTCCCATCCCTAGATGTCTCTTATCGCGATCTCTGCAAATACATGTGCATGTGTGTGTGTGTGTGTTTGTGTTTTTATTATAAATCGCGCTTTAGATGTGCTGGGACTTTTTGTTTTCTGGTCGTCAGTCCATAACAGTCTATTGATAAGCATTAAATCTATTTAAGCGCTCCAGCGTGGCGGGAGCAGCTCAGTCAAAGTCGAGCAGGCCGAGGAACTGAATAGAAATTTGTGAAAAACTAATTGGAATACTAGAAAATTGACTTACGTATAGTACTCCATTGCAGCATGTCGCACAATCCGCCCTGGCGACTAAGCAGCCTGGCCTTTGTGGTGGGTCTACTGATCCTGCTGCTGGCCAGCCCGGATGCGCAGGCCAAGCGCTGGTTTGGCGGCAGCAGCAGCAAGAGCCGTACGTCCAGCTCGAGCAGCTCTTCGGCGCGACGCCCCTCATCCTCGTCATCATACGGCCATGCGGATAATACGCGTCTCAGCTACGGTGGTGGCACCCACACACAGCCGTCTAGCCACAGTGTCTCGCGGCCAGCTAACGGCAACGCCTCGCCGATCGGCTGGAACGTGCCCAAGGCGCAGGGTCCGCCGCCTGCCTACTCGGCCACTAATCCCGTGGGTGGTGCTCGCACCAATGTGCACGAGCCGCCGCCGGCCTACAATCCATCGTACAAGGCGAATGCACCGCCGCCAAGCTACTCGGCGGCCAACAGCAACTCGCGACCGGCGGCGGGCAGCGCGTCCAGCAATTCACATTATACGCCCGCCAGCGTTTATAGGCCACGCATGAACAGCACGGGAGGCGGCGGTGGCTACCATCACACGCCCATTGGGGCAACCAATACGCATGGCGTGCAGTCCAGCTATCCGGGCGCCACCTATCACAGTCCGGGCAATTTGCCCGCAGGAGCCACCTACCATCCGGCTGGACAATTGCCCGCCGGTGCCACCTATCACAGCCCGGGTGCCTTGCCCGCCGGTGCCACCTACCATAGTGCACCACCCGCCGGTGCCACGTACCACAGCCCGGGTGCCTTGCCCGCCGGTGCCACTTATCATCCAGGCGGATATGCACCAGCTGGCGCTAGCTATCATCCGGCTGGTCAGATACCCCCTGGCGCTAGTTACTATCCAAGCGGAGGCGTACCCCACGGAGCCACCTACTATCCCCAAGCGCCGGTTGCCGCGGTACCGGCAGGCGCCACCTATTTGCCAGCTGGCGCTGGACTGCCGCCGGGTGCCACCTACTATCCGCAAGCGCCCAAGTCGTCATCCGGTCTGGGATTGGGTAAGTAGCGAACAGCTGCCCACATTTGCTTAAACTAGCTCATCAACTCTCTCTTCTCTCTTCCAGGCACTGGTCTCGTTGCTGGCGCTTTGGGTGGTGCCATTTTGGGTCACGTGCTCACGCCCACGCAGA
Source organism: Drosophila novamexicana (assembly GCF_003285875.2). NCBI lineage: Eukaryota > Metazoa > Arthropoda > Insecta > Diptera > Drosophilidae > Drosophila > Drosophila novamexicana. The sequence goes on from NW_020824787.1 coordinate 5,434,567, forward strand.
CGCGCGTCGTGGAGCACGCTCCGATGTCCGGCGGCTACGGAGGTGGCGGCGGCGGCGGCAGTAACGGAGGTGGTGAGGACAAGATTATTATCATCAACAATGGACCTCCTGGCTCAGTGACTACCACCGATGCTGGCTCCGGCACCACGGTGATCAACGCTGGCGGCGCACAACCCGCAGCTCCCGCTGCACCGGCATACCAACCCGCTCCCGCTGCACCGGCATACCAACCCGCTCCGGCAGCCGCTCCGGCACCTGCTCCAGGAGCACCACAAACACCGCTTGCACCGCTAACACCATCAGCTGCGGAAGGCGCAATCGTAGCGACAGCAGCTGGCGCAGGTCTGGCAAATGCCGCAGCGCCAGCTGCAGCTGCACCACCTCCAGTTGATGCCAATGCACCAGCAGCGGCTGCTGCACCACCCGCGCCTGGCGGCATCATATGTGTGCCAACGCGCGTGCCAGAGCCGGATCCCAAGGACCCCACCAAGACAATTGAAGTGGAGAAGATTGCCTGCTATCCGGCACCGCCGCCGGAAGCGGCACCGCCTGCAAATGGCACAGCGCCAGCGATGGTGCCGGCAACGGCGCCATCTACAGAGGCGGCTCCCAATTCGAATGTGACACCCTCGCCGGACTCGGCACCTCTGGCACCCATCCAGACAACGACCTTATCCGTGCCCGAGGGATCCGTGCCTCTGGCCCCTTTGCGACCCGGCGGCCAGCCAGACATCATGCGCATGCCGGGATTGACGTCGGCGCGTCTGTCCGCGGAGTCGGGACTGCGTGATGCCCACAATGGATCAAAGACCATGTCCCAATTGAGCTCGTTGTCTGCCCTGCTGACGCTGCTTGTGGCCTACTGTCTGCACTAAGCCGGGAAGGGCATCTCCGCCAGCTGTAACGCATACCAAATGATAACCAGTCAGCCGAGCGAAGAATTTTCATCAAGATTCGATGAATTGCTTTTTATTTTTTAAACTAAACGAATTTCCGCATATCCGTTTATGTGTTTACTCATAGTTTTGTTAGATCTATAATAAAATAAATACTAATTAATAATTAATGGATTACAGATCCATGGAATTATTATGTGCATACTCTCATTCTAGAGTATTACTTTAGCAAAGATACTCTTCACATTATAAACGGGTATGGAAAGTTGCTATGCTGCCCGCCACCTGTTGGAAGGAAATATCACTTCAATTTAAATGAAATAGTCGAGTTTTGAACCAAATATCGCAAGAGATAAGTCGTTCAGATTGCGACGCTAAGCAATTGTACTAAAAAAGCTTTTAGCTTAAAAGCATTGACTAGCAAATAGTAGAAGGCGGTCACTCTGTGCTTTTATTCCCTTTTAAAAATCGAAAACGAAATCTCAATTTACCATAAAATGCAACAAGCAAAGCACCTGCTAATCGACGACATGAAGTCCCGTCGATCTTGATCGTTAAGCTTAAGCAAAATCTCAGGGTCATAGAATTTTAACTGGAAATAATAAAGACAAAGAATGTCACTGAATTAGTTGTTAATATAGTTATTACAGAGTTTGGTCAAAATTGTAATGCTAGAAGACCGTGACATGCAAATCAGCGCAGTTTATTTCTATCTAATTTCTAATCTAATTTTATTATAAGACCATAGCAAAGACTTCAACCACTAATCGCGTAGTAATTGTTTTTGAGTACTCGTTAAAGTTATTCGTTCAGTTTGCGTAACAAAAAGCTTTCATTTGTGCCAGAGCCCTCATATTTACATTCAGCCAAGATCCGCTCCCTTTTGCATTAGGTTAATGTGTGTGTGCAGAATAAAATACCTAATACACGATCCACTATTATTTCCAGAATTTATATATATATAATGCATATATTAAATGCACGATTACCTAAATCGACCAACTAAATCGGGCAAGTGTTGACTTCATCCAATAATTTTGAATCCTTGGCAAATTTGAACAAATATGTTTATTGTCTTGCTATACCGTACTATTTGCATCTATTAATTGGTCGACTTCTCGACAGCAAACAACTTAAATGTTCTTTACTTTTCCGCTACATAGATAATGATATTCAAATGTTGTTTACAGAAAAAGTTCTATTTGTGCCTTCGTGCATGTTAGAAATATAGAATCAAAAGCAAAACATTGAAGTAATACTTTTGTATGTACTTACTTATAAAGTTGTGGCTTACCAAGTGTGAGGACAAGGGCGTGGTAAAAGTTTTCAATTTACCATGAAAAAAGTTCAATATGCTGTTCAATTACTTGAGCGAAATCTAGAAAGCATGTTTATGCCTTAATGTTTAATAAAAACATATCTATACTTGTACCTTTTAGCTGGCAAGGATATCAGCTATTGTTGTAGATATCGACAGGCAGGTTGATTGAATGACGTATGTGGTGTATAATGTGTGTATGTGTGTTTATATATCTATATATATTCTAAACGTATGTCGCACCGCGCCGCTAATTGCAGAAAAGATAATTGTTTAACATTGCCCTTCTACGCGATTCTCATAAGCTCGAGTAAGTCTAACCTTTTCATGCTTTAATTAAAAGTAATCTTTGACAAGTTGTGTGACACTCTAATTAAATTTCCCGATCTTTGTCTGTACTTTTCTTATATAATTTATATTATACTCTTACTCTAACCCGGAGATCTTCCGGTTAGTTGAATGCTAACAACTTGTTGTTTTCCAAACAACAATTGAAGCCAAGCAGATCTGGCTACCTTATTAAAGAGAACAAAGTACAAAAAGAGTACAAATCCCTGCAATGAGGCCGACATGCAGAATATAAACGTAACAACCAGGCCCAAACGAAAGTAGGAGCAAATGCCAAAGATCCAAGTCAGGCCGAGCAGAAAGAAGAGCAGCACGAACAGGCGCAGCTGCAAGCAAATTAGCTGCCCGTTGCGATCCTCGAGACGTGCCACCCTATAGAAGATGCACGCAAACGTGAAGACATTGGCAATCAGCACCAGTCCAATGGGCAGCAGTACGCCATAGACCAAACCGGAGCCGGACGGATAACACACAGATGCTATGTCGCCCGACTTGACTGGACTGAACGCTGCGGGTCTGAGGAAAACCAGCAGCAAGGTGGGCAACAGCGGCAGCAACCAGGCAATGACAGCCACACGCAGCACAATATGCTCCGGTCTGGCCACCAGAACTGTGACATGCCGCTGGTACTGCAGGTAGCCAATGAGCAGCATCCAGCAGAAGAGCAACAGCACCGAGTACTGGAAGAGTGCGCCCAGAGCAATGCAGGCGCTGCGGCTCTGGTCGAAGGAGTAACGCCAGAACCATTCGTTCACATACAGCAGCAGCATGAGGCCAAAGAGCAGGGACAGGGCCAGGCACATGTTTAGCAGCAGTTTCGTGGACCCCATGGCACGCCACTTCCGGGAGATGGCTGCCGTCAGCCAAATGCCCAGCAAGCCGAACAGCGAGAGACCACAGCCGACCGCTGTGGTCACATCCAGCAGGGACTCGCTGCGTTTGGCCTCCTCCGGATCCTCGTCGTAGGGGCAATTTTGCTGCTTGCAGCTGGCGCCCACCAGGAAGGCGAACTGAGTCAAGTGGTTCGTATAGCACACAACGATCGGATTGTCGGGCAAGCTATTTGTATTCGTAGTAATGCCATTCGTTTTCCATGTATCGTAGTTCCAGTAACCGCAATAGTTATCTATTTGATTTCTGTTCCTATTTGCATTCTTGTAGTTTTCGTTGCGTAGTAGAAAAACCAGCGGATGGGCCAAGTTTTCTGAAATTAAAGCCGATATGGAGTTGTTCGTGTTTTACCCTGTGGAATTGGTTAAAACGGGTACATTCATTTTGTGCAAATATTTGTAGTCAAGTGTCAAGTGAATATATTCTTGGTCAGCATTAATAGTCGAGTCGATCTAGTCATGTCCGCCGATAAAGGACGATATCAAAATCATGTTCCTTTAACAAATTTCTTAGTCCCTAAATTTGACATGTAGCTTCTAGATTAGTATATACAGATCATGTATCTTTTATCTAACTTTAGTTGTTTTTTGAAAGAATCAAATTGTTTAATAGCCGTGATAGCCAAAGGTTCTGGGCATTCCTTAAACTATTAAAATATTTTGTTAGTACTTGAGGCTTTGCATTATACTATATGGGGTTTGTTTCTATCGATTTGTCTGGAATATGCGGTTGATCGAATAAGCATTACTCAACGGCGATAAGGGTATTACATATTATTTATATATATATATTATAAGCCACATTCGATTCAATATAGCCTAATTCTTCTATTTTCTTAAGCTATTATCAAAGAAGTTAGGATAGGTTCATACATCGGAATCCTACGGATAGGAATAACCGATCGACAGGTGAATTTTTGCCTTGAAACAAGACTAGGTCTCCAGCTTAAAATCTAAGATTTCATGTATACTTACTCGAAGCTTGGGGTATGTTTATGGAGAGCACGTGGCTGACTGGCGTGGCCTTCGCACTCGCCGTGGAGGCGTCCACAAAGAGTGCACTATTGGCATAGATCTTGAAGACCAGATAGGTGACTCCAGTGCGTCGCATGGCTTGCCATAGCTGATGCGTCACGTATGTGGCTGCCTGGAGACCCGGCTCCGCCCTGAGCGCCTCCAGACTCTGATTGGCGTACAGAAAACGATACCAGAACCGATCATGCTGGCAGCCCTCGCGCCCAGCTGCTGTCTCCGAGTAGATGGCAATGCCTGTAAACTGATTGCATTCGGGCAACAAGTAGAAGACGCTCAGATTGCCGCCGATGAGCACCTGAACACCATTGTGCACTTTCACGTCCACCAGATGCTTGGGCATCGCCATTGGCAGGAGTTGATTGCAGTTCGCCCCCGAGACCATTTGCTGCGCCAAGGCATTCGTATAGTCCTCGAAAGTGTAGAGCAGATTGTTGGTGGCATTCAGCCGTGCTGAGAGCGCCAGCACGGAGTTATTGGTGGCCATTAGATTGTTGTACAGTCCGATCATTTTGGTGCTCACCGCCACGTCCTTTGGCTCCTTGGCCACTTCGATAATTATTTTGTTAACATTCAGCAAATCAACAGGCTGGATTTGGTGATTGTTGTGGCCTATTATGTTGCTTATGCTCTCCATTATGTTCAGCGGAAAGTTCATACCAGAGCTACGAGAGAAGACTCCTTCGACAAGCTCGAACTGCAAATCGTTCAGCCTTTGACTCTGACCATTGGCTGGCTGCTCCAGCTGGCAGGTGATGTTCTCCAGCGTCTCCCACTGTTGATTCGCGAGGCAACGTCGCACCAGCGGAAGACCGCTGCGCTCCACGCACAGACGCCTGGGCAGGGCGAATTCGTTGACGGCCGTCGCAGGCAAATAATTGGCAAAGGTGATTAGCCCAGTGCTCGCCTCGTAGCCATGCACAAAACTGGTGGCCGGACATTCCAGCAGCTGCGCGCTGCCCGAAACGATGCCCAGAAGCAGCCACAGCAGGCGACACGCGCACATCTTGAGCACCCAGCGATCGATGTTCAACTAGCCTCTCGGTTTGGGCACTCGGAACTTGCGAAATACACTCACAATTGAATCAAATTTAGTTTTATTTTTAAAACTCAGTCTAAGCCTGGTGACTGGCGTACTTTATCAGTTAGCTACAAGTGCACGTGTATTTATACACATTGTTATTCATTGAGATTGTATTTATTAATTATATTATCGATTAAAGTTTATTAATTATTATTATTGTTATTAATGCGTATCAGAGCCTATAGGCAATAATTATTGTTGTTATTATTGTTAATATTATAAATAGATGGTAGATGGATAGGATGAAAAGAACAAATGTAAAATGATGAAACATAAATTTCACATAAAGCTCGAGCAGCCTGTGTATAAATAGTTTACAGAGCAAACATTTCAATCAAAGCATATTAAACAAAAATGTATGTAATACTCTATACGACATAAGGATTCAAGTTATCCAAACTATTTTCTAGCAGCATTCGACAAATATTATGAACTTATTAAGACTTCAGATTTCTCTTTGAGAAACCAGAAACAACAAACATAGCATCTTCAGTAGCTTAGCAACTTACTTATATTTATAGGCATGTTTTTTTTTTTTTTGTTTATTTTAGTTATTTTTTTGCTTTTGCAGTTGGTTAACTTTTTTCAAAGATATATCTAAATATACTTATGGCAACTCTTACTTAGAAACTTGAAACTGCAACTGTCTACTTATGCCCAGCTTTTGCTTAAGCAAACCCACAAGGCTTAGACTTAAAACTTTGAAAACATTGACAACACCCACGTCTAGGCAAAAAAAAAAAAAAAAAAATAGAAATGAAGACAGAATGTCAAGAATTTATTCACTCAGATAACGTCAATAAGAGCGAAAGATACTACTAATGGAATGCTCAACTTTCTGTTACTTTTTTATGCACTTGCAATGCTGACGTTCAATTCTAGCCAGGCTAAAGTTTAGAGGCTGTGGACAGATTTGTGTTCTTGCCAGGGTAAAACTTATGCGAAATACAAACTACACGAAAGCAAGTTTACATAGAAACCCAAACCGAAAAACCAATTGGATTTGAAAATGACAATTTGACTTGTTTATGCGCTTTGAAATATTCAAGAGCAAAATAAAAAATGCCTCAGCTCAGCTAAATAGAGACCAGCTGCTGCTAGTTAATGTAAAAAATATCAGCAGTAAATATTTCTTAAATTATTTTACAAATATTTGTGACTATCCAACAAGAAGTCCCACTCCATAGCACACATAAAAGTATCTTAAAGTAATAGTCAACAAATGCTTCTCGCTTGTTAAGCCGAAAACAATTCCAGCGCCATTTATCAGTAGGCATATAAATCGATAAATTTCGGCTGCCTTTATGTATTGCTCTTTTTTATTGGTGATAAACCAAATGTATCGCAACTATTCCCGCAGGTATTGCGAGTGCATGCATAATATTTCGCACACTCGTGCAAAGGAAACTTGACTGTAACAAGCGGCGTATAAGTAATTGGCAACAATTGACAGCCGGAGTTGACTTGTTGACGCGCCAAATGGCAGCAGCATTAAATTGCTGCAATCAATAAAAATATATATAAATATATTCATACACATCTGTTTGGCAATGGTAATAATATCGGCAGCTCGATTTAAGCGCTCTTTGATGCGACAGTTGTAGGAACTTAAATACTTGGCTTGATACATTTAATGCTTAAGTTTATCAGCAGCAGATAGTCAGAAAACACTTGACGATACAACCTTTAAGCCCTAGTTATTCTTAATATGAACTTTTATTCCAGAGTAGAAGTTCCGATCCGGTCAGTTTTAACATACATATGCAGCAGCAGTAAGAGAACGGATCTGTCATAAAACGAACTGCGTGGTTTAAGGACTGAGCGTCGGACCAGCGAGCGCGACATCGCTAGTTCAAATCTTGCGGAAAGGTACGTCCCAAAGAAGAGTTGTTGTCTTTATATGTGGGAAAAGTTTCATTTACCATTTACACATGAATTTAGACCAAGAGGCCAAACCATGAACAAAAAGCCAAACCTTATGCCAATCGGTTGAGTTTTAACCGAGCTATGGGGTGGGAATTTTGACTTGTGCCTATATGGGATAGTTGAGGGTACAATTTACACATGAATTTTGATTATGAATAATTTTGCCAGATTTAAATGATAATTGATCTAGAGGCCAAGACATGAACAAAGAGCCATATTTGACATGTAGCTTCTAGAAAAGTATAAACAGATCAAGTATCTTTCTAGCTAGAGGAATATTCAGAGGATCCCCTTGTCGGGCACTCTCTTACTTGTTTATTTTAAGCATCATCGGAAAAAAATATTAAACGAAATTTTGTGACTTCACAAAGATATCTGAACAATCAGAAGTTATTAACCAACTGTCGTTGCAGTGCAGCCCGCTCGCCACTTGAGAATATTTTTGGGTCAAGGCGATAAATGGTTATTATGGCACATGTTGGCAACAACAGCATATAAAAACAACAACACCGACCAAGCCCATAATGTTAGCTAAAAATTGAGCAGAGCTGTGGCAGCTGTGTCTAGATCTGGGCTCAGTGGCATGTGCTGCAAAGTTTGTCATGCGGGCTTATGCTCCAAAGGAGTAGACAACTTATAAATGATGCCGGAACTGGTACAAACGCGACCTCGTCCTGCAGCTAAAAAGCATCCCAATTTGCATGCTAATGAATGGTGTGAAACTGTTTGAACTTGTCTTGTTGTGTATCTCATGTGTGTGTGTTTTTGTGTAGGACATATGCTTGGACAGGGACGACGCTGAATTTTCAACAATTTTCAGTCGAAAATATCAACCGGTACAAGCTAAAATTGCCTCACAAATTAGCTGCATTAATTGCATCTCGAACTTTGGGTGGCTTCCAGGAGCAAATAGCTGAGATATTTTGTTGCTGAGTAAGTGCAAACAATTATCTAGTCAAGACTAGTCGACGAAAAGATACCCTTTACGAAATTCTTATACACAAAATAAAAACATATTATCTTTTATCCCTATAAATAATTGCTATATAATTATATTATTATATTGAATAAGTATTTCGTTAGACATCTGACATCTGGCATCCAGCTTTTTAAAAGACATCTATATGTTTGACTGATCGTGTCTAGGGAAAACATATAGTCAATAAAAATTTCGACAAGATATCTTAAAGATAAAAACAAATATATTTTCATATGGGACATTAATTTTTCTTGAAGGTTTTCTTTGATTATCTTAAGATATTTGATAGACATTAGTTATATAGATCCTCCGATTCTGGAGGCTGCAGCAAGTTATCAATAGGTCAATTTGACTGACAGATGAGATGTATATATTCTTCTTCGACTTCGTGACCAAAATATCCCATTTCAAGCCTAAAGAACTTGTTGACTAGCTAGCCCTATAACCTATCGAACTTCCTTAACTGAGTACAGGGCATAAAAGTGTACAAGTTAATTAAAAAATGTTGTAGCTTCAACTGACTGTCAACTGACCGCAACCACATCAAGTAGCCAACTAGTTAGTCCAGACGGTTTGAGGTCTTACTTTTAGCAGACACTAAAGTAAGCAAATTTAGCTAATTGCCTAGGAGAATACGACTCGGATGCTGAAAAGATAAATCCGTTTAGTTTTGTGATCAATGGATGTGCTCGCTTAGAATTAATTCGTTTAGATGCCACATAAATTGCCGAGCAGCCCCCTTTAGGCAAGGACAACATTCGAATTCCATAGGCCAAGGACACTTTGGAAAGCCTTTCAGCCGCCACCTGCCAAGCCGTGGAGTGTAGTTGTTCATGCTTCAACTGTTCACTCATTCACTTTGGCCTCCAAGTTGCACTTCTCGATGCATTCATTTGAACACGCTGCACTCGTATTTGAATTTCACTCGGAATGCATTCAAGCATGCCACAAGGCAACTTTTAACCAAAGTCAAGGCAAACGAAATGAAACGCCTAACCAAAGTGGTCTAGCAGGCTGGCAGGCAGGCAGGCAGGCAGGCAGGCAGGCAGCATGTAATTGAGCAATGGGAGCAGGTTTTGATGGGGCTTATTGTTTAAGTGGGTGGACCAGCGGGAGGAAAAGCCAATTGCCTGTGTTCTACTGGAATTGCTGTGGATGAACATTTCTCAGTTTGTTTTGGTCTTCAGTCAATTCGAAAGTTAGCTTCACTGCGAGCAATGTAGTGTACGAGCAATGTGTAGTACAAGTTAGGCTCTGGAAAAAGCCTTAAAAAATTAAGTTTTGTTTTATCAAACTCTCTATGTAATCAGGAATTTCAATTTTTTTAATTTCAAGAAGATTCTCAAACGGGGTGTAAATCATATATGTGAATTATTTTAATTCACACAATTTTAACAGAATATTTTAGTTCCATTCAAATCCAATCTTTCAATAGCAGTTTAAATAGCTTCTTTATATCGTGACTTAATATTTTTTTGTTTTTAATTTGACGAGCAATAAAATAAAACATCCAAAAACGATTTTGTACTATTCACAAGGTAAATGTAGATTGGTAGAGTTATTTGCAAAAGGAAATACGTTGTTTTTTATATTTAAGCCGCCCTTTTAAATTATATATTAATAAAAATAAATATAATGCTTGAATAAAGTGAAAGAGTTATCTCTTCTTAAGAATTTGAAATTTTTATTTATGGACAGTGAGAAGCAAGTCGAATTTTTACACATAGCGCCAGAAAATAGAATAAACAGTAAAGAAAAAAATCATCTAATAAAAACTAAAATAATATTATAAGGACGTCACTCCGTTTCCTACACCAGAGTTCGAACTTTGATGCCAACGATTCTGAGGCAACAGTATTGCCAAAGGAGTAGAGATAGCTTTAATAACAGCTAGGCACATTGTGTTCTACCACAAAATGAAATGTATAAGACAAATGTGTCAAAGCTTTTTAGCATTGCATAGTCAATGAATTGGAAGCTTTGTGGAATTTTAATCTACCTTGTTTTACGCTTTTGCTGCATTCAGTGCCGGAGCATAGAAAATATATTAATAATTAAGGCGGAAAGTCGCAAGCAAAGTACAACAATTATTAAGAAAACAACACAAACTCGTTTATTAGATTCGTATGTTTCTCATATAAAAATAAACATTAAATGCACTGTGCGTATATTTAGACGGTTGTACTGATTAATAATTGGTCACAAAATATCTTATATTTAAACCACCCTTTTTGTCTTTAACAGTGAACGCTTGTAATATTTCTAGCCTTTAAATAACAGCGTAAGTATTATAAGTATAATTTACAATTAGCTAAGAATGAATATGACATATATACATATACGCATGCACACATTTTAATACAATTTTACAAGTCTCATATAAGCAACAAGAGCCCGCACTGAGCTCAGCGGCATATTTTATTTTTGTCCAGCGTCGTTCAACATCCTCGATAGTATAGTGGTTAGTATCCCCGCCTGTCACGCGGGAGACCGGGGTTCAATTCCCCGTCGGGGAGAGGCAAGCCAAAATTTTTTTTGCTAAACTGAGATATTTTTTAATATATGTGGTAGATTGATGGAAATTGGGTCACTCTTGCTCTCTGCTAGAAATGTTTATATGGCCATGATATAAAAAATACCGCTGTCACTTAAAAGTTAATAAAATGTATAAATAATATAATAGCAATATTTAGAACATATAAAATATTTTGACAACAGTGAGCTAAAATTTATACTCACGCCTATATATTGTATTTGACAATCGCCACCCAACATCCTCGATAGTATAGTGGTTAGTATCCCCGCCTGTCACGCGGGAGACCGGGGTTCAATTCCCCGTCGGGGAGGTCTTCGTAATTTATTTTTTCCTCATTTTTTAAAAACCATCCACGCTATAAATTCTCGGTTAGCCGAGTAGATATAGCCAAGTTCGTCCATCTGTCTGCCATCCCGTTCGTCTGTATGAACATTCTCAGAGACTGGGCGCAGAAGAATTTTCTAAAAAAATTCGAAGTTTGAAAACGACTTGTAGGGATATGTCGTGCGAAATTTCGTCGTTACCTCATAAATTCAATCTTACGATCTAAGCAGTTATAACCTATTCTACCGTTTTAAAAGGCTACAGAAAAAATATATATAATATTTAATATAAAAAATTTTATCAATTACCTCCCCGACGGGGAATTGAACCCCGGTCTCCCGCGTGACAGGCGGGGTTACTAACCACTATACTATCGAGGATGTTGAGTGTAGTTTGCCAAATACAAAATATAGGGGTGAGTATAATGTTAACATCCAGTTGCTCTAAAGGTGGAAAATAAATAGCATACATACATAGTTGGTGGTTGATTTGAAATAAATAAAACGTATGAATCAATTTAATCATTTAATACATTTCGATACTAGATATATTAGCTTATTTCCAGTCAGTGGTTTTACTTAAACTATAAAAGCAGACAAATTTGAAATGCTTTTATTAGATGGTAATCCATATTTTATTTGAATTGATGGTTATTTGCCGTAAAACATTCTGATAAGAATACAACAGACATAAGTGTTCACATATGAAAGATTCGAGAAATTAAATGAAAAGCTTAGAGTAAAACAATATTTTAGACAGTTACTATATCAGATGCCTTTGTGAATCATTAAAGGTTGAGTTGACTTGAGTGAGAACGAAAATATTTTATTACACTCACTCTCAAAAATAGCATTTGACGAGCGGCGAACAACATCCTCGATAGTATAGTGGTTAGTATCCCCGCCTGTCACGCGGGAGACCGGGGTTCAATTCCCCGTCGGGGAGAATGGAGGAAATTTATTTTTAGTTCAATTTTAAATTTGTTCTTCTAAATTAACATTATTATTTTAATATTTTTTACACATTTAAACATATTATATTTGGTAGTTAGCTCTCTATTAATTGGTTAATTATTTTCTAGTAATTTGGGAATTTTAGCTAAGTAAATGGACTTAAAACATTTTCTGTAGCTGCCTACTGTCGAAAAATTGATAAGAAATCAATATTGCAAAACAAAAGTTTACAGAGCTTGTAAGCTCAATTAGAACAAGTACATTTACATGGCTGCGAACTCAACTCAACTATCGAAATGCACGTGTTGGAAGCGATCAAAAGTAAGATAGTAAATATTCAGCGATGCATAAGAATCAAGAAGTTTTAGTAACTTTGTTAGTGTGCATGCTAATTAGTTTACACTAGTCTATTTAAGCTAGTTGTGCCAACAGGCACGTGCTCAAATTTAACAAAAGTTGCTTCCTAAATGTGTCTATGGGCTGGCACTTTGTTGGAACTTCCGCTCTGTCAAATTTACCTGTCAGACTAAAAAGTAAATAGAGTTTGAATATGAAGGTGGTTGGGGAATGCAAGTCCTGACAAGAGAAGAGGAAGTGCGGGAGATTTTCTATGTCAGATTCTCCTTAAATATATTTTGAATGTCATGTTTAAAATTTGTAGATATATGTAATATATTTTTTGGTGCTAAATAACTTGTATAGTCTTAATAAACTAAGTTGATTCGCACTTGTAATAAAGAGGTTCTCCATGAAAAAATGGAAATCTCCCGATTTTCTTATTTTCAATATTGAAAATTAATCAAAATATTTTGTTTCACGCATGTTTTAAGGAATGCAGTGTCTTTACGTACAAATTGTCTAATTGCAATGTGGCCTCGTTCGCATTTTGTTAAAAGTTTGCTGCTGCTGGCAACCCTTTCAATGCGGTTTCATTAGTGGCCAACTAAATGGATCTTTTCTATTTTTTTTTTTATTCAATCTTCGCTTTCAGCGGTTTTCTCTTCAGTGCACTGGAAAAACTTTCACGGTGCCAATTTTCGCCGGGCAAACTTTTTTGTCGCGTTCTTTCCTTTGTTGCGTATAAATTGCTGTCAATTAGTTTAATTGTTTTTCTTAGTTTTTTTCCATCTCCATTTTGCTATTTTTCTGCTCTATTTGCTTGATTTCTTTTGATGACCATTATTGATAAGTTGAGCAATTGTTTTGCAACTGTTGTTAATTGCAATCGAACACAAGAGTTCTTACGAAATAAATGCGACTAATAAATATGAGAACTTATGAGTTTTCAATCATTGAATCGAACACGAAACTGGTGCAAATATTGAAAGGAAAATATATATTGAAGAATAAAATAAAAATGTATTTCACTTTGCACAAGACAACGAAATGGGATTTCCTTCAAATTGTTCTAGTAAAATAAGACAAAGCTTGTGTTACTTGAAAGCATTGTAGCAGCAATTATTTTTATTAAAATTGATGATGCGTTTGCTTGGAGCGGGCCGGTGGACGTTACATATGTAATATATCTTTGTCAGCTTTGGCAAGAAACAAAAAAATAGAAAACAAATAATAATGATTCAACCACAAGCTCTAAGCTAGAGGTATCTCAGTAAGATGATCAAAAGTTTTGCGAAGCACAATTATTTTAATTTAATTTAGCCACACTGCACATACTAAGAAGTGCTCCTGTTAAAGGAAGGAAACGAGATGTAATACTAAGTGTATCAACATTTGTTAAATAAATTAAATAAATAAGTTCTCAACGAGCTGCTTTTGCTCGCACCACGCAATACAACCCGTATCTAAATAGTACAAAAAAAAAAGCTTGAGCTTAAAATTTGTCTATGCTTTTGACGGATAAAAAACTTCAGCGAACAGATGCTCAGAAACTTACAGTCACACAATTATAGCATAAATTTTAATTAAATCCAACAAATTCTGACAAATGTGTGCCAACAGCAAAAAAGTTGAAGGAAAGGTTTGAGAAATTCATTTAGTACTTTTCAAAAATTTTTGTTTTCCTCAAAGATATTACTGGACGTTCTGTCTTTGGGCATATTATTAACAGCTTTTTCCTTTGCTAGTCGCCCGAAGCTAATTTGAAAAGTTTTTGTAAGTAACTCTTGGCTCAACTTGGCGTAAGTTGATTGATGGAAAATATTAAAACAACTTAATAAAAACAGGACTTAATGTAGCGCGGACAGCATTTGGCATTGTTAGAAAATTAGCTCAAACTAACAAAATGTTGGACGTTAAGTGTAAATACTTAAATTGGGACTGTCGCAATGCCGCTTGCCACTTACTACATAGGTAAACTTGAGTACAGATATGCCTGGTATAACTTTCGTGCATACAAAGTTCCCTATTAGTTGAGTATTACATTGAGAATGCGAGTAGATGCAAAATATCCCACTTAACTTTCTACTTTGGCTGCAATTCCCATTCTGCAACTGAGATATGCGTGTGTGTGTGGGTGTGTGTGTGTGCGTGAAACGCAAACAACATCGTCCTGCCCTGCAGACATTTTCGTATTTGGACTCTGCCATACCCATATTAACATAATTCCCATACAAGGGCCTTGAGCTAAGGCGCAATAAAAGTAAATACAATGAAACTAAACACTGTCCACGCTGGGTCCACGATAACTGTATAACTGCGCGAAATTCCACAGCTTGTGTGTTCATAAAAGGGGGCATAAGCGTTTTTATGGCTCTTGGCCCCTTTATTTGAGTATATATAATAAAAAAAAGGTTTATCTGAATTAGAGCGTTGGGAAATGTGCTGAAATTATAGTGCATTAGACAAGCTTTAAATGTGAAAAAAATGCATAATTTTTTTTTGTGTCACAAAAGTTCACAGTTTTGCAAGCGATTGTCAAAATTAAATAAATCATGTAATCTTGAAGAGCTGCCCTTAAAGTACTCAAAAAAATGCTAAAAATAGTTTGTGTGAGTACTTCGGCTTGTATTCTAAGCATTTAGCAACTAGCGTTTGCCAGCTTTGAGCTTCGCTTTGCTTTAGGTTTCCTGTAAATGTCACGCAGCTGCTGTCTAGCTTCCAACATCAATTAAGATATTCTCTCTTCATCATGCTTTGACGTTGACACTTTGCCTCTTTACTGCACAACCCCTACAACATTTATGAAGAAAAATCCTGCTTGGTTGCATCTGCCATTGTGTCACGATGACAACCAGGCAGAAAGTGACATCAGCATCTAATATCCATTGCAAAACTTTATTAAAAATTGAAAATAGCGCCAGGAACCTTCCCAGTTTAGGCAATTTTAAGCCGTGTTTGCAAAGATGGCTGAGCTTCAAGCTTTTGAGTGACATATCACAAGTTGGCTATTCGACGATGAATTGAATATAATTGCTAGCTCTAAGTTTAAATGTTGCAAATGTTTTTTCTTTTATTCTTTGAGCAATAACAACCCAAGATTTCAATTAGTAACAAACACGTTTCTTTTAATTTAAGTGCATTCACCTATTTTTTTTTTTTTTTTTTTTTTTATAGTTCTGCAGCGGGCCCAGCAAAACGATCAATAAATTATGTCAAAGGTCTTGATTGTGCAGCGTAAGATGTGTAGCTGTAAAAGCAAGCGATTTGTCTTCGACTGTGCACACGTCCAACATGTCGTATGTGTAACAAGTGTAACAAGTGTTGCACATAAATTCGGTAGCTGGCTGCAACACTTGGCAACCGCAATATAAATAAAACCGAGAAGTTTCAGTGTAAAGTTTTGTGCGCTTTTAGCAGAAACGAAATTGTTTTAGTTGTGCGTCTAGTAAAACAGTTGACCAACAAATTTAAAGCAATTTGTTGCCCGCACATAAACATTTAACTTGGGACACAGATAGTGAATAATGCTATTATTCCAGGCACCAGACTGAGATACTTATCTCTATGCACAACTTTAGGCATAACATTCAAAAATCTATTTGTCGAAATTATTTTAGAATTTAATTTTAAGCTTCAATTTTAGGCTGTGTCTGCAAAAAGTTGAATTAAAACTGCATATTTGCTGTGTCTAATACAAATAAGTATATAATTTATAAATCTTAGTTACTTTTATTGAACAGTTTTTTTTTAGCTAGGGAAGCCACAGTGCTTTATCAGCTGCTAAGCAAAGTGATAAGATTCCGAGTTCATAAGTTATATGAAAATACTTTATGAAGATAAGTCCATTTTACCTGCATACGTAAAAAATGTCCAGTGTTTCTGTTGCTGTCGTGCCTTATAATTTCGAGAAACGTTTTGACAAGAGAGCAGTCTTAAGTTTCTCAGTGGGAGTTATCGCTTGTCTCACTTCTAAATGTAATGGGAGAAAGTACTAAAAGTACATTTGGCTCTGCATCCATATACTTTTATACCCAACAGATTATGTTTAAGTGCTCCAATATGCTCTGATTATTATTTTATTATAATAATTATCGATTTTAGCTATCGATAGTTACTTTTAAAGATGTCCGGCTTTTTTTATTGCCACTTTAAGTATTTAAAATAGTTTTCATCCATGTTAATATATTTGTTGTTTAATGACTTCATAATGTATAATGAGAATAAGGGAAATGTGCTCTTCTGCACCTCCACTCACAAGATTAGGATCTAAGCAAGTTTGTGAATATATTAAAGGCTATGACTCTTAGACTCTTTTAACAATCAGGCTATAAATGAAAAGTTAACAAACAATTTTATGTTACAGCAAAATCATTAATAATAATAATTAAGTCGAGTGCAAAAAGTTTGAACTTATGTGTGAATATAATTCACTTTGGATTTTAATTTGGCGCTTTTGCACTCTTAATGCCTTCATTTTGTGCGCCCTTTAGCTGTTAAAGCAGATCATGCTGCCACATTTATCCACGTGCCAGGCAGCTGTAAATCTGTAAAACCTATTACATGGAATGCATTAGGCTGCATAAATATCTGCTGACTGTAACATAATTCAGGGCCTGGCAAAAGACATTACTGGCACACACGCACACACTGGGAGAGACACAGGCCGGAGTCCTTGGAATTATGGCTGATTTTGTGCTGCTGCTGTCTTTTTTCTTCGTGCTTCGACACTTAGCGCTTTTGCTGCGATATGCGCTTGGCTTTCCATTTTTGGCCCAAAAATTCACACACATAAGAAATTTCCTGCCTTCTTGGCACAGCTCAAAGGGGGAATGTGAGGGATTGAAAATTCCGTTGCTTAAGCTGCTTTTTATTTTGCCGGTAGATTAAACAATTCATTTAAAACACTCATGTTCAACTAGTTTGTAGATTGTCAGAATTTAACGTTTATTTTATGTTTTATTTGAGCTGATGAAAAGAGAGCTGTAGAGTATGTAGTTAACTTTAACAGCAATAGACGGTTTAATTGTACAACCAAATTTATTTTTATAATTAAATACATTTTATTGTAATTGAAACTATAAAATAGATGAATGCATTTTATCCCAGGACAGCAACATCAACATCTAACAAGATGAGCGCCGCTCACTTTGGCCGTTTTAGAGGCGGTTGCTCGTTAAAACGTTACCGGAGGCCTCCGCGGGGAGGAAGTGAGTCGACTTGAGACGCCTGATCAATAAGGATCGCGCTGGGTTTACCTTGTAGAAGCAGTCAGCAGCTGTGCCCTATGAGTTACGCCTCCATGGCCTCCATGCGATGTTATTGCGTTTATGGTTATTATTAAATTAATTTAAATCATACATTAGCTTCTCTGCATTGTTCGGTTCCTCGCAGTCAAACGAAGCCATCATGAGCTCTGGAAAAATATGCAACAAATTTGTTTGCTCTATTATAAATCACAAAATAGTTATTGTATAATGATCAAGAGAGTCGGTTGCCTTGGTTTGGCTGCTTTAAATAAAACAACTTAAATTTATTTGAAAACTAACACAAATTTATATAAAATAGCATGAAAGTATACATTAATTTTTTTTCAACCATGGCCCATTTTTTTGTAATATATATGATACAATGATATTATATATCATGTTCAAACTCAGCATTTTCCAGCTTCACTATTCTCAAATATCTGCAAAACCAAAAGGGCTATCCTTATTTTCCCGCTGCTTTCTAAAAGTGAATTTGTTTTAATAAGTGAATACAAGACAGTTTCTCATATACACAACATAGCTGCTCTAATAGTCCAATACATATCTAAACATATATATATATATATGTGTATTTAGTTGGTTAAACGGTCAACACGCGCTGCTTGAACCGAGCTGATTATAGACTATGGCCTTATGCCCTATGCCCTATGCCCAGTTGCCTTGCGGTCAAGTGTAGAGCAGACGGAACCCAAGAGTTTCGTGCAGCTGAGATTGTAACATTTTAATAGAAAAACAAAGGAATGAAAAAACATGGTTTAATAAAGTTACAACAAACTGGCGACTGGCCAAAAAAAAAAAAAAAAGGACAGAAGAAAGATGTGTGCCTCGAGTGCGTTGTGCGTTGTATCCTTTTTGTGTGTGTGCGTTGAGTGTTGCGGCAAAATGTGGCAGCCATGTCCAATTCACACCATGAGACCATTAAAATTCTAGAATGATGCAAAGCGCCTGCTTGTTGGTCAGCGTTTGGTCAACAGATGTGTTCTTGACTTGCCACAGAATGCCACTGGGCATCCTGGCCCTGTGCCTTTCTTTGTCCCTGTTCCCGTCCCTGTCCCGGCGTGTTTATAGGATTTGAGCCCGCATTTTAGTATGCTCGAGCACAACAAAAAAAATACACACGCACATGGAACGAACATTTTTGAAGTCCTAGCTAAAACGAAGAAAAAAAGGTTTGCCATTGTTTGTGAAAGGATTAAAGCGTTGGTTATGGTATCTACTTTTTCCTTGTTCACTTTTAATAGAGTCGTGTGGGTAAATATTTGTGCACCTCCTTCATGCGCTGAGGATTTGGCCTGGTCTGGTTGCCGCTCTGGTATTGTACCATGTACACCACATCCTGTGTGCTCTTGACGAATATTTTGAGTGTTGAGCCTAACAAGCGCCTATGAGGAGGGTCAACAGCAAGTCGAAAAAATTTTAAAATATTTTTTTTTTAAGTTTTTACCAGCTCTAGTCTGAGCCCGCAGCTCCTGGGACCGCAGCTTGATTGCTGTGCAGATGCCAATAAAGTGCTGACGACTTTTGATTAGGAATTGTCAAAAAATGCACAAGCTGATTGGCAAGGATTTCAATTGTCAATTTTCAATTGTTTCTATTCGAATTTTTGAGCCAATTGCGTGAATAAAATCATTTTTATATTCCAATTTAATTGAAATTCCAATTTAAGTGAAAATAGTTCGAGCGAGTGTCTAGATGTGTAGATTCTGTACCTATTTCCGAGAAGCTAATTTTAATTTCATATATATTAAGCTCAGTTATCTCCTTGGCTTATGCAGACAATAATTAGACCAAAGCCTTTGCTTGCTGCCACTAATTGCCTTGTCCCGAATCGCAAGTCGCAATGAATACCAGATTAATGAATAGCTCATAAATATATACACACTTATGCGAGAATGTATTTGTTGTGCCATGAATGCCATGAAGTGCCATGGGCGTGTGTCTAATGAGTAGAATTGATATAACAAACATTCATATATGCATTGCATAAATTAGTAAAATTAAACTTGAATCTCCCTTTAGTCAGCCTGTTTGCAGTTGCATGGGCAGAAAATTCCTTGGCCTGTTTGCTCTGTGGCTTCTGTCCGACTTCTGCATGAATAATGGCTACCATATTTGGATAACAAAGT
This sequence comes from Drosophila novamexicana, assembly GCF_003285875.2. Classification (NCBI taxonomy): domain Eukaryota; kingdom Metazoa; phylum Arthropoda; class Insecta; order Diptera; family Drosophilidae; genus Drosophila; species Drosophila novamexicana. The sequence continues at coordinate 5,454,585 of NW_020824787.1, forward strand.
ACAATTGATTGGATGATTTTAATGAAAATTTAACTCGGCTACACTTAGTGTGCCGACCTTTCTGGCTGAGTGTTAAATGGCTTCTGCCCTTGGCAGGCCATTTGTTATGTGAATAAAATTGTCATACAAATTGGCATTAAATTTTGCACATTTAACATGGCCTTAAGGCAGAAACTCACACACGCACACTCGGGAAGTATCTAAACTGTAGTTGGGAATTTCATAAGTGCAGATACAATACTTGAATATTTCAATTTAAAATTCCTTACGTAGTTAAGGCAAATACACATTATTCATTTTTCTCACCAACGTTTTGCTGATTCATTTTGTTCAGCTTTGGTATTTGCTAAATTCATTTAGTTTTCTCAGGCCTCGTGCTGAAATGGTTTTCTATATATGCAGCCTTCTATAAGACCGACAGGCTGGTTGACATTAAACAATGCGGGGTTTGAGCCTGTCTGTGTGCGCAGGATATGTGCCGGCACGTCCGACTTTAACGCCCCTCAGGCTGACAGTTGTTACAACATGAGGCAGGGCAAGAGTTTGACCGGAGAAAGCCTCATCCTTGCCTTCATGTGGCATCTCAACATATGCCAGGAGCTGATAGAATAGCGTTTGTCTGTTTTTTTGTAGTAGTACAAATATATTTTTGAGAATGTAATTAAATTTGTAACTCAAGGAAGAAGTTTGTCTTGTACTCTTGTAATATTTGAACTTGAAGACAAATCCTTAAATGTGCTTCATGCTCCGTGATATCCTAGAATTATGCACTTGGGTACGTAAACCACTTAATGCTTGTCAATATGCCCAGGCAAATCCTTGAAGCTAAGCGCTGCATTTTAGAAATTCCAGAGCTGGGAAAAATACTTAGATAAAAACGAAAAATGACTTGACTGGAAAAACATTTATTTATAGCGAGCAGCGGCCAGGCAAAAAGTGCACTAAACGTGACAGGAGGAAGTTTTTGAGCTTTTGCATTTCACGATGCTGACGTTGCCTTCAAGTTGAGCCAAACTTCTAAGTTAAAGGACACTTTTGAGTTTTGCGGTTCGAAAGGAAACTGATTTAGAAGTTCCTGTGGATAGCTGGACCAGAAAAACTTAATGCCGGAAAATAAATGCGATAGACGAAAACAAGTTTCTGACGTCAACGATTTGGCAAAAAATTTGCACTGCGTTTGGCAAGCTAATTTTTGTTTTCAAAGCTACGATTCAATCTTACAATTTAACTATTAATTATAATTGGATATATCTTGATACGATTATATTATAATTGAATATTATGTATAATTGAGAAGAGCATCTAGATAATATGGATTGATAATAATGAAGTATATTTTTCATATATTTTTTGTTACCCTATATTCTTTATGGCTGACTTACAATTCCCTTTCAATTCCATTTCAAACTATTTAAGGGAGCTTGACAAGAAATTTCAATATGTCAAGAATTCGAATACACGAGAGAGTTCTTACGGAAAAATTTAGAAGAAAATAGAAATATATATTTTTTTGCTCAAACTAGAAATTAGAAATATTTATCAATATATGTGAATAGCTTGAAAAAAGTTTTAACAAAAACCATTTGATTGCTTTCTTGATTAGAAGCACATTTTTCAACTGTCCGGTAAAGTTTTTTATCTTCTTGCCTCACATTTACCGAAAAAAACCTAACCCATAAGTTTATAAATTGCATTCACCTCATATTAAGCATCTTAATAAACTTTTGGGCGACATGTTAAGACTCAGCTGTAGCTGAGGCTTCGCTATTTGAAGAGAAAGAGAAAAAATAAAAATCTGAACTGAGCCATAACTTTTCATTCTTTTCCTTGACGTTGGCAGGATGCGTTTTTGCACCGAAGACATCATTTTTTTTTTTGTTTTTTTTACGACTTTGTTGTTTGTCGCTTGCGGCGAAAGCCTTCAAAGTATCTTGAGCTTCCTGGGTTTATAATGAGTTCGGTCTATGTGGACCTTTCATTTCAGCACTATGGCACTATTTTTGTTTCTCTCACTTTTGATGTCGTCACTGCCGCATTCATGTCTCGCCCTTCACCCCTCACCGCACACCTAGCCACATGCCGCTGCAGAGCAGTGCTTGTGTGTGTGCACAACCCGTGAAAAATATCTTAATGTGCAGGGTGTGCTGACAGCTGAAAGAAGGATTTAAAAACTTTTTTGCGGTCTGGCAGCACTGCACATGGTGTAACTTCTTGTAGGTGTTGTTGTCGTCGCTTCTATGGTGAAATCGCTTTATTTCCGTATCCTGCAGCATGCGCTGAAGGACTTGTTGTTTTTTCCACCTTGCAAGTGTTTGTGCCTTTATTTTCGCCAAGGACAGTTGGGATATAAACTTAAAGCTTTCGTATGGGAATTATTGATAGCTTAACTATTAAATTAATGGTGAAGCATTTATTTATGTATTTAAATTTTAAATACTGCTTAAACATAAATTGCACATAATATATTTCTCTTGGATATTTATGTAAAAAATAAATAGATTAGCCCCAGCAAAGTTACATAAGACCAAGAATTGGTCTGTCGTGCAACGGGGCGAAAATGAATTGTTGTTAAAAAGGAGGAAGGGCTGCTAAGCGGGCAAAAATGTGTGCATAAATGTACCGCTTCGTGGTCATAAAGCGTATTTCTGGCATTTTATTGCGGTTATTCATTCAAATTAATTAGCAACGAATTGCTTGGCACTGGTGCAAAGGAATAGAGAATTATTGCCTTGGATTTTATAATTGTTGCCACAACTCTTTGCGAGCTTAAAGAGCATGAAAATTTATTTACCAATTTCCTTGCAATTAATTTAAACAGTTTCTCTCCTTTGCACCAATTAGCAGATCTGCGATGAGGAAAATGATGTTAGAAGTGCACTCGTAGGTAGAGATGACTTCGAGCTGAATTCTATTTTAACGGGTCTTACCATAAATGGAAAACATGCACGATACGAAACGATACGACGCGATACTAATGTGAAAACATATTCGTGCTTGATCGCGTTGCTCGTGTAAGTCGTGTTGAGTTAAGCCCTTTTCAATTTCTATGATGAAAGCAAACACGGCACGCGCCCAACTCTAATTATATGCGGCAGCGTGCAGTGTTTTTTCTAGCTTACGGCTCTTGTTTTCATTTTAATTGCCCCTGCTTGTGGAATAATACTCAATGTGTGCTGTGCCAGCTGCAGTGCATATAATTTTTCATTTAAAAAATGTAAGTAGCACGAATACACAAACTCACACCCACGCCCCACACACACACACACATACACACACATGTTCATTCACAGAGGTACTTTTACGGGCCACTTGAAGTCATTGCCTGTTGGCCGAGGTGCACTTTAAGTTTCCACCGAACAAACAAACAAACACTAAAATGGCCGACTTGAGCCAGTGAAAAATGTGAAAAATGCGATAAAGCACGTGGAAAGTGCAAAGAAAAAAAAATTTGCAGAAATACAATAAATAAATGTATATAGAAAGGAAGTCTCTCTCTCGACAGCGCCTAGCGCAAAGTTTGACTTGCAATATTACTTACCCGCTTCGCCAAGTTTTGTAGTTCGCTGCATATGGGTGCAGAAGTGCTCGTACTCGCCGCTAGATGGCGCCTGTGTAGTTTTCATTGCCTGCATGTGCTTGGTGAACGCGCCAACAATGGCCGCCATTCGATCGAAGGCAATCACATTGATGTGGCCATTTTGTAAACTGCAAGTAGTAGTAGAGGGGGGAAACAGTTGTTGCAAATAATGTACTATAAAAGGCAAAACGGTTAGCGGCCTGTTCACTGTGTGTCGGGCCCGCTAAAATATGCACGGCTCCAATTTAATGCATATTTCACTCTCCTATGCAGTGCAGCTATTAAAATCAGTGGCTGCTCGGTAATTGTGGGTTCGAATGGGCAATTTATGTGCACGCATCATGTCGAATGCACGATTTGTGATATGCTTAAGCCTGGGCATGAATTTGCTGCTGGCCAACTAAATAGCTCCACAAAATGCAATATTCCAGTTAATGAATATCGCACATCTTCAATGTGAACTGAGCTCGACTAAATTTGATTGACGAGTGTGTAAAAATTAGTGTGTTGTTCAAACTTTAAGTGGCTTTCATTTCGGCTGATGAGGCTTGTGGTTTTTTTGTAAAAGGCGGGTATAAATTGCAATTATTCATAACACTTTTGATACAATTTAAAATTAATTTTCGTTAACATTTTCGTTTATTTCGTATTTGTGAGGTCCAAATGACATCCAATGGGGTTTCATGTATTCAGAAAATTAATATTTTATTTGCGCTGCTATTAAGTAATTTTGTGCAAAAAGTGTACAAATTTTGGGTTTTATTTGTGGGTAAATGTTAAGTGTTTGCTTTTATGTGAAATTTGCAGCTTTAAATGGGTTAATCGAATAATCGCCTGTTCATATTTCATGGGGCACGTAGCTTAATATTTCCTTTATAAGTATTTAATCGTTTATTTATTAAAAGTGTTAAAGAAATTTGTTGGCTAAGGCCAGAGTAGGCCCAATGTGGTTTATTCTTTACACAGATTTTGATTGATTGCAGCAATATGTATAAATAGATATTTATGATTATTTATTCAACTTTTTATTGTGCACTTTTTACCACGCAGTAAGTTAATTTTTTACGATTAAATAAGAATACATAAATAATTTGCGCAAAGGCCATATGCATACATGATTAATATGCATGAACATGTTTTCATCCGTGTCATTTACACTTGAAATTATTTCAAACATGATTATTTATTTTTCCACTCTGTGGTTAATTAAATAAAAGCAACACTTCACATGGAGCCAGTCAAATTTGTGAATACAACGTGACGTATGCGCAATATTAATCATGCGAATCGTTGGCAAAAAAGAGGCTATACATTTTTTGTTTGTTTTATTTTTGCAGACTTTTCGTTTAATTGAATCAATAGGAGAAAACAGGTAAAGTGGGATGGATAAATGAAAAACTCACCGCTGCAAACAGTTTTCTCGTTCGGCCAGTGCCAATTTAACAATATCCGCAAACACTGGAATAACAACCCAATCATTGGGCTTGCCACAAATAGTTGCTGCTGTTGTTGTTGTTGTTGTTGTTATTGGTGGTATTGCTGTGGCCTCGGCTGCTTCCACAGTGTTGTTGCCAGACGCTGGCACCTCTAACGATGGCTTCTCCAATGATGCTGGCATTGCATTGAAACCGGAAATGCCAACTGGCTGCCCACTGGTACTTGTCGAAGGCTGCTCATCCAAATCTTCTAGGGCAGTGGATGTTGAGGATGTTGTTCCTGTTGCTGTTGCTGATGTTGTTGTTGTTGCTGCTACTACTTCTACTACTGCTGCTGTTGCAGATGATGTTGATGATGAGTTTTCCGTTATCGATGGTGATGCGGCCTTAGGCTGCTTATCAGTCTTTAGACTATGCTGCTGCTCATTAAGAACAATTGCCTGCTTCTGCCATAAATGTCCGTGTCCTTCGGCATGCCGTTGCATGCAATCCAATTGTTGACATGTCACTTGCAATTTGCTCCACTGTAATAAAATGGAAATACGTACATAAATGAACAGTCTGTCTACATGTGACTGGTGTGTGTACTGTGTGTGCGCTGTATTCCATCCAAATGGAAAATATCTTTAATTCGTTTTATTTTTGTTATTTGTGCCTTGTTTCGGCGCGCTGTAAAAGTTTATGGTTTTGTTTTTGCGCCAGTTTTATGTCTGTAATTTGCGCTTAAGCTTTCTATCGCATTTTATGGTGCGACATTTGGCATTTGCCTTAGATAAGATTTTAATTTGGATATTCTTAAATGGGACAATAATTACAGGAAATGTTAAGTTCAAATTTAGTATAAAAGGCAATCTTTATGTCTTTTTCATTTTATTTTATTTACATCATTTTAATCGTTATTTTGCAACTTTTCCGTTTTGTCTAGAAAATATTTTAACGCCCTTTAGACTTGATTCAATTCCTCGGTAGTAATCAAAAATGTGCATGTACCAGAATTTTTGAGTGCAATTTTTATGTTCTATACTGACATATTTATGGTTATTTCCTAGTCATAAACATTTCAGTAGACTTTACACGCAACTGCAGAAAATATAACAAAAAAAAAAAATGCATAAACCACACACCCCCTGCTGTTACAAAAACCTTGCGTAGGTCTGTGAATTTATGCAATTCCGTTTAATTTTTTCATGCAACCATTTTTTGTTCGTCCTTTGGGCATTGTGCAATTTACTCTTTTCAAACAACAATAACAACACAAAAAGGTGAAATGAAAAGAATTCTCAACCTGCATTGCACAATGAATAAAATATAAGCCAAAAGGCATTTAAAGTATCAAAAGTTGACGCAAGTGAATTCCTCATTTTCAACAGAAGAGTGTCAAACGAGGGCCCAGCACAGAGAAAGAGCATCCATTAACTAATTACAAAAATTGTTTTTAAGAACTAGCTTCATTTGCCACCGAATGAATAGTGAACGTCGAATTCCCCATTCAGGCCTTTGCGGGCAAGATGCCAAGTATATAAAAAACAACTAAGAGGTTCTAGTCGAGAGCTCCCGGCTAGGGGATACCCTGAACCCTCTTCTTCCAACATCAAATGCATATTTATATTCTATTTTAGAAGCTATATGTCAAGTTTGGTGACTCTTGCTCTTATTATTTACCAAAATTGCCCAAAAAACAGGATATCGATATAGATTTTTATCGATTTCTTGGAAACGGAGTAAGTTATCGATTATCGGAAACAAACTCGATCTGCGCAGGCACTAGGACGACCTACATCTACAGACGGACATGGCTAGATCGACTCGGCTATTGATGCTGATCAAGAATATATATACTTTATGGGGTCGGAGATGCTTCCTTCTGCCTGTTACATGCATTTGGATTTTGCACAAATACAATATACCCTTATACCCATTTTTAATGGGTTCAGGGTATAAAAAACCTAAAAAACAAAAAGGAAAAATATAATTTTAATAAAAAATGTGCCAACGCAGCGTGGGCTGATGGTATTGCGGTTACTTGGGCGTGGTTATCCGTTTTCCTATTCTTTTCCTATTTATGTGCTTTTATAACTGATGACCGGCAGTTATATAAATTCAGATATAAATTATGTCTTTTGAAATTTTTTACTTATATTTAATTTGTGATTTCAAGAAAGAATGCTCCCATCAATTGCGTTAGCAAGCGGAAATGTGGAATGAAGCTACATCAGGAGAAATTTTTAAACGAGCAACTCTTGGAATTAAATTTCAAATTTCAGCGAACAATGCTTGCAATCAACAATCATTTTGAACTAAAAGTTAAGCTTGAGAGCTTTCTAGCTGTTCAGCTATTTTTTTTTTTTATTGGTGAAGATTTGCCATTTTATTGATGTACCATAATTTCACACGAATTTATCTGTTGGATGAAAATAAAATAAGAGTCAAAAAAAATAATATTCCTTCCTTAAAAACAGGCTTTGGTTTTTATAAATTTTTGTTAGCCTTGCCCGCGGCAAGTTTTATGCTTAAAATTATAGATCTAAGTTCTTCACCGAGATTCTGCCCGTAAATATCCCAATTTAAATCATCTCCCATCCCACATTTGTTTATTTAAAATATGAATATGCTCAGCTATTAATACTATTTATTATTAATACCTTAGTAAATTAATTATATCTTTAGTTAATTCACTCACCGTTATTTTGAGTCTGGCTATGGCCGGCGACTCGAGTGATTCTAAGATTGCCGTGGCACTATTGTAGTTGCCCACAAGTAGACAATATTGGGCTACCCCACTCCAGAGCTCCACTGTTCGGCTACGGTCTTCAATTCCGGTGCACTGAAAATCAAGTTGTCAGATGTTGTTTGCATATGGAAGTTAGTTGGACGGCATTACAATAGAATATGCGGACCACGTGACTTTACTAAAACTTTAACGAGTCACTTACACGGCCAACTGACAAACTGTCGATGGGGAAAGTTACGAGCAGCATAAATTATATGCCAGCTCGTCCTATTTGACTATGCAAACACATGCGGCACATGCGTCGGTCGGTCCATCAAGGGACACGTAGCCCTGCATATTTGACAAGCATGGGATTTTAATTCAATCCGCAGGGTCTAAGGCATCATTCGTTACGTTTAACTTGGCCGACCTGGACGCGTGACACAGAGCATGCAGAGTTGGCAATAAGCTCACCTGCAGTATTTCATTGCAGACAAACAGACGCAGACGTGCCGACCAGTCCAGATACGTTTCCAGATTGCAGGTCTTCTTTGGATCCTGGGCACCCGGTGGTCCACCCGATGATATAGGTTGGTCCCATTTCTTCTGCGGGTGGGAGACGAATAGTCGAGACAATTTGTTGTTTTAATCATGCGAGGCGTTCAATGGGCATAGTTAATGCCGGTGCTTATATTAAATTCATATTCTTGTCGAGGGGTATAAGTTTTTGACAATATCATCAAATTTAATATATTATATTATAAGCCCTGCATCTACGATATTTTATCTAATATAATATGCATCATGTATTAAATTACGATAAATTATAAAATTATGTTCATTTAAAATACCTCTCTTAACAAATATCTTACTCTTTAGAATACTCGATACTATTAATAATTAAAGGGTATTTTTTAGATCCTACCTGTTTATCCAGGAGCACCATGCTGCTGCACTGCACAAACTCCTCTGGTCCAATGTGCTTGGCCAATTTCTTTTCCAGTCGGCACAATATTTGCGCATATTGAGTGGCTGTTGGGCAGTTGATTGGAGCAACGAGCTGAGCCAAAGAACACCAACAAGTCGGTAATGCAAATGATGTGGGGAAACACACAGAGCTCACCTTTTCGTTGTTGGTCTGGCAGGCACGCAGATCGGCCTCGTGTTGTTCTAAATCAGTCAGGCGTTGAAGTAAGGCACTTAGTACTTGGGAGACAACAACTTCCAAATGCGAATCGGAACATCTACATCAATTGGCTCGGTTACATGTTGAGAGTTCAACTAGTTGGGCTTGCACTCACCTAGCAACGATATGTTTTACATGGCTCATCATGCGCTCGTCACGATAATCGTATGGAAACTTCTGCGTCCACTCGGCCAGGAGGGCAACTAATGTCTCCAAGCACTGGCCATCGGCTACCGATGCCAACAGTTTGCCGAGCAGCTCATGGGGTCGCAAGAACAGACGTGATGATAATAAGAACGAGAACAGAAATTCCTGCAATAGATAAACACAAGTGCTATATTAGTGTAACTCAAATAAACCCACAGCCAGAAGTGGAATTCCCTTAGCCTTATGACACATAATGGGTGGGAGAAAAGTATTCCATTAGCTTCATTTGTTGGCTATCGCCCTGGCTGAAGGGCTATGCGTTGTCAATTCGCTTGCAAAGAACTAATTATTTTTGCTCTTTCTGCTTGTGGTTTTTTCCTTGCCGCAGGAATGTCGCTCCCTGTTACTCTCTCTCTCTCTCTCTCTCTATCTCTCATTCTATCTGTCTCTGTTTGTCACTCTGCACTTTGTTCATTGGATTATAAGCTTATCTGCCTTGGACTGCTTTATAGGGTTGAATACTATCTGTTTGTTTTTGGCGTTCGCTTGTGCCAACAAATTAGATTTTTGGCGAGGCTTGTAGTTGCTCTCTTTAAGAAATCATTAAATTCATGTGTCTGTGCTTTGAGTGCAGTATATTCAATTTTTATTTTGGCATTTAATTATTTTTCTTACCTTGTCGAAATCAATGACATTTTTGGGATTGAGCACCTCAGGGAATGAGTCTATTGGGCCGGAAACTATTTTACCATTTATGTACATGATGCCGCCGGAACCCAAAACAGAGCTCTGCAAACAAATCGTCAATAAATATTCAGAATATTTATGCAAAAGCTAAAACAATTTACCTCAAAGCTGATATCACATAGACTGCGCTTGTGCGTATTTTTGGGCACATCATATTGAACAGGATCGTCTTTTTTTGCGAGCGGCTGCATATGTAAATTAATCATAAATTATAAATAGCATGAATCACAAGATTTCTACTCTTTTTCCACCTTGAAATGCTGTAGTCCCAGCTCCAAATCATGTGCGTTTAGCTGCTCCGCGCTGTGACGACGTCGCAGGCGCATACCCTCGTTGGCAAATCCCAGCTCCAGTCCAAGGCTGCCAGGCTGTGCTGCTTCCGTACTCGAGCTGCTGGCATTGAGCAGGAAAATGCCCATATCCGGCTGAGCTGTGGCATCCAGCTCGAGGCCACAGTAGACATCGTCAGCGCTCGTCTCGCTATCGGAGCTGCTCTCCTGGCATCTGCTGCGTCTTCTGCTGCGGTGACGCTGTCGATGGCGGCGGCATTTGTCCTTATCGCGATCCCGTTGACCACGCGACTTTTGCAGCACGGTTTGCTTGCAACGCGTGCCGCAGACAATGGCTGATATCTTACTGGCATAAAAGTACATCGCCATGTGTCACGTTCTGGTTGCCGCCCGTAGCACGGTCATGTGTGTTTGGGTTACCTGGCTCTAGCTAAGAATTGGGTTGTGCGATATGCGTGTTAAATGCACAAGCACGCCCTGAACAGCTGGAAGGCTGTCGATGCTGGAATTTGGAATGCAGGTAATGCTATCTTCCACCGCACGTACCTAAAATTCGTCAGGTGCGTGTGCAATCACATTTCATTTGCGTTGTGCACACATTTTAAAGTTGAGCATTCCTCCAGTTCCTGAAATGATCCAAAAAATTTGTAGCAGCTTATGACTCGCTGACGCGGCAACAAGTCAGCACTGCGGTCAATCGAAGCACATTACTCATACGTCGTGTGGCTCATAAAAACACACACTCACACACGCACACACACACAAGCACACGCCAGCAAGCTCTGAGTAAATCACATCCGTTAGGCTAGGACTATTATCCCTTTGGGACCACTTGGCACTCATCAAGCCACAGATTTCTCCGAAGTGCGTGTGCGTGCGCTTGTGTGTGTGTATGCGCTATCAATAAGGGCGGAACTTTTGGGGGTGGACAGCCTTTCAATTCAATGTTTTGCCATCAACTTTGCCCGATAGGAATCATTGAATCTCTGCCGATGTCCGGAAATCTGCTACAAAAAAAAACACATCGTTTCCCATGGACACATTTATAGTTCAACTGTGTGTGTCTTTCATGTTCCAACTTTAGCTCGAATGTTGCCATAAATGTTATTACTTGGCATAAAAAACATTTTGTCTTTAATTAACAACCAATGCAAATAGGCTTAAAAAATATTGATTATAAATATAAATAGATATAACGCAGAAAAAAAAACCTATTGACAATTGGAAAATAGAGAAAGCAAAAAAACTATTGAGATATTAATGCGTCCAATCCTTAGATTAGATTTGAGTACACAGACACTTCGCAGAACTTTTACCTGCACGCAATAAAAATCACCTGCGCACAAAAGCCACCCGTTTCATGACATATTTCATAATATATTCATAAGCTTGGGCATGAGTGTATTCAGAAAATGAACACATGCGACTGGCAGTACATATTTATTTATGACTTATGTGTTTTTTCTTATTATTTACGCTCACACCTGTCCAGCTGCTTATTCAAACACACTGCTGATAAGTTAAATCAAATACAGATTTTCATATTCAAGTGATTCGAGCGGCAGACGGTTAATACTTTTTGATAGATTAAGTACAGAAGGGCTTTAGCGTCAAGCCGGCTATAAATTAGCGAATATCATATTTGGTATCGCAGCACAAACAAACTATATATTAGAAGTAGCTATTTATAACTTTTATCAGAACCAGCTTGTGAACAGCTCTGATTGTTAAAAAAAAAATAAATAAATAAATGGCTGGTCTAAATGTGCAAGGATATTATGGAAAAAACAGTTGTTGCTTGGTTCTTCTTCCAACTTTATCTACATCTATATATTTACACATTTACATATTGTGTAGCCTACATTTCGGGGCTGGACATTCTGATGCTCAAGCGAGCACATAACTCATGATATGATATGTGCCATAAGGTTGTATACGTTACGCTGGGCACGCTGCCAAACTTTCCCCTTTTCCGGTTTGCAAAAAAAAAAAGATTGGCAATAAATTAATCTTATGACAGAAACTTATTAAAATTCCAATCATGCTTACGGCGAACTGCGTGCTCAACATGTCGTGAGCCTGAAAAACAGGCGGGGTTAAGAAAATATATACATTGCTTGGCTGATTCTGTCGCAGGGCCTGTTTTCAATTTGAATATTGACAACGCACTTGTCCAGCATTAAGGCAGATAATCCCATCTCAACTCATTTCAATATTTTCTCGTTTGGTTGCACAACAAAACAAAAATATCTATTGACCTGACATTATTTGATGCTGTGTCAACGCCTTCGGCATTGTCTACACTTTTACGCCCGAGAGCACGGAAAATATCAATCAATTATATATTGTGTGCATATTATCTGACACAACTTGTCCAGTCGAAGTCGTAGAAGCTTACATAATTGGGGGCAAATGGTAGTGTGCGTGTCGTTGCCAATTTAGTGAAAGTCTGAAACATATTTGTTGCAAATGACTTCGCCGTGACTATATAAATATTAGATAAGCTCCGTTAGCCAACATTTTCGCTGAGTTATGTGAGTGTCCGTACGGACAAGTTTTTTCAGCAGAATTTCTGTGCCTACTTCATCAATGATAAGTCGTGTGTGCGATATTTGCGTTGGTCATAAAAAAATGTATTAAAGCTCTGGTTGCATGTCAGTCAAATTTTTTTAAACTGTTTATTTTTTTGCATGTTGAAACATGCATAATAAAATTAAAGAGAATTGTGCTTGTAAAGTGTTTGTTTTAATCGGAGTAGTTATTTGTATCCAATTGACAGCAATAATAAATAAATTGAATTTGATGAAGTTGAATCGAATTATTGTTGAATAACATTTTAAATTAAATTTCTGAGTAATTACCCGAATCATATTTTGTGGCCAAAAAAAAAAAGAAAGTATTGACTTTTTCATAATATTGCAACAATTCAATATATATAAAATATTTAAATTTAATAATATTTTAAATTTGCTATCAAATATAAAAATGAGGTACAAACTGAAAACTTTTGATTGAACATTTTCGATTTTTATCTCCAAACTTGTGGCAAACATCAACAAGAAATCATTATGTTTGTCAAGAACGACAGCAGCTGTTGTAAATTTCTTAAATATATTAGCATAAAAGTGAAGCGGATGAAAGTGAACTTATGCTGACGATGTTGTGAACAAGCAGAGCAGCAACTACGCCAACAAACAACAACAATCAGTAAACACAAGATAATAACAAGAAATTATGTAATTTGTCTTAGAAAATGTAGCAGGAAGAAAAACTTTTCCAGAAATTAATGATAAATGTATTTGTTTTTGAACTCGTACTATGCAATTCTTCTCCTTTGACTGCTTGCACTTCTTGAGAACGTTGTTGACAGGAGATTTTCATGCCATATTTGAGAAGTGTATTTGTTTCTTGATGCTTTGCAGTTTTTTTTTTTTTTTTAATAAAATAAAGCCTGAGAGTGCTCGTAGCGCAATCTGTTTACAGTTTTGCAGTTTCAAGAAAATCGTGCAACACATTTCGTTGATACTCATGTATTTTTTGGGGTTTCCGCTTTGTCGGCACTCGTATTTGTTGTGCTTTCCGCTCTGTCGATTATCTGCATTTGCTGTGTCTCACATTTTACTTGACTTTATGTTCCATTTGATTTTATTTGTGATGCTAACTTTTTCTCCTTTTTCTTAGCCTTTTTTGTTTTATATTTATTTGCCAAATGTTTTCTATTTTTCATTTGAATTTTACTTATTTCAATCGGGTCGTACCCACTCTTATCTCATTTCAGGCGCAGTTTGTCTAAGTTGTTGAAACAATGTACAATAATTTTAGATAAAAGACGCAGGAACTCGCCTTCGCTTATGCGATGCGATCGACAATTAAAAAAATCATTTTGTCACCCTTGTTGCCAACTCAACATCTGGAATGCTTGCTGCTTGTTTGTTTGCACAAGTTCTTGACAATCATCATTTGAATTAGATTTAATTAGCGTTTTTTGTTTGTTTGTCTTTGCCTTGGCCCCCGAGGGAGAAATTGAGTGCTAATAAAAGTTAAAAAGTTCTAAAAGTTTCATTGACTTTGTCTAGCCCTCATTCCATTCAAACTCTTTTAAGAATTTTTGGCTTTAAGGCGTAAGCGAAATGCACCTTTAACTACATTTAACAGTTTGTCCCTGACACATTTTTTGATGCGTCGGCTACCTTTACAGCTTGGCCAGCAAGTTTTAAAAGGCTCAGTAAAAACGGTTGCCAATTTAACTTATCAAGAAAAGACAATATTAAAATTTTAGCTGACTTGCGGCTGTCCATAAAAATATAAATGTGCATCGAAAATGTTGTTAACGTGAAATGTGGAAAACACAAATTCAATTTAATACAAATAAATAAAATGAGAACCTAAAGCTTAAAAAGATAGATATTACAATATGTCACTTAATTGAAATATTTTATTATTTTAGCACTTATTTTTGTAAAGATTTGACATATAAGACACATATACTGCAGCACTAAATTCTACGCTCGAAAGTAATAATAAAAATTAGGCTGTGCTGTGTTTCTAATTTATGCACAAGCATTCACGAAAACATTTTGTTTCACAGACACACACACTCACAGATGTCATTAATAATGCCAAAAGTATATTATATTTGTATAGCGACATAAGTTGAATTTCTTCGATTTACAAAACAAGTTTCCATTTCACAGAAGCTGGGTTACATATCTTTATAAATGTGCGTGCGATATGCGCCATATGCGTATTTATTGCAGATAATACGGTTTAATCGCGTGTTGCATACTTACTGGCGCAAGCGGTTGGAATGAGCCGTTTTTTTTAAAATTATTTTTATTGTTGTCGCAACCGACTCTTGACTGTAGCCGACAGCTGTGCTTTTTATTGTTTTCACCCTTTGAAGACCATTTAAATATTTTGTATTGTATTTGAAAACCTGAATTCTTTGATTTATTTATTTCCTATTTCTTCCACCACATTTTTGAACATTATAATTTTCACTGATTTACATGATTAGGCTGGGACGTAACTGAGATTTACAGCGGCATCTGCCATCTCTCAGCAAGTTTTAGTCGCGTTGATTATTCTTAATTAATTTATAAATTTTTTTAAATTTCTATTAAGTTCTTTCACTCTACAAGCTGAACGCCCTTAAGCAACCGCCAAACGAATCGCACACTTTGAAAGTAGACAATGAACTAAATTTGGCATATCTGTTGTAGCTGCTTTTGTAGTTGGAGTGCCCGACATTGGCGTTACAGATTGGTTGCATGCTGAAATTTCTGAAGGAAATTCCTCAATATGGATGTGAAAACAAGTTGCAATACAGCAATTCTCTTGCAACATGTTGCGTGATGAACAAGCCAGCAAGATGTTCGAGACACTTGCCCCGCCTGCATCCGAATTTTGGCCCAACTGTTGTAGCTGCTGTGTCCAACATTGGGTTTTCCTGCTTCCTTACTGGGAAATTATCTGAAGGTATTTTCAAATAAGAGATGCCAACAAGTTGCAATGCAACATCTGCTTTCTGCAACGTGTTGTAGATGCTCGAAATATAAGTTCGAAATAATAATGGACAAATTATGAGCATAATAAGTCGACCCATGTCAAAATTTTAACGCTTACAAATTTTGGTAGACACACGTGTGTCTCTTTGTTAAGTAAATAATCCGTCACAGAAGCCAAGTTTAACCCTGCCAAGTAACTGATATCTTTGTTTACACAACTACGTTGCCGACTGTCTGGCATTGCTTTTTGCCCGACTGGCTGCATTGTTTATTGCCCCAACCACGCTTTAATATAAAACAGCTTCATCTAGCTGAATAGGTTTCCCTACTATCTAAATCTAGAGTTTCATACCCTTGTAGAAGACATTGCTATTATGTATAACGTGTAGATGGGGACATCTTCGATCCTGAAAGATATCAGTATCAGATTGCCATCAACAGTTGAGTAGATATAACCATGCTCGTCTGTCCATTTGATTTGAGGCTGTATAAATGTTAACTAGTCTCATGGTTTTAAATCTGTTGTCCTTAAAGTTCATATACTACTTCAAGATTTTGAGCTTTCGAAACAATTGAAATTTTGTAGAATTTTAAAGGTTCTAAGATTATGAATTGTTTTTAAACATGCTTTTAAAAACGAGCGAAGATTCATTTTTAGACCCGTGTTTTTTGTTGAACAAAAACATTATTTAACTAACTTCCTGTTCCTTTTCGGTGCTTTGGTTTAAGCAATTAAAATCGTCGTCTACTAAGTTTTCTCTCGGCTTAACTGAACTCTGAAGTGCAGTCATTTGAGGCAGCTGCACATACATATGTTTAATCCCTTGAAAATTCACATGTCACTCGGCTGGGCTGCTGGCGCTCAGATAGCCGATATACGAATATATGCATATAATTTCGATATGTATGTATTCGAACTGCATACCCTGGCACTGTGTCTAATCCAAATTCAATTGCTTAATCCAGCATGACTGGCAGCGACTAGAGGCGACTTTGAAAGATGGCTGATGGACTGATGGGTTGATGCTTGGCGGTCCATTGGACTGATGTTTCTTCATTGACAATGCTGCCCCCAACAAGCTTATCGCATCAGAGCATTTGCTTAAGTTAGCTATTGAACTACGTAGTTACCTACACATACGTATGTTTACATTGGTATATATGCGCACGAAGCACTCTCATATGTCAACATATCATGTTGCAATTCACTTTCGGGCGCTAAGTAAGTTGTACTTGTAGTTTTATCCGTGCGAGAATGCCAAATGGAGCTGGCTAAGATGCTTACATAAAATCACAATGTTTACCCTTTTATTTCGACCAGAGCTGCTCTTTGCTTAAGTTTAATGCGTGCACAGATTTTTTTGGGTGACTGAAATAGACGTGCCAAACCTAATGTTACCCAGCTTCGTCAAATTGAGTAGAGGGATATCCTATATTCTGCTTAATAGTGCAGTTTAATTGACCATATAATACTCAAGCTATGAGAAAAGTATAACTTCCTTAATGCTAATTTCACAATTTTTTCCTATTTCGTCAGACTTAGACTGCTGCAGATTTTGATTAATATATCTGGATATATGCATGTACCTACTTAATCATTTTTTAAGAATGTGCTTATTAATAAAAGGCTCTGTCATGGTATTTTATCTTTGGCGCACACGTCTATGCAGAGGAAGTGCTTGATTCAATTCGGCAGATGCAATGTGGTTTAATTAGTACGGATGACAAGGAGCGGCACATTAACAAGTATGAATGCCATACTCTTTGCACAGGGATTTCGGAACGTGCGGATGGCTTTTAAAACATATTTTCAATTAGCGCAGCTACTGTCATTTGGCGCACAAGCAGCTAATAAGGGCTTGACAAATAGCGAACATCTGTAAACCAAATGCCAGCCGAATTTCGTTTTTATAATGAACTCCTTTTTTGTCTGCTTTGATAAGGGGTATACATTTGCTCATAAGCATAGCCACACACTTACGCACACATACACGTGCACCCGCCACAGGCATTGGCAGAAGCGCAAGCTCACATAGCCTGGCTTAAACAGTCCCACCTCTTGGCAACTGAAAAATGCGGTGAATATTTTTGTTTTACTTTGTCATCAACAGTTCAGTATTTTCCATTGTCACAAACAATGATGCAGCGAAAATTCATTTAAGATTTGACAAATATTTTTGTGTTTCATGAATATTTCATTATTCGAATTTCATTCAGAGTTGATTTCACTTTCATAGCGTGCATCCACTCTTAAGCGATTAAAAAGGAGAAGTAGCAGTTGCATGTTTCTACACGCAGTGGATAGCAATTCCGAGTGAGAAAGCATAGCTACAACTGCGTCGACTTAACCGGGTTTGATTGTATAAACCTTCTGCTCTCAGCTTTCTGCAAACTGACTTCTGTATTAACGTTAATCTTATGTTGGATTGAGTCCCACAATTGTTTTGCTTATGTTATTCGAAATCAGCAGCAAAAAAAAAAAAAAAAATAAATAAATAATTATTGTGAAATCTACATATGTTTCCTTATCCAGATTGTTTAAGTTTATTTAAACAGCAAAACAAGTATAAAAGCAACTGCATTTGCATTTAGCTTATGTTGGTTCAAAATTGTAAAATTGCTTAAGACAGAATGCGTTTGGCTGTAAGCACAATATATCTGGCATTCTGGATGCTACACTTGGGGTCAGAAAAAGGACATGCCGATAAGGGCCATTTGGACTATCCGCCTCGACGGCCTGATTATGATCCTCATATTTTTCATCACCGACAGCTCAATACATCTGGAAATAATATAAATCCAATCCATTTCGATGTTGAAGAGACGACCTGGAGATTGGAGACCGGTTTGAGACGGGTACCAGTTTAATGGCATTATTTTTCAGCACTTATAAACTTACTTATATAATTTTGTTAGGCAAGGCTCGAGTTGATAAGTAGATTATGCCGAAAGCCTGGCAGGAAATGTCGAAGTATTTTGGATTGTTGCTCATTAAACTGCACACTTCGGCCCAGAAGGTGTGTGTGAAATAATTTTTAGGTTTTCGGATATTAATGATTTAATTGAATTGAGTTTAATAATATTGAAAACAATACCATAACACCTTGCATCTATTTGTTTATTATTTTCTAAATTGCATTTAAATTTATAAAATAAATCAGATTAATGATAAGGTTGTTGCTGTATGTTTATGTTACGACCATAATATATGCACAAGAAACAAGTAAAGTTGCAAGGAGCATAACAAAAGGCGTGCGAATAGAACCAAGATTAGCAAACATAATTATGTATACGCCATGTGCTGCCATAGAAAAGTGTTAAAGTGTTCTCACTACAATACTACATTGTGGATAAACTTACGGTCAGCTGTCACCAGTGTGACTTATTTCAGGTATGGCAAGTGAAAGACTGCAAAGCAAAAATGGTTAATGTCATTCTTCATATGCCAAGCGGAAATTGTGTGCAAATCAAGTTTTACGACCGCAGGGAAACGAACATTCAAAGCCAGCCACAGTGGACACAATGGGACAGGGCTGCCGGCGAATGCTAATCAAGACAGGTCTGACCCGAAAATGCATACATAGTATAATGGAAAACCAGCGGAAAGTAGATGAAAATCCTAAAAACAGCTGCTGCAGATGAATTTGAGTGTAACATACTCGTATTTCAATTGTGCGCCAGTTCTGGCAACAGTTTTATAAATTAATAACAATAATTTATACACAGTGGCAACTACAGCAAATCATAATAAATTCAGGAAAACTTTCAACATCAACAACTAGAACTACAATTACAACAACAATAAGTTGCATTCGGGTCCTAAGTCGACAATTCTCACCCGCCGTGCTGCTGTTGCCTGATTTTGCATGTAAATTTATAACCAGCCCCCAGCTTGCCTTTGCTTGGGGTTGGCTCTGTGTGAAAAAACTTGTTTATGAAACACGCTCGGGCGAAAAATGAGCGCTTCGAGTTTGTTGTTATTTTTTTTTTTTTTTGTACCCCACCGATGTTGCCACAATAACAACACGTAAATCTGGCACCAGCTGACAAGTAGTGAATTTTCTCTTGTTATGCGCCTCTCAGCACCATGGCGTAGCTCAAAAGTTGCACAGCCAGCCAAGCCACACCCGGACCAGGCGCAATCCCATCCATTGAAATATTAATGCTAATGGCTAGAGGGAAACATTTGCTGATTGTGTTCTCCAGCTTGAGTTTTGTGCGGTGTCGGGCTTTCCAGCCCAATGCCAGCTATGACGAGTTTTCCAATAAATTAATAAATCTTGCAAAAGCTGTTGCAGTTGCAAGCAATTTCCGGAAAGCATGCCAAGAATCGACAGCCAAGAAGATCTACAACAAAGTCCAAGGCAAGTTGTGCATGCCAAAGTGGTTCACATAATTTCTAATGTGCCAGAAAATGTTCATGGAAAAGTTGTTCAAAGCTGCAACATCCATACGTATGCGCGCAGGATAACGGAACAATCATAATATCCACAAAAATTCAGCAGTTTTACAAATTTAAAGCTCAATTTGATAAGATTTTCGCATAAAAGGGAACTTTATATTTGGTTTCGGAGTGTGCAGAACATTTTACGTTGCTTACATTCGACACAGACTGTAAGTATTTATGAACATTTGAATTTATGTGAAATGTTATGCAAATGGAAACATTTTGCTCTTCCGTGCTTTGTTTTGCCACAATGATTGACCAAAATTGCAAATTTCAGTTCTGGCTGACCTGGTGTCTTAAAGAGCGTCACAATTTAGATGTCGACTAGTATGAGCGGCTGGTTACCCTAGCTTGCTGGACCGACAATAATATGAGAAGAGCTGTTAATGAGTGGAATTGCAATTAGTGGTAACGAGGAAGCAGTGAGTGTGAAATTAAAATCAGTAAGTAAGCTTTGGGAGATAAATGAATGGGATGACGGGTCAGCACGCGAATCCTCTGCTGAGACCTTAGTTTCCTAATACCTTTTAAGCTTAAAATAAGCAGGAACAAGAAGGTTATTCTCTATATTTAATGCGTACAAATAAATATGTCTTTTTTAGATCATTGTGTAATTGAAAACAAAATACTCTTTCTATGCTGCTTGTATAGGGTCTAAAAATTGTTTTATGTTGGTCAAGAAATTACCTCAAATGCTGTTGGTTTTGTGTATGTGTTTTGTTACTTGCCACTCAAGTGTGACAAAGCTAAGTAAAATAGCTGGCCAACCGCACGGTCACGTCCCAGGAGGGCGTACGTGCCGAGAATTAAAAAAATGGAGTTGAGTAAAGTGGCATAGTGTCAAGCATAAGCGGACTAAAAGGCAAGTCAAGCAACCAAAAGCATAGAACTCACAGCGAGCAGCAAAGGTCGTAAAGCTGGAATTTCTTGACAGCTCTTTGCAGTCAGCTGACGAAACTGTAAGACATTTTTAAATTTCGATGTCAAAAAGAATGCAGCATACTTTTATGGGCGAGGGCATCAAGTAATTGAATTTTGATGAATTCACTTTTACAACATAGTTGTTAAGAATTCAAAAACCGCCTGCAGCTGCTGTTCGCATTGTACACATTCGGATAATTTTACAACTGGCCTGTAAATTTTGCCAAAAAGGGGAAAGAAACGCACAATCGCCGCCAGCTGTGACCTGTGGAAGACATCAAACTGCAAACTTTAGCTGTCGGACAGGCGAAAACCTTTCCCAGCTGCTGTCGCATCGCTGTGTGGATCAAGTCACGTGGTATTTGTCAGTGCTCCTGAGTGCACGTCAGAAGGTGTAAAAGTTTTATCCAAAGTTCAAGAATCTTGGCTCCTTTTAATGAGCTTTTTGTGCGAAATTTAATGGCAGCCAAAAAAGTTTTTATAATTAGCCGGAGGATTAGTTTTACAAAGAGAGCTAAGCAGCTAAGGCAGCTTTGCGCAGATTGGCAGATGCAGAAAAAATTATGTGAAATAATTATGCAACTTGCGCTTTTCTAAAGCTTGCATATAATATTGATAAAATAGTCGTATTTAAACAGGTGGTAAAATATATTTATACGTATATATCCCGAACAGTTATTAAACTCCGCTTGAAAAGTTAAGTAGAAAAATGTCAGAATAAGTTGTAGATTGAAATTATTGACTAAGAACATTTTGGTTAAACTACGGATGACTGGTCTGTCGTAAAATGTTGTAAAGTTTGTTTTCAAAGATCCTGTGCCTAAGTTTCGGCACTAACCTAATTAGCCAAGTTTATTTACCCGCCGGCCGAAATCATAAATTTAAAGAAATAATTAATGCAAACTCAAAATTAAGTTTTAAGTCTGACTGCTTTGAATGATATAAAAGTACAAGATATTAGACAAAACAAATAGCTTTTTTTTTGCTTTAAATCAACTACTAATCTGCCTAGGAAACCTGCTCAAAATTTATCCTGTATTTGATTGGCATTTCCCTGAAAATTAAAAAAAAATCAATTTTTTTTTACCTCGTTAAAGTGCCCGTCCATTACCTCTTCGTTAGTCGATTTTTGCGAACAAATTAATGCCGATTGCAATTTTAAAATAGGTAGTCTTTTTATTCAATACGTATGCCAGCGACAAAAACCAATAAATTTGCATGTAAGAGACAACACGAGGAAATAAAAAAACATTTAAAAATTTAATTAATTCAATTGAAATGCGACGATGCAAATTTACGAATTGCAATGTCGAATCCTGGTTACAGCTCCGCTGTATAATTTTGTGCTCTGTTATTAAATTTATTTTTGAGGTTAATTTGGGCTTCTGCTCGGTTATTGTCTTCAGGTGTATTTAAGCTGCAATTAAAATAAAATTGGATTTGCAAAATATTATTATATATATCCATGTTAATAATGCTGCTCCGGAGAATTAAAAGCTTAACGGTTTAAAATACATTTACATTTATTAGTATAACAACATTTTCATGGAACTTGAGATATAGAAGTCTGCCCTAAATTAATCAGCCCTTAATTATACACCTTTTGCTTCTACATTGTTTTATTTATCGAATTATTTACATACGTTTAATTAATTTTCTATTAAATAGCATCTCTTGTAATGCGTAAATTAAAAGAAAAATTATTTTGCGCAGCAATAAATTAAATTACTTTCCATTAATGTCGGCGCTATAAATTATATTGACACTATTACGAACAATAATATTCCAACCACCTATATGTCTGGTTTGGCGATAATGAAACCCATTATTATGCAAGTAAAATAACAAAAATGTAATGACTATGCTCTGGACAAATTACCACTTACGGTGCTGCATAAGGTCAACAAATGAATCGCTAATAGCTTTCATCTATAAACATCTCAAATATTGATTTTCCTTCGTGCCCCAATGCAACTCCATCCGTAGTAGATGCAACTGATTTAATAGGCCTTTGGATAATATTATTGGAAAGTGAATGATGATGCTCTTCATTATTCCTGAAAGCTTATATCTACTTGGCCTGACGCTTTGCATTCGAGCCGTGTAATTAGACAGGTAATTAACAGGTCTGTGATTTACATGCATACGGATTACTCCATTTACAGATGCAAATGGCCTGGGCTTTCGAAAAGGGAAACCTAATTATGATGATTAGCCTGAAATTCACACATGCAAATTATAATGGGTAGGTTTCAAAATGATCATAACACAAATCGCTTTAGATGAACGTATATTTAATTTATTATCATGGACATATAAATACTAACTCCACAAATACATTTCTTACATTTTAAATTTTAGATGTAGATACTCCTAGCTCCCGCGCAGATCGAGTTTGTTGCCCATAATCGATAACTTACTCCGTTTCCTAGCAATCGATAAAAATCGATATCGATATCCTGTTCTTTGGGCAATTTTGGTAAATAATAAGAACTAGAGTCACCAAACTTGACATATAGCTTCTAAAATAGAATATTTATATATATATATATATAATATATAGAATTTTTCTTCACTGCCATAACTCGGTCTAATCTAATCCGATTTCCACGAAGTTTGGCCTTTTCTTCATGGTTTTCCCTCTAGATTAATCTGGCATTCAAATCTGAACACCGATTCTTTAGTCGAAATTCATGTCCAAATCTTACCACAAGATTCGTATATAGACATGGGTCAAAAATTATCACCCCCATATCTCGGCCAAATCTCATCCGATTTTCACGAAGTTTGGAGTTTTCTTCATGGTTTTCCCTCTAGATTAATCTGGCATTCAAATCTGAACACCGATTTTTTAGTCGAAATTGATGTCCAAATCTTACCCCAAGATTCGTATATAGACATGGGTCAAAAATTACCACCCCCATATCTCGGCCAAATCTCATCCGATTTTCACGAAGTTTGGCTTTTTCTTCTTGGTTTTCCCTCTAGATTAATCTGGCATTTAAATCTGAACACCGATTTTTTAGTCGAAATTCATGTCCAAATCTTACCACAAGATTCGTATATAGACATGGGTCAAAAATTATCACCCCCATATCTCGGCCAAATCTCATCCGATTTTCACGAAGTTTGGAGTTTTCTTCATGTTTTTCCCTCTAGATTAATCTGGCATTCAAATCTGAACACCGATTTTTTAGTCGAAATTCATGTCCAAATCTTACCCCAAGATTCGTATATAGACATGGGTCAAAAATTACCACCCCCATATCTCGGCCAAATCTCATCCGATTTTCACGAAGTGTGGCTTTTTCTTCATGGTTTTCCCTCTAGATTAATCTGGCATTCAAATCTGAACACCGATTTTTTAGTCGAAATTCATGTCCAAATCTTACCCCAAGATTCGTATATAGACATGGGTCAAAATTTACCACCCCCATATCTCGGTCAAATCTCATCAGATTTCCACGAAGTTTGGCTTTTTCTTCATGGTTTTCCCTCTATATTAATCTGGCATTCAAATCTGAACACCGATTTTTTAGTCGAAATTCATATCCAAATCTTACCCCAAGATTCGTATATAGACATGGGTCAAAAGTTACCACCCCCATATCTCGGCCAAATCTCATCCGATTTTCACGAAGTTTGGCTTTTTCTTCATGGTTTTCCCTCTAGATTAATCTGGCATTCAAATCTGAACACCGATTTTTTAGTCGAAATTCATGTCCAAATCTTACCACAAGATTCGTATATAGACATGGGTCAAAAATTATCACCCCCATATCTCGGCCAAATCTCATCCGATTTTCACGAAGTTTGGCTTTTTCTTCATGGTTTTCCCTCTAGATTAATCTGGCATTCAAATCTGAACACCGATTTTTAGTCGAAATTCATGTCCAATTCTTACCACAAGATTCGTATATAGACATGGGTCAAAATTTACCACCCCCATATCTCGGCCAAATCTCATCCGATTTCCACGAAGTTTGGCTTTTTCTTCATGGTTTTCCCTCTAGATTAATCTGGCATTCAAATCTCGACACCGATTTTTTAGTCGAAATTCATGTCCAAATCTTACCACAAGATTCGTATATAGACATGGGTCAAAATTTACCACCCCCATATCTCGGCCAAATCTCATCCGGTTTCCACGAAGTTTGACTTTTTCTTCATGGTTTTCCCTCTAGATTAATCTGGCATTCAAATCTGAACACCGATTTTTTAGTCGAAATTCATGTCCAAATCTTACCCCAAGATTCGTATATAGACATGGGTCTAAAGTTACCACCCCCATATCTCGGCCAAATCTCATCCGATTTTCACGAAGTTTGGCTTTTTCTTCATGGTTTTCCCTCTAGATTAATCCGGCATTCAAATCTGAACAGCGATTTTTAGTCGAAATTCATGTCCAAATCTTACCCCAAGATTCGTATATAGACATGGGTCAAAAATGACCACCCCCATAACTCGGTCAAATGTCATCCGATTTCCACGAAGTTTGGCTTTTTCTTCATGGTTTTCCCTCTAGATTAATCTGGCATTCAAATCTCGACACCGATTTTTTAGTCGAAATTCATGTCCAAATCTTACCCCAAGATTCGTATATAGACATGGGTCAAAATTTACCACCCCCATATCTCGGCCAAATCTCATCCGATTTCCACGAAGTTTGACTTTTTCTTCATGGTTTTCCCTCTTGATTAATCTGGCATTCAAATCTTAACACCGATTTTTTATTCGAAATTTATGTCCAAATCTTACCCCAAGATTCGTATATAGACATGGGCCAAAAGTTACCACCCCCATATCTCGGCCAAATCTCATTCGATTTCCACGAAGTTTGGCTTTTTCTTCATGGTTTTCCCTCTAGAATAATCTGGCATTCAAATCTGAACACCGATTTTTTAGTCGAAATTCATGTCCAAATCTTACCCCAAGATTCGTATATAGACATGGGTCAAAAATTACCACCCCCATAACTCGGTCAAATCTCATCCGATTTCCACGAAGTTTGGCTTTTTCTTCATGGTTTTCCCTCTTGATTAATCTAGCATTCAAATCTCGACACCGATTTTTTAGTCGAAATTCATGTCCAAATCTTACCACAAGATTCGTATATAGACATGGGTCAAAAATTATCACCCCCATATCTCGGCCAAATCTCATCCGATTTTCACGAAGTTTGGCTTTTTCTTCATGGTTTTCCCTCTAGATTAATCCGGCATTCAAATCTGAACAGCGATTTTTTAGTCGAAATTCATGTCCAAATCTTACCCCAAGATTCGTATATAGACATGGGTCAAAAATGACCACCCCCATAACTCGGTCAAATGTCATCCGATTTCCACGAAGTTTGGCTTTTTCTTCATGGTTTTCCCTCTAGATTAATCTGGCATTCAAATCTCGACACCGATTTTTTAGTCGAAATTCATGTCCAAATCTTACCCCAAGATTCGTATATAGACATGGGTCAAAATTTACCACCCCCATATCTCGGCCAAATCTCATCCGATTTCCACGAAGTTTGACTTTTTCTTCATGGTTTTCCCTCTTGATTAATCTGGCATTCAAATCTTAACACCGATTTTTTATTCGAAATTTATGTCCAAATCTTACCCCAAGATTCGTATATAGACATGGGCCAAAAGTTACCACCCCCATATCTCGGCCAAATCTCATTCGATTTCCACGAAGTTTGGCTTTTTCTTCATGGTTTTCCCTCTAGAATAATCTGGCATTCAAATCTGAACACCGATTTTTTAGTCGAAATTCATGTCCAAATCTTACCCCAAGATTCGTATATAGACATGGGTCAAAAATTACCACCCCCATAACTCGGTCAAATCTCATCCGATTTCCACGAAGTTTGGCTTTTTCTTCATGGTTTTCCCTCTAGATTAATCCGGCATTCAAATCTGAACAGCGATTTTTTAGTCGAAATTCATGTCCAAATCTTACCCCAAGATTCGTATATAGACATGGGTCAAAAATGACCACCCCCATAACTCGGTCAAATGTCATCCGATTTCCACGAAGTTTGGCTTTTTCTTCATGGTTTTCCCTCTAGATTAATCTGGCATTCAAATCTCGACACCGATTTTTTAGTCGAAATTCATGTCCAAATCTTACCCCAAGATTCGTATATAGACATGGGTCAAAATTTACCACCCCCATATCTCGGCCAAATCTCATCCGATTTCCACGAAGTTTGACTTTTTCTTCATGGTTTTCCCTCTTGATTAATCTGGCATTCAAATCTTAACACCGATTTTTTATTCGAAATTTATGTCCAAATCTTACCCCAAGATTCGTATATAGACATGGGCCAAAAGTTACCACCCCCATATCTCGGCCAAATCTCATTCGATTTCCACGAAGTTTGGCTTTTTCTTCATGGTTTTCCCTCTAGAATAATCTGGCATTCAAATCTGAACACCGATTTTTTAGTCGAAATTCATGTCCAAATCTTACCCCAAGATTCGTATATAGACATGGGTCAAAAATTACCACCCCCATAACTCGGTCAAATCTCATCCGATTTCCACGAAGTTTGGCTTTTTCTTCATGGTTTTCCCTCTTGATTAATCTAGCATTCAAATCTCGACACCGATTTTTTAGTCGAAATTCATGTCCAAATCTTACCACAAGATTCGTATATAGACATGGGTCAAAAATTATCACCCCCATATCTCGGCCAAATCTCATCCGATTTTCACGAAGTTTGGCTTTTTCTTCATGGTTTTCCCTCTTGATTAATCTGGCATTCAAATCTTAACACCGATTTTTTATTCGAAATTTATGTCCAAATCTTACCCCAAGATTCGTATAAAGACATGGGCCAAAAGTTACCACCCCCATATCTCGGCCAAATCTCATCCGATTTTCACGAAGTTTGGCTTTTTCTTCATGGTTTTCCCTCTAGATTAATCTGGCATTCAAATCTGAACACCGATTTTTTAGTCGAAATTCATGTCCAAATCTTACCCCAAGATTCGTATATAGACATGGGTCAAAAATTACCACCCCCATATCTCGGCCAAATCTCATCCGATTTTCACGAAGTTTGGCTTTTTCTTCATGGTTTTCCCTCTAGATTAATCTGGCATTCAAATCTGAACACCGATTTTTTAGTCGAAATTCATGTCCAAATCTTACCCCAAGATTCGTATATAGACATGGGTCAAAATTTACCACCCCCATATCTCGGTCAAATCTCATCAGATTTCCACGAAGTTTGGCTTTTTCTTCATGGTTTTCCCTCTAGATTAATCTGGCATTCAAATCTGAACACCGATTTTTTAGTCGAAATTCATGTCCAAATCTTACCCCAAGATTCGTATATAGACATGGGTCTAAAGTTACCACCCCCATATCTCGGCCAAATCTCATCCGATTTTCACGAAGTTTGGCTTTTTCTTCATGGTTTTCCCTCTAGATTAATCCGGCATTCAAATCTGAACAGCGATTTTTTAGTCGAAATTCATGTCCAAATCTTACCCCAAGATTCGTATATAGACATGGGTCAAAAATGACCACCCCCATAACTCGGTCAAATGTCATCCGATTTCCACGAAGTTTGGCTTTTTCTTCATGGTTTTCCCTCTAGATTAATCTGGCATTCAAATCTCGACACCGATTTTTTAGTCGAAATTCATGTCCAAATCTTACCCCAAGATTCGTATATAGACATGGGTCAAAATTTACCACCCCCATATCTCGGCCAAATCTCATCCGATTTCCACGAAGTTTGACTTTTTCTTCATGGTTTTCCCTCTTGATTAATCTGGCATTCAAATCTTAACACCGATTTTTTATTCGAAATTTATGTCCAAATCTTACCCCAAGATTCGTATATAGACATGGGCCAAAAGTTACCACCCCCATATCTCGGCCAAATCTCATTCGATTTCCACGAAGTTTGGCTTTTTCTTCATGGTTTTCCCTCTAGAATAATCTGGCATTCAAATCTGAACACCGATTTTTTAGTCGAAATTCATGTCCAAATCTTACCCCAAGATTCGTATATAGACATGGGTCAAAAATTACCACCCCCATAACTCGGTCAAATCTCATCCGATTTCCACGAAGTTTGGCTTTTTCTTCATGGTTTTCCCTCTTGATTAATCTAGCATTCAAATCTCGACACCGATTTTTTAGTCGAAATTCATGTCCAAATCTTACCACAAGATTCGTATATAGACATGGGTCAAAAATTATCACCCCCATATCTCGGCCAAATCTCATCCGATTTTCACGAAGTTTGGCTTTTTCTTCATGGTTTTCCCTCTTGATTAATCTGGCATTCAAATCTTAACACCGATTTTTTATTCGAAATTTATGTCCAAATCTTACTCCAAGATTCGTATAAAGACATGGGCCAAAAGTTACCACCCCCATATCTCGGCCAAATCTCATCCGATTTTCACGAAGTTTGGCTTTTTCTTCATGGTTTTCCCTCTAGATTAATCTGGCATTCAAATCTCGACACCGATTTTTTAGTCGAAATTCATGTCCAAATCTTACCACAAGATTCGTATATAGACATGGGTCAAAATTTACCACCCCCATATCTCGGCCAAATCTCATCCGGTTTCCACGAAGTTTGACTTTTTCTTCATGGTTTTCCCTCTAGATTAATCTGGCATTCAAATCTGAACACCGATTTTTTAGTCGAAATTCATGTCCAAATCTTACCCCAAGATTCGTATATAGACATGGGTCAAAAATGACCACCCCCATAACTCGGTCAAATGTCATCCGATTTCCACGAAGTTTGGCTTTTTCTTCATGGTTTTCCCTCTAGATTAATCTGGCATTCAAATCTCGACACCGATTTTTTAGTCGAAATTCATGTCCAAATCTTACCCCAAGATTCGTATATAGACATGGGTCAAAATTTACCACCCCCATATCTCGGCCAAATCTCATCCGATTTCCACGAAGTTTGACTTTTTCTTCATGGTTTTCCCTCTTGATTAATCTGGCATTCAAATCTTAACACCGATTTTTTAGTCGAAATTCATGTCCAAATCTTACCCCAAGATTCGTATATAGACATGGGTCAAAAGTTACCACCCCCATATCTCGGCCAAATCTCATCCGATTTTCACGAAGTTTGGCTTTTTCTTCATGGTTTTCCCTCTAGATTAATCTGGCATTCAAATCTGAACACCGATTTTTAGTCGAAATTCATGTCCAAATCTTACCACAAGATTCGTATATAGACATGGGTCAAAAATTATCACCCCCATATCTCGGCCAAATCTCATCCGATTTTCACGAAGTTTGGCTTTTTCTTCATGGTTTTCCCTCTAGATTAATCTGGCATTCAAATCTGAACACCGATTTTTAGTCGAAATTCATGTCCAATTCTTACCACAAGATTCGTATATAGACATGGGTCAAAATTTACCACCCCCATATCTCGGCCAAATCTCATCCGATTTCCACGAAGTTTGGCTTTTTCTTCATGGTTTTCCCTCTAGATTAATCTGGCATTCAAATCTCGACACCGATTTTTTAGTCGAAATTCATGTCCAAATCTTACCACAAGATTCGTATATAGACATGGGTCAAAATTTACCACCCCCATATCTCGGCCAAATCTCATCCGGTTTCCACGAAGTTTGACTTTTTCTTCATGGTTTTCCCTCTAGATTAATCTGGCATTCAAATCTGAACACCGATTTTTTAGTCGAAATTCATGTCCAAATCTTACCCCAAGATTCGTATATAGACATGGGTCAAAAATTATCACCCCCATATCTCGGCCAAATCTCATCCGATTTTCACGAAGTTTGGCTTTTTCTTCTTGGTTTTCCCTCTAGATTAATCTGGCATTTAAATCTGAACACCGATTTTTTAGTCGAAATTCATGTCCAAATCTTACCACAAGATTCGTATATAGACATGGGTCAAAAATTATCACCCCCATATCTCGGCCAAATCTCATCCGATTTTCACGAAGTTTGGAGTTTTCTTCATGTTTTTCCCTCTAGATTAATCTGGCATTCAAATCTGAACACCGATTTTTTAGTCGAAATTCATGTCCAAATCTTACCCCAAGATTCGTATATAGACATGGGTCAAAAATTACCACCCCCATATCTCGGCCAAATCTCATCCGATTTTCACGAAGTGTGGCTTTTTCTTCATGGTTTTCCCTCTAGATTAATCTGGCATTCAAATCTGAACACCGATTTTTTAGTCGAAATTCATGTCCAAATCTTACCCCAAGATTCGTATATAGACATGGGTCAAAATTTACCACCCCCATATCTCGGTCAAATCTCATCAGATTTCCACGAAGTTTGGCTTTTTCTTCATGGTTTTCCCTCTATATTAATCTGGCATTCAAATCTGAACACCGATTTTTTAGTCGAAATTCATATCCAAATCTTACCCCAAGATTCGTATATAGACATGGGTCAAAAGTTACCACCCCCATATCTCGGCCAAATCTCATCCGATTTTCACGAAGTTTGGCTTTTTCTTCATGGTTTTCCCTCTAGATTAATCTGGCATTCAAATCTGAACACCGATTTTTTAGTCGAAATTCATGTCCAAATCTTACCACAAGATTCGTATATAGACATGGGTCAAAAATGATCACCCCCATATCTCGGCCAAATCTCATCCGATTTTCACGAAGTTTGGCTTTTTCTTCATGGTTTTCCCTCTAGATTAATCTGGCATTCAAATCTGAACACCGATTTTTAGTCGAAATTCATGTCCAATTCTTACCACAAGATTCGTATATAGACATGGGTCAAAATTTACCACCCCCATATCTCGGCCAAATCTCATCCGATTTCCACGAAGTTTGGCTTTTTCTTCATGGTTTTCCCTCTAGATTAATCTGGCATTCAAATCTCGACACCGATTTTTTAGTCGAAATTCATGTCCAAATCTTACCACAAGATTCGTATATAGACATGGGTCAAAATTTACCACCCCCATATCTCGGCCAAATCTCATCCGGTTTCCACGAAGTTTGACTTTTTCTTCATGGTTTTCCCTCTAGATTAATCTGGCATTCAAATCTGAACACCGATTTTTTAGTCGAAATTCATGTCCAAATCTTACCCCAAGATTCGTATATAGACATGGGTCAAAAGTTACCACCCCCATATCTCGGCCAAATCTCATCCGATTTTCACGAAGTTTGGCTTTTTCTTCATGGTTTTCCCTCTAGATTAATCTGGCATTCAAATCTGAACACCGATTTTTAGTCGAAATTCATGTCCAAATCTTACCACAAGATTCGTATATAGACATGGGTCAAAAATTATCACCCCCATATCTCGGCCAAATCTCATCCGATTTTCACGAAGTTTGGCTTTTTCTTCATGGTTTTCCCTCTAGATTAATCTGGCATTCAAATCTGAACACCGATTTTTAGTCGAAATTCATGTCCAATTCTTACCACAAGATTCGTATATAGACATGGGTCAAAATTTACCACCCCCATATCTCGGCCAAATCTCATCCGATTTCCACGAAGTTTGGCTTTTTCTTCATGGTTTTCCCTCTAGATTAATCTGGCATTCAAATCTCGACACCGATTTTTTAGTCGAAATTCATGTCCAAATCTTACCACAAGATTCGTATATAGACATGGGTCAAAATTTACCACCCCCATATCTCGGCCAAATCTCATCCGGTTTCCACGAAGTTTGACTTTTTCTTCATGGTTTTCCCTCTAGATTAATCTGGCATTCAAATCTGAACACCGATTTTTTAGTCGAAATTCATGTCCAAATCTTACCCCAAGATTCGTATATAGACATGGGTCAAAAATTATCACCCCCATATCTCGGCCAAATCTCATCCGATTTTCACGAAGTTTGGCTTTTTCTTCTTGGTTTTCCCTCTAGATTAATCTGGCATTTAAATCTGAACACCGATTTTTTAGTCGAAATTCATGTCCAAATCTTACCACAAGATTCGTATATAGACATGGGTCAAAAATTATCACCCCCATATCTCGGCCAAATCTCATCCGATTTTCACGAAGTTTGGAGTTTTCTTCATGTTTTTCCCTCTAGATTAATCTGGCATTCAAATCTGAACACCGATTTTTTAGTCGAAATTCATGTCCAAATCTTACCCCAAGATTCGTATATAGACATGGGTCAAAAATTACCACCCCCATATCTCGGCCAAATCTCATCCGATTTTCACGAAGTGTGGCTTTTTCTTCATGGTTTTCCCTCTAGATTAATCTGGCATTCAAATCTGAACACCGATTTTTTAGTCGAAATTCATGTCCAAATCTTACCCCAAGATTCGTATATAGACATGGGTCAAAATTTACCACCCCCATATCTCGGTCAAATCTCATCAGATTTCCACGAAGTTTGGCTTTTTCTTCATGGTTTTCCCTCTATATTAATCTGGCATTCAAATCTGAACACCGATTTTTTAGTCGAAATTCATATCCAAATCTTACCCCAAGATTCGTATATAGACATGGGTCAAAAGTTACCACCCCCATATCTCGGCCAAATCTCATCCGATTTTCACGAAGTTTGGCTTTTTCTTCATGGTTTTCCCTCTAGATTAATCTGGCATTCAAATCTGAACACCGATTTTTTAGTCGAAATTCATGTCCAAATCTTACCACAAGATTCGTATATAGACATGGGTCAAAAATGATCACCCCCATATCTCGGCCAAATCTCATCCGATTTTCACGAAGTTTGGCTTTTTCTTCATGGTTTTCCCTCTAGATTAATCTGGCATTCAAATCTGAACACCGATTTTTAGTCGAAATTCATGTCCAATTCTTACCACAAGATTCGTATATAGACATGGGTCAAAATTTACCACCCCCATATCTCGGCCAAATCTCATCCGATTTCCACGAAGTTTGGCTTTTTCTTCATGGTTTTCCCTCTAGATTAATCTGGCATTCAAATCTCGACACCGATTTTTTAGTCGAAATTCATGTCCAAATCTTACCACAAGATTCGTATATAGACATGGGTCAAAATTTACCACCCCCATATCTCGGCCAAATCTCATCCGGTTTCCACGAAGTTTGACTTTTTCTTCATGGTTTTCCCTCTAGATTAATCTGGCATTCAAATCTGAACACCGATTTTTTAGTCGAAATTCATGTCCAAATCTTACCCCAAGATTCGTATATAGACATGGGTCTAAAGTTACCACCCCCATATCTCGGCCAAATCTCATCCGATTTTCACGAAGTTTGGCTTTTTCTTCATGGTTTTCCCTCTAGATTAATCCGGCATTCAAATCTGAACAGCGATTTTTTAGTCGAAATTCATGTCCAAATCTTACCCCAAGATTCGTATATAGACATGGGTCAAAAATGACCACCCCCATAACTCGGTCAAATGTCATCCGATTTCCACGAAGTTTGGCTTTTTCTTCATGGTTTTCCCCTCTAGATTAATCTGGCATTCAAATCTCGACACCGATTTTTTAGTCGAAATTCATGTCCAAATCTTACCCCAAGATTCGTATATAGACATGGGTCAAAATTTACCACCCCCATATCTCGGCCAAATCTCATCCGATTTCCACGAAGTTTGACTTTTTCTTCATGGTTTTCCCTCTTGATTAATCTGGCATTCAAATCTTAACACCGATTTTTTATTCGAAATTTATGTCCAAATCTTACCCCAAGATTCGTATATAGACATGGGCCAAAAGTTACCACCCCCATATCTCGGCCAAATCTCATTCGATTTCCACGAAGTTTGGCTTTTTCTTCATGGTTTTCCCTCTAGAATAATCTGGCATTCAAATCTGAACACCGATTTTTTAGTCGAAATTCATGTCCAAATCTTACCCCAAGATTCGTATATAGACATGGGTCAAAAATTACCACCCCCATAACTCGGTCAAATCTCATCCGATTTCCACGAAGTTTGGCTTTTTCTTCATGGTTTTCCCTCTTGATTAATCTAGCATTCAAATCTCGACACCGATTTTTTAGTCGAAATTCATGTCCAAATCTTACCACAAGATTCGTATATAGACATGGGTCAAAAATTATCACCCCCATATCTCGGCCAAATCTCATCCGATTTTCACGAAGTTTGGCTTTTTCTTCATGGTTTTCCCTCTTGATTAATCTGGCATTCAAATCTTAACACCGATTTTTTATTCGAAATTTATGTCCAAATCTTACCCCAAGATTCGTATAAAGACATGGGCCAAAAGTTACCACCCCCATATCTCGGCCAAATCTCATCCGATTTTCACGAAGTTTGGCTTTTTCTTCATGGTTTTCCCTCTAGATTAATCTGGCATTCAAATCTGAACACCGATTTTTTAGTCGAAATTCATGTCCAAATCTTACCCCAAGATTCGTATATAGACATGGGTCAAAAATTACCACCCCCATATCTCGGCCAAATCTCATCCGATTTTCACGAAGTTTGGCTTTTTCTTCATGGTTTTCCCTCTAGATTAATCTGGCATTCAAATCTGAACACCGATTTTTTAGTCGAAATTCATGTCCAAATCTTACCCCAAGATTCGTATATAGACATGGGTCAAAATTTACCACCCCCATATCTCGGTCAAATCTCATCAGATTTCCACGAAGTTTTGCTTTTTCTTCATGGTTTTCCCTCTAGATTAATCTGGCATTCAAATCTGAACACCGATTTTTTAGTCGAAATTCATGTCCAAATCTTACCCCAAGATTCGTATATAGACATGGGTCTAAAGTTACCACCCCCATATCTCGGCCAAATCTCATCCGATTTTCACGAAGTTTGGCTTTTTCTTCATGGTTTTCCCTCTAGATTAATCCGGCATTCAAATCTGAACAGCGATTTTTTAGTCGAAATTCATGTCCAAATCTTACCCCAAGATTCGTATATAGACATGGGTCAAAAATGACCACCCCCATAACTCGGTCAAATGTCATCCGATTTCCACGAAGTTTGGCTTTTTCTTCATGGTTTTCCCTCTAGATTAATCTGGCATTCAAATCTCGACACCGATTTTTTAGTCGAAATTCATGTCCAAATCTTACCCCAAGATTCGTATATAGACATGGGTCAAAATTTACCACCCCCATATCTCGGCCAAATCTCATCCGATTTCCACGAAGTTTGACTTTTTCTTCATGGTTTTCCCTCTTGATTAATCTGGCATTCAAATCTTAACACCGATTTTTTATTCGAAATTTATGTCCAAATCTTACCCCAAGATTCGTATATAGACATGGGCCAAAAGTTACCACCCCCATATCTCGGCCAAATCTCATTCGATTTCCACGAAGTTTGGCTTTTTCTTCATGGTTTTCCCTCTAGAATAATCTGGCATTCAAATCTGAACACCGATTTTTTAGTCGAAATTCATGTCCAAATCTTACCCCAAGATTCGTATATAGACATGGGTCAAAAATTACCACCCCCATAACTCGGTCAAATCTCATCCGATTTCCACGAAGTTTGGCTTTTTCTTCATGGTTTTCCCTTTTGATTAATCTAGCATTCAAATCTCGACACCGATTTTTTAGTCGAAATTCATGTCCAAATCTTACCACAAGATTCGTATATAGACATGGGTCAAAAATTATCACCCCCATATCTCGGCCAAATCTCATCCGATTTTCACGAAGTTTGGCTTTTTCTTCATGGTTTTCCCTCTTGATTAATCTGGCATTCAAATCTTAACACCGATTTTTTATTCGAAATTTATGTCCAAATCTTACCCCAAGATTCGTATAAAGACATGGGCCAAAAGTTACCACCCCCATATCTCGGCCAAATCTCATCCGATTTTCACGAAGTTTGGCTTTTTCTTCATGGTTTTCCCTCTAGATTAATCTGGCATTCAAATCTCGACACCGATTTTTTAGTCGAAATTCATGTCCAAATCTTACCACAAGATTCGTATATAGACATGGGTCAAAATTTACCACCCCCATATCTCGGCCAAATCTCATCCGGTTTCCACGAAGTTTGACTTTTTCTTCATGGTTTTCCCTCTAGATTAATCTGGCATTCAAATCTGAACACCGATTTTTTAGTCGAAATTCATGTCCAAATCTTACCCCAAGATTCGTATATAGACATGGGTCAAAAATGACCACCCCCATAACTCGGTCAAATGTCATCCGATTTCCACGAAGTTTGGCTTTTTCTTCATGGTTTTCCCTCTAGATTAATCTGGCATTCAAATCTCGACACCGATTTTTTAGTCGAAATTCATGTCCAAATCTTACCCCAAGATTCGTATATAGACATGGGTCAAAATTTACCACCCCCATATCTCGGCCAAATCTCATCCGATTTCCACGAAGTTTGACTTTTTCTTCATGGTTTTCCCTCTTGATTAATCTGGCATTCAAATCTTAACACCGATTTTTTAGTCGAAATTCATGTCCAAATCTTACCCCAAGATTCGTATATAGACATGGGTCAAAAATTATCACCCCCATATCTCGGCCAAATCTCATCCGATTTTCACGAAGTTTGGCTTTTTCTTCATGGTTTTCCCTCTAGATTAATCTGGCATTCAAATCTGAACACCGATTTTTAGTCGAAATTCATGTCCAAATCTTACCACAAGATTCGTATATAGACATGGGTCAAAAATTATCACCCCCATATCTCGGCCAAATCTCATCCGATTTTCACGAAGTTTGGCTTTTTCTTCATGGTTTTCCCTCTAGATTAATCTGGCATTCAAATCTGAACACCGATTTTTAGTCGAAATTCATGTCCAATTCTTACCACAAGATTCGTATATAGACATGGGTCAAAATTTACCACCCCCATATCTCGGCCAAATCTCATCCGATTTCCACGAAGTTTGGCTTTTTCTTCATGGTTTTCCCTCTAGATTAATCTGGCATTCAAATCTCGACACCGATTTTTTAGTCGAAATTCATGTCCAAATCTTACCACAAGATTCGTATATAGACATGGGTCAAAATTTACCACCCCCATATCTCGGCCAAATCTCATCCGGTTTCCACGAAGTTTGACTTTTTCTTCATGGTTTTCCCTCTAGATTAATCTGGCATTCAAATCTGAACACCGATTTTTTAGTCGAAATTCATGTCCAAATCTTACCCCAAGATTCGTATATAGACATGGGTCAAAAATTATCACCCCCATATCTCGGCCAAATCTCATCCGATTTTCACGAAGTTTGGCTTTTTCTTCATGGTTTTCCCTCTAGATTAATCTGGCATTCAAATCTCGACACCGATTTTTTAGTCGAAATTCATGTCCAAATCTTACCACAAGATTCGTATATAGACATGGGTCAAAATTTACCACCCCCATATCTCGGCCAAATCTCATCCGGTTTCCACGAAGTTTGACTTTTTCTTCATGGTTTTCCCTCTAGATTAATCTGGCATTCAAATCTGAACACCGATTTTTTAGTCGAAATTCATGTCCAAATCTTACCCCAAGATTCGTATATAGACATGGGTCAAAAATGACCACCCCCATAACTCGGTCAAATGTCATCCGATTTCCACGAAGTTTGGCTTTTTCTTCATGGTTTTCCCTCTAGATTAATCTGGCATTCAAATCTCGACACCGATTTTTTAGTCGAAATTCATGTCCAAATCTTACCCCAAGATTCGTATATAGACATGGGTCAAAATTTACCACCCCCATATCTCGGCCAAATCTCATCCGATTTCCACGAAGTTTGACTTTTTCTTCATGGTTTTCCCTCTTGATTAATCTGGCATTCAAATCTTAACACCGATTTTTTAGTCGAAATTCATGTCCAAATCTTACCCCAAGATTCGTATATAGACATGGGTCAAAAATTATCACCCCCATATCTCGGCCAAATCTCATCCGATTTTCACGAAGTTTGGCTTTTTCTTCATGGTTTTCCCTCTAGATTAATCTGGCATTCAAATCTGAACACCGATTTTTAGTCGAAATTCATGTCCAAATCTTACCACAAGATTCGTATATAGACATGGGTCAAAAATTATCACCCCCATATCTCGGCCAAATCTCATCCGATTTTCACGAAGTTTGGCTTTTTCTTCATGGTTTTCCCTCTAGATTAATCTGGCATTCAAATCTGAACACCGATTTTTAGTCGAAATTCATGTCCAATTCTTACCACAAGATTCGTATATAGACATGGGTCAAAATTTACCACCCCCATATCTCGGCCAAATCTCATCCGATTTCCACGAAGTTTGGCTTTTTCTTCATGGTTTTCCCTCTAGATTAATCTGGCATTCAAATCTCGACACCGATTTTTTAGTCGAAATTCATGTCCAAATCTTACCACAAGATTCGTATATAGACATGGGTCAAAATTTACCACCCCCATATCTCGGCCAAATCTCATCCGGTTTCCACGAAGTTTGACTTTTTCTTCATGGTTTTCCCTCTAGATTAATCTGGCATTCAAATCTGAACACCGATTTTTTAGTCGAAATTCATGTCCAAATCTTACCCCAAGATTCGTATATAGACATGGGTCAAAAATTATCACCCCCATATCTCGGCCAAATCTCATCCGATTTTCACGAAGTTTGGCTTTTTCTTCATGGTTTTCCCTCTTGATTAATCTGGCATTCAAATCTTAACACCGATTTTTTATTCGAAATTTATGTCCAAATCTTACCCCAAGATTCGTATAAAGACATGGGCCAAAAGTTACCACCCCCATATCTCGGCCAAATCTCATCCGATTTTCACGAAGTTTGGCTTTTTCTTCATGGTTTTCCCTCTAGATTAATCTGGCATTCAAATCTGAACACCGATTTTTTAGTCGAAATTCATGTCCAAATCTTACCCCAAGATTGGTATATAGACATGGGTCAAAATTTACCACCCCCATATCTCGGTCAAATCTCATCAGATTTCCACGAAGTTTGGCTTTTTCTTCATGGTTTTCCCTCTATATTAATCTGGCATTCAAATCTGAACACCGATTTTTTAGTCGAAATTCATATCCAAATCTTACCCCAAGATTCGTATATAGACATGGGTCAAAAGTTACCACCCCCATATCTCGGCCAAATCTCATCCGATTTTCACGAAGTTTGGCTTTTTCTTCATGGTTTTCCCTCTAGATTAATCTGGCATTCAAATCTGAACACCGATTTTTTAGTCGAAATTCATGTCCAAATCTTACCACAAGATTCGTATATAGACATGGGTCAAAAATTATCACCCCCATATCTCGGCCAAATCTCATCCGATTTTCACGAAGTTTGGCTTTTTCTTCATGGTTTTCCCTCTAGATTAATCTGGCATTCAAATCTGAACACCGATTTTTAGTCGAAATTCATGTCCAATTCTTACCACAAGATTCGTATATAGACATGGGTCAAAATTTACCACCCCCATATCTCGGCCAAATCTCATCCGATTTCCACGAAGTTTGGCTTTTTCTTCATGGTTTTCCCTCTAGATTAATCTGGCATTCAAATCTCGACACCGATTTTTTAGTCGAAATTCATGTCCAAATCTTACCACAAGATTCGTATATAGACATGGGTCAAAATTTACCACCCCCATATCTCGGCCAAATCTCATCCGGTTTCCACGAAGTTTGACTTTTTCTTCATGGTTTTCCCTCTAGATTAATCTGGCATTCAAATCTGAACACCGATTTTTTAGTCGAAATTCATGTCCAAATCTTACCCCAAGATTCGTATATAGACATGGGTCAAAAGTTACCACCCCCATATCTCGGCCAAATCTCATCCGATTTTCACGAAGTTTGGCTTTTTCTTCATGGTTTTCCCTCTAGATTAATCCGGCATTCAAATCTGAACAGCGATTTTTTGGTCGAAATTCATGTCCAAATCTTACCCCAAGATTCGTATATAGACATGGGTCAAAATTTACCACCCCCATATCTCGGCCAAATCTCATCCGATTTCCACGAAGTTTGACTTTTTCTTCATGGTTTTCCCTCTTGATTAATCTGGCATTCAAATCTTAACACCGATTTTTTATTCGAAATTTATGTCCAAATCTTACCCCAAGATTCGTATATAGACATGGGCCAAAAGTTACCACCCCCATATCTCGGCCAAATCTCATCCGATTTCCACGAAGTTTGGCTTTTTCTTCATGGTTTTCCCTCTAGAATAATCTGGCATTTAAATATGAACACCGATTTTTTAGTCGAAATTCATGTCCAAATCTTACCCCAAGATTCGTATATAGACATGGGTCAAAATTTACCACCCCCATATCTCGGCCAAATCTCATCCGATTTCCACGAAGTTTGGCTTTTTCTTCATGGTTTTCCCTCTAGAATAATCTGGCATTCAAATCTGAACACCGATTTTTTAGTCGAAATTCATGTCCAAATCTTACCCCAAGATTCGTATATAGACATGGGTCAAAAGTTACCACCCCCATATCTCGGCCAAATCTCATCCGATTTTCACGAAGTTTGGCTTTTTCTTCATGGTTTTCCCTCTAGATTAATCCGGCATTCAAATCTGAACAGCGATTTTTTAGTCGAAATTCATGTCCAAATCTTACCCCAAGATTCGTATATAGACATGGGTCAAAATTTACCACCCCCATATCTCGGCCAAATCTCATCAGATTTCCACGAAGTTTGGCTTTTTCTTCATGATTTTCCCTCTAGAATAATCTGGCATTCAAATCTGAACACCGATTTTTTAGTCGAAATTCATGTCCAAATCTTACCCCAAGATTCGTATATAGACATGGGTCAAAAATTACCACCCCCGTAACTCGGTCAAATCTCATCCGATTTCCACGAAGTTTGGCTTTTTCTTCATGGTTTTCCCTCTAGAATAATCTGGCATTTAAATATGAACACCGATTTTTTAGTCGAAATTCATGTCCAAATCTTACCCCAAGATTCGTATATAGACATGGGTCAAAATTTACCACCCCCATATCTCGGCCAAATCTCATCCGATTTCCACGAAGTTTGGCTTTTTCTTCATGGTTTTCCCTCTAGAATAATCTGGCATTTAAATATGAACACCGATTTTTTAGTCGAAATTCATGTCCAAATCTTACCCCAAGATTCGTATATAGACATGGGTCAAAATTTACCACCCCCATATCTCGGCCAAATCTCATCCGATTTCCACGAAGTTTGGCTTTTTCTTCATGGTTTTCCCTCTAGAATAATCTGGCATTCAAATCTGAACACCGATTTTTTAGTCGAAATTCATGTCCAAATCTTACCCCAAGATTCGTATATAGACATGGGTCAAAAGTTACCACCCCCATATCTCGGCCAAATCTCATCCGATTTTCACGAAGTTTGGCTTTTTCTTCATGGTTTTCCCTCTAGATTAATCCGGCATTCAAATCTGAACAGCGATTTTTTAGTCGAAATTCATGTCCAAATCTTACCCCAAGATTCGTATATAGACATGGGTCAAAATTTACCACCCCCATATCTCGGCCAAATCTCATCAGATTTCCACGAAGTTTGGCTTTTTCTTCATGGTTTTCCCTCTAGAATAATCTGGCATTCAAATCTGAACACCGATTTTTTAGTCGAAATTCATGTCCAAATCTTACCCCAAGATTCGTATATAGACATGGGTCAAAAATTACCACCCCCGTAACTCGGTCAAATCTCATCCGATTTCCACGAAGTTTGGCTTTTTCTTTATGGTTTTCCCTCTAGATAAATCTGGCATTCAAATCTGAACATCGATTTTTTAGTCGAAATTCATGTCCAAATCTTACCCCAAGATTCGTATATAGACATGGGTCAAAAATTACCACCCCCATAACTCGGTCAAATCTCATCCGATTTCCACGAAGTTTGGCTCTTTCTTCATGGTTTTCCCTCTTGATTAATCTAGCATTCAAATCTCGACACCGATTTTTTAGTCGAAATTCATGTCCAAATCTTACCACAAGATTCGTATATAGACATGGGTCAAAATTTACCACCCCCATATCTCGGCCAAATCTCATCCGATTTCCACGAAGTTTGGCCTTTTCTCCATGGTTTTCCCTCTAGATTAATCTGGCATTTAAATATGAACACCGATTTTTTAGTCGAAATTCATGTCCAAATCTTACCCCAAGATTCGTATATAGACATGGGTCAAAATTTACCACCCCCATATCTCGGCCAAATCTCATCCGATTTCCACGAAGTTTGGCTTTTTCTTCATGGTTTTCCCTCTAGAATAATCTGGCATTCAAATCTGAACACCGATTTTTTAGTCGAAATTCATGTCCAAATCTTACCCCAAGATTCGTATATAGACATGGATCAAAAATTACCACCCCCATAACTCGGATCGAGTTTGTTTCCTATAATCGATAACTTACTCCGTTTCCAAGCAATCGATAAAAATCGATATCAATATCCTGTTTTTTGGGCAATTTTGGTAAATAATAAGAACTAGAGTCACCAAACTTGACATATATCTTCTAAAATAGAATATATAAATGCATTTGATGTTGGAAGAAGAGGGTTCAGGTTATTCCCTAGTCGGGAGCTCCCGACTAGAACCTCTTACTTACTTACAATTAAAACCATCTAAGAGCATGCCTCATGAAATAAAACGTCTTTTACTTTTAAAGATATCCTAAATTGGGGCTTATCAATGTTGTTTTTTATTTGTTTGGTAGACTAACAAGGCAATTGATTTCAAATCCAAAGCAAGCGAGAATTGAATTCCGCAAATAATCTTATACTTTGTGAGCTGAAAAAGAAGGAAAATGTAAAAGTGTGAGACATACGTAAGCGCCGTGTATATTTGGAATATATTCGGATTTGTTATTCGCACTTTGTTCATAAACTTTCTAATATTCCAAAAGGCACAGGCTTGTTATATTCCTCTATCTTTAATGGTCCGGAAAATTCAAAGCTTAAGAACTGTATTCATAAAGGCGAGAAAAAAAGGTAAAAAGAAAAAAACATTTTTCCACTCTAAATTGCGCTCAACGACAAAATGCCCATTCAGCAACTTGACACAGCCTGATAAATGGTCAGATATACTTACTAACAAACGGGCGGGGATGTAGGTTTATCACAGATTTTTTTATTTTGTGCATGCAGCATGGGGATAATATCAGACGAGCAGCCTACGCCTCATTGAAGTCGAAGTATTGGAACAATATGACCCAGACAGAGGCAATAACAATGACAGTTATGAGTTTTTTCCAATGCGAATGCGAATCGAACGAACTCCTGCAACTAGCTATTGAAGTTAATTTCAAGCTTGAAATGAACTCTTAAAAAGAGAACATAAAATTCTAGATGCAATTTTACTTCATTCTATGCGGTTTATACGGTGCTTCATTGATTTTCATGACCTGGCTTGAAATGACAAAAATACTGACGGCTGCAGTGCTGTGTGTCTGCCATTAGATGGGACAATAATGAAGCCAGATCAGTCTCCAAATTGCCTGAGTCAACACATCGTGCTGGCCATAATATAATAGGTCAAAGAAACGCAACCAATCAAAGATAATTGCGTCACCAGCTTCAGGGCAACTGCTTGCATAAGCGATTATGTGTTCTTGGTGGTGATTGAATCCTGGAGCTTGCTCCAAACTAACGCATTCAAGTGACAATGCAATGTCTGCTTAATTAGTTAGTAGATTGCTTGAGTAAATAAATAAATAGAAGACATCTTGAGCTTGTGTAAGCAGAATTTAATATGATTGAAATAAATAATTATTAAATAATAATTATTAAATAAATAATTACATGGATTATTTTGCCGCCTCTAGTTCTC
The DNA here is from genome assembly GCF_003285875.2 of Drosophila novamexicana. NCBI lineage: Eukaryota > Metazoa > Arthropoda > Insecta > Diptera > Drosophilidae > Drosophila > Drosophila novamexicana. The sequence goes on from NW_020824787.1 coordinate 5,499,242, forward strand.
ATGTAATGTAATAAGCAGAAGTAAAGGCTCACGCCGCTAGAAGTTTATTTATTCCCAGAATTAACATTTCTTTGTTCCTGCATAATATATTAATTTCAAATTCAAATATTTTAACTTAGTTTCCAGAAGTGCTTAATTACATGAAATTTGTTTGTTAAGCTACCGTTTGAAAAAGAAAAATGTGAATATATTAGGCAACTAATTAGGTTTTAATTTATGTAGATTGACAAAATATTTCTCTGTACTTTTATCTGGTGGGTCATATACATAGATTAAGGTGAAAGCTTTTATTTTATTAATGTTTTTAAAAGTATACTAAAGTAAATATTTTGCTAAGCCATCGATATTTGATGGCACATTTGATGACACTTATAAAAAATTAAATTTTTCTACCTGGGACATTTTTAAATCTTTCACCTTACCAGCTTAAAGTAGCTTCGTAAGTTAAAGTTTTGTGCTACCATTAAGACTCTTTCTTTATGCATTTACCCTGGGGTGTATTCTCGACACATTTATTCGACTTTCCTGTTTGTTACTTTCCGCTTTTGTGGGTAAAACAAAGAGCGCGTTAATTAAATAAAGGAAAAATGCTCGAGGGTCATAAAGTATAATCAGAAAATCGAGTCCTGGTAACCCAAAGAAAGCCGGATAATGAAAGATGAGCACCAAATGACTGCAGATATATTTTTAATTTATGCGATCACGACATGCGATGCATTCCATTTCAAATAGTTCAATGCTGATATTAATTGGGTATCGAGAAATCTTATTTTATTGATGGGGTTCTTTTTTAAATCCTAATTTGTAGAGCATACAAATAGTTATATCACGACATAACCATATATGAATATTTTTCATGTACCTGATCAATGCTAGTGTAGAAATTAAAGTCCAATATATACAAATGGCTTTTATATTAAAATAAACTGTCAGCTAAGCCAAGACTTGGTGTAAAATTACAATTTACAAGTGCACCACGTATGTAATATTCTTTGAAAAATGTAGTTTTTTCGCAGCTTTAATATGCGCTTGAAAAAGAACTGTGTCACAACCGAAAACGGGTTACACACAATCAATGCCAAATTTATTTCTGTCAAAGGGTTACCCAGTTACGCAGCAAAGGAGGAAATTGTCCACTTCAACTTCGAACCCAAATAACTTGAGTTAGAGCCAGGGCTGTCATTTGTGGGGCCTAATTTGGCATGTAACCAAAGTCATTAGGCATTGACTTTGGCGTAGCCTTTGGCATTGGCATTCGGGGGATCAATTCGTGTGGGAACAGCCGTATCAGTTGCGAAGGGCATTGCGGGTGGCTCTTATAATCTTAGGGTACGGAACCCGTAACCCGAATGAACCAAACAATCTCACACATGTTTGCATTTAATCCACTTTTATAGCAGCTTTGGAGCATGCGACCCTCAGTTATTATACTGATTGTGTTGACATACACGCACAAACACGCACATTGACTCCATTGTTTGTTGTGCGTTGTTGTCGAGCTGCTTATTCAATATTTAAAGGCCTCTCAGGTCGTTTTTACCTTGACCAAACCGTAAAGCACACTGAGAGCTAAGCCAAATATATAAAAATTCAATTTAATTTGTTAACAAATCAAATTGGTTCTTGGTCTGGCCCTCACGTGCGTTGAATGCTGATTTATATGCCAAATTTAAATACATTTTAAATGTCAAACCCTGAAGAACTTAGAGCTTAGAAGCTGGTTTTTGTTGTTGTTCTTTTATTCAATTTGATTACCTTGTGTCCGAACTGGAAAGTTTTGGCAAAGTTTTAATTCATACGGCAGCTGTCGAATCTTTCACCTGCTCTTCAAATTTATCCTTCCAACATTTTAATTTAATTTGAGCTGTATGTGTGATATTGAGTGGTCCAAACTTTGCCCTAGACTATGAAAACTTACATTTCATTCGACCAATTTTATATCTGCAGAAAGTAACGAATTTTCAGGCACTTGGCTGTACAAAACTTTTGGTCAATAGCAACGCAAAACTTTTGAATAGTTTGCTGTCGAAAGTGAAGCACATTTGATGGGGCTATTGTATACATATATAGCAAAAGGTATATTTGTAGTTGTATAGCATTTTACTTATTTTTTTTTTTAAATTGATAAACCAAATTAACTAAATAAAAACTAATATGTCTAAAAAATACGCTTGCATTCAAAACACACATTCATATTGCATATTGCAACCCTATAATTAAATTGAATAAAGTATTACTCAAATATTTTTCTTCGTTTATTATACTCTTATATAAATACGCTGAAGGCACTCTAAAATATTTTGAAATTTCCAATGTCCTATCTAAAATCTAGTACTCGTATCATTAAAACATCTATTGATATATATTTAGGCCCAATTCACACAATTTTCAAAGTTGTATGTACAAAATTTTGGTATGTTCCCGAAAGATGTTTTCAAGAAAAAACTACGTAAAAGCAATGACACCGCTACCGCTGGGAGATTACCTTTGGTAAAGCCAGAACGAGCTTTTATCGTATCTGTGTAGTAATATCCTAGTCCGGCAGGAAGCTGGCGAAACTCAGCGCAAGTTGAGAAACCTAAATCGACAATTTGAACGTGACATTTTGCGTTTGGAAAACTCGATTATTAATTTGGAGGTTCCTGATAAGTCATTGGCTTCCGCATGGGTTTCTAAGCTGAAGACACGTCCACCAAATATTAATGAAGCTCTTGCTCGAAACTATATTTTAAAATATCTGCTGCAATCAAGTCAAGTGCAGATGTTTAAACTGAAGCCCTTTTGTAAATCACCACCGGCAAATACCTTGTCAAAAATAAAAGCAGTAATGGTAAGCTAACTAGTCACAGGCATACTAATGTACAATTCTCGAATTTGCTTTGCAGCCACCGATTATGTTCAAAAGGAAAAATGTTAAGGAGCTGTATCAAAATTCTTACGATAATGGCGCCTTTTTAAATAAATTACCTGTGCCGCGAGATGGAGCATTTTTTGTGTTGCACCTGCGTCCAAATCTGAACTGATTTTAATTTAGTAACAATTTCATGCATATATTTTGCACTCAATTATTAGTTTCATAAATGCAAGAATAGACACATTAAAATAATTTCTTTAGTAATTTTAAACTCTAGCGAACTTGTGAGTCACCTTAACTGCACTGAAAATATTTGTAATGAGAGTAAGTACTTTACAAGGCGCAGTATATCTGGCAGAGTCAAGCACTTGCTCAATCTTCTCTGCAAGCTAATTTGAAAAATGGTGGTATCTTTTGAGTAGGCTTCTCAATGCATCCTTCGATAAAGCGTGACTTCTGCAAACTTGAGTGGGGCATGTCCATTAAGCATTGCATAGCATGCCTGACCTTGCACATTCACATAGCTTAACAACTTCTGACTGATACTGTCGAGTGCTCTTTAATGTTTAATGAACAAATATGCACATGTTGGTTGAATAATCATAGCATGCATTTCCGGCGTATCGAAGTTGGCTTCGTAAATATTAACGTACAATTGCACTCGTCACATGCAACGGATTTGATACACATATTCTCAGCTCTTCAATGCCTTCGATATGTGTATTTATTTGGTTCCGTTTCCGGCTTGTGTAGCTGGACTTGTTTTGATAGTTTTGCTTCAGAATTTAAATATTTTTTCACACATGCTACACACATATTTGGTGTGTACTCAAATCTATCCCGAAAATTGTAAAATTGTAGTTTTGCAATTTTAACTGAAGCTTTGCATTTTGTTTATTTATAAAAGCAAACAATTATTTTCCGTATTTCGCAATTTAATGCTTGTATCTCAGGCTCTCGAATTAATTAGAATATCTGAATTGTTATATCCTGTATTTATTGATTTAAAGCATGTTTATGGCGTTTGTTTGAAAATGTATCAAAACATTTAGTTTAGAAAAAAAAATGCAATTAGAAATTGCAACTTTTAATTAAATATCGAGTTTCCACAGAAAGATACGCAGCCAGCGCAATTTTGGCAAGAGTAATGGCCGTCTGTTCGGGTCCTTCCAATTCGATTCCGGCAAAACATTTCCGTTTTTGAAATATTGCTTTCATTTTTTTTTTGTGCGAGCTGCACGGTGACCCTGTAAAAGCTCCAGAGAAAAATCCCTTCCAGCTCAAAGTTGCTGCTGTTGTTGTGGTTATGTGCAACACCCCCCGCAAAACAGAGCGAGGATAAACAATGTGCTATTTGCTGCTGCGCTGTAAGCAATCGATAAAAAACAGTTTTTTTTTTGCTGCAACCAGATTTTACTTTTTAAATCAGTTACATTCTAGATGCAAAAATTTAAGAACGGCTGTAGTTTAAATTTCGGTGGAAGACCTATTACAGGTGGGCGGCATATTAGTTGGCTTGAATACATATGGGTCAAATATGGACAGGATTGTGGTATAGCTTAGAAATGATAATTTTATTGTTTAATAAGTCTTGAATGTTGTTTTTTATAGCTCGCTCTTAACTTATATCTGTACCCGGCTTGGGAGATAAGGTTGTGCAGGTCGATGGGGTGTATCCTGCGAAGTCCCTGTTGCATAGCCGGGGAGCCGGCTTAGCTGATGGACTGCTGTCGTAGAAGCTGGCTCAACAAGGAAAGCTTAAGATTCCATGCCAGGAACCGGCTGCGTTTGAGAATCGTGGTTTGGGGGACACTAATTTTTCTCCTATGCGATTTTGCTGCTGTTCCAATGGCTTGCATTTGGCTTGCATACGCCAAAATGTGGAAAGAAGGGTTTCGTATAGCAAAACCTTTAAGAGTCAGGCAATTGATGAGTTGATTCAAGCTTACGAAGCGTTAATCAAATGTCAATTACGATTCCCATTTCAAGCCATCAGTCGCGAATGAGATTTGAACAAGTTTTAAGACCGCACATGTCTTACTGACAGTTTTCCAATTGTGGAACTTTACCCCTTAAGCCCTTGCGCTTCTTGGTTTCTAGCTTTTGACATTTTTCCGCAGTTGACAACGCGCCGACATGAACTCTGAAGGCAGGCTTCATTTTGTTTCCTCGCTGCAGCTAGCTTGTCGTTATCTCAGCCTTAATGTAGTTTGCCCTTACGTGCCTTTTTGTTGGTTCTTTGCGCAGCTCAAGAATTTCCAACTCTGAAATTTGAAATTGCTGATTTTTTATTTTTATTTCTTTTTAAGGTCTGCTTGTCACACACTGCTTGCATTTCATGTTGCCAAGTTTTGTTGGTAAATTTTAATTTGATGGCTTTAAAATTTTCGCACGAGAGACACGAGCTGCCTACGAAATACTTATGCACATTAGGCAGTTCTATTATAATTATAATTAATTAATATTAAATTTAATATCATATTGATACATTTCTTAACTTTGAACAAAGTCAATAATTTTTAATTTTTATGAGATAGATTCAAGAAATTGTGAGATATTAGATATTATTAAATAATTGTTCGATTTGCAAGTAATTAAGTTCATACGCACATGTCTTTTAGAGGGTTACAGGTACGCTTGCTGAACAGCTGGAAAATTTGCTAAGATAAGAAAAAGCCCTGAAGAAAAATATACTTCTTAAGTTTTATTTAAAAGATAATTATAACATTATTATATTATTTTATTCAGACCATTTTTCTTGAGTTCAGATATGGGAGCATTTGTTCGCGATTAGTTTATATTCAGCCAAACCATTATCGCACTTGCTGAACATTAGCTTGAATTGTGTTCGTTGTAAAAACACACATTTCGATAATGATGTTGGGAAGTTACTGTAGTTGACTGTAGAGCAGTCTGCTTAACGGAAAGCCATTTGCTTAACGATTGACTGGCAACTGCAATCAAAGTAAATGCTTCAGTATAAGCAAGAGGAAATCAAAATCCTTCTCTTGTTGAATTTAATTAAAACTTAACAATTACCAAATGTGAGCACACACTACATATTATAGATAGTTGGCTTATATTGTTTAACCTTATTTCAAATACGTGTTTACAGAAAGCCCCTCAATTATCTCCAACTGTGTATTTAATGCCAACGTTATTTCATCTTGTACAAGTTTTTCCTACGCTTACTGGCTTTTCATTTTGCTTCCTGCTGGTATTTATGTGGGGTCTTAAAATAGCTGTTAAGACAAATTCTGTATAACCTTGGGATTAAATTCGTTTCGCTTACGTACCAAGCTGTCGTCCAAATATATCGCGCATATTGTAGGCTCAGCCAAGTCCAGTTTCATGGCCAATGCAGCTCATTTTAGGCTTTGAGTTTATTTTTTTGGGAATTGTTTTAAAATAATTTTCTACGCCTTTGTTTGCCTACCTATTTAATTTATCTTTATTTTAATGTTTTTCTTTTGCGTCTTTATTTTTGGCCACAAATTAGCGCAATCAGTTTGTAAATTCGTTCCATTTTCAATTGCAGCTTAAGGCATTTTGTGCCCGTAATTTGTGTCCGCTGTAATAAAATCAATTCGAATTTAATGCTGCCCAATTCGCATTATTCTCCGCACAAATTATTGCTTATTTTATTGAAATTTGTTATAAGTAGAATTTACGTAGGCACATTTGCATTTCCATTTGCTGTAGACGAAAACAAATTAAATTGTTTTTGTTGGTCATGTCTGGAAGCTGTGAACCAATATTTATATAGGCCTCAAAGGCAGGTCTCTCAGTCAATTTTGTGTCTAGACTGCAAAAGATACGCAAATCGTTATGATCTGATTAAACTTTGCACAAGCTGGTTTTAATAATAGAAGGTTCTCTTGGCAATATTATTCGGAGATAGATTACATAAGGGCAAGCAGAATATTTTTTTGATGAACAATGAAAATGTTGTTAATGAACGATGCATTTTTCACTTCATTTAATCACTGTGTGTAATGCACCTGAAATGACTGCCCATTAAGAACTTTTTGAACAGTTTATATATGCATATAGATTGTTCGCTTCTTACTCATTGACTCGTCTGACTTATTCGTTGCAATTGCGTCTTTAAAATTTGAGTTTTGCCAAAAACAAGGCTTAGGAAATTAATTTGACATTAGCTGATGTGGAACAAGCATCACGTAAATAGAACGCAACGTGGCACCGAAACAAAAAACGTGCCACACCCTGGCCATGCCACCGTTGCAGCCCGTCTTGTTGCTTCAACACAAGCACATGTGGCTGAATAGCAATTTCAAAGTCATTAAGATGCCTGGGTAAAGCTTTAGAAAAACGTTATTTGAACTCATATTAAATCTTTATGACTTGCCACAAAGCCATCATTCATTTTAGGTACACCAACGCATGTGGCACGCCATAAAATGTAGCATACTTTTAAGCGCACGTGAAATAATTGAAATCACCTGCAGAATGCCGAAAATGTAAATTGCATTTTAATGAACGATTGCCACTGCTGCTAGGCTGGAGCTTAAATGCCAATGCCCTAAAGAAATAAATAAACACAAGCTTTTCAACTGCCGAATCGACAACTGGTCAACGCAGCAGTCTAAACAAGAGTTTATGCTCTGCCCAGCATCGCCCATTGTATGGCAGTTTGTCAGGCTGACTGTTTGATATTTGCTCTGGGCAAAGACGCAACTGCAGTTGACAATAGCAAAGGCTTCGATTGGGGCCCCTCTAGTTTGCTAGTTAATGGAATTTTCTGCCAGAGATGGACATCAGGGTCTCGAAGCGCCTTAGGCCAAAAGGGGTTTCGACCTGCATTTTTCAAAATTCGTTTATTTGCGACTACATCAGCACAGTGATTCGAATATTTAAAGCGAATTTCTCAGCATGTGTTTATGTATAAGTGCATATCATTGAATAACACTCCCAGCCTAATGGACACAAGTTGTTAAGCTAATTGAATATTTGATTATTTTACTTGGAACGCCACAAGCCGCAAGTCAACAAGCCGCAAGGCAATTGACGTTGTCATTAAAAATGCGAAGGAAGTCCGTAAATTGCAGCTGAATAATTCGTAAATACTATCAAGATGTTGTTATTAGTTAATTTAATCAATTAGACAAATTTGATACCTTCAGAGGTAGGCAGATTATTTGCGTCTTTCTAGCTGTAGGCTTTAATTATAAATGATTTGTGTCAAAGTGCCTAATTCCATTTGCATACTGCCTGGATGTTAATTCCCTAATAAGTTTTGATCGAATTTCCCCAAAAAAAAACTGCCTGATAACTGTAACAGGCCATATAGCCCAATGTATTGGCCAAATTGTAATTTGAATGAAATTTGCATTCAAAATGCAATCGGAGCCCATGATTAGAGCATGTGGCTTTCGGTTGATTTTGCAATATTTCATCGTTCAGGTGGATAAACAGGCATATCGAGAAGGGCATTGGATATGTTGGCACTAATGTTTATTTGATTGCTTTTTTTAAACTTACGTTTTCTGTTTTCGATGATGAACTCAGTGATATATACCATTGTTGACAGTTAGTTTTATACATTTGTATTAAGGGTGACAATTATTTTTAATGATGCGCTTTACATCTAAGGTTGACAGATGCTTAACAATTGTGACTCACAAAAAACAATATTGTTTAATAATATTAGTATATATCTTGAATTATAATTTTAAAAAATTGCATGTGTAGTTCTTCATTGAATTTAACCTTAATTATTGAAGTGGTTACCTTGGTTTCAACATTTATACTCAATACTGCAAGCTTTTTGAGAAAAAGAAAATGGTTTTCATTGCTTCTGAAACCAAAAAAAAAAAACATATATTTTTCTTTCGAATTGAAAATGTTTTGATTACGAGAAACCGCAGACTGCAATTATAATTATTCCCCGCGAAATGTGTGTCGTTGTCACAACAATAAAAAGCTCGGAATAATAACCACCATTTTTATAAAAGAAGTACTGAAATGGTGTGGCACATGACGGCGAGCTGTTGATTTCGCTGAAATATAAATTGAAATGTTGTTGTTGTTTCCTGTACGTCTAAATTTTAAATCTTTAATTCACAACACAAAGTGACATTTTTCGTGCTCTTATTTTCTGTTATTTTATGTTGTCAAGCTTTGCGCAGTGCTCCAATCGTTTCTGAATACTAATCGAGCGTGAGAAACGTTCGCATTGCCAGTCGATTCGAAAGGCGGAGGCGGAAGCGGAGACAGAAATGGCAATACAAACACATACAAATTCGAATGCGACTTTCGAGTGCTCTATATTTCATGTTCGGCAAAGAAATTAAAAGCGAACACATTTTGTTTGCAAAATATGCGCATTGTTCTAAAGTGTGGAAGCAGGCGGACTTGATGTGACTTTATTGCTTTACTTTGTTTTTCATGTATGTAAAAATAGAAATCATTTTCCTTTCGCTGAATTCATTTGATTGTATTTTACATCTTTTTAGATTTGTGCTAAATTTGTGAAGAATATGACACCACACATAAATAACACGAGATTCAATTGAAATGTTCTGATGTAATATTAGGTTGAGTTGTGTTTTTGCCAATTTGTTATCACCTTTAGTTATTTTTTTTCTGCTGAGTTCAATGGAATAAGTTATGCATGCAAATAATACAAATTAAATACGTGCTTAATGCCAAGGTAATACTTATATGAATTTATTAAAGATATTTTTGTATATCAATAAAAATCACACAAAACAAATGAAATAAGCAATAAATATATGAAATATGCAAAAATATAAATAATTTATTATTTAAACTGAACAATTTTATAAGATATATTTTTTTTTTTTTTGTTTTGCTTCTTATTGCATACATTATGGTATAGCAAAATTAACCTTGATTCATGTTCTGTAAAGTCTAAGCAATCTTTTTATACAATGTTACATGTTCTTATTTTTATCATATATAAATAATTAAAGAGCTTTTTAGCCATATTTATACTTTTGTTTTAAAACAAATTTAAATTAAAAAGAGCTTATATATTTGAACAATAATAAAAACTTTGCGCTGATGAAGAAAATTCCTGCAACTAAGAGAAAACAACAACATCACCTTATATAAAGATCATGTAATCAAGCTAGGCACAATCAATGTGCAAGTTATTTCAATTTTAATTTAAATAAAGTTTATTTGGTCTATTTTGTAATGTTGGCATTATATGCAAGTACTTTTGTCTGTGCCCTTGAATGGCCTGGTATCTAGCTACACCGATCCTTGGCATCCTTGCATGTCACATAGCTAGATAATGGGCGGCATGGCGGTGCAGTACGTCAGGTTGCACTTATTGAAATATCAATTACGCATTTGCCTATGAGAGTCGAGTGCTGTTGTTGGCAACGTCAAAGGCTGCTTGCAATGTGCCATGTGTAAATACATCAACAAGTCGCGCTACTCGAGAGCATAAACAGCGCTAATTGGTACCACCCCTCGAGCTGTTTGACCAGGCACTAGTTGCACTCAATTGCAGTCAATGGTTATGATTGTTGTCTCTGCAAAAATGAAAAAAATGTTTGATCTACACACCTCGAGAGAATGCCGCAACTGTCATTAGCAAAATGTATGCACGACTGAACTGAATTCTGACATTGTTCTCGCCAGTCATGTAGCTTGTGTCGCAAAGGCAACTGGCTGTCTAGCTAGCAAATAAAGGAATTGCAGCAACAATAAAACAAACAAAATATTGTTAGCATGATTATTTAATTGACAAATTGAATGAGTTAAAGCAGCTGGTATTTCTCTAGTATTTAGATTTTGTGGCCACAATGTTTAAATAAAATGCATTATAGGTGCAAATGCAAATTTCTATATATTTAAATTTGACAAAAATTTAATATGACTAAGATGTTTACAAGTTTGTTTAATAATAAATTGTAGTTTTGTGGATTATCACATATTGCATTACTATTTAAATACTCATAGTGATACAATTAATGTGGCTGGAACCCACAAAATGAAGCTGCAGGCTTCAAATTGCTTTTAGCACATTACAAATACCCTACAAAACGTTCCCTTTTTCTATATAATATATTGTTTTTAACTGTCGAAATAATGTGGTTTAACCACGACTTATCTTTGACCTAATTGTATAGAAATGTACCAATGTTTTCTGTCCAACAGCTAATTCGTTTTTTTTTCGCACTTAGTCTAAATTGCAGCTCTTTTTTCATGGCCTTAACAGCCTGTTAACATTTGGCACGCCATTAGCCAACTCAACCATCTTGCCAAAATACTTGACAGACGGTGCCAAAAATGTGACTAAATTAAGCCTATTACCCGCCAGATAGCGATTTCGGCGAACAAACAAAAATTCATTAAATTGTTGGCAAGCGTTTTAATAAAACACGAAAGTGCACTCACAGAAAATGCTTACGGGCAATCTGCATCTCGTTTTCAGACTAAAACAGCAGCACACAAATGTATGCCGCATAAAAGTAAGTACTGCAACAGTGATTAACTCCCGACTGCGTGATACTCTGTCTTTAAATGATATTAAGAATGTAAATATACTAAGAAAAACCAGCAAAAAAGATAATAATAAATAAAATATATAAAAAAGTAAAGTTTTGATGCTTAAGTTTTTTGAGATATAAATATTTTGTTAATTGGCCGCAACGGAGGTGAGTTTGGTACAAAATGTCAACAAGCTGATGTATAAACAGCACAAAACACCGTATTAAAAATAAAATAATAAAGGGATAATTTTATTTGCTTAATTGTTGCCATGGCGACAAACTGAAAGTACACGCCATGATTTCGTGGTAGCATTCAGACTATTTGTATTTTTGATTGAATTGGTAGAGGTCGCGCCAGTTGGCAATGTGGGCAGATCAGCCGGCAGTGTCACTTCTTTGTTGTGTTTCAATTTATGTATTGCACATACAGCTCGTTAAAAAACATTAAAAATATTAATTACCATAGCACTGATCAGCACCACAACAGCAGAGTCAACGGCGTCGTGTCGAACCACAGCGCAGGCTTTTCAATTGCCATCACGCGGCCAACTGAGTGTTGTACGAGTATCCGTATTGCAAGCCATTTGTTTGCACTCGAAATAATTAAAACAATGCCGCACTGTTGGCCATCGGATGAATAAAATTCTTTTCTGATATGCGTTGTCCTTTGAGTAATACCTTGCTTTAACAACATGGTTTGACAGCAGAATTTATTTTAACATTGACTAAAATATTTATATAAACTCTGATCATTGTAATTATTTTCATTTTATGCAAGCTACTTTAAACTGTGTTATTTTCTCAGTTGTTAATGAAATCTAATATATATGTTATATTTTAAATCGATAAAGACCTTGCAGCTTTTTCTAAGCACTTACCTTATGTGCAGAGTGTTATAAAATTGGCTTAGCATATACCATGAGAAATGCTAAGCAGATCTGAATGTTGTATTCCATTATGTGGCTTAAATGGCGACACGATTAAGGGCTATGCCATTGTCTTACACAATAACAAAAAATATTCTTAGCATGCACAGCATGGCGTATACGTAACGTCCTATCCTGCTGTGTACTTGTGGAACCTGTTCCTGTGTGAACCTAAGCCATGGAGTTATTAGCATATTCTCAACATGCTGAGCTACTTAATGATGCAGAAATGTATGAAAGTCATGAATGGAGTTCAGATCCAGAATCCGTGCCAGCTTTAGTCATTGATTATGCATATGTCGCGCATCTTACACAGGATTTTGCCAATTGCTTACCATGAATTTTTGTATCCTGACGCTGCGCTTCGACTATGTGAGTTCATGTTGTGAAATTGATGCCAATAATATTTCGGAATTTATTCAAGTCTAAGACGTGAGCTGCAATATAAACTAAACTATTTTCTCCACTTGCTCTGCTTTTCATAGAACAACAGCTACCATTCATAAAATAAAAGGAACGCACATTCTTTGCGTATAAACCAAGCACGCTTTATCAGCTATATCTAGCACAGTCATAGACTGATTTAATGCTATTAAGAATTTAATTAATGCCCCCATCAAAATCAGTCCTTTATTCTGATTGCCTCGTTCTATTTGTTCGAACTTTTATTTTATTTATTTATTTTATTTTTTTTTTTTTTTGCTTTCCTTTGCTTGCAAGTCACAAAGGATTATATTAAATAGACAGCTAATCAAGCGAAATGATTCTTTCACGATTAGCGATGGCGGGTTATATTTCCTTTTAACGCGTCGGGGTCACGGACAGCAAATAAGGTTTTCTAATTAAATTTGCAAAATGTCAGACATTTTATTTGGATTTCAGTAAAGAAGCAAAGTACTTCAACTTGTAAAAGTTCAGGGGTGATATATTTAATTTCAAGTGCGAGCAAAAAAAGAAACTCATTATAGTCGTAATTCAACAAATGAGTACAAAGCGCCCCCGCATTAAAACTGACACTCAAAATTACTGAGCTAAAAGGATTAAACCATACAGCAAAGCAGCTGTAAATCCCCGAGCCGTGTAATATGTGTACAAGCATACGCTCCAACCAGGTGCAAATTCCCGACCCGGCTATACTTAGAAAGGGTTTACCTAGAAAATAAGTGGCAACCGCTTAACGAGCTTCCAGGATTCTTGTGGCTTTAGCAAAATGTGTGCAGTGTCAGAGGACGGTGCCACAGCACGACGCACACCATTTTGGGGGAAACGCTGATTTATGCAAACAGCCAACGAGATGGGAGTAAATTAACGCCTCTGCAGCCAAAAGTCTGCTAATGGAAGTGGCAACAGTGCGACGAGGCGTCTGAAAAGGCAACAACCTTAAAACCTCACATATTTTGCATTACGCCAGCAGTTGTCAGCAGTTGAAGGGGTCTGGCTGTCGTGTGTGCCCTTTCAGTACATATCAGATTTTTCAATTAAATGAGTGTGTTTTTTTTTTTATAAATGTGTAATCTAATCTTAAATTTGTTGAGTGGTTTAACAGTATTTTTTAATATTCTTCTTCGCAAAAAACGCGTGAATTTCAGAAGGAAGATCTGATTAATATATTGGGATATTGCATATTATTTATTTAAATCCAAAAGGAAGACAGATGAGAAGTTATGAGAACTTAATATTTTATTTTATTAAACTAATGCATATCGGCATGGAATTTTTAGGTGTCTTTCGATTTATGTAAAAAAGATAGATTAGAAAATTGTCGTACATACACATACAAGCATGTGTTTTGAGTAGTATTATTTATCAAATGATTTTGTCCAACTGATAGCCGCCCTCATTCCTTTTCCTGCTCCTTTTGCAATTTTTTATTGCATTTCACTTTATTTTCATATAAAAAGATACTCGATGGCAAAGTGCACAGTCAGATGAGAGGGGTCCTTTGTGCTATCCAAATCTAATCATCCAATTTGAAACTGTCAATGTAAGAAAGCCTTTTATCAAGTTCTTTTTATCAGGGATTATGCTCTACAATAGTCATATTTATGAGAAAACTTTTCGCACTCTGTTTGCCTTCGCTCTCACTGAAAGTGGGCGGCACTCTACTTATTGCCTATAAGAAAATTGATATTTATTGATATATAATCCATGGATTATTAATCAATTTGGTAAACAAACTGGGCCTAAGCCCTATACATATTCATTACACTTTGTGATTGTTCGAGTCATCTTAACTTCAGCTGTCGCTGGCGTTAAAATTAATGTCAGCAGCAACAGTTGCTTTTGTCATGCTTTGTCATCATTGTGGCGGACATTTTGTTTTGAAACTGCCAGACGGAGACGTCAGTTGCATGCTTTTAGTTCAGTCACAAAAGAATGTTTTTTTATTATTTATCTTTCAGTGGGCCCAGAGCTGAGTGACAATTGGCATTGACAAAACAAAAGAAACGGCAAAAGTTATGAAAGCGAACCAGACACAAAGTCCACCCAATCCTGCTGCCACTTAAAGTGCCAATTGGAACGTGCAATTATTTGACTCGTGGGAGCTTATATAGAGAGCTTAAACTTTGGGCCAAGGTAAGCAAGTTCTGTGGACAGGCATGAATGCATCGCGAGTAGAATTTAAATGGAACACGTTTGAATGAATGCATCAAGAAGTGGCACACTAAGGCCAAGACTGAATGCGTGAACAGTTGACTGGATAAATAAGCAAAAAGCACTCAACGGCAACTGCAGAGGCTGGCTCTGTGAAAAGTCCTTGGCCTATGCAGCACAACAGTCAGGACCAGACTCACGCCAATGTTAAAAAGAATATGATTAGATGGGCCACGCTGTGCCATAGCAATCGAAACAAATGATTGTGCTGAATTCAATCGTATACAATAAAAGTAAATTGGGGTAAGGATACCGTTCAAATTGAGACCTCAGCTAACGTGTGACTAATATAAGTATATAGTATATAACTTAAATATATGACTAGTATAAGTTATCCCTAGCTAAGTTCAATTATTTTGCATAGTCATAAATTGTGTTCTTTCTTTTCACATTCATCCGACCAGAAAGAACAGAAAATGTCTTTGGCATACAATAAATAGCTCATACGCAGTGTATGCCACCAGTGCTTGAGACTAATGCGCCAGGCTAATCTGGCCAAATGCAGCATAAGATATTTGTATAAGCCATGAATATACTCATCTGTATAGGCAACCACAGCCCCCCTTCCCCTCACTTCCACCACTCACCCGTCAGTTGGCACCCTGTTGTCATTTTTATTTGTTGCTGGCATTTTTATTTTCCAAGTCAAAGGATTCACGAGATAATATTGCAGGAGCTGCCACAGCGTGCTGTGAAAATTTCCACACATTTCCGCTGTCATATATATATTTTATATACAAAGCTTCAAAAAAGACTGTGATGGAAATAAAGTATATTACTTATGACCCAGCGAGGGTTTTGGCCCGCAGTTGCAATCTAAAGATTCGCCCAAATAAATGCGAAGCAACCATACAATGGTTTTTATAGTGAATATATATTTTTAGAGTTTGTTCAAAAAAATAACTTCAAATTATTTTGTTTTATAGATCAATAGATGTTTTTAAATAGTTGTTTGATTTAGAGAGAGACTTTTTAGATTATAATTTTAGAATACAATAGTTTCTCTCTGTGTCAAACGAATTTTGTTATATGCATTTGTAGGCAATCTTATACTTGCAACAGCTCTAGAAAAAGCGGAAATTGTCAAGCATATATATTATTTTAATTCCAACCACTTATTTAGTTTTTAATTTTTTGTATATTTATTTATTATCATCAAGCACTCTCTAGTTCTTAGCTAAAATTTATCTAAATTTGCCACTCCGCAACATATTTAGAGATTAAGTTAACTTAGGTACATATTTGTGGAAGTCTTGGACCACATCAAAGTAGCCGCAGCAGAGCAATTACTTTGATAGCCACAGTCAGCAGCAGCCGCCGTTGCTGGCCAAGCAGATGTCCTCGACAGGTTGAATGATGGCCATGATGGCATAGACAGTTCGTCTTCAGCACGTTTCTGTGTTTCTTTCATATTTACACAGTGGCCGAGTGTCTGGGCAAAAGAAAGGAAAATAAATGTGGCCACAACTGAAATGCAATAAGGGAATAGGGTTTGTTTGTTGTTACTTATTCGTTTACAGGTTGTGACCAGTATCACTTCATCCATTTGTGTGGGCCAGTCAGGGCGGGAATTGCGCGCAATAGCTTTAAGGTTATTTTCAGGCAGAAAATTCATTTGACAGCCTCTTCCAACTGTTGGCCATTGTTGCGCTCTGGTAGTTGAGGCGCAAATGAATTGCTGTAAACACTCGGGGCACAACTCTGTAGCCGTTGCAAGTGCTTTCTGTTGATTTCCACTGTTTAGCGCTGCTTCCTGCTATTTAGCCTGCAGCGCTTAGACAATGGTTAAGTGTTCCCCCAGCTGTGCACCCCCTTGCGTGGGGTTGCCCTTTTGTGTTGCATCTTTCATGGAAATTTTTATCTTTTTTTTTTATTTTTATATAAGAGTTGTCAGGCGACGAGGCTGCAGTTCTTAATTCATCTCTTGGGGAATTGAATGCACGCATTGTTCGAGAATGAACAGGATGCAGTAGCAGGATATTGCGACATTTGGGTAAATACTTGGTACACGTCACTGACTTTTCGTTGCCATGTGGCATAATTGTGGCTCCTGATGTGAAGTGTAGCAAATGCAACTTGTGTCAGTCATATTTTCTATTTAAATCCCTGCACATGTTGCCGCCAAAAGCATGGCCCCTGGCCAATGACTATTTCCCACTGGGAGACTGATTTACATGCTCAAATAAGTATACGATTTTGATTGTTATTTAACGCTAACCACTATAAACACGTTTTAAATACATGCATCTGCATTTATCCTCATGCTAAGAAACTAAATTAAATCTTTAACAAGAATCTATCTGAATGCACACCGTTTAATGTTTTTGTATATTTTTCTCTTCTGCTATTTTTAACTGCCCAACTAATTTCATTAAACTTCTTGGCACGGTCATTGTCCGGCCAACAACAAGTACTCCTGCGGCGTAATCAACAAGTGGGGCAGAACCTCCAAGCGGCTCTTAATTATGCGGCGAGGAGCCTCCGCAGGGTATCTTCTAGCTGTTGGCAAGCTTTACAATTTGTCAGTGCCGGAAGGGCACAATGGTTGGCTCCATTGAATGCAACAGCTCGGAAAATAATTGTTAAAGTAGATTTCATGGTGGGACAGTAGGGATATTTAATTTTAAGTGCATTAATTGCGGCTTTTATAATTTCTGCTATTTACGCTATACATATTGAATAAAGTGACACTTAAAATAGGACAGAAAAATGTATGAATTCCTGCAATGTTTATAAAAATGAGTTGATATGCAATTGGCAATAGATTTTAGGTAAGCCATTCACATTATTACTCTCCAATTTCTAAGAAAGCATTCAATTTGAGTTCAATTGAATAGACTGAAAGCCAAAGCACACTATTATTTTTTGCTGTGATTTGTTATTTTTAATTGCACTTGAAAGCAACAGGAGTTGTATTTCAGTTTGTAGAGCCCTCCCCTATGTGTATGTGTAGTATATTATTTTCCACTTACGAAGCTCAACAGCTGTGAGAGTAGTGAAAGAGACGAAATTCAGGAGCTGAAAATCTATTACGTTGTACTTATAAACAACTGCTGATAAGGAGATTATTTACAATGAGAACACGCCCACTTCGATTGCCTTTAATATTCCTTGGAGCATTCTCCTCAGGAACTTGGGCTTGCCTGACTTTAAAAGTTTGACAGCTTTATATTCGACATGCACTTTGGCCCAATACTTTGCACACACTGGCAAAATGCAGCTTTTGCCGAATTTTGCAATTGTACATCTTGTTTGCGGTGCCAACATATACTATTGTAAATATTTCAGCTACAGAAAGAGCAAGACCCAATCCCAATCCTAGCGCGGAGAATAACATATTATTTTTGTAGTTGAATTTGGCCAAGGAACTATATTATGCACTTACATTTAAATAAAATGTTTTGCTTGTATATAATACAATGTTTGATCTGCGATAAATTCATTTGTTCTGGCGGCTTAAGTCGGTTTATTAGAAATTGTAAATTATTATTATTATTATTATTAAATTTTGTTGTTTTGACTTTTGATGATTTTCTTGTGTTTGAAGCAACCAAACAGTTCAAACCTATCGCCAGAAGACACTACAACTTGTCCGTCGCAGCGTGTTTGTTTATTCTAACGTCAAACACTTTGGGGTTGGAACATTGTGTGCTTACACATTTTGTGGAGCTTTTTTTTTTTGCTGTACAGTCTATCCAATAGGCACACCTGTTGCTTTCCGATAGCCAACATGTTGAGAGACATTTAAGTATATCTTGAAATAATAACTAAAAATTAAGACCGATTTTAAATTACAAAAGAGTTGAAAAAGAATACCAAAGTAAAACGTACAAATAACAACAAACAAATAAAATTTTTGGTAATTTTAATGTTAGAGGTTAATTTTTTGAATATTATTGCCATTCACTTAAACATACCATTAAGCATACTTACTTAAGTGCATATTAAGTTTTATTTTCAGTGTACACATAAAGCGTGTGCGACAAGAGCTGTCAAAAAGCAATAAAGTTTCATTAACTTTGCTAAAAGAGAGTTTTACAGATAGCGGCGAAATACAGTCACTTTTATGGTGAAAATGTATTAATGAAGCTGGATGAACGTGCTTTTGGCTACTATTGGGGATTGGGCTACGGCAATTTATGGACAGCAAACTTAATTTCAATATTGAAATGTTGCTTTACAGAGCAACAGTTAATGTCTGACACTGTCAGGTTTTTAATTGTAATTTATGTCGGGGATGACAGCCTGAGATTAAGTACACATATATGTTGACATCTGACATGTGTTATACATTCTTCCCGCGCACTCTTTAACATTTACGTTGTTTGCTTAAGGAAATGGCCATCAGATCAATTTTAAAGTGAACTGAAAAACACACATGAATAAGTTTATTGATGATGCAAATCCGAAGTAGATAAGCTTTTAAGCACAATGTCAAGGCGAGTATATTAGCTCAGTGCAATGTGGCCCAACCTTAAAACTGCAGTCATGAAACTTGGAAAAAAAACTGAAGCTAGTCATCATTTAAAATTAGAAAGGTAGACTATCTTAGGCCTTCGAAATCATCAGCATCACAGTCCGCTATCCTTCAAGTCAAGAGGGCTCTCTTTGATCAGTCTTAAACAGAGCATTGCGCAGTCCGCTGGGACCGATTGCAATATTATTACACGTTTTTTCCGGACAACGACCCACTTTTCCGCGAATCGCAATTGGATTGAAAGCGGTTGAGTGGAAATTAAATTGTAAATACAATAAAAAGCAACAATCTCTCAGGAAAAGCCACTTATTTCATATCATGAACACTGTTTATCACCAGTACTTATCAAATTGTAAAATGGATGTTGAAATAACAATTATAAGTTGTACAATTGTTATAAAATGTTAAAGATAAACTACAATATAAAATATAATATTCCTAATATACTAACTCCCTAGCATGCTATCGACTTCAAATTCAGCCTAGTAGCTATAGTTATAAAATATACACTTTAAGTCACAGTGTTTTTCGAAAGTTCAAATTGAAGCTTTAACACATAATTATCACATCGTAAAAAATGCAATTGTTTGAAAACTCATTGCTTAATAGCCAAAACCCCACGAACTACAGACCAACTGTATAAAAACTTTGGCACTTTTAATGAGCGCGTCTTTGCCCATTGGCAATTGCAATTTAAGAGGTTGCAAAAAGTTTTTGTAACAAGTCTTCAGGCCACTGCTGGCTCAAAAACATGAATTTAATGGTTGCAAGAGTTGATAGGAATGATTTTTAAATGGCAATAAGTGCTATAATTTCCCCTGGTGCCAGTAAGTTTTAAGCTGTGAAATACACACTTAACACAGCACGCTAAATATTATTAATAAAATGTATAAATAATTTATTAATTAACTTATATATTTTGGCATAGGTGTTTCAGAAAATACAGATATCTAGTTTTTTTACTTTTTAGCAGGTATATACAAATATAAAAGGCTGTCTAATTCATAAATTTATTGTTTCTATTTTGTCGTCCCAAACACACGCAAAAATACATAAAAATATAGTATTCATAATTTTTCATTAATTATTCAAGACGGTAATAAATGGCTTACGTTTAAATAACTTCACGCTTTAGGTGACAAAAATTAGGTCGTTTATATGTATGGTCCGTCCCACTTCTGCAGTCATTTACCTGCTCTTAATAACAGAAAATTGTTTACGCGTTGCTTCCCTTGAACTTGAAAAGTTTCCGTTGCCTTTTTTGAAAAAACTCAGCTTATTTTTGATACCAACATTCTTTTATGCGGCAAACAAGAGGTCCCGAATTTAAAAATTGTCATGTTTTTTTAATATCAGTTTTCAAAAAACGGGTAATAATCATTACAACAAAAATCAATTACTTTATTTCCAGTCATTTTATTATGAAAAGAAAAATTTCAACGGAAACCCATTGTGCACACAGTCAATAAATCAAGCAAACAAAGCAAAAAAATTTAATTATTTATAACCGTTTGTCACAAGTCATGAGTGTCACATAACCGCAAACTGACGGCAGGCAAAATGTGGTCAACAATGTTCGATTGCTTCGGGTGTATGAACAAAAATAAAGAGCTCATAGTGAAGCAAAATACTGCAGCAGCTGTCACATGCTGAAATTAGGTCTGTCAGTATGTGGAATTCCTACAGAGAGGTGGCTGGCGGTAAAGTGGCACATCCGTTTACTTAGTTGATGTGTTTAAGCGCAATGCCAAAGTATAGATTATAGGGATGAATTAGCGCGAATAAACTCAATTAAATTTGAGTTTCTTTAATACAGTAAAAGAACTAGAAACAGAGTGTAATTTAAATACAGAATCCTTAAAGTTTTCTGACATATTACATGAATATCTCTTGACACTTAAACAGAATACTGGGAATACATTTTTCACTACTTTAACTACGCTCAGGAAAATAATATTGTTTTTCTGGTAATTTTAAAATTTATTAAATTTCACACCTAGCGCTTGGTAAACAAACATGTAATAAATATTCTAGCAAAATCCCTAATGCAATTGCACAAACAGTAGCCACAGTGCGGACCACAAACACTTTTAGAGAGAAATTACACGTCCAAGGAACGTACACATATGTCTATACATACATATATGCCATACACTACATATGCACGAAGGATATCTGATCTACCAACTGGCCAAGGAGCCGTCTTTGCCTCTCGAGCATTGTTAGTCACGATTTATGGTCGCCCTGCTGTGGGCAGTTTTTTTACTTTTTGTTTTTGCTGCAACAAAAAAGTTCACGTGGTGTAATATATGTGGGTGCTGACCGCTCGTAAGATTGTTATTATATAATTTGCTGAAAAGTGTTTTTTTTCCCAACTTGCATAAATAAATGAGCTTAGGTAATATGTGAAAATATTGCATCTAGATGTAGATATGCAAAACTCTATAATATTGCTTAAATCTCATATACGTCGATATAAATTTACTTAGCTTTCTGACTCTTAAAGCTTATTCTTTTTTTTTGCACTTGTAAGCATCCCAACGCTTAAGTAAATTTTTGTTGGAGAATATCTTATTCTTTCAGCTTAACTCTATATTATAACAACATAACGTACATGAAGAAACCCTAAGCTAGGACACCGTAAAAGTAAATACCATTATCCTAACCATGTTCACACTGGACCAGGACAACTGTATCCAACGAGGATTCCACAGCTTGTGTGATAATAAAATGACCCTAAACATTTTTATGACTCTTGCCTCGTTGGCAACAAAACGCATCGAAAAGTGTGCTTATTGTGCAATAGACACCCTTATTTTTCGGCATTCAATAAAAATCTGATGGTATATTTCGTGTTTGATTGCTCATTTGGCTATATAGCAAGATTCCCAGGGTTAAGTATTTTATAATATATAATAAAAATATATGATGCATTATCTAGTACACAATGAAAGTACAAAGGCTTGAAGTACGAGTAAGAATTTATAATTGTCTAAGGAGAGATATGGTGGCCAAAGTTTAAACACAATTTAATCCTAATGTTGATGTTTTATGTTTTTATTTACTTAGTTTTTTGTTGATTTATTGATTGGATTTTCATATGCTGTTTTGCACATTTGCTGTGCGGTTTTCTGCAATTTAAACAACTTCTTTGCTGATGCCCAACTATCTGTCGTGTCTTCTATTCATCGTATCTTGAAGTAGTCATCGTTCTCTCTCATCCGCGTCTTCAATATTTCGGCAAGTGCTGTTTACAATTTGTGTGTTGACTAATCACCTCTCCAGATGCCCGCATCCGGTCTACACGCTGACAGCAGACAACAACAAAATTTAAGTCAACGGACATCGCCTTAACATTGATTTATTTATATTGACAGTGGCGCCAGTAACAGGAACAGACGCACCTTATCAGCTAGTCGTTTTTTATAAATTACACACCATTTATTGAACATCGTATAAATTACTAGGGTAGCCATTGATTGCATCTGGTTTGCAGTGAGTGTAAACAATACTTAAGAAACATTTTAAAAAATTAACAAAATATTCTTACAAATTGACCTTTGGCAAAGGTAGCATGCAAATTTATTTATTTTAAGCGTAGATAAGTATTTCAATTTTGAATTCCCGACAACGCAAAGCAAATATTATTTTATAGAGCTTTGTCACCCTCGTCTAACATTGACATTTTCTGGATATTTTTTACACCCACAGACAGCGTGCTGGCATTTCTTTTGTCTCTGGGCGAACGTGCAGTTTGTGTTAGGCATTGCTGGTTGACATATAACCAGCAGAGTATGTGTGTGTAGGTGAGTTTCTGGTGTGGGTGACTGTGTGTGTGTGTAGGGAAGTCTGAAGTTGGCGTCCTTATGACCAGCTTAAACCGGCAGCTTCACAGTTAGTCACAAAACTATTTTGCCCAAGCGATTTAAAGTGGTAGCTAAAAGTTTTGTGCAGCTTTTCCTCTACGGCTTATCTGCAGTATGCAGCGTGAGGCTTCTACAAGAAGCTCATGTATCTATTATGTATTATACAAAAAAATTATGCTACAAAGTGAAAAGAAGAGTGAGAGTAAAGGTAATTTAACGACGTTACGTTAAATTCCCTAAGGTTAATTGTTATTAATAATTAGAAATGGAAAAGAGAAATTATTTTAAAGGATAGTCAGTATTTCTGATTTATTTCTATGCTTAGCCTAAAACTGTTTCAATTGAAGCTATATGATATAGAGATAATACCGAAGCATTCTTCAAGTTAAGGCACAGATATATCTATCGACTTGGTTGTTGATACCAATGTTCTGTGTAGATGTCTCAATTAAGCCAGGCATATTACAAATTTATACTCTTATTAAATTACAAATGTGATAATCGCTTGGCAAAATATCAGATATTCAAATGTTTTCTTCTGGCATACATAGCTTAACTATACTTATTTGCATTAAATATTATGTTCATTTTGAGATGTTAACCAACTAAGCCAGGTGAAAGCCTGCTCCGTATCTCTTGCGGCTTTCGCTTTATTAAGCGCTTGTTATTAAAAATATTCGGCTCAGTACAAAAAAATAAAGGGCAAAAAAAAAAAATAAAGGCAACGGTAAAGAGTGCATTATTTTCTGCCAACTACAAGTAGTTCATGTTTACGTGCTTGTTATGCCAGGTAAAACTTATGGGAATGAAAGCCAGCAAGCTTACGGAAATCCGCTTGTAACAATGTAAACGGCAGCAAGGGAAAACAGCGGAAAACATTTGTGTAGTCTATTGAAATTAAATGCTTTAAAAATTAAATAGTGCTTAGGGCAAGTGAACCCAGCACAGAAATGAAATTATAAAGAATATTTTATGAAGTCAATTGCGATAATAGCAGAAATATAAATTGGCAGATTAATTATTTTACCCTGAACTCAGTTAAAACGGGTATAATGGTCTGTCTATCCATGGGAAAATATACGAGCCAGAGAATTTAAGTTTAAAACTCAAATCCCTTTATTTTAATTATTTCTCGTTTGAATAGCTGGTACTAAAGAAGTAAGGCTGCTGCGAAAGTTGAACGCTGGATACAGGATATCTCCCAGTCGGCCACTCTGGACTAGAGCACTTGATATTTGTCAAGGTCTGTTGTCATTTATCATTAATTGACAGAACTGAAATGCGTTTCTTGTGGTTAAACAGGCGAGTGGCAGCTCATCGCTGTCCGCAATCTGTAACCCACAGCTCGCCGAAAATGAATTGTTATGCATTCTTTTTTCATTTTTGCTATCAACTGGTCTTCCGTTTCGTCCAGCAAATACCTTCCTGAATTTATAGTTTTATTTATAATTAAAATATTCACACTGTTCACTGTTAAAAATGCTTAGCTGCTATTATTAAGCTCTCTGCTCCGGTGACAAAATATGGTGAGGACTGTTTAACTTTTTTATTATAATTGATAAATTAAAGGTGAAAGGTAGTGAAGGCAAGGTGAAGGCAATTACATATGTGCATTGATGTTCGCAATGTGATAATTGTAAATGGAGTGCAGAAAATGAGCAAGGGAAAAGGGAAACAAATTTATTGAAAGCCAGCTACTGTTGTGTTAAATGGCCATTGTTTACCCAGCCTAATAAAATATTCCCTGCTGCAATTTTATGCAAAGTTCCCCTTTCAATGCAGTGCAATTAAAATCAGCCGCTGCATTGGCTGTCCAGCAGCCTCGTGATTCTGTACTTGATTTGCGCATGGCAAAAGAAATTTATGCATGCGCATCGTTTGATTTCAAATCCTATGCGGATTTCAAAATCATTGAATAAATGAAAATTTGCTCGGCTCTCGATAGAAAATATATGACTTTGATTGTGTTTGATTAAGTGTGAAAATTGCAGTGGTATTCAAATAAATTACACTGCGATACTTTTGGTATTTGGGTAAAATCCTTTCGCAGGCCAGTTAGCGGGTTTTCCATTTAAGATTCGACAATTTTTGCTGAAACCTTATAATTTAAATGAAAGAAGCTTCAAGGGAGGAGGGCATCACATATAAAATGGAGCTGTGGAAAATCCAACCTGCACATGGAAGAACGGGGGAACAACTTTTGATTGCAACTTATTGTTTATATTATATACATGCATGGCTTAAGATTAAATGTGTTAGTAGGTATGGTTAGAATGCTATCTTATATCATTGCCAGTTTCCTTCATTTTTTTTACCTCCCTTGGTTTAGCAACAAATTTAAAATAGGTGTTTTTGTAAATATCATCTTCTTAATTTCTTCTGTCCTTTCATGAAATGTAAATCTATATGTAGTTGAAGATTAGGGCTAAAGCAATCTATGCCACGCATTAAATTAGAATTCATTCAAAATTCGTAAAAGCGGTCTACTCATTTACTTCTGTAGCCCAAAATACGTTTAATAAGCTGTATTTGTTTCCTTTGCCTAATTTTGAGCTGTGCTTTCGGCCAGGGGCATTGTATCAGTTTTATGAAACTTCCGCTAATCTCAAAGGCATTTACATATTCACGGAAGTAATTATAACAGGGCAATAAATTAATTAATATTATGATCAATTTTTTTTTAATTTGTAATCGAATATGGGAAAACATATTTACATATAATAGTTCACTACAAAGAACTTTGACATTTTCCAATACACTAATTTTCATAGTTTTGGTTACATTTGAAATGCAATTCACAATTGTTGGTTTTTCACATTTTCATTTGTCTAAATAAATTTTTAATTGATTTTTCATATGCATTTGACTATTTGTTTATTTGATTATATTAATGCGGTTTCAAAAAAAAATTTTGTTATGTTTGATTATGCGTGTATTATTATGTATGCATATGTCTGATTTTTGATTAAACTTCCATCGAATCCAAAAATGGACTCGGCATCTAAACAAACGATTTTCGCAATAATAAAAAAAATATGATAATTGAATAGAATCAAACAAATTTACACGAAAATTAAATCAAACTAAACAAAATGCAAATTATTATTTGAATGAAGCGTAAAATGCCACAAAATGGATTTAACTTTAGCTGCGATTGATTATGTGGCATTTCATTGTTATTCTAGCTAAAATGTACTACAAATTGTTCTCGTGTCATAATTCCAATCCAATGAATAATTTTCAATTTGTTTTTTAATAAATCGCATTGGAGCTACAATATAAATTAACAAATCATTAATTAATAATATCCACTAGTAAATAAATATATAATAATGATTCGTTAGGAATTATGCGTGGGCCCTTATGGAAACTGCCCATGCACGCCATTTCTGATTTCTTGAAATATCGACATAAAACTAAGAATGCACACTCATGAATATATTTTGCGCACAAATACGAATGTTTCTCATTTACAAATCAAATTCGGTTCAATTCTCAATTGAAGCTAAGTTCTTTATTATTCCAATCATACATGGCTATCATTCGATTCGTGTGCCTATTCAACTTTCTTATTCAAATGCTCTTTTGATCTACTTATAATTCATTTTATGTGACAGATTGGTTTACACCAGCCGCAAATCGCTACCCAACTTCACCAAATACAAATTCAAAAATCGCGTGAATGAAATACTGGATTCCCTTTTCAACATAATCAGTTTACTTGCTTTCTCATTGGCAAATAATATATATCGTATGTTAACGCAATCCCTGTTGTAAATTGGCTTACATGCTAGACATTTTTACTGATATTAAATCGTATAAGTTAGGTTGTTAATATTTCATAGATTTACCTATCTGAATGGATTTAGATAAGCCCATTATATTATTTTTTATTTTGGTGGTTATTTGTATTTTAATTTATAAAATTATGCAGAAAAACTTTATTCGTAACGTACTTATATAAAATTAACTTGCCAAGCTTATGTATTATATAATACAATGGCAGCTAAAAGCATTCCAACATCTATTGATAAATCAATAAAATATTTTCTGTGTTTGTTCATTTCGATATATTATGGTACGAGTGTGACATAAGCTGCAAGTTTTGCCTGTTCAAAGCTGTTGAAAATATTCTACTTTTAGCTGGCGCAACAAAAATGAATATAACATAGGGCCGAGATATATTTAAATTCCAAGCATGTGCAGCGAGGCTCAACTGCTCAAAATGCGGAGCAGCTCAATGTACATAAATATATACATTAAACGTATATATTTGCATTGCTTAGGTCGTCAATTGAAATATGGACAATGCCGTTGTCAGGCAACGGGGGAATAAACTCTGTTCATATTTTGGATCCTTGCACGATTGGCTGAACAAGAAGAATATCATAAACTTTGACACATTTTATGCCATTCCAGTGGAATTAGCAACGCCTTCAACACTGTCTACATTTTTATACTTAGAGCACACAGAAAATCAATCAATTATATTGGAAGCAGAAAACTTTTCCCAGTTATTTATTCACTTTAATGCTCCGTTGACAAAAGGGGGAATAAGGACTTTCAACATCTGTTTGACTATTGCATTTTACTAGGTTCACACTCAAGAAGGTTCGTTTGTCCCATTAGAGAAAAGAGACAGAGTATTGATAAGTCAGTTTCATTCGCCGGCTATGCTATTACTTCTGTTTTGTTTGCTATTGGGCAAATTCTATAGGGACACTTAATCGAGGGTCAGACCGATGTGGGCGTGGCGTTTGGAATTGGAGTGAAACTCTGCAAGCATATCTTGTAAATTGTTGCGTAGCAATATGACTACTCAATATGAGTACAGTCTGCTAAATTTAATTTATTTCATGCAAATCTATGTAAAAGGAATTTTGGGAATTACTTTAAAGTTAAATGAATATTTAGTATTATATGAAACTTAAGGTGAAAGCAGCAAATGCCTTACGAATTTATTTGATTTTAGTTTTTACAACTTGTAATAGACTAAATATTTCACGTTGTTTGGATTATGTATTTTGCATGACTTAAAGAAGTGTGGCATGTATTGCATATGTGAGCTCGAATAGATATTTATGTAACTCTGAAGTAACTTCTGCTCAATTTCATAACTAAAATTGATATTAACTTAAGCTAATGTTCTTCCCATGCGTCTTTTTGATAACCTTAACTTTTCCATGAAAACCGAATGCAGTTGAAAGTTTGTCTAAAGTTAAGCAATTCCTTTGTGCCAAGAAATTGTTTTAAATTCCTGTAGAAACTTCATAACTGCTCTTACAAGTTGGCAAAACTAGCCAAAAGTTGTACAAGAACCACTTTATTTTTTTTTTTTTTTTGTAATGCGCGACTTATTACACATATAACTCATACTCCATGCAGCACAAGAAAATTCTGAATATTTTTGTACAATAAATTTCATTTATTTATTTTGACATTGCCATTGAGGGAAATTATTTAATTTATTGTCGCGAAGAAACCGTGCCTTAATTACCGTAATTAATTGCATACACTTGGTGTAATATGTCTACCGGCAAGCTTTTGGCTTTGCTTGAACAAGCAGTAGTAGTTGGGACTTAAAGAGAATTTTCAATTAGCACCGCAACTGTCATCAGTTAAGCCCCAACCGCAGCTAATAATGAGCCGACAAATTACAGGCATCAACAAAACAAACGAAACGTACACAAACACACAACAAACAAATAGACAAACAAGAAGCAGCACGTGCCAGGATAGACATCTTACTTGGCTGCGTGACATTATATGGCAGCCGGCAATTCCTTTCTTGACAGGCTATATGAATAATGCCACTTGCTCCTAACACAAACTTAAACAGAAGTGCCAACTCGCATAGCTTGACTAAAGTGTCGCGTAATTTATTTCCCACCTCTGGCAAACGACTGACAAATGGCCTGATGATTTGGCCTGACTTTAACTGCAGTATTTTAGTGTCTTCTATTGTCAAGGACAACATGATGATTCCCTAAAGGTGTTGTGTAGCTGTTGACAGTGAATATTAATTGGAGTTTCGTTATGCTACAAATCTGGTACAAATAAACTTAAGCCTGCGATCAAACTTAAGCTAATGATCTTACCATTATGACGAGAAAATGCAAAAAAAGGGAAGTTGGACTGGTAATAAATCAATGAGACAGATGCCACAAATGCAAGTAGTCAACAGTATAAAATCTGAGGATATGAGTTTCTTAATGTGCAACTCCTGTTGCTTTGAAAATGTACGTAAATATAGTTCGATTGTTAAATATTTTATAAAAATCTTGTTTTTAAATCCAGCCCAGCAGAAGGTAAGGTCAGTTTTAATATTCCGTTCGATATGGCGTCATCTATCAAGTGTAAACCTCGTCTCTCCATACAGTCGAAAGTCCCGAAACAACCCAATGGTCAACGGCCGAGTTGATGAAAAATAAAGAAAACATGATTGTGAATTGAAAAATATCTTCAACGATGTCACCCATTGTAAATCTTAAATTACCACGAATCATATTGACTGAGGGCATTAAGGATTGAATCTCGTTATTTTGTTTTTAATAAGTCGTTAGAAATTCAAAAGGCGCCTGCTGTTGCTGCCTCTGCTGTTCACATTTGCATATTTTTACAACTGGGCTGTAAATTTGTCATCAGAAAACTATCAAACAAATGTCAACAGCTGTGGCGCCAAAGTTTTGCTTTCCAGTGGAGACATGCCTTCGCCCGATGCTGCATCCTTTAATGTCTTTAGTTTTGTGACAAAGCAACCAAGGTGGTGACTGGCTTTCAATCCACAGCAAGAAGCCTTGCATGGCTTGAATTATTTTAATGAGCTTTGTTGCAAAGGAAGTGACAATTTTAATGACAAGTCAAAGTTTTTGTAATTAGCTGGGAAAAAAGCAAAGTTTTTTTTTAAGAAAATACACAGCTGGAAGTTAAGATTTGTAAAGCATGGGTAAATAAATTATTTCACTCTAAAGTTGCAGTTAAATTTCCTAAAATTGGCTGTAATGTGATTAACAATAAAGTAGGTTTTTAAAATAGAGTCTGAAATAAATTTATAAAGCAATTAATATAAAAGCTCTAGATAGTGATCAGATCAGACACGGACTTGTAAACATGACGTTCTCTGACTTAAGACATTGTTTGTTTGTCAGGCATTTTACACAGCTAAATGATATTCTAACATATATGAATATTTTTCCCAATATGGAATAAATTATCATGGCAGTGGTGTACGCGTTAGATCGGAGCTAACACTGGCATACAAGCTTCCTGATCCCGGAAGTGCCACTGTCAAAATTTACGAGGCATAAACAAATAAATAATTTCACGGATTGCCGAGCGGCAATGAAATCTTTGCAGGCACACTTAATCAAGTAGAAAATGTTGGTAAAAACGCCTTGAATGATAATCTAAATATTGAACAAAACGGTTCCCATCAATACGATACCTAGCTACCATACTGCTGATACTGCTGATCGCCTGGTGAAAACTGCTACACATGGAATTAATACAAACAACTGGAAACAATTTTCTTCAATTTTATTCGACAAGCTGAACAAAAAGTCTGTCGGTTATAAATAAGTCACTTGAATATATTATTTAAATATTTAACGTGAATATAGAGCAGAAGATGTTCAGACAAATTGCAAAAGAAATCCAATAAAAGAGGAGCAAATTATGCAAGGGCTTGTAGCCATGATTCGCACTGCACATCGCATCGTCGCCCTGCAATTGAATTAATTAAATTTAAAACGTGTTTTTTTCGTTTATTTTACTGTCTCTTATATGCAAATTTATTGGTTTACGCTGGTCGGGCACGAGTTGTAATAAAAATTCCCCTTTTAAATTGCAATTGGCATTAATTGCTTAAGAAAGCGCCACAAATGTCGACTAACGAAGCCCGATTTAAAATGTGAATTTAAAATGCATATATAAATTAATTTATATTATAAGAAGATATGTTAGTTTAATTAATTTTACCGTATTAATATGTTGGATGATAATTTAATGTATCCTTTTTACTCTTATTAAACAAACATAAACGCAAAACTGTGCAAGGCGTATATGCGCCTAAATATATATGGAATGGCAATTTTAAAACATAATTAAATGCAGTTCAGCTCAGCTATAAATATCGAATTTTTCTCATATTTATTTATATATTTAGCGATGTTATTGGTTCACTTTGTTTTTAGCAATCAGAACTCTATAAATCAACTTTACTTAATTACAGCAGCTATTATTAATGTAAATAATATATCTGGGCGATGGTAAATACCAACATTATTCGATGGAAATTCAATAGTGAAAGCCAATTATCAAAATTAATCACAAGCTATTATGCCAATAAATAACTAGTCTGCTCTTACCAAATTTGCGCTAAAGGTTAGCCAAAAGGTCAACCATTGAAGCGGAGATAATTTTTGGATCAGGCAACCGAACCACATGATATAAATTTCCCGCTGGCGTACATCAATCATAAAGATGGATATACATTAGTGCCCTGTGGCAATCGCATTACGGGGGATACTCATTTGTATGGTACGTTTGAGTTGCCAATCATTATATTGGCGGCGGTCTGTGAGTGCTTCTTGTGCTTCTACTTAGTGTCAGATTGTGTGTTCGGCTTTGTTCTATTGTTGGCTGGGCGAATAATACTCGACTTATATAAAGATTACTAAAAATAATGGTATATTGTTTCTAGTTAGTCTAAACCCATATGACATAAGAATATTCTTTTGCAAAGATTTCGAAATGAATAACAAATGTATTTATGCTTAACATTAATAGTATATACGTTTTGTGTATGCTTTACATTCAATACTACAAATATGGTACTTTAGAATTTGCATTTCTGTCTTTTACCTGTAAAAGGTATAAGTACGTTCGGTCACGGACCTTTTGAAGCACATGCATATATGAACTTTCTGTACATCAATATGCCATAATTGAATTTTTTCTATTCTCACTTGCAATCATTACGGCTCTACGTGTTGGCCACATAATCAAAATTGTATTTCAGCTGAAAATTACGCGACTAAATAGAAACAGCATTAAGGGTTGTAAGCA
Source organism: Drosophila novamexicana (assembly GCF_003285875.2). NCBI lineage: Eukaryota > Metazoa > Arthropoda > Insecta > Diptera > Drosophilidae > Drosophila > Drosophila novamexicana. The sequence continues at coordinate 5,531,575 of NW_020824787.1, forward strand.
TTGCCCAAAACAAGTAACAAATGTATCTCCAGGGTAAACAAAATTAAAAGCTTCTGCTGTTCAGTTTTACTGCTGTTCAGTTTTAATTAAAATCATGTCGAATTATTGCCAGGACGTGGTGAGTATTGCTGGCTCTAAAGTTACCCTCATCATTGTGCCCTTGTGTTTATTTATAAATCACATGTTCGTGACTATGAGTTCTTTTCGGTTCTGGTACATAGCCAACTCATGTAGGTAAATCAATGCGCGGAATTAAGTTACGATGGCGGTTTAAGCTGTGCGGCTTAAGCTGTGCACTTTAATTAGAGACAATAATTAAAACACACAATTTACAATAATGACAACTCAGTTCGTTTACAATTCAGTTCGATTACAACTACATTTGTAGAGAATAGTAGTCCTTGCCCGTAAGAGGAGCTAGTTTCACAATTTATATTTTATATTTTATGAAAAAGACAACAGCAACAAGTTTTATTGAAGCTTCATACGACTCACAGAGGATGCGACCGTGGCGATCGTTAATTCTCATCTTGACGGTATTTCTGGTCAACGCACGGCCTGGCAGTGTTCGACGTGGGCTGCTTGTGCTGGGCTTGCACAATCACACCGATATAGCCATGAGCTCGTGGCAGGAAGATTCCTTTCAGCCGGACTCATATTGCTGGCTTTTGCTTGGCAAGCTAAAAAGTTCAGGGTGTCCTTTTTTAAAACTGCTATTTCACAGCCTTGTGGCGCTGCCCGTGTACAACTTTTTATTGATTATGATTGGGTAAGGACTCACCTTGAGATTCACACACTTGCATTTTAAGCTCTCCTTATAGCTGGTACCTTAACAAAAGCGCGTCCTGCAGCGCAGAGCGAATTGTGTTGGTGCTTCAGCCTATCATGCAAAGATCGGCATCCACTTGTCCACTTGATCCACTTGTGGCAACAACTACACCAATGCCACCTTTACCACCGCCGCGTTGCAAGCGAAGACAAGCGCCGAAACCGCCACCGCGCCTTGTACGCCACTCAGTCACCTGTGGCAATAGTTATCCCAGCCAGAAGGATCCCTTTTCCACCTTGCATGGCTTTCCCAATCACGAACAATACAAAAGCCTGCGCCGAAATCTAAAGCGTGTGCTTGAAGGGCTGCAACAGCCACCGACTCCATCCCCACCACAAACGTGGCCATTGACACTGTGCAATTTGTCTCAAATAACTGAAGAGTCGGCCCAATCCTCTTCGACTGCTTTGAGCCTGGAGCTGCCCAAGAAGAAAGCCAAGCCTCCAAAATTGTTTCGCACGCTGTTTAAGCGACTGGGCAAGCCCTTTGTGAAAAAGACCACCCAAATGCAGTACGAAGGAAGTACGGTTAACACAGAAAGCAACGACAGCGTCAATAATAACAGCAACAAAAACGGCATATTTCATCCCATTTGGCAACGTTTAAAATTTCGGTCCAAGCGCAAGCCCGGTTCCAAACAGCCACTGTCGTCCAATATTTCGGATTCGGTTAGCTCCAGTTGCAGTTCTCGTTGCTTATATGCCTCTTAGGCGCACAGAATCGCCTGCTTTGAAATTGTCACGTAAATTTCGTTCAATGGAAAATGCGTGGCCATTGCAGAGCAGGTGGTTCTTAATATATCTTCAACTATATTTTGTTACTATTCATCCACAACATTCTTAAATAAATGATCAGCTTAAAGGCTTTTGATTCTAAGGAAATAGGTCCTCTTTTCGCTATTGGTATAAATACTTACTGTCACATTCAGGAATTTCTCCTTAAAATTTCATTTGTTGCTAGATGTATTCGTAATCGAGCGTTTCTCAAATGAAGTTTAAATAATTTATTTTCAATCCACTTAATCTACACACATAATAGAAGAATGTGTCTAAACTGGTTGTCCGCACATTTTGGCCAACGTGCACTTAAAATTCGAACCTCTACTTCATGAGCTCGTTTCGGTCCATGCGGTCTCTTTTTGCGGCCTAATTTGACACTTAACTAAGAGCATTTGGCTTTGACGTTGAGTTTGTCATTGTCATGGCATGCCTTTGGTATTGGAATCCAAGGGATAAGCCAGCTCATAATCTTGAAGCCGAAAACCAGAGTATCCCATACGAGCTCGCATGTGTTTGCATTTAATCCACTTTTATTGCGGCTTTGGGGAATGCGACCCTCAGTTATGCTGATTGTGTTGACACACTGATTGTTGTTGCCGACCTGGTTACTAAATATTTAAGAGGCTCACAGGTCGTTGTTACCTTTACTGAAACGGAGGGTTCTATCCTCAGATTGAGCCCAAATACATAAAAATTCAATTTGATTTGTACAAATTGACCAGCACATTTTCCAAATGATGTGTTTCGAGTGTCGAATTGAAATCCATTTAATGTGTCAGAAAAAATGCTGAAACTTTGTGATATTAGATTGATTGGATGTAAGAAAAATGTATTAACCAAAGCTAAAACTGTAAGGGCTAGTAAGCTTTTAACTCTTCCCCTTGGCTGTCAAGATGTCCACTTTTCCAATAAACGTGTTTTTTAGCTTTTACTTTCAGCAATGCGAAAATCAAGATATACCCCTCAAATCACTGTCAATTTTCATGTTGCCAATAAATTCATTTCAAACAGGATATTCTATTTAGAAGAAAGAAGATTAAGATACCGACCGAGGACAATGGAAATTTAAATAATGTAATAACCATTAATATGGTTATCTATACATCCTAAACTAGATTCAAGTGTTGAAGTCAAAGTTATTGACTTAATCGAAGAGATTTCGAAATGAGCGCAATAAATAGAAATATAAATAAAAATTTTCATTTTTATTTGAAAAACGATTTACAACCAATCGAAGTAAGCGAAGAGTCAGTCGCATGAATTCATTTTTTATAGCCTAAATTAAAATGATTTTTTTTCTGTTTAAATTTTGTGATTGAGTTTACCGAATATAAACATAAAAATTCTCGTACCACATACGCACGATTTTATTGTGATGTGCATAACAATATTTTTTATATTTATTGCTCGATAAATTAATATTCCAACTTTTTTATTATTTTGACGGAGGTTTTGCTTAAAATATTTGCGTTTGAGATCAGATTATAAGTCAATACGTAAACGAAGGAGCATTAAAAAAACGTGCCAGACAGAATTTTCAATCTTTTCCTTTTTCGTTTTTATACCCTGAACCCATTAAAAATGGGTATAAGGGTATATTGTATTTGTGCAAAATCCAAATGTATGTAACAGGCAGAAGGAAGCAACTCCGTCCCCATAACGTATATATATTCTTGATCAGCATCAATAGCCGAGTCGATCTAGCCATGCCCGTCTGTCTGTCCGTCCGTCCGTCCGTCCGTTTGTATGAGCGCAAGGATCTCAGAACCTATAAGAGCTAGAGAGCTAAAGCTGAAATCGAGCTTGTTTCCGATAATCGATAACTTACTCCGTTTCCAAACAATCGATAAAAATCGATATCGATATTCTGTTTTTTTGGCAGTTTTGGTAAATAATAAGAGCTAGAGTCACCAAACTTGACATATAGCTTCTAAAATAGAATATATATATGCATTTGATGTTGGAAGAAGAGAAGGGAGCTCCCGACTAGAACCTCTTACTTGTTTAATATTATGTCATGTAAATGGCTTGGGTATGCAAAGTAAGTATATTGATTTAGATAAAGCTACCTATTTATATGGCTTGAATAAATCCAGTGGAGAGAGCTCGATTGGGACAGTACTTCGTTTAGCATAATTTAATGAATCTCACTTGAGATACTCGAAAAAATGTGGACTTTGCAAGCGAAACGTTTTTTGGCCAACAACTTTTTTTTAATGAATGCCATATGATAGTAGGGATCCGTACGCCTTCAAAAAGGTATAACATTTTCAAATGAGATTATGGTTACCCGAGATTTTCAAAAAAATTTGAGATATTCAATCCTACCCCAATTTTGGAAAAATTGGTCGATTTGGTTCAAAATTTAGATTTTTATTCTTCTGATGCCGATCGATAGTACTGATCCTTACGAGTCAAAAATAGTATAAAATTCCAAAATCTGAGATTATTTGGCCGAGATAGTCTAAAATAATTATCAAAAAAGGTTGATTTTTCAAACGAAACGTGTTTTGGTCAACAACTTTTTCCAACCCATCAATTTTCTTTATTTTCTTTGAATGCCATATGATAGTAGGGATCCGTACGAATTCAAAAAGGTATAACATTTAAAAAACAGGATATATTTACCCGAGAGTTCCAAAAATAAATCGTCAAAAAAGTTTGTTTTTTTTAATGTTTATTGTATTGAATAAAAAAAATGCATACATTTTTATTACAAAACCGTTAACTTAGGTGGTAAGTTAATCCTGGTTGGCTCAACAGCTTTTTCCAACTCATCAATTTTTAATTTCTTGGAAGTAGGGATCCGTACGAATTCAAAAAGGTATAATATTTTAAAATCAGATTATATTTACCCGAGATTTTCAAAAAAATATTCAAAAAAGTTTTGATATTCGAACCTACCCCGGGTAATGGCTCTCAGGTAATAGCTCCGCGTGGAGATATGACGTTCCAAAACGACATAACTCCAGGCGGAGATATGACGTTCCAAAACGACATAACTCCAGGCGGAGATATGACGTTCCAAAACGACATAACTCCAGGCGGAGATATGACGTTCCAAAACGAAAATGGCTCTCAGGTAATAGCTCCGCGTGGAGATATGACGTTCCAAAACGACATAACTCCAGGCGGAGATATGAATATGGTTAAAATCGATATCGATATCATGTTTTTGGGCAATTTTGGTAAATAATAATACTAATACTAGCAAATAATCTTAACTAACTTTTATATACATATTTCAAGATGTATATATATAAATTGCATCAGTTGATTTTAATCCTTTCGTTCTTCTTTGAGATTTTACCCTTGGGCTATCAAATTTTGGTAAAATGAAAAATAATGCCCTTTAATTATGGCGCCAGAAAACCGAAATTATCGTGACAATCGAAGTGTATCTGACTGCTTTGCATTTTTTCATAGCTATTAATCAAAAATGACAGTTATTTTAGACGGGATAAACGTGATTGATTATTTTTGACCAACGGCAACAAAACGCTTATGGAATTTAGCTTTGTGCTTAGTAAAACTCAAGAAGTAAAAAATCAATGCACAAAATTATTATTTTGGTAACTTTAGGGCTCAGTTGTGGTTAAATTGGGATCAATATGCTTATACTTGGTCTTGTGTAAAATCAATTATATCTTGATTATCCTGCCATAATAAGTCAGTTCTGTTACGTTACGTGAAAACCAAATTATTACACATCTTTTAATATTACTCATTCATTTTTTAAATATTAAAGCTTAACAGTTTATCCAGGCATGCAAAAAAAAATGAATTTTAAGTATTAATTTAAATCCAAGCTGTCAGTAAAAGTAAAAAAAAATTAATAATTTGTTATGTGATAATGCCATTTTAATCATTTTAATGTGTATTTAAATTAATATTGATCCATAATTCATTTTTCGGATTTAACATATTTGCCTGCAGCTTAGGCTTTAAGCTACAAATACCTGTTATAAAACATTCAGCCAAGCTATTATTTTCAGCTTGACTTCGAAAACGAAAAGGCTCCATCTGCAACTCTTAAGGACTTGACATTAATTACACTTAGCAGAGTTGTAATTTTGTGGTAACCCATTTTTAGCCTTTTCTTGGGCACGTCACGTGTTACACGCTCTTTATGGTTGGCCACATTAACGCTTTGCCGAGCTGTTCAGATTTACATAATTAAAAGAGTCGGTTGACAACGGAGCATTCCATAAATGCTGGCCCCAGGGTTACATTTTGTGCCTTTGTTTAAACAGGAGCAGCATCTTCCTCAAACGAATATCCTACATTTAAATAGCTGTAGCTGATAGGCATGTTTACACAGTTATGACCAACACCCAAGCAGTCCTTAAGCATGCCCCAGCTGTGTGGGTGCCATCCTTTAATCAGGTGCTATGCACAAGATGTTTGCTTGCCTTGGTGCATTTGAAGGGTTCTTTTTGTCTGTCGAGTGAAATTAATATATGTTGTTTTTTCGGCGGCAAGTACTCACACAGCTAAGCTTTTATTGCACCTGTCGGTCTATTTGTGTCTATTCCCATAAGCCTCTCAGTTTCAAAGAGTTCCTATTGGAGCTGGGCAAGCTTGATTAATTTTGTGGAACACGTTCTGTTGTTATCATAAATAAGGTTTATATTTTTTATAAAATAGCCTATTTATAATTTGAAATGCAGACAAATTTGGGGCAAAATACATCAAAGAAATAATTGGCCTAGACAGATATTTGTAGCATCAGGTACCCAAAGAGATTAAATTTAAATTAAAGCAAGAGGATTTTGTTATTCATTTTAAAATATTTATTTTGCATACCTACTACTAATGCCTTAGCAGTATACATTCCCTTTTTTGATATTCTAAAAATGACTTCAACAATAAGCATTGAATGCATATAAATTTCCAATGCACACAAATTTGTCATTTAAAATTGAGTGTGTGGCAAGTGACAAAGTTGTTTTGCCCCAACATGAAACATTCTCCATGAGACAGTTTGACATTATATGATAAATGAAGTGCTCCAAAAAATATTAGTGGCTTACTCGTGGCTCAGGATTTACAGAACTTACACAGATACAGTAAAGGAAAAGGAAAAATAAATGTGCATCCGTAGCTTTTCAGAAAAAAATGAGTTGGAAGTGACTAACAAAATTATTAGTTTAAAAGTACTTGCAGATATTAAACTAAGAGTGATATATGTGAAAAAAATAAATAAATTGTGCGTGGCAAGTATTTAACATATTTGAGTACTCAAGCGTTTATTGTAAAAACCATTTTTTTAATGAGTTGAATATATGTGTTGTTATAACAATGAAAAGATCTAAATAATGGGCACAATCTAAATGAGACAATGGCAAAACAGAACGAATGAGCCGGCAATCTGCACAGATTTCTGAAATTGCGAATTGGAAATTTGTTTTGTGAAGCTGTTGTCCCAAGCTGCAGCTGAAAGCATTATTCTACAAAATTAATCGAGCGTATGTACTGTTCCTTTTTTTTTTTTAAAAGAATATCCTAAGAGTCGAAGGCATAAATGAAAATCAAACAAGGCAACATATTCGACTTAATAATGTCCCTTGTTGAGCAGAAATTTTATACAAATTGTGTGTTAGCCGTAAAAACGTAACAATCATTATTGAAAGTCAGTGCATGGTAGATATATTTAAAATAAAGTTTAATAAACGATTAAATTTTGTTTAATAATAGCACGTTACTTTTAAAACCAAAGTTTTAAGTAATTCAAAATGCCTAATAATATTCTTCACAGCGTAAATGTCAAAGATATGTGGAATAGAAAAAATTACAAAAGCTTTTTTCTTATATGTGACATGAGCTAGGGTATAAGAATTGATTTGCTACTCGCACATACCTCAAAATAAATTATTCAAGGCGTTAAATTAGAATATTTCTGACATTTTTACGCTGAAGATGATTGTGAGAAAAGCTATGTGTACATAAAAATACATTTTTTTATATGCACAACTTATTCACACACACTTTGTTCTTATGTGTTGTATAAATACTTATACATTTCGGTGCCTGTATATACTGCTTGACAATTGCTGACTGATGTAAAGTCTGTTATTCGGATAATATGACGTCTGCTTTATCAATCCGCCCGCACTTGTTAGATTCTAAATTAAACATTGAGTTGCCAAAAGGCTGTTGCCATTACGTGGATACAGCCGCATTCACAAGTGCTAATTGGTGCAACCCCTTTAACGGGCTGTTTGATGTCAAGGTAGTCGAGTTTTCAACCGACACTCCGTGGCAAAAAAAAAAAAAATAGCAGGCTGTTTGTCCAGCGAGTGGCTGTAGCCAATGGCCATGTTTGCAGGGTTTGCCGAAAAATTGGTGTTCTACACACCTCAAAGTGAACTACAAGTGGCACTCAATGGATGCATGCAAATCCGCAATGTCCTTGTGTCGAGATGGCTCTGAATGCGTCATGGAGCGGCAAAGTGCGTCAAATGGTTGCCAGGACAGCTGCACATTTTTGCTGGCTATGCAAATATGCAAACTCGCACACAATGCACACATGCGCGCACACGCCCACGCACACAGATAGCTTGGAAAAGATTTTTGCTGACCGCAGCAAAAACCAATATCACATTTTCAAAAATAAATGCAAAAAAACGATTTTTAGTCAACTTTTTGTTTGCTTGTTTTTGGCGGCTCTGAATAAGTACTCTGTGGTTGCCACACGCAATATATACATATTGACAAAGAAATGTATTATTACTTTAAAAAATATGCTTTTGAATAGAAAGATCTCAAACTTAAAACTATTTAATTTAGCTTTGCAAAATGTAGCCAAATTAATTAAAAGTACACAAACAACAAATAACAGCAGAAAACAAATAACAGCCCTACATTTTTAGCTGATTGACAGTGCAAGGTAAATACGAAACAGATAAAATTGGAACGAAAATCTCATTCGATACGACGAAGCAGCTACGTAAGTGAGCAGCTGGTAGTCAACTAACTAACCACAAATGAAACCACAATGCGCCACAACAAAAATAGACACAAAGACAGAGAGAGATATAGAGAAAGAGAGAGACGGAACAATTAATTAACAATGCTGGCCAAAATGCGAATTGGGTCACTATGGGGCATGCTGACGGAGCACGAGATAATTTTGTAAAATTTGTGGACATGGCTCTTGGATTAAGCCCAGACCCTGGAGTATTTGTTCTATAGTATTGCATTGTTTTGCTGAAGGTATCATAATTTCGGAATGCACTATGTGACACATTCAAAAGTTATGACAAAAACGAATCGTGAATTTGAAACAACTTTATAAAAGTAAAAGTTCAATTTAAGTAACTTCTAAGTTTTCAAATATTCTCAATAAGCTCAGCAATTTGATAGAGTTCTGAGTTGAAAGGGTAATCATTCGTTGGTACCTCGAGGTAAACCCTTTTCTTCTTTTTTTTTCCATTAAGATTGTAAAAATGTCAGAGTAATTCGTTTTGCTAACGACATTTTCTGGGAATGTTAATTCAATAAGCCAACAGCTGTGTCTTAAATTTTAAAGTGTCAACAAATAACATACTCATCCGTAAGCACATACTCTTTTTGTAACAGTCAGTTGTTAGCTTTGCCTTCATGTTGCACTTTAAGTAAATGCAACTGAATTCATTTTCATCTGAAATGTTGCCACATCGCGTATACGCCATAGCCAACCACAACGTGACATGAATAGAGCGAGTAAAATGTTGCCACAACCTCAGCAAAGCCGCTGCCATATTTCTGATGTCTTTATTCACATATTTGCTATTCCAAAGGCACTCGCAGCAGAGACGGGCAAATGTAGCTCATGCATTTTGGTGGCATCTCAAAACAAAAAACAGACATATTCATGGTTAGGCTTTTGTATGTAGCCTTCTCTGGCTAAGTCATCTGGATAATTGCAGTGCTATGTGCTACGTGCAGCATGAAAGACGTGGGCATTCAAAGTGATTCAAAAGCAATCAAAACGCGCTAAGAAAATGGTTACACATGCTCAGAAAACATATATAATGTTTTCCACTTTCCCCAATTTGCAATTTACTTCTAGCGTTCTTAAATGGCATTTAACAAACGCTCTCCTAAATATGATTCAATTTAATTTTCGCATTCGCGCATTTAACTATGATAGAAATAAAAGTGCAAAAAAGTATGCTACAGATATTTAGTAAAAGGAAAATTAACTTTGTTGACTGTAAAAATATTTTGTGTATAATTAAATATAATAAATAGAATATAGTCAGAAGGATGTACAGCCAGGTATTTCTTGTTATTTTATTATTAATTTTTATGTTAGCTTATTATAATAATATAATATTTTTATTGCTATAAATATATCATTACTTTTGTTGTTGTTATTTATAATTACTTTTGTTTGATTCATAAATGGGCTTTTCCCAGTAGGAGTACAATTTATTATACGACGCTAGCGTATTTGCACCCATAAGCTAACATCCCCAACAGAGTGGTTTTAACTTTTAACCCAGAAAGTGTATTTAGCTAACCATACTAGAAGTTTATATAACTTGCCGACCAGGCTGCTGACAGGTTCAACAATGCCAAAAGACATTGGTTTGGAATGTGGTTCACTTTTTGCGTTGACTTTGGTTAAGAGTAAATGTTGGCTAGCATTGGGTTATGAAACGCATGAATGCACAATTAGTACAATTTAAAGGTCACGTGTTTGAAGAAACGAGTCGGGAAATAAGGCACCGAAACCCCAAGTGAATGTGTTAACAGTTGACTGCGTGAACTATTGCACAAAGCACTCAAAGGCCAATTTTAAATGAACTTGACATATGCAGCACAGTAAATATTGAAAAATATTCTAAAGATGGTTGATTTAACAATTTCCATAACAAAACTTTAAATGTACTCTAATTACATGAAAAGTCCAAGGGAAAATGGAGGAATAGGGAAGAGTGACCCTAGTTAGATGTCAAAAATGTTCCTAATTTTAGCCTTTTTCTTGCGTACTTTTCATTTCAGCTCTTTTTTGCAATTCAATATTATGACTTTTGAATTTCCATTAAATTCAAAGTGAATAAAATCTTTGCAGGAAGTAGATTCAATTGTTGGCATATTTTCATTAAAAGACCAGCTGCAAGTTTTGTTTCATTTATACATGTCAACTGGGAATTTATTTGACCGAATACAAATGCCTTACATGAGGAATGGCGATAAATAAAACACGTCAACGAAACAGAAAGCAATTAACAACAAAAGCAAGCTACTGGCAGTTACAACAAGAAAGAACAGCAATAAAAAAATTTTGTTGGCCATACTTCAATTTCAGTCTGCGGTTAGGAGCTTAAAAGGGCAACCGAAAAAAACGCAGCATAGTTCAAATTTAAGCGATAGTTGAGCATAAATTTTGTAAAGACTTAAATATATTATTAAACACATTCCTTACAGCTGATGTCGTAATACATAAATATATAAATATATTTCTTTATATTTCTGAACTTAATACTTCTTCTTAGTTTCCCCCTTGTTTCTGCTAAATATGTTAACACAACAAGCTTTAAATGAAAGCCAAACGACTTACATTTAATAACTTTTTAAAAAGTGAAATGGGAACATAAAAATAAAAACTATTCAAAATATATATTTTTTCAACTCTACTTCTGCTTCCGATTATTCGTGATTTCTAAAATAGATGTGCTGTAAACTGCATTTCTATATCAGCTAAAACACTGCTCCCTTGGCCCTGAACTTTTCGATGTGACAGCTGTCGCCTTTCAATAAACTGTGAAAACCCAACCAACGGCCACAAACGCATAAAGTTTAAAATGTGTACAGTAGCCCGCGGCATTCATTAAAATGCAAATTCGAAATTAAAGCAGTTGTTGGTCAAAGTCTTTTTCGCAGCTGTAAAAACCACTTTAAAGGGTTCCCGTACAGAGCAAAGTTTGTCCTACAAACTAATCGTGGACATATAGTTGCGAGCAAACCGGGTTTCCGGGTTCTTTACAATGGATTTAATTTATAGTCATACTAAGTTTATTCTAGTTATATTTATGCAGACAGGTACAACACATTCGTATCCAAATTTAGTTGGAATGGATTGAATCATTTCAAAAATATTTTTCGCTTATAATGGTGTGTTAAGTGTATTTAAATAAAAATTTATTTTTTATTATTATATTTATCTTCTGAAGGCATTGATTTTACTTTAAACTTGTCTAATTAATTTTTTATTTTGCTTTCATCAGCAATGGAGCACCCTCAGTTTGCAGAGCATCGTTGTCGACAACCACATGCGGTGGAGGTGCACCTAATTGCTCTTAATTATGCATAAAAGCAGCAACCAGCACCAGTTCCGTGCTCCGTGTTCCGTGTGTTGTGGAAATAGAAAGCTTTATCAATGGGTCAGACCGAGGAGGGGCAAAAAGTTGGACCCACTGTATGCAAGAGTGCGGTTATGAATTGTTGGAATAGAAAGCAGACTTATTGTCTACGAAGTTTATGAACAAGATGCGTTTTCCCCAGCACTTTTTCGTTTATTGTTGTAAAAAAAGGAAAGTCCAATAAAAATGATGATATGAAAAACCATTTAGCTGTAAGTGTTTATAAGAGAAGTAATCCAATTTTCAGGCTGGAAATGAAAATATCTGGCTGTGGTATTTTTGGGTTTATTAATATTATTATATTATAATTAAATCCGACCAAAAAGCAGATTAGTGAAAATAGTGCACAAGCTCATCGATATATCGAAAACGAGATTTGGTTCACATATTAATTAACAGAAGAACACATGTAAATTACACCCTAATTAATTTTAAACAAATATTTTAAGTAGCCACTGATAACACATGACATCTGAACCACGTTTTGTGAAAGTGTGCTACAGCGTTTCTGCTCTCTCGTTTCGGAGTCCCTTATCTGCAGCAAAAGTAAATAAACACTGTGTATAATATATGTATTTATACATCTATATACGTTTATTTCAAACAATAAAAATGCGTGCATGTTTATATTATTTTCAATGCTGAGCATTGCTGAGCCGAGCAATTTAGTGTTTAGTTTTGTGTTGCGCGATTCAAGCAGCGGTTGTCGCATACGAGTGAAAAGAAAACACAGGCAGAATGACGAAAAAATTAAGTGTTTTATTTCTAGTTGCAGTGTTATATATAATCACGGCACAAGCGAATTTATTGGAAATACTAAGAATACAAAATCAGCTTAAAAACTCATATTACGACATTGAAAAGCTGCAGGCGAAATATAAGAGTAAGGTCGAGGAAGCAATCATAATGGAAAAGGAAACCACAATGCAAGATCTGAAGATCAAAATAAATGACGAGCTGTTAAAGTGTCGAGAACAGAAATCGGCTTTTGAGGTACTTAACAAGATTTACTCAGAGCAAATCATTGAGCTGCAGAACAGGGCCAATTCAGATGCAGACATGTTGGCGGAAAAAGATCGTCAGATCGAGGAAGGACTGGCTACAATAGCTACCTTTACGACAATCATCAACGAGCAGGCCAAGCAAATAGAAATTTTGAAAGACGATGCCGCAGCCAAATCACAAATAATCCTAAACATGAATATCAAAACAAAAGACATTGCAGATACGCTAAACAATTTGAAAGATTTCGAAACCACTACGATATCGGATTTTGAAGCCAATAGCTGTCTGCCATTTGGAGACTCTTCGGATGTGCATGTAATAAAGGTAGACGAAGGAGATGCCTTCCCGGTGTCCTGCGATTCCCGCTTGGATGGCCCCGGATGGACTGTTGTGCAGCGTCGCCTGGATGGGAGCGTTAAATTTAACCGAAGCTGGCTGGAATACCAGAAGGGATTCGGTAATTTGAGCGGCGAATTTTTCATTGGACTCGATAAGTTGCATCGCATAACCACGGCCCAGCCACACGAATTATATGTGCACTTAACCGATTTCAACAATGAGAGCAGCCATGCCTATTACGATAAGATCGTTGTCGCTGGCGAGAGCCAACAATATGCACTGTCCGAGCTGGGTGAGTACTCCGGCAATGCTGGTGACTCGATGCGCGATAATGAGCACCAAAAGTTCACCACCTATGACAGGGATAACGACCAGAGCGAATTTAACTGCGCCCAGACCTGTTTAGGTGGTTGGTGGTACAACAACTGCGGCTTAAGGTTGGTCAATAATCACATGGGAAATTTTGTTATGCTCTTATCGTTTGTCACGTATTTTGTTTTATTTTCAGCAATCTAAACGGACAGTACGCAAAGCGCGACGAGTATTATGATAATTCCGAGTATGGCATATTTTGGGATGAGTGGCAGGGACCGGGGTATACCCTGCAATCCGTGCAGATGATGATCAGACCTAAAATATTAACAGATAAATGAACAGCACAATGAATTTAGATGCTCAACACTATTTGCTTGAAAGTAGCAAATGAAATATGAGACAATTTATTTGGTAAATATGTTTAAAAAGTTCACCAAAAATAAATTAGTTTACAACAATGATCAAATTTATGTCATTCAAATAAAGTAGGGCTATAGTATAATTATTTAAGGAACATCTTTGTAGTCTGTATGGCTGACAGTTATATGGAAACAAAGCTTACCACAAATCCAACTGTCAAATTATTACGTCTACGCCGCAGCACATTATCCATTTTATGGCAGAACGGGTCACAGGCAGGGGCTAACATCCAAGTGGAACAAAGGCGTAGCGCCATGTATCACGTTCCGGTAGCTACGTGTGATGCTGCCATAACTGGGGGCAACCAAAAAATGGAAACAGGTCGTGCTGCGTGAGGTAGGTTTGGCCGTTGCCCGACCTGGTTACATGATGCTGTTCTACATTTGGGGCGTAGACAAATACTAACCACAGGTATGTGGTCCTAGTCGTCTGTCACTATGTCATCGATCAAATGTCAATTTGGTTAAATATTCATTACCCACCGATGATACGGGAATAGAACACAGCTGGAAGTTGACCCTGCTGAAAACAATTTTGCCATTGTTGTCATTTAACGGTGCATGAAGTAAACCTAATTTTGACGTTAAGTTTATTGCTCATACGCCACGTTCAACGCACACAAAACAAAAATGATTTAGAAACTATAAAACTTATTTCCAATGTCATTAGACGGCTTAAATCTAAATTTAGCATGCTGAAAACTATATTTCTGTTTTACATTATCTTATATATAGAATATCCGAACGTTCCAAAAACGCATGTTTATTGCTTCCCACATTTTGGTATAGAGAGAATCACACTAGATAATCAGTCTAAACATTTCATACTCATTAAAGCACAGCTTATATTTATCTATTTGAATAAAAAATAAACTAAACATTTGATAAGACAGATACAATGAAAAGGGGACGGCAACAGTTGTCTGAAATAAAATTCACATACGATAAAATAAGCATCATTATTTAAATGCTTATAGTCAAACATAAATTTACATACAAATACATATATAAACTTATATATGCACGTTTCGGTTCAGCACATATCCTGCATATGTAAATAAGCGTAAAATCGAATTTCGGCACGTGTGTACATTTTCCTGTCGGCTCCTTTTATTTTTCTGGGGGCTGCTGTCAGTTGTCGGCCGGCTGCTGAGCTTGAAATTTGTTTACCTCTCACTTGAAACTTCCAATCAACGCTCAAAGCAGACGAGGGCAGACTGGCAGGCAATTGATGCAACTGCTCTTTTGATCTGTTTAGCATTCTTGCTTTGACATTGAAGCTCATCCGAAAAAGGTAAATTGGTTCACTTACATGTACCAGGTCACACCTTAAAGCTTAAGGCTTAACACATTTTTATTAGTATAGCAGAAAGTGAGGTTGGGGATATTTAATGGGAGAGACAATATATGAAGAAAGATAATTACACTTGTTACGTTTTCACACCCTTTAAATGCAGTAAGAATCTTGAACTACAATAAATACCTTATACTGACAGTCAATTAATATTTATAAGGTGGCACAGAACTAAGTGGTTAAATGTGTCAACAGCAAAAATGCTTTAGACATGAAACATCTCTTTTCTTAACTTATCAGCCCCAAGGCTGAGCCAATTCTAAGGGCGAATTATACGAAACGCGAACATGCATGGCGACATACTTACACATTGTGAATTCAGAACAGAAAACTTTATGCTTTCTGAGAGTGAAAATAAATGAAAACTCACTTGTGTACCGTGGCGCAATTAGGATAAAACCTGACTAGATGATTTAAATACTTTCAGAAACAACACTGAAAATATCTTATTAATTTCTCGACCTTCATGAGTTTACATTCTTAATGGTTTTTATGGTTGTTTGCTTACGGCACATCATATACGTCATTTGGATAATCTGCAACAAAAGCAAAAACTTTGCGCCGAGTAAAGGGTCAAAACAAAAGAAAACTTAAACACCATTTAAAAGTGTAATTTTTGCTTCTTAGATAAACACTAGCAGCAATTTATATATTTAAAGTTCACTAGCACTAGTTTGGACTTAAAGCTCTATTTATAGCAGGCGTTTTACATTTGAACGATTGCTTGCCGAGTTCCATATAGCAGAGTGGCGCAGTGGAAGCGTGCTGGGCCCATAACCCAGAGGTCCGAGGATCGAAACCTTGCTCTGCTATGAACAGCGGTTTTTTTTTTTGCTTTGCACAAAGTTAAAATGTTTGTTGTCTGTTCATATGAACGTAATTGTTGAAGCTAGAGAATTGAAACTGTCAGAGAGAGTGTTGGTAGTATAGAAGAAAAATTCCATCAATGTCATATACTGTCTTAAGTCATTATTTTCGTAAAGGACTTTTCGACTATGACGGCAATATATGCATGTGTTGATTAGTTTGCAAGCATTTGCTTTTAAGGGCGTGACCAATAGCCTTTTGGCAATTTAGCAATCTAAACAACACATAATTTAACTACAGTTTATTATGCAAATTTTAATTGCGTAATCTGGTCAAATATTTGCATAGTACAAATAGCTTGAATACCGAATAAAGAGAAAATGCTTTATTGAGTAAATCCTGCTCGAATTCAGAATAGTTTGACTTTAACTGTCAACCGCAATGTAAACCTTTTACTTTTTCGTTTGAGGACATACAAGTTAATAACAAAAACATTATATAAATCTGTTTAGATTTGTCAGCTTTCTTTCAAGTTTTGTATTTTGACAGTCCGATGAACACCTTTCGTAATATAATTACAATTTTGCAAAAAAAAAAAGGCATGCATACAAACATTAAGTGACGAGAATTCGATGACTTTGTCTTCATTATAATTATTAACAACGCATATATGCATATGAGAAGTAGTCAGTATGTAATCATTGACGTATTGTCTTGGGGAAAATTTTGGCACATGATAACATTTTCGTTTTAACAAAAATCCATTTAAATCTTCAGCTGTGTAAGGCAACATAAATTTTTATTCAATAATGTATAATGCTTCCCCAGTTTCAAATATTTTCAAGAAGCAACTGTAAAGTGCCTCGAGCATTTTGTATAAGTGCACTTTGGTGTTTTATTAAAATTGCTAGCTGGATGCTGTAAGCCTCGCGAAATTGCCAATATATGTGTTTGGGGCTACACTTAGATTAATTTTTAGGATCCGCAAAAATGAGTTTATGTAAACAAATTGATAGCAGTCCCCGCCCAACCGTTTCCAAGTGATTTCTTTGCTAAGAAGAAGAAGTAAGAGAATATTTCTGAATGTCCTCAACTGTCGTCAGTATTAAATTCCTTTAAGCAAGACGCATTCCTTTACAGGCGCAAGTTCCTAGCTTACTTTGCAGGAACCATTTTGAATAGTATAACTATTTATTGCTTAGCTTCTACAATTTGTAATTCAGTTTAATAACTCAGTTCTCAAAGTTCAATTTATTGCAAATGCACTTCGTAATATAATACCTAAAGGTTCAAAACAATAAATAGTTATTACAGCATATGCTACCCGCAGTAAATTACAGCAACCCACTGGTAACAGAGTTTCACACGTTAAACTCGAAATATTGCAGTAGTTTCCTCAGATAGCAACTGTGTATAATTTGTGTGACAAAGTTTGTCATGCGAGCTAATGCAGTTAGTGCATCGGTTGCGCACACCCAAATATCCCTCTTTGAGAGAACAGAAATGAGACTGGAACTAGTTTCGAGGCGAGACTTTACCCAGCAGCTGAAATATTTTCAAATTTGCATGCTAATGAATGGTGTTAAACCGTTCTGAATTATGAGAAAGGTCCATGTGTGTGCAGGACTTATGTATGCAAGGACAACGAATATGAATTTTCAACATTTTCAATGGTGAAAATGCGACCCGGTTGCATGCAAGCATGACATCACAGATTAGCTGACTTAATTGCATGTCGAACTTTTCAGTGGCAGCCAACAGCTGAAAAGATTACTCACTGATTGACAGATCTGGGGCAGAGCTGGAGGAGAGGAACCCAAAGCTAATTCTGAAATCGAAAGCTGTTTTTGTCAGCTAGTTACAGCCACAGCTACCAGTCAACAGGTCAACCAACTCAATATACGTAAAGTATGCTAAAAAAAGACAACCTATTGACTTGGCCGAAAGTGGCGATCTAACAGTTTATGCAATTTTTGTTTTTATCAAGAGATATAACCCTATAAAAAACCGTTTAATGTATGTATAAATACAAATGCTTTTGTTTAAGGCAAGTGGTGTTTCTTTAAATAGCCAGTGTGAAATCATTCATGACTTATTTTTAACACATTAACAGATCTATAAGATATTATTTTATAGATCATTTATCGACATCCTCGATAGTATAGTGGTTAGTATCCCCGCCTGTCACGCGGGAGACCGGGGTTCAATTCCCCGTCGGGGAGAGGAGTTAAATTTTTGTTCTCGTTGTTTTAAAAACTTATTTTTCTAGTTATTTAAAAACATTGAGAACTGCGATAAATAAGTTTAATAATTTGTGAGAAATATGTTAATTATGTTTGGGTTTAATCTGCTAAGTGTTTATAGCTGTTAAAAAACTCTCTCGGGGGGGTTTCATTAGCGTCATTAATGCATTGTCAATTTCACTCCTCTCTACGGATATATTTACACTGTACTAAAAACGTTTCCACCGTAAATATTATCTTAACATGTTTTTTTCTCGCTATTGCATATAAATTGTTGTCAATTAGTTTAATTATCGTACCAACATTTTTCTTCCCCTTAAACTTATAAAGTGAAAACGGGTATTGTTTCAGGAATTCTTGGAATTTATCATCAGCATAAATAAATAATCGGTCCACCTTTATGTTGATTCAACTTTACCGGCAAGAGACTGTGAAATTGCCTTGCAATAGGTGTTTAATATTTAGTAGCATTTTAAAAAATTCGAAACAGAAATATCCGTCCAAGTCGCTTTATTTGACTTTCTGTACAAGCTGTCCACATTCACATGCTATTTCATTTCTATAATAAATTCAGAATTGCTTACCATTTTTTATGTTGTGGCACGTGATTACTCCTTCGCATAGTATAGCAACAGGCATATCAAATACCAAGAAGGGTTGGATGCACACACCTGTTTTTTATGCCCCTCACCTGTCAGAATTCCAATAGATCAAGCACATGAGTATGTTTATGACCCTACTTTAAAAACGATGAGCGGCTTGAGTACGCGAGTAGCATATAAATTGAATCTTTGAGTCTCAAAACAATTTGTAAATATTCGGAGCAATACACCCATCAGATTTTCGCCCCAAGATAATGCGCCAATAGATGACAACTTGAGACAATTTATCTTCTAACATTGACTTTTTATTAAGGCCCATAAATAGAATGTTGATTTGCATTGGCTTCCAAATTTTATGACACTACAATTTTGTGACTGCAAAGAATTTTATTTTTAAAAACAAGTAGCATTGTAGAGTCATGTTAAATGCTGTGTCTAAAATGTTGCTTAGGTTTTTCATTTTAAGGTGATGACAATCAATTTCTGCAAATAAAGTTGTGCCTATCCAAAAATCCTTTCTAACAATTAAATCCACGTTTTATAAAAAATGTAACGTAGAAAGAGTTAAAACTTTGCTGTCAAAGCAAATATATGTTAAATAGATCAGAAGAGCAATAACATCAATCGCTTGTCAGCTTGCCTTCATCTCCTTTCCTGAAAGGTAAAAAAATTTCAAACAGGCGGGAACCCTTGAGAAAAATGCCACCTAGCGCAAAATCAATTTTCTTTGCGATTTTATATGTGTATGCTGCCAGGTGTGCCAATAGAGTGTAAGGAAATCCTCATTTTACAAGTACATGGATATTTTAAGGGGTGTAAATATATGTAATAAAGCTACCTAAAATGTAAATGTACTACTCGCTACAAATCCATTAATGTATTGTGTCTATGCATGGGCCTACTAGGCGTTCGAATATTAAAGCAAAAGTCATAGTTGGATTAACTTCAGAGGAAACAATAAAGTTTGAGTAGTTCAGAATGTTAGTTACAAGTATTGGGAAAAGAACTCCAAGGCCCTTAAAGTGGTAAACTTATCTTACCAGACAATACCCTAATGAATTGACATTTGATTGAAGGAGCAGAGACGGCACCTGGAACTAAGACAAGTCGTACGTGCCACCAGGCTAATCCTACTGATTCAACCCATGAGCATTCTGTGTGGTTATTGTGGGAGGTTACAGACTATTGCAACTCGTAGAGCATCCCATTTTGTGCTTTGAATTAAGAACTTGAATATCGTCCTCTAAAAAATTTCGCCTAGCTTAGCATTTACCAAGGCTGAAAGTCTGCTTTAAATAAAATAAAGCATGTATGTAAATTCTTTCAAGTCCTAAATTTACGAAAAACCTTACATTCACAAAAGCTTTTATGCGCAAAATGCCGACAGTTGCTATTTCTTGTTTCTTGCCGAAGTCTGACTCAAAGTAAATGACCAAGAAAGTTGTGGCCTGAAATCTTAAACTGTCAATTGCACGAAGACAGGAAACTACATTTCAAGAGGGACAAACTATTTATTTATTTTGTTTGTGGGTGAATACTTGGGTCAGCATATATTCTTTAGAGAGAGAGCTTTATATAAAGGACGGTGTCATTTAGCTCTTTTTGTTTTTATTCGGACAAACAAAAAGTTCTTTTGAAAATATAATTAAAGGTATAAGTTTGCTTGCAAATTTACCAAAATCGAAGAAACAAAACTTTTACTTTGAATCAATTAAAGACTATTTAAATATATATTTATAATTCGAAGTCTAACACAAAGAATTTTTAGGCAGAACTATTTATTTACCGAGCCTCAATTGAACAAAAAACGCAAGACACCTTTTATATATATTTTTATTCAACTGAAAATTAGGGAAATGTCCCTATTTATTTACATACATGCAAACGACACTGCAGTCCATCAACCATGTATCGAACAGGGAAAGGACTGCGATCGTTAAATATTCCGTGTAGTTGTGGGTTGGAAAACTTATGTAATTTTAGAAACTTTAGTACTTTGCTACTTAAACCTTTTTGTTCCTCAAACGCATAAATAACTGCAACCTTAAATGCCCCTCAAGTATCACAATCATATACAGAAGAGAAAAAGAGAGAGAGAGAGAGAAGAGAGAAAGAGGGAGTAAAAAAAGGACAACCGAGCCCGACAGAAGCGGGAGTGCTTAACCATTGTCTAACCGCTGCAGGCTAAATGACAGAAATCAACGCTTAACAGCAAAAGTTAAGAGAAAACACTTGCAATGACAACACAGTGGCACCCCAAGTACTTACAGCAATCATTGGCGCCTGAATCGCAGTTGAAAAAAAAAACAATGCCCAGCAGTTAGAACTGTCTGTCAAATGACTTTTGTCTAAGAATAAACTTACAGCTGTTTCTCGCTAATCCTTCGGGGCATATTTTGGCTAGCCAGACTGGCCTACATAAGTAGCTAACGAGAGAGACAAGCTATTCCCATTTTGAATTTAAGTTGTGACCCCATTTATTTATGTTATTGTGACTTTTGGAGTTTCGGCAGCTTTGAAAATATGACGCAGTCAAATGCAGGTTAAAAAAAAACTCTATCACTCACCTGCCTGGCAATCCATTTTTGCTTAGACGGGTATTCTCTGACCTTATCAAAAGCAATTTCACAATGTCAACCTCATGAGGATTGCTTTCATGTGTTTGCTAAGCTTGTAGAGGACCAGCAAATATTTAGCTTTTGCGAATAAATCTTTTTCTCAAAAGTAACTAGAAGTTCAATTCAAGTTTTTTTTGAAGCAGCACAAAGAATCTGATGTTTTTTTTCTCACATGTGAAGGCAAAATGAGAAGCCACACGAAATCTAGCTTTGAATCAAAGTGAGTACCGAGTTTAAATAGTTTTACCTATAGTGTTTTTTTTAAATTTATGTGTTTGCATTCGTGCAAATAAAATTTAAAGCGGCCCACTTAACTGAATTTGTTGCTTATCTTTCACTCATGAATTATGGCACATTGCAATTCAAGTGCCAAAGGATATAAATCTGTGTTACCCGTAAAGTTAAATCCTGCCAGTAGTTAATAAGAATGCCAATGAATTGTCAGCCAAGCTGTTAGATAGTAGCTGATTCTAAGAGCCTAAGCTCGTGTTCTTAACACAATTTATGAGTACCCAATTTTCTACCTATTTTCTAAGCAAAAAACTGAGTTCATGATTTTGACAACATGAAGAGAAATTAACTTCATAACATACAAAAATTTACATTATAAGCTTGCCAGCTGGTTATGACAGTTCTAAATACGGTGTATCTCTTAGTCGGGCACCTTTTACTAGGTCACAACTACTTGTTATATTTGCATGCTGGCAAATAAACGCGTCATGAGTTTAGATTGTTATGACAAATTTCGCCGAGCTAATCAGTTCCAGGGGCCGTGTGCCTATTCTGATTGCTGTGCTGTCTAGGCCAAGGACCCTCCGCGAACACAAACCAGCCGCTACTTGGGCCTGGTGAGTGCTTTGTGCACTTGTTTGGCCAGTCAGCTGTTCACGCATTCACTCTTGACCCCAGTGTGCCACTTCTTGACGCAATCATTCAAACACGTATTTGCATTTCACTCGATATTCGTTCATGCGTTTAATTTTCTTGACCCATTGTCGATATTTTCTAACTTTTTTCCACAACCAAGTCGAGCTCTGTAGTCCACCTGTAAGCTGTTTCTCATAGGTAAGCCGTTATTATTGGCAACATAATTATAATTGGCCCATTAGTAAGTACATAGAAAAATCTATTCAAATCTAATATAGTGCTACTCTCATTTCAAAAGGTTCATTAGGCTTATTCGTAATATTTAAAGCGGAGAATGAATCTCGTTTGGATAAAAACTGTGTCTATACTCTTTTTTGTTGTATCTCTGTCGCAACAACAAATTGTGCATACCTTTGTCATCTGAATTGGAATTTTGATATTGTTATAGAAGTCCAACAACACCATACACATAAACTTATGCGGTTTGCGTTTTGTAGAACACATCACAGCTGCGTTTTCCAATCGTACGATTTTGTTTTGATTTGTAGTTTGCTTTGTATTTCTGCGCACGTTTTTTTACCATGAATAAATAAAGTTGGGATCAATATGCAGAGTTTCGTCGTCATTCGCATCAGATAAGCCCCAAACACTGCGTCACGCTACAAACATTCAGGATAAGCAATCCGCTCCAGCCCAAGTCGAATGCGCAACTTATCCATAACCAATGTCTGACACTGGCAACTGATGCTGGATTTTGCTTTCCTTTGTGGATGCTCTGCATGCATCATTAGGTAGCTTAACATGTCAAGAATATTATTATGAGTGGGAATCTCACTCTTACAGATGGTTGTGAGGCACACAGACTCTATGCAGCGTTGCGGCATAGAGTCTGTACGGATTAATACTGTGGCATATTATGTAAAACAATGGAAAATCTTCTAATCACTCCGTCTCATAAGCCAAACAAATGACAGACCCTAAATGGACAATAGCTCAACTGAAATTTTGTTTGTCGCTACCCTGACCTTGAATATAAATTTGTACTTTTTAATTTCTCGCCATAACAATATTAAAGCATTTAAATTACTGAATAGCATATTTATTTAGTGTACATATGTAGACAATAAAATGGTAGACAATCTATCATTGAGTAATTCACGGAAGAAGCCCCACAGCAATCTACAGATTTACTTGGCCTGGCATATAAATAAAAATTATCTATTGTACCATCCGATTTTTCTGGCTATTACCATGACAGTAGACATTTATTGACAATGTGAATTTACTTTGTCATATTTTATTGACACGCGTAAATCCTAATTTCTTTTTTTGTGATTTTATTAAGAATAACAAACCTTATGTGACTCAAGGCATCACCCTTGTTCTCACTTTGGCATTTTACTACACAAAATATCGTAGTTTACATTGTTGTCATAATTTCTCATTAAATTTTAAGGAAGAAAGAGCCTTTGTAAATAGCTTATACGACTTTGCTTATTTAAGATTTGTGGTCCTCGCACAAATTTATTTTTAATTAGTTTTAGAACATATGCGGGGCAATATGTGAGGCACATCATTTTTTCGTGTGGAATCAGAGTAAGACATACTTATAGGGATTATTAAATTTCCAGCCATTCCTTGCGAAAGTTCAATTAAAGTTCTGTGCAGTATTCGAAAGGGGAATTCCAGATTCAATTCAAAACTTTGTTAAAAGAGATGTCGACAAAGTAATTCGCTGTCTGCCTACAGGCTCAACAGCGTCTGTTGTTGGTAAAGCCAAATTATGATTTAAAGGAATTTTAGCTGAAAACGTATGACAAAGTGTGTTACAACTTTTAAAGTAAAGGAAATTCAGCATTACTGAGATTGCTTAAGTTTGGTTTGGAACATAAAGAATATTCCGACTGCAAATCTGCGTTTATGTACTTTATATAATCACATGTTTAATACTAGCCCAACGACATTTGTCGCCTGATTCACAGATTTCACAATTGATATTTCTGTATTTATTTTTTTGGCCTCGACCTTTGCTAAATTTCAACAGGCTTAAATATTCTCTACAAGTGAACTTTACCACCTGATGGAAGATTCCAATTACTTTATGTCACGTGGGAGCGAATGAGGGCACGGTAGTGCAGAACGTGTGTGGAATGCTGAAAATGAATGATGGCTTTGTGGCAACTAACGTAGATTTTATCTGGCGTCAACTAAAGTT
The DNA here is from genome assembly GCF_003285875.2 of Drosophila novamexicana. Lineage (NCBI taxonomy): Eukaryota > Metazoa > Arthropoda > Insecta > Diptera > Drosophilidae > Drosophila > Drosophila novamexicana. The sequence goes on from NW_020824787.1 coordinate 5,556,319, forward strand.
TTCAACAGCTGAAATAAGTCATCTTAATGACACTACCCAAATTACCCGAAATTTTGGAACTCAACTTTTATAAGTTCTTACTTCTATCTAATTATAATTAAATTTATTAATTATAAGTCAAGTTTTGTCAACCTCTGCAATATTCAGGCGACTGGAATGCTTCGTTTAGTTTTTGGTAGAATAATTTTAAAAAAAAATTAAGGCATGGTTATTTTAAGTGCCTTAAAGCAAGAATTTTTTCGTGGAGCAAAGTGCCATAATTTCTTTACGGAGCTTCTTTACGTGCTTGACATGCAATGCGCAGAAACATCCTTTGAGCTAGCTTAAATCACTGAAAGGGCAAACCGGGTGCAGCTTGCTCTACAAATAGTTAAATGTGTCACCATTTCGTGGTCGCGGAGCGTTTACTGCTTCTGCAAATTGTAAAATTAATTACCCACCCATCAAATAGTCTGGCATCAGCGCGGCTATAAATGTGATAAATGTGACAGTTTCCTGTATCCAAATACCCAGGGAGAATATTAAATAGTAACTACCTTTCATTAGACAGTATTATATAACTATTTGAATTAATATACAATTTTGAATGCTCATAATCAGACTATCTAATTGTTATTTGGTGTAAATATATTTACTTCAAGCCAGAAATATCCTTAGGCCGAACAAAGAGTCGGATCTCCGACAAGGATTTCTCTATCAGATTTATTAAAATTGACCATTTATACTATCAATCATATTGAAGTTGCTTATTAGTATTTATTCATAAGCTGCCAAAATATAGCTATTTACCTATGTAAGGATTTCAATGTTAAATCAGATCTCAGAAATTGTTTGATTAATATAAATCATCTGATGTAAGACAGTTTGCATAGATGAAATTAGAGTTTTGTGTATGTGATGCTCACCTTCAATAACTTTCCTTAGTGTTTTAATTTTAATTATATAATAATGGACTTAACTCCTAATGTATGAATCGCAACAAGCATAAAAATCCTACGTTCAATGATGAAATCCCATCGGAGGTGGCACTACTGTCAGCGCAGCACACGTGACTTCCTTAGCATTAACAAATTGCTTGTTGTTCATTTGAAAATTTCACTTATATTTAACAAGAATAGAAGTCTATGAAGCATGTACTTGTTTTGTTTAAGCCGTAGCTCGCAAACATTTCAGACCATCCAGCAATGCATTGGGGTAAGGATGACTGAAATGTGCCAGCTGTCGGCCAAATGTTTGTAAGTTAATAACAAGCTGGCAAACTTTGCCGTTGGCAAAGTCTATATGCTAAACATAATGTTACTCTGTAAGCCTTGATAAACTAAAATGAATCAAATCCAGCGTCTGCTCCGCATTGTTGATACGTACAAATTAGTTTGTAACTTTCCCAAGTTCATTTGCCCAGTACAAAATATTATTTACGACCAAACTTGCCACCAACAAATCGAAAATTAAAGATTTTTCATCTTTTTTTCAGTTCATAGTTGTACTAGCTATTGTTTCTGTTTCTTGCTGTAAAACCTCAAAGAAAACTGTGTTTGGAATTAATTATATGGGTGTCCACTTTTATAATAACGGTTCAGCGCAATATTATTTTTCTCACCCACTCACCCATTTTAGTACATAAATAATTTTTTTGTGACTACTTCCAATTCTATACAAAAGTAACAAACTTTTGAAGGAATAAACATTGAATAAGACATGGTAAGATAAAAATAAACTATAAAATATATACACATAAAGAACATTAGAGCTATAAAATAACAATACATATAATATTTTAAAATAAATATTTTGTCAATATTTTACTGTAGGGGTAACTGAAAATATACACAAGTACGTTTTGGTAAAAACAAAACATTCTCAAACTTGAATTTAAATTCAAACTCTTGCCGCATATGCCAAAAAGTTTATCCACCTGCTTCCAATTCCATTGTGGGCTCATCTAAAATGGGCAAAAATAGTGGCAGGGTACGTCCAGTAAAAAATGGGATAACGAATTTTATCTATAGAGGAAATATGCATTTGATTCCCCAGCCCGCATTGAACTAAACCACATTGCCGGATGGCCATTGTTTTGTTCCTGTCTAAAATGAATTTGTGTGTCTTTGGAGGTTGTTTTCCGTGTTTCATTTGATGATTTAGATATAACAAAAGACGATATATATTTATTGTGGTCGTAATTGAGGCGACTTTACAGAAAATATAGTGCTTTTTAATATTAAAAGTATATTTGTTATTCGTTCATTTTTTAACTATTAAAATAACACACTGCCTTATATAAATAAATGAAACTCTAATCCACGTAGTTTACAATATCTACTATTTTTTAAACAAAAGACTGCAATTAATTTCATTTTAAAATCAATTAAATTTAAACAGTTTTCAAATGGCAAATCAAACTTAGAACTCATGCATATTTTAACAACAACTTGTTACTCAAAAGAGCAGTAAAAAGTATCATATATCCGAAAAAAGCTAAAAAAAAAAAACACGCATAGTAGCAAGAAGAAAACTACGAATATGTATGGCAGATTTATCATACTCGCGTATGTACATATACATATATGTATTTGTCGAAGCTCTTTTTTGTGAAGCGGAAATTTAAAACAGATGACGCAATCATCTTATACATATTTGTCGTTATTTCCGCGTGACTTTGGGACACTTGGCAATATAATTTATAGTAAATACTAGGATTGGGGATTTATACTAGACATTAGTTATAATATGCCCTATAATATATATCTTAGTTCTATTTAAGCTTCAGTTTTGTGAAACATTTCATATTTTGTGAACATTTCACAATGAAGTAATTTTTTCCCTTAAAGGGTGACCAAAAAGCTTCTTGGAATGGTCAAAAATCAAAGATTGGGTAACACACATTTTGGACGTTGACTAAATTAAATTATTGTTAGCATGAAAAATGCCGCCTAGTAACACACTTCACAGCTGTCGTTAGGGCTCATAATTTGCTGAAACTTTGAATTCTGAGCCCGTTCGGAAATAATATCAATTTTTTATAAGAGCCTACCTTTTGTACACTTTGAAACTTTTTTGGGCATCTACGTGCTTGACGAGCACCAAAGTGACACCAAAGTTTTTTTGTTTAATTCACTCAAATCAAAAATTTCCATATCAAATGGGGCCACTTACCTTATTTATTTGGCTGCGTACACTCCAAATTTAAGTAAAAGCAATTAAACAGATGTACTCCAAGATGTGAAGAGCACTTCGCTCTAATCGGTATTGTTGCGTTTCGAGCAGAGTCATAAAGTGTACGTGGTAATTGTCATTCTTCATTTGTCCAGCGGAAATGGTTTGCCAATGAAGTTTAATAGCAAAAGGAAAGCGGAAACGGAAATGTGGAGCTCGCAGCGAAATGACACAACGGGCTAAGAAATTGGACAGTGCTAATCTAAGCAGAAGCATGACCAGGAAATACATAATAAGGAAGCAGTGAAATGAACATCAAAATCCTGAAATATGCTAGAGCTCAGCAGCGTAATTGCAGCAGCAGTTCGTGGGGCACCATGCTTATATTTCCATTGTGCCATTGTTCACAGCATTTTTACAAATTAATAACAATAATTTATGCAGTAGCAACTAAGGCAACTCTTAATAAATTCAGTAGAACTTTGTACGTACCAAACTAGAACAACAAAAACAATCATAAAAACGGCAGCAAACACAAGTTGCATTCAAGTCCTTATTCGACAGCTCTCACCAGCCGTGCGATATCCATCGGGTAGAGCTATGAGTTTTCATGTAAATTTAACCAGTCCCCCACATCCGTCAGGCTGAAGTGTTCCGTCCTTCATGGTTTTGGGGTAAACTTGTGTATGCAACACGCCTTGGCAAAAAGTGTGCATCTTGAAGAGCCAAGTTATTAATTTTTTCTTCAATGCTGCCACATTAATAACACGCAAATGTGGCAACAGCTGACAAGTACAAAATTTCTCTTGTTGTGCCGCAAAACTTGCCTAGCTAGCCCAACAAGGCACAAACTGATAGCTGGAGGCAAAGAATTGCGGATTGTGTTCAAGTTTGGATCGGAGCATCACAATGTTGCAAAATTCGACAGCTGAGAAGGACGGGCCACAAAATGCAAAGTAACCAGCCTAAAGTTGTGCAGGCAAAAGTGTTTCCCAAACAACTTCTTATCAAATTCCAATGTAGAGTGTCCGAAACTTTAAACTATATTTGGAAGTAACTTAGTACGAATCCCGAATAAGCTCTAAATATAGAAATGTAGATTAACATATATCTTATAGCATATTAAATAATAGTCGCTTACAACTAATTATCCATGCAATAAACAATTCATTCATTAAGAGGCAACAGCATAAAATCATAACATAAACATGTTCTTTTTCACCGCTTTATTTTTCATACCACTTGACTAGACAAGCTTAAATTATTGATCATTGAGAAATGAAAGGAAGTATAAGAGGCTAACTCGGCAGGGTAATCAATCCACCCAAGGGCCGCTCAATGAACTGTTTGTCCATAAGCGCCATAAGCAATCTACAAGACCTTTTGCGGATAAAGATTGTATGAATGTGTTTTGATTACCATCCGATCACATAGTTGTTTGGTATTTAAGTTATTGATATATGATATATTTGAGGCTTAAAACCTGATTATTTAATAAACAATACTTTCATTTACTTAAAATTAAATACAACATGATTAAAATAAAACCAGCCCATATCTGAGTCCAAGTCAACATGCCACAAGAAGACATCTTCAGTATTTGTTCAAATATGTACACGTATCATGGTAAATTTTTAAATAAACATTTTACAAAATAAATCGATTGGGCATAAAAAGTGATTTTTTTTTACCTTTACTATCTATATAAAAAGTGACTGTTGATTAATATATATGTGTATGTTCACTGTTTATATGCAGTTGGTTTTACAACAACGCATATTTTGCAAATGTGGGGCATTCATTGAGGAACTTGAATTAAATTTTCCTTTGCTAAATCTCCGCTGACCTGAAAACGTGAGTATTGCGCAAAATAGAGTAAGTCATCAGTCCCTACTAAAATGTTAATTATTAAAATGTAATTATATTTTAATAAAAATGCAAACACTAAAACAATATAGAAATACATCATTTAAATTCAAATGCTACCCTTTATTTTATGTTAGTATTATGGCTTAAATGTCTAAGCCTTAGGTTGTGGACCAAACAATAAAAGTCAATTGTAAAGAATTGCATTCATAATAGCCACAATAAAAAATGAAAGAAAACTTTTATTTCACGCCAAATTGTGCTCAATGGCAAAACACTTGTCCAGCAACTCATAGGGTAATAAATTGTGAAACGAACAGACAACCGGATCTGGCGAAAGTTTGTCACAGTTTTTTATGCAACCAGTACCAGGATAATTGTGTGCAGTTTATCAACCGTGCAATCTACGCCTCATTGGACACTAAGTAATGCAACAATATGGCTAGAAAAGGGCATCAAAAACCACAATAAGACCTTTGTCTGTAAAATGGGAGAAATCCAAAATTGAAATGAATTAAGCTCGTGAGAATTAATATTATTCCGTTGTATCAAATATTTTAGTCCTTGTTGTTTTGTCTAATTTATGTAACTTTTTTTTAAGTTTTTAAGCTCAAAATTAAATATTTTTAAGCTGACTTACATAGTGTATTTTATAGTTACAGTAGCTTGACACGATAATTAAATTAACTAAGGACAGAATTTCATATTTTTTTTAAAAATTTGTATTCTAACTGAAAAAGCTTCGCTTTGTTATACATATTTAATACAGAATTCTCATTGCTTTACCTTCAACTATTGTTACAATTTAATAATTATTACCACACTTGATTTATATACATTTACTTAATATATAGTTGAATGTACAACATGTCGCAACTTACATGTTGCGAGAAAATCCGAACCATCTTTGAAATTTTTAAACGTTTAGATAATTTCCCATTATAAAACAATAAAAACTTTAACGCTGTGTCAACTGTTTTTTAACATTTAGTTCATTAACAATTTTGAAAGGATATTGTTATTTTTTCTTTGAGCAGATGAATCAATTAATTTTTGTAGCAAATCTAAATTCAAACAATCAAAATTGATTACATTTTGAAAAATAATTTACTGAGAACAATTTTTGTTAAAAAATAAGAAATAAATACAGAATATAAAGGAAATATATATAAAGAATTTTGTGGATAATACAAATAAATTGTTTTAAATTTGAACACAAAAATTTGTAAAATATGTTGTTTTTATAGCAAAACACAGATGTTACGCACACCTAAAGTCGTTAACCTTATTAGGTTAAATATAAATTTTAGCACAGCAAAACGCTCGTAAATAAATAATAGCCTGTATGGTTCCAGGCGATTGCCTCTGTGCGTATGCAGCGTGCGATTAACTTGTTTTTCCAGCATTAATACGCATACGCCATGCGAGTCGCAAATGCAAGAGTGGCACATTAAGCACCATTGAGAAACGAAGCATAATTTATGCGTATCCATGTCCGGCTACCTTTACCGTAATGGCGATAATGCCATGCTTCATTACGTCCAACAGCGCAACATTTAAAACGCTTTACAGGCCGAATATTAACGAGAAGGATATTTGTAAATTGGTGCATCTGTGTTTGTTTATTTGTATGTTGATCACTCAGCGGAATCTATTGAATAAATAAGGACACAAGCATTTTTGCTTGCTGTGAAGTCAATTTAAACTGAACTGAGCAGCGCAACGAAATTCATTCCATTTTTTTAGTTAAAAGCTGTCTATACTAATTAATCAACAAGTATAAGGACTTGTATTATAAAGCGCACAAAATTGAAAAATTGCTTGCATCTGCAGCTGCAGTCTTAGTTCTTAGCAGAGTTTATGTCTGAGCGACTAGTGTCATAAAACTCAGCTGTGCAACTCAGATTCGATTTTATACACGACTGAAAAACTCAGGTGAAAATCATTGCATCTAAACAAGTGCAAAGATAATTTAACTTATCCACTCTGAATATAAATTAACTTTTTGGTGATATCCGTAATTTCTAAATAATATTATTACGATATCTGTAGTTTCTTCAAATAACAAATTATGTAAATAATACTTTACGTATGCCCTTCAATTCGAAAGAACTTAATCATAAAAAAGATTCATTTGTAATTGGCAATGGCAAAAAGTACTATCGATTGCATTCGAAAATGCAAGGCGATTTTTATATTAAATATATATATATTATTCATACAAAATCTTCAAAATTAGCTTAAAATATCCGTATATACATATATATATATATATATATATATATGCATATACATCCAGGTAATTAAAGTATACGATGACATCTTATTTTTCTTAAAAACTTTTCCAGCTGTGTTGATGACGATAACTTATTTTAAATCTCCTTTTACAATACCACATGTTTACTATTATTTTTATTTTAAATGCGTTTCTTGTTATGAATCAGTATGCTTCAAGCCACAAAACTGAAAACTGTCCTTTAACTTAAAAGTTTATCCAAGTAAAGTGGAAACGAAGCCATGAAAAGTTTACGGTTAAAAGTTTATATTTGTCAGAGTTCTGTGGGGTTATGTAAATATTTTTTCAATGAAGTTATTTTTGTGAATATTAAAGTCTCTTTCGAAGGAATTCTGAATACCTAATTTAAGTTGAAATATTTTATTAACAAGTTTCTTAGATATATTTGGATTAAGTAAGTTATTTATAGAAACCTATTCAAGAGATGTGTAAGAAAGAAATTATCGCTTGACAGTTGATAACCATTTGTTAAATGTCAGCCCAAAAAATAAAAAATATCAACACATAATAACTATGATCGAAGCGATTTCATATATATTTGGTTTTGGAAACTTTTTAATACTTCTTTTAAATAAAATATTAACAAAAGTTTTTCAATCCGATTTCAGAGAAAAGGTAGTACCCCAGCAATAATAAAAGTGCGAGAGGCAACGACATTTTCTAGCAAATTTCACAATTTAAATTTTCCACTTTGCAAGTTCATAAATTTTAACTGTATTCAAATTGTTTGTTTACACCATGTCTGAATGGAGCCCATCTGCGGTTGTTAGGCGCCATTGTACGTGCTTAAAATAAATAATCGAAAGTAGAGGCCACAAAAATGTTGAATAATATAAAACACGTGTCGGACCAACATTCATGGAACAAAAATGTCAAACATTTTGATACACAACAGAAAATGTTCAACCTTTTGTTTGGGTTGTTTCGGTCAAATTATCTGTTGATTTAAAAATAGGAGGTAAACTTATAAAGTCGTCAGTTACTAATAAATTAAACTATGTTATTTGGAAGAAAAACGGGGAGCTAAGTAAAAAAAATCAAAGGTAGATGCACTGAGAAACGAATGTATTAAATAGGCCGCGTATATCGCGATTATCCATTTACATAATGGAGCTTACAACGTTGACGTTATGCTATAACCAATTGAAAAAATGTGAGATTAATAGGGTATTTTTTTTCGAACAATTACTTCTTAAGCCTTGCTAATGCTTAGAATGGCTTAAGAATGAATCGTAGCAATCCTGTAATAGGCCAAACTTTGAAAAGAGTAAAAGTAATAAAAATGTTTATGTCGAGTATATGAGCACACAAGCTGTGGAATATCACATAGTTATCAGGGGTCAGTGTGAACATTGTTTCTTTTTATTTTTGTATTTACTTTTATTATGTTAGTCGTGCATAACACAAATAAAATGTTTGCAGGGCCCCACAAGGCCGTGTACTGTGTGTGTCTTCAACATTTTTACCGAAATGGCGCTCAGGCAATTGGAGCCAATGAATGTTCTAAGTGGATCTTATGCCAGAAAGAAAAGGATATTAAACGCCTGTTCCTGTTAGGGACTGTTCCCTATCGAGGCTGCCTCTTGCGAACATTAGCGAAATTTGCCTGACAAGAAATTAGCAGACACAAAAAGTTGTCTGCATACACTTATAAAATGGCCATTAAATTGACTTTGCGCTTCAAAACTTTTACGTAGACAACACAAAAGAAAATTAACACGCAGCATTAACACAATGGGGTAATCAACTGACCCATTCCCACTGCCAACTCCTTAAACATTCAGCCAATTATAGCATCCTCCCCTTACTTTCTCAACTGCGTGCCGCCAGACCACCGCTTGGTTTGGCACAGTTTACCTTGGCTACAGTTAAGGGTTGCCTCGAAAAACGTTTGACTGCACCTCCAGTGAAATTCAAATGAATGCACCCGGAAGTGCGAAGGTGAATGATAAAACAATTTACTTAGCAAACAAGTGGCTAAAGACCTTTAACAATCCATTTCCCCTCAGTCTTAATTAAAAGATTAGTCTACAATTATGCATATATATTTGATATATACTAGGATTTACACAAATTCCGTATCTTCATTTTATTCAATCCTTTCGATTTTTATCGGGAATATATTGTATTCAGCTTTCAAACACTGCGTTGAATATATAATGATAATAAATCTGCTTAAAAGGAAAAAAAGAGGTTGGGAAATACAGCAGGCGGAATTCTGACAATAGGGGAAGTAAAACCTTTTGCTTACACTGCGTATGAGAGATTTAGTGTATGATTGACATTATGATTCAGCTCTTCATGATAAGTGCTAATGTTTACATTCCCCAGATTTTAGCTGCCTTATTTTATTACCAATGTTGTTGCATCTTAAATAACTTAAGTGTCGCTTAAGCTTGTGTAGCAGAGCGGTACCATCACGGTTAATTAAATGATTGATCAATCATTGTCTCTTTGAGCAGCTGTGTCCATTAGCTAGCTATATTTAAATTCAAAAATTAGAACAGTAAGAATTGGCATTGCCAGCTCAATTATTAAGCTGTTATATGTTAATTTATTTATTATAATGAGCGCATAAAAAAAAACAAATGTTTCTGGGACACCAAATTTATAAAAAAAAATCTGACCGAGAAATCAAAAATGGGCTATATTCAAATAGTAATTGACTCTTATTATCAACCCGCAAACCTATATGATTCTTACGTCTTGCTGTAATAACTGACATTCTACCGCAACTGTTGCTGCTGTGTCTTGACAATATGATAAGTTCGAATGACAGCGCAAGTGCAGGCAGTCTGTGCGATTATATTCAAATAATAGTTTATGTATTCGGAATGGACTTTAATGCACACAGCAATAATGCAAGATGTGTAAAAAGGCAAAAATAAAAAACGGTAACTCCCCATCAATAATATGGCAATATGTTGGTTAATGACTTATTAATTGGAAGAGTTCAATGCAGCTCCGATTGAAAGATTGCAAATAAAAAAAACATGGTGAAATTTGCTGAGCTGCAAAAAGAAACTTAAAACAAGTAAGTGAAAAGTCTTAAAAATGTATAAAAGTAAAATCTGAATACCTTTTCAAAAGTAAAAGAAAATATATTTTCTAATTGGTGCTCTGATTGCTTTTTTATGTTCATGCTGAGGGACTGATGTGACATTTGCGACCCTCTCGGCAGCCAAAAGTCCTTCTGTATGTCACTCAGCATTTAAGCTAGTCGCTGCGTTATCGTAAAATCGTAATTTTTCGTTAACTTCATCATTTGACCGCAGATTACATGTTCAGCACCGACAATTTAACTTGAATTCTATCTTCATATCACATACTCCAGCTATCGAGTACCACAATATTGAAAAAATTTTTTAATTAAAATTCATAAAAGAAACCAGCGCTGGCCGAAAGAATATTCTGATTAAGGTGCCACTCTAAGGAATATGAATATGAGCAGCTTTTGCCAGCCACAAATGAGTCCGTTTTTTATGCTTTATTTATATTTCGAGTGCAAAGTGACCGCATGATTGCAATTGAAAAGCCAGGGTGGTGGTTCGTTAGCAGAATTGCGTTAAGCCTTTTATTGTTGCGATGGCCAGTTTTTTTGGTTATGTTTGTTTTTTTATAAATTTTGTATATATTTTTTATTACCAGCTCCAAAAATGAATTGGACAATAGCATTATACTGCAAACCGTTTTACTCATATGCCGTACACCTTGTAAGCTCTAATGTATTTCCTTAGCTTTTAATCGATTCGTCTAAATGGATCCATAAAACCTTTTTAGTCTCCTTCGGGTGGATCCCTACCCTAATGCTGGAGTAATTATGGAAAAAATCGATATATTGAAAATATTGTTTACTTATATTAAAACAATACACTAAATTTTTGCCTGAAATTTATCTTTATTGACAACAAAACATTGTCAAATAGACAGCTGGCACCTCATACAAAGCCTCTAATGAAATCAAACGCACCACAAGACCAATAGAAAAAAACAAATAAATAAAAAGAAGAGACAGAAGGATTTTATGTGAAAATCGATAAAAAATTAAGTTTTTGTATAATGAAATGCTACGTGCCAAAGACCTCATTCATTTTTTGGGCAGTAGCCTACTACTTCCTTAGTCCTTAAGCTCGTCATACGTAGCTTTGAAAGTTGTTTCGGTAATATTACAAACTCACAACCAATCGAACATCAGTTGTCAAGTTTGATTTCCATATGAATAGTTTCCATTTTTGTTATTATTTCATTACAATCTGCCAGCTGCCTCTCAAAAAAGAATCCAAGATATGCATATTCATTTCTCAAAGCCGCAAAGAAACACGACTCAGCTGAGTGGCCGATTTCTTATATCGGTTTTTAATTAAAATGTTCTTCAATGCTAGACACAGCTGCTCAAATGAACAATGATTAATCAATCATTTGATTTGACTCGTTGGCTCGCAATCCGATTTTCCGCTAATTAAGCGCAGCTTTTTATTTAGATTTCCTTGATCCATTTTTGAGATTTTTCTTTCGCTGCGTTCGTTGAATGCTATTCACAAAGGATTAAATTAAATAAGAGGCAAATCGAGCGTAGATACTCTACTCAATTTTTTTCTATGCCAAATGCTTGTCAAAAAAGGTCGGAATAATTAAAATGAATTCGCATTGCTCAAATAATTAGAATCTCGTCAAGTTATTTAATTTATATTTCAATATGCAGTTGTCCAGTCTGGCTATTGAATCAGGTAAGCTTTTATACTTAGTTCGAATACTATAAAAATAATACCAAATATATTAAAAATACGAAATAATGTTAATAAGTTTGCATGGGCTCACCTTTCAAATGACAGCCGGCCACAAGCGCACTTCCTTAACTTTATTTATGTCTTTCAAGTATTTACAAAAGCTAAACAAAGTTAAGCCAAGGAGCGACTGAGTGGCAAAGTCAGAGTTGATTTATGCTAAATGTCTACGTGATTGAAGTAAATTAACGTAGTTGTCGCCTTTACTCTATCAGTGCTTAAGGCATAAGAGACGAACCAGCGAACAAGTTTTTGCTGAAATTAGAAAAACTTTTAAGACCTTTAAAATATATCTATATACCTTGCACATAATAAGCTTTTATACCAAGTCAAGCTACTAATTTTGGCTTCAAAGAAAATATAATATATTCAATGGGTTCAAGCATTAAGCTTCATAATTAACTCGCATCCTTAATTACACAATTAAATATCTGGATTCCCCTAATAAGTGTAGGACTGATTTAATACAAAAATAAATATTGGCAATGGCTTAAAGCATAAATAGAAATCAAAGAACTTAAAATTTATTTTAATTTCTAATCAGCTTTTTATTTGTATGTAATGCTACTACAAAAGGCACATCGAAAGAAACATTATAGTTTGTAAAGCAAGCAATTCACGTACCTTGTGGATTTGTCCCGTTCTGATCTTATTGTTGATGCAAAATACTCGAGAAAACACACGAATAATATAAAAAGTTTACTCAGCACGCTCTGGACTTGCGCTATTCATTAGCATGCAAATCTGAAAATGTATGGCCGGGGTCCTCTCAGGACCGCAGCTGTAAAAGCCATTGCAAGCTGAAACAACTGGCAGGACAAAGTTTGGCACACGAATTATGCACAGACAGGAACAGAATAGAGCAAATTATTTCGATGGTTCGCTAGTTGAGCTTAGGTACTACGGTCAGAATAGGTGGTAATTATATATCTTTTTATTATTTACAGCCGCCAGCCCGAAGATTAGATTGGCTTTACTGGTAAACTGAGCTAAGCTTTAAGGTTATATTAATGAAAATTCGTTTTATGACTGTGTCTGTTATAGACGATATGTATTAAGACCATCAGAATCCGATCATTACTTCTAGACAAAAAGTTATATACATTTTTGAAACTTATTTATAAAATTTGTGTATCCACTATGAGTAAAGGCCTACACAATTTTCAGTATTTTACACGTACTCTGGGAGATATTTGATAACATGTTTTTTACTTTTACTCCTATTCAGCATAGCTGCAGCCGTGGAGCTGCGTTCCTATCGAAATATACATATTATGGATTTTCCTGCCGTATATATCATGCAGTCAAAGTTGCAGTAACAAAACATAGGGTCTGCGATTGAAATAAATCATTTTACCTTGTTTTGTTTGCCTATAGCCTTTGGCTAAAAATTGATTTATTTTTCTGGCACATTTTTAGTATTTCATTTTTTTAGGTCGCAATTAAATAAACATTTCACGGTTACTGAAGATACATAAAAATGATATACGACCTTACGTATATTTGGCCAGGTTGCATCAACGGAATGGGAAATTGATTTTTGTTGAATTATAGTTCACGTCGGTACACACACTTTAACCCGTGATATTCTGAAAATCAATCTAACATTTTTTTAGCCATTATATCAAACATTTCGAAAAATGCATTCCTCCTTGGTGGAAATGGGGGGCAAAAATTTCGTGCTATAAATTATTTCCAAAGATCTATACGAAAAATTATTTAAGACGTGTTTCACACTCTTCGCAGAATCCTTTCTCGGTGGACAATGCGAATCAAGGATCTTAGGGCTAAGTTTTAAGTTTGATTTGCATTTAATTTATTTTCAAAGCGATATAAAAGAACTTAATAAACACGCAAAAGTGGTAAATTGGCAGAGAACGGTTGTGTAAAAATTTGTTTGTTTACCGTCCGATCGGTGTCGAATTCATTTTGAAAGATCTTTATAAGAATTTTATATACGTTCTACGGGAATAGCCGGAGTAAGCCCGCTAGTAAAATAAATATAAATCGAAATACATTTTGTAACTACAGAATATTAAATTGCAAATTTGTGAAACTTTTACGATTCTGCGAAATGCAAATATTTCAACAATCAACAGTAGTTAAAACAGTAGTTTATTTGACATTAAAATCAAATGTCAGTTTATGATTGCAATTGCAATTTGCAATGCAATGAAACTTTGAAAGCTGCCAGCTACTGGTCTGAACTATTATGCAGAAATGTGACCAAAAAAATAACACAACAACTACAGGAGGGAAACAATTATTTGTTCAATATTCTAGTTGAATTCATTGTCTGCACATGATTGAAATATTTATATGCTTCTCTTTCAGCTTCAACAGAAGGTTAACCTAATTTTAAATTTTCAGTTTTCTCCTGGTAGTTTTGTGTTCTTAATTGTATTTCAATGGATTTTAAAAAGTACGAATGAATTGATTACGATATATGTAATAATATGACTTTTCGCGTTATGCAAAAACATTTGCTGGAATAACTAGCTTAAAATTAAAAAAAATATTGATTGGAATTCTGTGTCTTTAGCGAGCCAACTGGGCCGACATTAACACACGCCTCTCTAAATATATAGAGTCCATTAGATGAAACACATTAGGCTGCATAAATATTTGCCGCTTGCAACATAATTCTCTGCCTCGAGGATGTCATTTCGTACACTTACTGAGACCGCAGTCCTGTACATACAAAAAGTCAGCCAAGTCCTTGGCACGTTGCATCCATCTGCATTTTCAACACATTTGGTTCCGCAGCAAAATGCTTTTGGCTCTTTTGCTTTGGTCTAAAAATATTGCCAGCGAAGAAAATTTTCCAGCTTCGCCAAACTCTTGACATCAGGCAGTAGCTGGTCTTAACTGTTCATTATAGTACAAGTGAAAAAGAGTTATTGTTTTTTTTTTTGGATTATAGAATGTAAGGTAGCTCAGAGCTTTGCATTAAATAAAAAAATAGCAAATTTTGGTAACAGATAAAAAGAAGACTTCTTCAATTTAGCCAAGGACCTTTGATCTTGCAAACTCGAAACGCGCAAGATTGAATATAGAGGTAATACTTCACATTAGGTTTAATTTAAGCCCCAAGCTTAAAACAATAAATCAACCTGAAAATTCGAAGATAACCATTTAAATTGCTAGACATGTCAAGGATAAGGACCACGCTGCAACTCTATAGAAAAAACAGTTATTCAATAATTTTATTTAACTCAAATCGTACATAAACTTTTTAGCCTTGTTGGAGTCCTCGCATGCAAAAGAAGCCAGCATTAATTCTGTTAATAGAAAAGAAAATATATGTATGTATTTATCTTTATATTGAATATGTTTTATAATATCTAATTCTTATACCTTATCTGTGTATGAACCCTTACTTTTACGATTTTAACATAACTCTTATTTGATTTTATGTTTGTATATTTTCTTTGCTTTGTTTCTAAATGTCTGAACCTGAACAATTGACGGACAATCACAATTAAATGTACATTGATGTTATTTTAGTATCATATTTCAAACTGAAAACCGACAGCCGAGACAGGTCATAGGTAAGTACAGTCAATGCTATTTATCTTCTCCTTCAGACAACCAGAAAATATAACAATACATTGTTTGGTAAGCTTGAGTCGTGATAGGCGGCTGTGGTTTCAACTGGCCACCAATTTCAGTTGCTTTATCTATCTAGCCCAACTGTCTCGACTGTCAGCCGGCGTGTCTAGACATTGTTGACAGCTATAAAATCAGTACACAACTAGGTACAACCTGTTCTTCAAACCTTGCACACACTAGCATGAAAGGCATTGGGCTGTTAAAAGCTAGACTCGAATGTCCAATGCCCAATTTCGTTGGCCACAGCCACTTCAGAGAATAAGGACACGCTATCAAAATCCTTAACTAATGAGTGGCTCATCCGTTTGCTGGCTTCCCAATTATTGCTAAGATTGCCCTAAAGCTGCGCGTGTGCTTAATGAGCAAAAGACATACCCACATGTACATATCTATATGCACATTAAACTTGTGGTTCCTTTATCTTAGCCTGCTTGAGAATTTCCTTGCTCTGTTAGCCCTGTGGCATTTGTGAGCTGTCGGAATTATGTTTAAATTTATATTTTGCTTTGCCAAATAATTGGTTGAGGGACTTAAGGATACATTAACTTAAAGTTCTGTAAGTCTTTCGATGAGCAACAAAAATGTATACAGATTGAGACAAAGTTTAAAATATGAGATATAAAACGAAAACTGTTTTTTAAATTCACGACTTCTTTTTGTTTACTTGATAAACAGACTCGCAAGATAAATTACCCTCGGCTTGTAATTTCCTGGGCTCTTCAGCCCAGACAAACAGGCAAATTTTATTTCCTTCTCATATTATAGAATTTGTTATATTCAGAGTTGAGATGGCTTTGAAATAAATTTCTTATAATCCCATAACGCTTAATTGGTGCAACTGAGACTAAGAACTGCTTGAAAAGCACAAATAAATACGTTGTGACTTAAATATTAAACGCACAGATTCCTAAAATGGCTCAAAAAAATAAGCCGTCCTTCACCATGCCACGGAAACAAGAGCTGCATGTCAGTTTTCCGCGCATCATGTCAGAAGTTCGTCAATGCGAGGATGCGAGGCTGATGAATTCTTCGCACGACTACGATACATTATTTTTGCCGCACTGGATGCATAAGCAGTTCATCGAAAATGGGGCAGCCCCGGATCAAGCGTTCTGGAACCAGAGCATAAGGAGAGACAGCAGAAATAATATAAATAGAAAAACATCCCCTTCAAAGAAACCGTATTTGCTGCTACTGCCAAGTAGTAGTGAGGCAACACAGGAGGATCAAACAGCGAAAGAACCACATGAACCACTGATGGGCTTGCATAATAAGTACTTTCCAAGCAATCCATTTCTCAACTGGTCGAAGCTGCATTCCAAAGCTGCGCAAATGCACGCCAAGACCCGGGAGCTGGTGCCATATCAACAGGCGACGGTGGAACTGGCACAAGCTATTGGGATGATGCAAAACATTACGGTGCATGACTTTGAGACAATCTGGCAGCCAGTGAAATTTAGCTCCAAGATTTCCATAGCCAAACACATGTCCAGCGTAGAGGGCCGGCGCTTAGGTAAGCTATTCAGATAATAAGGCGGATATCCTCATTCCTACACCGACATAATGCCGACTAATAGAACCCACAGAGCTACTCATGATTGCCATCCGCAACTTTTGGTTCGACAATTTGGAATTGAAAGTCGGAAGCGAGTTTATGCATGTTGATCGGTATCTATTCTGCCATTACATGAAAGCTTTTCACGACTACAGCAATTGCTTTCTTGAGCTTCCCAGCCACAAGGTCTCAATAAATCTGATGGTGAGGCTGTACAATTGGATCATTAAGGACCACAATGAGCTGGCACTGGGCAGTAACTTTCTGCTCATGTATATGATGGCCAAATTCCTGGATGTGCGCTACCTGCTGGAGCAGTACTGGTATGCATTTTCGATTCCTGGCAAGATGGGCATTTGGGAGGCAGAGGCATTCCATGCGTATTTGCCGTCACGTCAACTTCAATGCGGCGATTTGATGTCCATATTTTTAGCCCGCATACGCAAGTGCTTCCTGCCACTAGTCAGCTCTTTCGAGTTTCTCAATCTTAGTGCCAACGAGGTGATATATTTGCTCAAAATGGATATGATATGCGTCAACAGCGAAGACGAAATATTCTTTGCCGCCATCCGCTGGCTCGAGCATGACTGGCAGAACCGAGAGCAGTATCTTGTTCAAGTTATGGCCACGTTGCGCTTTCGCATGCTGTCGCCCTGGCTGCAACGCTCTATTGCCTATCAGCCAGAAAACGAACAGATCCGCAAAGTGGGCTCAAACAATATAGTGAAAGCTTTGTTGTGGCAAGCCTGTCTATTTGGGGAGGCGGCTTGTGCCTTCAAGGAGAATCAGGACTGCAACGATAATGTTATTGTGGGCAAGTATAGCCAGATTAAAGACGTCGAACGGTTTTGGGCCTACTGTCAGGGGGTGCCACATCACCACGATATTAGTTGCCCGCGATTCAGACAACTCACCTACGGCACATTCAAGCTTTTCCTAAATCGCCTGCAGAGTGACGCGCATAGCTACATTGACAAACTTAGCATTGTGCCGTACAAGCATTGGAACACCTACAATTGCTGCGATGACTTTAAATCCTTTGGCAATCGCAAATTACGGGCAAGATTCGTGTGCTCACCTGTCTACAAATTCTAATTCAAGTCACTTGAACTACGTGCAAGTCGGCTGCTAAGATAGCTAGGCAATAAGGTTTATTCTAAGGTTTATTCTAACAGCGATGCATTATACGCTACAATAACATAAATAGCGTTAAAACTAGAATAAAGAATAAAAGCCGGATTTAAATGGGCTTGCATGGGGTTATATCGAACTTACTTTACGACAATTCTTACATTCCTAGAGTTGGGAGTTATAGTCTTCAATGTCAACGTGATTAACTAGACAAAAGGATGGTATACATATATCCTAGTTTCAGATCCCCACTGCTTGTATCGCGTATACAAATCGTACGCCCTCGCAAATATAATTTCTCTTACCCGTTTCACTGAGTTTGGTCGATAGCTGCATTTGGGAGCAGAAGTGCGTGCACTCGCCGCTAGACAACGCCTACTCAGATTTAATCGAATGCATGTAATTTGTAAAGGCTCCTACGATCCCCCATCCGATTTAAGGCGTTTATATTGATATGGCCATTTGGTAAGCTAAAAGTAAGAAACAAGACCAGAGTGAATTGGTGATTGCTCATGTTATAAACAAATGCTCAAAATATTGACATTATATAATTTTTGATTTTTTAATATTAAAATACGTTTTTGTATTTCCGCTTTTCAAACAGTTGAGTGCTCATCAATATCTATATCACACCCAATAAATATTTGCTCTATTAAAATCAGAAAAATCAAAAAAATATCAGTATTTAAGTACATTAATATACAATTCGTTAACATGAGATTAAATGTAATATATAAATTGACAAGTTGCAAAGTGAAGTACTCGGCTGTGGACAATTCAATCAACGCAATCCTTTGTAAAAGGCGAGAGTCTTTGGTTTACATTCGTTAAAAACTATGAGGAATATTACGCATACGCCATATGGGCAGTAACCAAAGTGAACTGAAAGAAGAAACTTACCGCTGCAAACAGTTTACACGTTCGGCCAGTGCCAGTATCATAATATCCGCAAACACTGGAATAAGAACCCAATCATTTGGCTTTCCACTATCGGTTGTTGTTGTAGTTGAGATTTCATTGCTGCTGCCACTCACATTTACCACTAGCGGTTGCTCCTTCATTAAATTGACCGTTTCATTCATATTAGAACTGTGTGGGATTCCACTGGCACAAGCCGTCAGGGTCTCGTCCAAATCGACTTGTGTCACACATGAAGAGGATGTTTTCGTTACATCATCAGCAAAGTTTCGAGCTGCTAATGATATGTATGCCTCACTCGTTTTCGAAACTTGTGCCTGCATGTCCACCTTTTGACTTTGTGTTTGTTGCTCATTCAATCCGCTTGCCTGCTTTGGCCAAAAGTGTGAAGGTCCTTCGGCATGTCGCTGCATGCAATCTAATTGCCGGCTTGTCACTTGTAATTTGTTCCACTGTAATTAAATGAGCATAATTTTTATGGTATTTAATTATTTATAAAGAAATATTTTAAACCTTAAGAAGAAAATTTAATTAACCCACAAATTATATATATATAAAAAATTTAAGTATTATTTTTGGTTTTCAAGACTAAAGGTGCACATGGATCCTTTCGTGTTTGTTCTGTCCAATTATTACAATGAAATTATCAAAGTTAATAAGCTGGTATTTCTTTAAAGTAAATATTAATAATAAAAAATAAATAAATAACGTTTGTTTTAAAACACTCACCGTAATCTTAAGCCTGGCTATTGCTGGTGATCTTAGGGACTCCAAAGTTCCCGTCGCGCTATGATAGTTGCCAACAAACAGACAACTATGAGCCACTCCTCTCCAAAGTTCCACTGTCCCACTGCGCTCTTCAATTCCTCTGAACTGTCAAAAAATATATAGAAAATACTTGGCTAAGTTTTTATGAAACTGCTCGCCTCACCAACTAAGCAAATGGCGCTGAGAGCGTTGTCATATAAGCTCTGGGACCTAATTTATCTTATTTACTATATATGGTCATTTTAATGCAAGCCGCAAATTCTGGGAATTCTTTCGCTTTGTTTATCTTGGTTGCGCACGCTTGGCTTATAGCTTTGGCTATAAGCTCACCTGCAGTATCTCATTGCAAACAAACTCACGCAGACGTGCCGACCAGACCAGATATGATTCCAGGTTACATGACTTCTTTGGATTCTGTGCACCCTGTGATCCGCCCGGTGAGGAAGGTTGGTCGCATTTCTTCTGTAGCAGAAACAAATTGTTGTTTATGTGGAATGTGACAGGTGGCCAGAAGTGTAATTGCAGCTTTTGGTCATTAATGTTCATAAGTTGTGTCAAGTAATCTATGACATAAATAATATATATTTAAGATGTAAACAAAAAACAGTCACTTGGTTTTAATGCTGTCTCAATAGAACAATAAAAAGAATTTTCTTATTGCTTCAGAACATACATCACCACTGCGTCGATGCTTTTCTGGCAATAGTGCTTTGATTAAAACTATAATAATTAATTTACATTTTTTAAGTTTTATTGTTTTTTTATTTAGTAATAGTTATTTAAGCTAATATTATTTAATTTAAGATAAAGCTACCAGCATTGGTAATAAACAAATAATTAAATAATTATCCAAGTGTATTTTATAAAACTTAATACAACTTATATTCGCTTGATTTTAAATATAACCAAGGAGTTACCTGCTCATCAAAGAGCACCATGCTGCTACACTGCAGAAATTCCTCTCGTCCGACGTTCTTGGCCAATTTCTTTATCAGCCGACACAATACTTGTGCATATTGAGTGGCTGTTGGGCAGTTTAGGCTGGCAATAAGATAAATGGTAAAGTCTGATTAGATAAGGTATTGTGTAGAGCTCACCATGATCATATATCGCATATCGGCCTCATGTTGCTCCAACTCTGTCAGTCGGTAAAGTAAGGCACTTAGTACTTGGGAGACTATGGACACCTACTTTAAAAAGTTTAAAAAATTTCGTTTGATATTTGTGTAGATATATAAAGATATATACTTTCAAGCAAGTATATTCCTAAGCTATAAAATGCATATGCAAAATAAAAGACACTTTAAAACATAATTATTCAGCAAAAATAGTTTTATTGAATGTTAAAGTAGCAATAGAATATGTTGTCTTCAGATTCCATTCTATTTCATTTTTGTTTTGTCATTTGTATGTACACAGAGCTATTATATCAAACTTTTTGGGAAGGATGAATCGGTGAATTTTCGGGTACATGGAACTAAATAATTTGTTTACTAAAGCGCATGAATTGTTTATTTCAATTATGTGTACAATTTTTACAATGCAACCAATGTAAGCCCTTTGGTTCCATTAAAAATGCACCGTGCTCTCTATATCATGAATTTATAATCTTCATTTAATGCATGCATATGTTCGTTTATTTATTTGATTAAACAATGTGCAAAGTTCATTCGATAGGTAGCTCTGATATTTGCAATTGATTGCCTTATTTAAATCATTGACATGCTTTGGTATGAGCGCCTCAGTAAATGCGTCCAGCGGTCCAGAATCTATTCTACCATTCATACACATAATGCCGCTTGTGCCCAAAACAGAGGTCTGAAAACAGATAGGCGGTGTACCTAAATAAAATAAAAAAATGGCAAATACAATGAATGCTTAAAAGCAAATATAAAACAAAATAAGTAACGTATCTCTTTACAATGAATATAAGACAGTTGTTTTGGACAGATATTTACCACAAACTACTTGAAATTATAATTGAATGATGAATTGCTCGGAAATCGTGAGATATCCTTACGAAAAACAATTTTCGCTGAAAAATGCTGATACGTGTGAAAACACTGTCTAAATATGATTTTTAGACATATTTAACGATTTTGGATTTCACCGAGTTAATTTATTGGTCAACAGACCAAACTCTACAAGCCAGGGGTTCCTTTTTTTTTATCTCAAAACAAACTATTTAAATTGCAAAAAAAAAACAAAAAATATGTATAATTGCCTCAGAACTGATATCACATTGCTGGTGCCTAAGCGGATTGTTGGACACATCATATTGAAATATATCAACGCCAGCGCCCGTTGTTGTGGATTTTGCGGTGCTAAGCTGTTAAATTCACCAAATGCATTAATGTGTTTTAAATATTTGAATCTATTATAGTCGCACACCAAACTGCTGAATACCCAATTCCAAATCGCGTCCATTCAACTATGAGAAATGTACCAACGCCTAAGTCCCATGCCCTCGTTTTCTTGCTCAAATCCCACCTCCAGGCTTAAGGGTGATTCTTTTGCATTCAAGTCGCTGGCATCCAGCAAAAAAATGTTAACATCTGCACGTTGAGATTGTTTTTCACTTGCAGCTGGCTTCGTCAGTACCTGTCTCGCTATCTGAGCTTTGCTGATGGAATCTACTGAACTGCCGATATATGTATATGTTTATCGCGATCCCGTTGAACGCGCGACTTTTGCAGCACGGTTTGCTTGCAACGCGTGCCGCAGGCTATGGTTGATATCTTACTGGCATAAAAGTACATTGTCATATGTCACGTTCTGGTGGCCGCTCGTGATGCGGTCATGTGTGTGCTGCACGACTGTGTCTGGGTTACAAATGAATTGCTGTGTGTTTGATTAACGCACGGACAACCCAAACAGGTGACAGACCGTACGAATCGAGGACCATGCCTCGTAATGTTATCACCACGTCCACGAGTTACGTACGCTGCAAAAAATAAATAGACTGTGAAAATGTGCACCATTTATTATGATTCAATGACTCGTCATCAAATCAACAGGGCGTACAACCATTCCACATTACTCATACGCCACGTCCTACACGTTATGGCATTTGAGTCCCTTCATTAGTGTGAATTTATTGCGATAGAAATCTACACAAAACCTTATATACATACACAAGTTTTATATTATTCATAGATTTGCATTAAAACTAACTTTTGTTTAAAGAATTTAATTTTAGCTGGGATTTTTAGAAGTTTCCTAATAAATTGCAGGTTACAATCAGGAGCCGCGAAAGGGGTATTTGAATAAATGAACACAAAATAATTTAAGCTTGCAACATTTAATAGCCTTTAATAATTCATAATAAAAAAGGTTACGCTGTACTCTGGCAACTCTTTACACTTAAAAACTGGATAAAACATTTTAATTTCATTTTTTATGAAGGTGCGTGACTGACAAAACATAAGTAGCTTGACGTGTGGCAATGTCAACGTACATATCGCCTAATAAATTCCCAATCTTTAAGAAAATACACGAAGGTGAAAGAAATATTTATATTTATCATTAAAGCTATGCCAGCGATTTTAGTCCATTGTCCTTCTCAAATAATGTCGTCAATAACATAAAATCGTATCGAAACATTCAAAATAGAATAATTTAGAATAGAAGAGCTCGTTTGAAAAACTGGAAATTGCTACCCAAATTGAAAGAGGTTTTTAAATTATCTCCTAAGCTGAAGAACTCAACCAATAGGAGAGACTTAGTCCAGCGCAAAGGCAACGATACAGTTATTTTTATTTTACTCTTCAAGCTGAACAACTCGTTCAATAATTGTGACGGCTTACCAGCCAATATATAAAATAGAATATACTGGCTGTACCGACAGAATTATAGGAAGACGTCCAATTCAAGGACATTTAAACAGTGGTTTGCATTCTACCCTTTAAGCTGAAGAACATGTTTGAAAATTATAATGGTTTTACCTCGAAGACATTGAAAGTTATTTTGTATTTATTTCCTAAGCTGAAGAACTCGTTCCAAAATTTTGACAGCTTATTCTCAACCAATACCGCCTTGCTTACTTTAGGGTGGTTGTCGCCTGGATAAAATCAAACACATATTGCCACACATGTTGTCTATTTGCTTTTTATCTGAAAAACAGGAAAAATGGTTACATGGTTGTTAGTAAAAATAATACACATTTTTACGGTTAACTTTTGCGTTGTAATTTTCCAGACATTTTCATTGAAAACTAGATAAAAAATTTTTTACATAACTTTATGCCAATTTATATACATATTTTCAGGATCAGCTCCGTTGCCTCAGATTTAGCACGAACAATCGTTAAAAAAAAGAGTTCAATTTATTGATGAGCTAGGGATGTTTTTTTGTTATTTTTAAATATTTAAAATGTTTTGTGTGACCGAAAAACTTACCTTTCACCTGATTTTCTAGTTCTACGCTGCTAGTTGAGCTTTTTTCGTCGGTCTCCACTTCGTCCATATCTTCAACTGTTAAAGGCTTGTTGGTGAAAGACTCGCAACTTGAAAAGGAAATTATGCTATGATCGGACGACCCATCACTGTCTGATTCATTTTCAAGCATTTCTTGGAGATCTTCGGCATGCGTTGCCGAGTAAAAGTGATTGTTGCAATGCATTATTAACCCAAAGTTAATCGATTTAATAAGGACTCTTTGCAGCTGAGCTTTGGTTTGCTTGCGAATTGCTTCATCGGGTTGCGCACCGCTAAACTCTGTCACCAGATCGTCAAATGGAACTGGCGCCAGGGTATCACGTAAATACTGAACAACTGTCTGTTCATCGATATTAAGAGTCATTTTGAAAAATTTGGAAATAATATTAATTATGACTGTTTCTCTACAAATATTAAATTAGAAAGCAATTTTTGTCTTTGAGCATTATGAAGTACGAATGAGCTATGACAGTTTTTACATGGCCCACTCGATTGATCTAAGTTTTTCTTTCGATTTCGATTTTTTGTTTGATCATGATTTTTTCGGCAATAAAAGCAAATGATTTCTTTTCAATTCAACATCTGCTTTTCCTAAACAGTTTCTTTATATGCGCTTGAAAAGAAAATTATATATTTTTCACAAAATGTGAAAAAAACATTTTTGATTTCATAAAGTGTATAACTTCAGTTGATAATTTTAATTACTTGACAGTGTGTTACGTTTGTCATAATTGTCCTTAAGATAAGCATAACAGGACACAGATTAAGGATATCATTTTATTACAAACAGTTTATTATTTGCCTCATGTACTTTCAATTATTCTTTTTGTGGCATTCAAGTACCTCATGTTTAATAGATTATTATCATCTGCATGCCTTATACATTTTTCGATTATATTTACAAATTCACGAGGCGTATGAGTATTTATTATAATACGTGAAACATTAAATAATCGTTAGCTCCACACTTACAGGGACTGTCGGCCAGGAACATATGTAATATTATTTATTTAAGAGTTCAATATTTTTGTGCGTGACTCTAAGCGCATATTTAATGACTACCGATTGGCTGAGAATTGAGTTTACTTATCATTTTCTATTTAATATTAAGCATTGATATAAATGATAATAAAGCATTTAAGCATAAAATCTTTTTTCAGTTGAATTATTGAATAATTCCATTCCATTTTAATTTCACTAACTTAAACCTCTATTTATTATGTTAGTGTGTTTCTCGTAACAAGGAACGAGTAATGTTCTTAAATTCTGTGCTTATTTTAGTTGCATTTATCTATTTGGCAACACCGTATTGGTATCACAAGTTAATTTTCGTCACGTTAATTTTATTCATTTATTCATTTTTTAAGCAAAATACATAAATTATTTGTGCGCTTTTTAAACCACACGCGGCAAACTTCCGCTGTGAACTAAATGTTAAATTTCTGTGTGTGTTGCTTTTGTTGCTGGCGAGCAGCAAAATAGTGGGAAAATTTCATCTGTGCCAACATAACTGATGGTAATTTGGCCAATTGTTTGCAACATGTTGCACATGAAGCCTTAGCACAAGCTGAAACTTTTCTTATATCGTATAGTCCTTAAACTTGGTATTGTCCCACTGTCAGAAAGATAAGTGGACGACTAATATAAATTGTAGGGATTGCTACATACGCCTCGTTTCAATTGGCGAGCTCATGTGCAGCCTCGCCTGAAAGTATGCTAAGTAAATACGCTGTCAAGAGCATTCTGTATATGTATAATGACCCTGCCAACACATCTGTGCTTACAGTCTTTTGGGGATGCCACGAAAGAGATATCTTTCCTCACAAAGTTGTATTCCCAATTGTTTTTTTGGCCCGCTTTCCTTGTGAAATATCTCCAATTATGTGGCTAAAATATCATGTGGTTAGCTTCTTTGGCTTCTAAATCTATATTTAAATGCTTTAAATGGCTGTGCCGCAAAAGTTCACACAGCAAATTAGCGAAATCAATTCGAGCATTTTGTCGAGAGTGGCTTGGGGTCAAGAGTTTTTAACACGCACACTGATACATCCACAGCTCTCGTAGCTCTCGGGCAAACATTTTGTGAGGTCATTTGGGAAATTGCTGAGCAAAACTTGGACCAGGCAAAAGGGCAAAGTTTCAACCAGTAGCTTAAATTGCATATTTTTGTTGATTTTGTTATGGGGCAGTAAAAACTCAATATATATATATATATATATATATATATTTTTTTTTTTTTTTGTTTTAAATCACGTACACTCATTTGACCTTAGCTTCCTTGCCCTTTAAATCAAATACTGTGCATTGAATGTCGATTGCCTGCCAAAGAAAGTTGATACTTAAGGCACATTTGTTCATTAATATATTTTTCGTAATATTTCGAAATATTCTTAAATTTTCAACATAAACGGAAACTTAACAAACCTGACACTGAGATATTTTATTTTGTGTTCATCCAACCAGGCCCAAATGTCTGCGTCTGACAATACTTTCGTGCAACAATCGGCCACCCCGTACCTCAGCACGATTGATAATGTTTTCTTGTTGATTCACCTTGAAACTGTTATGCTGTACTGCTTCGCCAAAGTTGTAGATTCGCTTATTTACCTAAATTGCAGTAATCTGTTAAAGTTGCTCATGTGTAATTCTCACACATCACTCGACTCGGCTCGGATCGGCTGCAGGCGTTCAGATAGCGAGTTTACGTATTTACATATGCAAATGTGAATATTTGAACACACTTGGCTCCGTGTCTAATCCAATTTCAATGGCGTAATCCACCATGACTGACACTAAAAGCGAAGTCGAAAGACGCCTGACAACTGGCGGGTTAATGCCTTGGTGGATGCCAGTTGCCATTGCTTGCCCAGAAGATCTTTACGCACCAGGTCACTGCAAATGCTTGAGTACTCAATTGAATTACTCAGGCACATGGTATATATGGGCTTGTAGTTGAAGTACATAAAATATCGTATTTCAGTTCAGCCAGAAGCTGTATAAGTTGCGGTCTTTAATGCCAGCATAAAAACTCAAAGTTGACCACTTTATCTCAACTGTTCTTAAGTTTTATGAGTGCACAGATTCTATGAAGATTTCTGCCCTGACTCAAATACTTGCAACGTGCTCGGCTTAACAGTCAAGTTGGCAACTTTATTAGACCACGAAAACGGGTGCATTCAAAATGAAATTGCATTGCACAAGGATCATCAAAATGTTTCAGACAAGCGTGGAATACAAAAATATGTATCTATAAACACAATTAATTTAACTGCTTACTCAGAGTTTATTTTATTTTATTTTATTGTTTAAAATATAAATTACCGCTCCGCAAAGTATATAAACAGAAAGGAAGTGCCTTTCATACTGCAGGCTCCCGTATGAAAACACAATTTAATTCGCCACCATACTAGTAAAAAATAGTTTTATGAGATCTCTCACGACTGTCGCTACTATAAATATGGCACACAGCAATTTGTGTTTAATGCATTTTTAAGTTGCTAGTGTGTGAGAGGGGGCGTGGAGTGTGTGTAGCTGTAAAGGGAAAATTCAACTAGAGACGCCAGTTTTGTGTGCATTTCATCTGCGTGTACTATATATGCATGTAATGTTTTGACTGTAACTATTTTTATGTTTTATTTTCCACAATGTGAATAATCAAATTATTTGGTTGATATGGTTAGTGAATGTTAGTGAGTTGTTTGTTTCTTTTTGAATCCTTGGGCAAGCATCTACCTTAATTTCGTTCCTTACTTTTCGGGTTTTCTCTTATTTTTGTTACACTCAACATTTGCTCGAAGCAATTAAAAATGAGCTCATTTTGTGCACCTGTCTGCCAACTTTTAACTATTTATTTTCCACATTGCAACCAACTAGCAGAGTTCTTCAACAAAATATTCTCTAAATTAAATAAGTTTGAAGGCAGCATTCACCTGGCCAATGGCTTCATTTAGCCTGATTGATGGTCTTCAGTTTTATTTATTTCATTGTAGTTATTTATATCAAATTTTCAAGCTTTGCGGCTTTGATACGAACAATTTCGAACATGAAGTAGTTTTTTTGATTGAATTTAATCCTCGCCTAACATTCTGCATCTTTTTTTGCCTGTAATAAAATGTTTACTGTGGGTCACTTTATGTTCATTACAATTCAATTTTTGAAGCTAGCTTAATCTGGGTTCGCAAGCCCTTGCGAACAATCATCTTACAAAATGGTGTACAAATAATTTTTGAGCTGTTTTTCATGGAACTCCAATGAGCTGCTTAATCTGCATATCCTGTCTGCGTGTCCTGTTCCTTAAAAGTTTCCTTGCAGTTGTCGGAATTTTTATTTTTAATTGAATTTTTATAATTGTTACAGCCTCTGTCTTTTCTTTATGCTGCACATGGACCTAATTATTTTTTATTGATTTGAACAAATTATTGGCCTGCAAAAGGACGAAGAAGCGCATTTAAATTACTTCATGCACTTTTATGCAAAGTGCGTGCCTCTCGATCTTGCCCGAATGCTGTGGTCTAGACAGCATTCAAGAGCCAGTTAATGTCACGCATTCAGCTTTTACACCCTTTTCATTTCCTCCAGAGCACGCTGTCTTGGCAAACAGCGCCACATTTGTTTTTGCTATTGTTGTAGTTTAAATGTTGTCATTGCTTTTGCAAGTCAGTTACACAGTACTTAGTAAAATATATGTATGTGTGTGTCTTTGTGTGCTTGTGTGGGTTTATGTATATAGCAGGCTCTCAAGTGTGAATTGGAAAATGAGTTCGCACTTAAGATTAAAATCAGTAAACACTGTGATTCACCTCGGCCGCATATCTACATACAACATGAGGCTTTTCAAGTGAAGTGGAATTATGCTTATCTCAATTAATGAGTGGCCGTAGGTGTTAAAAATAGACAGTTATGTTGATGTGCAGATGGCAGACAGCAAGATAATATATTTTCCTTGCGAAAAGCGAATTTAATTAAGTATACGCAATGTGTAAAAATATACAAATAGACCCATCAAAAAAATTGAAGACATGTTGATGCAAAAAACTGAATGCAGGTCAATGCACTGCCTTCTTTCACGAGTCTTCCTTGAAAGAACATATGCATCGTTCTCTACCATTTTTCAATAGGAAGAAAACATCAACTCCTTAAAATGTCACACAATGCTACAGATGACTGGCAAATGGTAATCAATAAATCACAATAAACATTCATAAAAATTCTTTATAAATAATTGTATACAAAGAAAGGTTCTATAAACTGTGACAAACATATAGTCTTGTAAGTTGGATAGAGGATATCTACTATTTCACTTGCCTTGTTATAAAAGTTAAGAGGCTACAAAAGAGCAGCAGCAACTGTTTTGCAAAGCAAGAAAACACCACACAAAAAGGCCCCAGCTGTGGCCTTAAACTTTTGCCATTCGCCTGGTGAAAGCTTTTCACTCAACATTTCACAGCTCCTGTCGAATCCTTGCTTAACTTTAATAATGACAATTTGCTGCCTTACCTTTTACATCCCTTAACTGCACAATCACTGATGGCAACCAGGCTTGGCATTCCTTGCTTTTTGTTGATTAGCTTTTGTTATATATTATGAGCCCATTATTTAGCTTTAATACCACCTGACACGCAGACAAATTGTCATATATTCTTACAAGTTCAATCACTAATAAAGTTTATCAATAGTTTAATTATCAATTAAGAATTGGTTAAAATCCTTTGTTGAGCAAATGAGACTTCAGGGCTATAGTCTTTTGTATACATAGATAGATACAATCTATTATATGACTAAAATTAAGCTATAAATCATAAAATTCGTCTTGCTCAATATACTGGCTAATCAGTGGCTTAGTCAATGAACTGAATATAATCTTTCATTCACGCGCTTAAATCAAATTCTTTTTATAGTTTAACAACCAGCTATAAAAAGCTTCACAGTTGAGCGTAGCCTGATAGAGTACTTTAACGATATTTTGCGTTCTTAAATTCTTAATATCGCATCGATAAATGTGTGTTGTTTCAATTGACTTCTATTGACATTTGATAGTTCGCGAACCAACTGGTATTTGGTATTCAAGACAGATATATTTATTGAGGCATTTATGCTTCCGAGAATGTACGTTTCATTTTGATTGAAGCTTATGATTGATTAAGTTTATATTCTGTACCGACTTGATATTCACTCTTTTCTTTACCTTAGCTTCGCTATGTAATCAATGAGGAATCTGATTTGTATTCTGCATGAAATATATTCTATTAAACTATATATTATTTTCATTTTAATGCATATGTACATCATTAATATTATATATATAGTTGTGTTAAGAATCTGATCCATGTCTGTATAAGCATTATCCTTAACATTAATTAAGAAACTTTTCAGTTACAGGACAATTAATAATTGAAAATACAGTTGAACCCTCTACGTCCGGCTCTGCCAACAAGATTCATTTTGTTGTGTATCTTTATGTGCATCAGTGTGTGTGTGTTTGTGTGCGTGCTGCTGTTACATAAGAGAAAACTTTTAAATAAACCATCAACTGCAGGGAAAAATGTAAAAAATCAGCATAAAAAGTAATTGACAGGTGCCATTTTTCTCTGTAAAAACAATACATATTCGTACACTCTGTAAGCATAAGGGATCTAGTCGGAAGAGCCTGACTAAGTGATAGCCTGTAACTAGCTGTGAATTATAATGTAAATAATTATTAGTAATAGCTATTAAATCACAGTATAGTTGAATATGATCTAAGCAAGCTTACTTTGAACTTAATATAAGGCACAAACGCAACCTTTAAGTTGTTTTGCTGTTTTTCTTTTTAAAGGGCAGCCTTAGATGTATGGCCAGTTGATTTTTGATTTTGATCAATGCCAATTAAAGGAAATGAAAAAAGTTTTTAATTCTAATTAAAATCATATTAAAGTAACCGATAAGAAATAACATGTTGTTAAGCTCACGTTTTGCTTGGATGGTCAACAATTTCTTATTCCTCATTTCTTTCTTTTCTCTGTACTACAATTGATTTGGGTTTTAGCCCAACTTCTTTATTTGGTTGCTCCACGCACAAGTAAATTGATTTCTAAGGCTGTGCAAGCGAGAATGGTTGAGAAACATGATGAGTTGGGAAAAATGGGGCATGGACCACTTTTCCATTAAATAATGTTATTAGCCGCAGCAATTTCAGTTAGCCTTTGTGTTTGAGCCTTTTTGTGCAATTGCTTAGTGTTGGCCTGCTGGCCATTTACAAAGCATTTTCACTTGGCCTTTTTGCCGTCTATTTTAGCTGATTTCATTGTGATGAATTCTGTAAGCTGTGGGCTTACTGAGAGCCAAGCCTCATATTACAAGTATTTACTCAGCTGTACGAAAGATTTTCGTCATCATTTCCTAATGGATTTTCTTATATGTACTTATCAAAGGGGTGGTGGAAGCAATTTTCACGATGCGTTGATTACTTTGGTCAATCTGTTTAAACTAAAACAGCCGAGAGATTTTTGTCAAGCTCAAGTCTTCGAAATTTGTTATAGAATATTTTAGAAATTAGACGTTTTCTTTTGATATTCGGCTTTTGCATAAAGGAACTTTTGTTTGCAAATTTTTATTTTTGATTTGTGTGCAGTTTTTGTCAGCACATTATTTAGAGCTCTCAGAATTTTAGCCTGCTGTAGAATTATTTGTAAGTAACATCTTCAAGTATAAAGGAAAGCAGTGCTCTCCCAGTAACAAAATTCAATAATATTCCTACATTTCATGCTAAATTGCTTTTATTTGGATAACATTCAGTGCCCTACTTGGCACAGGCCTTTAAATCAAAGGAAAAACTGACAAATGGATGAAAAAATAAGAACTTCTGAACCTTTTTTGTATGCGTCAGTCAGTCTTGACAGAGACCTACAATTAAGACTGTGAGTTTTGAGCAGTCGATCAAGGGGGGCTCAATAATGACCAAAAACTAAAGGCCAGACCAATACGTTTATTACAGTTACTTAATACATGATTCTCAAAGCTTATTGATATTGATTTTCTGCTGGTATGGTGTGGCCTGGTCAAAAATCTGCAACTATCTGACACAGACCAGGCAGCCGTCACTTGTAAAATCTCTGACCCTTAATTAAGTATCAACAGGCAATGTAACTTACTTGGTTGACTGCTCTTCATGTTGGCCATCAAATTGCATTTACGTTTTGCCTTTGTTGTCCTTTATTTGTGTGACATCAGCGAGACACATACCCAAAATAAATATCAATCAATGCCCTTACAGCACATTCAGTCCGTACTGTTCGAAAGTTTTAATTAAAATCACGTCAATTTATTATTTGGTCGCGTATAGTAACCCTTATCATTACACCCTTGCACAGGGTATCATAATTTTGTCGCAACATTTGCAATACATCGAATAACAAAAGTTTTCATTTGGCAAGTTTATATAACGACCTTTTTAAAATATGATTTAAATGAAAGTTCTATACGCAAATCACAAAGTTAATGAAAAAATCCGAGTACTCTTCAGTTGTCTAACATAAAAACTCCTCTGCTTAAATATCCGCAAGGGTATGATATCTTCGGAAATTTGAAGAGAATTAAATTCCTTGCTTAATTTCTTTTGCAAATAATTTCTTGACATTTTCTTGCATAAATCTCTATGCAAATTGTAATAAAATTTGCTGGCATGTTAATATGTAATTAATCAATGATAAATATTACACAAGATTTGACGTTCAACTCTTATTGAGGCTTATGTTGCGTGTGCCAATTACGCATAATTATTGATCTTAAAATTATAATCATTTTCTATTAGGGAATGGAATTTAAATAAAAATGTAATACTTACATACAATTGCCTACATTGCCTACATCACGGGTGGAACTACTGCAAGAGATGCAGCTTTAATTAATGCGAATTTACGTACCTATGCTATAACCTGGGTATCTCCTTATCGAGAACTCACCAGATTATAAATACTTTCTTAACATAAGTTATGTGGTATTTACAATTGTTATCGAGCAAATGAACATTTCTGGAAATTCGTTTAGCATTTTCCGGACAAGCAATTAGTAACTAATTTAATTTTAATTTATGTAAATTCAAGCAACATTTTACTCAAACTTGAACACTTAAGCAGCCCAAAAATAATTTGCCTTTCCAGGCAACGCACATAAAATGAAATCCACCCAAATATTCAACGTGCATGGAACGCAAAGGGATAATATTTCAGCTGAAGGCAAGCTGTCCTTTGAAAATTGTTCAATTATATATAAGCATGCATATGTATGTGAGTAAAGTATAAATAAGTGAATAGCAACAAAAAGTTTTACATTTATTTTTTTATTTATCTTTGGACTGGCAAAAAGCAGCAGGAAGACACAGCAAATGTGCCACAAAATTGCGCCAATGATGAAAGCCAAAGTTCTTCTTACGACGCCCCATAAAAATGATGGCAATGCCCTCAGATGCCCCTAATTGAGTGGGAAAAAGGAATTTTTCCATTTGTCTGCATAGCGTCTGGAAATGTACGTTTAAAAATTTATACTCGTAACTGCGACAAGTTCTTAGGAGTCCCAAATATAACGCACCCAGTGCAAAGCCAGCGGCACTTTCACAATTATTATTTATGTGGACAACTTTCTTTCATTAACTGTTTTTCCGGTGCCGGGAAAAACAAATGAAAACTTTTGCCAACTTGATGACTGCCTAATGTCCTTGCGTCCAGTATAGTATAAAACAACCATAAAATATTATTTTATTGTCTTTAGTAAGTCGTTAGATACGCTTTCTTTAAGCATTTACTTATTCAAGTCTTCGCTCTGCCTTTGTTCAGCTTGGCTTTTGCCATTGTTGGCTTTGTACCGATTGTGCCCCTTTATTTGACCAAAACAAAGAGCGTGTTAATTAAATTAAATAGCTTCAAGCCATGAAATAAAATTAATAGTTTCATAGAAAAAGTAGGCCATAGACATCAAAGTTAATGCGTTTCCGACCCGCCTTAAATATTAATTTAAGCTGCTGATTATGAGTATTTATTGACGAAGATGGGAACAGTTTAATAGATGTCAACTGACAGATATTTATTTCCTAATTAGTATGATATTTAGAAGAAAGTTTCAACACTTGCATAATGCTAAGTTTTCATTAATTTCCTATGAAAGTTTTTTATAGTAAATGTATGCTTGATATATATATGTATAAGCCAAACAGGCTGAGAGGATATTGTTGTTCAAACAAATTGAGGATTAAATTTTATATTGGGCATTATGTTTGGATCTACTCTAAGTTAATGTACCTCATTGAAGTGCATTCGAGCAGCGATAATTTAGAACAAATTCAACAAGAGTTGCAAAGTTGCCTGCAGTCAACCAGAGCAGACACAAATGTACAGCAGATGTTAAACAAATCATCTGATACTTTTTCAGCTTCGCTTGAGCAAATATGAAGAATCAATCTGACGTATAACTTGCAACTGTCATATACAATGTTTTTTCTCCAATAAATATTTCGCAGTTGTGCTTTGCTGCATGTTTAGGTGACTGTAAGCTTTCGTTTCCCCTTTTTGCGAATATCAACTTCTTTTTCGGGTGCAGCATGTGGCATTTGCATGTCAATTTGTATAAATACTTGTCCCCAAATATGCTCGGCTTAACGTATATGTTTCACAGTTAACTTGCAATGCCTTCCTCGAGCCAACAAGTCAGCAACTGTTGAATGAGCAATTAATACGGGGTGAATTTACCTGTTTCACTCTGGCACCCAAGTAATAATTATTAAATAAATACATTTTTTTTGTATGAAAACAAATACTTTAAATTTGTTTGTTAGCCGAAATACAATAACTTAAATTAAATTGGTAAGTATTAGAATACATTTAAAAATATTAAAGGTTTTACATTTTTACATATTTTGAATACTTTGTATATAAGAAATTGTCTTGTTTTGATGAATAAAAATTATTCATTATTATATATAAGTCTAGAAAAACTTTGAACTAAAATATAACTATAACTATGATCCGAACCGCCAACATAGGCTATGATTCAACACTAGTTGTCTTTCACTATATAAAATTTCGTATATTCGTGTTTTGTTATTTAAAATGTTGAACAACAAAGTGGCGTTAATGTCATTAAAAAAACATTTGCCTCCATTAAAATGTCAATTCGTTGACTTTATTGCATTACACTGCCAGACCATTAAACTCATTAAAATTTGACACTGTCCGTGAGGTTGAGGATAGTCTGGCAATTACATGGGTGTTGCCCACCCGAAAGCGAATCAGCCTGAGTTACGCATTCAATTTATCTATCTCACAATCCGTGAGCTTCTCATTGTCTCCGCAGTTGATGTGATTAACGTTCGTCGTTGCCCCATTGTCTGGCCGACTGGAGAATCGGACAGCCGCGCGTTGAGCTGTGCGTTTATCAAATGTCAATTAAGCTGCGGTTTCCAGAGTGATGCCAGCGGACCCATTGCCCTCACAGAGCGCCATCGCTTGCCCATTCTGGTTGCGTTTGAATTGGTTTTCGTTGCCACTAAATGTTTGGGCTTGTTGGTTTTTTTTCATGGCAATGTATTGGCTGTCATACAGATGCGGAGGTTCGTTGTTCTGGTTATTTGCTGCAGTTGCCTTCTCCTTGCCTTATCCTGTATGCAATTTTTCCTTATTCATCCTTATTGTGGCCTTTTTGCGCGCTCTACAGACATCGAGTATCTGGCAATCATAAGATACGCTCTTCCTGGAGATGCCTGCATTTTACGTTGCGCACTTTATTTCCTTTTACTCAACTTTTGATTGCTTTTAAATTCATCCCAGTCAGACAGTTGCATGCATATTAAATGTATCTCAACTGGATACCTTATGCAATTGAGGACACACAAAAAGCGTTTTACTACACGATTCTTAAAGTCGTTTGATTATATTGCCGCGGTGTGCTTTAGTTTTGTCAGAACCAAAGCATTTTACAAGAACTTATCGAATGCTGTTCCTAGTTATGTTGCGACTTGTGGTATTATCTGCTATATCTCTTTTTCTATATGGGTACATATATCCGCCAAAAAAAAACAATCATCCTTATTGAAGAGTTACACCCAGCTAGGGTTGTCGCATCTTATAAGATAATTTTCTTCAAAAACACATTTTGTACTGATGTTATTGAACTCCAGAGAAATAAGTTTTTTAATTTGGAAGAAAAAAATAGATATCTTGGAGTATGAACATATATATTATTTAATTGTTTCAAATACCCTTTTTGGCGTCCGCATCAGTGAGAATATGGATTATTATTTAAATGAAAATAATAAATAAGAACCTGAGATTTAAAGTCACAGTAAAACGGATTGAAGGATATTTTTAATATGTTTTAGTAAATTAATAATATTGTATTGCTTGGACTTAAATCAGATCTGATATGAATATCAATTAAAATTAAAAACGCCTTGTGATTTGAATTTGTAAGTGCTACCTCTTCTGTTTTTCAGTGTACATCATAGTTAAGTTTGCGCCGAAACTGGCTGTCACGGAAGTGCCCCAAAGAGCATTGAAGAACTTTGTCGATGGCAAACTGTGACTAAAACAACTTAGTTTTACTCGGACGTTTAACGGGGGTGTTAAATGCTTAATGTACAGCCTTGGCAAGTATATGTCATATACCACTGACAAAGTTTATCGGCTTGTTATGATCTCACAAACATTTGGCCGACTGCCGTCAACGGTCGCTCTGTCCTTGGTACATTTCAGTCAGCATTTGTCCAAGCCATCAACGGACATCCTGTCGTGTCTGTGAGCTGTGGCATAAACAAGACAAGGATATGTCATGTTCTCTCCTGCCATACTTGAATTCCAGAAGGACAAGCAGGCAAATTGTTTATCTTAAGAAAGTCACGTAAAGTGTCCAACTTTGACTTGGCTAACAGCCTGGGGTCGACATCAACATTGAGCGTATGCATTGCCTTGCTGATAATTTTTGATTTTTCCATCAAGTTCAGCATAATCCTGATTTAAATTTTAATATAAAGTTGCTTTTCACTTCGTAAATATTAGCCAACCCTTTGACGAACTCATGAGGAATTTAAATTATGTTTTCTAATTAAAACGAGCCTAGTCTCTAGTACTTAAGTCGCATTGGCCAACAGTCTAATCAAGACTGTTGCGAGTTAGATTTTTACTTTCAGATAATACGGTCTAAAGAATGGCAAAAGCTTCCAACATAGCCTATACCTAACGCTGATAAAATAAGTTTCAAATAAATTTTTGAACGAAAACAATTGGCCCTTATTTGCGAACTGCAATCTTATGTTTTTTTCATCTTCTCATGAACGCGTCAGCCGCTATTTTCATCACCTTCTTAGTTGCTGCCAGACAATTTTAACAGTTTTCTGCAGCAGTAAACTTTACTCGACCAGAAAATGAGGATACATAGTTAAGTATTGTAGAGAAAATAGGTTGCCTGAATACAAGGCTTAGTTTTCTCTTTGGGGAGTTTACAACCCCTTCCGTCATCACTTAGCTAAAAGATTTTCTAGCGTGTTTGACGATGCCAAGCACGTAAACAACTTC
The DNA here is from genome assembly GCF_003285875.2 of Drosophila novamexicana. Lineage (NCBI taxonomy): Eukaryota > Metazoa > Arthropoda > Insecta > Diptera > Drosophilidae > Drosophila > Drosophila novamexicana. The sequence continues at coordinate 5,594,376 of NW_020824787.1, forward strand.
TGAGCTGGAATCATGCCTGGCAAAAGTCAAGAAAATTATATGTTTTGTGTTGACTCTTAAACACGTTTCTTAAAATATATTTCTTAAATTGTATGAAAGTTAGTTGGTTAAAATTAAGTAACTCAGCTTGATTTAAATTGAATGCTGTCATATTTTATATGCAGCTTCATATGTGAATAATGACTCCAACTTAAATGATATGTTAGTGATGAAACCTTCCACCTTCCAAACCTTTCACTCACAAGTGGACTGCCTATCTCTCTTTTAAAACTGATCTGTCATGTATTTTTATTTCCTGCGATCAGAGTGAATTGCAATGGCATCCTTCCAGCTCTGCCCATGATAATTTTGTTGGTCTTTTACAGCTGCTACTTCGGCGACTTCGGCCAACTTAAATTTGTCTGAGTTGGAGCCTCAAAATCATTAAGATGCTGCAGTTAAGTTGAGTAAAAGTTTACTTGCAGCTGCATATGATCTTTGGGAGTTGCCACAAGGCCATCACTCATTTTTGGCCCAGCACGCACACGAACTGTGGCAAGTTTTATGCGCTCGCCCGCTCTCGTGTGGCACGTGGCATAAAGTAATTGAATTCTCCTGGAGGCTGTCAAAGTTCAATTGCATTTTAATAAAATTTTTCGGTCGCCATAGCTCAGCTAAGCTCAAATGGGAAACGGTTGCTCCCCAGAGCTCAAAAGAAATAAATAAACACAGATGTCAACTGGTGAATCGACGAGCAAACAAATGCATTTTCAACTAAACACAAGTTTATGCGCTGGCGGTTGTTGTGTTTGTGGGTCTTTGTTAGTTGGCTTTCCCGATTGCTGTGGCCATGTGCTAAAAAATTCAGCACTGCAGCTGACAACAGACAATGGCTTTCAGGAAAAGTCAACTTTGGCTCAGATAAAGGATTTTAATGGCTAAAATAAAAATGTGTGCTTTGAGCCAAGCGAATGTGTGCTTTGTATTTTTCGTTGCAGTCAATGTAGGTCAGAAAATCAGCAGAGACCTGAAAAGCTAAAGTTTCTGTACCACAATCAAGCCAAATTATCATGCCTACATAGTAGATGGTTTGTCTCTAATGTTGATTAGAGTGCACAATGAAGACATGGTTTTCTTTTCGATGACAGAGCCAAACCTTTCATTTGAAACAATTGTTTTTTTTTTGCGCGTAAATTAAAATTAATTATTATTAATTAAAAAATAGAAAAGCTCATGAACGAGCCTTGAAGCTCGCCAATGAAAAAATCCAAATAAAAACTTCCTTAAAAACTATTGGCAATATGTAAATAATATAAAAAAATGCGAAAGCCAAACAACCGAAATTGATAGCTTCTAGGCACATACATATGCACACTGTTTTGCATTTGTGAATATATTTATATTCCATTTATTTTTTGAGTATTCTGCTGTTATTATAGCCAGGATTTATACACACTTATTAAATCATTTATATTAATGGGTCTCGTGTCTGTAAGATTCCTTGTATACGATTGCAAATTTAGTTACAGGCACGCTAACAAGTCGATGCCATGCGCATAAGCCAGGCGGATTGCTAAAGCTTCTGTGACAGGACAAGGTATGCGAATTCATCTAGCCAATAGTCATGTTTGTGGGCTTACCAAAACAAAAGACTGTCTGGCACACCCCCAAAGCCCACCGCACCTGTCACTGTCTGAATGCCAGCGAATTGTTATGTTGCATTGTCTTTGCTCGGTTTTGCCGTTGCAAATTGCGCCAAATGGTTGCCAAGGCAGCTGCCCATTTCTGCCGAAAATACGTAACACACAGAGGCAGGCAGCGCAATCAAAATTACGAAATACACATATTGAAACAGAGGCTGGGCTTTTGTTTACTACATCAAAAGTAAACTTCACATTATTAAGTACGTATACCAGGCATCGTAAGCTAGACTATCAAATATCCTTCTTTCCACGAAACAACATGTGCATCTGTTCTGAGCTAATACTAAGTAAACACACCTATTTAGCTCTACTGTATTTATAAATTTTATAAACAAATTTATTAAAATGTCCAACAACTGGAACTATTCTAAAGCCGATATCAGCTGGTTAAAAGACATCAAATTGGACGACTCCAGGCCACGGAAAGACAGGGAGGCGATTTAGATATAGATGATGGTCTCGTCAGCGCCGAAATTGTTACCAGACATGCGGGCAAGACATGATTGACGGCCTCATTTGGAGCAATATGACAAATGAACCCGAAAAGCCCTCGTTGTCGATGTCATCTTCTTATGACCCGCCCAAGCCTTAACTGTCCCTACGACATGATTTGGGCTTATTACCTAGATCGACACTTGGTCCGCAGTAGTTCCTAACAAAGACCCAATGGCTATAAGTAGCTTTAACTTGAATTGTGGTTCTTGAAACTAGTATTATAAATAAGAAGAACTTATTTAAGTCTGAGCTTTAAATGAATTCAGCCTGCACACGGCTAAATTCAGATATAAATGCCCTATCCCTTGATACGGGATAAGATGGCACAGAGCACAGGGCACCAATACAAAAATATTTTTTACACACACGCACAACATGTCGTATACTCGACCTCGCAACCGGTTGTGTATTTGCAAGCTTGGGCGTATCAGTTTTCCCAGTTATTAGCATATTCTCGACATGCTCAGCTACTTAATGATGCAGAAATGTAAAAAAAAGCCACACAAGCTGCCAAATTCCTGCATCCCTTTCAGTTTCAAGCCATTGATTATGCGTGTGTCGCAAATGTGGCTCAAAGAAGAGCTGATTGCTGGCTTTGCATTTTCGTATCGCTTCAGCTTTATCTGGTTTGCTTGACGAATGGAAGTGTGCATACTGATCCCAATTTCACAAATTTATGTTAAATACGTGCGCTGAAATATAAAGCAAAGCCAAATAGTAAGTAAGTAAACATGTACCTTACCTTTTCCGGTTCGCAAATTGGATGTGCGTGTGATTTTTTCTTTGCTCCTCCCAAAAATCCACAGAGCAGGAGACAGATAAAACACGTGCTCTAATACAATTAGCTAATCATATATGTGGTTGACGAAAGCCATTAATTAATTAATTTATTTAATTTACCTGTTTGCGGAAAGCAAAGCTTTAGACTCTCAAATATTTGAAAACCTTTGACTTATGCCACATTATTTGTTTAGTACTCATGTGATTTTTTGCATGCCTTTAAAAATTATAACGAAGCTTGATTCTACACTATTTCAAATTAGTGTGTTCTGGTTTTGTCTTGTTATCCTTGTGGACGTACTTGCCTTTTGGGACAAGTGTATAGAGTACGCAATAATAAGAAACGTTGTCAACTTGGCTGATTTATTTATAAAAACTTATAGATTATCACAATAACTAAACGAAGAACATTTTACACCCATCAAAGTGCCCCTTTATTTAAAAAGATTCTCTTCTGTTTTTCCCAGTATACCACAAGATCTATCAATTCCCGCAGGCTCTAAAATTAATGTTATGCTTTGTTCTTATTAGAACGGACAATCTGTTTTTATACCGCCAGACACGATGTCACTCGCTCACCACAATGGAATAAGCAGCCGAGAGCTAAAAAGCAGTTTTGAAAAACGGGGAAATGTTACGCCTACTCACGACCAGTAAAAGCGCGAAATAATTTATCCAGACTCGTTTATATGTAAATATGCCTACCTGAAAAGGTCGACCAATAGCCACCAGGAAAAGTTAACAAGTAAGAAGCATCGGGTCAACTGTGTGAGGCTGGGCACGCACTCGCTCTGATGGAAAGTCAAAAGTTGCCCGGCAGTGGGTCATAAAACGCATGAATGCACAGTAAATACGTGTTTGAATGAATGCGTCGAGAACTGGAGCACTAGGCCAAAAGTGAGTGCGTGAACAGTTGACTGGTTAAATAACTATACAAAAGAATCAACGGTCTAGGATTGTGACTGGTTTGCATTTAAAGGGTGGCAGCAATGAGATGCCCTTGGTCCATCAATATTACAATAGGGTACGTGTGGTATTGTTATTGTGATATGATTAGATGCAACAATTTATCAACTACAGTTGATTTGCTTGCCAAAACTAATGAGGCGATTATCATGGAAATCGTCCGGTTCCAGCAGGGAGCCACAATTTCATATAACAGATAGCACTGTTATGCATTACTAAACCAGCGAAACGGAGCTCCGTGGAGTCATAACCGCCGAAATTTCCCTCGACATTCTGTCCAAAATTGGCAAACCGCTTAGAGGAAAAAAGACAATAAATAACTCATATGTAGCATTTGCCACAAGCACTTGAGCAAAATGCGCAAGGCTAATCAAACCGAGTGGAGCATATAACATTCATAAACATAAGCCAAGTTTCTGGGAAAAAGTCATCACAATTTCCACTTCCCAGTTGGCACACCGCTGACACTTTCATTTGCTGCTGGCATATATACTTTTTTTGGCCAAATGTCAAAAGGATTCACATTTAGATTCAACTTCGCCAAAGCTGACACAGCGGGACATGCATATTTCCACACATTGTCAGTGTCAGAGTACAAAATCAGATTCAACATTGGCACTCGAATTGCAATTGTTACAGCTTGCGAGCAAACCAAATATGTAGATTTTTGTTTAATTTCATTTTTTAATCTACACAATTTTACACCTGCCTTATTGATCAAGCAAACCAAAATGGTTTAAAATTTAAACGAGCATGTGTTTTCCCTGTAGGTGGTCTAGGTGAAAATTCACTTAACACGCCAACGCTCAATTAATTTGTTACGCACATGTAGCGACATGGGAGGTACGATAAATGAAACCCGTCAACAGTACTCAACAAAATCGTAAGCTATAAATTATCGACTCACAAGCGCACAACAATAACACCAAAAGAAACACCCTGCTTACAAGTGCAAAATCTGCTGGCAATATTTTAATATCAATCTGTGGTTGATAAAAAGAACCAAATAATAAAAGAATATTATGAAAAATGTATGTTGTTTTTCTTCTTGACATCAAAATTATCATTTGTTAAGGGGTTCCAAGTAATATATATTTTTTTTTACTCCATAAATTCTATATTTATCCGGGTCACTAATGCCTGACCACCGCGCTTCTATTGGTCAATCATTACGATTTTTTTTAAATGTTACAAATCATCATTTTTTAAATTTTTTTCTCAAATTGTTTGCAAACTCCCAACTTGTTGGCGCTTTCTCTTGTGGTCTTGCAAAGGCTAAACAATATAAAATGAATTTTAAGCCAATATTCGCTCTGCCGGGTCAATTCACTACATGCCATGTAGACGACGATGTAGACAAATAAAAAAAAAAACTTGTTAGAAACGCGCAAACATAAGTTAAAAAGCTGTCGCCAGTCCTGGGGATCGCGGTATCCATTAATATGCAAATTTCAAAGTATATCAGTTGGCGGTCGAGCTCCTTTTTGGGCTTGCGTCTCTCAGCTATATATGCTAGAACAAAGTTGAGAACGCAAATTATGCACAGTCAGGAACGCTGTAGAGTTAACTATTTCGCAATAGGGTTGGCATTTGGATTCTATGGTCAGCATCTGTAAAATTATTTATCGTTCTTTTAATGTGTTTAATCGTTTGACGTTTATATTTTAATTGCCGTCCTTTAAACTTCTGTAGTATAGTAATGTTGTGATATCCAACTGCTGTAAAACCTTTATTCACTGTTATTGTTTATTTCAAGAGTTTATTAATATAAATACTTGCATGTAAGCTATTGAAGCGAGGCTGCTTTAAGGCACAGTCGATGATCGCGTGGATCACTCCAACCTCCATTTCTTTTAACTGACTTCAGATTATTTATTGGAGCTTTCGAAGTTGCATCTAGTGTTAGACTTTTCGGATAGAACTGGCCAGCTCTTAATGCAAAACGTATCGCTCGCTTCGCGGTGGATAAGGCTAGTACAGAATCACAATTCAAGCTTTGATCACTGACAAAAAAAAAACACGTTAGTTCGAGTTAGCCACAGCGAATAGCCAAACGAAAAAATCTTACCACTTGCCAATGGGATAAACACGCGTTCCCTTTATTGCCATTACGTGAAGATTTCTTAACAGACACGTCTCGGATACATGCCCCAGTGACCGGTCCCAACTATAATCATCGTAAGTGCAAAAGCTTTGGGCACAACTCCGTATGTCCGACCAGGTGTTTCGATTAAACGCAATAGCTATATTGTGCTTTTCACTTACCCAAGGAAAGCATTCAACCTTATACATGAAAAATAATAAGAATAGCTTTACCCAAATATAGAATGCTTCGACCTTACCTTGGAAAATTTAAGTGTAATTATATGATTGCCAAGCCGCAGGATATTACATTGCGGGCACAACTTCTTGCTGTTCTGCTGCATTTTTATCAGCACGTACAAGAAGTCTTCGGCTACAAAATGATTTTCCTCCAAAAATAAAACAAGACCTATAACCAGAAGGGTCATGATTATCAACGCTTTAAGGAAGTACGTAGGATAAGAACGCACCAGCATGATATCTGGTAGCCTTCAGTTGATGGAAAACGCGGTTCGCCTTCCACCACCAGTGATGCTTCGCCTGTGTAAGCCTTGCCTGTCTATAATGTCCATTGATATCTGGATAAATTGCATTATTGCAATTGTTGATGATAGCTCTATAGATATAGATAATTGTAAGTCACGTTTCTTAAAATTTATATTTTATACTCACAAATTTTTTGTAATATTCCGCGGGCAGTCGTTGGGATCCCTGCCAGGAAACCTTTGTGGATGCGTTTGTAAAGAGTGTGGATAGTACATCTGAATCACCTTACAGAATTCAATCGCTTGCACAAAATCGTTAATATTATCGTCATAGAAGTCGTGTGAAAATACAAGCAATGCCTTGGAAATATCCCTCGCGTGGGAAATACTATTTACCGAGTACCTTAGGTAGCTAAATTGCTTGTGCACCTGCGAAAGGATGATGATAATAGAGGATTCCCAAATATTTTGTACAGAGCTACAGTACAACTTACTTGAATAACAATAACCACAGAGTTATTGTCCAGGGGACCGAATTTATTTTCATTTAGGATCACCTGCTGCTCGTTAACTTCATAGATCTTGCGCTTGATTCTCGAGATTGTATCATTCTGATCAGAATTCAAATCTTTTAACACTTAGGGAAGGAACGCCACCATGTTTTATACATTAGTTTACCTTATTGATTAACGCTACTCACATGCCTCTTTTTCTTTCATTAGTGCCATAAAATGTGCTTCTTGGGCCGAGTTGTTGGTCCGTGATTTATTTAGCGTAACGCCAGGACTTTTAACTAAGCATTGATTGATTATGATTTAAAGCGTGTATTTATGATGAAAACAAGGAAATACTACTTACAAACATTTAAGCTGCAGCACTGCAACATAATAAAGCACAGCACCAGGAAAGCAATGGCCCGAACATAAAACCGAAGTGGTCTCTTATTCATGATTTTCATGATGTTCAAGGATCCAGTATTTGTTTACAATTATTATTAGATCGGAATGATATTTCTTTAGCAACTAACTATTTTCAATGCCTACTGGGTTTCCTGTACCAATTTACATCTTAACAGCTGGGTACAGGGTAGCGCCAAGGTAAGCACTTTCTTATCCTTTATATGGCATCTCGACTTGCCCCAAGAAGCCATATTAACTGCCCTTAGGTAAATATTAGATGTACTTCAAAGCAACTTACAAGTGGAAGTCAAGTGAAATTAGTTTGGTACCCTCGGGCACTTGCTGCTGATGGCCAGCAAAAAGTAATTCGGCTGGTGAACGAGAATCAAAGGCTCTTTTGTGGACTGATACACGGTAGCAGAATCTATTGACATGAGGAACAAAAATAAATGTGCCAACAACTGGCATCCAATAAGTACACAAGAACGAGCTGTTGTACTTTGTTTAAAGGTTGAGACTACAGAAACTTTATTTGCTATTGTTGTTCTGTTGGATTGCTTGCAAACTGTCCGAATCTGCTTAAGAAAGTAAATTGATATAAGTAGATTTTTCTTGATTTACTTACAATTACAGATATTTCTCTCCACTTTATAGAAATAATAATATTAAATAAATACATTAATGTAAATATTTATTTATTTATGTCAAATCAAATCTAAACAATCAACACTTGACATCGAAATTTTTGCAGCCATTTTTCAGCGTCAACGTCAATTTGTGAATTGCTTGGTAGTCGCAGCACTTGGCGGATTTTCATCCCAAGATTGATGATGATGATAACTGATACCAGTTAAGCTTCTGCTGGTGTAAGTTGTGGCCCTTTTATGGCTGGCCATAATATAATAGAATATTTAAGCGTAGACGATTTGCATATTTCCGTTTTCAGTATTAATATTCCTGCTGGCGTCGGCAAAAAATTATGTGATTAAATGCATTTTTCAGTTAATCGTATTTACATATTTAATGTGAACTATTTAAATTTTAATTCATTTAAGGGAAAGTTGAAATAATTTAATATTATTCAATTATTATTATTTTTATTTTGCACATTTGAGTATAATATAAATTAAAGTTAAGAGTGCTAGCAGCAGAACTTAAAAACATTTTTGTAAATAGATTATGGAATAATAGGAAGAATTAAAAATGAATAAAAAAGTGTTTACACTTTTTCTATCATTAAGCAACAGTATGAAATGTACATAAAAACTAAATTCATGGTAGTTTTATGGTATACATATTAATTATTAAAGTAAAGGCGTACCGAATCGCTTAGCCTTATCGAATTGGGAGAAATATTTTCATTTTGAGACCTTAATACGAACTAGACTATTGGGTACAACATAGTAAATAGTAATATTTACCTTGATGTAGATAGATATTTGCCGCATTGGATCCACATTGAAGGCTGCCTATGTTGCCCAAACACATCAGATTTCCTATCCGCACCATTTTTCTCCTGATCATATTCTTTATCATCCTGATGTACTGCAGCTTTCTCTTCCGTAAGTAGGTCTTTTAATCTTCAGAATTATTAAACATTATCAAATTCAAAGTCAAAAGTTTTAACGTGATGCTCAGCAAGCCCCGTCCATCCATTCTACCGAAGCTTGATTATGGATATCTGAGTACTTCAAACGAGACAAGTGAAAGTAAGTTTAAATTATGATTTAATTTAAATAATCATATCCCACTTTTAACATAATAATTTATTGAAAGGGTTGCATCCTAATAAAATATTAAAAATTATGCAGCGGATCCATAAAGCAAACAAACAGCAATTGATCCTTAACAAAAATAAATATGGCCCTCTGGAAAATGACTCGGTAGTTATTGTTATTCAAGTAAGTTGTCCTGTAATCCAGTAGAAAATATACAAAAATATCTGTTCAAAGGTGCACAAGCGAATTAACTACCTAAAGTACTTAGTAAACAGTCTTTCCCATGCCAAGGATATTTACAAAGTATTGCTTGTATTTTCACACGATGTCTACGAAAAAGAGATCAACGATTTTGTGCAAGCGATTGACTTTTGCAAGGTGATTCAGATATTCTATCCACATTCTTTACAAACTCATCCACATACGTTTCCTGGCAAGGATCCCAACGACTGCCCACGAAACATTACAAAAGATAAGTGAGCACAAAATACAAATTTTATAAAACGTATCTCTATTGCAATTATCTTTATCTTAGAGCTCTCATCAAAAAGTGCAATAATGCTTTGTATTCAGATCTTTATGGTCATTATAGAGAGGCAAACTTTACACAGGCGAAGCACCACTGGTGGTGGAAAGCGAATTACGTCTTTCATGAACTTAGAGCTACCAGATACCATACAGGTCTATTCTTAGCAACTTCTTTTATTTTTGATAGTTATGATTAACATTTTTTTCGTTGTAGGTCTTATGTTGTTCTTGGAGGAAGATCACTTCGTGTCCGAAGACTTTTTACATGTCTTGATGCTGATGCAAGCGAGTTGTAATGGTCGCAGTTTTCCTATTTAAATTAAACCGCGTAAGCGATCCTAACAGCTTGCGTTTGTGTAACGACGCTATAGCGATCAGCTTTTGTCTGTCATGGTCAGCTGCGAATGAGTCAGCCGCTGCTATAAACCGCCTGCGTGCACGTTGGCAGCGCAGCTATCTTCCCTCTAATCCGGGAAAGAAAAAAGCTCTGAGACCCTATATAAGCCTGCAGGTCCCGGATATAACCCTTTTTTTTTTTTTTCAAAAGTTACTTTACCATCGAAGGTCTGGCTACGGCGGTGCGGACATAGCCCCACCAAAATATTAATCTAAAAGCAACAAGTTCGGGCATCAGTCGTTTAATTCGTTTAATTTAAATTCCAACTAAATTGAACCAAAAACAACAAAAAAATAAAAAGAAAAACCCTAAAAGTAACCGATTGGCGAAATAAATTTTTTTGTTCATTTGATGATAACCTTTCGCTCCGCCACCCGGCCACCAGCACCTCACCGGCATATATTTCTTTGTGCCAAGATCTGGTCACAGTTTTAACCAGTTCTTGCTTGCCTGCCGAAAGTAATTTTTGGAGGAATAAATCTTGCCGCCGCCGTCTCTGACAGAAAAACCCACTTATTTTGAGGCAGCCGCCACGTGTGCCAATTGGACGGCACTGTAATTTCTTGGGACGGCAATGACATTTCTGCCCCCATTAAATAGACGTCAGCCTCAACGGCGGATCAGCTGCCATACCCTTGCTCATGCCAGCAAGGGCAGGCGCCGTTTCCACAGTTTGGAATCCGGAAGAGGCAGTAGCCTTCTGGGCCCCATTGACGCGCCGCTGATCAGAAGCCCAGATGACATCGCCAATTAAGTTGGCCGGAGCGTGCAGATGCATGAAAATTGCTGTTAAATGTTTTTAGTAAAAAAATTGTTAACTAAATCTTGTGAGAGACTTCCAAAAGTTTGTGAAAAGTGCATTTATTAGGCCCTCAAAAAACCGCGTGCAAGTGCAGTGAAAAAGAAAAATTGACATCTATATACATAGCTTTATATATATAGAAAGGAATACTAGTATAAATCTATCCCCCTTCTTGTAGAGTCCAAAGTCATTTCAGAATTTTTTTATATTTTTTTTTCCCACTTATTTTCGGAGAGTATCTTCTTAGTACTCACAATTTAAAAACCCTCCTGTGCCATAATAATATAATCAAAACAATTTAAAGCCCCACAGAAGACAAAAGAAAACAAATGAAAAAAAAATAAATAAAATTTGCTGCAAACTCTCCGCTGGAAGGCCTTTCATCGAGGAATACATGTAAGTTTTTAACCTTTTGTTTTGAGTATATTTTCTTATTTTGGCACAGATAAGCACAGCCAAACTGACATGCGCACCTGCTGAGTTTTTTTACTTTCTGTTTCACATTACGCTTTAGCTCCGATCAATATGTTTATGACCGTGTCAGTCTGGTGAATGCTTATCATCTTTGATTCTACCTACACCCCGCTCAATTACTAGCTGAAACAGAAGCAACCTAAAAGAAAAGATTTTTAACAGAATCAAATATATGTACACAAAGATGTATCATCGTATTCACCGATCAGCTGGTTGCGCTGCGCTCCGATTTGCCCATGCGCTTTGAGCTTAACCTTCTGTTGCCCATATTTTTTTCGACCATACAATTAACCATCAACTACAATTGTATTGACTCTATTATAATAACTTTTTTTTTGCTTTTGCCGAATACACTTTAGTTCAATTTACGAATGTCATTTTTTTCTTACCTAGCTATATTCTATAATTATTAAAATGCACTTTAGCGAAATTTGGAGAGTTTCTTTTTGATCAATAAGAAAAAAAAATATTAACTGAATAGTTTATAAAATGAATTATTTTTGAAGAATCTTTGAGACATTGTAAAAATATTAACGGACTAGTTTTAGTTACTGAATTATTGTTGAATCATTAATGCCACTTGTAATAAGATGCAGATTATCTAACGGAAGGATTCAGTTTCATTGAATAATGCTTTTGTTTATAATAAATATTAATTACGGATTTTGATTATGAATTGCTAAGTTTTCTTTCCTGGTGACATGGTGATATAATGTAGTAGAAGAATGTTTTTTTTTGGGATCTTCAAAACCTTAAACGCTGAAGATCATGGTTGGGAGGGTATCGAACGCGAGAGTCAGCTTACATCCAAGACTTCGCCTCTTCGGAATATATATGCCCTAATGAAAGCTATCACCATTGTATTGGCACTTTAAGTGCTCGTTAAGTTATGCCTGTTTGAGATTTTGTTTCTGCGGAGTATCGGTCTCCAATTTAGATTCTGTAGGGATCCTAAAATAAAATTGTGTATGCAGGTCGAGACATGGCAAAAAGAACCCCCCCACCCGAAAGAGCTAGGGAACAAGAGGATCCCGCCCTGCCATGCTAACTCAACCACGAGGGGCCTCGGTGACTACTTCCCGAATTATTTTGTGAAGATTGGCTGCCAACCGCCGTCACCGTTGCTACCCGATATGTATTGCTAGAGTAGCTTCACCACAGTACTTGCTACATAAATTTTTGGCGCCCAATCATGGGGCCCGAGGTTGTCTATAAAAAAAAAAAAAAATAAAAAAAAAAAAAAAAAATGAGTCTTTATATTATTGTCCACGCACGCTGACGTCGATGTGACTGGTTTAGTCTATCTTCCGCATGCGCAGATACTGGTAGTATACAAGATAGTAATTAGGACTACGATGCTTACAATTCAGAGCTTGAATTATGCCGAGAATCTGACCTTACTATATTGTTGAGTGCCTATATATAAACACGACTATAGTTATTAACACCAGCTATACAATCGGTCCCATACATTTGCTCGTTTTCTTTCTTATAATTTTGGAGAAACAACAGATTAGGTTTGCTTAGGTAGAAATACTTTCAAATGCAATTTTAGAATACTGCATATTTTGCTAAGATATCAGTACTGATTGCTACTTGATAGCTTGTTGATGGTTAAGTAAATCTCAGTCTTCGTGGAGCCAAAAGTTATAAAGTTAGATTGAATGGTTTTGTATTAACGATACTATCAAAGATAGTTAGAATGTTGCCCGGAACTTGGCCATATGCTGCTTTGCATATCCTTGCCGAACATTTCTGATTAGATTAAAATGTTGAATATTACAAACCGCTTTCTATAGTAGTTTCAATAAACCAGATAAATTACCTACTTTCATTGAGGCGATTATATTTCGTAATTAAAAAAAAAAAAAAAAAAAAAAAAAAAAAAAAACAAATAACTTCTACTTTATTATATTACCAAACCAATGTCACGAATCAGGAAAATATGAATGAAGCATGTTGCCTTTACGCAGCCCACAAAATGTACAGCCGTCGTCAGAGACCGCTGATAACCACTGTGTTCTATGCCAGTTAGTAATGGACAATACACAGTCTTGCTATTGCACCCCTTGTAGGCATGTTTTCCACAAACTTTGCTTGGAAGGTTGGTTGGTAAACCATGCTAAATGTCCCAGTTGTAGTGCTGTGATTGATCCAGCCTCAATTAAATTAGTTGTTGGAGATTGCTCGCCGAGAGGAAAACAATCTGCCCCACCTCCACCTACTAACATAGGGAGAACGGTAACGCGCAGTCTAGCAAAATCTCTTAATCCTGGTCCGACCCAGAGTGGCGAGAATCCAACAGCAAGGTTATTAGATGTTAGTGATGTACCACAATCAGGACTCGACGCTAGCAATAGCACGAATCCACCTGAAATCGCTCCTGCACGACCAGCTCCTGGTGTAAGAAGAAGAGGAAGACCCACTCAGTCCAATTATACCCGCCAAAATCTGGGAGTGGACTATAGGATAATTCAGGAGATGATCGAACAATCAATTACTCGCGTTATGTCATCACTGCAAATACAAGCACCACCCTTTCCAAGAGTGTTGCCAACCCCGATCCAGGTGTCGCCTAGTAGTTCGTCATTCCGAAATGGGAAAATTGCTGACACCATGCAAAAATGGAATCTTCATTTTGATGGGTCTACCGAAGGATTAGGGGTAGAAGAATTTCTGTATAGAGTCAAAACATTGACTGATGAAACTTTGGACAGCGACTTTATGGGTCTCTGTAAGCACTTACATGTGCTATTTTTAGGCAAAGCCCGTGACTGGTACTGGCGGTACCACAAGCAGGTAGACCACATAGTCTGGACTGAATTTTGTACTGCACTTCGCCATCAGTACAAAGATTATCGGTCCGATTTTATGAGCAAAGAACTGGTAAGAGCTAGAAAGCAAAACCCTGGGGAATCATTTGTGTCGTTCCATGACGCTGTAGCGTCACTGATCGATAAATTTGCAATTAAAATTGACGAGGAGGAGTTAATCGAAATTTTAAAAAATAATTTATTACCCGAAACCCGACATAAACTGCTATACCAGCCAATAAGTTCAGTTGGCCATCTACGTAGATTGGTCCAAATGAACGAGAATTTAGTTCATGAGCTCAGTTGTCGCACTGATGGTATGAATAAATCCAGAACTATTGGCCGTCGCCAAGTATATGGACTAGAAGAGTCTTTTAATGAACCGGAGGTAGAAAATTCAGAAGATACAAACTTTGACATCGCAGCAATTCGTAGATGTCATACCAACTTTAAATGTTGGAACTGCGAAGAGCAAGGGCATCTGTGGGAAAATTGCCTTGCTGACCGCCGTATATTTTGTTACGGATGCGGGGCACCCAACATTTATAAGCCCCAGTGCCAAAACTGTATCCGTAAAGCTTCGGAAAACCAACAGAAGGGTGCATCCAGCAGCAGTCGGATGCCCCCAAAAATCTAATTAATTCCCATACGAACTTTGTAACTGTGGACCGAAGCAAAAGCTTGGTCCCTACACCGACTTTAAAGTCACATTCCAACAATTTAGAAATAGCTAAAACTATTAAATTACGATTTTTACCGTATCATGAACGGTTAGCTAATTATTTGCATGTCCGAAATAAGATTTTTTATGAAGAAAAACCCCGTATTTCTCAGCGTACGCAGCGCTTGAAAAATTATTATTCAAAAATCAAGCAACATAGCAAGCTTTTAGTTTCGACCGTTTTTTGCAATCCCACCGATATGCGCAGCTATGCCGAAGTGTCGTTTTTAACCTTTACCGAGCTTGGTCTATTGGATACAGGCGCGAATATTAGCTGCATAGGTTCTACGCTTGCGCAACAAGATTTTACCGTAATGCCGGAATTTAAGCCTATTAAATCGCATGTCAGAACAGCAGATGGCCATAGTCAGAAAGTCATCGGAGTGCTTGAAGTTAAAATGCAGTATAAATCGGCTACCAAGTCCTTGAAACTGTATGTGATTCCTTCTATAAACCAAAATCTAATTTTGGGTCATGATTTTTGGAGAGCCTTTGAGCTCGCACCAAGCATTATAAATTCTGTAGAACTAAAATCAATGGAAAAAGAGCAGGAAACAGAGTCGATTGCATACCCTTTAGATAGCCAGCAAACGCAACAGCTGCACGTAGTAAAGCAGTTGTTCCCCAACGCTGTTGATAGATTAGGCCGCACAACATTGATCCAACACCGTATAGATATAGGAGACGCACGTCCAGTGAAACAAAGATTCTATCCTGTAAGTCCGGCCGTAGAAAAGTTGTTATATGCAGAAATTGATCGCATGTTGCAGCTTGGAGTTATTGAGCCGTCGGTAAGCGCCTGGAGCTCGCCTATGCGACTCGTCCTTAAGCCCAACAAGGTTCGCCTTTGTCTGGATGCTCGAAGACTGAATGACGCCACAAAAAAAGATGCTTATCCTTTGCCGAGCATCGATGGCATTTTTTCGCGGCTACCTAAGGCGAATATAATTTCCAAACTAGATTTGAAAGACGCCTATTGGCAAATAGAACTTTCCGAGGATTCAAAGCCTCTCACTGCTTTTACGGTCCCCGGAAGACCGCTATATCAGTTTAAGGTCATGCCCTTTGGCCTTTGTAACGCGCCTTCTACCATGTGTCGGTTAATGGACGAGATAATTCCTTCTGACCTGCGCTATTGCGTGTTTGGATATTTAGATGATCTGTGTATTGTGTCCGAAGATTTCAGTTCACATCTGGCGGTATTGGTTCGCATCGCTGAGCAGTTTAGAAAAGCCAACTTGACTTTAAATATTTCGAAAAGTCAATTCTGTGTAACAAGTATCAATTATCTTGGTTACGTGATTGGTAGCGGAGGTATTTGCACAGATCCGGAAAAAGTAGCTTGTATTGTAAATTGGCCGCCGCCAAAAAACTTGAAGCAAGTTCGAGGATTTCTAGGAGTTTGCGGTTGGTATCGTCGGTTTATATGCAACTTTTCCGATCTCACTTGCCCCATAACGGACGTATTATCGACAAAGAAAAAGTTTGAGTGGACCCCTGAAGCACAGACCGCAATGGACAACTTAAAAACAGTGCTAACATCCTCGCCGGTTTTAAAAAATGCTGACTTTAAGAAGAAATTTTTCTTACATTGTGACGCTAGTGATTTTGGCATTGGCGCCGTTTTAGTACAGATGTCTGAAGATAATGAAGAACAACCGATAGCTTTCATGTCAAAAAAATTAAACCGTGCGCAGCGAAACTATAGTGTTACCGAGCGTGAATGCCTAGCAGTCATATTAGCCATCGAAAAGTTCCGATGTTATTTGGAACTCCAGGAATTTGAAGTGGTTACCGACCATTCTAGTTTGCTATGGCTTATGCGCCAGCAAAATATATCGGGTAGACTGGCACGATGGGTTTTTAGACTGCAACAATTTAAATTTTCCGTCTCCCATCGGAAAGGCAAAGACCACATTGTTCCCGACGCTTTGTCTCGGTTGCCTGAGAAGGAAATCGCTCAATTAGACATGGGTCCTGTAATAGATCTTGAGTCCGATACATTTATGGACGCCAGCTATGTACAAATTAAAGACAAATTTTCCCAAAATTTTACTCAGTTTCCGGACATAAAAATAGTTGATAAGTTTTTGTATGTACGCACCGAACATTCGAGGGGAGACTCGTCACAAGAAAGTCCTTCGTGGAAACTATGGGTGCCTGATCGACTTAAAGTCGATGTGCTCAAACAAGCCCATGACAGCATAACGTCGTCTCACGCCGGCATGCAAAAAAACCATTGAGAGAATCCGCAGACATTTGTTCTGGCCAGGATTAGTTAAAGATGTACGTGAATACATACGAAATTGCGAGATATGTAAAGAAACTAAGGCTCCAAATTATACCCTTCGGCCACCTATGGGTGCTCACATCCCAACTTGCAGACCATTTCAAAGGCTTTATATTGACCTGCTTGGGCCATACCCTAGAAGCAAAAGCGGTCATGTGGGATTGTTAATAGTCTTAGATCACTTTAGCAAGTATCATTGGTTGCAGCCCCTGAAGAAATTCACCTCAGCTGTGATACAAAAATTTCTTCTTGAACAAATTTTCCATTGTTTTGGTGTGCCACAAACTATAATAAGTGACAACGGCACCCAGTTCAAAGCTCGTGAGTTCAATGCCTTCTTAGCCGAACTTGGCATTAAACATCTGTATACAGCTCTATATTCACCGCAGAGCAATGCTGCAGAACGAGTTAACCGCTCAATACTCGCCGCCATTCGCTCGTATTTAAAACAGGATCAGACCCATTGGGATGAACATATTACAGGGATTTCATGCTCCTTAAGGTCTGCTCTGCACCAATCGATTGGGTGTTCTCCATACCGTGCCCTATTCGGGGTGGATATGATCACTCATGGTACCGATTACAAATTATTGAAGGAGTTGTCCTTATTGGAAGAACCGCAGGCCCCCCTGTTGCGGTCTGACCATTTGGCATTGCTAAGGACAGATATTCAGAAAAACATCAGGAAAGCCTATGAGCGCAATGCGGCTCAATATAATTTACGCAGCAAGCCTGTTTCTTTTCGTGAAGGACAGGAGGTGTTCTGTCGAAATTTTGCGCTTAGTAAATTCTCACACAATTTTAATGCTAAACTGGCTCCCCAGTTTATTAAATGCCGTGTCAAAAAGAAACTCGGAAATTGTTTTTATTCCCTTGAAAATCAGCAAGGAAAAGAAATTGGTACTTTTCATGCCAAGGACATTAGAGTCTAATTCCCGCTAATATACCCGTCTAACGGTAGGATATTATCGGGTGGTGTAATGGTCGCAGTTTTCCTATTTAAATTAAACCGCGTAAGCGATCCTAACAGCTTGCGTTTGTGTAACGACGCTATAGCGATCAGCTTTTGTCTGTCATGGTCAGCTGCGAATGAGTCAGCCGCTGCTATAAACCGCCTGCGTGCACGTTGGCAGCGCAGCTATCTTCCCTCTAATCCGGGAAAGAAAAAAGCTCTGAGACCCTATATAAGCCTGCAGGTCCCGGATATAACCCTTTTTTTTTTTTTTCAAAAGTTACTTTACCATCGAAGGTCTGGCTACGGCGGTGCGGACATAGCCCCACCAAAATATTAATCTAAAAGCAACAAGTTCGGGCATCAGTCGTTTAATTCGTTTAATTTAAATTCCAACTAAATTGAACCAAAAACAACAAAAAAATAAAAAGAAAAACCCTAAAAGTAACCGATTGGCGAAATAAATTTTTTTGTTCATTTGATGATAACCTTTCGCTCCGCCACCCGGCCACCAGCACCTCACCGGCATATATTTCTTTGTGCCAAGATCTGGTCACAGTTTTAACCAGTTCTTGCTTGCCTGCCGAAAGTAATTTTTGGAGGAATAAATCTTGCCGCCGCCGTCTCTGACAGAAAAACCCACTTATTTTGAGGCAGCCGCCACGTGTGCCAATTGGACGGCACTGTAATTTCTTGGGACGGCAATGACATTTCTGCCCCCATTAAATAGACGTCAGCCTCAACGGCGGATCAGCTGCCATACCCTTGCTCATGCCAGCAAGGGCAGGCGCCGTTTCCACAGTTTGGAATCCGGAAGAGGCAGTAGCCTTCTGGGCCCCATTGACGCGCCGCTGATCAGAAGCCCAGATGACATCGCCAATTAAGTTGGCCGGAGCGTGCAGATGCATGAAAATTGCTGTTAAATGTTTTTAGTAAAAAAATTGTTAACTAAATCTTGTGAGAGACTTCCAAAAGTTTGTGAAAAGTGCATTTATTAGGCCCTCAAAAAACCGCGTGCAAGTGCAGTGAAAAAGAAAAATTGACATCTATATACATAGCTTTATATATATAGAAAGGAATACTAGTATAAATCTATCCCCCTTCTTGTAGAGTCCAAAGTCATTTCAGAATTTTTTTTATATTTTTTTTTCCCACTTATTTTCGGAGAGTATCTTCTTAGTACTCACAATTTAAAAACCCTCCTGTGCCATAATAATATAATCAAAACAATTTAAAGCCCCACAGAAGACAAAAGAAAACAAATGAAAAAAAAATAAATAAAATTTGCTGCAAACTCTCCGCTGGAAGGCCTTTCATCGAGGAATACATGTAAGTTTTTAACCTTTTGTTTTGAGTATATTTTCTTATTTTGGCACAGATAAGCACAGCCAAACTGACATGCGCACCTGCTGAGTTTTTTTACTTTCTGTTTCACATTACGCTTTAGCTCCGATCAATATGTTTATGACCGTGTCAGTCTGGTGAATGCTTATCATCTTTGATTCTACCTACACCCCGCTCAATTACTAGCTGAAACAGAAGCAACCTAAAAGAAAAGATTTTTAACAGAATCAAATATATGTACACAAAGATGTATCATCGTATTCACCGATCAGCTGGTTGCGCTGCGCTCCGATTTGCCCATGCGCTTTGAGCTTAACCTTCTGTTGCCCATATTTTTTTCGACCATACAATTAACCATCAACTACAATTGTATTGACTCTATTATAATAACTTTTTTTTTGCTTTTGCCGAATACACTTTAGTTCAATTTACGAATGTCATTTTTTTCTTACCTAGCTATATTCTATAATTATTAAAATGCACTTTAGCGAAATTTGGAGAGTTTCTTTTTGATCAATAAGAAAAAAAAATATTAACTGAATAGTTTATAAAATGAATTATTTTTGAAGAATCTTTGAGACATTGTAAAAATATTAACGGACTAGTTTTAGTTACTGAATTATTGTTGAATCATTAATGCCACTTGTAATAAGATGCAGATTATCTAACGGAAGGATTCAGTTTCATTGAATAATGCTTTTGTTTATAATAAATATTAATTACGGATTTTGATTATGAATTGCTAAGTTTTCTTTCCTGGTGACATGGTGATATAATGTAGTAGAAGAATGTTTTTTTTTGGGATCTTCAAAACCTTAAACGCTGAAGATCATGGTTGGGAGGGTATCGAACGCGAGAGTCAGCTTACATCCAAGACTTCGCCTCTTCGGAATATATATGCCCTAATGAAAGCTATCACCATTGTATTGGCACTTTAAGTGCTCGTTAAGTTATGCCTGTTTGAGATTTTGTTTCTGCGGAGTATCGGTCTCCAATTTAGATTCTGTAGGGATCCTAAAATAAAATTGTGTATGCAGGTCGAGACATGGCAAAAAGAACCCCCCCACCCGAAAGAGCTAGGGAACAAGAGGATCCCGCCCTGCCATGCTAACTCAACCACGAGGGGCCTCGGTGACTACTTCCCGAATTATTTTGTGAAGATTGGCTGCCAACCGCCGTCACCGTTGCTACCCGATATGTATTGCTAGAGTAGCTTCACCACAGTACTTGCTACAGAGTACCGAAAACTTGTGTGCACATTGCAATATTTTGTGTCTCGGCAATTACCTGAACGAATTTACAGCTAAATCGTACCGCGCAAAGGTGAGATAATCTGCAATGACATTTCAGAGTATGAGTGTCTCTTTGGCATTAATGGGAGCCGTGGAAAAGCCATATTTCATTTGAACCTCTTTCTTTAAACGGCATAAAGAGAAACGATATTCCTATAGGAAAAAACAATTATAGAATACTCTGCTCAGCGTTTCCACCTTACTCTAGTGCCCTTGCTCATTCTCTATTTCTCCCCGTCTCCACTTGTTTGATTTAGTAACATGTTATTCTTATTGTAACAACAAGTTAACATACTATTTTTCCAGGCTGAATGCTCGAATTTTGACGCCTCTCACAACATGGGCTTAGCCTTTAATCGAACAACCTGGTCGCTCATCAAAAACTGTGCCCAAGCCTTTTGCTCGCACGATGATTATAATTACGACTGGTCTTTACTGCACGTATCTGAAAAATGCCTGGAAAGGAAGTTTACTGTGTTGTCAATCGCAGGTCCGCGAGTCTTCCACATAGGAAGTTGGCAAGTTTATAACATATGGCTATCAAAAAGGGCAGATTTGTGACGGTTCCTTTTTTGCAGTGGCCTTCACCAAAAAAGCAAGGACTGTGAGTCCAGTCAATTGATTTCCAAAATAAAGCAAGTGCTTCACTTAGCATTCCATTTTGGCCAGCTTTATCCACCGCGGCTAAAAATCACAGAATCAATTCTGGAAGTTAAAAAAAAGAAGCCCAACAATTTTCAAACCAACGGTGGGTGGAGGGATCCCCGCGATCATCAACTGTGTCTAAGCATGACGTTACCTCTAAATTCAGAGGGTATATTAAATTCCAGTTACCAAAGCAATAAAACAGGCATTAAAATCGTTTGAGGATTCAAATAAAGCGTCTGTATGTTGCACATATTATTTTAAGTCGTGAGGGTCCAGGCTCTAGCTCATTCTATTGGAACTATTGTTAGTATCAAAATACACACTATTCGCCGGTACACAGATGTCTAGCAAAGAGAGTCTAAAGTTAGTGACAAAGGAATTTACTGATTATCAATGGACAATAGTATCGATCAAATTTAGTACTCAAGAAAAAGCAGAAGCTACAGATTACATTACCTTACATGTGTTTCACCAAAAGTTATTTTTCTTAGGAGCTAATAGAACTGCCAGTCAGTGAGACCTGCAGCTGGTATTATGTACGCAACCGTATAAATAACAACTTTTATGCTGCTTTTAATTATTAAACATTTTATTTGCTTCTGAGTTCTATCCAACCAGTTTCTAAATCACGCATTCATTATATCGCTTCAAGCAGAGAAGGGTGCAACAGTCCTCGGCAATGTCGCAGGTCATTCCAATTCCTTTGCAGGGTTGGTTGTTTTTCAAAATATTTATCTATTTAATAGATATATAGTATTATTATATTAAGTATTTTCTTGATTAGCACTTAATGCGAATTTACCGTACCTAGCCATTACCTACCTGTTCAGAAGACATTGAGGGACTCATTACCAAATCTCCAAGCACCTTTTGCCTTATCTCCGAATATGTTGAGTTTATCATAGAATCTAGCTTTCCAAGAGTCCTGTTCCCTTTCGCAAGTGCGACTGGAATAAACCACAGAGCCATAACCCAATAGAAACCGCTTAAACGCATTTCAATCAGCTACTGACTACAATACTAAGGGCTTTTTCTTTTATAGTCGGCTCTAGTGGTACTTGCTAGTCGGCAACACATGTTGGTGCACCTGTTTAATAAACTCATTTAAATTAATTGGATAGGCTTAAAAAAATGGTAATATGAAACTTACAGACTTATTGTAATTCTATTTACAATTCTAAGCAGAGCCCAGCTCATACGGCAAAAAAATAGACTTTGGCAACCAGCACGGCGTCAACGACCTTACACCTAATGTCCAAAGATCTCTTAGGTATCTCGGATAATCCTTGCTAAAGGGCTTACCTTCACGAAGTATATCTTCTACGTGACCCGCTATCTAAAAGGAAAAATACAACCTTGAACTCATTGCTGCGCCTGATATTCAAATTGCTAGTTATTCTTTTTAAATTATAACTGAACCCTTCCTGAACATTTTATCTTTCGGCTAAGCTTATTAGTTGACTTAAACGAAATTAAATTCGACGCACATATTGACAGCAAGCTGCTATATATCAAAATAGTTTTCCAATCCACCAATATGTTTTTCGTGAAATTTATTTTTAATATACATAAGTTTTCTTCCATTCACAAATCTACCGACTGTTCACTAACCGAAAAGTTGTACTTAGCCAAACGGCAAAGTCTAAAGTAAAAACCGAATAGTAAGGCACTTCAAAGTTTGGGGAAACTTTTATGCAGCCTCTAACTTTAACATTTTCCACATTTTCTTGACTAAAATTGTGTTTATTGTGGGGTGAATGAAGACTATCTAAGATATCAGGCATATGCATTCCATTTTCACGATAACAAGTTAATCAGCCTATGTTCGTTTGCTTAAGTTACATAAATTATCTCGAAAACAGAAAATTATATAAATATATACATGAAAGTTACCCACTGTCATCACTAACTTAGTGGTTGGTTCGTGGATTAACAAAATTCTTTCAGGTTTGATGAGAATATAGATATCTGGCGTGACACTGTTGCAAGTTATAAGATATTATTTTATTTTATTTAGATAAATGTTCATTAATACGAATCATATTTTATCTTTTTTTCCAAAAAATAATATTGAAGTTAATATAGAAAATATTTATTTTCAGCCACAGTAAAAACCAAACATTTGTTTCTACAAAAAAGAAATGTTGCTCTCTGATACCAAAGTCAACACACGCAAAAAAAGAAAGAAATTGAAAATAGGTATGTTAGCACAACCGCAATTGATTTTAGATCCCGCCACAAACAACTGCACAATTGGAGCAAAGTGAAGGCAAACAATCTGCAATCTGATAACATCAAATGGAAAACGTTTTAAAAATAAGTAAGTCTAAGCACCAAGGCAAAATAAGGAAAAAATAAAATTAGATAGAAGTAAAACAGTACACGTTGTTGGCCTTATATATAGACATTGAAGTCAAATGTGGAATAAAAAAACAAGTAAGAGGTTCTAGTCGGGAGCTCCCGACTAGGGGATACCCTGAACCCTCTTCTTCCAACATCAAATGCATATATATATTCTATTTTAGAAGCTATATGTCAAGTTTGGTGACTCTAGCTTTTATTATTTACCAAAAATCCAAAGTTCGTGAAAATCGGATGAGATTTGACCGAGTTATGGGGATCGTAATTTTTGACCCATGTCTATATACCAATCTTGGGGTAAGATTTGGACATGAATTTCGACTAAAAAATCGGTGTTCAGATTTGAATGCCAGATTAATCTAGATGGAAAACCATGAAGAAAAAGCCAAACTTCGTGGAAATCGGATGAGATTTGACCGAGATATGGGGGTGGTAAATTTTGACCCATGTCTATATAAGTACCAATCTTGGGGTAAGATTTGGACATGAATTTCGACTAAGAAATCGGTGTCGAGATTTGAATGCCAGATTAATCTAGATGGAAAACCATGAAGAAAAAGCCAAACTTCGTGGAAATCGGATGAGATTTGACCGAGTTATGGGGATCGTAATTTTTGACCCATGTCTATATACCAATCTTGGGGTAAGATTTGGACATGAATTTCGACTAAAAAATCGGTGTTCAGATTTGAATGCCAGATTAATCTAGATGGAAAACCATGAAGAAAAAGCCAAACTTCGTGGAAATCGGATGAGATTTGACCGAGATATGGGGGTGGTAAATTTTGACCCATGACTATATAAGTACCAATCTTGGGGTAAGATTTGGACATGAATTTCGACTAAAAAATCGGTGTTCAGATTTGAATGCCAGATTAATCTAGATGGAAAACCATGAAGAAAAGGCCAAACTTCGTACAAATCGGATGAGATTTGGCCGAGATATGGGGATGGTAAATTTTGACCCATGTCTATATACCAATCTTGGGGTAAGATTTGGACATGAATTTCGACTAAAAAATCGGTGTTCAGATTTGAATGCCAGATTAATCTAGATGGAAAACCATGAAGAAAAAGCCAAACTTCGTGGAAATCGGATGAGATTTGACCGAGATATGAGGGTGGTAAATTTTGACCCATGTCTATATAAGTACGAATCTTGGGGTAAGATTTGGACATGAATTTCGACTAAAAAATCGGTGTCGAAATTTGAATGCCAGATTAATCTAGATGGAAAACCATGAAGAAAAAGCCAAACTTCGTGGAAATCGGATGAGATTTGACCGAGTTATGGGGATCGTAATTTTTGACCCATGTCTATATACCAATCTTGGGGTAAGATTTGGACATGAATTTCGACTGAAAAATCGGTGTTCAGATTTGAATGCCAGATCAATCTAGAGGGAAAACCATGAAGAAAAGGCCAAACTTCGTAAAAATCGGATGAGATTTGGCCGAGATATGGGGGTGGTAAATTTTGACCCATGTCTATATACCAATCTTGGGGTAAGATTTGGACATGAATTTCGACTAAAAAATCGGTGCTTAGATTTGAATGCCAGATTAATCTAGATGGAAAACCATGAAGAAAAAGCCAAACTTCGTGGAAATCGGATGAGATTTGACCGAGATATGGGGGTGGTAAATTTTGACCCATGTCTATATACCAATCTTGGGGTAAGATTTGGACATGAATTTCGACTAAAAAATCGGGTAAGATTTGGACATGAATTTCGACTAAAAAATCGGTGTCGAGATTTGAATGCCAGATTAATCTAGATGGAAAACCATGAAGAAAAAGCCAAACTTCGTGGAAATCGGATGAGATTTGACCGAGTTATGGGGATCGTAATTTTTGACCCATGTCTATATACCAATCTTGGGGTAAGATTTGGACATGAATTTCGACTAAAAAATCGGTGTTCAGATTTGAATGCCACATTTATCTAGAGGGAAAACCATGAAGAAAAAGCCAAACTTCGTGGAAATCGGATGAGATTTGGCCGAGATATGGGGGTGGTAAATTTTGACCCATGTCTATATACGAATCTTGGGGTAAGATTTGGACATGAATATCCACTAAAAAATCGGTGTCGAGATTTGAATGCCAGATTAATCTAGATGGAAAACCATGAAGAAAAGGCCAAACTTCGTGAAAATCGGATGAGATTTGGCCGAGATATGGGGGTGGTAAATTTTGACCCATGTCTATATACCAATCTTGGGGTAAGATTTGGACATGAATATCCACTAAAAAATCGGTGTCGAGATTTGAATGCCAGATTAATCTAGAGGGAAAACCATGAAGAAAAAGCCAAACTTCGTGGAAATCGGATGAGATTTGACCGAGTTATGGGGATCGTAATTTTTGACCCATGTCTATATACCAATCTTGGGGTAAGATTTGGACATGAATTTCGACTTAAAAATCGGTGTCGAGATTTGAATGCCAGATTAATCTAGATGGAAAACCATGAAGAAAATTCAAACTTCGTGAAAATCGGATGAGATTTGGCCGAGATATGGGGGTGGTAAATTTTGACCCATGTCTATATACGAATCTTGGGGTAAGATTTGGACATGAATTTCCACTGAAAAATCTGTGTCGAGATTTGAATGCCAGATTAATCTAGAGGGAAAACCATGAAGAAAAAGCCAAACTTCGTGAAAATCGGATGAGATTTGGCCGAGATATGGGGGTGGTAAATTTTGACCCATGTCTATATACGAATCTTTGGGTAAGATTTGGACATGAATTTCCACTAAAAAATCGGTGTCGAGATTTGAATGCCAGATTAATCTAGAGGGAAAACCATGAAGAAAAAGCCAAACTTCGTGAAAATCGGATGAGATTTGGCCGAGATATGGGGGTGGTAAATTTTGACCCATGTCTATATACGAATCTTTGGGTAAGATTTGGACATGAATTTCGACTAAAAAATCGGTGTTCAGATTTGAATGCCAGATTAATCTAGATGGTAAACCATGAAGAAAAAGCCAAACTTCGTGGAAATCGGATGAGATTTGACCGAGTTATGGGGGTGGTCATTTTTGACCCATGTCTATATACGAATCTTGGGGTAAGATTTGGACATGAATTTCGACTTAAAAATCGGTGTTCAGATTTAAATGCCAGATTAATCTAGATGGAAAACCACGAAGAAAGAGCCAAGCTTCGTGGAAATCGGATGAGATTTGACCGAGTTATGGGGATCGTAATTTTTGACCCATGTCTATATACCAATCTTGGGGTAAGATTTGGACATGAATTTCGACTAAAAAATCGGTGTTCAGATTTGAATGCCAGATTAATCTAGATGGAAAACCATGAAGAAAAAGCCAAACTTCGTGGAAATCGGATGAGATTTGGCCGAGATATGGGGGTGGTAAATTTTGACCCATGTCTATATACCAATCTTGGGGTAAGATTTGGACATGAATTTCGACTAAAAAATCGGTGTTCAGATTTGAATGCCAGATTAATCTAGATGGAAAACCATGAAGAAAAAGCCAAACTTCGTGGAAATCGGATGAGATTTGACCGAGATATGGGGGTGGTAAATTTTGACCCATGTCTATATACCAATCTTGGGGTAAGATTTGGACATGAATTTCGACTAAAAAATCGGTGTTCAGATTTGAATGCCAGATTAATCTAGATGGAAAACCATGAAGAAAAGGCCAAACTTCGTAAAAATCAGATGAGATTTGGCCGAGATATGGGGGTGGTAAATTTTGACCCATGTCTATATACCAATCTTGGGGTAAGATTTGGACATGAATTTCGACTAAAAAATCGGTGTTTAGATTTGAATGCCAGATTAATCTAGATGGAAAACCATGAAGAAAATTCAAACTTCGTGGAAATCGGATGAGATTTGACCGAGATATGGGGGTGGTAAATTTTGACCCATGTCTATATACCAATCTTGGGGTAAGATTTGGACATGAATTTCGACTTAAAAATCGGGTAAGATTTGGACATGAATTTCGACTAAAAAATCGGTGTCGAGATTTGAATACCAGATTAATCTAGATGGAAAACCATGAAGAAAAAGCCAAACTTCGTGGAAATCGGATGAGATTTGACCGAGTTATGGGGATCGTAAATTTTGACCCATGTCTATATACCAATCTTGGGGTAAGATTTGGACATGAATTTCGACTAAAAAATCGGTGTCGAGATTTGAATGCCAGATTAATCTAGAGGGAAAACCATGAAGAAAAAGCCAAACTTCGTGAAAATCGGATGAGATTTGGCCGAGATATGGGGGTGGTAAATTTTGACCCATGTCTATATACGAATCTTGGGGTAAGATTTGGACATGAATTTCCACTAAAAAATCTGTGTCGAGATTTGAATGCCAGATTAATCTAGAGGGAAAACCATGAAGAAAAAGCCAAACTGCGTGAAAATCGGATGAGATTTGGCCGAGATATGGGGGTGGTAAATTTTGACCCATGTCTATATACGAATCTTTGGGTAAGATTTGGACATGAATTTCCACTAAAAAATCGGTGTCGAGATTTGAATGACAGATTAATCTAGAGGGAAAACCATGAAGAAAAAGCCAAACTTCGTGGAAATCGGATGAGATTTGACCGAGTTATGGGGATCGTAATTTTTGACCCATGTCTATATACCAATCTTGGGGTAAGATTTGGACATGAATTTCGACTAAAAAATCGGTGTTCAGATTTGAATGCCAGATTAATCTAGATGGAAAACCATGAAGAAAAGGCCAAACTTCGTAAAAATCGGATGAGATTTGGCCGAGATATGGGGGTGGTAAATTTTGACCCATGTCTATATACCAATCTTGGGGTAAGATTTGGACATGAATTTCGACTAAAAAATCGGTGTTCAGATTTGAATGCCAGATTAATCTAGATGGAAAACCATGAAGAAAAGGCCAAACTTCGTGGAAATCGGATGAGATTTGACCGAGATATGGGGGTGGTAAATTTTGACCCATGTCTATATACCAATCTTGGGGTAAGATTTGGACATGAATTTCGACTAAAAAATCGGTGTTCAGATTTGAATGCCAGATTAATCTAGATGGAAAACCATGAAGAAAAGGCCAAACTTCGTAAAAATCGGATAAGATTTGGCCGAGATATGGGGGTGGTAAATTTTGACCCATGTCTATATACCAATCTTGGGGTAAGATTTGGACATGAATTTCGACTAAAAAATCGGTGTTTAGATTTGAATGCCAGATTAATCTAGATGGAAAACCATGAAGAAAAAGCCAAACTTCGTGGAAATCGGATGAGATTTGACCGAGATATGGGGGTGGTAAATTTTGACCCATGTCTATATACCAATCTTGGGGTAAGATTTGGACATGAATTTCGACTTAAAAATCGGGTAAGATTTGGACATGAATTTCGACTAAAAAATCGGTGTCGAGATTTGAATGCCAGATTAATCTAGATGGAAAACCATGAAGAAAAAGCCAAACTTCGTAAAAATCGGATGAGATTTGGCCGAGATATGGGGGTGGTAAATTTTGACCCATGTCTATATACCAATCTTGGGGTAAGATTTGGACATGAATTTCGACTTAAAAATCGGGTAAGATTTGGACATGAATTTCGACTAAAAAATCGGTGTCGAGATTTGAATGCCAGATTAATCTAGATGGAAAACCATGAAGAAAAAGCCAAACTTCGTGGAAATCGGATGAGATTTGACCGAGTTATGGGGATCGTAATTTTTGACCCATGTCTATATACCAATCTTGGGGTAAGATTTGGACATGAATTTCGACTTAAAAATCGGGTAAGATTTGGACATGCATTTCGACTAAAAAATCGGTGTCGAGATTTGAATGCCAGATTAATCTAGATGGAAAACCATGAAGAAAAATCCAAACTTCGTGGAAATCGGATGAGATTTGGCCGAGATATGGGGGTGGTAAATTTTGACCCATGTCTATATACCAATCTTGGGGTAAGATTTGGACATGAATTTCGACTAAAAAATCGGTGTTCAGATTTGAATGCAAGATTAATCTAGATGGAAAACCATGAAGAAAAAGCCAAACTTCGTGGAAATCGGATGAGATTTGACCGAGATATGGGGGTGGTAAATTTTGACCCATGTCTATATACCAATCTTGGGGTAAGATTTGGACATGAATTTCGACTAAAAAATCGGTGTTCAGATTTGAATGCCAGATTAATCTAGATGGAAAACCATGAAGAAAAGGCCAAACTTCGTAAAAATCGGATGAGATTTGGCCGAGATATGGGGGTGGTAAATTTTGACCCATGTCTATATACCAATCTTGGGGTAAGATTTGGACATGAATTTCGACTAAAAAATCGGTGTTTAGATTTGAATGCCAGATTAATCTAGATGGAAAACCATGAAGAAAAAGCCAAACTTCGTGGAAATCGGATGAGATTTGACCGAGATATGGGGGTGGTAAATTTTGACCCATGTCTATATACCAATCTTGGGGTAAGATTTGGACATGAATTTCGACTTAAAAATCGGGTAAGATTTGGACATGAATTTCGACTAAAAAATCGGTGTCGAGATTTGAATGCCAGATTAATCTAGAGGGAAAACCATGAAGAAAAAGCCAAACTTCGTGGAAATCGGATGTGATTTGGCCGAGATATGGGGGTGGTAAATTTTGACCCATGTCTATATACCAATCTTGGGGTAAGATTTGGACATGAATTTCGACTAAAAAATCGGTGTTCAGATTTGAATGCCAGATTAATCTAGATGGAAAACCATGAAGAAAAAGCCAAACTTCGTGGAAATCGGATGAGATTTGACCGAGATATGGGGGTGGTAAATTTTGACCCATGTCTATATACCAATCTTGGGGTAAGATTTGGACATGAATTTCGACTAAAAAATCGGTGTTCAGATTTGAATGCCAGATTAATCTAGATGGAAAACCATGAAGAAAAGGCCAAACTTCGTAAAAATCGGATGAGATTTGGCCGAGATATGGGGGTGGTAAATTTTGACCCATGTCTATATACCAATCTTGGGGTAAGATTTGGACATGAATTTCGACTAAAAAATCGGTGTTTAGATTTGAATGCCAGATTAATCTAGATGGAAAACCATGAAGAAAAAGCCAAACTTCGTGGAAATCGGATGAGATTTGACCGAGATATGGGGGTGGTAAATTTTGACCCATGTCTATATACCAATCTTGGGGTAAGATTTGGACATGAATTTCGACTTAAAAATCGGGTAAGATTTGGACATGAATTTCGACTAAAAAATCGGTGTCGAGATTTGAATGCCAGATTAATCTAGATGGAAAACCATGAAGAAAAAGCCAAACTTCGTGGAAATCGGATGAGATTTGACCGAGTTATGGGGATCGTAATTTTTGACCCATGTCTATATACCAATCTTGGGGTAAGATTTGGACATGAATTTCGACTAAAAAATCGGTGTCGAGATTTGAATGCCAGATTAATCTAGAGGGAAAACCATGAAGAAAAAGCCAAACTTCGTGAAAATCGGATGAGATTTGGCCGAGATATGGGGGTGGTAAATTTTGACCCATGTCTATATACGAATCTTTGGGTAAGATTTGGACATGAATTTCGACTAAAAAATCGGTGTTCAGAGTTGAATGCCAGATTAATCTAGATGGTAAACCATGAAGAAAAAGCCAAAGTTCGTGGAAATCGGATGAGATTTGACCGAGTTATGGGGGTGGTCATTTTTGACCCATGTCTATATACGAATCTTGGGGTAAGATTTGGACATGAATTTCGACTTAAAAATCGGTGTTCAGATTTAAATGCCAGATTAATCTAGATGGAAAACCATGAAGAAAGAGCCAAGCTTCGTGGAAATCGGATGAGATTTGACCGAGTTATGGGGATCGTAATTTTTGACCCATGTCTATATACCAATCTTGGGGTAAGATTTGGACATGAATTTCGACTAAAAAATCGGTGTTCAGATTTGAATGCCAGATTAATCTAGATGGAAAACCATGAAGAAAAAGCCAAACTTCGTGGAAATCGGATGAGATTTGACCGAGATATGGGGGTGGTAAATTTTGACCCATGTCTATATAAGTACGAATCTTGGGGTAAGATTTGGACATGAATTTCGACTAAGAAATCGGTGTCGAGATTTGAATGCCAGATTAATCTAGATGGAAAACCATGAAGAAAAAGCCAAACTTCGTGGAAATCGGATGAGATTTGACCGAGTTATGGGGATCGTAATTTTTGACCCATGTCTATATACCAATCTTGGGGTAAGATTTGGACATGAATTTCGACTTAAAAATCGGTGTTCAGATTTAAATGCCAGATTAATCTAGATGGAAAACCATGAAGAAAAGGCCAAACTTCGTAAAAATCGGATGAGATTTGGCCGAGATATGGGGGTGGTAAATTTTGACCCATGTCTATATACCAATCTTGGGGTAAGATTTGGACATGAATTTCGACTAAAAAATCGGTGTTCAGATTTGAATACCAGATTAATCTAGATGGAAAACCATGAAGAAAAAGCCAAACTTCGTGGAAATCGGATGAGATTTGACCGAGATATGGGGGTGGTAAATTTTGACCCATGTCTATATACCAATCTTGGGGTAAGATTTGGACATGAATTTCGACTAAAAAATCGGTGTTCAGATTTGAATGCCAGATTAATCTAGATGGAAAACCATGAAGAAAAAGCCAAACTTCGTGGAAATCGGATGAGATTTGACCGAGATATGGGGGTGGTAAATTTTGACCCATGTCTATATACGAATCTTTGGGTAAGCTTTGGACATGAATTTCGACTAAAAAATCGGTGTTCAGATTTGAATGCCAGATTAATCTAGATGGAAAACCATGAAGAAAAAGCCAAACTTCGTGGAAATCGGATGAGATTTGACCGAGATATGGGGGTGGTAAATTTTGACCCATGTCTATATACCAATCTTGGGGTAAGATTTGGACATGAATTTCCACTAAAAAATCTGTGTCGACATTTGAATGCCAGATTAATCTAGAGGGAAAACCATGAAGAAAAAGCCAAACTTCGTGAAAATCGGATGAGATTTGGCCGAGATATGGGGGTGGTAAATTTTGACCCATGTCTATATACGAATCTTTGGGTAAGATTTGGACATGAATTTCCACTAAAAAATCGGTGTCGAGATTTGAATGCCAGATTAATCTAGAGGGAAAACCATGAAGAAAAAGCCAAACTTCGTGAAAATCGGATGAGATTTGGCCGAGATATGGGGGGTGGTAAATTTTGACCCATGTCTATATACGAATCTTTGGGTAAGATTTGGACATGAATTTCGACTAAAAAATCGGTGTTCAGATTTGAATGCCAGATTAATCTAGATGGTAAACCATGAAGAAAAAGCCAAACTTCGTGGAAATCGGATGAGATTTGACCGAGTTATGGGGGTGGTCATTTTTGACCCATGTCTATATACGAATCTTGGGGTAAGATTTGGACATGAATTTCGACTTAAAAATCGGTGTTCAGATTTAAATGCCAGATTAATCTAGATGGAAAACCATGAAGAAAGAGCCAAGCTTCGTGGAAATCGGATGAGATTTGACCGAGTTATTTGGATCGTAATTTTTGACCCATGTCTACATATATACGAATCTTGGGGTAAGATTTGGACATGAATTTCGACTAAAAAATCGGTGTTGAGATTGAGGGTGGTCATTTTTGACACATGTCTATATACGAATCTTAGGGTAAGATTTGGACATGAATTTCGACTTAAAAATCGGTGTTCAGATTTGAATGCCAGATTAATCTAGATGGAAAACCATGAAGAAAAGCCAAACTTCGTGGAAATCGGATGAGATTTGACAGAGTTATGGGGATCGTAATTTTTGACCCATGTCTATATACGAATCTTGGGGTAAGATTTGGACATGAATTTCGACTAAAAATTCGGTGTCGACATTTGAATGCCAGATTAATCTAGAGGGAAAACCATGAAGAAAAAGCCAGCTTCGTGAAAATCGGATGAGATTTGTCCGAGATATGGGGGTGGTAAATTTTGACCCATGTCTATATACGAATCTTGGGGTAAGATTTGGACATGAATTTCGACTAAAAATTCGGTGTCGAGATTTGAATGCCAGATTAATCTAGATGGAAAACCACTATGTATGCTGTATCAAGAACTTTATGGGGTCGGAGTTGCTTCCTTCTGCCTGTTACATACATTTGGCTTTCGCACAAATACAATATACCCTTATACCCATTTTTAATGGGTTCAGGGTATAAAAAATAAATAAAATAAGAATAGTACCACATCCCACTATAAAAGGGTAAAAGCTTCTGTATAACTTGATAATGTGCACTGTTTGGAATCCTTCAATAAAAAATCAAACAAATAATAAAATACTTGAAAATTTTATCTTCGGAATTCAGACCGCATCTGCAGTAATGTCGAGCGCCCAGCAAAATGCTCCTGGTAAATAAGTAAAAACAACGAGAACACCTAAAGTCGCAAGCTGAGTATGAAGTGTTAAAGGTCCGTCCTTTCGTTGCAGGTAGTATATCCACATTAATAATATTTAAAATTATTTTTGCATAACAAACATATTTTACTATCATCTACAAGCTTCTAACATTCATATAGACCTCCGGTAATACTCTAAATTTTTGATGAGCTACTTTATATTTTGACTTCTATATAATATTTCCTCTATTGGAAAAATCTGCAGAAAGTAAAAATGTAATAAGTATACATTGCATAAAATTCTCCAAATTGGAAACTACAGAGATCTGGTTGACCGATTTTTTCAAAGGTTAAATGTTGCATAAGATTATGTTCAACCCATTCGCCCATGGATAATGCTCTAGGATTTTTTATCCCTAGAAGAATTAATACCTTGTTACGTTCGGAGGTGAGCACCTGGCCATTGTCATCAATCCAGAAGGACACTCAAAAGTTTGCTACCAGAATACTTTATATAATTTTTACAGCGAACCAGCTAAGCATTTTGTAACCACCAAAGCCTACTGCAGCGTGCTTCATGGAACTGGACAGGGAACAAACAAAGCTTTTAGAGCACTTTAATTGATACGAATTGAACCTGAAAGTGCATAAGAGGCCGTCAGGGACTAGCTGGCATTTCGGGCCTCTGGAGTGCCATGTGTGGCGCTCGAGTGCAAAACCCATCAAATCATAATTGAGCTGAAAAGTGTCCATCAATACGCTGAAATAGAATTGACAGGTAACATAAATCAAAAAGTGCAGTAAATTGCAAATCTATACAATTTGTTCAGCTTTTAACGACAGAGATGAATGGCTCAGCACGTTTACTAAAATTAGACGTCAATATCAGTAAACATATGCTTTTCAACAATAAGATGGAACTAGTTTTAAATTAACGAAGTATTCAAAAATAATAATAAGCCCCAAAGCCTTAAGATAAGCCTCAAACTAAGCTCTTTAAAAATTCTTTGATATATTTTTGTTAGAACTAAACACTTGTTGCTCCATGTGGATTCCTGTTTGATCCTATCAAGACAGGGAAGCAAATGGCACGCAATTGTTTTGTTAATTCCACAGCTTACAGTCGCCATAGGACATGTGTACATGACTTGAGCTAAGGCTTACAGAACACTGCCACTATTGATAGCTGTTCCAGCTGTTGGGCAGGTTTATATTATACCCATGAACTTTGCCATTTAACATTTTGCCGATGTAAAACGTTAAAACACTCACGCTTGGTCAAGCCAACAACAACTATTTTATGAATATGGTAAATTTACTTGCATAAAACCATATGTCTTCTTTTTTTATACCCTTATAGAGAGCGTTATAGGTTTGTCACCATGGAAGGCAGTGTCTCCGAATTCGTGAAGCATATAAATATACAAACAAACTGATCCGTCTAAAATTAAAAATTGTGTGAACAATTTCACCATGTTCCTTATGAACAAAATCATATTAAAATCGAACTACTATATCATATAACTTTCGAATTTGTATAGAAAGATTTCTTTATTTTTCAAGATATTCTGATCAAACTCAGACACTACTTTGCGATTTGCGTAACCTAATTGCAACATTGTATTTTTCGGAATACTTTGTCATATGGATCCTATAGGAAAAACAGGTCGATAAAAACTGAAACCCAAAGTCAACATCCTATGAGTTTCTAAAGTAGCAGACTGAATTTTGGTACGTAGTCAAAAGACACAGAGAAAACAGCACGTGAAGACAAATTGCGTGAAACATAAAAAGAAAACTGCCGCAAAGGACTGTCTGCCCTGAATTGACGTGCAAAGAAAAAACTCAGGAACGCAAATTGGCATCCTGTCAGTTAATCTGATTCGTTGTTCAGAGAAGTCACAATTGAAGTCCACCCTTCATTGCTGACAGTCCCATTCCATTTTCTGAACCCAAATCTAAATTGAAATTTGATTAACGCACACCTCAACACACACGTCGTACGAGTCTCCGGGACAAAGTGAAACGTTAATCACATCACCAACTGAGATACACCGAGCTGAACAGTCAAACTCAGAGGACAGAAGCACTTATAATGGCTACATAATATTACCCTCCGACAAACCAGTTGGACAGTGTCAATTTGTAATGAGTTTAATGGCCCCCAGAGACTAATGCAATAAACTACATCAAATTGCATTTTAATGGCTGCAAATGTTTTGTAATTGCATTTATATCACGCGGCTTCCATATATTGCTCTACATTGAAAATTATAAAATACATATGTAAAATTAATGTTTAACGTTGCCTGTTTTAATTCAACATCAGCATAATAACCAGCCCAGTTTTTTATGTAAAACGATACTTGATATATTAATTTGTATTAAAGTGATTCTGTTTGTAGACGCCTACTCTTGAAAAAACGTAATCGTTTAAATAGCTCTTTACAGTTGATTAAATTGTGTTTAAAATCCAGGGATACTTACAATCCTGATAAAAGAATTAGCTTTTGGATAGTGTTCATCATTCTTTGTGGTATTCGTTAGTATTTGAAGGTCGGGAAGGCCATAATATATCTATAAGGTTTGATATTTCAAAATAAAAGTTTAAATGAAAGCAAAATCATTAACAATAAATTTAAGCATCTTACGATGTCAATGGCTTATTGTAACAAAATTAAGCTATATTTCATTGTATATGCTGTGATATACTGAAATGTAAAAAAAATTAAATGTCTTAGTAATATTAAATCACCAAGCGACAGTTAGAAGTAGTCGAGGAAGAATTGCAACAGTTTTTGTAATAAACTTAAATTAAACAATGCATCTTCATTTTGCTTTGGATCTCTTTAAATTGCTGAAAAATGTTTCAAAGGGAACTAACATTTTTTACACTCAATTTAATATTAATTCATGTAAATTACTTTCCAATTTTGTGCACATTTTAAGACCCGAAAATTGATTTCATTGCTTATAAAATGAGAAGCTCCTTTAATATTCGCATCACGCAGCTGGCGCGTTAACAAATTTGACGTGCATTTCTCGCCTGGCAAAAAGAAAAAGCTCAGAGCCATAAAAATATGTAGCTAACAAACTTTAGAATTTGTATATTTTCGTAGAATATAAGTACTTATGAATAAGTAAAGAGCAGCAAGTTGCTACGCAACTTTTTTGGAGCTGCAAAAAATAAGAAGCTGCAAAAATGCCACAAAATGACGCCACAGATGTTGCGCTGAGGAAGATGATGACGACGATGATGTCGGTGGTGTTGGTGATGATGAAAATGTCCAGTTCCCACTGGCATACAGATGACCTTTTGGGATTTCTCACACAATTGTGTGGTCAAAAAATTTGTACAAGTTTGGCAGATTAAGAAGTTCATTGCACCCATGAAGATTCTTTATACTCCTGTTCAAGAAATGCTAATTTCATAATTATGTTTTATTATAATTCATGGCGATTTTATTTCATTCATTGTTTTCACAGACTCGGCAAAAGAGACGCCGCAAAAAACAAACAAAAACTTTTGCAGACCTCTTAACTTTTTAATGTTCTTGGGCCAAGCATTTCAAGCAACCATAAAATGAATTTGTCTGGCTGTCTTTTGTTAGCATTGAGAAAACAATTCCTTTTCAGATATTTTATCCCTGATTATTCTTTTGCCCGAATTGGCTTGTTGCTTTTGTTGCCTTTGTACCGGATTGGCCCAATTTTGTGGTCGAAACAAAAGACACGTTAATTAAATAACTCTAGAATAATGCATTGGCAAGAAAATGTACGTGCAGTGCGAGTTTTTTTCGTTGACTTGACCCGTTTCCAAGCAATCAATAAAATACATCGAGATCTTCAATAGGTAGAATCAGCAAATTTGTAGACAGTTCCGAGTGCGATATAATATATTTTCCAATTTGAAACCAGAAGTGTTTGAGTTCCAAAGCAGATACTTTCGAATTCAATACGTTTATATAAAAATACGTTTTATATAAAAATATATTGCTGTAGATGGAAGATTCTGTATGAAGTAAGGAGACAATTTTGCGTTACTTTGTTGGAAGTTGAAGGAACAAGTTGAAATCCTTATTTAAAGTTAATAGTAGTGGTTTTTAATACAAAATTTATATAACAGCTGTAAAATAATGCAAATTTTAACAAACCAAACAGCCGGTGGGGAGACCTTTTGAATTTTTAACAACACAGTAATGAAAAGAATTCATCAAGATTCAATTACCAGATGCGCTGCCCCATAAAAGAATGCAACATTGTGTTTGCGGCAGTGCACACATTGAATTTCAGCAGGTGACAGCAGTCAAGGGAAGTCGGCTTTACGACGTTGGGGATATCCTTAAGCTGCTCTCTCATTTCTTGACTTTGCATTTAGTCCGCCCTTAGCCGACACTATACTCCTTGTCTATTTTACTTAGTAATCCTGAACATTGCCATGTTTCAGCTTTTAGCATGTCTCCCCGGCACGTGACATTGCGGTGGGTCAACTATTTTTATGGCCCGACCGCACTTGTGTGGCACTTAAAAAAAACCCACTGCCCGAGAAATTCGCTTTTATTTCGTGGCCAGCTAAAATAGGAAGAGCACACAATTTTCCAAACACTTTGTAGTCTTTCATTAAAACTTTTACCCTACTCTATTACTAAGAGTTAAATAATAAGTATGGACTTGTGGGCTCCGCTTCAGATATAGCTATATGACAACCGTATTGATAAGATCAAAATCGATGTCATTATGGGGGCCCTTCTTAAAGAGACTAATTCAGCATTAAAGCGTGTCATCTTTGCACACTATATGATAAGATAGTCAGTTTCAGCAACACGGATCTTTTATAAAGATACTTAGCTCACCGCCTCCAGAATCACATAGTCCGAACAAGCAATAGCACACAATAACCTCAAGCTAAACTTAATTCAGCCAATGTTGCCATCACTTTTGTTATTGCGATGTTTCGGGCTATTCCTCGCTAGGCAGTCTACCTTTTTCTTTTGCTCTATGATAGTGTTGAAATTTCTGCATTTGACAGCTGCTGCCAGATTTATGTGTTGTTATTGCGACAGCAGCGTGCAAAATGGCAAACTCCACTCCTCGAATAGTTGCACACTTTACGCCTCGGCGTGTTTCATAGAATAGTTTTTTACAGAGTCAATGTGGGTGTGGCTTTGTCCCATGGAAATGGCGCAGCTGATGAAACTTGTCGGCGACGGAGTCAAATAGTAATTGCAATTCAGTAGTGAGGAATGGTGTGTACTTTAATAGAAAATGATGTCACCGGAAGTGACGTAATCGGAAATTGTCGTTGACCTTAGAGAAGCCATCTAATTGGTAATGACCGGAAACATTTTTGCGAAATTGATTTAAAAAGTGAAAAAATTCTTTAAATTTCCTAGCAAT
Source organism: Drosophila novamexicana (assembly GCF_003285875.2). Lineage (NCBI taxonomy): Eukaryota > Metazoa > Arthropoda > Insecta > Diptera > Drosophilidae > Drosophila > Drosophila novamexicana. The sequence goes on from NW_020824787.1 coordinate 5,633,941, forward strand.
TCGGGAAAGTGAATGAGTTAAAATATAAGCAAGAAGTAAAGAAAATTTGTAAAATTAAATACAAGAGTTGATTTCCCAAATCTAATTCACTTCCATTTGTATATTAAATTCTGTATTAGCACCTTGTTCTAAATCAAGTTTTCTTTAACAACTAGTCCAGAAGTCTACTTTAAGTTGGCGAATAAAATTGCTGTTGCCAGCAAAAGTACGTAAAGGGATAGCCGAAAAAGTGGGAAATATAAATTAACGTACGGAAACAGTTTGACAGAGCAACCCAATATAAAATTCTCTTACAATGTTACCAAATGAATAATAATTTTCATGTTAATCTTGTCGAGAATAAACTGAAAAGAATATGCAGCCGCCATTAAGTAGTCATAAAAGAAAAGGGATCACCTCGGGCGACGGCCTCGTTACAAAGTAGCGAAAAAGGTTATTTCATTTTCTCTTTGCCCACACGCACAGACTCTTCCCGCTTTACCCCTCACACACACGCGCATACAAATTAAAAATGCATTAAAAACAAATTGCTGACAAGCCTATAAACAGTAGTATTGAGTTAAACTTCATTAAGACGAGAGTACACTTCTTACATTTATGTGGATATTTTTTTTAAGTTAAAGTGCTCTTGTCGAGACGTCAATTAATTTGTTTATTAGATAGTTGGAATAGTTAAGTCAATGTCTGCCTAAGGTGACGATTAACTAAGCTTACCATTGATTGATGAACCCTACAAAATGAAAAGGTCTAAGCATCATACTTCAGATAAATTAATTCGCTTGGTAGCTTTTAAATTCGCCTCAAAAAACATAAATGAACTATTTTCCGTTTAATAACGTATTTGTCTTTATCTCAATTTGTAAAAATTAAGCAATATTATTAAAAACCAAAGCAGCAGGTAAATGCTTAAGCTTGAGCCCAAATTATCAACAAGTCTTCAAGCTTTCACTTATATTTGTTTGTGAGTGAATTTATTAGTATTTAAGCCTCCAGTCGAGGAACGAATGGCTTGCTTTCCTCTGGAGTCACGCGCACAAATAAGACGTTTTCCTGTTGAACTCTGTTTGCAGGTTCGTTTGTTGTTCTCATTGTGATTATTTATGACTGCTTTTTATTAAGTCATTTTCAGCTCTTTGTTTAACTGATGACACTTGCGGTGCTAATTGAAAACGTGTCTTTAATTTCTTTCACAGCAGGCTAAAGCATTTTAATTTCTGCCTGTGAACCATTATTCAAGGAACGTAAAATTTATAATTCAGATTGTGTCACGTTCTGTCATCCTCATCAATTAGGCCGTGCAACTCCGGTCGATTTGGGTTGGACAAAATATTAAATGAAAAGTTTTTTTTTGCTTAAAGGGATTCAAAAATGTCTTCATGCAGAGTAAAGAAATTATTATACCCTCAGCAAGAGCATAGAATGATTTTTCATATGATACATTTGTGATAATCATTCCAACCATACATTTTATGCGTCGGACCATGAAAAATATGAACTCTAAGATGGCGACTATTGCACATTGAGGCATATAATTGGAAATAAGTGTAAATGATCTCTAACCAATTTTGTTTTTCCTCAAGCTTAAGATAAATTTACTTAATTAACTTTTCACATTCAAGTTGAACATATTGAAAATGTGGTGCTTCTTTACTTTGCTCAGAGTATCTGTGATGGTGGCTGGACTTAGAACTCAAATTTGTTAAACTCAGTTTCAAATACAATTTCTCAAACATCTTAAGCTTCATCTTCATTTGCTTGCGTCTGTAATCCGCCACTCTGCTCACACTCAGAGCAAGTGACATGTGAAATTTCAAAGGATTAAATATATACACACATGCTTATGCAACTCATACAAATTACAGCCAATGCAAGACAGAGCTGAGATATAAATTGAGCCGGCACTTTGGTAAATCATCCCCTTTGATGGCAGCAAAGTGTTTAATAAATTACATTCGACTACGAAAGCAAATCAGCATTTTTAACTTTAAGCGTATATTTGTCCAAGTTCTGGTCCTACATGACATATGAGTAAAATATTTGTCAAAAAAACAAAATAGCTGAACAAGTTCTTGTGAGAGAAAGTTACTGGAAAAATTGAGAGCAATTTGTTGGCAGCAAAAAGATAAAAAACTTAAGTGAAAGTTTCAACTGGTTTTGGTTAGCAGTTAAAAGTTATAGCAGTCAAAGTTACATAAGGGAGCTACATCAACTCGTGTCAATATCAGTTTTAGTGGTAAACCTCAGCTCAGACGGACTTTGAACAGAAAATGTTTAAATTTACAGAGTGCATTCAAATATAAAAATTTAATTATAGTCATAAAAAGCTTTAAAATTGGCTTTGATATATATTCAATAAATCTAAACGTGAATAAAATGTCTGCAAGCTCATAAGAATATCGACCAAAATATAAAATTTAAGCTATCACTTGAAACTTTTGCCGTTGGCCCCCTCAAAGTTTTCCCGAGACAATTTCCCAAATGCTATGCCCACGGCGAATGGCGTGTGTATGTGTGCGTGTTAAATGCTTTTGACCCAAAGTCAAAGTTAGAAAACTCGACAAGAATTTCAAATTGATTACTGTAATTTGCTGTGGGAACTTCTGTGGCCTAGACATTTTCGGCATTTAAATAAAGATTTGCAAACCAAACACGCCCAGAGCGTTAGCAACAAAACAAAATAAAAAGAAAAAATTCCTCGAATTGAGAGCAAGCAAACTTTTCAAAAACAGCAGCAAGACCAGACGCAAACAATTTTAAACCTTTGAGAAGCAAAGGTAGCCGTTTGCAAAGGAAAGTGAATGACCCTAGACGGAGGCTAGTCGGGAATCCCTTTGACATGGCCAGAATGCACTGCAATACTCACGACATCTTATTTAGTTAAGATATGTAACTTTTTTAGATAAGTTTTAATAGTCTGCAGCAATTCAAAACTGGATGGAAATGGTTGATAACATTATGCTCAGTTTGTGTTAAAGAGTGAAAATGTTCCATGAATAATACAAAGCTGTTTTTGAAATTGCTTTGATAATCTGTATAGGATGTCGGTATGTGCTAAGAACAAAGTGAATTTCAACAAATTGGTATTTAAAATTTTATAAGCACCCATAGGATAAATATATACAAATTCGTCTCATCACTGTTTAATAAATGGTATAGGATATTTGTGTGAGTGTGTGTATTTGTGTGCGTTTGCTAACATTTGTGTGCCCCGTAACGTATAATTAATATGTTTCGGTTAACCATAATTACTTGGCTCGACGATGTGGCGGTAGGTCCTAATAGTAAGGGGTTTTACATTATTAATCCCTAATCAATTTAGAGTAAGAAATTTTCGAGCATGAAATGGCATTCTATTTTGTTCTGATTAAGAAGAGTATTCTTTATAGGCTCGGACATGCCTCCTTCTGCTACATACTCTTTCAAACACTTTTTAAAAGGAGTATACCCTGTTTTACACAATGGGCACAGGGTATTCAAGAGAAGCTGAACTGACGTCAACTATTTCTAATCATAATAAAAATTATGACATGCACTTCGTTCCCACCAGCTTGTCATCTGTTCAAGGTATATAGCTAAAAGAAAATGGAAAATTGCACAACCAGAAGCAAATTAACAAAACACCACAAAAAATTCAGTTTGGCCATTGACTACTCGCAACTCTGGGCGTGTCAGAATTGAGGTTCACCGATATACAATTTTGGCTTGCAACGCTTGCACATGCTTTTATTTCAATATTAATAATTCATTTAATTATTTATTGGCCTTTGTTGAATTTTGCAGTTTCCACGGTCAGCGCAACGAGTGGAAATAAGTCCGCATTAGCGCAGCGAGCGTGATAAACATTTTGAAGTAATAAAACAAATGATTTCAAATTCTGCGTTTAATTAGTAAATTGTGTTTAGTTTTAACTTTATATTGTTGTTAGGAATTATGTTTTTTACATAAAACGTAATTGTTTGTTCAAAAAGTTTTTGATTTCCGTTGGTAATATTTAATTTGATGTAGCATAGTTTTCGGCACCACATGATAAATAAATGCATTGCAAACCGAGTGCTCAAATAACGGAAATATAACTTTATCGGGGTCCTGAAACTAACCAGGAAACTAGACAACTAAATCCCAAAAGCGATCAATGTCGAGTATATATATATACTGTACTTACCTTTAATTGGAGTACAGAGATTCCCTGATTGGATTGCATGCCGCGACATGTCAAAGGAGAAGGACATTTATGGCAAAAGCAGGCACTCCTCTCGAATAAGCAGCTTCATCAGCATTAGCAAACCAAAAATACTGTTCGAGCCTGCCTGAACAGCATTACCAAAACCGGAAAAGCCATCATCCTTAGGAACGTCATCATTCACCTCATTTGAGGACCAGGTTCACTTGATTGTGGGGCCATCGACGAGTGAAGCGGACCAGTTAACATTGCCAGCACTTCCGGTATTTGTATTCATGTCAACGTCCACAGAGGACTCGCCTCTGGTGTTGCCTGTGGTTAACAAGAGCAAAGCGGAAGCAACTGAAGCAGCCAATTTTGCTAAACCCAATGATTGGCAGTCTTTTGGATATTTGTTTTGCAGCAGTTTTGTCATCTCTGTTTAAGTGAAATTAAAAATTTACTATATAATACAATTTACTTAAATTTATTTACATTTATAAGCAAATTCAACGTTTTTTTTCTGTATAATTAACCGCAGAGTTGTAAAACAAATGAAGGTATGTCCATGTTTATGCGAATGACAGCTGTAAGTAGTTTTTCATGACAATGAACTGGGATTAATTTTTTTCAATTTATGCAAGCATATTATTTAATGCTTATATATTTAATAGCACAATTCATTGTATTTGTTTAAAATGAATTGCTGCACAGAACAAGTGCTTGTAGTTTTAAATTGTTTACTTTTCGCTTCATTGAATTGATAATTGCAAATGATTGCAATCGCTTCATTAATTATGTTGTACGTTCCTCTACTTATCACCTGCAAGTTTATGTATTATCCATATATTTAGTATTTTATAAGAATATTTACTTACAAATCGACAGCATAAGCTAGCATCTAAATCCCATGAAGAATATGAATAATGCCAAATATCATAAAACCTTGCAATCCCATTTGTATAACAATTTAATTATTGCCTGAATAAATATCGTACTTAGAGAAGGCGAACGCTCTAGCACTTAGGCTGGAGCATTTATAGAGCTTAAGTTGAATTTTCAGTAGAGCTATCCAATTAATTTACACTTGTAAGGCATGTCGAAGTCGTACTGCGCCCAAGTGGACTTGTCTAAAATAACTTGTCTGCTGTTCTAGCCAAGAATCCTCGCAGGATACGAATGCGACAAAGTCAATAGGCCAAGTAATTTTGTGCAAACACAAGCTGAATACAATTAAACAGGCCTGCAGATTGAATAAGGCATTTACATTTAACTAATTTGTAGATATATGTACTTTGCATATGTGTTATTTCGAATGTGCTCATTAGGCAAACACCTGGCTCTATGGCAGCTGAGCCCATCATTAGCAGCCGTCCAAGCACACGAACCACCTATTAATTTAGAATACGAGAATGGGCAGAAGGAACTTTGACAAAGGCTGGCAGAATATTTGTTACTTGGCATCCAATTGCATAACATTTATAAACACTTTACGTAACTTGCATTTACTTTTTTTCGTAACAACTCTTGAAACTTTGGAAATTACACGGATCCAAAATCCAACTGCGACCGAGAAACGTTTAAATCTAGGATGCAAAACGCATAAAGATTTGCTCTGACCCAGCGCAAAGCTTTCACGTTGTCAGCTCGTAAATGGATTTTTACGGCTTCCGGTAGAAATCAACAGCATTTCCTCTGGAAAGTGCACCAAATGTTGTCCGTTAACAGTCGCTTGACACGCATGCCGACATCCGAGACAGTCGAGTTAAATAGATAAAGCGAGTGAATTTGAATGCCTCGCTCCCACGGCCCAAACCTGTCATAAGCTAACTGACAGTAGCGTATAATTGGGTATCCATTTCTAGGCAAATACATTTTGTTTTCCGCTCTCCACAGCCCCGATTTGCCAAAGATAGTGATGCCAACCCTGTGCTAGTTATCTATTACCTGTCCGACTTGCCACTCTCTAGGATTTGATATGATGCCTAGAGTTTTATGTTGCATACTTTGGCCTTGGGGCTAGAATTGTAGCTCATTGGAAAAAATATTATTGAAATAAGAATGACAGTAACACGTAAGAAAAAAATTAAAATTAAGATAATTGAAATAATTTAAGATCACCTTATATTTCCAAAAACTGCGAGAAATAAAATTGTTTGCCTTTACCGAAATTTATTTTTTTTTTGCACTAAAATATTTTTTCAGACTTCAATAGAAAAATTCTCTGCCAATGCTAAAAAAGATTTGAATTATAAAAGGCTCTCTTCAACAAGGCTAAAGAAATCTAGTTTTGAAGAATCTAGTTATATACCTCGTTTTTTATACCCTGAACCCATTAAAAATGGGTATAAGGGCATATTGTATTTGTGCAAAATCCAAATGTATGTAAAAGGCAGAAGGAAGCATCTCCGACCCCATAAAGTATATATATTCTTGATCCGCATCAATAGCCGAGCCATGTCCTTCTGTCTGTCCGTCCGTCCGTCCGTCCGTATGTATGTATGCAAGGATCTCAGAACCTATAAGAGCTAGAGACTTGAAATTTTAGATGTAGGTGCTTCTAGCTCCCGCGCAGATCGAGTTTGTTTCCGATAATCGATAACTTACTCCGTTTCCAAGCAATCGATAAAAATCGATATCGTTATTGTTTTTTGGGCAATTTTGGTAAATAATAAGAGCTAGAGTCAACAAACTTGACATATAGCTTCGAAAATAGAATATATATATGCATTTGATGTTGGAAGAAGAGGGTTCAGGGTATCCCCTAGTCGGGAGCTCCCGACTAGAACCTCCTCCTTGTTTTATGCTTATGTTTGATGCATAAATTTGCAAAATTAACAACGCTTTTTCACATATATTTTGTTTAAATACGTATCTCTGCATTAAAACACGTCGAATTTCTACTTTAAAGACGGGAAATGGATCGACAAAGAAATACTTAAAATTTGTAGGAGAGAATCATACACTTAGTCGCGACTTAATGCCAATTGTACCAATGGCAGCACCTTAATGGACGATAGGTCGGCCAAAATGGCTTCGATGCTGTCAAGTGAAGCCACCTGCATTATGCTGTCCTTTCGAAAACTCAATATAATGATGGCAAAAAGTGGCAATATCTCCAGGCTATCAAAACCGAGTATCTGCAAAGTGACAAAGAAGTAAACGATTTCAAGACGAGCAGCTATTCAATAAAGCGCTTACCAAGTCCCACAATACTAGCAATTGATCTGGTGGCAAGTGACCCGAGAACCCGCGCATAAGCCATTTGAAAACTACACGTAGACTATAAACACAGAAAGCTTTTCAAATTGGAATTTACAAAATCGTATATGGCACTCACGGTTGTATCTGTAGCTCACGAAAGTGCGACCACAACTGTGGCTCGTATGTCTGTAACAGCTTCTCGAATAGCAGGCACAGGCTAACAATGCCCTGCGGATGCGTATTGATCGTGGTCAATCGGTGGCAATAGCGTATGTAAAAGGCCCGAAATGTATAATAAAGACACACCGGCGAATCATACAGGTAGCAAAATGGTGCCGCAAACATGCAGATGCCGTGAAAAGGCACCACGCCCGAGGGCGGCCCCTCATAGGTCTTGCCCTTCACCGGAAACGATTCATACTCCACACAGTTAGCAATTTCGGTGTCCCGCGAGAAGCATAACAGTACCTGGTAGAGCACATCTTCGAATACAAAATACTGGTCATCATTTGAAGCCGTCAGCTGTATATCCTTAAAGACGAGCTTATCAACAATATGATCGGTGGTCCATACGCTGTTACGCAGCTTCTGCCAATTCTCAATGTCCTGTTTAACCAAAAAATGAATTATTAGGGCAAGATAATACGACTGATATTGGAAATATATTTTTTTTTATAAAATATGCTGAAAGGGTCTATTTGATAGCAAGTTCTTGATGAAAATGATTTATACCAAGAATTATTTTAATTTAGAACTCACATAATCGTGCAGCTTGCTGCCCAGCACAGACGCCCAGAGGGCCCCACGATAGGGTGCCGGAGTGCAGCCCTTCTTTAAGTACTGCTGGCACATTGGGGCGTGTCTGCTGTCCAGGATACGCTGGCACTGCACCGCCAAGTCAGGCACACTGTAGGGATCGCCGCGCAGCAGATCCGCATAATGTGTTCGCAGTTCAAAGAGATTTTTAACGGGCAGCGCAATATGCGAAAATTCCCATTGCGGTATTTGGCTGTAAAATAAAGACGCGTTATGCTTAAGATAAGGAAAACCAGCTCAAAGTACATACTCGGAATTTTCATTGGGCCTAGTGGGTCCCTTTAGCGATAGTAAGACTTCCAACAAATCCTTGGGCGCATATACCGGACGATAATTAGCAAGATCTGCGCGATTCATTCATATAATTAAATGATGCACGAAAGCACTGTATACATAAAGACTTACCCATATTGTAATTGCTCAACTCATTCCACTTGGCCACAAAATCCTCGCGATCGGTGCTGATGCGCGGCTGGCCGTGCAGCGGAACCTTCAGCTCGCCGCACATTGCATTTAGGCTCTTCCGCACACGCCGATCCCATAGCACGCCGGCACGCTTTAGATAGCCCAGCGGATCGCTCTGTGCGGATTTCTAAGTGAAGAGTAAGTTAACATATTGTGCTCTTCGGCATGTCGCTCATCATAGCTTACCGTCGTTTGTCGGACATCTCCAACATCGAGTTTTTTCAAGCGACTGCGTACCAGATTGTAAATCATATTGCGAATTTCAGTCTCCAGACCCGCAGCCTTGATGGCATCCTCCAGCGTGTTGCGCATATCATTCTTGTCGACGCCGGGACTGGCAACGAGACGCTGCAATTCCTTATAGATGGGCTCATAGCATTTGGTATTCTTAATGGCTGTTATAACTTTTGCGGTCGTGTGATGTATGCTACTATCCTGTAGCTCCTCCATGCCTGCTTACTTCACAGGTGTGTTCTCTTAGCCTCTCTGCGTGGTTGTGCTGTTGCTGCTGCTCCTATAAAGCCGAAAACATTGGCGCGTTGAACAATCGCTTGATTTGTATCGATCAAACTTGCGTCGCTTGCTTTGATTTCCATTTATGTATGGAACACACAACACACGTACACGGCTCCGGGCCAGTTTATGAAGTCAAAACTTTTGAGCGCTTCTTAGTTACGGAATGCAACCACTTGTTTAGCAGCCTTATCGACGCAACGGACCCACCACTCGAGGCGCAGGTATTGGACAAGGCAATCCGCGCGTTCGTTGCAGAATAAATTCCAAACTTTAATTAAAGCTTTCAAGTCTTAAGAAATTTACACGTGACAGCTTTGTTATCGCTAAACAAATATTGATTACGAAAAGCATTTGGCATGGTATTGTTCATAGTTCTCTACACAGAACCATATTTAGTTTTTGTGTGCATATTCACGCTGGATATAATTACAATTATAGCGAACACAAAAAAAAAATGCTACTTCGTAGATATGTACGTCGAAGTTGGCTAGATCATATGGAACTATGGGTCAAAAGCCAATCATTCCTACAGAGTGATATGGAAGTGCGAGCACAGTGTAATTAATATATGCCAAGTTTAGTCAGAATATTTTGATAAACAAAACAGTTTTTCATACAAGAACTTAATTTTCCCCCGACGAGTCCTCTTACAACTTTATATGTACATATTTTACACACGTATGTACATGGTAAACGGCAAAAGAGTTCTATATTGAGAAGATTTTGCAAATAACTGTTGAACAGTTAACAGTGAAATTAAAAAATACCCCGTTTGGCCATGATATCTTGATGAACAAAAAAGTTTTCTATAGAATAGTTTTCGTAGAACGTGTGGAAAGGGTATTGAAGGCCGTTAACGCAATGTTATAAGATACAGGTTACGACTAAAGAAATTTAATAAAAAAAACAGCAGATCTTATCCCAAGAAAGCGGATAATATAAGAACTTCTCTATTCTCGACCGTATTGGATGCATGTGCATGTTTCTATGAGTTTCAAAAAAATTGTTTCGTTCTCGGTTTGTTTCGATGCCTCTAACACCTGACGTAAACTTTTACAGCCCCTTTGCTTTTAGCTTAATTTACCCCTTAATATTACCATGACATTTGCCATCAATATTAGCTTTGCGGTTGTTATATTATGTAATGCGTTCCGAATAAAGCAATTGCAGTAAATTGGAACGAAATTTTAAAGCCTGAGGAGGAAACCAGGCTAGGCGAAATATCACCTAAGCCAACTGTGTTTTAATAAAAATGTATGTTATTAGTGTTAATATTGTTAGTTTCTATTTTTTTTCATTTGAAAATATCAATATCAATCGCATTGCTGTTCTACTTTATGCTTAGCATGATGTCTTTGAGCGAGAAACCCTGATTATCAAGCTTGTTATTCGTTGCATCACTCGCATACGATTTTGCAGTCAGACTGCGATCCAAGTTCGCAAACTCCTTGCCCTCTTTTATGTCGGTATTTGTCAACATTCTAGCAACATAGTCACCCACATGTGTGCCTAGTCCGAAACCAATAATAAGCACTTCATTCGATAGCACCAGGTTATTACGCAATAGAACTCCCAAGTAATCTGCAATGCATAGACTCACTTGATCAGCATTATGCACCGACTCGGAAAAACAGGGATAAAAGACAAGTTTCGAGTAGTCAACGGAGATGATGTTGTTAGCGCTTATGGCCAGCAACCGCGCTCGGACGTCAGGAATGGGTGCGGTATTCAAATTACTCGCGAAGCTATGTAGCAGCAACGTAAGCATCCTTTTTGTATTGGCAGGAAAATCCTCCAAATTTGCTGGATTTAATAGACGTCCACTTAGGTTTTCATTGCTATAAAATTGGTAAATTAAATACGTTGCTTAATAGAAAAGACGACTTATCGCTTACTTATGGAGCACGAAAGAAATATTCGAATTTGGACACACATTTCCCAGCACCCGAAAGCAAGGGGGATATATCTTGGACTTCGGGCTGATCAGCGTTGAATTGGCGCTGGCTTCGAGAAAAAATTCAAAAGTAAAAGAACCTTGGGGAGAAAAAAAAACATTGAAAATTAGTTTTCTGTTTTAAAATTCATTTATGCTTTAAGTACCCAGAAAAAGCCAGAGTTTGATCATGCTGCTGACTTCTCTGCCAAAGGGATTGCAACTGAAAATCGTACCTTCAATCCGTGAGACTTTAAATTAAAATGTCGTTATATATGCGTGACTCCATCTATTAGTTAAGCTGTTTATATAATATATAACATATTTCCTGGTTTTATTTTCCAATCGTAATACACTGTGCTAAACATAACTAAGGTTCCGCAAAGGTATACGAAATACATTAAACTTAAAATTAATATTGATTTTCGGGTGAGAAGAGTTTCAACCTTTATTGCCCCGATGGTTCGAAATTCTCTTAGAGTGGTTTATGAGGACCCTATTAATTATGATTATAAGCCCGTATGCCATAAAAATATATGAACAAGAATAAAAAAATTTTCTAAAATCAATATATAAGCAATCAGGAAGACCAAATAGTACCATCCCAAGCCACTTTTTAGTTGTAAGGAATAAAATTAATAATTATATATCTCATTGATCGTTCCGAAGAGTCTATTATATTTAAAACACACACTCTTTGGAAATGTTAAAGCATAGCAAACTGCAACAATCTTCGGCACGACGGCAACTCATGCCAACTTTCTGGCAAAAATATTTCGTCCTTTGAAAACGTTCGACCTGCAAGTAGATAATAAGCTTGTCGATAGACTAATAATTTTATATACACAATACTTCTGTCCAATTTTTCAAGGGTTTTATCACTAAACCTTCCAGTATTTTATATCTCCATGAGTAACTTTCCCATCCTGTCGTCGACAGTTGATTACTTTTCATATTTGCAGAGATCGCCAAATACAGTACGAGTACTAATAAGAAAATACTCTTAGACCGTTTCATTTTCAATTTAATTTTCTACTGACTACAAGGCTACGTATATTTTTCGATGCTTTTATAAGCAGCTCTGCAGATTCATTAATTTTTCATCAGTAAACACATGTGAATTTACTTTAGATTTATTGTTATTAGTGCTATACAATTGGGCAATGGATTTTACTTAATTTTGTTGTGAGTCTGTAATAAGTGCGTACAAGCTTAACAGATTTAAAAGATCATTTTCTATATAATCACAATATGACCGATTATCAGGTACAATAAAATATATAAACACTTTTACTTTCATTTTATTTTACAAAAATTACTTTTATATTTTTGTTTAAAATTAAAAATAAAACATTATTGCACGCTACATGCTGCCGGAATTTTAAAACAATTGGGCTTAGAACAGTTATTTACTTTTTCAAAAACAGCTTTTATTTAAGCAGTTTTAGTTAAACAGACCTTGCGAACTAGCTATATAATGAATAATTATTGCCCCAAACATATGGTGCACATCACATTTGCTTCGGTATATAAAAGCATCTAAAAGTTATTAATACAGTTAGTATAAGACTTGACTCTAATATATGAAAAATGCAATCTATCAAAATTGTTGCTGTAGTCAGCCTGTTGCTGGTGCTTTTTAGAGTTGGGAATAGCGCAAATTATATTGGAAAAACAGGAAGGGAAAGATACCTTTCGAAGGCTTCTATTGCAAGCAATAAACCATTTTTTATGGATCGTTCTACGAACCTGACAAATGTACAGACTGAATAATATTGCAAATAATTTTCATTATATGATTATCATTTTATTACCCACAGACAGATCGTATATCTCTGATGGATAGATGCAAAGGCATTGGCGGCAAATGTCGCCTTGCCGAGGAGTGTTGCAGTCTTCAATGCGTGATGCCTTATGGAGAATGTGTGAATTATTAAACTCAATAAAGAAATAAAAACAAAACCGAATATGATCGAGGCATTTCGTTTTCATTCATTTATTCTCTGTTCTCAAAGAGATCGAGAATGAAGGGCTATCTTTGGCATGCCGATGATCTAATACCCTTGCAGACGCAACCTTGTCATAATGCACATAGTGCTTTGCCCGTATCTAAGAAGCGCACGGCAAATAGTTAATGCCCGGTTTCGTCAACATATCTTGATAAACAAAAAAGTTTTTTATACAATTAGTATACTAACTATACTACCTAGTTTTCGACCGATCGTTCCTATGGCAGCTATATGATATAGTGGTCCGATCTTAATAGGATATGCATCCATATATGAGTAGCATAGTAAAACTAATAAATGCCAAGTTTGGTCAAGATATCTAAATAAACAAAATGTTTTTCATACAATAACCTACTTTTCGACCGATCGTTCCTATGGCAGCTATATGATATGGTGGTCGGATCCAGCTGGTTCCGACATATGTACCGCGTGCAACAGAAAGAGGGAAACAGACAGACGGACAGAAGGACATGGCTATATACTTTATATATATATACTTTATGGGGCGGAGATGTCTCCTTCTATGCGTTACACATTTCACAATAAAAATATAATACCCTCTGCAAGAATATAAAAAGAGTACACACTATATGTATATTATATTTTTTTAATATAAATCAGATGAGATTTGACCGAGTTATTGGGGTAGGAAATTTTGATCAATGTCTACCTAGGGTATTTCAGGGTATCATTTTGCCATGAATTATGACCAAAAAAAATATTGGCAGACTTACATGATTCATGACTTAGATTCTTTGAAAATGAGTTGAAATGAGGCCGATCTGATAGTAAACAAAAAATGTTGCATACAAAAGTTTTTTGCGATGTTTCCCACATGCGATTGAAATCTTCCGAGTCCCTGTCTTAACGTGCACCTTCATTACTTAAGGTAACTACAGTGTAAATTTCAGCTTTCTAGCTCTTACGGTATGGGCCGTGCGTTAAAGTGTGCGCATGAAGCATTCACTACAAAAGTCATTTTAGCACTGGCAACTCAGAATGTTCAGCGAAGCACACCATTTTGAAGAATTTCAATTAAAGAATTTTGTAGATACATATTTGTATTGTACTGGAATTATCCATTAAGCTCTTGATTTAATAAACGTTATAAATTTCGGGTATCAATATAACACTTTATATTGACTTTGACTTTAATTATTTAATTATTATTTAATTATTTATTCACTTGCTTTATGCGCTCTTTTTAATCAACTCCAAAAGTGCACACACCTATTGTAAGTCTTCACACATTGCATCGAGCAGCACTCTTCGGCGTGGAAGCATTTTTCGTGAACATCTTTGCACTTATCTACCATTTGCTCGATTTGAAACTGTGATTGAAAGATAGACATACGATAATCAATTTTTGTACATATATCCCTAATATTGTTATATTCTGCCCATACCGCTGTTAAATTCTTTGAGGGACCCATTACTAAGTGTTGTAACACTTTATGCTTATTCGTCGCAGTCAAATGGTATTTTTTCCATTCTGTCAAGCCCATCGGAACAGTACCTGCTTCAATAAACATTAGCCAAAAGAAAATGCTTAGGAACGGCTGCATTTTATTTATGGCTTATTTTTCTGATTGATTGCAGCAGTTCTTTTAAAAATGCTTTTATAGGCAGTTCCAGAATACACATCATTAAGGACTAGGTCTGCGTTTATAGCTGGTGCAAGAAACCACATGTGAGTGTTGTTTCATTACATTATGGTTCGAGTACATATAATCAGCTTGTAAAACAATGCTTTTGGTTTGCTATTAGTTGATCAACTATAAGTTGTTCATAAAAATACACCTTCTTTTGCATAAACTATTTTCTTCCAAATTAACTTACATAATCCATTTTACATTTGTTACATTTTAGTGCCTTTGAAATGTATATATATAATAAAATAAGCTCGTAGTTTTTTTTTGCTGGATATGGCGATATGACAAGAATTAATATGGGAACTAAAATATATATTAGACATCATACATTGGCCGTATTTAATTTCATAAAATACAATGAAATGTTACTCCAAAGAAAATGTTCTGTTTCTAAATTTAAAACAATAATAAAATGATTAACCATTCTATTCTGATAGTTTAGTAAAGACCTTTACTGAATACAAGGTAATGTCTTCAATGAAATCAAAGATTAAATTTTAATCACATTCATTCATTCCATTGCATTTGCCTCCAGTCTTATTTGCCTCATGTCATAGTAAACACAGTACCTTCGCTTAATACATTGCAAACTGCAACAGTCCTCGGCCAATCGGCATCTTTTGCCAAGGGGCTTGCAATTATCCATATATTGCGTCCGCTCCGCCTGTAAAATTATATTAATTATTTCGTTTTATAATTAATAACGTAATACCTGTGTCATGGTTTTGGAGGGCTTAACAAGCATAAGTTCCAGTTGCTTATATCTAGGCATTTTTGCCTTTGTCGTTCTTAATTTCTGGACAAAATTCCTTTTTTCAGCTTTAACGAGCAACAACAGCCACAGGCCTAGTACCAGGCACATAATTCTTGGGGACTGTTGCATTTTGATTTTAGGGAACGTCAATCTCTACTGGCAGCACTGGTAAATTTTTAGGCTTTTATATAAAGATCTAAGATGTTGACGGGACTAAGAAAACACTTGTGGTTACAGTTGATTTATACAAATACTTGAAAACTGAATGAGTGGAAGTTGTTATCATGAGTGACTGGCAATTTTCAATTAACTTTTACAGCTAGTATGCTGAACATGACAAAGAAAAAGTTTCGTACCCTTATTTGTTTTAAAGCGTAGCCTCTGTTGTTCTGTGCCAGTTTTCTTCATTTTCCCGTTAATGTAAATATAATTTAAGCTAACAGTCTTGTAACTATACCTTATAACAAAGGCTTTCGCTTGGTAGAGATCACAAGGTACAGCACAATTCCAGTGTTCAATAAGGCAAACAAACCAAAAAATAAATTAATCTAATAGAATTCGAAGCTTAACTGAAGCTCACAAAATTATTAAACCAGAAAAAAAGAAGCAAATAAAATAATAGCGAGCAACAAAGAGTCCTACAATAATAATTTTATTGGCCATATGTTTTTCTCAGTAGGCTAAATGCAGAGAACACGAGCAGTCTATAAAATCACTAAGAGTCTACCTGGGTTGTCAGTGGAACATTTTTAAGCATTTACTTGTTCATATTAGCCCTGTGGATTAAGCTGTTTGGAATTGAAAACTGTTTTGAAAGTGCTATGTACCAAAGATATTCATATTACTCGCCGGCTAAACAGGTTAAGTTGAAAAGTTTAGCTATGCGCCCGTTCCAAAACTTGACAGAGGTAAATCAAATTGGTTAATATTTGTAAAATACTTATATTTTTTTCGATTTCAGGCCGAACGCAGAAAAAACCTTTCCAATTGCAAAGGCACCGGCATGGTTTGTGGTCGTGCCGAGGACTGTTGCACGATGATTTGCTTGAAAAATAGCAAAAAGTGTGCGTACATTAAATCAATTCTACAGAAGCCCTTTAAACGTATAACTCCATTTAAGCCCATAACACCAAATACTAAACCGACTGTGGATTGGTTGTATTTAGAAAAATATTTCTTTACTCCAGATACTTTGTGAAATATTTCAACTTAATAACCAAACTGAAGTAAAATAAATTTAGTTGGAAAATGAAATTTGAATAAGCACAAGAATTATCTTAGACAATCCGAAGATATTTTATATTTTCGCATAATTTCCTTTTCCTTTGAGTGGAAAATAGTTGTTATTATATGGCCACACATTCCTCCCGGACAATCGGACGAGTAAATTGAATCAGAATCCACTAAGAGTACACATAAATTTACAGCAACACTTTGTAATTTGTGAATTATTTGTTTGTGGTTGTTGTCAGCTGGTGGATTTATGTGCTGCACTTGTTACTCATACGCCATGTTGTACATGCGCACAGTGGAAGACAAATCGAATGCACTTGTTCTGTCATTTTTTCTGTTATTTTTTTTCTTTTTTGCTACACGAAGTGCAATAATTTATTGAGCACTTTGTTATGCTCAAGACGGAACTCCAGGAATGAGAGAATTAACCTTACTTAAGGTCAACAGACAAACATTAAATTGAATGAGAACAGTTTTTACGGTTTATCTTCGAGAATCTAATTTATTTTACTTATATAGCGAGGATTAAAATAAAAAGATTTATCTTTCAATTAGGAGTAAATGATACATGGAATATCATTATATGACTAGTTTGCCGAAAGCCTGACATATTCTGGCACACTCTTGATATTATTAGTTGAATTTCTAAATCAGTTTCTATGATATTCTTACGTTCATATAGATTAACGTATAAATCAATTGGGTCTAAAGTTTATCCTATTTGAACTCTCTTGTATGGAACACTCTTAATGTTAGTTAATTATCTAAAAAATGTTCCTTTCCGTACAGAAGAATGGGTTTTTAAATCAACTAACGTAATTCATAACTCTATCCTTTCTAAATAGGTAATTTCTTCCACAGAAGTTGTTGATCATCCAACTTTACATTTCTTATCAGCCTTGTGATAAAAAATATTAAAAGATGTCGTAGGTTCTTGCTCGGCTCGAGCCGTAACATGTTCTACACAACATGCTTGAAAGAATTGCTGACAGAGAACATTTTATCTTATGTTTCGTGTACAGGTGAAAATTTCCCCTTATTTTGCTATAAAGCATTTCTGTTAAATCAAACTGAAGCGCTTCTATAATATGAGGAACAACGGCAAATGTTTACAGTTTAGTTCAATGTGGATTTTTAGTATGTGCAGCCCAAACGCGGATGACTGCATTTATTTTTATATAATTTTTTATTTATTATTGATCGACAAAACGTGTTTCAACCTAAGTATTCAACACATAGGAATAGAAAAATACAAATCTTTGATAGTATCCCCGTTACGATTTTTGTTTCTTTGCATTTCCAAAATTTCGGAATACATTTTGAAATTTATAATTTATTTATAATTGTTATATAATTGTGTCTTCAATGAAAACAAATACAAAATAGAATTGGCTGTCTGAAGCGTAAGGCCCTCAATATGTATACCCTGATCACAATGCGAAAAAAGTATTTCGGATTTGATCAATATACGTCATTCCGTCTGCAGTCTGTATATACGTATACATTTTCAGCTCTATTAAAGCTAGAAACTGATTATATAGTTTAAATTATATATATAATCAAATCAAAGAATAGACAATCTACCTGGTAACTGGACTAGACCGGTAGACTAGTCTACCAAGGAACTAGTCTAGAATCAGCAGAAATACATAAGTACGACTTGAATGACTGCAACGCTGCACAGGAGCATGCTGATGTACATTTGCATAAATTACACACAGTCACAAAGTTACGGTGATACGTAATTAAAGCCATGACAAGCAGCTTCATTAACAATTCTGTCTCTTTCCACAGTAACAACAATTTGTTACTCTTCTCCGTTTTTTTATCCGGGTGCACCAAGGCCAGGTGCAGAGAATCCAAGGAAGTCCTGCAATTTGAACGCATGCCCGGACTGGTCGGCACGTTTGAGTCGTCCCTTTTGCCTGCGATGAGTTACTGCTGGTAAGCTTATAGCCGCGTCTGTGTCCTGTTTGCTGGCCAGCCAAGCGCGATTCCAAGTTAAGCATACCGCAAGAGTCCTTAGACTTCGTGGATTGAACGCAACTCTCCAAGTATGTGAAATATGCAGAGCAATGTGTCCACTACTATCGCAACTCTGCTCTTCTTTGCCTAGTCGAACCGTGAAGAAGATTACTTTTATATTGGTAAATTTTTGCAGTTCATAAATTTCAAAACATGTGTTAAGCGCGTCTTTCCATTTAAATTATTATTTACTTTCAGGTGATTTAAATAACGTATGGTTAAACAAAATAAGTCACTGTATCCACCCATGTTTCACGCCTACGGGTGGAATTTTAAATATGGTTCTATTTTTATATAATATTTCCACCTATTTTCCACCCTCGCAGGCGGAATTTTCTTCAATTCGTTCTTATTTTTCATTTTCTCAGTCTAGTTTTTTTTTCTTGTTGTATTCCCTTAAATTGTGAATTTTGAAGACTTTAAGCTAAATTCCCTACTTTATATACATTTTGTGTGAAAATTATGCCCATTTCTTTGCTTTGCACGTAACTTGCCTATAAAACTTCAGTCAATTTAATTTCATTTAATTTACATATTTCTATGGGAGACACATACTGCAAGATTCAAGTTTGTCGTCACATTGTTGTTTGGCTCAAAAGGATGTTGCCAGCAAAGTGTGGAGGGCTAAGAAACTGTCTATCCGCATGAATGAATTGTTTGTGCATTTTTGGTTTTGTTGAAATGAGTACCCTACACTTCATAGGCATATTATGTGTTACAGAGATAGTCACATCTGCGAAGTTATATGATATTTGTCTTCAGACTTGTGGTGATTAACTATTAGCTTTAAAGACAGGGTATAAATAACATATATATTTATAATAAATAGTATGCAAATATAGGAATCTCTGCTGCTTTAAGGTCTTTGCCTTCTATTTTATTCATAACAATTGGTATTTACTTAGCTTTTATTTACATTAAACATAACAATTGTTGCACAAAATAAAAACGAAATGCAATTGTATACATTTATGGAAGTTTGTAGAACTTTATTCAACAACATGGCATGTTTTAAACATTTTGTGAAATTGTATGCCATATTTTGAGCATTGTGCGATGCCAATAAAAATGGCCAACAACCAGAAACTACAGCCGTACGACTTAAAGAAAATGGTCTGTTTATATTTAAAGCTTAAAATTAATTTAAAAACGAAATAGTTTGCCAACAAAAATAATCTGCTTAAACAGTGTAATATAAATGCATGCATAAATGATGGCTTTTATGATAAACATTTGTTTGAATTAACTTAAAGTGGCATATGTTGTACCTTTCCTTAAGCTTTTCAACACCTCGCCGTTTGTGTAATTGATTGTATTTTTTTTTTACAACGTCCTAATTGGAATCTTATCTCAGCGAAAGTCAAATGTCGCATCATGAAAATTCGTGGCAAGACCTTTAGCGCAAATTACAGACATAAAAGTCGCAGCCCAAAGATAACCATAAGCCTTAACAACGCCCCGGAACAACGAAACAAGGCGCAAATAACACGAATAAAACCAAAATAAAGATTATTTTCGATACAGACCCATATGGGCATATGTTCCCCATTGATTACAGTCAAGCAAATTGCAAGTGACATGTCAACAATTGGATTGCATGATAGAACATGAACATTTATGGCAGAAGCAGGCAATTGCCTGAGATGAGCAGCTTCATCAGTCCAATGACTGATAAACAGGCTAAGGCAGCATTACGTATTAACGGAACAGTCATTATTATCAGGAACAACATCATCAACAACATCCATTCAAGGAGCAGCAGCAGCAGCAGCAGCAGCAGCAGGAGCAGCCAGGCTCATTCACAAACAAAGTCGACTTGGACGAGCAGCTCTTACCGATTGCCGATGGGCATCCAGTTGGCATTACAAGCACTTCCGGCATGAAAGCAATGGACGAGCCATCTCTTGTGTTGCCAGTGGTTATCAACGGCAAAGTAGAAGCAACTACATCAACAACTATGCCAACTAGTTCGGTCACAGCCAGCCACTGGGTTGTTATTCCAATGTTTGCGGATATTGTTAAATTGGCACTGGCTGAGTTGAGCTTTCCACTTTAATTTCAACAAGAAAAGCCATTTCTATTTTCAGACTCTCCATTTATATAAATGGTTATGAAAATCTATATAAGGGTGATGCTAACACCTATTGTATTTAAATGATAAGGTTATTAGATCTGGGTTCACAGCATATAAAATCAATCGTATATGATGGGTTCGGTTAAGATATTTTCAATATAAGGGTGAGGAACAGAAAAACAATAAAGTACGGCTTTTTTCGGTACCTATTGACTTGTAAATATGTAATTGTTCCTATGGCAGAAAATAAGAATTCATGTGTGGCAGCACCGTCAACGCAGCTTGCCTTCAAATCTTAATTGCTTAACCAGCTTCTGGTATACACTTAATTTAACTTCCACCTATTTGTCTCTTTCGTGGTATCTAAAAAAAATGCTCCAACCCAGTCATATATATTTTAATTTCGCAGTGAAAAATAGGTTTTCGCTGGGTTTTATTGTTGGTCGCCTCAGGCGAAAGACTTCAAAGTAAACTGCGCTTTCCGTGTCCATAAAGAGTTGGATATATGTAGGCCTTGCTCCATTTCCTTCTTTTTTTTTTGCGCACTCCGCAGTCTGAGGTGCATCGTAGCTATTTCCTGTGTGCCATCCTTTTGCACTGTATTTTGTCATGTGCACATTCCGTGAAAAATATATCAACCTGCAGATGGAGCTGACAGCTTCAAGAAGGATTAAACTACTTTTCTCACTAGCAGCACAAAACATAGCAAAAGGCACGTGGTGTACTTGGCTGGAGTTTGTTTTTTCTATATATATATATATATTTTTTTCAGTTTTGCTGTCCTGCTGCTAGAATGCTGTTTTCTTTACTATGTCCTGAAGCGTGTTCAAAGAGCTTGTTTATTATTTTTCCAACTTATGTATGCTGAAGATGACCTGAGGTTATAGATATAGTTCCTGTATGTCCTTAAAGGTAAGGTACTTTACGGGGGAGTGAAATTACTAATATTAACTATTTTAACTTCATGTCCCTAATGTTAACAATTAGAGTTTAGCTGCTATATTCAATCAAATATACAAACCTATTTGGTAGAATTTTTATGCTGCGAGCCCAAACAATTTGCTTGCTCTCGACTAGATAATCTATAGTTGGGTGTTCTATTTATACATTCATTTAAGCCTTAGTGTGCGTTATTCTAGTTGTATTTTATCTAGAATTTAAGCCCATATCTTACGCCTTAAAATACACGGCTATAAATGATAACAACTTTATATTATATGTAAAATATATATTCGTTTTAATATTTACATATTTTTATTAATATATAAATATTTATTTGTAATTACGAACTCACCTGTAAATTTACTTGCACGATCAAGCTGCCGCTTCCAATATTGAAGCAGCCGCCTCCTCCTTTGCTCAAGCCACCATCTCCTCCTTTGGACGAGCCGTCTCCTCCATAGTTGAAGCCGCCTCCTCCACTTGCAGTGAAGTCTATGAGACCTACTTGAATTCATGAGAATCGAGTAGAAGGGTGTTTGTTAAAACATGCATACATGCATACATATATACATGCATGCATACATGCATGCATACATGCATGCATACATGCATGCATACATGCATACATACAAACATACATACAAACATACATACATACATAAATTCATACACACACGCAGACATACATACACACATGCATACATGCACACATGCATACATGAATACATGCGTACATGCATACATGCATACATGCATACATCCATACATGCGTACATGCATACATGCATACATACATACGTGCGTTAAAAAATATTAAGGTACAAACATACTTAATATATATATACATATAGCAGGTAATACCTGCCTGCGCCCGTGGCAAGTTTATTTATAGATTTAAAATGTTCCCCCAGAAAAATTGAAATTCTACCCGCATACTCCTGAACTACACTACTTAAGTCAAATTTTGCAATAATATTGTTAATTTGAAATGGAATATTTGGAATGCCCCGCCATTCAATCGAATCAGTTTACATTAATGTGGACATTTGGTAAACTGCGAGAATGAAATGCGGAAACGGAAATTGCGAAAAGAGTTGTGAAAAACTTTCGCAAAAGGAAACAAATTCCAATAAAAGAGTCCCGTTCGTAGTTGATGTAAATTTCATATTTAATTTTAAATAGTTGGCTTCATGAAAATCTAAATTTGATTAGTTTAAAAATAACAATACAACAATTACGTTATCTTAATCATTTCTAATCCACTTGCTGAAATAAATTTTTAACAACATACGTTTTTAGCCATATAGAATAACAGACAAGTTACTTAAACAAACACACACGAGGAAAAGCAAGCGCAGACTGGCGACAATTCGCGGACAGCCAGCGGAAAATTCTGTGCCACAGACTGTGGTACATTCTGTGGAAAGTGCCGCAGAAAGTGTAATGCAACATTTCAAAAGGGCTTCTGTTGCGACTCGGACACGTCTGCCATATTTAATTGTCCAACATGCAACATACAAGCAAGTTTATTAGATTTTTTTATTAAATTTAACGAAACAGTTGGCCCTCTAGCCAGGGGCCGAAAATAAAAGGAATTGTGACCAACTAAGATGGTCAGGTATTTATTCGATGGAGACCATTTAAATAGAGCTGAGGCACACAAATTTCTCCAGCTTGAGATTGAGAATATAATAATAAAATATAAGTTAAATTCGTTGCGTATAAACGAAAATGAATTAATTCCTTCTGCTTTAAGCAAATAACAGGATCGATAAAAACGCTTGTTCAAGTGCCCTTTGGATCTTTTAAAATGAATATGCAAATTAAATTACCGAAAGGAACAGCGCAAATTGAAGTGAACATTCTGACAGCAAAGTTTCCTGACACATTGCGCAATTTAAAACTTAAATTCAGTTCCTTGCAGCTTCATAAATTTTACGAGTAGTCGAATTTGTTGTTTACATACAAATCGGCATGGAACCCATCTACATTTATTGGGCGCTATCGTGCGTGCCAAAAGTAAATAAACGGAGTGGAGAGTCCTCGGGAATATATTGAATAACATGATGATATACACACACGTGCCGGACCAGCAGCCATGGATGAATAAATGTCAAACATTTTCACACGCATCACTGAGATTTTCTGCCCATTTTTCATGCGTCTATTTTTCACAACAATTTTCCGGGCATGTGTCTGTTTGCTTGTGGTGTACGCACGAGTTCCGTTTTTAATCAAGTGGACAATCAACTTAGAAAACACTCTGTGTGCCAGTTTTATATGCTCCAAACAACAACTATATCATAGACAGGAAAAATGGGAAATTCATTTTTCTGCTTCATGATGCGCGCAGACAAAACACAAAAGTTTCTATGCCAACACTTTGATTTTCATGCAAGCTCTACCAACTTCTTTCGAAGCAAAAAATTTCTTTTTATAAATATGATTATTTCCAATTAGTTAGAAATATAATTATCCTTAATGCATACCAGTTTTTCTCTATTAACTATGCAGAAGAAAATTGTAAGTCTTTCTGATCAATTTGTTAGAAATTCTAGAAAATTCAAAAGATATACTTTTAATGAGAGTGAAAATGATCCAATAAATAGAAAACCTTAAGTCCATTCTGTGCTTCAATTTAGCTAAAACTAGTATTGTAGTCCAATTAATTTTGCCACATTCGATTTTAAAGAAATTAACAAGTCAAAGGTACCTAATTTATAATATATAACGTAAGCTAAGACTAAAAACAATATCAAGTTTTACAAACACCTATCAAAGAAGTACAAAAGCTTTGAAAAAACTTAAAACATTTCGCATAACTTTCGTCGTAAGCTTTAAGTGTGAAGATAGTCACGCATTAATGATAACAAATTTTTCAATAATAAACACATGACAATAATATGACCGGAGAACATAAAAATGAGCGTATAATAGTTATATATTAATTAAATAGGTTCGAAATGCATTGACAAAGTCTTTGTAGTTAACGTTTGTTTATTTAATATACATATAAACACGTATATTTGCTACACACATAAATTTGTTTACTCAATATACGTACACACAAATCGTACATGTATTACACACACATATATTTGTGTTTTATTGTGGACAATTAAGCACATAAATACAAACTACACCGACTGCTTGGCATATAAATATACAGAACTTTGTTAATTTTGGTATACAACATTCCATTGATATTTAATAAAAACATTTCGAGGAAAAGTTACGCGTACAAAAATTTGACAATTTTTGTTTTTCTGTTTGAGATTTGAAATGCTTCATTGTAAATATTATACGTACATTTATATATATATATTTATATATTTTTATAAAAAAAAGGGACTTGTAAATCATATACACATATAAAAATCTACAATAAGGCAATTTGCTTATAGGTTGCGGCCAGGGACATTTAATTTATTTGATTTACTTTTCAACTGCTCATATAAACACTCAAATTGGTTGTTTAGTCGCTTGTTTAGTTTAGCTTTTAAATTAGCATTTCTTACAAATAAGTACATGGTATGTGCGTTACTAACTATAATATAAATTAACGGTTTTAACTAAAACGTTTCGCTTTTCATATATCAGTTGAAATTTGCCAAAAAAAATTTATCCAAAATCAAGCAGTTAAACGCCGTACAATACAATTCAATGCTCTGTTTTAAATGCACTTTTAAAAGTTTACATTCATATAAATGTCCTTCTCGTTTACACCAAATATGATAGTGGTTTTATATGTATTGTGTTTTACTTTGTATAAGACTCATTTGACAGCAACATGGAATTTTGGCAAAAACAAAATGCATTTTTTAGTTCAGCGGCATTCAAAATTTTGACAGAGTATGGAGGTTGGTTATCCGACTCTTTATGTCGTCACTTTGCTTCCACCTGCATGCATCAGGACCAAAGAGCCAACCATGGCAACTAGCGTGCGATCTAGCCAAGTGACCGGATTGGGATATAGGAAGCCGCCTTCATAGAATCCTAGATGACCGCCATGTGCCACTTCAACGTATGCTGATTTTTGACGAGTGCCTGTAAAACAAATAAATTTTAAATGATTTAATAATATGCATATTACAAAAATAAACAATCAAAAATATTAATATAAGCAAAATAATATCCTATACAAAAAAAAAAAGTAACGACTTGTTTCGCAGCCGGTAGGATTCGAACCTACGCTCCCAGAGGGAATCTGATTTCTAGTCAGACGCCTTAACCGCTCGGCCACGGCTGCTTGTGAATACAGCACCGCAATATGCCAACTTATGAAACTGTTGAAGCACGTATGTTAACGTAACAGAGGGTAATTTTTTCGAATCACGTAATACTATGCTAACAGAAAACTTAATGTTACGATAATGCGTAATGTTATGTTAAGATGCAATGTTATTTTCTGGTTGGCCAAAACAAAAATATTGTGATTGTAAAACATATTTGTAATTTAGTCAATAGCTTAGCGTAGTGTCTGCCACTTACTCGCATACTCCTTAATTGGATGCAGCAACTCGACAGGCACCAGCGGATCATCCTTGGCATTAATATATATCATCGGTTTTTCGATAGTGTCAAAATAGAATAGAGATGAGCTCCACTTGTAAAGCTCTTGGGTCGACGCAAAGTTATAGACACGTCGCGTATAAGCCTCGTCTAGTTCCGGCAGTGTTGCAGCCGCTATAATCTCACGCTCATTGAGATTATGACGTGCCTTCACCTCATCAGAGAGCAGCACATGACGATGACGCAAAATGATGCTCTTCACGTTCTCGGTCATGATATACAAATAGAAGCGACGGAAGTTCTGCCAGTTCAGCAGCCATTTGGTGCCCCTACAAATAATCAAATGCCAAAAGTTAAAGAACTTATAAATTCAGGTGGAAACACAAGTTGCTTACTCGACGGCGTTGTAGCCCTGGCATATAGAGATGCCGCCAATGACACTATTCGGTTTAGTTTTTTGCATTTCACCCATGTACTTGGTCACGAGATTGCCGCCCAAACTGAAGCCAACGGCAACTATGCGATTCTGATGATACTTTTGATGTAAATGCTCCACCATGGCGGCAAAATCCTCCGTGTGGCCATAGGTGAATATGCGTGTCGAGGTTACTTGTACGGTACGCAGGGCGCCAATATGATTCATAACGGCACAGCGAAATCCATTGCACTGGGCCAAATGCACAAAGGTTCGTATATAAACTGATTCCGAACTATTCGCAATGCCCGGGCAAATAGCCACAGTAATGTCATCTAAAGATGGTGTACAAAATAGAGAGATATAGAAAGAATTGCCTACATCGGCTGGGGTTAATGACTTACCCTCCTGCTCCTTCAGCGGCTGATAGAGATCGTATGTTAATGTAGAGCCATCGGGCAGCGACAGATAGACGCGCTCACCCAGCGGCCAGGGGCAACGTACACGGCCAACAATGCTATGTAATACGGTCTGAACATGACCGCTGAAACCCCATAGGCGTGGTGGGACATACCTGAAAGTGAATTAAATATATAAAATAGACAAAAGAAAATGAAGCATTGCGTGTTATTAATTATAGCCTGTGAGCCAGTCAGCTGTTTTTAAATCAAGGCAA
Source organism: Drosophila novamexicana (assembly GCF_003285875.2). NCBI lineage: Eukaryota > Metazoa > Arthropoda > Insecta > Diptera > Drosophilidae > Drosophila > Drosophila novamexicana. The sequence goes on from NW_020824787.1 coordinate 5,661,326, forward strand.
AAGCAAAAGCAAAGCTATGCATAATTTATAACAGTAGACAAACTTAACAGCAACGAACTGTTGCACCTTAACAGCAGTAATAATGTTAACAGTGGCACTACACTAACAGCTGTTCGTGAGCACATGAAGTTCGTTGCTTGCTTCACAGTTGTCACAAGCATCGGTGGTTCAGTGGTAGAATGCTCGCCTGCCACGCGGGCGGCCCGGGTTCGATTCCCGGCCGATGCAACTAAATTTTTTTTCATTTTTTTTTCGTTTAAACTTTGAACATTTTATGACCTTGACGGAACCAAGGCCCGACTGCGGGCGTGCCAAAAATAAATATGCAAATAAGTACTACATATTTAATACAATTGAATTATCCATATTTTTAGACAGTTGCTTCAATTGTAGGATGCGGTTATTGCAGAAACACCATTGTCAACATTTTGGCAGAGAAAACAACGCTGAGCATCAATTGAAGTCAATTGAGCAGCAACAAAATCAGCGCTATTGCTGTCAGGCGTGCAAAAACGTGAACCATACCATGACTGTAATACTCTGTCGTACAGACGGGGACGGTCAAAACGTTTTCCCCTTTTCAATTATTTTCAATCAAACTGGTAGCGTATAGGATTGGGGACAATTATTCAAGGAAATATTCACAAATTTGAGGGTAATTTACTATAGCTACACGAATTGTTAATCTACAAATATAATATTAACGATGCGTGTACTATAATTAATAGATCAATGACCATTAAATATTTAAGTGTTTCAGTGGGACTGGCTTGGGGTAAACAAAATTGTTGAGCTATGAAAACAGCTGTGAAAATTCCCAGCCTGGCTGTCAACAAAAATTTAACATTTTCGTACAATTTTAATTTAAATGATAACACAACCCAACAAATTACAAAAATTGTATGCATGTATATACAGTTAGATGCATGCATGCATATGTAGATGCATGCATGCATATAAATACATGCACACATGAATGCATATGACTCATCCAAAAAGTTTGCACCCCTTGTCAAGTAATAGAAAACACAAGAAAGAGCGCCAAAACAAAAGCAATAAGTAACTTAAGATTATGTGGACGCAGTTGTATGAATGCAAGAGAAAGAGAGAGAGAGAGAGAGAGAGTGAAAGGGGGCGATTGCAATAGCTGCTGCTGCTGCCGATGATGATGAGTTTGTGCGTTCGCGCTTAAGCCGCTTACGTAATCTTTGTTGTCAAACAAAAGCGCCTAGGCAATGCGCCAAAAGCAAATCTCAAACAGGTAGCCAAAACCTCAACCGGCAACGAGCGGTACTTGCATACATTCATATGTATATAAAAAGCTGAAGAGAGTGTGGCGAACGTTTGCCGGTTTTATTAATGTATACCCTGCAATCACGCACTTGGGGATCTTACAGACTTCAGATTTCTATCAATATTGTTTATTTTAAAAACTTGAACTTTTCGCGTCGCGAATAAATAAAGAGATTACTTAAAGGCATACATTTTCGAAAAGTTCATATGTATAAAACAACAAGTGGGTGTTTCCGGTCTCTTGACCTAGGTATAGGGTAGTATCTAGTGGTGTTATTTGTTGCTGTCATTTTTGTTTTATTCCCCTCACATTTATATACATACATACATATACAGACATATGAATGCGTGTGTGTGTGTATTCCTTTAATACCCGAACGAATTCTCTCGCACGCGATAACTAGAAAGTCTGTTGGAAGCTACCAGGCCAAAACGTTGCTAGGCGTTGCTCGCTCCGACTCAAGAGAGCTGCGTAATTATGATTTGCACTTTGCACCGTTCCCTTATCACCGTTTGACCGAAAGCAGAGAGAGCAAATAAACCTGAATACAAAGCTTGCTAAAAATTGTGGAATTGCCAAACCTTATGCAGAGAACCGAAAGGCAAATTAAATACATGAGAACGAATGTATGTATGCATACTTATGTACTTATATGGATTTTGCAATAAAAATGGGTGAAAAATTTCCAGGCGCGTCTCTACTGTCACCAGAAAATGTTAGTACACTGCATATTTATAAAGGAACTCTCTGATATGGTGGTTTAAAGTATCTGCGCTGATTAGCTATTAGAGCTAATGTTTTTTAATGTATATACTATTTATATAATAATTAGTTATTCCACAAATAGTTTTAGTGATAATACAAATTTCGGATAGATTAATATTGGATTTGGCAGACAATTTGAATAACAGTTAACCTATACCACCTACACTGAACTATCAAATTGTATTGTAATATATTGTAATCGAATACTTATGCATGCGAATAAAGCGGCAAGCATGTGTATGTAGTAAGCTAAATTTATAAACATTCATACATATATTTGTATACATGAACATGCTTATCATGCGACTACGTTTCCAGCTTATAAATCAACATACGAGTGAAAATCCTACGATTGTGAATCAAGTTTATTATAAACTATAGCCAAAAATTCCTAATTGATAAGAATATTGTGAATAGTGTACATGCCCATGACCATTTCACGGTTCATGGTACGGAAAATTGCAATTGAATCAAATACGAGCGAGCTGATTAGACGGTTAGTTTAGTTATTAATCAAGCGACAATTTGAAAAAATGATTAAATTTTGATAATCAATATTACTAACCAACAACAATAACGAAGATCTTTGTAAATAGAGGCCACTAATTGCGGTTAATGATTCATGTGCCACGGCAGCTGTCGCCGATTACTTGAACTTTGCGCATGTGACGCGGCTGCGTGTATGTGTATTCACAGTGAATAATGCACAATTGGGTCTAGCTTGTAAACATATTAGCGAGCTAAAATGCAGCAATTTCAAATAAAACGTAATTACAAGATGCACATCAGTTATGAATGAATGCCGGTGAATAAATTACATCGTTGAAGATAAACAAAAAAATTTACGAGCGTCCAGGGTCAGGTTCTACCTAGTAAAACGAAAGTTCAGACAAGTTGTTTTGGTCAATTTAGCTTTTCATGATAATGCAATTAACTGCAATATTGCAATACGAGTACTTTCTAGCAGGCTACAAACATTTTCTTAGTTTTCGAAGTAGGTAAATCTATGCCGAATTAATGTGCAAACTGATTTTATAAATTAGCGATGTCATTTTATAAAGGAATCATATCAATAAAATAAAGCTAGAATTTGTTTAAAATTTGAGTATTTATATAATTATGAATTTAATGAGTATGTTTATGTGTTTATGAGTATATTCATTCAACAGAGACCCGAATTATACCAACTAGCATACATTTTTTTATATTTAACTTGAATATCTGTTTAGTAAAATTGTTTGTATGTAGCAAAAATTCTTTCCACTAAGGAAAGCATTTTCACAAAATCAAGTGAATGAACATTGAATTTGAAAGTGGTTACTGTAAAAAAATTATGCGCATGTTTGCTGTTAGCTAACATTTTGGCGTGGCTGTAATGTAGATGGCACACACAGTTAACAGCTGGGCAGTGGCGTGAGATCGCTGCACTCACACACGCACACGCATACATAAGTATGCATGTGCAGTGTGTGGGAGGGAAAACAAAATCAAAAACAAATTGCATTGGGCCCACATATCGATATTATTAACTTTTATGTACATCTGCTTTTATCGTATTTTCTATTGCTCTACTTACGGTTCGCGCAGCACCGGCGCTATTTTGTACAAACAATCCAGAAACTGCTCATCGAGACACCAAACGCTCGGCTTCAGTGGCTGGCTGTGTACATTGAGGATGCGGAATAGAATGCACACGATGACGGCGATGAGCGTTAAAAAGGCGGTGGACATCTTTAGGTTTTCTGTTTCGCACCTGTAGGTGTCGCTTGCGACCTCAAGGATGTTGATGCGTCCTTCTACCCTTGCAGCAGTCGTTGTTGCTACTCAACTTGTCACTGCACCCTGAATTGTACAAAATTCTGGTTTTACAAATCAGAACTGCGGCTTATGAGTTATGATTAGAAATGTGACTTTATTAATTTGTGTTGTACACAAAAAGCTTACTATGTTTTACAGCTGGCAAGGCGGGCGGCGGCTGTAAAGTGTTTTTGAGTTTCTTAACAGGCACACATAAAACACACACACGAAGCGGCAATTGCCGCTGAGCTAACAAGGTCGCGATTCAGGACACACGCGTTAGTAAACTGCACTTATGTATGTAAATCAATTATTTACACCGTTTGTCTTATCATATACAATAAATTTTGTTCGACGTCAGTTCAGCAGTATTACTCAGTCAATGGTCCTCAATCGTCTGGCGTTGTTTTCAACCAAGTTATGTTAACTATCAGGCACTGTTTTACTCAAAATGGCACTGTTACGTTTTTTGTCATTTTTTAGTACATTTAGTGCAAGCAAACTTTATTTGCGCGCTGTGTATATTTTTTATAAATACCGTTTCAAATATTAGAAACAAATATATTTTAAATTTAACATTCAATTGACTTATTTTGCACAATTATTACATTTAATTTCTTATTATCCATTGTTCAGACTACTGTTCACATATAAAATACATATTAATTATACAAGGTTCATCATTCATTTTAAGACTTTTATTCATTTTCCATTAATGAACGCAATGCTCTCTATTGGCTTTATTGTCTGGTTGTCCATTATACCAGATCAAATAGGGAGCCTTGCGACCGGTGGTAAGTGATATATATTGTCCTTCTTGATTGAGATCATTGACGTCAAGCCAATAATTGTGATTGTGGTTTAATTTGGCTTTTATTGCTTCGTACTCTCTTTCATTTTGGATGCTAGCCAGGTGACCGCCACGTTGTTGGCATTCGTATGCCGCAGCGAACCAGTTCATCTTGTGTCGATCTTCAATATAATAATATTTCGAACCTATTTTAGTGAAATTGCTGGGATGATCTTTTCGTTTCCTTTCGATCTCTTGCAACTTTTCTTCCTGTTGAGCAACCTTCTCTTGTAGTACCAAAAGCTGACTCGTAATATTGTTGTACTTAGTTTGGGTGTCATCGAACTTCGACTGCAGGCTTGCCAATTGTTCCTCAATCTTTATAAATTTTGGATGGACATCAGCAACCTTTTCATGTAAAAGTGTCAGCTGCTTCCCAAAGTCTTCCAACTTGGCTGGAGTATCTGCATTCTGTCTGTGTTCTTGGCTTGCGACCTGTTTCTGCAATATGGCCGTGTGTTCCAGCACAGGTTTCACTATTTTGAAACAATATTTGCCACAAGTATTTTCCAATCCACTCGGCTCCTCACAGGACTTTAACAAAGACACATTTAGATGCTGATATTTAATGATTAAAAGGGAAAACCTACCGAACCGCTGCCTTTATAAGCTGCCTCAGAAATTAGAAGCGCGATTAGAATAATGTACATTTTTTTTGCTCTCAATTTTCACAGCTTACCAAGGAAGTCAACAGACAACTAAAATGAATGCACAATATGCTGCATTATATATACACAGTGTGTACCAGTATTTTGATATTGTTTTTATAATCTTTATACATATTTTGGATTCCTTAGAAATGGTAGACGAGGTTATCAACTTAGCAAGATATGTAAGTCATATGTTATCAAGCTCGAACAAATATGGTTTGAACTTAGAAAATATACAAAGCGCCTTTAATATTATTGTACTACATTTCCTGGAATTAAAGACGAACAAAGAAAAATCATATTAAGTTCTTCTTCTTGGGTATCTTCTTGGCTTGGGTATCTGGATTCTGTCTGTCGTCGTGGCTACTTTATTGTTTCTGCTACTACTTTTAACAATATTTGCCAGAAGGATTTTCCAATCCTCTCGAATCCTCGCAGGACTTTAACAAAGACACTTTTAATAACTGATATTGAATTATTAAAGAGGAGAGCTCATCATTCTCGTCTGTGTCTTCGTTGTGTCTCGAACAACAACAACGTGTATCTTTAGCTGGGTATAAGGTATTTTCTAGTCGGTCACTTCCGTTACTTGATATCCTTTTATTGATTTGGTCATATTATCCAGTCAACCGGTAGTTATGTACTGTTGGAAGATATGAGCATGTTACGGTAAATGTAAATTTAAATCAACCTTTTGGCGGGTTTACAACTGTTGATTGCTTTTAGAGACCAATAGTAGGAGTCTTATCGATAGCAGTTCGTAGACACTTTTCGCGATATATCGATGCATATCGATAGTTTGGCATTCACTCAGCGAGAACACGTATGTGCATATGTGCGTGCGCCAAAAAGGCAATGAAAAATTAAAGTTCAAGTAATGTTGCTTACCAGCAGCACAATTACAGCATTTGTTGCTTAACATACGTAAGTGCTGGCATATAGAATTCAAATTGAAAAGATAATGCCCACCGACTTTACAGGTTATGTGTGGGTACCGCAGCGGCAACACGGCAACAAAACAAGCAACAGGAACACCGTTGCCCGGCACGTCGACGACGCGACTTAAACATAAATATAAATTACCAGCAACCATTCCAAACGCTCCAAAATGATGATGCAAATTGTGTGCCTACTGATTGGCCGACTGCTGCTCATATGCGTCGCCGCCTACGAGCTGCTGCAACAGCTCGGGCTGCGACTGCATGCGCTCGCTCGCAGGTCATATGACTACTGGCAATGTGATCAGCATGAGTTTCTTAGGCGTGCCAAGCACGAGCTGGAAAAGCTGCCGCAGCACCTGGTGCTAGTTATTGCCCCGGACGATTGTTATGTGGATGCGTCGCTGCTTAAGCTCATTTTCGGCTATGCCCAAGTTGTTGGCATACCCTATTTAAGTGTGTACGATACGCGTACGCCCCGGCTTGGCTATGTGGAGCTATCGCGCTTCTGTCAGCCCAGCGAGAAGAGCGATCGGTGCTACCTCTGGCCGCCCAAGCAAATAAGGGAACAAAGTCTACAGAATGGCTGCAAAGCTGTCGCTGCAAATGGCACAGCCAATGGCTATGCCAGCAACGGTGGGCATTACGCCCAGCTGCAGGTGAGTTATCATTTAGGAACTGATAAGGGCTTATCATAAACTAGCGGAAGTAATGAATCCAAAGCTCCAATACATAGCAAGAGTATATGTTATGCGTGCTATGTGGACTCTCTTTTAAAGTGGTTAATTTTAAATTAGTTGTAAAATCTCTTTTGAGCAGATTTGAAATGGATCCGAAAATATTTTTGTATTTATTTTTTTTTATTAATTTGGTATCTGTCGTTTCCATGGAAGTGCCAAATCAGTTCAATGTATTTCGGTTGATTAGAACCTATTATTATTATTTTTTTCTTATCACTCACAACTCGTTCCCATGCAGGTCTATCAAATCGGAAGCTCTGACGGTCATGCGCTTATAGCCGATGTCTGTCGCGAGCTGTACGAGAATCGCACAACAGCCCAGGTGCAGGAGATGCTGAAGCAGCGCCAGTCGCTAACCGATGGCATTAATGGCAGGTTAAACAAGCGGCTGGGCTTTGCGGTGCCGGAACCGGAACTGGGCATCATTTTCTCCAGACAGACGTGCACATACGGCCTGCTGCCGTGGCATGTGCGCTTCACCGAGTTTCACACGCATCGCAGCGGGCGTTACTTTGATGCTAAATCGTTTGCCAAGGTGCTCTATAAATATGCGCGCTGCGAGCAGCGTTGGGGCAAATAGATATTAAGTTAAACATGGTCCCTATGTTCTAAACTAATTAAATTAATTTAATATATACATATATACATATATATATGCATATGTACATGTACGGTGTGTTAGATTAAGTTGGCGCTTGCAAACTGTAAAAAAAACTCCACTAGAGATTTAAGCAAAAAAGTGAAAAGAAAACTGCACACACACAGTCACACCCTATGCACACAAATTTGCGAGTGTTTGTTATTCATAAACGAAATTGTATTTGCAGAGATTTACACATGAAGCATGTTAATTTGAGTTTTGCATAAATATTTTATGTATTTTAATTGTAAGTTCGTTTACTTAGCTGCTAGTGTTAGGTTTTTATTGTATGTATTTTGTTTCCTGCTTGCGAACCTTGCGCTCTACTCCCGCTCGGGCTGGGTGTGTCGCTTAGACAATAGATTGAAATCGGTAACATATTGATTCTTCTCAATATTGTTATGCGGCCCGGAACTGCTGGGCATGCGTTCGTGTATCAATTGAAACGAGTTGCGCAAGTCCATCAATGAGTCAGCCAGACCCTTCTTGATGTTGGCAAATTCACTGGACATTAGCGACAACTTGCCCAGCAGATAGTTGAGATTGTCGTCCATGTCAATCATGTGCTTTTTGGTCTCCTCCACTTTGCTGCTCAGGCCCATCATGGTGCTAAAGGTGCTGTTCACATAGCCATCGTGTCCCGCCTGCATCAGGCCCAACATTTCCCGGCTCTGGCCAATCTCGCTGGTCATGATCTCGATGCGATGCCACACCTGTGTCAGCGCAGTGTCCAGCAGTCCGCTTATGTTGCGATTCGCCTCCTGCTGTGTGTTCACCACAGCATCGTCCAGTTCGTTAAAGCGCGTCTTTACCAAGCTGGTCAGCTCGGCCACTTGCTGCTCCAACAGCAGGCTTACCTTCTGCACGATCTGCAGCGTGCCAAACTCCACCTTGCGCTGCGTGTCCAGCACCACCTCAGAGTTGGTCATCATGATATTGTTGAACTTGCCCAGCGCATCGAAACCATCGTTCAACTTGCTGTGGCTGGCGTTTATCGCCTTGTAGTACTTATTCAGCAAGGTTAGCTCAACTGACAATTGCTGCAGATCGCCCTGTATGTTGGCCTCCGTCTGCTGCAGGTGCTCCGTGGTCTGGCGCACTGCTGCATGTATTGAAAAGAAATGCAAACATGTTTTGTGAAAAGAATTTTTAAGGATCTTAAAAGCTTAAAAGCTATATGCCAAGTTTAATTGACATCCTTGAGGTTATTCCAAATCAATTCAGATAGAACGGGGAAACGAGAAAATGTAATGATAATGAAGACTATTAAAATGAGTGAGAAATATTAGATTAAGAACTATTGAAAATTAAAAAAAAAATGTTTTAGTGAGGATTGAAATGAGAACTTTGAAGATAAATATGAATGAGACATGGATTGGATATGAAAGAGCTAACAATCGAAAGTATCCCTTAAAAGTGGATTGAATTTTCATCAGAATATAAAAGATTACTAACAAACCAAAGAATTTCTCAAAAGTTCATGGAATATGATAGTTCGCAAGCCAAAGTATCTCTTAAAAGTGGATCGGATATGAAAGATTACTAACAATCCAAGGTATTGCTTAGGTCCAGTTGGAGACCTTTCAGTATATATGTAAATCTTTCTTTTAAACATATTGCTCGTATCGCTTCTTATTATTGCAATAGCTAAGTCCAAGAACTCTTTCACCCACCTGTTTGCTGGGCTGTCAGCGATTCGCTCTTGAGTGCCGCCAGAGCGTTGAGCGTCTCATTATTCAGTTCCTGGATATAGGCTCGATCCTTCTCGCTGAGACCCAATGGAGCAGGTGCCGCCGGAGCCGGAGCACTGCGCAGCTGCGCCACATCGGTGCTCAGAGCGCCCAGGCGTTCCATTAGCTGCAGCTCAAACTCATCGTTCTTGGGCGGAGCCGCGGTGGTAACTACGGCAGCCGCGGCGAGGGCGGCGCTGTGCTGCTGCAGCTTGGCCTCGATCTGGGTCAACAGCTCGTCGGACTTGGGCATGCGCTCGAAGCCCTGCTGGGTCTGCTGGGCTGCCTGGCTGCTGCTGTCCAGCAGCTTGCTTACGCTGGCCGACAGCTGCTTAAGCTGGTCGAGCAGCTGCTTATTGATCTGCTGCTGCTCCTCGACAAATTGATTGGGCAGTGCTGGTGCGGCGATTGCCTTGGGGCTGCCTGGCGGATTCTTGAAGCACTCGTTATTCTCCCGCATCCACTTGAACATGTGCTCGATGGCCTGACTGAACTTGTCCGTTTGGGCATTGTACTTCTCCTCTTGCTGCATTGCGGAGCATATTTGTAGCCCATCCGTTGAGATTCGTTTGCTGTACTTACCGTGATCAGCATTGTTTCAATCTGACTGACGCGTTCGTCCAGTCGCCCGAAAATGCCATTGATCGGCTCCAGATTCTTCTGGCCCTTTTGCAGGGACTGCATCGCCTTCTTCAGCAGCTCGCCCAGGGCACGCTCCCGATGCTCGTGCCGCTCCAGCTTGTTATCCAGCTGATTGTACGAGTAAATAAGCGATTTTATAGTACCGCTTAGGTCTTCATTGCTAAAAAAATGCATTGCATTAAAAATAATATTCAAGCTCTTAAAATTCGCTCACTTTCTAATAGAAACTTTCTATTCCTTTAGCCTGTTCTTAAGTTCTAAGTTCCTGAGTTAATCTTCTTTACAAAATATTTTTATTCAAAAACAAATATAGCAATATTTAAATGTTACTTTTTTTAATTGTTATAAATATCAAAGAACTTTTTTAGATTTTTATAATAATAATAAAAAATAATTTTAAAATAACTTGGCAACAAAATACGATCGAGTTCTGGAGTACTTCTCTTTTTGCTATGAGAAAATTTTTAAAATTCCAATAAATTAAAAGCAATTCCGTTAACGTTAATCTTAATAGTTTTGTTAATAATTTTGCTTTTTATCGGTAGCTCTTCTCTTTATGCAAAGTACATAAATGCAATCTAGTTGAAGAACAAATTTCCTTCGTCAATCATTAGGGGCTGGGCATGTGACTGAGAACCAACACCGGCCCCTTCTGGCATGGCAATCGACAGCTGTAAATGTTGATGGGCCAGCGGCTCATCATAAATGACTTGCAGAGATCGTGATCAATTCTCGTAAACATGCACTCGCGCCCACCCTGCCAGCTAATATTCGACGACTCTGTCGAGCCATGCCCCAGTCTCAGGGTCAGAAACCCTTTTAGATGCGATGCAGTGCATGTGTGTGTTTGTGTTTGTGTGAAATGCATAGATGCTGATAGATATGCAGAGCAGCAAGTTCTAAGTGCCGAGCCATGCGCCCCGGCTAGGCAACATATGTATGCTGGCTGTGCACTAAGTTTTCCCCCGTTTCCATTACGGTTTCCACAGCCCGCGGGCCATTTGGATGAAGTGTGTGCATGCTCCGGGCCAAAAATAAACAAACAAACAGGCGGAACAGACAGACCAACATCTCTGTTTCTTTGAAGGCAATAGTCATTAGTTTTGGCAGCCGACTGGGGACTAGCCGGCTGCTGGGATGAAGGCGTTGCCCTGTGCCAGCATATGGTGTAAAGTGGCCGGTGGGCGGAGGGCGAAGGGCGGAGAGGCGAATTCGGAATTAGGAACTGGGTGTTGCATGAGAGGGCAAGGGGGGGGGGGGGGGGGGGGTCGTGGTCATCCTGGCGCCGCACTTGATAACATGCACATTTCGCACAAATACATTTTTAGTGCATTATATTTCACAGCCGAATGGAAAATCCAAAAGCAAAGTGCGAAAGACTGTTTGACACATGTCCATCTGTTTTGGTTTTCTATTCATAAATAATGCTGACAGATGTGGACTTCAGAAATAGCTAAAGTATTTGGATATTTCCCTAATATTCCACTCTGAAAACTTTTCCTTTGTGTTTCTCACTAATAATTGTTTTGAATAAATATTATGGATATTCATTGTGGATAATAATATATTACTTAAATTTGTTAAATAGCATGGAAGTGTTAAGCAAATAACATTAAGTATATATATTTTTAGGGAACACATATCTTACACATCTTAACATATAAATATACTCAATCTTTCTTTCTTACGAATCTCAATTGGTATTTAGTTTAAAATAAGTATTGTTCTATGTGCCCTGACAAAAAGTATGGACCTACAAATTTTGATAGTTTCACTTTGAAATGAACTGCAAATCTATACCAATTTGTATTCCCTTGTAAGGGGTATTCTAATTTTGTCATGAAATGTGTAACGCATCGAAGAAGACCTCTCCGACTCCATTAACTATATATATTCAAGATCAGCATCAACAGCAGAGTTGATATGGCAAACCTTCTCTTATGTTAATATAACTTGACACAACTTGGAATTTATAAGGTTTATTATGAACATCGGACAACTGTATCACATAGCTGCTATAGGAAAGATCGGTGGAATAGTAGGATCTTATAAGGCAAAATAATATGATTTCAAAGAATTTCAACAAACGCAGCACCAAGCTCACATGTCTGCAAAAGGGTATTACGTCTTCGGAGATATCCTAACTTTCTTGATTCTAGTATATAGTTAATATTTTGGCATATCCAAAGTGTCTACAAAGCAGATCAATTCGTGATCTTTGGAGATTCTGGACTTACGTGACTGGCGATGCCTCGACATTGGTCTGCCCAAGCAGGCACAGGCCCAGGCCAATTAGAGCTGCAAAAACGAAGGCAATTGATGGATGCGTTGCTGCAGTTGCCATTTTGGTGCGTGTCTGCTGATCTCCAATTAGTCCAAATTAAGTTGAGCTGCGTGATCTGCGCTGTCGAATGAGGATATTGAATATGGAAATTGTAAATTGTAAATTGAAAATTGAAAATAAATTGCAATGGCGCCGCACAAATTTGTCGATTAATAATGAAATTCAAGTTGGCAAACGGTTTGTTTAAAATTGCACCGACAATTGTTTATAACAAATACGGTAGCCATAAACTTTGGCATATTTATGGCAACTGCAGTTTAAACAATTCGGTGCCCGCTGATGAAAGCCATTTTATTATTATACTTAGAACAATGCAACGCCAATTAATTCCTTGTTGCGATGCCAATTTTGAGCTCATTGTTTTTGTGAATATCTGGAGCTCTGCCTCTGCATATAGGCAGATATAGAGCGCTATAAAATCGCCAACGGCAATAAACAATATGACGCAGATCTTCCATTCTGCGTGCGCCAGTTTTCGGTTTGATGCAATTTGTGGACGGTTGCAAAATACAGGGCGATAATTGGGTCAGAAATAAGCAAGGGAAATACTTTTTAATGAGCACAAGCTGGACATTGTAAATAAAATGTGTTCAATTACTATTATTATTAATATATTTCATTAATTAATAACATGTGAATTAATAGCATGTCCTTATCGCAGAATGGAATTGGGTTAAAGGTTGATAAATTGTGAATGCTAAGATAGAAGTATATTATAGAATCGAGTACACATGCACATGTGTTGGGCAAATGTTATTGAATTAAACATGAAAATTTACAAATACATGCATTATACAAAAAAATCTCTTATAACTACACACTTGTATTATTCTCAAAGTATAGATTATAGAGTAGCTGAGCAGCTCTCCTCAAACCTCAAACACTGACTTGCTTCCGAAACCGAGTGCTGCACTGCCGGGCACTGTAACCAGAAATTATTACTATCACTTTTACTATTGATAGAGCAGACGACGTCCTCACTGCACGAGCAGCACACAATGAATGAGAACAAGATGCTGGCGCCTGGTACTTAACGTTCAGCCTGATAATGATGTTGCTCTGTGCTGATGCTGGTTAGAGAGAGAGAGGGAGCGCGTGCAGATCGTGCTCAAATGTTTCTAATTAAATGTAATTAAAAGAGCAGAGAAACAGTGAAGAGCATAAAGTCCGTCGCATTTATAGCTTCCCGCATCCTCATCCGCGTCTGACTGCCGGCGTATTGTAAAAAGCGCAATTGAATCAAAATTCAATTTGTTCTAATACAAAACTATTCAATGCACATTAATTATGGGGATGATTAATTAACTTCAACATTGGGGCAGCGGCAAAATTCAAGCCAATCAAATTCTAATAAATATGCATTCAATATATTTATAAGCCAGCTGGCTTATAAAATGCATTTCTGTTTATTACATTTTAACGACAGTTTTATTGATATTCAAATTATTTTTGGCGCCATTTGCTTGCACGTTGTCTGCACTGCGAGTGAATGGCATTTATATCGATAATTCTTAACATTGCGATAGTCTTAAGTGCGTTTGAGCACAACAGAGGAATGTTAAATTTAGTCACTCTCAAGAAAAAGACAACAATACATAAATAAATAACCATAATGTAAATAATAAAATATAATTAATTAAATTTCATTCAACGGTTATTAAACGGCAGTTTCCCTGTACTTTTCGATATTTAGAACTAAACGATAGCTTAACTATCGGCTTTCGATTAATGCGGGGTATCAGCTGTTGCCGGCGTTTGTTTATATTCCCAATCACAACAATTTTGTTGCTCATATTGCTAAAGTTGGAAAAATGCCAACAATAATTGCTCTGGATGTATCGCTATCGATGCTGCGTCCTGTGCCGGGGCGCAATGACCACACATACCAATCGCTGGCCCTCAAGGGCATTCAACTGCTGCTGGACAACTTGACGGCCGCTGGCAAGCTCGAGCATTTGGCTTTGGTATTGTACACCACAGTCTGTGAACTGAAAGTGGATTTTACACGGGACTACGATCAAATACGGCAGGCGATCAAGAAAATCGAGCCCGTGGACAAGGCCTGCCTGATGACCATGCTGAAAACCTCAGTCAGCCTAATGGCCACATGGGGCACACAGAATCTTCTACAGCTGGTGGTGTTTACGGACTGCGGTGCGGGCTTTGGCAGCACCTCGATTGCTGGCTTCCTGGAGGCATATGCAGGCAAGGAGGCTGAGCCCGAATACGCGTGGCTAAAGGCGCTGGCCACCTACAATCTGAACTTCATTTGTCTTGGCGTGCATTGCGATTTATATTTCACACGTGGCCTGACACTGCATCAACAGCTGCTCGACGCTGCCTCGCTCAAGGGTCAGCTCTTCATGACGAAGCCAGTGAAGAGCGCCGAGCCCGGCGACGCCGCATCTGCTGGCAGCCATAAAAGCGAACTGGGTCGCACCGCCCTGTTCGAGCTAATCGAGCGCCTGTGCGAGAGCAGCTACAAATCCACGGAGGTGACGCTGAAGTGCGGCCGCTACTTTCGCATGGAAGGCCAGGTGCTGCTCTGGCCGCCACCGGTGCCCTATGAGCAGGCCGCACTCTACGGCGGCGATCCCACAATACGTCACATTGATCAGCGCATTGATGTCTGCGGCTTCCTGGCGCTATCCGATATCGGCTCGCCGGCCACGCTGAGCCGCCACTGGGTGCTGGCCAAGGTGGAGCGTGAGAAGCCGACTCGTCGCTCTGGCGGCCTGGCAGCAGTTGCCAAGCCTCCCAAGCTGACGCTGGACACCAGCAACCCGCACTACGAGCTGGAGAAGCTGGAGCAAGATATACGCGACTTCTACATGAAGGATACCAAGGATGCCGAGGAAAGCGGCGACGATGCCGATGTTACTGTGGTGCTCAAGCACAGCTCCACGCCCCAAGCGGAGCAGCAAAAGGACAATCTGTGCGTGCTGCTGCATGGCGCACTTAAGCTGGAGAACATGGCCGCACTGGTGCTGCTGGGCGAGAAGTGGTATGGCTTTATGTATGCCTACACCGATGTCAAGAAGAAATCCAATTTTATGCTTAACATACTGCCGCCGGGCTCCAATGTTATACCCTGGCTGGGCGACCTAGAGTTGCTTGGCTTTCCCGAGGATCTGGCACCTGGTGAAACAGCCAGCTTTCCGGTTCGCGCCGAGCGACGCTCATATTCACAAAGCAGCGTCGTCTGGATACGGCAGGCTAGCCTCCAGTCCGACGTCCAGAAAGTGCTGCGTCACGCAAAGAAAATGCCCGACAAGACGCAGCATTTCTACAAGGAACTCAATCGCATTCGACGCGCCGCTCTGGCCCTGGGCTTTGTGGAGCTGCTCGAGGCGTTGGCCTTGCTGCTCGAGAAGGAGACCGCACAGCTCACCTTGAATGGCGTCACCACCGAGTGCACGCTCCAGCTGCAACATGCGGCCACCGAGCTGCGCAAGACCTCGAACCGTGACATCAAGTCAACAATTGTGCCGCTTCAGAAGGCAAGCGCTGCCGATGCCACAGCGGCTGCTGCGCCAGCACAAGGCGGTTATTTGTACTAGAATATATGCTACTTTTAATGCTTTTAATTATTGATTAAATTAGTTATCAAATGACATGCATATAAAATTGCAAATTGTCAAAAGAGTTGTTCGTTTGAGCTTTTCCATGAAATATGTAATCGAGTTGTAATCAGCTCGTAATTCTATATCTAATAAAAATACGTTCTTAATTTATGTGCATGCTATGCTTTTTTAAAAACTAATTTGAATAAAGTAACGGCCGATTTGTGCATTGGCTAAGTCGTTTTACAGCACTGACGCGGCAGCACACTTATCGTTATTGACTTATCGTTATCGACCTATCGAACATTGTTATTTATTTACGTTTCTTTTCTGCAGCAGCAACAATGGGTGGCCCAGAATTACCAACAGATCCTGGAGAGGAGCATGATTTCCAAGCGCCGGCAATCGAGCATCCCCATGTTGGAGAACAAAGCGATGACAGTGCCGAGTCGGATGCCTATGACGGTTACCAGCCGCTTGCCACAGACGCTGAGGAGGCGGGCGCAGTTAACAATGACATAGTCACAGCTGCAGAGTCGAATGGTCGGGAGGAAGCCGATGAGGACATCGATTTGATGACAGCTGAAGTGACACACGGCGATCCGAATATGCCAACAATCGAAAGCATCGATGCGGAAATTGAACGCCAAGTGTGGAACGAACCACGGCCGCAGGAGCTGCAAATGGAGCTGGATAAAACGCGCACGGAGCAGGTGAGTGTGTGGCAATGGCCAGAAAATTGGATGTGGATTAGCATAACAATTGATTCCCATAGATACTCAAGGCCATGTCGAAAATAACATTGCCCAATGTGACGGTGCCCGACTGGGCCAAGGGTGTGCCCGAGGAGCGCTGGAAGCATGAGCTGCTGGAGCGCATACAAACACGCAAAGCGGCGCCGTCAACCGTGGAAGCTGCTGGACAGCTGCCCAAGCCGTCAGTTGATTAATACGCGTATATCTATATACATGAATCTAGGCTAAGCAAAAGGTATTTATTGTATTAGACCCTCAAAACGACACACTCCAATATATAAAATTTAAAAATAAATGCGTGCAACGCCAGATCTTAAAATACGGCAAGTAACGCCTGTCCAACCAAATTGACTTTGGTGAAGTTTTCGTCCTGCGGTGTATTTGTCAGCTCACGCAACTTATCCATCACATAATCAACGGAGACAACCTGGGCAATGGTCTCCTGGGCGCATTGCGTGGTTGTCAGATTACCAATGGCCTGCATGGAGCGATACCAGGCCTCCAAGTCCTTGGCCCATTTGAGCAGTTCCACAATGCCCGAGGTGGTCACATGACACACATCTGGCCGGGCTGCGCCCAACGTCTGCGAAATGGTCAGATTCAGATAAAACGTGGCAATCGCTATTTGCAAATTAGGGCTGCCCGCACGTATGCAGCTAACCAGCTCAATGATTTGCGGCAGTTGGGCTTCAATCTGCTGGCGTCCCACTGTGTGAGTCAAGGCGTTGGCTAGGCAGCGGCAGACCATTAGCTGATTGGCCGCCGTACCGTCCAGGTGTGGCAGCACGCCGTTCAAAAAGTTGTGGCTATTGTGCAGCAGACTGAAAACGGCCTCGTGACGCACTGCTAGGCGCAGTATGTCGAGCACCGGGAAAAGCATGCCAGCTGGCCATTTGAGCAGCATCATCAATGCCTCCAAGGCTGTCGGCTCCAGTTCCGGCGACTTGTCCGTCAGCCTTATGACGGCGAGCAAGACTTCGTCGCCCACTTTACCCTCTGCGCTGGTTAGTTTATTGTTGAACTCCCTGAAGAAGAGGCATATTTTCATTTATAGACGACAATTGGCTGGCATAGCTTACTTCATCTTCTCCAACACCTTGTTGGCATCGCATGTGTCGAAGGTGCGATAGCTGCTGACAGGGAAGTGTTTATCGCTGCCACGCACAAAATTTACATCGACGCTAGACTGTGTATTGCTGTTGGCAGTGGAGTAGCTGGAGGCGCCAGTAAAGGGATCCATATTGCCGCTGCCCCGGACGCTGCTGTTGCTGGAGCCGGGTACGTAGCGTGAGCCGCCAGTGAAAGGATCCTGATACCCACTGCAACAGGAATTTAAATATCAAATAGATGAAACCCCAAAAAAAAAATCTATACAGACGTTGTCGTTTGCGTCACCACGGCGGGCGCGTTTTCCGAATTCTTCACAATGAAATTGGCCACTTGATCCAGATATGCCTGGGGCAGGTTATTGCGGTGTATGAACTGTTGAGCGGCTTGCCAGGGATCTTCGCCGCGATTGTAGGGCAACTTGATGGGTGGCTCCGTATCGGATATGTCTACATTGAACACATAATCGTACTCCTTGCCCTCATGCAGTTTCTTGCCGGAGTTGGCCTGTGTGCCGCCCGTGGCACCAGTCACGTCGCCCACCAGGCTCCATTTACCCAGCTCCCACACGTAACACTTGACCGAGCCATCCACATGGCGCACCATTTTCGTCTGACCCTCGCGAGTGCCATTGGTTAACAAACCCTCCGGTCCGGCCAAGCTGGGAAAGTAGCATGCAATTAGAGTTGAGATGAAATGTTTGCTGGACAGGACTTACTCTGTCTTCTTGACACCGCCGATTTCCTCACTAAGCTGCGACTTGTGCGTGGCCACGGCTAAATCAAAGGCACGTCTGAGACTCTCGGCAGCCTGGCGAGTCGGTTCCTGGCTGAAAACGCGCACAACGCCATCACTGCAGCCGGTGACAATGTCGCCGTTTTGCAGACAAGCAACCGACCACACTGAAATGGCCGGATGCAGAATAGGGGCACCCAGCTCGTCGCCTGTGATCACATTCCACATGCGGAGCGTGCTGTCCTCACCGCACGAGACGACAATGTGCTCGCCCAGCGCCTGATTGCGTGCCAGAGCATATATATAGTTGGTATGGCCGCTCAGCTCGCGCACGCACTCGCCGTCCTCGTTCCAGAAGCGCAGCACAGCATCGTTGCCGCAGGAGAGCAGAGAATTGGCGGGCAGCGGAACGAGTCCACGCACGCAATCTGTGTGACCTTTGAGCAGCCGCAGCTTTTCGCCTTGCGCATTCCAGTAGTAGATGCACTTGTCGGCGCCGCCCGTAACATATTTCTGCTGTGTGGCCATCGTTGCCACGGCCCAAACGGCCGCCTCGTGGCCCTGCAGCGTCACAAATGTGACATCGCCCGTTTCACTGATGGTCCACACGCGCGCTGTCTTGTCCCAGCTGCCGCTGATGAGACTGCGCGACTTGAGGCCCGCGGCCAGAGTGCAGACAGTCGATTCGTGACCTTTAAGCGTGATTAGTGGCACAAAGCCCTCTTGCCGGTATATGCAAATGGTCGCATCGTTGCTGGCAGTGCAGATCCACTGCTCCGACTCCAGATAATAGATGTAGGATATGAAGTTTTTGTGGTCCTGCAGCGTGACGCTCTCAATGTACTCGTTGCTTAAATATCAAAACAACATGAAGGACAATTAAACCGCCAAACTATAGAAGGTAATTTTTTTTTTGTCTTGGTACGCACCCGATTGGTTTCCAGAGTTTTGTGCTTTTGTCGCGTGAGCCGGACAAAATTAATTGGCCGCCGCCTGGTGCGTTGCCACCAGCAGCCACTGCGCGCACATCCAGGCTGTGGCCCAGTAGCTCGCAGCTAATCTTGTAATTATCCAGCGTCGGCTCCATTTTGCAGTCCCTGACTTTGCTAATTTTCGTCGGCTTTTTTGGCGAATAGTATTTTTAGTAGAGGTGGGAGTAACTGAATATCGATAACATTTCACATTGCTTAACACTCAAATTATCGTTTAAGCATAGTAAGCAGAGCAGAGATAACAGCCCAGGATATGTACGATATATATTAAATGTAAATAAATTGATTTAATTTAACTTGTATGCGTTGCAAATTAACACATTGGTTAATTCTATGGTATACGTTTATTTTGCAATAACAGAAAAATCGCTTTATTTAACATCAGGTACGGTGTTTTCACAGTCTAATTGAATTGTTATGGCCTGCTGATCAGCATACTATGCCTTTTACACTTACGTCCTCTTTATTAAATAAGCCACAGTTTTACATTGCGCAAATTACGCTTGTAAACATAAAAACAAAAGGCGAATTTTAAAGTTTTAATACGAACGCTTGTTAGACATGCAGGCAGCAGGCGCAGGTATTCGTGTGCCGCTAAAGCTCTTCGCATTGCTGCCGCGGCTCTCGCAGTCCAGCCGCAATTTCACTGATGCCGCAACAGCCGCAACAGAGGAGCCAGAAAAGGCGCCGCCACCACCGTCTCCGCCGTCGGCGACAAGTTCCATGAAGATGAGAGGCTGGCAGCTGCACAGCTACGGCGGCATCGACGAGCTGCAGCTGTCCGACAAACTCAAGTGGCCGCAAATCCGCAGCTCCGACGAATGCCTGGTGCGGGTGCGCGCCACGGCGGTGAATCCCATCGATATAGCCATGTTGGGCGGCTACGGGTCCACGCTGCTTAACCAGTTGCGTTGTCAGGCCAACGATCACATAGAGTTCCCCTTGACGCTGGGCCGTGAGTTCTGCGGCGAACTGGTCCAGAAGGGCATGGGTGTCTGCGACAAGCAGCTGCCGCTGGGCACACGGGTGTGGGGCGTGGTGCCCATACCAAATCCGAATGGCGCACATGCCGAGTACGTTGTGGTGCCCTCGTCCTGTGTAAGTCCGCAGCGCTTTTATGAGTAACTAAATTTGATTATGTATTGCATTTTTTTAGCTGGCGCCGGCACCAAAGGAACTGGACGACGGCGAGGCGACCAGTGTACTCTATGCGGGTCTGACCGCCTGGTCGGGCTTGTACCTAACTGGCGGCTTGGGCGGTCCATGCGGCGCCACCACCTCCGAGGGCGGTGGTGCAAATAAGCGCGTTCTGGTGCTCGGCGGATCGGGCAGCGTCGGCTCATTGGCCATACAGATATTGAAATCACAGCGCGCCCAGGTGCTCGCCACCTGCAGCGAAGATGCCGTGGAAATGGTGCGCTGTCTGGCCGACTACGTGGTCGACTATACGAAGCCCGATGCCAACGAGCAGCTGTGCACCTATGCGCCCTACGACATTGTCCTGGACTGCGCCGGGCAGGGCGGACAGCATGCCTCCGACTTGCCGTACGACTTTCGGCAGTATATCACATTCAACTCGCCGCTGCTGGCAAATATTGACAAAAGCGGCCTGTGCCTGGGTTCGCTCCAGAACTTCTCCGACTTGGTGCAGACAAATGTGCGCGCTGTCAGTCAGCGCGGGGGATTGGTCAAGTGGGGCTATTTCTATCCGGCGGCGCATGGCATTGAGTTCCTGCAGCGTCTGGTCGAGCGTCGAAAGGTTAGTTCGCGGATATTACTAGCTAAATCAAAGGCTAATCCTCTTTATATTTCTAGCTAATACCGCTTATTGACAGCAGCTTTGACTTCAACGACATGCCAAAGGCTTTTGAGCGCTTAAAGTGCGGCCATATGCGTGGTAAAATTGTGGTTAAGGTTTAAGACTAAATGTTAATCTTGTTACGGGTGATATTTAACTTGTTTGCTAATAAAAAAGAAAACTTGTCTGAAAAAATCATCAAAATATTTATTTGAATTATCTTTGCTCCACCGTTTCGCAACAGTTGCACTAAAATCTATCGATAAATGAGCAATCGACAGTCGGGCAGTTTATCGGCCGGCCTACACAGCCTATTGGCTAGTTTTGTAGTTTCGTGCATAAAGTACTTAAAAAATGTGAATTTAACCATTAATAAGTGGATAAATAAGTTAAAATATCTAAAATATAGTGCAATGCTACACTTATAGCATTGTGACCGTCAATTAATATCAGCAAACATTGGTAAATGGCCAAAAGTTATTATTTATTTTCATTAAAGCGCTGTGTTTTTGTTTGTTGCTCCACGTTGTCGCGCTTGTGTCGGCTAGAATTGTTAAGACGTCAATAACGTTTGGTCGAACCGAAATACCAGTAAATAATAAATTAAACCAAAATTTTACATGTTTCTTAACAATTATGAATTATAAATAAACCAATACATATGCACCGCCGGCAAAAACAGAGAACGCGCGTTTATTGAGCAAGCTACGAGAGCGCCAAGAGAGCGCACATCAGTCGGGAATAGAGTTGTCAGCTGTTGAAAGCGGCATCTTGGTACCATTCAAACAACTGCAAAATATAAAATCGATGATTATCTTTTATTGCTTAAATAGGAATACCAATTATTTTTTTAATTGTACATCAACTCGAAGTGATAAATTATTTTTTTCAAATAATAAGAAGAATAATTTCTGACCTTATAATGTACCAAAGCACAAGCAATGCGCACACTCGCCCGCCCATCAAAAGAACGGAACTCTGGTACTGAAACGGCGGCACATTTGCTCAGGCAAAACCCGAAGGCTTACAAAGCCTAAGAGAGCGCAGGAGAGAAACAATAACAAAAATGTTGTGAAACATGCTTATCAACATGCGCAAAGTGTGGCAACATGTGCCTCAACATTATTAGCCATTGTGTTTGTTGGACTTGTGTGTATGTTCCTAAACATATTTTGTCGACAACAAGGAGGGTCGCCCAATTTGGCAAATCTGCTCTCTCGCTTGCGTAGCAGCATGTGTCTCAACATGTATCTGCTGTAGCATGTGTGCTGCACTCGGTGCCGTTGTACTTTGCAACTGA
Organism: Drosophila novamexicana; assembly: GCF_003285875.2. Lineage (NCBI taxonomy): Eukaryota > Metazoa > Arthropoda > Insecta > Diptera > Drosophilidae > Drosophila > Drosophila novamexicana. The sequence continues at coordinate 5,683,966 of NW_020824787.1, forward strand.
AACTCCGGCTGAGTTGTTGTTACGTCGTCGAGAGAGTCGCGTGTTCATGTGTCGCGTTCGCGTTCTGATGTCTGTTGTTGCCACGGGCTTTGTCTGGTCGCAATGCAGCAGCAGCAGCAGTTCTGACTGACTGACTGACAACAGATAAACAAATCGGTGCCGCGAACTGTGTCTGAAAAGTGCGTGTCATTTAAACGGTAAATGGTAGTCCCGTTAATCAATTGCTTTAGTTAAAGCGGCATGTTGTTTCTTTTGTGCATGCGTGTGTGTGTGCGTGTGTGTTTGTTTGTGTGTTGCTAAACAATAATAATAAAGCAATAAATTGGCACACGAGCTTCCGTAAATTATCTTAAATTCAAATTGAGCAAACAAAAAAAAAATACATAATACATTACATTAAAGACGGCGAAAAAATTAAAGCAGAGACCGCAGAACACAAAAGCGGCACAAACAAAAAATGGAAACATTTTTTGGATAACTTTTCCAGATATTTTTCATTGATTTTTCTACTGGCGCGCCACACACACCTCCTGCTGCCACCACATATATAGAGAGAGAGAAACAGCGAAGGGGAAAGAGAGAAAGAGCGAGAGAGCGTTGCCATGCCGCCTGGTGTTTTGTGCACAGTTTGGCATTGGAACACTTTGTGGTACTATGTGCGTGTGTGTGCGGATTATCCTTTTTTATATATTTTGTTTATTTTCAAGTGCCTGTTTCCATTTTGTTGCGCACATTTTGTGCTGTCCATTCGTTTCGCTGCATTCCATTCTCGCAGCGTTTCAACACAATAAGCATGTGTGTGTTTGTGAGCGTGTGTGAGTGCTGGCAGCTGCCCTATGTAAATTTCTCTCTCGATGCTTGCTCTTGCTGCCGTTTTACCCCCCTCGGTGGCAGTGCCTCATGTTTTTAACTCTGCTTTGCTATACCATTCGCATCGTAGCTGGCGCCGCTGTTGACGCTGGCGCCGCGCTCTCTCTCTCTCACTCTCTGTCTCTCTCTTTCTCTCTCTCACTCTTGGCTTCATTCTTCGCACATCTTTCGCCTGGCGCTGGCTGCAGTCGTTGTCCTTTGGCCGTGCATTGCGCGTTGCCAACCAATTTGCCGTGTGTGTTGTCATTGTCATAATAAGAAAATTCCTGCTGTGCCTGCGGTCTCTGCAATTGTTTATGCGTCATTTAATCGAATATGTGAAATATTTTATATCATTTTTCCAGTGTCCTGCGGCCACTAAGGCTAATTAAAAACGGAGCTATCAACAACAACAATACAAATTTCAAAGGAACCAATCATCATGAGGCTTTTGAATTGACAAAATTAAAGTGTTGCATACTTTTCGCGTCGCGTGTTAGTTATTTATATTTCGGTTCGTCTACCCTGCGCGTCTCCTAACCGTTAATCAATCTATCTCCACCTATCTCTATCTGTGTGTGTGTGTTCGTGTGTGCTTGTGTATATTTTATACTGCTCTGTACATATGTACAATATTTGTCGTCATCATCACCATCATCATCGTTGTTGTTGTTGTTGTTATTTACTCGGCATTCGTATAAAGTAAAAATATAAATAATTTGTGTTCTTCGGTGTTGTCTCGTGTAAGTGTCTATAATTTGTTTAACTACGACAAGCGATCTGCAAGAAGCAAGACCAAAAGCAAAAGCGAAAGCGAAAGCAAAAGCAATCATAACATTTATCGATATACAATTTCGATATGGCAAATGATCAATTCTGTGCGCAACGATTCGAATGTCAACTGTCTAAGCAATCGTATAGTCAACAACAGCAACAACTACAAGAGAAGCAACAACTGCAGCAGGCCCAACAACAAGAAGAAGAGAAAGCTAGTAACGCCTAGCAGCTGAAAATTCTCCATTGACGATTCCCTTTCAAAACCCAATTGGGAATTTCATTTGATTAAAAAGTTCACACCATTGTTGGACACTCAAAAAGGTAAGATCCCAATTCGGTTATATTATCATTTTTAAAAATATTATATTACGTCATAAATAATTTCATTATGATTATGAAAATCAGTTAAATCTTGTTCATCTAGACAATTTTAAATTAGATTTAAATTGAATATAATTGGAAATAATGAATTGTCCAGATCACCAAAAAAAAAACTCTCTCGGGCGTTCGTCCTGCTAGACGATATTAGTAGAGTTTGTACTGAAAAGGAAAAGCTTTGAGTGTTCGATAACAATATATCGATAACAATATATCGATAATATTAGTATCAGTAATACTCCAATTACACTCTGCGTTGTACTTAATTCTACTTATTTTTTGAGCTTAAAATTCAAAATTGTTTTTATACACTCCCTATATACATTCTTATAAAATGATTTGAAATCTGTTAATTATACTTTGAACTTTGAACTATCATGATTTCTGACATACGTTTCGATTTGTTAAATAACATAAAATGTGTTTATGTTAAAATATTGTCTAGCTGGAAAAAAGAATTCCTACGCTTATAAACATACTGATGATTTTTCAGTGTAAGATGTAGAAACCTACTCTTCTTAAATCTCTATTTTTCCCTTGTATATTTCTGCTTAAGCATTAATTGTTTTGGTAGCTAATAAACCAATTGAATTATAGCTACAACAGAAATACATATGTGCATTGATAAAAACGTATACAAATGACATGACCGGCTTAAGTGCATTAAAAGATTAAAATCATGACAAAAAATGTTTGTCAAGCGCAAAGCATTCGACGTGCATGCAAGATACTCATTTCGTATGCATTTGCATAGAGAAGCGCTCAACTGTGAAAGCAGTTAACTAATTAAGACATAAAGACAATCAAAATCAAATGCATAAAAGATAAGAAACCGAAAGCAGCCAGAAAGGCATCAGGTCGTTCAATCTGATGATTGGAATCGATGGGATGAGTTACACTGCCGATAAAAAAATATGCTTAATTCATGTTGTTTTCGTCTGTCAGCGCCTACTCACACACTCACACACACACACATACACACACACACACTTCATGAACAGCAAAAGATACAGATACGAAGTTCAACTCTCAGATCGGCGACTGAAACTGTGTGCGGTTTTCAGTTTTATCTGCATCTTTTAATGACTTCGCAGGCGGCGTTTCCTTTTGTTTGTGTCCGAAATGTGCGGGCAGCATGTTTTGTTTTTGTTTACATTTCAAATGGGAAACGTTCTGCCCGATACCAGATGTGTGTCCACCAGATACGACTCGCTCGTTCGATGTTGTTGTTGTTGTTGTTGTTGTTGTTGTTGTGGGGGCCAGTAAGTTGAAAAAATTAAACTTTTAATATTAAGTCGTATATAACCAGCAACTAAAGTAGAGTATTATCTCTCGAGGTGGTCAGCGTAATGTCATCTCGCTCCCACGCCTCGGCGGTTGTGTTAGTTGCATCTCCTCGCGTCAGTTTCGCACCTTATACATAAAGCGACAAGAAACGGCATCAAAGAATAAGACAAGCAATCACGCCATAGTTCCGTTAAATATCACAAGCGACAAATGTAGCTGGCGTGGCGTATCAGTTGCATAGCCAAAGTGAGTTATCCACGCGGTCACCTCGTTCACTTCGTCTTCAGCTGTGAAAACGAACAGACGCAACGGAGTCATAACGTCTGCTCATTTTTCTAATTAACATTGCTAAGATCACACGTGTTAAACTTTTTCGGTTATAATCAAAATTGAAGACAAACGTATTTGGTTAAGAAGTATTCGCGAACGCGACATAGTGTTGGAACAGGGAGCGTTAGCAGCGCCCGACAAGCCCAGATATCGGCCGGTCTGCGTACGGCGCCCCCGCGCTCTAAACATTAAACATAATTCGGCGACCGGCCGAAAGAGCCCCATAATCAATCACCGCCCCTATTTCGGCGATTATTCGGCGAATTAGTTAAGCTCCAGTTCACACCGGCTGAGGCGCAGTTGGCTCAACTTAAAGTTTACACCGGTTCTTTTCATCGCTATATATTTGTCTAACGCTTAAAACGACCGAGTTGTGTCTTGCATACCTTATCTTACTCGGCAGAGTATAGCCACGCTTGATAGCGTGAAGCGTAGGTGTGACACAAAGGAGTGAAGGAGAAGTCTTTATCTGGAAACGAAATAGAGTTAACCGCAATCGAATAGTCTAGCTCGCTCGATGTCTCGCGCGCATGCGTTCTAGTTGAAACAATCCGTCGTCAAGCCGCGTAGGATTATCAGCTGTTTGATGTTGTCTGGAGGCCAGCCAATCTGAGTTTGGATTCTTAGTTCTTAATTACTTTCTTTGCTTTCTTTATTGTTTTTTTTTTAATGTAACCTTAATATACAAATTTCCTGTGAGTACATAGTAGCGTTACCCGTAGCAGCGATTTCCGTTTAAATAATTTTCTTTATGCACAGCTACCAAAAGCTTTAAAGCACCACACCAACTGCACTTTCGATGGGCCCAACGAACCTGCACCGATGGATATAACAGTGAGTGACAAGTCCGAATATAACTTACAGTGAGTACGGCCTATTATTGGCGAACGAATTATTTAATCGGTTTTATCGCACTCGGAATGCTCGTGTATTAACATGAATATATATAATAGTTTAACACCGCCCTGTTACACCTGAGTCTAGGCAAAAGAAAACAAAATACTAAAGAGTAAAGCATTCTTATATGGATCAGATGATTGTTATCTGAAGTTTACTTTAATTAAAATGTACCGATAAATTGTACAGGAAGGTCCGTCGCCGGTACGATCCTACGCTGAAGTCATATTGTTTATGTTGAATTAAATAAAACATTAGTGAAGGGGTAACCACCCAAATTAATCACGAGTTACCAAGGTTGGGAGGGTAAAGAATGGGGAGCGATCAACACCTACCGCACCCTAGCCACTGAAATTCTCACATAACAGTCCGCCGTTCTCATTTTTATTAATTCTGTACGTGAGTACAGCCCGAATACATCTTATTGGACCTTCATCTTATTAGTATACAGTCAGTGCACTTATCCTTTCTGAGCACAAAAGGAGTGATATGTGAAGGGAAGAGGAAAAGACCCACGCCAAATCCGACGAGCATAGTATAGAGCAACGCTAGAAGTGCACACCTTCCGAATCTCTTCACCTCTGCGGAAGAACATCAACCGCACGAAGCTGGTGGCCTCTTGAATAGAGCACAAGATCGCATACATACCCTTCTGCATGCTACAGAAAGTGGCGCCCAACGTGGGGCCCGAACGGCTAGGAGAAATAAGCCCTACATTATAGCTCTCAAATTTCACCCATTTAATAACATATTAAACATTTACTAAATTCCGTAATTTTATGATTTGAAGTTTTCCATATCTGTCTTATGAGACTGTTCTCTGGAGAAGCGATTATAATTCGAGTGCTTACGGATTAGTCGACCGAGTCGAATCATATTTCAGGGATAACTTTTAAGTTATAGAATTCACCCAGTTACCCAGGTTGTAGCGACCCGTTGATATGAATGAATCATCGTCTCTAGGAATAGCGATACCTATTACGAATAGTTCGACCAGAGTGAATAGACTCACATACAACAATACGCATCTCGATTCTGGGGTAACGAATGCGAGATTAGGTCGCGTAATTATGCGGAAAAGCAACTTAAGAATAGTTGACCTGTAAATACAAACCCGACCTCAGCAATTAGAAGTATCAGTAGTTTTCGGTATTGGCGACGTTATGTGAGATTATCCAGTTGGGATAACAATATGACCAGCATGGAGTCGGAAGGTGCGGACCGAATTTATTATTAACAGTTCAGTTTAAAGTTTCAGTTAAAGTTTAAAAAAAAAAAAAAAAAAAAAAAAAAAAAAAAAAAAAAAATATATATATATATATATATATATATGAAAATGGCAGTTCGTCACAGTAGGGAGAACCTGACAGATATATTGAGCGAACAAGATGCAATCTGCAATATTTGCGACCAACCCTTAAGTCAAGCTGATTTAACCGCAGTTTCGCCATGTAAACATAAATTTCATTACCCATGTATTACCGAGTCTTTAAGAGAATCTAACCACTGCCCAACTTGCAAAAGGCTCTGTACATTTAATCAGTTGGCTTTATCAAATAACAACTTGCAAGCTGAATTATCCGCTGCTGACCAGTTAGTCGACATTGCTACGCATGAGGAAGCATCGGAAAACAGCAGTACCGGCAATCGAGGTAGAGGCAGAACAAGCAGAATTAGTAACGCAGTACAGCGCCGCGGTATGGTGACCAGATCCCAACAGCGGAGCCAACTTGCGCCGCTGCCAAACATTTGCGCGAGTGAGGCAAGCGTGTCTCACGAAGCCCCTAAAGCACAAAGTGTGGAAGATATAAACCAAATAATTCAGGCCGCTATGCAGCGTCAACAGCAACAGCTCATGCAGGACCTGACAGCATTGATTCAGGGACAGTTGTCAACACGTCAGGTTGACAGTAATAGTCATCACTCGGGTCGAGAAAGAGTGTTTACTCCACCCGGTGAACCAGTTTTTATAGCAGACCGGAACCAGAATACATCCTCAAGTTCAGGTCATATCAATAACCAATACAATGGCAACGCCAGGAGACCAAACGCTTCGGTTCTGCCAGACAAAGTTCCAAACATTATTCAGAGTTGGCGAATCAAATTCGATGCAGCTAGAGATGGTCTGCAAACGGACGAGTTTCTCTACAGAGTTCGAGCACTAGCTCAACAGAATTTAAACGGGGACTATCAGCTTCTATGCGATCACTTACACCTCTTCTTCGGTGGGAAAGCCGTCGAGTGGTATTGGAGGTTTCATCGCGCTTGCCCTCAGTTTACTTGGGACGAGTTTTGTAGAGAGTTTAGAAAGAAATTTGATGACATTGATACAGATATGGATATCTGGGAGGCAATTAACAGCAGACGTCAAGGCGATAAGGAAACCTTCGAGGAATATCAGTTTCAAGTCGAGAGACTTGTGTCTCGCCTAAAAACCATAATTTCAGAAGAATCGTTAGTACGACTTCTCATCCGTCATTCAAAGCCCCATCTTCGTTACGAGCTAATGCACTTAGGCATAAACACCCTAGCGCGTTTAAGAGAAGCAATTCGCACTCACGAGCAATTTTCCAAACAAGTTAAGCCCCTATCAGTGAAAAATATTTTTCCCCAACGCTCTACTGTCTCCCAGCTCGATAATGGGTCGGACGCCGAAGAACTAGACGAAGTTTCAGCGCTGCAGCACAAGCAAATGAAGTGCTGGAACTGCGCAAAGTCAGGCCATCGGTTCGAGGATTGTCTTGAGGCGCGTATCATCTTTTGTTATGGATGTGGGATGAAGAACACCTATAAGCCAAATTGCCCAACATGTAACCCGTCGGAAAACCGCAGAAGGGATGCGTCAGCCAACAAAAACCTGTCGCATCCGAACCATTAAAAGTAGATTGTAGTACTCAGACCGAAGTCACAAATCCAATTTCATACAGACCATGTAATCCACCATGCCAGATACCTCAAGCTAAACTAGAGATTCACCAACCATACCAAGTTCGAGCAGCTCAGTATGCATCAGCCAGAAAACGCATCTTCGGAGACGTAGACAGTTGCTTATTGATTCGAAAACCCCGACGTTCAACCTTGCGAATGAGGTTTTTCTGGAAAAAGGTAGAAGAGAGCCGTAAAAAGCTTATTTCCGCCGTATTCTTGAATTCAGATAACCGATTGTACACCGATATCAAAATCGACGATAATAGTTATACCGCTCTTTTAGACTCAGGTGCAACTATAAGCTGCATTGGCGGCGTAGCCGCACAAAAGTTCATCAGACATCCACAGCTACAGAAGTGTTCTGGGCAAATCAGAACAGCCAATAATGCCAAATGTTCCGTAGTTGGCAGACTTGTCGTTGAAATAACTTATCGCAACCAAACTAAACCAGTAGAATTCTTTGTAATACCTGACCTAGAACAAAACTGTTACTTGGGAATCGATTTCTGGAGAGATTTTGGTTTACTTAATAGAATCACTGATCTTCCCTCAGAATCGGTGGCAGAACTAGATGTAGGTCGAGATGATAACACAGTAATTAGTGCGAAAATGCATTCTCTCTCAGCAGCTCAGCAGCGCAAGCTCACTTCAGTGATTAGCAAGCTACCCTCTTACGAGAAAGAAGGCTTGGGACGCACACACCTAATAGAGCATAACATCGACGTCGCTGATGCTAAGCCCGTCAAGCAGCGTCATTGGCCAGTTTCCCCTGCCAAAGAAAAACTTATGTTTGCCGAAATTGAAAACATGCTGGCACTAGACGTGATAGAAGAATCGAAGAGTCCATGGAGCAGCAATTGCGTGTTAGTACAGAAGGGAGAGAAAGTTCGTTTGTGCTTAGATTCCAGAGAACTGAACAAGCTGACGCTGAAAGACGCGTACCCGCTGCCACATATAGACGGCATTCTTAGTCGCTTGCCTCCCGCTCGTTTTATCACTGGTCTCGACATGAAGCATGCATTTTGGCAAATCCCGCTTGATAAAAAGTCTAGACTATGCACGGCGTTTACAATACCAAACAGGCCCTTGTACCAATATAAAGTGATGCCTTTCGGACTATGTAATGCCGCGCAGACTCTATGCAGGCTCATGGATCAAGTAATCCCAGCAAGTCTACGAACAAGAGTATTTGTATATTTGGACGATCTCTTGGTTCTTTCCGACGACTTTGTTTCGCACATGAGTCTGTTAGAAGAAATAGGTATATATCTTCGTAAGGCGAACTTGACCATTAATATAGCCAAGTCCAAATTTTGTATGACAGAGATAAAATATTTAGGATTCATTATCGGCCATGGACAGCTCAAAGTCGACCCTGGCAAGGTTAATGCGATCAATGAATTCCCAGTCCCAACCACGGTGAAGCAATTGAGACGGTTCTTAGGTCTCGCCGGATGGTATCGACGGTTTGTAGAAAACTACGCTGCGATAACCTTTCCCTTAACTGAACTTCTGAAAAAGAATAAACCAATGAATTGGAATTCGGAAGCGAAAGAAGCCTTTGAACTATTGAAAAACAAGTTGACATCTGCACCTGTTTTGAGGACGCCTTGTTTTTCGAAACCTTTTATATTATTGTGTGATGCAAGCCTGCATGGTCTTGGCTGTGTGTTGGCCCAAGCAAATGATGACGGCGTCGAATTACCAATTGCATATATGTCCGAAAAATTGTCTAAAGCCCAACGAAATTATTCAGTCACCGAACTCGAATGCTTAGCAGTCATTAAAGGAATAAATAAATTCCGAGCCTACATTGAAGGGCAAGAATTTACGGTAGTTACAGATCACGCTTCTTTACAGTGGCTAATGAGGCAAAAGGATCTATCAGGGCGCTTGGCCAGATGGTCGATCCGATTGCAAGGCTTTTCATTCGAAATAAAACATCGTAGCGGATCGCAAAACGTCGTTGCCGATACCCTGTCTCGGAGGTACGAAGCCGACATTTGCGAACTTTTGAATTTTGGACCAATTATTGACGTATCGTCCAAAGAATTTACTTCCCAGGAATATCTAGATTTGATAAATAACATAAATGATAACCAGCATAAGTTACCAGACCTAAAGGTTGTCGATAAATTTGTATATAAGCGAACTGAACCCGCAAAAGATGATGATACAGCTAGATCAGACTGTTGGAAGCTTTGGGTTCCAGTGAACTTGAGAGAACAGGTCTTATATCGAGCCCACAATCCGGCGGATTCAGCTCACCTCGGAATCGGCAAAATGGTAGAAAAGTTAAAGCGACATCTCTTTTGGCCCGGCATGGTAACGCAAATTCGTGACTATATATCCAATTGTTCCACATGCAAGTCAACAAAAGGTCCTAATACAGTTCTTAGGCCACCAATGGGCAAACCTATGACATCGGAGAGACCATTCCAAAAATTGTACATGGATCTATTAGGTCCATACCCACGGTCAAAGAACGGAAACATCGGTCTTTTAGTCATTGTCGACCACCACACGAAGTTTCACTTCCTGCACCCGTTGAAAAAGTTAACGTCTAATAGAATCTGTGAGTTCTTAGAGAATCATGTATTTTACACATTTGGAGTACCCGAATCCATTTTAACAGATAATGGGTCCCAATTCAAATCTGGCTACTTCGAAGCGTTTTTAACTCGCTTCGGCACGTCACACATCTGCACCGCAAATTATTCTCCACAGGCGAACGCAAGCGAGCGATTGAACCGTTCCATATTAGCAGCTATACGCGCATATGTAGGAAAGGATCACACAAGCTGGGACAAGTATCTGAATGAAATTAGCGGATCACTGAGGTCTAGTGTGCATCGTAGTACAGGATTTCCACCATACTTTTTGTGCTTTGGCCAGAATATGATCATGAATGGTAAAGACTACGAACTTCTTAGAAAAGTAAACTTAGTTACAGACGACACTTCCTTAAAAACACCTGATCTATTGCAACTAGTGCGCGCGAAAGCTAAAAGTAACATCTCTAAAGCTCATGCAGCTAACGCGAAAACCTATAATTTGCGTAGCCGCACGATAAAACTAAATGAAGGCGATATTGTTTACGCACGTGGCTTTGCACAAAGTAATGCAAGCAAAAAGTTTAGTAGCAAACTCGCCCCAGCCTTCAATAAAGCTAGGGTTGTCAAGAAATTAAGTCCGACTTATTATGAGCTGTCAAATGAAAACAACAAATCTATTGGAGTGTATCACTTAAAAGACATAAAACTATAGACCGACTGATAAACGAAGTTACTGACCCTTTTTCAGTTAACATCTTCTCCAGTTGAGACTCTCGTAGTATTAACTGTGGTGTGGGGGCCAGTAAGTTGAAAAAATTAAACTTTTAATATTAAGTCGTATATAACCAGCAACTAAAGTAGAGTATTATCTCTCGAGGTGGTCAGCGTAATGTCATCTCGCTCCCACGCCTCGGCGGTTGTGTTAGTTGCATCTCCTCGCGTCAGTTTCGCACCTTATACATAAAGCGACAAGAAACGGCATCAAAGAATAAGACAAGCAATCACGCCATAGTTCCGTTAAATATCACAAGCGACAAATGTAGCTGGCGTGGCGTATCAGTTGCATAGCCAAAGTGAGTTATCCACGCGGTCACCTCGTTCACTTCGTCTTCAGCTGTGAAAACGAACAGACGCAACGGAGTCATAACGTCTGCTCATTTTTCTAATTAACATTGCTAAGATCACACGTGTTAAACTTTTTCGGTTATAATCAAAATTGAAGACAAACGTATTTGGTTAAGAAGTATTCGCGAACGCGACATAGTGTTGGAACAGGGAGCGTTAGCAGCGCCCGACAAGCCCAGATATCGGCCGGTCTGCGTACGGCGCCCCCGCGCTCTAAACATTAAACATAATTCGGCGACCGGCCGAAAGAGCCCCATAATCAATCACCGCCCCTATTTCGGCGATTATTCGGCGAATTAGTTAAGCTCCAGTTCACACCGGCTGAGGCGCAGTTGGCTCAACTTAAAGTTTACACCGGTTCTTTTCATCGCTATATATTTGTCTAACGCTTAAAACGACCGAGTTGTGTCTTGCATACCTTATCTTACTCGGCAGAGTATAGCCACGCTTGATAGCGTGAAGCGTAGGTGTGACACAAAGGAGTGAAGGAGAAGTCTTTATCTGGAAACGAAATAGAGTTAACCGCAATCGAATAGTCTAGCTCGCTCGATGTCTCGCGCGCATGCGTTCTAGTTGAAACAATCCGTCGTCAAGCCGCGTAGGATTATCAGCTGTTTGATGTTGTCTGGAGGCCAGCCAATCTGAGTTTGGATTCTTAGTTCTTAATTACTTTCTTTGCTTTCTTTATTGTTTTTTTTTTAATGTAACCTTAATATACAAATTTCCTGTGAGTACATAGTAGCGTTACCCGTAGCAGCGATTTCCGTTTAAATAATTTTCTTTATGCACAGCTACCAAAAGCTTTAAAGCACCACACCAACTGCACTTTCGATGGGCCCAACGAACCTGCACCGATGGATATAACAGTGAGTGACAAGTCCGAATATAACTTACAGTGAGTACGGCCTATTATTGGCGAACGAATTATTTAATCGGTTTTATCGCACTCGGAATGCTCGTGTATTAACATGAATATATATAATAGTTTAACACCGCCCTGTTACACCTGAGTCTAGGCAAAAGAAAACAAAATACTAAAGAGTAAAGCATTCTTATATGGATCAGATGATTGTTATCTGAAGTTTACTTTAATTAAAATGTACCGATAAATTGTACAGGAAGGTCCGTCGCCGGTACGATCCTACGCTGAAGTCATATTGTTTATGTTGAATTAAATAAAACATTAGTGAAGGGGTAACCACCCAAATTAATCACGAGTTACCAAGGTTGGGAGGGTAAAGAATGGGGAGCGATCAACACCTACCGCACCCTAGCCACTGAAATTCTCACATAACAGTCCGCCGTTCTCATTTTTATTAATTCTGTACGTGAGTACAGCCCGAATACATCTTATTGGACCTTCATCTTATTAGTATACAGTCAGTGCACTTATCCTTTCTGAGCACAAAAGGAGTGATATGTGAAGGGAAGAGGAAAAGACCCACGCCAAATCCGACGAGCATAGTATAGAGCAACGCTAGAAGTGCACACCTTCCGAATCTCTTCACCTCTGCGGAAGAACATCAACCGCACGAAGCTGGTGGCCTCTTGAATAGAGCACAAGATCGCATACATACCCTTCTGCATGCTACATTGTCGATGTCTGCAAAATGCATTCTGCTATTTTGGTTAACTACTTGGCCCTGGGCACAACGTCCGCCTGCGGAGCACTCTAATGAGGCAAATGCCATCGTGCGTATCATGTGTCACTAGGCAAATATCGGGACGACATCCAGAGCCATTATCCAACATGCTCCCTATCTCTTGAGCTATCTCTATCTGTATTGCCATCTCGTATCAGCGCGTGTGTTCTTTCTTTGTTTTTTTTGGTAGGAACACAACGTGCCGCAAATAAAGATTGCCTGTCCCCATGCCCTCCGTGTTGTACAACGCATTAGCGTTTGACAAAAAGAAAAAGAAAAAAAAATAGAAGCCAAAGCAAAGCAGGAGACACAATCAGTAGGACGTCAGCAACACAAAACGTCACGTCCAGCGTCACATTCGAAATTCCAATATCCTGAATATATATATATATATCTCTCTGGCTGCACAGTGGACACACGCAAGCGTCTCGCACTTTGTCCAATTAATGAGGCTCCGCTGTAAAAATGCACTTAAGTATGTTTACAGATGATTAGGAACAATTCACACAACTTGAATCCGGCCAGCATTATGTCAATGTCATTTGAAGTACTCGGTAGTTTTTTATTCAAGCTACTTTTTCTTTCTGTTAGTGAATACTTTAGTATTTATGCATAAAATAAGTTAGAGCATGAGCTCTACAAACGGCTTACTAATTAAATCAAGCTATTTATAATTAGTAGAGTATATGCTGTTAAGACTCTCTTGGGCGGACAGCCACCGTTGAGCAGTTTTGGTCCGTTTAAGAGGAGCGTTCGTGTTAATGGAGGTCGTGTGATTTATAAATTGTACTTTAGATTCAAATGGTTCAAATGGTTGGATATAAAATATCCGGCTAAGAGGGGTAGACTTTTCCCCATATTTTCTTGCATAGAATAAATAGTCTGGTCGATCTAAACAGATCTATCAGTCTGTCCTCCCGTCTGTACGTAAAAACATGCGTTGCACTCAGAGACTATAAGAGCTAGAGACTTGACCGTAGAAGGTTAAGTTTGAATCGATTGATCTCCCCGTTTTCAAGAAATCGATAAAAACCGCTATCGACTTTCTGGCCTTTACCCAAATCTCAAAGCTTATGTTAGCTAAAGATACTAAATTGGGAGGTAGGTTTCCCAAAATTGAAACCGTTTTTGGAAGTATAGTCTAGGCATTGTAATTATCATATTTATGCCCCAAAAATGTCCAGTTGACCACAAAACCAGAACCAGGCAGAAGAAGCTAAGCCGCTGTGAGCCAATGAACTGTTGTTTCTTATATTGATTTCTTCGATACATAATTGAATGTTGTTTTGATCATTGCCCAACGCAACTCAAAGTGCCTTGTGTTATGCCGCGAGTCTTTGCCAAAACGTAGAAACAGTAAAACCAGCAAATGTTGTCTCCTGCGGGGCTCCTACCTCTCCGCTCACTGCTCCTGCCGCGTCTGCGTCTGGGCTGCCTATGGCCAAGTGCGAGTATCTAAGCTATGTATCTAAGTATAACCAAAGAAGCCCGTATGTTTTGTATTATGTTACACAAATATTTAAGCTGCCTTAAGTAGATACAGCGAAACGCGTTTAAGATATACAAATAGAAGAGACGGCAACAGACGCAAAGAATGAAAAGCGAGGAAAAGCGCTGCAACAGCAACAGCAATAACAACAACAACTGAATGAAAAGTTACATTAAACTTGCGCCTGGCTCTCGTGTGTGTCTGTGTGAGTGTGTGTGTGTGCGGGTGCCCAGTAGGAGGCAAAAGTCGTGAAAGAAGTTATCACTACTCAAGATATATGCATACAGATACATATACATATATATGCATGCATGCATATATGTGTGTGAGCACATGCCCTGACTGGCTTTTGCCCGGGACTCAAACGGGTCTTAGTTTTTATGTGCTATTTGTATAAGTTGTCTGGCGATGCTCTGTTTTTCTATTGATACGCATATCGTTTGCCATTTGCCATTTGCCAGCTACACCCCGCTGCTCTACACCCCCCCTCCATGTTAGCCCCTCGCTTTGAGTCGACACAATTCACTTCAATTCAATTTCTACGATTTCATCTTGGCAAAAAGTCGTTGGGCAAACGTTTGTTAGCCACTTGGCAGCAGCCTTTTGGACCAGCCTAGTCGGCAGAAGAGGGTAAAAACGACAGAAAGGTTGAAAACAACTAAAAGTCTGCTTTAGTACTCGAGTATGTTCGACTAGGCGATGCCTTGTAACCAGGACCTATACGGCTTACACGGCCTGCCCATCATTCCTTCGCTTCTTACTTTAAATAATTTGATTATAGATTTTCTTGAGCATATGGCATATAAATGTGTGCATATACCCAAAATCAAGGCAATTATTTCAAGATGATGTTTTGCATATATTTAAGATATCACATTAGAAAGAGAACGAAAACCTGTCAAATTTGGTGGCTGTGGAGCGCAGAAGAGGCTGAAAATAGATTTGTATAGATTCTGGAGAAATAGGGAATATCATACAAAAAGAAAACCCTTATTCGTCCTGATCAGACTATATATACTCTATTGTGACCTGATAGATACAATTTTGGAGCTGTGATTCAACCTTTTGAACCGCTTTATGCAGGGTATTCAAAATAGAAAAGTAGTCAACCTGCAGCCATGAGATACATTTGCCTTAGTCGATTTCTATGCATGCTTATGCCTTATAAATTTCAATAAATTCATGAATTATTTTGCATGCTATTAGAAGCTATACCGATTTAGGCCTGACTGGGAATCTACACACTCAATGTTGTTGCTGTTGTTATTATAATCCCCACTAATACGCAGCACAGTTATGCTGGACTAAATTTATAGACAGCAGCAGCAACAAAAAAGAATCGATTGGTTTTTGTCTGTGAGCCTCTCGTGGGCGTTTTTAATCAAGATACACGAGCCTTGACTGCCACCTACTGTCCCGCTCCACTCTGAAATATTATTGTTATTTGTTTATGCAGTTCTGCAGTCGGCCCAGATAAGTTGTACGTTCGAGTACGGGCTGCACGAATTTCTCGTAGGTAGTCTGCTGAATTTATGTGCACTAAACATTTTTATTTCAATTACCGAAATGGGTGTGTTCACTGGCATTGTTGCCCAACAGAAGGCTGTGCATCTTCTAGGGCCCAGCATAAAAAAATTGACCTGCAATTCCAGAATTAATTTCGATTGGATTTAGTCAATTGGTTATTTATAGCATTGCATCCATATCTCAGATGTTGTGTTCAGTAATTTGTTTCATTGTGATGATGATTAACATCAGGGAGATCTGAGCTGAGTCTTAAATATAAATGAAAGGAATTAGAATAATAAAACTTGCACTAGAAGAATATAACTTGCATTTAGTTACTATGCGTATTATTTATTATAGATTTGACTTAACGACGTACTTAATAAAACATTGCTTTGATTTATTCGTGGCGTGAAGGAACCTTGCTTTCAATTTAGCTACTAATTTTCGCTAGACTGTTGCCACATTTTGTGTATTTTCTAATGTGTGGCAAATCTCTGTCTCTCTCTCTTAATCTCTTGAACTTGTTATTAATTTTTAATTCCAAATATATATTTGGTATATATTAAGGCTTATATTGTTCATATCGCACTGATCTAAGCAATAGGAAATCCAGATATTGGTCAAATCAACCAGAAGGTTCTCCTCAACATTTCACCTGAAGCCGCAATTCAGCGACATGTGTGGCAGTCGTCGGCGCCTTCATTAGTTTAATTATAATCATTTTTACTTGTCAGCGCAACGAAATGCCAAAAATAAACAACAACACAAAGCTGGCAGCACAGGTAAACGCAAAATGGCCACTGGACAGGCGATAGGTATACAAAAGAGAGAAAAATATATGTGTGCGGCACACTCTGTGTTGACCAAATTAAGTTGCAAGTGGCTGACTGCCCAAAAATGATTGATCTAATGAGGCTATCATTGACACTTTGCACGGCCACGCCCAGCCAGATTAGGCAGCGGGTCTGGCCGAGGCGAAATTAAAGGCGAGACCTTGAGTTACGGGGTTTTGGGCAGGGTGCGTGCCTGGAATGTCTAAATAGGACATTCAGGAAATTATTTGGAAATGAATATCACTTAAACAAATAAATAGAATTATATTTAATTAACTAAGCAGAAATTATACAAGAATAACTTTAATTTATATACTCTTTGTATAAATTATTAAAGGCAGCTCCCATTGATTTCTAATTTATGAAATTATTCGGAACGTAGTATTTTTGTTGTTTATTTCGTTTTGCATTAACTATTCACAGTAAATATACAGTAAAAATGACCTTTAAACATATCATAAACTTTACGAACACGAACTTTTCTGATTGCCCGCACAAATTCTATTTGTTTCCAGTTCGGGACTTTTCCATCTAGTTTATTATGCCATAAACAATTAGGCGAAAAAGTTGCTTGTCCTTGCGTGGCGAGAAACCATTAAATAACACGCAAGTGGCCAGTTCAGAGGCCCAGTAGGTCCCGCAGCCCCAGCGCCTCCCGCCAATAACCTACATTGATTCTAACAAAAGTACAAAACAAATTGTGGACGTCTATTGAAATTGAACAATAAACACTTTAGTGTCATGTGTTGTTGACGGGGTGCTGGAGTGTGCGGGGTCTGGGGAAGTAAGTGTATAATGGTGGGTGCAAATACGATCTGGCCAATATTCGTGCACAATATTAATTAGAAATGTCTAAAATTGATATACTGCATAACATATACCTAATGTGCTCATGCTTCTCTCTACCAGTTACATACATTTGCACTCGACCAATATACCCCTTTAAGCCATTTTCAATGGGTGTTCTGGATATAAATAGTATTGTTAAGCCGTTAAAGTGCAACATTACCTTAGTGAAATTTGCACTGGTTTATTTCGAGTGAAATCACATTTTACATTTCTGATGCGATTATATCATAAAAATTTCAAAACCATTTGAAAGTTCAACTGCGTGCAGTTAATATATAAAAGAAGAAGAACAACAAAAAAAGTGTGTTCATAATTCGTAAAAACCATAATTTATAATATCAATAAATGGCAGATATATATATATAGATATATATAAACGCTGGCTAGAATAATATGGGCATAAAACAAACAGCATAAAAATGTGAATAGGGAAAATAAAATGGAAAAGAATTTGCAAACATTGAATTTTTAATTGCTGAAAATTTGTGTTCTCTCGCTTTTTATGCTTTTTCATAGCAATTTTTATGCACATACTCATATATATATATATATATATATATATATAATAAATATATATTATATATATGTATGTTATTTTTAGTGTGTGTTGAGCGTATTTGTGCATTTGCGTTTATTTATTTTTCAGCCTTTTTTTCGCACTTTTTCCGCTTCTGGCCGCATTGCCATTCAAAATATTAACTGTTTTTCATTTGCCTTGCTTCTTCTTCAGCGAAATTGCAGCATGCAAAATTTATACGTGCACGAAATATTGAATGAAATCTAAATTGTTCGTGTTGAAATCATTCGGCATAAATGCACCCATACACTTACAAATAAATTATTATATATTCTTTTTCATATTTTTTCTTGTTTATGTACAGTAAAAATGTTGTAGAAATAACTTATTTGTCAATTTTTTGTCGTTTCTGCCCAATTTGTAGGCATGCAAATATGGAAAATTACAAAAGTAGATTTATTTGCAAATATTGTTGGATTAAATCATTCTATAAACCATTCAGAAACTGAACAAATTGGTTAGAGCAATCTTTGTTTTCGATATTTAAACAAAAAGTAATAATATGTAGTGAAAATTTAATTATTTCACAAGTTATTTAGCATTTCCTATTTTAAATAAAGATTTATAAAAAGAAAGTATTTATTTAAAATACAAAAATATTCCAATAAATTAGGTAATATTTGTCCGAAATTTCCTGGACACCCAACAAATATGAAATATTTCAATATTTCAACATTCTCGAAGTTTAAACACAAATTGATATTATGTTGTGAAAATGTAGCTATTTTACAAGTTATTTTACATTTAACTTTTTGAAAAAAATCACAATCATAAAAATGATAAAAAACCCTTAAATAAAGAAATATTGCAAAAATATTTTAATAGAATAGCTTAAATGCATTTTAATTTATAATCTATTGAGAACAAAATATAAAAAATTTGTCCACAATTTCCTGGACACACAACAACAATGAAATATTTACATTTTTGCACATTTGATTGTCTTACATGACAGCCCGTTTTAGGCTTTTTACACTTTGATGCAAATTGTTAAATTGTTAATCAATTGAACCATTAAAAAATAAATATACAAATTCAACAAAATCAAATTCCATTAGTGTATACAAATAAAATTAAATCAAATTACAAATGCATGGCCAAATTGCAATTTCAACTTTCTGTGGTTTCACTGTTCCCAGACACGCACACACTCACACACACGCACGTACACACACACACACACACACACACACGCAGACACATCTGCCTCTCGAGGCGGTTAAGGACGCCGGGCGTGGCCAGTGACCTGCTTATTTTCTGGCCGCTTTTATGTAATTTATCATTTTAATTTACCGCCTAGTTTTTGTTTTTCGTGTTTAATTAGCAATTCAATGTGTATAAATATTTAATGTTGTTGCTTTTAATGCTCGACTGGTTACCTTGGGGTTTTTTCTGTTGTTGCTGTTGTTGTTGTTGTAAGCATGTAAGTACTATATCAATAAATGAATTTGTTAAATAGGTTTAATAAAAGTGTTTTTGTTAATCCTGTGCGTTCTTTTTTTGTATACTCTTGGTGTGTGCGCAATTAACTGCACAGTTGGCTTTGTGGGCCAAACAATATGCACAATTATACAGTCAGAGCGCACATCATTTCAACGATTTTAGATAAAGTGGAAATTTTAATTGGATTTCACATGTTTTAAGTTCCCATTTTTTTTGTTGTTGTCTGCTTTCATTTGTTAATTAATTGTAAATTAAAATCATCATAATTTTTAATGGTGCTCCAGTGAATGGGAATGTGTTGTTGATTGACGTTGTCACAAATAGTTTAACATTCATTCAAATTTTATCAAATTTTATTTTATATTTAAATACACAGCGATGATAAATGTTGTATTAGCTAAGGCTTAATACACTTATGTGAAAATATGTAAATAGAAAATATGTAGATAGGTTGATACTTAAAAATATGTTATTTGATGCCGTGCACATTT
This sequence comes from Drosophila novamexicana, assembly GCF_003285875.2. Classification (NCBI taxonomy): domain Eukaryota; kingdom Metazoa; phylum Arthropoda; class Insecta; order Diptera; family Drosophilidae; genus Drosophila; species Drosophila novamexicana. The sequence continues at coordinate 5,703,926 of NW_020824787.1, forward strand.
TTATGTACCTTTTCCGGTCGTAAAGATGGTACTTGTATGGTAAAATAATCTGTTTTCCAGGATATTTTCATTAAACTCAACTATAACGAAAATGTCTAAAGGGATTTAATATACGGCGTGCCGAAGATATTCCTACTTTCTTATTTATTACATAATTTAGTTTTCCAGTTTTTGGGCAAAAGATCGTTTGGTTCTCGAATTCATTAAAACCGTTGAAGGGCATTTGTCCGCAAAAGACCAACGGCGAAATGTTCAATGAATATGCTGTAGTGTGCTTCAGAATGAAACGAGACGTATTTTGCATTTGTCAGAAGCATCATTAACATGGCACAACCATCAAAGGGTGCAACCCCAAAAAAGTTTGTAATATCTGCATAGCTGGCCTTTTTTTTCCATTGTTGTTGCTCTTGCTGTACTTGAACAACCCCGAAAAAGTAGAACGTTCACATACTTATTTCGTAAAGTGCACTCGTCGATGAGGCGCGGAATTGAGAAACTGCGACAGCTGCCAAATGGATCAACCCGTCCAAAAATTGCGGAGCATTTTCGAGCCTTCTGGCAACGCCAACGCATTTAACCCGTATGCGGCCCTCGGGCTATTTTAGCGCCAAGCAGTACGAGTAATTGTAACGTAATTGAGTTCACGTTAAAGCACAATTGTCAATGCTAAAAGGAATAAAAAACCAACTCAAATTAAAATGCAAATTGAAAACGTAAATGTATTCTTAAATACGCAGCAGTTGTGCGTGTCGTTTGGGCGGCAACCGACCCATTGTGTCACATTTTTGGTTATCATCTGCATGTCGATGGCTAATGGAGAAGCATTTTGTGTATGCACAAGTTAGAAAATTAACACTTAAATGCTTCCAGATGTTGTTTTTCCGGCCTCACTCCCACTTAATGGGCAATAGATCAATATATACCATATATATACGCCACATGCGAGCATACAAACTGCGGCTAGAGGAAATTAAGCGCATGCTGCAGCCAGCAAAACTAATAAAAATAAATTGTTTTGCCAATTTCGTAGACACACTTGTCAACTTATCATATTTTTGCGGCTATGACAGCGATAAGGTAGCTGCCACAACTCAAAGCGGTAGAGGGGGACAAAGTGTGGCTGGTGGAAAGCAGGCAAGTCGAATAGTTCAGCTGGAAATAACGATTGCTTCCTTTTGTGCTTAAAGTTTATATATAGCATATGTGTACGCTATATTTACGTAATCAGGATTTGTTTCGATTAGTTGGGCACATTTTAGGCTAGTTGCCAAATTAGGCAAATAATACACTTCTGTTATTGGGCTCAGTTTTTTATAGCCTTTTTGAGGGTATTTTAATTTTGTCATGAAATGTGCAACGCATAGAAGGAGACATCTCCGACGCAATAATGATGATATAGCCATATCCGTCGGACCATCTGTTTCTATGCGAACTATTCCCTAAGTTATCATCTATAAGCTATCATCTTGAAACTTATTATAAATGAGTTTATATAGTCATACTCTGCTTGACAACTTCTTGGAGAGATTTACTTATTTATTTTCCATTCATTTTATTCTCGGTACTTTTTAGATTGATTACATGTTTTCTTATAATAACTTAATCATTACACATTAATCTTTTCTTTGTTCCTTACTATTATGAATGCCCTTCTGCTTTTGCTGCGTGTACTACAATTGAGTTACTGAGTAGCATTCAAAGATTAAAACTAATTTAAACATGATGCATTTAGTTGTGTTTTTATAATGATAAAATACACATGAGCTGAGTTCTGGTTCTAAGTAATTCCGTTTTGAAAAGTGTAAAAGTACTTCGAATTAATTAAGTCGAGCGTTCCTCGCAAGCAGTACAGTGTAGACTAAAAGTATTCAAAACTTTATCTGTAGGCCTTGTCGTTCTCTTTGAGTCAGGCTGCATCAGCCTGCTCTTATGCTCGGTCTTTTCATGGCTTAAAGCTGGTCGAGGCACTTGACACTCCCACGCCAAACTGGTCAAGGGACTTATTTGACTTTTTTCTTGTTTGTCTCATTTTGGTCAGACTTTGGGCAAAGTGAGCGAATTAAATAACTCAAAATATACAAAGTCCGAAAATTTGTGTGGAAGAGTAGCAAAAAAGTTTTCTTTTAAAAAGTTACGTACGTTGGATGACACTTCTGTTTGCGGCCCTGGGACGACGCTCGATGCTTTCCCAGATGTTGCAACGTCAAAAGTGCAATGCCGGACAAAAACTTATTTGGTCTTTTATTTTCTTCTGCTTCTTCTTTCACATTTCCACAGCACTTGACTTGTACGATAGCCAAGTCCCGGCCGACCCATGCGTCTTCGTTTTGTCTCATTTCGGGGCGGATGGCACAGCGGCCACTCTTGACAAGTTTGAAATTTCAATTAAATTCATTTGAACTGCGGCCAGAGTCGGCACCGTAATGAGCTGTGGACAGCAGCCACTGTCTATTGCAACGTTTCTGTTGTTGCTGCTGATATTGTTGTTGTTGTTTATTGCTTATGGGGCGTACTGCGTTGACAACTCCATTGGGCAGGGACACATGGTCAGCCGCAACGAACTCTAGTGTCCAGCGCCTTCGGTTGCAGTCAGCGTGGGCGTTGCGAAATTTCTGAGCGGAAAATGTCTTCATCAATCAAAGACTCGGCAGCGACTGACGCAGTCACTCAACTCAACTCAATTCAATTCCAGCGAGTACTCAACCTACACGCCCCAGCGCAATGTTTGTTGCTAAATTTCAATTACAACTGTAACTACTAAGTACATCAAGTCCAGTCAACTTTTCAGCTAGCTGGTCAAGTCCCAAATTTTCGGATTCCCTACATCATCAATCAGTCTGTTGCAGCTGTCAGCGTTAGTTGGTTAGAAAAGTTTTATCCCAAAAAATTTGCCATCAGCAAGTTGACCAGTCCACAAATTGTTTAGCTTTTGACAAACAATATTTGCATTTGGCTGCCTAATTGCCCATGTGTGGGTATTTAAAACGCAATAAGATTTAATCAAAAGCAGCTTCTGGGATTCAACTGCATTGCTATCTCAATAATTTTTTTATTTTTTCATAAGGCTTAAGTTTTTTTGTGTAGTTGGAATACAAAATTCGTGTTTTTTGTATATATATTTTGTTATTAAAAATATAGAACTCTTATTCCTCCGCATCATATTTATCAATCGTAAATATGGCTTATGATTTTTAAACCTTACACGTATACAAAAGAATATGCTTGAAGATAAATTCCTAGATTTATACAACTAAAACCAGAATTGAATCATAATAATTTAAACAAACAAGATGTTTTATCTTACTAAGCAATCCTATCGATAATTGTGTTTCCCGATAAGTCTTCAGCTTGTACCAATGCTTAATTAACAATTCCACTTGCGAGTCCATTTCAAATCGTGGCCCCAGCCCAAAAGCACTCAAACCCGTGCCATTTCCCCTGCTATGGGAATGCGTTACCGCACTGGTTACAAAAGCCGACCCGCCTCGCTCCCTTGGACGTAATCTCCTTGCCAATTTCAAGTTTGTGCTGTCATTGTGGTGGAGCGCTGCGTCCTCAGCTCCCTCTGCGCTGCACCGCATGGTGTCTTCCAGGCAGTAAATTGTCATGTGTGCGTGCGTCATTTCATGTGCGTGTGGTGTGCGTGTGTGCTTGTGTGTGTGTGCCGACTGGCCGCATTTCCGTTCCCCAGCGACATTTGCCTGTCATTGTTGGCTGTGCAGTCGGTTTGGTTTCGTTGAGTTTGGCTGGGTTGGATTTGAATTTGGTCTGATAGCTGGTGCTTAATTATTACAGCATAAATTATCGGAGCTCGGCCAGCGCCAGGGTCGGTTGCATCTTGAGATGCGTCGGCGGTTGCTCGCTGCATCATTCACATGATTCACTTAACGACAGCCTACTCTCGATTTGCATACTAAGAGGCTTTTGTTGCCGGCCCAAGAAGCACGCGCGGTCAGCGTTCTACAGACGCCGCTGATAAGCGGCTTCTCGTACCCCAGAGACCAGAAACCAGTTTGCAGGCTTTGTCATTGTTTACACGATTTGGAACTGCTGCGCTTGAAACGACGTTCCATTTGGCATTGACATCGCCTTTGGCTTCACAGATAACACACATTATACTTTGTTTTGTTTGTAGGCATTTATTCAAATTATTTATTGAAGTTCTTTTGTAGTTATTTTATATTGTTTTCTATTCAATATTGAGTATCTGCAGTGCGCTGCTATTACAAATTGCATTTAGTCAGTCGGCACTTATTTTTGTTTTATCTTTATTTTTTTTTGTATACCCCGAACCATAAAAATCTGGTGAAAGGCGATTGAATCAGTTATCTTTGGCACTATAAAATTAACTAACTTCTTCACCACATTAACTACCCAGTTTGTCAGTCATGCATCTCTTGTTATTTGCCCATCTGAGCACGACAATCTTTAATTTAATTTATTTTGAGAAAACAAAATTAAGTAATTTTTTTCTCGCGCGGTATTTAACCAGTTGACTTTGAATTTGTTGTTACAAACATATATATGCTTCATTTGTATGCCTAACCCTGCAGGGTATCCCCTAGTCGAATAGTCGACTCATGTAGCTCCCAATTTTTTTGAGGCTCTCAATTTTTATTGAACTCTTTCTGGCAGTGGCACGTGATTTATTGATTTGCTCGCACTTGGTTGCCCCGCTGCTTGGGCTGGGAATCAATTTTTTATCGCTAATGGCAGAGAGTTGAGTTAGGTTCGGTTACGAACGGATCAGACATGGGCTCCGGTTCCCAGTTTCAGCATTGATGAGTGTGTTAGCGAGTGCTAGAAACATTTACCATTTAAACATTTACCACGCTATCTTCTGATGGATTTGTCGTGGGAATTTGTAATTTCGTATGCAAGTTGTGTCTGCGGCGTTGCTTTGTCTGGATGGATTTGGTTACGCCTTGATCCTAAGTAAATATGATGGGTAATTTCTTTTTAAAGGTTCTGCGTGAGCCATTAGCTAAATTGCAATACGAGTAGGCCTTCAAGTATTCTAAATCAAATCAAATAGCTGCTGTCGCATTGAATTTATAAACAGGAGTTATGCAAGGGTTCGCCAATGGGGAATATGTTTTTTTTTTAAATCTTTCAAAATTTGAACCTGAATTTAATTAAATTTATTTGTCTTTTTTCTTGCAGGTAAAACATAACTTATTGAATCATGTGAGAATAAGTGCGTAAGTAAGAAAATCTCTTATTCCATAATTAACTTTTAATGGTGGCATAAAGCCAATTCAATTATAACAAATTGTTGGATACTTCTGGTTTTTGTTTTTAAATATGTAAGAAATGTTAAGCTTAAAAGCATTTGTTAATTTGTATTTCAAATTAGTCGCACTATTTTACGTTAGTCAGGTAATAGGTAAATTCTTGAAATTCACATATGTTTATAAAAGATAAAAATGATTTCATGAGGTTGGAACGACTCGCAAGCTATTGGCTGCAAGTGTCTGCATGGAATAAGCAAGCTAAGAAAACCAAAACGCAAGCATTCAAGAAATGACAACAGAAATTTTCCTAACGCCGTGCCCGGCCCACTTTGGTCTCCGCCCATCTAGCAGACATACACGCGCTGCCAGATTTTTGCAGAAGGAAAAAACTAATCCCCTTGGCACGCGGCGGCGACACTTCTAAGAAGCAAAAATTTGCAAGCGTCGTGAACGCAGGATAAATCCAAAGTGGAACCCAAGAGAAGAACGAGCCAGGGCACAAGGACACAAGGCGCACGAATCTTGTGCATGTAATGGACTTTTAGACCGGGGGCTGGGCAGGGTAGTAAAAGCGTACCGTTATACAAACATTACATAAAAATATTAAATTTATGATGCAATAAAAAAAGAGTGTTAAAAGGGAGAGGGAGAGTTAGCGAGGGGCAGTGAAAGCAGAGCAGGAGCAAGGCAATGTCAGCATGCGTGTTCTAAGGGTACGTGACTTGGAAGTGGGTGTGGGCTCTGGCTCGGACATGGGTTTGGGTTTGGTTTCTGGTTTGACTTTGGGTTCGCGTTGCGGCTCGTCGGGAAAGTGGAAGCAAATTAAAGAAAATGCGCACCATGAAAACTGGACAAAGCGAAGCGCAGCAAAGGGGCAACATTTTCATACATCAGATGTGACACAAACGACCCTGCAAACGATCAACTGGACCAACCGGTCCAGTACATCCGGAAATGATCTCTCATAATACAAAGAACAAAAAAAACCCAATATCAATAGCGACCGTTTTTAGTTAAGCCCTCACGTCAATGTTAATAAAGGGATGGCAGACATAAGTTGCAACTAAGGGTTGTGCTTGGGGGTTGTGCGAGGAGAGCTAAAACCAAGTGATGCAAAGCGGTAGGGTGAATGGGCAACACACACACACACACACTCGCACATTCACAAACACATACACACTCTCACGTACAATTTGTGTCTGGCGTCTGGTTTTTGGCAAAACTGTCACACGCCGTCGGCTTACTTTGACTTTTGACAGCCCAAAAGTTGTGCAAATTCATGTTCTGGGGCTTGGTTCGGAATCTTCGTCGGGTTCTGCTGCTGGCAATAATAATATGAGAGCACGTGCCAGCCACAGCTAAGGGGCCCATCAATTTGATTGGTTTGCAAAATTTTCATTATTCTTTATATATATAATCAAATTCACTGAGCTACTAAATTGGTTGCATGCGTGTGAGAAAATAGATACAATTGACACTTTTGTGGAAGTTGTTAGGATTTACTTAATTTCATTAAGTGGATTTTATTTTCGTTTTATTGTTAGCTGTTATAATCTGACACAGTTCAAGGCATTAACTCAAACTCGTTTTACTTATTAGAGTTAAATCTATGAAATATCTGGCGCTTAAAAAAAATCTAAAATATATAAATTATGTAGTTACCTTGTGTGAAGAAGGGTATTCGGAAAAATCCACTTGAATGTGGAAAAATCGCATTTGAGAAAATTGATCTTAAACATGCCACGGGCAAGGCCGGGCTATACTCTCTATTATCCTTTATAGACATAGGTTAAAATTCCCCACCCCCATAACTCGGCCAAATCTCATCGGATTTCCACTAGTTTTGGCTTTTTCTGCACGGCTTTGCCTCTGAATCATGTTGAATAGGGTTAATGGTTTGGCACAATCAGTTTAAAGCAACTTGCAATAATATTCGAAATGTTATAGAAAATCGGAAGACGTGCTATTTTTTTCACTTAATGTTGAAATAAGCTTGATAATATAATAGATAACAAAAAATTCATTCAAAGTTAATAATAAATTTCATGTAATTAATCTCGAAAATGTATATGAAAAAACGAATATTTTCCGATATGTCATCATAAATCTATCTTTGTCATATGTTTTTTGCGTATATTATATTTTAGCAAAAAAAGAATTTAATAGATATGAATTCAATTCCGTTAAATTCTGCGTTTAGCTAAGTTTGAAGATTGCGTTGCGGACTTTAATATTTATGCTGTTAGTTAATTTAATTTCAAATGTCAATATGCATGCATAAATTTCCATACGCCGTTGTTCTAACGCCCACTTGAATGCACACACACACACACAAATATATATATATATACCCCCTATTTAATTTGCATTATTTGCATGGATAATACAGCCCTTTCCAAAATTAAACCGCTATTATGCAATCACGGACATGTGTTTATGCCCCTCGCTAGAGCGCAACCCGCTTGGACCTTTCGCTATCGGGCGTGGAGGTAAGTAAATAATCGTAAACACGCGACATTGCAACAACATTCGCATTGAAAATCTCGTAAATCAATTTTTATACATTCTAATTATGTGATTAAGTGATTTATGACCTTTTTGTGATGTTGACTGCGGCTGCGTTGCGCCACCCAGTGGCAAGGCACACGGCGCACAGCCACACTACTACTCTGTTGCCCCCTCTCGTATTCATTTCCCATTTTTCGCGTGCCACACGCCTCGTGCGTCATTTTATGGTCAGCATGACGTAGCGGCTGTCCTCCCCGAAATCTATTCTGCCAGCTCTAGCAAGCCGTATAGCATCTCTCATCTTCGGCTTGGGATTGTTGACCCAGCTCAAAATGGAAGAAAAACGTAAAAAAATTGATATTGCTCCACATTTGGCTTCGTATTTCATACTCGTTTTATTTTGTTTGTTGTTTGCACTCTTCAAAATATGTTTATGGTCGCACTAAAACGCACAAAATGTGTCCGTGACATTTATGATGTGACAATGTTACCTAACTACCCCTACATATACACTTACCCCTCGTTTTCTCGCCGTTGTCCCAGTCAAAGTCACAAATTCCCATACAGTTCTCCCCCGCCGCCTGTTGTCCATGACCCACACAAATTGTTTGCTCTTTGGTTACTTTTATGCGGCTCGTTTAGTTTGTTTGTTCAATTTTTGTGGTTCTTGAAGTCGTTGAGAGTCGCCGGTTCCCTTCCCTTCTACTCAACCTGCTTTGAAATATGATTGGGTTCGATTTAATTGATGGCTTGATTGATGCATTATACTGAATCTGAATCTAAATCTACGAGTGTGTGTATGCGAGTGTGTGTTTACGTGAAAGTCTGAGTATCCACTTCCCGTTGATTTATTGTGTGTCGTAAAGGAATTAGTACGCGTGTGGCATTTTTAAGTGTCTCATTGCCATTACGTTCCATTTTCCACTTCGTACCTCGAGATAAAGTTCATGATATATGTATATTCGCAGTTTAGTGTGCTGGTTAAGTGGTAACTTATTTGTTTATATGGCAGCCTATTCAGCTTCAATTCTGTTGCCTGCTATTTAATGGGGTTCTGGCTTTTAAATCTGTCTGCACAGTCCATGTGCTGCTTTGCATTATAATAAACTTTAACTTTAGCTTGAGCTAAAGAATCGTAAGTCACTCATTAATAACTTGGTCGCATTTGACAGTCTTGTAAATGGTAACGTGTTTGCCGATAAGGTTCAGAGCTCCATTGATTGATCGTTGGAGAAAAGCGTGTGCTTTGTAACTGTCAATTTTGTTAAATGATACTCATAACGATTCATAGGCATTCAGGTAAATCAACAAAAGAGAATGATAGGTTAAATGAATATCAAAAGTAGGCGTGGGCTTAACCATTCTTTTTTATGTTCAAAACTTGAAGATAACTCTAGCATTTTATGGAAAAGTGTTTAAAGCTTCTAACGAACCTAAACACAATAAAAAAGGGTGAATCACCTACTAGAATCGATTTATTTTATGTGATAAATTATTAGAAGGCTGCTTCTAGATCTTTGAAAAACGGAGCGTTTTAGCCATTTAATATTCTTAAAAAAACACGCTTCCACTGTGTCATTCTTATGCCAACAATCTGCATTGAAACACCCCCAAAAATAAACTTCAACATAATTACAATTTTCGGGTGCATGCCACATAATTTATGAGTTTTTTAATGCTGGCTAAACAAAGTCAAATGTCCGTCAGTTGTCACGCTTAGACCCGGAGACGACCATACGCAAATTTAAAGGATTATCAAATGCAAACGAGCCGACAAAGGCGAGGTCGAGGTTGTTGCCACTGCTGGGAGGGTTTCTCTGCAACCCATAAATCATGGAATCAAAATGCCACTTTGGACTAAGCGTTAAGCTCTCTGGATGAGGCATAACACGTAGTAAATATGCAAGAGGGCGACAACACAAAACGTGGCCGGGGCGTTGCCCTATCGCCCAGCATATGACGCTGCGCAGACGTAGCTCAGACATATGCTAAGAGAATGTTTCAGAAGAAACAATTTTCATTGGGAAATATTCAAAATTTTCAAATTTCTAATCGAAAATTTGAGCAGGTCATACAAATTTTTAATATATCTAAATATCTTAAGCGAACCTTAATGTTTATATACTCTTCGATTTTTTCAAAACAGCCAAAACTCAGAAAACTTTTTTAAAAATTTGCTCAATTTATAATTATAAATTATTATGATAATTATCAGACGATATCGGAATTTTAATTAGCTCTTTATGTTCAGTATCTAGTCGAATTAAAAGAATGAATAAATTAGAAGTTTGACCGCAAATTAAATCCCAACGAATTTTCAGCTTTTTTAAAGCTAATTACTAATATTTTTTTTCGTTAGATAAATTATTTTCATTTGCAATGCAAAGTATGTATTTTTATTATTCCAGAGTAAGCCATAAAAAAATAAATAATAAATAAGGAAGTGAAGAGGGAAGAGATAATGAATGAACTAGTATACAGTTGGCTCATTTATCCGCAATATCTTTCAACTCTCAATTTGCGTACACTCCAACCGAGCGAAGGCTTAAGATTTAAACCTGACTAACGTTCGGGGATTTACATATTTCTTATGCCATGTCACGGTTCGCGCTGCAGCAGTCCTCGAATCACCCAGCCGGGCGCCCAGCTTCAACCTGCCCCAGCGCTCAACTCAGAGCAAACTTTGCGCTTTGTTCGCTTGATTTCTGTGTGTTTTATTTTTTTTTGTGACTTATTTTTAGTAAATAATAGTTAGTTAGTTGAGGTTTTATTTATTTGGCTATTGTTGTTGCTGTAGTTGGCAGTTTGCTTTGCCGGTTTATTCGTGTCTCTCGCTCTTAGCTGCTGGTGTTTTCCTTCATAATTATTATTCCTGTTGGCTGTGGTGGCAAATGGCAGCTGCTGCCTGGCAGCGAGCGCCAAGCTAATGCTTCCTGCAACAAGGACGCGGTAAGTCTATAGGCAAGGGAGGAAGAGGTCGGTAGGTTGGTCTTTTCTTTGCTTTCGCCATTTTGTTTGGCCTGGATTAGCATAATGCTATTTATTGTTGTGCTTTCGTTGTCATTCCCATTGCCATTCGCAGTGGCTGTTGCTGTTGCTGGTTTTCAGTTAATGTTGTTCCCAGCTACTTGTATTGCTTTTCTTTTGTGGTTATGTAAATAAATTTCCAGCTTCCGCATTGCAACTGCACCAATGCCAACTGCTGCTCTTTCTTTCAGTTTACAATATGCATTTTCTTGTTAAGCATTTTCACGACTCAAACCTTTCTCTCTCTCTCTCTCTCTCTCTCTCTCTCTCTCTCTCTCTCTCTCTCTCTCTCTCTCTCTCTCTCTCTCGATTTCTCTCTGCTCAGCTTGTTATGGCAAAGTTTGTTGCTGATTCCCAATTCATTAATAATTCTGCTGTGCAACTTACAACAGCTCAAATTTCCAATTTACACTTTATGAACATGTAAATTGAAGACCAAGCCACAGACGCCAGCAACTGTTTCCCATTGAAGAAAAAAAATACGGATTGTATGTGGCAGAAGAAGTTCTTCAAGTACCACTCGTACTTGTAGTTTCATGCAGCAGGCGGCAAAAGTGCAAAAAACCGACTGCTGACTGCAGCATAACCGAAATTGGATAGAAGTACTCCAGTTAAGTGGTCGAGAATCTGCTGCAAATGGCTTTAACGCCTCTCGCCCAACGACCAGGGACTAGAAATGCTTTTGCAATTGCTTTCCTAGCACAATGGAAATCTGTTTACCCCACTCGCTGCATCATTGATTGCCTTAGTTTTAAATTCGTTCAAAACAAACAAGATGGAATGCAATAGCTTTGAGTGCTTGTTTATGCGATACCCTGTAACCAAGTGTGAAATACCTCAATGAATTTAATTTTTAGGAACTTTTTTAAACAATTTTATCGGCATGCGGTGCAATTAACTCATAAATGAAGTCTTCTAAAGATAAATTCTGTTTTTCATAGGTTTCATCTTAGCACAGATCTTGTTATTACAAAAATAAAAATAATTTGAAAAGGTTTTCCAAAGTTTAGGACGACAAAATGTATCTGAATCACCCGAATCAGTCAGAAGCCTTCATAGGTAAAAGACTGAGCACAGCTAAATCTCTAGACTGTAAATTTGAAGCTTAAATTGAAAAGTGCTTTACAAACTCGATTATTTTTCTTAATTTTAAAGTTGAGTTTCTCATACAATGCCATAGAATAGATAATAACAAATGTAGCATAATTTTTCATTCTCCTATTTTCTGAAAAAAAAAATCTGACTTTATTTATGACATAAATTCCAATTAAGGACAGTTCATATAAAATGTTTTGATAAAACCGCATAACTCCTAGTTAACCCTTAGGCACCCGACCGAAACGAGGCCCACACACAAGTGAACCCACACACACACTCACACACATACACACACACAGGTTACATGTTAAATTGTCGTAAGCCTTAAAAATTCCATTATGATTATTTACTCAAGTGCCAGCCCCTTGTACACCGCAAAGCTCCTCTTAAAAATGAGACATAAAACACAAACAAAGACATAAACACAGATAAGGAAACAAAGTTTTCTAAACGAATAAATCTGTTTGTCCTGGTGCCAGGATATTGTACACGTATGTGTTCACATAAACAGGCAGACAAACATGTGCTTATAAAAATTGTAAAATATTTTTACACACACACTAAAGAGAAATAAAGCTAATAAATGAGAAGTTTACGCGACGGCCCAGGCAACAAATCCCATTTACAAGGATATATATATATATTTATGTATACATGAAAGCCGCTCGTCCTCGACGTTGACTGCAGCCAAAACAAAGCGACGAGCCGGCAACAGAAGAAAAAAAATCGCTGCAGGATATGCAGACAAGACAAACAAGTCACGAAACACCGAGAAACGAGGACCAAAAATAACAAGGAAAAATAAAAACAATGTCGGGCCGCAAAGATTTGCAACATAAATATTTTCGTTTTGCCGACAGACACAGAACAAACGATTTAAACATACTCCACTTGATATATGCAATATACAAACATATAAGCATTTAATATATATCACATGGCAATGCAGCATTTATTTGTGTATTAAGAGTTGATTTCTGCAGTGAGCCCTCCAAATGGCCGAAACGTCGGCGCGGCCATTTTGCCAGCTGCAACAAAATGGCGGCCGCAAAACAAATGGCGCCGCTCATGAGTGTTAACAGTGGGCGGCAACTGTGTGTGCATGTGTATTGTGGTTGCCACACAGTTAAAAAGACAAAAACTGTAAAAACCTAAAATCACAAACAGCCGTCAGCCACGTTTGCTGCTGTGTTTCATTATTTTTGAGTAATATACACAATGCATCAGGCTCAGACTCGAGCTGAGGACACACAATGAGCTGAGCCTCAGCCTGGTGTATGTTGCTGCTGCTGCTCTTATTGTTGTGTTACCACACTTGACATATTCCTGCTGCATTTATTTTGGCTTACCATTTGCAGACCTGGCCCTAAGTTCACATACACATGAAATTGCAAAGACTGCAGCCCAAAAATGCAATTGTCCACATGGAGGGACATGAAGGGTTTGGGCTTTTGGGGAAATCGTTGCTGCAGTTGCTCCCTTTCCGGTGTTTGTTTGCTTGCAGCTGCATTTTAAATGCCCGGCTCGCCATTTTAATGTCGTCTCCGAAATGTTTGCCAAAGTATTATTTTTTCAGCTGAGGCATTTTTTTCCAGCACTGCTGCAAAATAAATGACATGTGTAAACAAGTGCATGTGTCGTTGCACATAAAAGTTTAAATATTATAGAAATAAAAAGTTCGTGCAATTAATAGCACTTTCAAGCGAATGTGATTATTTTAATATTTTACAATTGACAGTTTGCTGTTGCATAATAAAGAACTACAAATTTCGAACTTGAACTATTAATTAAAAAATATTTTATATGTGAAACAAATGTAAACCAGTTTATAAGAACGTAACGTAGGTTCTCCTAGTGCCCGCGCAGTAGGAGTTTCTTTCCGATAATCCGATGACTTGGCCTGTTTCCAACCAAACGATAAAAATCAGTATCGAAATACTGTTTTTTGAGCCCATCTCTTAGGTTTTAAGAGATTGGAAGGTTCCATCCGCCAGTTAGGAAAAATCGCGATGATCCTGGGGAAAATAAGTTATATTTTTCGATTTTAAGATACTCGTCCCAAGATTTAATTCGAAGCACTTAAAACTCATAAATATCTATTTAGATTTAGACGTTTAGCATACCATGGGTAGATGTATATTTACCACGGACAGGAACTGGGTGAAAACGTATATATCTATGTAAATAAATTTGCATAAAATTTCTTAACACTCAACGTTAAACCTGTTCTCGTTCATTTTAATTAATTTTATTGCATTTTGCATTTTTCAACGGGGCTGGCGTAACATTTATTCTCGATTTGAGAAGGAGACCATACCAAAATCGGCTTATTGTGCAATCATGTATGTGCACTCTCACAGAAGCACCGCAGATACACACACACACACACACAAAGCCCAGCCTCACATACAAGCCAGTTGGGGCAGTGCGAATGCCTAGAAATGTCTGCCATAGAGATAAGTTGTCGACCTTCGCCCACAAATGGAGGGGCTGGGCTGCAAAAAGGGAAATAGAATGCGGTAGAGTAGGAAGTAGAGCGAGAGAGGGAGAGAGACGGCGCGCGGGCTAGTGTGAGTAAGTCAGAATGATGCCTAATAAAAAGAAAGAAAGCGAACAAAGCGCGTGAATGAGGCAAGTGAGAGCAAATTGTAAAGCAAAAAGAAAAACTGGCTAAAAAGGTGCCAAGTAGCGTGCACAGTTAATGAGTTTTTCAACATTCGCCCACACTCGGCGAATTAAAATGTGGCACGGAATGTAGAAATGTGGCACATGACCAGATGAGGGCGGATGAGGGGCTGTGGAAATGCGGGGCTAAGGTGTCGGAACTGTTAAGGGTAGCGGCATGGGAAATGGGGTTATGCGGTGTCATAAATCTGGCCAGGAGGGCACAAAAGTGCAGCGCAATTTGTTTTTAAGTCATGTGTGAGAGTGCGTGTATGCGTGTGTGCGTGTGGGTGTATAGGTGTGTGTGTCGGGTGCGTTCTAATTATGATGTCAACAATGCGAGTGTGTGTGTGTTGCCTGTCAGTCGGGGGCTAGAAGTGCGCGCAAGTGGTAAAGTTGAGTATCCACTTGGAGCAGCCCTTTTTGCATTCATTTGAATTTGTTTTTGCCGATTGTTAGTTTTGCACAAAGTACCTGAAAGTAGGCACGCAAAATTTAACACCAAAATGAGATAAGCTTTTGTATCATATTAGGGTTAATTTTAGCACTCAAGTATCAAAAATTTCATAAATTTATTAAATATATGACTTAGTCTCGTAGACACAAGCGTCTCTACTGATGGATCAGCTGTAAAGATTCCTATGAAGTCGAAAGCTTCAGATTATTAAGCTACCTTTTATGCTCTTGTGGCTTCAACAATTACCGATTTTTCCCTCCACCCGCTGTTGAGTAAGATGAGGTACTCCCAAATATTTTGAACAAAAATATCAAACATTAATTACATAACTCTTAGAGATATCAATATTATTTCATATTTTTTATTATAAGCTATTAAATCAGATGATAAATGATTTGTAATCCAGATATAAGTACACTAATAATTTGGAATAAACTTTAGTAATATAATAACCCAATTACCGCATTACACATTTAATAAATAAATTTCACTCTAATTATCTCTTTGCAGAAATTACTTAAAAACTCCACAACCAGTTGTTTAACATAAAAAAACATAATTAATATAAATATAAAGGATACAAAAACGCTCAGTTTTTATTAACTTTGTTAGGAAATTTGTTGAAAACAAAACAAAAAAATAATATAAAAAAACATAAAAATACAAAAAATTATATTTGCCATATATAAATAGCATTTAAATAGTAAGTAAATCAGAGTCAGTAAATAAATTAAATATAAACCCTACGACACACACTCAGCATATACATTTAAAATCGAAGCCCTACCTACGACGAACCACACTCGTGCTGACCGCAATAACAAAAATATTTATAACACGGATATTAAGTAAATTTATGCAAAATAGAAATGTTACATTTCCGCAACTTGGTAAATAAAATAAAACAACAACACAATAAAAACATAAATCCAAACAATAACAAAAGCCACAAAATGCATCTGCAAAGTGCAAAAACACTAGCCCAAAGTTATGGATGGATGCAAGTCTTCCTACTACTGACACTCTTCGTGATTGGTAATCAAAGTGCCTGGCAGGAGAATATACGACCAAAACTTTATGTGGAATTAGGTAAGTGAAGAATTTCTTATATATATGTTTGTTAAATCAAGAAAAAGCACATCTCTATTTACTCTTCAAATTGCTGATTTCATAGCGCATACTATCTGATAGTTGATAAAGACAAATACGTAACGAATTTTATAACTAATTGAGAATTATAATGTGAATTGGCTGTAGCGTTCAAGCTAATACAAATGTCAATTTAAATTATGAGCACGAGGTTAGAAGGAATGCTTAAGTCAACACATATCAAAAACAACTGCCAAAAACTGTAATAGCTACTTTTTATGAGCTCCAAAATGTAATTTGACTGCGAGACAAAACACACTCACACAAATACCTACATTCACATACATGCAAGCATAGTTATACACAAACTAACCTTAGATAGTTGAACATGTCTCACCTTCAGCTAGCGTACCTCACTCCCACATCGCCTATCTTGGTGAGGTGAAGAACTTTACTAAAGAAATGAAGCTATTACTTGTTAGGAAGTGCAACACACACAAATCCAAACTACACCTACACACATACACACACACACATACGCATACTCATGCATAGCTACTAATGCGCACTTTTGGATATGAGGCATCCACACGTTTGGTATCTTAACTATAAATAACAAAAATTCCTGGAAGACATTATTTGCATAAAAGTGGCGTAGCTTTTTATACAAAAACACACACACACACACGCAGTAGTAGTATATAGTAGACAGAGTTAGAGTCGGGCAGTTGTCGCCCAGACAGATACACAGGACTAGTGCCAGCAGCTATTTCTAGTGCCATCCAGCCGGTAATTCCTGCTGCTTCAGGCTACGTCATCATCGTCAGTTGCATATGCAAATTTGGCTAAAAAGTTGTGCGACATCCTCACGACGAGGTGACACTCGCCAACTTATACATATACATATTTATATATACTATATAAATATATATTCAGCTTATACATATGTATAATATATAGGACTTTGTTTGTAGCTTGCAAGATGAAGCAGAAAGTTGCCGAAGAAAGAGACTAAATTCCAAAAATATCTTTTGCACGCTTCAGAAATTACGTTATTAAATGTGCATTTGGCACACACTAAATGTGAACAGCGACACGCCCACTCCAAGGCATCAGCCCAACACCCGCCCCCATCCAGCCTGCTGCACTTTAAGCATGAGCGCCCGGCATGAGCTCTGAGACTGGGTAATGGCAACTGAGCCTTTCTAGACATATCACATCAGGCGCACATGTGCTGCTTATAAATGAGCCAACGAAATGGATTCAAGCTTCTATTTTTATATTCACTTTTTTTTTGGGGTAGCCTCCTGGCCTGTTTAGTGGTGGGTGTATTCATGGCACTCATTGCTGGCAGGAAGTAATTCAAATGAATGCTGTCACTGCTCAAGAAATACATAAAGTATATGCAAAAGATACTTAAAATGAATGAAATGAATAGTAGGACAACAAATGGCCAAAACCTAAGAAACTGCATTTGAGTATCTGGCTCTCACACAATTGGTACGTGCTGGATGTTTGTGTGTGAATGTGCCAGGCTCTAGAGAGATAAGAATATTTATGACTGGACAATAGAAAATATGTTGAATGCGGGCATAGTGAAAGCCTTTGGTGGTGAAAGTATCCATTTGTGCATTCAATTCGTTCAAACAAGCCCTGAATGATGGACTTTAAAGTGCTCTGCAGCTTTGAGATATGACCTAATAAATGTAGCTTGAGACTGACAAATATTTTGATATATTTGAAAAACTTTATTTGTCGGATATGTTGTCGAGGAATTCTAAAAGAAGTTGTTAGATCAGGGAAACTGCATTGTTCTCTCTTCAACAGTAAGATTTTAGACTTGAGTTTTGAGTAGTCGGGTTGACTTTGTTATCGGTTTCACTTCTAGGGTATAGCTATTTTGCTTTCTTAAAGAAAAGATCTTTCAAATCCGACTCTCGAGATTAAATAAATTTATAGAACACGTATTAAATCTCTATGTACAAAATTACACTTTAATATCCAAATCGGATATATTTCTTTTTTTATGTATATCGACCATAAACTAGTTTTCCATAATACTTTATCCCGCCCTTACGACTTAGCTTTAGATTTGTTCGCGCAATATCTGATTAGAGTGTTCCGGAATTCAAACATTTTCAAAGGAACTTTGCTGATTAGCCTCATTTGCTCACTTGAAACATCCTGCTGTTTTTCTTTATCAGAGTCAACTCAAGGTAATCTCTGTAAGGACTGCCCCAGTAAAACCAATTACTTAGCCAACGCCCATTTTTGGTCAGGTCGTTTGGTGAGTAGGGTGTGCACTGTCGTTGGTTGGGGGCGTGTCACATGGCATGTGTTAAAGTTCATTTAAAATCCATCAGAGGCGAGTCGTAAAAACCTTCGGGCTGGCTGGTGACAATTTTTTCGCACTCATGCATAACAGGAAAATAAGGTTAATGTGGAAATTATGAATGCGCAGCAGCGGCAGGACGAGAATGAGAATAACTGAGCGAGAACGCAGCACAACCGCCAGCTCTGCCAAATGAGCAGAAGCAGCCGTCGCCAGGGCCATGGAAAAGATGACGACGACGAGGACATTTGTGACCAAGTAAAATGAAAGTGCTGCCTGCAGAGAGAGGGAGAGAGAGTGCGGGGTAAGGAGAATGTATGTGCACTGGTAATGCATTCATATGCCATTGTTGGGCCAGCGCGCAAAAACAAAAACCTTGCAGCTGCAACACGACCACCCGCTCGCCCATAGCCGCACACGCATAAAATATTACAACGCTGCGTGGCACGCCCCAGAGTTGCATTTGACAGCCGCAAGTGGTTGTCATTAGGCGAAGCTTGCCACAAGCAGTAACAAAACGAACATTTAAATGCACAGCACTTGGCTAGAGACGCGGAGAACGTAGGGCTTACTTCGCCCCGAAATTACGTCTATCAAGTGGGCGGTTAGCGTTGATCGTTTTGTGGCACTTTGGCGATGCATTTACCCCATGCCAGGAACCCCAAACAACTGCTACTCCAATCTCTTTGGGCTACTTCATTTTGAAGACATTTTGTTAAGAGCTGCTTATGCTGATTTTTTCTATGCGACGTGCCGAAAATGCAAACATTTTCCATTAGGGCAACACTGGCTAAGTGGAGGGTTGGGTATGCCCCAAAGATGCGCAGTGTTGCATAAGGTACCAAGTTTGAATTGCAGACAATAAGCTAATGAGCTAAGCCACAAAATTAACACTGTGTGGAATATTAAAAATATTTTTAAAAAAAATCTAAAACTGTTGAAGAATATCAAATTTTAGTTGACAAATATATGAAAAAGTAAAAGGATAAATTTTCTGAAGCTTGTTAGGAGAGACTGTCTTTACTGGTTATATAGCTTTTAAAAGAATTGTCTAGTAGCATAATTCATATTATTTTCTGGAAGATAATTCATCAGAATAAGAATTTAACATCAAAATATCTAATGTACATATGAGGATTCACTTTTGACATGACGTCAAGAGACTCATGCAGAACACACACATATGTACATATGTATATGTACACAACTATACGAAGATATATATATTTCTATATATTTATGGAGTGCGCCCACCAAGTTGCCTTTCAAATCCCCAACAAGTTAAGAAATTATGAATTCTGAATTTTGTCAAGATTCCATGCCATAACTGTCGACTGTGCCTACTTAATATAATTTGAATAAAAGTAATATGCAAATGGGCACAAGAGGATGGAGGAGTAGAGAGAAAATTGGGGAGAGGAAATTGTGAGTAGAGGAAACAAACAGCAAAAGAACCGATGTCAGACGTAATATTTTCAGTTGTCGCATTTCCGACAACAACAACAACAACAACAACAACAACAAAATCAACAACAACAACGGCGACGACGACATTTCGACTACCAAAAATGCATATGCAAATCTGGAAGAGTGTGGATCTGAGTGAGGGGAGCAGCAAGTACTTATAAGTAACTGAAATTGTAGTATGTGTGCCACATAAGGCGTGTGTGTGGGTGTGTGTGTGTGTGCGTGTGTGGAAATTATGTGAGGCGCGTGTCAAGTGCCGACAACACAAAACTTCTTGGCGGTCTTCAGATACACGCTTCTCGCTTCTCGTCCGCGCTCAACTGCAATTTCATTGTGAATTAAATTGTAATGAGGCGCATGCGGAAAAATATGAAAATGTGAAGCAGCAAGCACCAAATACATATATACATATAAACCCATATATATAGGCGAGTGTGTGGGGTGAATTTTGGAATAGCTTCACAGAAATGGCAATTAACAGTTATGTTTGCTGTTCCAACACGTTGCAGACAGTTTTAATGACTCCGCGGCGCAAAACTATTTTTAGACGTTTTTCGATGAAGTGCCGGAAAAAGCGCCAACAGAGGCCATGGCCAACATCCATGTCAGTGCACAGGAAGCGACTACTCCGCGTCAGTCGCGCTGTCTCGTCTGAATGGCCGGCGGGCTGGGCCTGACCAAACGTTTTGCTCGCCTAATTGGCTGCAGCGGAAGTTCACGTAATTTCAATTCAAGGCGAATCACTGTGCTGCAGCACTCCACGTTGCTCCAATACAAGTTAAATTGCATGGAAGATCATCGATATCAACCATTGACCATGTTTAAGTCGCCTGCGTGTCACGACTTGTTCATATACATTTACATAATGATGCAGTCTAGTCGTTGGCTTTGGCCTTTGAATCAGGGGACATGTGCAAGGGCACAGGTGGAATGAGCTATGAAATGCACTATTATCATAGAGTAAGTAAAAAGCTTGGGAAGAGTTTTTTTGAAAGGCATCCCGAATTGCTCGTTTAGACTGTGGTTTAAGTTCTCCTCTGTTATATCATCCTACAAGCTCTACGCTCTGCTTTAAAGGGAGAAGAAGAGCTTGAGAAACATGCATTTTTTCTGTAAGACATACCACTAGGAAATTCAGTTCCATCAGACATGTGTTTCTCTTTCTAACGAATGTTCTTGTAAAAGTCTACGAACTTTTAGAAAATACAAGCGAAATTTAAATGAAAGTGTGCTGTTCGGGTTCAAGATAATTTTCAACAATTAACTTGAAAGGTTTTTGTTAATTTATAATGAGTTGTTTGCTTTTGGTATTAAATATTGTTTTTATGTAAAGATTCAAATTGTTTACAAATTTAAACTTGCCCTTAGCACAGTCTGTAAAGACAATAATTCAAAGTATTTATTTTTCCAGCCACAAGACCTCAAATGAAAGTGTATTTAAAACATTTTTAAACAATTTGGAGCATTTGCCAGTGTAATTGGTGCTGGGAATTACAAATTACTGGGATGTGCTTTAAATAAATCGAAAGGCACACCCTATCAATTACGTGCCAAGGCTATGGACAGCAAAAATGTACAGGCTATTCCTTCGTATTGCTTGGGCATTTTGTGCGCTCGTGTGCAATTGGAGAAGCTTTCATGGATTAAACGGCTTTCTTAATTGAGTGCTCATTTTCCGGTTAGGAAGTTTTTATGCCGAGAAAATAAATTACACACATGAGTGCAATTTGGTGCTCGTCGCTGCCAAAGGACATTCAACGTTGCGAAGTTGTCAGTGCAAGCAGGCAGCAGGCACTGGTGCATTAACCTGGGTCAACTGAACAATCAGCTCATAATAGCGTTAATCAAAAAGTTACACACAGCTGCACAACTGCAACTGTTGTTGCTGCAATGCCAATGTTGCTGATGCAGCAGCAACTGCAACAGCAGCAACAGTAGCCGGCAGCCTGGCAACCTGCCGTTTGGTCAGATTGAACGTTTAACGATGATGCCGAAGATGTTGCCTGACATGGAGTTCAATGGCTCTGCAATGGGTTCTGTTGCTCTTGCTGTTGCTGCTGCTGTCTCTGGCAACGGCTCGTGGCCATGGTCACCAGGGAAATTAGTAATACGACAAGTGCAGCGACTGCTCGCTGTGCTACCAAGCGCTCACACCCCACTCCTTTGGACAAATGAGTTGCATGTTGCCATCGACGCACACACAAATTTTTCCATTTTACTTATTCTTTTTGTTCTGGTCGACATCTTCAGCTCGTTGTCTCTATAAATTTCGCCTCTCTCTGATCGTCCTGGCCTGGCGCCTGGCCAGTAATTGAAATGGCGTAACGACAAAAATTGAAGCGAATTTTCTACAATTTTTTACACTTTGCTTTTCTTCCACGCCCTGAAACTCTAATGAAAAAGTTAAAGAGTCAGCTCACAAAATACATATAGAATAGAGTATATATATATAGAGTTAGTGTAGAAGCAAAGTTGTGTGTACTAGAAAGTTTTTGCGCGCGCACAAGTAAAAAGTTAATATTGATAAATTGATTAAAAGTTTAATAATTGTACATTTTGTTTTTGGCCTTTCGGTGTGCGCCGTGCGCCGTGCGCTGCCACCCTTAGTGCCTGATTAGTTTTTTGACGCTCCTGTATGCGTCCCGGAATCTAGGGACACTATCAGAACTTATTATCTCGGCGCACAAAAAGTTGGCTTAGCTCGCAAAATTAAAAATTAATTGCCAGACTGCAACTTATGCCATTTTGTTGCTATTGTTGCTGTAGCTATTGTTTTCATTGTTATCGTGATTGTTGCGTGTGGCTTACTTGGTTCGTGTTTGCCAATTGGCCATATTTAACATGTTGGAATATTTTTTCATGGCAATCAAGTGAAATTCCAGAAGTTACTCTAGAACTTACATTAGAGTAGTTTGGATGCAGATATTGTGGAAAATATAGATGCCAAATCATCTCACTATAAAGGGGAACAATCGATTGATAATTAAGTTTTTTAAAAACAACTTTATTTATATATAAAAAAAACTTCTTACAATTTAGTTTACCGAATATGTGAAAGCTTTATCGGTTAGACCTTTGACTGAGATACATTTATATTATTTTCTGTGTTTACTAAAATGTTGTTGCCTTTATATCGTTCACAAATATTTTTGTATAATTACTTAGCCTGACTTCCTGTTTTTCCTAGTCGCTTTTAAATATATATATATATATCTAGCAGAAGTATTGTTTATCTATGTCATTATATTACCCTACACCATTCCTTATTCTCTTAAATAAAGATTTGATTTTGACAGCCGCTTAAGTATCAAAATCTTATTGACTTAACATAAGAGTATTATCAATTTGTTGCCCTTCGTCTAAACTTTTTTCTCACTGTTTGGTGTTTAGAATGAATTTTCAATTGTAAACACACTGAAATTTGAAGTGTTAAAGTGCCTGGTTTTATGGTGTGTAAAGCACTTGAGAGCTATTAACCATTGAAATGTAATTATGCATGTCATTCGTACATCAACTTGTAAATTCTACGGCACTTCCATTACTTACACTACACGGCATAGTATAGGCGCTCATTAAAAATTAAGTCACGCCCGAGGAATACTTACTGGCAAATGCCACGTGAAGAAGATTCCAACTTCGACTGGCACTCCATTGCAAAGGAGAAGCGCGCACACAAATCACAATACGAAAGAAGTTTTGGTAAAACTTTGCAAACAGCAGAAGAACTATATGAAGACATGTTGGCAAATAGTTGGCGACAGGGCCAACAAAATTGCGCGAAACGAGCACAAGAAATCAGCATGACAATTATAATGATAATGAGCGTGGTAAAAGAATGATGCTAGCATCTGGGGGCTGGGGTGGCGGGCGGTCGATCTTGATGAAAATGTCATTAAATGACAGCATGGAATTTGCCAGACTACCGAATGCAGCACCAACAGCTCAGTCCTCGCTCAGTTTTCACTCAGCACCAAGTTGGCAACGTCATCATCTACTGTACCCTGCCCCATCACCCTCCCACCAACTATCCACGCCCGTGTCAAACTTGTGCTTCTCAACGTTGGCAGCTACATTGAATGCAATTAAAAAAGTTTTACTTGGCCGTTGTTATACCCTTAATATAGGGTATTCTAATTATGTCGCGAAATATGCTGCGCATTGTAAGCGACAGCTGCGAGCTTATAAGGTTTATATTTTGTCAGCATTAACAGACAATTAAGTTATATTAAATTGCTTTTATTGCAAAGATCGGTCTATAGTTTTTTTGATTGACAATTATCAATTTCCCAATATAAGGTTCTAATAATCTCCCAACATTTGTGGTACTTTCATTAGCAAAAACGGCTTTGGCGTTTTTATGAAAATTATTATTTTATTATTATACGAAAATTTATATTTTGCTTAATTTTAGAAAAAAGTCAAAAAAAAGTTTTCTAATCTTATAGGAATTTCTTTTAAATTTTGTTAGTGTTTTTTTTTTTTTTTAGAGTTTGAGCAAAGGCAAATCTTTTGTAAATTTTAAAAATAGTGCCTTGTTTCTAATGAACTTCCTGCTTTTTGCCTGCTAGGGTATTTAAGCTTTCCCAGCACAAAGTTAACTTTAAAGTTTTTTATTTTTGTATACACACATATTTTTGTTGATGGGTGGCATTGTTTTCTGTCCTGACCCCGGTTAATGCTTTATTTTAGCCCAGGGTTAAGTGGTTACTTGCTGCGCGGCACGTTTGCTTGACTTTTTTTCCTTCTCGTTGTAAAATGTGGGGAGAATGTTATAATTAAATTAATTAACAGGAAAATAAGTTGCTTAACAGTTGTCGTAGCTGTCGCTGATGCTGTTATTGTTGATGCTGCAGGTGCGGATTTGCATGTGTGTGTGTGTGAGTGTGTTTGTGTGTGTCTGTCTGTTTAACTATCTGTCATCAACTGCCAACTTTATGAATGCAAGTTAGTTTGTCGCAGAGCAAATAGGCTCTCCATGATTTGCGATATTGCCAACAGGCAAATTACGTTGTACTTTACTGCAAGAGTATGCATATAGTATTTATATATATATGACCTCTTATTGTAAGTGCATCTTAAGATAATTGGACTGATACTGATAAACATACAATTAGTAAGATCATATAATTAAATTTACGTTGATGACGAGGTTTAAGTCAATCAAATGATGTCTCATTGAATCGAATGTTTGTGCTCAGTGAAATAACTTTCATAGAGCACAAAGAATTTTCGAAATAATTTTGTAAAGTCAATCAGTTTTTAGCATTCTGTTCAAGAGGGAGTTGAGAAACTAAAGTAATATTCACATATCCAGTTTAGACTCTATAGTTCCTGACGAGGAATCCAATTAAATCTAGGCATTATTTGCTCTTTAGATGCATACTGATAAAAAACAGAAAGAACTTCAACTTTTTGCCAGCATTATAGTCGTTTTTCATAGCATCCAACTAAAACGATCTGAATTCGAAACGCTGGTGTCATTTTTAATGCTCTAACAAATTGTACCATATAAATTCCGCAGAAATGCAGCTATATTATACACACATTTGGTCATCTATTTTATTGGACACTTAATTGAGCCCATTAATACCAATGTGTATGTGTTTATGTGTTGTGGTCTGTGTCAGAGCCAAAACTACGACTGGCAGATAGGGCCATCATTCGAAGCGCTTTCAATTGCTGCAGTCAAGCCCCATTTTAGCCCACGCTTGCTGCTTTTTATTGCCCAAGCGCGTATTTGCTGGCCGTGTCTCAGTTGGTCCAGTTAAGAGCTGCAGGCTAGTTAATGGCGAGGCGTTTACAGTGCTCACATTAAAATAATAAACACTGCGACAGCCATAACTTTTTTTGTCTTTTTGTTTTAGTGTTGACCATTAAACATAAATCAGCCTTTGCCTTTAGCAAACGCAACAAGAGCTTCCACTCAAGCCGCACTTTTGGCTACTTTTACTTTGAGCTCTCCCAACTGCCAACTGTCAGGAGCAAAAGTCCAAAGCTTACCGCAGTTGTCCCTCCTCCTTCTGCATGGCTGTCTTCATTGCCATCGTTTGTGTCACTTTCGGCGGCAGCAAACGCTAATGATCTGCACCAGAGGCGCCCACGTACCAGACTCTTCCTCTATCTGCTACCCGGGCCACCTTCTCATTTTTGTTGTCGCCTAAACTTTTTCGTTGGCTTTCAGTTGTTGCAGCCTTCCGGGCAAAACGCTCACGTGTTCAACTAACTGATGCTTATTCGACGTTGCCTAAGTCAAATCTCACTCAAGTCATCCTCTTCTTCTTTCTCTGCCTTCCTAATGCTACATTCGGGTAGGCTACTCGTTGATGATCCTACGTTCAATGCAATTTTCAGATGTGCCAGCAACTAAGTGCTGATTATATAAGTGGTGTGCTTTAAGTGTGCCTCCTTAAAGGTTTTATCTTCAAAACGTACTCAATTCTTTATTTTTTCCAAATTGAACCGAAGATAAGATATAAGATATCGGTTACATAAGACGGCGTATAATGTATATGGCAAGCTAAATTTATCGTATTAATTTTCCGTAGCATATGAGCATACAGCACGAAAAGCACACTTAGCAATGTTTGATTATAGAGATGCATGGGTTCACCAAAATACACGCATGTGGGTGAAAACTGGGTGGAAATCTGTAAATTTAAATTATTTGATTGAAGAAAATTTGGCAAGTGAAATCGATTTGAAATAAAAATATAAACCTAAGCTGATTCGTATTAAAGGTGGATCATTTATATATGATATATATGCACCACTGCATAGAGCAAAGACAATAAAATTATAAATTACCTTTGAACAGAATTATAATTCAATCAGTTCCATTGATTTTAAACAATATAATACATAAATTTGCAATGTGTGTTATAAAATGTTTCAGTGATAGCAATTTATTTAGTATATGCACCTGCGTATATTAAAATGTTTCAAAATGTATATATCAATACATGAATATATGTATGTTATATATGAAAATAATATCTCTATTTCAAAATAAATCAGCTTCTTATTATTACTAATTTAGACACTGTTCGAAATATTTAAAAGAAAATGGTTCTAAGTTGCAACCCTTAGCAACGTGGCCAGTTATTTGTATTGAAATATCTGTGTAATTGATACATCTGTTGTAGCCATCATTTATCATGGTGACAGGCCTAAGAGCATAACCCATTACAATGGAGACTTAACACGCGCAGTAAAGCAGCAACTGTTGGGCCAACCCTCGATGCCAAAGTCGTCATTTTGAGCGCAGCCATCAGCAGCAGCCTCTGACAGCAGCCCACGCATGCCGCTCACTTTGTACAAATCAGCGCACGTCATCAGGCAGCCCAAGCATCTTCCCCAACCCCCTCACTACATCAAAACATATCGCCACCCTGCAGCTCCAACTGCCAGAGTCAGTTTGCCGCATCGCGAACCCAGCCTAGCTGGGCTTGAAACAAATGTCTTCCGTCTTGCCAGCTTCCGTTGTGCCCCGTTCTGTTCGAGCTCGTTTTCCTGGCCTGGTACCTTGTGTTTTGGTTTGGCGCAAATCCGTCGCACAGTTTCTTTAGTCTACGTTTTGTAGCTTTCTTTTACGTTTGGGATTCTTTTGCTGTATACCCTGTATTTATAAGGTGCGCAGAAATGGGTTGAGTTGTGTATGACTCGGATAGTTAACATCTCGCTTAATCATATAAAGTAACATATATAATATTCTTTTTTTTTCGATTTTTTTTTTTAATTCTTATAATAAGATTATATTCTTATTATTATTTTCTTTATCATTATTATTTTTTTAATATTATATAAATATTAATAGCATAATTTCGTTATTATTCACTATATTATAATTTTTTTAGTATTATAATAATATTATTGTTATAATTACTATTAATTTTATGATCGGCATAAAATCTGAAATATTTTCCAATATTCAAAACATAAGTTTTAAGCTATTTTCCTTACTATTTTCTTGAGGTTTTGAGACAAAATGAAAATAATATCTTAACTCCCACAGAGTATTACCTGGCTTAACACTTCCACAACTATTTCATGCTTGTGATTTTGGCTTTGTTTTTTTTTTTGTTTTGGTTGTTTTTGCTGCCCAGATTTATCGCCTTTTATTCATCATTGTCAGTCAGGCGTTGTTTTTGCGGCGACGACGTGAAACCGCGCCGAGAGCTCTGCCATTGCCGCATTGTCAACGGGGCGGCAATGGAAAAGGGGAACATGCTAAGGGGGGCACAGTGGCAACGCAATTTGCCGCCACGTCGAAGGCCTTCAAAGATGTCTCTCGAAACATGGTAACGTTAACGCGTTGCGAAATCTTTCACTTGAGCCCAGGAGGCGCCTTCTGTTTTGATGAATTATTGGTACGCATGTCGCACTGACAATCGGCAAATCAGCTAAGCTTTTCAATATGGCCGACACAAGTGTGTGTGTGTGTGTGCCTACGTGTGCGTGTATCTGTGTGTGACTGATGATTTCTGAAAGGACGTCAGTTGGCGCCGTAAACAGTTGTGAAACGTTGTGGCTACCTCTTGGTAGCATCTCGTTTTAGAGCAGATTAGATTTAAAAGTCATTTACGAGTTTTGACCTAAGCCGCTTAGAATGTTGTACGGTCCATGTGTTTGTCATCAGAGTATGCATTACCAAGACTATATATATATAAATATATATGTGAGGGCTACGTCTGGTCTGGTGAATGTGTCATTACATTAATTTGCGGGCTTATGTCCTGGAACGCTGTTAATGAAATGCTCTTAGTCCCTGGGAAAGCACTTCATGAAAACGTTTTACAATTTGCTTGTCGGAAATGAGAGGATGCCATTTGCACTGCTTAAAGCTTAGTGTGGGTGGCATTATAAAAGAATAGTTGTTCCAGTAATTGAGTTTGTTTGTTTGCGGCCAAAACTGGGTCGACAACAGCACATAAACTCTTTATTGACGCAGAAACATGCTCAACTCATTTGCAATGTTACAATTCCATTTAAAGAGGCATTTTCTAATTGCATAATATTTGTATCCAAGAATAAATGTAGTGCTGTAGAAAACCGCAGGTACTTTCTGAAAAAATTCGTTTTGTTTCAATTTTCAAGAGTCTACCTTAAATTTATAGTATTAATCGATTGTGGTCATCAGAATTTGGATGGATTCTTTTTGGTATTTCAATTGTACGATAATAAAATAAATTTTATGTTTATTTTGCAAATCGAACATTTAAATTCCTAAAAAAAAAATCGTTAGTTCAGTTTTATTATATCTTGAACACATTAAGGGCCTTGGCAAAAAGGGGAATTGCATGGCTTGTAAGGCAAGAAGTGCTGTCATAATTTACAGCTCGTTAGCTTTTATGGATGAATGCTTTTCATATATTTGACAGCCATCGCTGGTGACAGCTTTTCACTTTTCACCTCTTCGGACCGGTCAAGGCTGTTGTTGTGCCCACTCGCCGACTCCTTTGGACGGCGCAGCTGCATAAAATGCTGTCGCCTTGACGGGGCCATGCTGAAAGGCATTAACGTGGGCATCGTTATGGCCTTCGGCCACTTTGAAGTTGGCCATCGTTGTCTCAATGGCCAAAAAAGCGCTGACATTTTGTCTGTGGCTCTGGTAAAGGCTTCTACTGCCACTGACCCTACCGTTTATGGTGCGGTAGGCAGGCCAAAGCATTTTAGAATTTTAATGTGCCGCCTTCTGCCTTTTATGGCTGCACAATTGACAACAACAGCAGCAGAGGCAGCAGCAGCAGCAGCAGCACTGGCAGCTGCCAACTGTTCAAGCTCAACCAGACTTGACCATTGCGAGCCGCAACGGTTCACAATCAAAAGATACTTTGCTGTGGCTAAGGACCATCCATGTGCTACTGTTAACATGCACATGACGTTTGTCTTTGGACGTTAATCTCATTAAATAAGCAATGTGGTGCAGAACGAGGTGCCCCTTGTATGTGTGCGTGTGCAAAATTGTCAGATTCGTTGAAGTACAATGGGACAAACTAGAACTATATTCGCAAATTTTTGTCAGTTGTCCGTATCTCAATAAACTGTTTAAAATATCTCAATAAACTGTTAAAATATTATAAGTAATGTAGATGTTAATATAATAACACAAATAATAATAACAAAAAAGTTATTAAACTAATTCGTTTCTAAATTTATGTTGCATAATTGTCAATTTTAGCCCATTGTAGCTCATTTTAGGCCTTGCCCTAGCTTGTGGTTCCGCTTTTAATGCAAATGCAAATGCAAAAGCGCATTAAGAGCGGCACAAACGAACACAGGCCGCAAAGTAAGCTGCCGCCTCCTGAGTGGTAGGCAGGCAGGCTGGAAGGCAGAGCAAGTATCCAGACCAGAGAGTGAAGCTCGCAGTAACAGTATCTGGAGAAAGGAGCAGTTAGTGGGCTGGAGCATGCATACTATGAGATGCAATGTGAATCATTTATGACATGCGTGCATACAGTTTGCAGTTAGCAGTCGGCAGTTGGTATTGGTGGGCTGTTGCTCGCTTTGTGTCTGGGTAAATGTTGAGCTATCGATTAGTTTGCTGCCAAATTGCCAAAGCCGCACATTTGCTGTTGCAGCAGCCAGATCCTTGTACTGTTCGAAGGGGACGTGCAGGCAACTGCAAAAGCAGCTAAAAGCCTCAATTGACCTCGAAAACTTGGCAGCATTTGCATTTTCGTGTGCCATTTATCCTGCGGCCGTATGGTATATTGGTAATTCTATTTAGGATGAGTTTAATTGATGAATTACTGTTGCGTTTTGGGGTGGTAATACGAGGCTGCCACTAAAATGTATCTGCCAGATACTCTGCACATGTTAATGTATACGTATCTATGTCTGCTGATGTTGCTGCTGCTGACGTGCCAGCGACTTTTGTGGTCTCGCTTCAACCAAATTGTATGCTTATAATGCCAATGTACTGAGATAATACAGCAGCTGACGGCGCACTCAGCCGTGTGCACCTGAATCATCACATTTCAATTATACAACATAAGCTGTCAAAATGCAGCAAATAATTGTAGATACATTTTGTATCCGCATCCGCCTGTCTGCGCTTTTGTATCTGCCACTGTGTGCGTGTGTTGTGTATGTCTGTGCTGTTTACTTGTGCTTGTCTCTGGCTCATTTCACTTGTAGCCTCATATTATAGATATTCTCAAGCAAATATCGGTTAAGCACAAATGTTAAATTTTCCGTCAACCTCAAGATACATTTCGAACCAGAACTTGGATAATTATGTATTTAAATGTGAACATAATTACGTGTGCAAGAGTTGAAGATTAAATTTCGGAGATGTGAAAAACATTGCAATAATGTTTAAATGGTAGAAACAAGAATTTTTTGCTACATAACTATGTTCAAATTAAATTTACATTTACAATATACTTATATGCTTGGTTCCCAGAAAATACAGAAGCATTAGGATTCATATTTTATACATCTTCTCTTTAATTCAAAGAATAGAATAAATAAATGAAAAGAATAGATATCTCTTTTAGTAATTTATTGTGCTTCGTCTCGCTTAAAATTAAGCATACTCCGATTAATATTATTAAATAGGTTTACTTGGAATGCACACACATAGCATTAAAGTTGGGTACTGCATGAAAAATAATTCTAGAATTGTGTAATACTTATCCAGAGAATAAATAGCCCCGTATTCATTAAAGGTGTAATAATAATGAAACCTCGACTGGATCTGTCATGACCATCTGTTTAACTAAGACTCTTAAAGCCGTCAGTCCCTATTTCAATCCCCATTTTTTTACTTCAACTTTGTATCCTATTAAGTTTTCTATTGTTTGAAAAATAGGCGTTAATACTTTTCAGCAATATTATACACAAATATGTACGAACAGGGTATTCTTTAGCACAACAAGCTCGGTATTACCATTATGACTTGTTTAACATGTGCTTGGTATATGTTATTGTTAGCAAGTTTGGTTACAGTCTTCACCGCAATTGGCCTTCGGGTTGGGGTTCGCGTTAAAGCACTAAAGCAGCTGGCAAGAAGAGCGCAACTAAATCGCACATGTCAACGCCAGCGGACACCATGCAGCAGCCCAGACACAATCACACCCGAGCTGGGCAGCCCAGCTCAGCCCAGAACCACCCAGCTCCGCCCGGTTCTATGGCAAGACGCCGCTGAGGCCATCGACAATGAAATACACATACAGTTGCATTTGCTATCCGTCTTCACTGTTGACTTATTTGCTTTGAGATAAACGCCAAGTTGATTTATACAACCCACCGACAATTCATTCAACCATTTGCACCAACAGCAGTCATTCACTCGAGCACTCACTCACACATACAAACAGGCATTCATTCATTCATTCATACAAACATGCAGTCAAGCGTACAAAATTCATGTTTGTTTGTTTCTTTATTCATTGAGGAAGCAGCCGGGCGGGTGGTCGGACGGTCGGTCTGTGGATGCCTTTTGGCGATGCGCGAGGTCCAGACCTTCAGCGTCAGCTCCTACGGTAGCTGCAGATACTTATCGCTCAGCCAACTAACAAACTAGCAAACAATTGAAGCCAAACCGGCCGAGAAACTGGCCTTATACGTCTGGGCCACGTCGTCAGTCAGCCAGTCAGTCAGTCTGCAATCAATCCGCATCGAGAGAGTCGGAAATTATTCAGGCGTTGCCTCAAGTTGCATTTGAATGTGGCCTTTTTATACCTCGAGACTCGAGTGCAGGCACAGGCCAAATAGTGTAGATGGCGCCGACAGACAACTTGTCTACGGCGCCGGCCCCTCTGCGATTGGAGGTCAGAGGGCGCAAATTAGACGATGATAAGGAAGTCGATCTCTGCTTTGGCTACTCGACTTTGCGTGTCTTACTTTGCAGACAGCCCATAAGCTGCCCACTAGTCGTTGTTCCTCCATGTTCAATTAAATCAGTTTGATGGCCTGATTAAAACGCTAGAAAAATTTGGCTATTTCCTTTGTACTGTGAAAATTGATTTGCCTATTTAATGTATACCACGTGGTTGTTTACTTTTCCGACTTGCAGCTGTTGAATTTTTGGCTGCGATAGAAATTTGGTGGGTAATTTGTATAACCTTTGTATTGATTGTTGATTGATTGATTATGATAAATGCGACTTATCTTTGGGGTGACTATGGCAAAATACTCTTTCTTACCAAGCAATTGAACCTCAATCGAAACATATTTTACGGTGAAAAACATGTATAAAAAGAATCTACTTCGAAAAATAAAGTTATTAAATAGAATAATTTAATTTGAAATTGGATAAAACAAGAAAAACATAGGCTTTAACCAAAATTTAGGTTCCTTGGATGTGAAAAACGAGGTCTGCGCACCGAAACTTCAGGGTGGCATGGGTCAAAAGGGTCAAACTGACCCATCGAACAATTTTTCGACCAAATGGAGTAGTCAAGATTTCAAAAAATGATAAACGCAATGTAACTATTTTTTTCTTGAAATGTTCCACAGTTTTATTTTGCTTATCTTCTTTTTCTATACATTTTTCTTTTATGGCAGTACGTTGTATAATCAGTTACGCATCTTATCGTCAAAGTAACATACCCTTAAGCAAGAGAAAATCAAAACCAAGTCGACTCATTGGCTCGTATTCAATTTGTTCACTTCTATTCCGAGTTCTATGTGCATAAATTGCTAATTGGCCCCACTTTATGTGAATAAACTAACAAAGTATGTTATACTATATACTATACTTCAATTGAATTCAATCGCTACTCGTACACATATAATCTTATATATATGTATATATAGAACATATACACTTGGCTTAATTTAACATACGCATGTTTATGTAATGTGTAGGGCAACGGGACAGCGGCTGAATAATGTCGGCTTGGCTTGTGTGTTTAATGGCAATTAATCAGCGGAACTGTCCGCGCCCGAACATGCGTAAACACCAACAAACACACACACACACACACACACACACACACACACACACACACACACACACACACACACACACACACACACACACACACACACACACACACACACACACACACACACACACACACACACACACACACACACACACACACACACACACACACACACACACACACACACACACACACACACACATACACACCCAGCTACAAAGTGGTAGATGGGCCCTTGAAAACGGGCTGTTCAGCTGCACGCAGCTGCACGGCCGACCCTAAAAATGTTTTGCTGTAATTAACTTAGATAAACATAAAGCCGACCATGGGACATTAGCCTTTGTCGCACATTGGGCTAAGGCACGGCCTCATGGCCAAAGACATGCGTTTGGTTGGCTACTGAAGGAACCACCCACAAATGTTTGAGTGGAAATGGAGATGAAAGGGGCGAATCGTTTGCCAGTTTTAACCATTTTCCAACTTGCCTACAACACTTGCCAGATGCAGTTGAGAAACAGCTTGTGCAAATAAATCATAATTAGGTGTGTAAACAGACAACACAAGTGTGTGTGTGTGTGTGTGTATGTGTATGTGTATGTGTGTGTGCGTGTGTGTGTGTGTGTGTATGTGAGTGAAGTACGAGTGTGAGCAAAGGCGATTACATTAATCGTCCATTCAGCTCCCTAATAGCCTTTATTCGTAGACTGAACTACAAAGTTGTTTACTTATAGAGCATAATATATTATTAGCTCTCGCTTTTTAATCATTAAATTGAGAGCCCTGTTTATAATTTATCTATTAAAAATTACTGTAATACTATTTGAGAAATACCATTGGATAACTTAAAATTGTTCAGAATTAATAAAGGCTACACAATTTTATGTATATGTAGACTTTTATATTATACCAAATATAGAAAAAATAAATAATAATAGTGAAAAGTGCATGCTCTGGTTAAATGTATAAAGAAATACTTTTTATGCAAATAAACCTCAGCACTTTCAACAACTTGCCTCGAAAGCTTTCTTATATTTATTTTTATTTTGCACTCCCAGCACGCATCCTAGAGTGTTTCATTGCATTCCCAACGTCTGGTCATTATTCCCATAATATGATTCCATTGACACTGTCCATATTGTCCATATTCTGTTATTCTCATAGCTCTAATTACAGCAGCTTTCACTGTTAATCCATTTTAGAGGGTATTATAAGCTTATCACAAGGTTTGTAACATATAGAAAAGAACATCTTCATGCCAAAGAACTAGTCAGATTTATCAAAAAATTTACTTAAAGATACCTATGTGACGAAATCGGATGTATCGGATTCCAGTATTATATTGCTTTCAAAAGAATCTATCTTTAGTCATAAATGCAATTGTTGTGTTTATAGAGAGAAGATGTTTATCAAAAAATTTTTTTAATAAATAACTTTGCATGTTCTAAGTGAGGAAAGGGTATTTAATCTGTGACATACCTACGGCAGCAAAGTTCTTCTTTTTTCTACTTTCCTTTACTGTTGTTATTATTGGTCGTATTGCTGTGGCATTCGTGTGTGCTCTTCTTTTAATTTGTCTTGTTTAATGATGCGTAAATTGCTAGACAGCTCTTTATGGACGCCATCGTTCTAGGCGTAGGCGTATGCGAAGTCGGATCAGTCTCTAGGCGTCGAGGGTCGAGGTCAACGTTGCGTGGCTCATTGCGGTCGTTCATATCTTAAGCTCCGTCCGTTGACTGCTGACTTTTTACGGGGCCTCAAACATTCCATTTTATGTAAACAGCCCATTCAGCCAATGTGCATAATTGATTTCTTACCTCTTTCTGGAGAATACTTACTCGTAATTATAGCTCACAATTGATGTTACCATTTACCTGGCCTGCGTTTGTTGTGGCTCTTTTTATTGTACAACCTCCCCCATTGTGTGGTAAATTATAGGGTTTATGCGCCGTGTCTGGGCGCTTTGAGTGTCGGCAAAAAAGGGCGTGTGCCCCGTTGCTCGGAATCTTTTAATTGGCCTATCGCAGTGATTTTCGATGCCAGTTGTTTTTTTTTTACCTGTCATTTCTAATGAGCTGTCGGTGGTATACTTGTAAGGTATGCTGTGTACTTCTAAGTTCTATTACTGTATCTTATGTGTGTGCTTTGACCTTTACTAACAAGATATTGGTGTTTCTTTCTTTACAGGTATGTAAAAAGCGACAGACTTCAAGCTGGAAATATTTGAATAGGCTAAGTATTTAGTAGTACTTGAAAACCGATTGGACTGTAAGACTATTTTACATCTTTCTCCTTTACAAATTAGTTTAATTAGATCCAAGGCCATAATTTAGTTCATTTTAATTTAAATTGATTCTCAGAATCGGTTAGCAATTGAGACTAAAACCGATTTATGACAAGCAGAGATAATTTAAGGCGAATAGCAAACAATCGATAATATGAACAATAATGTCGATAGCTGATGGACAGAACTGCTAGAAAAAATCAATAGTTAAACAACAATCGATTGTTACAGCCCGAAAATATTCCATCGATTTTGATTGAGGTATAAAAACTGATATCTTATGCTTATCATTTATATCATCTTATGAAACCATATTCTTTTTATAAAGAAGATCAACTCTTTGCACATTATAAGTATTTGAGTAACGAACCATTTGAAGCTGTTGAGTTTTGGTTGTCGGATCGCATTTCATAGGTGAAGAGCTAAACCGCTTCTCAAATGGCTTTGGTCCATCGCAACGCAGGTATGGTGGTTAACCTTCTGGCGTAACTGCACCTTATGCTGCAATTTATTTCAAGAGCTTATCAAGTTAAAGTTTGGCGGGATCTTTCATTTCAGTAGCGCACGTAGCGAGCGCTTTTTGTGGCAGCTTAACCTTTTTGGACGTCATGAAAAGTTGACTCCGTACCAACAACGGCAACTGCGCGGCGCTCGGTGCGTGGTACGAGTGCTTTTTAGCACTGACTGTTGTCGCCATTTGCGTTAAATGCGGCAACAACGACAACAAGGTACAACAAACACAACTGCGTAATAGAGTCGGTTAGTTGAACTGGGGCGCTTTTTTGGTTTGGGCGAGAGTTGAGGGTTCAGGCTACTTCAGCTTTTACCCTCCCACAATTGGCTGTGTCCTCCTCTCACTGTGTGTGTAAGCGAGCGCTGAATTAAGTCTTTCGAACAGTCAGCGATGCAACAATGGAATGCTCTGCTATCTGCTGGCTGCACAATGTTAGAGTTGCACTTAACTTCAGACACAGGAAAGCTGAGCTCTGCATCGTGGCACAATAAGCACAAGGACAACGGCAATGACAACGACAACAACAACAGCAACAACAACAACAACAACAACAACAACAACAACAACAACAACAACAACAACAACAACAACGATAACTGTTAAGCATTGGCAATGGTGTGTGGCTGACAAAAACAAAAGTCGCATGAAAATAGCATGAAATAGCTGCAGTTGTTGTTGCTAGCTGCCGGGCAAAGTCAAGTGCCAGGCGATTTTTCTTACACAATAATACACTTTTCCCATTTTGCTGACAGGTATTATTTTTTTTATATTATTTTTTCTCTGCCCCCACGCCCTTTTTTTCCTTTTCTTTTTTTTTTGTCTATATCTACGTTATTTTCTTGCACATGCCGCATGCAACATGCAGCATCGTGACGTCACTTAGCGCAGACAACTGTGATAATGATTAAATTAGATTATGGATGCTTTCCATTTTTCACACCAGCTGCACATCAGATACCGTCCCAGCTGCAGCACCGCCCCCTCCACCCCGTCCCCAGTTTTAGTTCCAGTCCGTCACAGCGTGTTTCAATTTATGGTGCATCCCATGTGGGAATTCTATGCGGGTGTGTGTGTGTGTGTGTGTGCTGCATAAATAATTACCAGCAAAGTTTTATGTTACACATATGCATTATGCACACACACACAGATATATCTGTGTGAAGTATCTTGTAGATACACAAGTCTGGCACAAGTGCAATGAAGCGAAAATTAAAGTTTATTGACAGTTTTCTTAAGCGCATTTGTTGCCAGCATTGCCATTTGACTTCTGAGCTACATTGTGCGAACGCACCGAAAAGATACGAATACAAACGTCCGCCGCTTGCCTTTGTCTTTGCTCAATGTGCAGCGTGCAGAATCTTGTGACAGTTTCAACTTGAAGCATATGTGACGATTATAGGAATCATCTGCCACTGCGAAAAAATGCTTGTAGATGTGCACATTGATCGGATTTCCAATTGAAAATAAGTAATAACTTTTTTAGACAAAAGACTCTCTAAAGAATGTTGGATACTCTGTTTTTTCAGTCAAATAAAAGCTTGTTGCAGGTGAGAGCGGATCTTGTTGATACATAGAAATGTGTATAAGCGTATCTGTGGAGAATATGCTCAGAAGTCTCTATTCAAATTGGTTTATTTAAATGTCATCTCTGATTTTGATAATAATTCATTTTTATTAACTTTATACTATTAGCACTATTTAATATTTATACATAATTAAATTTTTTTTTATTATTTATTTTATTTTACTTTTTAATTTAAAGTACCTTATAAATTATTTAGGGCAGAGAAATAAATTTCATTTCGTATTTATTTATCTTTTTCTTTCTTTTTTCTTTCTTTCTTTCTTTCTTTTTCTTAAAAAAATATCTCTAAAAATTAAAC
Organism: Drosophila novamexicana; assembly: GCF_003285875.2. Lineage (NCBI taxonomy): Eukaryota > Metazoa > Arthropoda > Insecta > Diptera > Drosophilidae > Drosophila > Drosophila novamexicana. The sequence goes on from NW_020824787.1 coordinate 5,742,372, forward strand.
CACAGAAACTTTTACGTCTTTAAAATCGGAAAAGCTGATTTCTTTTTCAATATTTTGTGTTTTATTGTTTTAAAAAATTACTTTTTAACTAAGTAGATCTTCGTAATAAATACGAAGTTAACAAATGTTCTGGACAACTTATATACCCTATTACCTATCGCTATTGGAAACAGGGTATAGAAATATTATATCTATTTTTGTCCTCCGACCTTTGCTGTTTTCTGTTAAATTTGACACACAATTTACGTTAAGTAATTGAATTCAATTGCAGTTCTATTTGTAGTTCCAAGCGCTCTACCAGTCGAAGTAAAGTGAAAAAATAAATGTTGATATGTGTGATTGGGAGAACTTAGAAAAATGTGAAAAGCTATGCGCTAAAACTTAGCTGATGTTAAAAGTATACATCGTTAAGGCAAGAATGTAAAGAAATCAAGAATGAGATATAATAGTAATAGATATTTATGGTCAGTATAGAAGTTGACTGGTTTATTTAGTTGAGTTATTCGATTAGCTCATTTAAATCTAATTTATTTTCGTTCTATGTTTGTTTTGGCGGCTCACTAATTGATAATTAATTAGGGTAGAATCTGAGGTATCAGATTATTTGATGCATGGCGAACGGCGCTTGAGCTCTTTAATTTCCAAGCAATTTGACCGCAAAGGATTCACAAAGTATTCGAGAAATACAATGTATATCTCGCACGCCAAATAAAAGACTAATTATACTTAACAACAAACTTTAATGATGACTGCCCGCAATCTTGATGCAGGCTAATCGGAGGCGGAACGAGCTGCAAGCGAGAGCAACCGCAATGCATTGAAACAAAATGTTTGAGTGTAAACACACTCTGCTGTCTGAAAGGCGGACTGGCTGGTGTGCTGCGAGAGGCGCCAAAAAAGTGTTTTGGGGCGTTGCATGCCACACACTAGCAAACGCAACCGACAGCAGTTAAAGATACATTCGTATCCGGCGGCGCTGCAACAGCTTCAGATGTACATACGTCTGCTGCTGGGCTGGGCACATGTAAATGGCTGTGATACCCCGCCCCGCCACGCGATCTTACCCAGCCTCACCCATTTAAAACAGATACAAAGCGTCGTGCGTGCACTAAGACGTTGCAAACGCATCCGACGTGTCTGCCGTAGTGACAAAATCGCGCTTGTCGTACGTGTGCCGTCTTTTGTCTGCACTGATAGCAGCTCCTTCAGCTTGCCACAGCAATTGCTACATATGTTCGGAAATTTGCCTGACAACCAGCCCGGGCTTCACAACTTGGCAGCTAGACTATTTGTCATAGCATTCCTTCATCGCTGGGATTAAGTTCTCACTTGGCTCTCTTGCACTCTATTCCGCTTCTTTGCGTTGCTGATTTTCTTCCCTTTCTTTTTAAAGGAACGCGACAAAATGATACGCTGCCAAAAATATCAGGGAACACACAAAAGGCTTGTGTCAAGAATGTAGGATTATTGCATACCCTACCCTACCCTACACAACCCAAGATCTGAGGTGTTCCAACAGATAAATAGCGGAAAAACTATCGATTATTTCGATAGCCATTGATTACACCATCGTTAATTTATATTATTTTTTTATTTATTTTTTTTTAATGTGTAGAGATGGCAAATCTAATAGATCCTCGTCAAGTATATTCATATCTTTAACGTGTGATTAAAATTATCTCTTTCACTCACTATAGGGTACCTGATTCTACGTCTTTTTTACTAATCATCTAATTTGACAGCAATAATTTTACTCTATTGCATTGCAAATATTGAATATTTGGTAATGTTTGTCTGTAATTGATAGCCGTGTTATCAGGCCTGTAAATATTATTGTTATTTTTATACCCTGAACCCATTAAAAATGGGTATAAGGGTATATTGTATTTGTGCGAAAGCCAAATGTATGTAACAGGCAGAAGGAAGCAACTCCGACCCCATAAAGTATATATATTCTTGATCAGCATAAATAGCTGAATCGATCTAGCCATGTCCGTCCTCCCGTCCGTCCGTCCGTCCGTATGTATGAACGCAAGAATCTCAGAACCTATAAGAGCTAGAGATAGAAATTTTAGATGTAGATGCTGCTAGCTCCCGCGCAGATTGAGTTTGTTTCCGATAATCGATAACTTACTCCGTTTCCAAGCAATCGATAAAAATCGATATCGATATCCGGTTTTTTGGCCATTTTTGGTAAATAATAAAAACTAGAGTCACCAAACTTTACATTTAGCTTCTAAAATAGAATATATATATGATATAGGATTTTTCTTCACGGTTTTCCCTCTAGATTAATCTGGCATTCGAATCTGAACATGATTTTTTAGTCGAAATCTTACCCCAAGATTCGTATATAGACATGGGTCAAAAATTACCACCCCCATAACTCGGTCAAATCTCATGCGATTTTCACGAAGTTTGGATTTTTCTACATGGTTTTCCCTCTAGAATAATGTGGCATTCAAATCTCGACACCGATTTTTTGTTCGAAATTCATGTCCAAATCTTACCCCAAGATATATATATGTATATAGACATGGGTCAAAATGTACCAGCCCCATAACTCGGTCAAATATCATCCGATTTTCACGAAGTTTGGCTTTTTCTTCATGGTTTTCCCTCTAGAATAATGTGGCATTCAAATCTCGACACCGATTTTTTGTTCGAAATTCATGTCCAAATCTTACCCCAAGATATATATATGTATATAGACATGGGTCAAAATGTACCAGCCCCATAACTCGGTCAAATATCATCCGATTTTCACGAAGTTTGGCTTTTTCTTCATGGTTTTCCCTCTAGATTAATGTGGCATTCGACACCGATTTTTTGGTCGAAATTCAGGTCCAAATCTTACCCCAAGATTCGTATATAGACATGGGTCAAAATGTACCAGCCCCATAACTCGGCCAAATCTCATCCGATTTTCACGAAGTTTGGCTTTTTCTTCATGGTTTTCCCTCTAGATTAATGTGGCATTCAAATCTCGACAACGATTTTTTGGTCGAAATTCATGTCCAAATCTTACCCCAAGATTCGTATATAGACATGGGTCAAAATGCACCAGCCCCATAACTCGGCCAAATCTCATCCGATTTTCACGAAGTTTGGCTTTTTCTTCATGGTTTTCCCTCTAGATTAATGTGGCATTCAAATCTCGACAACGATTTTTTGGTCGAAATTCATGTCCAAATCTTACCCCAAGATTCGTATATAGACATGGGTCAAAATGTACCAGCCCCATAACTCGGCCAAATCTCATCCGATTTTCACGAAGTTTGGCTTTTTCTTCATGGTTTTCCCTCTAGATTAACGTGGCATTGAAATCTCGACACCGATTTTTTAGTCGAAATTCATGTCCAAATCTTACCCCAAGATTCGTATATAGACATAGGTCAAAATTTACCACCCCCATAACTCGGCCAAATCTCATCCGATTTTCGCGAAGTTTGGCTTTTTCTTCATGGTTTTCCCTCTAGATTTACGTGGCATTCAAATCTCGACACCGATTTTTTGGTCGAAATTCATGTCCAAATCTTACCCCAAGATTCGTATATAGACATAGGTCAAAATGTAACAGCCCCATAACTTGGCCAAATCTCATCCGATTTTCACAAAGTTTGGCTTTTTCTTCATGGTTTTCCCTCCAGATTAATGTGGCATTCAAATCTCGACACCGATTTTTTGGTCGAAATTCATGTCCAAATCTTACCCCAAGATTCGTATATAAACATGGGTCAAAATGTACCAGCCCAATAACTCGGTCAAATATCATCCGATTTTCGAGAAGTTTGGCTTTTTCTTCATGGTTTTCCCTCTAGATTAATGTGGCATTCAAATCTCGACACCGATTTTTTGGTCGAAATTCAGGTCCAAATCTTACCCCAAGATTCGTATATAGACATGGGTCAAAATGTACCAGCCCCATAACTCGGCCAAATCTCATCCGATTTTCACGAAGTTTGGCTTTTTCTTCATGGTTTTCCCTCTAGATTAACGTGGCATTGAAATCTCGACACCGATTTTTTAGTCGAAATTCATGTCCAAATCTTACCCCAAGATTCGTATACAGACATGGGTCAAAATGTACCAGCCCCATAACTCGGCCAAATCTCATCCGATTTTCACGAAGTTTGGCTTTTTCTTCATGGTTTTCCCTCTAGATTAATGTGGCATTCAAATCTCGACAACGATTTTTTGGTCGAAATTCATGTCCAAATCTTACCCCAAGATTCGTATATAGACATAGGTCAAAATTTACCACCCCCATAACTCGGCCAAATCTCATCCGATTTTCACGAAGTTTGGCTTTTTCTTCATGGTTTTCCCTCTAGATTTACGTGGCATTCAAATCTCGACACCGATTTTTTGGTCGAAATTCAGGTCCAAATCTTACCCCAAGATTCGTATATAGACATGGGTCAAAATGTACCAGCCCCATAACTCGGCCAAATCTCATCCGATTTTCACGAAGTTTGGCTTTTTCTTCATGGTTTTCCCTCTAGATTAACGTGGCATTGAAATCTCGACACCGATTTTTTAGTCGAAATTCATGTCCAAATCTTACCCCAAGATTCGTATATAGACATAGGTCAAAATTTACCACCCCCATAACTCGGCCAAATCTCATCCGATTTTCGCGAAGTTTGGCTTTTTCTTCATGGTTTTCCCTCTAGATTTACGTGGCATTCAAATCTCGACACCGATTTTTTGGTCGAAATTCAGGTCCAAATCTTACCCCAAGATTCGTATATAGACATGGGTCAAAATGTACCAGCCCCATAACTCGGCCAAATCTCATCCGATTTTCACGAAGTTTGGCTTTTTATACCCTGAACCCATTAAAAATGGGCATAAGGGTATATTGTATTTGTGCGAAAGCCAAATGTATGTAACAGGCAGAAGGAAGCAACTCCGACCCCATAAAGTACATATATTCTTGATCAGGTGCGTCGATCTAGCCATGTCCGTCTGTCTGTCCGTCCGTCCGTCCGTCCGTATGCATGAATGCAAGGATCTCAGAACCTAGAGACTTGAAATTTTAGATGTAGATGCTCCTAGCTCCCGCGCAGATCGAGTTTGTTTCCGACAATCGATAACTTACTCCGTTTCATAGAAATCGATAAAAATCGATATCGATATCCTGTTTTTTGGGCAATTTTGGTAAATAATAAGAACTAGAGTCACCAAAGTTGACATATAGCTTCTAAAATACAATATTTATATGCATTTGATGTTGGAAGAAGAGGGTTCAGGGTATCCCCTAGTCGGGAGCTCCCGACTAGAACCTCTTACTTGTTTTTATTACAATTTTAATCATAATAAAATGTATATAGTCCAATCATATTAATGGCAAACACAAGAAACTCTTGAGTTGACAACATATTAGTACACACAGAAATATAAAATAATTAATTACACTTGAGCGAGTAGTTGAATTAAAAAGTTATTAACATGATAAATATTGGGTTGGTAAAAATGTTTGACGTGCAACCTGTTATCGTTGTTTTTCATTTATTATATTTTGGATTATCTAACTAATAATTTTCAATAATATAAATAATAATAAACAATTCTTTTTTGTGTACACTGCTTGAGCGTAAATTCAGAAATTGAATATAGCTAAACACATCATGTGAAAATTGAAATCAATCTGTATGTTTTTGGTACTTTTCCATATTTCTCTTCTTAGATTATCGCAAAAAATTACCACACTGTCTATCTCCAATTTACAGGGCAAACACTTTTATTATTTTAATTTTCTGCTTCTTTTTTTTAGTTTCCCTTTTTTTCGCTAAGGTTTGTTTTAATTTATTGACAAGACACAGACACAGCTAAAAAAGGGGAAAAAATTGCAATAGAAATCGCTTACATGAATAGTACACGGCAGAGCGCTTGGTAATGTTGACGTTTGATATGTGGAACACGCCCAGCCGCCCTTCTGTTATACCCGCAACACGTGAGGCAACAAATGGGTGCGGCATCGGCGAGAAACATGTGTCTAAATTCGCATTGGCAAAGGCAACTCTCAAGCAGCTCGCGTACATTGAAAGTCTACGCTTCCGTCTGAGCTTCCCCCCCTTCACCACACACACCCAAACACATACAATATCATTTTTATACAAGACTCAGCTTCAATTCCAGCTGCACATGGCCCTATAGAAACCGTCAAGCATTTAGGTATGGGGCAAATGCATTTGGAGTGTTTGCGGCAATGCCAAAATGAAATACATAATACTTAGTAACAAAAAGTTGTATTTTGTTGCTGAGTTGCATTTTTTGTTGGTGGTAAGGGTGGGTCGCATGCGAGGTACGAGGGATAGAACATAGTACACTACTCATATAAGCATTCTCTGTATATGCTCTCTGTATGCCCACAGACTCAACCCACATGGTTTAGCTGATTTGCTTGGGGGTGGATTTCGCTTTATTTTTTAATTCAATATCGCTGGGAGGCATTTTTATGTATTTTGGAACGACAGGCCCGACGGGCAATCGTATAGGGACCCCAAACACACACATACACACAAACATACACTAACACCCCCAACCATGTCATACAAAATGTTTTGTAATCCGCTTTTAAAATAATGAAAAAACTGCATTTAGATTTATGTGTGGGTGAGTCGCAAAATAAAAATTTCTGTCTGTCATTTTTTTAAGAATTTTCTATAAATTTTTTTTTGCAAATTATGCATGAATGCCCCAAAACCGATTTGATAATCAATCGAAGTGCATTTCCGCAATCTATCAACTATTCCAATTTGTGTGCTTTAACAACTCTCAGTTGTGCGCTTCGCTAAAGTTCAACGAAAAACTTTTTTAACTTTTCGTTTACTGCTTCAATTCTTAACTAAAGGCAAACAACTCATGTTTCTTTTCGCCTGAAACAATAAATTTTCCGCAGTGAATCAATAAAATTGCTAATTTCACGCTCCAATTAACCGATTATTCTGGCCACAATTTCTGGCGAAATTTAAGGTATAAAAGTTTAACGCTGCCGGAAGTTTTTAAATAAAAGCAAACACGACTGGTTACGTTTTATATTCTTTAGTTTATGTCTTTAGACAAAAAAAAATTGTAAATATTAAAAAAAAAAATTGAATATTTGAAATGTAATGAGCTTTCTACTCAATCACATGCTAACTATAAAGAGTCTTATTAAAGTGTGATACAATAAGTTTGTATTGCTTATCGACAGGATTGCTATCACAATGACTGTCGATTGATTGATTTCATCGAGCCATAACCATCCCTCATTTGGTATTTTCCGAGTATCCAACAATAAATTGATAAAGTATTTCTATAAATTTGTTTTAGACGCACAAGCGGAAGTTTAATTTAGAGACCAGTCGCTAGTTTACTTAAACCCAAAATTAAAGTAGTTACGGGTAGCAATTGCTGGATTGTAAGCGCTTTGCCCCCTTCCCACACACTGTTCGACGATTGTATTGCAACGTTTGTAGCATGCAGCAGGCAATAATTCAATGCTCTATGAAGAGTGGCTGCACGAGCCACTGGCCCAATGGGGGGTTCTGGAAACGTAAAAGCGTCCATACAACACGTTACTGAAAATCCAAACACCTTCAGCGTCGTCGTTGCCAGTTGTTTGCCCACCAAAAGGGAGATTGTGCTGGTGTCGGTGGTGTTGGTGATGGTATTGGTGGTGTTGGCGCCGGCTGACTGCAACTGCAATCTGTCTGCCCTTTCTGTCTGTCTATCTGTCGTGGTACGGGCTTGGTGTCTGGTACGTTGGTATTTGCGCCCCGTTGACGCCTTGAGTGCAATCGCTTGCACCTTTGAAGCGTGTCCGTGTCGCACCACCAACAGCGTCGCTTTGTTCGGCACAAGGCCCATTGGATATGGATGATGGGATGGTGCCGACACCGCTACCCAACTGATGCCCTCTGCCATATGCATTTCTATCTGTATCTGTATCTGTAGCTGTCTCTGTATTTATACTGCATAAGCCGAAAGGCAAATGATCTAACCCTCTCTCTCTCTATCTATTTATATTTGTTTGCTTTTGCATATGCAACTTTGCATGCCCTACGTTTGTGGCTCATTGAAATGGTAGTTTTAGACGTTACACTATTGTTATATCGAACATTTCTGCTAGCTTAGGATTTTATATAAGAAAGGCTATAAAATGGGATTTTTTAAATTTTCATGCAATGCAATCTCTCAAAGCCATTTAACAGCATCTAAAATGTAATGTCAGCAGTTAAGTTGGTAACTCAGTTCTGATAGTTTAATATAAAACAGTTACTCACAGACTTTTAACATAATTACAAATGTTAAATTCGCACATAATCAGAATGTTATCAATAGCCGTTTAACAGCTAAAAGTGTTAAGTGCATAGTGGTAACAGAGTTCTGCCGAAATGTTATTCACAGATTCTTAACATAAGCAAATGTTGTATTCATATGTATAGGGAATATTGCATGAGCTCACTCAAAAACTGAATTACTCTGTTAATTTATTGTTATCAGCTTAGATTAGTTAAATTAACTATAATTTGCAGGGTATTTAGCCAGTTGTTCTGCTCAACTGTCACATTCCAATTTGTGTGTTTTCGTAAACACATGCGCGCATTTTCAATGCAACATGCAATTTGTCTGAGTTGCAGCCGTCTCCGGGGGAGCCAGCCCTCAATCTCCATACTCGTCGCGCTCCTCTTGCCATTTCCCCCCTCGGGCTTCATTTGCAACTCTTCATCTTCACCTTGGTGCGCAATGTGTTGCCTTTGCTTTTTGTCATTGCCATTATAATTGATAGCGTATAATTTCGTTGCTTTCCACCAATTCCACTTCCCAATTCGGTTTCTCTCTCTCTCTTTATCTGTATCTCTGTCTTGCTCCTCATCGTTTACTTTTATGCAAATTTTCGTGCAAATTGCTTTTAATGCATTTTGAATGCAATTTGTGTTTTGTACGTTGGAATTGAAGTGGCACAAAAACTCGTAATTGAAACTGAAAGATTTTAATTTAATTTGAGTTTCTGTTTCTCTTATCTCCTACTGTATCTCAGTCTGTTTGACTCTCTTTCTCTCTCACTCAAACATTCTCTCTCTCCCCATCTGCCCACTTTGTGCTTGTTTTTTAGGGGAGTTTGTGTATATTTTTAGCTGGGCGCTTGGTATTTGGCTGCACATGCGGGATGTATTTCGTAGCGCCTGCATTTCGGAATAGGCCGTGGGCATTCATTAAATTGATTTAGATAAAATCGTGTTTTTGTTGACAATAATTACAAGCGAAATGCTGGCCATTGTAGCATACGAATGCAACTTAATTATGACAAAACGGTTCAAATTGCTGCTTTGGACCTGTAAATTGTATGTTCTAAATGGCCGATAATTTAAAGGGGTGCGGTAAAAAAGGATTTATCGACTGATAAATATAAATCTGAAATTGTGAGATATAAGAGGTTTGTTGAAATTTGCACATTATTTACAATAATGGAATATTAAAGACTTTTTAAAACCAATTAAAATATTTAAATAGATTAATTTTTATATAAAATAAAACATTAAAATATTTAAGTTGAGTATTTGAATTAATGGCCTCTAGGCCCATTTAGCATCTAAGTCTGGCAAAATTATTCTTGGTCAAAATTCAGTGCAAATGGTAGCCTGAATATCCTATACAGACATAGTTCAAAATATCCCACCCTCATAACTCGGTCAAATCCCATCAGATTCACGCGAGGTTTTTCTCTTTGTTCATGGTTTGATCTCTAATTCAATTTTGCATCTTTTGTGTTCCTTCTTTTGGAAAAAAAAATTTTTTGGATAGAAGAAGTGCTCAAAATCCCAATAAGGCATATATTGCACATATAAAATGAAAGCACATAATAGAATATTTTACTCTACTCAAAGTAGATTAAAATCTTGTTTTATTTTTAAACATCTAATATTAAACAAACATGAACTTGCGCACTTCGCAAACTCATTTGGGTTAAGCCTGCTTCTATAATTCACATTGCGAAATCGTATCAAGGACAGCGAAAATGCGGCACTAAAATAAATTGTTACCGAAATTATGTGGGGTATAAATATAAAATAATGCGACCCTCAAAAGCATGATCCCAACGGCAAATGCATATTTGGCTAATTTTGATTATTTTACTGCCGCTTTTGGGGATTTTTGTTAATTACCTCAAATATAAGCAACTCATACTTGTGTGTGTGTGTTGTGTGCACTCTATTAAAACGGTATGTGAGCGTTTCGGGTCCCTGGACTGCTGTGCTCTGATAGAATTTAGGGCTCACTTTATGCTTTTACGGGTTTGCCATGAATGTGACATTAATGAGCTCTTAGCTTATCCCACAGGCACAGTCTGTATTCTAAAACACACACATACACACACACTCCATGGCTGAGGGTAGCATCAAGTTGATGCCATAATTTGTCCTTGAATTTGACTGGCGCATTGTCGTCGTACACTGGATATCTCATAATTAAATTGTTATTTAGACTGAATGCTAAACTGCGTGCTCATTTAAAGGTTATGAAAGGTCGCCGTCGTTTCTTGTCCCGTTTCGATTTGCAGCCAGAAAAAGGTACTACTGAAACCCTTGTCAGGAAAAACAACAAGACTCTGATGCTGTGGATTAAAAAATTACTTTATGTGCAAATGAAATGCCTTTTTTGTGTGAGTGTGTGTGGTCCGAGCACCCATTTAGCCACAGTTTTGATGGCCAACATGAAGTGGCTTCTGCTGAAGAGCTCATGAAATACAGTAAAGCCCCAGCCCTTGCTTGGCCCGGGCGGGTAGTAAAAGTTTCGATTCCCCAACAAAAGTTAAACATAATCCGCAAGGTAAGTCAGCTGCTCAAAAGTTGACTATACTTGGCATTAATTTCATTAACATCATTTGTCGGCCATGGGGATGGAGTGGGCGGAACCGCTTCAACACAGCAACAAAGTGCACATTTAATTTGATTGTTTATTGTTTCTTGAGATAAGCTCGAATAAGGTAGCCCAGCATTTTCGTACCGCTTTCTGAGGTGTCATAACACTCTGCAGATGGTCATTGCTACGAGGGAAGCATTCGAACTTTAACTAAATTAAAAAGTTACACAGATTACTTTAATCAAGTTAACTAAAGTTTTTTCTTATAATTTTTAATGCATCTCATCTAAATGGGGCTTTCTATGGCAATTACAATATTTGTTGGTGGCGGGTATGGCTTCGAAAAGCATTAAACTGTATGTTTTAATGTTTTAGCTGGAACCGTTGAAAATATTATGTTAGCGAGAAAGTAAGGAAATCTTCGGGAACAGAAGATTTAATACCCTTGTAGAAAATTGCATGTATGTGAGAAAAGTGAATCTCGTAATTGCTGAATTTGATGAAAATATTTTTGAAAGCAGAGTAAAGAAAGCAGAGTAAGGAACATAGTAAATTTATAAAATGACGAGATTAAGATATCTTGAGATTCAAAAATGGTTTTCATACCAGATCATGATTTTCAACCGGTGGCTATATGGCAGCTATATGATAAAGTGATCCGTTAAATAGTTAAATATTCAAATATTTTCATCACTAAAATGTAGTATTATTATTTATTATTATAATTAACATATCATATTGTGGATAATTCAATTAGTCTTAACTGTTGCTCAATCTTTACGGACATAATTGTATTTCCTAACTTATACTTTCTGAGAGCAGCACGTATAAAGTTCCCTAAATATATATTTTAAATGAGAATCATTATTTCTGGCAACAAACCCTCCTTAGAGGCTCTATAAATGCATATATATCAAATAGAAATCATAATTTTAGGCAGTCCGCTCGTAAAGTAGGCATAAAGTAGGCTTCAAATGTGCTTTTTGTTTATTTGATAGATACTCATAACTTTTTAACCTAAAATAACCCATCTCAAGTCCAGTTGAACACTCCAGCCAGCTGCGAGGCAGTGCCGAAATTACTTTTGGCTCGCAAAAATAGGTGGAACTGGCGCAGCAGGACGCAACCTGCTGCCAGATAAAATGAAATGGTGCCAGACGCTGCTGCTGCTGCTCCTGTTGTTGCCCTCCTAATACCTCAGCTCGTGTTTTTGTTTTTGTTCATTGCATTGCAGGCAGTGAACGTCAAGCGTTGTACTCCAGTGGCTGAATTTATGTTTACCGTCGCTCTAATTAAATTTAATATGCATATTGCCAAGCATTTGAAGTGGCCAGCTGTTCAGTTGTCCAGCTTGGATAAGTTGGCCGTTGGCAAAAGCGGGCTGAGCCATGCCAGTCGCTGGCCGCGGAACGGTACAGAGCAGGTGAGCTTAGAGGAGCAACGCTTTGGTGAGGCGGGGGTCAGCTTGGCTTGGTTTGGTTCGTTGCTCACAAGCAAAAGAAATGAGCTTGTGGTCGCACGTTGAGTGTGTGTGCGTGTGTGTGTGTGTAGGTAATAAATTTGATTAGTAGGATTTACGGGCATACGGCAACGTAAACGTGAAATGTTCGTGGTGCAGTAAATTTTATGCTAAACAGGGACTGGCACGAACATGGACATGGGGCAATCGAAGGGTTTGTTGGTCGGGACCCGGCGTTAGGTTTTGTGTGAGTAGCTTTTTGCCTTGACTGCCTGTCGGCGCGTCCTTTTTGCTCACTTGCTGCTGCCTGCTTTTCGTTTCGTTTTCATTTTTTGTTTGCTTTGTTTTGTTACGTTTAACGAGTTGTTACAATAAAATGTTATTGCATACTTTATGGCGCTGTGTGTGCGTGTGTGCCTGTGTGTGAGTGTGAGTGCGCGACAAGCAGAAACGGAAGTGCACAAAACAGACAACGCGGCAATGGGGAATATAAGACAGCGGCAACGGCAGCATATGCAGCGCTAAGCGCGTCTCCGGCGTCAACGTCAAAGCTGCCGCAAAACGCTTTCGCGTGCGCCATTGTAATTCTAACACACAAAATGGCGGCGGGACGCCATTTAAAAACAAGGACTAGGCGCTGGGAAGAGGGAGGTAGGGAGAGCGACTGCGACTGCTGGTAAAGTGTTTTTGTCTGGCTGCCTTTGGCAGCATTTCCGCACCCTTTGACTGCCGCTTTGGCCGCATTAAAAACATTTTCGCATAACCATAATTAGTGCACCAAAAATTGCTTACAAACTGCACGCCTGCCGCTCCACGGTGCCTTTGACGCTGGGCGTCACATAAACAATTGCAGCGCAAATTGCTTGCACCATCAAAGTCAGTTGCTGTTGCTGCTGCAGCATCAGCATCCGCATCAGCAATAGCAGCAGCAGCACATCGCTCTACCACGCTCATCATTAACATCATCATCAGGCCATAAAAATGGGCAGCAGTTGCCAGCGCGCTGTCGAGATTACGCGATAAAGCACAACGTGAAATGCAGCAAAGGAATGGACAAGCGACGTGGCTAAAATGAAATTTATGCTTTGCCTCATACTGTCTCGCTTTCCTGCTTTTTCTCTCTCTCTCTCTCTCTCTTTCAACCTATTTCCCTCTCTATTTCTGACATTTTGGCACATTTCTGGCATGGCAGCGCCTGCTGTGCCGCCGCCATTTTGTTTGCAGCCATTTTTTTTTGGGGCCACTACAAAAATGAAATGCAATCGTTGTGAAAGTCCTGAAACTCCAGCTATAGTTCCTGGCCCGTGCCTTCCCATGCCACTGCCTTGCCCTTTGCAGCCGCTCAGTTGCATTCGCACTAAAATTATGCGCATTGGGCTTCTTTTGCTATTGAAATTTTGGGATTTTCGTGTCGGCTTTTGCAATGGCTGAAAATAGATGGATGCGCTGCAGAGGGCAAAACTCACTTTTGGCAAACCCCTTTTGCGGTTCTGTTTGTGGCAAACTGAAAAGAAAATTTGGTTGTTTGTCTACCTCAATTGAAATGCATTTGATGCTCCACGCTGTGGGACATAAATCTACATTTCTGACATTGCTTCACATATGTGCAGCGCTTGAAAAAGATGCTTAAAAAAACAAAAATTTAATATCATATCAATTTGGTCACAAAATGTGCTACGCATTCGATACATTAGTATTTTCTTTAAAGCCATTCTCGTCGGTCTGTTGCCTTCTGCCACTAACAGTGTAGTCTATATATGATTGTCTTATTTGGCAGAAATAAAGCACTATACCATATAGCTTTCATTTGGAAAATTATTAAAAGCTAATTGTTTAAAGTTTAAAACATTCGATCAACTAATTAATATTCAAACAAGTGGCCCTAGTCGGTAGTTCCCCGACTAGCGGATGCCCTTTAAACTCCTCTGTCAACACCAAATGCAGCTCGCGTTATGAACTCGTTTCCTTTAGCAGTAATGCCCATGCTGATCAGGAATATATACATACATAAGAGTGCACAAGAACATTATACCCTTTTTACCTAATTTCAATGGCTGCAGGGCACAATTTTGTGCTATAAACTAAATATTATATGGACCAGTTGGCCGAGAATTGTAGTTATGATAAGCATTATAAGTATGTTAAACTTCCATTCTCGATAAAAAATTTAAATATCCTTACCAATCAATAAAATTGTCTTGACAATTAATTAATGTTTTTTTTTTCTTTTTCAGGTAATTACATATAATATTTATGCATTAAAATGGAAAAAACAATTGACAGAAAGGTCCGAACAGCCCACTGCACACATTTAAAGAAGCTCGCAAGAGTTTAAGTTTCAGACTGTCTATTCGAATTGCTAGTGATCAAGACAATCTATCTGATATATCTATCTGATATGTATGAGAGAAAAGAGTCAGGCAGATAGGAAGCAAGACTATATACACTTTATCGGATATTTTTTGAATGCGTTACACATTTGCACGTAACAAACTGGTAATACCCCCAGATAGGGTATTCAAATGAATATCAAGGCACTTGATAATATTAAATTGAATACATTTTCATTGAACACTATTGGTCTCTGGCTTATGACACCCAATGTTTTTAAGCGCAATTGTATATTTGTTGGTACCTCTTTTGATTTCGTTATTCATTTTTAATCAGAGAATGGACGCATCGTCGCCACAAAAACAAATTAAGATTTATGTGCACTTAAATAAGTTTCATTTCAGCGGGGAAATTGTCAAGCAGGGAATAATGAAATTATAATTTCATTTATATAATTAATATTATTTAAAACGGAATATTTAAAACATATCGTATTAATTGCGCACATCTCGCAGCCATTCAGTTGGGGGTGGACACTTGAAATGTATGCGACACATTTTCCGTATTTTCAGTCAGCAACCAAAAAGGCTAATAAATCAGCGCAAATAAATTATATATAAGAAGGGGATAAAACATATATATATATATTCGATAAATGACAGCGACACTTATAGAATCGGGCCCCAGGGCATGGGTAACTCTTTATTGACATTACAGTTATGTGCATAATGAGTGCACATTATGTTGTTTAATCCAGACAATAAAACACAATTACAATGCCAACTACTATGCGAAAAGCTGCAGTGGCGCCAGCGGCTGTTTGATATGAAATTATTGGCCCGGTTTATGTGAAATGCACCGACAAATCAACGCGGAAAAATTGTGGGGAAAATTATAGACCACGGGCACGACCGACCCCAGCAAATATGTTGACATTAACCGTATATCGAATATTGTCTTGTCAGTAATGCCCTGACACTGCGATGCCAATTAAACTTGTTAATAACAATTTTATGGCGAAGAGCTTAATGCATTTATAAAAAGCGAAGCTTTGCAAATTCATATGGAAATACCTTGAAATGTCAATTTGCATGTCGTATGGCAGTCGGTCATGTGTTTAATTCAATTCTTGTTGTTATTTAACATGAATATTGGGGTCAGGGCTTCTGGAAAATAAAGATTAAATTGGTAATACTCCAACAATCAGGTGTATAAATAGTTGGGGTCTTTGCGAACGAACGGATTAAAGAAAGGGCTTTTGATATTATATCAAAGAGTTGAGTATTTTTATAAATATATATAAAATTATAGAAATGTATAGAAGAAAATATCTCTGACCCCAAAAAGAGTATATATTCTAGATTAGTACGAATAGCCATGTCCATCAGTCCTTCCGTCTGTCTGTTTCTTTGCGAACTAGACTTTCAGTTTTAAAACTACTTCTTGAAACTTTGCATTGGTCTTTCCGTCTTTCTTTTGCATGCAGTGCATATGTCTGTACTGGCTGGATCGGATCACTATATTATATGGTTGCCATACGAACGGTTGAATTTCACATATTTGTAAAAGGCAAAAGTCTATAAGGGTATTATATTTTCGAATATATCCTTTCTATTTGAACATTTCAATTATTATTATTTTATTTGCATATATTTATTTTATATTTTATTTATTTTTACTTTAATTATATTAATAATTCGTCAAATTATTTTTTTTCCATTTGCATTCTTCTTATTAATTTTGTGTTACCGAACTGGTGGTGATTCAATCAGTCAATTTAATAAGTTTAAAAGAGTTCCTGAGGCGATTTAAAATCAAAGATTTAAAAATGTGGTTGATTATATTAAATTGAGTTATTTTTATTTAGGTGATTTTGCTTGTCATTGATTTTGTAGACAACAAGTATTTATGTGACTACATAGTTGGAAATAATTATATATATTGTTGATAATGAACATATTGCTGTAGTAATCCATAGAGCCAGATAGTTGAGTAATGATCAGGTCTATGTGCAATTCGATTTCATCAGATGTTTATTTGCCGCCATGAACATTGCACACTCTGCAATCGCCGTTGATAATCACGTTGCCAGGATTCAAGGGCGTGGCTGTCAAGACAAAAGAGAAAGTGTTAAATATTATGTAAGCATTATGATCTTCTTTAAGTACTTACCACTAGCCAAAGCCAGCAGACCAAGCAGAAATGCAACCGACAGGAATTTCATTTTGTTTTGTTAGTTAATTGGTAAGCTTGTAGAACTTAAGCTGAACTGATGCTGTTTGGAACAGAGCGATCTGCTTTTATACACAGATCATCAGAGCGTTTGCTATCAACATACAGTGGGAAACCGCAGCGATTATTATACGGAATTACCCCTCTGTGTATAGCCTATTGACTAGAACGAGAATTCCCCCGTACATTCGACACGTTGGGCAAAACACTCACAGCGATAAGCTCGTGTGTCTCTAATAATAACAGCGCGTAAAAAAGAAAACAACAATAAGCTAAGCTCTTAGCCGCTGTTGTTGACTTAAAACTGGCTTTTAAGTACCCAGCATATACATCGGCAATCAAGTTCGATTCGCCGGCTTTTCTTCAGAAATGAAACTTGCTTTACGATGATTGACAATTAATGACATTTTTTCAATTAAATACTCGCCGCACGTTGCTGCGTAATTGAGCTTTGCATAAGTTCTAACTAACCGTGTTTACCAATTTGCATTGCAAATTACAATGAGGAATTCAATAGATGCGTTCTTATTATTATTGATTGTAATCAATCATTGCATAGCTTTTCATTTGTCTGTCAAGAAAAAATACTATTCGAAATTATTTTATTTTAATACACAAAAAAATGAATGTTGTTCATCTTTAAAATCTAGATTAATATCGTTCTCTCTAATCAGTTATGACACGCGCTTTATTTTAGACTCTATACACAAACTAAAGAAGAGCATATTTGTTATGTGCATTGTAAGTCTGTCTATCCGTGTGAGCACAATTATTATTGGTGCTGTGGAAGCTAGAGACTTAAAATTTGCTTCGTACAAAGACCACATATAAAATCTTAAAGATCCTTCCAAAATTATTGACCACACCCAACCCTACTTGAGGTCGAAGTCGATATATTCCTAGTTTTAAAAGCAAAAAAACGTATCTGAACGTGGCAAATTGGAATAATTTATATCGATACCTCGAAAGTCGTTATTAATATCTCAATAATCGATATCGATATATAAACGATGATTAATAATAATTCGTTTGTTCTGTTATTGGACGCTGGAAGAGTATTGTGCAATCGATGCAGGCCAACTGCCCAACTTGTCCTTACTTTGAGTTCACCTCGCAGATGTAAATTTAATAATTAATACCTTTAATGCATATTTGTTAATGATATTAGCTTAACGCTGGCATACATATATACAAGCTGTTTATTGTATATTTTATTATCGATAAAGGATTTAATTTAAGCGTCCTTGCTCTAGAAATCTTTTATGATTGATTTATTTGGTTATCAGAACTTTAATTGAGGTCTCAATGAAACAATTTTTTTTTGCATGTGCTATAAAAGATGTCGATCAAATAAGGGATAAGTTTTTAACAAAATGCGAAAAATAAAATTTGATTCTAAAGCTTTTGCCAACTATCTGAAGCAACTTAATTTCGGCAAGTGCCAAATTTTTATATTGAGTTCAAGAATAAACGAATTTGGCTTATTGATTAGAATCCGGTTTCAAATAATTCTCACATCAATGCAACGAGCAATCAGTGCAATTCACTATTTAACGAAATACTAGAAATCAACATGAAAATTGAAATGGAAATGGAAGAGGTGTTGAAAAGTACAAGAAGTGAGAGCACGCAAACATAAATCAATTCATCATCAATTCGATGTGCCATTCGCTCGGATCTGTTTTCAAACGCATCGACAATTCCTTGTGCTGTTGTTTGCAAAACGAATGCCAACTGAACTTGGAGCATTTTTCAATTTTCCTGCATGTCTTTCTGTTTTTTTTTTTTTTTATTTTATTTCCATTTACTTCTTCTTATTCCTGACTATGCAGCAATAAACGTAATTCGTGAAAATCTAGTGGGAAATGTACAAAGCAAAAAAAGAAATGAAAGGAAAATAGAGTAAATGGGAATGTGGGTGCAGGTAAACAGAAAGTCTGGTAGTGCTGTTGGCCGAATGATAAATGCACAAAAATTTACCAACATCAAAATCATCAAGAGTTCCTCCGGAATGCAGTTCTTGGGGGCCTGCAACGTACACGTATTACACTGCCAGCGCGTTTTTATTTAATATTGTTTTTCTTTTTTGTATATTCTTCTTCATTCCTTCTACCTTTTGTTATTGTTTGGCGCGACAGGAGCCGTAGCAAGGACACGCATAGCTCAGCGATTTTTTATTCGCGATGCTGCTGCAATTCGCTTTACATTTTTTACCCTGCTGCGTCTTCTTTGCTGTGAGCATTCTTGGAGAGTTTTTAATTTATTTTATTTTCCGCTGTGTCTTATTTTCTCTTTTTTTGGTGAGGTTTTCCTTTTTTTCCTCCTGTTTTTTTTTTTTTAAGCGTCAATTCGTAATGCAATTTATGTGCATACAAATGAGTTATCCGCACGAAACTTTTTACTTCAAATTCATGGTGGGGCTATTCAAATATGGGCGCAATTTCTCATAGTGCATATAGAGAGTTTTTCATTAGTGCATTTGCCTCTGCGTGTACTCAACTACGGTGCACATGTACTTCAGTGGCTTGTTGCTATTTTTACATCCAATTAAGTGGGCGCGAAATCGGCATTAAATGCCTGTACCTTAAACCAAAACCTTCTTCGGTAGCTGTTGAAAACAAAACAAAAATCCATTTCAAACAATTAATGATAGCTCAGTTTAATCAAAGGAAATGCTTTTTAAAATGTTATGTAAATTGATATTATTTATTATTAAAAATTATTGCAATGTACTTTCCAATCAACATGATTCCAATCTTTAGTGACTTGTCGAAAGAAAAGTTCTCCATACCCATTTACTCCCGGTCTGGTTAGCTAAACTCATTTTGGTTGTTTGAAAATATAATTTATTTGCTCAAAGTTTCTCGGCAATAAATAATATGCAATTTTATCAAAGAGAAACATTTCTTTAATCTTGTTTTGAGCATTCTTGGTGTGGGCATTGTGAAATGCCCCAATGCATTTGATATTGTGCAGTCCATTAGCTAAAGACTATTAAATCATGAATGAAATATTTCATTTGGCAGCTTATTTTGCATGGTAAATTGTGAAACCCGAAAAATGATAAATGCTTTTATCAAACTGATAATGAAATGTATCAAATGCTGTTAGCTCTTTAATCAAATTATGCCATGGCCCTGGACCAATATCCTGGCGATGCATGCGGACAATAAAGTTAATTAATTTACTTGCCCGTAAGCTGAACATGGCCAGTGACAGGGTACTGACTGGGACGAAGGAATCGACTGGCGAATTGCATTTGGTCTACAGTAAATTAAATTCAAGAAACGTTGCAAACTCTGACAATATGCAGTTAATAACACACACACACGCGCGCACACGCACACGAACAGCCGGAGATTGTTGAAATAACTGCTCATCAATTTCTGCACAACTTGATATGCAAATCACGTATGTGAACCGTAACACAAGTCGATTATAAAATATTAATAAATTAATTTAAATTCAAATTGTTATCACAACACAGCCATGTTCATGGGATGCCACGCCCCAAGCCACACGTAAATCAAAGCCTGGCTGGGCCGTTAATGCTTTTATTTGAGGTGCTCGTAAAAGGCTTACGAACATCTATGCACCCAACCTTCCTTTGCTTGGCAAATCCATATCCAAAATGCGCTGTTGTCAATTTTCACGCCACAATTTATGTTAATTCAGTTGTAACCTTTGATACCGTAGGGAAAGGTGGTACCCGCTCTTCAACACATCAGCGATCCCAAAAGCATCCATTATAGAACACATTCAGGCATAACACACAGACACATACACACATATACATATGTACATACGAACACACACGCTTACACAATGACTGGCAACAATCCATTAGTGGGTTACTAACGGTTCTCTTGCCGGCGCCATTTTGTGTAACAACTGCAAATCAATGTCCTGACATGTGAAAAATGGCAATGGCGCTTTTGTATGCCATGTCTATTATAATATTCGTATATTATTTTATGCATGCATGGTGTGTGTGTGTGTCATACACATTTTGTGATTGTGTGTCTGCATTTTCGTAATCAACCTCATGATAAATCGCTTGCGCAAAATTTATTGAGTTTTTGCATGACATCCAATTCAAACGACAGCAGCTGCAGTAACCAATCATATTGAGAATGGGTATTACAAATTTTTGGAGCTCTACGTGCTGCAATTGAGGCGCTTTTAATATCTGCTCCTATTTACACTTACATTAAAAAAAAAACTAGTTTAATGATATACCATAATGTTAATTTAAAGTTACCAAAAAGTTGGAAATTTTGTTGTAGAAAAAAATATCGCTTAACCACTGACTATACTCAGAGTATTCCTTGAGAAATATGCTTGGTGTTTGGTATACGTGTTCATATATATATATATAGGTATCGGTTTCTTAAGCAAACTGCTAACATCGCTTAGCTCTGTTTACATGCGCTGTTAAGATCTGTTGGCATAGCAGAGCCTTAACATTTTATCGGCTGCTTTATACTCATAAATGCCAGGTGTATATGTGCATAACATATTTTAAGCAAATTTAGCTTATATATAAAATGTATCTTCAAGAATAAATCAATATATTTAATTTCAATCTTATGACTGTAATTCAAGAAACTATTCCGAACGGGCTGACACCAAAGATTAGATAGCTAAACTTAAATAGTGAAATAGCTGAGGTCTAGCCCATTCCAAGTCAGAAAAACAAACTTACAAAAGCCAACTTTTAAAAATTTGCATCTTCTAATAAATATTTAAATTGTGTGATATTGATAAATGGGTTATTTAATAAAAAGCAAATATGCTCGCAATCACAGTGTAAAATAGCAACTGCATCAAAATTGCAAGTGCAAATCCAAACAATTTATGTTTGTTGCCCAAACGACAGAAGATAAGAGTCCATTTCCAAGCCAAACACTTTTATTTAATTGCAGTGGCAATTTTGCTTGTATTCGTTTTTATTGAGTCAAAAATGTGAATATAAATATAAATATATGTGCAACAATTTTTGTGTTTGGTCAGCTGTTGAACCGTGTTCAAATGTATGTGAGGATTTTTAGTAAAATGTTGTAAAAAACTGAAAGCCTGCAATATTTGCCAAAGTATGCTTCAAATACTAAACTCATTTGCACAATTTACCAAAGTGTATTTGGACGCCTACCGAAAGGCCATTTGTTTTTCACAATTGCGGATCAGAGGCCCAAACAGCGAGTGCTACGGGCAGGATATTATTTACGGATATAAACAATATTACGAAGTTAAAATTTTGGATAAAATACACCAGAACTGCGAAGTAGAGAGAGAGAGAGAGAGAAAAAGTGAGAAATTTATGGTTTTTATAACCTAATATATATTTCTAATCAATTTTTCAGCTATAACTTAAGTTGGAAACTTGCTTGGAAACATAGTATATCTTTGTCGATATCTAGCATAAATAAAATGAAAAAAAAAGATATAGACTCTAGCAAAATAATCTTGGAAAAGTTTTTTGCACTTTACTGTAGCACATAAATGTTTGCATTTATGTATTTACATATGCATGTGTATATATGTATAATTGATGAATGTGTAGATGTGGCCCGGTGCGATGGCTTTTGTCTGTGCGGCAACCTCAAAAATGTTGCAGTAAAATAAATTCCATTTCCTTGAATTTTGCTGTATTCGCATTTGGCATTTGTTTTATGTTTTGGGCATCGATTCGTGGTCATCTCCCTCCGTAGATCCCCTTTAGATTGCTTGACGTCGTGATGATTGATGAACTATTGAATTTGTGTGAAAATGCACAAGCGAGTAAATGCTTTAATTGAGATAGAAAAATGCCTTAGATGCACAGCTGCTAAAATGAGTTGACTATTTGTTTCATTTAATGCATTTAGTATGTGCTGCATTTCGAATAAGATAAATGCAAATGTGTCAATGTTTGTAATGTGTATTTTAGCATGAAAAAATGTTTAGAATGCTTCAACGCTTCGTTTTCTTGCATTTTCAAGAAAACTTAAATGTTTGCAAATGTGTCGACAATTTATATTATGTGCATAGCATTTAAATGAATGAAAAAAGTATTATAGCGAAATTCAAGGAAATTTAAACAAATATAAATGAATATAAAACGGAGTTTTAATATTAGATTGCAAATTGCAATTATATAAAATAATGATAGGCGAACTTCACTATAAACTAGTCAGTTGAGATCTTCTATTTGCCATAGCTTAAAATAATTATTGTTAAAGCTTAGATGCCTTTTCTGAAAGCCTTTCTTTTCGTTTAAATTTTGTTATATATGTTATAAGTATTTATGCTTTGGGTCATAGCTTGTTCTGCTAGTTCTAGCGACAGGATTAAAGTCAGCATGACCTTTTAAAATCGCTTGGTTAAGCTTCTTTCTATCCCGGTCTATAATGCAAGATTTATTCCTATTACTTACATTCAGAAAGACATTCTGGGTATTATTTGGTTCATATCCAACTCATATGTACATATTTTTGAGACCAAAACTCAAAAGTTTCAAATGACATCAGCAGCACCACCCATTTGCAAAGTTTTCCACATGAAGATTAGCACATTCTAGCTGACATATTATGGTCGAGAAAAGCACAGCAATTACAAATATCAGTATTTCCACACATCGCACCATACACATGCACCTAAAGAAGTGCAACTCAGCAAACATTAGCCCTCTCGTCACAGAAGTGCGATATACCCAACAGTTGGCCAGCCACAACTCAGCCTCTGATGGCCGTCAATAAAGTTGAAAATTATGAGTAGTGCCCCCTGGAGATAGGGGTTTATAATGGCTGATATCCCAACTGCTTTATGTCCACTCTAAACACTCTGACTGACTGTTCTTCTAGTTGTTGTTGTTGTTGTTGTTGTTGTGGCTGGTTGCTCTGCTAGCATTTCCGTTTTGTGCAATTTATGGCACATAGAACAGAGTTGGCAGAAATTATTTTGAAATATTGCAGACAAAAGCTGCCTGTGCAAAAGACAAATGTGTTGGACAGCGGCGAGGGTGTAGCTGGAGGGGGGCCTTGTATAAATATGAATGAAAAACTATTAGTTGCATATGTGTATGGGTCTGAGTGTGAGTGTGTGACTGTGCATGCTGAAGTAGGCGCCTATATGTCCAAGTACCTTTAATACTCTACCAAAGGCTGCATTAAATTTCTCACTCTATGTTTACATCAGAAGGCATATATTGGTATCCAGGTCTGGGGAAACATCAGAAGGCATATATTGATATCCAAGTCTGGGGCTTTGCGTCTCGGACGAATCGAAGCCTTGCCCCGATAGACTCGAGCTGATTATACGCCTGAAAAACAACCCTGGAGAATGACCTCACATGAGTTTTTTTAATGAAAAAAGGTTTAATTTTTTAAGAAATCTTCGCCAAATTCTGTAACTACGAGCTTCTACTCACATATTTAAAAAGTCCCATGCCTTCATATTACAAGGATATTTACTTTTCGGCAAGCCAAATGGCTATTTTTTTGTTTTCTGATATGGGCTACAATTGTGATGACATGGAAAGTGCTTGTAAAGTTACTAGAAACCACAGAATAGAACATAAGTGCAAGCTTAGTAGAGGTCAGTAAGTAAGGTGATCAAAATTCCTCCCACACCTGCACACATACACACACACACACATATATATACACACACACACTTACACACACACACACACACAAACACATTCACACATATACACGTATTCAACAATCACCATTACATAGATACTATGGCCATATATCCTATGGATTCTGCAGACCCTATGCAACTTTTATTCCTGTTGAGCTTTTGAGCACAGGACGCTTGCTGTTTTGTAGTTGAGCGAACCTGTGACTGTTGACCAGCCTCCCTGGCTGGCTAGCCGGAAATGTAACAAAGGCCGAACATGAGATACATGAGCTATATGCGCAGCAAATAACTATAGATAACCCCAACTCATGTGGCAGCAGTAGCTCAGTACTGTGTTTCGCGTCGAGTTGTGTTGCATGTTTTTGCAAATTGCAACAGCAACAACAACAACAACAACAACAACAACAACAACAACAACAACAACAACAACAACAACAACAACAACAACAACAGCAGCAGCGGCAGTAGCAACAACGACAACAAAACATTTGACAGTCGTGATGCACTGGCCAAAAATATTTCTGCCAACTCAAAAACCTTTGGCCAGTGGCCATTGTCAACGCTTTGTGTGCCTCCCCACAATCCACAGATCCCATCTCTCAAATACAATGGCCAAGTACAATGGGCGAATATTTGTTCAGTTGACGCTGACGTTGTATATATTTTTTTGTTGTTTTTTTTTTGTTGTAATCAGTTGAATTTTTTACTTTTTTTCTGGCTTTATTGTTTGTTGTCCTTTGGCTTTTGTTTCTTTGCAAAAATATGAGGGAAATTCTTTAAAGCATTGCATACTTTTGGCGTAGCTTGAGTCTGATATATGTGTGCGTGTGTGTGTGTGTGTGTGTGTGTGTGTGAGTTGAGTGTGTGTATGCCCGCATTAAATGTGCCATAAATTAGCATCAAGTGTTATGGTGCGTGCCGCGCTTTAAATGTTGCCGATTTACTAGCTACTTCATTTGGTGGAGCTTTATCGAGTTACTTGGCTTGGCTTTATGTTAGTTTCATGTTGTCTTCCTCTTTTTTGGGCATTAAGCTTAGTTTTATTATCTTGCCAACTCGAACATATAGTTCATTTACGAGCATTTCTCTATTAAAACAGACTTTGTCAGTGCCTTTGTATTGAAGTTGAGCTCTTGAGACGCTTTTTACTTGAGTTGAGGGTTTTTGAAAGTTGTAAATTATATCTTGTGTTTACAAGATCATAATTAAACTAATAAATGCCAATTCTGGTCTAGATATCTTTAAAATTGTTTATAATATATGTTTATAATGTATCCTAAACTATTGCTTTGCGGACTTTAACAATGAGTAATTGTCGCTTAACTTTTTATTTTATTAAAATAAATCTGTTATCTGTGAGCTTAGCTATAATTGCCTCGTTTAGTTTATTTATTTCTTTTTAAATTGTTTTAAAAATAACCTCCAACGCCAACTGTCTGCCACAATAGACCAATTTTGATGTACTTATCTTTCGGCATGAACGACTAAATTTCTTTGATTGTCCTATGCCATGGTCTGTCATCAGTATTCATCTTTCTGTTATTGTTGCTTTTATCATTATTGTTATTCCCAGTCACATCATATGAACGCACGCCGTCTGAGAATCAAAAAAAGAGACAAACATGGCTACGAAAATATAACAAAATTTGCTGACGAACATAAAATACCCTTGCAAAAATATTACTTAAGTGGAGATATATAAAAATTGGGAATAATATAATAAATATGGAATATATAAACTTTTTATTTTGGATGAAAGCCTATTAAGAATAATTTCCTTAACGACTGTATAATTTATTAATTAAAACTTATCTAATCTATTGCATACTTGATCACAAAAGGAAAACATCCTTTGCAAGTGTATCTTAAAAGAAAGCAAAAATATTTGTGCCTTATTAAAATTCCATGCAAATGCGCTTATGTGGCCCGGCGGCCCAGACCTGCCAAGTGGGCGTTGCCCCGCGCCCCTATAACACCCAGCCGCCCCACCTCCATGCCTACCATTGCGCCGCTCGGCTGCTCTTAACGTTGGCCACTTGGAGGCGAGACACGCGCACGCCCAAAATCCTCATCAGCCCGGCCATACAATTCAGAAATACTTTGAGCCATTTGTATGGATCGTGTGTGTGTGTGTGTGTCTGAGAGTGTGTGTGTGTGTTGGGGTCGTAAGTGTGCGGCAACAATTGTTTCGCTGGTGGAAAATGCGCAAAAAGTGAAAACCTAACCAAAAGTTATTTCATATATGAGTTGGCAGACGCAGACGCGAGTCAACAAAACAGTCCGTTGCAAGGGGATGCGGCACGGTGGGGTAGCTGGCCAAGGACAACAATTGCAGTGGGCGGCGGCTCCTGGCAAACGCGCGCGCGTGTTAAGCATATTTAGTTCATTTATTTCAAATTAGATTTTTAAGCGACAACAGGACGACGACCACAAGGGACGAAAATACATACTTGTATTGGAAGGCGAGTGTCATGCCCGATAAGAAGGATGCCGCACACTACTTAGAGGGGAGGGGCTTGTGTTTAGGCAGCTCTGGGATCTGCAGCCCTCCCTTCCTTTGGGCTTTTGCATACATTTTGAAATTATGCGGCATTTATTTCTGTACATTTTCGACGTTTTCTCGTCTGTTACGCGGCATATATTTTTCCATTTGCTGATTAAAGAACCCATGACAAGGGCTGTTTATGTTGTGCTTCTGGTTATTCACTTAAACAACAAAAAAAAGGGTTAAAATAACAGCAACTGTTTGATGTGGGCTTCAAACTGGTCGGAGATGGGGATATCTTTCTGAATGGTTCATTAAGTTATTTGTGTGAGCATAAAGCAGCTTCGTATATGTGATCCGAAAGAGAAATTCAAATATGTAATAAATATGTGCGGGCTGTTGGTCAACATGCTGTTTCGTAGAAGATGTTTTGAAATGCGTGAGGCATGCAGCTTATGTGTTTCGATTCACTGAATCGGAAATTGTGGTTATAAGCACTTGAAATGTTTCAGCAACTTGCTAAATAAGTTTTTACCAATATTATAGCACACTAATTCTGCTGCATCCAGGAGCTACACATTTAAACAATAGCTGAAGATTCTTTTAATATCAAAGAGATGGATTTTGGTACATTCTTAGCTAGTTAATCGATACCAAATCTGGTATTTATGCCTTCCTAACAACGACTTAGTTATAAGAAGTTTAGACGAGTTACAATACGCATTGGTCCGTTTGTCTCAAGTGATGCTGTTTGGGGTAAAAACTCTAAGCAAACGCATTTCCATCAATCACCACAATCGCCACAATGGCCCGATTAATACAACAGCAAATCAAGTAAATAAATAATTAAATTTTAATAACATACCAAAAGAATCATTTAAATATTCAAATAAAAACAAAAAGAAAATCTTATTTTAAATAATTATGACACACAGGCCTGGGGTTCGAACCCGGGTACTCGTCACTTTGATGCCAATGTGAACGAAGAACTGCAAAACGAACAACAAAGTTATGTATACATATGTATAAATATTAGTTCTGCCTTCTAACTAACCGGACTTTCATTTAAGACTTAGTTTCAGTTGACTTTATGCAAAAACCGTTTGCTGTTTAAAGTTTTCTATAGATACAGTTATTGGCAATGTCACCCATCCAGGGGCTATTATAATGGGTCCATCTAACTACAGCAAACATTCAACGTTGTTCGCAGTTTGTGTTCAATCTAGTAAAGTGAACAAGGGTGGCACAGAGGGGGGTTGCGGTAAGTACCGCAAGCCAAATGCCAAAGATGTTCGGCAAAAGAGCGACAGGACAAACACACTGTACAGAGTGGAGATCAAAGAGTAGGGAGCCCTAGAATAGAGAGCTGGAAGCATGGCGTGATGTAAAGTAGAGAGAAGAATGCCGCTGAACAACCAAAAATTTTATGACATTGCGAACAAGTGATGACTGCGATGAGAAAAGGGCAAAGAGCGGGGGGTCGCGGCCAGACAAGAAGAAACTGAAAAACGCAAACACAATTATAACAAGTGCGGGCAATGGGAAGAGCGCAAAAAAAAATACAACACAGCCGACTGGGTGGAAAATAACGGCATGAATGAACAGTGGCATCGTAGAGGAGCAGTGGTCAGGGGGCAGTGTGTTGACCAACAATGTTGGTCACAACACACATACACACACACACACACAAGCACACACACCGATAGTCATACCCAAACCCACACAGCTGCACAGTTGAAAAGGAGGCGGCAAGTGGCCCCACAACCACTAACAAGAACTAATATTTGACAGCTGCCTCTGCCTTGTCCTGACGCTCTTGTCCTGCCCCTGTTGCTTTCCCCTGGCCATACATATGGTTTTTTCTTTTATTATATACCCTGTGCTCATAAGATGGGTACTAAATGGGTCGGATCAAACTGTGCAGCTGTCTGTAAGCAAGAGAAGGAGACAGCTTTGGAAAATTTCAAGTCTACATATGCGTAATACATATTGTATATACCTTACCATATAATTTCTTATACGTATGTACATATTTTTTTTTTAAATAAACACTTTGTTATGATATCGGTTCTATTTTTCGATTGTTTTTAAAAAAAATAATCGCAAAATTCAAAAACCTATTATTCAAAAAATCATACAAGTTTTAAACATATTATTTCGTTTCTTGTAAGTCGAGTATGTCGAGTGAGCCGTATAGATAGTAAAAATATCAAATAGAATACATATAATCGTATATAGGCTCAATTCTCCTCTTACGATAACGCACATAAAAGATACATAGCATTAATATTTATGTTCAAACCTGGCCAGGATATTGCTTCGATTTCATTAAGACTTGAAATCCACCTGTCGTCTTACATTACACAATCAAACGGTTGTATATTTTATAGTTCAATTAAAACATACAGAGTATCTACTAAAAAATCATTTCAGTCTAAATTACTTTAACATGTTCTGCCATGTTGTCCGGGTCGCCTCGTCGCATAAATGTCGACGGGCCTTGCGCCATTTTGGCCAATGCGCTGCGTTCAACGACTTTTGGCTGATTTCGTAAAAGGCCAACAGAGCGAAAGAACCAAAGGCAACAAAAAATACAATACATGTACAAAAAAAAAAAAAAAGAAAGAAGAAAAGTTCAAACTTTACCGGCAACAAAAGTCAAGTAGCCGTGCCAGCGAACAGCAACAAAACGTAAAAAAGTAAATATAAAATTGCTACGAAAAAAAAAATGCCAGGCCACAACACATGCTGCTCATTTCGATGGAAAAATTTTTATGAAAACAAAGGAAGCTCATGCTCCATCAGGGGCGTGGCAAGCACAGCACTTCAGCCGGCGTGCGAGGTGATGCGTTGCGCAAAAACCAAACACACATTTAAGCACTTTAAAGGGGGTCTAAGTAGCAGGTTGCTGGGACAGGAGGGCAGAGCGCCAAGAAAAATAAATGCGAGTCAGGTAGGCAAATTTTAAATGACAGCAGCAGCACGCAAAAATGTTGCAGACTTTTAGGTGCATGTGTATGCTCATGTGTAAACCATTTTGTTTTTGCTCGAAGTGTGAGAGGTGCAGAAAAAAAAGAAAGATTTTATTCAGCCGTATCACTTGGAGCAAATAATAAAAGTATCTACAACCATGTGTAATAATCAATTTCTTACATATTATCATTTTATTCGAGAGCAACAGATGAACATTTTTATATCCATATTCTAAAATCCACATGTACTTAAGAAATTGACAGTTGACAAAAAGTAGAAAAATATATTAGAAAGGAATGAGCTTGCACCCGAATAAGATCTTCTTGATGAAAAGTATTTATGGTCTTCAGTGTTGGGACATAAATTCAGTATTTAAATATTCTCGAAATCCAAAGAAATTAATTCAATGAATTTAATTCAATTCCAAATTCAAAGAACTTAGATATAAATTTATGGTTACAAGAGTATGTCAATGTTGTAAATCATGAATTTATTTAAAAAATAGCTTAATACAAAAAAGAACTTCTTAAGTCTATAAATATTATTAATTAGACACGGATTTTCATCAATCTTTAACCGAACTACATTCTGTATGCCAACAAAACCTTCATAGTTTCATCGACAATCTGATTGACAGAGCTTATCTTTAGTATGTTGACAAAATTCGCTAATAACTTAAAGAAAATGCACACTGTGAATTAATAATTAGCTACTCAGCAGTTACTTTGGCCCATTTTTAATCAGGCCTTATTGTTTGATTCGACTAATAAAAGGCTGACGCTTCAATTAAATGGCAAAAGTTTCGCTCGCTCTTCTGATTCTGATTACATACAAAAAACTTAATTAAGTCGCAGCAGCGCAATCGCCGTCGTTTGGCAAACGGCAAAAGGCAAACTGCTGAGCAACTTTAATAGTTTTACACGCTAACCCACTTTGAAGAGCGGCGCGACAAAGTGTCGAGGCATGAGATTAGCGGCGGGGTGGTGTGGGGCGTTTTAGGTGCTTGGGAGTCAAATGCATTTTTGAAAAATTGCAAAACTTGATTAGCGATTTGTGTGCGCCTCGCACATGCCACCACTCAGCTTGACTATGACGAGCTGCAGCGCAAATTTGCAGCACTTGGAAAAAGTTTTTGGCGAGCAACTGTGAAAAGTGTGCTATGAAAAAGCAAAGCTAATCTGACTCTAACCCCAGTTTCGAACTATGACTGTGGTGGTCTGACTCGTGGCCCACCTGGGCAGCCTTTAGCGCATTCATCACGGCACATGCAACAGCCGGAGAGCGAGCGAGAACTTTGCCGTAGCACATCCCAGAGTCCCAGTTCACTTATCCATTTTGCAGCGCAGCGAATAAGGTTGCGCCTGACCAAGGCGCCTGCAATCCAATTCCCAGCGAGTGCTCTGCAGATATGAAAGCAGAAGTTGTGGCTGCTGTTGTTGCTCTTGTTGTTGCAGGGCGGGGAAGGTGTGGCTGTATTTTGGGGGTGTGTGCAGAATTCACATTCGCATTGAAAATCCCCGTACGTATTTGCAATTTGTCGGTGGCGCAAACGTTGGGGCGCGATAGCGTGATTGAATGGGTCGCCAGACTGGCCACGTGCTCAACTGGTGTGTGTATATGTGTGTGAGTGTGTGTGAGTGTCTGAGAGTGTGTGCGGGCAGCATAATGAGAGTTATGGCTAATGCATACCAGTATGTATTTTGAGTCCCACCACCGCTGCTACGCCGGACCCAGCTTGATGGATGACCAGCCTGACTGAGCAGACGCAGATCCCAAAACCCCATACGAAATTTCTGACCGTGTCTGCAGCTGCATTGAAGCGTAAAGCTTCTAATGAAATTCTAAAGCGAAACATAAAACTTCCGATTGGACACTGCAGGTGCGTTGGCCGTAAAGATTTGCATACACTCCTAGCCCTGATTGTCTGCCATGTGTTTGTGTGTTGCTCTCGAATTTGGTTTTCTGGCCAACGGCCAATGGCCACTTTGTCTGGCTGCAGTCGATTCGTGCCCTAGCCAGCAGCCCGAAGGCAGGTGAAAGTTGATTCAATGGCAACTCAATTCTTTTTTCTTTCTTTTTTTGATAAACTGCTGAATTCGATGTTGTTTGGCTTTTAATTTATTTAATGGCTGGCAAAGGGGCTTTACTTATCCTTTATATTGAATGTGCATAAAGGTTAGCCACTATATCATTGTCCAGACTGATTAGAATGGAGCATAACGGTCCTTTGCCATGTGTGTGAATGTGTGTGTGTGTGTGTGTGTGTAGTAGAAAAGTTGTAGTCATGAAATTGGAAAGGTTCTTATAGACAATTGAACAATTTTGTGTTTGTTTTCGAAAAGAAGGATCAAGTTAAATTGTAAGGATAAAAGTCGTGCGAATGGATCTTCAAATGTTTCCCTACAAAAACTTAGAAAGTATTTCATGTATGTTATAGTTACTACGAGCAATTGAGAAAGAATAAGAAGATGGAAAGATTACTGAAAATATATTAAAAGAGTTATATTTTATTAAAGTTTCTTACCTAATGTCGACTTTTATTGGGTTACCTTAAACATATTTTTATAAATATATATAATCTATCAATTAAAAATATAAACAACTTATCGATTATCTAAGCTTGTTACCGAAGTTTTCCAAGCTTTTAAACCTTAAATCTTCAAAATAATATGTTTAATAGAATAT
This sequence comes from Drosophila novamexicana, assembly GCF_003285875.2. Classification (NCBI taxonomy): domain Eukaryota; kingdom Metazoa; phylum Arthropoda; class Insecta; order Diptera; family Drosophilidae; genus Drosophila; species Drosophila novamexicana. The sequence continues at coordinate 5,775,017 of NW_020824787.1, forward strand.
CTTTTATATTCGCTAACGTGAATGGAGTTGGAACATATATTGACACAGTTCTCATTTATTTAAAATATTATATTAAAATCAGTGTATTAAGTTCTGCTTGTATCCTCTTCCCAATTAAAACTGTGACCGCTTGTAGGCTTATGCGATTTAGTCCTCTTTTGAAAGCACAATATTAACATTGATTTCATAAAAGTTTCGCAATTTACTCGTAATTCAATTTAAATATATGAAGTTAGCACAAACAAGCTATTGTTTGGAATGTCTAAAAGGGAATCAACATATCATATTGAAAATCGTTCTTTAAAGTTTTATAAACAAGTTGATCCGCTCTCAGCTTGTCGCTGTAAAATTGCCAACTGTAGTTGACAAATATTTTGTTTGGTTAACTTTAAGCTGAGATTCCTCTGTTTTTGTCATTCTTCTCTAAATGGCGTTGCGATTGTGGGCATTATTTTTTATTGGTTCAAGTTGCCTAACGATGTATATTGGATATATGTATATATTATGTTTTTTTTTTATATGCAGCAGTTTAACTGTCACGCATACAAGCAAATAACCCAACACGCACATAAGACATCTTTCTTAGCCGCATTTATCAAGACAAGTCCAGAGGCGTCCAGAGCTTCCCCCTCCCCCCTCACCACACTTTCAGACTCTTCCACACTTCAACTGGCTGCTGCTGAATTCACACAGCATCATTTATATTCAACTTGTTTTCGAGCCGTCTGCAAAACTTTGAGGACGGCGACCGCACACACACACACACAAATGCAAGTGTATACATACAATTTATGTGAGCTAGTGTATTTGTGTGGCAGCCATTTTTGCGTATATTTACAGCACACTTAATGCGTATGTGTGTGTGCGAGCAATGTGGAGGAACGCTGCACGCTTCAGTTGAACGCACAAGCAAATGTTGTTGCTCAATCGAAAGTATCAAATTGCCCACAATAACACTTAAATCCGACATCTAAGCCGAAGTCAACTCAAGTAAGAGGTAGGCAACTGGGCGGGGCTGTATGTAGCGCTGGGCTAAGTTTAGAGGTAGCAGCTATGAGGCTGTCAAGCGGCACGGAAATGAGCAGCAATATTAAAAATGTTAAATCTAAGCATAAAAAAAATAAAATCGAAATTTTTATACTCGCAACGCGTCAACCTAGTGTTCCGTAATGGCAACAAATAAATGCAGAAAGAAGCTTAAAATGATGGAAAATAAAAGAAAAATACTTGATTGATGGATAGAAATGTGCATTTTATAGAAAGATTTCGTTATTTGTTTGGCTATTGCGTAATCTAAGATTGAGAAAATGTAAAATAGGAGATTTTTTTGATAGCTCAGTTTCTTAGATAGGCTTTGATACACGTAGAAGTTACCATAAAAACCAACTAAAGGGGTGGCAATTTATAGGGTGTTGATCTCTAACTAAAAACAAGTATTAAACTAAACTTTTTGTAATATTTGAGAACCAAGTCCTTTAACTTTTATTCAATATAATGTAAATTTCAAAGTATTGTACACTAAGTTGTACTTAAGAGACTCATATGCATTCACAAATAACATTACCAAAAAAATCTCTTATTATTTAAATTATTATTATTATTATATTTATTAAATTTGTTATTAAATCGTATAGTGGTAAGCACGTTTTGATCAACAAAAATATCCATATATATTGAAATACCTATATGTTACAGAAATTAATTAATTGGTTAGAAAGTTTAATTAAAAAAGTTTGTACGAAAAAAAAAACAATTTCGGCTAGACAATGGCCTAAACGCCACAACTTTCTATATTGTACAAATGTTTTTTATTATTATTAGCTACAAAAAATACGGTCCCAAATTTAATTAGCTAAAAATACAAAAATGGCAGAAGATTCCAATTTAATTAGCTTTAAAAATGAGAAAAAAAAATAAAGTAAATAAAAATCAGAGCTCATTTGATCAGCTTTAAATTAAGCTGAAGTTTAAGCATTGCTGTGAGTAACGTCTGACATTTCCAACGATTTGTTATTTTTATTGCCGTTGATTGTTGTTGCTATTGTTGTTGTTGCTGTTGTTGTTGTTTCTACTGCAATGCCAACAGTTGCCAACTGATTTCAGCTCCTCTCACATCTCGGCAGGACTCTTCGTTAGCCATTTTGTGTTTTGGCCATTAGAAAAACTTTTTGCCCCGCTCATTTCTCACACTCTGCTGCACTTCGCTTCATATTTATGTTCTGCGTATGGTTGTATGTTGCTTTGCCTTTCTATACATTTTTTACTGGTGGTCCTCCTGCTGCTGCAACAGCAGAAATATTGTAAATATTTTGCAACTTATTGTGCACAAGTTTCTTGTTTATTTCTTGCTCTCGTTCTTGGCGACTGTGACTGTGACTGCTGCACGTTTAATATTTATTTCATGTTTTAATATTTGACACGATTGCGCCACGTTTTGTGGCGCCCCTCCCCACTTTTCCGCCGTTTTTATCCGGAATTGTTGCCGGTTTTATTTTACCATCTTACGGCCAAGAAAGTTTTTGCTATTGTGAATTGCGCGACTGCCATTTGGTATTGAATAAGTTGACAGGACTTTTTAAAAAAAAACGTTACGAATAAAAATTGTCTGCCAGTCAAGTAAACGACACTTATTGGAAGCGTTGTTCATTTCAAATCTGTCGTTTAATTGTGCATCAATTTATTAATTAGCTTAAGCAATTATTATAATACAATGTTCAGGTAACTTGTTTTCTTGTTGCTGAGTAAAGCAAAAAAAAAAATATGAGAAAATATTTTATTTGCGATTAATAAACTTTTGTTGAGAATGCGAACTTTGCTCTGAAGTGCAACACAGAAGGAGAATGAATGCAGAAATCGAATGGACTAACAGCTTTTAGGAAATAACTGGGAGAAAATCAATTGTTTTCTGCAAACTTGTTTCTTAAATTAAATCTAAAGAATACATTTTTTTTATCATTTTAAGAAACTAACCTGCATTGCAGAGTTGTATAACTGTTATTCAGTGAAAAGTAATTTCAGTTTTCAGAGAGTTTGAATAATTTTTATTCATTTTAAATAGTTACGTTTTTACATTTCAATGCCAAACAAAATTTGAGGAAAACCACAAAATTTTAAGAAATTTTGAGAGCAAATAAAGGTTTAAGATAACAACAAAATTTAAGAAAATTCAAGTAACAAGTAAGCTCTAGTCAGGAGTGCCCGACTAGGAGATACACTAAACCTTCTTCTGCCAACACACGGTGCAGCTAACTAAGAATATATCTACATTATTGAGTCACCCTGTTACGTACATTTGCACAAAACCTTTGTATCTTTTTTCATTTATTTCAATGGATGCGGGGTATAATGAATTCGACTTTACATTCTGAGGAATATCTCTTAGTATGTATGTATAACAGGTATCACAAATAATTTAGATGGCATTATAATTTTGTTCAGATGAAACGACACTTGCCGTATTATTTAAATATTGATTGACTGACAAAATTTTGAATATTAATTACGTTGAATACATTTCCTCTCATATAAGTAAAATGGTAAATGATGGTAGTTTTTACCAAGCTTAACCGTTCCCGTTCCATAACATATACTAGCAGAATACAGCTTGAATAACAAACATGCTTATAAATTTGAAAGCTATTCGCATAGCCATAAATATAGAAAGTTTCCATACAACCAAATGTTTACTCCACTATGTATGAGATGTGTGCGCATAAAAAATTAGTTTCTCTCAATATATCAACACTGCTTGGCCTTCATCGGTTGCTCGTAGCGCTTCAATCAACGAAAAACAAAAATTGAATGCAACACCAGACGCTGGCCATCAAATCAGCGTGCCACGCCGCAAAGTATGCAATTTAAAAATTTCGTTGAAAAATATTTTTTTGCAACGCATCGTTGCGAATGCCGCTAGCACTCAGAAATCCCAAATTCAACAGAGTAGCTGCTGCTGCTGCTTCTGGTTGAGCTTCAGCTACAGCTTCGACACGAACTGATTTATAAAGTTTACAAATGCGTGGCAAAAACCCCGTGACTTGACTTGACTCACTGACGAACTGGGGGGACTGATGGGCTGATGGACTGACAGGACTGACGGAGCTGCGTTCGCTGCTGGCTGAAAAACGTTTGCCACTTAACACGTACGCCGCATATTTTGCCACGCCCAAGTTCTCGCAGCTGCTGCATGATTGTGGCGCGAGAATGGGGTTTTCTTCCTTTTTTTGTTGTTGCTTAACACTACAAAATTTTTGCTGATTTGGCAGCTTTTCAGTGTGAGAGAAACGAGACGCCGCATAGCAAAACTTATACGCGCCCCACAGATGCCATGCCATGTGCTTTGTTTGGCTGATCCTTGAATAATCAACAACAGCAGCCAGCGAGAGACAAACAGACAAACGGACAAAGAGCCAAAGAGCCAGCAGCCAGCCGGCTGGCTTAAAAAATGAGTCAAGCGTGGGTAACGTACGTTGTTCAAATATTAATGTTGACCCTCGACTGCTCGTTAGCCTGGCTAACTGGCTGCCTGGCTCTGTGGCTTTCTGATGTGCACAAAACGCCGAACGCATCTGTTTTGCGAGTGTGCCAGTGTGTGTCTGTGTGTGATTGTGTGCGTGTTTCCTGTGGCCGCAGCTACTCATCAGGATCGCAGCATGTAGACCACGCTCTAGCACACGGCCTGGCCAAATGCGTTTTGAAAGTCATATCCATAAATGCGAGTGGGATATGTGAATGTAACCTGATGTCCTCGAAACAATATATCCTTTAATGAACCTATTTACTACTAGCTTTTTCTTCACATGAACTATTCGATACTGTTGCTTGCCAACGTAAACCCATTTGAAAATCTTTTATAAGAAACAAAAGCTATCCATAGATCGCTTGAAATTAAAGTATTTATCTAAATTTGTTTGCTAGCTTGATATGAAATGCAAGTAATCCAACTTTCGTTATGATTTTACAAATTTTGTTAACCAAAAAATGTGCAAATATTTTGTATTAAATTTTGCTCATTCTTTTTTATTAAAAAAACAATATCAACAAAGTCGGTATATGATACTGTTCGAAACAATTTAAATTGCACGTAAATTAAATTTGTTAAATTTAATTGGGCATTTCTAAAATGATTTACTCACATGATGGTAATGATGGTGATGGTTAAGTATTAGCCAACGGATATTAATATATAAATATTTAGTTTTCATCAAATCCCATTAACATTGCGATGTGTTTACTCTTCTTATAAGCGTTGCTTATTCAATGGCAAATAGAATTTTTAATTGGAGCTGCATATGAAACGTTTATTAATTTGTAATCGCCTTGAGGGCTTTAGTTAATGCCATTCAATTTATTAACAATTGTAATTGTAATCAAATTTATGCTTTACTCTTATCGTTACAGGTATGTGTGTAAATATGTCACAAAATCTGAAATGCACAATCAAATTTGAGGCCAGCATGAAATTGAGTAAGAAATTAAATTAGAAACACAATAGGCGAAGGGCTGGGCGGACCTTGTGGTTTATTTAGCCAAGTCTTCAATATGTTGGCTAATAAGAAATGCCATTGTTACAACTTTAATTAATGGCTATTAAGCAGAAAATGCCAAGCCATTTTATACGGCTGTAGACAGGCTGGCTCCAGACGCACGGACCTGAACTCGAGCCCCGGAACCGCAGCCGGGCAAATTATACGGCACACATACACAAGCACTGGGGCAGACAAAGCCAATTGTTGGCTATTTACGAGCTGTGCTTCGGGGCAAATGCCGTTGTGGGTGTTTTCTGCTTTAATAAGCAATTTTTAATTTGCAATTACTCGAGCATTACATACACACGCTCTCTCAGGAGTGCGACTGCTGCACTGAAATTATTTTTAATGAAAATGCGCATGCAAACACATTACGCATACGAGGCGTTGCACAAACATCCTGATGCCGATTGCAAGCTACCGCAAACGCCAATCAATGCACACACTTATACAAACACACGCACACACACACTTCCGTATACATCCATGTAAATGTGCTTGTATATAAGTTTAATAACTTTGCTTATTGCTTTGCCCCAGGCACACAATGGCCACAATAGTTGCATGCAACACACCACCGCCATCATCGACCAGCGCCTTCTGCCCGACCACGTTCATCGTCGTTTCAGTTAAGTCGACAAGGTGGTCATTAGGGAGCTTTGGTGTATGTTAATCACATTACCGCAAAACGTTATAATGTTTGGAGGATGCGTTGCTTTGCTCATCATCGACGCTTTTGCATCCACTACTCAATTAACAATAACAATTATTTTCACCACATTTGTGAGCGACTGTGTCTCCCCCACTAAACGTGTGTCTGTGTATGTGTGTATGTGTGTGTGGGTGTGTGTGCCATTGAAATAGTAAACCGCAATTTGGCTTGCCTGCCTCGACAACTAGTTGCAAATGCAAACAGAAACCAAGACCGGGGTTTGAGTTTCCAAGTCCACATAGCCTGCATTTAGCCACCACTGAAACTTGGGGCAAACCTTGCGTTCGCCACTGCGTATACGCATAATTTCAATGCGCACTGTAAGCGTCCTGCAACACAGCAGCAACAATGCCACAAAACTCGCTACATAACTTACAACAACAACAACGAGAATGTCTCAGCGAAAGTTCGAATTTTCGGGCACCGTCCCTCAAAGGCGAATCGTTTTTTCGAGCGCTATTTTGGGGCGCGTTTAGTTTCATCCGAAACAACCTATACACACACACACATATGCACACACACACACACACACACTCACACACACTCACACGCACGTACGCACAGGGGCATTCTCATAATTGTCCAAAGTTACATTTCCACTGTGTAACTGTGCGTGCACTGAGCGAAATTGGACGTTACTTTGTTTTACATATTGCTATTTTAATTTCTTAATTTGTTATTTTTTGAGCGGAGATTGACTTCTAAAAAATTGTTTATAGTATATTTTGTTTTTATATCAAAATAAGTATTCAGTCAACCAAGGTAAATTTCTTATAAATATGGGTCTGTTTAAAAAAAGGAAACTAGAAGTAATTTTGAAAGAAAGAAAAACAATATATCACAAGTGTTTATAGCACAGATTTTAAAGATTCAGATCATTACACAGAGGATGGAGAAACATTAATCCCTACAAGCCGTTAAATAATAAAATAATTAAAAACAAAATATTATAATAATGAATGTAGTTTACAGGTGTTTTATGATATATTAGAATTGGCATTTAGTAACAATTTAAGGCGCTCTTGAAAAGTATTCTGCTATATCACCAGACCAGTTGTGCTGCCAATATTTTGTTTTTTTTTTCCAGTCTTTTCCTTGTCTTACATACATATGTGCATATACAAGGCATGTTGATGGCGTAGGCTTTTATTTTCTTAACGTGTATCACGTACGATTGGTAAATGCGATGCGCTCTCATTGAAGTAACAAAACATCAAAATCGATCGATACAAATTACAAAACCAACGTCAGCAGCTTTCTCGGTTAGGGATGCTGTCGCTTGTCCTTGTGGTGGTGGTGATGGCAGTGGTAATGGTGGTGCTGCCTTTGCTCTGGCTGTTGGTGGAGTGTTATCCCACAATCCCAGTCACATGGGCACTGAGCCAACCCCCTGGTGCATAGTTCCGCATTGACGACGACAACGACTATGACGGCTGGCACTTTGTTCGTCCTGTTCGGAGCCGTGTCTCCTTTGTGCCGTTTGTGTTTTACTTCCACTTCAATCATAACTGTGTTCAATTGTTGTTTTTATTACAGCATTTCTTTCACCTTTCCCCTGCCTGGCTGCCTGAGCAACTTGTTCTGCGGCTGGGAAAATTGGTTGGCTTTTCCGCTCTGACTCTCCCAGCTGTACGCTAACTGCTGCTTCTTTTTTTGTTCTTGTATCCTTGCCGAGGGTATTGTTATTTTATCACAAAGTGTGCGACGCATTTAACTTTGTAGCCACAAAGTATATATACTTTTCATCAGCACCAAGATCCAAGTTACTAAACCTATGTCTTAATCAGGTGTCATACGTGAAAGAACAGAAAGTGAAGTTCTATGAAATATAAATTATCATTCACATTAAATAAAGTCAATAATTATGTCAAGGTCCACTCCTAGGGCCAATCGTTCTACGTAAGGGTATTTAAACTTCGAACTCTTGACTCTTCCTGAAATCTTGTTCTTCACGTTTTTTATGATTTCATGCAACCGACAACCGTTACATGTGCTTATCTGGCGGCAGAGCACTTCTGCTCACCTCAGCACACATTTTCCATTCATTTCCTTGCCATTTTTCCGCATGAACAGCAACCGGGAAAAGCAGCCGCCCATCGACTGGCCCGTGCCGCCTGCCTCATGTGTGCGTCCGAGCTCAACAATTGCGCATAATATAAATTAATAATGCAACAATTGCATTTTTGTTGTTGCTGCCGCTGCTGTTGCTGCTGCTGTTGTTCGTGTGGCATCCTTGATTTCATTAAATATTTGTAGCCGCTCGCTGTTATCAGTTTTTGAAATTGTTTTGCATCAGTCAGCAGCAGCAGTGTGGCCAGGACGAGGCACATTTCATGCTTTTATTGCGTTTGTCCCCCTTGCTTTTATGACAACAGCAACAACAACAACAAGAAGAAGAACAAATAGAAATCCCAGACATACTCACACTCACAGACATCAGCATTCAGTGTGACTTGGCCTGGCCTCACATTTGGCCTCCTTTGCAGCCACCCAACCCATCAAATGCATTTGGCATACCGAACACGCATCCTGCCGCACATTTGCTTCAACATTTTACGAGCGTGTTAAAATCGACCCGAACAACTCGCTCGGATTTCAGTTGTTGTTCTTGTTCCTGTTTTGTTGGCTACCAACATTTGTTGGCAATGCTGCATGCGTACGTGTCTGGGCTTTTTAATTTGCCACACTGGCCAATAATCTAATTATGACAGTCTGACAAAAGGAAAGTTCCTTTACAGCTGTCATTTGGCCCTGTTCTGGGAATTGGTTATAGCCAAAAATTATTCAATTATTCCGTTTTCGAAATATGTCTTGACTTACCAAATTAACCTCTTGACATTTTCAATATTTCCATTTGTTGCAAGTTTCATGCATCCTCTTTAATAGGAATGAATGGCCAAATCTTAACTTGAACCAAACCAAAATTTTGTCGGCAATTTTCCCAGAAATGTTTCCATAGCTTATAGTATAAATTTCTCAATGTTTTTTTATTTTGGCGAAACTAAGCATTGTGCATTTTATTTAGTACTTATGCAAGAATTTGAAGTTAGGTAAACTGTTTTTTCCAAAATAAGCACAGCCTATAGGATGTCGATAGGTTTTACTTTTGTGTGTAATTCCTAAGCAAATTCCTTCCTCTGCCTGTCAATCTAACCAGTGCCTTTAACTGCTTTCATTTAGCTCGTTAGAACTTAATCTTTGCCGACCAACTCTGCAATTCAGACATTTCAATTAACGCCTTGTTTTGTGCTCCAGTTATGAAACTTAACAGACAAATTGTAATAACAATGGGGTGTAAATGGGAAAAACTGTGTCTCATGCTGATTTTTGGTGTTCCATTACCGACTTTGTCTATCAAAAAGTCATTACTAAGCAGAAAACTAGAATATAATGAGAGTTGGTCTCGTAACTGCTTGCACCCGAATATCAATATTAATTAGTATGTATTACGTGACAACCTGCGCATGAGGTTATCAGCTCTGGGAGACATCTCTCTCTCCGTTTCAGTCCGAGATGCTGTCCGGTAATTTTGCGATTCATCAACACGCGGAACGCCGTGGAAAGCTTCGCTTAATTGTTTTCGATTTTCTACTATGCTCTCAACTGCCGATGGGCAAAAGTGATTGGGTTGAGGGAAAAACTAAATCAACTAGCTCACACTGGATGGATTAATAAACTGATTGGCAACGACATTAACATTTTCATCAGGCGCACAATGAGTCAGAGAAAATTGCCGGAGCCGGGGAAACTGGGTGGGCAATAGTTGGCGGGATGGAGACTTGACAGCCGTAATCCATCATCATTGCTCGAATGAAAAGGTTTTGAATTTTTATTATTATTATTATTATTATTATTATTATGTATTTGTGCGTGTGGTTGGCAACAATGGCTGCAAATGCTATATACGAGTACTATCGGCGATTTCGCTGTGTTAGCCATTTATCGTAACTCACGCCGCACGTTTCTCATTAGTCTCTGCTCTAGTCATCAACTGTCTGTCGTTATGTCGTTCCGGTACGTCTGCACGGTGGGCCGGATATGGAGTTGACATACTTTGACAGCTTACAAATTATCGATACCATTTCTATGTCTATTGCTCACTTTGTCGACAACATTGCCACAAAGCTTTAGTAGAAGCAGAGCCTATGATAGCCTAGATAGACAAAAAGTGACACGGAGACAAGCAATTGAATAGGTTACCGATGTTACAAATGAATAATTCGCTGTGTTTTTTTTGTGGTCGAAAATAGAGGGGGAAATCGAGTAATAAAGGAGAAGAGTACCCTTCATCTCTACTTAATATTCGGGCTTACGTTTAAGATGCAGTAAAAGGGTGTAGATTTATATAAGATAAAGCAAAAATATATTTAAAGCAACATATTGTTGACCTGCACGCTTATCAAATTCAAAATAAATCAATTCACCAACATGACTTGCGGCAACTCTAATGCATTCTTTGTAATATTTCCAATTTTGTATCTTAGTCTTCCGCTGTAAATTTTAGCTGGATACATTAGCGCTAAGTCCATTGTCGGGCCGCCCTGCTTAGCGGGTGGCTAAGTGGCGATAATCATGACTGACTTTTACAACGCCCGTCTGGCAGCGACAAATTCAACTCTATGGTCTACTCCTTTACTCTGCACTCAGCCGCGCTCCTTTCGCTGTCTGCGAACATGTTTAATCTGCTTGCCACAGATTTCTATCACTGTCATGCCTGTTGTCGCTGCTGCTGTCGCTGTCGCTGCTGCTGCTGCTGCTGACAGCGCAGCCGCCAACGGCGCTGCCATTGTCAGAGTCAGGCCGTGCCACATTGGGGCTCATCGATAGGGCGTCTGGTTGGGCGCAGAGCTGCGGCAATGGCCCTGCCTGTTTTTCCTTTGGATTAACATCAGCGCTGCTGCGCCCTGCCGCGTCGCCTTTTTTTAATGATACACAATTAGTGCGATGATAAATGGTCTGTCAAATGCAGCATCAATGCCTGACAAAACAACAACAACAACAACAACAACAACAACAAGGAATCGCTTCCATTTTTTTTTTATTTTTTTTTTGCCTTGCTCCATCTGTGACTCTTTTTGTACTTAGCCCTGGCGCATGCTTTTGTTATAGTTCGTTCATTGATATCATCAGTTTTTGTAGTTGTCGGCGAGTGAGATATCTAGAACAGACAGTGGGTCGCTGGGCTGGCAAAAACTAATGATGGCAGCGCTCAGATATTGGATATTAATTGTTACAAATAACAAGAAGCTGCACTTCAGCTACATGCTGTGGGTGTATCGAGGGAGGTGCCAGCGACGATATCAATTAAAATGACTGAAATAAATTGTAGACACAAAGTACATGACCAACAAAGCAGACATGCCCAGCTGGATAAGCTCGACTAAGTCTGCCCAGCTTGTCTGAGCGGGCATCAGGGAACTATTTCTGATTAGCCCCGTTGCCAAGGCCCCTCCTCAACATTTTCACTGGGGAAAATGAGAATGAAACAGGCCATAAAATATGGCATGCTCTGCAGCTTCAGCTCTTTGTTAAAGTAACTGTTACAGATACATACATATATATATATGTAGTATGCCAGAATATGGACACTTGTACAAAAGCCATTTAGCTGAAATTTGAGGCGCGTTGTAAGCTTTAACAATGAAAGACAACTGATTGGTGAACTTTAATGGATGATGGCAAAATATGTGAGGTATGATATTGAAACTGAAATTGATACAAAACTTTGATGAGTGGAAGCAAGAGTTTCAATTTAACCGAAACATAAAGCTTTTTACTTGGGTTAAGGAATCAATGGGCTAAGGCTATAAAACATTGAATACATTTAAAGTACATATTAACGCTTTCTCCCATTTTACTTGGTGGCAGACAATGAACTGAACTTAATTAAACAATCGTTTGAGCATAAGTTTTTATTTTAAATCCAATTTCCCTTAACAGTTCACTTTTTAGCCCCATATTGCTGTCCACATGCCGTTCAATCTGCCGGCCCTAATTTCCAAATAGATGGTCGGTAATAAATTGCACTACTCGCTCGGAATACAGCAAACAACATTAGGCTCATGACCAAAGAGGATTCGCCGCCAACTACCGAACCCCGTACCCGAATACGTACCCCAACCCCAACCCCAATTCGAACCTAAATCCAAATGTGCAATCTGTAATCAGCTGCTAGCTTGCAACTGAAAATGCAAATGCGAATGCGAATTCAAATTCGACTGGATATGCAGATGCGATAGACAGCAATAATCGCGGGCTGGCAGCGCTGGGCATAACTGTAAATTATCGTTACCAAATCAGGTTGCCACATCGGCTCAGATAACGCTTTGGCAATGGGGCATACTTGTGTCTCTCTCATGATTCAATTGTGAAAATGGGCGGCAATAGGGCGCCACATCAAAGCCGCAGAGCATAACTTCATTTACATAGCAAACGCAATGGGCAATCGCTAGTGTGTGTGTGCCTGTGTGTGTGTGTGCGTGTGTATCGGGTAACGCACCCGCATTGCTATCAAACTGCCTTTGGGGTGGAGGCTGGCGCGCAGGTTACTGCGCTGTGCTGTGTACTGCGTTTGAACGGCGCCCTTCCGATCAGCCGCATTTAACATTTGAACTTTATTATTAGTTTTTGCGGTTGATTTCAATTCGAATGCAATCAGTGCAACGTTGCCACAGTTTGCGGTACGAATGACACATTAACCGGCTGCCGCTGCAGCGTATGACAATCGGAACGAGTGCCAAGGAGATGACATTTGGAAAGGATTGCCACAGGATCAAGTGGTCGCGCCTTTGCTTGTCAACCTGAAAAAGCTTTTGTGCAACAAGCCAGAATCGAACTGCATTTACGGCATCCATTTGATGTTATCCATTGAATTCGTTGCACATTCGTTATATTGTCTATAAAGTATAAAAATATTATAGGAATTATTTCATAAGCTTATCCTTTCGTCTCGAAATCTATGATATTTTATAATGGAGATCTCTGACCGAATAAAGCATATGAATTCAGGATCTAGTCGACCCGTTCGGCTGTCATTTTTCTTGTTAATTATTCCCCCAATATCGAGTCGAAAATCTCTTGGTAGGATCAAAATTTTACAAAAACTACTACTACTACTCTTTTATCAACTTTTATAATCGTAAATCCTTATGTCTGCTGGGCTATTTAATGATCAACTTTTATATTGGGAATTAATTTTGCTTATTATTCCAATTGATATATTTTTGATCTTTGAAATATTATAATATACAATATTTATTGTATATTTTTATTTATATGTATGTTTGCTGAAAGGTTAAAAAATATCTATCAAAAAAGAACTCAATGTTGAATTTGTTTAATTTTTGTTTCTTTATTTTAAGCTTTGGTCTTCATCGTTTCGTTGTTCTTCTTGGTTTTCTGAGTTTTTTTTTTTTTGGTTTGATTTTTTGGAATTGCATTAGAAACATTAGAAATTAATTAAGAGCTAAATCGAATAGCTTCGTCTAGTACTCCACGGAGTAGTCGAACACGCCGTAGTTCTCATACTTCTTCTCGAAGTACTTGGCAAAGGTGTCGACATAGTAGATCTTGACGTCCTTGAAGTAACCGTTGGGCACGAAGAAGCTGTACTCATCGACAGAGCGATCGAAGGGATAGCCGAATGGTTTGCTGTCCACAAAGCGGGTGCCGGAGCCAACGCCAGCCTGGTAGGCGTAGTCGAAGTTGGAGAATTGTTCATAATCCTCGGTGTAGGGCGAGACAAAGAAGTAGAACTGCATGGGCAAGCCCTGCTCCCAACCGCGTGGCAGCACCAGACGATCGGGGAAGGCGTTGTGCGGCTCACTAATGTCCAATGGGAATTTGTATTTGCCTTCGCTGGCCAGCTGGACGTACTTGTAGAGTTCAGTGTAGGTGGCGCGATCCTCAGCGGTGTAGGTGAACTCCTTGGAGCTGCGCTTGATGGTGTTCTGGCCGGCAACGAAGGGATAGACAAAGCTGTCGATCTGAACAAAGTTCTGGCTGTTGTACTTCAGTGGGATGACGCGACCAAACTCGTCGAATTTGGGTCCCAAGAAGACGCGCACAACACCCTTCTGCTCCTTGGCTGAATCGATCGTGAACTCGAAGTTGAAAGGCTTGTGGTTGAGGCGGGCCTGACGGGCCAAAAGAGTCTTGTCCCAGACGAACTTGCCATCGACAAAGGTCATCTTGTCATTGAGCAGATTGGTAACATCGAAGTCCACAAAGTCGAAGTAGGTGGTCAGCTTGCTAACGCTCACATCCTTGATGGTGATGCCCTCATAGTACAGATCCTTCTTTGTGTAGGGTCCCAGGAAGAACTTGAATTTGTAGAAGACATCGGTGAACTTCTTGTAGAAGGAGTAGAAGAAGGGATCACGCAGCATGGTCTCGAAGTTGAGGAACACATTGGGGAACACCTCGAAGTCATAGTAGTCAACATCGGCGAAGTACATATGCGACAGCACGTACCAGTAGTTGAAGAAGTACTTGTCGTAGGTATCAACATTACCCTGCAGATAGTTGCCAATGAACTTGATAGACTCGGGCTTGTGGAGATCGATGACAACGCCATCGGCGGTCTTGTAGTAGCCGGTGTCCAGCACATCGTAGATGCGGTCGAAGAAGTTCTGGATCTGGTAGAGAATGTCGAATTTGCCGTAGGTCTGGTACTCGAAGTAATTCTTGCGGTAGCTGTAGCCAACACCGTTGTAGTAGATCAGCTGAGGATCGTAGCCATATTCGACCTGTTTGTACCAGAAGAATTCAGGAATTTCGCCGAAGCCGTTGGCCAAACGCTCCTGGTAGTAACGAGCCAAGATCTGTTGTACATTGTAGATCCAGAATTCGCCGCGACGATCCTTGTCCAGACCGAATTGCTTGCCATCCAAGAAGAAAGCATAGTCCAAGTTCAGGTAGTACCAGTACGAGTTCCAGCCCAAATCCTCGGTGAAGTAGCTCAGCTTGCTCTCAGCGTTGAAGAAGTCAATGTCGCGGGTATAGTCGACAGGCATATAGAACTTTTGCACATCCTTAATGATGTCGGCGTATTTCGGTTCCTTGTTGTACTGAGCTATGTTCTCGCGCAGGAAGTACTTGTCCTCGAAGTGCCAGTGCTCGCCCAGACCCATCATCTTCCACCACTGCCAGGTCTTCCAGTCCTTGGTGTAGAAGTAGAAGTTGTCGCTGAACTCGCTAATGTCCTTGTACAGAATGTCCTTGTATTCCTTTTCGTACATGATATACTTGCTGAACACATCATAGTCGAACTTCTCGGCCTCGTACACGAATTTGCTGTTGAAGAAGTACTGAGGGAAGATCTCATAGATCTGGGGCAGTATGAAGCCTTCGAACTCGGGCTTGTGGATAACAGCCAGGGTCAAAGCATAGATAAACATGCCCTCGTTCACATGGATGCGAGCCCAGGCGACATTCTGAGAGAAGGTTTCCCAGTCCTTGGCGTAGTAGAAGAAGTTGAACAGACCCCAGGCCTGCTTGTGATGGGTCTTCACCAGAGCACCGAAGAATTCACCCTTAGGCAGCAAGGCGCCCAGCTTGTAAGACTCCCAGAATTTCTCCATATAGAAGTCGAAGTTCTGCCGGAAGCACAGCGTTAGAGGGATTAGCCCATTATTTCAGCTCATATAATACTCACGGTGTATAGCGACTTGTCAACGACCAATTTTTGTCCCAACTTGATCCATTCCTCGAACAGTAGTGGATCCTCCACGCGGTAGACAATCTCAAAGAAGAACTTTTGCTTTTGCAAAAATTCTTGATCGGCGATCTTCACCTTTGTCGAGGTGGGCACGCTGAATGCGGCCACACAGCCCACCAGGGCTAGAAGGACCAATGTCAGTTTCATCCTTGATGCGTTTGCTCTTACTGCTCCGGCTTTGGTATGCTTTAGCTCCAAACACCTAAAGACTGTTGCTTTCACTATGCTGCAGCTGCTGATTTTATACCCCAACCATGTCCGGCATTGCACCATATCAGTATCAGACACTTGGCACAACAGCCAAAAATAGCCAACATCATCATTTAATTCACCAATTATGTGCAATTCGATCCGCACTTATCAGTTGCCGCATAGGTGCCCAGCTCATCACCAGCTCAACTTCCCTGGCCTTGGATCGCACGCTGCTGGATCAGGTGAGATAAGCCAAGCGGCAGCTCAATTGCATAGTGCTCCGCAGTGCTGCCGCAGTCAACATCAGTGTTGTGTAATCGCTATGCGGACTGCAGCATTTCGTTCTCCATGATCTATAGCATTTATGAATTTGACACTCGACGACTTTCAGACGCTGCGCGTTGATAATCCATACATTTCTGGGGATCTTCGACACTTTCTACTTTTGCTTTTCTTTTTTGCAATGCGATTATATTTGATAATTATAATAATGCTACACACGCATTTAAGGCTACAACGCAACGTACACTTACATTCCACTTAGTTCATCACCTGAAAAGTCGGAACTAAGTATTTTTAGTATGATACACATCACTTAGTTCTAGTAGAATCTTTCAAAATGATTAGTATATTAAGATATTTTATCGAAACCAATTAATTATGTGGACTAAAGCGTTTGATGTTATGTTCAAATGTATATGCCACAGGTTGCATTTTACCATGACCCCCCTGACAATTTTTATTCAGCTGGACTAAAGTGTAAATATATCAGAAAATCATATAAATTAATGCAAGCAAGTAATCCATTTTAAAAGGGCATAATAAATAATTAAAATATTGTAACAGTTGAACAAAATTGCAAAAGATGTGCAAATATTAACAATATTAAATGACATTGCACCATTAATAATAATTTTTAAAAATAATTGCCTTTTAATTTATTTAAATGAAATTTTTGGGTCAGTTTTTTTTATATTAAAACCATTTTTTAAACATTTGACAGTTGTCATATGTGTAATATAGCTAAACATATTAATTGAAATTGTGTTCAAATAAGCACATCTGGCGCATGCCTTATATTATTTTTCTGAAATTATACATACATTAAATTAAAAATATAAATTCCAAGGTAAGGTAAAGCGAATGAAAAAAAAACCAAGCTCGAAACAAAACTCAGTAAGTTGTAAGGAAGTCTTTTGACAAATAAACGCGCAATTAATTTTCATGGCAAGACGCGAGAGGAATTTTCATATCGGGGGAATATGCTGCAAATTGCACAGCTTGCACAATTCAATGGATAAAATAATAGCATTGCGTCCGGGAGGGGTGAGGTTTGGGTACAGAGCGCGGTACCTTAGGAAAAAAAACACTATAAAAAGAGATGAAGCAAAACAGAGCAACTAATTTTTCGCTGCAGAAACAAGCGTGTGAAATATATATATTTTTTTCACAAAACGAAATTGCATAAAGTATTTTACGAAGCTCGTTAGTCAGTCAGAAGGGTATATCATTTTAAAGGCAAGATTTTACCTATTTTTCTTATTTGTTAAATACATAATATAAAAAAAGATAAGGTTTTTGATCGTTTGATAAATGAAAGATAGTGTCGCCTGTATTATAATATTAATTAAATTTTTTCTATAAAATCACATGGAATAATTTGTTGTGCACTATAAAAATATATAATGTAAAAATACGCAACTGTTAAAAAAGAAAGAAATATATATCTTGTTCAAATATTGAATATTTGTAAAAAAAAAGTTTACAAATGAATTTGGAATTGATATATTCCCCTCGCACAGGGTATTTTTTAGTTGGCTACCAAAAATCTGCATCTTCTGGCGTTTATATAGTATGCGCAATGTTTTGCTAAAAAAGTTTATTTTTTATTAAAATATTGAATGTTTTTACTTGGGCGTTAGCGCTCACCCCAGCAATGAAAAGTTTGCCATACTTTGAATTTGTTGTTTTGTGTGCAATTCCTTAATTTATTTTAGCTTGCCTGCGTTGGTAGAAAAAATCAAAATCGCGCAAATGAGCAAAGTTTTCTTCGACAATTTCTACTCGTTCTTTTTTCTGTATTTTTCTTTGTTTTTTGTTGCAGCGCAAAGCTGCAAAATTTATTGCTTTTGAAATGTGGCTGCGCATAAATGTGCAGCAGAACAACTGCAAGCAAACAGGAGGAAAAGCGCAGCAACAATAACAACAAAATGCAAAAAAAATTATATATCTGGTTGTTGTAACCAACTGCGGTTTCTCGCTTGGGTCGAAAGCCACGAGGCCGCAACGTAAATGAAATGAAATGAAGAAATGAAATGAAATGAGAAATCCGCACATAATTGCAAATGCGTGAGATATTTTCCAAATGGCGAAATTATGAAAATGCTATCGCATTTCCCATGTTTCGGGTTTTCATTTCGCCAATGGCTTGCTACCCGCCTTTGCCAGGTTTTTAAGTATTCCACTCAGGTTCGGGCCTTAGAGACATTTTGACGCCTCATTTTTGGGCAACTTTTATTTTGATGGCCCTAGTAACTGGGGAAATTTTCCTAAATTGAGAATTGGAAAATGTGGGCACATCAAAGGCAGCTGCGTTTAAATAAATGACTTCTAATCTAACCATTGACCTTGCAAAGTCGCCAGACAGCGTGTCACATAGAAATTATTATTCTGGCTGATAAGCTCATAGTTTATGTCCAGATTATCAGCATAGTTTTAAAAAGTTTTAATTTTTAGAGCTGAGTCATTTGTAGTTTGTGTTTAACAAATGATTAAATCTTAATACAAGTAAAATATGCGATAAACCATTAACTCGATTAAATATTAAATGTTTGTAGCTCAGACATTTCTAGTTTTTGGACTTTATATATTTTCCTATCAGATACAGTAAAGTATTTAACTAAAACATATTATTCATATTTTAACTGGCAACAGTTTCACTTCCAATTCTAATAAATAATTGATTACAATATATAGGAATTAAGCCTCTTTTATGCACTTAGAAAGCTGCTTAATTCTTTCAATATAACATATTTTCAAAATTTAAATGCCCGTAAAATGTTTGCGTAAAAGCCGTCAATTGACCAACTAAAGTCGGCTTAATAAACTGGTTTTTATTGTTATAGGCCCATATATAAAATGCACGAGCTTTTGCACTTTAAGCAAAATGTGTTTTTGTGTGTGTGTGACCCGACCCATATACTTAATTGAGTGGTGCTCTTTTATTAAAAACGTAAAATTAATGGCCTCTACATGAATACAATAAAACTATTAATCAATGCTTCAAACGAGCCAAAGGAAAAGAAAAAATAAAATCAAAAAACAATAACAGAACAACAATTTTTACCCACTTTATAAATTTAATAGAGTTTACAATAGAAGCAGCAGCAATTATATTTCAAAACTTTTTTACAGCTTTTCATTTTTCAGCATGTGCTCCAGATATATAAAAATATATATACAGATCGTTTTTTTTTTTTTTTTTTTTGAGGCCTTTGTGTTGTGGGCGTGTCCAACAGAACTGGTGCCTCGCCAAGATTCACTGAGCCCGAAACATAAAAAGTCTACAGAAAAGCTGATGTTAGTAGTAGAAAAAAAAATTGCAGTACATGACGCTTGGGGGCACAATAGCGCAAAAGTTTCAAGTGGACTCTCTAGTGATGGTTGTGAAAGGGGCAGGGGGAGGGCGGTACAGAGGTAAGGGGTTGTTTGGGCTCTGTTATATGTGCTGGTCGTTGGCATCTGTTCAGCGCTGTGGCACATATTCCACTTTTGCCTTTTATTGCATGTCGTTGGTTAGCTTTCGGGCGCTCAGTTGGGTTCCAGCTCTGAGCCCTGGGCTCCTCTTTTACCATGTATTTTCATTGTTTTAGAACAATGTTTCCCCATTTGGTTGCGCGTCTGACTTTGATTTGCCGTCTCACTCGCATGCAGCCGGCCCGCTGCGCCCGCCCTTTATATTGTAGTTTTATTTATGCTAGCAAAAGGCATTTAAAGTCGACAATTGAGCAAGTTTTTTTTTCTCACTGTGATAAGTCTTTAAATCGCTTATTGGCATCAACGCATTTGATACAGTAGTCTCTGGAAAGTTGTAAGCCAAGAACACAAGAACATTTTTACAAACTGCAATTTATCTCTTAAAGCCAAGCTTAACAATATATATATACATATATATAAATTCTAATAGTCATTCAAATTATTGTATCTAGTGAAATTTTATTTTGCCAAAAGATAGTTTTTTTTGATTATCAAATTAATTTTTTCATTTGCGAGTGCCCATTGTATTACACGTTCTCAAATAAACAATTGGCTCACTCTAAAAAGTCTTGAAAAGCTTTAAGCTTTTCTCCATGACTCAGTCATCAGTCAGCGTATATGAATAGGTTCTAATTGATTGTTTTTGTTATTGCTTTTTCGCTGATTTGCTTGTGTGGCGTATGTGACGCAAGTGTATCAACAGTCAGGATGGCCGAGTGGTCTAAGGCGCTGCGTTCAGGTCGCAGTCTACTCTGTAGGCGTGGGTTCGAATCCCACTTCTGACAAGATTTTTTTTCATTTTTAAAAATTATTTTTGGTGTTATGGTAAACAACTACAATAACTAAATTGAAAGTTGTAACTTCTTGCAGCCAATCATAACATAATTCTGTCAAATACATATAAAATAAGTTAAATTCTCAACAGTTGCCCTGCCCTATGCGCAAACATAAACGAAACCCACGCTTCTTGCTGTACATTTTTGTAGTTTTCGGTGGTTCGGATCTGGTTTTTGGCCGCTGGCACTTGAAAGTGTCTGTGAGCCACTTTTTTGGAGCACATGGCGAACATTAACAAAGTTTCACTTGAAAATTAAGTTGCTTTGCTGGCTGCTGCTGCTGTGCGAGAATTCAATAAATTTGCTGTAGGGCATGTTTGTAGCAGTTCAGTGGCAGGCAGAGGGGTAGAGAGAATTACAAGCAGCAATATCACAGGCAGAGTAAACAGCAACAGAAACATTTGCGCAGGTTTTGCTTTTGTTGAATTTTTCCCTCCATTTTTTTAATATTTTTTTTTGCAACATGACGACCACGAAACTGAACCCAAAAGCAACACACAGAGACACAAACGAAAGCTCATAAAATATTTAACTGCAGATACACACACAAACACACACACACACATGTCCGAGGAGTCGTTTAAAATTGTAGCATTGCAAAAAAGTGCGTCCAAAAATGTTATTTTCTTCTTTTTTTTTCTTTTGCTACTGTTGCTGCTGCTGCTAACAATAAAAGTTCTCACAGCACCCATTTTGTTGCTGCTGTTGTTGTTCGTCGTTTCCTTTGGCCTCTCATTTTCCGCCATTTGCAGCTTTGCCGAAATGCAAACGACGCACACGCACACACCTGCCGCTCATGAACGGAAAATATCGAACTCCAAAAACTGTGCTGGCAAAATTGGGAGGGCTGTGGGAGCTGCTGCTTGCTATGTGCCGACATGTGCCTCATCCAACATGTGCTCAGCCTTTTTGCCAACCAAAAATTGAAACTGGGTTACAAAGTTTTATTTTCAAATGTTGTTTTGTGGGCGGTGGGCGGTGGGCGTGGCAGTGGGATTTTTCCATAGGGGCTATCATGCAAGCCAAAGTGAATTTATGCCAAACGCGAATATTTCCATTGATTTTGGCTTCTTTATTGCCATTTTTGTCCTCGTTGCTGGCATCCTTAAATGTTGTAACAATTGCTGTTTCTCTTACTCGCATTTTTTTTGTTTTTTCTTTGCCAGCAACTAGCAAATAAATTGCCAGCATGATAAAAAAAAACAGCTGCAACTGCAGATACAAACCCACCTCCTTTTACGAAAAAAAAAAAAAAAAAAAATCAACGCACCGAAAAGGGGCGGAAAAAAGCCATGCAATTCGATTATTTAAAGCCCCGTAGTGCAATGATATATAATACATGCAAAACTTGCATAGGAATTTATTTCAATAGCTAACGAAATATTTGGAATATAAATTGAGCCCTCCTGGTGGCTGTCTACATTGAAAACTAATCAGCGGCATGGACTGCTATTCCTAATCAAAGGAAACAATACGACTAAATGTTATATGCAAAGAATATCGAAGTGATTTTCTATATAACAACTAAAAAGTAAGGATATCTCATACCTTTACAGAAATTTCCTTCACAAATAAAAAATTTAAGATAAAATGAGCTTTAGTGGTTCGATGTTGACAATATTTTGCATATATGTAGGGAGCATAGTGAAATGAATAAATGTCGAAATTGGCAGCTATGTAATACAGTCATACGATCCGGACTAATCTAAGTTGCAAGACGGTAGCTTCAAAATTGACAGACTAGTTCGCATAAAAATAGACAGGCGGACGGACGGTCATGGATATGTCAACTCTGTCGATGCTGATCAAGAATATTCAAACTTTATACAGACGAAGATGCCTGCTTCTATACGTTGCACATTGTCCTCCACAAGTTATAAAAGCTTTCTAGCTGGTTGCGTAACTTTTTGGTAATTAATCTATCTACAAAATTAAAAGTCTGAGAAGAAAGTTCTTCTTATGCAGAAGCAGCAGCACCGCAGTGGTAAGAAGTTTGTAAAAAAAAATTTGTTCCATCGAATATTTTAATTATTATTTGAGCCGCTTAAGCAACCAAAGATTTTTGCTACGAGTTTTTTGTGACGTACTTTACAGATTTCGTAGCTAAGATGGAAAACAGGAGGTCGAGATTGTATAATTAATAAATTAAACGGCAGGAACTACACCGACCTTAAGAACTTTACCTGTGTGGTGAAAAGTGTCTGTCGCGCTGTGAAAAGCAGCTTATTTTGCTTCACAATTTACGTCTTATGCGCTTAACGAAATATCAAATCAAATATTTCCCTCCAATATATTAATTAGGATAACTTTATAACCTTTACTAACTCCGATTCAATTCTTGTATCTTTGCAGGTACGTACACATGTGCATGACAAGTCTTCGACTATTTTTAATCGCTATCGAATAATGATAATGACCATGATAAGTATACTCAAAACTCACATATCTCTGTACTTATGGGATAGTTATTATATATCACACTAGCAGATACCAAACTTCAGATTGGCCTGTCGCCATTAGAGGATGCCGCCATTCTTTGAAGTAGCACTTAGTATGTAAATAACGGTACGTTATTTAACTTCCGTTTGTCAGAGGAGTGTTTTTCCGACGATAAATAACCATACAGTTTCTGCTTGCATATTCTTCTCTATTCTCGTATGTTTTTTCACGTTTGTTTAGTGGCAAATTTGCTTTGGCCACGTCGTCATCTTCATCTTCATCATTGTCTTTGTATTCGTTTCATTGCCGCAAGCGCCTTTATTTTTACATTCGTTTACTTTATTTCTTTTGCTACTCCAACGACCCTCCGCACCCACCCACCCT
This sequence comes from Drosophila novamexicana, assembly GCF_003285875.2. Lineage (NCBI taxonomy): Eukaryota > Metazoa > Arthropoda > Insecta > Diptera > Drosophilidae > Drosophila > Drosophila novamexicana. Next base: position 5,798,579 of record NW_020824787.1, read on the forward strand.
ACCCTGCCGACATATTTTGTATAACTGCTACGTGTGCCGTTAAGTGTGTATAGTCAATGTCTGCGAACTGCGTGTGTGTGTGTACTTTTGGAGCCGCAAAGGCCCTCACAGAATAAAAACCTCCTTCAGGCCACCATCCTTCAATATTAAAATGGCGGCGCCATCACACAGAAATTATGAAAGGCCTGAATACCGTTACGAGCTCAAAGCGAATGCTTTTTCACCACTTAAGACTTTGGGCTTCATCGGGTTTTTGGCCTTTAAATAAATAAAACCAAAGTCGCTGAACAGGCAAAGCTTACGTCTTGGGTAGGCCAGGGCCAGCGAGTAGAAAATTGGGTGGTAGCCGGTGGGTGTTTTTTTTTGCTTTGACGTTGGGTTAAAGCTGTCAGCCACAAGTAGCTCAAAGCATTCAACAACCGCAAAATAATGATAATAATGATGACATTTACGATTTCCATTGTATATAAAACAAACGCTTTTACCATGTAAAAACCTTTTTTTCGCTTTTAAGGGCATTTGACTTGGTTGACAAGCACTTGTACGTTATTTGGATTGATTTAAATGCTGGGGAAAACCCTGGGGAAGCAGCTGCTCTTAACAAGTTATTTCCTAGAAAAACCAGGGTTAATTAGTAGGAGTTGTTTTATATAAATTCATTTTATTATAAACTTTATTTGAATTTTGTAGAATGTGCCAGCTTGTTGGAGAGAAAACAAGTCTTATAGTAACAAGTTCCAGGAACTCTCTTTTATTATAGTAAAGTTAGCGCACTTTAGTATTTTTCTCAGAAAAGTATTCTTTTATGTAAACAAGAAAAATGTTGACAAGCTTAAAAAGGATAATGCTGTTAACACAGATAATAGAAAATGGATTTATGTACAAAATACCAAGGAGTAATATTCCATCGTAATGAATATTCCATTTGGAGAAAGTGTCATGAATGTTTTTAAAAGAAAAGTTCCTCTAATTCATATTTTTGATATTTTTTTGATCGAATCCAAGAAAAAACAAGTAAGAGGTTCTAGTCGGGAGCTCCTGACTAAGGGATACCCTGAACCCTCTTCTTCCAACATCAAAAGCATATATATTCAATTTTAGAAGCTATGTGTCAAGTTTGGTGACTCTAGTTCTTATTATTTACCAAAATTGCCCAAAAGCAGGATATCAATAACGATTTTTATCGATTGCTTGGAAACGGAGTAAGTTATCGATTATCGGAAACAAACTCGATCTGCGCGGGAGCTAGGAGCATCTACATCTAAAATTTCAAGTCTCTAGCTCTTATAGGTTCTGCGATCCTTGCGTTCATACATACGGACGGACGGACGGACAGACTGACGGATATGGCTAGATCGACTCAGCTATTTATGCTGATCTAGAATATATATACTTTATGGGGTCGGAGTTGCTTCCTACTGCCTGTTACATACATTTGGCTTTCGCACAAATACCCAATTTTAATTTCGTGAAAATTGGATGAGATTTGGCCGAGATATGAGGGTGGTAAATTTTGACCCATGTTGTGAAAATCGGATGAGATTTGGCCGAGATACGAATCTTGGTAAGATTTGGACATGAACTTCGACCAAAAAATCGGTGTCGAGATTTGAATGCCACATTAATCTAGAGGGCAAACCATGAAGAAAAAGCCAAACTTCGTGAAAATCGGATGAGATTTGGCCGAGATATGGGGGTGGTAAATTTTGACCTATGTCTATATACGAATCTTGGGGTAAGATTTGGACATGAATTTCGACCAAAAAATCGGTGTCGAGATTTGAATGCCACATTAATCTAGAGGGAAAACCATGAAGAAAAAGCCAAACTTCGTGAAAATCGGATGAGATTTGACCGAGTTATGGAGGGGGGGGTAATTTTTGACCTATGTCTATATACGAATCTTGGGGTAAGATTTGGACATGAATTTCGACTAAAAAATCGCGGTTCATATTTGAATGCCAGATTTATCTAGAGGGAAAATCATGAAGAAAAATCGAAACTTCGTGAAAATCGGATGAGATTTGGCCGAGATATGGGGGTGGTAAATTTTGACCTATGTCTATATACGAATCTTGGGGTAAGATTTGGACATGAATTTCGACCAAAAAATCGGTGTCGAGATTTGAATGCAACATTAATCTAGAGGGAAAACCATGAAGAAAAATCCAAACTTCGTGAAAATCGGATGAGATTTGACGGAGATATGGGGGTGGTAAATTTTGACCTATGTCTATATACGAATCTTGGGGTAAGGTTTGGACATGAATTTCGACCACAAAATCGGTGTCGAGATTTGAATGCCACATTAATCTAGAGGGAAAACCATGAAGAAAAATCCAAACTTCGTGAAAATCGGATGAGATTTGGCCGAGATATGGGGGTGGTAAATTTTGACCTATGTCTATATACGAATCTTGGGGTAATATTTGAACATGAATTTCGACCAAAAAATCGGTGTCGAGATTTGAATGCCACATTAATCTAGAGGGAAAACCATGAAGAAAAAGCCAAACTTCGTGAAAATCGGATGAGATTTGGCCGAGATATGGGGGTGGTAAATTTTGACCTATGTCTATATACGAATCTTGGGGTAAGATTTGGACATGAATTTCGACTAAAAAATCGCGGTTCATATTTGAATGCCAGATTTATCTAGAGGGAAAATCATGAAGAAAAATCGAAACTTCGTGAAAATCGGATGAGATTTGACCGAGATATGGGGGTGGTAATTTTTGACCTGTGTCTAGATACGAATCTTGGGGTAAGATTTGGACATGAATTTCGACCAAAAAATCGGTGTCGAGATTTGAATGCCACATTAATCTAGAGGGAAAATCATGAAGAAAAATCGAAACTTCGTGAAAATCGGATGAGATTTGGCCGAGATATGGGGGTGGTAATTTTTGACCTGTGTCTAGATACGAATCTTGGGGTAAGATTTGGACATGAATTTCGACCAAAAAATCGGTGTCGAGATTTGAATGCCACATTAATCTAGAGGGAAAACCATGAAGAAAAAGCCAAACTTCGTGAAAATCGGATGAGATTTGGCCGAGATATGGGGGTGGTAAATTTTGACCTATGTCTATATACGAATCTTGGGGTAAAATTTGGACGGAAAACCATGAAGAAAAAGCCAAACTTCGTAAAAATCGGATGAGATTTGGCCGAGTTATGGGGGTGGTAAATTTTGACCTATGTCTATATACGAATCTTGGGGTAAGATTTGGACATGAATTTCGACCAAAAAATCGGTGTCGAGATTTGAATGCCACATTAATCTAGAGGGAAAACCATGAAGAAAAATCCAAACTTCGTGAAAATCGGATGAGATTTGGCCGAGATATGGGGTGGTAAATTTTGACCTATGTCTATATACGAATCTTGGGGTAAGATTTGGACATGAATTTCGACTAAAAAATCGCGGTTCATATTTGAATGCCAGATTTATCTAGAGGGAAAATCATGAAGAAAAATCGAAACTTCGTGAAAATCGGATGAGATTTGGCCGAGATATGGGGGTGGTAATTTTGGACCTGTGTCTAGATACGAATCTTGGGGTAAGATTTGGACATGAATTTCGACCAAAAAATCGGTGTCGAGATTTGAATGCCACATTAATCTAGAGGGAAAACCATGAAGAAAAAGCCAAACTTCGTGAAAATCGGATGAGATTTGGCCGAGATATGGGGGTGGTAAATTTTGACCTATGTCTAGATACGAATCTTGGGGTAAGATTTGGACATGAATTTCGACCAAAAAATCGGTGTCGAGATTTGAATGCCACATTAATCTAGAGGGAAAACCATGAAGAAAAAGCCAAACTTCGTAAAAATCGGATGAGATTTGGCCGAGTTATGGGGGTGGTAAATTTTGACCTATGTCTATATACGAATCTTGGGGTAAGATTTGGACATGAATTTCGACCAAAAAATCGGTGTCGAGATTTGAATGCCACATTAATCTAGAGGGAAAACCATGAAGAAAAATCCAAACTTCGTGAAAATCGGATGAGATTTGGCCGAGATATGGGGTGGTAAATTTTGACCTATGTCTATATACGAATCTTGGGGTAAGATTTGGACATGAATTTCGACTAAAAAATCGCGGTTCATATTTGAATGCCAGATTTATCTAGAGGGAAAATCATGAAGAAAAATCGAAACTGCGTGAAAATCGGATGAGATTTGGCCGAGATATGGGGGTGGTAATTTTTGACCTGTGTCTAGATACGAATCTTGGGGTAAGATTTGGACATGAAATTCGACCAAAAAATCGGTGTCGAGATTTGAATGCCACATTAATCTAGAGGGAAAATCATGAAGAAAAATCGAAACTTCGTGAAAATCTGATGAGATTTGGCCGAGATATGGGGGTGGTAATTTTTGACCTGTGTCTAGATACGAATCTTGGGGTAAGATTTGGACATGAATTTCGACCAAAAAATCGGTGTCGAGATTTGAATGCCACATTAATCTAGAGGGAAAACCATGAAGAAAAAGCCAAACTTCGTGAAAATCGGATGAGATTTGGCCGAGATATGGGGGTGGTAAATTTTGACCTATGTCTAGATACGAATCTTGGGGTAAGATTTGGACATGAATTTCGACCAAAAAATCGGTGTCGAGATTTGAATGCCACATTAATCTAGAGGGAAAACCATGAAGAAAAAGCCAAACTTCGTGAAAATCGGATGAGATTTGGCCGAGTTATGGGGGTGGTAAATTTTGACCTATGTCTATATACGAATCTTGGGGTAAGATTTGGACATGAATTTCGACCAAAAAATCGGTGTCGAGATTTGAATGCCACATTAATCTAGAGGGAAAACCATGAAGAAAAATCCAAACTTCGTGAAAATCGGATGAGATTTGGCCGAGATATGGGGTGGTAAATTTTGACCTATGTCTATATACGAATCTTGGGGTAAGATTTGGACATGAATTTCGACTAAAAAATCGCGGTTCATATTTGAATGCCAGATTTATCTAGAGGGAAAATCATGAAGAAAAATCGAAACTTCGTGAAAATCGGATGAGATTTGGCCGAGATATGGGGGTGGTAATTTTTGACCTGTGTCTAGATACGAATCTTGGGGTAAGATTTGGACATGAATTTCGACCAAAAAATCGGTGTCGAGATTTGAATGCCACATTAATCTAGAGGGAAAACCATGAAGAAAAAGCCAAACTTCGTGAAAATCGGATGAGATTTGGCCGAGTTATGGGGGTGGTAAATTTTGACCTATGTCTATATACGAATCTTGGGGTAGGATTTGGACATGAATTTCGACCAAAAAATCGGTGTCGAGATTTGAATGCCACATTAATCTAGAGGGAAAACCATGAAGAAAAATCCAAACTTCGTGAAAATCGGATGAGATTTGGCCGAGATATGGGGTGGTAAATTTTGACCTATGTCTAGATACGAATCTTGGGGTAAGATTTGGACATGAATTTCGACTAAAAAATCGGTGTCGAGATTTGAATGCCACATTAATCTAGAGGGAAAACCATGAAGAAAATTCCAAACTTCGTGAAAATCGGATGAGATTTGGCCGAGATATGGGGTGGTAAATTTTGACCTATGTCTATATACGAATCTTGGGGTAAGATTTGGACATGAATTTCGACCAAAAAATCGGTGTCGAGATTTGAATGCCACATTAATCTAGAGGGAAAACCATGAAGAAAATTCCAAACTTCGTGAAAATCGGATGAGATTTGGCCGAGATATGGGGTGGTAATTTTTGACCTGTGTCTAGATACGAATCTTGGGGTAAGATTTGGACATGAATTTCGACTAAAAAATCGCGGTTCATATTTGAATGCCAGATTTATCTAGAGGGAAAATCATGAAGAAAAATCGAAACTTCGTGAAAATCGGATGAGATTTGGCCGAGATATGGGGGTGGTAATTTTTGACCTGTGTCTAGATACGAATCTTGGGGTAAGATTTGGACATGAATTTCGACCAAAAAATCGGTGTCGAGATTTGAATGCCACATTAATCTAGAGGGAAAACCATGAAGAAAAAGCCAAACTTCGCGAAAATCGGATGAGATTTGGCCGAGTTATGGGGGTGGTAAATTTTGACCTATGTCTATATACGAATCTTGGGGTAAGATTTGGACATGAATTTCGACCAAAAAATCGGTGTCGAGATTTGAATGCCACATTAATCTAGAGGGAAAACCATGAAGAAAATTCCAAACTTCGTGAAAATCGGATGAGATTTGGCCGAGATATGGGGTGGTAAATTTTGACCTATGTCTATATACGAATCTTGGGGTAAGATTTGGACATGAATTTCGACTAAAAAATCGCGGTTCATATTTGAATGCCAGATTTATCTAGAGGGAAAATCATGAAGAAAAATCGAAACTTCGTGAAAATCGGATGAGATTTGGCCGAGATATGGGGGTGGTAATTTTTGACCTATGTCTATATACGAATCTTGGGGTAAGATTTGGACATGAATTTCGACCAAAAAATCGGTGTCGAGATTTGAATGCCACATTAATCTAGAGGGAAAATCATGAAGAAAAATCGAAACTTCGTGAAAATCTGATGAGATTTGGCCGAGATATGGGGGTGGTAATTTTTGACCTGTGTCTAGATACGAATCTTGGGGTAAGATTTGGACATGAATTTCGACCAAAAAATCGGTGTCGAGATTTGAATGCCACATTAATCTAGAGGGAAAACCATGAAGAAAAAGCCAATCTTCGTGAAAATCGGATGAGATTTGGCCGAGATATGGGGGTGGTAAATTTTGACCTATGTCTATATACGAATCTTGGGGTAAAATTTGGACATGAATTTCGACCAAAAAATCGGTGTCGAGATTTGAATGCCACATTAATCTAGAGGGAAAACCATGAAGAAAAAGCCAAACTTCGTGAAAATCGGATGAGATTTGGCCGAGATATGGGGGTGGTAAATTCTGACCTATGTCTAGATACGAATCTTGGGGTAAAATTTGGACATGAATTTCGACCAAAAAATCTGTGTCGAGATTTGAATGCCACATTAATCTAGAGGGAAAACCATGAAGAAAAAGCCAAACTTCGTGAAAATCGGATGAGATTTGGCCGAGATATGGGGGTGGTAAATTTTGACCTATGTCTAGATACGAATCTTGGGGTAAAATTTGGACATGAATTTCGACCAAAAAATCGGTGTCGAGATTTGAAGCCACAATAATCTAGAGGGAAAACCATGAAGAAAAAGCCAAACTTCGTGAAAATCGGATGAGATTTGGCCGAGATATGGGGGTGGTAAATTTTGACCTATGTCTATATACGAATCTTGGGGTAAAATTTGGACATGAATTTCGACCAAAAAATCGGTGTCGAGATTTGAATGGCACATTAATCTAGAGGGAAAACCATGAAGAAAAAGCCAAACTTCGTGAAAATCGGATGAGATTTGGCCGAGATATGGGGGTGGTAAATTTTGACCTATGTCTAGATACGAATCTTGGGGTAAGATTTGGACATGAATTTCGACCAAAAAATCGGTGTCGAGATTTGAATGCCACATTAATCTAGAGGGAAAACCGTGAAGAAAATTCCAAACTTCGTGAAAATCGGATGAGATTTGGCCGAGATATGGGGTGGTAAATTTTGACCTATGTCTATATACGAATCTTGGGGTAAGATTTGGACATGAATTTCGACTAAAAAATCGCGGTTCATATTTGAATGCCAGATTTATCTAGAGGGAAAATCATGAAGAAAAATCGAAACTTCGTGAAAATCGGATGAGATTTGGCCGAGATATGGGGGTGGTAATTTTTGACCTATGTCTATATACGAATCTTGGGGTAAGATTTGGACATGAATTTCGACCAAAAAATCGGTGTCGAGATTTGAATGCCACATTAATCTAGAGGGAAAATCATGAAGAAAAATCGAAACTTCGTGAAAATCTGATGAGATTTGGCCGAGATATGGGGGTGGTAATTTTTGACCTGTGTCTAGATACGAATCTTGGGGTAAGATTTGGACATGAATTTCGACAAAAAAATCGGTGTCGAGATTTGAATGCCACATTAATCTAGAGGGAAAACCATGAAGAAAAAGCCAAACTTCGTGAAAATCGGATGAGATTTGGCCGAGATATGGGGGTGGTAAATTCTGACCTATGTCTAGATACGAATCTTGGGGTAAAATTTGGACATGAATTTCGACCAAAAAATCTGTGTCGAGATTTGAATGCCAGATTTATCTAGAGGGAAAATCATGAAGAAAAATCGAAACTTCGTGAAAATCGGATGAGATTTGGCCGAGATATGGGGGTGGTAAATTTTGACCTATGTCTATATACGAATCTTGGGGTAAGATTTGGACATGAATTTCGACCAAAAAATCGGTGTCGAGATTTGAATGCCACATTAATCTAGAGGGAAAACCATGAAGAAAAATCCAAACTTCGTAAAAATCGGATGAGATTTGGCCGAGATATGGGGGTAGTAAATTTTGACCTATGTCTATATACGAATCTTGGGGTAAGATTTGGACATGAATTTCGACTAAAAAATCGCGGTTCATATTTGAGTGCCAGATTTATCTAGAGGGAAAACCATGAAGAAAAAGCCAAACTTCGTGAAAATCGGATGAGATTTGGCCGAGATATGGGGGTGGTAAATTTTGACCTATGTCTAGATACGAATCTTGGGGTAAGATTTGGACATGAATTTCGACCAAAAAATCGGTGTCGAGATTTGAATGCCACAATAATCTAGAGGGAAAACCATGAAGAAAAAGCCAAACTTCGTGAAAATCGGATGAGATTTGGCCGAGATATGGGGGTGGTAAATTTTGACCTATGTCTAGATACGAATCTTGGGGTAAGATTTGGACATGTATTTCGACCAAAAAATCGGTGTCGAGATTTGAATGCCACAATAATCTAGAGGGAAAACCATGAAGAAAAAGCCAAACTTCGTGAAAATCGGATGAGATTTGGCCGAGTTATGGGGCTGGTACATTTTGACCCATGTCTATATACGAATCTTGGGGTAAGATTTGGACATGAATTTCGACCAAAAAATCGGTGTCGAGATTTGAATGCCACATTAATCTAGAGGGAAAACCATGAAGAAAAAGCCAAACTTCGTGAAAATCGGATGAGATTTGGCCGAGATATGGGGGTGGTAAATTTTGACCTATGTCTATATACGAATCTTGGGGTAAAATTTGGACATGAATTTCGACCAAAAAATCGGTGTCGAGATTTGAATGCCACATTAATCTAGAGGGAAAACCATGAAGAAAAATCCAAACTTCGTGAAAATCGGATGAGATTTGGCCGAGATATGGGGGTAGTAAATTTTGACCTATGTCTATATACGAATCTTGGGGTAAAATTTGGACATGAATTTCGACCAAAAAATCGGTGTCGAGATTTGAAGCCACAATAATCTAGAGGGAAAACCATGAAGAAAAAGCCAAACTTCGTGAAAATCGGATGAGATTTGGCCGAGATATGGGGGTGGTAAATTTTGACCTATGTCTATATACGAATCTTGGGGTAAAATTTGGACATGAATTTCGACCAAAAAATCGGTGTCGAGATTTGAATGCCACATTAATCTAGAGGGAAAACCATGAAGAAAAAGCCAAACTTCGTGAAAATCGGATGAGATTTGGCCGAGATATGGGGGTGGTAAATTTTGACCTATGTCTAGATACGAATCTTGGGGTAAGATTTGGACATGAATTTCGACCAAAAAATCGGTGTCGAGATTTGAATGCCACAATAATCTAGAGGGAAAACCATGAAGAAAAAGCCAAACTTCGTGAAAATCGGATGAGATTTGGCCGAGTTATGGGGCTGGTACATTTTGACCCATGTCTATATACGAATCTTGGGGTAAGATTTGGACATGAATTTCGACCAAAAAATCGGTGTCGAGATTTGAATGCCACAATAATCTAGAGGGAAAACCATGAAGAAAAAGCCAAACTTCGTGAAAATCGGATGAGATTTGGCCGAGTTATGGGGCTGGTACATTTTGACCCATGTCTATATACGAATCTTGGGGTAAGATTTGGACATGAATTTCGACCAAAAAATCGGTGTCGAGATTTGAATGCCACATTAATCTAGAGGGAAAACCATGAAGAAAAATCCAAACTTCGTGAAAATCGGATGAGATTTGGCCGAGATATGGGGGTGGTAAATTTTGACCTATGTCTATATACGAATCTTGGGGTAAGATTTGGACATGAATTTCGACCAAAAAATCGGTGTCGAGATTTGAATGCCACATTAATCTAGAGGGAAAACCATGAAGAAAAAGCCAAACTTCGTGAAAATCGGATGAGATTTGGCCGAGTTATGGGGGTGGTAATTTTTGACCTATGTCTAGATACGAATCTTGGGGTAAGATTTGGACATGAATTTCGACTAAAAAATCGGTGTCGAGATTTGAATGCCACATTAATCTAGAGGGAAAACCATGAAGAAAAATCCAAACTTCGTGAAAATCGGATGAGATTTGGCCGAGATATGGGGGTGGTAAATTTTGACCTATGTCTATATACGAATCTTGGGGTAAGATTTGGACATGAATTTCGACCAAAAAATCGGTGTCGAGATTTGAATGCCACATTAATCTAGAGGGAAAACCATGAAGAAAAAGCCAAACTTCGTGAAAATCGGATGAGATTTGGCCGAGTTATGGGGGTGGTAATTTTTGACCTATGTCTAGATACGAATCTTGGGGTAAGATTTGGACATGAATTTCGACTAAAAAATCGCTGTTCATATTTGAATGCCACATTAATCTAGAGGGAAAACCATGAAGAAAAAGCCAAACTTCGTGAAAATCGGATGAGATTTGGCCGAGTTAGGGGGCTGGTACATTTTGACCCATGTCTATATACGAATCTTGGGGTAAGATTTGGACATGAATTTCGACCAAAAAATCGGTGTCGAGATTTGAATGGCACATTAATCTAGAGGGAAAACCATGAAGAAAATGCCAAACTTCGTGAAAATCGGATGAGATTTGGCCGAGATATGGGGGTGGTAAATTTTGACCTATGTCTATATACGAATCTTGGGGTAAAATTTGGACATGAATTTCGACCAAACAATCGGTGTCGAGATTTGGATGCCACATTAATCTAGAGGGAAAACCATGAAGAAAAAGCCAAACTTCGTGAAAATCGGATGAGATTTGGCCGAGATATGGGGGTGGTAAATTTTGACCTATGTCTATATACGAATCTTGGGGTAAGATTTGGACATGAATTTCGACCAAAAAATCGGTGTCGAGATTTGAATGCCACATTAATCTAGAGGGAAAATCATGAAGAAAAATCGAAACTTCGTGAAAATCGGATGAGATTTGGCCGAGTTATGGGGCTGGTACATTTTGACCCATGTCTATATACGAATCTTGGGGTAAGATTTGGACATGAATTTCGACCAAAAAATCGGTGTCGAGATTTGAATGCCACAATAATCTAGAGGGAAAACCATGAAGAAAAAGCCAAACTTCGTGAAAATCGGATGAGATTTGGCCGAGTTATGGGGCTGGTACATTTTGACCCATGTCTATATACGAATCTTGGGGTAAGATTTGGACATGAATTTCGACCAAAAAATCGGTGTCGAGATTTGAATGCCACATTAATCTAGAGGGAAAACCATGAAGAAAAAGCCAAACTTCGTGAAAATCGGATGAGATTTGGCCGAGTTATGGGGGTGGTAATTTTTGACCTATGTCTAGATACGAATCTTGGGGTAAGATTTGGACATGAATTTCGACTAAAAAATCGGTGTCGAGATTTGAATGCCACATTAATCTAGAGGGAAAACCATGAAGAAAAATCCAAACTTCGTGAAAATCGGATGAGATTTGGCCGAGATATGGGGGTGGTAAATTTTGACCTATGTCTATATACGAATCTTGGGGTAAGATTTGGACATGAATTTCGACCAAAAAATCGGTGTCGAGATTTGAATGCCACATTAATCTAGAGGGAAAACCATGAAGAAAAAGCCAAACTTCGTGAAAATCGGATGAGATTTGGCCGAGTTATGGGGGTGGTAATTTTTGACCTATGTCTAGATACGAATCTTGGGGTAAGATTTGGACATGAATTTCGACTAAAAAATCGCTGTTCATATTTGAATGCCACATTAATCTAGAGGGAAAATCATGAAGAAAAATCGAAACTTCGTGAAAATCGGATGAGATTTGGCCGAGTTATGGGGCTGGTACATTTTGACCCATGTCTATATACGAATCTTGGGGTAAGATTTGGACATGAATTTCGACCAAAAAATCGGTGTCGAGATTTGAATGCCACAATAATCTAGAGGGAAAACCATGAAGAAAAAGCCAAACTTCGTGAAAATCGGATGAGATTTGGCCGAGATATGGGGGTGGTAAATTTTGACCTATGTCTATATACGAATCTTGGGGTAAGATTTGGACATGAATTTCGACCAAAAAATCGGTGTCGAGATTTGAATGCCACATTAATCTAGAGGGAAAACCATGAAGAAAAAGCCAAACTTCGTGAAAATCGGATGAGATTTGGCCGAGTTATGGGGGTGGTAATTTTTGACCTATGTCTAGATACGAATCTTGGGGTAAGATTTGGACATGAATTTCGACTAAAAAATCGCTGTTCATATTTGAATGCCACATTAATCTAGAGGGAAAACCATGAAGAAAAAGCCAAACTTCGTGAAAATCGGATGAGATTTGGCCGAGATATGGGGGTGGTAAATTTTGACCTATGTCTATATACGAATCTTGGGGTAAAATTTGGACATGAATTTCGACCAAAAAATCGGTGTCGAGATTTGAATGCCACATTAATCTAGAGGGAAAACCATGAAGAAAAAGCCAAACTTCGTGAAAATCGGATGAGATTTGGCCGAGATATGGGGGTGGTAAATTTTGACCTATGTCTATATACGAATCTTGGGGTAAAATTTGGACATGAATTTCGACCAAAAAATCGGTGTCGAGATTTGAATGCCACATTAATCTAGAGGGAAAACCATGAAGAAAAAGCCAAACTTCGTGAAAATCGGATGAGATTTGGCCGAGATATGGGGGTGGTAAATTCTGACCTATGTCTAGATACGAATCTTGGGGTAAAATTTGGACATGAATTTCGACCAAAAAATCTGTGTCGAGATTTGAATGCCACATTAATCTAGAGGGAAAACCATGAAGAAAAAGCCAAACTTCGTGAAAATCGGATGAGATTTGGCCGAGATATGGGGGTGGTAAATTTTGACCTATATCTAGATACGAATCTTGGGGTAAGATTTGGACATGAATTTCGACCAAAAAATCGGTGTCGAGATTTGAATGCCACAATAATCTAGAGGGAAAACCATGAAGAAAAAGCCAAACTTCGTGAAAATCGGATGAGATTTGGCCGAGATATGGGGGTGGTAAATTTTGACCTATGTCTAGATACGAATCTTGGGGTAAGATTTGGACATGTATTTCGACCAAAAAATCGGTGTCGAGATTTGAATGCCACAATAATCTAGAGGGAAAACCATGAAGAAAAAGCCAAACTTCGTGAAAATCGGATGAGATTTGGCCGAGTTATGGGGCTGGTACATTTTGACCCATGTCTATATACGAATCTTGGGGTAAGATTTGGACATGAATTTCGACCAAAAAACATTAATCTAGAGGGAAAACCATGAAGAAAAAGCCAAACTTCGTGAAAATCGGATGAGATTTGGCCGAGTTATGGGGGTGGTAATTTTTGACCTATGTCTAGATACGAATCTTGGGGTAAGATTTGGACATGAATTTCGACTAAAAAATCGCTGTTCATATTTGAATGCCACATTAATCTAGAGGGAAAACCATGAAGAAAAAGCCAAACTTCGTGAAAATCGGATGAGATTTGGCCGAGTTAGGGGGCTGGTACATTTTGACCCATGTCTATATACGAATCTTGGGGTAAGATTTGGACATGAATTTCGACCAAAAAATCGGTGTCGAGATTTGAATGGCACATTAATCTAGAGGGAAAACCATGAAGAAAATGCCAAACTTCGTGAAAATCGGATGAGATTTGGCCGAGATATGGGGGTGGTAAATTTTGACCTATGTCTATATACGAATCTTGGGGTAAAATTTGGACATGAATTTCGACCAAACAATCGGTGTCGAGATTTGGATGCCACATTAATCTAGAGGGAAAACCATGAAGAAAAAGCCAAACTTCGTGAAAATCGGATGAGATTTGGCCGAGATATGGGGGTGGTAAATTTTGACCTATGTCTATATACGAATCTTGGGGTAAGATTTGGACATGAATTTCGACCAAAAAATCGGTGTCGAGATTTGAATGCCACATTAATCTAGAGGGAAAATCATGAAGAAAAATCGAAACTTCGTGAAAATCGGATGAGATTTGGCCGAGTTATGGGGCTGGTACATTTTGACCCATGTCTATATACGAATCTTGGGGTAAGATTTGGACATGAATTTCGACCAAAAAATCGGTGTCGAGATTTGAATGCCACAATAATCTAGAGGGAAAACCATGAAGAAAAAGCCAAACTTCGTGAAAATCGGATGAGATTTGGCCGAGTTATGGGGCTGGTACATTTTGACCCATGTCTATATACGAATCTTGGGGTAAGATTTGGACATGAATTTCGACCAAAAAATCGGTGTCGAGATTTGAATGCCACATTAATCTAGAGGGAAAACCATGAAGAAAAAGCCAAACTTCGTGAAAATCGGATGAGATTTGGCCGAGTTATGGGGGTGGTAATTTTTGACCTATGTCTAGATACGAATCTTGGGGTAAGATTTGGACATGAATTTCGACTAAAAAATCGGTGTCGAGATTTGAATGCCACATTAATCTAGAGGGAAAACCATGAAGAAAAATCCAAACTTCGTGAAAATCGGATGAGATTTGGCCGAGATATGGGGGTGGTAAATTTTGACCTATGTCTATATACGAATCTTGGGGTAAGATTTGGACATGAATTTCGACCAAAAAATCGGTGTCGAGATTTGAATGCCACATTAATCTAGAGGGAAAACCATGAAGAAAAAGCCAAACTTCGTGAAAATCGGATGAGATTTGGCCGAGTTATGGGGGTGGTAATTTTTGACCTATGTCTAGATACGAATCTTGGGGTAAGATTTGGACATGAATTTCGACTAAAAAATCGCTGTTCATATTTGAATGCCACATTAATCTAGAGGGAAAATCATGAAGAAAAATCGAAACTTCGTGAAAATCGGATGAGATTTGGCCGAGTTATGGGGCTGGTACATTTTGACCCATGTCTATATACGAATCTTGGGGTAAGATTTGGACATGAATTTCGACCAAAAAATCGGTGTCGAGATTTGAATGCCACAATAATCTAGAGGGAAAACCATGAAGAAAAAGCCAAACTTCGTGAAAATCGGATGAGATTTGGCCGAGATATGGGGGTGGTAAATTTTGACCTATGTCTATATACGAATCTTGGGGTAAGATTTGGACATGAATTTCGACCAAAAAATCGGTGTCGAGATTTGAATGCCACATTAATCTAGAGGGAAAACCATGAAGAAAAAGCCAAACTTCGTGAAAATCGGATGAGATTTGGCCGAGTTATGGGGGTGGTAATTTTTGACCTATGTCTAGATACGAATCTTGGGGTAAGATTTGGACATGAATTTCGACTAAAAAATCGCTGTTCATATTTGAATGCCACATTAATCTAGAGGGAAAACCATGAAGAAAAAGCCAAACTTCGTGAAAATCGGATGAGATTTGGCCGAGATATGGGGGTGGTAAATTTTGACCTATGTCTATATACGAATCTTGGGGTAAAATTTGGACATGAATTTCGACCAAAAAATCGGTGTCGAGATTTGAATGCCACATTAATCTAGAGGGAAAACCATGAAGAAAAAGCCAAACTTCGTGAAAATCGGATGAGATTTGGCCGAGATATGGGGGTGGTAAATTTTGACCTATGTCTATATACGAATCTTGGGGTAAAATTTGGACATGAATTTCGACCAAAAAATCGGTGTCGAGATTTGAATGCCACATTAATCTAGAGGGAAAACCATGAAGAAAAAGCCAAACTTCGTGAAAATCGGATGAGATTTGGCCGAGATATGGGGGTGGTAAATTCTGACCTATGTCTAGATACGAATCTTGGGGTAAAATTTGGACATGAATTTCGACCAAAAAATCTGTGTCGAGATTTGAATGCCACATTAATCTAGAGGGAAAACCATGAAG
Organism: Drosophila novamexicana; assembly: GCF_003285875.2. Classification (NCBI taxonomy): domain Eukaryota; kingdom Metazoa; phylum Arthropoda; class Insecta; order Diptera; family Drosophilidae; genus Drosophila; species Drosophila novamexicana. Next base: position 5,814,846 of record NW_020824787.1, read on the forward strand.
AAAAAGCCAAACTTCGTGAAAATCGGATGAGATTTGGCCGAGATATGGGGGTGGTAAATTTTGACCTATATCTAGATACGAATCTTGGGGTAAGATTTGGACATGAATTTCGACCAAAAAATCGGTGTCGAGATTTGAATGCCACAATAATCTAGAGGGAAAACCATGAAGAAAAAGCCAAACTTCGTGAAAATCGGATGAGATTTGGCCGAGATATGGGGGTGGTAAATTTTGACCTATGTCTAGATACGAATCTTGGGGTAAGATTTGGACATGTATTTCGACCAAAAAATCGGTGTCGAGATTTGAATGCCACAATAATCTAGAGGGAAAACCATGAAGAAAAAGCCAAACTTCGTGAAAATCGGATGAGATTTGGCCGAGTTATGGGGCTGGTACATTTTGACCCATGTCTATATACGAATCTTGGGGTAAGATTTGGACATGAATTTCGACCAAAAAATCGGTGTCGAGATTTGAATGCCACATTAATCTAGAGGGAAAACCATGAAGAAAAAGCCAAACTTCGTGAAAATCGGATGAGATTTGGCCGAGATATGGGGGTGGTAAATTTTGACCTATGTCTAGATACGAATCTTGGGGTAAAATTTGGACATGAATTTCGACCAAAAAATCGGTGTCGAGATTTGAAGCCACAATAATCTAGAGGGAAAACCATGAAGAAAAAGCCAAACTTCGTGAAAATCGGATGAGATTTGGCCGAGATATGGGGGTGGTAAATTTTGACCTATGTCTATATACGAATCTTGGGGTAAAATTTGGACATGAATTTCGACCAAAAAATCGGTGTCGAGATTTGAATGCCACATTAATCTAGAGGGAAAACCATGAAGAAAAAGCCAAACTTCGTGAAAATCGGATGAGATTTGGCCGAGATATGGGGGTGGTAAATTTTGACCTATGTCTAGATACGAATCTTGGGGTAAGATTTGGACATGAATTTCGACCAAAAAATCGGTGTCGAGATTTGAATGCCACAATAATCTAGAGGGAAAACCATGAAGAAAAAGCCAAACTTCGTGAAAATCGGATGAGATTTGGCCGAGTTATGGGGCTGGTACATTTTGACCCATGTCTATATACGAATCTTGGGGTAAGATTTGGACATGAATTTCGACCAAAAAATCGGTGTCGAGATTTGAATGCCACAATAATCTAGAGGGAAAACCATGAAGAAAAAGCCAAACTTCGTGAAAATCGGATGAGATTTGGCCGAGTTATGGGGCTGGTACATTTTGACCCATGTCTATATACGAATCTTGGGGTAAGATTTGGACATGAATTTCGACCAAAAAATCGGTGTCGAGATTTGAATGCCACATTAATCTAGAGGGAAAACCATGAAGAAAAATCCAAACTTCGTGAAAATCGGATGAGATTTGGCCGAGATATGGGGGTGGTAAATTTTGACCTATGTCTATATACGAATCTTGGGGTAAGATTTGGACATGAATTTCGACCAAAAAATCGGTGTCGAGATTTGAATGCCACATTAATCTAGAGGGAAAACCATGAAGAAAAAGCCAAACTTCGTGAAAATCGGATGAGATTTGGCCGAGTTATGGGGGTGGTAATTTTTGACCTATGTCTAGATACGAATCTTGGGGTAAGATTTGGACATGAATTTCGACTAAAAAATCGGTGTCGAGATTTGAATGCCACATTAATCTAGAGGGAAAACCATGAAGAAAAATCCAAACTTCGTGAAAATCGGATGAGATTTGGCCGAGATATGGGGGTGGTAAATTTTGACCTATGTCTATATACGAATCTTGGGGTAAGATTTGGACATGAATTTCGACCAAAAAATCGGTGTCGAGATTTGAATGCCACATTAATCTAGAGGGAAAACCATGAAGAAAAAGCCAAACTTCGTGAAAATCGGATGAGATTTGGCCGAGTTATGGGGGTGGTAATTTTTGACCTATGTCTAGATACGAATCTTGGGGTAAGATTTGGACATGAATTTCGACTAAAAAATCGCTGTTCATATTTGAATGCCACATTAATCTAGAGGGAAAACCATGAAGAAAAAGCCAAACTTCGTGAAAATCGGATGAGATTTGGCCGAGTTAGGGGGCTGGTACATTTTGACCCATGTCTATATACGAATCTTGGGGTAAGATTTGGACATGAATTTCGACCAAAAAATCGGTGTCGAGATTTGAATGGCACATTAATCTAGAGGGAAAACCATGAAGAAAATGCCAAACTTCGTGAAAATCGGATGAGATTTGGCCGAGATATGGGGGTGGTAAATTTTGACCTATGTCTATATACGAATCTTGGGGTAAAATTTGGACATGAATTTCGACCAAACAATCGGTGTCGAGATTTGGATGCCACATTAATCTAGAGGGAAAACCATGAAGAAAAAGCCAAACTTCGTGAAAATCGGATGAGATTTGGCCGAGATATGGGGGTGGTAAATTTTGACCTATGTCTATATACGAATCTTGGGGTAAGATTTGGACATGAATTTCGACCAAAAAATCGGTGTCGAGATTTGAATGCCACATTAATCTAGAGGGAAAATCATGAAGAAAAATCGAAACTTCGTGAAAATCGGATGAGATTTGGCCGAGTTATGGGGCTGGTACATTTTGACCCATGTCTATATACGAATCTTGGGGTAAGATTTGGACATGAATTTCGACCAAAAAATCGGTGTCGAGATTTGAATGCCACAATAATCTAGAGGGAAAACCATGAAGAAAAAGCCAAACTTCGTGAAAATCGGATGAGATTTGGCCGAGTTATGGGGCTGGTACATTTTGACCCATGTCTATATACGAATCTTGGGGTAAGATTTGGACATGAATTTCGACCAAAAAATCGGTGTCGAGATTTGAATGCCACATTAATCTAGAGGGAAAACCATGAAGAAAAAGCCAAACTTCGTGAAAATCGGATGAGATTTGGCCGAGTTATGGGGGTGGTAATTTTTGACCTATGTCTAGATACGAATCTTGGGGTAAGATTTGGACATGAATTTCGACTAAAAAATCGGTGTCGAGATTTGAATGCCACATTAATCTAGAGGGAAAACCATGAAGAAAAATCCAAACTTCGTGAAAATCGGATGAGATTTGGCCGAGATATGGGGGTGGTAAATTTTGACCTATGTCTATATACGAATCTTGGGGTAAGATTTGGACATGAATTTCGACCAAAAAATCGGTGTCGAGATTTGAATGCCACATTAATCTAGAGGGAAAACCATGAAGAAAAAGCCAAACTTCGTGAAAATCGGATGAGATTTGGCCGAGTTATGGGGGTGGTAATTTTTGACCTATGTCTAGATACGAATCTTGGGGTAAGATTTGGACATGAATTTCGACTAAAAAATCGCTGTTCATATTTGAATGCCACATTAATCTAGAGGGAAAATCATGAAGAAAAATCGAAACTTCGTGAAAATCGGATGAGATTTGGCCGAGTTATGGGGCTGGTACATTTTGACCCATGTCTATATACGAATCTTGGGGTAAGATTTGGACATGAATTTCGACCAAAAAATCGGTGTCGAGATTTGAATGCCACAATAATCTAGAGGGAAAACCATGAAGAAAAAGCCAAACTTCGTGAAAATCGGATGAGATTTGGCCGAGATATGGGGGTGGTAAATTTTGACCTATGTCTATATACGAATCTTGGGGTAAGATTTGGACATGAATTTCGACCAAAAAATCGGTGTCGAGATTTGAATGCCACATTAATCTAGAGGGAAAACCATGAAGAAAAAGCCAAACTTCGTGAAAATCGGATGAGATTTGGCCGAGTTATGGGGGTGGTAATTTTTGACCTATGTCTAGATACGAATCTTGGGGTAAGATTTGGACATGAATTTCGACTAAAAAATCGCTGTTCATATTTGAATGCCACATTAATCTAGAGGGAAAACCATGAAGAAAAAGCCAAACTTCGTGAAAATCGGATGAGATTTGGCCGAGTTATGGGGCTGGTACATTTTGACCCATGTCTATATACGAATCTTGGGGTAAGATTTGGACATGAATTTCGACCAAAAAATCGGTGTCGAGATTTGAATGCCACATTAATCTAGAGGGAAAACCATGAAGAAAAAGCCAAACTTCGTGAAAATCGGATGAGATTTGGCCGAGTTATGGGGGTGGTAATTTTTGACCTATGTCTAGATACGAATCTTGGGGTAAGATTTGGACATGAATTTCGACTAAAAAATCGGTGTCGAGATTTGAATGCCACATTAATCTAGAGGGAAAACCATGAAGAAAAATCCAAACTTCGTGAAAATCGGATGAGATTTGGCCGAGATATGGGGGTGGTAAATTTTGACCTATGTCTATATACGAATCTTGGGGTAAGATTTGGACATGAATTTCGACCAAAAAATCGGTGTCGAGATTTGAATGCCACATTAATCTAGAGGGAAAACCATGAAGAAAAAGCCAAACTTCGTGAAAATCGGATGAGATTTGGCCGAGTTATGGGGGTGGTAATTTTTGACCTATGTCTAGATACGAATCTTGGGGTAAGATTTGGACATGAATTTCGACTAAAAAATCGCTGTTCATATTTGAATGCCACATTAATCTAGAGGGAAAACCATGAAGAAAAAGCCAAACTTCGTGAAAATCGGATGAGATTTGGCCGAGTTATGGGGCTGGTACATTTTGACCCATGTCTATATACGAATCTTGGGGTAAGATTTGGACATGAATTTCGACCAAAAAATCGGTGTCGAGATTTGAATGCCACATTAATCTAGAGGGAAAACCATGAAGAAAAAGCCAAACTTCGTGAAAATCGGATGAGATTTGGCCGAGATATGGGGGTGGTAAATTTTGACCTATGTCTATATACGAATCTTGGGGTAAAATTTGGACATGAATTTCGACCAAACAATCGGTGTCGAGATTTGGATGCCACATTAATCTAGAGGGAAAACCATGAAGAAAAAGCCAAACTTCGTGAAAATCGGATGAGATTTGGCCGAGATATGGGGGTGGTAAATTTTGACCTATGTCTATATACGAATCTTGGGGTAAGATTTGGACATGAATTTCGACTAAAAAATCGCGGTTCATATTTGAATGCCAGATTTATCTAGAGGGAAAATCATGAAGAAAAATCGAAACTTCGTGAAAATCGGATGAGATTTGGCCGAGATATGGGGGTGGTAATTTTTGACCTATGTCTATATACGAATCTTGGGGTAAGATTTGGACATGAATTTCGACCAAAAAATCGGTGTCGAGATTTGAATGCCACATTAATCTAGAGGGAAAACCATGAAGAAAAAGCCAAACTTCGTGAAAATCGGATGAGATTTGGCCGAGATATGGGGGTGGTAAATTTTGACCTATGTCTATATACGAATCTTGGGGTAAAATTTGGACATGAATTTCGACCAAAAAATCGGTGTCGAGATTTGAATGCCACAATAATCAAGAGGGAAAACCATGAAGAAAAAGCCAAACTTCGTGAAAATCGGATGAGATTTGGCCGAGATATGGGGGTGGTAAATTTTGACCTATGTCTAGATACGAATATTGGGCTAAAATTTGGACATGAATTTCGACCAAAAAATCGGTGTCGAGATTTGAATGCCACAATAATCTAGAGGGAAAACCATGAAGAAAAGCCAAACTTCGTGAAAATCGGATGAGATTTGGCCGAGTTATGGGGCTGGTACATTTTGACCCATGTCTATATACGAATCTTGGGGTAAGATTTGGACATGAATTTCGACCAAAAAATCGGTGTCGAGATTTGAATGCCACATTAATCTAGAGGGAAAACCATGAAGAAAAAGCCAAACTTCGTGAAAATCGGATGAGATTTGGCCGAGATATGGGGGTGGTAAATTTTGACCTATGTCTATATACGAATCTTGGGGTAAAATTTGGACATGAATTTCGACCAAAAAATCGGTGTCGAGATTTGAATGCCACAATAATCAAGAGGGAAAACCATGAAGAAAAAGCCAAACTTCGTGAAAATCGGATGAGATTTGGCCGAGATATGGGGGTGGTAAATTTTGACCTATGTCTAGATACGAATATTGGGCTAAAATTTGGACATGAATTTCGACCAAAAAATCGGTGTCGAGATTTGAATGCCACAATAATCTAGAGGGAAAACCATGAAGAAAAGCCAAACTTCGTGAAAATCGGATGAGATTTGGCCGAGTTATGGGGCTGGTACATTTTGACCCATGTCTATATACGAATCTTGGGGTAAGATTTGGACATGAATTTCGACCAAAAAATCGGTGTCGAGATTTGAATGCCACAATAATCTAGAGGGAAAACCATGAAGAAAAAGCCAAACTTCGTGAAAATCGGATGAGATTTGGCCGAGATATGGGGGTGGTAAATTTTGACCTATGTCTATATACGAATCTTGGGGTAAGATTTGGACATGAATTTCGACCAAAAAATCGGTGTCGAGATTTGAATGCCACATTAATCTAGAGGGAAAACCATGAAGAAAAAGCCAAACTTCGTGAAAATCGGATGAGATTTGGCCGAGTTATGGGGGTGGTAATTTTTGACCTATGTCTAGATACGAATCTTGGGGTAAGATTTGGACATGAATTTCGACTAAAAAATCGCAGTTCATATTTGAATGCCAGATTTATCTAGAGAAGAAAAATCCGATATCATAGATATATTCTATTTTAGAAGCTATATGTCAAGTTAGGTGACTCTAGTTCTTATTATTTACTAAAATTGCCCAAAAAACAGGATATCGATATCGATTTTTATCGATTGCTTGGAAACGCAGTAAATTATCGATTATCGGAAACACACTCGCTCTGCGCGGGAACTAGGAGCATCTACATCTACTTTTAAGTCTCTAGCTCTTATTGATTCTGAGATCCTTGCGTTCATACATACATGGCTAGATCGACTCAGCTTTTTATGCTGATCAATAATATATATGCTTTATGGGGTCGGAGATGCTTCCTTCTGCCTGTTACATTTGGATTTTGCACAAATACATATATCCTTATATCCATTTCTCTATAAAAAGGACTTTCTGTATAGTTAAAGAAGATCTTTAGGTAAGGTTCCCAGCACTGTAGTTGACTCTGCTTAGTCTATTCCAAACAGCAACTTGTCTAATCTGTAGTTTTAGTCTCGTATCCGTTTTATTCCGTGCAGATGCACACCGTTCAATTTCATTAGGGCCAATCGCAGCAAATAAGCTGCATCGATGCCAATTGGCAGCGTGCACCTGCAGGAGCTCGGGCTCAGGCTTAGCACCAGGTAAACTCGCTCGATTTGACATGACCCGCTTTACTTTTGAGCGCGTGCCACGTGAACCACAAAAGCGACGCTGGCTGGCAGCTTGTTGCAATGGATTTCATGTCCCGGCTAGGCCAGCGTCCGTTTTATGGGTCATTGGAGCAGCATCAGAGGCAGTGGCAGGAGCAGCAGCAGCAGCAGCCGCCACTGACGTGCTTCTGGCTGTCATACAGGCAATCATTGGGTTCGAGTTGATGAAAAGCCAGAGAGCGTGCAGCGACATAACTTACATGATAATGTTGATGTCAGTAAAGGATATCATGGGACAGGAGAGTAGGGAAGGGCTGTCCCGCCAGAAGCTAAGGCTGAGCCACAGGCAGAGTCAGAGGCAACGGCAGTTAAACCCAGCCAAGTTAAGGCGGTGCGGTAGCTGCAGCTGGTTGACAGGCAAACGGCATCATTAAACACGAACAAAGTATCATCGTCATACTCATCATCAGCAGCCATCAGATGGTATACATAAACTTTAGCACGTGCCAGCCACTCAGACACTGAGAGAAATTACCCACACACACAAGCTCATAAAATGAACTACCATAAAATTGTCAAGTTAATTGTTAATCAAGTGCATGCTGTTAAAGTTAAAAGAATTTAATGCTTTCATTTTAATAGTATGAAACCATTTTTTCCCTTATTTAACTCACAAGCAGTGCAAAACAAATACTTGAAAGAAAATCTAAGAAATATAAAGTTATGTAAATATATATATAACACTTTTTCGTCAAAATATTGCTTGCAAACATTGCTCAGAACTAACAATGTGTTTGTATACTTGTGCGGGTATTAGTGAGCTTCTAAGCTCCAGACATCTTGAATAAAACATGAGTCGCTTTCGTGTAAAAGTTTTTATTGGGCACCGAAGAAATAATGCTCTTTCAAGCGGCTTATTAGCTAAGAATCTGCTTAAAGTAATTGCCATTTAAAGACAGGCCTTAATGCCCTATAAAAAAAATATAAATAAGAAAATGTTTTAAAATTCAGTTTACAACAAAATTCAGAAATCGAAATTATATTTTGACTAATCAAATATTTATAAGGTACAACTGCATGCTTAATTCTCTATTTTTCAGAACTAATCACATTCTATTCTTGAATGTGGAAGCTTTGTTAAGTAGGTTCAAAAATTATAATTATTTTTGCATAAAAAGTTTGTTTTATATGTCAAGTATAGATATACACTGAAAATAATAGTTTAAATCACAATTGCATTGCTTGCATATTTATTAGTGAGCTTAAAAGATTTGATTAATTTTCGTAAGGAATCGCGTACATGAGTGCGTTTGTGTAAAAGCTGCACGATGTAGTCTTAGTGTATTGCAACTCATTTTGTACATATGTTATGTTTCGTGCTGTGCATATCATAAAGCGCTCACATGACGCGCCACCTTATGTGGCTCCACCCGACCCCCCAGGCCCGGACACCGTTAAAGTAGCGCCCATTTATAACGCAATGCAAGTCATTGTTTGATTGTGTATGCGTGTGCCCCAGCTACAGGAGGGCTCAAGTGTCTGAGCTTGATCAATTACACCCACTGACACTGTTAACCCGGGCCAAGGAACAGGCCCAGGACCAGGCTCAGGCTCAGGCTGGCATTCATATTTGTGTGGGGGCGCATATCATTGTCATTGTAATAAGTGACGCGTGTGCTTAGTGCACACACACACAGACACATACACACGCACAGCTGCGTCCTACTCAACGCACGTCGGACTGTCTGTCTCTGTCTCCATCTCAGTTTCCATCTCTACCTGTTTGCGATTCATTCATGCATGCCTCACTGGCCCAGTTGCGACTGGATGCGTGCACCTGACATCGCTGCTGCCGCTGGTAGCTCTTTAGCCGGGTCTCCTTCTGGCCATATGTTTGTTTAGGCACATGTAAAGCATCTTATCTGCGTCGTGTAAGTGCTGCTGCGACCCGTTTGCCAAAGCCAGGCCTGGATTATGCACAGACACAGCAAGAGGGAGAAAAAGTGAGAGAGAGAAGCCCCACACGTATGTAGGTAGCAGCCAAATGCTTTGGCACACATTTAGATGAGTTTTCAGCCAGCTCATGCCGAAAATATCATTTAGTTTCTGTTTGAAGAGCAAGTCATACAGGCGTGAGCTCCTAATGATGCACACAACTTGAATGGAAAAAGAAAACGAAAAATGAAAATGCATTAGCATGCAAACACTTAACAAAAACATCAATGAATATATGTTTAGATTTCTATGGCCAGACACAGTAGCTGAAGGTCATTAAAGATTCTTTATAGTATTTTGGATTATATCTATTATTATTTTGGATAATCCATCTCCGCAAGCGTAAAACAGGTGGAATAATCAAGGCATACCTATACAAGCATAAAATTAAATAAGTTGTCTAACATTTTCATTACATTTCTTTTAAAAGTGCTGGAAAAAAATATTGTCTTATCGTTAATTGAAATTTAATTATCTCTACAGCAACATTTAAACCCATTTTGAGTACATCAATTCCTTTCAACTCACTGCAGAACGCACTCAGCATTCGCAAGAGTCAAATGTAATTAAGTTTTATATTTTAACATCAGCAATTCCTTTGGCCCGGACTTTGCGCATGGGGAAATTTCTCAACATTTACTTGGCTCTTTAATAAAACACCTGCCAATTGGTTGCGACAATTTGTTGTCATTAAAAGCTCTGAAGTGTGGTCTTTGGTGCGAGCTCTCTGCCTGGCGGCGGCAGTTGTGACAAGCCACAGCTGACAGAAGTTCTTCATCGTTAACCGAGGCGGATCCCTTACAAAGGATGAGCGTAAATAAATGCAAAATAATACAATAATAATTAAAAGTGCATAAAATACGTAACAGAAACGTGGCACAGCGGGGCACCGGAATAGCGCAACCGCGCAAGGATCGTGATGGGTCCTTGGGCCCCCGAACATGTGCTGGCCTCGCGTTTCCACTTGACGTAAGTTGCGTTAATTGCTGCATAAATGGCGTGTAGTCCATATCCTGTCACATTTTGCGGCAACCACAGGACATGCGGCAGGCCCCGCGACCCTATTCCCGCTCGCCCGTCTTTACTCGCCTCTCCAGAACACCTGCCCGCCCACTTTCAGCCTAAATGAATTTAAAGGCTTTTATGACTTTTCCTTAACGTATGCCGATTAATTTCATTTTCCACGAAGCACGTTCGAAACAAGGTTATGTTGCACCAAATGGCCGCCACATGGCGCACTCATCCAAAAACTAGCGCAGCGGCACCCAATGCTGCATTTCGATAAACCTTGAATTTCCGTATGCTTAACACGCGCTTTCATGAAGTTTACACACAAGTGTATAAGTTGTGTATATAAAAGTATGCTATGAATTGTTATATTTTTCGGACATACACGTTAATCTCATATCAAAAATTATTTTAATGATAATATGACTTACTGACTGATTTATAGGCGATCAACGCACATGGCTTGGCCTCCATATCAATTAGGCAACTAAATCTGGATACATTATTCTTGGTCGAAACGCAAAATGTAAAAATGGTACCCTTAAATATCGTATATAGACATAGGTGAAAATTTCCCACTCCTATAACTCGGTTTATGGCTTGGTCTCTAGATCAACTTGGCATATAAATCTGGCAACATTTTTTTTTGTTTTAAGGCTTTGTCCGATTTGCTTCAAACTTATATTCAAAGCTCTACATAAGAACCTAATGAATGTGTTTCAATGATTTGTGGAAATTTCGCCCGCAAATTGGCTTATTGTCCGATCGGCTTAATACTAATTTTCAAAGATCTTTGAGAGAATTTATTTTATACGTTCCAAGGGCAAGGCCAGGGTATACCCGTAGTTGTATACATATTAGGAGATGAGATTCTTCCTTTTATCAACTATACACAAAAAAGATCAAACTAGTTTTAAATTCTTTGAAAACTATTTAAATGATACGATTTGTAAACGATAGATTATATTTTGATGGTTTACATAGGCTTTTTTTGTTTGAATTATATAAAAATTATAGTCAATGAGGGAATTCTATAAATGTAAATATCCAATTACGGCCATCACACATTCTGCATTAAGTACCGGCAACCGCAAATTCAATGAAATTATGTAAATAATTCGATTGGACTCTCGTCAGAGCTCTATAAATTTGACCTTTTTTTTGGTCTCGCAGATTTTGTTTTTATTTTCGCTTTGTTAATATCCAATCAAATTGTAATGCAAAAAAGTGTAGATAAATTAAATTTAATTGTCAACGATTTGAAATATTAACGAAGCTTCAATTTCATCGCAAATATTTTTTTCTGACCAGGGACATTGACTGTTTGGGGCCCCTGGAGGGACGTGTTCGTTAACACACAATGCACATAAATTCGATTTGTTTCAATTGTTTATATTACAAATAACAAAGCGTAAGGGGACCAAAATGATAAGTGATTGAGTTTGTTTTTGTGTGACAACGCAAAAATAATTTATATGCCAATTTTTCGATTTGGAAATACGCTTGATATGGAAAGTGTGATTCGCAATAGTACAATAATTATCTGAAACCTCCATTAAAGTTGAACAGGTTCCTTGATACTCTTGTTTGTGAGCTGGATCTTATAGACGAATATATAACTTCTCAATCAAGCGATATTAATAGATTAACGCTATTAATCAAGATTTTAAAAATATAATTTCCCTAAAAATGTTAATATTACATTTTAGCTTTGCAATATGGTTTTTGAATGAAAATATTACCATAATTTTGTATTTACCCAATATCATTGGCTTAACAGCAAATACTACTAAATAATACTCCATTAAATAGTTTAAGATAATTTTAATTAATTTAAGATTTAAGTTTCTGTTGAACCTTTGTCCCTACAATATATATTTTTTAGGGCTTCCTTTTGCAAACGTTCTCATACGATAATCTAATGTAGGGCTTTCCTTTCCAAGCTTTCGCAAATTCTTATCGACATCAAAAATTAAAACACTTCCAAAAAAAGGTCCAAGAGCTCGTGATTCCAATTAGCTGTGCTAATACCTGTTCATTATCCGTTGTCATCTTTTATGTCATCTCAAAAAGCCAAATGAAACAACGCAATTACCAAGTGACTGTGTCAGAAAGGTGTTTCAGTTGATCCAGTTATAGTTTAGCCCACTACGAAAAGCCAGAAGCAAGACAAGAGAGTAAAGCAAGAGCAACTATCAAGATGCAAACAGCATCAGAAAAGAATTGCAAGAAGTCTGACTCCGACTCCGGACTGGGACTGGCACATCAATTGGAGAGGGAAACAATACACAACGAGAAAGAAGCAGAGGCAAAAGCCAATGAAATCAAACAGACCATGGGCAGGGAGTGCATGGGGTGAGGCATTCTCAGAATGAGCTAACGATAAGCCTGTGGCCAATGCCGCTCCAGAGATAAGACCCTGTACCCCAGGACCGAGAACGGCGTCGATTTCTGATTTCATTTCGTTTACTGGCGGCTCTATGTCTAAATGACTTTCTTTTTGGACTTCTTTTTTGTTTGTTTGCTTCTTTTTTCATTCCGCCCTGATGTTTGGCTTTCGCTCTGAATTTCTTTCTGGCCTGTGTGTGTGTCGGCCGACGTTCGGCGTTCATTTCAATTAAATGCAAATCTCGGCTGGGATTTTTCCCATTGAACGCCGCTCGACCAAGGGACAGAGTCAGCCACCACAGCAGCAGCAGCCACGGAACATGGACAGGAAGTTGCTTTGGTCCGTGGATGGCGTGTTGCAGAAATCGTGGAATGTTTTTCACACATCGCCGCATTTTGTTTTCCGGCATGCGAAACCCCTCTTCATCGTAGTGTCTTTATTTTTTCGACTATATAATTTTTATGTGACGGCGCCGCCATTGTGTGTGTCGTCGATTTTTCATGGCCAGCAGCCAAAACGAGGCATATCGCATTTCGAAAGCCGCTTTTAATATACGATTACATACCATGGTATCGATAACGGTTGCTGCGAAAATAAATTTCAATAAATTAACTATTCTTTATTCGGTTTTTATGCAATTGTCTTTCGTGTTGCTCGAATTTTCCGTCAAATGCCGCCAGGAGAAAAATTATTTGAATTTCATTTTTTCTTATTGGGATAACTTGATTTTTCGCAAAGAGAAAATAATAATTTAAAAAATACGATTTACCTGATATATGTAAATATCGATAGTTGTAATTTAATTACGATTTTATTTATTTATTTATATGATCAACATAGTCATGATATAATAATATTCTATTAAATTCGATATATAAGTTACTGCCCATTCAGAGAAACTTCGCAACCTGCGACATCTTAGTTTTTCTGTTCACTTTTTGTTGTGTACTTTGAAGTTCCAGTTGCGTCCATTAAGCTTGCATGCATTATTTAGTTTTTTGCTCTTTTTTGGTATACCTCGCTTTTCTCAGACTCTCGAAGGAGTGCAACATTTTGCTTGCATTTATAAAGTATTTGCATTTTTAATATCTCACTGTCATTTGCTGGCTTTGTTCACATTTCCCCTCGGTCAACTCATTCTCAACAGGGTGTGGCAACAGTAGCCTCCAGCTGTGAGGGCCCACTCGGAGTGTCCACCTTCTGAATGCGCATATTTATGAAACTGACTGTAGAGTCGTGGCGGTGCTTACTCAATGTGTATGTTGTCAGACGCTGGGCTGATGTTGGGTAAATATTTCCTTTTCCGTTTGTAAATGTTGCGGTTCGAGTGTGCGTGAAAAACTCACCAGAGCCAGAGTGAAAAATTCATTAAGAAATATTTAATAATCAGCTTATGTGGCGCTGTGTAATTTGTATAAAAATGCTCGAGCGAGGTCCTTAAGAGAAGCCAGCTTCCCCATTTATTAAAAAGGCTACTCAACCCCCCTCCCCGTCAATGCTTGAAACATCATAAGTCGTCCGATCTTTGCGTTGTCACGTTCCGGCTCTCGGTTCCCAGTCGCATGACAAAGTCAAACATGGACACGTTGTCGCCATTGTTACCGCAATGTAAAATCCTCATAGCGCAGTCAGCGAACACACACACACAGACACACACACACTGAGAGAGGGTCCTGGTAGCTGCGTTGTCCGGCATTTGTAGATTTCGAATGTCAGAATTTACGTTTATTTTCGTTGAATTTGCATAATTTGGAGCGGCAGGCCCGACTGTCAGTCAGTTGATTAAAGTGATAGACTCTGTCAGGTTCTTCCCTTCGTACTCTTATTTTATTTTTTTTAGTTTTTTTTTTTTTCGCGTCCGCTCTGCTGCTTGCTGAATCGTCTGGCGGATTCGGTTCGGTCTGCTGCGTCTTTGTTCAAATACAAGCGAGCGAAGAGTCCTGTGGAAGCTGGATGGGTGGGGAAACAGGCGCTGTTCCGGGTTGGGTACGTGTTGAGTTGCAGTTTACTTTGGCGTTGCATACATTTTGAAAGTCAAGGTAAATATTAGATGTTGGCTTGTGAAATTTTTGGCTGTTTGCTGGCCGAAATGTGTGTGCGTGTGTATATTGTGCGTATGTCTACGTTTGTGTGTGTGTATGTCTGCCGTGTTGTAGATGTAGGTAAAGCAAATATTGGCTTACAATTTGTGGGCTTACACAGTTTGCAGGGTCGCCGAAAATGGCCCGCGGTGGCATTAAACATAGCTTGTGTGCGACGTCGACTCTATATGCAAAACTATTGTGCGTTTGGGCGCTTTGCAAGCATTCAAATAAGAAAGTTTGCCGGCCATGTTCTGGATAGTCAGCTGCAGCTAAGAGCTGCCAGAGGGTTTCCTGCTGGGCAATATGTTGAATGGTTGTACGCTTACAAACAAAATTAGTTGAATGTATCAGGAAACTTACCTTTTGGACTGCATTGTTTAAGTTAGTTTTGGGGGTCTACAAAAATTTCATAGACTTGTGAATGGATTTGAAAGACGAACGAAGAATGGGCCCGATATATTAGACTAATTTTATGTATATTCTTTGAAGAAAACCTTTTAAATTGTAATGTTTTCCCAATTGCCTTGAGTTATTTTTGCTATATATATATATATATAGAAAAGGAAAAGGGTATATATATATATCTCGTTCTCTCTCTCTCTCTCTCACTATATATATATATATATATATATATATATATATATATCGTTCTCACTCTCTCTCCGTCTCTGTCTCTTATCGGATTGTTCACTTGCGTCCATCGCTTTCTCTCTCTCTTTCTCTAACTGTCTCACTCTCACTGTCTCACACATGTGTCGGCTGCCATTTCTGCATATTTCATTGCCATTGCAGCTGTCGAGTTTTTCTGACAACTCTCCCAACTCTCTCACTCGTGGTGCCTCGTTTTTTGTTTCAAAGCTTTGTTGCTTTTAATTAAAGCGCCAAATTAAAAATGTCGCTTTTTCTACATCGTATGAAACTTTTGCTGTACTTGCGAGCCATCTCCCCAAAAGTGGAGGCTCTGTCCCTTATCATGCAGCCAGATGCGCACATGTCCCACGTGTCACGTTAAACGTCATGCAAACAAAAGGCCTGTCCTATTTGAAAAGCTCGTGCATAAAAGCTTTTTTTCCGCCCATTAATTTTCGAAAGGGGAGTGGCACATCCACTAAAATGAAAAGTGTGAAGTACGCGTCCAAATGCGCTTTCAATAACCAGGTTAAAATCCAGTTGGCTATGTCCACATCCACGCCCTCGCCCCGCCCCCGCAACCGCTGCTGCTCTGCCCGCAGTCTGCGAATGCGAGGTTCAGGCATTAAAAAACAGCGGTGAAAAGTTTTTCGCTCTTTGTGGTTGACCGCTTGCAGTCAAAGTTAAAAGCTGAGCTACAAAAAGTTCACCCTGACATCATTGATCAAATGAAGGGACTGACAAAAGGCGTGTTACGTTATCCGTAATGATTGCAGCGCGGGGGCCCGGGCGTGGCTATTATAAAAATATATTTAAGGGTTACTATCTGAAAGGGTAGTAATGTTAATCGTGTGCTACGGAAAATAAAATTGAAGAAATCCGTCTATCTGATTTCTCTTTAAAAGTGGGAAACCGTATTTTGAGCCAGTCTGAGTCTTTAAATAAAATAAGAAAACTAATAAAAATTGTTTATGCTACTATTGGTTTTATAAATAAACAAGATGCTTATTATTTTATATTGTATTTACACAAAGCATTTTACTGTGCCCCAACGGCTCGAAAGCAGTCCGCAGAGATTTCAGTGATAGCTAAAAATGTAAATTATGGCTGGATGATATTCCAGTGACAGCTTTGCTGCTAAAGTATTCTCTCAGTGGAGCTTCAGTTCGGGGCGCTATTAGCAACTGAGCAGACCCGTAAGATAACACCTCGCCATGTAATTACCGAGTACAACTCCCTGGGAGATTTAAGTACTTGATGGCTCTTTGCTAGTTTATCAGACAGTAGCTCAGTTTGTGGCAGCTGACAACTATCAGTGGTTGGTCGCTTTCCCAGACGGCAAATAAAACAACAACAACAACTAAATTGCGAATGGCTAAAGTAAACAAATGGCTAAAAAGTTTGCTGCAGCTGTTGCTGTTGTTGTTGTTGCTTTTGCTGCTGCTCTTGTTGTCCTGTTTTTGCAGCTAAACGAGCGGGCAATCCTTTGTGCCCGCATTGCCTGCCTTTTAAGTCCGGGTCCCAGCTCGGGCGCCATTTGCATATCAGCCGAACAACAGGCAACTACTCCCACAACTCCTGCCTTGACAGCTGCATTGTTTTTTCCCGTGAGCCGCCGCCATTTTCAGCTCTTTAGCATTTCGCTTTAGTTTTAGCTGTTGGCAACCCTTAGCCGTGGCTTTTTTGTCGCCTTTAATGACGCCTAATTGCCTAATTAGGCATTTGCTGGCCCTCGAACACGCACCCGTCCATGACGCCGTCACATTCTTTCAGGAAACTGAAGTCGAGTGTAAATATTAATATTTCTCCTTTCTTTCTTGCAGGTCCCGATGATATACTAAAATTTCTGGGCAACGAGAGTGTCGTGGATCACTTCAAGCTCGTCACCAAGGATGGCAACAGCCTGCTCATCGGTGCCAGGTGAGTTTTTTGCGCTATTTACCTTTATTTTTTTTATACGCCAGCTGCAACCCAAGACAAGCTGCTGCTGCTGCTGCAGTGGCACAAACGAGCAGCAGTCCTGCGGGGCCCATTCAGGGTGCGGCTCTCCAGTCGCAGCACTCAACCCCAATCCCAATCGCTGCTCAAGAGGCCTTTGCAACTGGCCGACTACTTTTTCACTTTTAACTCTGCTTTCTGTTGTGCGTTTTTCTATTGTTGTTTTTGTTGTCGTTATTGTTGTTGTTGTTGTTGTTGTTGTTGGGGGTGCTGCGCAAAGGAAAGTTTCCTTTTCCGTTGCTCTATTTTTCATTTGATCGTTAGTGGATAGCAAAGCGGCGATAGGGACGGGGCGGGGCGTGCGGGTCGAGGCGAAGGTGAGCAAGTCTAGTGCGGCATGCTGTGCTTTTTATGAGTTTTATGCCAGGCACTTTTGTTGCTTTTGGAAATTGGTTTGGAAGATGATTAAAGTTTTATAATTGCATTGCTGGAGTCATTCGTAGAGGCGGACTGTGGGGATACACCTGTACCTCTCCAGCTAGAGCTTACAATTGCGACTTCAATGCATTTAAATAATATTCTGTATTAAGCATGTCAGTGCTATAAAATGGCAAAGTGGTATTAAATATACAGTGAGAACGAATATTTGATAAACAAAACAGAATGTTTGGAAAAAATATTAGTTTTCCTAGAATTGGCCAGCAATTTAGGCTATAACAGGACAGGTGGGGTGTATATAGAGGCCAATCATTGTCAAAAAGAGCAAGTTTATAAAATATGTGTAGTTTTCCAAACTGCTGCAGGCTAACATTTAGCCGAGTAATGAGACGAGCTTCAGGGAAAAGCCTCCACAGACTCTGAATGAACTTAAAAGTAAGTTCGATTTATTTCATCAATAGATTGAGTTTTATTGAGAGAGTTAATTAAAAACCTTTCAAAATTTGAAAATTGCAATCATTTCAATTTCAAATAAGTTTCCAACCATTAAAAAGATCAGCTCTCTCTTAATTTGTAACTTTTATTAATTAAAACTACAACTCGATATAGCGGACTCTGACAAATGAAATCGACTGAACGATTAACCTTTTGTACAATTCCATAAAAATACGGAACTGGTAATTCTGAGCTTTATCATCTTATGAAGAATGTGGAACTGCATACTTAAATATTTATTTCTGTACGCTCTTCCGAAGTCCGTGGAGCAGAAAACCACAGCTGATTACCATATATATTATTTATTTATCGTATTAACTTGTTGCAAAAATGTTTCTAGTGGCTCAAAATCAATTTCATTAACAATTTAAAAGTTTTCTATAATGTGTTCATGCTTTTAACTAGAGTTTCGTTGCCAACGGCAACACTTTCAAGTATATATTAGGTCCCAGCCGTAAATTCTAACCGAAAAGTGTGCGAAGCTAGCAGCCAAGTTCTGACAGGCAACAGTTGAAAGTTCAAAGTTGAAGCCTTTAACAAGTTACCCCCACGAAGCCCCCCTCCCCACATCTCTTTCTCGCTCTCTCTCTCTCTGAGCTCAATGCCTCTAATGTCAACTTTTTCGTTGGGTGTGTGCGTGCGTGTAAGCCTCGTCTTCAGCATTTGTTTAACATGTTTTAAATGAAACTCCGTAAATGCAGCGCAGAGTGCAAAATCCACATAAAGCAAACTCCAATTTACTTTTCGCACACATTGTATTTAATTTAAGTAGAAAATACTGAGTATATGAAAAGCTTGCAAGGGCACAAAAGACAGCAGCAGACGGCAGACAGCAGACGCCAAATGGCTGTTGAAGCTGAAGTAGCTCTGCGAGTAAAAGTGGCATCGAGGTGGGCTTGTGGGTTGGCGGACCTGGAGACATAGTCACTGGCAGAAGCTAACGTGCGTGGTAACTTTGATTTTGCAGGGCAGGACAAGAACAACAAAAAAACAGAAAATAGCAAACCAAAGCGCAAAACTTTGCAGCAGGTGCCCCAAAGATATAAGGGTTTGACAGAGGTGTGCAGCTGCGCGGGCGAAGCGTCAGAAGATGTTGAAGTTTGAAGCCGGCTGAGGTTCGAGTGGTAAACTTAAAGGGTTGCCACAAGAAGGGCACGCCCCAAACCAAAACAAAGACGAAGCCGGAGTTGGAGTTGGAGTTGCAGCAGGCGGCAGGCGGCACACAGTGTATGAGCATTGTAAATTCTGGCGTTGTGGCAAAAACCGCAAAGATGCTTTCTGCGAATGTTGTTTGCCAGGTTTATTAGATGTGCGTCGCATAGACAAAGGGTGTGGGGGGAGGCGCAGCTGAGCAGTTCGCCCCGTGCCCGCCCCCTGCTACCATGCAAATGGGCGCCAGCTGACACACATATTAAAATGTTGCATACTTTCTGGAGTTCGCCTGGCCAGCGGCAGCAGACATAATAAACTTGTGTGTAGCTCTTTCTGCATGTGTATATGCCTCTGTGAATGTGTGTGTGTGTGTGTGTGTGTGGCAAGTGGAGCCAAGGAATTTGTGCCGAAAGGAATTCGTGCAGCTTGTAAGACAAGACATCGACACCCTCTCGCAGCGCAGCACCCTTCGCCTCGCAGCCGCACTTGCCCACACAGCCAGACAGTGCAAAACTTTCAAAAATTGCAAATAGTTTTTGGTAATTTAATATTAACACGAGTTGGCAGTCCACTTGGGCTATGTACAATTCAGCTAACGGCACTCTCTTACTCGCACTCTCTCTCTCTTGCTCACACTCCCATCAATCTGTCTCGCTTTCGCCTTTCCTTTGTCCCTGTGGGTTTGTGTTTGTTGCGGCTTTCTGGAACCACACACATGCACACATAAGCACACGCACAGTCACAGTGAATTCCAAAAAAATGAATTTTCCAAAGGCGCTGTGGGAAAATGTTTGGTTTTTGCAATTAGTGCGGTTTGTGCCAACGTTTCATTAAATATTTTATGTGAACTTGGCCTAAACAGAATTACAACAACCGAGCTGCATATGGCCACAGCTTGTGGTTAAACCTCTTAATACAATAATTTGGTAAGAATACTTGAAGTGCAATATTACAACAAACCGTTGGACAAATAGCATCTAGAAATTTAGAAGATGAAGCGTACTTTGCTCTTTAGGGACTGATCGATTGGGTAATACCCTCTACACATGCATGCGGACAGATGATTGCAGTTTTTTCTTTGAGTATTGACGAATATACCATGTTAGCCAGTTTAAAGTCAAAGTGAGAAATTTAAAAGATAAAAGAGGATCAATTATTTAGATTTCGTAAAATTATTGGAGAAAAAAAAAGCAGATACAAAGTATTGCCCGCGACAACTTAATCTCTACAGAGCCAAATGTTTCTAAATTACCTCAATTCTTAGCAGTTAGCTGCTGCTTGTTTCTCTGCCCTTGTTTTCATTAATACTAATTTTTAATTTGATCGGCAGAATTATTATACAAAATAGAGTAATAAATTGTAATATCTAAATAAACAAAACACTATATAAATCGAATTTATTAACTCAGCATCTTTTACATCTAAAGTCATGTAAATTGTCCTAGTGTAGTTTTTGGTTGGCAATATATGTTTTTCTCTTGGAATTGATACTCTTTATATATATTTTAGTCAAGATTTATTTGCCTAGCGTTGAATCCTTCGGGCAGCGCACACGAAAAACGTTGATTTTCATATGTAAAATCATGCTTTTTGCTCGGCTTTTTGCTCACACACATAATTTATGTTTAGCAATTTAGCATTTTCGCCATGCTCTCTCTCTCTCTCTCTGTCTCTCTCTCTCTATTTGTGTGTGTGCTCTATTTTAGCCCCCTTTAGAAGTTCTCATGGGTTACCTTCATTTGCGAATCTGTGGGGCAAAAAATGCCTCGAACAATAACGAATGCAATTTACAGCGCCAAACTAAAAAATTCATGATTTTTTTTTTGTAAATTTAATTACATGCATAATTTCCGGTTTGCTTATTTTTGCTCTCTTAGAGAGAGAGACAGAGAGAGGGATAGAAAGTGAGAGAGAGGGATGTATTGTGAGTGATGCAACTACTAGAGGTTGAGCCTGGTGTAGCATAATGAGCCAGCAAAATGCAAACACAACAGAAACGCAAGCAGGGCAAAAAAATTATGTAGGCGCCAAGCACATACACACACACATAGACGCATACAAATTAGTGCTGTATAAGTATTGGTGCGTTAGAGGTAGAGAAAGTGTGTGAGAGCTGGAGGCAGCGAGGGGCTTGTCGGCTTTTTGCTAGCTGATTTTTCGCACGCATGAATGCATTTGTATGCTGGCTTTGTCGTTGCCAGAGTTGCCACTTACGTGATTAATGGATTTTTAACAAGTTACACATTCCAAAAGGAGCCCAACTACACCCACACACACCCCCACACCCACACACACACACATGCCCACTTATCCAAAGAGCGTCAAAGTAACCAAAGGACGGCGACTGCTGCTGAAAGCCAAAAAGCGCCACTTGTATGCGAGACTGTGTGTGTGTGCGTGTGTGTGTGTGTAAGTGTTGCCACATGTATGCGTAAGGGTGTATTTTTGTGTTGGGTTCCTACTAAACTAGCATGACAGGGCGGAAATGCGAATGTGACACGCGTTTTGCATGTGAAACGTCATGAACAATGTAGTAAACGAGAAGAAAAAAAGTAAGACGAAAAGAAATAAAAATGAAACCAAGCGAACGAACAACTTGCCCTCTATCAGACCTCACCGGAACTGGCACGTACACACACACACACACACACACACAATCACTCATAGGTAACAGGTCTATGTGGCTGCTAATGCCAGGTACAAGCCTAGCTTCTGTATGCAAAGTCAAAGTGAATTCGTTAAGTTGCCAAAAGCAGCAACTAACTACAAATGGTTGGCAAACAAAAAAATGGACTAAAAAAATGAGGCCACAAATTCTCGAGGTAATCGAAAATAAACTGTACGCCAGAGCAGCTCAGATCGGGCTTTAACTTCTTTCCACGTATTTGTGCCTTGCTCAAATTGATGGGATGCTTGGCGCGCTATTGATATTACAGTTAATAAACGATTCTCAATGGTAATGGGAAAAACTGGCAGCTAAAAACATTAAAAAGTTAAATGCTGGCTGAATCAATATAAATTCATATAAATTATGAAACTAACGTGAATCTCTACAGAAAAGTCACAAGAATACAAGAAAATATTTACCTTAAAAAGAGCTTAAACATATGGAGCTAAAAGTTTAATTTTTTGTAGCTAATTGTTTACATTTTAAAGGCGCCATTAAACTTTCGAAGCAAAGTAAAATTGATTTAGCTCCAAAATGTAAGCTTTTAAAACTTTCAACATTATTTTTGGCAGCTAGTAAAATGTTAATGCATACAAAATATAAACATAATGTAAGAGTTTAATGATTAATGGAGTGAGAAAATATTTTGCTAATAATAATTTTGAAGCGTAGAGTGCACGCTATTCTTATAAATATTAAAACAAAATATTCCCATAAACAATGAACGTAATTAAAATGAAAATTTTAACAAATGCAGGCACTCAAAATAATGAAAAGCTAAAGCAAATGAAAACATTTTTCCAACGGATGTTATTCGTGTTAGTTATGCTTTTCATTTTGCAAACTTTCATATAACAAACGTTTTAAACATAAAATGTATGTTAACGTAAAGTAATGTTGTGTAAATACCAATTAACTTAGCTGCTGTTCATTAACTTAAAAAAAATATTTATATATAGTATTTGAAAAGTAAATTTCATGCACAGCTCAAATCAATTTCAACTGTCTAAAGATTTCGCTTTGTCATTTTAAAATCTATGCATTTCAATTGTTAAAGTTGCCGCCAGTTTCCCTTTTCCCTTTTCCAAACGCAACTGTCACTTATGCAAATGAGCAGCAGGCCTTAGGAACTTGTTTCCCATTTGGCCCACTTGACTTTTCAGCTCTTTGTGTGCAAACTCATTTGTTGGCTGCCGAAATTGCATATGGGGTCTCGACCTGAGGCTCAGGCTCGGCTCGTTAATTCTCTGGGGCTGGCAAATAATCGTAATTCAGCGCTAAATTTGTTACACACGGAATTTGCCGCTCGTGTTTATCTGATCTATTTTTCCTGTTTGGGGATAGGAGGGGATTTTCTGTGCCTGCCAGCCAAGCGTTCGGCATGAAAATTGGGTTAACACATTAAGTCGGGATATGTGCAGCAATGTCCTCGTTCTCGTGTCCACATTCATGTCCTTGTCAGAGTCGCTGCCAACAGTTTGGCAATCGAATGAATGGCGACAAAGGCGGAAATAAAATTGCTAAACGAAAAAACCATTTCAACGACTGCCTAACGTGCCTTGATTCTCTGCATCTCTTTACTTCTCCACCACATACAATCTCTCTCTCTCTCTCTCTCTCTCTCTCTCTCTCTCTCTCTCTCTCTCTCTCTCTCTCTCTCTCTCTCTCTCTCTCTCTATTTCTCTTGGCATATGTCGGCCTATGTATTTGTCTTTTAACATCTTCCCCACCATGCAAGCATGACAAAAGCAGACACAGTGGTAACAAATTTGATAAATGAAAAATTGTAAATATAACATTGTTTTAAGAAATAAATCATCATTCTATATTAACTATGATATTATGTTTTAAATAACATGACTGCTAGGAATATTATTCTAATTATTATTAACTTTTCATTAAAAATACTTACTTTAATTTTGCATATATTTTCACTGGTTTTTTACAACTTGAAAACTTATTTCATATATTGAACTTTTCCTGGAAAAAAGAAGCCTGTGAGAATTTTTAATTTGCCTCTTTCTTAATACATTTTTGGTCACTGTGCAATATTTTGGCAATTCAATTTTTGTATGCAATTTTCCTTTGGCGCTTTGCAGACGCAGCGCAAATTCGTTTACACGCACACACACACACACACACACACACACACACACACACACACACACACACACAATACACACACACAATTATACACACTGAGTTGCATGAGGGTGTTCCGCTGCGTCCATCTTTTATTTCATTTCGTGCTTTGCCTTTGTGCGTCTGTGCAACAATCATTTTTGCACCGCAAATTCATTTCCGTTTGCACTCGTTTCGCGTGTGTGTGTGTGTATGTGTGCGTGTTGTTTATGTGTGTATGCACAACAATCGCCAGCTAATTTCGTGCGATTTATACGCATACGCGCGGTGCAACAGCGTTGCATACTTTTTTCAGGCTCGCGGCTGGTCGAAATGAATTTTCATGGCAATTTTATCAAGGCGCCTTGGCTGCACCGCCCCGACTCCCTCTCCAACCCCTTTGCCTATTCCCTGGGGCTTGCCATGTTGTGCATAGTCCTGATTTTAATCTGCGGCAAACGGAGCGCGCCTCCAAGCCTCTACATACCTCGCGTGGGCTAGCAGCTTGATTGAAGATTGCAGATTGAATTGTGAAACAAATGTCCTTCCATACGCTCCCACTCGTACTGCAGCCTGGCAACAATGCCGTTGTGCAAGAGGCTTCCTTTGTGCCTTCTCGGCTGGGCATTGTTTAGCGCTATTCAGGCTGATACCTTGGCTGAATAGATAGAAGAGCAGTGGCAGAAAGAGAGGGGACGTGTGTCGCAAAAAGATGACGACAAGTGCTTTGATTCTTAAGCACAATAGAGCAACAATGATGTCAGTGGGTAATCGGAAATGGTACAAAGTAGACGTAAGACAAGCCTGTAAATAATACCGCCCACAAGTGTTATAAATGAATAGAAAACTGTTATATGGCATGCCTTTCTATATATTCGATCAGTTTCACAGTCTTCGTGAAATTCCATATATAAATAAAAATAATATATTATATAAAAATATTGCCTAAATTATATAGTGTTGCAAAATAAGTCTAATTGAAATTGTTAAGCTAGCTCTAACCTAATTATATCTAACGATAAATCATTCTAGCTGTGGGCCAAAGTCAAAGCACAATATCCTTTGTCCTTTGTCGTGCTCTGCAAAGCAGATATTTTTTGGTAAGAGCTACGCCTATAAATTGCAAGCCCCTTGAGGCACAAGGATAAGAGACTTGGCTTTATTGCTATAATTAATATTGCATTCATTAGGTAAATTAAATTTGCCTGGCCCACGCGCACGCCCACAGCTCAGGGGTAAAATGTCTGCTTAAAATATGCAAGCGATTCGTAGCCAAGAGATCAAACTTCAGAAATATAGAGCCCCTTTGATGCGACTAAAAGCTCTTTTGGCAATGCGAGCAAATACTGACAAATTGGAAATGAGTGACCTGTAGGTAATATTTTATGTAGCTGATGGGTCTGGATTCGGAGCTGGGTGCGGAATGGGTAATTGGTTCCACTCGGTGGAGTGCGCTGCACTTGGACTTTAATCATGCTTATGAGTCGGTCGGGGAAGCTGAGGTTGAGGCTGGGACTGGGACTGCGCCTGGGGCTGGGGCACCAACAAAATGCAATTCGCTTTGTCATGTTGTCGGTGGTCAGCAGCAGCATGTGTAGAAGGTCCGACAGAATTGAGCCAATGGTGACATGGCCAGAGGTGAACGCTGGCATGTTGGCAATGGCAAATGTCGAAATCTGTTGCACCTGCATCTGTTTCGGCACCCTGTATGGTTTTGTGGAGCTGACCTCCTGCTCCTCTTCTCACAGCTCAATGCCATTCACATTTTGCTTTTTGGCATTTGACAGTTTGGACATTTTCTGCTTGCTTTGAGTGCTGACGATGGAACCGGAAGGGAAAATCAAGTGGGGTGCGGCAGAGGAGCCGCAAAAGAAAAACGTCGGTCAATAACATGAAATTCGAACCGTCAATTCGATGCATGCCAAAACACAAGAACCGACCTAAGGGGCCAGCAGAGGCAGCACCAATGACTGTTGATAGGAATGCGAATGAATGCACGAATCGGACAAGTGGCAGAGCCACAATCCAACTGCCCGACTAGCCAATGCCCTGCATGCGGCTTTAGAAGATTCTCAATAATATAATTATCATGCTGGACGACTTACGAAATAAAAGATATATATATTCCGTTTTCAAAAGGGTTCGAAAAATCAATATAAATCAATAATTCGATAAGTTAATCAATGAAATATTCAAGTTTAACTTTATTAAACAGCAAAAAGTACATCGACTAACGAATTTATCGAGCGACAGCTCAAGTATCGATAACATTCATGACAAGGATGCCTCCTTGCTTTTAGAACATTATAAAGATATAGACAGCCTGAAAGATGTGATAGAAAACGGAAATGAAAGGAATTGAAGAACATGAAAATGGGAACTGACAGAGCAGGAGCTTCCTGCTGCGCTTGGATAATTTTTACATTGGCTGCAATTGCACACACATGTAATTCAATAAGAGAAACGTATACGGGGTAGAGGTAGAGCATAGGAGAGGGGCAAAGGAGGGACAGGAGTCGGACAGGGCACCAGATGGCGAATGGAGGCGACAGCGTCAAATATTAACCTTGTCCAGCTGCCGAGCACACACAATAATAAGCAGCATGGCGGGGTGTACTTATGATGCGTTGCCATATCGGGGAAATTTGCTTGATTTGCTTAGCCTTTGGCCGTACAGTGAAGCCATTTACCGTTATGTCAGAAGAATAACGCCACGACAGCGCGTCTCAGTCGGCTGTGCAGCAGCCAGCGACATGAATGCAACTCAAACGTGGCATGTGGGAGATTGGCAGAAGGAATATCCTACAGCAACAAAAGCTGTCAAATGCCCGGCCAAAGTCAACTTCATCTCATGCCCCAAGTGTGCAAACGATGGATGCCGAACTGGATGCATGGATGCAAAACGCACGAGCTACAGCAGCCGGAATGAAAATATCCCCTGCAGGCCTAGCATCCGACTGCTCCAACTGCTGCTGATGCTGCTGATGCTGATCCCTGCAACTGCTGCCAAAGTAGCGCAAAGTTTGATGACGTGTGACATTGAAAGTTAACTGGGAATGGCAGAGCAGGCAGCCAGGCAGCCAGCCAGCCAGCCAGGCAGGCAGGCAGGCGACTGGGATTGGCATTGACTGCTGTGCGCAGCAATTGCCAAAGGCGAAGCAGCCCCCATTAATCGTATTTGTAAAGTGCCGCAATTTGGCTTCTCAATTGCAAGCGATTCGCTTCGAAACGTGGCCCCAACCCAAAAAAAAAGGTGAGAAATTCATAAATCGCTGTGAAGTATGAGAACCAGACACAAATATTAATGCAGTAAAAGATGTGTTAGTGGAATTTAAAACAGTATGTTCAATTATATTGTTACCTATAACTTAATTGGGTAGACTTATATTTCAGAAAAGTCTATGCTTTGAATGTGTTTCATGAATGTTTAAAATAAAAGGCATTTTAAAGTCACGCAAAGTCAAGCATGCCAAGATATCATATATTCATATAAGAGTATGAAAATTCAGCTGCTTCTACATACGTTAAACCTTTCTAACAGTATTCGGCTCTATCATATATCGTAAGGAAATAAAAACGCAACTATCTGTTTATACGTTAAACTTTATAGCATAAATTGAGCAACTGAGTATGGTTTAGTTAAAGCTTGACTTTAACCTCCAGCTATATTTATTTAAAGCAAAAGTAAACAACACTTCCGATGTCGTTTTTGATAAAGCGTTTTGCTTAGATTTTTCGTAAATGATTTTGCTTTTAATAAAAGCGATTTGGTTTTGACATTTACAAAAATTCGGAAAAAATTTCTTTGCATATTTTCTGTCTAAATTAGGGAAATTCCATAGCTCACACTTGGCTCCTGCTCTCAAATGTAGTACTCTTCTTCTTTGCCTTATGCACTGGGGCAATAAATATGTAATCAAGTAGCCGAACAAATAAATTATGATCATAATTCAAAGAGCGCTAATGATGCTTGAATTTCGCAGCAAACCGTCAACAAACAAATAATATGCCATTTTTTCTTTCGCTAAAAATATGACAATGGCAGATAGCACAACAAATAGCAAAAAAAGAAAGTATAAATATAGAAAAAATACATTTTGATATATATGTATTTATATATCAAAATTAATCAGATCGGATACAGAGCGAGAGAAAAAAATACATAATTTATATTCATCGTATTTACATGCCATGTACAGCAGCAGCCGCCTTCGAGGGTAATAAATATGTGCGCCTATGTTAAATTTTGGCTGGCATTGCGTAATAAATATCACATTTTATTGGCCACACGCGAGAGTTCTCAGTCCACACAAGCTGAGAGCTTGGCATAAAGATAAGTCCGTTGGTAATGATGAGAAAATGCGTCGCTTGGCAACCAATGTATACATTTTGGGTTCGTCTGGCTGTCTATTCTCGCATAGCCAAGGTCACTCTAGTGTGCGTGTGTGTGCGGGTGTTTTGTTATATTTTTTCATTCGATTGCCGCTCGTTCCGCCCTGGAGAAACGCGTCGTATGCGCAATTTGCATGTTTCACTGAAGTCTAGACTTGCTACAAAAAGGGAACGATGGCTGACACAGCTTTGGCTGCTGCTGCTGCTGCTGCTGCTTTTGGCCATGTTTTGTCTATTTGATGCTTTTTGTGGGTCAAGCCACAAAATGGCGGCAGCAGCAGCGATGGCGACGATGATTTTATGCCCTTCTTATGTTTTGTTTCGACTGTGGAAGGTTTCTTCAATCTATTTTATGGCAGCGCCACATTCTCATTGTCATTCCTACGACGCTTCATCTTGTTGTTCTTGTTGCTGCAATTTTAACGTCTTTGAAAGCCCGTCAACCACAAGGCCGTTATTTATGTGCATGTGGCTTTGTTTTGTTGCTTTTCAAAATATTTGAAAAGGGTCCTCAGAGAGTTTTATTCTCCCTTTTTTATTTTTGATAGCTCACTGATTCAAGACGCGTAAAAAATGGCATTTTCAATGAGAAAAAAGGAATGTTAATGTCGACTTGTTACACATAATTCCAAAATTATGGCGAAATCATGCGAATGGGTTCGCGTCAAGGCGACAGCTGCAGTCAGAAATGTGTTGGGCCAATATTAAAATGGATGTTACATTTTGGATGAAGAAAAAAGCTGTAAAATGTAAAAAAGTAAAAGAATAATATAAATTTTTTCAGTCTGATGACTTTTACAAATTTTGTTATAAAACAGGCCGAGAAATCTCACAGCATACATATAAATCTATTTCATATAAGTTAACTTTATAAATGAAATAAACTAATTAAATTGTATTCAATAATTTGATGGTAATTCGAATTACCGCAACGCATATTCAAAACATTTTGGTAGCAAACTAAAAACAAAGAAATCTTTATTTTATATGTGGATACATAATAGGGATAGAAATACGCTTAAATTAAACCGGGTGTTGTGTGTCCTAATGATAACTAGGCAAATCAGGCAAATGCATTGACCAAATATGCAATGAGGCATTTGATGGCCGGCCATAGTTTGAATTATCTGCGGTTTGGGATGCTGTCAGGCTCAAAATGATTCGCGGTTGCATCTCTTGTGCGGCTCGTTGCACTCATGAATAAATCGCCAAACAAATTCCGAACACAATTCAATCGACGGCACATTTAACATAGCCGCCAAATTGTGCATTTATTTAATTTTTTGTTTGTCAAAATTTGCATTAAACAACGAATATGTACACACTTTGCATATGCAACTATTGAGCGGATTTTGGACGCCTCAAATAATAGATGAAATTGCAATTCATTAAAATACTCAAATATTGGAAATAATCAGTTTTATTGCCAAACATAAATTTTGGCCATCACATGAAACATGAGTTCGAGTGTGGCGAGAAATTCCCTCTTATATGTATAACACACACATATATAAGGAAACCGGATTTAATAATAGCTTCCGAATGCACAGAAAATATGAAATAATATAAATGTCCCAAAATTCAAGACTAAATCTCAAAGAAGTCAATCGCAAGAAATCCCTATTAGATTTTGATTGCTCGGTTAAATGTACTCGTTAGTGCTGATATTACGTTGCATTTAAGTCGCTAAGTAAAAATAAACTGAGCGTAACAGCAGCAGCATCAACAACAACAACAACAACTACAGCAACGCAGCTAAATGCGCAACAACAACAAAACATGTGCAAAGCAGTGAAAATCCTGCGTAATCGTTGCATACGCCAAATGCACTGCTTGCAGGCAGTACAACAACAACAACAGCTAGCACTAACACGCTGCCGTGTGGAAAATATTTATGAGCTTGGTTTTTACGCCAAATGCATTCTATAAAATGTTCTCACTCTCTGTCTCGCTCGCTGTATCTCTTGCCCTCTTCCCCTTATCACCGCTGCTTGTGCTTTGCGCTATCGCAATTTACCTCAACGTTTTCGTAAGCGCGTAAATATCATTGGCGCTAGTGCATTTCCGTGTGTGCGTGTGCGAGTGTGTGTGTGTGTGTGTGTGTGTGTGTTAAGCAGTGCGTTAAAGTGTTTATGTGTTTGTTTACGTGCGTGCATGCGTGTGTGTGGGCTTGTGTGTGCTCTGTCGCAGGCAAGTTATTTTTTTTGCACTTTACGCTTTTTGGCACTCAACGCAGTTGCTGTTGCTGTCGCTGTCGCAATCATTGCCACCTGCCGCGCTTTCACACTCATTCTCGCTATCTCCCTCTCTGTATCTCCCAACTGCATGGCCCCTTCCACTCATATGCTAATTTCGCTCAGCACATTTTATATTTATACGCCGCTGACAACAACAGGCTACAAAACTGCAGCCAACTTAACTGCGCGAACCGCAGGGTTGTCAGCGCTCGTTTCGTTTGAAGTGTTGCCTTTTGCTGTTGTTGCTGCTGTTGTCATAATTAAAACGCGCTACATAATTGCCAAACAATGGCACTGCCGGAGTCTGTGTGTGTGTGCGTGTGCACAGGTCTCCCTGCCTCTAGGCTGGGCTCTGCTGCAGGCCCGTTGCCTCGGCTGGGTTCATGGCAATCACGACCATTTATTCGACTGCCTAACAAAGTGGACAATGTGCACTTTTTTCCAGCCCTGTTTGCATTGGCCAGGCCATCAACCAGCACACATACACACACACACACACACACACACACTGATGCGCAGCTCTTGGATGCAACAGAACGCGCAACAAAATGTTTCCACAATTCGGACGTAATTGGATAACGTTGCATGGCAGTGCGCCAGCAGAACCCTTTACATTGTTGCACAGATTGTCACATATGAGCAACTACACGTGCATACGGTATACCGTTAGAATGAAAGTAGTAGAAAATAAAAAATGAAAATATTAAGAAAATATTATAGACACTATTTAAATGGAAAGCTAAAACTCTTTTTTAATAGAGTTAACATTTAGAAAAAATTAAAATCCAAAAGTTTGATAGACTAGATATGTATTATTTCCTATCATTCCGAAACTCTGAAAAACTAAAATAAACTTAATAGGAAAATGCTTATTAGTTAGGCTTCATGTACATTTCAAGACAAATATTATTTTTCTGTAACATCTATATTGCTGTAAAAGTAGAGCAAGTTTTATACGATTAACATATTGAATACAACTACAATCTTATAAAAAGTTTATTTAAAAAAACGATGAGATAATGAGTGAAATTTGGTTTCACTACTCTGTGTTGTAAATAATAGCTTAACAAAACTGAAATACACACAAACACACATTTATAAGAAAGTTACAATGACCAAGTAGGCTTTTGTTACTTCAGCCTAGATAATAAAATGCTTCTATCGTCTAGCTTCACTCTTCGCTGAGCTGATCAGAGTAAACAAGTTGACGCGCTCAATAACTAAAATAATAACAAATAAAACTAGTGTTATTTAATTGTGTACGATATTATACTGAATATTCCAATAAATGTAATCAAAATACATCATATTCCTTCTATACACAAACTTTTGGAACAGACTTAACACATTATTTTATTTACATACACATTTTTTGTACATTAGCTATATTATACAAAATATATGTATATATGCTCATAGATATTAAATTCTTTAGCTATGCACAATTATAAAAAAAAAATTTAAATGAATTTATATTGAACATTCATTTCATAGCAAAAAATTGATTTATTTAAATACAGCTAATATTCAGCTTTATATATGTTTTTCTCTATATCCTTTCACTAAATACCTAAGTGCATATATTAAAAAAATAACCTGCTTATTGCAAATTACATACTTTGCTCTTTGAGCTGAAAGTTGCAACAAGAAAGTAAATGCATCGCAAAAAGGGTATCTTAATATTATGACAACTACTTGACATTGCCGGAACTTTGCAACAGCAAAGTTCACTTTAAACCGCATCATTTGGCCCGGTGCCCTTCCCCTTGCCACTCCCCCTTTCCCTTTTGCACCGCCCTCTTTTCATCAGTTCTTAGATCCACCTTGTTGCCAATTTGCGTTACCCTATGCAAAAGTTGACTACATATTTATTTTAAATTTTCCGCTCTTTTTGCTGCATTCAACCCAAAATCGCCGGAAGTTTCGATAAGGTTGCCTTTGCCCCACATTGGGGCGGGTTGCTTATGGGTGGCTGCGGTTTTCTAGGTGGTTTCCAGCTTGGCTTCGATTGCCTCATTCTCTTTTTGCCTCATGACACGGCAGCCATAAAATATTCGGCCAAAGTGCACTCACACATGCATACATACGCCCGCACACACACATATACTCGCACATATATACATTCACACGGCCGCACTCACGTAGTTGTGGTTTCAATAATCAATGAGTTGATTTTATGAAATTTCTGTTTACCTCACTTGCCTAGCCCCAACACCCCAGCGCTGCGCAATATTTTTGGCTTAAAACACACATACATATACGCACACACACACACACGTGCTCGTTAAGCTCACTCGCGTGTGTGCAAAATTTTATTAACGAGAATTTTGAAATTTTTTGCATAAATTTTTGCATTACGGAGTTTTTACAGCAGCCAAAAGCAAAGCAACGTGGCCCCGGACGAAGCGTGTTGATTGCGGCTCAAAGGTCAAATGAATTTTAATTAATATTTTAATTAATAAAATCGCCAGCTTGCTTATCCGGTCCCCCGTTTCCCTTCTGTTTCACTTTTTGCTGCTGAACATGCCAAAATTGATTTTCAGATTGATTTGCAGACTTAGTTAATATCCAATTATAATTCCTTATTTTCTTTCTTTTTTCCAGAAATACCGTATTTAATTTAAGCATACATGATCTCGCGGAACAGCAACGTCTTGTGTGGACGTCGCCGGAGGATGATACCAAAATGTGTCTCGTTAAGGGCAAAGATGAGGTAAGTACGGTTAACCATATAATAACTACTACTTAATCAGTAAAAGAAAAGTTATAATTTTAACTTGGGTTAGGTATTAAAATATTTGCTTTGCCTCAAATTAAATTAATACTCGAATACACTTGCCGAGGATAAGAGTGAGATAAAGGTTTTTTTTATATTCCCCGCTGCTATAAAAATAAAAAAGTCATGAGTTCGGGAATACCCTTCGGCTATTCTTGCCTTGAGTTATTTTTGAGTGTCGCCCTGCTATGCGATTCTCATGAATAAACCTTTCGGCTGTTTCTGCCTCATTATATTTTTATGTGTCGCGTTACTATGTGGTTCTCATGAATTAAAGTTATTATAGGTATTAGATAACACAGAAAGTTGTTTTGGCAATCTGAGAAGCTTATAGATATATTTTGTCTTCATATACCTGTGCGTGTATGGATATATAATTTTACTCATGCAATTTTATATATAGGTATATATCTAAATATTATGTGGGTTGAGTTTTCTTTTATGCTAAACTCTTCCATCTTAGGCTTTAAATAATTTTGATCATCTTTATAGCATTTGGCTGTATGGTAATTTCCATTTTCATTGCAATTTGTATTTTGGTTGCGATTTTAGTAGTTGTTGTAGTTGCTGTTGCTGAAGTTGTTTTGGGCCAATGCTTTCGTTGCGGCAACAACTTTGCGGAAAGGCAAAAACAAAAAACAAAAAAAAAGAAAACAAAGCAATAAAATGTTTTCCGCCCTCGCAAGTTTTATCGCGCGCTACAAATGTGAGCCAGAGCTGCAGCTGTAGGGAAATTGATTAATGCAACTTTTTTTCTTTTCTTTTGTTTTTGTGGCCTGGCTGGGAAATCGAAATAAATTTATTGTTAGCATTTCGGTCCAGCGCAGTTGACCCATTAAGAAAAGTGCCAAACGGGCAGCAGAGGGGCAGGCGAAGAGTGGAAGAGAAGTCTGAGTCTGAGCATAAAAAAGCAGCAAAGTCAACTTGGTTAGTGTACAAAAAAATAAGGCAAACATTTTCGAACTTAATTTGGTATTGGTAAACGCAGCTGCTGCTGCTACTTTTTGTGCTGCTGTTGCTGTTGCGCCTTCCGTTTCCGGTCAAGTAAACAAAATGGCGCACACCGCAAGGAGAAATGAAGGACGCGCCAACCCCCAACCGTTGCATGCTCAAGTGCACTTCAGGCATTGCTGACGCTGACGTAATTAAGCAACACTTGTTAGGGGTCTGCCTTAAAGGGGGCGTGCCACACACACACACACACACACACGCACACAAACACAGTTAGCTTTGCAAGCGCAACAACTAGAAGCAGGTGCAATTTGTTGAACTCAATTTGCTTCTCTTGACTTGCCCCCAACTAGTTATTTATAGCGTCAAGTTGGCCAAAGAAAAGAATTAACCTTTTGTTTCTTTTCCAAAACCCAAAACGGGGTGGCAATGCGACTAACAGCCACCCCTTTGCTCCCATCGCCCCTCGCCCAGCAGTCTGTGTGAATTGCGTGCATGGCCGTCATTTTTACAAAGGTTGCGCCCCTTGCCAAAAATAAGAAAAGTGTAAAAATGCAAAACTAAATGGCAATAGTTTCCATATTATATGCACTAATGAAAAGTTCAAATTTACAATTTTAATTAGCTGACATTTCGCTAATGTGCGCAGCCCGCTAATAGAGATAATAATCGCCAGCGGACGGGCGAGCGCCTAAAAGCCCGCTACACTTTATGGCCTGCAATGCAATTAGGGCGCGGAAAAATGCAAACAACTCACGCGATTCCTTTTATCTCCACCAATTAAATACGCTTGCATATAAAAAGAAACCCAGAAACGAATGGGCGAAATATTTGAGTATCAAGTAAGCGTACCTTGAGAAATAAAACTTGTTATATGAGAAAGTGGTGCGTTTTGCCCAACTCTCAAATATATTCTGCGACAAAAAGCTGGGCCTATGTTAACTGAGAGACTAACTTACATATAGATAAAAGGGAAAATAGGCAATCGATTGATACTGATCATGAATGTATATACTTTAAAGCATATATTTTCACTTAAATCAACACAAGACACAACAAAACAAACATTTCTTTTGTTCAAACCGAACCCATTTGTTCAATTCATTGCATTTTTATAGTCTAGATATTTACAAATTTGTGTTGAAATAAATTTTAAACAAATCGAAACTTTAAGCTCTCATCAGCTTAAGCCTTGTTCCATGCCAAACACAAACAAACAAACAAACGCAAAACTTTTCTCATTTGCGCTGCATATTTTAAGGCCAATTGTGCCAAACAGGAAAAAATTCATGGCTGATAAATTTGTTGAGCGCTTTTTGTTTGTTGTATTCTTCTTTATTTTTTTTACAAGGCCTGGAAAAAATGTATTTTAATAACGCGCCCCAAAATGGCCGCCACGTGTTATCCTTTTTGCTTCCCTTTCTGTCATAATGGCGGCCATTTTATGAACACTGCGATGCCGGATGCGGCAAAATTGGGCAACAAAACGGGTAACTTTTGCACACACACATACATTGACGCGATTATAACGGCATCGATAAGCACACATACATGTGCACAAAAGATTTTTGTACATTTTTAATTGATTTATTATTTGCCATAATGTTTTATTCAAACTGCGTAAACAGCAGTAAAATAAATATTAAAAAAAAAAAACCACTCGTCAACTCAACAGGCATCCACCTGCCATCCCAGGCCACGCCCCATTTAGGACCCGTGCGAATGATAAAATGAGCATTCACCTGCTTCCGGTTAAAAAATATAATAAAAATGCCAACAACAAAATGAACATTAAAAGCGGTCAGCCGAATACAACAATCCACTCTACAGGGGCCTGTGTGGGTGTAAGTAGGTGTGTGTGAGTGTGTGAGTGTATGCATACGCTGCGAATTAATTAATAAAAGCAAGTTAAAATATTTGATTAAATTGTTGAAGTCAAATATTAACGCCCGACCGTTCATGCAAAAAAAAATATTTGCAGACAAACTTTGCAAGCGGCAAAATATTTCCCCACGAAATTCCATGTGGGTTATGCAAGGATCGCGCTGGAGTTGTAAATTAAAAAAGCCAGCATGAATATACCCTGTAAAGGGAATAAATTAAAGCGGAGATTCTATTGAGAATTTATCGGAGCAGAGTATTAAATGAGATCCCATTTAAACTTATTACAAAACAAATGGATATCGAAAGATTGCGCTGGATTTATAAATGAAAAAAGACAGCGAGCTTCAAAAGATGCTTAGAGAATTTATCGCTGCAGAGTAGGTAATGAGATCTGACTCAAATTTAGCATAGCCATAGCCAATCGCCCTCCAATTGCTCAACTAGCTTTAAGTATACAAAAGTATTTTAATATTGTTACTTTTATGGTTGTTACAATTCAAGGAACACTGACCACTATGATCTTCCATTGAAACAATATCCATTACTTATTCTGTACCTCAAGCCTTTGCAATTCGAATTTTATTTAATTTATGTTACCTACACAAAACTAAAATCAATCATAAAACCAAAAAAAAAGGAAGACACTTGTGAGGTACGAAAAAGAAAATTCCATTCCCTTTATTGTTTTGGCTTAGGGTTTTATTCTTTTTCGGGCTTCGTACAAATTAAAGACAAACAGACGATTAATTTTGAATGCCAGGCGAAATTTGGTCAGGCCTTGGGCAGAAAAGGGACAAAAACCAAACGTAAACAACACTAAAATGGGCGTGGCGAGGTCAACAGATGAACAACGCCGGAGAGGCCGTCGAACAGGGGAGGAGGAAGAGGAGTGAGGGGAGTACTGTTTTGGCCAGCTGGCTGGTTGAACGACTTTCGCAGAATTAATGAAATTCCGAATGCCAGAGCAAAATGTCAAAATGAAATGAGTGATTTGTACGGGGATGTACGCATTTGAATGGGCGACCACCGCATGCCACACCCCCCATTCCGCCCAATTCCACGGTCCGACCGACCAACTGCCAACAACAAGTGAGATAAATGAGTGTGCGATAGTTGGATAGATGGACGCATAGATATATAGAGGTATTGAAACAGGCAGCGACACCAAAATGCCAAAGTACTTTTGCGGTCGGCTACTCGGAGTCGCATCCCTGATGCCCTGACAGAAGGATGATGTCTGTATTGATGTAGGTTCAATCGTGGATGTGCATGAGGAGGTAGAGATGGAGTTGGCTGTGAATGTCGAAAGTGTTGGCCACCTGTGCATAAATTAAAAGCACTTCCGCACTCAAAATGAACAATAGCCGTCCGGTCAGTGCTGAGCTTCAATACAAATGAATGGTATTTCACACAGAGAGGTGTGAGAGAGAGAGAGATAGAGAGAGAGCGGAAAATAGAGAAAGAGTAAAAGCATGGCACTCATATGCTATGCTGTGCTTCTTCAACAAAAACAATTCAGCATTTAGTCAATCGTTAAATGGTTCGCAAACCACATCGAGACAACCCCCAAAGAATTCTCAGAGTATTTCCAATCCATTTCACAAAACCTTGGTCAAATAAAAGCGACCCAGCTCATTACCAAATAAATATTTTAGATGTTATTATTAAAGAGCTTAAATATTAAATGAATAATAATAAAGTTACTCTTTTTTTATTCATCGACCATAAAAATTGATCTTAGAACTGCAAAAAGCCAAAGTAAAAATAAAAATAAATAAATATTATTAATACTCCTCGCAAACAGACTTGAGCTTTAAATATGTGCCGTAAGCACTGAGAATTAAGTACTTCATTGCATAAGTCGACTTGAAGCCAACTAATTTGATGTTTCAGGAGTTGATATCTATTGTTAACTTTGTGAAACTCCTTTGACTATATGTATCTATGGAAATCCCCAATAATTGTATATATGCACATCACATACTTAATAGATTATAATAAAATAAAGTATAAAATATTATTCAATATTTTATATAATATAATTTTCTCACAATTGAAAACGAGTGCCAAGGAAGAAGTGCAAAGTGTCTGGCTGTTTAAACGCACAATTTTCGCTTTTATTAAAGCTTTAGAGAATCGTAACGATCAACATATTCTCCTATTAATGTTCAAATTTAATTGGCACGCCCACAGTGTGCCTTCATCGTAATGGACTACATGGAGACGTACAGAGAAATATTTATTAACTTGGAATGTCTTGTCACAGCATGAAATTGAGACATTTCATTATCAGTACAAAGCAGCTTTGCTTGCGCACTTGCCAAATGCTCAGTTGCAGACAATGGGCATGCTCATGACATTTAAATATGTGACAAGCTGGCCAAAAGCCATTAAGCAAAACCTTTCAAGCAGCAGCCACAAGATGGACACGAACAATAGCACAAGCCCATTTCAAATGGCCCAAATATTTAGAAAATGTTGTTATCCGTTTGCCCCAAAGCAGCTGCAATTGTTTTTCTTGTGATTGTTGTTCTTGTTGTTGTTGTTGTTGTTGTTGTAGTCTGTCTTTCATTTTTCATTTCTCAGTAAAAATTATAAAATGAAAATCGTTTGCATTTGCTTTGAGTTTTGCGCAACTCATTTGCCTCATTTGCTACAACGAACCGAAAACTTGTTGGCCGCAACTCCCAACACGTCTTGGTCTGTGTCTCTGTGTTTGCGTATCATTAACAGAATTGCTGTCTACCTGCAGGCGCTGTACCGAGCAGAACTCGATTCGAGCTCGAGCGTGGTTAAAACCGTAAACATATGTCCTGGAAATTGATGGCCTTCGTTCGAGCAGTATGGCAATGGCAAATTTGTGAAATTTTCAGAAAACGTTTGCTTGTAAAATTGCACAGACCACGCCCAGTGCGACCGCCTGCTCTTGAGGCTGGCCAACAAATTTTGCATTGTCAACGTGATTAATGTCAAATTTACTTTATTTGATTTCTCTGCCAGATTATGTCACAACTCTCCCTTGAATGTCTCACAGCATATTTCTCGGGCAAACTGTGAACAAAGAGCCTCAGAATATTAAAATATTTATGCCAAACCAAAAACTTATAAGCAGTCACCTATGTTGAAGGATTTCGCATGCAATTTGATAGTTTGCTTTTAGCCGCAATATTCTGGCCAAATTAAATAAATTTGACATGATTTATGCGCCGACAATTCAAAAATAAATTAAATCAAATGAAGCTTTGCCAAATTACGCGCATATTAGAAGCGAAATATAAAAATAGTTTGGTTCGCTTTGCCGAATACCCTGCAGACAGACTAAGGTAGTTCTATGTAGCTATGTAAATATATGTTTCATATACTTTTTAAAAAGGACTAAGAATGTTATATATCAGAATTAATTTGTTCGATCTCTGTATGCTTTACAATCTGTGCACAGTTTGTTTTGTAGCATAATATTAAAGTGGTCTAACTAATCTCCTCTAAACAATTTGTGAGTATAAAAAAACAGAAAGTTTGCGAAAAACAATAAACGGCAGCCATAACTTTCAAAACAGAGAATTAATAAATTGTGCGCTTAATTGCATTCAACTCGTTCAGCAGACATTGAAATAGTCTCTTTATATACAGTACAGTCTCTAGTATGCGTGGTGGATGCGTAGTGTCGCTGTCATGTTCGTGTTAATTACAACGGCAATAATGTAAAGTACAACAAAAGTAGAAGTGACAAAGCCCCCAACCCAACCGGCCCACCCAACACACCCGCCACGCCACGCTGGCCGCATGCCTGTGTAATTGTTGTAAAATGTGTTTTGTTAATTTATTTAAATTTATGTTCAAATGCTGCACAGCAGCAGCAACAACAATAACAACTAAGCACATAACTAACAGCCTGGCAACAACAAACCGCAAAGCCAACAATAACAACAACAACAACAGCAAGAACAGCAACAACAAGAGAAGCCATGGCAGCAGCTACAACAACTCCACAAAGCCAACAGTTTAAATATTTAAAACAATAAACAAAATGAAATGGAATATGTTGTTCGTTTTCACCATTTTGCAATTTCCCAAGGCGCTGCGAGCAAAAATTATGAAACTAGTTGAAAGAATTTTACAAAATTAGATAATAAAATGCATAGTTGGGCACTCGTTCATATGAAAGGGTATATGTATGCATATATATATATATTTGGAAGCTGTATTTAAAATATACATAAAGAAAATATTCAACACAATATCAAATTATATCAAGGTGAAGGTCTGAATTATCTCAATTAAATGAAAATCATAAATTTGTAGCTTACATTTTTATAAAACCATTAAGCGAAATTCGAAATATGTGAACTAAAACGTTTTATTAATTTTTATTTTCGTTTAAATTAAAATTGTTTTAAACTAGAAATTACAACAGTTTTTTTTGTACTGTACCGGAAATTGTATATATATTTTTGGGATCATTTGAGCTAGCAGCGAGGTGTAATATCCGTTAGCATTTCCCAGCACAATTCTTCACATTATTGGCCTCAATTTTCCAGGCTAAAAGCCAACGGAAAATGTGGTTAGCACTTCGTTATGGGGGATAGTTGTTCGGCTGTAGATAGGCGCAGATACAATCAGGACAATGCAAATGTTGCGGCCGAGTACGCGGTGCGTGCGGTGCCAAAGACTGAAACGGGCGTACACTAAATGTGCTGCACACTGGGCTGCAGTTTGTTGACAAAACGACACGAGCTATGCAAATTGTGAAAATTAGTAGGCAAACAAACAAAATGTTTAAATATTTTAGCAGAGGCAGAGCGAGAAACAGCCAGAAAGAGACGGAGAGAGAGGGAGAAAGGGAGGAAGCGCAACTAGGCAAATGGAAAATGTTGTCCGCTTGTTGAGTTTGCAATGGGGGAAAAATTCAAATGATTTGTCATGTCACAGTACAGTGCACTTCCGGTGTGGCGCAAAAGGGGCGTGCCACTTTTCCGTAGCTGGCAAAAGTTGTGCATGCTTTTTGCCCACCCACCCCCTCCACCATCGTTTGGGCGCACGCTGCGTATGCGTATTTTGTGCAGCAGTGAAAAAGTGCATGGCAAATGGAAGCGCCGCACAACGTTTCCATTGCCTTTTAATATTTATTGAGTTGCAAGTTAGTTAGTCTCTGCGAGACCCAAACAAACCCACCTGTCCCCAACGGCCCAGCTGACTGCCGTTTAAGTGTATTTGTTACGCATTAAATATTTCAATTTGCAAAACATTTATGCAAAACATACCAGGCACACACAGATGACACACTTTGGCAGGATCTGTTCGGGCCTCGTTAGGCCAAAAGTGCAGAGCAGACTTCGTGCATATTCAGGCCAAATGGCAAACGGAAGTACATGTTTTTGATGAACATATGCATATGCTAGCACTTGCTGCATCTTCTTCATTTGGTATTTCCACGACCGTTTCCCATTTTCCATTTTCCATCTGCCATTTGCAGCTGAAATTTGTGCATCGCATGCAATTGCACACAGAATGTCAAGCAACAGTTTCTCTGCGTATTGTTGTCAAGTACACTTTTTCTCTTAAAACTTAACAAATGACTGCAGTCAATTGGGAATTAAATGAGTTTGGTTTTGTGGGCATTGTAAATTAAAGTGAGCC
This sequence comes from Drosophila novamexicana, assembly GCF_003285875.2. Lineage (NCBI taxonomy): Eukaryota > Metazoa > Arthropoda > Insecta > Diptera > Drosophilidae > Drosophila > Drosophila novamexicana. Next base: position 5,856,927 of record NW_020824787.1, read on the forward strand.
ATGTTCAGTGTAATAAAATATTGTTTATATGATGTCCCTGTCAGGTTCGATCGAAAATTAAAATTAAAAATTGTATGTCCATATAACTAGAAAACATTTTAAGCAAATTAATTACCATGACAAATAGCTTTTTAGTTTTTCAACTTTATTATTTGGGTTTATTTCTGTTAATTTATTATTATAAAAGGAGAATTAACAATTAAAAAAGTCGAATCTCCAAGCACAGATTTATCCTTACCATTTACTCGCAACTATTTCAACACTCGGCATACAACATTTAATAGCATTTAATAATATTTAATAGTCAGTTTTATACCCTTGTAGAGGTTATTAAAATCAAATGGGAAACGCATAGAAGGAGACGTCTCCAACACCATAAAGTATATAGATTCTAGATCGGAAGTATATATATTCTAGATTTAAATATTTTAAGAGAGTAGAAACAACTTTTCATGCATTCGTTCTGGTTACATTTTTAGGAGGCCTGCCAGAACTACATTCGGATCATGGTTGTGCCCTCGCCGGGTCGCCTGTTCGTCTGCGGCACCAACTCGTTCCGGCCCATGTGCAACACGTACGTCATCAACGACAGCAACTACACGCTGGAGGCCACCAAGAACGGTCAGGCGGTGTGCCCGTATGATCCGCGCCACAACTCCACCTCCGTGCTGGCGGGTAAGTGGCCATTTTACGGTTATACAAACCCCAAAAGCCCCCTTTTACCATTATTTATTTTTTGCACCACAGTTATATAGGGAGTATGAATCGTTATCGGTATTTGCAAAAAAATGCAATTACCCAGGGCAAATGGCATATACGAATGCAACTACGAATACGAATACGAGTACCCGCATTCAATTTCATTCACATAAGATTTTTTTTTTGTTGCTATTTGCACACAAATCGGATATAAATTGTCATTCCTCATGCAATGCGCCGCAAAAGTATTTGAATGCCCCACCGCTCACTCTCCACCACCTCAACCACCCACTCTCCAGCACTGCCCTGCCCCTCCCCCACCCCCCACCCCTGGCCAGACTACTGTTTATAACGCTGACTTCTTTGAGTGATGTGTGTGATAAATTTCGCATTTCGCAGTGTTATTGTTTGACGGCAGCGCTCTGAATAATGTGTTGATGTGAAAATATATTTCCAAAATAATATATATATTTTATTATACTTTTCTTTTATAATGCGGGTTTTCCGTTTGGCTCTGAGCGCTGCTTTCCTGTTGGGGCTTTGAATTTGTTTCGCGTGTGCCCGGCTGACGTTGATTTTGTTGTTTGTTTGAAATTTGATTGCAAATTTCTGACAGTGTTTGTCGTAGTTTTGTTTCGCTGACAAATCGATGGGCGTGGCACATTTGACATGTAGTCAGCCGGGTTGGCAGTCGACAAAACGCTTTATTTTAAATTGAAATGTGAACTCAATTCGTGTTTTTACATAAAGTTCAATTGGAAGACAAACCGATATACTGATCAGGTTATCTATTATCGGCATTTTCTTGAAATTAAAAAAGCCACAATTTGTTGATCAAATTGAGCGGGATATGTTCCATCTAATCCATTGCCAGCTTTATATACTCGCATTCAGCGATCGCTATTGCTATCAATACAATTGTCGATATTTCCATTTATTATATGAAAAAAGTAGAATAAGTAATCAGCTTTCATACTTAAACATAAAGTTTACCCCATGTTTTACGATATTATCGATTATAGATGATAGCTTTGAAGGTTCAGGGTTTACAGATGAGATTTATTTTAGATTTAGTTGCATAGATTTGCAATTCTTGAATTTCAGAACCTAAACCGTTTGTGTATTATTTATGAGCTCGACTACTATTTGTATAATATGTTGTTATTCCAAAAAAAACAGTCGATAAACATGCAATTTAGACAGCTAAATATGCCACGCCATAAACGAAGCTCTGCCTTTTTTTGTCGTCCTTGGCTCCTTGCCACACCTAAGACCCCATCACGACAATCTGTTCGGTTACTCTCGGCTTGTGATAATATTTCCACTTGGCGCCCATAAATTGACGCTATTCGCGGGCTGTTGCTGTTTCACAAGTTTCACAACGTGATTTGTTTGCATTTCATTGTCTACACACAAGTTAAAGGTGTGCATATGTGTGTATGGGTGTGTGCGTGTGTATTGGTGTGTGTAGGTGCTACCAAAAACTTTTGCGGCAAAGCAAACAAAACTGCGCCAAACACAAGCTGGCGGCTCTTGTGCCATAATATCGATAAACGTTTATAACTAACTTCAAAGTGTTTGTGGTCATGTGTGCGAGATAAATATGTATATATATATATGTGTGTTCATGTGTGTGTCAGTGTGTGTGTGGGTGTCTTTGGGAGGCTAAGTGTTGCGGCAAACTTCCGGCGGATGCAACCAACATCTGTGCCACATCCATTGCGGCTGCTTACTATGTGGGTCATAAGAGTTTATCATCAACAAGCTGCCGCATCCGGCGTCCTGGCCAACCTGAAGCCAGGCAGTCAGCAGCCGTCGTCAGTTGCCACTTTTCTTTATGGGCCAACTCCATTTTGTTTATTTTATATATATATACGTATATATATATTCGTTTTTGTTCTTATTTTGCACATTGATTGCGCTTTATGGTGCTAATATTAAAACGACATTTTTACATATTGGTGGTGCTTGTCGCTTGCCATTTTGTTGCTGTCGATTTATCGCCAGGATTTGGATATTTAACAGGCGACAGGATGTGAAGCGGGCCACCATGTTGTTTAGATTACAAATTGGCCGGGGCAGGGCCAAAAAAAAAAGAACTGCCAAAAAAAATAATGTAAAAAGCAGCTAAACTGAAAATGTTATCAATTCAGTTTCATTCGTGACAGTGGGCGTTGTGGCTGGTGGGCGTGGTACTTGATGAACTTTCTTCTTTTTTTTTTTTTGGCTTTTTTGGTAACAACTTTGTTCACAGGTTCACTTTTTTCGTTTTCGTTTTTTTTGTTATATATTCGTTGTTGTGGCAGTTTTTCTAACGCTGGGCGAAAAGTTCGTGGACAACATTTTTGTGCCAATTTCGTTGTAAAAATATTTTTGTAACCATGATGAAGTTTTCAATTGGTTTCGCCACCAATACTACAGCGGAACGTCATCCAGGCTGGTGCCGTGTGGCAGCAGGAGCAGCATGGGCAGCACTTGGATACTCGGGCAATCGGCCATTCAACCGTGCTGCCATTCGCCCCGGCACGGTTTCAATATGGCGGAAGGAACCTATTTTTGTTCGATTTAAAAGTGCATGTGAAATAAATTTCAATCGCAGGACCTAATACAAAACTTTGCCAATAAAAAAATTAAGCCAAACTTTTTTTTCGCCTCTCTGCTCTTTTTTTATATTTTGTCAGCCAGCTGCGAGGCCTTGGCAGCAGAGAAATGTAGATTGGATTGGAGATTGGTTAAGCGAATGAATTGACAATTTGTCCGTCTTTGTCATTTAATTGGCTTAATGGTTTCATTGAGACACGTGGGCAGTGATATTGAATTATTGATAGGTCGAAATAACATTCGACTCTAGTTAACCTGAAGTATGTGACGAAATATGGTAAAAGGCTATGGTTTATATTTAACTAATCAGCCTTTATTATATTTGCAGCGGCCTCTGGCTTTAAGCAAAACTTAAAGAAGATCAACCAGTTGATATGTTTCTATAAATCATTCCGTACTCTCTGAATGAATCAAGAACCCGAAAGTAGTTTTTCCTGCTACTCTTTAAAAGCATTTAAAACAGATCCAAGAAGTTTCCACAGTTCTTTAGCATGTCAAGCATATATACGTACATATATAGTTTGTGACCTGAATATTAAATAAAAATATTTATTAAAAACATAACTGCGGGATTGACTCCCATTTTTGGTCTGCCCGTTTCAGTGGCACTTGAAAATATGGCTTAAATGCCTTACCAATTCGCGCATCACGCCTCAGAAAACAATGCGAACAATAGTAATAAATAATTTATAAGTGCGCATTTGCCACATTAATCACGAGCCGACGCTGCCGCCTGGAAATGCGAGAGGCAAAAACAAAAAGCTGCGAAAAGAGCTATAGGGTAAATCCCTTGGTAAAAAGTTTGCCCGCTCCAAAGCCGACGCATATTAATTTCGGCACAACCTTCTACGCCGTGCCACGACCTACCAGCTCGTCCATGCTCAGCCCCTTTTCCGCTGGGTGCGCTGGAAGGAGACCGCCGAAGCGTACAAATTGCCATCACTTGCGTTCAATTTTAGACTTTTCCAAGCAAATGCACAGACGCGATTAAAACGCTGACGAATGGCGACATGAACGGCAGGGAGGCGGCTGGAGGCGCGGCAATGGCCGAAAAATGTCAAGGGCCAGGAGCACAGCGCCTGGACAAGGCTGCGTTCGCTCTGTCTGCAAACCCATTTGCATATTGTGTGCCTACAACAACAGCCACAAGAAAAGAACAAAAAAAAAACTGAGTTGGTCCAATTTTGGCCGCGTCGACGTTTTTGGCATTTTAAGGCCCGCATCGCTTACTAAAGCCGCCAAGGGAATGCGGCACATTTACGCATTTGCATATAACCGGAAACAGAGCCTTTATATCCTCGCTTTCGTATGTGTGTGTGTATGTGTGCATATGTGCGTGTGTGTATATGTGTGTGCATGGCAGTAACTTGACCTTTTCACAAAATGTGCCCAAAGCCGAACTTGGCGCTCGCTTGCAACGACAACGTTGCAACTTTTGAATAAAATATTTTAAATTCAAATATCCATTGAAATTCGACTTATTTTGCAATATTTCTACAAGCCTTGATATCCTTATTATTAAAGGGAAAATATGTATAAGCAATAATTGCATATTAATATTCAATCAATATGTTACAAATTAAGTAATATTCAAAATTCGTAAAACCTTAATCATTTTGAATTGAAACTGCCAAACTATATTATATTCTTTTATATATATTAAATTAAAATTGATTGAACACATGTTGTTGCCAAAACTATTCCCACATGCAAGCACCGTCACACAGCTGTTCCCAGTTGGGAATTTTAAGAAAAAACATCTGCTCGAAAGTATGCACCGTATTTTTCAATTGAAATTAATTGTGAATACTTTTTGTCTGTTTCCATCTCTGCCCAAAATTGATTAATCCTTTCTGTTGTTATTCACATTAATTTATTCGATTGAAATGAGTGACAAACATGTGCAATAAACAAGCACCAGAATTCACTTCAATTCAGCAAACGTTCAGGCAAATCGCATTAAGTCTGTTTTATTATTTTCCAATTAATTGCATTGCAATCGATCGCGTCCAAGAACAAAAACAATATACGAAGCAAAGCTTTAAGCCATGGCAATAAAAGCAACAACAACGGTTAACATTTTGAGTACCAGGACCAGTTCCATGCAAATGCTTGCATAAGGGCAACATATGGCTGTCGTTGGCATGGGCGTGGCATAAGAGACATACAAAATGAATATCAATGAACTGCAAGAGCGACAAAAAACAATAAAAACGAAACAACAGCGGCAGTAAACAAAAACAAGAACGACAACAACGAATCTGCGAATAGCGCAATGGGAAATGTGGCCTGAAGTATATGGGCGGAGATGGCGGGATACAAGTTGATGGCATGTTTGTAAAAACTGGGCCAACGCTCGCAGCAGTTAAATAAATGATATCCCACCGCCAGTAAATGTGCTCATTGCTCATGTGTGCATGTGTATGTAAGTGTACTTGTCTATGTGAACGTGTGTGCTGCAGAACTCATTAACTTTTGCTAAATGAGCACGGAAATAACTACAGTCCCGGATGAACAAAACCGACAATGCTGTTCCAACTGATGGGATCAGCGTTAGAGACAAAACTAGTTGAGTACAACTAAACAGTTTGCCAAGCCGTGCTCAACGTCCTCGATAGTATAGTGGTTAGTATCCCCGCCTGTCACGCGGGAGACCGGGGTTCAATTCCCCGTCGGGGAGAAATGCGATTTCATTTGTTTTTAAATATTTTTATTTATATTATCTCATAAGCATTTAGACAAAAAACAAATTAATCTTAATTAAAAATTGCTGGAGAATTGCTTATACTTCAAGAAATAGTACTTCCTTCGATAATGTATATATGTATTCGATTAGCTACATTTTCATGTGAAAATTATATTTTCAAAATATAAATAGAAATTATAAAAAATAAAAATAATGTGGCGCTAATTTTTAAATACATGCATCAAATCTAGTTATAAGTAAATCATATTTTCACCGTTCAAGATTAAAATATATACCTACAAATTTCATATCGAGGGGCAACACAGTTTTATGTGCATAAAGTATAAATAATACATTTAGCCGTCAACTTCACACTGTATTTTCATGATCAGAGTAACAGTTGCAAGAGTACAAAATCAGATTTTGGCAATCAAAATACCATGTCCTCGATAGTATAGTGGTTAGTATCCCCGCCTGTCACGCGGGAGACCGGGGTTCAATTCCCCGTCGGGGAGAGTTACATTATAATGGTGTATCCTAATTTTTTTGAATTAGTTATTTTTTTAATATTTGCTTGCAGCAACATGTATACATATATACAGATATGTATATACATATACTACCTTAGTTTATTTTTCAATGAGTATATATTTTATGAAGTAAAATGTGCTTGTGAGTAAGCCTCATAATATATTTAGATAGGGAGAGTTTATGAGTCAAAAAATCTAACCGTCTCTATATTGATCGTGTTGAGTTACTTATATACCTAATTACAAACATATTTATTTGGGTTGTATTGTAATACATTTTTAATAATAGATGCATTTGATTCATGATCTTAAGAATTCAACCTGAATGCCTATAGCAACGCAATTTGACACAATAAACCCAAGGTCCTCGATAGTATAGTGGTTAGTATCCCCGCCTGTCACGCGGGAGACCGGGGTTCAATTCCCCGTCGGGGAGAAAGACAATTTTCGTTATTTGTTTCTTTTTATTTATAAACATTTTTCATACATTTTTAATTTTATACAACCAAATGTTGTATACTTAGGTTATACATAAGTTTCTTTTATTTAAATTGTACAGTTGTATTCGTTCAAGAGACTGATAAGATTCTAATTGTTGGGCACCTCAAAGTATGCTACATAAAATTGACATGCATTTGATTCTGAACAGATGTACAGAACTGGCTTAGTACTTGCGAAATTAATTGCATACGTTTTAAACAGGATAAAAATTCAAAAATTAACTATTTGACCAATTAATATATTTTATGACAAAAATAGAACCAATCTATCTTTGATCTTGGGCAGAATCTGCAATCAAAAATTTACTAACATTATGAATTAATGCATAATATCCTGAACTTAAACATAGTAAAATAACATAATTTGTGGTTTCATTTCTAATATTCTTATGTCCGATTTTCTAAGGTTTGTTTTCGTTAGGAATTAATATGAAAAAAATATACTTTGAACATTCTCCCCGACGGGGAATTGAACCCCGGTCTCCCGCGTGACAGGCGGGGATACTAACCACTATACTATCGAGGATGTTGAATTCCGCCCAGTCAAATTACTTATTCAATTTCGAGCTGTTAGAACGCCAAGAGGAATGGGAATGAGCAACAGCCCTAAAGTCATGATTACTTATTAATTAAGCGTAATATTTCCTCAGCATGGTTTAAAGTACATTTTTTTGCTTTTGTTTTTTTTTTCTTGAGCTTGCACTCGTTAAAAGTAAAGCACAGCTAATTTATTTTAGCCAACTTAAATTGGCTTAAGCGTATGACCAGAAGAAAACAAATGGCGCGTTATCTGCAAACCAGAGACAAGACACACACACATAGACAGAGGACAATGCGGGTGCAATGCAAAGCAAGCGAAAAAAAATAACAACAATAACAACAACGACTACTGTCAGTTTCATTAAAAACAATGAAATCTGCTAAGAGCCAAGAGTTTAAATGAGCGTCTAACTGTGCACAGTAAAAGGAAAAAAAAACACGCTGATAGAGGGAGTTTGAGAGAGAGAGAGGGAGAGTGAGAGAAAGAGAGAGAGTCACACACACAATGACCACTGGAAGTTGGTAGAAAAAGCCAATTGCGGCTGCAGTAAAATATATACACTCGAAAACAAAGTCTAAACACAATAAACAAAATGGCGGAAAAAAAGAGAAAATAAGTAAACAAAACGTACAAACAAAGCGAACTAACTGCAAAGAAGAATGAACGAAAATAAGCACAGCTTGTGACCCTTTTTACGGACAATGCACGAAGGTCTCTTTCTCTAACTCATCTGCTCCTCCCACCCATTTATTCTTTTTTTAATTTAAAGCAAAAACATTAACAAGAACAATTAGCTCTTGAAATGAGAGCAACAATAACAAGGAAAACAATTGCATTAGACAAGTTCAACCTTCGACCGCGGCCCCTGCTTGTGAGCCAGCAGATTAACAATAGAAATTGAACCTTGAATGCGTCACTCCAAATGGTAAACCCATAAAATAAAAAGTGAAAGAACCTGAAAAGGTAAACTGGTCAAGCAATTATTACGGAGACTTGTATCTTAATTATTATTCTATGCAAAGACAGGGATTTAACTGAGCTGTGCAGTAATCCATGTTATCTGCAATTATTGGATATACTATCCACTTCGCAAAGTTCTAGAAGCCACTTTTAGTTCAAATTGCTTGCCTTAATATTAAATATTCTTTAAAAGGCGACTATCCCATGTAATGTTGCAGCTAATTACGTCCGCTGCGTAAACTGACATGAGCTTAAGACGTGGGCAAACATTTGTAACAGTGGCCGAAGGCAACTCTTGCCGTACATATAGGTTTCAATGATTCAAAGACACCAACGAGACAGAGATGAGCATTCAAAAAGGACATTCACATCTGAAGAAAGGAACGTTTTGAGCAATGGCTCTGCACGCTTTACATATGTCGAAGAAACGGGCATTAAAAGCGTAAGCTGTAAAGCAAACAGGGAAGGGGCCAGTGGCAGGACGAGGTGGGATGGGCAACGGATTAACAAGCTGGGTGCTGGTCCTGCTGTAGGAACAGGTCCTGGTCCTGTGCATACAGGAAGGAAGGACGCACGGAAGGAAGCAACACGCAGAAGGCTCAAGAAACGTGTCTACTGTTGCCGTGGCAGCTTCCTGCCCCCCTCCGGCATTGTTTCAACAGGATGTGCGTTCGAGAGTGTGCCCGTGTGTATGTGTGTGCGTGTGTGTGCTGGAGTGTGTGAGTGTGTTTATGACGGCCCGCTTGTAATTTATGGTATGTTTAGGTAGCCGACACAGCAAGCAGCTCTGCTTTATGTTTGCTTTGGCTCATATTTTTAACACTAAGCTCGAATAAACAACAACTGGCAACAATGAGGCAGGGATTCAGCTCTCGTAGCCAAAAACTTGCCTTATGCCAGCCTTATAGTGTCATAAAATTATGCTATTTCTGGCAGTATGCGAAAAAATTATTCACAGCAATAATAAAGTAGAAACGAAAGGATGTTCGAGCTAAAAGGATTTTCAAATGTCTCACAATTCATCTGCTTGTTGGACTAATTGGCACTACAATGAGTGCTGGATAAAGAGCGCTCGGTTAGCAATGAGGCAGGATGAAGAAGCAAAACGGAAAACTACTTAATTTTCCACTTCAATTTTTTTCCTTTTACGAATGATTCACGTTTCAATTTGGGTCAATTTGGCATGCTAATCGAGCGAGGTTGTTTTTGTGGGTTTGGTTAAAGTCGTTGTTGTGGGAATTGGTAAGAAAGTCGTTAGCTTTTACAGTGCGCAACGATGCTGAAGAATTTTACATGGAAAATGTAGCATACTCTGAATTCATAGCTGCGGAATATCATTACTTTTCATATATTAAAGTAAGGATTAGTACAAGCAACTTACTTTGATTTTTATCACCACGAGTAGTGTTGGAAAACTATTAATTATGTCCAGAAACGATTGTTTCGATAGTCAATTGTGGACAGACCACATTATTATCGATAATTATTCATACATTCATATTTATAAGTTATATTTTTATATTATTTATAACTGGCTGTTAACGCTTTAAAATATAAAGCAAGCGCGCACTTATATATAATTTGAATTATGTAAATCAGTTAAAAAAAAACTATATTATTATTATTGAAATAATTGAATATGATTAAGACAAGTCCTTGTCATATTGCTTTGAGCAAAATCAGTTTTTTGAATATGAATATTTCAGCTATGAAAGCTCCACCCAAATCAAGTTTTACCCAAATGCAAGCACAAAAAGTTGCTCAATTATGCGAGAGATTAAAAGTATTCCATTCTATAGCCCCCGATGGCAAAATTTCATTTAATTGAATTCATAATTATTCTTGTTATTTGTATGAGATATTGTGTTTCATATTACGCACACTTCGGGGCTTATCGCATTAATCTAAGCATTTTGTAAGCTCCTAACTGTACAAAAAGAGAAACATAGAAATTATCTAACACAATAACCTTCAGCCTGTCAACTGATTGAGTTGGCAGCCTCGAAAGTTTCGGGTCTAGCGACCCGGAGGCAAATGCGAAGGCAGCAAAAGGTTAACTTAATATCAGGAAAGCTAAAAAGTTTTTGGCGCAACATCAATATCGATGACGATAAATGTGAAAGTGGGGTCGTGGCTGGGAAAACCGCATGGAAAACTATGAAAGAGAATAATTCATAATTTATGAAAATGGCAAATGGCAAATGGGAAAAACAGCTGAGGAAAACAGCTTAACGAGTCAGACAGGCGCCGCACTCACTTTGTAGACTATAAATGCCGCAATGTATGCTACAAATTTCGTGTGTGTTTAGAATGAAAGGAAACCAGAGAGCATGAGGAAACGGGAGAACAGAGGGTTGGTTTTCCGTGAAAGGAACGAGGGAATGAAACACAGCCACAACTGTCGCGTAAACAAGTTGCTCAACTTTTAATGTTGCACATTTTTCCTTCTTTTTATTATTTTTGTGCTGCCTTCCTTATTTTTCGGGGCGGTTGACTTGAAGTGGGTGCCAAAGCTGCCCCCGAGTGGAGCATGCTCCAAGGGTTGTTTCGCTCCGACTTAACCTTAATGAGCATCAAACTGTGCGCCATAAACCAGTTGATGCTACCCGGGAGTGCACGGCAGCAGCCCGCTTGCCAGGAAAGGTAAAAAGTGTTGCCTTTTTATTTCGGTTAGCTCAGAGCTGCGCCCGGGTCTAGCTCCACAATTTAGCGGGCCTAATGATAAACAAACACAATGATTTTAAAATAAATGAGTGGCATAAGCTCTGCTTTGGGTAAGTGGAGTCATTTGTTTATAGGACCGCAGACTGCAGGGTTGCTTTAGACGGCATATCATTTGTCTGGCCTGCCGAGGAGTCTGGGATGCCGGATTTGTGGGTTCCCTTCCATGTGGCTACTTACAGTTTTAATTTCGTACTTTAATTATGCGCCTTATGTTTTGTTTTAAAGCGATAAAAAGTTTTTGATAGCGCATTCAGGTGCTGAAAATTTTGCGATCTATTGAAATGGAATATTTTACAAACATTTTTTAGGGCATTCTTGAAGCTTTTAGAAGTGTTTTTCGAAAATAAAGAAACGCATTATTTTTGGAAAAGCCTCTTAGAGCCGCAACATATTCATTAAACATCGCTTACGCTTTTTTGGTATGCCCTGAATTCTTGCCAAACCGAAAATCAATTTTCATTGCTTAAGCTACATAACATTGGCCATTAGATGGAAATCCAAAAGCATTTGTTTTACGCTCGGCAATGGCCAGCCAAGACATTAACTTTTAATTTGATCGTTTCTAAGCAAAACGCAAGCCAGCACAGATGCAGATACAGATACAAAGATACGGACTACGGACTACGGATACAAGACAGCTGCACTGCAGACCATTTGCTCTCTTTAGAGGGTGGCAAGTGGCTGAGTAGGTAGCTAGAGGGGGGCGGGGCGTTGTGTGTGCGGGAGTGTTGTCGCAAAAACTGGAACAGATTTTGCACAAAAAGCCAACAGCTGATAATTGTGGTGCGCCAATAAAAAGCAAATTAAGCTAATTGCAAAATTTGCAAAATCCCGGCAAACGACCAAGAACTAAGCAGCCGCAGCAGAAGAAAATCCCAAGGAACAATAAGCCAACGAAGGCAGCATAATAAAAGTTGGTAGTATTATAGCCATGCCCCCGTAGGCCCTCTCGACCATTTTCGGCTAGGCCAGCCAGAAGAAGTCGGGTAATTATGCGGCACACAAGACATGTTGCCAAAGTTGGATTCAAGCCTCGACCCGGCTCTGGCAGCTGCTGCTGCGCTTTGATTATTCCATTTTTGGCCAAGTTTGCTGCACATTTTTATCGCCGCCAAAGTGAAATGTAATTAGAGCCAAAAATATGATAGCACAAATATGGCCCTGGACTTGTGCCAGTGCCTGTCAAATTCTTAAAGCCATCACGAGTCTCATAAAACAAGCTCAAAGTCTTTTGGCTCTGGCTGCGGCTTGCTTACCCCAAAAACTGGGCCAACCACATGGCCGCAATTATCGTAATTAATAGGCACACACACACACACACACTTAACTATTTTGCACATGTGCGAGTTTATTTGGGATTAATTAGACAGGTTTAAGCCAAAGAGGCCCAAAACCGAGTCAAAGCCAGTTGTGCATGCAAAATCGCAAAACAAATTGCGCTTAAATATTTGCCCCAAACAAATCTCTCGGCAAAAGGATTGTGATATTCTTTTTCATTTTTTGCGTAGGAAGTGGTGGGGGGTCATATAATGAACGGCGAGGGATTGGCAACAAAATAATATATAATAAAGAGAAAAGTCTATTCTCGGCCTTCTCATCAAAAATCAAAGAAAATTTACCTGAAGAGACTCAGGTGAAAGCTACTTTTTGGAACATAAATAAAAAGAGACCTTAGTTGCGAAATTTTCACAAGTTAAATAGACAGCGCGAAGAAAAGAAAAAGAAAGTGAGCGTATAGGAGGGAGAACTGGGAGAGAGCAGTGCAGAAGAATACGAGGAAGTACGAGAAAATAGGAAGAAACAGCGACTAGAGCCAGGTTACAAAAAACTTCCAGGGTAAGGTGGGGATTAGGCCATATCGATGAGAAATATATAGGAGAATGAAAAAGATTTGCCAAATGATTTGAAGCCTGATTTATGCGTACGTATATTCGTATATCGGAGGATAAGTCCAAAACTGTAAGGTTTAAACTAATGTGCATAGATCGGACATCAATTTTCTTCATATTAAGTTTAATTACTAGTTATTACTTTTCTAGATACATCATTCAGTTTTAGCAGAAATTATGAAAACTAATAATAAATAAAGGTATGAGGATGCGCCTCGTATATATATGTTCTATTTGAGCGCGGAAAATCGCATAAAGGTCGCATAAGAACCGAGGTAACTCCACAAGTTATGCACTGATTCCAATGAACTCTAGCTAGATCCCAGTGTGCATTTGAAATGTCAATATTGAACAGGTCTTAAAATAGTTGAGGAACGCAACAATTAGTCATTCCCCCCTGTCCCACACCGAAATGTGCGACACAAATGAAGTAATTTGCAGTACATAAAGCGCTTTTTGGAGACAGAGTTGAAGGGGGGAGATGGATAAAAGCGCTTTTAAAATGGGCATTGTGCGGGTATTGCACTTGGGCCAGACGTAGTATATGTGCACATAATTATTCCTAAACGAGCTATTTAACTAACGGCCTTACACTCGGCGCACACGCAGGTTGTAATTAAAGTGGCATAAAACCCCCTCCAGAAGGCAGCCCAAAGCGAAACCTGTCCAAAAAATATGTTTACATAAAATATTTAAAACACGACTGCGTTACAAACCCCAACAAGCCCGGCCATATCCTGGGTAACCTCTCGTGGTTCGGCTTTTGGTTCTGGTTCTGGTTCAGGTTTTCAGTTCCGGGTACGCCGCGGCATGTGGCATGTAATAAAGTTACGCGTGCTTAAACACTCGCCTGACTGTCATTGAAAATGAGTGTAATTTATGTATTAGTGTGTGTCTGTGTGTGTTTGGCATAGTGTGTGTGTCTGCTGTTAGTTAAACATGCAAAAATATGCAAATTGCCGCAGTCAACGCGATGAACTTCGTTGCGCCTTGTTCTCGTCAGTTTAAAGAGCCTTTTCCGTTGTTGTTGCTGTTGTCCTTGTAGTTATCGTTGTTATTATGAAAATCGATTAAATCACTTGAAGAGTTTATCGAACCTGCCGCGCAGACAGCGCAGACTGAACCAACGAGCACCAGTCGAAGTCGGTCAAGTATTTGCTAATAAACGCTTTCCAAAGCCCAAAGTTACTTCATGAGAAGCGCCAAGAGAGGCAGCTGTTAGCCAGGTATGGTTAAGGGGCTTGCCCTTTCTATTGCTGTGCATAATTTCTGCACGCTAGATTGTCATTTAAAATGAGTTAAGCGCTGCAACTGCTGCAATGCGGACTATCTGGCAACGCTGACAGCCGTGGCGGGTACGAGTACGAGTCTGACTTCGCGTAGTTCTAGGTAATGTGTTCTGGTCCTTGTCCTCGTCGCCAGGTAATGAGCAAACAATAAAAGCAAACGTCGCTGCACGAAGCAATAGCGACAAGGAAGGATGTTATAGGCGAAGTGAGCTCGCTTGGTATATACCCTGGTAATAGATATTTGTCAGAAAAGTGTGTATGTATATATAAAATAGGATAAGTATAGTTTTCTGTAACAAGGAGACTATTGCGTCTGTAATTCAGTTTTAAAGACTTTCTGAAAAGCGACAGATGGTATATAAATGCAATATTCAACGTCTTCGATCCCCATATCGGCCAGACTGGTAAACTTTGCTGGTAGCTCTTATAATATACAATCTAGTATACCCCTTTTTGCAAAACTAGAACAAAAACTTTTAATAGAAAAATTACAGGGTATAGGCAAAAAAAAAAAAACAAAAGGGAAAACCAATTAGATGCAAGCTGAGCCCCGACGAGAACAAACGAAATATACAGTGCAGCAGAGCGAGACAGAAAGAGCAGAAAGAGTGAGCAATACAACTTTTCGTGTTCCGTCGATGTTGTGACAAGCGGCTGCCGTTAGTTGAATGAGGGGTAGGGGGCGGGGGCATCGGGGCCGTGTTTATTGTGCGCCTCGTTAGCTGGCAATGGCGACCAACAACAGCAACAATGGCAACTCTGGCCGCGATGTAAATTGCATTTCCATTGTTAATTACCAGCGATTCATAAATTTTGCATAGCTCTTTGACCTCAACGTCCTGTTGGCCTGCAGCCTGGCTTGGTCTATCCCGTTCTTTTTTGGGCCATGGCAGGGTTTGCTTTTAGATTGTAAGGTATGCGAACCCTCCGAATCGGATGTATGTCTAGCATATTATATCTCTACTTATACAGAAAATAATGAGGTACATATATTAGGATAGTTGTAGTGATAAAAATTGTGTCAGCTAATGAATAATAGTTAGCATAAACAAGAAACTATTATTTATAACTAAATACATTTTAAACGAAGTTCTTTAAGTTCGAATAATTGTATTACGTCTCATGTCATATATTCTGGCTGCCCAAGTTTGTGTAACTCATCTCGAAAATGATGAAAATCTTAAAATTCATTCATTGACATAATTTCTGGCAACTCACCCATGAGAATTGCGTGCTTCGGTCCCGTTGTTATGTCTCGTTTCATATATCAATTTGGGAAATTTGCATTTTCTAGCAATTTTCAAAAAAGTTTAATGACAAAACTTTAAGCTCTAAGCATGGCTTAAAGCGGTTACCGTCACGCCCACAATCACACCCCCCGCAGTCCATTTCCCCCGTGCGCATATTTAGCAAATGTTTTTATTGGCCGTTAGCTTCACCTGGCCCATGCTGGCGCCCGCAGGCTCTGCATTCTCCACCCGCGTTCATGATAGAAAATTAGCATTCGTTATTTATCACCACCACGAATGGGAAATTCGCTGCCAGCAGATTCTATAGAGAAGCGAACGAGCGCTTTTACTTTTCACTCACCGCAAGACTTTTACAGCCTCTTAATTTAAACAGTCGCCCGTTAAGGGGCGGTTCCGGGCATGTTATGGGCGCCCAGGGGGCGGCTGGCGAGAGGGCAAAATTAATTTGTACCAGACGACATTTTTAATGTGCCTGCTGCTGCTGTCGTTGTTACTGTTGATGCTGTTGCTGTCGACTCGCATTTGGATTTGTGTTGCGTTTTTAGTTTACTTTGGACATTTTCATTCAGCGCGTTCTTGTCACGTAATTCAAATTTTATATTCACTTTTGAGAGCTCCCCAGCAGCAGCACCAGCCCCACTCATAGCGTGTACACGTGTCTGTGTGCGTGCGTGAGCCGCTGGGCCATTGTAAATTTTATCGATTTACCGCACTGATTTCACACCCTCCAATCTGCGATCCACAAACCACCTTCCTTACCTCGCCCCGCAGGTTGCGCGTGTACGCGAATTAACATGAAATTATAATGCACGCATCAAATTCATGTAAGCTATTTTTTTCATAATTATGCAATTTTCACAGTTTTGCATAAATTGTTGGACGGTTTGCGGCATTTATGTGTCCAAATCCTGCCCTTAGTCCCTGACACAATATGTTGTCCATTTGCGGGGCTCTTAGCGATATTTGATGAGTTCAGGCTTATGGAAAATTGTTCGATTATGCGATAATAGCCAGCAAACATAAATACCATCAGATTTGCAGCCTTTACCCAGGTGAAAAATTAATATTCGTGTTTAAATATTAATAGTTGGACTACAAATATAATTTTCTGTGTACTTATTTTGCCAAAAACTACGATTAGATAAGATTAGATTATTTATATAATTCAGTTGGGTACAGCTTATTATTTGAGGTTATTTATAGGCTCTTATCTGATTAGAATAATTGCCTATCATTGATCTAAGCAGACTTTTGTCAATATGTTTCATATTGGGCAAACTGCTCACAACGTCCTCGATAGTATAGTGGTTAGTATCCCCGCCTGTCACGCGGGAGACCGGGGTTCAATTCCCCGTCGGGGAGAGGCTGCATTAGTTGCAGCTTAATTTTTTTTATTTTACATTTTTATAATTCTGTTAAAATTTCATATTTATATTTATTTTGTATAAATACATTTGCATAATTTATTTTCTCTTTGGGGTCCTACTTGATTATCTTACTAATTTATTTATATAATATACGGCAGCGCGAGTCATAATAAAATCATTCAATTTTTGTAAGGCAATACCAGAATTTTTCAAACAAAAATATTTAGAACGAGCTAGTAAACTGAATATTTTTAAAATAAATATTTAGAATACAATTAAAAAAATTATATTAAAATAATAAGTTCCTAACATCTCTCCCCGACGGGGAATTGAACCCCGGTCTCCCGCGTGACAGGCGGGGATACTAACCACTATACTATCGAGGATGTTGATCGCCACAGCCACAAACAGCAAACTTCTGTTTGCTTCTAATGATTCTACCTCTAGAATTTCAAATTTAAATAAGAACCATTTGTTTTTATTTCCTCAAGTTGCATTTGTTTGTTTCACAGTTGATAAATTAAAAAGATAATTTATTGTCAAAGTTTCATTATTTTTCTTTTGGCTGTTGCTGTGTGTTTGTCTGTGGGTAATTACAGAATATTTTAAAGCGAGTGCTTGCTGAAATTACTTTTGCTTGTTAGCAATAACGGAAAATGTCTACCGGCTGCTTTGACAGACCCTCTCAGGCCGGAGCATTATGCAAAAATTTGAACAGACTGCTGCAAGATTTGTTTCAACGTCCATTCAAGTCTGTGCCTGGTTCTCGTTCCCATTCCGCACAGTTTTCCCTTTGCCTGTATGTTGATGCAAGGATAATGCGGCGCGTTTTGGCTGCTTGCTCGTCGGCTGTTGGTCTCGAACTTTTGGCCAAAACGCCTGCAGGCGCGGCGCACAAAGCCAACACAGCAATCGATTCTGTCATTGAGCCGCCGGCTGGCAATGAGCTTCATCGGACACTGACTGTTCGCAGGGTGCGGCTGCTGTTTCGGGCCGAGGGCAAAACCATTTCCGGCCAGACAATAAACGGGCAACGTTCCCAGCTTGCTGGGCATTTCCGGTTGCGCGATCCTACTTGTCGTTGTTGCTGTTGTTGTTAATTTTGTTACTGCTGCTGTTGCTATTGCTACTCTCCTCTTCCTCTTTTTTTTTTTTTTGTATTATTTTTGTTGCCTGTTTTTCCATATTTCTTTAGCTTGTGGAATTGAAGTTTGACAATGCCAAAGCCAGCAGGCAGCAGGCAGGCAGGCAATTCCGCAAGTAAAAAGTTGAGGCAGAAAAAACTCATTTATCTTGCGCTGATGGAGAAGAGCGGGCATTCAGAGGGTGCGGAAAACATTTCACTGCTCCCTCAAGCCGCAGGGCAATTCAATGTCGCCGAAGACATGTCAAAAGTTTTGCTGCTGCTTCTGTTGCTGTGTGTTTCTCGTTTAAGTTAATTAAATTTTCTCGCAAATTCGCATTTTCATTTTGGCCGCCGTGTACACGCTGCGTATGTGTAATGACAGTAAACTGCCGCAAAAAAGCTACAATTGATTAAAATTTTATTGTTTTTTTTTTTCTTTTTTTAGCCCTTGGCTTTGCGTTTTGGGCAAATTGCTTAGTAATAAGTAATTTGTGTCTACCTGTGTGTGGCTGTGTCTCGAGTCTTTTGCATATTTTAGTAACGCAAATTGGCCCAGGCTGAAAGTTTGCTGTGAACCGTGTTTCGCGGCTCGACACGACAAAATAAAAGTTTATTGCACTGCAAATGTGAGCTGAAATTTGCACATCAAAAATATCATTTACACTTAATAAAATGCGATGCGTAATTGACATTTATTAGTGCCATTTTCGAGCTCATTTTTCTTATAAAACTCGGCAAAAATGTTTACAGGCAGATAAAAACGATACTTGGATTATGCATAACGAATTTGAGCAGCGATTTATTTGCTGTTAAAAGCATTTTGTGGCAACGATTAGATATTTTATTGTTAAAAGCATTTTTTGATCATATTTTCAATCACCTGATGAAAAACAAATAAATGTAAATAATGATTGCTTTTAAAAGAAATGGTTCGATAAAGGCATTAATTTTTATTATCGAGCTTTTAATTAACCAAAACAAACAAAATTGAAGGCAGTTTATTAAGAGAAATGTTTACTTTTCAGCATTTCTCTATATTATTTTTCGTATATGTTATTTTCTATGGTCTTTATATAAATCTGAACTTAGTTTATTAATTTATTATTAAAGTTATTTTGTGGTTTCACCATTTCCTCGCGCTCGAGACCCAACACTTAAATTTGAGCTTATTTTTAATTTTTTCGTGCGACAAAAGTGCTCTTTAATAAGCTGTTGCGCTGTGTGCTTCTCAGTCTTTATAAATATTTGAAGTACTTAACTAAATAATCAAACGTTGTGTTGTTCTTTCTTCTTTTTACAGACAACGAATTATATTCTGGCACTGTGGCCGATTTCAGCGGCAGTGATCCGATTATCTATCGTGAGCCTCTGCAGACGGAACAATATGATAGCCTCAGTCTCAATGGTAAGTTGTTTACATCATCCCCATCCGACTCTCCAACGGCAGCCCCACCGGCTGCCATTCCCATCTTTAACAGCTTTCCAAACAAGCACTCCTGGTAATTGAAAATGTCCGCTCTGTTATGATTATTATTGTGCCTCTGTGAGCTCAGTATTAGCGAAATGCTGGCCACTTGAATTGAATTAAGTCTGATTGTGCTTCTGTGACTCACATTGAGTCGCTGTGAGTTTCTCGCTGCTGTTCGATGTATTTCAGTGTCCTGCAACAAGGACAGCGACGTCATATTGCGTGCGTTTGCCTTTTGCATATTTCAAGCGCTCGCCGCTTCGATTTTCATATGACAGACTTCCATTAACCGAATAGACGTGACAGCTTTGACTGCCCGCCTGTTGGCTGTCCTTTACTATTTTCAGACGTCCTCTCGTCCCTTTGCGTTATGCACGTACTGAATATTTGATACAGCTTTGCATTGCCAGTAAACCGAACAAAAAGCTTCTCAAAGTCATGATGCATATGCCTAACAGCTCAGGGAAAAATATCTGGAGCCTCTTAAAAGGTGTTAACCATGCGCATTTCAAATATATTCCGGAAACTGCAACAATAAAATTTAGTTAAAAATTATTTAAATTAACATCGAAGGCTTTAAAAGTTCGATCATATTATATTTTCTTTTACTTAAGATTCATTCTATAAAAGTTAAAATAAAATTTAATGTCTATTAGCAGATAATTTTCTTCTCAAGTATGAAATATGATATTTGCATTTAGGCATCACTTTTAAAATTAGTTCATGCTTCAATTTCCTTGTGCATAATGTTAAATTTTATGATTTTATCATATTTCATTATTTTTGCAAATCCATGCCAAATCATGTTAAATTACAGCACACATTTAACTTTATGCATCATGTTCTACTCATCAATTTAATTTCCAAAAACTGGCATTTCTTATGGAGAGCAAACGAAGAGCTGCCATTCGATTGTTCTGCCATCGGCACGAGTCGCACATAAATCCCATGATGATTTTTACTATAAAATGTTTACAGCCGAAACTATAAATGCAATTTATGACTAAACTTTCTTGAAGCTCATTTGTTCGTTCTGACTTTTGTTTTGTGTCCTTTCTCTCATTCACAGCGCCAAATTTTGTGAGCTCATTTACTCAGGGAGATTTCGTGTATTTCTTTTTTCGAGAGACGGCTGTGGAATTCATCAACTGTGGCAAGGTGAGTGCAACGAATCGAATGAGAATATATAAAATTTGAATATGCTGGCAAAACCCAAAATTAATTTCTATCCACAACAAATGTGGATATAATTGGACGGATTGAACGAGGCAGGAGGTGCGAGCACAAGAGCGGAAGTGACTCTATCGCCGCCATGTTGGGCGGCCATTTTGCTTGTGTTTGCTTTATGCGTACACACTTCCGGCTCGGGCTCGGGCTCGGGCTCGTGCTTGGGTTTTGGCTTTGGTCCAACGGCCAAATACAGTTATCGGTTTTGGATTTTGCCGGCTATTTGTTTATGGGCAACGTTTGTTGGTTTTCTATTAGAATGCGACCACATCAATGTGCCGATTTACTGCATATCCATTCTCCAGCTCGTCCAGCATGTATTAATATTTATCTTTTCGGCAATTTCAGGCGATTTATTCGCGCGTCGCACGCGTCTGCAAATGGGATAAGGGCGGCCCGCATCGTTTCCGCAACCGCTGGACCTCGTTCCTTAAGTCCCGCCTGAATTGCTCCATACCGGGCGACTATCCGTTCTACTTTAATGAGATACGTAAGTGGCCGGGCTAGCTTTGAATTTGATTCACATAATATTGT
This sequence comes from Drosophila novamexicana, assembly GCF_003285875.2. Classification (NCBI taxonomy): domain Eukaryota; kingdom Metazoa; phylum Arthropoda; class Insecta; order Diptera; family Drosophilidae; genus Drosophila; species Drosophila novamexicana. The sequence goes on from NW_020824787.1 coordinate 5,878,318, forward strand.
GTATATATCTGTTGCCCACAGAATCGGCCAGCAATCTCGTCGAGGGACAGTACGGCTCCATGAGCTCCAAATTGATTTATGGCGTTTTTAATACGCCAACAAATTCAATTCCCGGCTCAGCGGTTTGTGCTTTCGCCTTGCAGGTGAGTGCACAATTACGATTTACCTTTCCCATGGCCAGCTTTTAACTTGTGTATTTCTCCTTTTCTCTCTCTTTTTCTCTCGCATCTCAATTTTGTAATCCGCAGGACATCGCCGACACATTCGAGGGACAGTTCAAGGAGCAGAGCGGCATCAACTCCAACTGGCTGCCAGTGAATAATGCCAAGGTGCGTTTCACTATTTCAGATGCCAATATATGATATATATATATATATATTTTTGTGTGTGTGTGGTTTGGTTAATGCTCACTTTCACGGTGGGAACGGAAGAGCAGTTGAACGCAGCTGTTTCAGAATTTATTGCCACAAAAATTTGTCCAGCCTTGGCGAAAGAAAGTACTTTTCCTTTGCCAAAAATTTGCATTTGAATTACGAATGGATTTCCCCGAAAGCGAACCAGATGACTGCACATACTGCTAACGGCTTGGCCAAAAGGAAGGTCTCTGTCTAGAGAGTGCACAATTTGCGGTTCAAGGAAAGCCAAATTAGAAATTGAAGATCTTTGAAATTCGAAACAATTGCCATACTTTGAAATGCATAAAACTTTTAATATAACACTTAAAGTGCATTTGGCACACGCTGTTGCCGCCTTTCGACCTGCCAGAAAGCTTCAAATTTGCATGGAATTTAAACATAACTTTTGCGTGTGTGTGCAAATTAATAGAATAAGAAAACGGAATGCAAACACTTTGCAAAAACTCAGAACAAACTTTAATATTCGCTTAGTCAGGTCTTTTTCTTATAAATTGCAAAAGAATTTCCACTTAGTAAAGTATGTGGGATATGCAATTAAATGCAAGATTAGCTGATAGATTACAATATTTTGAGATAATCCTAAAAAACTGTAGGAATTTGGGGACTGACACAAAAATAATCTATTTACTTTAAATACGATTTTCAATTCAATTCAATTTCAAAGGAACATACTCAATGAATTCCAATACCCGATTGCCTATCACTACAAATCCTTCAGATTTTAGTTCGTTTAGTTAGTTATTATCGATATCAGAGACACATAGATATTTTCCCAGACTTAGAAAAGTTGTTTGATCTATAATTGCTGTTCATGTGCAATTGAGCATATTTATTAAAGCTCAAAACATTTTGAGGGTATTTTACTTTAATAAATGTAATAAAATGCATACTATTTAATTTGAATTTGAGTATAGCTGTAGCTGTGAGAATCTGCTGAGTGGAGTCAAATATTGCATTGCACAAGGCAAAGCGCGTGCTCTCAGACCAACAAAGTTTATATCCTTATAAAAGAGATGCTCGCCTGAATTCTGACTTAATAATTTCCACACAACACACACGAATCAGCCAAGTCAACGTCTGAGTGTGCATTTTCTGCTGGCGATTCATAAACCAAATCATTGCCAAAACAGAAAACTCAGTAACACACACATACACACACATGCGCGCACAAAGGACACTTTCCGGCGGGTCTTTGTCCGTCTGCACTTGGCCGTGCTGCGCAATTTCCGGAACGTTGTGTACGGGTATTTGTTACGAGCAACGCGAGCGCCGCAAATGCAATTTATACGTTCCTTTTTGTGGCAAGCAAAGAGAGGAAGGCAACTGACCGAGCATAACCATAACCATAACCACATTGCAGTCATATGCGGGATACTAATAATTTATATATATATATATATATATATATATATATATATATATGTATATATATCTTTGTCGTCGTCTTTTGTAGGTGCCCGAGCCGCGCCCCGGCGCCTGTCACAATGATTCACGAACGCTGCCGGATCCCACATTAAATTTCATCAAAACACATTCGCTAATGGACGAGAATGTTCCGGCATTTTTCGGTCAACCGATTTTGGTGCGGACGAGCACAATGTAAGTACCAGCCCCCTCCACTACACATATGTAACTCCCCCTCTTTCAGTTCGCTTTCTTTTGCTTCAAGAGGCACGTGACACAGTTGCCCAAAAGCTACAATCCCGAATAATGCTGCGGCAATGTAAATATTATTGCACAAGGCCATAGCCAGAGTCAAAACTATGCGCTTATAACTAGTAGGAACGAGGGGGTGGCACCGCTTGGGAGCGGGCGGAGATATGAATTCCGTATGTGGATTGTAAAAACTTTAGCTGCAGTTGCAGTTGCAGCTGCATCTGCGACTGCCACGGCCACTTCTCTTGCGGATGTAGCCAAGTGAATACGTGACGAACCAATTTCAGTGCTCCGCAATCCAACTAATTTCATTTAAATAACAAATTCCTCGCCATCTGATATGGCACAACTTTTCGAATGCAGCTGTCGTAATCGCGAGTGCTGTAAAACATATAAAATATACCCATTCTAGCCATATGGGTATAAAGTCAAAAGTGGAATGCGTGTAACATTTTAGTGCGAAATATGTTACACAAATTTATGCCAATTTGTTTTTCGCATTATTATAATAGTTTCAGCTTGATTTGGCCTGAACAAAACTCTATATTAAATTGTTTAATTCCCTTTTATTTTATTTACGTACTTAACTCTTGATAAATATGCAAACATCAAAAGATGAAAATCCTGTAGGACTCCAAACATTTTTATTCCATCTGCCAAGAAAAAGTCAATTTGAATATGAACTCATATTATTTACAAAATGCTTGCAGCTGTACAAATAAGTCTAAAATTAATAGCAGTGTTTTCTCTTAAATAGCGAGAATAGATTTCATAAGATGCATATATACATCATATTCTAAAATTTGAAAATTAGCAAACAAAATTTGCTATATTGTCGCTCAGAGAATAACAACAAATATTTGTAAAATGAACTCTGATAGGTCTTTCAACATCCTATGAATGAAATTGTAAATTATAATTTAGACCTCTTCCTATTTAGACCTTCACTCCAAATTCTAGAAACGTAGCAATTCACATATTTCTGTGACTAAACTTTTTGTGATTGAATCTGCCTTAAAAATCAATATTTCATTTAAAAAGAATTTGAATTGAGTTTGCTCAGCTTGTTTTCAACTTATTCTGCTGCCCTTTCAATTTAATTTCTAAAAAAAGCTTTAAAAGTCGGAATATGGAATATTGTATGAACTTGTGCTGTTTGTGCCGCAAAGAAATGAATTTGCCGCACAAGTGAATAAAATATATACACACGCACACACACACACACACATTCTGCGGTTGCTTAAAGCGAGAGGCCAACCTGCTGTTAACAAACAGGCTGATGCTTTTGGCCGGAGCAGCTGAAATGTTGCAGGACGATGCTACAGCTGGTCCAAGTCCTGGGCTTGGGTTTGGGCTTTTCTGCATGCTCATAAATTATTTTCAAGACTCTCTCTCAGACATGTGGAAATTTAAAAATTCAATTTGGCAACTTTTCCATGTAATTGAGCCACAATTACGGGCTGTTGAGGCGGGGTGAGGTAAACTTTAAAGAGTAAATCATATGCAAGCCACTGAGCAGAGCCAAGCGGCAGTTCCGAAAGCGAGATGCGGACTGGGCTGGTGGTGGCGGTGGTGCCGAGGGCACCTGCTGCGGCTGCTGCTGATGTTGCTGCAGTCAAGCGATAGTTTGAACCAAACGAACCGAGCCAGCCAGAAGGAAATGCATGGATGCGCCGAGGCAACCCGTAACAAAAATATGTATGCACAACTGAATAAATTAGAATGAAATATGGAACACGTAGGACCGGAACAGCGGAGACTGCACTCCTCCTATCCAAAACGCCCGTGCACACACTCGAACCAATCCCCATCCACCCAACCGGTTCTTTGTCGAGCCACATACACATGAGCAGACCACAACAAATGCAAGTGCGGGCGAGTGGCATTAGCGAAGTGGTTGCACGGCTCGCATCCGCGGGTGTTGCGGGGGCAACGTGTTCGTTTTGGCCACTTACTCGCACTGCAACTGACTCATTGTGCTTTTGGCTAGAGCCCCACAACAAGCAGGATGCGAGAGGACACGCATCAGAATTTAATCATGCCCAATGCAATTGAAAAGCTCAAAAGTTGCCATAGAATTTGCGCACAAATTTATACGGCGACCCAATTGCTCTTTTGGCCAGTCACAACGCGTAACTCGGTCATGCACAAATGCAGTTTTCAGTCACAGATATTACTGCTTCTGCAGCAGCTGCTGCTGCTGCAACTGCTTCAACTGCAGTTACAGTTTCATTTGCCAGAAATAAGTCGCACAGTTGAAAAAGTCCGTAACTCTTTTGGCTGGCTTCCATTTAACCGCATGAATCACAGTTAAAGATGATGAAAGCCACAGCTGAACTAACATGTTACCTAACATACAATTTAAATTATCGGTTCATCAAGATTAAACTGATATAATTTGAACTCATGACATAATATGTTTACAGGATTAATAGATAAGAATATAAACAAATTGTATATAATTATTTATATATGAGACTGAACTCTTCTGCTTATTTAATGCCAGCTCTTTACAATTAAGTCGGTTAAACTTGTACTCAACTAAATCCTTTTTTATAATGATGAATCCCACTTCAATCATCAAATAAACTAACCAAAATGTTAGCAACTGCTCTAGTTAGACACTGATAACATTTTTACATTCTGTCCGATAACAGTGTTATGTCAAATCATGTAACATACCTCTGACAACATTAACGAGAGTTAAAGTGGATATAACACAACATTTCACATTCAATACAAAGTTAAATTAAAATCAGAGTCTTAACTGTTGAATGAACTTAACAGTCTTTGACACTCAGCTTAACACATTTTTTGACACCTCCTTAAAGCCTTGTTAACGCGGTTAAAGCTCTTTAGCCCAAAGCAGATTGTTGCTTAAATATTATTCATTTAAATTCAAGCAATGCATAATTTACACAAGTGGTAAGGAAGACCACAAACTGACCAATTTGATGAAAACGAGAACAGGACGCACTTCGAATTGGACTTGAATTGGGTCAGGGCTGGAGGATGGGAATTCGATGGTATTTCTGTTTTTGGCATTATTGAACACAAATGCCAAAATCAAATCAAAAATTCAGAAAATTTATGGCGTTGGGCTGAAGCATAAATTTATTATAATTTTATTTGAGCGTTTCGGGGACAGCGCTGCCAGGGCCACAATTCGTATATGTGTGCTGTGTGCGAATAAATAAATCACAGAATGGAGCTAAGGATGAGGTGGAGCCACTTGCTCGTACATACACACACACAGCCGCCAGGCACCGCAGGATACTCATTTGAATATGCCAGGGGGCGACAAGTGGCTGATAGCTGGGTTGGCAGAGCTGCCAGCGCCAGCAAAGTTTCTTATAAGTTGAAAGTTTTAGCATCTCCGCAAAAGTTAAATGCTTCAAGTTGCAAGTCGCTGGGGTCACCGGCTCTGTAACAAATTGTTTCCTGGTCGACCCGGAAGTATCCGTACTCGACAGATTTCTGCCAGCTGTTTGACCATATCCTGGCTCTCCTCTTTCTCTGCCAGTACCCGTTCCGTGCTAGTGCCATAGCCAAGGTGCCAGCCACAATTCTGTTATGTGCGCTTATCTTATCGGTCAAGTTTTTATACCTCTGCCACTTTTACTGTCATGGCCTTTATCATGCATGTCCTTGCCCTCCGGCTGCGGCTCACTCACTGACTCCAGCTCCAGTTCCAGCTCCCGCTCCTGCTTCAGATTCAGCTTTGGCTCTGACGCTGGCTGCCTCACTAATTTCATTCCATATCGCATGGAGTTGACTTCCACTTGTGACCCTCATCGCTGTTGCTGTTGTTGTCAGCATTGCCGGGTCTAAGCTCATCGGAGCGACACAAAAGTTGGCAAAAATTGTGCAAGTTTCAATTGCCAGCTGTTCGGACTCGGACTCGAACCCGAACCTGCCTCTCTAAAAGTGTCCTTTACTTTTCTTTCCATTTTTGTATATTTATTTTTTCTTTTCTTCTTTTTTATTTTGTTAATGTGTCTTCATTCTATTGTTGTTGTTTCGTGCTGGCGTGGCCTTTGCCTTTTTTGTAATTTTCGGCCAGCAAAGTTTTTGGCAGCACTTTTGCATTACCATTCACTGGGATTTGCCACTCCAGCCCAATGCTGCGTCCATTGGTTTGAGTCTGCTTTGGATTCATTTTATTTCAATCGGCTTCCTTTGTTGCGTTGGGAATTAATTTATAAGCCGCCTCAACTTTGCTTTCAACTCACATTGCATTAAATATTTTATTTATCACCGTTTCTGAAAATTTGTGACCATAATTAAAGACTTTCCCAGGCCACAAAAACGATTCACAAAACACATTCCTCTTAAATGGTCAGTTTTTGCCGAAAAGTTTCCTTTCAGATTATCAGCATAAAATCAGTTTAAATATAATTTTAAATATTTATCGCATAACTAATCCAATTTAATACCATCAATTGCTAAATGAAATTGTACATACAATTTTTTATCATTCATGTATATAGTTCATACCACAATGATCGATATGTGGCTCAGTTGAAGTCATTCGACAAAATATGAAGAATTAATTTGTATCTCTAAACAGCGCGATTTTTGAACGACAGATATGAAAATTATATAAGTGGCGATTTATGCTCCTAGAATTCAATCAAATGAAGCGCTTATTCGTATACATATGGAAATAATATATAAAAGTACTAAAATTAAAAATAAAATATTTGATATAAACATATTTCTTACCTAATTTCTCAAGCATAGAATTTAACAATAATAATTTCCAAATTAAAATTAATATTAAAAAAAAAATAACTATCGAATTCCGAAGTTGTCGATTGTTGCAAACATCTAGAGTTTTGCAGTTCTTGGAAGTAGCATAAAAGCAAACATTATTTTTTGCCGTTGCGATGGATTTTACAATCAAGGCCTAAAGATACATTTGCCACACAATGGTGAACTTTTTCAATTTTGGTTTAAGCTCTTGCCCTATCTGGCCCAAAGCAAACATTAGTATATTCCCAAATCTCAGCTGCACATACTGTTGCGCACATTTCAACAGGGCAACCGCAACAGTCATCACAAAATAGAGGCCATTTAAGCCAGCAGTTGCTCGTTGCCGGACAAGCCAAAAAGCGATGCAATTCTTTGGCCATTTAGAAAATTGAGCAACATAACTAAAACTCAAAAACGAGATTTGTTAATTAACAATAAAACAATGCACAATGCCAAACGGGCTCCGTCCAGCAGGAGCCATTTGCTGTTCTGGCTGTTGTGGCTGTTGCTGTTGCTGTTGCTGCTGTTGCTGGTTCTGGTACTGCTGCTGCTGCTGTTGTTGCTGCTGCTGTCCATGGCGAGCATTTGCATTTAAATCGAGCCAGCAACTCACACAAATACATAAAACAGTTGCACAAAAACCAACATGGAAGCAACAATAGACAAGCCAGCCAAGCGCACAGCCACAAATGTTGCCTGCAACAAGGACAACTGCAACAACAACAGCAACAACACAGCAGCACCAGCGACGCTAACGTTCAACATTTTTGTGGTGAAATCAGAGAGAAATTTCCGTTTTTATTTCATGTCTTTTATTGTTGTTTGCTCGAATATGTTTTTACATATAAATACACACACATTGTTGCTGTTGTTGCTGTTGCTGTTGCTGCTGCTGCTGGGTGTATGTTGTTGCTGATGTCGCAGTCGTTGCTACCGCTGTTGTGGTTTTCTGTCATTCTGTTTGTCATTCTCACCATTGCTACGGCAGCTTTCTGCCCCACCTCCCTGACCCAACTCGCTGTCCCGCTCCGCTAGCTGCGACCATTTCGTTGTCCATCCTTTATTAATGGTGTCTAACCGAAAACCAGCCGCCTATCCAAAATGTCCTGTTGTGTCATTCAGCTGGCAGCATTGACATGTTGTTTGTGGTTCCAATTTCGAGCATACAACTCCAAACTTGGTAAAATACACTGTTAAATAACACTAGGCGACACAATTTTACAATCCAAACAGGCATCAAATAGTATAGAAATCTTATTAAAATTATTTCCAATTTTCTATTCCATTTTATTATCAACTTTATTTTAATTTTCAAATAGCTTACGTTTCTTCTTTAAAGTTGGGATATTCTTGTTAATTTTCGAATTATTCTCCATAACTAACTGTTTCTTATTTTTATTTTTCTTACCTCTTTCACAGTTATCGCTTCACACAAATTGCGGTAGATGCACAGATCAAAACTCCCGGCGGCAAGACATATGATGTGATTTTCGTTGGCACAGGTGAGTCGCATTTGGCATGGACAGTTGAGGGGTCCCCGGGGCCGATTGCCCTAACAGCGATTGTCGTTATGGTTCATATCACTGTCCGAAGCGCCCCGTGGACCCAATGAAAACGTGAATACCCTGTGCGTGGGCAATGGTAGGGTATATTAGAGCGGATTACACATTTGTGATTTATCAGCAAGCTGATTTCACATTTTATATGTTTTGAAAATTGTTATTCTTATCAATTCCTATAATTTGAGTCCATTTAGAATTATTAATCGTCAGATAACGTCGAAACCTGTCGAAACTAAATTTAGAATTTCAGTGAGTGAGAGTTTTATGACTTTAGTCAATCTATTAAAGGACGATAGGTTTATAGATAACTAACTCCATCCAGTTAAGTCTCGCAATTTACCAAAATAACCATTTAGACAGAATTATATATGTCTGTACTTTTCAATGAATAAATATACGACAAACTGAGACTTTAATACAAAATAATGTTGAGCGTAACCTTAAATTAAATTTTTGTTGTTGCTTTATTTAACCAGATCATGGTAAAATCATTAAGTCCGTAAATGCCGAGTCAGCGGACTCTGCGGAAAAGGTCACATCGGTGGTCATCGAGGAGATCGATGTGCTGCCCAAAAGTGAGCCCATACGCAATTTGGAAATTGTGCGCACCATGCAATACGGTAAGTGGAACTGTAGACCTATTGAATCAGACTCAATTAAAAGGAAACGTGTAACGAGCTTTCATTGTAAAACGAATTCCCCAATCCTTGATACGCAGATCAACCGAAAGACGGCAGCTACGACGATGGCAAATTAATCATTGTCACGGATAGTCAAGTGATAGCCATACAACTGCATCGATGCCACAACGACAAAATCACCAGCTGCAGGTAAGCGACACACCTGAACAATATGGGGAACAGATTGGTCAGACAGCGAATATCAGCAAGAACAATGACATTTTTATTTCATGTAACAATTTGCGTGACTTTCATGCCTCGGCTGCCAGACTGGCAGACAGTGAAAGAGAGAGAGAGAGAGTGTGAGAGAGAGCGAGAAGGAGAGATAGAGGGAATGTGAGAGAGGGGCAGATTCTCCAGCTCTTTCTCTCAACTTTAGCTCACATTGCCATTTGTCTGTCTGGGTTCTGCTGTTGCAGCTGCTGCTGCAGCACTTTATGCGCATTTATGGAGTTTTACATTTCACAATTTGCAGTATGTTTACACCATTGCCTCTTAACCCCCCCTTGCTTCTCTGCTTCTCCTTTACAGCGAATGCGTCGCATTGCAGGATCCGTATTGCGCCTGGGACAAAATTGCTGGCAAGTGTCGCTCCCATGGCGCGCCACGTTGGCTGGAGGAGAACTATTTCTACCAGAATGTGGCGACCGGTCAGCATGCGGCCTGCCCCTCAGGTGAGTTAAAGCAGCTGTAGCTGCAGCTGTCAGTGCAACAGCTTCAACTACATTGAACTATCCTTGTCCTCAGGCAAAATCAATTCAAAGGATGCCAATGTGGGTGAGCAGAAGGGCTTCCGCAATGACATGGATTTGCTGGATTCGCGTCGTCAGAGCAAAGATCAGGAAATCATAGACAATATTGATAAGAACTTTGAAGGTAAGGCACAAAATCAGGGTTTCCCCTAACATATTGTAGTTCATTTGCTTCGCATGTGCTGTTTTATATCATCTTTAACAGCTTGATTTACCCATAGCACAGAATATATACCATATATGCATATTTACCAGTCTGTTGTCATTTTTTAAATCACATTTTCATTTTATTCGCTTTTCTTTTTGCACGCCAGCTGCTTACCTGGCTGCCTGAATGCCATTTCGCCCCCAACCTCATTACGCTCCCTGCTGCCTCCTAGTTTGCATATTGCCACTTTATGCTTTTCAATTTCAATCAACATTTACCCTGCACTTTATTCTAGTTGCTTTATTATCGTCATCTTGAATGTAGCTGCACAGTAAACGTATTTTCATTTTTGTTTTTATTGCATTTTCCCCCCACTTAAATATCCTGCCTTAAACTCTTCTGCTATACAATTCTTCATAAAACGACTTTTGTATTATTGTGTATTTATTCTGTTTTTCAAAACGAGCTGTTTACATTTGGGGAGCTTATAAGATTTGACCAATGCACCAATACTTAACTATATTATATCGATAATGCATAATTTAATAAGTTTGTTTAGAGCTGATTTTCTTTCATCATCTTTTTGAATTGAGTTAGTTATCATTAATTCTAAAATTATAAAATATATATATATTTATATATATACAAGAATAATGTTGCCAGATTTAGATGCTAAATTGGTCTTAAGGCTAAACAAAAAGTAAAAATCGTATCGATTTGAGCAAGTTATGTGTGTGTGTGTGTGGGTGTACGCAAGCATGTATGTAGGCACTTATGTATACATGCACGGTTGTTTTCTAACACCAAACGCAGACCAAGCTTATTTGTCGCTGTGCTGCAAATTTAAATAAAACGAATTCCAAGTGCTCTACTCCACGATTCTCATAAGTTCAAGTAGTACATATATATATGCAGGCATATATACGCATGCACATATATTTCAGTGCATATAAATATATTTGACACTTTTTGGAAAATACATGCCTCCTTGGTGGAAATGAGGGTCAAAGAATAGGTGGGTGACGTTTCATTTCCAAGGATCTATTTGAAAATTCATTTGAGATGGTGTTTTAAAACATATAAACTTAATGAATACAAATATATATTTGAATTTTGCATATAACTCGTGAATACCTTTTATTCCGGGAAATTTATTCTTTTTAAGTTGTGGATTTCATAACCTTTAATTTAAGCCCAATATAAATATAGCTGCCATGACATAAAAAGATAAAATAACACTTTCGCATCATATATATTCATTATTATATTTTTTCTATTACACATTTTTAATTTAATATTTTGCATCATTATCATTAATTTTTAATTGAATAGATACTCATCTGTATATACTCAAATGTATTTAAAGAATTTGCTGTTGTACCTTGTATTAACTCGTTTTGTCTTCTTCTTGTTCTTCTTGTTTCATTTCATTTATTGATGTTTCAACATTTTGCCACATTTGGTTATAAAACGCGCTACTTTGGGCGTTATTCGTTGTATTTCGATGTTTGGATGTTTATTGATGTGGTTACAAAACGGATTCTATATGTACACGTAATCCTTCTTGCAAAAATGACCCTGACACACAAAAAAAAAACAACATATATATACTCGTTGTGGCTCGATGTGCTAATTCGGTGAAAACTCAAAATTGTATCGTAATATAATGAAATTGATAAATTCAATTGGTTCATATTCCGCCGATAACTATATGCATTCACTAATCGAAGGTCCCCAAATCTCTGCAGATATTATCAATGCACAATATACAGTGGAAACTCTGGTGATGGCCGTGCTGGCCGGTTCGATATTCTCGCTGTTGGTGGGCTTCTTTACGGGCTACTTCTGTGGCCGGCGTTGTCACAAGGATGAGGATGACAATCTGCCGTATCCGGATACGGAATATGAATACTTTGAGCAGCGTCAAAATGTGAACAGGTGAGTAACCAAAAAAGCAATTCTTAGCTACAGCTACAATTTGACGGTCTTTTTTTTGCATAGCTTTCCATCATCGTGCCGCATACAGCAGGAACCGAAGCTGCTGCCCCAGGTGGAGGAGGTGACGTATGCGGAACCGGTGCTGCTGCCACAGCCGCCGCCCCAAAACAAGATGCACTCGCCGAAGAATACACTGCGCAAGCCACCCATGCACCAGATGCACCAGGGTCCCAACTCGGAGACGCTCTTCCAGTTCCAACCCGACGGTTACAATACCCAGCAAACATATCGCGGACGCGACAACTTCGGCACGTTGCGCTCGCATCAAGTGATGGTGAGTCACACATCCAACGAGATGCCAGGCCCAAATTTCCAGCACATAGACTAATCCCTCTTTACTTTGCAGGGCGACAACTATAGACGCGGCGATGGCTTTTCGACCACTCGCAGCGTCAAGAAGGTGAGTTTGCCATTCGTAGTGCCTGTTGTAAGCGTTTTACTACAATTTTGATTTGATTTTTATTTTCATTGTATACTGATCTCTAATCTCTAATCGTATCCATTGAGCTCTTTTTGATGTTGTTGACATTTTGACATTTAGTATATACTTAAACGAATCCTTGTGGTGCGCTTGTATTTGATTGAACTCTCACTCAATCGTCGATTGGTGTATTTCTTAGACTCACTTTTCAACTTGTTGTGCGTGTCTCCATCTCTCTGTATCTGTCTGTGTGCATCTGTGTGTGTGTGTGTAACATATGTGTGCCTATCTACTTATCTATATGTATCTACGTATCTGTGTACTTTAGAACTTTAATCATGCTCACTCTTTGGATTAAGAGACTCACAACACATCAGCTGCCATTTTGCAGTCACTCTGTAAATTTTATTTTTATTTTCAATTCTTGCATTGCATTTCAATAACTCACATACTAGCTGCATGTTCTTCAAGTATTTTATATGTCGATTTATTCTGTTTTATTTGGCTTGGTTAAATAATATTGATTTTCAATTATTTTCCTCCCATGCTTCATTTTACTAATATACATTCATTATACTCAAATATCAAATATTCAAAATATAATCGTGTGCGAAATATATTTAAAACATATTAACAAATTTAAATTACTTAAACAAAATTTAGTACGTTACTTAAACCAATAATTTGTGTTCAACTTTTAATTTAAATGTTAAAGACAAGTTTATAAGTTTTTAAAAATTCATACAAAAACTAAATACTTTCTTTAAGTTTTGATGATTTATATATTTGAATTAAACGATAAAACTTTAAGTTTCTATAATTTAGTCCCTTTTTCTTACGGTTTAATTTTGCCTTGCCTGGTCTATTTGATCAATACTAATTTAAACTTAATTCTTAAGTGTCTCAGTCATTCGCAAGCATAAGACATTCGTATATGCAACACAATCATCTAGCCAATATATATAATTATCCATAAATATATGTATTTGTATCTAACCTGGTTCAAGGCCATCGTCCATTTGCATGTCTATGAATATATGATAATTCTCTCCATATATATACATGTATATAAATCATGTACATTGATCCATAATTCTGATTCTGAAATTAATTACATTTGTCTGGGGTTTGTTTATTGTAAGTTTTTGTTCGCTGACGTTTTAGAAATACACCAATCTTTCGAAATGGGCGATTGCGAATCTTTGCAGGCGTCTCTCTAAGCATTTTGTATAGTTGAATCTTTGCAATTTCCGCTCTAAGACATCTCTACTCTTACTAACCTTTATTGCTGAACTTCTTTTCACATACACACATACATACACCGAACACTTACACTATCGTGATGATTGCCGATCAACTGTCAAATGTGGACAACACCGAGCAACCGAAATACCAAAACTCTATCTATCTTTTCTTCTTCTTCCCTTTTTCATTAGGTTTACCTTTGAGACGGGAGTGGGGCGGCTGAAACCAGTCAGGGACTAATTACCCAAAATATGGTAAATACTCACGCATAACTAAAGCAAATTTAGTTAATTTGTTTTCATTATTTTCATTTTGTTTGTTTATTTTTTTGTTACAATTTATTATTTGATTTTTTTGATTTGTTTATTTACTGATACGGCTGACAAAATTTGCTCAATAGCTGCAGTGCGGATACCCTCGATTGCGAGATCAACTGAAATTCGAAACTCAAAAGTAATTTTGCCAAGAACATGTTGATCCAAATTTTTTGAATGATATTCTCTGCAGTTCGGTTTGATCACCTTTAAATCTTCTCTTACTATTATACATACACCCAGCACAGTTTGATCCAAGTTTCATTTATCTCACGAGTAAACTGTAAATTACGTTATGGAATGCCATTTTTGATTTTGTGTACTTACCAAAGAACAGAACGTGAACCATTATGCCGAAATTATACTCAACTAATCTCAGACAAAAATTCTTGATCAGTCGAAATACATCGTCCAGTCTGTCAGCCAGCCCGCGCCCAACTCGACGATTCATTGCCATTTGCCAGCGGAAGGGTTGCAATTTTTGTGTAATCGCTTATTGCACATCGATTCTTTTTCGATTATCGATTTATTGTGTGAGTGAGTCTCTGCGTAAATGAGCTGTGTGTGCCTGCATCTCTTTGTAAACCCAATCCTCATACACACTGCATAGGTTGGCAACTCTTGAACTCTTCTTCTGCATGGGCGTCCAGCACTTTGCGTATTAGTGATACACACCCCTTGATCCAAACGAAAAACCCATTAGCCAAAGAATGTGTGTGCATTTGAACCTAGATACTTACAAATATCCACAATATGATTATGATAAATGTACTTGTAATAATTCTAATATACTACCTAATACTACTACCCACAAAGAAACGTAATACTCATTTGTAATGCTATTCAATTTTCAGTTTATTGCTTGCTAATTACAATTTCATAAGAACGTGCTTAGGCTCTTCTTCAAATAAGACACTTAAATAAATAATACTTAAAGTTAAAGATCTGAATTTCTAAATTTATAGAATGTTTATCATTTAAGGCAATAATTTCAAATGCCGCCCACGCTAATACAGAGCTGGGCTGAGCCGATAAAAGAACTGAATATTGGACCTGAAATGCTCGATCCAAGTAGTTTGATTCCGTTCTTAAAAGCTGTTACTTTTGTTTTTTTTTTGTTAACCCAATCAGAGCCAAATTTAATTGAAAGACATTTTTTTTAGTTTTAAAGAATTTGATATTTCACTAAATATACAAGTACAGTAAAGTCTTTGCAGTTTTCGTTTATAAACAATAGAATTTAAAAGAAAAGAAAAGAAAATATAAAAAAATTATATCACCAATCCTAGGCTGTAAACAACACAAACACACGAAACAGAAGTCTTGGTCGAGCAAGAAGACAGCCGCCCCGTCATGGTATTGGTAAGTTTTTCTGTTCCATTCATTGATTTGAGTCTTTAGTTGATATTTGTTAATTGTAAAAGACACATACAAACACGCATATACACACAAAACCAATCCAATTTATTAAAATTTCAATTGAACTGATACCCCACGTTCTCAAAGTCTCTCTGTGTCTCTTTCTCTCTTTGTCTCTCTCTCTCTCTCTATGTGTTTGCCCTCTTTCTCTATGTATTTGATATTTATTCGATCAAAGTAAACCAAATCGTGTTTATTTTTAGTTGGTATACAAATTGGAATACATTACTTTGAGAATATATTATATATTTATTTAAAAATAGTTTTATTTGTTGGGACACATTTTATTAAATTTTTCAATTGACTCGAGTGTTTAGAAATTTATAAAGTTTAAAATCAAACTTGATCAAAAATAAAATGTTTATTTTTATCTTTTTGTCTTTTAATTCATAATATACTAAATATTCCGACATAATTTTGTATTCCACAATCTTTTCACAATTCCAAATAAGAAAATAAACTTAAAAGAAATAATTCCATCTAAAAATTAATTTTGAAACCTAAAATAAATACATTTTTATTAATTTCCTTTTTAATATTTATTTACTTATATATTTATTTTGTATTTGATATGTGTGTGTATGTGCGTGTCTGTATATTTATGCATGTTGCAACGGACTCAATGTTGTGTAAAACTTATTTAAAATAGATTTGAAAACAGAAAAACAAACGAATGCAGTATACATAGTAATATTAAATATGTATGTATGGATTTATGTATACGTATTAGATGTGAATCCAGCTCTATTTGTGTTGTTGCAACATGTATTTGAGTACGTGCGTGTGCGCGTGCGTGTGTGCGTGTGTGTCATGTGTGTCGTGTCTTTGCATAACTTTGCATAAGTGCTCTCAACACCTGGCAACTGAACTCAATTGACCCGCTGTTTGTGTTATTCCGTTTCGATATTCCAGTAACTCAGCACCGTTCAAATAGCCCACAGCAGCAACAGCAGCAGCAACAACAACAACAGCAGCCGCACTCCAGCTCCGGCTCATCGCCCGTAATGTCGAACAGCAGTTCAAGTCCAGCTCCGCCATCAAGCAGTCCCAGTCCGCAAGAGAGCCCCAAGAACTGCAGCTACATTTACCGTGATTGATTGATATGTAACACCAAATCGATGCCACTCATCCAGGCGTTGCCCACGCCCACGCCTACGCCCACGCCTACACAACCAATGCACCAAGCACAAGAGCAGCAGCAACCGCACGAGCAAGTGCTGGCCAACAGCAAGCAGCTAGCCAAGTCTATGCCCGTAACGCCCATACAGCCGCAGTCACCCACAGATCCGCAGACCGCCCATTTCATGCTCATGCCGCGCTCGCCCTCGTACGAGCTGTACGAGGCGCGACCCGCACTCTTTCGGCATGCCCACTCCGATGCCACATTCCAAATGCAACACTACGACGACGACGAAGACGACAATGATGACTTGGACGACGCCGATGTAGACACATCATCATTGGCCATGATTACGCCGCCGCCGCCCTACGACACACCGCAGCTGGCAGTAGCTGCTGCGGGTGCCGCCTCCAACTCCAACCATGCGCCACCGTTGCCGCCGCCGCGTAGATTTCGTTTCGGCAATCGCGAGCTGTTCAGCATGAGTCCCGGCACGCCCAAGTCCAATGCCATAACGCCCACAAAGCTGAGCGCCGCTGCTGCCGCAATGTTCGCGACGCCGC
The DNA here is from genome assembly GCF_003285875.2 of Drosophila novamexicana. Classification (NCBI taxonomy): domain Eukaryota; kingdom Metazoa; phylum Arthropoda; class Insecta; order Diptera; family Drosophilidae; genus Drosophila; species Drosophila novamexicana. The sequence continues at coordinate 5,895,367 of NW_020824787.1, forward strand.
AAATGGCCCAGCTGAACCGAAAGTGGGCGCATCTGCAGCGCAAGCGTCGGCGGCGCAACAGCAGCAACGGCGACTCCAAGGAGTTAGATAAGCTCGTCCTGCAGTCCGTCGATTGGGATGAGAATGAAATGTATTAGCGGCTGACCCTTTAATCGATTCACATTTGCCAGTCCAACCCCTAAACTCCTAACTGCACTTGTAGCAATCTTAACATATTTATATATATAAAGATATATATATACCTGCCTATATAGCTCACAAATCGTATCGGTAGTATGTGAAATTTGTATTTTCTGTAAATTAAATTAGCCTGCGATAAACACTTACACACTATACATTGGCAGGCCCCACACACAGTCACGTAGAATGTTTGGAGTTTATATATACTTATATAATTTTTGCCAATTTTAGATGCGACTTTACATAAATATTACAAAGTGCAGAGGCATTCATATATTGAAAATAGTGAACTCAATCGATCAAAGTGTAAAAGCAGTTATATAGATGAGGGTTGTCTTGAAAATCTTAGGGTATTGGAATACAAAGAAACGATATTATAAACCTTTTAATAATATATTTATATTGTATTTGAATTACAAATAAATACATCAAATATTCAGTTTGAACTCTTTGCAACAAACAAAATTGTTAAACATTAAAACGATTTATTTTATTTCCTCATGTAATTAAGACCAATAATTGTGTTTCCCTAAAGATAAAGTTATTGTTCTTGACTTATATTTCCAAAAACTATATATTTGCCTTCAATCATAAATTAGATATACCATAAATTGTTGAATGGAATTTCATGAAGGCTTTTAAGGACAACCCTCGGGGCAAATAAAATGAAATAGCTTACTTATTGAACTGGGCTGACTTAGCTAAGATTTCTCCAAATGGCTTGTTGGCATAAGATACAGTGACAATTACAATTTCTTTCTGTTTGCTAACGCATATGTATGAATCTAAGGACATACTTATAGCATAGTGGGTATAAACGTTTACACCCAACTAAACTTAGTCGCAATAAAGTGAATAGTTTGCATTTTTGAAATTATTAAAGATTTATGATATATCTACACAAGCAGCAGCAACAAAATAAAAAAAAACAATGAGAATTATACACAAGATTTATAAATAGTTATATACATAATAAATATACACACATATACTGAGAGCTGCTAATTATACGATTATTCATAAGTGTGAGTAGGCATCAACAGAACTTTGTTGTGAACAAAAACTCAAGAACTATGAAGAGAAGTAAAATTATTGTTAATTAATACACCCACACACACACACACTGACAAATGGCAGATGGCATATATTGCATGAAAAATACTCGTAAATTAGTAAACATGTAAATTTGTAGTAACGAGCAAAGTTAGGGATTTCCAATGCAATTTGTAAATAATATTAAAGACAAGAGAAGTTGTGTATTTAACAAAAAAATCACCCACATTATATATAACAAAATATTATACATTACATACAATTTTTTGCATTTAAAACAACAACAAACAAACTGAAAAAAAAAATAGTAAAAATATACAAAAAACAAAAGTTAAAAAAATACAATAAAAAAAAAAAAACAAAACAAATTAAAACAAAAAAACGAAACGCTTATTACTGATTTATAAATAAGTAAAATACCAAAATAGTAAGAAAAGAGAGAAAATAAAAACAAATTAGTTTTTACTATATAAGGTATACTCGTAATGAACACAACAAACTTAGTACATACTTACACAAATGCATACATACAAATATTTAATCAAAAATGTTGCTCCTGTTTTGCTTGGTCATGTTTGTTTATCGATACCCGATTACGATTACGATTACGATAACGATTACAATCTATGTACATAGAAACTGAATTGTGCATTTTACTTTACATATGATAAGCTTTAAAGGAACTGCCAACAGCTTACATTTCATTACATACTACGGAACGTTGCTTTTAACTCTATTCAACCTACATATAAGCCTAACAGTAGACTTTCTAAACACTCGATACCTACTATTTAATAGCGAACCGAATACCTAGACAGAGAAATGGGTCACTTCTGCTTTGAAACCTTCTTTGTTTGTCCCACACATATTCGAACTGTGTAATAGATGAACCACGGTCAATTTGATTTGCAGCCTTATGCTTTTACGTGTACTTCACTCCTTCAATTGCATACAAGTACAATAATGCTTATAACCAATTGATATACTATATAAACATTTGTATAAAATGTATAGCATTATACGCAATACCATTATTGAAATGTATAACTGTACATATGTGCGATATGTGCCATAAATAGAAAAGGAGTACGAGTAGACGCGATTAATATCAAATTTACTAGCGAGCATTCATAAACATGGATGTTTTTGTGTTCTCTTTACTTGCTTTGGATTTGTTTTCAAATATCAGAAAAAATTCAGTTAATTTTGAGTATACAGCACGAATTTTGTTCAATTCAAGCCCAATTACCACAAAAGCAATCTTGAGCAAAAATGAGAAATGTCTTGTTTCACAGTGAGGAAATTCTTTAGTGTATAAAAAAATTAGTAATCTTTTTAATGGACTCATAGCTTAACCAATTCCCAGAGATATCAGTGAATTTCATTATATTTCGTTTTTGTTCAACATAAACATACAATTTCCAATAAAGTGATCGATCAAAAGATAGTGAAAAGCATAACGTAACATTAGCTATAGAGACTTACGAGTATAATAAATAGAATATACAATCGAAATTTTTGCAAATATTCAAGAGTAGGGCGTTGCTAAGGGAAACACATTTCTCTTTCATAGGATAAGCCAATTAAATGAGAAAACATATTTTGTATAAAGCTTAAAGAAAACGAATTCAACAAAATAACTTTACGTTCTGTATTGCATATAAGAAAACGAAATGAAAGCGTAGTAATATCTAAATCAAAGCAAATGTATAAAGAATGGAAAAACAAAAACCCAAGTTATCCTAGAATAAACAGTAAAATATGCATGTAATTCTGAAAGAAATGAACACATATTTTGTTTTCTTATAAACAATTAGCTGTATTTATTTATTTGGCGCAATTGATGCACTAAAACTAATTGCATTTAAATAGCCAAAGACACATATTAAGTTATTAATATTACTTGACTGCATTTATAATTTGAATAAGTTTCAGCATATTACTTTGTTAGTGTACATACAACAATTTATAAATTAAATTTTTATATGACTTGATTATAATTATTTGATAACAATAAAAAATTATACAAAAATGCATGTACATAATTACCATTTAGTTCAATTTTTCACTTTGGTTTAAAACAATTGTAGGTTTTATGTTTGGTTTGAATCAATATATCAAATCAAGTGTCGAATACATCAAAAGCAATACAAACACGTAACATACTAAATAAGTATAAAGAGAAATTACAAACTAAATTACAATTGACACATACTTAGCATACAACAGCAACTAAAACTACAAGAGCAACAACAAAGAAAAAGTGAAGGAACAAGAGTATAGAATTGGAGGAAACGTAGAATATAATTAACTAGCGGACTCTACTAAAATCTAGAACTACATTTATAGCATTGCATACGAGTAAATACTACATACAAGTACATATACTTATAAATTAAATCAGATCATTAACTTTTATACACTTTACATTTACATACCATACGAAATAGATATACTTGATATATTATGGCAAGTATTGCAATTTAGATTCAAGCTACAATTAAAAAGGTTTTACAGAGTATGCCTGCAGAACAGCAAGAATGAGAAGAAGAACGAACAGCAACAAAAATTATTAATTATACACTCATAGGTGATGCATATAACTACCTATAAGTACATGCATACACACTTACAATTAACAAATACTTTAGCAGACAAATTGTCTGGAAATGCTTTTAAAAAAGAAAAAAAAAAAGAAAAGAAAAACCAAATACAAATTCGAGGATAACAAGTATTTTACTAGTGACAAATATTAATTTCTGAAACCTTTCTGCATATGCAAAACTTGTGAGACAAATGCCATGAAGTACTAATCATTAACATAAAGATAAACGTTACCAAAAAACAAAAAATCGGAAGTTGAAATGAAAAACAAACACAACTCAGCAATTTTTAGGAACGCAGCAAACGATAATTATAATATTTAATAATAATGATTGATGATGATAACGATGATTATGCATACTTTAATGATAAGCATAAGCTAAATGACAAGATTTTTAACTTTCTCCAGATAAGATAAAAATGATAATTTGCTATGTATGTACGAAAGATTTGTAGCGAGCATATATTGCAATTTGGCAACATCAACAAATACTATAAAGGTCGGCATTAACAAATTAGTGAGCAATGATGAATGAAGAATATTATTAAAACCAATCACACACACAAACACACAAAATCAAGTTTTCATTTATCAATAAAACGATATATATTCAAGTGCTTCTTACATAAAATAACACATATAAAAAAATATATGTATTTGTATATATATGTATTTATATATGCATATGTATATATATAAATATATATATATATAAAGGATAACTTATAGTATATTATTAAAAGGCATTACATAATGATAAACATAACGAAATCATGCAAGAATTAACTACTAATTAGGCTTAAGCATTAAATTTACTATATTATTTATGAGCATGAAAGCGAACTATTGTAGATTGAAATGCCTAATCGTTTTAAAATAGAGTTTACCGAACTGGAGCTGCAATTGAGTTGAGATGGGATATGGGATTCTGCTTCCCAGAGTTGAGATGGGATATGCTTCCCATTCCCGTTCCTGTTCCGGTTCAGCTTCCGGTTCCAGTTCGGTTTTTGCTGCTGGTCTACGTGTCTGCGTGTAGATGCGACACGAAGCGTTTGGTTTTTTAATTTGTAAGTAGCCTGCTATTAACTTGCAACGTAATCGATGCATTTTACTTAAACACTTGCGAGAAATCAATTTATATAATTATGTTAAGATTTTATAACGCAACAAATCTAAAGTATATAAATACACACCATATACATGCATATATGAGACTTTGTAAATACTTGACAAACAATACATTGAAAATGATCAAATAAATAACCTTTCATTCGAAGAAAAACACAACACAAAATCGATTTTCTCTATATATTTTGGCCAAAACACACACAAACACCCACACAATCCCAAAGTAAATAAACAAACACGCACACACACACACGCCAACAGTTCCACAGTTCCATTGCAATTGTAAAGTTGTAAGATCTGAGGCATTATGAAAAATTAAAGTACGTTATGCATTCTTTGGCGTTTACAAATATGTAAGATACATTTAAATTTGAAATTGAATTTGAATTTAAATTGAAATTGTTGAATATGTAGCGCAAACCAAAAAATAAAAAACGAAAATAAAACAAAAAAGAAATGAGTAAGCTATAATGCATACGAGTATAAATAGTATACATGAATACATATTTAATCAAATAAATTACGAAACGTAGATTGACTCACAGAACGGTACTTCCAAGCAACTATAGAGCTACACACAACAAACTCATGATTACTTTCTCAAGACCCTCTTTTTGCGTTGTATTTACATAACCAACTGCTACAGACTAATATATATAAATATGTATCGCATAGAAGGTTTGTTAAGGAAGGCCACTTATATTGTCAGCATGAAGATGGCTTTCCAATGGGCTCACAATTTGCGAATCGAGAATCGAGTACAATTGTAATACTGATATTTAATTTGTCCAAGTTTTTACAATTGGAAAACCACTAAAGTTTTCATTTTGATCACATCGAGCCCGCCAAAAATATTGAGCAGCACTCTTCTTAGTTCAACCAAACGCTTCAGAAGATATATCAAAAAGAAAACAAATACTTTTCAGAACAATTTCTAAAAAATTATTAAATAAAATATAAATAAAAAACAAACGTTAGTAAAAGACTGAGCTACAAATAAAAAAAAAATAAATAAATAAAACATTTATTAATACGAGGTATATTTGAAAAATGCAAACGGCTAATTCTCAGTTTTGAAAAAATTTCACGATCCCAGTTTCGTTATTTTAATATAATTTAGTTCGATATATTTATATATATATATATATATATATATATATATATCAATCTCTATTGTAAGAAGCTAATGTAATTATTTGTTAAAATTCAATTATTTGTTGAGAAGTTCCTAAACGTATGGCATTTAAGTGTTGAGTCAGCAAAATGAATATTTATCACTTTTGTAGATCTATCCAATTACAAAACAATGGAACTTCAGCATTTGTTTATTGACGATTTCTTTAAACGATTTAAACTGTAATGAATTATATTTATATATGTATATGTATATCAAAATATTTACGCACAAGTTTCGTCATTTAAAACACTGAAACTCAGTGAAAGAAAATGCATTTAAGGTTTAGAAAATGGCGAAGATAAATCAAGAAAATTTTGTATCCTTATATACGTAATGCAGTTGAAATTTGAAAAATTTGAATTCAATTTTATTTGATTGGATATTATTTGGATGACTTCATTTCAGCTACCGTCTGCGCGCCCGTAAGGCATATACAAGATCTATAAAGCAAATACCTAAATACATACAAAACATTTATATATATACACACAAACAGATATATACATACATACTACATAAAATTGCTTTTAGCTTTCCTAGTCCTCTGATTTAAATACATACTCGTACATATGTATATATGTACGCTTGCCTACATAAATACATCCATACATATTTGAAGAAGAGTAATTCTTCAAGTTTAATCTCAAACCTAATGCAATCTGACCCAAACTAACAAATGTCAAGAAGAAAGAGATTTGATGAAATAATCAAATCGGCATGAATATAAAAGAGGATGGGTATCAGAACGAATGTCCGACTTCAACGAGGTACGATTAAAAATAATTGAAACATTTACAATTAATTGAAAAAGAAAGAAAACGAGAACAGCGCATTCAAGTGTTAAATTCAAAAGCAACACAACCCAATTTAACAAAAATATTATTACAAATTATTATATTGTACTATTATAACTGAAATATTTAGATGAAATGACGATTCTTAATTATAAAATATTATTATAGAAACATACTGAAACAACAAAATGAAAAATGAACCGAAAACGATTATTAAATGAAAATATAGAGAATATTATATTATGAAACCAAAAACGATTTCGTCAATTATTTGCATGCCCTTCGCTGAATGTTTTTGAACTATACTCTTTGACAGAACAGATTCTTCGATACATGATATATCTCACATTTGCGTAAGTATTGAAATGAAGTACAGCTAGCGCAGTGCATAGAATTTGTTTTCAAGTTATACTAAAAGATATAATGTATCTCAGGTAAAACATCAGCATAATGTGTTTGATTGGATTATATAGTTAAATCAAAGTAAACCTAATTTGATCCCATTTACATGCTTATAGTAAATAATGAAATTGCCATTGTTCTAATAGTCTTCAATGAATTAAAAACATTTGTATAGATGAGCACCAGAAAGTGGCAATCGCATAGTTACTGCCGATAACCCCACATCAACTGTAGCCGCCTTAGACGCACTGTTTCAAGATAGGCCCAACGACGCCAATGGACACCGGACAACGGACAACGGACAACGGACAGCGGACAGCGGACCGGCGAATCTGGCGCACTGCCGCAACAAAACTGTCATCGAGACAAGATTAAAACTGGCGACATCGAGAACAAGAACTAGAACTACTTAGAGCTACTATTCCTCTATTTGTATCTCTCTATACATGTGTGTATGTGTGTGTGTCTGTGTGTGTATTGATGAGTCGCGTAACTCGCGATTAAGTTTGAACTTTTGATTTCCTAGTCTCTGCCATTATTCCAAAATCAGTTTTAATTTAGACACCAGGCAGTCCACAACATGCAGCTGCCTACTGGGAAAAGCTGCCTCCTCTGGCAGCTGCTGCTGCTGCTAGTGTTGGGCGTGTGCCATGCCCAGTTTGATGAGGTGCATGAGGATAGCGAGAGGGCGGCTTGGCTGGCTGGCGTCTTTACGCCACAGCACTTAAAGGCCGCTCCATGGCAGGCGCCTGCTGTTAACACGCCCCCGCCACCGCCCAGCGGCGGTCTGCATGTGCCAGGCGTTGGTGAGCTGTTCGGCCTGCGCGGCTACAAAGTGATTAAGAACCGGCCCATAGATGCGTATCTGGGCGTACGCTACGCTCAAGTAAACGGTGGTCTGGGACGGTTCCAGCCGGCCAGAGCGGTGCCTTTCCAGGCGCGCATCAATGCAACCCAATCAAGGGCCAATTGTGCCCAGTTTCCGGAGGTGCAGCGCTTGCAGGTGGCGGAAGCGCGCGGCGAGGACGTAGACGATTGCCTTACTCTTAATATTTACGCGCCCGCCGGAGCTCACGACCTGCCCGTCCTGGTCTTTGTACATGGCGAGATGCTGTTCGACGGTGGCGCCGAGGAGGGTCAGCCCGACTATGTGCTGGAACACGATGTGGTTCTTGTCTCCATAAACTATCGCCTGGCGCCTTTCGGTTTTCTTAGTGCCCTCAGCGATGAACTGCCCGGAAATGTAGCCTTGTCGGACCTGCAGCAGGCACTCGAATGGGTGCAACGCAACGTCCGATATTTTGGAGGTACCCCAAGCCAGGTTACGCTGGTCGGACAAGCAGGCGGCGCCACGCTGGCCCATGCGCTTAGCCTGAGCCCACAGACGCAGCATCTATTCCAGCAGCTCATCCTGCAGTCAGGCACTGCCTTGAACCCCTACTTGATCGATGAAAGGCCGCTCGAGACTCTGGACACCTTTGCCCAGCTGGCCCGCTGCCCCAGCGCCGGCCGCAATCTAGGACCGCTATACGAATGCCTGCGACGACTGCGCACCTCCCAGCTGGTGAGTATCTTTGAGCAGCTGCTCCAACAAAATGAGCCGCGCGGTCTTAGCGCCCTGGGCGGCTTCAAGCTGGTGGTGGGCGATCGCCTAGGCTATCTGCCGGAGCATCCAGCTGCTCTGATCGCCAGCAACAGTATCAACAACAAGACAAAACCCTTAATTGTCGGTGCCACCAAGGACGCAAGCGCCTTTATTTTGTCACGTGAGTAGTTTAGTTTATGTTTAAGCGCTTCGGGATATAAAAAGGATATTTTCAGCGGCATTTTAAATTTTCAAAAAATGCTTTTGATGGTGAAATGTTTTTTTCTATGAACCGATGCAAAATTTTTACAAATTTGTTCTAATTAAAATTAATGTAAAATCTAACAAAAAATTTTGTCTCAACAGGATTCTACGACCAGATACAAGGTTTGCAGTCCCATAACGTCAGTGATTACATAAAGGTAGTGCTGCGGCATACAGCACCACCTCAGGACCACAAAATATGGCATGATTGGGCAATTCGGGAGATTTTTACGCCAGAACAGGTGCGGTTTGTCAATGCTCGCAGCGTCACCCAGGGATTGCTAGAACTCAGCAATCTTATATTGTATCGAGCGCCAGTTATTTATTCGATTCGCTTGTCCCACAAGAAGAGCCCCGCATATCTGTACACCTTTGACTACCGCGGTGAGCATCATCGCTTTGGGCATCTGAACAGTCCCCTGCCCTTCGGAGTGGACGCCTCGCTCAGTGATGACAGTGTTTATTTGTTCCCCTATCCGGAAGAGGCTAGAAATTTGAATCCCGAGGATAAGTCTCTGGCCCGTGCCCTGGTTGCAATGTGGGTTAACTTTGCACACAGCGGCATACCAAATCAAAATTCAAACGTGTGGCCAAAGGCGACTTCAGAGTATGGTCCTTTTCTACGTTTTACCAATTCAAGACAAAGCATTTTGGAGCTGGACCAGCACTTTGGCGAAGGCATCAACGTGCCTAATTTGTACGCCCAATATTTTAATACCACCAATACTACTTCAGGCGCCTCAGCAACGACTACGACTACGACGACGACAACAACAAGGCGGCCGTATTTGAATTTCCCAGGGCAAGGTTATAGACAACCACAGCAGCCAGAGTACAGGCGACCCCCAGTCTATAATGATTATTATGCTAGGGATCAGGAACTGCGCAGGCAACGACTATTGCAAGAACAGCAAGAACGAGACCTAAAGCTTCGTGAGCAACAGGAACAGGAACAACAACAGCACGAGGAACTGATGCGTGAGGAAGAGGAACGTAAACGTGAACAACAACAACGAGAAGCGGAAATGCAACGAGAGCCACAGCAGCGAGAACAGCTTGAGCGCGATCAAAGGCAACGAGCGCAGCAACGTCGCGAGGATGAAGCAAGACAGCTGTTGGAGCAGCGCGAACAGGAAGAACGAGATCAGATGGTGCGTGAGCAAGAAATGAGGCAACTACAGGAACGAGAGCAGCAGCAACTCGAGCAACAAAAGCGAGAACAACAAGAGCGAGACCAACGATTACATGAAATGCCAGAGCCAACAGAACAGCAACTTCAGCAGCAAGAGCGAGAGCATGATCAGCGATCACAGGAGGAGCTTGAGCAAGAGTCAAGAGAGCAACGAGAACGAGAACAGCAGCAACGAGAACAGCTAGAACGAGAACACCAAGACCAAGGACAGCCAGATCTAAGCGACTATCCCACCTATAATGATTATGTCAAAGCTTACACGCAATGGGCACAAGGGCAGACTTTTGCAGGTACCGAGCAGGACGCATCAGCTGAAAATCCACTCGCAAATGATCCCTATGCACAGCCAAACGAAAATCCACAACGACTTAAGCTTATGCGCAGACATCAACGTCTAAGGTTTTAGAAATTATCAACAATACTTAATAGTCTACCGCAATATTGGACCTAGTGTAATTTCTTTAATAAACATTTTTCTCTTTTTCAAATTTATAAATTCGAACGTTGATAGAAACAACAACCTTGATGAAAGTGGAGGTAAAAAATTTGGCGGGTGACGTTTCACCCTTAAATTCATTTCCAAGGATCTATATGACAAATCATTTGAGACGTGTTTCGCACTTTTTACCAAACCAAAGCTTCCTCGAAGAAAAATGCGGAATAATGATTTTTTGGGCTAAGCTTTAAGTCTTAAGTCCGATTTGCATCAAACTTTTTTTCAAAGCTCTACATAAGAACTTAATAAATATGTGTTTCAGGGATTTGGAAAAGTTCGCCCTCAACAGTGGTTGGTATATTGGCGGAGAGCGGTTGTATGAAAGGTTTTTGTTTACCGTCCGATCGATTTAAAACTCATTTTCAAAGATCTTTGAGAGATTTTTTATACCCTGAACCCATTAAAAATGAGTATAAGGGTATATTGTATTTATGCAAATTCCAAATGTATGTAACAGGCAGAAGGAAGCAGCTCCGACCCCATAAAGTATATGTATTCTTGATCAGCATCAATAGCCGAGTCGATCTAGCCATGCCCGTCTGTCTGTCCGTCCGTCCGTCCGTATGTATGAACGCAAGGATCGCAGAACCTAAAAGAGCTAGAGACTTGAAATTTTAGATGTAGATGCTCCTAGTTCCCGCGCAGATCGAGTTTGTTTCCGATAATCGATAACTTACTCCGTTTCCAAGCAATCGATATCGATATCCTGTTTTTTGGGCAATTTTGGTAAATAATAAGAGCTAGAGTCACCAAACTTGACATATAGCTTCTAAAATAGAATATATATATGCATTTGATGTTGGAAGAAGAGAAGGGCTTGGGTATGCAAAGTAAGTATATTGATTTAGATAAAGCTACCTATTTATATGGCTTGAATAAATCCAGTGGAGAGAGCTCGATTGGGACAGTACTTCGTTTAGCATAATTTAATGATAATCACTTGAGATACTCCAAAAAAGGTGGACTTGGCAAGCGAAACGTTTTTTGGGCAACAACTTTTTTTTAATGAATGCCATATGATAGTAGGGATCCGTACGCATTCAAAAAGGTATAACATTTTAAAATGAGATTATATTAGCCCGAGATTTTCAAAAAAATCGTCAAACAAGTTGAGATATTCGAACCTACCCCGATTTTGGAAAAAACGTGATGTAACCCCTTGCTTTTTGGTCGATTTGGGTCAAAATTTAGATTTTTATTTTTCTGATTCCAATCGATAGAACTGATCCTTACAAATCAAAAATAGTATAAAATTCCAAAATCTGAGATTATTTGGCCGAGATAGTCTAAAAAAATGATCAAAAAGGTTGATTTTACAAACGAAATGTTTTTTGGTCAACAACTCATTTCAACCCATCAATTTTTAATTTGTTTGAATGCCGTATGATATGATAGTAGGGATTCGTACGAATTCAAAAAGGTATAACATTTCAAAAACAGGATATATTTACCCGAGAGTTCAAAAAAAAATCGTCAAAAAAGTTTGTTTTTTTTTAACTTATATATGTTTATTGTATTGAATCAAAAAATAGCATACATTTTTATTACAAAACCGTTAACTTAGGTGGTATTTCGCCAATCCTGGTTGGCTCCTCAGGCTTTATCGTGGATAAACGTCAAAGCCGTCATCTTTTAGTAAGGCTGCACCGTCACGTAGGTAGTAGGTGGGCTCTGGGGCTTCTCCTGTGTCGTGGTTGGAGGAGAAAGGATCTTTTCTTGAGCCTTCTGACTACACACCTCTCAGCGAGGTCTCTTGTATGGGTTGGCGAATGCTTCGACTCTGAGATTACTTGGCCGAGATAGTCTAAAAAAATAAACAAAAAAGGTTGATTATACCAACGAAACGTTTTTTGGTCAACAACTTTTTCCAACCCATCATACCCCGGGTAATAGCTCTCGGGTAATAGCTCCACGCGGAGATATGACGTTCCAAAACGACATAGCTCCGCGCGCAGATATGACGTTCCAAAACGACATAACTCCGCGCGAAGATATGACGTTCCAAAACGACATAACTCCAGGCGGGAGATATGACGTTCCAAAACGACATAACTTCAAGCGGGAGATATGACGTTCCAAAACGACATAACTCCGCGCCGAGATATTCGAACCTACCCCGATTTTGGAAAAAAACGTGATGTAACCCCTTGCTTTTTGGTCGATTTGGGTCAAAATTTAGATTTTTATTTTTCTGATGCCAATCGATAGAACTGATCCTTACAAATCAAAAATAGTATAAAATTCCAAAATCTGAGATTATTTGGCCGAGATAGTCTAAAAAAATGATCAAAAAGGTTGATTTTACAAACGAAATGTTTTTTGGTCAACAACTCATTTCAACCCATCAATTTTAAATTTGTTTGAATGCCGTATGATATGATAGTAGGGATTCGTACGAATTCAAAAAGGTATAACATTTCAAAAACAGGATATATTTACCCGAGAGTTCAAAAAAAAATCGTCAAAAAAGTTTGTTTTTTTTTAACTTATATATGTTTATTGTATTGAATCAAAAAATAGCATACATTTTTATTACAAAACCGTTAACTTAGGTGGTATCTCGCCAATCCTGGTTGGCTCCTCAAGCTTTATCGTGGACAAACGTCAAAGCCCTCATCTTTGAGTAAGGCAGCACCGTCACGTAGGTAGTAGGTGGGCTGTGGGGCTTCTCCTGTGTCGTGGTTGGAGGAGGTCTCTAAAGGATCTTTTCTTGAGTCTTCTGACACCTCTCAGCGAGGTCTCTTGTATGGGTTGGCGAATGCTTCGACTCTGAGATTACTTGGCCGAGATAGTCTAAAAAAAGAACAAAAAAGGTTGATTATACCAACGAAACGTTTTTTGATCAACAACTTTTTCCAACCCATCATACCCCGGGTAATAGCTCTCGGGTAATAGCTCCGCGCGGAGATATGACGTTCCAAAACGACATAACTCCGCGCGGAGATGTGACTTTCCAAAAAGACATAACTCCGCGCGGAGATGTGAATTTCCAAAACGACATAACTCCGTGCGGAGATGTGACGTTCCAAAACGACATAACTCCGCGCGGAGATATGACGTTCCAAATCGACATAACTCCGCGCGGAGATATGCCCTTTCGTCGGTGCGAAAATCGAAACTTTTTCGATGATTTTTTTTTAATATCTCGGGTAAATAATGTCTGATTTTAAAATGTTATACCTTTTTGAATGCGTACGGATCCTTACCATCAATTGGCATTCAAACAAATTAATCATCGATGGGTTGAAAAATGTTGTTGACAAAAAACTGATTCTTTAGTAAATTCAACCTTTTTGATGCTTGTTTGGAAGATTTCCATCAAATAATGTCCGATTTTGCAATTTCATACCATTTTTGAATCGTAAGGATCAGTTCTATCGATTGGCATCAAAAAAGGAAATCCAAAATTTTGACCCGAATCGACAAAATGGCAAGGGGTTACATCACGCTTTTTTTCAAAATAGAGGTCGGGGCGAAAATCGAAACTTTTTCGATGATTATGCCCTGAACCCATCAAAAATGGGTATAGGGTATATTATATTTGTGCAAAATCCAAATGTATGTAACAGGCAGAAGGAAGCTTCTCCGACCCCATAAAGTATATGTATTCTTGATCAGCATCAATAGCGGAGTCGATCTAGCCATGTCCGTCTGTCTGTCCGTCCGTCCGTCCGTACGTATGTATGAACGTAAGGATCTCAGAAGCTACAAGAGCTAGAGACTTGAAATTTTAGATGTAGGTCCTCCTAGTGCCTGAGCAGATCGTGTTTGCTACCGATAATTGATAACTTACTCCGTTTCCCAGCAATCGATAAAAATCGATATCGATACTATGTTTTTTGGGCAATTTTGGTAAATAATAAGAGCTAGAGTAGAATATATATATGCATTTGATGTTGGAAGGGTATCAGGTCAGGGTATCCCCTAGTCGGGAGCTCTCGACTAGAGCTACTTACTTGTTTTAAAATGTGCCAAGGGCAAGGCCGGGGTATACCCGCTATTATAGACATGGTTAGAAATTTCCCATTCCCATCACTTGGACAAAACTCAACCGATTTTCATAAGGTTTGTCTTTATGTTCATGTTTTGGCCTCTAGATCAATTTGGCATCCGAGTCTGGCAATGTTGTTCTTAGTCAAATGCATGTAAAATATATCAAAATTTTCCACCGCCATAGCGCGGTGGAATTTCATCCGATTTTCAGGAAGTTTGGCTAACTCTTTTGAACGCCAATCGACAGTACTGATCTTTACGAGTCCAAAATGGTAGAAGCTTCCAGAATCGGAACAGATTTGGCCGACACATTGCAAAATCGGACCGAATCGTATTTTGACATATTAATAAGCCACCTTGATTGTTAATTTAATTATTTGCTATTCGATAGTAGGGTTCCGTACCATGGCAATTTCGGGGTATACCCGCAAGTTTTATTATACACATCCGAATTATATATATTTTGTTGAAGCAAAATAAATCGCAAGAATATGTCGCTTTGAAGCGACATACCTCCTCCTTTGTAGGAACAATATATTTTAGGGCGGAGACATGACCGTATTAGATATGCTTATAGCTGTGATTAATTGCATTGGTTAAGTAAGAACAAGGGAACGAAAAACGAATATTTGTTCAAATTTGTCCGTATAATATTAAAGCGTATTAAATTGTTTAAATCGCATAAAACTCGGTACATTTTCTCTTTTAGTTTCAGTAGAAGTTCAGACACTAAATAAAGAACATCGTCATGAAAATTAAAAATGTTGGTATTTTGCTATTTATATTAACTGTGGGCAAGTCCGTGGCAGTCGTTTTGGTTAGCATTAAAACATGCATATATGTAAATATATTAAACAAAATTAATGTACTTATAGGACGGACCTTGTTCTGGCAACCTGGAGAGCCGATGTAACGAATTTTGTCTCCAAGCATTAAGGCCATTGAGAGATAATGAAGCCAAAATTGAAAATCTTTTGAAGGTTTGTAAAAGCACGAACCTGCAAGGAAACACCAAAAACAGACTAGACAAAATTGAGAATCAGTTGAAACTCCTTGAACTAAATAGCTCTGCCACAAATTTGGAAAATCGAGAAAATTATCTACTAAGTCAATCGTTCCAGAAAATTGGAAGCAAATTTTATTACATTGAAAAGAGGGAGAAACTTAATTGGTTTGGAGCTCTGAACAAATGTACTCGGTTTAACGGGCATCTCGCTAGTTTTCAAAATAAACGCGAGTTCACAGACTTATTGCCCCACTTAAACAAAAACATTTGGTATTGGCTCGACATAAATGATCTTGGCGTTACCGGGACACAAATTTCGATGACGTCGGGTCGTACACCGGCCTACGTGTTTTGGAGTTATGGTGAACCAAACAATAGTGAAAATAAGGAGCATTGTACTCATTTATGGACATATTATACAGGTAATTGGGAAATGAATGACATAGAGTGTACCCAGTTTCATCGTTTTATCTGTGAAGCTTCATAGCTTATAAATGATGTCTAATAATATCAAATAAAATCTACTGCACATATCAATTATATTGCTTACGAATGGGCCAACTTAGTCACAACGTCAAAACGAGCGGTCTGAGCGCTCTGGGTAACTTCAAGCTTGTGGTGGGCGATCACCTTGACCATCTGCCGAAGCATCCGGGTACTCTGATCTCCAGGAACAGAGTGAGCCATCAGACAATTGTTGGTCGCAAGTACGGCCGATAATATTGTTACTAAATTTAGGCACATTAGGGAATAATATCGGATGAACTTACTTTACGATTGCCTACATTTTCAGACTGCTGACATTTAGAAACTATAAAGTCCTCATTATATCTACTATTTCTGTAAAATCGATATTAACTTTGTCTTGAGCTAATAAGTTTTCTAATCCATTTTTAGATAATCTTTTTATTGATTTAAATTTAAAGTCTCTACCAAGCTGTTGGTTATTGTTAGTTTTTCTCAGTATTTCTCAAATTTAAATATCGAATATTATGTACACGTCCTAATATTACCTCATCCTTTATCCCTAATTACCACAGTAATGCAATGGCTCAGCAAGATTAAATTAGCTCCGCTTATTATTCTATTCCTATAATAGCCCTTCCCCATCACAAACTTAATTATCTTCTCTCCAACCCAAGTACTCAGCTTCCAGTCACTTAAATCTAAATGCTTCTCTCGTCAAATATTTTTCGCAATTGTTTGTTTATCTCGGAAAATACAATAGCTTATTCTCCTATCCCATAACCAGAACAACATGTCGATAAATCGAATGGTATGCAGATTAGGAAAACAAAATTGTACCCCAGCATTTGGTTAGGAATTTTGGAATTCATATTTGACTATATTTCATGATTTTAAGAATGCAAACTAAAAGCTAATATATTATATTGAGCGTGGGGTGCAGGGGATATTGTAGTCGACCACATTTTCTTTTTACTTAACGCCTATTTGACAAATGCCACATAACAAATTTCTTCCGTTTTCGACCGTATTGAATTGATCTTAACTAACATGCGTAGATATTCGTCCAGGTAGGTATATTATCCGATATAGTTTCAGTACTAATCAATATTCAGATTGAGTAACATTATCATTTAAAATGCAAAAATATTTAATTTTGCTAATGCTTGTTTTTCCCAAGCAAGATTCCTGGGCAAACGACTTGGTGAGTACCGTAGCTACTATGATGCAGTGTAATTTGATATGATACAAGCATAATATACATGTGTATGTATATCATAGACAAAGTCGCCATGTAACCTCGATTTGGGAAATCAGTGTGGCGAACATTGCTTGAAATCCTTAAAGCCTATCGTGGCTCAAGGACTTCTCACGCGGGACAATTTGGAGATGTGTTTCAAGCAGCAAATAAATTCACCATACAGAATCGAAAAGATTATATCTCAGATTGAGATCACTGAGCAGAATATAAGAAATACCACAACTAAATGTATAAATCCATTGTTTAAACCAATCGAATCACAATATTATTATATTGAAAATACCGAGGCCCTTAATTGGTATGGAGCTGCACAAAAATGCGTTGCGCTTGGCGGCCACCTACTCAATTTGCAAAGTGCGAAGCAGTTTGATTTGCTGAAACGCCATTTGCGTTCCGATGTTGACTATTGGACAGACATCAATGATCTCAGCACAACTGACGACTGGGTTTCCCTAACCAGTGGACATCAGGCAACTCTATTGATTTGGATTGATGGGGAACCAAAAACGGTTTACAAAAGCAACCATTGCGTTTACTTACAAGGAACTAAAGAGTGGAAAATGAAGAATGACGAATGCGAGTCGAAGTGCAGGTTTATATGCCAGCATAGTGCTTGAGTTTTCAACATAACATCGATATGTTTTCAAATTATATATCCATTCAACTAAATTTGAATAATAATTAAAAACTTTAAATAAAACTTTTTACATTTTCTTATTGTGCATTTTGATAAAGAGTATACAATATATTATTTTATACCCTTATAATTTTGTCGTGAAATGTGTAACGCATAGAAGGAGACATCTCCGACCCCATAAAGTTTATATATTCTTGATCATCATCAACAGCCGAGTCGTTATAGCCATGTCCGTCTGTCCGTCTGTCTGTTTCTATACGAACTAGTCCCCCAGTTTTAAAGCTGTCTTTATGAAACTTTGCAGAAGTATCTATTTCTGTTGCACGCAGCAAGGATGTCAAAACCAGCTGGATCGGACCACTATATCATATAGCTGCCATAGGAACGATCGGTCGAAAATTAAGTTGCTTAATGAAAAACCATCTTGACCAAACTCAGCATTTATTAGTTTTACTATACTCCTCATATATATGCAGGTTGGGTATGCCAGGGTATTGGATCTTCGGCGTGTTGAAGATAGCCTTTCTTTCTCGTTTTTATTTTAATGTGGTTTTTGAACTTTTTGTTTAATGATTTTTGCGACTATTTCGTTACAATTAAGAGTTAAATATGTTTTTCAACGCTTGGTCAGTAGTATGAGAGTTAATAGAATTAAAAGTAATTACTGATTAACTTTCCAGTAATTTGAAATTCGTAAAAATTTTATTTTCCCTTGCGTATGCCATATATTTAACAGAGCACAAGAGCACAAATACCGTACTCTATAAGATACCTCCAGTATTCACACTAGACAGAATGCGATGGTTAATGTATGCTGATGTGGCTTTGAAGTTATTAAGTTATCACCTTCCTATAGATACCTAATTTATGTTAAAATATTATGTATATGTGATTACAAACTTTGTCCAGTTAAGCTCTCCAGGGTTATTGACCCGAACTCTTGGCCGATTTTTTTTAGCATAAATGGGGGCGCCCAGCCAGGTCATTTCTATTTGTGAACCGTAAAGCAAGGTAAATACTTTCACCCACCGCATCGAATGAAAAACTTTAATGCAAGCACCTAAAGTATTAAGCCGAAAAACCAGTAGCAGCATTAGCGAATTGAAAAATTCAATTTAAAAATCTAAAATTTAAATGCCATAGCTTTTGGCCCGCAGCGTTGAAAGTATAATTGAACCTAATCAATCCGATGCGAGGCGCCGACTTTCGTTGAGAGAATAACAAACAAACGGGTAAAGCAATGCTTTAATGGAAACCCCCATGATATTTGCCAGCAAATATTAATTGTGTGTGTTGCCTGAAATAAGTTTGAGCCCATGGGGCCACAGCGTGGCCGAGCTGAGAGCCGATGACCAAATTGAAGATCACCCAAACAAATTGGTTCAGCTTATAATTAGAAGTGACCTCCCGATGGCTGCTATTAGCAAATTGCTGTCGATTTTCCCTTTTACTTTTGTTTGGCGTTTATCAACACCGCACCAGATACCGGAGCAAACAAAGAAGTCCATAGTTAATTAGTAACACACATGAAAATACAAAAAGAATAATAATGGGACAGCAGCAGCGACGTAGGTGAGCATTTCGTTTTGGATCTTCTAATTTCTACTTCGCCTTCTTCTTCTTGGCACTATTCGCAAGAGTCTCGCAAGCCACCAAGTATGCGGCGTCGGGTGAAACTTTTACTCTGGCCAAGACTAAAATCTAATCGCCATCTTCTGGCAAAGTTCAGTTGAGTTCCGTGCTTATACGAGTGCTGTCGCATCTTGGCCAGGGTCATTTGCCGTTTTGGAGTGCTTTTCAGGCTGCCAAATGCAATTTTCGATTGTGCTCGCAGTTTGCGCACTGGGCGCGATCCGCGCCGAGGGGCGGGTGCGCGGCAAGCAATATGACGAGGAAAAGGATACCATTGTGGAGTTGCCCAAATTGGGCTCTATACAGGGTAAAATAGTGGAGACCGCTTGGACCAAGCGCGAAGTGTTGCAGTTTGTCGATGTTAGATACGCCGAGCCGCCAACTGGACAACATCGTTTCAAGGTATGTGGCTCAAGAGGCTCAGCTTAGCTGAAAAATTTAGAGAGTTAATGAGAGCAACAGGCAAAAAGAGACATGGTGTATACCACTTCATCAGCTTCGATCAGCAGCCAAGTCCAACCGTCTCTTTTTCAAGACTTTATGACCTAAATTCAGATGACATTTTGCATACATGCATATTTTAAACTGTCGTCATTGTGATTAACACAGAAGATATTTAAAAAGATTTTTTCCCAAGTGTACCTATATCAGACTTGATTGAAGTGTATCTGCTAATCGAGCAATATGGACATGTACATTTGAAATTTCTCTGCTGTCCATAAATTAGATTTGGCGTACGTTAATATTTTGTTGAGTCAGCTTTTTCCTTCTGTCAGCCAACCGGTTGTTTTTGATAACTTTTACTACCCGCGAACATTTCACCTCTTGCTAAATTAACCATTTATAACCACACAGCAATCAAGAATAGGTTCGCCGAGTTCATAAATATTTATGTGGGCTAAGACCTAATCAAAGCTAATATACTCGTAATACCTACGAGAGGCGCGAATCGTTAAGTTTGCCGGCAGCGACGAAAGCTCGCTTGATTAGGAAGGCAATCAATTTCGTAAACCAATTTTTGCAAAGATTATTGATGTCATAAATCCATTAATCATAAAAACCGAATGGTTTTGTTCTATATCAGCCACCGCGTCCCATTGAGCCCTGGGAAGATGTGATGGATGCGACGGCGGAGAAGATCGGCTGTCCGTCTGTAGTTTCGATGGATGCATTGCAAAAGCTGGACGACGTGCTGGACGTTGAGGACTGCCTGACGATGAGCATTACCACGCCGAATGTGACTGGGAGACTGCCCGTACTAGTCTACATACACGGGGAGTACCTCTATGAGGGCAGCAACTCGGAAGCGCCGCCCGACTATCTGCTGGAAAAGGATCTGGTGTTAGTGACGCCGCAGTATCGCCTGGGACCATTTGGTTTTTTATCGACCAAAACCGATGAGATACCCGGCAATGCCGGCTTTCTCGATATATTCTTGGCCCTGCAATTCGTTAAGCACTTCATTAAGTATTTTGGGGGCGATGCAAGTCGCATTACGGTGGCCGGGCAGGTGGGTGGCGCAGCCATAGCGCATCTGCTCACACTCTCCCCGATGGTGCAGCGTGGCCTGTTCAGTCAAGTGATTTATCACTCCGGCTCAGCCATCATGCCCATCTTCCTGGAGGACAATCCGCGGAAGCATGCGCAGGAAATTGCCGAAAAAGCCGACTGCCAGATGGTAACCGTGCGAGATCTCAATAAATGCCTAATGGAGCTTAGTGCTTTGGAGCTGCTGAATGCATTCATGGACCATGCGGTAAGTGGAACTAAGAGTTCCTCTCAGACTTTGCCAGCTCACAGTGTTATTTTGTTAGCTTGAGAAATCAGATCTGGGCATTGGTCACACTGGGGGCATACAATTCACAATCGGTGGACCCAGCGGCGTGCTACCCAAGCATCCCTATGATCTCATGCTGGATTCCAACTTTTCCTATCCTGCAATGGGCGGATGTCCCAAGAACGCAGGTACACGCGTGCTGAATGAGATTGTGGAGAACGACTTTGAGGGAAAGATACCAGATGATGAATACAATACCTACAACTATATCGATCACGTTATACGCCAGGTCGTGGGCACCGACAAGACCATGCTGCTAACCAGCTTTGTCACCCATGACTTCTTTAATCGCCACCTGCTGGAGAACGGCACTTTCGACACCCTAATACCCCGGCTAATTGATGTGAGTAAGACTTTCACATATGAAAAAACGCGTATTCCAAATATGATATGTCTTTCAGGTGGCGGGCACTTTAAACCACAAGCTGCCGGTGCTGCTGGCTCTTAACATGAACAACAAACACAATCCGGACAACACGTTCCTTTACTCCTTTGAATATGCGGGCGAGTTCAATCGATACCGCGATATGGATGAGGAGACGAACATGCAGAGTCCCTTCAAGGCGGGCGTCTCGCTCACCGATGAGGCACTTTACCTGTTCCCCTATCCCGACCATGTCAAACGCCTGAGTCCTCCCGATATGTCAATGGCACATCGCATGGTTGACCTATGGACAAACTTTGTTATTACCGGCAATCCGCTGGGCTCATATCGATCCGGCTACTGGCCACCCATGACAACGCTCTACGGTCCCTACATGAAGATCGACGAGACGCTTACTATTGGCGGCAATTACTTCAATGAGTTTTCAGCTACGCTGAGAGACGAGGAAGAGGGCCACAGTCTCATACGTGAGATCTATTATTTGCGTAACCGCGCACGCCGCAAAGACCTGGGCCAGGCACAGCGCAGGAGGCAAGCAG
Organism: Drosophila novamexicana; assembly: GCF_003285875.2. Lineage (NCBI taxonomy): Eukaryota > Metazoa > Arthropoda > Insecta > Diptera > Drosophilidae > Drosophila > Drosophila novamexicana. Next base: position 5,917,998 of record NW_020824787.1, read on the forward strand.
CAGCAACAGCTGCCACAAGCAAGCTCAAGAAAGTGGAAGTGCGGAAAAGTCTCGTAAGGCGTCCAAATCGAAACAAGATACGCTTTTAGTGTCAAGTCAACTAGAGGAATTAGTTTACTACTCACTAGTATTGCTTATAAGATATAAAACCGTTTTAAGGAATAAAAATTAACATAAAATAAATATTATATTATTATTCATTATTATATTATTCATTGGCATGAAACCAATGGAAATTGAAATTGAATAATTTAAATATAAAATGCTTCTTTCGAAGCGGGTGGACGGAATCGAATTTTCTTTACTGTAAACAAGTCTCGTTCGCATCACAGATCATTCGGATTAAGTTGGAGAACCCTTAGGCCAAAATAGTGATAATGCTTAATAAATTATATAAATCCATTGCCGCTGATTGCACATTTATTTAAAAAATATAACTCATTGCTTATTCATTAAATGACTCGCAAATAAAATAAAAGAGATCGCCGCATGTATTGTCATTCATTACAAAATTAGAGTCCTGCAAATGGACGCAATTTTCATTACCACGGGCATTATTGGGCTCATTGCGTTTCCAATTCAAAAATTTTGACCTCACGCCAGTTGTTAGCGAGCGGTAAACCTCCTTCTCGCTGAGGTTATTTACATCAATCCAATAGAATCGTTTGGCATCCAAATGGGGAATTATTGCATCCAGCTCACTCTGGCTATCTAAACTGATCAGATGGCCGCCGAACTCGCTACATCTGTGTACCGCCCCAAACCAATTGATCTTCTGTTGCTGCTCAATATAATAATATTTGGATCCGATTTTCTGAAACGGCACTTGAAAGCTGTGTTTTTGTTTGCCGATCAACTTGCTTTGCTCTAACAGTTTCTGCTTAGTTTCCTCGACTGCTTTCGAAAAGCTGGCAGAGTTTTCCTCTTGCTTCACCATCCTACCCTCAATTTTATCAAGTCTGGATTGGGTATTCGTCAGCTTGCTTATATCACATACCATCCAAAGTTTCTGCATGACGCCTACGTTTTCCAGCCATGGCTTTAAGAACTTGAAGCAGTACCCATCGCACTGGTTCTTAGATACCTCTGAAGATGTTGTTTCTTGCTGTAAGTTTGTGGTATTTACTTAATTAAAATTCTTTTTAGGTTTACTATGCTGCATACCGCATAGTTGAAGGATCCTATCGATATGAGTATTAAAATTCCCAATAAGAAATATTCCATTGTAAAACAAAGCTGAGGAACTGCAACCCGATGTCTGATTTGAAATCGAACGGACTGAGCTGTGCTTCGCTGAAAATTAATCTCGCACAGAATGTGAATTATTGAGTACATTTATAATAATTTATAAAAAACAGTGATATTGATGCAATCATTATTTATTTTGTACCCTATATATGAGTACTACATATAATTCAATATTATTCCCTTTGCGATAGTAATATAATATTTATTTCGCGATGAACACTTCCAAGAATTTATTTATTTTTATACCCTGAACCCATTGAAAATGGGTAAAAAGGGTATATTGTATTTGTGCAAAATCCAAATGTATGTAACAGGCAGAAGGAAGCATCTCCGACCCCATAAAGTATATATATTCTTGATCAGCACCAATAGCCGAGTTGATCTAGCCATGCCTGTCTGTCTGTCCGTCCGTCGGTCCGTCCGTCCGTATGTATGAACGCAAGGATCTCAGAACCTATAAGAGCTAGAGACTTGAAATTTTAGACGTAGATGCTCCTAGTTCCCGCGCAGATCGAGTTTGATAAGTTCCGATAATCGATAACTTACTCCGTTTCCAAACAATCGATAAAAATCTATATCGATTTTTGGGCAATTTTGGTAAATAATAAGAGCTAGAGTCACCAAACTTGACATATAACTTCTAAAATAGAATATATATTTGATGTTGGAATAAGAGGGTTCAGGGTATTCCCTAGTCGGGAGCTCCCGTCTAGAACCTCTTACGTGTTTCAAATGTATGCTTGACTCGAAATAGAAAACCGAACGATGCCTAGTCTGTCAGATAGTCTTATTGATGCAGTATGGGTCACGCATATGCCCAGTATATAGTATAGGGGACTTAAATGTTTTTTGTTAATAAATCAATTTTAAAACGCCTGATAACAGGGGCAATTATTTAAATCATTAAAGACAGAAGTCGACCGAGTTGGATCACTTGTCAAACTAACTTGGGGAAATCCACTTATATTCTATATAACTAGGCGAACAGATCTGGCATTATAGTTTTATATAGATAGTTTTATATTCTACAAATTATTTATTAAGTCTCAAAAGAATAAATTAATTTTGAGGTGTACCGAAGTTCATTTTCATCTTGGACCTAGTGTTGAATACGTGCCGATTTTCTGGCAATGAAAACCAAGTTCTGGCCACGCGCCTCGGTGGCTGCTGGGTCATCATTCGTTTCTTCCTGTTCCTCGTCCTCATCCTCGTCTGTATCGGATTCGGCCGGCTGTTCCTGCTTATTAATGGCGTCGCGTAGGACTGCCTCCAGTTCGTAGTAATCATCGTTGACCAGGTTATATCCCTGCTTAACCTCCTGCACCGCAATGCTGTATTCGTCCAAGTAATTGTCCCCAAATGTGACTGTACGTCCGATATGCATGTATGGTCCAGTTTCATCGTTCATGGGAGACCACGCGGGCAAGCCCTCTGCCCTGGGAACACCATCAGCTGCGAATGAGGTCCAAAGGGCCACCATGCGCTTGGCTATCTTGACATCGCTGTTGGAATTGAGCATATTGATGCGCGGCCAGGGAAATAGGTAGAGATTCTCGTCGGTCAGACTGACACCCATGTCGAAGGGCACATCGATGGCCTCATCCTCGCCGGTGGCATAACGGTTCAACTCCCCCTCATAGTCAAAGGTGTACAAATAGGTGCTATTGGCCAGCTTCTTGGCATTGGCCTGGAGGACCAAGAGCACAGGGTTCTTCAGCGCAATAGTGCTACAGAGCTAAGCAAGGCATTTAATTTTATTAAACGTATTACAGAGTATTTAATATTCAGGGCTACTCACATCAATTAGACCCGGTGTAAGGCGCTTGAAGCTGCCGTTCCGAATGTCCTCCTCACTAAAGATATACTCGTCGGCGAACTCTCGCCAAGAGCTCGTCGGATCGGCGCCATTAATCTGTTCAATGATTGTATCAATGTACCTTGCCCCTGTCATCTGAGTGTCCGATGTGCTCTCGTTGAAGCTCTCCACAAATAGATCTACGAAGAAGAGATTCGTTCTATTGTTGTTAACTGAATGAATATGAGTAATAAGGGCTATATACTATGTACGACTTAGTAGCGCCTACATATCAAGTAGGGAATGCTGCATAATAAGCAATCGCTTACCTCTCATCATGAAGGTGCCGCCGTGCTTGACACTGCCACCCAAGGTGGGATAGGCCTCGAACTTTTCGGCGGCAAGCAGTCGACCCGGATGCTCTGGCAGAATGCCAGAGGGCCCGCCGATGACCAGCTGTACGCCTCCGTATGCGCCGGCGCTAACCGAAGGCTTCCTCTCGCCATGCACACTGAAGGCAGCTAGCAGCATGGTGGCGTTCATGCGATTGAAGCACTTGTGCAGGGAGTCCGTTTTGGTCAGCTGCTTGCAACCGGCGATGCGTGCTATTTCCTTGGTCGCTGTCAAAGGCGAGTCCGTGATGAAGGCCGGCGAGAGAGCGGTGCCGGACTGATAGATGACACGATGGAACAGGTTCGCCGGCACGGCCGGGCTCAACGTGAGGACATTAATGAGAGCCGCTCCGCCTACCTGGCCGAAGAGTGTCACTCTCTGTGGATCTCCGCCAAAGGCGGCAATGTGTTCATTTATCCATTTCAGGGCCAAAATAAGATCCGTCACAGCCGCGTTGCCGGGCATTTCCTCGCTCAGAGTGGAAAGGAAGCCGAAGGGTCCAAGACGATAACGCACTGACACTAAGACCACATCGCGCTCAAGCAGATAGCCGGGTGCTGCTTCCACAGTGTCGCCGTCATAGAAGAAGTCTCCATGGACATAGACCATGACAGGAGCTTGTTTACCCTCCAACTTTGGTACATAGAACATGTTATTTAAATTTGTTACACAAATATCAGCTATAAACCTACCGATTTGGTGTTCACTGTAAGACGCAGACAGTCCTCGACGTCATAACCGTTCTCCTCCAGCTTGGCAAATTTTACCAAATCCTGAATGGAGGGGCAGCCGGCGTGATGACGATGGGCCTGCAGAATGCCCTTCCAAGGTGTCGTTGGTTCCGCCGCCTTTAAAGGATTAATATAAATTAATAAAATAAGCATAATTCTCTCATACTTTTTTCTTATCTATTTATACTATTTTAAATTACAAATTATCGTTTAGAGAAGTTACGTTATGTGGAGATTTTGTGGAATTCTACGGCCGACGTTTTGTATAACTAATATTTATGCAGATTTGAAGGATTAGAAGTATTAGCTTGAGGGAAACCGTACCTTAAAACGCTCGGCTTTGCCATACGGGATATCTAGAAACTGCATAACGTTCTGGCCAGTCCATTCGGTGACCAAAGTGCGACCGCGTATCTTGCCCAGCGCCGGCAGCGTCGTGGTAAACACCTTGGGATTTTGCTGTGGTTGATTTGGCTTTTGCTTTTGGGGTCGCTGCGCTTGCTGTTGGGGTTTTGGGCGCCTGTTCGCATTTGCCGCTGGGTTGCCTGGATTGGGCCGCTGCTGCTGTTGCTTCTTATTCTTCTGCGCCGAAACGCCGCTGATGGCAACCAGCGCTAGGAGCGCCACAAATAGCAGCAAAAAAATGCTGCGTGGATTTGCCATAATTTGACCCGTTGCCGCTACGCGTCCAAGTTCAACTGTTGGCCAGGTTGGTTAGCTACTCAAAAAGAAGACTTTCGCGTCGATTCTTTAGTCTGCGGCGTCATAATTAAGTGTCTCTTAACCGGGCACCTGGCGGCGGTTCTATTTTTGATGGGTGCTCGCACGAAATGGGGTCAAGTCGCTGTTAACGATTCGATGGCCACGAAGCTTCCTAATCTTTTCGATCAAATTCCATTTTTGCCAATTCTGATTATGAATATTTAAGAATAGTAAAACCCGTTTGCCCTAAGGGACGCACGCTAAGAGTGTCTCTCTTAAGTCAAGATTATGCTTGATTTTGAAAGTAAAACAATATCAAACTAATTCTTGACCCATTTGCAGTTACTCACTGTCACAGATAAGTAGATACGAATATGTAAATAGATACGAGTATATATAAAATAAGCCTAAATAACGACCTTAATTTGCTTTTGCTCACAGGTCAACGGAGGTCGTAGTAAATAAATATAACACAGATAAAAGTAGGAACATCGGTTGGGCTCAAAGTATTTGTACATATTTGTATTACATTCGTTAATACTTTATTAATAAGTTAAACAATCATTTTAAATAATAATTAGATATTAAAATGCATTAGTCTAGTTTCATTATATGTATGTATGATGGTTTTCACTAGCTTAAAAAACGCATAAAAAACAATTGCATAGAAATGCCCAAATAAATGGCTCTGCTTCTTATCCACAGATAACAATTCATTGGCAAGCTGATACGATTTAAATTGAGAACATTTCATGAACTATTTCTCGTTGCGGCAATGCAGAAGAATGAACACACCCGCCGCAGCCGCAGCCGCAGCAGATCAATATATATGACGAACACCTGACAGTGGGAGATTTTGTGGGTGTGTGTATGTGTGTGTTTGTGTGTGTGTGCGCGTGCGTTGGTGTGGCGCCCACACAGCTTATATGTAATATAAGCGCACAACCGATTTTGTGATGAGTGTTTCGTTGTCATAGAAACTGGTTTGAATTGTCACATTGCCATTTAAGACTTTTGCGGGCATCATTTGGGACTCGGGTGCTGCCTCGATGGTGCTCTGCCATGTGTTGGTTGTGTTGGCGCCCACGAAGCCCATCTCGAAGAACCATTCCTCCATGATGCGTCCCTTGAAGAGCACTTTTTGGTCGAGCCGAAAGTTTTCCATTGCCTCAATCGTGCTAAAATTGATCTCGCGCGATACGGCGCGCATGTCCAGAATCTTGACGGGTACCCGCGCCTCGTGCTCGACATCTGGAGCAGAAAAGTCCTTGTTCTCCTGCCAGATTACCTTGCCGGTGTCCGCATCGCGCAGTATCATGTAGTTGATCTGGAAACCCTTTTGGATTTTATCGCCTGCGCTGAGGTCGTCGGAGCCCATTATTAAGCCACTATAAGTGTCACAACCAGAGAGAGCGTTGTTTCAGTTAAATTCGCGTTGTTGCAGCTCAGATTATATTTTTGGAAAAAATCAATGTTTATTTTTAATGCTAATTATGTATATAGCAATATTTTTAATTCTAAAAATACATATATACGCGTAGCTGTGCTCAGAACCAGCTGTGTCAGCTGGAATACAATCGATGGCTGTGACAAAAATATCGATTATCCGTGTTAACAAGGCACGAGTGTTGAAGAACACTTTTGTGGCTGCCGCAACACTGGTTAAAACAGCTGTGTTCAGCTTGGGCTCTGCTATGGCTATGTTAGGGGTATGTAATGGCATTGGTTTAAACTTTTAAGTCAATTAGCATCCTGTTATTCTATTTAGTGTGTCGAATTAATTTCAAAAAAAGCTGTTACCTAAAAAGCATTTTGTCAATTTTTGTCAACTTAAAATGTTTTCTAAGCAAGTTGTTTTCTTTCAGTGTATCGCTGTTCAATGTTATTAACAGTTTAGCAAAATGTAGTTTAGTTTGTTGTCTTTCAATCAGCTGACGACTTCTCGAAAAAAAAGTAGAAATGATTATTTACGGCGTCTACATAGTAAGCAAATCCGGTGGCCTCATATTCAACCTGGACAATAACGTACCTCGAATAGAGCACGAGAAGACATTCACTTACCCGCTGGACTTGGTGCTTGACTACGACCCCAAGAAAGTTTCCGTGTCGTTTAACCGCAAAGATGGCATCAATGGTAGGCGTTGCCTTTTCTTTTGCACCCTCCGTCAAGCCTCACTATAAATTTTGGTTTGCAGTGGGACATGTGCTCGTCGCCATCAATGGCATGCCAGTCAACGGCGCCACGCTGGAGGACGGACGGGACGTGAAAACGACGCTGGAGTCGCCCGACAACTTTCCGATCAACCTGAAGTTTAGCCGGCCCAAAATGACAACGAACGAGAAAATCTTTCTCGCGAGCATGTTCTATCCACTGTTTGCCATTGCCAGTCAACTGAGCCCGGAGCCCAAGAGCTCCGGCATTGAGCTGTTGGAAGCGGACACCTTCACGTTGCATTGCTTTCAAACGCTCACCGGAGTCAAGTTCATCGTGATCTCGGAAACGGGCCTGAACGGCATGGATCTGCTGCTGCGCAAAGTCTACGAGCTGTATTCAGATTATGTGCTAAAAAATCCGTTCTATTCGCTGGAGATGCCTATACGCTGCGAGTTGTTCGACAACAAGTTGCAGGAACTTCTGTTGCAGGTGGAGAAGACAGGGATTAACAATATTGATAAATAAAAATAATAATTTGTTGAAAAAACTTTTAGGCTACAAGTATCTAGCTATCTTTAACTCTAGCTATCTTTAGCTATCTTTAACTCTGGATGCCAATTGATAATCAGTTCTTAAATTCTGAGCACTGCATTAAAGCGCTTAAGAATCCCAGTAAAAAAAAAACAAACATGTTAAATAGAATAATATTCATATTAATTGTGAATTAGCATTCTTATAGGATGTTCGCCTGGCACACATAATTCAGAAGAGTTTCACAAGCTTCATCATTCAGACCGCCTGCGGCAACTTCGGCACAGTATTCATTTCCAGATTTATTGTCCGGTAGCCCAGCCTTCCATCTATAGTAAGGCATGGCCTCTCCGGTTGCTATCGAAATAAAGTTCCCAGTTTTGGCCAAGCAGTTTGCGGATGTCCAGAAACGATTAGAGGGCACTATGGAGACTATCACGTCCATTTCAGTGCTGTTCTCAATGTTAAGCAAATGTCCGCCCCATTTGCGACAATTCTCCGCTGCCTGAAACCAGTTCACCTTCAAGTTGGACTCGATGTGGTACAGTTTATTGCCAATTTTGATTGGGAAATCCTTGCAGCTGCTAACGCATTTTCCCAATTCATTTGACTGCACCAAAACATCAGCTAGATGCAAAGATTATTTTATTATGATTGCTTGCAATTGTTAAATTGCTTAAAGATACTCACGTATTTCATTTGCCATGCTGAAATGCCATAGTTGCATAGAAAATAGCAAGAAAATTAATTTGCCGTCCATTTTGCCTGCTTTACCAGTTCTAAATGCTCTTTTGAGCAATTTTTTGTATTTATACACTTTTGTCCATTGCCCATGAAATTATCAAAAAACCAAAAAAAAAAAAAGATAAGAGCGTGCAAATTTCTCACAATAAACCTGCCAATTAATTGTTGTTTAATCAAGGTAATACATTTTACAAAACCAATGCAAGTACTGACCGAAAAAATACCTCAATAATCGTGAGTGCTCAATAAAAGCTCGAAGTTCCGGTTTTGATTGGCGAAGAATGAGGGTAAGTACCTTCTCCCCTGAAACGGAAATTAGGACTTTTGAGAGGCGCTGGGATACAAGAATTCCTTTATAATTAGGAAGATGAATGCAAACTAGTCAATCAAAAAATCAAGAAAAAATAATATTAATAAATTTATAAATTATAACAATAAATAACTTAAAAATCAAAAATATTTGGATGGATATTGACATTTTTTAAATACTGTCTTGTTCGAAGTAAGTGTCCTAATAAAATTGTTTAGCCATCATTAACCAATATTATAATTATTATTGTTATTACCATCAGGAATTAACGCCCTCTATTCCTACCTACGTGCTTTAATATATTTGTACCCTATAAGGATTTTAGAGGGGGGAAGTACAAAGCACAAAGTATATAATATCAGATACCGAAATACTATTGGAGATTTAAGGCTTAACATATATGATATTGCTCGGAGCATAATTTATAGGCCAATCTTGGCTTTAAACAATTGAGCTTGTCTTATTTTGTATTCTTTTAACAATTAAAGGTCATAGTAAAAAAAAGGTTGCCAAATATTTTAAGCATTTTGTAAAAGTCTTTTAAAAAAATATTTTTTATATAAGAAAGTCTATAAGAAGTATAAAAGTCAAGTACTTATGCTTTCAAGATAATAAAGATTATAAGTCTGCTTCCGAAACAAGGAAATGCCAACACATTGAAATGTTTATAGTATGCAATTAACAAATCGTAACTTTCGTCTGATAATGTCACAAAGCGGGCAAAATCGAAAGGTATAAATGCGTTAGCCATTGCACAGCAGTTATTAGTCGAACTAATGAAATCAAAATGGCAAGTAAGCTCGTGTTTTCACTATTTCTTTTCCAATTTTGGCACTATGCAATGCCAAATTCGACGACGGGTAAGTGTTATCTCGAGATTCTAGTTCCAAGTTTAATTTATTTCGAATTTCATTTGTAGTTAATGACTTTTCCCAACTAGATGTATCGAATCGGACGAGTAAGCGTTTTTGTTCATTATGTTACAAAATTGCCAAATAATATAATTTATTTAATATTAGCTCTAAACGTGAAACCGATTGTTAGCACCACGACTAACTTTCCCCTTCAAATTGGCAACAAGTTTTACCATGTTGAGGACAATTTAAAGACCAACTGGCATCAGGCCGCACACAATTGCCGAAAACTGGGAGGACATTTGATCAACTTTGAGACCAATGCGGAAATGGATGCTATATTAGCGGCAGTCCCCACTTCCCGTTACTGGACATCTGCAAACTGCCTGGGGAAGAACAGGGAATGGATTTCTATCTCCACTGGTATGCCAATGCCCTTCTTAAAGTGGATTAACAAGGAGCCAAACAATATGCTAGAACTTTGTGTGGAACTCAAGATAACTGCTCTCAACGACGCATTTTGTAACCTTTCATTTAATTATATATGTGAAGCCAAGGTAATATAAGAAAATAAAACTGTAAGAATAATAAAATCAATGCATTGCCTTAAGGTTGAAGACTATTAACTATTTAATTGCCTATGGGGTCTAAAAATTTCGTCCTAATGGGAATTACCGTAGAGTTCACAGACATATACACAGAAATGAAATTTAAATTTACGTTCATACTATACGTGGATTTAGATGACCCAACCTCAATACAGTGCTCATTTCGAGAATAGTTTTTGGGTCGAGGTCTTCGATTCAGGAAGATCTTTGTTGGACTTTTTACACAATAATCTCTTGGTCTTAGTTTTTCACTGGTTCCATTTAATAAGTCTTGGGTTTTAAGACTACGCAAATGTCCACCTAATTCACGGCTTACATGAATAGTACCTGTCGATTTTCTTCAATTCTAAGTCTATTATATAATTTACTACCGGTACTCTGAATATAGGTACGCTAAGTTAATTTTTAGGGCAGTTTCATCCTGTATTATAAAGGTGTGCTAATATAGCGGGTAACATTGGAGGAATAGGCCTAAAATTATCATTTTATTATACTATATCGAAAGAAAACTTTGATGTACTACTGTTTATAGAAAATATGGTTTCTGTATAGAAACCTAAAATTTTTACTGTAGTTACCTTATATGATGTATGTGCACGCTGCGATGGGGTTTTGGAACATTCCACTAACTATACAAAATTCATGGAAAACTATTTTGTCTACCATCCGATCCGCTTTGAACTCATTTTAAAGATGTCCGGAGGATCCACGGCGGTTTAAATGTTTAGGAGAGAAGTTCATTTACTTTAACTCATTTCCATAGATTTCCACAGCCAGTTAATATTAACGTTGACTTCCATAAGAATCCTTTTACACAATTTGATTTTTGATTTGTTTTAATGAATACGTATATATTTATAGTTTATATAGGTATAATTTGTTTACTGCTAAAGCAATACAAAATTCTTGTTTAAGCTACGAGTTATAACACCTACTGGCATACTTAGAAAAGGTAATGTATTTATATTCGCACTGAATATGTATGTACAAAATTTGAATATATATATATGTACACACTCATAAATGAATTACTTTCACAATGCTAAAACGCACATCATTCCATATATATATATACATATATATGTATTTATATATAGTACAGACAATCATTCTCCCGCTTATTTATTTATTCCGTGTTAGACTAAAGAAATATAATATGAGTGGTGCAGAGAATTATGAATGTGTTATAAATGTTAATAAGTATGATTACAGAATATTCTGATATATTACATATAATAGTATAGATGTTACTCGTACAGTTTATTAATAATATTGCAAAAAGTTTTTGGGACTCTCATTTCATTAATTGTTTTTTTTTTCTTTGAGCTATTACAACTGCGCCCCTTCAAATTTTCATAAGCACACTAAATGATATTGAAAACAAAATAGTTTTGTATAGATCAGAGTGTTTAAACAGATTCAGCCAAAAGTAGCTACAGATTTCGCATCATAAATACACAGATGTACCAAAGTTGTTGCATACTCTGAAGCTTACTGGTTTATATAGAATGTACAATTAAATTGGTTATTTTATAAACAGTTGCATCTTTTATTGATTACAATTATAAGTTTGCTCATCTCATTTTTGGCAGGAACACTTTGTGGTTGGTTCGTTTCTAACTAATCAAATTAACAAAACACAATACAATACAAAACATTTCGAAATATGTTACAACAAAGAATGAAACTCTACTCAGTCGTTGGCCTCTTGGCACCGGCTTGTTCTTATTATTTTTGGTTTACTTGCACTATTTTTAGTTCAGCATTACCTAATGACACATTGGAACTGAGCTTAAACTCTATCGATATAACCTATTAGCTGGCATATTTCAATAAGTGAAATGCATGTTTGTATTGTCCATGTTAATTTTCTAGTCTTTTACACCATGTTTGTTTTTCAACAATTTAAAAATTTTTTTTTTTCGTTGTTTGAAATAAAGTTTTTAAAAGGCCTTGGATTTTTTCTTTTTGATAATGGTTTATAATAATTGCCAAGCAAAATTATTTTTTAGCAGGCGGCTGGGATATGTTTCATAGCACTAAAGCTAGTAAATTATACGTGTGGTATGTGAGGGCAACTCGCAGATACTAATGCTAAGGTGAAGACATATTCGTACACTTATTATAACATAATTTGCACTAATTGAAAATTGTATTTCATTCGATTAAACATTTTATATTTGATTCCTTTTTTTTTAAATTTTGCTTAATGTAAATAAGTTATATCACAACAATAGAGACAAAGATGGGTGTGTGAATGAGAGTGTGTGTGTGCGAGTTGGGCTTGTGTGTGTCTCTTTCGAGTCTAGATCAAATAACAAAGGCAAACGTATCGGACTACAAATTGAATTAAATATATATATACGATACTTATATACAAAACGTTGGGCATAGTACAACATTTGGAGTTTAATAGCACACATACATATACATACACAAACACACACACACACACACTAAGACGCACACGTACTATACGCAAAGAGCGAGATTATTGTAGGCAAAGCCACACACAAACACATAGACGCGAACGCACGCAGCAATATTCCACTGAGATCCAATACAAGAGTGACGCCCATCGGGGGCAGGCCCGTCCAGCGCCGATCTAATACTAACTCTTGCTGAGCGCCTTCTTTTTTCTTTGTACCAGAATATCATAGAACGGATTATGGCTGATGGACTGCGTCAGGCGCTTGATCCATTCCTGTTGATCCTCCTCCGTTGCGGCAGACATTCGATACACCGTGTGCTTGCCCTCCACCACCTGCAGATAGATGAGCTAATCAGTTTCTGAGTTCGGTAAAATGCAGAAGATTTACTCACCTTGCCCTCGGAATCAGTCTTGCATGCCTTAATGATATCGGCGCCGCCGGTGGCAAACAGCTCAAAGCAATGCGGCTTGCTGCGATCCTGTATCTCGCGCACTGAAATATTCTCCAGCGGTATTATGCCGCGCGGCTCCTTATCTGTGGTATATTCGAAATAGTACAGGCAATTGTCGTTCAGTATAAACCAGCGTCGCTTCCACGATTTGTATCTGTTTGAGTAATTACATAAATTAAAGCTTTCTGCAAAATTTGAGACGATGTGTGGTATTTACCTGCCGCCCTGCTTCCAGAGCCAGCCCTCCTTGTCGGGATTGAAAAAGGTGTGCATTAGATCGTTGCCATCGTCTTGAGGTATCTTGAAGGGCTCTGTGCGTATGGACTCGTACAGCGACTCAAGCAAACCACGAGGCAAATCGCCGCCGTTGTTAATGCCACGATTCATCGAGATGAATTGCTCAACGGTGGGTTTGTCTTTGACCTACAATAAAATAAACAAAAATGAATTAACTTGCAGCAATCAGATTGCAAAATAGTAACTAATTAGGGAACAGTTTTATGTGCCGCTCGTGCTGTTGAGATCATTTTCAAGATGCCACAGGCCAATTAGTTGGCACTTAACAATTTCAGCTCGTGTGAAATGCTTTAGACTTGACCTATTTATAGCCCTATTCACAACAATTTTGTAATTGCTTTAACGCACAGTAGTTGGTGGTGGGAAATGGGGAAAATGCGGAAATGCGTCGTGTGGACCGTCGATAATTGCCGGCTGACAGGCGACAAAGTATTCAATTCCGTAGTTTGGGCCACGCGACGCGCATTTCGCGAGTTTTTTATTTCTGTTTTGGCACACACAACACACATGCAGCCCACCACCACCAACGACAACTTCCGGTCGTTCCCAAACACTTCCGGTTTGCAAACCATGACAGTGAATTGTAATTTGGTGCCAACAATAAAAAGGGAAAGAAGAAAATTCCCGTACCTTTTTTTGTGCCTCATTTTAAATACATTAAACTCGATTGAAAGCACAAAAAAGTGAAGTAATCAGAACGTGCAGACTGAAAGTTTAACGGATTAAAAGATTATTTTAATCGCGATTTTTTTTAATACGCGACATTCAACAGATTCGTGTATTATTTAAAATTAAAATTAAAGAGAAAGTTTTGAAAAGTTATGTAAATTTACACAAAGTAAATATTTGGAAGCATTATTTCGTTGAGATTATTTATAAAAATACTGATAAGTTTCAAATATTAATACAAATTATATCGTTTTGTAAAGCATTGAAAAAGATACAAAAACATATATGCAGAGTATTGAGAAAGAATATAAGAAAGCTAAAGTGCTTAAAATATTTTCAAATGTATTTAATCATAATGAATATTGTGATGTGAATGCATATTTCCAAATTTAAGTGTGACTGCGCTTACAAAGCTACAAAATACTGAATTATTTGTAAGTGATTGGTAATCGATATATTTGAGCATGATTGACTGACTGATTGATAACTGACATCGTTGATATTAATACTGAATGCAATGTGTACACATGCACATAACTTACCGATGGATTGTGCAGTGATGTATTGAGCATTATAATGGCAAAGCTAAGCACATAGCAGGTATCCGTGTTGGTAAATATATCCGGATTCAGTTGACAGTAGCGCTGCGCGAATGTCTCCATCATGCGGTCAATCTTTTGGGCCTCGCCGGGCAAGCGAAATGACCACAGGAATTGCCTAAATAAATGGAAAATGTTGTTTAATCATGACTTTAATATTAGATGAGGGCTTGTTTGAAGCTAACCTTAGAGCTTGCACCAGTATCAGATTGGTGAAATCGTGCAGTGCCACAAATGCCTTTAGCACATCCTCATTGAAATCGTTTTTCTCGCCGAGGTAATCGCCTGGAAAGTCAAACAGAAATGAGCATGAAAATTTATGTTATGCATTATGGAGTTTTAATTGAATTTTATCCATGCGGGCGTCGCACTGTGGACAACAATTTATGAGCTTGCCAATTCAGCAAATGCGAGACTCACCTATTGCCGTTTTGTTCAGTCCCTCGCCCTTGTAAAGGAAATGCGCCACATCCTGCGGATCGTGACGCAACAGTCGGTTCTCTACGAGATACTCAATACCTGCAAATGTTAAGAATATTTAAAAACAGGCAATTGGTTAAGGTCTTATAATAAAATAATCGTATATATAGTATAGCTAGGCTTCTACCCCACAAGACACTGCGGTAGATAAGAACGCAGCCGGAAATTCAAGTTGCGTCAAATCAAATGCAGCCCAAACAACATATAATCTACCCATATAAGTCATACATATATCCGCGGCGACCCGCAACATAAACCACAGCAATCTCAATAATAATAATAAAAGGAAAAAAAAAATAAGAAAAAATGTAGGGAGCGGCTGCAATGACGAGACATCGATGTCATTATTTGCCAATCAAATCGCGGGCCCTCCGCGCAGCTCAGCAATTTGCGATAAAAGCCGGAAGGCAAGACAACAAAGAAGAAGAAAACCCGAGCTCCAGGAATTCAAGTAAAACGCATTAAGAGCAAACAACACATATCGCGAAAAATGCGACATACAACCAACAAATTTGGCAATCGCGTGAGCTATGCTCGATCCGTGGGTGACGCCAAACAGACAAGTACAAGGGCCGTTTACTTGCTGAAGAGCATTAAAATTATGTGTTACTAGAGAAGAAGGGCATAACTATAGAAAAAGGATAGAACTACGTATAGATATAGTACGGAACAAGTATATATATGCACATGTTTCATCTATAAGGTACCTAATATAAGATACTTGATTGACAAAATTTGCAGAAGTAAATTCACTTTAACAAGGTGAAACTCTTGGGTTATAAAATGTTGTTAAAGGCAAAAAAGTACTTTTATGTATTGCAGAGTGAAATCCGCAATATGGCAGTAAGAAAAAAGATAGTAACAAATAAAAACTTTCATAAACATATTGAACAACCCACGCAGTTTTTCTTAATATTTCTTTTGCCTCAATCGCAGACAGATTGGCTTTTCAGATTGATGCTTTTGTAGTTTGTTGTTGGCAATGGGAATCCATATATGTGCCACAACAACAGCAACAACAAACAAAAGCAGCAACAATAATCGCAATAACAACAACAATGACAACAATAATGCGAAATGACAACGATAATGACAAAGGAGTCGCCTGGAGGAGTCGCCAGGCGTTGTCACACGCGATTAGCATCAGCAAGTTGGCAGTTTCCCCCCATCCAGGCACCAATATCCACGTTGTGCGTTATGGATGGCACATTTGTGGGCTATTAATTTAAGTGTGTGTGCGTGTATATGTGTAGTAGTGGGTGGGGTGGGCTGGTGTGTGTCTGTCTCTGCTGTTGATAATCGGCCGATAAAGCGACAAATAACGATGCCCTGTAAAACATCCGAATCCACCCAAACCCAGAACCATCCATCCCGCCCAGCGCTAGGGACTGTTTC
Organism: Drosophila novamexicana; assembly: GCF_003285875.2. NCBI lineage: Eukaryota > Metazoa > Arthropoda > Insecta > Diptera > Drosophilidae > Drosophila > Drosophila novamexicana. Next base: position 5,934,392 of record NW_020824787.1, read on the forward strand.
ACATGTTTTTAATAAGCGGCGCGTCGACGCCTCGTTTTCTGAAGTGAACTCGATTCTCGTATTGTCAAAGCCGGCGGTCGCTGACTCCGCGCACGCATCGCGCCATTTACAACAAATACTTCAGTGTGGATTAGCATTTTTATTGTGCCCGCCCGCCATTTGGAATTTTATGCAGGATGCGCCCTGTTGTTGCTGGACCTATTCCCTGACAGGCGAGAGATGCGTGGCCCAATTTGGACTTGTCAACTTTAATTTATGGCCAAGAGGTCGATGAAAATATTTGATTAGCTCTTAAATTACGTAGGGCGAAGGGAATGAGGTCGCATGCTAGAGCAAAGATCTAAGGTTGGGCACTGAAATAACATGTCGGGTATGTGGGTCACTTGGGACATATATGGAGAAGGTTAACAAGTACAAATATCTATTTATGTGCTCTTATTTTTAGATGAGGGAAAATCAAAACTGAATTCAAAATTCCAGGCGTTTTTTGAGTACATATAAATACTTAAATATGGGGAAATAGGGGACACGTATCTACATACATCCAACAGTTGGTGTCTTAGACTATTGAGCTCTTGCAGATCTTCGTTGCCACTTTTTCTGTTTTTTATTTGTCGACACTAAGAAAATCCATGATAATAAAAAAAAAAGAGGAACTAATTTGGCGAAATATGTACGAAAGCAAATGTGCTTCTCTGAGGTTGACTCAGCTCGTCGAATTGATCAGAAATATATACAGATTGGCATTTCCATTGAATTACCATTTTCCACCAATTTTCATTGCCAACAGGGTCTAATTTGATTTTCAGAAAATATTTTTCTTCTTCGCGAATTAAAACGATACATATCCAATTGTCGTGTGCCTTCTTATAATAAGATTTTTATATCACACTTATAATTCTCAAATACTTTTAACAGAAGTTACTATTTCATACGACGTGCGCTTTTTATACTCATTACAGTCTTGTGAGGAGAGAAATATCTGAAAATCCCGAATAAATTATTATTAGCTCTCAATGGAGAGCTGGGCAACAACCCAGTGAACGTCCATATATTAAGTAATACACACGACATATCAATGTAATTTTCAATTGTGTATTCGTATCCATGCCGCCCGCATATTTGGCCTTGCCCGACTGTCTGTCAGCGCGGTACTCTTCAAAAGTCTTCACAGAGTTCAAGAATATTGCGACATTGACATTTCCATTAAATTAAACGCCCAAGCACTCGTCGTATCCCTGCTGCACGTACTACAAATGTCAACGAACTGTCAAATTTGTCAGCGTTTTAAGATTTTGCTGGGAGGGGCGGGACTTAGGAAGACTGTCAGGGGCTGCGGCTGCTGCTGTTGGTGCAGTGCGTTGACGTCGCGTGGCATTCGCAGCATCTCATTTCGGGCTCATTACGTTATTAAATTAACGTCGGAATTATCATCATTGGGCGAACGTGCCGTCCCGCAGCCGTCCCCGGCCACCCAAATATGACACTGTAAATTTGCCTGGCAAATTCACTCTTTGGCGCCGTCATGCTTTAGGTTTTCATGGAGCGCTACTTCTCGTATGTCTCACATATATCAGCTCAATTATAAAGCAATTCCTTTCATTTGTTGTTGGCGTCATTGAAATTTCATTTAAATCATTCCGACATTAATATTTCCCGATTTCCCCGTCGATCAACAAACATTGGCAGCACGGTGGGGTCTGCCCCTTTATTAAAGATACAATTGTATCTGAAAAAGCCCTTCCCCTTTTGCGCTTTAATTTATTACTTTCGTTTATAAACAGATTCTACAAATATTTCTCTTGCATATAAAAATCAATATATAATTACGTGTTAAACGTCAAAAATAATTACTTTCTATTGAATTGCAATATCTGACTCAACTAATAATTAATAAATTCTGTGGTTTTTATGTGGTTTTACCTTGAAATTCGTTTTTGATCTTGAATAACACCCTAACTGATTGGAGAATATTCCAATCAAGTGGAATACAAATTTAATATGTATATCTATATTTTTCCCTTGAATAATAGTAGGAGTCCTCTAGTTTGTGAGTTTGTTTAACTTTCTGTTGTTTTTTCAATATGCATTTCATGTTTTGATAATGCGTAGGAGAGTAATTTGTATGATATCATTATAGAATGAGGAAAAGCCGCCTAAATATCCCGACAGAATATAAGTGCTAAATAATTAGTTTTGTTATACATTTTAGGGGTTTTTGAAAATAAGGACCTGAGCGAAATGAAGCGGGCGGAGTCAAAAGTGTCTATTTCTTAGAAGATTGTTATAAGGAAGCTTTGAATGCTTAAATTACAACAATAATATAACAAATAAAAAAATTAATTTTCTCCGAACAATTTATTCGTATCAAGAGGCTTGGTTTTTGATTCGGCATTTTATGGCTTGGAGCTGTTCGGGCCGGCTGACAGTTGTTCACGATATCTAAATCAAATCGTACCATAAACTGATTTGGATTTCCTTTTTCAGTTTCAGAATACCATAATAATTTTCATTGTTCGATTAAAAAGTTAAAGCGCTTAACGTATCGATTGCAATTAGAGAATCGAACTTTGTTTTGCGTAAGTATTCGGCCACACGACCTAAGCAGCTGTGAAATAATATCGATTACTTATTTCGTAGATTACAATTTGTCAAAAGTAATTTTTTTCAAAGGTTTGATTTTTCTTCTTGAATCTTAAATCGAATCAGTTTCTGCCATTCTCAGTATCAGAATCAAAAAAAAACGCAAAATGGACAAGGAATCGAAAAGATGGAGCGACGAGGAAACCCGCAAGCTACTCGACTATATGGAGCTACATAAAAATATCGAAGTGAGCATTTAATATAGTACAACAATATTTCTTGACCTAACCACATTTATATAATATATAATTTAGAAGCCTACGGCTCGGATTTACTATAGTAAGCTGATAGATGAGACCGGCATCAGATGTGCTTGGCATTCGTTGAAGTACAAAGTGCGCTATCTGAGGATGAGTCTGCGGAAGGCGAATACCCTGGGCAACTTGACAGGATCTATGCAGAACGACGAGGCGATCAAGAAGCAAATTTGTCCATATTATGAGCAGCTGATGAACATTTTTGGTCTTGGCAGGGGCCCTGTGGATCCGGAAGACATAAAGCAACCCATGGATTATGCTGGCGATAGCTTGGAATTCACCGATTGTGATGGCTCCCTCAGCCAGAGCGACGTGGGCAGCTTCATCTTGGAGCCTTCCGGCTCTGAGTTCGAAGTCAATCAGTTCAAGAAAGCGCCAAGGCAAGTAAATAAGAAGAAACGCAAAAAATGCGATACGGCCATGGATAAAATAGTGCGTTTAGAAACGGAAAGAATTGAGTTTCGCGGAAAGCAGCATCGTCTGGAGGCCGACCGACTGAAATGGATGAAACAGGTGGAGGGCAGCAAATTGCAACTGGAGATGGAGAAGTTCGAATGGGCAAAGCAGATCGAGGAGCATCGTTTATCTTTCGAGAATCGAAAACTCAAGTTGGACGAGAGGAAAATGGACAACGAATTTTTACTACGTAAAATGGAATTGGAGCTCAAATATAAATGCAAATAAATATTCAATATTCTTTGAATTTTTGAGTCTAAGAAACCAAAGTTTTATTTAATTAGAGCTGTATTTTAAAGCAGGGAATTGAAATGGTTTTCTGTCCTAAATAAACGTCTTTATTAAAAAAATTTTCTTGTTAAGAAATGAGATACGCCTAAGTTCTACCCCACATATTTAAGATATTTATTTAGACTTTTCTAAGAAAGCTTGTACTCACCTTTCTTGGGATCCATATTGAACTTTTTGCGTCCAATTGACATCTGTTTGTCCTTATTGGAATGCTTGTCTTCAGGCACATCGAGCGCTTCCATTTCCGAAACGACCTCGCACAGCTCATCTTTGATTTGCTATAATTGAAAAAAAATTAAAATGAATTAAATAAAATCGAGAGTTGAAACTTTCACAGTATTTATATGTACAGCTGGAGGTACTTCAGCTATACATGTGTATATAAAAATAGATGAAATAGTCGGGAATGCATCATCTGCAAACACTCGTATAATTTGCGGAAATGACTACAGCGACAATTGTTGCTAAAAATAAAAATAAATAAATAAATAAAGACTGGAGAAAAAAATGGTGTTTACGCTCTGCACAAAATTTCAACAAGACTGGGCGTTAAGCTGCATTCACAATTGTATTCATTTCGCATTCACATTCACAAGTGCGAATCATTTGCATGTATCCAAAGCGGCGACTGGCGCCAAATGGACGAACTAAATTCGTTTCACTTCAAATCATTTTTGTGATTTGTTCAAGTGCTAAAAATATAAACTCGAAAAAATAATGGAGAAGGTAATTCATAGCGAAATTGATTTAATTGAATTATGCGCATAGAGCCGAGTACCTGACACGGCATGGGTCCATACGCGGGGTCAAGACAAAGGCAACTGCTGCTCGAGTTTATCAAAGCATTCATGCTGTAATATGATCTATTCAAAGAGGCGTGACAAATTTGTCAAACATACAATTGAAGTGAACGAACGAGGCCGCTCACTAGCTGTAAATGTATCTGTGCGAGTCGTATCTGTAGCACATATAAGATACAGTTGCTGCACTCAAGTGTCTAGTTATTTGTCAGCCTGTTGACGCTTGACTTGGCGAGAGAGCCACGAGACCGGAACATATCAATTGCCCCCCAACATATAGCCCCTGGCACTGCGCCTATATGACCTTCTGACTCATTTGCTCAGCCTAACAAATAAGTATATGTATCTATATATATATGCAAATCGACAGCGGAATGCCAATTAAATGCGCTGAGAAACAATTGACAACGAGAGAGAGAGACGGGACAATACAATTCCAAGATCGTTCAGATTCGTCGTCAAGTTTTGAAGTTATGCGATGAGCTCATTCCATTGGAACTTCACACAGCGTAGTGACCCCCCGAGAATTTGCTAATTTTAGATACTTTTTGCAGTTAGGAGTGGTAAAGGGTATTTTTTATAATCAATTCAATGCGTAATTTCTTTAGGTCTTTGACGTGTGACTTTGCAGTCTTCAAGTTGCGATGACATTTGGGAATTTTAAGCCCAAAAGGTCTCACACAGAAAGCAGAAATAAAAATAATATCACGAGTAAACAAGTTTTAAGATCCATAAACAAAGTAAAGACATTTATAGTTGAATAAAATTTCAATGCAACATAACTCAATAGATTTGAAATAAGTTCTCGAAAAACAACTAAATGTCTCGACGTTTTATTATGGATTTATGCATATTTTATAGATGGTTCCTTGCAGGCACAGGGCTTAAACTTGACAGCTTTATAGGTTTTACTACCAAGTTGTACCTCCTTTCCCATGCTTAAAATATCTGAGCATATTCCATGCCGCTTCCGTTGCGCATTAAAAAGAAAAAACAAAAATGTAGCCTTTCAATTAGTGGACCGACTCTCTGAGATAAAACAGAATTATGTAAATGTTTAAAATTCCAATAAAGTTAAACGATCGACACAACATGTGCGTTTGCTTCCAAGCTACGCCTCTCCGATCGTCGGCTGTAGAAAGCATTTAAGACATCATAGAAAATTATATAAAACAAAAGAAAATTGTTAATGAGAAGCGAATAAGGAGGCGGACAATAGCGGGAGAGAGAGAGAGAGAGCAACGCCAGAGGGCTACAGGTTCTGGGACGGCATCGCTAATCAAAGAGCAACTACTGGACAAGGGTTATTGATAGCGCACAGCACAGGTAAAGCTAATGAACGTCAAGCTTTAAAAATAGCTCGCACTGAAACGACGAAGGCGACAGGTAAACAACTACGTCAAAGGTGTGGGAACGCGGCACGAGGAAGTCCAACGAAACAGAATCAATCAAGAAACCTGTTTTAATGCAATGCAAATGTATGGAACAAAGTCGAGCATGACACCGATAGTAATGTCATATCAAGCATACTTTTAAATAGATTTTATTAACTTTCAATAAATTATACTTATATAGAACAACGAATGCTAAACGAGTTAATTCTGCAAAGTGCTTTAAAATACAAACCAATAACTAGAGGGCAGGCGAGTTAGGAAACCCCCGTAGGAAAGTCAAATATTTGCGAACGTTATTAATAAAGTGACAACAGAAGGCAATGATGCAAAATTAAATGCGAATGTATTAAAAAGTGTGAATAATAGATATGGAAGAATATTTGTAATATTCGAGGAAATTATAAAGTTTTAAATGATGTAGTAAATACGTCAAAAGAAAATGCAAATATGTTTGTTTTTCGACGGATCTTAATGAAGTAGCAAGTGGACGAAATAAAAAACGACCAGACCAAAGTAATTTAGATAAATAATTGGACGTAATTAAATCGTTTGAAAATAAATGACAAAACTAAAAAAATTGTTTAGCTAAAATATATTTTGATTGAAGTAATTAAGTCTCAGTAGTTGAATTAACTGAGACGAGCTGAAGCTCATTTGCTTTGTGCTAGCTGCGAGAGATGTGAAATAATAGAATATTTCTATAGTCTCTTCTGTCTAAATATTATGTCCGACTGGGGCTTTGAAATCTCTGATCATTTTCTGTTTAAAATAATTATGATATAATTGACGAAATCCATCAAAACAATATCAAAAGCACATGCCCAAAAAAACACCTGGATTAACTCATACCTGCGGTCGCCTTAGTATGACGACATTGCTCTGTTCGGCATTGTTGCGATTTCGCTCCATGAGCGTCCGGCAACTGTCGCACAGATTCGCCTGTTGGTTGTTGTTGTTATTGTTGCTGTTGTTGTTGTTGTTCAGCTGTTTGCTGCTGTTGTTGTTGTCCGCGGTGCTGTTGTTGTTGTGGCTAAGCGAGTTGCGCTCAGATTCGCTCTGCGAATTTGAGCTGTCATCAATGAAGCGCAAATCGCCCGCCTCAGGTGTCAGCGGTGAGCTGAGCCCCGAGTTGACTGTCTCCCCGTCCACAAGCTCCGGTTCCAGCTGCAGTGCCACATTATCGATGCCATCCTCGGCAGCGTCCAGCATGCAGCCCAGCGAGTTAGAGCGCGATTTGCGTGGTGCCTGCGGCGGTCGCCTTGAGATGATCTCGCCCCGCTCATTGAGCAACAACTCGACGGGCCGCGAGACGATCAGCGTGCGCGTTGTTGTTGTGGTGGTTGTGTGGGTTAGCTCCGAGCGCCTGTTGTAGAGCTGTGTATGTGGCTCATCGCAGGGCAGACGCAGCAGCTCCACCTTGCGGCTGACATCGCTACAGCTGACTGTCTCGGTGCTCAGCGTGGGACTTGCCGGCGGTGGACTCTCGGCACGCAGCGAGGTCACCTTGTAGGTGGCCACGCTGGTGAACGGCGACAGCGAGGGCGATCGGGGCGAGCGAGGCGTGCAGCTTGGCGTCGGTGTTGATGGCAACGGTTTCACCGGCACTTTCGGCGAATCCTTTTTGCCTGCCAAGCTGCCAAGATTGCAGAAGCAGCGCGCACAGACGTTGCTGCTGATGGTGGTGGTGCTGCTGCTGTTGCCGCTGCCACCGCTGCTGGTGGCATTGCCCAAGAGCCGGCGCCGATCCTCCTCAGCCGTCGTCGTCAGCGCTGTTATGTAAAAGGTGCTGCTGCTGCGACTGCCGGGCAGACCAACGCCACCGGCTGGCGGCGTTGTGGCTCCGGCAACGCTGGCGGTGCTCAGATCAAAGCAGCTGCGCTGCAGTTGCTGCTTACTGCCAAAGCTGCCGCTCTTCTTGCTCTTCGGCTGGCGGCGCAACGAGCTGAACCAGTTGCTGAAGCTGGGACGCTTCTGGTGCAGCGACGTCGTCATGACTATCGGCCAATTGCTCACTTCCGTTCGCTCAGTCTTTTTTATGGCTTTTTTTTTTTTAATTTTATTTTTGTATTTCAACCCGAAAACGGGTTCTACGTATGCGCTGTCCCGCTCCCTTCTGCTATTTGGCCTTTGACTTTGATTCCTGGTTAATTATTTTGGCTTCTTCATCGCGCGACTCTGAAAATTGTAGAGTTTTGTTTTTTGGTTGATTTAACCGTGTTCTGCTGCGCAAGGAACTCGCAGCAATTTACAAGTACAAAAGGCGCGATGCGTTGAGAAACTGTATACCATAAATTCATTAGCTAATTATTATGATGCCGAGCAGCTCAAGCCCACAAAGTGCCCCCGACAGGAAGTGTCAGACAGGACAGGCCACAACTTCAGAAATTGAATTTGTTTTCGTCGCACAACATTTTTCGGGTTTCCCATACCTGCGGTACAGGGCACTCGAAGGAAACGACACAAATCAAATTACGCTAATGGCGTACAGGTTAAGAAGGTGCTGGCGTTTGTTAATCCCAGCGACAGGACGACGACAAGGACAACGACACAATTTTTGTTTACCCGCCACTGGCTCACGTGTGATTTGTGGAAGGCATGCAAACACTTCTGCAGTTTTCAGGCGTTGCGGGACAGGAACAAATGGAGACACAACATAGCCCATAGCCCATAGCCCATTGTCCCCGGACCGTGATTTATTGCGTTTCTTTTCTTCCGTTGTGTTCTAATGTTTGTTTTGTTCCCTTTGCCATTTACGTTTCGTTTCGTTACGTTACGTTTCGTTTAACGGAAGGAACTCTGAACGATAAAGCCGGCGAATTGTTTTTGGACAGCCAAAGTCTAATTGGAGGCATGTTGGCCATGTGGCACAATCTCCATGGCAAATAATGGATGATGCCTCGGATTAAGTCGGTTAGCCAGCAAAAGTCACTGAGCCATATGCAACAAACATTTGGTTGCCAAGACATTTTCTCAAAGCTTATTATAATTTATGACATGTTCCCTGAGTACATCTGTATACATATGCCCGTGACTTTAGGCAAGCGTCTGTTTTTATTTTTCACAGCCAGGAGAAATACACTGCAATTCAGCAATTAGAATGGAACATGTGGAATATAAATGTGCGTGGGGAAGAAAATATTATCAATGCCCCTAAATATACAGGCCTATCTCATAGTTTAGTAGTTAACACAAACTCACATAAGATATCGGACATAAAATGAGTGAGAACGAAGCATACAGAGGAAAGAAATTTCTAGATGATCCAGTCCCATTGTCTATTAACTGGATTTGTATAAAAAATTGTTTGTTTTTATTTGGGATTATAGTTGTCTAATAAGATAAGAAGAGATTGTAAAAAGAAACCTAACTTCCGGGTGAAAGATCATTGGGCAGGAAGAACAAGGACGCAACTGTCTTAAGTGTTTCTTTCATATTATCTATATGTCATTATCTTACAATCGCAGCATGTTCATTGACAACTAACTTTGTATGATTATAACTATCTAAAGCTTTCTCGATAAAATATATGTTATATGTTGGCAAAATGTATTTACTCCACACCTGCAATATATTCTCAATTAAACCCCAGTATGTATAAATTGAAGCACGTACACCGAATCGTTTATATATTAGACATTTTCGTTAGCTAATATTATGCTTAAAGTCCCCACATTATTTTCCCCAAAATTTATTACTTTCGCACATTCGAAAGCCCTTAGAAACTGTTTACTTTTTTGTCCAATGTCAAAGCCCTTGCCGTCCCCAGAGTCCCATTCGTGGCCGTGACAAGGCAGACGACTCTATTCCAAAGAGAATTAAACACGTCGAAAACATGAACAACAATTTACCTGCCACGCCCACGCACACAGCATTGGCAACTTTAAATTACGTGTAACTTGGCATTATGGAGAACCTACAGCCTTCAACCTTTTGCATCCTAAGCAAGCGTGAACGTGATTTGGTTGCACAAACAACAACAATCAAATCAATCTCAATCTTTATATATTTCTCTACCTCACTTTTAGATGTACTTCATTTCTATATATGTGTATATGCCACAATAAAAGGCGTGCCGGCGTTGAGAACAAAACGATGAAGAAGAACGAAATAAGAAAACGCTGAGCAAAAGACGAAACAGAACAAACGCAGCGCAGGTGAATGCCACAAAGGTATTAACAAGAAGCAAATGAAATTTGTAAACAAACTATCAATCAAACAAATGAGCTGAATAAACACAGACAGCCCAGAGCGAAAGAGAGAGCTAAAGAGAGAGAGAGAGATGAGAGTATCTATGTGCTTAGAGATATTTAGTCAGACAGAAGCTTCTCAGATGCAGGCAACTGATACCCAGCCGACAGGCTCAAGTGGCCAAAACAAAGCTGCGATTGCTACCTGTGAAAATTTCAGCTCTGTGGCACAACAAAAGTCTTCAAGTGTGTATGTTTTGTGTGCGTGCGTGTGTGTGTGTGCTTATGTGTGGGCAGGAAATGCGCTTTGGCTATGCCAAACTAATATGGCATGTAAAATTTTCCCGGTTTGTGTTAAACTTTTGTTCAACATGATGAATGGGCTAAAAGGAAAAGCAAAGAAAATAAATAAAAGAAAATTCCGCTTGTCAGACGGTAGCTGCCAGCTGGGCTGCGCCCCTACAAAAATAGGCGTGGCATGGCGCATGCAATTAATCTTGACATTTTAATCTTGCCATTGTAAGCACTGAAAACAACAAGTACAACTCTCGCGCCAAGTGTTACCAATGCAAGCGTCTGTCTGGCCAACGCCTTTGGGTTAACACGCTCTTTAACCCTCTACTGGCCCGGCCTGCATCGTACCCATGGAATCCAATTAGACAATCAGACACATAAACAATGGTTGGGCAGCCAAAAAAACACACAATAAAATTAAAAGAAATACAAGTAGGAATACTGTGCTAAAGTATGCTCCACTAAGGATATCCTACAGACAGCTTAAAGATAACCTTTACTTGATTTCGGTCGATTTGGAATATAAGACAATTTACAACAAACAGAATTTGCCGTGTAACAAACTTCTTTTTTTATACAAATTTTATGAAACATTGAGAATAAGAACATATTAGGCATTTTTTCTAGAAATTTTACTAGCTGCGATCGACACATTATATATAAGTTTTATATTTTATGGAGTTAAAATATATCCAAATTTACACTTTCCTACACTTTGAAACTCTATTTTTATCTCACCCATAATAGTTACAGGGTATAGACGACTCGCGCAGTCACCAGCTGCTCGCAATTCAGACCCTCAGCTGCTGTGCTAAAGGAAGCTCGGATTCGTATTCGCATACGGATTTGGCTTTGTTTTTGGATCTGTTGCCATTTGCTGCTTCTGACTTTCACTTTCGTCAGCAGAATGCAATTAAAGGCAAGCTTTGCGCGGCACATTTGCGACTATGTTTTTACTTTTGTGCGGTTCTTTTGTCTGCGGCACAAAATGTATCTCAGAGTTTGTATGTATCTTTGAGTACGCATCTGTATGTTCGAATTTACGAGCGAGGCGCCGGCTCGGTCATTGCTCGTTGTTGGCATGTCTAGAAGTCGCATTTGCCCGGGAAAGTGTGAAAAATGCTCTTATTCCGGCGCGCATTTTCTTTTGGCTCGGTGTATTGATTGGGTCTCTGTTGTGCGTGAAAATAGGCGAACACTTTAAGGAAGCTAAGAGGGGCTTTTCACTTTTATAAATTGTAAGCGCCTTATGGGCCTCCTCTCTATTTCTCACTTGAAAATATTTAGTCTGTTGGCTGTTTCAATGCACTTAAATGACATAAGTGAATTAAGAGTTGAACAAATTAAATCGAATGCTTGTTATATTATAAATTATCTTTTCATATCTTTATATTCTAATCTTTTCAGCGAAACAGGTCGCTAAAGTTGGCCAGTTTTACTCGTCGGAGGCTAGAAAAGCCGTAAAGAAAATTTGCTTGGGAAAATATTGTTTCTCAAAAAAATTAAACCAAACGATTTAAGTTGTCTGCCTGTTATTAATTTTCTACTTTCCGAAACTGCAAAATTTGTAGGAATTTAAAAGCAATTTCTTTCACTTTTTTTTGCAGTTTATGCATTTAAAGAACAGTTTTGCTGTCAAAGTTATTAACGTGAATATATCTGAGGGACATTATTGCCCAACACTACACATGAGCTTTTATAGCACGTTTCTCCAGTGTGGCTTAACCAGTGTAAGGAACAATAGGATTTACCAAGTCTAATCATGTGGCGTATCTTTCGCCTTTGGATACAATAAATGCTTTAGAAGATAAACAAGTGACCTGTGCTGGTAAGTGCAGCACACACACATTATATACATAGAAGCAGCTGTTGCCTCAAGGGAGGTCTTCCACATCGCCTCGTTTATTGTGTGTGTGTGTGTGTGTGCTTGTATCTATTTCTATGATTATGGATATTGCTCATTAGGCTGATGGCTGCCAAGGCAGCATCAAAGTTTGCTTATTATTATTTATTTATACGAGCCAGACAGTCAGCTAATTTCAGACCGACTGACCGCATGCCATTTATGCGATGAAAAAGCCTCCAAAAACTGCCAGAAATTTGGTATGCTGTCAGCTGCGAGCACTTTTTCTCTTCTCCAGCTGAAAATGTAAATGGCTAAACGAAACAAAACAAAAAACAGCGCCAAATTTGCATCTTTCTCGATATAGAAAAATGACGCAACTAGACGAAAATCGAAAAATAAAATATCCATAAATATGTATCTATATTCTACATATGGCAAAAGTTTATGTTGCAGCGTCAGTCACTGTGAATTGTTTTTTGTTTTATTTGGCATTTTAGATTTCTACATCGTTTCTTCTTGTTTTTATATTTTGTATTGCGAAAGAAGTAAAGGCAGGGTATACCTTGCCGAGCTATTTGAATTTCGCCCTGTTAAATCTGAAAAATATCTATCTACAAGTCCCACAAATTTTTGTTAGAAGTAACCAATTAGTTTTCCTCGATAATGCTAACTCATTCCAAAAACAGAGTATATTCTAGTCAGTAGTTTTTTTAAATTTATATATTTTTATTATCTTTTTTTATGCCTGAATTTTTTGTGATTTGCCAAAAGTAAATAAACTCCGACAAGTTTTAACCATTAGCCAAAAAAGAAAAGAAACGCGTTTCTGTTTTTAAATTTGTGAATAGAATTTCATAGAAAATTAAATAAAAGCTTTTAATGAATGTGAAGTCTGAGGCAGGCATCTTGAGGGAGTTTATGGCACACACATTTGTGGTATTAAGAAAGAAACCAAAAGGCGAGGCTAAAAATTCCCAAAAAAGAAAAAAAAATAGAAAAAATTATAAAAGTTAAATTGAAATAATTTGTATATAAATAGATATAAATTAGAAACGAAATACAAGCTGCAGACTGAAGTTGAAATAGAATTTTTTTTGAAAATCTCATAAGCAAAATAAAATATTTGTGACCTGTTTTAACGCACAAAATCAAAAATAAAAAATGTGCAAATTGCATTAATTACGGACAGGCACATGTGTTGGACTACAAAGAGATCGTTTTCCCAACTCACTGAACCATTAAACTACGAGTTCGTTGGCCCAATTTGGCAACAGGCGACAATAAACAATAGCTGAAAAGAAAACCAAAAACAATAACAACACCCACAACATAGCCAAAAAGTCTGTCTATGTAAATGTGTTTTTAATTAAATACCTTTTGTTGTGGACTTAACAAATATTTCTGTAAGACAAAAGCAAAGGGAAACAGAACCCATTCAGCTAAAAGCTAATGCTGGCCCAGAACCACCTTCTACCTGTATAAGTACCTGTAGACCTGACTTCGCTTTGTCATAAGCCATTCCTCAACTCTTATGGGGCTACGTGCTGACCAATTTCAATGTGAAACTAATTATTTTGGCGGGCATTTCCCACAGCTCATTTAAGATACGGCAACGCATACTGACTTGGCGAGTATTTATATTCCAATGTAATTTACACAGATACAGATACTCGCATTCTGTAGACACACAACAAAGCACATTTTTGTAATGCTTAGAACAAAAACTAGCTATAAAGCAATGGGTAATTTTTTCTGTTTATTTCTTTGGAATTTCTATTGCATACTATTAAATGGCAGTTACACGCGTTTTGCATATTAAACAACAAACATGAAACACACACACACACAAACAGACAGAACACGCTCAGATACATGTTGGTAGTCGAGTATCTGTGGGATAGCAGCACATGGGTGCCATGCGTCAGTTTTATGGCGCCTGCCTTCGTCATTGAAGCAGCAACAGGTGCACTGACTCCTATAACAAACATTATGCGCGGCGCTCAACCCTCTCAGTCCCTCGAGACCACCTGCCCTATACACATACATCTAGATACTTAGTAGCTTTTATGCCGTTTATTGATTGGGGCTTTCCGTTTCTGTATCTGTTTATGCATTGTATCTGCCATCGACTGTGCCAAATGGTTCATGTTATTTCGCTTAATTGACTTTGGCAAAGGCGCACAGCGCGCTGTTTTAAGCTACGGTCACACTGTTTTTCGAGTTAACACAGCAGAATCAACTTGATCGGAAACCGGGCACACCTTAAATGACAGTACATTCGGTTTCAATAACCAGAGTGACCAACTTATATGATTTAGTGTTAAGCAGCTAGCGATCTATCGATAATTGATGGCAATATCAAACATCAGATCGACTAATAAACAAACATTGAGGCCGACAAATAGGACTTGTCCTTCGTATCGAGCGAACTGTGAAGAAGTTAAAGTCCAAAGATCTTATTTTAGTCCAGCCGTAGCTCTAGTTTATCAGTTGTACTATTTATTCGCCACAAGCTTGTTGTTTGTTTTTATAGGCCGTGGGTCAAGAGCACATATGAAATTCAATTTTCTAAATTGATAGAAACATTGATTGATTGTGAAATTTTATAAGTACACATCTAAACTGACAGTTCCCTTACATAACTGAATTCAATAGGTAGCGCAGTTGTAAAAGTAACGGTCTAATGTTTGTAAGCGTTCTAAATGAATTTAAACTATTTTATTTAAAATTTTATGGCACATTAAAATCTATTCGATTCCATACCATATCATTTAGTTTAGTTTGATAAACGTTTCACAGCCAAAATGTTAGAATTTAGTTACGTTGCTTTTAAGATGAAACAATGCTTAATATTTTTTTTAATATTTGCTGTTATGAGTTCCTTGGAGACTTTAGTAAGTAAATTGTTCGCACCCAATAAATAATTTAAATACTAACCACTATTTTCCAAAGCCCTGTGATAAAAAACAATCGGAGCTTCAATGCGATTGCAGTCAACTTTCAAGGACTTGCGCTGTGAATAAGCAAGTGTTTACGCAAAGGGACTTTTCATCGACATTATTTCAAAGAATCCAAAACACATATTATTATATTGAAAGAAGTGAAAAAGTTAGTTGGTTTGGAGCTGCGCAAGCATGCCATCGCCTCGGAGCCCATCTGATTCGTCTGGAATCTGCCGAAAATTATGATGCCGTAGTCCAAAATTTGCAGGATACAAATCATTACTGGACAGACACTAACAATCTTGTATCGAATGAGAGTTTTAATTCATTAACTACGGGCAATAAGGCTGTTTACTTTAATTGGCATAAAGACGAACCGAATACCAAGTCTAACCTTAACCGCTGCGTGGAGCTTAACAGAGATAATGGAGATACACACATGAGAGTCACGAGGTGCGACACATTAAATAATTTTATCTGTCAATTGTAATAACGAAAATAACCACTAACTGGGATGTAAACAATTTATTTAAATAAGAGAAAATATCAATAAAAATATGATGCATATAAATAATGCTTGTGAAAATTTATTATATAAAACTGTGGTTAAGAGGATAAACGTAACATCTAACTTTTAGCCTCTAAGAAGAAGAAAGTTTCAGGCGGGTATTTTCAGGCATGCCAAATTAAATTAATATAGCATTACCAAGCATTAGTGTCGTGCCACAGTGGAAAAAAATTGGGTTTTAGTATCGATTCACATTTAGATTGAGTATCATGACTTGGAAAATCGTGCAATATTTGATGGTCTTGGGAATGATACTAACCATTAGTAATTTAACAGGAAGTTCGGTAAGTGTTGCAGCCTAACTGGAAACTAATTATATGGTAAACTATATAAATTTTCTGAATTTAAGAATAATCGCTGTGACCACCAATGTAATAAATATTGTACCGAGCAGTTTCAGCCGAAACTAAGGCAGATGGTTAACATAGAAACTTGTGCGGCGGCAAATTCGAGGACTAACAGTCGTACTTTAGATAAACTTAACAAATCGAAAGATGAAATAACAATAAGTGACGCCAACTTTAAGCGATTCAATGGCAGATTCTATCACAGAACAAACGGGCAAAATAAGGTCAGTTGGTATGAAGCTGTTCATAGGTGCCATCAGCTGCACTCGCATTTGTATGGTATTAGAGACGAGGCTGAGTTCGATACGATGGTCGAGGATCTCAACATCGACTGGCGAAACAATTATTGGGTCGATATAACTGATCTTGACGTTAAATATCAATATCATTCATTTTGTCGTGGCGAAATTTCAACATATTTTAACTGGCACATTGGCAAACCAGAAAAGTGCAATGGAGATGAGCATTGCGTTGAGTTACAAAATATTAATGGGACTGTACGTATGAGTGATCGAAGCTGCGAATATCTAAATAATTATATATGTGAGCTCATAGAGTGAGATGTTATGCACTATGAGTCTAGCAAAGCTTATGCATTAAATCTTCAGTAATAAATCAAATCAAATTATGTTCTTGACAACTGCTAGAGATAAATGTACTAATTGAATCAATTATATTTCGTAAGGTGACAGAATTGTGTTTTGATTCTCATTGTAATTCTTCGTTAATTCTATTACCATGCATATTAGCTGGCAATTAACATGTAAAAACAAGCCGTTTGGGCTCATTTTTAAAGTGAAAACATTTTAATTACAGCTAAGCCGCAATATTTTAAAAAGCATACATATTATGTTAAAAGTTTTATAAGCAAGCTATTATAGAATTGTCTACTCTATCCCAGACTTTTTAAAAATTAGTTAAATATGTATAAGGTTACTTGTGATAACAAAATTCTCCAACTCAGCAAAAGGGTAAAGTTTCTGCCAGCAAGTTGGAGAAAAACTAATTAACTCAACTCATGACCTTTTAGCGTAGTCGAATCATTTGTTCGGCCTTACAACGGAATCTAGCCCATTTTGCTTATTTTTATTGGATGATGTTACTGAACAAATTTGTTTTTAAATGATCTGATCAAACAGGTTAGCGCTGGCTTTCAAAAGGGTGTTAATAATAAGTATTTAGCATATGAAAAAACACAAAGTTGTGCGACCAGTTTCTGTTAAAATTAATACCAAAACGAAATTCTGCTTAACAGTGCGCAGAGGAAGAGCTGGCGATATGATTGTTTCCCAGAATCAGCGTATGGCATTAACATTTTGAGAGCGAGGTTTCCTTTCTTTTCGGAATTTAATTTGATTAGAGACTCGAAACGAAATATATGTACATATTTAAGTACTATGAAATGTAATGCTTTGAATTTTGTGTGGTTGATAAAAGCGGCATATTGCAAAACTGAAGCGGATGTTTTTGTTAGATATACATATTTCATTATTATATATAAATTATATATGTATATAAATATATGAGTTTATCAGTCAAACAAAGGCTAGCCCAGACAAGCCCAGAGAACGCTGCGGCGACATTAACAAGTCGTTGGCATTGCAACAAAATTTAATTCGTAAGATAAACGTAACTAATCTGCATTATTGTAGAGCAAAAAGTCAAACAGAGTGGAGAGGAGGGGGAATCTATAAGAAATATGTGTATAATTCAGACAAAAAATTGATATGAAAACTTGTTGTTTGTTGCTTGTTTAAAGTTGAATATGATAACATTAAACTAAATAAATTACTGG
The DNA here is from genome assembly GCF_003285875.2 of Drosophila novamexicana. Classification (NCBI taxonomy): domain Eukaryota; kingdom Metazoa; phylum Arthropoda; class Insecta; order Diptera; family Drosophilidae; genus Drosophila; species Drosophila novamexicana. Next base: position 5,952,212 of record NW_020824787.1, read on the forward strand.
TCTATATAAGAACTGAAATGTATAAAAAATCTGTCAATATGATTAACTTCGAAGAAGGATAAATGACAAAACGATAAAAAAAAATAAATAAAAATAAATTAAAAATATTAAGAAGAGACAATTGCATTCTCAAAACTGATTAGCCGTCCCCCCGTTTATCGTGTAAAACACTTTCCATTTTGAATGAAGTGCGAGCGAGAGACAAAGGAATAGAGGGCAAAGGCCTCCAGCACAGACAGGACAATACCATATAGGATTACGTACAGAAGTTTATATAAATGTCTTCTGAGTCTGGGATCTGGTGAGTTCCGTTTGCCATTGCCTGCCCCGTTTTAGCCCGACCCGCCCTGGCCAGACGACGTGCCTTGTCTGCGACGTGATTTGAACACGCAAAAGATATCCGCACTGGGTTTTTGTCTCTATTCGCCACTTTTTCTTTCAGTTGAGTTATTTTTTGGTTTTCTATTTTTTTTTTTTTTTGTGCTCTTTTGTCTGACTGTTTGGCTGTGTGTGTGTATGTGTGTGTCGAGTGTGTGTGTTGCTTCCTAAATGTGTTTTTGGCTGGGTCGTCAGACACGCGCATCTTTTGCTTACTTTTCTTATGTTTATAAAATTGAGAATTTTATGGCTGAACCCAAAACCCGAACCGCACAAGCAGCAGCCCAATGACTTTTCCTATTTTAAAAACTTAACATATGTGTGTGTGTGTGCATGTGTGTGTGTGTGTATGTGTATGGTAAGTGAAATGTATATACATTTTGTGGAAGAGTCCTTGAAAATAGCTGTCAGCAGTCAGTTTCAACTCCGCGGCGTGTTAATAACTGCAATGCACTCTTAAGTTGTTTGAAATTGCGTCGCAGATACTTTTGTATCTTTAGACTTTTGTTTATACGCCTCGCGTTCGGTTTTAGTTTTGAGTTTTTCTTTCGGTCTCGTGCGTCTTCCTATTGCTGCAGTTGCAGTTGCATCTTGTGGCTCTACGTGTGAATTGGTGCATTTTTATTTTTGGTTGTCGCTTCCGACATATGTTTTGGATTTAAAAACTCATTTTCTGTGTCAATGATTATTTTCTGTCAAACGATGTGAACACGACATTTTCCCATTTTCTACGTATTATTTCCATATTTTTCTTTTTCAAAACATTCTAATTGTCAGGGAATTTTCCGAATGGATGGCTGACGATAACATTTGGCTGCCAGTTGTCTACCGCATACCCATTCAATAAATAGATTATCAACCCACTTACGTACTGTATCTATAAATAGCTTATCATAACGATAATAATATTGACGTTTATGTGGACGTTCACAATAATGTTAGTTGCATAATTCAAGTTATGAGAGATAAAAATCCTTTTTTTCTGCTGGGACAAAAAACATTTGTTAAGTGCACTAGAAGAACATATCAGGATGGAGAATTTTATGATATTATTACTGTCTATTGTGACATGATGAACATGAAGGCATAATTATTTATATTTAGATGCTTAAGCTCTTTTAATATATAATATATCCATATGTAATCCGTAAATCGGTAAAATGAATAAAATAAATGTAGTCTACAAAGCCGACAGCTCTCTGAGTAAACTCAAGGTTTAAGGCTTTCACACATGAAAAATATGACTATAAGCAATCGGCCCCTTTTAGTGTGTACAGGGTATAGGATTATCTGTCACTTCTCTTTTGGCAGCTGTAATTAGATGCAATTTAAGAATTCTGTCACCGACAAATTGCATTTAATTTTTTTGGGGCTTTTCTTTCTTATATATAGTATATGCTCACTCTTCTTTGCGATTTGCCAAAATTCTCAAGGTCATTGAATGGTTCGCTCTGGCCAGTGCATCGTTAAGAATGTTATGCACATGCTTATAGAGGTAGAGATAGACGAGGTGATGAGTCATGCGTTTCGTTTACTCTTGAAATACATTCCATGTCGCAGCAGACTGAAATGCCGACGGTTTTAATTAAGAATAATAACCGGAGGCGACAAGTTTCAAAGCCAATGCTAAACAAATATCAAAAAGAAAATTTACCAAATACCAACCACAAATTGTTATTTGATTTTTCAAGAACACGACAAGTGAATATTTCACTTTGAGTTAATTAATTAATATAAATCATATTTTTCTTTTGATTTTCCAAGCATTCGCAAGTGCCTTTCGCTTTTGCTTGGCGCATTAATTTATTTTATTGACATCCAAAAAAAGAAGTGGAATACAATAATAAATAGCAAAAAAAAAAGAGCGAGAGAAAGAAAGAGCTGAAGGCGGAGAAATTCAACAGGCAACAGAAAATAAACAAAATGCGTAATGAGCTGGCGGCATGCGGTTCATATAAGTATAAAAATTAGCTCTTAATACTTATGCGAACGTTTTTTATATGCCAATTGGAGTCGACTATGAGATACCCTGTGGGTACATATAAAAGATCCGAAACTGCTTTTAAAAGTTTGACAAAAAAAACTTACTAAAATCATGTGGCTTCTGTTTTTAGTTAAGTTCGACTAGAAATAGACTAAAATCATGAGATCTGGATTTTGTAGATGTCGTAAAGGCAAAGAATTTTTGATATTTTTTCCTAGTGTATGTTGGATTTCCATTTACGTACATGCGTCTAAAGAAGCCCAATTACATTGATACTGATAATGTACATTGATATTGATATTTGAGATAGTTAGGTAAAAATAGGCGCTATTTTATTTAAAAATATGTCCACACGAATTTTCTGTTTGAACGCAACGTTTTTATTGCCAAGCGCTAATTTAAAACAAACAATGTCTATGAGTTTTAGGTAGAGAAATAGTAAAAGTATTTATGACCAGATTTTACAGCATGTTAAGCTCCACTGAACCTTAAGTACAGGGCAGTAAAATGTACCTTTACCTCACACATTAGTTTTATTTTTTATTTTGCACGCTCGTCTTGACGTTAATGCGTTATTAATTTGTTCAATACCAGGCCCCTGCAATGTGTGTGCTTTTTATTTTCAATTAATGAGAGCACAAATTATGGCTACAATTGGATTGAAATGATCATTTCAGCTGCAGCTATCTAAGCTGACTTAAAGTTAACTTGAGATCACACCAAACACGTGAGCTGTGGATCATTAAAATACCTGCAACTGTAGTCGGCTACTTAGTTGAATTGTATACTATAGAAATGGGTGTGGATATTTGATATGACCACAAAAACCGCAGTGTGTGGGAAATTGAATGCACAATAAAAATGTCTCTCTCTCTGTGTGTGTGTATAAAAAGTGGCACACAAATTGCTTAGTACACACAACTGCAATTGGAATTGTTTCCCACGTGTATTTAAACAGTTTCACCTAATTACGTTTTTGCGCTCACAAAAGATGTCTACCGATCGGGGCTGAATGGCGGTAGGTGGTTGGGGTTGAGCAAATAATCAAGCCGCCAAATACGACACACAGCCTTTCTCCCCCCCTTACACACGCTTTTGGTCAGGCCATAAAATGTAATGCTCAAGTTAATTTATGGTTTTTACATGACTAAATCGCGCCCAAGTAAGATATATCTGTGCTTGTCTGTATCTGCATCTGTATCTCTATCTTTAGTGTTAGCTGTATCCGCATCTGCATCTGTATATTTAGCGTTCTGTGGATTCCGAAGCGTCACTGGTTTAGTGGCACGCATGAAGCAGCTACAACATAAATAACAAATTAAACGACAAAAAAACAAACAGCACGAGTTGCACTTTTGGGGAAGCTCAAAATATTATAATAAAAAAACGTCGTGCAGCAAATCGCACGTTTTTCTTTTTTGTTTAGATTTTTTTTGTGCATTTCTATAGATCGAAGGGGAAAAAAACACTGAGTCGTCGCCCACTTGGGGGAAACCCTTCAAACTATTTCTCGTTTAGTCGTAATGCATATTTGTGCGCTGCTTTCAAAAGCTGCCCCAAATTTTACCTGCCCCATCCATTTATCCAGCTAGGGGACAGTTATGTACAATAAATGCATTCTTATGCGATTTGAGACTTTTTTTTTAGTTTTTTTTTGTATGTGTTTGTACAAATAGAGTGCATCTAAAATGTTTTCTAAATATTCTACTTAATCAAAATTTGTAATATAGAATATTCTGAGCAAAGATAGTGGGCGTATATAAGTTTGTTTTAAAAGTGCTGTAGACATTAATGAATTATTAATGAGATGTGTAGCCTTTTCCTTTAAACTTAATATAAACGATAATAACACGATTGTCCATAATTAATATGTCTATATTTTATCGATAAAAGCCAATTATAAGGAACTAACCCAGACAGATTGTTCAAAGAATTTCGCATCAGCAAACTAATACTTCAGATGGGGACTTATCCCTCTTGTCTTAAATTATATTTTTCCTAAATCAAAAAATTGTTTATAAAGCTTTTTCAAAAGATGCAATACTATTGACACCTTAAATTGTTTTATATAACGGCTTATATCTAGTGCCCAACTACCGTATAGTTCATGAAACTATCAAGCTGTTAAGTAAAAACTCCTGACCGTGTGCCTAATGGTAAAACCATTTGCAGCCCCTTTGAAGATGAAGTATGCAGCAAGTGGGGATATCCTGCAGTTTCAACTGAGCCTCTTGACACAGAAAGGCGGCTAAAAGCCTGCAAGGCAACAGCAACAACAACAACAAAAAATGGCATTGTGAAAGTAAAACGCGCAACGGGCCAGACAAATATCCATATGCATATAGTGCGAGTTCAAAGAGTGAGTCAACGTCTACGCTAGGCAGAGTCTATGAGTCAGTAGACTCGGGCACGACGTGCACAAATTTCAATATTGGGATATTTGCCCGAAATTGCAATGTAAAATGCGACACTGAAATTTATGCAGAGTTCTTGTTGTTGTAAACACAATTGTTAGAGTGCCTCGAGTTACCCAATGCAAATTGCGTGCATTTGAATAATCGAATGCATAAACAAGGCGAGGTCAACGCAATTACAAGGAATGCAAAGTCCAAAGAGAACCAAACCAAGAAACTAAATAACAACGCAAAAAGAAGGCAGTGAGCTGCTGTGGCACAGGCTAATTACGCGTGTCAAGTATCTGTAAGATACATTTCGCATAATTACCATCTAGATGCAAACGAGCTGGCACAACTTTGCTCAAGTGCCACCAAATGAGCAAATCAAACAAAGACTGCAAACAGTTAGATCAACAACAACTTGTTGCATTAACAGCCCACTCTCCGACCCCTCCCCCTACTCTAAGCCCATTTGTCATCCTGCAGCCCTGAGTGCCAGCTCATTGTAGCTGGCATTTGCATGGTGCCACACCGCTTCTCCTTCAGCTGGCGCATTGCAGCTTAGATGAAATGGCCACAGATAGACCCTGGGACGGGCCTATGAAATGCAACGCATTCATTTTGCTGCAAGTATCTGTTAGTTTGTTGTACTTCGCTACGCTGTGGACTGAGTCACCAGCGACAATATTTTTGCACTCGTGTTTATGACACAAGCAGCCACTGGAACGCGAGCGGTAGTGGGAACAGTAATGGAATATGGGAACAGTAGCAGTGCCTAGTAACAGAGCTGGAGCTGCAGCCAAAGTATCTGGGCGGCATAAATCAGCAGTAGATAAAGAAAATCGCAACAAAGCACTAGATAAACGATGGCATATAAAAAAAGATACTCATATTAGAGCTAGTTAAGTGCCATAAACTGGGGTAGACATGCACACATTCATACACACACTCGCACACATACTCAAGCTCTCATGCAGTTGATACAACATCTATGAAGTGTACTTTTTACTTGGCCACGAGCGTCAGCGGATGTTAACTCGGTGTAAAAGTCGGGTGTGAGGTGCAGATGGGGGTATTGGCAATGTGAACAGTGAGCGCCCGTTGTGATCGAAGTCATTTTGAGTCAATAGTGAGCTGACATGTTAACAACAAACAAACAAACAAACAGAAGGCAACACCTAAAAGCATTTCATATAACACCCAAGTTGTTGGAAATGTGCTGTCAAAGACCGCTCTTCAAATATTGAGGCGAAGTTTGTAACAGAAACCACAAGAACTAGTTGCTTTTTGACGAGTGTTTTTGCAAATAAGGTTCAAAATGGGTAAATCACGTATATACTGGTAAAAAAAAAAAAAACAACTCCATATTTCGTTTTGTATGGAAACAATTAGAACGGGGACTCTTGACTAAACCATTGTGAGATTTTGCTATTCACAATTAATTTATTCTATGTGTGCAAATCTATATCAATATATGTGCTCCAAAAACCCAAACACTAATGAATTAAGCGAATAAATAAAAGCAACAATCGCAACAATAGAAAGCGACAACAGTTCCGCAACGGTCACAAAAACCGCACTTAACCCAAAGTGTGTGCGACTCTGAATAAAAACAATTACAATAAATTAATTTAATGGCAACACAAACAAAGTCACAGCGCCAGCAGCAATATAAACAGACCAAAAAAATAATAATGAAACAATAAAAATAACAAAAACAAATGTCAGCTCAACAACAACAACTGTTAAAATGTATTTTAATTGCGCACAATGAAGAGCTGCTGCCCGCTGGCCGCTGTCAGCCTAGACAAATCGAAGCGAAGGCTGATTCCCAAGTCCAAGTCTCGGTCTCCGTGGCGGAGTCATTGATCTTCGTTTGCCCCGACATAAGGCGACAGCGAATCGACACGCCCCAGACTGCGACAACAACAACAACAACAGCAATTACAGCAAGTGCAAGTCCAAGAGCTTGAGCAGAAGCACGAGAAAGACATCAACGTCGACCGAAAACATCAAAATCAACATGAACATTAACGTCAAAGGCAGACAGAAAGGTCGCAGGCAGTTTTGCGACCATTTCTACGCGATGTTGCTGGTGCCTAGCCTAAGGGTTAAGGTCGCCCGACGCCCTTTTTTACGAATAGTTCAATATATAAATACCCTCTCCTCATAAAAGGTAAATGTGGATATAATAGTTTTGGCAAATGTATCTATGATAAGTATTTTAGAATAAAATAGGATCGATAACGTATCATAATTTCATTAGGATTTAAGAAATAATATACTATATATATAAATTGTATGAGAATGTGTGTTATATTGATTTATGCATGTTTGTGCACATATACAGGGTATCTGCTAGTCAATCAGATCAGATTATCAGTTACTAACATTCGATTGAATAGTTTAAGGTTTAGTTAGCATTTCTCATATGCGCATTTGAAATTCGAACCCTTTAAAATTGACGCCATCTGTATGCAAATGTAGAAACTGGGTGGAGAGGCCGGCGAACCGGTTCAAAGGTTGTCCCATTGCTTTGTTTGCTTTGGCTGGGCTGGTTAAGGGTTTTTCTCGGTGTGTTGCCTGCCACGCGAGAGGAAGTTGAAAATGTAATAAAATTGCTTTTTGCTATCGTCGTTTTGTTATAATTAGCATTTGCCGCATGGCAGCAGCTGGCGAAGCGCACACAGCGCAAAGGCGCCCAAAAAAGGAAGTTCCCAGTTCGAATCGTAAAACCCGAGTTAGACGCCATTTGTCGGTCGGTCGATCGTTTGCAGTTTCTATGCCAAATGCATTGGCAAACTATTGACTATGCGAGCTACACTTGCTTTGGGGGTAGTTCGACTAACTCAAACTGAATGATCGGGCTGTGGGGTTAAATCAAAATCAATGTTTGTTTCTAATCTAAAGAAAAAAAAAACTATCTTCTAGATCAGCTTTAGTCAGGCAGATAACATTTGACTTGCTTTAAGTATATAAATATATATACTTAAAAGATTTAATCAATTAGGCTTTTCACATCACTCTATTATTTGAAAGCTGCGTAGAATTATTATTTTTTATTTAATCTTGCAAAATAGTTTGTTTTCAGTTGATCATTATTTTGTGTTTTGTCTAGAGCATTGAAATGTCGTTGCTCGAGTATTTCCACAATTTCGTTGCACTATTACAACTTAATATTTTCAATTTTAATGTTTTTGGCAGTTTGCTTTTCATTTCAAGCAGCGCACAGCCCCCTTTATATTGAATAAGTGCCACATAGCCTATTATTTTCGTGTTGCCAGTCTGGCTGACAGGGACTGCTGCTACACACTGACCCCGCCCTCGCCTCCGCCTCCCCCCCTTCGGATATGGCACATGCAATTAGCTTGAGACTGGCGGCTGGCATGAGGGCATCGAGTCTCCGGTTGCCTTGCCCTTGGAAAATGGAAAATATTGTTACGAGTGCGAGTAGTTTTTATTGTCTAGCCAAAGTAAAGGCACATTAGGGCCATATACAAGTAGATATATAGATACACACGCACACATGCACGCATGCTTCTTCTTCGGTTTCCATATGCAGTTCTGTTGGGCCTTCTAGGGAGAGCTGCTGCTGCCTTGTTTACCTATGTGCCGTGTCCGTGGACTATTAAATTAATTATGCCCGCTTTAATGGCGCTGACTCGCTTCTATTTTATAGATTTATGAAAAAGGCACCCCCCGAAAGCAAACAACAACAATTCTGAAAACACTTCATGCCACTTTTCTAGTTATCTTTAAATGTTTTTTAACATGAAGAACTTTGCAATTTTAATAGTTCTTTTGTGCTTGGGCACTTGTTTTTCCTTTTTACTCGTTTGTAAGCTATTCATTTATCTACTTAATAAATGACCCTGAACTTAATCTTGAAAATATACTTTTATTATTATTACTTATGCCATAAACCGAGTTAAAATGGCTTATGCTCCTTTTGGGATTGAACTCTCAAGTAGAAATACCCTGTACTCGGCTTACTTACTAAGGGATTTGATGCTTATATCTGTTTTATCCACTTACATGTGTACAGGGAATGACAATGGGCATTATTGAAACTATTTCATTTCAATTATAAGCTCTCGTTTTGTAAATTAGACGAATTTAAAAAGATAGAGAATCATAATGAAATCTTTCTAGCTCTCAATTATTATTAACTATCTGTTTAATTATTTTGTTGTGCATTTTTTCATTCGTGCAAATTGGTTGTACATTTTCTAATCTCAAACTAATCAAATTGCGCTTCAACTGATGCCAAAGTGCGCTGCATCTCAAATACACATGTGACTTGTAATGGGGCCTGGTAATGGGTCTGGATTTGCCCCGATGTCCACAATTCTTAGCAGCTGCACGACTCATTCGCTTGTATTTAGCCTTCGAAGTAATTTTCACGCCTTTTGCTTTCGGCTGTCTGTGAATTGTTTGTTGTTTTGCTGTCAGTTTTCGCAGAGCACTAATAAGCGCAACAACAACAACAACAACAACAACAATTGTCCAAGTTCAGTATTGCATTACAGCAAAAAGTCTGTTGTTGACTTTGGCCTACAGAAGTTGCCATTTGGTCGTTCGTGCCCGAAATATAAAATCTCAAATCTGAAATCGTCACATTACACAGCGCGACCCACCAGATACGAGGAGAAACAATAAACAATTAACTTGCACGCGCCTTGTGTTAGTTTTGTTGCGCACCCGGCAACAGTTTGTTAAGTAATTCAACAAAAATATTAAGTTTCATTAAATGCTAACAAAAAGTTTGCTTGTCCGTGCGAATATTTTCAAAGTCGTTTTTTCCCCCAATGCCAACGTGTGTGCATCAAAAGTCTTCAAGTTACAAGAAAATTTGAAAATTATTTTACATGCAAATAATTACATTTTATATTAATAAATAAAATACGAAATATACAGGGGATTGTAATTGTAAATTGATAGACAGTTAAATTGATTTGAATTTTGTATGAGAATTATTTGCAAGCCGCGTTGCAGTGTTGCCATATGTGCAGTGCAGTGCGAGGTGGCAACACTGCAATTCTATCTTGATGTCTAATATTTAACGAACTCTTCACTACGCGAAGTCACGTTGCACATGTTAAAGTGATTGTTAACTTTGATAGGAGCTTGACTAAAGACACGTGCCCCAATAGATATAAAGACTTGACAATGGAGCAAGCGGAAGGAAACATGCGCATAGAAATACAAAACAGATATGGAACAAAGTGAATATGTGTAAAAATTATATATAATACAAAATTGTAATATATCTTTTTTTTTCAATTTTGTATATCATACTCTAATTTTAAAACATTTGAAATGAAAACTGTTATTTGCCAAATCGTGTATGTGATAGAGTAAAAAGCAAAATTGCATTAAGCTCAAGCAAAGTTGCAATAGACAAGGGAAATAAAATTAAAAACAATAAAATATGGACACAACTATACAAGGAACGGCGGCATAGAAATAAGATTGATAACGAACAGCTGTGAATGAAAAACATGTTGAAAGGGTTGCAAGACAAAAACCCACTATAATTATAGACATATACATATGCGCTATTGTTATACCAACCACACCCCCCGCCCCTTTCGCGAGGCCTGTGTGCCGAGTGAATGTCATGTCTGCGGTTACCTGGCGACAGTGGACAGTGTCTAGTTTTCGCACCTGCAAGCGATTATAATCGCGCGCACACGCCACCCCTCGCTGCGCGAACAACTTTAAATAGAGTTGACCGCACGCGCTTTAACAACAACAATTTTGAGCATGGGGTCGCTTAGCTAATGCAGCATTTGGCAAATGCATTTCGCACACCGGAGCCAGCAAAAATTGTAATGGCCAAATGCAATTATTTTTAGCGCATGCAACGACCCGACACAAAATGCTGCTGCCGCATGGGGCACGCGTTGCGCATGTTTGTTGACAATTAATACAAGTTGTTGTTGTAGTTATTGTAGTTGTTGCTGGGCGCACCCAAAAAGCGTTGCTAGCGCTGGAACTGCACTTTATGCATTAATTTCCGCATAACTTGAACACAGGCACAATTGAGCCGACGTTTAGTTGCAGATACATGCACATATATTTGTATCTATAGCTTTTAGCTGGCGACCCCCAGGCAAAAGCTGACCAATTGCATAAAAATTCTTGCACGGCAACTGTAAACTTAATGAACGCATCCGCCGCTGGGTCAAATCCCCGACCGCTCTGTCACTTCTTGGGTGACGGTGACGGCGACGGTGACACAATGTGCAGCCAATCGAGCATTGCAAATCCCCACATGACCGCCCCGCTGGCCAGATACACGAGCAGCTTCTGCAGCCCGCTGGACTGCATTCATTCAAGTTGATGATGAGAAAAATGAGAGAAACGGTTCGCACTTTGATGTTGTTTTAGTGGCTTCAGCTGCTGCTGCTGTTGTCCGTTGACATCGGCATCGCCAGAGGTTATTATACCCAGTTAATAAACCGCAAATTGTGCTGGCTTCTTCTTTGTCTCTCACTCCACTCGCTTAACTTATTGCATTTCAGTCGCCGCCCTTTGACTCGTCGCTGTCACGCATTTGTTGACTTTTCTTATGGATATATTGATTAATCATCATTAGCCGTTTGTTGGGCGTGCAACACAATGGCAAGAAACAGCGTATAATAGTAATTACAGCACATGTGTTCCATTCCGAATGGTTTCGTGCTAAATGCCGCGTTTCCACTAAGCAACATTCACCTCATAATGGCGACAAGTTGGCAGCACTTTTTTTTTGTGGACAGGGTCGTTTTGGAAATTAAATGCAAATTTTAGTGCTAACTTGTTGGCCGTTGGTTTTTGTCATTGTTGCCATATTTGCAATGCATTCAAAAGTGTCAACAGCACAAATACATTTGGCAGTAAAATATTTAACAGGCAGATAAGATGCCTGGTAAATTTTGAAAGGTTCACTAGAGTAAGGCCAAACAATATCAAGCTTGACAACGAGTTAAAGTGGATAGTAAATTTAAAGGGAAAGCTAAAGTTACTGTGGCTCTGATAATCAATGTCATACTTAGAATGTCTTGTATAAGAAATAATAAATATAAAAGGTTATTCTTAATAGTAGTAAAAGACTCTCTTAAGGGGTTTTACAAAACTTCGAAGGAATCCAAACAGTCTTAAGCTTGTATTATGTATAGCTTTCATTTATAGGGAAAACCAATCGATATCTCAATTATAACATATATATAAATAAATTTGTTTACTCGAAAAAATGGTTATCTTTTATGAAAACTATTCAGAATTTCTAGAGCCTAGAAAATTCTCATGACTGTTTATAAGGAGCAGACAAACGCCTATATTAGCAGATTTCTTGAATTTAACTGGCAAAATTTTTTGACTTAACTAATTCTTTAAGCATGCTTATGTTTAGGTTGTCGTTAAGGATAGCTACTTGGGCTCACTAGAGCAATATATTGAAATTGCGAGCAGTTAATCATCTATGCATTACGTTGCATTTTATGGGCAGAGCTCAATTCAATGTACAAGCCACGTTCAATTTATAGCACACCATTTGAGTGTAGTTTTAATCAAATGATACGAAGCACTCTCGAGAGCCACAAGAGCTGAATGCAATCGCGGTTGCCAGCGCAACTGCTCGATGCCACAAATGGAATTCGTGGCCAGACAAAGGAGCAACGCATAATTCCAGTGTCACCAAGTGGCGGCTATTGATTTTTTTGTACTTTGTCGTTTTTCGGGGAAAGCGCGAAAACTCAAAAATACTTGCAACCGAGTGAAACGGTAAAGTAGCCCAGAACCGCGCGAATGTCGGCAAAGTTGGCAGCGCGCGCCATTTGCATTCTTGGCACAAGAGAAGAAAAAAAAGTTGGCAACACTCAACGTCCGACCAATTGATGCCCCAAACACACGCCTCAAACCCAACGAGCCGCTTGTAGTTGTCGGTGTTTTTGGCATGTTTCATTGGCAGGCGCGCTTAAAATATGCAGAAAAAGTCGCGACAAGACGCGCAGCAGGTGGATCGCCGGCCTGCTTGGCTTTTACAGGAGCTTATCCACGCCCAGTTTTCAATTGCTTGTGGCAGTGTTTATTGTGCGACGCGCGCGGCAGCACTTGATAAAAATGCCAGCACTAGAGGTCGCCACCCCATGACAATTGTTGTGGCTTGTTTCCTCAGCGAGACAGTCAAACTAGACGATGCGAGGGCTCAGTTGTGAAAACGCCAGGAAACTGTGAGATTTCAATTTCACTTTTTGTGGTAAGTGAAAGGGAGTGCACATATTAGTCGAAATAGTCGAAAATAACGCTCGTATTATTATATGAAATGATCAAATTGGGTTATATAAATGTCACTGTTAAATCCTAACAAAGAAAATCTATCCAGTTCAGCTTTCATTCCATGTAATATTCCTTAACATTTTCATTCCACGCATTCCCCACCTTCTTTTGCGTATGCGAAACTTCTTGGAATTGGAAACGCAAATTTCGATTGATTCGGTTTTTCAGAACAGGACACGGATAGAGTTCGCCACCCACTTGAATAGTGTGCGCGTCAGATAAACTACTCGTGTACACACATACATATATACATATATGTATATGCATACATTTATATAGACGCACATATATTTAGAAGTCTGGTAGCCAGTTGTACAACTGGTGCAGCCGTCATTTGTTTTGGCGCAGTAAATTTGTTGTGAATTTATTTTTGGCAAACTTTTGGCCTATTGGGAAAATGGCAAAAGTGCTGTTGGCAAACGGCTCGGCAGGGCCCTAACTTATATTGGCGGGGGTCGTCATGCGGTCTCGCAACTAACCTTCATCTGACTGCTCGCTGGGCCGTATCCTGACCTTTTCTATAATGATTTTTCGTGTCCCTTTTTTTTTGCATTTTGCCAAACTATTTTGTATCATTGGGCGTTGCTGTCAGAGTTCAAATAAAATTCGATTCACTGCTGCATTATTATCTACGCTGGCAGTTTATTTATATTAAAAACGTAAAAATAAAATTGATTGTTTTTTTTTTTATTTAACGTGTAAGTGATAAGAAGTGCCCACGTATATAGGGGTAGCTATTTGTTTTAGCTGTGCCTAATAATGATATGAGTCAGATGAAATATTATCAAGCAAATAGTTGCTCAAAAGTTCAGTCATTCAACTTTTTTGGTAAACAACTTTGGCATCGATGCTATTCCATTCCAGACATTCCATTCACATTTGTTTAAAGGCCATGTGCTTAACTTAATGTTAATTTCTTTCAAAAAAAAAATTCCTTTGCCTGCCACAAAATCGCAACGCGTGTCCATAAATGTTTATTACTCAAATGGCAAACTTTAACAAAAAATAACATGAAAATAAATATAAAAAAAATAAACCCACTGCTGTCAATGTGATCAATGTCTCGTATAATATACATATTCTAACTGGCAATAATTGACAAACCCAATAAAAACTACAACAAAGAGTCAATAAAGCGGAAACATGAAACTGACGTCACAACGACGCGCATTTGTTTATCGGATCTATGATTAAGCACAAAGGTAAATACGAGTATATAAATATGTGCAGCTGCCTGGGCTAATAGGGGGGGAATTTCGGCCTTGCCTCAAGCATTTTTCATAAGTATAAGTATTATCTCAGTTAAAAGTGACGCGTTTTTGTACTTGTAAATTGCTGACAAGCAAATAATACAATATATACATAGATATTAACTTTTTTGTGGGATATTTACATGCTAGATCCAGTTATGGCGGGCATTAATTATTATTATGTTTTATTTGATTATTTTGCACACTTTTCTCGCATTCAGCTTAAGAAATTCTTTTCAGCTTTTAAGCTTTTGCACGAATTTTTTCCTTTTGATAAGACAGCTTCTTATCAGTTAACTTTTCTCGGCAACTTTTTGTTTTCAACACTTTGAAATGTTTGCATGCGGCGGCATAAGCAAGGCACACTCACATAAATAAACGAATTTATTTATAAATATTTATACAATTTAGTTTCACTCTTCTTTTATTATTTTGCACTAATTCTTTTGAAATTTGGTGACACTTTTTTGTTGTTGTTTTATAAAAACTAAAAGTAAACAATATCGCGCGCCGGGCTCACTAAGTCTTTTGTTTTTATCTTTTTTTTTTTTTTTGACTTTGGCACTCCGACAAAATGCGGGAATCTTTCGCACACGCACGAAAATAAGACGAAAATTAATTTTAGTTTTCTGTTTTGAGTGCCGCACGACGCCGACTTCTTTCGTCCGTTACGTTGACATTTTGTTTGGATTCTCGACTGTTAATGCGCCTGGGAAACAACAACAAGTGCTTCGCGTGGTAAGGTCTAACAGCTTTCGGTAATGTTATTGCTTAATTGCTGTTAATGAGCTGTTGTCATGCTGTTGTACTCAAATTGAACTGTAAGTGAACTGTTATGCTCAACATGTACTGTTAAAGTGCTGTTAGACTTGAATAAAGAGTGAATTCTATGCTCTTCGCTGACAAGAGCATTGCCAAAGAGCGTTGGCTCTTTTTGCCGACAGCTGGCTTTGCTGCTCACAACAAGTGTCTTTTAGCTAAGAGAACGCAGCATGCACCTATTCAAATATTTAAGGACTAAAGACAAACTGACTAGAAAAAGTTATTATGAATATATTAAAAGAAGCATGTAATAATTGTATTCATTTGGTAATGAAACGAAGTTTCAGAGTATCAAATATCTTATTTTGTAACTAATAAAACGAAAGATTTGAATAGAATTTAACAGCGATCCAGAGTTATCCGTGAGGTTGGTACCAAAAAAAAATTATTTTTCTTAAATTAACAAGCCAAATTCAGACAGGGGTCAGTGTACAAATACTTGGAACGCGTGGAATTGAAACACGTACACAAGTGCAGTCATTTGCATGCAGACACCATAAACTGCAAATGCTGGTCACATTTGCGTCGCCTGGCCACTTCGATTAGTTTGCCATTGTGTGTTGGCCAAAAGAACAACAAGCTGCCAGGAACTGGCAGCAGGCGGGTGGCGCAACGTGGAGATGTAGCTGGAAAAGGCCATTGTTGCCACTCGCCGTCGTCGGTTATAACCTCAAAGCAGACGCCATAAATCAAAGTACAAATTTGCACTTTAAGTGCGCTTTCAATAAGTTTTAGCACTCAAGCTCTTTGTTGTTCCTGTTGTTGTTGCTGCTGTCCACATAAATCATAATTTAAAAGCTTGGCAAACGCACGACAGTAAAGTGTAACAACAACTTAATGAAGTAGAACAAACAAACAAAACCTTGCAATTTTGCGTAAGGAATTTAAAGAGCAGTCGCTACTGAAGAGCATGCAAAAGAGAGTGAGCTGCTATGACACTCGCAAGATCCAGATCAAATGATGACTAAAGCGCACAAACAATACAACAAAATGGCGAAAGTTCAATGGAACCTGCGAAAGAGCGAGCCAGTTCT
The DNA here is from genome assembly GCF_003285875.2 of Drosophila novamexicana. Taxonomy (NCBI): domain Eukaryota; kingdom Metazoa; phylum Arthropoda; class Insecta; order Diptera; family Drosophilidae; genus Drosophila; species Drosophila novamexicana. The sequence goes on from NW_020824787.1 coordinate 5,968,398, forward strand.
TAGTTGAACATTTTTATAAGCGCATTAAATTATTGATAAACTTTTGTTGCCAAAAGGTTTATCAATATTCTGCGAGCAGCTGAGTGACAGACAGTCCATCATCGTCTGGCAACGTGATACGCAGCGTTTCATGAGATAAGGCATTAGACATGCAAACGAACAGACGTTGAGCAGCTGTGTGGGAGAGAGAGAGAGAGAGAAAGAGTGCGCGCAAAAATCTAAGCCACCTTATCTTATCAGCTGCTGGCAAGCAAAATTAACAATCAGAGAAGAGAGAGGGGAGAAACGAAAGAGAAAAACCTTTGTTCATGATCATTTCTCAGCAAATATGCAGGCGCAACCAATTGCCCTCTGTTTGGAAAGTGAAGAGTATATTTCAAGTCGCGCAATGTTTATTGTTGCTCGTTGTTGTTCGTCCGTTTATCCACATAGATTATTTACATTCCAAGCTTTTGTTGGTCACAGTTTGACAATTACTGATGTCAGTCTTACAGGCTTACAGTCACCAAATCAATCATGTATCAATTATTATTAATTACTTATTACACTGTGAGGCTAGTTTCTTCTCTCTTGGGTGATTTAAGAGATCTCAGAGTATGCACAAAGTCATGACTACTCGCTTCTAATTGTGATAGGCGACAATTGAAAATGATTCATACGAAGCATCTGCGCAAATTGAATTGCAAATATTAAATTAATTTGAGGAATTTCATGGCAGATAACAACATGCATGGAAACGGAAGTCGGACTTAAATCATCAGCAAAAATTTATAAGAAATATGCTCCTCACATCAGAAGAAGAAGCAGAATCATAGAAAAATATATTTTGGAAAGTATTAATTTCAATATTCCAAAAACCATATAAAAAAACAGATATATTATCATAAACATAAGCAATATTTAAAAAAAAAAAAAACAGAAATAAAATAAATAACCCGTTGGCAATAAATCATTATGTCTAGCCTTAAAATCAGTATATTAGAATCGAATTAAAAAAAGAGACTCACATCAAATCATGTGCAGCGAAAATTCTTCCCTATTAGGCAGACAAGTTTTTTATATAGGTTTTATCACCTTCTTTAAGCGGACACTCTACTTCAGCGGACCATTATGAGAGCGAAGTATGTGTAGCTAACACTCCCACAACGGACACCCCTTTTAGGCGGACACAACACAATCTATGGGTTAGGGCGACCGCGTTAAGCGGACTCATGCTTACGAAGTGTAACGATAATAGAGCATACTTTTAGGCGGCGCAATACTTGTTCTACCCAACAACAGTGATGCCCATTTAGCTTTATTTTTCCTTTAGTCTAGATATCAACTAAATGTTATTATCAATCATTTTGGATTGGTTAGCGTTTTCAGTATGGTATTATTATTTAAAGAAAGTTAGGTAAAAAGAAACGTATATTTTTGAAAAGACAACTAAAGATGTGTTATAAATAGACATCAGTTTAAAGTAATTAAAAATGTGCCAGATTTAAGATATTTATTTCTTTATTTTCAACTCTTTCATCTCCATTAACTACACAAAACTTGGCAACACGACTGCGAATGATATGCGGGTATCATAAGCCAACAAATCTCCAAAGCACGAGACAAAAATTTCACAAAAAAGAGGGTAGGACAGACCGCAAGCCAAAAGAAGGAAAAAAAAAAACAAAACGTAACCTAACTTAACCCGAAATCTGAACTCGGCTAATTGCCGAAAAATTGAAATGAAAAAACCCTTCACGGGCAACGCGAGCCGGCAGCCAAAGAAGGATACGATTATTTATGCATTGCGGTAAATGGTAGCACAGGTATACAGAGCGAGAGAGAGTGAGTGAGAGAGTGAGAGAGAGAGAGAGAGAGAGAGAACAGGATCAGCGACAAAAGGGTCAGCGATGCGAGGTGTCGATTACCTTAGCCAGGTAGCTGCGATGCATATCCAAGAAATGGAACCCGAAATTATGCGTAATAAGCCAAGATGGAAATTTTCGAGCAGTTGGTCGGAAAACTGCGCGAATTTCAATTTACGATCGGGTATTAAGAGCGTATGTAGGGGATTAGTGCACATAAAATGCAGGTAACGCCATGCTACCTGTGAGTTAAAGGTACAGTATAGTAATTTAGCACATTTTTTGTTAAATGTTAAAGCATATTTATCTTAACATAAATCATAATTTCAGTTTTATAATAACTCGGAAAGTTGAAGAACTTTTCTTTAAGCATACTTCAAACACAGCTTAAAGTATTTCATTTGTTAAGAGCATTTGTTTATGTGAAATCGTTTATTTTGTTTCAAGGTATTTTTATTTATAGATTCAACATGTGCACACATATTTTTATCACATTGATAAGGCTTGATGTGCGTGTTTCTTAACCTGCTCAACAATTGCGATTGGTTTTCATAGCGGCACTTGGCACCTGCTCGCATATGTATTTATTTATTCATTCACTAATTCGTTCTGTGATAAGAAACTAGTCGATATTGTGACTCAGTTGGCGCACACTCACCTTGGTTTTGGATTTGTTTACGATTTTACGGTATAGAAACTTGTACATAGCACAATAACAATTGCAGCAGCGATAACAACAAAAACAGAAAAACATAAGCCCGATCACGTTTTCGTTCCGAGAAATGTTTCTTCTTTAATTTGACACGCACGATCTTAACAAAAAACTACTTTTCATTCATTTACAATATTGGATTGGAGATTGGAACGCACTGCGCCTGGTAGATCGGCAGTCGATTTATCTGTCTGTCTGTCCGTCCGTCAGTCGGTCTAGGGTCTGTGTCTGCCGCGCGAAACGTCATCGATGACTAAGCGACGCGAGCGAGCCGTGAGTGATGAGGGCCGCGTCTTTTGCAGAATTTTGCATGCGGACGCACAGGAGCGGCTCGCAGGTAAGTCGCGCAATTGGGCCCATAGCTTACACAAGACATGTTAATGGTTATGTGTACAACGTTTTTTTTAACTTGCAAAGCAAATAAAAATTGTTACCTGAATGAAAATTTATTGCATGAAGAACGTAATTCTGGTAATTAAAAAATTTTAATTTCGAATGTCTAAAAGGAATCAAGAATGAACAATTAATTTGTAGTCAACTAAATTGCCTGTAAGTCGTAAAGAACTCTGTTTAAACAAATAATAATAAAAACTTAATAAAATAATATGTAATATACAGAATTAAATGAATGTTTCTTATTAGTTAATAAATATAGATTTAATTGTTTTGGAATACCAGCTGATATCAGATTTATATGCATTACTTTTTATAAAATTTTTAAAATTATATTTCAATATACAAATTGTAGTTTCAATTAGTCGCAACAAACCCCGAATGCGCTCCTGTAGCCCAGCTTTGTTTACAGTTGCTTTTCGATGCCGCTAAATACAGTTGCTCCCACGTTGCTTTGTCGAAAACAACAAAAGCAACTACAATAAGCTAATGTCAACGAAAAGTTCAAAAGCTGGGCACACTTCAAACAAACGGTACTTTTTTATTGATGTCTAGCATTGTTGTTGTTGCGAGAGAATGTCAATGAAAACGTTAGACGGCAGAATAGAAGGAATTGAAGCGTCGAAGTCATTAAAAACGAGCAAATAAATTTGACAACAAAATAAACTTTAACTAGCAAATTGTACGTGGCAAAATGTGAAGAAACTAATTAGCCATAACGAACCAATGGAAGAAAATGGGAACAAGAACGCGCGTCAAAGAGGAAGAGCAGGTGCGGCGCTGCCCTCGTTGGGTGCTTTGACATTTGCAGTGGCCAAAGGTGAGCGACGAAAAGAGAGAGAGAGAGAGAGGGAGAGAGAATCAGAGAAGGGGCAAGCGAGATGATGATGAAGAGATAAGAAATGTGGAAATTTACTAATATTTTATTTTTGTAACTTACCTGAATCTCGAGCAAAAGCTCCTGCTTTTTTCTACGCAGCTCAATCAGCAGCTTTTGCTGCTCCGGTGTCAATTCTGCAAGAATAAAACATAATTCTTAAGCGTACGCTTGCTTTTGTTGTTGCTGCTGCTGTTGATTTGGTTAATTGGAACAGCGACATTCCACTCACACATTCGCGCGAGCACAAGCGCACGTAAACAATACACACCCACAGGCGCATACACAAACGCACGCACACACATACACACATTCACGTACAAGCTGCACTGTCAACATACAAATGCGCACGAACGAGACAGAAGATGCTGCCAAATCAATACAATTACAACAAATGTGCGCATGTATTTTTGTTGTTGTTTCACAACGGGCTGTAAGTTGTATTAATTGGTTTATTAGTTTAACGCCGCATTACGGGATTAAGTCAATTGAAGGCCAGTTTAATAGACACACATGCACACGTACACACACGTACACACACACAGACACACGTACACGCGCCCACAAGCAGCGTCGCTTGTTGCTTCAACACTTTTCACTGTGCCCTGTGCCCTCTGCTGTCTCCCCCTCGCCCACAAACTAATTTGCATTTGGCATTCACACAATTTCCCTTCAATTGCAGCTTAAACTAATCTTTATTGCCTCCATCTGGCTGAGCTTCTTTGTTTTATTGTTTACTCATTGCCCAGTGCGTCGTGTGTTTACCTGGCATCGAGAATTCACTGCGCCCCTTGGATATCGCACCGTACGATCTGTTGTCGAAATTGTCCATTGCGCTTATCATTGTGGCGGGCACGGTTATCACACACGCACACACGTTGCACTAGTTAAACATATTTTTTAACTTTTGTGTATTTGCTGGCGTTTTCATTTATTAAACACAATTAAATTTATCATAAACAAATCAACACAAAAAATTCTTTCGCCTTTTTCTTTCCCACTAGGGATGAACCAAATGGCGATACATGGAGATGGCCCAAATAATACATATCGTAGCTATCGATAGTGAGACCGTACTCTGGCGTTGCCACACTGTTAGGACATGCAATCAATTAATATCACATAGTTTTATTCTTTTCACTAACATACCTGTGAATAAACTAGAATTTAAAATTTGCTTAGCCAATATATTATTTTTCAGTCACATTTAATTTATCATAGACACCTGACACTTCAAAAACAAACCTTATACGACTTGTAGCAGTGTAGCAGACAATACTCTGTTGGTTAACAGATTCGCTCCACTGCGGCGAATTCACTCCTCACAAACTATAAATTTGCAGCATATGTGTGACTCGTTACCAGAAGTCACGCGACTGGTGCACACTAAATATCGCTCATCACTAACCGAGACTGACTGCAAAGGCACTGAGCACTTTCGGATTTCCAGAAAATTCCAAATATTTTCTTAGCATAATCAAAAGAGCACTGTCAGGCAACACAATTGAGCGCGTCTCAAGCACGGCCGGCACTTGGGATCAGTGAATGCGAATATCAACCACATTTTAATACAGCAAACACGCAACAACGACATGGCCAAATGGGGAGAGGGTGATCCACGCTGGATTGTTGAGGAGAGACCCGATGCGACCAATGTGAACAACTGGCATTGGACGGAAAAGAATGCGACGCCCTGGTCCAAAGAGCGACTGCCACAGTTGTTTACCGACTTTAAAATAGGTGCGTTGCTTTTCTTCTGATTGTTGCAAAAATTCTAACCTTAATTTTTTGCTGGCACGGACTGCACGGAGTGCAGAACAACAAGACATCGAATGCGTGGTGGATTCGGTGGACAAGTGCAACGGGGAGGCGACCGTCAACAATCGAAAGGGCAAATTGATATTCTTCTACGAATGGGAGCTGGTGCTCAAGTGGTCCGGCCGCCTGCTTAAGAACAGCAATCTGAGCCACAAGGGCAAGCTGACCATACCGAATTTGTCCGAGGAGAACGATCTGGAGGACGTGGAGATCACGGTGACCATTGACGAATCGAACGACGAGTCGGAGACACTCAAACAATTCATGTACAACGAGGGCAGAGAGCGCATACGCTACCAGCTGGGCGTCTACATCAAGGAGCTGAAGGAGGAATATTCCAAGAACTTGATACTACCAAAGAAGGACGCCAACAGCAGCGACTCGACTGCGGAGGCAAACGATGCCAAGAATGCGAAAAATGCGGCCCAAAAGGCTGCGTCGCTCCCATCAGCCGCCGCCGTGCCCAAATCATCCTCCAACAGCGCAACGCGCAGTGTCGGCTGCAAGCTGGACGTGCGCACGCTCTCCATGACCGAGGAGTTTCATTGCAATGCCAATGATCTCTACAACGCGCTGACAAAGCCCGAAATGGTCACTGCATTTACACGTGCGCCCGCCAAAGTGGACGCCGTACGCGGCGGCGAGTGAGCATTCAATTGCCTTCCCCCCCAAGATTCGACCTCAGCTCATATCGTACTCCATTTGTATCCACAGATTTGTGCTCTATGGCGGCAATGTGCTTGGCAAGTTTGAGGAACTGGTGCCCGAAAAGAAGATCCAACAGAGCTGGCGTCTGAAAAACTGGTCATCTGGTCACTACTCGAATGTCGTCATCGAACTGGAGGAAACTGTAAGTAAAATGCATGCAATAGCAATAGAGATCAGATTCGGTGGGACACAGTCCGTTGTATTTTTCGTTGGTTTAATCCTTGTGAGCTCTTAGAATTTCTGTGCGTTTGTGTAAAGCTTCCAGACAGACGGATTCGGCTCAAGAATATGTAGGCTCGCAGTAAAGTTTGAATATACAATTCAAAAATGGTGAAAAGATCTTTTCTTGACTAAGATTATAGCTTCAAGTCTGTGAATTTTAAATTAGGACCTGGACTTTAGCTATATTATAGCTTTAGAGCTTATCACTCATGACCTCTTTCAAAGGGATATTTCCTTATGTTTAAAATCTATGCTCTCAAAATTCTTTATTTGTATGTATTTTATCGCTGTTTTTCACAGATGTAGTTAAATTTGATGTTACAATCGACATCATTCAGTGCGTAAACTTCATCCACCTTCCGTATTTGGACGCAGTCCTCGTTGTCACCGACATTATTAGGTTCTCCGGGATACCACTTGAAGAACGTCGCTTTGCGACCCGTTGCTAACGAATAGAACTCACCCTCTTCGCCAAGATCGTTAATGTCCAGCCAATACGATGTACTAATCAAATGCATTTCCACAGCATCAAACTCTGCCCGAGTCTGCAGATTAGCCAGATGTCCGCCTAATTCGTGACACCTATGCGCTGCCTCGAACCAGTTTAGCCTTGTCACAGTATCAATATAATAATATTTGTCTCCTATTTTGTCAAAAAGTCCCATATCGTCGCATTTTCTTGCATTGTTTGCGTCTTCCAAGTTTTGTTTTGTTTGTTTTTCCAGTCTATCAAACTTCTCATGCAGCAGACGTTCAATGTTCTCGAGTTTATTTATGGATTCCGATTTCTGTCTAGTTTCATTAAGGTCCACTTGCTTCTGTAAAGCCCTTGTGTGCTCCAATATGGGCTTGACGACTTTAAAGCAATATCTGCCACAGGTAGATTCGAGCTGCCTCAACTCTTCACAACTCTGTTGGAGGGAATAATCAGTTTCTACTATATATTTGCAAAGTTCACGGTTATCACTTGCCTCGCTGCTCGCGTCTGCTGTGAGGACTGCGATTATCGCAATAAAATAGATTCTCATTGCGAATTACTCAATGTTGACAGTCGCAATGGCTTTCACACACTAAAAATTCCCAAATGTATCATTATTATTATATATGCTGTTATCAAGAAACGAAGCTAAATTTGTCTATCTCAAATTTGACTTGAAACTGGCGCTTGATTATTCAGAAAAAACATAAAGCAACTTCTAGAAATACTCCTTTTTTAATATGATTTACCTGTTTTTGTAATTTTATAAAAATCAGTTTATACAGAAGTTATTTGATACAGTATTAAATTGAATGTAGTATATTGTTTTGTCAAAGGACGGGACCTAATTCACAGATAAAGTTTGAAATGTATTGGCAATTATTATCATTCATTAGACATTTATACTCTCGCCGCATTTCGACGCAATGTTCACTGTTATCCCAGTTACTTGGGTTATCTAAACTCTTCAGTTAACGATGTATATATGCCCTCTTTATCTACGTCGTTGATATCCAGCCAGTAACTAGTTTTGGTTAACTTTGCTCTTAAAGCCTCGAGCTCGTCATTATTTTGCACACTCGTAAGATGTCCACCAAGTTTTATACACTTGACTGCTGCTGCGAACCAATTAAGCTGTTCATCGTTGGCTATATAATAATATTTCGATCCAATTTAATCAAATTTACCTATATCAGGCTTGTCGGTTGCACTAACTATACTGCATAGATTTCTCCACTGATCTTCAAACTTTCCTTCAAGTGTATGTAAATTTTTTTTCAGTGTGTCAAACTTCATATGAAACAGACTTTCAATGCTCTCCAATTTTTCTAACAAATTCGTCTGTTTAGCCTGGTACTCGACTTGCTTCTGCAAATCTGTTTCTAATATTTTGCATGAGCCTTGCAATTGTTCGTTTCTTACTTGCAGCAAAGCTTTTATGTTGTAATTGACCCGTCTTTCGGTTAATTTCCGTCTTATAAATATAAATATAAATATAAAAAGAAATCAATATAAATATGCAAAGAAATCAATATCATTGTTCATTTTACAGTCTTCCAGCACGATGATGACGCTTAAGCAGACCGGTATTCCCGCCACCGAATATGATGCGATGAGGACAAATTGGTATCGATACTATTGGCATAGCATCAAGCAAACCTTCGGATTTGGCTCCTCCATATCTGATGCCTTATAAGCTGCACCATGAGCACATGGACACTGGCCAGGCCTAAATGCTTATTATCACACGAGTTCCATTCTACAGCGCTGCAAATTGATTTTCACCACCTTTAAGCTATCATTTCTGTGCGGCTGCGTGCCGGCGCACTTTGTTAACACTTGAATACGGCATGAAAACTTATAGACGGAAACACTGTTCGACAGCAGCAGCAGCAGCAGTAACAAAAATATTAAATAAATCAACAAATCAGGTCATTTAGTCATTGTTCAATCTATGCCACTCACTCGACACTGATTCACACCTTATATAAACGGCGAAATAAATGAAAAATCTTAATGATTATCTATGCAAGTTTAATCTTATGATAGGCAAATGGGTAAAGGGTACTGTAAATAATGGGTTTAATTCAAAAGAGCTAATGAAATTATATTTCTTATAAAGCCAATCTACCGATCTTTCAATAAACCCGTTTTGCTTGTGCCGCAGATTTGATTAGCAAGCTTTTCCAGCTGCTCATAGATGAAACTTGAAACTGGCATAATCCGATCGACTAGAAAGCGAAGCATCGGTGGTTCAGTGGTAGAATGCTCGCCTGCCACGCGGGCGGCCCGGGTTCGATTCCCGGCCGATGCAAAGTTACTTTTTTTTTAACTCTTTTAAATATTTTATATAATTTCAGTAATTAATTCATATATAAATTAAATAATAAAACGAGGTCTCAAGATAAGATTTGCATTGGCCAAACTGTATATAATGAATTGCTTTCAAAATAAAGCATACTATTGTAGAACACTTTCATCTGATCATAGCATAGTTATCCTACATATGAAACTGAACTTTTCAAGTTGATAGATAAATAATCAAATTGACATATCCACTCAACGATATGTACCAAAAAGTGATAAAATTAAAATTGTTCGCAGCTATAATCTTTTATAAACATTTTAAAATTGATATTTTTAGGATACAATAATATTGTGCTCTTACATACAAAGGAAGTAAGAGAAATGTATTTTAAATTATAGAAGCGACTCTTCCACTTAAAGCATATAATTTATCAAATCAGTTTAATTTATTTTTATTTAATTTATAAATATTTTTAATTACATACTAGGAACTCTTGATATTCATATTTCTGCTAGCTTTAAGATGCTTAGTTTTGACTTCTGATTCACCGAAGCATCGGTGGTTCAGTGGTAGAATGCTCGCCTGCCACGCGGGCGGCCCGGGTTCGATTCCCGGCCGATGCAAAGTTATCTTTTTATATTTTTTTTATGTACAAACGCGATATTTAAAATATAAACTAATTCAAGCCGATGCCTGCTTATGGCCTACTTCAGTTGGTTTATGAATTTGTTGTTATACTTATGCAGTCACTGCCATGGTATTTTAAATAATCTTTGAATTATTTAAACACATGTTAATATACATACAATTGTATTTTTTTTTGTTAGTGCATGTTAGGCACTAACGGTCCATAGTTTAGTCAAGTGAATTTTGCAAAAAATAAAATAACTGTGGACTTGGCACATATAAAACTTAACTTTTCAAGTAAAAATTTTGTTTTTAATTTGCCGAAAGCTTAACACTATAAATTTTGATCGCCAATTTATAGAAGCATCGGTGGTTCAGTGGTAGAATGCTCGCCTGCCACGCGGGCGGCCCGGGTTCGATTCCCGGCCGATGCAAAAATCTATTTTGTATTTTATTAATGCAAAGTAGTATCATTTTTTTTTGTAAATTGAATTATTTATAAGTCTTCGCAAATGCTTACCATGCTCTGAAGAGCTCCAAGTGCCTTATGGAATTGATTTCTTGTGCGTTGTCAAATGTATTTGATATTCTTTGAAGCTGTTGCTCTTGAAGGCGTCGGCACAAGCCGAACACTCGTAGATAAACTTGCCCGGATGTTTGCCCGTCTTGACAATGTGTTTGCGTAAATTGTCCATGCTGCTGCACTGGAAGTCGCAGTGGGGGCACTGATGGGGCTTCTCCCCGGTGTGGCGACGCATGTGACGGTTCAGATGACCCTTGATGCGCGCCCTGAACTCGCACTGATCGCACGAGAACCATTTGCCACCCTCGCCCATCTCTGGCTCGGCTGCATGCGACTTGAGATGCCTGCAGAAAAATAGGGAGTAGAGAAAACTGTTAAGTATTCGCGCACTGCAAAGCCATATTTAAAATCTTTGGCTTGATTAGACGGTAAATTCCAGTGGCGGCTGTCCCCCAGCAACGCAGCCAGCAACTAATTGCTAATTTCGCATTCGAATCGCACGCTTGAAATCAAAATACAAAATACGAGTAAGTTCGCAACGACTTTGGGCAAACCAAAAGAACGCCACCGATCTTTACCGGCACCGGGACAGGCAGCGGCACCAGTAGCCAACACCAAGACCCAATACCCTCAGATGGAGATCAGTTTTGTAAACAGCGGCAAAGCGCATTCGGAAACGATCGCTCGCAGGGTTAGGCTCTGGACGCTGCGGCCAATGGGATATACAAAACATCCTAATATATTAAGAATGCTTATTCAATGGATAGTTAGATATGCTTAAATATGTTATGTGATTATCACGTCATAATACAGTAACTGGTGCATTTTTCTAGGGTAAAAACGAAAAAACAGAACGGAATTTTTCTCAACGAACAAACAAGCACAACTTATCAAGGACTCTTTGCTTGACCCGAACTTGTATGTCATATATATATTTTTAAAATATATTTAAGTAACGTGTCTCGCTGATCTTTGAACCTATATGCCCGAACGAAGCGACTGCTATACAAGACTGAAGGGTGCACACAGTTACGCGCCTTCAATTACGACCCGATGCCGGTTCGGGCTTTTCGAGCTGTGGTCGACTCCCCTGTGCCCAGAAGCGGGATCGAGGCCTGCGGCTGACGCTCATTTGTTGCTGGTGTTGTTGTCCACTCCACTTATCAGCTACTGTCCAAACCGAGGACTCACAATTAATTGCCAATGTTCTGCGTGGTCGCCGAATCGGAATCTGTGTGAAATCTCAGGCACAGCTACAGAGGCGGGGGTGGGGACGGGAGCGAGGGCGAGGGCGAGGGCAACCCTAGCGCGGCTCATGCGCAGTCGGTAGGCTTAATTAGCGGCAAGTAATGTTGCCGCTGTTGCAGTTGCAGCTTCGTGCTTGGCAGCAAGTTGTAGGAGTTGCCTCCACCTCCGCCAGCTCCTACTCCTCCTCCAACCGCTCCCGATTCCTTCCCTCGGTGCGTCGTCTCAGGCGTCGCTTTGAGCGGCGTCCGGCAATGCCGACAACCCATCGAACGTCCGAAACGAGGCCGAAACTGGACGCGTTTTGGCCAGCCTTTGAATTCCTGGACAAACTCCGCTCTTTTCTTTCTTTTGATAGCTAATTGAAGATCTCGACTGCCAGTTAAGCGCGTCACAACAGTGTCTGTGTGTGCTTGTGTATTTTAGTCGAATTTTGTGGGATTTATGCATGCCTGACAACTTAACCTACAGAACAAAACATTTTTAATGAGCTCAGTTGTGGCGTTGTGGACAATCCCCCAAATTGGGCGGAAGCAGTTCAAGTTGACCCCCCTAACCGCAAAGTGTCAAAGATTTGTCTGTATTCAATTGTTCTCTTATAGAATTCAGCTTCAGCTTGCAACTCAAATCAGATTACCCATGATTTTTCCACCCGTTTTAATGGATTTTTCAAGTTTATATGTAAGGGTACTATTTGTATAATATATGTATAAATAAAATGTAATATTTGATTTATTTGAATACAAGTACAATAATTGTACTTCAGGTTTTCAACCATTTCCACATTTCTGCCACACTCAATTTGTGGAATAGAGAAAGAATTGTCCTTTGTTTCGTGAACGTGTTCAGCAACAGATCCCCAACGACCATAATGCAGCGTTTCTACAGTATTTCGGCATAATACAATACAAATAGTTAACTATAGAAGTGTACTCCGCATAACTATCCAGCTATTCGATATTAAATATTCAAATTCTGCGCAACAGCAACAAAAGACGCAAAAGTTGTCCCCCATCAAAGCGATCGTAGCGATGCGTCGCAATGCTGCAAGACGAATACCCATTTATTCAACTCCCAGTTGCAGCAACTATATGAGAGTGTGTGTGAGCGTGTGTGTCTGTCTGTGTGTGTGTGTGTGTGTGTGAGTGTGATGCAGTGGGGCGGACAGCTGCACAGTGGCAGGCAACGGTGGCAGTGGCAGTGGCAATGCCAATGCCGGCAATTGGCCAAAAGTCCGCGAACGTTGCGCCATTCGGATGCGGATCGACGCTGTCGCTGCGTCCATGCGAGGGAGGAGGGGCAGGCGGCGCAGTGGCAGAGACGGGTGAAGCGGTTGGAGCAGCAGCAGCTGCTGCCGCTTCATTTCCAAATAGCCATTCACGTCGCGTATCTTTGGGGCCAGTAGAGAGCGCAGTGGAAATATTACAAGAATTCAATGTGCATATCAAAGGCGATCGATAAGTCACGATTTTGTGGTACGACTCGGTCGACTCTCGATCCGATCCGTTTGGCTGCCTGCTCCGCAGCTCTTTGACTGCGATTGGCACTGCCCAGTCAGCAGCTCCTTTCAGTGGTTGCTGCTGCTGCCGCTGCTGCTGCTGCAGTTGTTATTGTTGTTGTTCTCATCAATTTATGCAATTGCAATTCAAAGTCTGCAATTATGGATGACATTTTGCTCTTGTTGCTCCTTTTTATTACCATTTCCATTTGCTGTTTGTTTTTTGTTTTTTTCTTTTGAGAAATTTAAATTCGTGTAGAAAATGTCGCTCGTTTATTTTGTGCGCTTGGCAATTGTATTTGACTTCATCGGTAAATCCAGATTAGCATTTTGTAGATTAGTAATAGCGCTCCGTCATGGCGTCAGGAGTAGGCCTCGACCTCACCCTATCGAGTATCGCTCGAATGGGAATTGAGCTCGATTGGTATGTAGTCCATTTATTATTACCTTTTGATTATTTGGAAACATTTTCAAGAAAACGAATAAATTCTGCAGCCTCTTCTTTAGACGACAAGCGGATTGTAAAAGTCGCCGTTTCGAATGGTAAAAATGGTTGAATATGGAATTTGGTGTGCGTAAGATTGAAATTTAAATACATTTTGTTGTTTGAATACAAATCTATTCGATTGTAAATTCACTCATATATACTCTGTACTCATTTTATTGTCAAGTTTTAAGTTTGCATATACATGCAAACATGTTTGTTTTGTATATATGCAACCATGAATAAATATATATATATATATATGCATGTATGTATGAATGCATTTCTGCATATAGAAATATATGCATGCGTATTTACATGTTTGTGTGCATGTCTGCAAATGATGTACGCATGTTTGAGCATGTTTATTTGTATTTATGCATGTTTGTCTGTATTTATTCAAACATGTATACATACATACATGCATACATACGTACATCCTACAAACATATTCACTCCTGACTATATCACCAACACACTTGTTAGGCACATACTAAAAATTAATCAAATACTGCAGGGCCTACTTGAATTCATGAGAATCGAGTAGTAGAGCACTTGGTAGAAATTTGTTTTATTTAATTTTGCAGCACAGCTACAAATAAGCTTGGCCTGCGTTTGTTATTAGAAAAAAACATGCATGCACACATATATGCATAAATACATGCATGCATTCACTAACACACACACGCCCACACACAAATGTATAATACGTACATGCCTACGTACACATTTCCCACCCCCCTAAACCCGGTCAAATCCCATCCGATTTCCACGAGGTTTGGCTCTTTGTTTCTTTATCTTATAGGTATCACGACAGGAGCGGGGTATATCCGCTAGTGTTATATAAATACTCAATGCAGTATAAATCCTAATATGTATGTAATATTGTATATATATTTTAGGCCTTTTCACTCACCTCTTCAAGTGCAGCTCACTTTTGCCCACATAGTTGCAGTTTTCGTGTTCACACTTGTGACTGCCCTTGGCATGAGATATAAGATGGGTTTTGAGAGCCTCCGGCGTAAGGCCCGCATATGAACAGTCCTCGTGTTGGCACCGAAATTGACGTTCCACCGAAGCGTGGCTCATCTCGTGCAGCTTAAGTGAGTATCTAAAATTAAATTACAAGATTGATTTAAGAGTCGGTGGGAGAAATCTGTGTGACGCTCTACGTCACATTGTTCGCTTTTATTTTATATGTTTCGCATTTTATTAGAAAATTGTTTAATTACATTAAATCAAAGCAAAAGTAATTCGCACCAGAGTCACGTCCCATTCGCCTAGGCCGTCCCGTCAGACAGCCGGCACGTTCGGCACAGGGACACAAACCTGGACGGACCTAGGCCACGTCCACACCAAAAAGGAACACAGTAGTCGTCGTCGGCCCACAAACCAAATGCAAACTCGTTGGCAAAACTTTTGTGCACATCAATTACGGATGCTAATTAATCGAAACAGCTGAGAGTCGTCGTCGTCGTCGCCGACTTTAAAAAGAGTCTAACATTCGGGACGCTTTATTTGCATTTGTTTAAAGAGCAAGATTTGGGAAGAAGAATTAAACAGTTGTGCTTGGGATATGAGATCAGAATATATAGAGGAAATGACAGTATAGAAATAATTTAGTTTGTTTCTTTTTAATGTAGATTTAAATAGTTTATCCCAACTATTTTATAGCATTTTATTTTTTTGATTTAATGCATTAAATTGGGTTTACTTCTGTTTAATTTGTTGATCAGTTTAATTGCCATGTTGTCAGATGATAAAGATAAAGGAGTATTTCACATTAAATATATTTTAGTTTGTGTAACTAAAGGAATTGCGGGTAGATTTAAATTTAAGACGGGTGCGAAATGGACGGGAAAGTTTTGTTTAGAATTTGAAGCAAGAAACTTAGATCCGACCAAGGCCGGGCTATACGCGGTAGGTGTAGTAAATCAAATTAGAATATAAGTACAACGAATAATAGAGAAAATGAGGTACTATAATTAAATAAAAATTCTTTTGTATATTTGAAGTTTGTAGGAACCGTCAGAAAGACCTCAGATGAGTAAAGCCAGATCTACTATTTCTACTTAATATCGCTCGAAAAGTAATTATATTTAGACTAATAATGTAAATGGAATTGTCATTGAGTTAGTAAACGATTTGTGCAACAGAATTCTTAATGTTATTTTAGGGCAAATAAATGAAAGGTAATGGAAGAGCAGCTATGCGCATAAATATTGAAAGTGTTAATTTCCGTTGTTCATTTGGAATTTATGCGGCGTTGGCTCTTGAAAAAGATTCTTCTTAATAATGCGCGACATTAACAAAGTTTCAATCTTTAATCTAAATTCCTCTTAACGGCAACAATGCCAGGAAAAGCAACAGCAGAGATATGGCTATAAGGAATAGTGGGCTCAATGGCACGAAAGGGGCGGCTGGGTGTGGCCTGTGCTGGTGTTGGCGACATTGTCATGCATTTCTAATGATGCCGTCGCGTGGGCGGCAACAACAGCAGCAGCAGCAGGAGCAGGAGGAGCAGGAGCAACATCCTCGTCGACGGCGACGGCGGCGTTGATATGTGAAATGTCACTTTGTATGGAGTTTGAATAGCAACGAGTATGACAACGACAACAGGATGACGGGCGTGCTGCGAGGAGCACGGCTGGGGAGTCAACGTTTGTCCAAGGCGTTGCCAGCCGTTTGAGACGTTGACAAAAGGATGCCATTTCACCTGCAGGAGTTTGCCGTAAATTGTTGTTGTTGCTGTTGCTGCCATTCACTGGGATAATGGTGCCGCCAGCAACAACATAATGCTGAGAGAAAAGCAAAGCGAATTAGATGCAACAGCAACGGGAACAGCAACAAAATTATCTTTTGCTCGGTTCGTTCCTGCCTTGTATTTTCAGTTATAACATTAACTTTTATTTGCTCAGCTGCATTTTACAGAGCTGCGTGCCCCGTCCCGACCCGCCCCACCATGGACAGCTTCTCAGCTCAGTTCTCAGCGATTTCCACAACTCGAAGAACTTCTCCAGCTTTAATTCGCCGTCTGTCCCGCTGATTCGTTTGCTTCTGCTGTTGTCTGATATATTTTCACGGCACAGGCCCCAAGGACATTAGCGTAAATTAAATTAAATTGTGCGCCGAGCCAATTTGCCCAGTTGTCAGCTGAAACTGGAAGAATATCTACATATAAGCGCATAAGCCTGCATCCATGTATTCCGTATTTATACGATCAAAACAATTGCTACTTTTTATAATCGATAAGTCTGTGACTTAATTATTTATCTAATTATTAAGCATAGGAACGTCTTTTTGTTGCAGGCTGTGTATATATTTTGGAATCAGTCGATTATGTCTATTGTCCAGCTATATAGCTAACATAGGAATAATGGGACGGCAGTAAAATTTCTTTATCATGAATGCTTTCTTTTTTATAAAAGCATTGATCCAAGCAGAATATTATCTAAATCGTATTACTATATCATATATAGCTATATAGGCAGAATCATACAATAAGTTATTTACAAGTCCTAGCATGATTTATACGCAAAATCTTATCAAAATCGGACTACAATACTTTTCTCTATAGGCAGAATGTTTAAACCAATGAGTTTTATGGAAAACCTATCTATTTGTCAGGATATCTTGGCCAATTTAGTTTGGGGTATGGCCAGGATAGAAGTTCCTTTAAGTTGTACACAAATAATATTCTAAAAGGCATTTTCTAATAATACAATTTAAAAGAATATGCATAGATGTGGCCTTTAAGAAGCCCAAGATCTACACAAGTTTAAGGTTCAGAAGTGCATTTAAAATCTAAACACGCCCAGCATTGAGGCGCCGCCTTTCAATACGGATGCGAATGCGGATGCTGATGCGGATGCGGATGGTGGTTCCGATGCAGCGAAGCTTCGTTGCGATTAGTTGACGAAACGTTTCACGCCCGGCGACGAAAACTTTGCCCTTTTGTTCTGCAGTCAATGGGTGTGGATGGGCGACGGACGACGGGCTGGGTTAGGCGGATCTGGGAAGCGGATGGTGGGTGGGTTTTAAAAGACGAACTGGGGCGTCTCTGGGAATCAGTCGAGCAGCAGCTGCACGCGGCAAAGAAGCTGTTTGGCTTTGGTGTTGTGTCAACTTTTGCACGCCATCCATTAGCAGCGCGGCGAGACGGCGGCTGGGGAATGCAATAGCAAAGGACAACTGGCAGGAAGCCCAAGAAGCTGAGCAAACATGATGCGGCTGCGGATGCGCGGGCGGGTGCATGGGGACTGCGAGCTGCGGCAGGTGCAAATGTATCCTGCTGCTCATTGTCAGCTGCATGCGAAGAAGGTGCCACTATCTCTCTCCCTCTCGTTCTGGCTCTCTGTGCGGCATGTCTTAGACAATCGCATGTGTGTGCTGGAGTGTGGGCTGTTGCTTGGGTTTTTGGCCAAAGTCTGGGCGACTGCCACCCGTCGCAGTCAATGTTGTTGCGCTGGCATTGTTGTTCCCAAAACTCGCATAAATATTTATGACAGTCTCTCTCTTGCTTGTCGCGTCGTGTCTTGTCTTGGGCTCTGCCTTGTTCTGGGCGGGTAAGTTTTGTGCCGCGGGTGTTAGTCACCAGTGCAGCGACTGCTTCCGGTGTCAGTCACAAGGATGTGCTCAACTTTTGCCAGCCCCCAAGCCCCCCAGCACCCAGGCAAACCAAACCCAACCCCACCAAGCTCAATAGCCATAACCCCTTATCCACAGCCTCAGCCAGCTTGCCATTTCTTGGCCAACTTTCATGTAATTGGTACGTAAGTCTTGTGCCGTCTTTTCAGTTCCCAAGTTGTTGTTCGCTTGTGCGACATTAGCTGGATTTTGATGGCTCGTCCTGTGTTGCATGTGAAATTAGTTACGGGGGCGTGGCTGCACATTTATGCCATGTGTAATTAGGGAAGTGCCCAACACCTTTCAACATTGCGCGTTTGCCTTTTGCCGCTTATCTGGCTGGCAGCCCAAAACTTGATGCTGTACAAGTATCTTCGCCGGAAATTACCGTTAAATGTCACCCTTGCACTTGTACTCTACACACACACACACACGCACGCTGCTTGCCTCAAGGGGCATGCCCCATCTTCGCAGTGCATTCCTATTAATACCGCAGCAAGCTTCAAGTTCTTAATGTGCAAAAATGTGCCCGAGCTTCGGATTAGTTGTACGCTGTGAGCCAAATCTATTTTAATCTTGTTTACTTTTATGAACATTCAAAGAATTCCATCTGGCTATAAAAGTACATAGGTATTATCCTGCCTAGGCCGTGTCCGCTTAAAAGAGATGCCGCACAAATAACCGAAATGGCGGAAAATTAAAAATTAAAATGGATCTGGGCAAGATAACCAGAAAAACAGATGACATTATTCAAACAAAAACTTATTTTTGACCGATTATTCCTAGGAGTTTATGTACCAGAAAGAGAGCCTTGCGATATCTTCGACACGTCAAAGATGTAATACTCTTGTGGACATTAGTGAAGTTCGCAAATGCTGAGTTTGATCAACTCGGCTGTTGATCTAGATTGATTCTAGATAATCTAGAATATATTTGCTTAATGGGGTCGGGATGTCTCCTTCTATATTGCATGACATGAGTATAATAGCCTCTTCAAGGTTATAATAATATCATATCCAAATTTGTATCAAGACCCAAGTCGGTCATGTCTGAAACTGAAAGACCCTTTGCTTGAAGTTAATTTTCGACTTTGTTTGTTTAAATAAACACTCAAACACTCAGACATGCATATTTATTTATAATATCGAACATATGTACGAAAGAAGCCCTTGCTTACGATTCGAATTGCTTCTCGCAAATAAAGTTGTATGCATCCTCGCAATCGGCATCGTTCATGTCATATGAAAATCTCTTGCGCAATCCGACGCAATCATCGTGACTATACTCGTCATTTGGCTCTCCGCTGCCCCACTTCAGAAAGGTTGCATTCAGGCCAGTGGTGATAGATTGAAATGTGCCCTCCACGGCAAGATCATTGATATCCACCCAATAATTGTCTTTGCTCAGCTTATTCTTAAGTGCATCCAGCTCAGTTTCGCTCTGCAGACTCGCCAGGTGTCCGTCCAGGCTGTGGCATTTATGCAATGCTCCGAACCAGTCCATTTTCAAATTGTTTTCGATAAAATAGTATTTGTCTCCAATTTGCTTAAATGGAGCTGTGTCCACAGGTCGCAATTTTTTCTTATTTAAATTGTTTTCGAAAGTGTCAAACCTTTCGTTCAACAGTGTTTCCACATTGTTCAGCTTATTTAGCTCATATTTATTCGGTCTCCACTTGTGCATCGCTATCGCATGCTCCAACAGGGGCTTCACGAGTCCAAAGCATTCGCCTTCCCTGAGAGCTCTCGGTTGAATCTCCTCCAGAGAATCCTGTAACACCGCGCACAGTTTTGAAATTATCTCTTACAATTGGGAAGCTTAACTTACAGAGACTGAATCGCTGCTGCCATGTGCTGCCAGGAACGTGATTAGAAGGCCAACAAAGATCTCCTTCATATTTCACTATATATATTTTTGCTTTCTTCTACAGACGGACAGCAGAAAACTGAATCATCCGGTTAAATAAACTGCCTTATATATTCTTTATCCGGAAGTATTCGTTCGCGTGAAATGGTCGCAATCTGTGTAGTATGTGTGGAATCACAATTTCAGGGGGACTATTAGATAAGGTCACATATTACGCAAGGTCGTTGAATATTTTCCTTATTGTTATCAGACTGTGCCGACTTTCAAGGTCTTACAATTTTGTATGCCTCTTTAATGCATTTATTCTTTAAAGTCTACGTTTCTACACACGTGATCTAATAAATATGGCGGCTGGTGTAACCCGACACTGCGCGGCTGTTTCTTTATAAATTCATGAAATTTTACATAGATCTTCTTCCATGGCAAAATATTCTGCTCTCAACGTCATTTTCATCTAAATCATCATTTACGAGCAAATGTCTGCAATGGTATTAAATCTTCTACGTGTCTCTTTCTCGTCGATTTACGAAATTATTCAGTCAAGAGAAAGAAACATACCTGACTTCTTATTGCTGTTAAGAATCTAACTGCCAAATTTTGGAATCTCTAGCTCTAATAATCCAGAAAAGTGTGATGAAAAGACTAGAGATAAAAATCGATATTTATCGATCTTAGGGAATTGGGATGTATTCTCAAAAAAAAATAATAGCTTGTTCTGAATACCTTATTAGAAAGTGTTCACCAAAAATTCAAAGATGCATCCGCTTTCGTTATATTTAAAGATTTACATAACTGCAGTATCATATATTCTGTTTATAAGTATTTTTAATGAGAACAGGGTACGTATACCAATCATTTTCTGTAACTTAAGATACACTACAAAATAAAATAAAATATAATACAAATGCATGCAATTTCTAAACATTTTATGCCCACATCCCAAAAATCTGCTAATTAAAAATGCTGAAAGCAATAAACGGAAACAAGCCTCAGGACTTGGTGCAATGGATCCGTAATTTACTTGCTCATATGAAAATGTCATATAATTTACCCACCCCATACTTGCAGTATTCCCGAAATAGTTTGGACTCGGCGCGGGTAGCAAGAAATGCAGCAGAAAAAGCTCTGCAAATGAAAATTGGGGAAGCGCGCATTTTGCATTAATTAAAAATTCCAAGCGAAAAGCGATTGCTGCAAGTGCAAAATAAGTAACCAAAAATAACTCATTAAGTGCTGGACATTCTCGGCACACACACACACACACACACACACACACACACACACACACACACACACACAAGCACACATTTGTGGCACATATGGCAGGACTGCAACTGGACCTGCCACCCGCCACAAAGTATGCAATGCACTCGCAAATCAAGCCTGCGGCTATGCCACCAAAAAGTGCAATCGTCCTGCCGAAAAAATAAACAGAATCAACAAAAGATATATACTAGCATGCTGCAGCGAGCGGGCACAACATGCGGCACATGTTATTTGCAGCTCTCCAGCCAGCCAAAGAAAATAAAAAATAAAAATAAATAAAATAAAATACAATATTATAGTCCTTTGCTTAACTTTTGTTTTGTTGTTTTTACGGATTAGGATATGCCAACGGCAATTGTTTGGTTGTATGTAATAGGAATAAAGACATTCTAAATGCACTGCTTAAAATCAGTTTTATTTAATTAGATTATTAAAATGCGATTTCATGGTGGCTTCTAAATTGCCAGTTGAGCTGAGTTCATAAATTTGCCAATTTCTTCAATTTTTGCTCACTTTAGTAGCTTTTATGAATGCCTTAATAAAATGGGCTTGTTTATAGTACAAAATGGATTATATTCTGCTACATTTTAAATACATAAAATTAGCCTAGCCTTGGGAGTTATCAAAGCTAGCAAGCTATCAAGTCAATACTCCAAATATTTACAAATGGATAAAATATTATTGCAAAAACTTATTATATGTGCAAAAATCCTTTGCACAACTCTGCCTCATATTTGGGTATTTAATCAAGGGTTATTTTTGTTCTGAGAATTTTGTGGTATGCATTTTCCTTCTTTAACTAAGTCGACTAATTGACTTTATACAGTACTAGAAAGAGTTTGATGTGGTTTGCAAAGTAGTTTTAAATATTATATATCATTCACTGCATTGTGAAGACCTCGAAATCGAGATATGTTCGTTCAAGAACATTCTTGCATGAAAATTTCCTGCATAGCAATGCCTCTTTTCCAGCTAGCTGTATTTATTATCGTCTGACTCACAGGATTACTGTCGGAATGCCATTAGCCTCGACAGATCCAAATCTGGCCATCCAATTACGTTTCAGCCATAACCAATCATAACTTGCTCAGTCTCCACAGTGACGACGTCCACAAGTATACACATACACATATATATCCATATATAGCCAAGCCCATATTCCATAGTTGATGCGATGCTCGCTGCCAAGTTGCAACTAATTCCTTAAGCAAACATTAAGTTGAATTGCAGCGAGTCGCCGGAACAGGCAACGGATCTGAGACTGAGTCGGACTGGGAATAGCTGGATGCATAAAGCAAGCGTATGGCAGCTGGAGACTGAGAAAGAGACAGGAACAGAGACAGGGATAGTGACTGGTGCAGAGAGTTTTCCACTTTTCAAGTGATTATTTGAAAAATTTATTAAAATGCTCATTTGAAGTTATTGTCGTGCGCGCTTGATGTAGATACTTTGCTTTTACGACTAACGAGACCGAGTGGCCGGCAAGGAGTCGACTCGCAGATCAACTCTGAGACAGTCGCCGCGAAAGAGCGAAATGGCTAGAGAAAGATAACAGAGAGAGGGGCGAAAAGGAGCCGCACAAAGTTTCAGCACCCCCCAGTCGAGAAAAGGACGCGACGCCTTCATCGACTCCGTCTCCGTCGTCGTCCTCGTCGTCGTCGTCAGTCATGTCAACAGCGCAGCGCAGCTCACTTCCGGAATTCCAGACTTGAACTAACTCAACTTTTACGGCTGCTGGCTGCTAGCTGCTGGTTAGCCGGGGTCCTGTGCGGATACTTTGCCAACATCAGCATCAGCATCAGTCTAAAGTTTCTGTCGTAGTCGTCGTCGCCATCGCCATCGTCCTCGTCGTTGGGCAATTCACTTTTATTGAAATGGCGTGCAATGTTCTGTTCTGTTTGGCTGGATACGGAATCGGATTCTTTTGGCTGGGGCGCGACGCGGCGCGGCTTCGTTTCGTTTCGCATTTCCAATTCGTTGTTGCCTCTTCTGCTCATTTCGTCTACCCTTCCAGAGGTTATAATAATTTTGATACCACATGTGTTTCCGCAGCCTTAAAATGATATATATTTTAGATCGGACAGTTAAGATCCGGGCTCGAGTTTCAGGCGCTTGGTGTTGAGATGCCTTTCAAAAGTTGGTGTGATAGTTAAAACACTATAATAATATTTTAGATCAGACCGATGGACTGAGTTTATATGATGATGATCTATATATCTGTCAATTTTCAAGCTTTCTAGATGAGAGATTGTGCCAAAGAGATTGAACCAAAAGTTAGCCGGATTTACCCATATCATTTGTCGATCTGACATGAAAAACTTTACATTTATTCAAATATTTGAGTACTCCCATATTTGCTAAATGTCCGCAAGGGTATTTAATCTTTAGCACTTTGCAGTTGAGGTTTCTTCTTGTTTCTTTTATGTCTGCGCTTTTAGTTTATTTTATTTTGTATTTTAAGTCATTCCTATGCTGCATCATTCGCTGTCCGGGAGTTGGTTCTGTTGATGGCACAAAGTGCAGTGCAATTCATTTTAATGGTAGCTTTCCATAGCCCCTGACCCAGCCCATGAGCCCATACACCGCCCGGTCCTGTCCAGTCCAGCTGTTCGTTCCGTCACTTGAGAGTCAATTTCAGAAAACTTGATTTCCCATTTCCAATGCCAGCGCCAATCCGACGATTTAAGGGATTGCCTTGGATTCCTACTCAACGCTCGCTGTGCATTCATTCATTTTTATGAATCTGCGAAATTGACTCGGACATTGTTCGGTTTGCGGTCGAAGGCAGAACAGAACAGAACAGAACAGAATACGGAACGGAATACGGAACGTGTTGTGGGTTGCCTCGTCTCATTTGAAGCTCGCTCCATTTCCAATCGCAGCTGTTGATGGTCATTGGCAAGCTTTTGGCTCTGTAACTGGCAGCCGCATTGAAGGTTCTTGCTTTTGTTGCATGTGGCATGCCCTCATGAGCATCACGTCAGAATGCATAACATATATCAAGTGTCCATGGGCTGAGCTTTTAAAGAACTCTAGAGAAACTTGTTGGGCTGACTGGGTAAGTGTATTGCATTGGCAGCAACAAATAAGAATTTAATATAAATCAATTTCATTATATATTTAGAGCACAAGATAAATAATAAAACCAGGATATATATATAGTGATATACCTAAATCTCTTCGGTGTTCCCAGCTGATATGTTCTAATTAGATTGATTAATATTTATATAAAAAATACATTTTTCTTTATTTTTTTTTTATTATTTTTGTTCATCATTGTTGTTCGGCATCATACGATTTTTCGCTGCCAAGACTCGAACTCGATACTTCACTTCGAGTAATGCTTTTCATTGACTTGTTTTTATTGCTGTTCTCATCCATTTTAGGCAGAAGGAAGTATTCCCAACTATTTTTGTTAAGCATCAATAACCGAGTCCATCTGGCCATGTCCGTTTGATTATACGTTTGTCTGCTGAAGGTCCTCTTAGTGGCCGTGTTGCACGAGTTCTTTTAAAAGCATTGATAGCTTGCCCGTTTTTTAGTAATCGATAAGAATGAAAGATTGATAAGAATCGAAGATTGACCAAAATCGATAAGAGTTAAGAATGGAAACGGATACAGATCTTCGATTATTGCCCTTGCAAGGTATACACATATCAAGTTTACTTCAACCTTTTGAAACCTCGTTCCCTTTCCACAAAATCAAATATAGAAAATTTCCAATAAGAGCGTTATAGATAAATTTTCCGGTAATGCAATGGGAGCTTGTGGATTTTCCAGCTATAAGCAGACTGAGTGGCGATCCGACATTTGACGCCGAAGAACTGAGAACTTTGGTAGGACTTAATTAGATATAAGATTTAAGATTATAAATGAAATAAGCAAAAAATATTTATTGTGCATATTTGTAGATACATTCGTTCATTTTCTTCACTCGTCGAGTATCTCGCAGACGAAATAGTTATTCTTCTCACATTGGACGTCATACATAAAATAACTAGACCCATCCTCACGTTTACGGATTTCGACGCAATCCTCGTCATTGTCTTTGTTATCGGGTTCAGTTTCATCCCACTTCAGGAAAGACGCATCCTTGCCAGAGGTTAACGATTGGTATTGTCCCTCCTGGCTAAGGTCATTGATATCGACCCAAAAGCCGTGCTTTGAAGCATTGTTGTTCGCCTTGAGGCCCTCGATTTTTTCAGTTATTGTATTGAAAACGTCTTCATTTTTCACATTGGCCAAATGCCCGCCTAGCGATCGACATACATGAGCTGCTCCAATCCAGTTGTTCTTATATTCCTCTTCAAGGAAATAAATTTCCCGGCTCTTATTACTTTTATCATCAGCTGGTTCTTTCAGATTTTCAAGCTTCTCAAACCTCTCATTCACCAAAAGCGTAATTTTCGCCAACGCCTTGTGGGCACTCGTCTCGAACGCATAGCCCTGCTCATCGAATCGGTTCTGCATTTTGATCGTATAATCGATCAAGGGCCTAACGAGCTTAAAGCAACCACTGGAATTGCGTCTTCTAACTGGCGCAAGTTCCACGAATTCCTGCGGGACGGCAAACACACTTAAGATAATCTACAGGTTAATTGGACAGTTGAACTCACATCACTATCGTAACAGATTCCTTGATGGACCAGAATGGAGATTAGAAATGCTACCAATATGACTTTCATTTTAAATATATATAGTAGTCCACAAAAAGCCCGCAGAAAACTGATGCATTCATGAAGACAATCTGCTTTATATATCAACTTATTGCGGAAGTGGAGATTTGCTTTTAGCAAATAGTTTCCGTCTGATGTGTGAAATTATACATTCAATTATAGATTCCATTTTAGCTGATTTAGATCAAGGTGTTACGCAAGCCTGTTACAATTTTATTCCTTATCCGAATCGATAATTTGTTATGCATATTAAAAACAGCCAGCGTTATGCAAATGAAATGAGAAATTACTCTTGAAGCATATCCAAAATCGGTCTGCAGTCATTTTATCGAAAATACATTTCATTGGAGTCTCAGCTAAGTGTGAAACACAATCGGGTGAAGAAAATAATAAAGTTTCAAGCAAACTTATTCATAATTTATTACGCTTTAGCAGGATATATTGCAAAAGTCAATATTTGTATTCATTTTTAACAGGTTAAAGGTATAATGTTTAAAATTGAAATGGTTTGAAATTTGCTCCCATAGCATGTTCAGACTTTAGATATATAAATCCGTAGAAACGAATATTGTCTTTCATTTTCTCGATGGCTCGAATCCTAAGCTACGTGCTGAGTGAGTAATCCGCCGATTAGCCCAGCGTTCTGAACCAGCTAAAAACTTTGTAGAAAAGGAACCCTTTATCGGATCTAAAGGGAAGCTTCTACGCAAATTTCATCTTTCTAGACCTTTCTATTTAAGCTAAACGTTGGGCACTTCATGCTAGTAATAAATATTTTAAATTTATCACAATGCCTGAAATGTCTTGTGTGCACACACTTAGAGGTATATATTAAATCAATTAGAATTTAAATAAAATAAAATAAATCAGTCTGAACTAGTAATCAATTAATATCCCTTATAGGGTACTTACTTTTTTGCCAGTATTTTGCCGCAGGTGCCACACTGAAATTTCGTCTTGGACACAGTCGGCTTCCGTTTAGCTGTTGTCTTGGTTGCTGCCGTCTGATCCCGATGGCCATGCATGGTGGCCATGTGATTCTTAAGGTTGTGTCTTCTGGCGAACTTTGCCAAGCACTCGGCGCATTCGAAGATGCGCTCGTCCGTGTGATTGCGCAAATGGGCACGCAGCGAGTGCTTGCGGAACTGTTTGGGACAGAGCGGGCATTGCAGCAGCTCGTCCTTGCCCATGGAGGAGCCGCGTGTATGGAAGAAACGATGATAGAGCAGATCCGACTCGTATTGAGCGCTGAAGCTGCACTGATCGCAGTCCCAGTACTTGGACTGGGCGGGAGCTGGCGCAGCTGTGGAGCTGGAGGCGATGGGCTGGCAGCTGCGCGTGTGGCGACCCAGCGCTTGGGCGGACTGAAAGCTGAGGCCACAGCTGAGGCAGGCATGATTGTCCATGGGATGTGACTCCCTGCGATGCTGGATCAGGGCCTGCGGTGTGTCAAAGCTAAGCTGGCAGCTGGCGCATTGACTCACCAGGCGGCGCCTCTTGGAGCTGGCCACTGCTGCAGCTGCTGCTGCCGTCGGCTTTTCAGGCTGCCGCTCCTCCAGCACCTCGCGCAGCATGTGCTCAATCTCGCGCTCCGGTTGAGTGCTAGATTTGCGGCTGGGCTGGCGACTCGCACGCCGCTTGTGCTGCATGAGGCTGCGATGGCGACGCGCCTCCAGCGGCGTCTCGAACTCCAGACGGCAAAGGGCACAGTAGTATTTGGCCAGGCGATGCTTGTGCTTCTCGTGCCGCTGCAGAGCCACTCGCGATCTCTGTGCAGCGCCACAAATCCCGCAACGAAAGCGGCACTGATAGTCATCGGAAGCGCTGCCCGTGGCCACCATTCCGGCGTGCTCCGTCGCAAAGTGACGCCTCAACTGAACATTGTATAGGAAACTGGCGCTGCACACGGAGCAGCTCAGCTGCCGGCGCTGGGCAATGCAAACGGGCACCGATCGATTGATGGCGAACAGCACCTCCATGTGCGTATTGCCCAGCAGATGCTGCCACATCTCCTCGTTGCTCGCGCACTCAAACTGGCAGTAGCTGCACCAGAAGCTGCCGCCCAGTCGAGTGGTGAGCTCCATATGGGCAGAGGAGCGCCAATGTGCCTGCAAGTTGGGTACACAAAATAAATCAGTTATCGATATCATGGCAGGTAAAAATATCGTCCTATATCTGATCATCTAATACTTCGGGAGGCAGTTGCTTATCAATCGGTGAGTGTTATCGATAACATTTATACAAAATTTCCTTTTTATCAACAAATATATACTCCGCGTATAAGAACAACTAAATCTAATCCTCTGATCAAGTATGCATATATAAAAAGAGTATGCCTTACTTTTCTTTAAATGAACGTTGAACAATTTCACCTGTAAGGGTGGAAAACGAGTGGAAAGGTATACATTGGAAGTTATTTTTTGTGCAATTCGACGATTATATGCAATCCACCACAAAGCGCGCAATATTGGTGGAAAAGAGATAAAGTTAATCAAAAGAAGTTTGCCTTCGAATTAGTTTAATACCAAACAAATACTTTGTATAGTCTTTAAAACTGAGCCTCGTACCTGGAAAGAGTGCTCCGTGTTTGCATAGAAGCGGCAGGGCAGGCACTGGAAGGGCGCCTGTCGCACTATGCTGCCCATGTGCTCCAGTATGGAGTGCAGGGAATTCTGGCGGCGCAGCTGTGTTTGCTGCTGCTGCAGGCGTCGATAGTGATAGTGCGAGATCAGGTGCTTGCCCATGAGATGGCGGGCCATGCTGTGGCGGCACAGCTCGCAGCGTAGCAGATTGGCGCGACGCCGGCGACGGCGCTGCAGCTGGTCCGCCGGCGCTGGCTCAAAGTCCTTGGTGAGCGTTAGATTGGCGCCCTCGAGATTGGCCTGCTCCAGCTGGCACTCAGCCTCGGCGCGGCGCTGATGGTAGCCGCTGCGCAGATGCTGCTCGTAGTTGAGACGCGTCTTGAGGCGCCGGCAGCAGATGTTGCACCAATAGCTGGCCCCCGGCTGCTGCAGCTTGGTCAGATCGATGTTTTCGCGGTACTCCAGCTGCTTGCTGCCCGGCACCCACTTGCCGTGCGTATGCTCAGCGGGCGGATGGTCGTGCGGATCTTCGGGCGCCTCGTCCCAGCTGGGCGAGATGCGCTCCAGATGCGTGTGTCGTAACTGAGGACGATGTTCCGGTTTCCATTTACCACCCGTGTGCGTGGCGGGCACGGTCGGCGGGGAATGCCGCGAATGACGCGCATCGTAATCCTCGTCAGCATCGTGATCGTGCTCGTGCTCGTGCTCATTATCGTGTTCGTGCTCATGATCTGCATCATCGTCTTCCCCATCAAAATCATCGGGCTCGTCGTCATCCTCCTCCTCCTCGCTGGCTTCTGGTGAGTGCACGAATTTGAGCGGCTTGAAGTCGGATACCTCGTGTTCCCGCATCGCCTTCAGCAATGGATCTGAGCAGCTGCTGGCCGAGTGCCAGCTCTGTTCTTCCTTGGCTCCTCGCTCCGGGCGTGCGCCTGTCTTGCCTCCCGTTGAGACGCTTTGCAGCTGCAGCGAAGAAAAGAACACATCGGCGCCCAGCTCGTAAGTCGGATCATAGGCCTCTGTCAGGGACTTGGATGTTTTTCCGCCATGACTGGCGGTCGTCTTGCGCAGGTAACTGCTCGGCGCCTCCGGCTCTGCAAAGTGGAAGCCGTCATAGCTGTGCTCCAAGTTGGAGCGACTCATGATCGTGGATGACGACACGTGCTCGGTACGAGTCGACGTCGTCACCGTGGTCGGAGCCACCACTTGCTTCGCCGCACGATCATTTCCTAAACAATTCTGTTTGCGGTGCTCAATGTATTTACTCAGACCCACAATGGTCGCATTGCATTTAATGCACAGGTGAGTGTCCTCCAGATCATCCGATTCGGCGTTCATTATTGTAATCTGCAAGGCGAGAAAGCTAAGAGATCAGCTTGATGGCAGGTACTTTAATTATCAAATAGGTAAATCAAAATACGTGATCTTGTTAAATTTAATTCCTACTTTAAAAAAAAAAATTAAATAAAGAGATAGACTCTAACCATGACCATTTCCGGCCAGATATGGAAATATATGAACTTCCCAAGATGCGTAGCTAAGTCCTATTCCTTTTTTTTGCCCCCCTTTTTTCTGACTGCCCTGAGGCTATTTTGATTGAGTGCATAAAATAGACTGTCTGATTTATTGAGATCTCGTCGGAACAGTCTTTATGCCAAGCCAAACTAAGCTCTCATCGCATCGTTGGGCAATCGGCAAATAAACAGAGACCGTCTAAATGCTGGCCCGGAGTGCAATGCATCCTGCCGGGTCATATTTCAAGCCCAGTTTATTCATTAGCTGGCAGCTCGCATGTAGCCAACTGTAAGGGGCGTGTGGGAGGGGCGCAGATGGGGGTCGCCATCGTCAACAGCCAATCCTGTTGCCCATCCCTGTTGCATCAACATCACCACAGCGTTGACATGCCGGCGCGCCTGTGCGTGTGCTCCTGTGCCCGGGCCTGTGCCTGTTCCTGTCCATGTGCCTGTTCCGGCCAGCCCGCACCGTTCCGTCCCGACCCGCTGCTGTTTTGTGTTCCTGTTTATGTCCGTGTCCGCCTGTTGGCATTGCGGCCTGTCAGAAATGAAGTTTATTGCGTCTGTGTAGCGTACGTGTCGCGCTCTATACCTCTCTCACTCACTCGCACTCACTCTCTCTCCCCTTCTCTCTCTCTCGCTCGAGGCTTACGCCTCGCGATGCTAAATGTAAAAGTGTCATTTCCGCCATATGTGAGCGCGATGAACGATGCGTCGCTGTCGACGTTGACGGCGACGTCGACGCTGGCGCTATTGTTGCCGTTGTTAATAATTTCACAGTACAATTGCAGCAACAACAACAAGAAGAAGAAGAACAACAACAGCAGCAGCAGCAACAATCAGCGGCAGCAGTTGGCAGTGGCTGCTGTTGGAATTTATACAAACGAGGCCCATGTCTGAGGTTAAATACGAAAAACATAACAATTCGCACAGCCCCCAGCCCAACAAGCACTCTCTCTCGCTCTCTCACTCTCTCTCTCTCTCCATGTGCGTGGGCGGATGTCAAGGCATTTGGCGCTGCCGTTGATGATATGAACGTGAAACTGAACGTGCATGTTGGATATTGTTGAATACCGTAATATGGGATATATGGCAACGCCGCCTGCTATGCTTTCAACCGTCTAACGAGGACGCGCGACAGGCACCATATTGAGCCAGACTGTTCTAACCGTTCCATTGTTGATGCTGTTCGAGTGATAAACGCGCGTTTGTTTAATAATTAACGTGCCTTGGCACACATGCACAGTTATTCCTTCGAGTACCCTCCCGCACTCTCCCTCTCTCTCTCTCTGTCTCTCTCTCTCTTTCTAGTCAGCTAACTATTGTGAGCTGTTTGGCTCTCACCAATTTTTATATGCCTAATTAGCGGGCTGTCTGATTTTCAACAGTGTGGCAACACTTGGGCCACTTGCGTGTGTGAGTATGCGTCGTGTGCGTCTAGTGATTCATGATAATTGCTTATTACACATACAAATATTTACACGCCTCCAGTGTGCGTCGTAGGCGTTTAAACAACTAATTGCCATCTAATTGCACATATCCTGCAATTTATGTGCTGAGTACCAGGCTCAAAGTCAAAGTCAAGACAAGCGATTCGAAATTAATGAGACACCTGCGAAGGAAATGCCCAAATGTGAAGCTGACACAAATGACATAAATAAGTTTAAGGGTTTACACTGAGACAGGCATCATTTTCTATACTCATTAAAAGATGGTATTGAGGGTATGTTCCAGTTCTGCCAGTGTATGTAACATGCAACAAATACTACTGCATAAATAGTTCAATTTCGAAGAGTTAGCTCCATAAGTCGAATGCAATTTGTACCTTGTTGTTGTTTACCTGTTTTCTAAAATTCATGGCCTTAGATTTCTTTAAGATTTACTATCCGATCGGCTTCGAAAACAACTAAATGAAAAATCACTTGATACGAGTTTTCTTTGTTCATGGCTTGACCTCCAAATCAATTTGGCATCTAAATATGGCAACATTATTCTTTGGTCAAAATTCTTGTAAAAATGGTATGGTAAAAATAATGTTATTAAAAAAAAGTAGTAATAGCTATAATTAATAATTTTTATTAATAAAATGAAATATTCCAATTTTAGTGATGTTTAAAACGAACTCTCAAAAGTATGCTATTCAAAATTTTAAAACAAATTAGGCGTATTATGGCATATAAAAAATATAAATATTATTATTTATATTTTGTTGGTTAAAATGTTTAAGCAGAGCAAACGAATGAATGCAAATGCATTCGATTGAGAAAAATGTTTAATAAGTAAAAAACATTCGCACATGCGGATATGCGAGTGATTACAATGTGTATATGTGTGTAGTTAGTGGCACATACATACTCATAGAGCGCACTTATATTGAGGAATTAAATAATAAAAGCAGTTAAGAGCTGCACAAGCACAATTGTGCCATTATTTGCATTTGTGACAACAACGACGACGACGACGACGACCAATGGCAACGGCACCCATCAACAACAATAAAAGCAATGGCAATACCAACAGCAACAACAGCAACAACAACAACACACAGAGCAACAAAACAAGGGAACACAACATTGTTGAGGCCATCATCAGCAAGCAGAGCAATGCGACAGGCTGGCAAATGCCTGGGACAATGTGGACGAGAAATCCTCGTGGTTGTTTGATTCGAAAATTGAGTTTTAGCGGCGCAAATAAAAATAAAACTTAGAACAGCAACAGCAGCAACAGCAACAACAACAACAACAAGAACAACAAGAAAAGCTTAACCATTAAAAAGGAGTTATCACCCAATTTAGCACCACAAGCGCGAAATAACGCACACAAAGACATGCACACGAGCATATGGATACAGAAGGCACGGGTAAATGTTGTTCTGCTGTGGCAAGTGGGCTGCGCGGGGGCGGGTGTAGGTGGCTTCTAACTCGACATGTTTGTGCAACCCATCGGCGTCAGTTGAACACCAAATAGACATACTGTACAACATGGCATTTATGTCAAACCCAAGCGGTCCCCTATATAAATGGGCTTGTGGGCGGCAAATCTGCCTGCAGGGTTGGCTGGCAAATCCAGGAACAGCATGCACAGATATGTACATAAAAAAAAATAGACTAAGAAATTGATAATGATATATGGGCGTTATAAAATTCCAACGCTTTGCTGGGTAGATTCATTAACAGAAATATCAAAATCTTAGCTTAAAAGTTAATTTAAAATCGAAAAGAAAATTCGGTAAAGTAGTTTTTCAAATTATTCTTGGAAACATGAAATTTGTATTTGAGAATCGGTTAAACAACTGAAAACTTGTTAAAGCAAGTGGGCAGCTACTCAGGTAGCTGCTAAAATGGATTCTTAAAAGTAACTTACTAGTTAATTTTCGCTCAATTGATTTTTTTGATGTTTTCTGTTGCTTCGTGATCCGGGAATAATATCTTCTATAAGCCATCTTATAATTATGGCTGTTTAAGGTTTGATTTATTAATTGAATGAATGAATGATCTCATTTAAATGAAAATCATAATTTGTAGCCTCCACATATTGTCTAAATATTTGATTGACAGGGAGGTTCTTATATGGAAAACCTTGTTTTCTCAAGATATTAAAATCAAAATTCGTATTTAGTCGTTTCAACATCCTCTCCACATATAAGCTAAATCATCAACATCGGATCAATATATAATATAGTT
This sequence comes from Drosophila novamexicana, assembly GCF_003285875.2. Lineage (NCBI taxonomy): Eukaryota > Metazoa > Arthropoda > Insecta > Diptera > Drosophilidae > Drosophila > Drosophila novamexicana. The sequence continues at coordinate 6,002,348 of NW_020824787.1, forward strand.
GCCAAAGGAACGATCTTTCCGTTATTTAGTTAAATAAGAAACTAACCCTCGTAAGCTGTATATAACTATTGAGACAACTCCTCCTACCAAGGACTGCATTTAGAAAGTTTAATAATAAAAGGTTTAATAACAGAAAATAATATTTCTGTAATAACATAGAACACACTATCACATAACTTATGCCTATTGTATATAGTCCAAGTAGTCATTTAACATATTGGACAAGCGCTTGCACTCCTCCAGCTCGGTTGCTATTTGTCGCAGTTTACTGCTAATATTGCGAACATCTTCCATGTAGTTGAACAGCAATTCCTGCAGGCGACCCTGGACCCAGTCGAACCAGTAATCGATCTCCAGTTCCTGGCTCGCTGGCTGATGCTTGGTAAGAACTTGAACGCAGCTTTGGACTATATTTAGGAGCAGGGCCTCCAGGCGTGAAGCCTGATCCTGTTCGCTGTCGCGTCGATGGAACTTGGTGTACTTAACGGTCAGGTTGAGCAGTTCCCACATGTACATTTTGACCAGCTCCTGCTTAAGTGCGGGATCAAAGACCCAGGCCACAATTACGTGGGCGCCCACAATTTGCATTTTCATCAATTTGTCAGCCACCACCAACTTGACCTGCTCGTTGCTGGCCCACAGCTCGAAGAGGGCGCTCAGCATGGACATTTGGTTGGCATCATTGCATGCCAACATCTGTTGGATGACGGATGAGTTGGCAACCCACTACCAGAAGAAAACTCACCTTCAACACGGCCTGAAACTTGCTGAAGATGGAAAATATGTGTGTAAACGACTTGCAGCCCAAATGCAGAAACGTCTGCATCAGTACATTGATCTTGAGTGCGTCCTCCAGCTCTGTGGTCGATTCCACCAGACCGCCAAGCAGCTCCGGCGCGCACTTGCTGCGTATAGCCTCCAGCAGGTGCTTGGCCAACTTGGCACCGGGCAGCAGCTCATTAATGTACTTAAAATTCGGATCCGGCGAAACGGGCAGCAGCGCCGCAAAGGAGATCGGCATCATCTGGACAACGTGCTGATAGTAGCTGAGGCTGTGGGAAAGGTACGGCAGGAATGAATCCCCGCAGGACTAAATGCTGATAGGCTAAGTTTTCCTCTAATGCAAATGTGGTACATACATTTATTGTCCCTGCTCATAAGGTCTTCACTTTTACTTAACTAAGTGTCTTGTAGATTTCAAGAAGTGGAAACACACAATTTTGTCCTGACTAACTGGGGATCAAAACCCAATTAAGTAAAATGTTGCGCGGGATAATAGTCGCTTGTTATCCGTTAATATAATATAATCTAACCGTATATATATATATATATATATATATATATATATATATATATATATATGTTTATAACCTATCTTCCGTATTCAGTTTTTAATTTATTTCCTCCTCAAAATAGATCAAAATTCTGTTCTACATCTATCGCCCTCGTCATCAGCAAATCTATATTCCAGCTACTTTGTACTGTTCTTGCAACGAAAACAAGTCGGGTATATCCGACTAGAAGTTACTGAAATATGCATGGTACCCACCGCATGCACTTCTTGAGCAGCTCACGCACAAACATGGAGCTGGGATGCAGTTCCGGCACGGTGGTGCAGCTCTCCCAATCCTGCCAGTTCCATTGATATCGAAAGTTGCTCAGATGATGCGAGAACCAATTGACAAAGCGATCAAAGCTGGACGCGTTCATGTACTCCAATTGCGTGTAGAGCATATCGGCCGCCTGGGCGACCACACGCGGAAATTTATCGGGCACCAGCTTGCAGAGCTCGATGAGTAAGGCGCCATAGTTGATGGTCAGCAGAGGCGAGCTGGGCAGTTGAAGCATTTGCCCCAACAGCACCTCGACAATGCAGTGCTCCATAGCCAGCGTTGGCCTGGCAACGCAATAGGCCAGCAGCCGCTCGGCGCAGATCTTGCGCTCCAAATGGTACAGTTCCAGCGTCTCCAGTATGTGCGATTCGATCGCATGTCGCCCAATGTCCAGCTCGTCGGGCATGCGCATATCCGGCGGAAAGTCGCTCACCTCGAACAGGCGAAAGACGAGCCAGGGGCGCGGATAGGTCACGGTGTCGGGCTCATAGCGTGGCGGCTCCAGTGCAGGCAGATGATGCTGCAGCGCGGTGCTCAGGGTCTCATCGAAGGGCGCATAGGGACGCAGCAGCTCCTGCTCGATCCAGTTGTCGCGCAGCAGGCGCGTAATCTGCTGCCAGAGCAGCTCCAGGTAATCGTGTTGCGGCACATCCCCGTTGCTCCAGATGCGCAGCAGACGCACACCGTCCGTGCAGGTGCGCTCCTTCTTCATGTAGAGCTGCAAGCGCTTGATCAACGCCTGAAGCGCCACCTCCTTCTTCTCGTAGAGCTCGCGTCCGATTAGCGGCAGGGTGCCGAGCACCAAATGGGCATAGAAGTCACGACGCCTCTGCGGCGAGGCCTCCTCCTCGCAGACATTGGCCAGCGCGTTGAGCAGCTGCAGCATGGAGCCAACTGTCAGCACACTCGTATTGACCAGATCAGCAAGTAGCAGCACCAGGCTGCGCGCCTTGGTCCACTCGCCCTCGAGCAGGGACTTCAGCAGCTGCTGCACCAAGCAATTGAGGCACTCGCCCCCAAACTCATAGTCGCGCACATTGACCAGGCCCACAAAGGTCGCATAGGCGCCGCTCTGCATCGGATGCGAGGCGACGCACTCGACCAGAATGCGCAGTATGTCCCACTTGTAGATGTGCAGCGTATCGGCGACATAGTAGCTCAGATCCTCGATGCGTCCCTGCACCGTGGCGCTATTGTCGCTCAGCTTCACCATGAGGTTCTCAATGGTGCCCATAACCTCCTTGTGGTCGTTGCGGCGCGGCATCTTGCTTGGACGGCTGCCCATTTCCACGGGCTCGGCATCCTCCGGAGAATCCTCGCGCCAGCGTCGACGTGAATTCATTTCCACAACCGCCACAACAACAAAATTAACACAGCACAAACTTAATTAATGTAATCGGAAATTAAATTAATTTGCTTTGAACTATCTGCGTCAGCAGCAGACGAACGAATGAATTTAATTCGAAAGCTTCTTCATGTACTATAAAGAAGCCACAGCTCAAAAACAGCAAAGCCTACTGGGAATTTCGGAACTACTAAAAACTACTTGGTATTGGCCGGAATTGCCCGAGCCAAGTATTTATTAGTTATCCACATTCGAAATATAAAGCGAAATATTTAATTTGTAATTATAATATATTGTATAATATTAGCAACAATTCGTGGTACAAGTTTTAAGATCACATGTTTTTAAATATAAAATCAAATGAGGTCAATGCCCTAAATTATTAGTTAGCTTTTTTAAAAACGAAACATCATAAATATGTAGTTTTATGGCAGAAAGGGAAAAGAAGCTGCAGAAGCTGCAACAAACAACCAAGAACCAGCAACAAGAGGAACAACAACCATTATCGACAACGACAACTGCAATTTGACGAACGTCATCAAAAGTTTTACGATGCTCTCGTGAACGAACCAAATAATAAAAACTATATGCCACATAAAGCTGATGACTGATCCAGGCGCAGATATTTGCCGGACAAGATACCGAGCCAGGTAAGCAACCAGATCTGGGAGTCAATTATAGCCACAGCATGCAAATGACACATGGCCAATGCCAATGGCCAACCAGGGCTCCAACCTGGGAGACGACATCGACAGACGACAGAAGAAGTTGCGACAATAAAACAGCCACAAAAGCCCCACTGCAGCTGACGGGGCGAAATCAAGAAATGAAATAATAATAAATTCTGCATGGTAAATTACTTGAGGTCGTAAAAGAAAATATGCAAATCGATTGCATTCATTTCATAATGATGTAAATAATTTTTGTTTGCGAAACGATCGACAGCAGCAACAGTGAAAAAAACAACGTATTGCGAATTAGCATCTGTCCTCAGATGCGAATACCCATAAGTTTTTGGCATAAGTCTGTTAAACACGATACATTTTGAGAAAATGTATGAGAAAGGCTTACACTTTGAAGTAGTGATATTTTCAGCAGCTAACATCAGGATAAATATACCAAGTGGATAAATTTGAGCTCCCTAATCTTCATTGCAAACAATTTGAATAGCTGTGGCAATTTCTAGTTGGAAGAGTTAACTGAAAATATACGAAATTCTCTGCTTGACAATATTAAAGATAAAGCTTTGAAGAGGCGTTTGCAATTCTAAAGTCGGCTTATGGTAGAATCGGGAGATTCTGGAATTGGCTAGATTTTCTATTATTTTAATAAAAAATAGCTAAGGTTTAACTCGAACAAAGTCGCCTGATGAGAGAATCGGGAGATTCTTGAAATGGCTAGTTTATTTATTATTTAAATAAAAAACGGCTAACATTAACCTCGACCCGACAAAACTTTTGTTAATATTATAGATTATGGGTTTAAGCGCGATGTAAACTTTATTTAATTTGCACAATGCAATCAATTCTGTTGAAAGCTTTCAGGTTCAAATTAAAGAACTGACAAATAATTATATCTATGCACATTTAACGGCCAATTCTCGACCCGATCAACTTTCAATATGCCAATTGATGGACTGATCGAGCCATTAGCATTCAAAATAAAGTCAATAAAGTCAATAGGCAAGCCATGAAATGGAACTGAAAAGTTATGGACTGAAATTAACTGCAAATCGTTAACAATAACTCAGCGAACAGTTCGGATACGCATTGGGGATTGAGTGGAGGCTAGTTTTGCATTTAAGGCGAGGATCTTCGCAGTTACATTTTATGTGCATATTTCACGCCAATCCAGGCGAGGCGAGGCGAGGCCAGGGCCCGCCAACTCCGCCTGTCCCACTGACTGCTCGTTTTGCGGCCCACGACGAATTCATAAAGTATCTCGCACTTTTAATGATTTCTGAGTTACAAGCTAGCCGAGATGGACTGGGAGTTGGGCGTCCGTTGTGGCAGAGGCAACGCACGCAGCAGGTACAATGCAACAATTTGGCGGCAACTTATGACAGCGCAGCGATCGCAAATAAAGTCAAATGGCGGCCGCGCCAACTGATCCTGATCTCTCCAGCTTCAAGCTTACAAGCTTCCAAGCTTCAGTGTGGGGCGCGAGAATTTATGCGGCTCTTTGGCCGCGACGACGTCGTTGTTGTTATCGTTGTTGTTGTTGGCGCTGTTGCGGCGGCTTTCGTGCGTACTTAAATTATGAATATTACCAAATGGGTCAATTCGAAATAAATAAGCAACGGTCCACGCCGAGCCATTCCCTGGCGATTCGAGCATCCAGCATACAGCGAACCGCCAAATAGAGTTGTCTCTGTCGCAATTTCTCATTGAGCTGTCTCTCGGCTCGATCGTCGTCGGCGCCCGATCCAGCGCCCAGGGACCAGGAACCGGCAATGGATTTGGCATTGGGCGGCATTTAATATCGCTCATGCATCTGGTAATCTATGCGCAATTAGCTGCGTACATCAGATTTAGTGTTCTGATTGCATTTGCCTATCTTCACCTCTCTCTCTCTTTCTCTCTTGCCGCTTATTGGCCATAAATATGATATGAGATTTTTCTGTTTTTATGCCATCCCAGTCGCTGACTCAACCGCTAAATATTTAGTAGACAAGCGGAAATCTATTTAATTTTCCAATAAATGCAAAATTTGTGTCGGCAGTCGAAGTCGAAGCAGCTAAATAACATTCAACTCGATTAGTGCAGGAATTTCTTGGGAAACTCAAACTGCAAAGCATTGCATAAAATGGTTAGGCATCTTTATTAAGAATATCTTGGCTATAACGATTACATTCGCAATTCTTCTTGAAAATAACATATTTCCGGTAATTGATTGGCATCACAATAAATGCATATTTGCGATACTTTTCCCGTGGTAATAAAATATATTGAGATCTAAGGTAATCCTTGAAGGAAAGTGAACTCCATAGTAGAAAAGTTTGGACTCTTAACTGCTTTAAGACTGTTTATATATAAAACATAGAGTTTCCGATTTTCGATATATATCGATATTTTATACTTCAAATTTCCTTTAATATATATTGCTTGATATGAAGTATATCAGAAAATTATATATTAAAACAAAATTATTTTTAATTTTAAATTTTAATAAACTAAACCCCGAACCTCGAACCAGCTCAAGAAAGATATTAAATATTATTTTAGAAAACTTTTCAAATTCTTCTACTGAAGTTCACTATAACTCTCTATATATTATTATATATTTGACATATGCTAAATAAATAAATTCTAAACATAATTATTTTTTCTTTAACTAAATTTTGAAGTCATTTGTCTGATTCTTATTCGGTTGATTCCCACATAATATGTACTGCCCCTAAAAAAAGGAGGACCCATCATATAGGTTAAGAACTGAGACTATTCTAAATATATCTAATAGTCGCGCACTTTTACCCTTAACATGTTTTTAATGCAGTTTGGTTTTTGGTTTTATAATATTCATTCAAAATATTTCTATGTGAACGCATGGACTTGCCTATTACCCATAGCTTAAACATACTTCTAATGGTCTTAAATCATTTAAACGATATATGTGCATAGCGGCAGATCGTAAAACGGAAACGATTCTACAATCGTTAGAGTCGTAAATTCGGTAAACGCGCTTAAGTGATTTCCACACTAAAAACAGCGGGTCCCTGCGACTATTCCGAATGGTTGGCCCGCACCGTCCCGCCGCTGGGGCAGTGAAATGCCAATGGCTCTCACTCTCTTTATGCTCTCACATAAAATTAAGTTTTATGGACGCATATGAAGGAACACAGTTCAACAATTAAAGAACAATAAAAGGCACTTTGATGACGGCCTCCATTCGGAGGTTGAGCACGCCCCGCGCTCCGTTTACGACCATCAACAGTTTTGACATCTGACAAGTCGGGTCAACAAAAACGAGGTGCAACTGCAATCTGGGGCCAGGATAGGCAAATCTGTCACGCCTGGTCACCTGGTGTGCGCGTCTCTTGTTGACGCTTGTTTACTGTCAAATAATGGCAGAGCTCGTAAAATCTCTAATTTTATGGGCGCTAAAAAGAATCGTAAAGCCAAGAGTACACTCAAAAAAAAAAAAATGTTTCTTTTACTAAATTTTTGAAAATTGCTAAAGGAAAATGTTTCTATAAAAAAAGGTTAAGAAAAGAGAACAGAATAGAATATTTTTAAATCGGAAGACAATTTTGTAAAAACAAGATACATTTTCATTTTTCCCGATTTTCATAAAACTTTCTTTAAGCAACAATTTTTAACAATTTTTTTTTTATAAAATGTCTTCGTTAAAAAAAATTAATTTTATTTGGTCAAAGTTAAGAAACCAAATAGAAATTTTACTAAAAAAACAAGAACATTTGTTTAAGCTGATAAAAAATATTTATTTTCTTGGTGAAAACTTTCTTTGAGTGTAGCATTTGAGCATCTTTGGCATTCGGTGTTTATTTAATAAGAACTTTTGCTGCGACCCGCAACAACAAATCTCGATTAGGCACGAAGCAAAGGCGTGAAAATGCTAACTATATCATTTAGCTTTCTCTGCAAAAACCCAACTATATGTTTTAACGGCCAAGTACATCCAATTAGCATGGTTGACGCCCACGTGGCCAGGCGGCGAAGTTGATAAAAATTTATGGCACTTGGCAATTTATGTTTATGCGGAGCGCGACCTTAAAACAAAGCGCAGCTTCAGCAACAAATTGTTATATTTACGATCGACAGCCGCGAGGATCCCACGCGTCGCGCATGCGTCAAAAACGGAAGCGCCCGATCCCAGGTCCGGACAAACGCTTTGGCTGTGTGCCTGTGTGCGTCATTAAGTGTGCACTTAACGCGGATTTATCACCTCCACCCACATGACGAGCGGACATTATGTCTCGTACTGCCATAAAAATCACAGTCTCTGGAACAGACTGTGGGTTGTGCCCTGGAGAGTAATGGCATCTTAAAATCTTAGCTCTTGTTTCAAATTGATTATTTTCACTTTAAACTAATAAGTGGAAATGATCTTATTTGGCATGGGAAATACTAGTGGTATGGCAAATAGAGATGAGCTAATTACGTTTTGCTAAGTTTTCATCACAGTTTCCACTTTTTTTTCATGCATGGTTGTGGATTTGTTATACAGTTTTCCTTGGGACAACATGATGATTTTTAAAAGGGTACAAAATGGACCAGCTTTCAATTAATGACTATACCAGGTTTGATGACTGTTTGACGGTTTGATATCTGTTAAAACTAAAGAGATTTGCTAAGAAAACAGGGCTTCGACATCGATTTTTATCGGTTGCTTGGAAACGGGGCAAGTTATCGAATATAGATTTTGGCAAACCTTAGCATAGAGCTCATTTGCGTCATAATATACATGATTAATGTTCGTGACGTTAAATATATAATAACTTTCTTACACTTAATCTTTATAATATTATTATTGGTAATCATTAAGTCACCCTCGTGCACATGACCATTTAATGAGAGTCCCTAAAAATGTTATAGTTCTTTGAGCGAAACAAACAATGGTGGGCTAGGCAGTTGCTCCATTGTTCCTGGATGCGTAGTTGTCAATCTGGCATAAATCAGGACCACAAACATTGGCGAGCATATGAAGGCTGCGGCTTGGCTAATAAATCAGTCAAGTTGGCATTTTTAAGGCAACTATAAATATTTGTGATTGACGCCGCACACACACAATATACACACACACACACACACACACACACACACACACTATAAAAAGGGAATTAAAAATGCGTAAAATTTAACACATTACGCCGAACACACCCCGCTTGCTTGTTTATGTGTATGTGTGTGAGTGTGCACTGATAAGGCGTGTGCAGATGGCATGACTCGGGGCGCGCTTCCTTTGCAGCCTGGTAATACTAGGCAAAAACCGAGGGAAAAACGCTACTCCGAAGATTAAATACCCTTACAGAAATGTGGCAGATGTATGAGATAGTAGATGATCCTAAGCAATATTCCTAAATTTAGACCTACGAATATTTTTAAATTTATTTATATTTATATTTTTTAATTTTTCTATTTAACTTCATTATTTTTTTTTTTAACTTTTAGAATTTGTAGAGTTGTCTAAGAAAGTGTCTATTTTTAAATTTATCGTTCCTATAAGCTATATAATATAATTTTACGATTTTACTAAATTTGTATACACATGAATATGAACTAAGTGTACACACTTATATTTACTATATAATAAATCCGATGTGATCAAATGTTGTCAAACTTTTAAAAACAGAGTCCGCACACAATTAATAAAAGAACTATAGTGCAATCTGTGAGGGTAGTCGAAAAAAAAGAAAGAAAGTAAAATGAAAATTGTCACATTATCTTGCGCATGTCTGGCACTCTCGACTCTCAACGGCCGACTCCGGTCCTGGAACTGACACTGACACTGACACTGACTCTGACTGGATGCCATCATAAAAAGCATAATTATGGCATTTGTGTTAATGTGATTTTCTGGCCGCAGGCGCGGCAATCAGTTGTTATCAAGGCGCAGGATGTGCATATGCGAGCAAGAGTGAAGCGAACTCGTGAGTTTGCAATGAGAGCAAAGCCTCTACCCAGTACACAGTACCCAGTTCCCGGCAGAGCTGAGCGCGCATAAATCACTTATTATGAGGCGTAATTAATGCGACTATATGGCGACCCAAAATTTCTATAAATCATCAGATTAGGCTGGCGCATCCTCGTATTCTCGCCTTTACTCTCGTCCTTCTCCTTGCCCGACTAGCATATGATGATGTGCCGGCTGGCATTGCAGCAACTGTAAGCCTCAGTCTATTGGCAATTCCGACTGAAGACTGTCTAATAATGGCGCAGGAAATACTTAATGCCTGCCGAGATGATTAGGCTACTTAGTAGCTGCCACATTACGACTAGGTTAAGCTCGGATTTTAGAGATATGTTAGCGGAACTAGGGCTATAAATATTTGGAATACACTCAATAAGAGTGAAAATGTCATTTGGCTTTAGGTTATTGATATTTTTTGTTGTGTTCAATATATTTATTAAATATATTACATTTATATTATATGTTGTTGTTATATATGTAAAGCTAAATTAACTTGTTTTCTTAACTCGCCCGCGCATAAAATATTTTTGCAAGCTATTACAAAAATGAGTTTGGCTTGTGAAAGTCTTAGTTCCTAAGATCCTTGGAAGATATAAGTAAACTAAGATACTAAGATACTACAATTTTGTTGTGCGCACTTATCTCATTGAAAGTAGGTTAAATGTAAGAGGCAGAAGGAAGCTTCTCCGACCCCATAAAGTATATACATACTGTCTGTCTGTCCGCCTGTCTGTCTAAGAATCTATAACAGCTAGACCTGAAATTTTGAACGTAGGTTATCCTACTGCTCCCGGAGTACAAGTTAGTTGGTATGGCTGTCGAGTAGAGGCGGGGCAAGTAGTCCGGTAAGTTACGATTTCGAAACCTATTGAGGAAACGTAGTGATGTTGGTAGAAGAGGGTTCAGCGTGTATCCCCCTAGTCGGAAACTCGCGACCAAAGTTTAATACTTTAACAAGTTTAAGAAATGTGTATAAAAAATCGTTATCCGAATAGTACAACCTTTTTTTTTGCGAGCTACCCATCAGTTTATTATTACACATTATTTAAAATATATTTTAGCTTGGCTTTAGCAAATTTCAGTTTGGTTTATATTAGCTATGATATCATTTTATTTCATATCTCGCTTTCCTAAAGACTTCTGTTAAGACAATTTATTTAAATATATGTATAGAGAGATCATTTTTATCCTTGAGAATGCTCTTATAATATCATACACCAAAGCTTTTAGTCGACTTATGGTATTTCATTGCGAATCCTTAAATCTTCAAACTTCGATATTTCCCAAGTTAAATGAACTTTTAAAATAGAAACCTTTATATCATTATAAACATTGACGATATCGACAATTCATGAATAATGTCGAAAGCCTGAAGAAAAGTATGTTTATCGTCTTTTAAATCCCCAACACTTGCACATTTACAGAGTGTTCAGCTCTGTGGGCTAGCGGGAACATTCAGTTTCAGTTATCATTTTGCGCATTTCGTAATTATTCGACTTTTTTTTTGTTAGCCAAATGAGCTGCTGCTGCCTTAAAATAACAATAAACTAAAAGGTCCAGTCGTGCATAAAGCATTCACATTTTGTCCCGTTCCAGACGCAAACCCAAAGCCAAAGCCCAATTCCAATTCCAATTCAAAAGCCGGCCAACGGGGGCAAGCGGACAGCGGCGTTAATTTATCACTTAACCTTCTTTAGCAGCCAAGTTTATAATTTCGACGGCGGCAATGGAAATGGCAGCCGAAGAACGTTGACGACGAGGACGACGAGGACGACAAGTCCTGGCGAGCTGCGCCTCTTGAACGACTAGTGCCCATCAGTGACCAGTTCCCGGCAGCAAGGACGCAGCGACGAAGTGCCACGCCCCGCGCCCGTTCTCTGTCTGCGGCGCACAAATAAAATAAAATAACAAACGTGGAGCTGCCTCAGTTTTAGCCATTTGCCAAAGTTCCATTGTAGTACTTAGCCGAATGGGCCGACTGCCTGCCTTCATGACGCCGTCGTATTTCTTTAGCTTACGCTTTAGCATCCTGACCCCCGCCCCCTCACCCCGCTGAAGACCACTCTGATTCAAGTCTGAGCGCCACTGTTGTCCTTTTTGTTGATGCTTTACGCTGGCTGAGCGCTCTTTGCAAAATGAAAATGTAAAAGGAATATTCATGAGGAGATTAGAATTATTTTTCGTGCTGTCATTTTCATTTTCACTCCACCTTCCCCTCCCCGCACTCGTCTCTCATTTTGCGCTACACTCGATTCGATGCGATGCGATGTGGCTATTCGATATACACGATTCCGATTTTTGGCAAATCATAATACGTAACTTTTGTGGAACTAGTTGACAAATTATTTTATAAATACACAAATTATTCCAATTCTTTTATTTATTTAATTAGCATTTTTGTATGCATTATTTTATTTATTTATAGTTAACTTTAATTATGTTATTTCGGAAGTAGTTATAATTTTATAGATCTAATATATGCCCAAGTCAGAGAATGTCAGAGAACGTATCTATCCAATATAGCAAGACATTCCCTAGTCCATCACAATTCAACCTAAAGCAATTATTTTACCCCTGTAGAGAGTATTGTAATTTTGTCATACATTTGGTAACGCATTGAAGGAGACATCTCTAACCCGACAGAATATATATATTCCAGATCAGCATCAACAGCCGAGTTGAAATAGCCTTGTAGCCTGTTCGACTTTCCGTTTCTATGCGAACTTGTCTCTCGGTTTTAAAGTTATCGTATTGAAACCTTGCATAATTCCGTTTATCTCTTAAATGCAATACATCTGTCGAATCCGAACCGATCTGATCAGTATATAGTATAGCTACTGGATTTTGCATCAAACTCAGCATTATCGAGCTTCACCGTTCGCACATATCTCAATAAGCGAAATGTCTTCAAGGGTATTAAATCTTCGGAGTGCCGCAGATATTCTAATTTTCTCGTTTCAATTTGTTTTCCTATTTCTTGCCTTATTTTTTTCGTTTTTTTCTCGTTTTTGAGCATTGCTAGAAATTCTGATTTTTTTGCGGCAAAAGGAAATAAATTCACGCTCGTTTGTCCTGTTTATGATGAGTGCTGTTTGTTGTTATTGTTGTAGCTGTGCGCGTTGATGCTACTCTTAAATGTTTAATCAAACACACTCACACACACACACACACACACACACACGCGCGCACACAGGGTGATGTACGGGGGACTGACATGAATCACCCGTTGGCAGGCGTCGCGTCGCTGCCATTGCCCCCGCTTCTCTCCTCACGGCTCGTCCTTTGTCTTTCGCACTCGTTTAAAATATTTTGTGAAATTATTATGAAAATGCGTAAAGGGATTTAATAAATAGCTGTAACTGCTTCTCGCTCGCTCGCACAAGCGTTGCTCATTTGCCAGCCGTTGTACCGTTAGTCATGTTTTTTTTTGTTCCTCCTGACTGCTCCTTTTCTTGTGTGTGCATCTGTGTGTGTGTGTGTGTGTGTGTGGGCTGGCGTTGCCACACTGGTTTTGCCATTGCTGTGTGGAATTATGTTTTATCCTGAATTATGGATTTTGTTTTGTTGTTTTCTGTCAAAATCATATTTTGTGCCAGTGGCAGAAGCACCCCACCCCCACAACCACCCAACAACCCAACCCAACCACCCAAATTCGAGTCATAACCCAAACGCGGACTCATTTACATGCTTGCAAAACGCTGGGCGCGTTCTTAGGCATCGCTTTGGGTACCATTTTGGGCAACTCCCGACTGCAGACTTTGTGCGCCATTAATGAGAATTTGTTTGTATCGACGTCAGTTTGGGGAGGGTGTTGCCTGTTCGGTGTCGGAGGGGGCTGGGGGCTGAGGATGTTGAGGGTGGGGCATGGCATTGTTGCGCCGTTTAGTTGTAAATTTTTGGAGAAACTTTTTCAAATAATTTCTACTTAATGTTTAGAATTATTTTTAGCCAGAATTAGAAATTATGAAGAATAAATATATCACACACTCAGGACCCCCGAGCCGAGTCACACTGCAGAACACAAGTGTGCCTCTTGAATCTCATGAATCTCATGAATCTTTTGGTTCTCGCCGCTTATAATTGCAAAAAGCACTCGTAAATTGTGCACTTAGCAAATGAAATTTTCAATTAAATTGCTTAAACCCCGACGACTGGCAGATATGGCCTAGAAACATATAGAACTGATTCCGAGTAGCCAGCCCTGATTATTTGACAAACACACACATTTATGCCAAGGAAAAAATCTTAATACCCAAATATGTCTAGTTCATATTTGACAATATAATGACATAACATAATATATATATTTCATGATATAATCATAATTTTATACAAATAATTGCTTTAGATCTCTACAAAGACTGTGAGGGTCTTATTTAAAACCTACTTAACTCAATATTTCTAGAGAAGTCCGTAACACCCCTGACTAAAAAGTAATACAGGTTACCTTAATACATGCCAGAGCCTACTTTTCGACCGATTGACCACTAAATGATATATAATTTAGTGGTTTGATCTTGATACGATTTTGCTTACATTTTGGGAGCATAGTGAAACTTATAATGCTGAACTAAAATATATACTCTATGTGGTCGGAGATATTTCATGACTCTGTATAAAATCATAAACTAAATAAATATATAATATGTAAATAAACGTTAACAGAATTTTCGAAATGTCACAATTCTTACATATCGAGAGCCTTAACAAAGCTTAAACCTGCTGGGTAGCAAATCATTTCAAGGACCTTCAACGAATGTCAGGCCAAAGCCAACAGAAAGCGAACGGAAATGCCAGGTGCGCCATTTTGGGTGACAAATTAATGTGAAGCTCATTAACGCACTGAATAAGGATTACGGATTTGATTGAAGGTCCTCTGGGCATAAGCACAGACGCGCACACAAACACACTTACACACACAAAGACACACCCACACAGGAATATTACATGCATAAGCAGATAACAGATACAAATTCACACTACAACTCTCGCCGCTTTCTGTGTGTGCGTGTGTGTGTGTGTGTGTGAGCCCGCATATCTCGCCCCCATTTGCAGCGTAAAGTGTCATTATGTGTACACATAGCGGATCCGAGTCCTGCTCTATTCTGTCCTGTCCTGGCCCCGACTCGGCACCGAAGAGCAGCAACAACAACAACAACAACAACAACAATGATGATGGGACCTCGGGCGAAACAAGGAGAAAATGTGTACATAAAACAATCTCGTTATGTCGGCATTATCCTGAAGAATTCTGGTTCGTCCTCGTCACTCGCAGCGCCATAAATCACTCACACGCTTGGCATATTTCCCCCTCTCTCGCTCTCTCTCTCACTCTCCCCCTTGCTCTCACTCTCTCCCTCTCACTCGCACACAGACACACATAGACTGGCAGTCTTGTTCGCGCACTCTTTTGCGTCGCTCGTCCCGTTTGCTTGCGTTTGGAGCTCGTGTCGCTCCCTTCCGCACCTCTGTATTGTTGTCCTGCTTGCACTCAACACTTACGCAGCACTGCGTCAGCGTCCCTCGCACGCGCTTTTGTTTTACGTTTTGTTTAGAGATTTTTTCTTTGTCGTTTGTATGGTTGCTTATACCCTGTAAAAGGTGTGTTCACTGGCATATTGGTTGTTTAATCATTGCAAGAGAGAGATAATTCTCTAGATTTTTAGAGTTAATTGACAATAATTGAGCGTTAAGCTTATAAAATGTAAATTTTCATATAGCTCTAGACTCTTATTTAAATTTTAAATTGGGGGTTTCTTTTCTAGAACTATTTTATTATTTAAATTTAATTTCTTTAATTCAGTTGTCGTAATATTATTTACCAAGTTTATAAGATTTTTGAAAAATTAAAAACTTTTTGTATTAAAATTTAAAAAATGTTTAAACTACAGGGTATCAAGCATGAGGCCTTTTGCATTCTCATCATTCTGTCTTTGTTTTTCGGTTGTTGTTGTTTTTAGCATTTTTGTCTTGCCAGTATTTCACCCCGCGGTGACATTTTGGTGTGACAGACAAGACGTGTCCTTCGTCCTTAGCATTTTTTTGCGCTGGTCTCGCTGTGGCAAGTTTATCGTTTTAATGTTGATACAAGCCGAGGGTCGCTCGCTCGTCCGCGTCACATGGCGTCGCCGGGATAATAGGATGTTAAGTAAATATTTTAAAAACCAACACACCACCCCCCTTGCCACCCTCGCGCCTAGAAAGTTGCGGCAGAGCGCGAATCCAGGCTAAACTGTCGTGGATCCCAAAGTTCCAGGCAATGGCCGCTCATTTGCACTGCTTGGACGGTTGATGTGTGTGTGTGTGTGTGTGTGTGTGTTGGGGGAGGGTGTGCTAGGGGGGCTGGGACTTGTTGTTGGGATATTTTTAGGGAATGACTCTCGGCTCTGGCACAATCTAATCCAGTTTTGCCGGCTGCCAAGCACTTTTTGGCATAAATCATTTGCATACAAAATGAGCCTGGCCTGCAAATGAGAGCCCAAGATGAATGCTTCAGCACCAACTACAACAACTACTACAACAACAACAACAACAACAAGCCGCAGTTGCACAACAAGAAGAAGAGCAACAACTCAGGCTTTTGGGCAATGAGGTGGCTGGCAAAATCCTTTCAATTTTCGCACACATTCAATTTATTAATTAAAACAATTTTTTTCCTGTTTGTGATTTCCATTTCGAATACTAGGAAAGGGGGAGTGGGGGGGTAGGTGCTTGCCTGGCAGGCGGATTGGGCAATTAATTCCAAACATTCACAACGCTTTTTCTTTGTTAAGTTGGAGCGCCAGGGCGCAAATTATCCTTGCTATCCTTGCGCGAAATAAAATATCACAAACAGTTACGGCCCCATAAATAATGGGAATTTATGCCTGGCATAAACTCTGCCTTCCCACCACCCACAAATGGGCAAAAACGAAGGGGCGTCGCAACTTTTCTGCTGAAATTACCATTCAATCATTTCGTAATTGCCTCAACTACCCAACCCCCTACCCCTCCCACCACCCTCCACCACCCCCTGCAGTACAACCGCTTACCTCATTCAACTCATTTCTCGTGTTCATTTACTTTGCCGCTTAATTCCAACAATCTATTTTAATAAGCCTCCATTTTGTGAGTATTTCGCCAGCCAAATTGGATGCCAGGATGCCCAAATGCCCCGTGTCCTTGCTCCTGCTGCACCTCCGCCTTGGATACACCTGCTTCGGCAACAGCCAATGGCTTTGGGGCTTAAAACTATTGATTTTCTGTTCAATTAGTTTGCTGCGGCTCTCGGATATTTAAACAAACATTGTGTCTGTCATAAAGTGGAAGGAAAAGTATGAATCATTCAATCAAATGCGTTCCCAACTCTATAGATAAAGCCTGGAACAGCTATGTTTATTTATATAAAAAGCGTCACATTTGGTATGCGAGATCTTAATTTTATTGAGAAAACAAGCCTTTTCCTTTAATATGAGAGGATTCTCGAATTTGTATCCTTAGGTTTAATACACAATGAGAAGGAAGAACAAAATCAACTAATATGAAATTCTCTCTGTCTAACAAACTGCCGAAAAAACTACTAAGTCAAAGAAATTTTTTGCAACTCTGCGTTTAGCATTAGAACAATTTTATGTATTCTTACTAATGCCCATTCGCTTTTAAATTTTTAGTTTTTAATCCGTTTTTCTTCATTGTAAATAGTAGCAAATTTATTTAACAATTGGCAAATATAAAAATTAAAACTTTCTGCTCCATTTGGACCGGCGATCTTTCGCTTGCTAGTTCGACGCTCAGAAACCAAAGGCACAGAGGCACAAAAGAAACGGGGGACAGATCAAGACAGAGAGAGAGGGAGAGTGAAAGACAGAGAGAGAGAGAGAGAGATAAAGAGGGAGAGAGAGAGAGAGAGGGAGAGATAGAGATATAGAGAGAGAGAGAGGGAAAAAGGAGATAGAGAGAGAGGAAGAGGGAGAAAGAGATAGAGAGAGTGAAGGAGAGTGAAAGAGATACAGAGAGATGGAGATCAGAGAGAGAACGAGAGAAATCAAAACTTTTCGCCTATTTTGATACTATCTCCCGATACCCTACCATCAACGAAGAGGAAGGAAGAGAGAGGGAGAGAGCGATACAGAGAGAGAAAGAGAGTTAGGGACCGTTTGCTCTTTTTTATAAGTTAAATAAAAATCAAATCGTTTCGGCCACTTTACCCACCCGCTGCCAATGCGCTACCATCAAGCGAGGCATTCGAGCACATTGCTAACCCACATCTGCTCTGGTAACCTGTTCCAATAGTCCCAGCTATTGCTGTTTGTATTTCAACGCTTTTGTCTAAATGCTCCTTGGGCGTCTTTGGGCAATTTATTGAAAACCCTCAACGGGGCGATGGGGCTGCCGAAAAGGCAATGAAACAGAAGCGAAACACGAATAAATAAGGATAATAACAGCAAAGGAAAAACTGTGATGGCCACTAAAAAGGGATGGGTTACACTTTCCGTTTCTTTTTTTTTTTTTAACTGGGTCCTTGTCCGGGTTAATGGGTGGCTGGCCGGTGTCTTCTTTCGGGGCGAGTGCCACAAAGAGGCAATTAAAAAATATTTAAACTGCCAAATGGCTGCGGACGGACGGAGGAGCGGGCGGGCGGGCGGACGGATGGACGGACTTGAAGACAAAAGTTGGCGTCCAGCTGATAGGATGCTGCTCGGCTGGCTTTTCGGGGGGAGGGTGGCTTTTCAGGGTTGTGGGTTGTGGGTCAAGTAAATTTATGCATAATTTTGCTTTGTTTCTGCCAAAAACCCCCTCGAATCAGTTGAGTTGTGTGATTGTGTACGTGAGCATAACGGTAAAATGGCCCACGTCCAGGGTCCACACCCACACCAAGCAACCCCCTTGCCCACAAATACCCACAAACAGCAGACCCGGTGGTGGCTTTCGCCCAGCCTGTCAGAATTGATTGATTGAATTGCCACTTTATGAAATTTGTGAGTCTTCTGAGATGTGCGTGAAATTCGTGCGCTCTCTCGCTGCTGGGGGGAGCGCTTGGTGGCGGGGGCGGGGGCGATTGGGCTGCTGCCGCTGCGGGTGGGTGGTTGGGTGGGTGGGCGGTTGTTTGGTTTGGCTGCCACGCCGAGGGTTGCTGCTGATTTGTGTGCGTTTTGGCTACCATTTGCAGCATAAAATACATAAAATTATGTGCAGCGCTGAGGCGGCCATTAAACTTGATAGATTTATGACAGGCAGCCGCAGCAGCCGCAGCTCCAGCAACAACAACAACAACAACAGCAACAATCCGACGCAGCGCTGACTCTCGAGCCGTCACATAAAGATAAAGCTGATTAAAATTGCAAAATTGCTCAAATGAGATTTGGGGGGAAAAAAATTGGTATATGTCCTCCCATGTACAAATACAAATACAATTCCCATTCTCGTTCAATTTTATCGTTTGTTATTATGGTAAAAATAAGTGGCAGGATATTAATATCATAACTTTAAATAATATCAAATATTTTAGATATAATAGCATCATATTATCAAATAATTAGATATAATGTTATGTTGGGAGCATAAGAAAACACGATATTTGAGAAATTTGCTAAAGAAATATATTATTAAGGAAAATGTTTCTCGATAACTCCTATTCAAATGTATAATATTTACATTCGGCTAAAAGCTATCCTTATAAAATGGAAGAGTTCATAAATTATTTTCTAGAAATAGAAACTCAATCATAATTCAGGCACAGAATCTTCTAACGACATTTGTGAGAGAGAAAAGGCTGCAAAATTGCGATTTTTATAACAATTGATATAAATATCATGTCTTTATGCATGCATATACATATATTTAAGCACACAAACACACATTCACAAACATGAGCATAACCCTTTTAAACACACTCTGTTGCAGAGCATAAAAAGCACTCATATATAATCAAAAGAGAATAGCAAAGAGCAAGTAAAAACCTCGTTTCGTTTGAGTTTTTAGCGATGGTTGCTGCTATTCGAATTTCGAACTGCCATTGCTCTGCACTGTCCACACGAGATGTGTTTGTGTTTGTGTGCGTGCCCGTGTGTGTGTTCTCGTGTGGACCAGTGAGCGTGGCCAAGTTGACAGGTGATTGATTGACAGGCGGATGAATGGATGTTGCGCACGTTCGCGCGAGCGAGATAGTTGATGAGGGTCGCATGCTGGAAGAGTCGAACGTTTCTAAACACAAATTCTGCTCCGCCCTTGCGCAGGGGGAAACAATAAAGCAAAAACGAAAATCAACAAAACGGGTTTTTCTGGCTGCTGGCTGAAGCGGCAAGTCAAGTTGAATTCTGTATATTTGCTTATCGGTACATTAAAGGGTTACTTTATCCAATTGATAATAATTATTCTTATTGAACTTATCAAATCTAGAAAATAGTACACGTCTTTTTATTTATTTGTATATTTAATTATATGCAAATAAAATTTATTATTATTTTTTAATATTTTTAACTATAACTTTTACTAAATAAATGTTTTTCAAATTGCACTCCATGCTGTTTTAAGCGCACGACTCAAAATTCGAACTCGAATCAATTTACTCACAGAAACAAACTCAAACAGTAATAAGAGAGCTGCAACTCTCTGAGTGCACAGCGCTCTCGCCTCTCACATTTCGAAAATTGAGCGAAACATATAAATCAGCTGTTTTTTTGAGTGGCATTTTTTCGGAGACGCCACAATTGCAACAAGCGTTTGTAATTTATGAAATTCATAAGCAATATTAATCAATGCAATATATGTTAGAGTTACCCCAAGTAGTTGTGTCAAATATAAATTGTTTTTAACTCAAAGTTTGATAAGTTCTTAGCTGCATTTTGATAATATGACTGCCACTTACCGCAACACGCTAGGCCGTCATGTAATATGTAATATTTAAAACCGGGCACCAGTTCAACCGATTCTACATTGACTTGTGTAATCACTCGCACATATATTAGACACAAATTTACTTAATAAAACCCGGCATTTGCTTTTATTTATTATATTTTTAATTTCACTTCACTTTACTCGTGCACAGCGCACTTTTCGCCAACGCGCGTCATTTGGCACTCAACAGCTGGCGGCCGCTGCAAAGTTCGAATTTCGAAAAACCGCCACCGATTGAGAGCGCGTGAGTACGACAAGAGCGAGAGCGCGTTGTCGAAGTCGAATACGTTCTGCGAATGAGAGCATTTGAGTTATTTTAATTCGAAAACGAATTCCGGCTGCGTATGCTGAGCGCAACAGATTTGAGTGCGAATTCTTGTCGAAAAAGAACTCAGTTGAAGCACAACTTGATTTACGATAATAATATGAGTTGTTATCTTTTTACATAGCATAAAAAACTCGTGGAGATCTAATATGTTTTGCTTATTGGAAATGATAATATGTTAAATACAGTTAGTTGCAATATCAATAAAACAAATTATATTCACAAAATCACTCCAAAAATCTGTTTGAAGCTTTATAATTATTGTATCTAGTATATATATTGTATATATATTTTATTATTTTAATGTTATGTTTATTGTTTAGCATTAATTGAATAAAATTATAGAAAGGGAGAGTGCTATAACTTATTTAAGAGTGAGAGAATCAGCAGAGATTAAGTTTTACTGGAACTCGTGAGAATCGCATAGTAGGGCGATATTAAAAAAAAAGTGCTTCGCAATTATTAAAAGTTAACATTGTCTACGTTTGGTATACATCATCAAATATTAGAATTATACAAAGCTTTTATTTTGTAAGTTTGAAATCAAAATGGTTTCGACTGATAAACAAATGAGCTTTACTTGTATAATCAGCAATATACATTGTTAATATATGAATTTATATTTAGTCATATAATAGGTAATATTTTTTTACTTACATTATATGAACCGATTCATATATATTCATTAGAATCAGTTTTATTTAAGCACAACTGTACTGAATATGAACTAATTGCAGCTATATAAATAATTAAAAACAGTTTAAAATTCTTGACAAATCAGGTATCGATGATAATCATTGGGTATTTAGAAGGTAGTACTCAAATTGAATTGAAAAGGCAACATCCCATATAATTTGTTAATGCGAGCGGCGATTTCCGAGCGACTTTGCATAGTTGCCACAATTTGTGGCGCAGAAATCAAAACGATTTCTCAAATGTCCGAACTGCAATTTGATGTACAAGTTCTTGGATTTATCCATTTGTTGTTTTATTTTTATTTTTATTTGTTTGGTTATTTTTTTGCATGTTTCATATGGGACTAGAACTAATTGCGTGTTCACTGCGAAATCGTTTCAATTTATCGCCTCGGGTTGATTTTATGCCTCAGATTCACATACATATTAATGAAGCCGCCGTCGACCGATTGCCAACTGTGTGAGTGAAGAGAGGCTTCTACTGGCCAAGTGGATCTGCCCGGTTGGCTGGCTGGCTGGCTGGCTGACTCGCCCGGCTCGCCCGGCACTGATGGACCTGACTGGGAATGGGACTGGGAGTGGGACTGGGGGCAGCAGCTCGGCGTTGATTTATACGCTTCAATCCCACATTTTTATTTCTTTGGCTGCCATTTAGCTAAAATATTTCATATCTGCGCCATCGCGCAGCGTTCGCCCAGCTTCGGGCTGGATACCGAGCTGGTGCCTGGTGCCTGGTGCCTGGACAGCCGCTGCCCCGTAATTATGCGATTTGTTATTCGAGATTTGAGGCGATTGTGACTGTGAATCATGTGCGCCGGGCAGACGGCGGCAGAGCGCAGATGATTTAAAATGCGATTTCAATTCTGGCATTTCTGATTCGCAATTCGCAGACTGCGTTGGACCTGTACAGATCCCCGGAGCGGGTCGGGGCACAGGTGGACCTGCCCATGCATCGAATGCTGATCCTGTACTCAGCCAGGAGGCGAGGCCGAGCCATTGCATGTGCAACACACAGACACCAAGACAGACAACAACTCGAACTCAGAATCGGACTCAGACTAAGGCTCAGCCTCAGATTCGCATTCGCATTCGCTGACTGAGTGACGTACTGAGGCCTGACTGATATGGGAGGGAACCTGTAGCTGTGCCCCCAAGATCTGCGGCAGCAACAGCAACAGCAGCAAAAGCTCAACATGCGCAATCTCTGTCCGCATCCTCGGGCACCGAGAGAAATTCTACTAAAAATTAGCATTATAAGGTAAAGTGATGTATATATATATAAAGAGAGGGATGGAGAGAGAGAAAGAGAGGGAGAAAGAGACCCGGAGACCAAAAGACAAAGTAACGGAGAGAATATTCAAGATAAAATTAGATGACTTTCACAGCTTGTAAAGATGACTCCTAAAAGCAATGCATGAATTTGTGAGAATCGCAAAGAAAGGCCACTTATTAAAATACGCAAAAATGTGCAAAATAACACATATACATATGTATAGACCGATGAACATTGCTAAATCGATTGCGCTATTGATGCTGACGAAGAACATATGTTCTTTATTAGATCCGGGATGTCTTCTTCTGCCTGTTACCAATACAAAACTATTAAAGCCTTTTTTTAACAATTTTTATCGCGTTCGGAGCAACAGTTACTAACAAAATTTGTGGAGTGAGAAATCTAATATAAGTAATTAAGAAATATTCTTCTTAGATCTTAAAAGTCTCTCCTTTTCTTGTTTTCTTCTTAGTTAATAAAACGCAGCTATTACAAAATATTTGTATTTTTTGCAGTGTATTTGCGCTGTTGCTGTTAGTGTTCGCTGCGCTTGATTGCATTGCATGAGGCCCTCGTCATTTGGCATCGTCGTCCATCTTGGCACAACGTCAGAATGTGCGATTCGTTAGCTTTGGCGGTTGCTGGGGCATAAATCACTCCTTGGTCTGGGCCTGATCGCTTAGCGATCCTCCTTCAACTTCACCTCTAAGCAGCTCCAGCTCCCACTGCTGCTGCTGCTGCTCCAGCTCCTCCTTCTTCGTCTGCTGTTGCCGCAACTTTTTTGCTTGCTGCGTTTCGTTGATTAATAATTAATTTGCGTCTTCTTGCCTGCGGTCGTCGTCGTCGTCGTTGCCGTTGCCGCTGCGGCTCACCTGACGACCTGACTCCTTTATAATGAACGGTTTGTGTGTGTGCCAGGACATTCGTCGTACATCATCGAAATGCGCACCCAGTGCCCATACGCCAAACGTCTCTGGCTGATTGCTTTGGCTCACAGGTTGCCGGGGCTCCTCCTTAGCTTAATGCATAAATTCTTTTGGCCAGGCCTCCTCCTAACCGGTATTTAATACAGCAACAACGGCTACAACAACAACAACAACAACAGCTCAGGCATAAATTAAGCGAAAGGTGTTTATACATTCGATAATAAATCAATTAACAAATTTGTAATTATTATGTTCATAAATCTCAGCTTGAAGGCCGCATCAATGGCTTAAATCCACGATTAAAATATTTTGATAGTCACACCCCAAAAATAACAAAGCGGAGCAGGCTTCATCAGCCAGCTAAGACATGAATTGGGCAGCGATCTCTAGTTAGTTTTAGATGTTCATCTTGTCGCTGTCTTTCCTGAGATGGGCTTACAAATTTCGCTATAAATCAAGTCAGAAGTTCGGCCTCCGTTTAACTATGCGAATATGCGAAGTGAATTTGTGGTTTTCTTTAAATCTAAACTATTAGACCTTCCACTCATTTTCCACACAATAAAGTGAATTTAGTACGAACTATGTGCTTCTCTTCATAGCTGAACTTTTTTTCACGTCTTTTCCACCCCACCATGTGAATATCTTCATATAAACAAAGCAAAAACAAAGTCTCTAATTATTCGACAAATTCATTAAGAGTATCGCAAAAGAAACAAAAAAATATTACATTCTACAGTTTTTGCGTGGCTAATATCGTTGTTTTCTATAAAATTCCTTCTCTTCCAATTTTTGTTTGACTTGGTTTTTTTTGCTATTTCATTCAATTTGCGCATCAAGTTTGAGTTGCATTTTTTTTTTTTTTTTGTGTTTGCGTTCGCGCCCTTTTAATGGCCAGAGCAGAGGCTGTTAACCAGATGTGTTGCCCGGATCTCTCACGCAGGGGCCACTTCATGGACGGCGCCAGGCGGCGTCGTCATCAACAAGAATATCGTCAAATTTGAGGGCCTGTGCCTGGGCCCATTTAAAATCACTTTGCGGCAACGCCACGCCCCCGTCCTCGCCAGCGCCGTGTTATGCATAAATAAACGCCGTGACCCCGGCGCCTACACACTCGCTTCCCACCCCGCCTGCCCCCCTCCGTGGCCTGGGCCCCGTTCGTGGCTGAGCGGGCTTCGGCGTCATTTGCTTATCCTTTTGACTCTCGACGTAGCCGTCATCGTGATTGATGGCAGCTTGGCCTGGCCCTAGGCCTGTAATATGGCCAGTTTCGGCAACTCTTGGCCCCAAAAGTTATGACGTGTTAATCATGGCGCATAAACACACCAAATTGTGGGCGTCACCTGCTCCGTGCCACGATGACGGATGTGCCCCGGCGAATGTGTGAAAGAGCGGCCATTAGCAAAGTGCCAACGGCCATGCCACCGAAATGGAAGATTATCTCATTATTGGGACACATAAGAAACTGAGCACCAATTTACAGAAATTAACGAAGAAATATAACACCAGAGTCAAAGTTCTCTAGTCGTAAGTGACTGACTAGGACATACCCTGCACCCCAAGAAGAACTAAATTTATGTTATGGAAACACTTCGGTGCTTATAGTCCGATCTGTATCAATTTAGTAGGGCATAAATATTGCGAATCTGTTGAAACCGCCAAATTCTTAAATCTTTTAAGTTATGCTTAACAAACCTTGTTTCTAGCTTTTGTAGCAGGAGAGATGGACTTAGCTGGATCGTCTAACTGAACATGAGTATATACACTCAATGGGCTCGAAGATGCTTTCTATTGACTGTAACATACATTTGCACAAAGACGTTGTAATCTCTAAACTCATTTGAAGGGTATAAAAATAAGTATGAAGTGTGCAGTTAGATGTGATCGAACGTGTCGGTTATTTTGTGTACAGATATAACATACAACCAACAAATATTAAGCACCTCCATTAATTTGTTAAGAACTGCCTAGCAGAGTTCATTCCCTGTGACTATAAGTTCAAGAAATAAGAGTTTTTACCCATATATATATTCCAAGCTCCAAGTCTCTATACGTTTTCAAGCAGACTCGTTTTCAATTGTTAAACGAAGTATATATTACGATTGAGAGTCAAACTGACTATATATACACATATATTTGCCCTGCAACAAAATGCGTTATTTCCAAGTCGATGTTGCGCTTTGCAAATATTTACCAAATTGAAGAAAAAACCTGCCTGCATATCACATGCCCTGAAGGACTCGAAGAAAATAAGTTTCTTTGTGGGCAAATATGGTAAATTGCAGTGTGATTGCATAGTGATGCCCAAGGATAATTCGGCGTGCATCGAACTAATGCAATTTTCTCAACAATTACCATAAAGGAGCCGAGTACAAATCACAAGGACTTCTGTTGCGAAATTAAACCAAAAACCAAATCTGCGACGTTGTCTGTGTTTTTTCAATTCGAATTCAATTTCGATGCGCTTGGCAATTCCCATTGCAAATGGCAAAGGATCTACATGCCCCCAAACACCCTCGATTTGCCAACATTGCAACTACACTGAGCAGCAGGATGAGGATGAAAGTATGGCAATGCCTAATGCAGCAGTGGCTGCTCCAGCCCCAGTTTCAGCTCTTTGAATGGACCAAGGCGCTGCGGCCAAATGTAGGGTGCAGCAAAAGGCATCGTCGAGTAAATCTAATTTCGCTGGACAAGTGACTGGCATTGATTGCCGATATTTTGAAGCCAGCTACAAGTTGTATGATGGGTGAAGTGCCAGGGATCGCCTCGAGTTAAGCTTTTAGCTGATGTACAACATATTCCGGCAAATTTTTAGAATTGTTAGCAAATCTTTGACAGTTGGGAAAACTTGGCTTACAAACCGAACGACAATCTTTCGGACTAGCTACTAGCTACTTTCTCTAATGCATTAAAGTTTTTTAAGCTTCAATGCTATGGATTCGGTTAAAAGATCTGCATGAAATTAAAATTAAAGGCACGTGAAAATTTGACTGCAACTAATGACAATTTCCGCATTAACCATATAAAAAAGCAGCTTTTTAAACGGCATACTTTAGTTAGTTGCTGATTCTGCAATAGTAAATCGTAATGAAAGTAATATTTATATTTCTGCTTATCTCCATTCCCGCACGTCAAGTGAGCTGTGAAGTGAGTTCATCTATCCAATCTCTTTGGATTGTACTATTTAAATCGTGTGCATCGTCTTACAGGATTCCAAGGAGCTGTTGCAGTACAAGACGCGCAGTGTTGATAAATGCCTAAGAGCCGGCGCAGTGTTGATAGAGCGCATGATTAAAATGCAGACCGATTTTAATGAGCTGCAGTCAAGCCAGAATACAAATGCCCAAGATAAGATGGCGAATATTACAGCACTGATAAACGACAAGTTCGATGGCATCGATAAGAGGTTCAATTTCAAGAATCTACCAAAAACTCCATTCGAGAAAATTGGTGCTAAGTACTATTATATTGAGGTAGAAACCAGGGCTAACTGGTTCGAAGCTGCGCATAAATGTCGCCAATTAGGTGGACACTTAATCAATTTAAAGAACGACAGGGAATATGATAATATAAGCAAGCATTTAGTGAACTCTAATCTGACTGCTTCCGAAGCCAATAGTTTCTGGCTGGACATGAATGATCTCAGTGTTGAGGACCAATTCCTATCGCTGACTACGGGCCTGAACGTGACATTCGCCCACTGGGAGGCGAATCAACCGGATGACTTTGACAACGAAGATTGCGTGGAACTAAGGAACAAACAGAATAGATTTGTTATGAATGATGCCAGCTGCGAGACTAAGAAATATTTCATATGCCAGAAGGAATAAGTCATATTAAAATCTACTAGTTGTCGACTTTGTTCCTCATTGTTGTGGAACACTTGAAATAAATTAATAATATATGCAAGCTGATTTTAGTTTAGTAAAGCATATTTTCAAATAATATAATGTATAATGCTGATTTTTGGAAATTTTTTTTTAATATTTAGTTAGCTGGTTCTAGCTCCTCGGAACGAAATACCTAGTAAATGGACGTGATTAGGAGATAAATAAAAAATGGCAAAATATTCTGTTTACAAAACAAGATATTTTCATCAAACTCAACATTCTCTTTAGGGTAAACATATCTTAAGTTCAAGCCCAATTTGAAATAGTAATTATACTACAACCCGGCTTGGATTAGTCCAGATCCAAATCCAAATCCATTTACGCACGAGTTCCCTTCAATAACTAATTGGTTCGTACAAGATGAGATCTACACTCTTATATCAATTAGTGATATATCTAAGAGTCATAAGAGAAGTAATGAGCGCTTTGTTAGTCAAGTTAATTGAATATATTCAGGTCACATTTAAGGCAACTAAACTGTGCCCAGGCAGATAAGTTAGTTACTTTAATCCGTAGGCCCCACGCACTTCTGTGTTTAGTTTTAATCGGGATCCACGTAACCAGCCATAGATATTTGCCATTTCAATTTCAACTGCATTTCGTTTGGCATCGTTGTGCCATCAACTACTCTGATTAGTCGTCCTGGCTGGGTAGGCATCATTTCATAGCCGATTGGACAACGGCCATTCGCTGGTGAAGCCCAACTGGATGCGGATTGGATTTGTTCAGCTGCTGCTGCTGCTGCCACTGCGTGTGGTGTGGAATGTGCGTCTGTGTTTTTAGAAAATAAAATTGCATTTTCATGAACCTTTGGCCAGGAATTTATCTGGTGCACAGATTTTCCCAGCCCGTCCTTCGTCCCGCTCCAGGCACAGGCCTCTCCAAATAGGCACGCACGTAGCATAAAGCGCATAAATAGCTAGCACAGGCCGAACAGCGCCCACAACCAGTGCTCCAACTCCTCTCACCCCTCACATACTCCTGGCCTGGTGGCATCAGCAATTGTCCCAGCTATGGCCAGGACATGCGTGCATATTTACGAGTCGGCTGTGGCGGCATCAGCTGCACCAAAAACTCGATTGCCTCGTCCTGTGCCTCGTCCGCCTGCCTCCTCCTCATGCGCATCCTCATCCTCCAGTGCACTGGAGCACTACGCTGTGGTTGTCGAGAGTAACTGGGAGGGTCTGTGGGGCTGTTGGCGTCACAAAATAATTACCAAAGCTGGGCCTCGCTTCGGTCGCTCGCTCGGTGATTGAGTTGGCAAAACGTTGCACTCGATTTGATTTTTTTGGATTGGGGTTTGGGGTTTGGGGCCTTGGGTCTGGTATATAAGCGCCAGCCCTAGCTGGAATTTATGCGTGTGCCATTGGGCCCAAAGTTTGTCGGTTTTTAAGCTAATTTGGTGAGCATCCTGGCTGGCCGGCTGGCTGGCTAACTGCACTGCACTGCATTGCTGGACGTGGAGCATTTGAGTGAGTGAGCAAGATTTAGTGGCACACATAAATGCCAAAACCGAAATGCTCCAACAGCAAATCACGGCCAGAATGACACGCCCACCTCGATTGCAGTGCGCTCGGTTTGCAGATTTTTGGCACAACCGTGCAGACAGACAGGCCGGGCTGCGCCGGGATGGGAGAACGGGACAGTTGTTGGGCAGCTGAGCTGAGAGCGATTAGGTCTGGTCGGTGCGAGCGCAGTGCAGTGCAGCAGGGAACCTCATGATTTGCCCATAAATGCAACAACAACAACAACAACAATGGCTATGCGGAGGGTAGGGCACGAGCATGACATGTTTGTGCACCAGACAAGCAAATGCGGGCAAATTTGAATAAAGTTGAAAATGAGAGGCTATAATTGTGGTCCTCGTGCTGCTGCACCTATGGCAGCTCATCTGAAAGGACTTTAAGTAGCTGTTGACTTAACTGAAGCACACGGTTTGCAAGTCTTGATTTAAATTGTAGTACACATAACTATTATTGGCAGATCTTTGAGTTACACGCTCACTAACTGGTATTACCTATTGATTCGATATTTTCCGCCATTTGTAACGTGCTATTATTTTAAATCAGCAAAGCGAGTCCCATGACAAATCAAATCATTCAATATCATTTAGATATTGAGACATTCCTTTTTATCATAAGGTCCAACTATTTCAGATAGATGATGAAAGCAGGGTATGGGGTTTGGGGCATGGCAACAACAAAATGTCTTCTTCTTACACTCTCCTTGACCGATCGTCAATGAAACTTTTGTCTGGTGTCTAAGTGCATTCGCCAATGTCTGAAGTCAGTAATCCATGATGTTGTGTGTGTGTGTTTTTTTTCTTATGTCAGCAGCAGCCACCGCATCATCATTGCCATTAACCAATCGAGTTACCAATTGGCCAACTCGGGCCACAGCAAGTGGGGGCATGCCTGCAGCTGTTGCTGCATGTGTCATCCGTTAACGTTTCACCCGTTCTTCACACTGGCATGCCCCCGCACAGCCGCGCCACCTGCCCATTGTCTTGGGCTCTTCCTAAGGCTGGAGGCTTCTCGGTGTCCCTCGTCGTCGTCATTGTCGTCGACTCCAATAAATCAGTTTGATTTATTCACCTTCGCTGATCGTACTTTTTTTTTTTGTTTATTTCGATTGTTGTCATTGTCGTCGCTGTGTGTTGCCCCATCGGTTGTTGTTGTTGTTGTGTCTTCACGCGCGTGCTTGCAACTCGCTGGGCTCTTCTATGCATCGATCCATGCCCCGTGGGCACAACCAAGCTCCTCAGTTCCAGTGCCATTCTGATCGCGTTTCCACCTGAGCTGGGACTGTCTCGCTGGAGCGTCTAATTCAATTTAGCATGCGACTACAACAACAACAACAACGACAACTACAACAACAACATCATATGGCAAATATTCGTTTCGTGACATTTGATTTTATATTAAGATTAACCGTATTTGCTAAAGCGAACAATTGCCTCGAGCTGTTTGAAAATCTATAGAATATTCTTTTGAGAATCTCCACGAATTTGACTGATCTTTATTTGATGTACATAGAATAATATACAACAAATTACTTTTAGTTTTTGGGTTTTAAAACAATATATATTCTTGAAGAATAGAACATGTGAATTTCAAAAGCAAAATTGTATATAACTGTCAAGTTGTATATTAAAATAAGCCCAAGTAAAATATAAGTAGATCGTAAGTTAAAGACCCTGAACTTGTTGTGCATTCACTTTTTGATTTATTAAATAAATAAATAAACACAAGTCGCACAGCTGGTTGTGAATCTGTTGCCACCTTCCGGATTTGTGTGAGCCATGTTTGAAAAGTTATGGAAATCAAAATTCATGACAAACTCAAAATGTGAACAATGGGCTCTGTCATAATAAAAGCGACCCGTTTGCTCTACGTAGAAGTCTTTCGCACTTGTAATGTTTCCCGCGAGTCAGTTGGCTGACAAGAAATTTATATTAATTTATTACAGTTCAACTGACAGAGAATTAAGCGAGAGACAATTTATGGTTTTGTTTTCAGCGCATTAAGCTGAAAGGAAAGAAGACATCGTTTATGCAAATATCCAACGAGCTTTCCAGAGTTTTGCTCATCAATCGCGTCAGCTGAGCGCATACGACAAATTGCGCAGATTCCCAAGTCTCTGCGAATGAGTTGAGCTATCGAGTACAGCAACAATCGATCGTTGGCATCAATTAAAACAAATATCGATAGCATTAATACTACAATCGATAAGCTTAGCTAGTCTTATAATAAATTTATCCAAATGTTTCTAACTGGCGAACGGATTTACATAGTATATATATGCTTGATTAGCTTACATAGCTAGCCCAGCTGTCCATCGGAGTACGCACTACCTTTGCCCGCTGTTGCCTTTAAATCGATAAGTATCGATATTATGCCTATCGAGGTATTTATTAAATATTCAAATATTAAACAGAAATTAATTTAATAATATTTTTATATCCACAGTTGACTTAAAATCGATAAATATCGATATTTCGATACAAACGGTATTAGTTGCAGATATTTGCATGTTCAGGGCCAATGGCTTAATTACGACGACCCACATTCGCAGTGGAATCCATTCGCTCGTCATTCATCCGCTGGCGACAAGAGACAGCGACAGCGACAGAGACAGTTAGCGACAGCAACATTTTGTCGCGACAACATTTCGGCAGCGACGGCAACTGTCGCCAACTGTTTGGTGTCGCCGTGTCGCCAGCTCTGGCTGTGACATCTCTCGCCGCTTGATTTGGATACATTCAGCACTCAACTCTGCATGCTAGAGTGAGAGACGAGCAGTAGAGAGATGGAGCGAGCGGGACAGAGAGAGGGGGGTGGGGGATGGAGTCACTCACACATTGGCATCATCATTAGCAAAGAGCTGCGGCGACGCGACGTTGATGCTGTTGGCAGCCTTGTCGCAGTTTCTGCTGTCAAAAATTGATTTACCGTTTTAATTTTAAGTTAAAAACCTGTCAAAAATAAATCATTCAATCGCTCGCTCGCTCACTCACGCGCTCGCCGCTCGGCCGCCTCTTTTGCCTCTTTTTCTGCCATTGGCTCCACGCTCATCTCTCACCCTTTGCCATACACTCGGGCACACACATATACACACATGCACATTCACTATATTTCGCATATTTACGCATTTTGGAGCGCCACTGCTAGACAGTGTGACCCAGTTGATCCACTCCATAGACCCTACTCCCCCCCGTAACGGCACCCCTCTGCCTCTCTGGGGTAAGACATACGCGTAGTCACATCTCATTCGCCGCCATTCATTAAAGTCGGAAGTTTCAGTGTCTGCGTGCGCCAAGCAAAGGTCTTCGCATTCATTCATGAATTGTGCCCGTAATTGAAGTACTAGACGGGTCTGACACTTTTTAATTGAGATATTAATTCAAGTTTTCGTATACCCCTATACCCATTAGAAATGCTTGACAAGAAGGTACATCAAATTAGGCTTACGATTGCAACAGGCTGATTTTGTGAGCCTTGGCTCAAAAACCAAGTTAATGTAGCTACATATATATATCTTCCGATCTTTAGCCTCATGAGAAGATAAGATATAGATACCTTAGGTTAAGTATACAAATTATTTCTTCTGTATCAGTCTAATACTCCCAAAGGTGTAAAGGGAGTATTTGATTTCAGTTAAAATTTTCTACAAGCTTTGCTTAGTTTGGAATATGTGAATATAGAGTATCTACAGGTCTAGCACTCTTGGTTAAAAGAGTCTCAGGCTAACTTAAAGCAGCTCTTACATATTCATTTTTTTCGTTCCTTGGTTAGAGATATATATATGACCCATTAACCCATTAAAGTGCCCTTGGGAACATGAGTTTCAGGGGAATATACATATATATGTAAATGATAATTTTATCTAAAAATAATCCTATTTAAAAGAAAACAGGATATATATATGTAGTCCAGTATATTTCAGAGTCATTAATCCCCCGTTTTCTTTTATTAAGAACAATAAAGCAAAGTTAGGATTAAGATCAATCAAGAGGCAATCCATAATGTTGTCTCAAAGCGTTT
Organism: Drosophila novamexicana; assembly: GCF_003285875.2. Classification (NCBI taxonomy): domain Eukaryota; kingdom Metazoa; phylum Arthropoda; class Insecta; order Diptera; family Drosophilidae; genus Drosophila; species Drosophila novamexicana. The sequence goes on from NW_020824787.1 coordinate 6,035,484, forward strand.
GCCTTAATCTACAAGGAAAATATTAGTCAATTAGCTAATTAAATGCTTAAAATTCAAGGCTATTGCTGTGGCCGCAACCGGATATTCAATATCAATATCAATTCAGTCTCTCATGCCCCAGACATCGAAGCTTACAGTCATGTCCATCAATATGCATATATGTGCATATGTATATAGATAAGTCGAGTCTTGCCCGGCGGGACTGGGGAAGGGGGGAGGGGGACTGGGGCAGTAGCGAATGTTCACACGCGCCCAGTTTGGCCGATAATTGATGCATTATAATCGCAGCGAGATGTGATTGATTATGACAGGTGTGCACAGTCATGTGAAAACCAAGTGAATTCCAATGCCGCCAAAATGATTTGCTTGATTGACAAGCAGGTCAAGTTGGAGCCCAGTGCCTGGTGCCACAGCCATGCTCAAGATCGCCGCCAGCTGCACTCGCCAGAGTCAGCATGTTGGGGTTGGGGCGAGGGCAGCTGCATTCTCTGGGCTCGCACCGCGCTCCGCTGGCGACAAATTTACGCATGGCGCGACAGGTTCATTAATTGATGTGCACACTGTCGCCGCACGAGCTGGCCAAACGAGACCTGGCCGGGAGTAGGAGCTGCAGCACCGGCAGCTGCGCAGGCGCCAATGCCGGATGGCGTTGCGTGCGGTGGCCGCTTTCGGTGGATATTTCTTAATCGATATCGAAATGATTTACGTTTGCTGCCTAATGAGTTCGCATACACAAACACTGCCGGAGACACTGGGCCAACTGGACGGCCAATTTTTCCTTTCACGCAACAGCTACGCGGCGGCTTTCAATTTTTAACATCAAGTTCGCGGCTACCGGCTATCAATCTCTGACATGATGCGGCTAAAACTGAACAGTTTTTTATTTATTTTTATTTTTTTCCTGCATTTATTTTTCCCTCTTGATTGGCATTTCAATTAACGAATTAGTCATTTGCATGTGGTCGCTTTAAGTTTGTATTTTAATGCCGCACTTCCTGCTCTTGAGCGCTGCCATCTTAGCTCATCCCTTTTGCCGCACAGCCCAGACCTTGTTCATCATTGGTCAGTCCTTACTGTAGGCGTGTAGCGCCTCAGCTCGGATGCTAATGACAGCAATCCATCAACTGTTTTTCTGGGGGTTGCTCTCGCTTCACAGTTTCAGATGTCTGTTTCGGAAATCAACCCTTAAATTTGATTGATTTCTGTCATGGGCGCATGCCAAAAAAAATGTCTGCTCTTCAATAAATTTGTATTGAATTGGATTATAGTGCCAAATGGATTCAATATAAAGAATATAAGTTCTACATGTTCATAGGAGAACTCTTGAGGAATTTAAAGTTCTTCTAACTTCTTGCAAGCTTGAATGAATCGATGCTGTCAAGACTTCCTAAGAAGGAAGCAGAAGGTATAGGGCTTATATTTTAAGAAAGTTTAGTGTAATATATTTGTTTTAGTTCTTTCGATAGGTACATTTTCAATATTGATATAATACACAGGGTTAACCTCGACAATAATCGATAAAAATATCTCCTATTAAACAGAAACATCTGTTATCCGGGATACTGAGATTTTACTTTTACACTCTATTTTCCGAAAGCTAAAGAAAACGACAGTCTACCTTAAGCTATAACAATTTAAAGCAAATGTATTTCAGGGAAAAAGTCAAACTACCCATTCATCTAAAAGAATATTCTTATTATATATTGCCTATACTTTAACTCTTTCAATTCCAGTTTGGGGAATTATAAAAAGTTGTAATTTCTTAAAATCTTGAAATAATGCAAAATAACTTTAACTAATTTGTCAAAAATAAATAAATATAATACTATTATCTTAATGTTCATATGTGATTCTCATTGATTACAGATAGCGGATATCTCTGATACATCTGATATGCTAGTTAAGCCTGGTTAATCTCCCTAGATAAGCCCAATATCAAACTGATTTATGGACTAGTATTTAGTACTATTGGAGATCATTTCGTACTGCTATCAGGCCTAGGTAATATTGTATTCAGATATAATAATTATAAGCTAGATTTTATCTAGTAAAAATAGGCTACTAACTGTTATAAGACAGAGCTTCGTCTAGAACTTGGTTGCAGCCACAAAGCATATCTTACCACGCACAACCCCAATCTTCTACTCCCCCTATTACTCTCTCCCTTCCCCTCTCTCACTCTCTCTCTCACTCCCTCTCTTTCCATTGATGCTGCTCAGCATTTCAACGCATTTTATGCTGAGGCGCGTTTCATGTGCGGGTGCTGTGGACATATTTATGTCGCTTTTGGGAACATTTCATCCTCATAAATATTATTCATGGTCTCGTTCACTCTTTAGTGGTGCCCCAACCCTTAGCCCAAGCCCAACCCCCCACCCCAACGTTGTTGCTGTTTCAATACTGCTGAGCTTTCAAATTGCACAACACGGAAAGTTCGTTACTGTGCTCAACGCCCCGGCAACGATGGGGTCCGAGACGGAGACGAAGACGGGGTCGGAGACGATGACGACGTCGAGGACAACATGTGAAGAAAAATAGCAGGGAATCCATCAGATAAGTGCGAGCCAACAATGTCTAGCGCTGTCTCGCTTACACTGCCAGCTTCTGCCTTCTTCTCTATCCTCCTGTTTTTTTTTTTTTGGTTTTTTTGGTAGTAAATTGTCAATGTGACAGGCGATGTGAGTCGCAGTTGCCAGCTAAAGGGAATCCTGGCCATCATTTACTCGGCCTCGCACACCTTCCATGTCTTGTGCCCGGCAATTTCTTGGGTTTGATTTAATGTTGCGTGTGATATATCACAGTCCAGCCAACAACAACAACAACTACAACTACTAGACGCCTTTTGCCTTCATTTTACGCTTATCGAACTGTTCTTCCGTTTCCACACAGCCCAAACCCTTCTCGTCGTCTGCCTGCCAACCACTTTGCCACATTTAATTTTTGGGACGCTTCACATGTGCTGCAGGGGGGAGGGGGGGTTTAAGGGGCGACAATGGCGTCGCCGCTGTTCACTGCCAGTTTGTCAGTCAGTCAGACCGCCAGTCTGTCTGTCAACACTTACACATCTTATTCACTGCTCACTCTTTGCTACTCCATGTCTTTGTCTCTCATTTGTAGCCAAGCCCAACTTGTCTCTCTCTCTCTCTACGTCTCTGTCTCTTTCTTGCGCCTCTCTCTTGTCTTTTGCCATCAACTTCAATTCAATGGGCTGCCAATAAATCACTCATTTCGTTGAAGTCTCGTATTCTCCTACGCTCATTGACCGACTACTGTCGCAGGCACAGTGGAATGTGAACTTAAAATCAACTATTTGCAGAGTCGAGCTGAACTCCACAAATAAGCTGATGAAAAAACCAAATTCTAGATTGTGTTTTTCCAAAAGTCATATTTTAGCCAAATGTAAATGTATATAAATATCTTGTATGGTATATAGATGTACATTAATATGTAATGAGTTATTTTTTATCAGTACTTTGTAGGATTCGGTTTCTCTTTGCCATAGACATACTCATCTATACTCATTAAGTTTTAATTCTTTTTGCTCATTAACGCTTTTAATACGATTTTCACTTAGTGGAAATCAGTCACTAGGTTTTCCATGACTATATGGTTTCTTTCACTAATTACTTTTGACTATTTAAGGCGAGATTAATACCCGTAGCATATCTCTGATTTAAATATCATATATCATATATGTATATCGCGAATAAATCTTGCTATAAGTAACAGCAAAAGTGAATGTAGCAGTATTTACAGGTTTTCAACTTATCTAAATATTATCTGAATAAATGTTTGACTATCTTTAGATGTAAAGCATAAAATATTGTTTATCGAAAAATATGCGCCCCAAAGTTATAAGGAATTTTAAACAATCCAAATAAACATAATTATATATAAGTTTTCAAAACTCACCGATTTTGTTCAATCTTATCGAACACTTTTTCCATTCCTTTTATCATTTGTTTAATTTTCCAAGTGAGACGCATAAATAAGTGTAGATCTTTTTACACATAAAAATATATACATATTCCATACTTGGGCGATTCAAATTTTTAACTCCTCATTGCCATATTTGCTCCACTGTGCCGTATCAAAGTAAGACCACAAAGTCTGTGCGAGTTTGTCATTGGACTGCTTCAAGTTAGCCTGGTCTGTGGGTCTGACATGGAATGGTAGTAATACATAGTTGGTTTCTTGTACTTTGTTGGGTGGTTCGATTTCGTCTTTGATTTGTCACTTTGGGGGCTGTTGGCGTCGTTTTGTATCGAATGCGCCCGACGGCGTAGCCTAGCTTTAAATTGCAATGACGTCAAGTTGGCATGCTTCATGATTATGTCGGCTGTCCCATTCCCAATCCCATTCCCATGCCCATTCCCGTTCCCATTACCAATCCCAATCCGCAGCGAGGACCCCGGACGCGTCACTCTGTGTGGCTCTGGCTGTGGTGTTTGTTTGCAACTTCTGCGCGGTGTCTTCGACGTGCCCGAGTTGATTGTGTAAAAGTGCGAAAACGAGACGAAACGCTCTCTTATCTGGCGGGCCCCATCGATAGATGTCATCTTGAGTGATTTACCGTCAATTGGGGATGTTGTCTTCAATGAGTTTCTTCTTCTTTTCTTACTTCTTCTTCTTCTTCTTCTCTCTCAGATTTATGTTTATATTTATTTACGGTACGATGCGCCTGGGTCTTAGTCCCCTGCTTCTTGAGCACATGTATCTGTTAGTATCTGTATCTGTATCTGTTTCTGTATCTGCATCTGTATCTGTCCATCACTCTGCGGCAAGCCAGCGAGTGTAGATGCGAGGCTATTAAGAGAGCGAGCCAAAAAATTAATCAATATTAAATGTCTCGAGTTGAAATTAAATTGGGCGAATTTCAATTTATGCGCTGCTACGAATTCAATGGCTGTTATTTAAGCTTGTCACAGCGTGCGATTAAAGAAGATAACGTCTTCCTTTATACAACTTGATCCAAAATTGTTCAAAGACTGGACCTGTAAATGTGTGAAATAAACATTAGGTAAATTGGGATATTAAACTCACTTTCGAAATAAATAGATAAAGTTGCGTAATTATTAAACTATGAAAACCTGCACGAATTAGTGAGAAGCGAATTGGTGAGAATCGCAAAGTAAGGCGATACTTAAATATCAGTGTCTTTTTATAATTAGCTATGCAGCGGAGTGAATGAGCAAGAAAGTAAAGTTGATTTCGTGCTTAAAGTAAAAATTGTAAATATAAAGTGAAATCGACGCATGTATTTATTTCTGCTTAACGAAATTAAACGATATGCAAATCAGCATCATTGAAAGCTGTAAAATGTTCATCCAAGCTGTGCTATAACACAAAAATTATCGCACACTCTTTTCTTTGTAGACTGCAAGACTTATTTGAATTCATGAGAATCGCATAGTAGGGCAATACTTATCTAGCGTCGTTGCTTGCGACTTAATCAAAATGTTAAAACTAAAGTAAAATTATTGTATCAACATATTTATGTTTTTAAGGTAAATTTAAAGACATGCATATAAACATCAATAGCTGTACAATTTTGTGCCAAGCTTTTCTATAACACAAACTTTTCTATATACTCTTTTCCACGTAGACTTGAATGCAGCTCATTTAGAGCTCAAGTTATCAAGCAATTATTAGCTCAGCTGTCAGTTGGATTTGACAGGCATCATTATTTAACGCAAACCAGTCCGGCAGTAATTTAGGACTTTGGCACCATGAGAAAAGTGCATAGCGGACAACCACGGAGATCGGATGACAAGAGTGGACACACGATCAATTGGACGACAAAAGGGGGGCAGACTTGCGGTGCTCAGGCAAATAGAGCCCAAAGAGCAATGTCCACCTGTCCAGGTAAGTTTGATACCAGCCAAGGCCAACGACGCGACGACAACAATTCATAAATGTCGCTTGGATGACGCCAATTTATTGATGGATTAAAATAATGCTCCAGTTAGCTCTGAATTGGGTGGAATCAGAGGGGAGGGGGCAATGCATCAATCAGTTAAGCTCTTTGCAGCCGGGCACGAGCCATTTAAATGTGACCAAAACACTTTTGAGCAGACAATTTGAAATTCATAGTCAATTTACATTGCGATTATTAGCATTGACATTCCTCCCAGTCGGGGCCCCCAGACAATTGCAAGCACAATCAATTAGGCGTTGAATTGATACAAGATACACACACATACACACACAGACACATCGACACATGCAACACACATGTTGCCAGAGGCACGTGGACGGGGCTGTGCCACCGCCACCCACATGAATATGCAATTGCGAGTGCGAGCACTCGTAGTCGTACCCGTACCCGTACTCTTGTTAAAATTCATATAAAATTCGTATTCGTAGCACGAGTATTACTCATGTGATTGTCTGTTCCCAGCACATGATATAATTAAATGGGTATTCTTAAATTGGCAGAATGTAATTATTAGGTGCAAGTGAATTAATCGGTTTCCCCTCTTCAGCAGCTAAGTTCAATCGCAGTCAAAGATAATCCATTTTATTGTGTAAAATATAATTCACACATATATCTTCCAATAGGATCAAAATGTTCAGGTTCCTGGCAAACACGGTTGGATCACCAGTCAGTCTGGAGAGAAAACTATTTAACTATTAACTCTTAGTAATAATAATTATAAAGGGAATATTTCTTTCGCTTTTAATTTTAACCTTTTCGCAGAAAAGGTAAGCTTTATGCTACATATCCCGAAAAAAAAACACAAAATAGTATTTATATACATATGTATATAAAAAGTATTGAAAAAATAATACACATATATGTTTTTTTATATATGAGTCCTAGAAGATATAATATCAGCATATATACCAGCATTTTATCTCAGTTTCTCAATTGTGCAAGTATTTTTCTCTGTTTCCGTTTCTCCCCAGCAACATGTATATTTATGCTTGCTCTGCTCAGGGCAATTATTGCCGCTGTGGGGCAACAGTTGTTGCTCTTTCCACGCCAGTAACAGCAGCAGCAACAACTGGGATTTGTTTGTCTGTGTGTGAAGTTTGCCTTTGCATTGAGGTTGCTTTTTATGATGAACATGCAATTCTGCTGGACAGTCAAGCCTCAGACCCGAGTTCGTTTCTTCGATGTGTCGCATTAAACTTGACAATTTATGGGGACTGCCATCGCCGTCGCCGTCGCCGTCTCCGGCGTCTTCATGAGTTAGTTGTCGTTGCTTTTACTTTCATTGTGCCTCAAAATGTTGCATGTGGCATCGCGCATGTTGCCAAACTGTGTCAGGATGTGCTTGTGTGCGTTTGTTGCTGATTAGCCGGCAGCAACATGTGCATGTGGCTGGTGTGCTGCTGTTGCTGCCGGGTAATTATTCAAAAAACTTAAAGTATTGCATCGCATAGTTTTTGTATGTTGAACGTGTTGTTTTCTAGTTTGTGCGCTTGTAAATTCAATTTTTGTGCTCATTGCCATCATTGTTGTTGTTGCCGCTCACAACCCAGAAGCGTTTTTGCGGCCACGCAGCAACAACTACCATCATCAAATGCACATCAGCAGCAGCAACAGCAGCTGCCTGGTCAGATACATGGAAGATGCGCCTGCCCACATCATGTGCACGCAATCGACGACGACGACGACGACGCTGCCATCACCAGCCCCACATGCAATGATCCATGCTCCATCGGACGCTCGGCGCCCCTCTAAATTCAGCTTCATTCTGGTAGTTGGCTGCCGTCCGTTTGTCCGCCTGCGCCAGAGTCTGCGCCCCATGTGGCCATTTGGAGAAGGGAATTGTGTTAATCACAGCGCCCAACGGTCAGCCATCGATGGCGTCTGTATAGCTCCTCTGATGTTCATATCGAGCACTAGGAGCTATAAAATGTGGAAGCTCTGACGGGCCGAGAAATCGCCATGGGAGCCAAACTCTAGACAACTAGATATTTTGCACGAATATTATAAAAAGAGATACGAAGCGCTATGTTTTCAAGCATGTTTTAAATCTTGGGCCATAAGCTGAAGACTAAGTTTTCAGTGATTAAATTGTTTAGATTTAATCTAATTAAAATTCATATTTGATACGCAAACAATGGGCCAAATTAGCGATATGATTATATAAATATGTCAACTGTATGTTATTTGCATTGCAAATGGTTAGCTTGAAATTTTTAGTGTGTTTAAAGCATGAACGAAATCAATTTACAGCCCTTGAATGGCCCGGATGACAACAAAATTGGCAACAGCAACAACTTTTGGCCAATTTGGTCAGAAAGCAAATGTCAAAATCAGTAACAAACATTGATTAGAATTATGCATAAACGTGAAAGCTATTCTGGCCACAAAACACCTGCCACAACCCCCACACGCCATTTGCCAACACAGACGGCACACACACACACTTCTCACTTATACACACACACACATACAGAGAATAAGTCACGAGCAATTTGAATGCATTTGCCAGATACACAAGCTCGTAATTTCAAACGCTGTCAATTTCAAAGTCAATTTAATGCAAAAACGATATTTTTGCCTTCTTTTTTGATTAACAATAAACTAATCTCTCAAAACGTTGTTCTGGCTACGTCCACATCGCATGTCTGGCTCCGCACAATGGCCAGCAAGGTGGTGAGGGGCGGGGCAATGAGGAGCATAGCAGGCGGAGGAGCGTGCAACGAGGAGCTTCCTGAGCCAGATACCAAGTACGAGCATTTGTTGCCGTCACGAATTTATACATTTTTCAGCTGCAAATCTCAACCTCAGCAGCAGATACGAGTTGCCCAACAACAGCTCATCAACGAGCTACACAACCGCAACAACAGCAACAACAGCAACAACAACAACAACAACAACGACAACAACAATAGTTGTACAACAAAAATGACCATCAAACGGTGGGTGGTCCGCCCGTAGTTCTGGCCCGGCTGGCTTGTAAAAATATGTTTATTTAGAATATCAAAACCGAAAGTAATCGATTTAATAAACTGTCACCGACATGTGGCCAGCTGTCCCTGGTCTGGGGCCCGGCAGCTACTGCAAGCTCAAGTCACGATAATTGCAAATGTATCTCAAAGATACACACGCACACACACATACAGCTGACTGCATTGATGTCCTGCTTGCAGCATTTCATAAAGGGTTCGGTTTTTTCTTCTTTCATTTCTATCTGCCTCTGCTGCATATTACAGAGTGGAAGCGAGTGTATCTCAGTGGGTGGCTGTAGGTGGGTATATCGTCAATGATATCTACGTGTATCTCGTAGCTACGTATCTCGTTAAGCGTTCCAATGCGCACACAGAGATCATTTCACATTTCACATATACTCTATATATATATACATATATTGTATATGGTACGCTTGTGTGAAATCCTTTATGTTGATTACATTTCTGGGTTTATTTTATTAAAAATACTCGCATCGCATTGCAAGGATACATAAAAAAGAAAGAAGCAGCAGCAGAGCAGCAGCGGCAGCGGCAGCTCGTTGGCTCAGTCACAGTCAATATTGGCAGCGTCTGTGGCTTTTACACCCTCACATACCCCACCCGAAAGAATCCCTACCCATTGCCTGCATCTGGTTATTGTGCTGACTGCCAAATGCACGTTGCATGTTCGGCTGCAAATTTGCAATGCAACCTGACAGGCAGCTCAGCTGCTGCTCTGCTTTTGCTGCAAACAATAAAAAGGTAGCCATGTCCGCACTTATACATATCCTCAATGCTCCCACTCGCATTCCTCCTCCTACGCCCGTTCCAAAGTATGATGAGTGCACTCACGAAATGTAACCTTTTACCGGGCGGCGGTTAGCTGTGGGCTTGCCAATTGAAAGCCCACTTGATAAGTTCAAAAATTAATTCTCTTACCACACACATACACGCACACACACACACACAGACACGCACTCACACAACATGTGAAACATTTCAATTTTATCAGACATTTGACCTAATGCAGCACACTCGTATTTTATAGCTACCCTGGCCAAATGCTTTCCACCCCTCACCCACTTGGAATATCTTTTGTACACTCGCATATTGCAGTCGACTGTGCATTAGGCTCGACCCGAACTCAACTGAATTGGTTACATATGCATATTTATTATTAAAGTCAGTGAATAAGAAAATTTGTAAGGGATTCGGTTGAAGGTAAATTTACTCTCAGCTCGCTTAAGGAGTTATTCAAATTTGGCAAATATATCTTCAAAATTGTGTGCTAGAGTTTAAAAATACAAACTTTGAGTCGGGCATATGAGTTTTATGTGCACGATAGATACTCTACAAAACTGATGGCGCACATCTTGAAATTGTTGGTGAAAAGCCAACTAGATTTCCTTTTGCTAAGCTTCTAGCACTTTTAGTCTTTCAGACGGACACTAAGTACTAATTTAAGTAACGCCCACAATTTTCTTGACTTGATCTGACTTATCATCTGGTTTCTTGTATTTTATATTTATGTTGGCTTTGGACAGACAGACATACATGACTAACACACGCCTTCAGCTTCTATTTTTTCTCTTAAATTTACACCATGATAAATGAACTCAAACTAACTAACTAACTTAAACATAGTTTCTTTGTTTATGGTTCGATCCTTAACGCAACACGTTGTTATTCTAATACAAAAATACAGGCTATAATTCGTATTTTGTTAACTCAAATTGTTCTTGATTAAGTTCTGCATAAAATACCAAAAAAACATGTTCTTGATCTTTAATAGAGGCAAAAGTTTATATTTGCTTGGCTTGTCAACCTGTTTTATACACTTTCATAGTTTTATTGTATCCCTTTTATGTTTTTTAATGGAGGTAATTGGGATAATTCATAAATAATAAAGTGTTATTATTATTATTATTTAACTTATTTAAATAATTTTTGTGAGCTTCAATCGGATATTAATCTATAAATTATCTATATACTAAACATTAAATATCATGCAAAGTTTCAGTCACCAAAATCAATTGCGATAAAAGTCTTTTTTTTTGCCCCACGCCCCAAGCAGTCGACTGCGTGTGCGGAACTGCAGCAGCAGATGAGGCAAAGGGAGCATAAATGGACAGTGGGGGGGAGCTGTGGCAGCTGCCACACTCAACACTTTCCGCATCAATTACGTCATGTTAATCCAAGTGTCCACTGCATGTCCGCAAACTGACCGACCATACATCACACACTGACACGATGGGTGAGACGGGGGGCGGAAGGGGCTGCTGGGGCGCAATCTGAACTGGCTGCGAGTTGGGTCTAAAGGGGGTTGCAGCATTGTTGCAATTGTGCAGTCGCAGCCGTAAAAACAAAATGCCAACCGGCCAACAATTCAAATGCTTTGATGTGGCACACAACTGGCATGCCACATGCTCCCATTCCCCCCCATTCTGCTGGGCAGTTGCAGCGCCAGCAAACATTTCAATCAAACGGGCCAACCAAAGGGCGTCCAGGACGATGCCGACCGGCAACCAGCGACCAGGACGTGGACGTGGACGAGAACGTGGCCTGGAGCGGTGGCAGCTCAATGACGCACATAAACTCCCAGCGTCAGCGTTAAATGCGTTCGTGTCCATGTCCATGGCACGCCATGAGTTGCGATTCACTCACTCATTCACTCCACCAACCTCCAACCAACACCCACATTCACTTGGCCACGACGTGCAAAAAATGAAACAGAAGCCGGGGCTGCACTGATGGAAAAGTAGAAAAACGAGAGAGACGTAAGCTGCCCGGCGGAAGAAAAAAACTCAATTCGATTTAATTAAAACCAATTTTCGACTTTGAGCTGTGCATTTGCGTTTTATGTGCACGACAGATACCCTAACCAAATGATTGCGGGCAATTCTATTCCCTTTTATCAACTCACCCATATTTCACTTTGATTTCTTACATTCGTATTCATTCACTCGGAACTTGAATATATATAAGATATATGTCTTATCTTTGATTATACTATCAAGAAGCATTCTTAGATTTCGAACTCTCATCTCTTTTGTTAATGCAGTTCATTTCCACTTCGGTCGATTTTCTTTGGCAAAAACAATAGCATAGTTATGGGATGAATTTGGGGATGGATACAGGAATGGCAAGTTCTGCAGTGGATGCGTCCGTTGCAAGTTTGCCACGTTTACATTTTTATGCAAATACAAACTCAAGGTGCAGTTGATTTTTCGCAGTTTTTTTGCATTAGCCGAAAAACGAACAATTTTATTTTTGTTAACCAAGCTGATTAAGTCGATGAAACGTGTTTGGAAGTTTAATAAATAGAAGCATTTACATTGAAATGCTTATAACGTGCTCTTTGCATTTCGAACTGAAGTTCGACGTGTCATTTAATCAGATGTTTTAAACTATTCTATTAAACATTTAACTTTTTTTGGTTTAAGCTTTATTTTTTTCCAAATGAAACTGAATAACGTTAAGAGCACTTTCTTCTAAGACAAAACAGAAGATCAGAAGAAGGATCCATGTGTTCAGCTGGCGTAAGGACTTCCTCAAGATTTGCCCATACTTGAATAAAAACTTTCTTTTAATAAAGTTTTTGAAACTTAGGTTGCTTGAAGCTTAACCAAATATTTGTACAATCAAAATGAGTTTAAAGCTTGTGACTTAAACAAAAATAAATGAACCAAATAGTTCAATAGTTTTGTCTATTGAATTATTTTAAAATTTGTAACGTAATATTTATAAGAGCTTGAGATTAATATTACATGTACATGTTTACACTGGTGGTACTCTGATAATAAGTAAAATATGTATATGAAACGTATCATGGCTAAGCAAACCATATTTAAGTTAAATTAATAACATTTGCAATAAAGAAACGGTAAAAATGCATTGCAGAAGAACCACTTCTTAATCAATTCTTTACTTATTTTACTTGTGTGTCAGATATATATTTATGTGTACTCAATGGGTTAATCATGCCCGAGAACGAATGCATTATGAGTGAATGTTTGAGTGCGTTATCGAATATTTTCGCACAATTCGCATATTATTTTCGCCAGTTGCCAGCCAGTTGCTATCTCATTCAGTTCGATTCGCTCGCTGACGTGGCTGGGTTGTTGCTGTGGGGAGTGCATTGAAATCCACTTCATATTCCGATTGCGATGGCGATGGCGATGACGATGAGCAAAAGGCCGTTGTGCGATGTGGCGAGTGCGCACATTGAAGGGTATTAACAGTCATTATTCAATGATATCTGGCTGCGGACATTGCAGGACAGGGACATCATCATTCGTGCGGAATATTTGGCTGTGTAAATGGATCGATTTCGTTTTGCCAACCCCAGCTCCACCTCCTCCTCCTCCTCCTCCTCCTTCTGCCACGCCCTGCACAGAGGATCAAGCGCTGTTTGGCCATTGTGGGCGCTTGTGGGTGTGACAGCAGCCATTTTGCTGGGCGCACAGACACCCGAATGCATATGCATATCCTTAATTATGATTATTGTTATTTTCGTCTCTGAATGGCGCATTTAATGCGCTCCCTCCTGCTCCCGACACTGTCCCCCTTCCCTCCCTAACCCCGTCGACTGCCGTCCATCTGGCTCGTTATGTTGTCATAAATTTTGCGCTTTGGTGGCGTCGGCGGCGGCTCCGATGGCGGCACAAAATGACGTCTGCCCCATTAAAATATCGAGCAGAGTCCGTTGTAGTCGTCAGTGGACTGTCGAGTTGTCGCCTATCGCTTGCCCCCCGCACCCGTACCCTTCCCCTTCCCCACCAGTCCACCCGCGCCGTAATCATACTGCATTATGACGCCATTCCAAAATGCTTTTATATACATTTCTTTTTTTTTTTTTGCAAATCGAACCTCTATATCCCGTTAGCCACCATTCGCGTGCTTTACTGTTATTGATGTGCGCCATTTTGTTGGAATTTTTGTATCTGTAATCCTGTGGATTCTTGCTTTATTTACTTGATATCCGAATACCGCGCATATGAGCTTGAATGATATGTTATGTGTATTTTCTTTACTTCTTTATGGAATATTATTTTTTACATATTGGCGAAGAAAGTTTTGCTCCCGCCAGGTAGAGATAAGGGCGATATTATATGCAATAATATAAATTTATTTTAATACATTAAATTTGTATACCCTGAACCCATTCAAGTTAAGTAAGAATGGATTAATGTATTTGTGCAAATGTATGTAACAGGCAGAAGAAAGCATCTCCGACCCCACAAAGTACGAGTTTGTTCTGAAATCGATATTCCATTTTTTGAGTAAATCTCGTAAGTTATAATAACTCTAGCCTAGAGTTGACAAATTAAATGTGAAGCTTCTTTAAATTGTAATTAAATGAATAAAAAATTCATGCTGAAATCCCAAAAAATATAAAAATATAATATAAAAATATATATTTTTTGCAGGCAGCACTCTTGACAGAATCGAGTCTCTTTCTATAGCTCCTATATATGAAAATATATGAAAATATTTTTGTTTTAGCACATCGAAATCGTACTGTTACACTTTAAAGCTGTCCCAAAAACAAACCTGATGCTAATTAACCAAATCTTGATTAACATCAGGTCAAACATCTGCTGGGACATTTAATACTTGGCCCAGCCAAAATAACTATTATTTTTCTCAATTTATTTTTGTACTTTTCGCTCGTTTTGGATGGTTGGGGGCTTTCGGTACGATCCATTGAACAAACATATGAAAAATCATTAGTTTTTAGTGCGGCTGGCAAACAATCAGAAAATTGGCACTTGAAACCCTTGCAAACAATTGATGTCGATGTGAATCTGAATGTTTATTGTGGGCTGTTGCTTGGTTCGCTGTATGTTGTTTTTTTTTTCTGTTTTTTTTTTTTACGGCTTTCCGGATTTTTTCACACTCTCTTTTTGCGCCTCATAACGTATTCAAAATCAAATTGGTTTGCCATTCGGTCGGCTGTGAAAACTTTTACTTTCATTTCTAACGCGTTCTAACGGCCCCCAAAATTCAAGCCCAGAAAATTGAAAATAAAAAATCATTTTTCGCACAATAAAATATTCGCAACGAAACCCGAACCAATTCTCCAATCCCCCAATCTCTCAACCGAACTGAACCAAATCCGGAGACGTTGCACATGGACACCTCCCCCCCAAAAAAAAGCTGAATAGTTTCACAGTTGGCAACGCATCGTTTTGGTGGGTGGTTGGGTGGTTGGTCCTGCGGAATTAGTTGCGCCTGAATTGGCGGGCATTTGCCACGCCTTTTCGACATTCTGGCAGCCTCATCAGCAACCGTTGGGCAGATCCAAAAGCGCTTTTTACCGCTGGTCAATTTGAAACAATGTTTTCTCGCTTGTTTTGCGTTTGATTTTATTTGATGTGTTTCGCTTTATTTTCTCCCTTTTGTTGACCCTTTTTTTTGCACCCACAGTTTCGGCTTTTAGTTTTCCAATTGCATTTGAGCTACAATTGTTTCCCTCCATTTTAAGCATCGTTTCCAAATGGACGCTTAACGCATTCAAACGCAAATGATTTGAAGATAAAAAAAGCTCTATCGGGAATATCTGCAGATATTGTAAGGTTGTAATATATTTGTGTAAGCCACATTGTTATATATTAACATAAAAACCTTTTACTTTATAAAGCTAATATGGAATTTTTAGATCTTTGTTCAATTTTATTTCATTACAAAATGGGTTATAGTATTAAATTCGCTTTTTGCATACTCCAAGCAAATATTTTCAATAGCAATTAAATCCAGAAGCACGCGTTTATCCAACCCCACGCTCCACGATTATCAATATGCTAACGTTTCACTATATGATGCCAGCATTATTTACTTCAAATCTGTCATAAGGCAATTTTGGTCTTATTTTTTAATACCTAAATTATTATACTTTTCTTTAGCGTCTTACTAATAATAAACAGTCTAAAGTTTAGTGCCCAATAATTATGCCTAGGAAATATATATGTGTGTCATATATATATCTCATGACTGACTGACTTATTAACTGACTAATTGGTGATCGACGCACAGTCCATACCTTAAGAGCTAGAAATATAAATGAAATTTTCACAGCAATTACCTTATGAAGGTGCACGTTAAGAACGTTAAGTCAAAATTTTCCACTCCCATAACTCGGTCAAAACTCATCGGATTTGCACGAGGTTTGGCGCGTTGTTCATATTTTGGCCTCTAGATCAATTTGACAACACTATTCTTCTTTTTAGGTTTTGTCTGATTTGCTTCAATTACTTTAATTACTTAGGAACTCAATAATACGTGTTTCAGGATTTGGGAAATTTGGCAGAAACTCATTTTCAAAGATCTTTGAGAGAATTTATTTTGTGCGTACCATGGGCAAGGCCTTGGTACACCCGCTAGTGTATTTATATATATGTGGCATATATATGTGACTATGTATGTATCGTAATCGTACATATGTCTTTGCCATTTGTAGCTGTGGATCTTCGCATTTTCTCGTTCAGCGTCATCTAAATTTTCATTGGCGCTCTGTGCGCTATATGTGTGTTGTGTGTGTGTGTTGTGTGTTGTGTGTGTGTGTGTGTGTGTGTGTGTGTGTGTGTGTGTGTATGTTTTGTGTGCGAGTTTCTTTCGTTTTGCCCATTTGGGTGTGTTATTTGACTAACTGCCTGACGTGTTTTCCTCACACTGGTGATAACATAAAATTTTACTATTATGCGTTTTAGCTGCTTTCCAGCATTTTAATACAATATTTGTTTTTTTTTTTCGTGCCACACAAGAAGCCAAGGGAAAAAGTGCAAAGAACGCGCCACACACACACACACACACACACACACACACATGCACAACAGCAAAGGGCAAATAACGTGCCCTTCTGCTAACCACCGCACACTCCCCGTACTCCGCCCACTCCACAACAGCCTGCACAGGACGCGGCATTGGCTGAGAATTCATGGACATGCAACGCGTCTGAAATTTACATTCAAATGTGTTTCGCTTAGATGCGAAATGTTACCCCGTCCCCCCAATCCCCCGCCCCACTCTCTACAAGCAACGGTACGTAAAGCAAGCCCCAGTAAAAAAAAGTACCTCAGTGCAGCCAATTCCCTCGAGCAGCATATGTTCCAAGTTGAGTCCGCTTGGGTTGGGGTTTGGGTGTGGGGGGGTTGGCTGCTGTCGGGCCTTGTCGGAGGGTACGCAACGGATTTTTGATGAAATTTCAAAAATTTCCCACTTAGCGGCAAAATGACTGACATTAAATTGATTTGCAAGCGAACGACATGACGAACGGAATCGGGAGAGCGATGCCGGAGCCACATCAGCGGGCACCCGGGCCAGAACCTGGCTGGGTGGGTGGTTGGTAGATTGGCGGCGAAATCAAAATTCCGTGCACACTTGAGCATTTCATTTAGAGAGTCTAAACTGCATGGCTCAGTGCTGAGGTGTGTGTGGGCGTTTTGGTGGCGTGTCTCTGGGAGTTGGCCAAATGGAATTCAGGTTTTCTCTCTTTTTTTCTCATTTCTTTTCTTTCGACCTAACAATGCCTTGGCGATATGTGTGTGTGTGCATGTGTGTGTGTGGCTCATTGGGCTCTGGGTGGCAATACAAATTTAAAGTTATGTTTGCCTCTGCACAAACATTCCCTCATTTATTCATCTCGTCAAGTTTTTTTTTTTGTATGTGCCCCATAGAGTATTTCGTTTTTTTTTTCTTGCCGTTTCTTTTATAAATTGTTGTTTGTATTTTGCATTTCATGAAAATGAGAAATGAATAAAATAAAATTTTATTTCTTACGTGCAACATGTGAAATTTTCTAACGCTTCTGGCCAAGTTTCACGCTTTTCACAGCGTTCTGTGCCATTTCATTGAATGTTTGATATTTAGTCAAAGTTTCATGCGAGACCAACAAATGGATAACTGCGACCTTTTTGGCATGCATTTAATTTTGGCATATGTAGGGTATTCTCAAAACAGAAAACGATGTTTCAATGTGAACGACAGCTCTTGATTTGTAGTTATCGAACTAGATTTCGATTTTTAGTTATCGAGTTAGCTCTGGATTTATAGGGTAAGAATGTTGGAATCGCAGGTGACCCAAAAGGAATTTAATTGTGATGAATTTAAATTACAAGATTTTCAAAATAAAAGCTGAACATAATTGAATTGAATATGTTTATGCTAAAAAGTATGCAAGACACAATTCGCAAACATTCTTATGATTGAAGGGAAATCTTCAAAACTTATAAGAATGTAAGAGTTTGAATGTTTAAATATACATTTATAAATTCACATGTTGTTATTTCATTGTTTTTATATTACCAAATAATTTCTTTTATTTATAGATTCACATGTAAATTCTGTTTATTTTTATAACTCGTTTGGCCTACTCGACATTCACTGTATTTGTCGCTGTGGTTGTCGAGTGTATTCATATGACTTTATTCATTTGCGATTAAACGCGCACTCTTAATCAGTTAGATTAACGGTATCAGTCGCTGAAATAGTGACGTTCGATTTTGGTTTCATAGCCCATTATCAGGGCCAAGTTAAGCGCCATAAAACGAAATCGAAAATAATACGGTTAAGTAAATTTGCGTTAGGCCTTTGGCGTCATCGCCCGCGTTATTGTTCCCTCTTTTACGCTGTACCCCAAAGTCAAAACGAGTTTATTGGCTTCGTCTGTTATCTGCCACGCTTTTAAAGGGAACAACATGTAGATTTGGATATGTAGCTAAAACTCTTCTAAGGGACAGATCTATTTGGTAGGAACTCCTCCATAATAACCCGAAACTCGCCATCCGCCCAAAAGAGTTTTTACTGTATAATCATTTGCATAAGCGTCACAAAAGATGTTAGGGTTTTTAGCGAAACAATAGATTATCGTTTAAAATATTGTATATCTGTAATCTTTATCTATTTAACTATATTGTACAAAAAGTATGATCAGATGATCTTCTTTCCCATAATTTTACAGGTAAAAATAAATATTATTTTAGGGCCACTTACCTAGTCAAGTAGATATTTTGCCACTCTAAACAGAGTATTGCGCAGTTGGGAGAATGCAGTCACAACGTTTTAACTTATTATATAAGATATTGTTTTTTTAGTAGCCTGGCATTCAGCTATCAATCACACAGCTACCAACTCTTCATATCACTGTTGCTGTGCGTGTGTATGTGTTTGTGTGTGTGTGTGGTGTATTCTGATGGATGGATGGCTGGTTAACTGATTGATCGATCGATCGCCAGTTGACGTTGGCCAAATGTCAGAGCTGTGCGTTGTTCATCTACAACTGATTAACCACTAAAGGTTTGGCGTGTATGTGTGTCTATGTGTTTGGTGGGCAGGTGGGCGGCGGGCGGCGAGCGGCAGCAAGTGCTCGCTGCGTCATTCAGCGCGCACGCAACATTCACTCAGCCCAAAAGTCAGTCAGTTGGCCAACCTACCAGCCAAACAGCCAGCCAGCCAGCCAGCCAGCCAGCTAGTCATTTAGTCATTTGGACATCCGCCAGCTTTTGATTGATGGATGACTGAGGCACTGGCGCACAGATTAAGATACGAATGGCACTCGAAGTGGGTCGCTTAACCCGATCGCGGCCTCGAGTCTGCATTTCAGTTTCATTCATTATATTTTATCTAAAGAAAAAGATTAAATTTTGTAATTTAAGTTAACTAGAAGGTAAACAAAGTTAAGTGCAATCTATATAAAGATAGAAGTATGAAGAGAATAAGCAAAAATAAACTTAATAATATAATCAATAGCAGGGTGCCTAAGGCCTAGTTTCTTAGCACACATAGGACAAATTTATGATATAATAGTCCAATAGTATGATATAATAGTACCCAATCTAAGTTTTCTTGACAAATTAATAATGCCCACTACAACTATAGGTTTAATTTTATTATAATATTTTTTTTAATTATATAAAGTGAATACTTTGACAGCAAGTTAATTTTTTACCTAAAAACCTGAATTGTTTTATATCGTTACAGCGTAGCCCAATGAAACGCTTCGGGAAGCCGCATAAAGAAAAATAAAGAATAAAGAAAACTGTAGGGTATTTAAATGATTCGCCTTGTAGGGGTGGCACCTCTCTGTCATGAGGTCAGCCAGAACCTTGGCGACCGTGTTCGGAAGATTTTATATAAACAATTGTTTTCAACGGGAGCTGCTTTTCGTTGTGAAAATTAGTTTTTAAGCATTAATTATAATTTTATTGAACTTTGCTTGAGGCCTTTCCACAAATTGTTTTGGGGGCAGGGCAGGGCCAGGGCCTGGGGCAAAGGCCGTTGCTTTGGGCTGATCGTTGACGCATGTATCGTCTAATACCTGATAAATCTGTCAGTTAAATGTTTAAATTAAAATCTCTCACCACGGTGCACGCCCTCGCTTAAGAGGCGGCGCGGCGGGAGCGGAGCACTCAGCACGGGCCAATCGAGTGGCCGGGTAAAGACGTGAGTGTAGGGGCGTTGCGGGGGCTGCATGACAAGCAGACGAGCACTTGGGAAGGCAACAAAAACCTCAGCAAGGCAAAACAAACAAAACAAACAAACAAATCCACAAGATGCATTTGCGCTGTGCAGATACAATTTAGATAATTTGTATCTCAGCGTTGTTGTCAGGACGCGAGCGCTGACTGACAGATGTTTTGATTTGTGGGCACATCAGGCTGTGGGGTGGGGGGTGGGGGGCAAGGCAATGCAATACAAAAAACACACACATAGTATCTGTTGCTCAGCCGAAGAATCTTTCAGTACATATCTTGTATCTGCAAGATACTCTGCTACTCTCACGCTCTCTCCAACTCGCTCGAGTGTGGCAAGTGCTGTGCACATCTCAAATGAAAACAAATATCGAATGAATAAAACGCTTAAGCATCCAATTCGATTGCCGGCAAGCAAATCGACTGATAGATTTATGAGCAATGCTTCTGGTATTTATGGCCCACTCTTGAATTATTTAGCAGCCGCGCTCGTCGCTATGCTCCCGGCCGCGCCCTCGACCGCGGTTGGTTGGCCATTAAAAGTGCATAAAAACTCAACTCGAGCGATCTCCAACTAACTAACAAATCATTCTCTATGTTTGTTTTTTTTCGCAATGGCTACGAACCTACTGAAAATAAATAAATACACAACAATATCTACACACCAAAATAAAGAAGAAGAAGAAAAAACAATACAATCGGATACACTCACAAACACCTGCTAGTGTGTGCATAGATATATAATTTTTGGACCAATTAACGCCATGGAGAATGGGGAACACCCATCGCGTTGGGAGCTGAGCGTATGCAGGCAGCTCATTGATAGGAATTCAAAATATCCGAAGATATACGCCCCATTAGAGGAATGGACACATCTATATAATTGTGCCTTGTAAATAAAATTCGATATGCACGATCGTAACAAATGGCATATCTTTTAGTTTTAGATGTATTGTAATATTATATTATTTCATTTTAGACTCGGAACCCAATATACCAACGATTTTGTGGTACACCTATGAAAGCAAAAGATGTCGATGGTAGTATTTAAATGAAAAACAAACAAAATCAAATTTAGTCCAAATTTTAGACAATAAATCGAACTTTGAACTTTTTAATACCCTGTACCAAGGAGAACATTAAATAAACGTTTGTTCGATCACAAGATTTTATTTTCTAGCAAACGAAGTTGAAATGTCTTAGCTTTTTCTGTAACTCATCGAGAGCACCCCAAGCTGATAAATATAGAACTCTACATAATTTTTCCTACATCTTTTAACGTCGTTTAGGACATTTTTACAGGATGTCTTGCAGTCCAGCACTCTCAGCGAGCACAGTCTTTCTTGCCATATAAATAAGGGCGTATGATACGATACGATATGATATCAGATGTTATCGAGCTTATTGTCAGCTTATAATAGGATAGATGTATATATAAAATAAAATATTTAATAATAACGCATTCTTGGCTGGCTATTTATGTGGGTCCACAATTTATTTTAGCACGATAACATTTTAATTTATTTAACAATTTGTTTGTTGTTGCTGCACGTACATAGTGCAAATATTTTGCAGCAATAATAACTCAGATTTTGTGGTTGTTAATTTTTGACAGCGACGTGAGTCGCCAACAGCCGCAGTCAACAACAGCAACAACAACAGCGAGAACAACTGCCAGTTGCAAATGAGGGGCAAAGAGGCGAGGCGGGGCGAGGGGTGGGTGGCTGGGTTTCAGTTTCGGGTTGTGGGTCATTGTTTATTTTGAATCAACGCGTAGCGCCGCCAATTATCGGCAGGCGATAAAAAATATGAAGTAGTGCGCGACGCGCAACAACAACACCAACAACAACAACAAGAAAAACAACATAATTATGACGTCAACAGTTGCCGTAGTTGTTGCTGCGGTTTTTCGCTGCAAATTGGTTTGGCGTGAAAAAGGCCAGATGCATTGGCATTGCCATAGCCCGAGAAATGTGTGAATCGTGTTGCGCAAAACTCGCCCGGATTATGCGGCAAATGTAACGGAACTAATGTTAACCAACTGCCGGAATGGTGGGTGGCTCGGGTGGGGGTATTCTTTCTCTTTTTTTAGGGGGCGCCAGCGGCGGCCTGCCTCAAAGCTGGCGGCGAGCTTTGATCATTGCCGCCGTTTTGACTGGCCTGACTAGCTAATTGCACGGTCGCCGACTTTTGTAATTGATAAGCGTTAAAGTACACACACTCCGCACACACACACACACACACACACACACACACACACACACACACACACACACAGGCAGACGCACAACAATTCCGCATTGTCTGACGCGTCCGGCTGGGAAGGCTTCAGCTGGAAGCCCGCGCACATCCATCAAAGGCCCTTACCAGTTAAAGCACTTAATTTGCTTGACCAGCTTGGGGCCCGCTGCCAGAGGAGGAGGAGATTTGAGTGGCAAAGCTGCAGCAAAGCTTCTGGGCTGACCAACATTTGAATGGGCGGGCGAGAGAGCTGCACAGTTGATCGATTGTGAATTTGGCAATCGCAGGCAGCGGCTCGTCGGGCAACTGTTTTGACGGATTAATTCTCGATTCGGGCCTAAAACTGCATTATGATAGATGATAAATGATAGATGGATCGCCGGCGATCGCTCTTGTATCATGCAAGGCTTTCATTTTCGTTTGGGCTCGGCGGCTGGGCTTAAGTTTTCGCCTGTAAAATTGATTGAGCAACTCGTGTCGTTGCCAGCAACAGGTGATATTTCTTGGCCTGGGCATTGCGTTTTGATTTATATGCGGCCCACCGAAAAGCGCCAATAATTCATTTTACCCAATTCTTTAATTTTCTACGTATTATTGCCGGCATGACAAATGAATGCCAAACAATTTGTGGCACTGCGCTCGCCCCCAAATCGCCAGCCTTTCAATAATTTTCCACAGTTGATTGATGCCAAACAGTAGCACAAACGGAACCCACAAGTGCCAACTGCGAATGATATTCCATTAAAAGCAACAAATTCCCATTTTAAATTAAACAAATAAACTGTCTCAATGTGACGCTGATGAATGAATAGCTGAATGCCCGAATGCCCAAATGGATGAATGCCTGGCGCAGACTGTCTATTGTTTTAGTGTCGGGCGATATTTGCTGGCTGACTTAGTGGGTGGGCACAAGTTGCTCAGTTAAACAATCCAGTTATGGGTAGGCCACCATAAACGATCAGTCTTAAAATAAGCCAAAGCACTTTACAAATAAGCGAATCTAAGAAAGACATTTACATAAACTTATTCTTTGCTGATTGACATTTGAAATTTTATTGTTTTTTATTAATATTGCATTATGCTTATTATGAAATATACTTCAGAAGAGACTGTTGAAAATTTCTGTTCCGAGAAGATGCTATCAAATAACAGACTCCTGTTCTTATATTCAATAAATTTATAAATTTCAATAAATTCTTTACCAATCAACAATTTTTTATAGGCTTTACTAATCTTGCAGGTATATCTAGAAGAATAACTAACTTTATTCTCAAAATTTGTAAAGCATAAACATTTTTTATTCAATTTGATGAGTTTTATGTTAAATGTCAAGTGGAGCAGAACATAAAAAGCAGAACAAACAAATAAACTTTAGATGATAATGGCACATAAAATCCTAACACGCTCTATTATATGTTAGTTAATAAAATCATTAAGAACTTCAACTTTGATCCAAATAAACAAGATCGTAAAGATGAAAATCAGCGAATTGACTGGGGCGTACGAGTACTAATATCCATGGCAAATGGCTTTGGCTAACAAGTCGAACAGATTGAAAACATTTCAAGATTTTACGACTGCCTTAAACACGGCTTTGTACAGCACACAACGTTATAAAGGGAAATACTTTCTCAAGACTTTCACATAAATAACTCGGAACCAGAGCTGAGATCTGTCTGATTCTGAGCTGATCAGCCCGTCCAGACTCACAGCATTGTTCCAGAGCGGGTGAAGGGACAGATCGACCGAAAGTGACGAGCGATTGCCGCCTGCAAGTGTCAATATAAAGTAACAACTTTATTGATCCTTATTTATTCGAGGGCGAACCAATAAAATGGGCAACTTTATAATGATGCACATAAATAACGCGCCCCGCAAGAAGCAAACAAAGCCGAGCAAGACCAAGACGAGGGCGCAGGCGCAACGATAACAAAGACAAGAAATATAAAAAAATTCAAAAAAAAAAAAAAAAAACACAAGATGAAGGCGACAACATGTCAGCGACGAATGGCATTGAGGATGTGAATCTCAAGTTGAGACCTGCCCGGCAACCTGAGTGCAGCGGGACGAGACTTTGATTTGTTGGCAGCCAAATCAAGAAGCAGAGAGAGTTGAGTAACATCTGAAAGGCGGATGTGCTACAAGCGTCAAGAAAGCGATACCCAAACACAATAAGAGAGTATTTTCTTGAGGCTTAGATGTGATCGGGCTTAACATTATTTAAGCAATATGGGCTTATACTTTTAGCCATATGCATCGAAGATTCTCAAAACGTATCTAAGATCAAAGCTATATCTTAAAAATAAAATGTGCTTATCCTATATTTTATAGGTTTGAAAACCTCGTATAAATATTTATTAAAGGTAACCATGAAACAAATAAACATTTAAGTTTCAAATTCTTAACACAATTATTTTCAGAATTCGATGTTTGTTTTATGAACATAGTAAATAGACTTTGACAGACTTATATATTTAAACATTGAAATCAGAGCTACGAACAGGTTCTAAACGGAACGGGCTTTAAGCCAGAGTTCGAGTTGAAGCTTAACCCCAACCAGATTCCAAAAAAACTAAGCATAGGCCAAATTACAAATATTTAAAAAACAAAATTATCTTCAAATAAAAAATTAGCTTTACGAACCGAGCCGAAAGGCACAATGTTTGCTCCGAACCGAACCAAAAATATGTGAACATATTTTTTGGGTTAATCATATTAATTGAAATAAATGCATATAATCTAGATTGAACTCCATTTAACTAATTGCTGCAGTTAATTGTTATTTTTAGCTTAACTCTAAAAATCGCTTAACAATTGACATTTCCTGTCCTTTCAACTGAAATCTTTCATTTTGCCTTGTATACAGCTGTGTGCATTTGCCATATGGAACCGGCTTTAGGTGCCGCAGAGAAATCGTTTGCATTAAATTAAAATTGTTTATTGCATTGTTGGATTGTTTCGCATGGCTTCATAATCAAGACCGTGGCTCGTAAAATTCGGCGACGGTGTTTTAAGCCAAACTATAAAAATCGAAATATCCTAAATCCCTTTGCGGCTCTGACGCCTGACTCTGACTTCGATTCGGCCCAGGCTCAGCCATTGGCTGATGGCCTGTGCGTTATTTACCGTTTGGTGCTCAATTGATCCCGCAGAGCTTAACAGTGCCTCTCATAATTTACCGACTCGGCTCGCGGTCAAAATGATTTTTGCTATTTGAATGAATCCTTGGCCCATCGATGCGTCCATTTACAAGCTGTAACACGATTAAAGCCCAGCCCCAAGTTATAAACTACCCGACCATTAATTTGTTGTTATTGGCATGGCTGCAATACCCTGGACCCGAAGAGAGTTTTCTAGTTTTGCGTTAAGGTATGTCACAGGCAGAAGAAGGCAAGGAATATATTTTCTTGATTACGAGGCTGAGCTGAGATGATCTTGAAGCAAGATAATTTTTTGGATATAATTTCTTATTTCCAAAACATCCATGAATGAGAGAGAGAGTTTTTTTTAAACATTGTTTGAACGTTTTATTAGCTAGATTCGTACTATTATTATTACAGAGATTAAGAACGTTTCGCTTTTGGATACCCCTCAAGGGTACCTCATTCCCTGCAAAATTGGGACCATAGAATCGGACTATAAGCACCGAGTTATTCGGGGAGACAAAGAAAAGAGGAACTGTAGATGCATTGAAGAAAACTTGAAGGTTTATCGAGTACTGAGGGTATCTGCTAGTCGTGCACTTCCAACCGCTATTGTTGTTGCTGCTCTCGTTGTTTGCCTGAAAAACTTCATCGAGAGTGTCATTCATAATTTTTGTTTTTGTTTTTGCATATTCATAAATTGTGCGCTGTTTGCGAATATTTTAAACGCTTTCTGCCCTGTTTTGTGGCTGTTTTAATCCCACAGCCCCAACTCAACCACATGGCTTAATATCGTAATTAGTGTTTGTTATATTGAGAGCAATCTTTTTTCACTCCTCATTTAGCTATAAGCTCACTTTTAGCAAACACTGTGCGTATATTTTGTGAAACAACATCTGTACCTTAAATGGGTAGTGCTATCAAATCTGCCAAATCATTGTAGTGCAAATTGACAGAATAACTATTGAATGGAATAAGGAAAAGTTCTAGAATAACCTATGCAATATTGGACCTTTTTCGACCAATTCTTCTTATAGAGACGGACAGACAGGCATCGCTATGTCAGCTCGGCTGATCTGGAACACATATACCTTACGGGATCAAGGATTTCTTCTTCCATACTCTCTACAAGGGTATGAAAGGAACTTTCCTTGCCTAAATCAAAAGTTTATTATAAAGTTTATCGATTTTCAAAGATTTTCAAACTCAAAAGATGTGTTCGTTGATAAAACTTGGTTTAGATGACAAATACAAATACAATACAAATAATGGTATATCGAATCAAACTAATGCAATAGATTAAACAAATAAACAAATCGATATCGATTTTTTATCGATTTCTAGGAAACGGAGTAAGTTATCGATTATCGGAAACAAACTCGATCTGCACGGAAACTAGGAGCATCTACATCTAAAATTTTTCTAGCTCTAGCTCTTATAGGTTCTGGGATCCTTGCGTTCATACATATGGAAGGATGGACGGACAGACAGACGGATCGACTCGGCTATTGGTGCTGATCAAGAATATATATACTTTATGGGTTCGGAGATGCTTCCTTCTGCCTGTTACGTACATTTGGATTTTGCACAAATACAATATACCCTTATACCCATTTTTAATGGGTTCAGGGTATAAAAATATAAACTAATCAAAATAAATATTTTTGCTGAGTGTACGAAATAATGTTATTGATTTTTGCATATTTTTGATCATGATCAATTGATAACTTTCGGAATTTCACTCATTCTGATTTGAGATCCGTTATATCGCCGTGGCCCATATTTAAATCGATGCTTAACTAATTACTATTTAATGATGACCATTTGGGAAACTTAAAATTTTTACTGTCAACGCTGAGATGCGAGGCGAGGTGAGATGCGTGACTCTCATGTGGCATCGATTTAAATTAATGTCTTACCATTTAAACCGAAACACATTTGGCCATTCGGGCTTAGTAGCTTTTGTGTTTTTTGGTTGGCGTTAATTAATGCCGACTGCCAACTGCCGACTGCCGAAATTCGAAGCGAATTTTGTGATATCTTTGGGATCGTCTTCGTCATATGATGTTGAATAAATGTTTTACGGCCTGAATTGTTTGGCTGCTGAGTTTTTTGCGGCTGCCATTAAAAATTTGATTAAGATGAACTTGGACAAAAATAAAATGAAACGAAACCAGATTTGCAACTGAGGTAGAACGGCTTGAGAACTCTGCCATATGATCAATTAGTGGAATATTATTTTTTTATTCTAATTTTTTTTTTTTTTTTTGGTTTCTTAGCCAGATCTTTGTCGTCTACTTTTGGTGTGCCAAGTGCCAAGTGGCGCCATAAATTTCTAATTTATAATTATAAGGTTTTTTTTTGATTTGATTTCAATATGTGTTTGGCTGATATTTCTGTTATTTGTATATTTGACTTTTTGTCGTCGCTTTTATTTTATTTTGATTAGGTTTATTTTTTTTCTTGTTGCCATTCAAAATCGAAAAGCGCTTCAAGTTTATTGCTTTTGTTAATTGTAATTTATTTGATTGATTTATCGAACGAATAAATATTTATCAAGCGAGTTTTGCAATCAGCTCGATTTTTAGTTCATAATAATAAATAAAAATATTTTTCGTTCAGAAACTCAACAAGCGGCATTTTTGTACAGCCAAAAAAACACGTGGACTTATTTAGGATTTAATTGCCATATTATATGCTATGGTATATATGCTTCGACAATCTGGCGCGATCTGTGCGCGATCATAGTCATAATTCAGCTTTAGATGACATTTGCGTGTTGAGATTTTCGCTGGGAAGATTTACGTAGCGCTCGTAATTCAAAAATGGATGCGTGGCCGAACGAGTTAATCCCGGGGCCACATGAAATCGCCATTAAAAATAAATCCCAAGGCAATGCGGCCATCAAAATAACACGTACATCTTGCCACATCTCGAGATCGGATCGTTCCTTTTTGACAATTTACGTCGCACCAATAACTCACAGCAAATCCCGTGGGTGGCCCACATAGAACGGCTACACAATTCCCGATATCATACAGATATGTACCCATATATATATATATATATATATATACCATATATACCCACTGAGATTGGTGGCTTTTGTGGCGTCCGGAAGCGTTGACACTCGCCTCAGCTTTGGCCTTTGCAGACAATGACGAATGCCGTTCACAAAATTTAATTTCAACTCGACTTTTGTGTTCTTTTCTTTTCATAATTCAAATTTATGCATTTCGCTTAACCAAATGGGCATTTAATTCCTTTATGGCGTATGCTGATAGCTCCATAAAACTTTCAATGTAAAATCAAATATTTTAAATGAAATTTGCATACGTATCTGCAGGTTCGATCTACTTTATTATTTTATTTGCTTGTTTTGTTTAAGAAACTTTTAAATTGGCAAATAAATGATGGCTTGAAAAAGCTTTTTTTCAGTAACCTTATACAGTTTTTTAGCTAGAAAGTGAGGCTTTCGAAAAGGGAACCCTTAGTAGGAATGGAGCTTCCATTAGGTTAGAAGAACATTTTCTACTATGCCTCAGGACTTTTTTGTATAACTTAAGGACTCTTCCTATTAAAGATATAAAATATACGTATAAGTATTATTAAGGTGTTGCAAGCGTTTGACATTTAACATTTGATATTTAAATTTACTTTAAAATTCAAATTTTTCAAAACTTTAACATTCAACTCTAGACTCTACTCGGTTCAACTCGAGAATAAATAAAGTTCGATGCTCGTAGCATCGATATATCGATCTTCACATCGATAGATATATACATGCCTTGCAGAAATCGAATACCTTAGTATTGATTATGATCTTTACAGTAGGAAACATTCCTCGTTATCACACAACAAAAAATGGTAATAACGTAACGAACTGCAGGAATTATAATATATTTCTTCTTTAGGTTCGATAAACTAATCCTTATTGTCTACTACTATCGAGTCAACAATCGACTTTTATCGATATCTGCAAGTGCAGCTCTGTCTAAATTGGCCACCTCGTAAACATGCTAAACACATTATTAGCTTTCTTCAATTTTTTCTTGGTGGATTATGTGGCATGTTTCACTGTACCAGCTGCTGGCTGTACTGTGCCTGCGGCTGGTTATTGTCCGCTCAGAGTTCAGGAAAGCCATTCCCAATCCCATGCAAATGTCGGTTGCATTAAGTCCACATTATCTGAGTTTTAAGCCGCTAATTGTTGACGAATGCCGCCCATAAAACCTGAGGCCGGCGACGACAGTTGAGTGAAAATGGTGGACGCTTTTATTGATGGCCAATGATGGTTGAGCTCCGCTCCTGCAGCTCCAGCTCCAGCTCCAGCTCCGGTTGTCGCCATCCTGTTGCTGCACTTGTTGCTCCAATCGGGCCCATTTAATGCCCGGCACGGCTGTGGCTCGTAAAAGTTTTTACGAGTCACCAATTAACCGATGATAATCAAATCACTTGGAAGCGCTGGCTTCAACTCCTCCTCCTCCTCCTCCTCCAGCTGCTGCTCCTCCTGCCGGTCCTTGGCTGGAGACAGCCATTGCTCCAGTCGCCGCATAATTCTTGACCGGCTGTCGCCAGGCCGATTGACGACCGTCCCTCTGTCCAGATGCTACTCGGCTCTGGGGTAATAAATACTTTTACGATTCTATAATTTGATTTGGGCCTTTTTTTTTTTAATTTAATATTTTTTCCTCTGCTAAGCTGGCCTCACTTTCCTGCCTCTTGTTGCTGTTTTTTTTTTTTGGTTTTTTACCCTTGCTTAATATATTTTTCGCTTCGCTTTGCCGCACATTAATTTTTTTATGTGTTCGATCGTAAAAATTCGTTTGA
Organism: Drosophila novamexicana; assembly: GCF_003285875.2. Classification (NCBI taxonomy): domain Eukaryota; kingdom Metazoa; phylum Arthropoda; class Insecta; order Diptera; family Drosophilidae; genus Drosophila; species Drosophila novamexicana. Next base: position 6,066,073 of record NW_020824787.1, read on the forward strand.
TAAATTATTATTTGGAATTCGATGCTGGATCCACCTATTCCGAATCGGCTCTCAGTGTGGAATGTGTGCGCCCGCGAGATCAAAACAAAATCTGCATACGAGACAAATCTAGTTTCCATCTAGAATTCTGGTATTACTGAACCTATTGCTGATGTTTGTTTGCCTCGCCGACTCGTCAAATTCTATCTTCTATCTTTTATATTTGGCTACAAAATTCTAATGAAAAGATGCTCCGATAGTGCTCTATTAGGAGATCTAGGGGAAGAAACAACCACTTATCGCACGAAAGACAATCAGACGAAACGGAAAGAACAATTTGAATATAGATATTACTGCATGCAAAATACACGTATATATACGTAATATTTACAATATGCATACATACAAAATATACAAAATATATATACAAAAATTATTTTGAAATTGGCAGTTGTAAAAAATAAAAAATTCTCTAAGTAGAATCCTCTTTATGCAATATCTGATATTTATATTTAATATAGAAAAAGGAATTTTGAAAACTCCAATGAAATTTATCTAATGAATTTCTTAAATTTCAAAAATTAAATATAATAGTCATCAATTTGTCGATATGCCATATGAAAAAATAAAGCTATATAGAAATGAAAAATTTGAATGCTTTTTCAATAGAGAACTGTAAACTTTTTAAATATGAAAGTATTTTTTACAAATTTTGTTATGTTTACATCGTGGCAAACGTAATTGTAAAAGTCGTCCTATTTAACGAAAAGGCGCTGTACATTATTTTTGCATGTAATTATAAATGTTACATATGTTACATACATCGAAGCATTCATGCATGCATATGTACATATGTGTGTACGTATAATTTAACAGTCAAATCAATGAGAATTTGACAAGCAAATGATATGTTTTATTATTATTAACACTTTATTATACGCGAGGATAACATGAAATTCCCTCGTTTTCGCTTAAGTAGCACAAAATGAATTCAAATCGTAAAAGCGGATGTTCTTGAAATCGACATGGAATAAAAATTGAATGACAGATAAACCTCATGTTAAATAATAGAAAATGTTAAAACGGGGTAAAAGTGAACTTGTATACTACAAATTTACAAATAGAGCAAAGTATGTGTTTTTAAACTTATGTATGTATGTATGTACATGCATAACATTGTTACATAAATAGGTATGTATGTACATAAGTACAATGTTTTCAGCACGGGCATCACGTTGAGTGCGGAAAGCAAGAAGAATAGAGTTGCCAGCCTGCTGCTATTTACATATTGTACATATTTAACTGTTTTACAATGTCATTGTGTGTGCACACATGCAAACATACGCATATACATAGATGCGTAGGTACATGTGTACATGTGACAGAGCACCCGCACGTTGCAAAAAATGCCAGACAGAGAGACAAAATGTCGAAAGCGCGACAGCTGCAGCAGCGGCGCAGACGACAGCAGCAGCAGCACCAAAAACAACAACAGCAACAAATTAGAACGAGCCACCTTCAGAGCAACTAACACACACACACACACACACACGCATGCACACACACACAGTTACACTCATAGACAGCAGCGTGAGTGAGTGAGTGAGCCAGCGTATGCGAGTGAGAAAATTTGTTTTGAACTGTCATAAATCTTAATTGTAGCGGAGTGATGGAATTGGAATGTGCTGAAGCCGCCGACCTACCAAAAAGGGTGACGCGCTGACGAAACGCTGCAGCTAATTTGAGAGAGAGCCAACGAGAGAGCAACAGCCAGAGTGAGACAGGGTGTGCGAGCGCAATCATTTCCCCTGCGCTGGCATCAATGTTCCAATCCCATTTCGTATACACGCCGCAAAAACATAAACAAGATTTATTGCAGTTCCAATTGGTGTGCAGGGGAAACGTGCCCAACGGCCATGCGCACTGGCGTCGCCCTCTCTCACGAACGGCGTGCTCTCGTCGCGCCGGCCGCGCGCCACAATTTCAGTCAACAATCGACCGTTACAGCGAACGATCATGTTCGAAAAGCTCTGTGGCGCGCCAAGAACAACACGCACGTAAAACGTAAAAGGGTAAAGCAAAAAGCGCGTGGACAGATTCGCGCTGTCGCCGTCACCGTCGCCGTCGCAGCCGTTGTAATTAATTAGCACAAACGCCAGCGTCGCGGTCAGCGTGCGCGAGCGAGACAGCAGCACATTTAATCACAGCATTTGTGACAGCCAGCTGCTGGTGGGGGTGGAGAAAAACCCAACCAAAAAAAAAAAGCAGAAAAAGCAAAGCAGCAAAGTAATCAACACGCTGCGCTGTCGACGTCGCCTTTTTGGTGGAGGCGCCAAATACTCGCACAACAACAACAATAACGGACTGCGCATTGCGTTGCGCCGTCGCTTAACGCAATCGAATCAGAAATTGCCGTCGCCAAACGCGCGCTTCGTGTTAACGAACGTCGCCGTCGTCAGCGTCGTGTTTCAAGTCCAACTCTCGTCAAAAAGGCAGCAGCAACAACAACAAGAAGCAGAAGAATAACAACAACAACACGAGCGCCGCCAACGCAGCTTCCAGGCGCCCAGCTCCAGAAAAGCAGACAAAACGAAACGAAACGAAACGTGCGCGTCGCTGCCACCGCGCTTTGAACTTCATTTTTTTGGTATCAATCAGCAGCGAACAGGCAGAGCAGCAGAACGCGAACGCATTGTTGTTGTTTGTGTCTGATTCTTGACTGAATCAGTTTGACAGCCGACGTAGCAGCAGCAGCCGCAGCCGCATTAGCAGCAGAGGCAGCGAAGAAGAAGCGACTGAGAAGAGGCAGCAGCAACAGCAGCAGCAGCGCAGCCAGTGACGACACGGCAACGCCGACACATTCATTCGCTGTTCGACTCTCAAACGAGTAACGACGGAATCCGGATGAACCGCACAAAACACGAAAAGCAAAAAGAAACCAAAACACACGCACACATACACAGCACAACGCACACACACATCGAAAACCAAAAGCGAGCGTATTGTGTGCGACTGCGACGCGTGTTTTGAATACAACAAAAAAACAACAACAATAAATTCAATTATTTTAATCTGAACGCCATTTATAAAAGTGTGATAAAAAATTAAACAAATTAAATCAAATGAAATGCATCATTTAAACCAAATTAATTTGATTTCAAATTAGTTGCAACAACAATAACCAAAACAAGAAAAACACATGCATCATATCTAGTCAAAATTCACAACAACAAAAGAATTAACAATGAAATGCGCGTCAAATGTTTAATTAAGACTGATTACAACAACAACAACAACAACAAGTAAAACAAATACTTCAACTACAACAACAAATGGTTCAACAAAAGTATACGTAAAACAACAACAAACAACAAATAAAATATATTTATTAAAATAAACACTACACAAAAAAAAAAAAAAACAAAAAACATAAATACAAATTAATATTTATATTTAACAATATTTTGCTCACCAAAAACTTAAAGAAAATATTTAAATTAAAAAAAAAAAGTTAAAACAAAAAACAAATCAACAAATTCCAAACGAAGTATACGATTCAAATGCAATTATTAAATTAAATAACAAAAACAAAAACACAAAATATTTAACATAGATTTTCTGTCTGCCATATGAAAATACAACAACAAAATAAAAATTAATTAAATATACATATATTTAAAGATATAAATTACACTATTTAACACACAAGTTATACGTAGCTCAACGCTAAAAAGTACCAAGTGCAAAAATACAAACAAATATTAATTAGTTAATTAACTAATATTGCAAATGCATATTGTGTCAAATTAAATTTAAGCTATATTTAAAAAGTGTTGGCTAAAGCAAACGCAATTTGTTTGCGGCTACCGAAGCCCCCCGCAAAACCCGCCCCGCAGTTTATCTATTGAACAAAAAAAAAAAAACCAAATAGAAAAAGAAGAAGAAAAAACAATCCGTCAAAATTCAGCAAAATCTGAAAATGTTGCACGAGGCTCTGATGCTCGAGATCTACAGACAGGCGCTCAATGCCGGGTAAGTTAATATTATTAATAAATAATAAAGTTTCGACATTTTTTTTGTTTTGGTCACACTTAAACTTTGTAAAGGAATTGTTCTGGCCACACTTAAGCATTGTAAAGCAACTAAGCATTAAGATTCTTGAAGAATTCATTTGTTTGGACAAATGTGCTTTTTATTTATTTATAATTCCAATTGACATTTATAATTATTTTTAAGGAAATATTTTGCATAAATAACAAACTTGGACTCTTGATTAGATGAAAGTTGATAGAAATACATAGATAGATGAACATTGAATGAAACATGAACTATATCTTATATCTATATCTAACATTTTCAATGTGGTTTCTATATCATATGATACAGAAGAACTTTATAGTAAATTTTGTTATCTATTGTAGAGTTAAATGTATTTGGCTGCAGTTAAATACGTGAATTAACAAATATGCAAGAGTCTGTTAGTTATCAATTTGTTGTCTTGTCAAACAAGCGAAATGCAAATAAATACTTTGCACATTCAAGTACATTTAAATCATAAATAATTCGGTTTTAAATTCGTACTTCCCATCTATAATCGCAGATACGTGCTCTTTATAAGTATTTTTCCGTGTATTTATTGCTAGTTATCTTGATTTGCGGCAATTGACATTGTTGGTTATGGTTAGTTTATTAGCCATTAGTATTTAATTTGGTAAACATATTAGTTTAAGTTAAGCGTTGAAAACAATAAATTCATATATAAAAGAATAAAGCGATGAAAACAATATATCATTGTAATAAACAATATAGATGAAAAAGACATTTGGAGTAAAGTCTGTGTCATTGTTACTTTGGGTCCTAGAGATAGATTCTTTATTATTTGATTTACAAAAAGAAGTATTAGTTTACTTCAAATAATAAAAGTTACTTTTTAATATAATTTCTATAAAGATGACATATTTTACTTCTAGGGACTTCTATAATATGAAACAAATACAAATTTCTTTAAAATATAATTTCTTTAAAGATTTTCTTTTGTTGAAATTTGTGCTCGATTTAACTGCGTTCAATTGCCAAAAATGTCGTTACTTGTTTTTATCGTTGCATCTATTTAAAAAGCCCAATATTTTTAACATTTAATTATTTTGTTAAAATTCAGAAATTGAAATTTTGTTTTATATGATACAAATGTAAATTGAATTTTTGTTGCATTGCATTTAAATTGTTTGCCTAATTATGATCTTGATCTTGTATTAGATTGAAATGTGAAACTGTTTACTGCCAAAATATATATATTTTGATCGATTTCGAACTGGTTTCGACAGCGATACGCATTCTATATATATATATATGAATCAATATATATATATTTGTGCACTCATTAACTATTACTCAAACTGGTTAATAAGATCGCAATCACATGACAGTCGACAGTCTTATCGCTTGGCTGATCGAATCGCCGCATGATCCATGAAATGATTACTTTAGAATTCGATTTGAAAATAATTCTGACGAATATGCGAATCATTTGATGGTCAACATCGACGTCGCAGTCGGCGTCGTCGCACACCTGTCGTTATAAATTAAAAGCCCGCACCAATATTAAGGCCATTTATCAAGCAACACCCACCCAATCCACACGCTGACTAAAGCGAAGAGTATAATAATAATAATAATAATAATAATAATAAGAATAAGTATAAAGGAGAATTGATTTATAATAAGAAAAGAATAAAGCGCGAATACCAGGCGATAACTAGCGGTAAATACATTTAGTTCAACTAACTAAACACGATTGTTTTAGGCCAATTGCTCATAATTATCGCTGCCTAAATGTTTGCCGTAGGCTTTGTGATTAAACTCGTTTCAGATACATTTGAATAAATCGTAACGCGAAACGAGTTTTCAGCTAGGGGTGGGGCGGGGTGCCTCTCTTTTTCTTTTATTGTTGTTGCTTTTCTTTTTTTGATTTTTGGAAATGGGAAACTGCAGCCCGATTTGTTGGCTCGTTTTCATGAAGGCATTTTCCAAGGCGCTGACGTATGGAAATGAATAAATCATGAATGCTATTCGTTCAGGCAAATAGTCCAAAATCAAAATTTCATATGCTCTACATGTGGGTGTATCTGTATCTGTGTCTGTGCCTGTATCTGTGAGTGTAGCCTTAGCTGCGTGTGTGTGCGCGCCTATTACTGAAAGATTTATGCGCACAATTTGCAGCTAGCTTGGGGTTGCGGGGGTGCGGGGTTGCGGGGAGTGGGGTGTGCGCTATTTAGTAACATTTAGTTTTGATGGCGCGTATTAGTCATGCGTTGCAAAAGTATCTGGCAAGTACAAAAGTATCTACAAGTTAGCTGCTAGTCAGCTATGGCCATATAATTGCCCAGATCAACTCGTCAATCTGTCGACTCGATGTGTATGTGTGTGTGTGTGCGTGTGTGATTATTAATGAGACAATTCCCGCTTGTAATTAACTGCATTTTAGCCGCTGCGTATAAATCATTTTGATTTAAGCTTCATCAAATAACAAGATTGCATATTATGATAGCTGCTGCAACGGGGAAAACTAGTCGCTGCCGCTGCCGCTGTTGTTGTTGTTGTTATTTTAGTTGAGGTATTTCCCCATATCTTTTTTTTCGAGTCTTAATCACAGCCTGCAATCTGTAAATCCAATTAGCAGTTAGCTAAAGCGCAGGTATGTGTATTAGGTATCTGAGAGAAAGGAGTTCAATCTTATGGCACAGCACGTACATTGCACAATTTCACATTATGTGAAAGAATGTCAATGAATCACCATTTCATTAAAAACGCTGCCCATTTAAAAGACAACATAATTATAATGATATATAAATGCGATATATCTGTCGGCCTTTTGGCGTTTGACATTGTCGAAAGCCCATCAATATTGCTGCACTTAGAAGTTGGCACAGCTTTGGGATCTATTGTCTTTTACCACAATAGATAGATTTGATAAAATATTTATTGTCTTGGACAACTTAAGGCTGGCATAACAAATGCTGAGCGATCGGTGTGCTAGGCTAGCTTTAAAACAATAAGAAGCAAAGAAAATATACATATAGAAATTAGGAGTTAAAATTAACTTACTCTAAAAGGTATTAAAATAAATAATATGAATTATTTAAATATTCAAATATATATACAAATTAGGAAGACTTAAAATTAATTTACACTAAAAGAGAATTAAAATAATTAATTTAAATACATTTTTATTATTATTTAATAGTAGTTTAATTAATTTTTTATTATTATTTTTATAAATTTTGTTCATTTTATTAATTAATTTGTATTCTTATATATTATTAGTTTTGTTATTATTTCTTTTCTTTTTATTTAATATTATTTATCATATATATTTTTTTTTATAGATTTTTTACAATATATATTATATTTGTATATACCTTTATTAATGTTAATATTCGTAATGCTTGTTTTTTTTTTGTTTAAAGCAATTTTAACCCTTTCCAATTATTATTAATCTAATTTATCGTGCTTCGGAAATGTCTTCTTATGCTATCTCAGTTAACAGAGCTTCTAATAATATTTGCCAAGCTTTGCCTAAGCAACTATAATTAGTTTAATTTAATGGCTATTTAAATCGTGTTTACTTTAGCTTTCGGTTTGGCGCGTGCTGCCAACTTGTTTAGCTACAGGTTAGCCAAAAAAAAAAAAACGACTCCGTATCGCACAGCCTTAGTTGAGAGAACAATTTGTTAGTTAAACTAAATCGATTTGTAGTCGCTTAACAAAAACTTATGCATTTCAAATGCGAAGCAACAAAAGTAAACAAAGCTGCCAACTTGCAGCAAGAGAGTGTGACCAGCGTGATTTATAAGTGATTGGCGTTGCCAGACTGCTGCAGCAATTAAGGAATGTGACTCACCTATTGTCTTCTTGCATTATTAAAAGCCAATCGATAATTCTAACGAATCCGCTGCGTAACGGGCCATAATTCATTGCCATTTCCGGCAGTTCATCAACTCAGCGACTCATCAACAATGCCCAGCTCTGGGCAGCTGAGCCACGCCCACGCAAGAGAAATGTTAATAAAAACAAGCTAAATATTTTACAACTGTTTTGTTTTTGCAATTTATGTAAATGGGCACAGCGCAAATAAATTGCTTTTGGCTGAAAATGAGTGTAAACTAGCTCAAAATTGAGGAAATCAAAACTACGAAAATTATAAATGAAAAAGCAGAAAAAAAATGTTATAAATGTATATAAAATATTTAAGCATGTGCCTTGCAGATTTATAGATGCAGACTAATAAAAATTTGTTAGTTATTTATGCACACTCAGAAGGGGGCTGGGGAGGGGAAGGGTAGGGAACGGTGTTTAATTTATGCAAAATATGTGGAATGGCTTTTGTGCGTCGCTTTGTCGTCAATTTTATGAGCCGCCTCCTGCGCAGCGTTGCCAGCTATTAAAAAAACAAAAAAATAACAGATCTTCGATGACGAGAGATCTGTTGATAATCACGACGATGATGAGCTTCACTCATAATTCACGCTTTGCTGTCTCGAATTAAATGGCATTGTTCCAAATAAATATAACCGATTTTGACGATTTTTACGACCAAAACTTGTCAGCCAAGCGAACTACTCTGTAGAGAGAGAGAGAGAAATAGGGGGGGGGGGGGGGTAAGGGGGTGCGGCATTTGAAACAGCTGGCCACAGTTTCGTTTTGGTTTATGGGCCGCCGCAGTTGAATTTGAATAACAAATGAAATGTTGACATATGTTTCATATTGTTGCCATTGTTGTGCCACTTGATTTTTATTGTTGCGCCTGCCCCCTGTCCTGATTTGCCAGAAATATATAAAAACATGCAGATATATATATTTATATAATGGGCATATAGATTTGGAGCAATAGAGATCACTCGACTGGCTCGAAAGTCGATGCTCATATTGAAAGCTTTCACTAATGATCTATGTTTCATTTGCTTTGTAGTGAAAGAAAGAGAGGCATCGTTTGTCTGACAACATTACGGCCCATTCAAATTCGAAAGCATATTTCTCGTTGATTACTGTTATCTCTTTCTATTGATATTATGTAACATTTGGGGAGGGAAAGTTCTTTCTATTCTGCGACCAAACATTTAAGTGCTTCCATATTGCGGCAGTCCCCCCATATAAGCGACAAATTTGATTAGTGACTAACATTATGATCACATGATCACTAATCAGTGATCACTGATCGCCGATAACGTTGCCTAATTTTAGTATTTTGTATAATTAGCACAATTTATTGCACAAAATAATTGTGAATGTGATTAATTGTTTGTTTATTACGAGCGATAAAGCAGGCAGGAAGATTGATTTAATCGTAAAGACGAAAAACATTATTACCATCACGATTAAAATTGATCAAAACAGCAACAGGTGCCTGCATAATTATAAATAGGTTAATCATGAAACTAAAATTAGAATTAAATGTACTAAGAAAATATGCCCAACTCGTGTGCCTGTTGCACATATTTTTCACGGGCTTTGGTTAATGCCATTGAGTAATACTTTATTACTCAATGGGTTAATGCTGCAGCAAAGCGAGCTTTTAATGAATTATTATGTTCAAATTTAGCTTTTCTCAGGACCTCAATTAAACTATTTGCAATTCTCTTTATCCCAATTTGAGTACTGCAATTAATTTGATAATAAGAAGTCATAAAATGCTAAAATTGTCTTAATATAAGAATTCGTGTTTTCGCTACTTTAAACTGAATCTAAAACATATTTAACAACATTTTAAAAATCCAAAAAACTGCCCATATAAATATATAAAACAAGCGGGTATTACCCGGCCTTGCTCGTGATACATTGTGTGCTAAACATTTTAGATATTACTTTTCTTTCAATAGTTGAGGCAAACGCTGTCTTGGTATATTCTATTTATCATATTATATATTTTATATACGACACCGAAAAGAGATCTTCTTATGAGTAGAATTCTTTCGGCATTCAGGTATAGGCATCAACTTCGAAGTAACTGATTCATCTACTATAGAGTTTTCGCTTTTAAAACTCGATTATATATACTTAGATCTATTAAATATATATGTAATTATGGGAGTCAAGATTTAATTCGCTGCCTTCACCCTCTTGTCCTTGCAGCGCCCTGCCCACAGCACGTCCACGTTCCACGGAATCGGCGAATTCCAGCGAGCGCTGCCCCTCGCACGATTCCAATTCCTCGGACAATGGTGGCCAGCGGGACGCGGCGCATTTGTCGGGTGGCGTGATGCCCGTTGTGCCCACCACAATGCATTCAACATTCCCAGCGGTGCCGCAAACGCTGCCCGCCCAGCCGTCCTCCATGGAGGCCTACCTGCACATGGTGGCCGCCGCCGCACAGCAGTACGGCTTCCCGCTGGCGGCAGCTGCTGCTGCGGGGCCACGGCTGCCGCTGCCGCTGCCAAGCGAGGCGGCTGCGCCGTTTAAGCTGCCGCCACAGGCCTCGCCCACCGCCTCCAGCAGCAACTCGGAGGCGCTGGACTTTCGCACCAATCTGTATGCGCGTGCCGAGTCTGCGGAGCCGGTGGCCTCCGAGGAGGAGGAGGAGTTCGACGATGGCGGCAACAATCCGCTTGATCTCTCGGTGGGCACACGGAAGCGCACCCACGACAAGGAGAGCCCCATTGGCCAGATTCAGGTGAAGAAAATGTTCAAGTCCGACAGTCCGCCGGCGAATTCCTCACCGGCTGCAGCCACAGCGCCCCTCCTGCCCGGTGTCAATCCCTATTTGGCTGCAGTGGCGGCTGCCAACATATTTCGTGCGGGCCAGTTTCCCGACTGGAATGGCAAGAATGATCTGGTAGTGGATCCGCTCGAGAAGATGTCGGATATTGTCAAGGGTGGCGGCGGCGGCGGCGGCACTTCGTCGCTGCACAAGGAAAAGCCACAGAACAAGGCGACAACACCCAACGCAGCCGCTGCACCACCGCCCAAAAGTCCCGCCAATCAAACGGGCGCGGGCAACTCCAGCGGCAACTCCGCGGCAAATAATGCGTCGGTGGAGGGCGGCGCCGCCGGCGGCGGGGTGACAAAGGCGCGGCACAACATCTGGCAATCGCACTGGCAGAACAAGGGTGTGGCCAGCTCGGTGTTCAGATGCGTGTGGTGCAAGCAGAGCTTCCCCACGCTCGAGGCGCTCACCACGCACATGAAGGACAGCAAGCACTGCGGTGTCAACGTGCCGCCCTTTGGCAATCTGCCCAGCAATCAGCCGCACCACCACTCGCATTCCAATTCGGGTGCATCGCCGGCCGGCGGCGGCAGCCACCACCAGCATCAGCACCACCAACAGCAGCAGCAGCAGCACCAGCACCACCAGCAGCAACAGCGCAAACAGTCTGGCAACGCTGGCAATCAGGCGCCCTCGGCGAACGTGAAGAACGCTTTCCAGTATCGCGGCGATCCGCCCACTCCGCTGCCCCGCAAGCTTGTGCGCGGCCAGAACGTGTGGCTGGGCAAGGGCGTGGAGCAGGCCATGCAGATACTCAAGTGCATGCGCTGCGGCGAGAGCTTCCGGTCGCTGGGCGAGATGACCAAGCACATGCAGGAGACGCAGCACTATACGAACATCCTGTCACAGGAGCAGAGCATCTCCATCAAGTCGGGCAATGCGAACGCGGATCACAGCAAGGATGGTGGCCAGAACAGCCTCAGCTCCGAGGAGTCGCGCACGCTCTCCGCCGTGCTCACGTGCAAGGTGTGCGACAAGGCCTTCAGCTCCTTGGGGGATCTCAGTAATCATATGGCCAAAAACAATCACTACGCGGAGCCGCTGCTGCAGTCCGCCGGCGCACGCAAACGGCCGGCGCCTAAGAAGCGCGAGAAGTCGCTGCCCGTGCGCAAGCTGCTCGAGCTGAAGGCCAATCCCGGCGAGGAGCAGCCGCCGCTAGAGAAGACCGGCGCCAGCAAGCCAGAGAAATCGGAGGCCGCCCTCTTCGCCGAACGCATGCGCCAGTATATAACAGGCGTCAAGTCGCCGGAGGAAATAGCCAAAGCGGCCCAGCTGCTGGCCAAGAACAAGTCGCCCGAGCTGGAGCAGAAGAACGGCGCCAGCGGCACGGGCAAAGCAGCCGCGGCCGGCTCCTCCTCGGTGCTGAGCGCCATCGAGCAGATGTTTACCACCAGCTTCGACACGCCGCCGCGACACGCCAGCCTGCCGGCTAGCAGCCCCTCGAACTCGTCCACAAAGAACACCTCGCCGGTGGCCAGCAGCATACTAAAGCGTCTGGGCATCGATGAGACCGTCGACTACAACAAGCCGTTGATCGACACCAGCGATCCCTACTATCAGCATTATCGCTACACGAGCAGCGAGCGCAGCGGCAGCGAGTGCAGCGCCGAGGCGAGGCCACGCCTCGAGGCGCCCACGCCTGAGAAGCAGCTGCAGCAGCAGCAGCCGCCGGCGGCGGCGTCTGTGCAGGAGTTGCCCATTAAACAGGAGCCGGAGTCTAGCCTCAAAATGGAGATCAAGTCTGAGCTGGGCGAGGAGCCGCAGGATTTGGCTGCTGCTTCGCCCAAAACGGAGGTGGAGACGCCGCTGCTAAATGGCAGCTACAACAACAACAACAGCAGCAGCAACAACAACAATAACACAAATAACAATGGCAGCTCACCTAAATCTTCATCAGCCGCTGCCAGTCCGCAGGCGTCGCGCCTGCCGCTGCCGCCGCGCAGCCCAGCGGACAGCCAGCGCTCGGCCACGCCCAAATCGCCAGCATCCAGCCACAAATCGTACGACGGTAGCGATGGCAACAACAAGAAATATCCAAGTGATTCCCTCAACGCGCTCAGCTCCATGTTCGACTCTCTGGGCAGCAGCGGCGCCGGCAGCAGCAGCGGAGCTGCAAATACGCGCGCCAAACTGGCAGCCGCTGCTTCGGCGGCGGCAGCGGCAGCGGGAGCTGGCGAGTCCGCGGCGCCGGAGAATCTGAGCGCCAGCAATTCGCTGGCTGCACTGCGTCAGTTCTGCGTGAAGAAAGAGAAGACCGCCTAAAAAGTGGGCACGCCAAGAATTGCCACCGAATATTTTTCGTTGTTTCGAACAAAAGATTTTTATCAACCTTTTTGTTTGCCACGCTTGGCGCGCGCACGCGCTACTCCCCGCTCGCCGTGGGGCGTGGCGTGGCGGGGGGCAAAGTCAAGCGACTCTTCATTCAGTACGAACCAGACCATATATAATATATATTCTTATATATGATGTCAGATCGATCGAAAGGATATTTCGACAAAACGCAGCGCGTCGCGGCAGTTGGGCAGCCGTTTCTGTCTGCCGGGAAACACAAATTTCGCCGCCCACTGGCACGCGCCACGCCCACAGGACAGCCATGCAACTGGGCCGACTTTTTCAAGGTAATTATTCAGATCGTAAATGCCAAAAGCTCCTTATAACACCAACTGTTGCCGCCTTTTCTTAAATTCTAACAATTCCTATTTATTTTCTACATTTTCAGGATCGTTTCCTCTGCGCCTCGTGACATCCTTGAAAGACTTTGGCATCTGTCAGCTGAACCGGGCGTTGTTTCTCTTTAACCTTGGGCTCATTGCCCAGAAATCAATTGAAATTTAGAAAAGAAAAAAAAAAATACCAAAAAAAAAAAAAGAAAAAGAAAACAATAAGAAAAAGGCCCTTCTCAGGGCTGCCAAACGCCTGGGCAAAGAGAATGAAATTGGAAAAATGAATCATTGTGATCAAAATAAACCGACTTTTATTGAATTTATAAATCAGATATTGGTCTTTTAACTTTGGGAGTGGCAATTACTGACTCATCAAATACGAAACTTACTGAAAAGCTCAATAAGAAATTCCTCAGTGAGTCTCTTTGACTGACAAAAATTTCTATACAGCAATGAATTCAACCCCTAACATCAGACTGCAACGGGGGTTGCAATTGGTACATGAAAAAAATTGTAAATAGACAAGAAAATACGATGGTAGCACTCAGGATCTATCGCAACTGAAGCACGTAGATCTTAAACTCTACTTAGGAAAATACAAAAATAAAAGCTGGGACGTTACATTACAGGCTCGCTTAGACAAAGCTTCTTATCGAGGAATGCACTGTGTAAAGTGTCAAAAAACTGGTCGTTTCTTTCAAGACCTTACCCAGCTGCTAATATAAAATTAAAAGGAAAAATTATCAGTTGAAGGCACCCCTTTCACAGAATTTCAGCGTAGTATAAAACCTGAAATAACATTAACAGAAAATAAAACCTGATGAGAAGGTAACCATAATAACTATAGATATAGATATATATGACAGAAGCATCAGTTCGCTTCTCGCCAGCTAATAAGAAGGAAAGAAGAAGCTTCATACTGATTCATCTCGGATATTATTCACAGATTCATAATAATGCATGAAACTTCAGAAGTGAATCGCATAAAAACAAGGAGCTAGCTAGTTGCGCCTTTTATTTGCGGTGCCTCCAATGGCCTTCTTCTCCTTTTCGGGTGGTCGCTTTCCGGTTAGCAGCGAGGTGAGCACATCGCTGAGATCCGGCATGCCGTTGGGTATCTTGGGGAATTGTATACTCTCGATTTCGCGCTTGGTTTCCGGATCGTTGATGAGTCGCGGCAGCAGCAGCATCAGCATGAGCGGCACCACCATGAGCAGCACCATGGGATTCAGCACGTAGTCCATGATGTTCCACTGCTCGCGGGTGCGGAAGTAACGGCGACGCATGACGGGCTTCAGGACCAGCGGATAGGGCAACCTCACCACCTGCGATGGCTTGATGTGGCTCACCTTGCGCGCCCGGAACTTGCCATTGTGGGCAATGTCCACGCGCACAGGCTGAAAGAAAATATCCGCATGATGCGCGTACACTATGTAACTGCCGGACGGGACACCGCTTATGGTAAAGCTGCCATCCAGCCGCACGAATCCCTGGTACTCGCCTCCATTGATCGACAGCGTTATGTCCGCCGGCCACTGGGCACTGATGCGGATCAGCGGATCGGGCGGCAGAATGAGGCCCTCAATCGTGTAGAGCGTGGTGCTGGCGGCATTCTTTTTGGCGCCCAGCCCCTTGGAAAGCTCCACAGACTGCGAATAAGTTTGGAGCGCACAGAGCATTAAAATAATTAAGAAATTTTTAAACATTTTCGACTCGATTTCTAAAACGTGATGTGTGTGTCAGGAAAGATTCTCTGACTCGAAGGCGTTTTTTTTTTTTTGACAATTATTGAGGCGGTTATAGAAAAGCATTATTTGATTTCTGAAGAAACGGATATGATTTTCCTAAGTTGAAATATGAACAATTACCGGTCACTTTAATTTAAGCTTTAAAAGTTTCATGAACATTTTTTCTGCTCATCTTTGAAATACTCTTATAAATTCCCCCTAATGTTATTTGATATCCAATATATTCCTTCAGTTATATTCTTTTAAGTCTATTCTTCCACTATATTCTTTCAATACAATCAAATGAAGTTCATAAGCTCGTGCCACATTGATAAACTCCTTCCAATGCGTTTATTATGATTCAAATATAAATAAAGTGTCATCAAAGCATTTGCATAGCAAAGTTCTCATAGACATATCACTACATGTCTTCCATGATCACATTATTTGCATTTATGGGCTGCAAATGTTCTTTACCAAGCGGCTAACTTTAAGACTAGACGCATTTGGATTGTTGCCTCTCGTTGTGAACACTCTGCCTGATTTGTTGCTCTCCGCTTGATGTGAATGAGTCATTTGTGTGGCGCCACGCCCACATTCAATTAGGGCGATCCCCTGCCATTGCATACAGCCTGTTGCTGGTCGGTCGTGACCAATGTGACTTTTGTTTGCCGATCGTCAGCACATGTGAATCTGCTGAACCTTTCAGTTCGGCTGGCACTCGAGTGGCAGCTAAAGTAGCTGCCACAAATTTGCACTCGGCGGAACGTTCTTTGCTGCATGCGACTCGCTGTCGCTTCTGTGCCGCGCAACCACAAATCCAACCAAAATTGCCTCAACGCGCTCGACACGATTATGCGATAATTTCGATTTGCCAACTTGCAACTTACAGCTTGCAACATGTGCAATCATTTTTTGTAGTATCGAGGCAGCGAGTGCTTTGATTTTGTGACGCAGCTTGTAACGCAAAGTGGCAACTGACTATATATGCAATTTTCTACATATACTCATATATATAATACTCCTTGTGAGCTTTGTGAGGCAAATATCCTTCATTTATATCGCTTGCGTTAAAATCTATAAGTCGACCGCAAATTTAGCTTTTGTGTATAATAAGCTTATATCATTAAAGGAGGTTATTATTACTTTGACACTTTATAATGTTTGTCACACATATAAATATGTACAAATCAATCTCTTAGTTCTTAAACTATATGTATTACATGTGGTATAGCTCCGTCATATGTGGGAATATGCCGAATCGGAACACCATAGTACATAGTTGTAATAGACTCTTAGTGTCGAATAGGAAAACTATTTTGGTTCATACAAATATTTTCATAAATATAAAATCACAAATAAAATTTCGCCCTCGTCTGTCAAACATTGAGACTGCTATTTTAGCAAAAATCTAAATGTTGTTTGGCAAACTTTTTAAGCCTATTACTCTTACCTATATACTAAGCATTTTTGCACTTTAATCGTGAATACATAATTGGAATGCAAATTAAACTTAAAATTTTTAAGTTTATAACATTAAACTAAATATAAATGCACGAAATACTGTGATATTATGAGTCCGCCATACTGTCGTATATGTGTCAAATGTTTGCAAGGGTATTTAACTTTCGATCCAACCACTCTTCTCTCACTTCTTTCACAGTTCGTATATTTATGTTTGTTATTTTTGTTTTTCTGCAACTAGCGCTGAGATTTCAACAAGTGCTCTTCAGTATTTGCGCCAGCGCAGACGATTTTCCAATAATTTTGCGCTGATTATTTGGCTGCCGATCCGAAGCGAGCCACTGCAATGGCAGCCAGTGCATCCTCAGCTGCAGCTCCATCATCACGAGCATCATCATCATCATCACGATGATCGTCATCGTGGTGTCGTCATTATGGCAATTTCGTGGACGTCGTTTGATTTAGCGCCATTTGAAGCCCAGCTACAGTGGTTACTTGTAGTGGTGCCCACTGTGGCTGCTGTTGTTGTTGTTGCTGTTGTTGCTTCTAGTTGTTTGTATTTAAATTTTGTTGCTGTTGTTGCTGCGGGGCTGCTCCTCATGGGCTGCTGCCATTAAACTGAGTTGTTGGCTGCGCACAATTGACAGCCGAGGCGCATGAAAATTTAAATTATGGCTCCTCCATGGACCCCAGCCATTTGGTATATGTGCTACCTATTTGCTGAATGGAACCAAACTGCAACTGCAACTGCAATTGAATGTGCGCTGGCATGCCCGCACTTTATTCAGTTACAGATTAAGTTGCTGCGATTTCAGCGCAAGTCTTTGCATCTTGATGGCTTGAATGTTGGCGACGTGATTTGCCATTTATCCAAAAGATGCACAAAGTTTGCCAATTCGCTTAGAAGATATATTTACTTATTTACTATGCTCAGCTATGAACAGTTAACAGAGACATCAGATTTGATATGTATTACGGGGTGTGACCAGATCAATGTCTAGAGCTCACTTTTATAATAATTGGAAATTATTATTTATAAGCTTCAAGCTTTTGGCTCCTAACATATCAGCAATTTCTGTTATATTTTTATTGAAAAATTAAACTAATTATATTATTAATAATATAATAATTAATTAACCAAAAAATTTACTATTAACTGGAATTATTTAGATTGGGCTGCAATTTCTTTAAATTCCAACTAATTTATTCGTAAAATTTCAAAAATAATTTTGACATCTATTGCAAAACAAATGTAAATAGAAATTGTAATTTATAAAACTCAAGCTTAATCGAAGAAAATGCAGTTTTGGATTTGAAAAATACCAAGCAGCTGAAGAATAGATTTGGAAAAGAACTTTAGGCATTTCCGAGATTCGCTCTTAAATCCAAAAACAAGCCACATGCAAATTAAGAGCGTGTTTTTTGTCTTTGCTTGAGATTTGTTCAAGGGATTCCATCTTCTATGAAATGAGTTTTCAAGGGAATACCGAAATGTGTTAAGATATGCAGGAGCCGTCAGCAGGATGCAAGAAATGAATCTGATGTCGATGCTGATGCTGAGGCTAAGCTGAAATGGATTTGGCCACTCGTTTGGACCAATAATTTCAAGAATTGACACAAACTTAATAAATCACTCAGGGGGCACCAAAAATGTTGCGAGGGACAAGGACAAGAGCCTGGCGAACGACGAGTCGTGCAATACTTGTTGGCTGTCAGGATCGGTAACGTTTTTCGGTAAGTTACCCGAAACACAATCCACACAGAGCCAAGCAGCCACACGGGCTAAATGACCCATTGTTTTTGGTATTTGGTTCCTAAACAATCGGATTGGCATTGAGGCTGTTCGCTGAAACAAAGGACCTGGGCCAAGATCAGCGCCTACAAGTCAGGAGACAATCGATCGTTGCCGCGACATGGACGAGGCTGCAGATCTGTCGCTTCGACAAATATCGCGCATGAATATTTAAAAGTTTTTCGCCAACAAAAAAAAAGGAGAAAAGAAAAGCAAACACAAAAGGTTTCAGTTTTGAGTTGAATATTTATGGCTGTCAGTTTGGAACTTTCATTGGAATTGCCATGCAAATCATTTTACGAATAAGTTATGATCCCGCTGAACACATTCATTAAAAAGCCGATGTCTCGTACATTGAAATCCAATTTGAAATTGTGTAAGAAACAAAACTGATTGATAAGCAACCTGGTTATAAATCCGAGTGCTTATCTTTAACAGTGCTATTAAACAATTTACTTGCAATCGTTCAAGTCGTTAACATATGGTATTCGTATATGGTCTACTCTGTATATATATGTATGTATATATATATATATATATATATATATATATATATATATGATAGCGATAAGGATTAAAGTCTGCGCTGAGTCATGTGTAACAAGTACTCGGTTAGTGCCAATCATTCAACTCGGATTTACGATCATTCTAACGAAATAATACGGCCCATAGCTGTTTAGCTTATAAATCCATCACGGGGCTATCAATACATTTTGATTGATTTATAAGGTTTAAATCGTTGCTGATCATATTTCTTAGTGGTTCATTGCAGCAGATTAGATTAAAATTGTTTATGGAATCGCATTATTGTTACTACGCTTAACTGATAATAAGAAAATATATTATAAGTAATATTGGAACAGGTTAGTTCTTTCACGTGAGAGGCTTGTTATGTTTATCGAGTAAAATACATTCTTTGTTTAAGTTGAAGACAGAAGAAAGGTTTTTTAAAACTGAGTTAAATAACATATTTATAAATTCTTAGACTAGGAGAACTTTTAGTTTGCAAAATACTAAAGCGTTTGTCTTCCAAAAGGTTGAAAGAATATTATTTGCAAAAAATAAGTTGTTTTATTTATTTAAATGACAAATTATAATATAAATACGAAATAAATATAAATTGTTTTTAAATCAATTTTAATGACTATAAAGAATCGCAACGTACTTAGAAAATTGTGAGTATTCATTCCATGTGCGTTGTGAAAGGAGTTTAAAAAAAAAACGTAAGCCGCCTGATCTGGAGTTCTTTTCATGCCTACAAGGTGGGCCCTGTCCGCTCCTGAATGCACTTTAACCAAATTCTCCATGTCGCAACATATTCTAATAAGCGCAAAAATATCTTCTAATTAAAAGAAATTGCTGAACATGCCTCGCGGATAGCTCAGCAATTTAGCAGCTCTGTTGTTGCTTTTGTTTTTAGTTTTTTTTTGTTTCTTGTGTGGTGTGCATCCAATGAATCAGCCAGACTCTAGATATGGCTGCAGCGTTGACGACCACGACGACGGGTACATTGAGGACGATGATGAGGAGGAGGCAGCTACAAGATGGAGTGAAGCGGATGGCTGTGGATGGGCGAACGAGGCTGAGAGGCTAGGAGGCTGGGATGTGTGTGAGTGCGCGCGCATTTAAAACAAGTTCAAGATGCAAACAATGGATCATTATCCAGATACAGAAAGCAGAAGAAGAGCGAAACAGATACAATCGAGCGCAATCGCCAGCCAGCCAGCCAAAGTCTGAGCCAGAGCCAGATCCAGAGCCAGAGCCATAGCATTCCCATAGGTTACACGAGATGCCTGTCTCCGAGTCCAGCGAGCAGGGCAACTGGGCAACTGTTCAGCTGGGCAGACTGGGCTGGGTAGGCAGCTTGAAGGGGGCATCGGATCGTAGCTTCGATGGCTCTTGTTGTTTATTGATTACACGCTTTTTGGGGAATGCGATGCATTGGCAATGCCACGGTGGGCAGGGACGGCGGCTAAGGCTTAAGACCAAGGCTGGGGACCCAGTTGCCATAATGGTGCGGATGCCAACGGCTGCAACATGCGCCTGTCATGCGATCGCCGCCAGAACATAACATCCATTACAGCGGATCGGACCGAGACGACGGCGATGGAAACGATGGAGACGATGGCGAATGCAACGCTTACGATTGTCGATGCGATTGGGGACCGGCTTCGCTGTTGGAGCTGCAGCGCGCAATATGAAATTCAATGCCACATTTGCAGCATGAACTAGAAAATAAGCGAATAAAATTACAGCACAGATAATGGCGACAACAGAAATGCCCTCACACAAACCATTTAACTTATTTAACCAATCAACAAATTTTAAAATTATTTCGCATGCTACACTAATTACTAAGCCTGAGTCAATTCTCAAATCAGAAAAAGAAATTATAACAAAAAAATTATATAAAAATAAATTTAAATTGCAGTTACCAAAGAATAACTATATAAATGTTCTTTCCAGCTTATCTATCTGGCCAGAATTTAAGCAAGTATTAAACAGAAAACAAATAAGTACCTTATTGCTTCTTAAGCCAACAATTTGAACTTTAAAAGTGCTTTAGTTGATTCAAATTAAGCTTAAATTAAAAAGAAATTAGTTTAAAGCTTATTTTCTTTACGAATATATACTTAAATATGTATTCCTTTACACTGCTCGAGTAAAAGATTCAGCTTAAAATTATTTAATTTAAATTTAAAAAATTACTGCTAGCAGAAAGTTTAAAGATCGAGCCCCCATGAGTACAGTAGACAGAGGGCAACAGCTTTAGCTTTTCTAGTGTCTCCAAGCAATTGTTGAATTCGTAATACCCTTTCTTGTTGTGCTATCTATAGGGTAGATTAAAGTTCTATGCTGCCTCCTGTGCATTTAAATACAAAATATCAAAATTAGCATTTGTAACAATGGCGAATTGGCCAGAAAATAATGGAACTGACCTGGCATAACCGGCGACGATCTTGGCCACGGCATCGCCAGCATCGCTCGGCTCGTAAATCAGACATGAAGAGCCAGACCCACTGCCAGAGGCACTAGCCAATGCGGGGCAAGGAGCCTGTAAGGCACAAGGGGGTCGCTTGGGTGGAGGGGGGGAGGATGGGTGCAGAGGGCGCGGGTGTTGGCTGCCACGACAATTGCACCAAATTCTACACTGGCAATGGTCAATGTGTGATGTCGTCTGTGACGACGACGACGGCGACAACATTTACAACGGGAGCAGGCTACAGGTCGTTCAACAACCAGGACGACTACAACAACAGCAACAACAACAACAAACAGCAACAACCGCCTGCGATTGGCACAAAAAGCGTTGCTTAAAGGCCAATCGGCCGTGACTATAGCGACAGCAACAACAACAACTGCAACAACAACTACAACAACAACATGGAGCTACATTCGCATATCGCATTGCAGGCTTATGCTACTTCCACGCCATATTTGTATCTCAACTTTTGCGACCTGACTACAACTTGTTGTGATTGGCAAAAGTCAAGATCCTTGTGTTTTATGGCCAAGTTTTTTGGTCGATATGTTGCCAATTGGCTTCAATGATCTTGTCTTGTCAGGGCGTAAGATTAAATTCGGTAAAAGCAAAAATGAGAAAAGATACACTATAAGTCTAAATACATGCATTGGGTGCATTTATATCTCTAGTACTTCTCTGCCTTGAAAAATCTAAAACTAAAAATGATTGTGTTATCGATAAGCAATCGCTTAGTGAGCAAATAGCTTTAAAATATATGTTTATAGTCTCAATAAATGATATGTAATTTGTGGCAAAATACTTAGCAGATGCTCTTATGAGCTCTACGAGACGTCTAATTATAATTTCCAGTAATGAATTATATTCAGGCTGATCAGATAAAAGACTTTCTATTACGTAGAATCGATAAACAAGCAATCGATAAGTTGCTCGCTTAGCAGTATGCAAATAGGCCAATATTCGAAATAAGTAAAGATGTCTTTTAAAATATATTTTCACACTCTTAAGGTGATGGTCTTATAATTTAAAAACTGCAAGATAATGGCAAGTGGTTCGTAAGTTCTGAATGATCCAATTAATAGACAATAGAATATATGTACATACATACAAAAATTTCGCATTGGAAGGCATCGAAGTAAAAGGAAAAAATGTATAATATAATAAATAAGAACATTATAAATTGAAAAGAAAATTTATTTAAAATTTAACTCGAAATTTAATTTTCAAAGGTTGCGCTTGAAAGCGCGAAACTCCTTTTTTTTGCCTGCCATGGAACAATTCGTGGCGATTTGAAGAAAATGTGAATGTCTTCTACCCGATATCCGATCGAGCGTAACAATTTCCATGTTGTTACGATCTTGTGTAGCTTTGATGCGGAATTGGCGAACAAGTATCTTTCGAACTGTAACAACAAAATTACACATCTAATCTAAATGGGATTGATAAGCGCCGGAATTTGCGGAAAATTAGCGTAGTTTTTTTTTCGGCTATGCCAAACGATGTTGTTGGGGGCTGGCAACTTGTGGATAGCGAATGAGAGAGGGGGTAAGGGGAGAGAGAAAAAATTAAGTAGCGCTAAGAAATTAACCCGCAGGTCCTTTGCCGCGGACGATAAAAGCGATCTCATAAACAAAGCCAATTTGGAAGCGGGCAATGGCCATGCGCCTGCCTGGGGCACCGCACCGTACGGTGCCTCCACAAGTGCACAACAATCTGCGGTCGTCCACACAGCACACAGAAGCAGCTACTTTAAATGAACAATTTTATTTTTATCCCGCAAACAAATCTCACAAACGAATGTTTTACAATTGGCCATCGAGGCCGCAGTCGCAGTCGCAGCCGGTGCAGGTCCAGGCCAGGCCAGGCCGGGCCGGGCCGGGCCACGGTCGGCCTCCGCCTCGGCTTTGGCTTTGGCTACAGCCGGAGCGTATTTAAGCAACATTATTGCCAAATCGTGACCATAGTTCCATGAAACTGATATGGACCAGCAGACGTTGAGCCCCCGACCCGCCGCCACATGCCCATTGCTCATGCCCCCCAGCTGCACTTCAAATCCATGCCACGCCCACCCTGCGGCCAAAAGGCGCTTGATGTGGCGCTGCCACGCTGGAACTCTACACCCGATCCCGCTCATATTTGCCATGAAATGTGCGCCGTTGTTTGCCGTACAAATTAAATTAAGTGCAAAATGTTGCCGAGGGGCATCAAGCGCACATCATAACGGTGCCCGATGCACCATCTGACACATGCAACAGCCACCCGCCACCGCTCCTCATCTAACTCCTCCAGCTCCTCCTGCTCGCGCCATCAGCAATTCGGCATTTTTCTTGGCGACTCCATCTTCCATGCAGCCATTCCATTCGCTTCTGGCCTGCAGTGGCAGTTGCAGTTGCAGTTGCAGTGGCAGTTGCCGAGTCGCCGGAATCGTAGTCGAAGTCAAAGTCGGGGAGTCGCATATGCTTAACTTGAAATCGATCGATCGTAAATTGCAGACTTACGACTATGCGACTGCATTTATAGTTTTCCTTTGGCTAAGCCAGCGCTTTGGCTTTGGCTTTGGCTTCTGTTGTATTTTCATTTTCCTCTATTATTTTGTCTCGGGTCTTTTGTTTACATTCCCATTCTAGCGCAGCTGCCTACTGCTAGCCCGAGCCCACAGTTGGAATTGGTTAGCTCCACAAAAATGTTAAATATTGGAAAAGCCGGCGTAAAGCCTCTACTCAAATACAATCAAAGGTCTTCAAACCTATTTGTAAATATCTATAAGACCTTTTACTGATCTATCTCATGTTTTATATTCCATCATATTTCTTTTTACCAACTCTGTATCCATTATAACCAAAAGAGCTACGACCTTGAAAAAAATATGTTTTTCCTGTTCTCTCTCCCTTTTGTGCGATATTCTTAAACGTTTTGCCAGCATGCTTACTTTTGCAGCATATTTTGTTCATATTTTTCTTCTTTTTGTGCGATAATATTAAACATAACAATATAGATTACTTAAATTATGAATGACATTTAAATTGAAACTTAAACGTTTCTTTGGGATTCCCAAAAACAAATTAATTTGGTATAAAAGAATATTGCCAATTCAAAATTCACATCATACATATTCATAATTGTATACAAATATAAATAACATATGTGTACTTACCCAAAAATTAATTTTCATCAATTAGTCAGAGTTGGACAAACTTCAATAAACACAAATCACTAAAAGAAGAAAAGAAGTACAGATCAGGTTAGAGTAAAATACACAAAAAAAGTGTAAGTGAAAGAGGTTCAACAGAGATAAAGATTCTAAGATTAGAAAGACACTTATTTCTAATTATGAGAATCGCATAGTAGAGCGATACATAAAAATACATTTTGCAGAGTTTCTTTGAAACGGTCAGATTATATTTAAAAAAAATATATCTTCATAAAACGAATTAATAGTTTTCTAAAATAGTTTCCACATTTAAGTCTGAAGCTAGCCGAATAGATAGTTGGTCATAAAAATACAAAAAACATCATCCGGCTGCACTTCCGAATGAACGTATGCTCTCATACTACAAAACCCGTTCAAGTGGTTTATAGGTAAGGACAGGCCGAAGGACAAATTGAAAAGAAAGCCACACTTCCTTTTCCTGCGACAGCGGTCGAGAGTCAAAGGCTGCCCAATGCCAAATACCAAGCTAAAGTCCAGGCCAAATCCGAACGGAATCCAATCCAAATCCATGTGTGCGGCGGAGGGTTGCTCAGTTTATTTGTTGGTTTTTTCTGTTTTTTTTTTTTTTTGGGAGACAGCAGCGGGAGGCTGTTTGAGAACGGAACCGAAACTGAGCTGGCGGCGGCGAACTGAAGCGAGAGAAAGAAATACCCGAATTTTTCGTCTATTTCGATGGCAATAATTCAAAAAATGAAGACGGCTCGATAGTCATAAATCTGTCAAAAATCCATTTCTTCCATTTGCCCAACAGCTTGGCATGGCGTTTCCTTTCTTTCAGTGCCGCACACTCACTCTGCGCGCGCGTGTGTGTGTGTGTGTGCATGTGCTTGCTAAGCGTATCTTTCAGATACATAAACTGGCACTTCAAAAAAATGAAATACTGTGGCAGGAGCCGGCAAAGCAGGCGTCGCCATTGCCATCGCCGCCGTCTTTAGACACATTTCACTGGCTTTTGGGTTCGGTTCAGTTCGGTTTGGTTTTTCTTTTTTTTTTTTTTTTGAGATGTTTGTGGCACTCTTCTCGAGATGCACTCAATGGCAAACACCAGCCACCAGCAGCAGCAGCAGCTACACAAGACCAAATACCGAAACCGGCGACAACAGCAGCCTCATTGTTTGGCAGTTTTGTTGTTGTCTGCTTTTCAATTCCCATTCAATGCAGGCAGCGTTACTAAAACGAAAGTGAAGCAAAAGTATCTGTAAGATGCTCGTTTGCGCACTTCAACTGTGCGCTGCCTGTCGCCCCTGCCCGCCGCCACCCTTTATTTGGATCTGCACAAGCATATGCACACCCACTGTAACAACCCGCACAAAATCCAAAAAAGAAATAATAAAGAGAGGAAGGCATACAAATGATGGAAAGCAGCCATCGCACCATATTTCAGTCAATTAGAACTGTCATAATTCATTCTTCGGAGTTATTTAGTTGCCTTCACTCGCCCTCTCTCTCTCTCGCTCTTTCTTCTCTCCCACTGAGACCCTCTCTGTTGCTCCACTCGGAGACCTCGTTGCAAACAGGCCAGAGTATCGCATGCTTTTTTCTATATCTGATAATTTATGGTTTCGCTTATGATGAGTTCCAGAAAATTAAACAATTTTCTTTTTTTTTTCCAGTTTCAAACAAAATTTTTGTAAATAGCTACACATAAATGCGAGTGTGTGCCTGTGTGCGTGTGTGCTCGAATGCATCTGTGCCGCATCGTAAAATTTTGAATTATTTAATTTGTGGCCTCAAGTATGGCCGTAAGTATTTGTTACATAATTACAACACGAATTTCAACAAATCTGTTCGATATAACACGCAAACGATGCTATAAAAGAATTATTATGGCCCGGATATATGGATTAGATGGTAATGTCTATAAAGAAAGCCGAAGAAACACTTTCTTTGCCTCATATACATTTAAATGAGGTGTACTTATCCATCTGTTGAAGCTTTCAAGGTCGCATGATATCTATTTTAGGCTTGAAGCAAGAGCACATATTTCCCTAACATGTCCTTCTTAATATCGCATTATCAGTAGCTGTCAGATGCATAAGATATATAGCAAGGAACCTTATGATCTCTGTATATAATGGATGTATATAAATATACATACATAAAAATAAATAGGTTACCAAAAGTAAGGTAAGGTAAGTAACAAGGCACGGCAAGCGATTCATTCATTTTTTTTAAAATACTCTTAAATTTAGATAAATTTTTATTCTCTTCCGCACAAATATATTTTTCTTTTCTCGCATCCGTAAATGTCTTGCAAGCAGTAATAGTTGAGAAGTAAAATAATAAATGTGTATTGAATTTATCTCTTTCCGCTCTTTCCTAAGCATTTTGTATTCTGCTTTGCTTTGCATCCGTAAGCGTTTTCAGTTTCTCCATATTATGAAGCTTATAAGAAAGTAATCAAACGTTTTTTGCAAGTGTTTAATGAAATAAAGGGCGTAGCTTAAGTGTCATATTTCAGAAACTTTAAGTACTTCAATTCTCGAAAGCAATAGCCATGGGGTTTGCTAATTGAGCTGAAAATTATGTTGCAATTTACAGTTGGCACAAATGCGCGGCCATCAAAGTGCAACTAATTGTGTCGGCTAATAAACCACGCCCTCAGTTCGGCTAATTTCCAGCACACACAATTTTCACTTAAGTACACTTAACATAAATTAACTGGAAATCATAAAATTTCTTTAAAAATAATTTCAAATTGCATTACAGCAGCAACAGCAGCAGCCAGGAGCAGTTTGAGGAGGGGGATGAGGAGGAGCAGAGCCTGGGGCCAGGACATACACAAGTGGTAATTGCCATTAACGCGAAATAATTTTTTGAAAAGGCAATAAGAACGACAATTTCCAACACGCATGCACGTCCAGGACACAAATTGCAGGACAATCATCAGGAGCCTGCGTTGACGTTGGCAGCGACGGCGACAGCGACGTTGGCAGCGACAGCGACGTCTGCAAGTACCAGGCCCCACCATTAGCGAAATGGCGCAGGACGCATAAAATGCACTGCAAAAGGACTAAAAGGACATGCAAGGGACATGGCGACGGCACCCACTGAAATCCACTCAAATGAATTTGTATTCGTATTTGTATTTGTTTTTAGGAATAATTTTGCGCGCGTCGAGGCAATCAAAATTGTTGACCAAATGGCGATGGAATCGGACTGGGAGACGGCGTGGGAGTGCGAGACAGAGTGGGCGTCGGAGTGGGTGGTGCAGCGGTTGGGGCAACTCATGCTGGACAATGGATTTTTATGTGGTAATCAACATTGGATTGTGTCGGATGTTCTGAGTGGTGATATGTGTGGTTGCAGTGTCGATATGGCGGTCGCTGCGATGGCTCCACCCGCGTCCAGCCAGCCACCGCGTTTATCCTGGCACTTTGCGTGGCTTTGGCAATTTTAGCAAAAATTTTACGAAATGTATTTCAACGCCTCTTAATTGGCGGCATCAATTTTGCCGGGCCAAAAGAGCGAAAGGCGGGGGAGCACTTTTATAGGGGCGGCTGCTGAAAAAGGGGCGTGTGTGTGTGTTAGCCATATGGTTTTTGAACGTATGACAAAGTTGTAATACGCCCTGAAATTGGCTTAGTATGGCTATAATTTAGCTGACATATTAAATAAATGCGCTAATAAACCAGTTAGCGGTTCGTTAGTTAGCAGAGTTCTACGAACTAATTTGGAAGTATTTATCTATGGTTGAGTTTTTAAGATTGTTTTTAAGATATCCTGTGCGGAAATGTTTTATGATAGTAAGCTATCAATACTTTTATTCGAATTAAGTTTCAAAAACATGAAAAACGTTAAAAAAATGTAAAACAGACTATTTTCAAGAGGATTTTTAATTTACTTTAGACAATTTTGTTAAACCATTTACGGATGAGACACAAAGAAGAAGCGATAAAGATAGAGGAAGAGAAAATGGACTCAATTTTCAGACATTAAGTAATATACCGTATGTATATTAGTCTGTAGCCCATGATAATGATTTATGAAGAATCCTTAAAAATAGAAAAATATTCTTTTATTTATTTTAAAAGTAGTCAGTTTTCTCAAAATATATCCTTAAATTATTGAAGATAAATCCAAACATTTGGTTTTCAGAAAAATGGATTATCTCAAGCTTTTTGCTGTCGGTATTCGATTTTCCCAGTACATAATACCGAGCAGCTTTATCTATATGTCGTCACAGACGAAAACGCCAAAGGGCAAATGAAAGCAATGGAGGTGCATACATAGACGTACATATGTATATGTATGTATGTGTATGTACAGACACATGCACGAAGAGGGGAGGTTATGAGCGGATGAATGAAACGTACGGATTTTGGAGATTGGCCGACACTCTGAAATGAAGTTTGAAGTTGCAAGTCGGACGCTTGAAAGCTGAGAGCCAGCGGCGGCTGGCGGGTTGCAATGCCAAAAAGGGGCGGGGTGGTATTTGGCAGACATTTGGAGAGGCAGCGGCCAAGTGAAGCAGCAACAATGGCAACAGCGACGAGAAAAATATCGAAACAGCAACGATAACAACGAGCGACAGCAACAACAATTGAAAAGAAGGCAGCGACCAGCAAAAGCTCAAGTGGCATCAGAAAAAGAAGAAGAAGCAGCAATAGCAACAGCAGCAGCAGCAGCAGGCAGAAGCAGCAGCGCAGCAGCAGCCAGCGAATCAACAGCAGCAGGAACAATGAGAGACGACGATGACGTTGAGCAGGAGGAGTAGCAGCAGCAACAGCAACAGCAGCAGCAGCAGCGGCAGCAGCAGAAGACGAAAAAGTCAACGAAACGAGACAACGACAACAACTTCATGTGTATGGATTTTTTTTCATCCAACTGCGTCTTCTTCTTTGTTCGTACTCGTTCATGCTATTGCTGTTGTTGTTGTTGCTGTGCACATTTTTTGATGGACAGAACAATGAGAAAAGGGGTGGAATCGGCAAACAACTCACAGCACTAATACCAACGCACAATATTCACTCTATGCCAATGTGTGTGTGTATGTGTCGATATGAATTTCGATTTGCATTTTACGAGCACTGAGCAATACGGCAACAGCAAAACAGAATCGACGAAAATGTCGACCGAGGGCAACATAAAAATTGATGGATTCTTCTTCAATGCGTCCACCACAATAACAACAACAACATCTACAATGGGAACAACGAAAGAAACAACAATAACAGCAAAACGAGGATGGGCTCCAAACAGTCCGCACAGAGGTGGAGTGCAGCTTTTTTTGCAATATTCTCTAGCAGCACGGGTCATAATAATAGAGACACTTGTGTTTCATGTATGCGAAAACTATTAAATTAATTGAAATAATTATTTTATTAATTTACGTAATGCTGAATTTTACCGTAAAGCTTAAGAAATTTTCATATGACATCTAATTTATTTCATTATATACGGATTTATTATTTTTCATTGTGGAAATACGCTTTACGCATTCAAGTCATTTGCAATAATAATAATAATAATATATTTTAATCATTAATAAGAGCAACCCTTTAAAATTATTTATATTCATTAAAGATATTTTAAACAGATGTTCATTCCTAATATGGGTCTGATCTATACTAGCACATAATTTAGGTGACAGCTTAAAGGTGCACCTATTTAATTGTCACTAATTGTTTTGTGAGCAGCTCCCTGGTTGCTGCTGCTTCTTCTTTTGCTTTTTCAGTTTACTTTGTGCTCGTGTATTGGTGTATGTCGTTTTGTGCTTCTGTATGTGTGTGTGTGAGCGCTGTGAGTTTTGTTCAAGCGCATTGAGCTGTCAACTTCATGTCTCAGCAACATTTCGTTTTCGTTCGTCTTGTTGTTGTTATTCCTGCTGCTGATGCTCTGCTGCTGCTGCTGCTTTGCTTTGTTGGTGATGGAATCTGGCAACACGAAGCAGCAGCCAGAGGAAGCAGCCAGCAGAGCGAATGCTGATGCTGGCTGGTAGTCAACTACCAATCAGGTCGGTTGCCGTCGCTGCTGCCCCTTGCCAAAGGATTTTACGTGCACTTCACACACACCGACACACACACACACACTTGCACACAAAATGGCAGACGTCTTGCTCAAGTGCCCGTTCTGCAACCTGTATCTGTATCTGCATTTGTATCTGCATCTCTCTCTCTCTCACACACACACACACAAGAATCGCGCCGCTTAATTGAGTCACTTGAATATGCAATTTTTCAAATGCTGCACTTGGCCCAACTGCTTTGCCGCTAATGAAAAATCGACCACATCACAACATCGTTAAGAGCAGCAGGGGCAGGGGCGCAGCGCAACTGCCTACCCGGGTCATGATATGATTTAATTAGGAGTTTCCACGCGCAATCAATCTTGAGCCTTTTTAGGTAAGCAATCGGAATGCAGCACTTGAAAAAGTCACAAAGATGAAGTTAATGAAGCATCAACGTGCACACGAGCAACAATATCGAGAAAAATTGTAAAAGACTCTGTTTATGTCACCGCTATTTTTATAATATCGATAAGTATCGTTTTAGAGCCGTGCTTTCTTAAGCATAACTCGAGGAATAAAGAAGCTAGATACTTCAAACTTGTAATGTATGTACTTGTAGAGTTTGAACAGATTATGAGTGTTTCACTATTTGGATACCTGGCCTCGTTCCGCGAGAATTAGAAAAAAAGGTATATAAAGAACTGAAATTGTCATAAGAAACAGACTAAAAACACCGAAGATAATCTAGAATAACCCATCCATACTTGTATAAAAGAGATATAAGATATTCAAATAAACTCATGTCTTCAATTTAACTTCATCGAAAAATTAGCGCTCGCTCTCAATTATTTTTCATTTAAAAAGCGATCCATTTTTAACTTTGGGTATTTATCCGGCACCATTTCTGGTTCTGTGCCGCATAAACTAAACTAACTAACGCCTACGCCAGCAACTTTATACGGGTACCTGTTTCTGCTTCATGGAGTGGCACTCAACCAAAATTTCTCTACGTCTCGCTCGCTCGCGTTTTTGTTTCTCTTAGCTAGCATCTGACATTTCAATTATTTGAAGGAGACACGAAAAGTGCCGAACACATGTTGGACCTTTGGTACGTCTTTTGCTGTGACGAAGACGTTGTGAGATTAATGCGCCAATTGTTCCCTTCATCATTTCCAATTTCCATTTCCCAACTTCAGAACCCGTGGACCAAACCAGACCGCTCGAGCAGCCGGCCGACCGACCGCCCGCCCGCCCGCGCTGTTGAGCGTCCGATAATAATGCAATTACTATTTGAAAAATTATGTCTGACAGTTTTGAATTTGTCATGGTATTTATCAAAGTCGTCCCAGCCGCTCCGTTCCGTGCCATGTGCAGCCCGATGGAGGGGTAAGCCGAAGGAACCTGGAGCCGTGGCTGCCTCCATATGCTGGCATCGCTGCAACTCGCTGGGAAATAAAAAATTAACATGTCACTTTCATCGCAGGTAAATCAGTTTTTCTTTTATGGCTGAAGGATTTATCCATGCGCATCTTGGGCTGCGTCTTCAACTTCAAGGTTAAATCTGGCGGGGCACAAACTCTCGATATCAACGCTACAAAAGACTTATTAATAGCTCTATTAATTCAGCGATAAGAGCAACATCTTTTTTAGCTCTCTGTCGTGGCAGCTTTAATACAGTTGTGCAAAGGATTGGGACAGACGACGAAGCGGGTCATTTGTTAAGCTACAGCAGATGATATTTCGCCTTGGTCCTGATATCTTAGGAGCTGTAACTGGTTGGTGTGGCATATAGTATGGCCAACTCGTAATTTGGCAATAAGTTGAACAAAGTTATCAAACTTTTTAGCGTGTTCTGAGCTAAATTTAAAGATATCTTCTGGACTATGGTTGAGAAATCAAGAACTTTACTCTATTATTTACTATAAATAATTATAAATTAGCTCAAGTTTGATAATATATTCGATTTTGACGAGAAGAACAAGCCAAGACTTAACATCAAACATATAAATTTATAGGAATAGCATCGTTGCGCGTGTAAAGTATAAACATATGTTTATAGATGTTGAATTATATTTGCCATATCCTTTCCTTTTATACATATGTTAAGTCTTATATTAAACTATGTCAGATATTATACAAGAAAGTATTGCGAATATGATTAACATTTGTTGAGGATTTTTATTTGTTTTCCGGAAAGGAAAGTAAGAATTGACTCGAAAGACAAATACAAAGCAGAGATCTAGGCTAGCTTTGTAAATGATATTGTAATTAGACTGACAAACAAAAATATAGAAAATACAGAAGTATTTAAGATCTCAAGAGTAACAGATAAGTTGTCTATGGAAATATTGCAAAATTCACCAAGGCAACAACTCGATTCGATTGTTCAAAAGCCTAATACAATGTGCGCTTTTTATGTAGCTAATGCCTCGAATATTTATAAGTAAATGTGCCTTATAACGAACATATGCAGTTAAATATAAGTTACCCATAATAATTTCTAACCCTAACTCCCAGTTGAGCCATGCAAATGACAGAATGGCTAAAAACAAAAACAACAACAGAAAAAATCTTAAATTTATTTACGCCATTTGAATGACGTGAAATATGAATATTTTTTCAAATGCACAACAGCAACAACACGAACAACAACAACAACAACAACAACAATGGAAAGCCCCACAACGTGCAACATCATCTAAAAACCTGTGACGCAATAAAATAGAATTAATGGAACCGGAATTATGCGACTGATGTGACCCGCCGCTGGTAATGTGACGGGGGAAGGGGGGCGGGGGGTAAAAGGACCCGGCGATATCATTGTTTGTGTCCGTGTCTGTCGCATCTAATATTAATAAATATCTTCAATCTGCTGTCGGAGAGTGCAAAATAGTTATTGCGCGATATGCAATTAAAATATAGCTAAAAACCAAATGAGAAAAAAGTCGTCGGGCTAGTGGGCGGGCGGTCGGTCGGTGCGAGGGTGTGAGGGTGCGCAAATACCCCTGACAGGTAATAAAAGTAATTTATGCGCGCTAAGGGTTGTAAATGCGACGCCAGGACGACGGCAGGACATACCGACTGGCAGCTCGTTTATGCTGAATGACGTTGACACTGGCTGTGGCAGCAGCCGTCGCCGTGCCACTCGCTGTGGCAGTTGCTGCGCCAGTTGCTGCTGCGGCTGTGGCAGTGGCAACAAAAGTCCAAATACACATGCACATTCTATAATTCATATTCGCTATCAAAGATCACAAATCAAATTATTATGCCATGTGATGGCCAAACACACACACACACACACACACAAACTCGCACACACAGTAATGAGAGAGAAGACAGCGACACAGAGGACAACAACCACCAGCAAATGCGAAAAAGAAACGTATGGAAATCAAGAGAAAAGATTCTGCGTAAGAACGAAGCTCTATATACCCTAATTATGTTGATAAAATTTAAACAAGTTTCTAATTTAAATTAATAACCGATCTCATTGCACATTATTTCAGTTTAAAAAGTAATTTAGGTCTCTTACAAATAGATAAATAAATAATATGAAACTTTACTCATTAGAAGAAATACTTAAATCAAGAAGATGATAGTAAAATTTATGGGAAAAACTTCTTGTTAATAGACTACATTATTTTTAAAGTGAACTTCAATTCACGTAATAAACTAACCTTGCTTAAGGTAATTTCTATTAAAATTCACGTAAATTATATAGTGTATATATTGCATATATTGTTTACCATCCGATCGGCCTCAAACTCTTGAATCATATATTCTCAATTAATGTTTTTTCCAGCTTGGATCGGATGCAGAATAAATCTTGTAGCTTTGCAAAACAAGTTGCGATAGCATAAAAACAAAACTCTGAAGAGCTTTCTTCAATAATATTAGCAAACATTTCAATAAATTATATTTAATTTAAGCTTAGTTAAAATTATTTTGACTATGCAATATTTTTTCTCTGTGTAGCAAAAGGTGCGATGAACATTTCAAGCTTTCGTATCTGTGAGATATATTTCAACTTATTATAACTAATGTGGTGCATATTAAAAAGAATCTATACGCATCTATATCTATATATTATAATGCACTTTGTATATCTAAAATGCTCATAAATGAAAATGCATTTTAAAGTCTTATCAAGAAACTGCAGAGTAGCTGAGAAAAGGGCGGGCTACCAAATTGACATTTGCTTAAATACCCTTTACAGTTGACATTGATGTGTGTGAGTGTATTTGTGTGTGCTTTCCCTTTTTTCTATGCTTGAGTGTATGTGTGTGTGTGCTCTAAATGCCAAATACTAAATGCTCATTTGCGCTCTATACAGGCAGTTGGGCAAAAAGCCGTGTAAATTACGGGTACGAGTCGTAGACGTGGCCCGGGCTCGGGCCAAGGAACCCGTCAAGTTGCGATGTCTGGCAACGCGGCAAAGGATACGATACAGTGTAGGATATTATTTTTATGATATCTGTGTCCAATCTCTTGATTTATTCGGCCGGACGAATCGGAATTATTTTATTCGCCGCCGACTGCAGCCGGCTGCCATTTTGTTTTGCTGGCCTATGTCCTTTTCGGTCGTGGCGGCTCGTCCTTTTTGCGTTTAATTTCATACAATTGAGTGATTTATTCGTGTCACAAAATAAAAAAGAATTATGACTCGAATCCTCAAACTGAAATAAGGGTCGTTTTCTCGTTTGCCCGTTTTGTCGCTGCCAGTCAAGAAAATGCTCGGCAACAGCCAGCGCTTTGGATGGTGGTTGGAAATGACTTTTTGTAGCTGTTGTTGGTCTTTTTTTTTCTTTTTTGGTGGCGAAAGTCGAACTCAGCCCGCACATCCTGACTCGACCTCGGCCGTTGGCCTGCCCCGGGCTAGAGGGCTCGCAGTTCCCTGCATCGGTTCGTCTTGACTGACTGACAGACTGTCAGGCAGTCGTTGTTTCTCGTACGCTTCGTCGTTTTCGTAGTCGTCGTCGTCGTCGGCCATGATGGAATGGAAATGCTGTCTTAGTATTTGTGTGTAGATGTGTGTGCGAGAGTGTGTGTGTGTGCGTGGGGTTGTTGGGATGGCTGTCCAATTTGATGGCTTCTCTTTCCCACTTGTGCGATTTGAAAGAAAACGCTGCTAAGTGCTCGACGTTTGCTTGTGTCTGTCTCCCTGTGTGTGTGTATGTGGGGGCAATCTTCCACGAGTTGATGCCGGTTTTTCATTAAAAAGTTTCTGCGTTAATTTTGACGAAAGAAAACGATTCTTGAACAATGCTTGCGGAAAGTGGTCAACGTGGGAGTTTTCGATTATCTGCTTGAAGTAAATTGTGGAAATGGGAACATGGAAAATTGTATAGAACTCAGACTCATACATAATTTGTAAACTTCTCTTAATACTTCGCGCAGATTTCTACCCCAATAACAATAACTGGGTATGTTTTTCAAGTCAAGATTATGCGGCGAATATTACAAATGTGGGATAAATCTACGAAAAAAAATCTATTTAAATTTTGCGCAATCCGAGCCTTAATATTTAAAAGATTTTTACAAAAAAATAAGTAGATATAATATATGAACCGTATCAACTATTTTTATTTAATGTAAGAGCCTAATATTTTTTATTTAAAATAAATTGGCATTTTAGAATATTATATATTTTTAATTACAAGTTTTTATTTTATTTATGTTATAAGAGAAAAACTGTTATTATTTCGTATAAAAAGGAGTTCTCATCTATGTATTTCATACAAATGAGAAACAAAATATCTATAAATTGAGTAAAGCAAGGTATAATGTGTTCCTGCACATGTATCGTTTTCCCAGCTGAAATTTTCCTTGGCTGATACACTATAGATTCCATTTTCAAATTTTCTAAACTATTTAAAATGCGCCCAGAGACCATGGCGAGGTCCAAAAAAATTATCCCAGCATCCACTGATTATAGACATATAATTAAAGTGGCCAGCTCGGGCTGTCAGCGGCCAACTAGAAATACCAAAAATTATGACTAATAACTTAAAATTACAACAAATTAAATAGCAGATGCGACGAATTATAAAACACGTCGCGTCGCGTTGCTCCGCAGCGGCCAAATAGAAATTCTATGTGGAAATGAGAGCCATTAAAAAAAGGCCGTCAAGGCAAAAGTCTCATGGCCAGAAAACCATAAATTTGATAATTGACTTTCTACGTCGGAGCAAAAGGAAAAACCATGGCTTACATAATCGAAGAAACGCATAAATCTCCGAGGTAGCGAGCAAGGAAAACCAGTCACTCACTTAGAGAGCAGGCGACTGAGAAGGAGAAAGAGAGGGCAGCGGAAATGTGCGTCATAAAAATATTAAAAATTTGGAAAATCAAATATAAAAGATCGAAATGCGTTTCTGAAGTGCGTCGACGCTGGGCGTTCGCTCAGATAAAAGGCGGCCAAGCCGGAGAGTTTTTCGTTTCGTTCCAGTGCATTAGAGCTCGATGGCATTTCAATAGGCTGTCAAGGCCATAAATCTGATTAGCTCTCTCTCTTTCTCCCTCTCTCTCACTCGCTCCCTGGCTCACTTGCCTCATCATCATCATCAGCTTCATAATTTTCATATTTCCACATGGCGCGCTGTTGCAGCTGCGCGCCTGCGCAAAAGTATCTGACGGATACTGCGCAATACTGCGATCCGTTTCGTTCTGCCAAATTAGCCGGCGAGTGTTCTGTCGCATCGCCGTGATTTATGTTGTCCTTGTGCTGTTGTCAATTGCTAAATGGTGACGGTGACGGTGTCAGTGCCTTGTCCTGTGTCCCTTTCTATTTTCTACACTCTCTTGTTTTAGTGTTTTGTAAATTTGCCTAATTTACTGCAGCATTTTGTTGCCTGCTGCTGCCTACTGCTGCCTGCTGTGGCTGCGGCAGGGGGCTCGTGTGGGACACACACATTCACTCACGCAGTTGCCAGTCGCAGTCACTTTCTTTCTTATCTATCGCTCACGCACGTTAGAAAATTTCCACATTTCGAGAACGAAAATATATGGCCCGAAAATTATGAACTCCTTGCTTTATGTTCTATTTTCACTGGAACTTCAAGCCAATCCATCCGTTCGCCTGCAGTCGCTTGTAAATCACTCAATTTTTGACATTTTCTTTTATATATATATATTTTTTTTTTAAATTGCGTGACATTGTTTTATGGTATTAGAAAGAGAGAGAGAGAGAGCGAGTGAGGGAGAGCTGATTAGTTGCAATGCGGGGTGTGTGTTGGTTTTTCATCATGGAGGCCATTTCATTAGATGAAACACATTCAGCGCCATGCTGTTTTCGGGAACGTTTCGTTTATTATCATCACAAGATCCCGAATCAATGGCATCCAAAATTCACGTTGGCCCGGCCACCGAACCGCACCGCTGGCACTTCGAGGTGGATTTCCACTGTCAAAACTTGATTAGTTGTTTTTGATTTTGTTTTTGTTCGTTCTTCTCCCCTCCAGTTGATTCGTTTCTTCACATACAAATCCGCCCATCATAAATCTAACGAAGGGGTTGCTTTTGTCTGACGTGAAAAGTATGCCCCTATCCCAGCCGCACACATATATTTTATATTCTGTCACTGTAGCACTCCTCGAACTTACTCAAAAAGGACTCAGACTTAATTTGGAGCAACAGCTTAAGCATGTGCAAGTTCACCAAATGCTACAGTCAAAAGGCTCAAGGCTTGGGATTATGAGTTTAATCTTTTAACTAGATTTGGATGTTTTGAATAAGATATATAGGTTTCGCGAATCCCTTAGCCATGTGCTTGTAACAGCTAAAAATGTTGCTTAATAAAGTTTATTATATAATATAACACTCATTATCAAAGCATGCAAGAACGTTAGTCTCAGTTTAATTCATGAAAATCGAATAGTAAGGCGATATATGGTATTGCGTTTTCTATGCTTTAATTAGCTGCCGAGCGCTTGAGAAAGTGTAATTGAGAAAGTGTAATAAACTTGATCTTTCTTCGATCTAAGAGAACACACCTACATATATGGAACATTCTTCCATGTAAACTTGGTCGCCTATTTGCCAGCCAGCACCTGCATTTTACAACGAGCGCAACACACGTCCACATTCAATTTAGACCAAGACTCTTTGCTAAGATTAACCAATTAGCCGCTTAAGCTAAGCACATCTACTAATATAAAAAAACTTCATCAGCTTATCTGGACTCGATTTCAAATAATCGCGTAGTGACAATCTAACGCGTCTATTAAGGAGAAGCTTTCGTGAACAAAAGAGCTGTCGAAACAATTTGTTGACTGATCCAAATAGAAAGCATTTTGTATTTGTTAAACAAATGATATGCAAATTTCATTTATAAGCTCTGACGGCTTAGTCAAAAGTATAGTTCATACAAGACGTTAGGGTGGACTCAGGAGCTTGGGTAGAACAGAAACATTTATCGATAAACGCTAATCAGGAAAAGCTGACAAAAAGACAGAGAAGGCAATTAACTAAATCCATTGGAAAGGCGAAAAAGTGAAAGCGGGGAAATGGAAACCACCCCGAAATATACATTGGTGGCTTCTTTAGAATCTGCTACTTCTTCTTCTTTTTTTGGTGGATGTCATTAAAATATAATTGCGACTATTTAATGCCATTAAAGTCAGTGCGGCGATTAATGACTAATGGAGTTTTGTCCAGCGGTTGGCAGCGGGGGGAGCAAAACGGAACAGACGGTCAGCTCGGGGCCCGAGCTCGTGCCTGGGATTGATAGAATGATTTAATGTCGCCAATAAATGGACGGCAAAACGAAACGTGCGGCTCATTCGAAATGCACGACCCGCATGGATGCCAACACACGCACACAAACAGGGGCAGGCAGAGACACAGATACGCCAAGATGGCCGACCATTTGGCTTGTTCATCGCATGCTCAAATGACATTTAATGTGTCAAATAAGGGTTACTCCCACCCCCCAAAGGAGTGAAAGAAGCCACCTCCACCCCCCACCGAGCTCTGATAGCTCTGCTTCTCTGGCTGTCATCATCATCCACTTTCTCGGCTGGGCTGGCAACGTTTTATGTGAAATTGATATCCGTTCGAAGGCAGACATCATGAAATGTATCTGAAAAGGGAGTCCGAGCAGTGCACACACACACACACACACAGACATACACACGCACATTTCTCTTGGTATGCGTGTGCGTGTGCGTACATAAATCTGTCAGTTTGCTTTCTTTTTGTCACTGCGCCTGTCAATTCACACAGAAATTATGATCCTGAAAAGTAGATTATCCTTGATTTATCGCCGCATCATTCGAAAGTTGAAAGCGAGCAATGAAATTGCGTACCACACACACACACACACGCAAACATATATAGAGACTAACTGCGTGTGTATCTTTGTATCTTTTGTTACCAGCATGTGTCGTCATTCGGTTCTGTGCCTGTCCCAACAGGCCAACAGTGAATTCCATCTACGCACACACTTTATTTGTTGACATTTCTCTCGTCTTTCGCCTTGGGCCCTTTCCTTGCTGTCGCTTTCTTCAATTTAGCTTATTTATGTTTGTCGCCTACCCTCATGGCTCTGTCCTCTGCCTGTGCTGGGCCTACGTCACCCGCTTTTAGAAGTCGCAGATAACGCAGCACGTCAAGTCATTGTCCGCGTTTGAGTGAAAGTATCTGACGGATATCTCTGCATCCGCACATGTGCAAGTGCTCATCAGTGCTGTTTCAAAGGATAACGCACATGAACACGCACACACACACACACACACATATACACACACGCACGATAATAAATAAAATAAAATGTGCTTTTGTTTGAGCCAATTGAATTATGTGCGTGTGAATGCCTCGTTTCCATTCTCAATCCAAATGTCATTTCTTTTTTCTTTCCTGTTTTTTTCTCGCATTTTAAGGCAGGGTCTCTGAGGCAGACCTCGGCTCGTTCTGCAGCCAACTGTTGGCCAGTCAACTTTTATGGCCTCTACAAATTTGAACTGAAATTAAATGGCGACTGTCTCATCTTCAAGAGTTATCACTGTAGCGTGTGTGACAATTTTTAGATGAAATCGTTTGTGGTGGGTTTTTTCTACAATGAAACGAGCTGTCGTAGAGGATATTTATTTTGAGGCGAAAAAAAGGGGTGGGCTTCTTCATGGCAAAGGTAAATTTGTAAATGGCTTGTTCTTACACAGTTTTTTTTTATTCCATTAATTGTTGCTGGAATAAAATGTCATTCGTGAGCATTTTTTATAAGAAAATCTATTTTACATAGTCGAAGGTCATAAATGCCAGTGCTATCAATCTTTACGCTATTGCAAATCTATAGATTAATAACTTATAATTGTTACCTCGTTTTATGATAATAAATAAATATATTTTTTTTAGAAATAAATCTCCGTCTAGTTTTATACTCTGAATATTCCATTTCTAATCTTAAACTTGTTTTATTTTCTTTGTCAATTGTTTGACATCCGACTGAGTGATATTCATATGGTGTGGCCCCTCGTAACCCTTACCGACAAAATCGCATTAAATTATAGCATTTAATAGCTTCCGGTTTTGAGACACTCGCAATTTTCAATCAACAACCTATTGAGCTCCGCGTTGTAGGAAAAAATCAAAAAAAAAAAAGGGAAAAAGCATAACGAAAATATATATTCGCATTTTGTAATAAATACGCTGTCAAGCCCGCATCGATTATGGACACTCACGGATGCACTCACACTCACACTCACATTTGCAATGTGGCATTCATATTCAGGGCCGGCTTATGGCAGTGGCAGCGGCAGCTCCAATAATGTGAGTCAATAAATCGCCAATCAAGCAATCATACACAATTTATTTCCCGTCATAATTATCGACCGATGTGCGTGTGTGTGTGTGTGTGCATGTGAGTGTGCGTGTGTGTGTGTGTGTGTTAGGATCTGTGAGGAGTTGCCAGAGTGCAGCGTGTGATTATGACGCTGCCGTTGGACGCCCTGCAGCGGGACTGACTGACTGCACGCTCAAGTCCAAGTTCCAAGTTTCATTTGCAACAGAAGACAAGAGGGTACAGGCTAGCGTGATGAGTGGGAAGGGGGGAGGGGGTTCAGGGGGACAGTCGCCATCTGCGTCTTTGCAGTCGGCAATCTTCAGCCGCTGCTGGCGTTTGATTTGTGGCATAGACGGGCGAGGCAGTTGCTATTGCCCCAACCCGACAACTGAGCGACTCGCCGAGTTGAGTGTCCAAGTCCGAGAATTATTTGATTCCGTTTTGGTTTTTTATCATTTTTATTGCCAACATTCTTTTGGTCAGGTCTCTTGCGCTCTTGGGTCTGGAGTCTGGCTTATGGGGTCTTCATTCTCGTGTTGTTCCATTTG
Organism: Drosophila novamexicana; assembly: GCF_003285875.2. Taxonomy (NCBI): domain Eukaryota; kingdom Metazoa; phylum Arthropoda; class Insecta; order Diptera; family Drosophilidae; genus Drosophila; species Drosophila novamexicana. The sequence continues at coordinate 6,107,926 of NW_020824787.1, forward strand.
ACATTCCGCTACGGCTGCTGCTTCTGCTCCAATCGCAGCTCCCACCTCGCCATTATTTTAATCGATTTTCAGTCACAGCTCCCCAAACGCCTCCGCCTAATTCCTGCACCGCTAGCAGCCTCATGATGGTTCTTAATGCTTTTTTTTGTTGGGGGCATGTCTTGTGTGGCTTTTTAATTTGAATTTCGTCTTCGAAATCTCGAAATCGAAATGTGTGCCATTGTTTGCTTGAGATTTTCGCCTAGCTGCCCTTCGCTGCCCGCAGCATCCAGAGCATCATCCCCATCATCTTTGCGGCATTTGTCATTGGTCAATAAATTCGATTGATTTATGCAGTTCGCGGCAATTTAAATCCCAGACGCTTCGAACTTTTAGCTCTTACTGAAATTCGTTGCGTTCTCAAATTGAATTCTTACATTTTTTATTTATTCGAATTGAAACTTGAAATGTTTTCGTTGGCCTCAGACTGAGCCGCATGTTGAGATGATTCCAGTTGTTGTTGTTTTTGTTGCTGTTTCATTTAAGTTTTCTTGCTGCGGTTCACGGCTGGACGTCACGAGTTCAAGAGTTCAACGTCTTTATGAACGCATTTTCCATGTTTATAGATTTGTTTTTTCTTCGACATTTTCATTTCAAATCTTATAATATTATATTCTTTATGAGACTTCACGCACTCACCAAATTGTACGTTATTTAATGAACACAATTACTTGTCTGCTCTCAATACTTGGCTTATTAAATTAATATTTGTAGTGTTATACTGGAGTCAGAGCAGCAGATGCTTAATGCTTTCTTAGATAACGTCGGCTTTTATTGTCCGATCTTAATGAAATTTTCAGGGCATACATACGAATGTTATTTATATTCAAATCTGTGCAAATACTAAAGGGATCAGGGGGACTTATGTAACAAGTGAAAGATTTCAGATCTATGCATGCTATATCAATTTGGCATATATCTGTTTAGGTATTTGTCTGTCTATCTATCTATATAGCTATAATAAATTATTGTGTTTACTTTAATAGGAATAAATTTAAGAATATTATTGAATCAGCGACATTTTATTGGGTCTTTAGTAATTTTTCTCAGTGCCTGAATTAAAAAATATTGCTGCATGTTGCATTTTACCCATTTTCAGATTGAAATTATAAGAAAATACAAATTAAATGTTCAGCTATTAGAACACTTAAAATAATATAAAATAAAAGAAAATGCAGATTTATTAAACAGAATATGGCGTAGAAATGTGAATTTTGAGGAAAAAGGACTACTTTCAACGCAATTATAATGCAGCTTATTGATGTCTTTCATTTAGTCAATTGAGTTGCCACTTAGCTGCTTCGTTTTGCTTGGAAGAAAAAAAAGAAGAAAAAAAAAAAAAAACAACAGCGAGAGATGCCAAAGAAGCCTTCACGACTTCATTAATTGCGGTAATTTTTCACAGTGCTGCAAAATAAAATGGGGGGAAAAAAACTACAGACTCAAGCGAATCGAAAAGCCAAACATTTTCTCCATTAAGAAGCACACAATAAAAATAAATCAATCAATAACACGAAATTAAACATAAAAAATTCAAAATAAACAAGTTCGCGCTGAGCCACTGGCCACGGGGAGCTGCTCACATGTAGCGGCGAGTTATTGGTCGAATCAGAGTCATCGAAAAGAGATGGCCAGCTAGAGAGTGAGAGGGGGAGACGGTGTGAGAGCGAGAGAGGGAGAGAGCATGATGTGGCATAAACAGCGGGCTGCTGCAACGTCAGCTCATTGGATCCTAATTCCGAATAACGAATTTAACCAATTTACTCAAATGCTAATTTATGGCCGATTGATGCGCAGGTAGTCTTCCCGGCTGCAGTTCGAACTCCATGCCACATTGCAGTGGCATCCACTCGAGTCCACACGGACACGCAATCAAAATGTGGCAGCATTCGGGTTGCTGTTGTTGTTGTTGTTGTTGTTGCAGGGGCAGCTACGCTCGGCGGCAACACATCATTATCATCTGCGTCCGCGTTTGCGGTAGCGTCTTCGTTTTCATTTTCGTCTTCGTCGGGGTCTTCGTCGTCAACGTCAGTGGCAGCCATGAACATGGAAGCTGCACGCACACACAAGCACACACACACATACACACACCCAGCTTAAGATACTTCAGCTACAGATACAGATACTTTTCAAAATGCTGGCCACTTGTTGTGCTGGGGCTACGTGACGTGGTTTGCCTCGCATGAATTACGACGAATCAACGCGCAGCAACAACAAGAACTACAACAACAGCAACAACAACAACAACAACTTGACAGTTGAGCAACTGCTGCCATCATTGCCACCTTCGCCGTGGCACAGGCACGCAGCAAGCGGCCGGCCAGCACAAGAAGCGCCAAAGATGCACAGTGGGAGGCAGTGTATCTCTCAGGGGCAGTTGCAGTATCAGTCGCCAAGTCCTGGACTTGTTGCAGCTCCGCGAAGCAGCGTTTGGCGTTGCACACATAAATTTGCAATCTCCGACATTGGCTTCTGCGTCTGCTCTGATTGCCCATGATGAGGATGATGCACGCGGATTCGCCCTTGCGGTGTTTCACCTGACAGATACATTGCGAACATGTTAAACGAATATTTTCCACTGCCATCTATAAAGCTGCAGTTCTTTTCATCCTATTTTTATACCTTTCGAATTAATTATTAATTTGGAAGCGGTGCTGAAAATCCCTAGCCAGAATTGAAAGCAAAGCAAAAGCAATTGATTCTCATGACTACAGCAAAGCCTTTTTAATAATAGCCAGATTAAAGCTCTTTCATATCGAGCCACATTAAGGATTTCTAAATATCAAAATTATAATGCAGTACATAATGTATGATGTCGTCACAATGTCACAAATAAGGCATATTCACATAAAGCTATTAAATAACATTTGCTAAACTTTATAATGAACCAGGCTTTGAGTGTATATGCAATATTAAAGTCCAATTAATCTGCCGAGAGATGCACGCGAGCTGCAGATACAAATGTATCTGCAAGTCGGAGCTAGGCTGTGTGGGAGGCGTGGCCAGTGAAACAACTGGAGCGCGTCATTTGGGCATTCATTCATTTATGCACTCACCGCCGAGCCGGGACTGTCAATTTATTATACGAGCTGTCACAAAGCGATACCCTGCCCAGTGCCAGGCCAGTTAGTTACCGCTGTAAAGTTGGCCAGCAACTGCAGACAATGGCTATCGCGAAGCTGTCGATGTGCCCCTGATCCATGTGCACTTGAAGCGGAAGGCACATGCACGGCACGGCTCGGCACAGCCGGAACGGGGCAGGGCAGACGGCTTGACACCGACAGGGACTGGAAGAGGGACAGATACAGGGACTGCGGCTATAGCTGAACTGAAACTGGCTAAAAAGGCAGCCGCGGCAAGTGTCAAAAACGCCACACGGCGACGACGACGACGACGACAACGACGAAAACTGGCACAGCCAACGGGCAGAGCGACAGCGAGCCACAGCCTACAATGCAATTTTGCAGTCGACTGCAACTGCAACTGCAACTTGTGCAACGTGCAACGTGCAATGTGCAACAAGTTCCAGTTCCAGTTCCTGCGGCCGCTGCACATTAATTGACAGCAACAAACATCGCGCGGGGGCAATGCCACCCACCCACACACATACACACACACAATCTCGAGATTATTTCTGTGCGTTTCCCACAATTGATTCGGACAATGCGACCACAGACTCAACTTTCCATGCAGGGTTTGGAATCGGTGCTGGAATTGGGTTTGGGTTTGGGTCTGGAACCGCAGACGGCTGTGTCGTGGTGGAGGCATCTGCCTGCTCCGGCAAGGCTAAAGTGCAAATGGTTCTTGGGCTGCTTAATGTGAGCTGCGTGCGACTCTATAAATACGGTAATTGTGTGTGTGTGAGCCGTAACCACGCAAAAAAGTCACATACGAAATGGGGCAGCAAAAGTTGGGTGCAATTTAAAAGAGAAATAAATATTATTCAAAACATTTTATATTTTTCGACCATGAGATAATATGATATCATGATCAAAAGCTGCTAACGTAACTATGAGAAAAGAGTGTCTACAAACAGATATTTATTAAAGGAACTCAAGTGAATAAAGTCTCAGAAAAGAATAAAAAAAAATTTTCATATAAGTTATGAAAGTAAAATAATTAATATTAATATTGAAATAAATCAATAAATAAAGGTAATATTTAATATTAATATTATATTTAAATCTTGTCAAGTAGAAAAAAAGTATAAGATAATTTAAAATCCCAGTTTTCAGGTATACAATTTTTAAGATTTAAAGTTAAGAAAACCTATATTTGTCTACATTTCAATGGGAGAAATATGAGATAAACATTTTTTTACAGCTAATCACAATGGGAGCAATATCATAAATGAGAAAAAAGCTATAAGCATAATCGTGTATCATACTCGAAGATGACAATTTTGTCGCCTGGCTTTTGTCTACATAATGAAATGCATTTTAAAAGTTTTTTTTCTGTTTGTGTGCGTTTTATGCAACAGGTTGCCTTTGAGGCTGGGGCCGTTGTTTTTTAGTCGTTCTCGTTGAGGTTGTTGTTGTTGTTTGTGCATTTAAAATGCGCTACCTCTGATATTCCCTGCACACCCTCTCCCCGGAGCATGGAGCAGACTCGAGCTCCTCTGGATCGCCGCCTTCTTGGACGCTTTGATTTTATGGCATTCGTTTGTCGTTGGAGGCAGTTTGATGCATGTAACTTGTCGTGCTAGAGATTTTTTGAACATATTTAGCATTGGACGTGCTACATAATTCCCCAAAGTCATAAAATAAACAATAACAACAACAACAACAAACATTTTTGACGTGTTGCCCATGTTGCAATAGACCAATGGATTAGCTGGGCGTAGTATAGGGGAGTGGCCGTCAGCTATATACATATATATTGTATATATGTTGTGTCGAAAATGTGAGAAAATGTTTTTAATAATTGTGCCTAAGTTTGGGCTTATGCAAAAACTGTTGAAAAAACCAAGCCCAAACGCTGTTGTTAAAAATTCGATTGATCGCCAAAGTCGAGCGAATTAGTGTAGAGCGCCCGCTATGATAGATGTTTGAAGTGCTGGCGCTTAGAAAACTGTGGGAATTTGTCAGCTACTCGTTATCAGCATGCGATTAGCCAACACTTTGTCGAGTACTCAACGCCCGGTTCCTGGCAGTCAAAACCCAGACTAAACAGTGACAAATCTAGCTTCAGTTTCAAGTGCCTCAAGTGCAGAGGGAAGCAGCACAAATAGAAGACTTGAAGAAGGAGCAGATATCTTCGACATGCCGAAGATTAAATACTCTTGTGGAAAAGATAGTTTGGCGACGCTTTATACAATAGCTCTACTTTTGACCAATTGTTCCTATAGAAGCCATAGAATATAGTAGTTCGACTTGATATGGCATTGCAGATAGAAATGGGAAATAGTGAAGTCAAGATGTCAGATATATATATAGATATATAAATAATTTAAGAATTCGGAAATGTCTCCTTCTATGTGTTACACACATCTTGACAAATTCATATTACCCTCGAGAAGTGTATAAAACCGTATTCGAATTCAAATTGAATTTCGAATTAGTTTGGATTGGTTTGTCGCCGCCCGGCCTTTGATCTTGCCGAGAGTTACGAGGCCCCGAAAGGGATTCAAAGGAAACTAAGCAGATCTGGAGTGTGATGATTGCTTATGAAGTGAAACAAGTGCGACAGGGCGGGCAGAAGCGGGTCGATTGTGTTATATGTAATACATATTAATTGTCAAAGGAATTGAGGAAATGCGCAGCAATTCTTTTGAACTCAAGAGTTAATAAATTTTGTTATTTGTTTGTGAAATTCTTTTTTGGATGCCCCACCACGAATGCTGGTGCTGGCCGCATTTTTGTTAAAAGAGCAAACAATTTGCCTGGCCTGGCATTTATCTACCGGATACATTTTTATCTTCAGCACGAACGCAATTATTGTTTGTCTGTGTCGGCGGTGGCGGTGGCGGTGGCGGTGGCGGCGGCTGAACAATTAAGAAATGAACTATCGCTATCGCCACGACGGCGACGGTGCACACAGAGACCAGGTGGATTGGTGGTTGGGTCGATCGGTGAACGGGCTTCCAATTAGGCACAGCTGATATTTGCCCAAGATCTGTGTGATGTGTAACCGGAGACTCCGGCTGGGAGACCCCGAGAGTTTCGCAAGTATTCGCTTGATTTTCATTTTGGACATTTAATTAACTCAACAATTTTACGCCCGTGTTTATATTGCGGGTGATTACGTTTTATGATCGCCTTCCGCTTGCAATATTTACTGTGAGTTTAGAAAATCATAAGGCTTTCATAATTACCCATTTTATTGGTTCGACCGAGGCTGCCAACATGTGCCACTTTATTATCGGGGCCACTTACGTCCAAAAGGCGTCCAAATATTTGCACATTGATCCAGAGAGCACACACACACACACACACACACACTGACAATACGAATTACAGTCAAATAATGTGTTTAATTATAATCATCGAAATATCACGTAAAACCCGCTGACTTACAATATTTGCAATTAGATCAAACTATGCTGATTTAATTGGCTTAACACCAAGTACGGAAAAAATGCATTAATTTATCAATAATTTGGGAAAATGAAGTAACAGAATAGATGCCCGTAGTTCTTGAAAAACTCTATGCAAAGCTCTTTAAAAATACAATTTTTCTCCCCATAAATTGTTTCCTTCTAATAACATAGACGAAAGTAGGAGGAAAACTAACTTGTTGACCTCAAGTAATATTTGTTGTCATAAATTATTGTCAAATTAAATAATTAGAAAACTTAGTGTCGAAATATAGATGAAATGCAACTTTTGAGGGCAAAATCAATTTAATAACATAGGATGCCCTATAAGAAAAATATATCTTACATTAAATGAAAAATAAAATTGAATAAAAGATGAATTTCAATTGATTTCGCCTAAAAATTGTCTATATGTTGTCTAAAGCAATATTTTGCCGAAAAGGCATAAAAGAAATAAACACATGTTCACAAAGGGATTTAAATAATCGTAAATCGTAATATCTTTATGCGTACTAGACATTAATGAATAGCATTGAGAGTATTTAAGCACTAACATATTTGTCTGATTGCTCAGCATCTAATAAAATGGTATCAATTTTGTTATGGCTTCAATTAAAAATGAATGCGGCAAATAAAATGAAATTAAATAAAAATGCAATTATTAGTCAACGCCCAATTTTAATGCGCTTGTGCTTTGAAAAATGCACAACAATTAATTTTCAATAAAAAAGCGCCGGAACAGCAGCAGCAGCAACAACAATAAGAACAACAAGAACAATATGAATTGCAGCCACACGGCAGCTAGACCATTTGCATATGTGGCATGTGTTTTATATAGAACGGCATCAACAACAACAACACCAACAAATATAACAGCAAAAAAATAATATTAATAAAAAAATGAAATCGAATAAAAAACGATAAAAATCGCACAACTGTCGGAGGCCGCCGGAGGCCGAATGCAAATGCAACGATTTGAAATGTTGCAACAATAATTGTCACAAATTGAACTCATGTCATGAATTGCGAGCTGAATGGTCACCGGGCATCGAATATCGAGTATCGAGTACTCAATATTATTGGTGGGTCTGTTGATGGATATAGCAAAAGCATTGGCTGCATTGCCTAGACAGCTGGGGCATGAAGTGGGGCTGGTCACAATTTCGATTGCATGACAGGTGCAATTTAGTCGAGGTCTAAAGCATAAAAACAGTCGGCATTTAATGAGAACAACTTTCGACAGATTGTGATATGCAACGTGATGAATTACGGTTCAAGATAAAACCAAACTGAACAAATTAAAATAAAACGTGAGATTAAAAAAAAACGTAACATAACATCTTTGCTGAAACTTTTATTTTTTTTTATGAAATTTTCAGAACTTTCCGTGACTTTTATTAAAATTCTTAACGTTAATTTTGAAATATGTTTATAGGATTTAAGAGACCCATCTCTTGTCTAAAAAACTAGAACGTTAATTTTTAAACATTGTTCATAGGATTGCTTTAGAACATCCATTTTTGATAACAAAATCCCTTACGTTCATTTCACAAAATGTTCCGAGTATCTAAGAGTCATAAGAACCACATAAATTTTTTTTTTTAGTAAAATTTTTGAGCTAGAAGCCTTACAGCTTACATGCATGTCATAGAGTCATTGAGTAATAAAGATTATTACTCAACGCATCCATGTATTGCTAATGTGCCTGTATTAGTGAGCTTTTATTTAACAAAAGCTCTGCGCCAACAAATGCCTGCGCTTTGTGTGAAGAAAGCCTTAGCATCCGTGTGTTCTGTACATGTACGTGGGCTTATATACCATTTAATATCAATCATTTCTTAAAACCTAAGTATTTTATTTACACAACAAGCAGCTTTCTACAGTACTTGCGCTCTTGTTTCAACAGTCTCTGCGAACTGTTTACGTCCCAGTCGGATTTGCTGGGGATCTGTGTCGCACCTGTTTGCCAATTTGAAATGAGGTTATGAACCCAACTGTAGTTTCTCAACGTCAGCCAACAACAACCGCAACAACTACTACAATAAAAGCAGCAAAAAATAAAAAAATAAACGCATTTGGCCACCTTTTAGCCGGTTTTCCATCATTGCCCCGTCCTCTGCCGCGGGCAGCGTCGCTTTTCCTTTTGTGGCCACCAAAGAACTCGTTGCACACCCAAAGCCAAGAGCCAAAAGACCAAATGGTTGCCGTTGCCATGTGGCCATGCCGGCTGGCCATGTGGCTGCAGCCGGAGCTAGAGCTCGAGCTCGAGCTGGAGCTGAAGCTGTAGCTGTAGCTGGAGCTGGAGATTGATGTTCGCTGCCTCTGACATTTGTTTCGCGCTTGCGCTCAGCATTTGCTGTTCCACTCGCACTTGCTGTGGCCAACGTAACCGGTTTGCTGTCCACATTTTTTTGCAGTGTGATTTAAACGTTTTTTTTTTTTCACTTCGCATTCAAATGGACGCCCGAGTCAACGATGCAGAGCCCCAGTGGACTGCACCACACACACCATCTCCAACTGCAACGTCAGCTGCAACTCCAACGCCAACAAAAGCTTGCAGTCGCAGATTTACTGGATTTTCCGCAGAGCTGAAAAATTGCACCGTTCGATCATGTAAACAAATTCATTAGCCTGCACAAATATTTTAATTATTTAACAAACATGTGCGCAAAAATATGAAAAAGCCGCGACAAGCTATGTTCACTCAAGTGTGAAGTGAATGCTTCTGGAATTGGCCAAGATGACATCTATGAAAAATTTGTATTCATTATTCACTAACAAGGCAATACACGCCAACAAAACTCTCATGAATGGCTCACGGAAAGGGTATTCAAGCGAATATATAAAGTGTTTATATCTGATCTGTTTGCCTTATGAATATGGCTAATGGCTAATATACGCGATTGTAAAAGCAAACTAATTGATACAATTTTATCTATGATGGATACTTTTTGAATTAGGAGCAATGAGACTTGAACAAGAGTGAAAAGTAAGAATAAAAGGCTGCAGGCATAACATACTATTCTCTTGGTTCAGTTCTAAGTTGAAAACAATGAGAGAAAAGGTTTTTGGTACATTCCTTGGATGACCGCATTTCTAAAAATTTTTAATTTATCATAGATTTAAAAAATGTACAATAATTTGTATATCCTTTTAGGACCTTCTAAAATATAATTATAATTTTGTCATCAAATGTGTAACGCATAGAGGGAGACGTCTCCGACCGCATAAAGTCTGTCCGTCTGACTGTTTCTATGCGAACTAGTCATTTGGAGTACTGAGTGAAACAAGCATAAAGCATAAAAGTCTTGCAAATATTGTTTTCAATCAGCAAAAATAACCACTTTTTGGAAAATATGATTCGGTACACGTTTAGGTAAGACTGTTCTTTATTTAACTAAACCCGTTAATAAACCAAATTTATGGTTGATAAAAACTTGGAATTCGGTACTCGGTTCGTTTTGAAACCGGTTAACGGACTTGGCTATGATCAGCTCAACGGTCAAGAGCTTCGTGAGCAATTAGTTAATGAATATTAAATAACAATTAAGATAAATTATTGAAGAAATAGTCGGCTTTACGATAGTTCTTTACATCAAAGGCAGATATTGTTATGAGTTGATTAAAGTATATTTGAGTAGAGTTTGAGAAAACGTTCGTAACTTAAATTAAGACTTCTCTGATTCTCGTGACAAAAAATTTATTGAGCCGAGAGGAGCTGAAACCCCTGAAACACAGATATGCTTCAACCAATTACTACTTTAGACTCTGACAAAAGGATCTTTAAATCTTTTACCCTGCAAATCCAAGTTATATTTTCCATATATCATCTAATCCTCAATCGCAATATGCATATATGAGTTATATATATTTTACATTTCATAAAAGCATTCAGAATACTGCTTGACTAAGCTCTTCCTCCTATCAACATTGTGTGTGCAATGTGTTTCCATTAATATAAATTTAAATTTATTTGAAGTCTAGCTTTAAGGTACGCTTATTCGTTTAAATATTAAAGCTGAGCACGTTTGTTCGCATTTAAGAGTATTAAATACCTAAGGTTTTGTTTCTGTTGAAAGTGGAACATTTGCAGCTGCTTCCTTTTGTCAATGCACGCGGACACACTTACTCGATACTCACACAGATACACACACACAGATGCACACACACACACACACTCACTCCGCCTTAGGGGCAATAATAATGGCCATAAGGCAATGCGATGGCCTCTTGCTTTGTGCCGGCCACAGGCCCGGGGAAAATGCAACAGGTTAATTCGCGCGCGCGTTTTGGTCAAGTGCGTTGGGTGCAAAAAAGAAGAAGCAGAAGGTGCCGGAGACAAAAGCCGGGCCAGCTGCCAGGGCGGGGGCGAGCAGCATTGGCAAAGTTGCCTGGTGGGCGCAATGAGCAAAAGTGTCGGCCTTAAAAGGCAGCAGCGAAAAAGTTTTTTAGAAAAACATGCAACTTCGCACATGGTGGAGGAGGCGACGGAGGGGGAGCAGGTGGAGGAGGACGAGGAGGAGGCAGCGAAGGTGGAGGAGGAAGCATTGAAATGTCCATTGAAACAATGAGCGGCCGTTGCCAAGCGACCAAATTGGCAACATGTTGAGGCCGCGCAGCAACTGCTGACCAGTTATGAGAGGGCTGTGAGGCGGTGCGGGGTGCGGGTCGCGGAGCGGTAACTGTGCAGTGCACATGAAGGTGTCATTTGTTGGGAACATGCATTTTCCGACTTGGCTACAAATCGCGGCGACAGCGACGGCAACTGCAACTGCAACATGCAACTGGCTACGTTGACATCAAGCGAGACGCTGCGACTGGGCTCTGCTGTCTAATGGCAATGCACAGTGGGCGAAATTGTTGTCAATCAAATACCAATAAAATATAGCTGCAAACCAATTAAAAGGGGGCCTGAAGAGCACAGGAAAGTAGCTCAATAAATGCTCATAAATAGTGCAGTTGTCGGATCAAGTCTAAAAATCATTTACTAGATAACAAATTATGTTAGCTTGAATTTTTAAATACCTTTAAGGATTTTTTTTTATTAATTAATAAGAAAGTTCAATTTCCTCGAAATATACAGAACAAAGCATCATAAGAAAGAAAGAATTTTTGACAGGAGAGTTGTAAGCCTTGAAGATGCCAGAATATATTCTTTTAACTATATCATAATAAGCATATTTTCTTGGATGAAACTTGAACAAGTTTAAAGAAATTAATCTCTTTATATATATATATATTTGAGTACAAAATATTAAAATTTGTATATATACTTTTTATGAAAATCAATTATTTCGATTATTTTAATCGAATTGTGAATTATAATAAAAAACACACATAAAAACAAATTAATATGCATCTTGGAAACTTTTGATGGTCGGCTTCTTTCCATCAGTATCTCTATGCCCAATCAACTTAACATTCTATATTTGTTTGATTTTTTGCGGCTAAATGATTTATATTTTTTGATGAGCTTGTTTTGGCACCAGTGTGCGTTGGTGGGAACACGGATTGTAGGCCAGTTACTGGGTTACCTGGCGGTTACCTGCATTCGCCCAGTGTGTACCGTCTGTATACCGTGTACCGGTGCACTGGTGCACTGGCATATACTGGTCGGTCCAGGCGAACATGTGTCTTGCAAATTAAACGCACATGTCGCTCTCTCGTCGGCCCCTTGGCCGGCACACACTGGGTCTGGTCTGTGTCAGAAGCGGGAGGGGGTATGGATGGGGGGTGGGATTGCCATGTGGCAAGTATTGGGGCTGGCTTGGCGGCCCGGCACCATTTTCCAAACACGTTTCGCTTTTGTATGGCAATTGTTTTGATTTTGCTCTGCCCTTTCCTGTTGCCTGTTGCCTGTCGCTGTTCACTGTCCGCTTTGTTGGCTACTCGGCTGTCAAATGCGTTTCTTTCTGTCGTTTTTTTGTTGTTATGTTTTTTTTTTGTCGTTTTTGTGCTGCGTTTTGTTCAATTCTGACACATTTTAACAATTTATGAGGCGACCCCCAGCCCAGTCCACCCCGCACCCGCGAAGCTTTGACAACTAAATTCAAAGCAATTCATACATCACCTGCTGGCCCAGCACTGAACACACCCCCCACACCCCTCATCAAACCGACCACCGCATAGCTATGGGCGCACCTGTTTGAAAAGTGCGTGTGTCAAAGTGCGTGCGTGGCTGGTGACATTTTCCAGCTGCAGCTCGCAAAGTGTGTACGTGTGGTGGCCACAACGGTATCCGTGTCTCGTGTCCCGTGTCCCGTGTCCCGTCTCCATGTCCGTGTCTATTTCTCTGGCAGTTGTCAGCTGCGCTTTGATAATTTCATTTTGGCCCACTCGCCGCTGTTGCCATTCAATTGAGTTGAAACTTGCCGCGGCTTTTATTCCCTACCTCAATGGCTCAATTATTGAGCAAGGCTGGATACATAATACAGGTGAATGCATAAGAAAGGGGATTCTCTTCGAATTCTAATAGAATAAATACTAAATTTATGAAAAGTATAGTACTTCCATAAGCAATACATCCACCTATTAGATGGCGATTCGTATCCGGATCTTTGCACGTGGAGGTTATTGAATGTTTTCCAAGCTACAGACGCTTTGAATATTATAGTTCAGTTAAGGTGTAAGACTCAATTCAGGACATATTAGCACCAACTATTATTGAGTATAAAGACTTGACAAAATATTTCAAGTCAGTTAATTAACACCGATTTCTTGGAGGCCTCAGCCATAAGCAACTAGAAAAGTCAACAAATAAGCATATTTTATAAGCATACGAAGATTTAAGCATACAAGCTCTGTTAAACTAATTCACTTCTTTATGTTCTTAGATCTATGCAATTGTTATTGATATTTATAAACCACTAGTAAATGATAATATTATATATACAATATATTGTATATTATATATACAATATACAATATATATGCAAGGTATTTAGTAAAATTGTGATATTGTTGGTTCCACTAACTTGCTGGCCATGATGAAATAATAATAGAGGTGCGACTTAGCTGGTGCGACTTAGTCAGCTTCAATTGTCACAAGTTTCATTAAGTTAATAGATTAGATTCTAAACCAATACAACTTTAAAGCTTAATTTTCAGCTTGAATGAAAGTTAAAAATTCCAGTTCGATTCTATTTTTAATCCAACAATTTTGGAAAGATCCACAGAATGACAAATAGTTGAATTGATTTGCCCTTAAACCTAACGATTTCAACCGATCGCAGCCCACACTCAGTTTGTATATCTGTTAAAATTCCCAACTCTCACTAATCTGTGGCATTTCAGTAGGATTATTCAGTAAAGCAATAAAATTATATTCAAGATGCATAAATGTAATAAATAAAAACAAAAAAACATTTTTATGGATAGCTGAAAGACTCGTAAATTCATAATTTGTTGCGCTGGATCTAGCTGAGATCGTTCGATCGCTGGATCGATCGTTCGACCTCTTTGAGTGACTTCCTTGTTCAACGCGTAATTTACATAAATTGAAGATGGAAGATGAAACGGGCCGAGAAAGCGTTGACCAGGCTTGACCGGCCTGACCAATAATAACAATTTGGTGTCGTCAGCTGGACGCTCAGATGCCATCAACGCGACGAGCGAACGGAATCAATTCTTTTTTTAAATATTTGCCGCCATCGACACTTAAGACTCGAATCTCAAGTCTTGGGTCTCCAAACTCGCAGCTAGTATTGAAAATAACAGACGCAGCAACTGTCATCGCACAAATGATTTGTATTTTTGTTTTGGTTATTTATGTTTCATAAATTATCGGATATATCTAGACGATATTAGAGTCTTGACTCTTTGCACATGTGTGTGTTTGTGTGTGTGTATTTGTATGTGTGCGAGTAGTCAACGGATGCCGCTGGTGCCGATGGTTGCCGATCAAGATTTTATTTAAATGGAACTCATCAACGCTCATTTGGGTCTCCATCTCCATCTCTGTCGGTGGCTGCGTCTTCGTCTCCGTCTCCGCCTCCGACTCCATCACTGCGACTTGGACAGGCGATGATGAAGCTCTGTTGTCGCTTGCCTTTTTGCCTCTGTTCGTCGGCGACGGCGTCGGCGTCGGCTTGCAACGCCTTTTGTCTTAGGTTCAGAACTTTAATTATAGAGGTCGCCCGAAAACACGACTTCTGCCCCGGACTCCGGCTCTGGTTGCCGGCTCTTGATGATGCCTTAATGTCAACTTTGTCGGAGTCGTCGTCGACGTCGCTGCTGCCATCTTTCTACACGTTTCGTCTTTAATTAATGGATTTTGTCGTATTAAACTCATTAGTTTGCTTTCGGGCCATAATTTTAATTAATCACTCAAAATACACACACAGTGGAACAGAGAAGCACGCTGCCCGCTGCCCGCTGCCCACCCTTTTCCCTAACGAATTTGATTGGGTTCAGCTTAGCCGACCTTATCAAGAGTCTTTGCATACTAAACGAGGCAGAGCTACCTTAAATAAATCTAAATACTTGTACACAAAATCCATATTAAAATGCGCCCAAAGAAAATATAAAAACAAATTAAAAATGCGTCGAGCTCGCTGAGATCGACAGTTCGCGTTACTCAATTGGTTTTTAATTTCAAAATGAAATAAATCAAAATTAAGAAAACCAAAAAAAAAAAAAAATCCGAAAAAAATGTGAATATTAAAAGCTTCGCTTCGCAAATTAACATTCGCCATTCGATTTGATATATTAAACTCAAAATGTATATTTCATCATTAAAAGCAACGGGCAAAAATATATAAAAAGAGCGCTAAAAGCGGAGAACGATCGTATAAAAACGTTAAAAAAAAAAAAAAATAAATACAGAAAATGGAAACTAGTTTTACAGGTAAAACAGCGAGCGGGCCCAAGCAGTCAGTCGATGGGGCTCAGATCCGATGAGATGCGAACAGATTCGCCGTCATCGTCAGCGGCGTCATCGTAATTGCCGGCCCGTTCTCACTTTGGCTCGGATACTGGGGAGCTTGACTCTGATTGTGATACGACAACTCCCTCTCTCTCTCTCGCTCTCTGTCTCAGTCACTGTCTCGCTCTCCGGTTGGTATGATAAATAACAAATCAAACGCTAAAATGTCGGTAATGTATGTGGCTTGTCAGAGACTCCGTTTATTTATGGCCTGGATCAATAAGAATAACGCCCCAATCAGTGACTATAAATTAACGCAAAGACAAAAAACAACTTCAAAAATGTCGACGGCTGAGAATGTTTCTCAGTTGTTGCTGTTGTTGTTGTCTCCGTTTATTTATTTCATTTCTGATGCCTCTCAGCACGCAGCATCTCAAGCTGAAAACTTTGAAAATGCTTTAGAAAATGTCGTTGACTGTGCACATAACGATCTTACAATGGTAAACCGATCTTGAATGCCAATGGAAACTGTAGCAGGAAATTTGAATAATATATCAGTTTATTGATGAAAGATCAGGGCTATAAAAGGCAATATGGTTAATGTGTCTACTCAATAGCTGCGAAACCACTTAAGCGAAACGACAATAAAACACAATAAGTTAATAAGCCAATATTGTAAGAGTTCAAGGCAGGCCAAACAAGCGAGAGTAAAAAATACTTTCCTATATCAACTAAATCTGTACTCTTTCCTGTTCAGATAGAGACAATTTATTTTCTTTTAAGCTGAATAGTTTCTTCAATAATATATACCACGTTAAAAGTATTAGAAGGGCAACTTTTAACGAATCATAGTTGAAATAATTTATAAGAATACTAGATACTAGAGGTCTGAATTGCCTCCACATTTATTCTTATTGATATATATAAATACATAAGTAAATATTTACTTACCCAAAAATACACATATGGAGGGTGACAGACTTTTATTTATCCACATCACTGAAAAAAACAAAAGAAGTAAAGATCGGATTATAGTAAGAGCAGTATAATAAAAGGAGTATAAAATGAGAGGAGAGAAAGAGAAAGTGGGGGAGGGACAAAAAGACAGAGAGAGAGAGAGAGAGGGAGAGTAAATAAAAATATTTAGTATTAGCAAAGTTAATTAGAGTAAAACATATATAGCAAATGTTTCACATACTTGGATTCATAAGAATTGCATAGAAGGGCAATATCGAAAAATAAGTTTGTAAGCAGCGCTGCAAGACACATGCAAATATACATATGTCGATGCATACATGCATTCATTCATAAGAAGATTCATAAATGCATTCATTCAAATATACATACATACATATTTACATGCACACATTGAAGTTTCGACCTTGGACCCACATTTTCCACAAAGAAACAAGAACAGAATTGCATTACGAAAATGGAAATGATGGAATATGAGAAAATGTCAAACGCATTTAGAGCGATATGCTCTTTCCAAACAAGATATATTAAAATCAAATCAGCAACTTTGCAAGCTGCAGCTCTTAAGCTGCCAATTTGATATAACTGGTAAATGTTCGTATAACAAGGAACTCATCCTAAAAACATACACCAGTTTTTGCTGCTTGCCGCTTCTTAAACTCATAACTATTTAAGATACTCATACAGCTCTCATTGTAAACCCCCTAAGTTTCTATCTTCATTGAGGCATTTCGAATGCAGCGTTAATTTGACTACATTTTCGTGATCATCAGTCTACTTAGTTGGGTTTCCGTCCACATTCACTGTGAGTCAGTGCTCTAAGACAACTCCTTGCTCTCTGGCGCACACGTCCGATGCCGCCTTCGACTGCCCGCCGTTCCGCTTGGTTCGGCCCACAAATCAAGTGTGAAATATATTCAAATCGCACCAGGAGCGATAATACAAAATATATATATAAGAGAGGAGCAAATGCGGCGGCAGCCCGCAAGCCAAATGGAAACTAGTAAAAATACGAAAATGAAGATGTAAATTATACCAAATGTGAAGCATTGCCCGGTCAAAACAACAACAAATGGAGGCGGAGGAGGAATGGCAACATGGAAGTCGATGCAAGTTAGCTGGAAAAGGCCATTTCTGAATACCAGAGGCAGGTAATGCTATCAATCTACAAGCTGTATCTAACAGATACATGCCAGCTAGAAAGAGGGAACGAGAGAGAGAGTGAGAGGGAAGTCGAGTGGAAGTGTGTCTGACAGAGAGAGAGAGAGAGGACGTGTGTACGAGTGCAACGTCGTTTCGGAAACACCCTCCTCTTGCAATGATTGATTGCTCATCATTTTTCATTCTTTATGAAAATGCACCCTGCTGGCAAGAGTTGGTTTCGCTTTGGCTCGGTTCGCGACTCGTTGGTTGGTTACTTGGCTCACAGCGAAACACCGCCGAGTACATTGAGAGAAAAATGTCTGTACAGGCGGACTGTACGTCTGTCTGTCTGGCTGGCTGGCTGTGGCACACACCTGAGCCAGCGCAATGCCTGACAGCCAGAAGGTGCAGAAGTTGCGATTATCGCGCATCTGACGTTGGCCAAGGGGAAACGGCGCTGCGCCATGCAAAACTTGGCCAAATTCCACCTTGGCCGCCAACGGGCATAAAAATGGCTGCCAGCTGCGAGTCGCTGGGGCGATGGCGTCCATATCCATGGCCAGCTGCCTGCCTTCCTGCCTGCCAGTCAACTGTCAACTGTTCCGTGCCTGTGTCATGCTATGCATCATCTTCTGGCAGTTATTAACCTTTGTCTCTCTCTTTCTCTCTCTCTCTCTTTCCGCAGCTCCATTTCTATCGCTATCTGTGTGTGAGTGTATCTAACAGATACTTGTACCTGGACTTGAACCAGCCCCGCTACTTTTGGCTGATTTAGTAGCTTGTCGTGGCGCAATTGCTGAAATTAAACAAACTCCTCACAATTTCTGCCACTGTCATTGCCATTGCACACCCAGCAAATTAGTCGCTTACGTTATCCTTAAAAACGTGTATTCAATTAAAAAAGTTGTTATATTAGAGAAATGCTTAAATCTATTTTCAAAAGATTCTAGCGCTAGTTAAGACGCATATATTTCGTATGGAAAAGTCACATAGAAGGCGCTTATCTATTTGAGTACCCAATTTCAATATAAGACCTTCACGTGTTTTTTCTCTGAGCTATCTTATTATCAGAACAATTTTGAAAGTGTTGTAACATATCATAATAGCGCAATATATACATATAAATTAAATACATTATTTACAATATAATATATAATATAAAATAGGAGCATTTCTTAAAATTCAAATTATGTTAATTATTAATACAATATTTAAAAATAACTAGCTTGCCTTGAATAAAAACTATATCCTGGGACCCTTCAACATAACTGCAATTTTTCAGAAAGTTCAACTGTGATCGCAGAGGTTCATTGGGTAATAAAAATATGTACATATTGTGAGAGGATGATAAGGTTTAATTAAAATATTTACTTAATTAAGAAGTATATGTCTGTTAGTATTCTTTCTAGAGAGTCTCACAGCACACCATATTTGTTGACCTCTTGTAACAGACTGGCTCTTATTATAATATACATGGGAGTCATAAGCCACATGCTTGAAGAGTCAGATTTAAGGTTAAGCTTTTATTATAGGCATTTCGTAAGAGGAAAGTAATGAGAGTTCCTGCACCACAATAAGTATTTAAAATATTACGAAATAAAATAATATTTATTGATCAAAGAGTCAGGTTCTAGGTTGAGCTTCAAGCTATAAAAGAACATTTAGGAATTTCCTGAGAGGAAAGCAATGAGTTCTTACGAGCTCGTGTTTCATAGTGTCATTAAGGTACACACATTATTGATCTGCTCTAGGGTATCTTCTAGTCGAGCACATTAGAGTTGCACACTTTTACATGCTTTTGTTTAAATGTTTTTCGAGCTGTTTAATGTATGTTGTGAGTTGATGTTACCAACTTCTTGATGTATTTCTGTATTTGCCACCGTTGCGTGGTTTCTGCGCAAATTACAAGCATTTCGCTCAGCGTCAACGTCGACAGCGGCAGCGACTGCGGTGCAGAGGTCAACGTTGACGCCTGCGTGGCGGCCATTGCTCTTGTTGTTGTTGTGGCAGTTGTTGTTGCTGTTGTTGTTACTGTTGCTGTTGTAGTTGATGTTGCTGTTGCTGCTGCCAACGCGCATCATCATTAATCATTTTTATTTGCACGCCGCCGCATTTGTTGGCATTTTCTGTTTGAAATGCGCCCTGTCAGGCCGGGCAGATAGGGTGGCTAGTGGGTGGGTGGGTAGGTGGTTGGTTGGTGGCGCCTGGGAGCCACCCTTGTCAACGGCAAGCCGAAAAATTCCAGCAAGTTTGTCACATGCCTGACCAGAAGCAAATCCACCCACCCTACCACCCGCAAGGACACACAGCCAGCTGAATGCCGGGGCAGCCATCATCATCATCAGAGTAAACAACAAAACATGGACAGTAAATTGTAAGCGTCATAATGTAGCGAGCAGGACGACAACAACAACAAAAAAACAGCAACAGCAACAACAAGCTGAGGCAAAATGTCGACAGCAACTGTATAAATTATTACATTGTGTACTCTTAGCGCACATAAAAATACATTAATAAATATTATTTATGTATATTCTGTATTCAGTATACCGAGTAATCACACATTGCGACCCAGTAGATGCTTCTGCTTCTTCTACTAAAATGACATGAGTTGTTTAATACACTGAGAGACAGCGTGAAGTAAAGGTCCAATGGGAGTGGGTGTTTAATAGAGAAATTGATGATCACTTGGAGTTTTTCAAGATACATATGTATTCATCGTGTTTACAATGTCATGCATAGGGAAAATATGCGACGCATAACGGAAATCGGAGCAATAAATTTGATATATCTTATGCTAAACATTTTTGTGACAATACAAAAAGCAAATAGGGATTACTATATAACAAGTGTGGTTCTTTTTTTTTATAAAATTGTAATCAACTTTTAATTGTTCGTTCTTGAAATTACTTGTAGCATAATAGCCATGGCTATGTTCAAATTTTGTAAACTTTTTCTTACAGATAACACATACAGATAACAGATAATTTTTCTCTTTTGACTGCTTTCTTCAGTGGATTTGATGTTCTTTAATTTAAACCCAATTTATCCCTATTTATTTCAATATATTTCTCCACTAGAGTCCTTAGAAGAAAGAAACAAAAGTTCCGCTCCGTCAGCTTTAAAGTTTTAAGCCTGACATCAAGATTAAATTCCACAACAACAACAACGACTTTTCTAAATTGGATATTAGAAATTATAAATTATATATGACAAGTAATTAAATTGTGGTCGTGGCAACCTTTTCTTGAAGTTATAAAATATTTAATAGGTAAAATTGTTTGGTGATTCCATTTTTAAAGAACTGTACACCTGCGTTTTTTGTTTCTTTGTAAATTATCCAAGTCGTTTCTCTAAGTGCATTTCATTGAAATGTACATAAGGCCTCATCTTCATTTCATATTTTTGACATTTGTTAAATCAAAAAAATGTATTTGGATTCCCTTTTTTTTTTGTTTATGTGTCATTTTTGCCGTTTGAATTTATTTGTTTGTTTGCCATTTCGCGCGAATGCAAATTTGGTAATTGTCTTTCCCTGTGCGTGTGTGTGTGTGTGCCTGTGTGTATCCGCTTGTGTTTGTGTTTTATTTATTTGAGCGAAAAGAATTTATTTAATGGCAAATGGAGCTTAAATCGCGCAGGCTCCAACTTGAGTTATATCAATGAATAATGAACACTTTCTCTAACGAATTTTGCCATTTCGATTTTATTTTCCTTTCGCGATTTCAGCAGATTTCAACTAGATTCAGGCTAATAAAATTATGTGAAATATGCTTGTATTAATTTATGAGTGTTGTTGAAAATCACGCTAAAGAAGATATTGAAAATTGTGCTCTAATTAGTTAAGTGGATTTTGTTGTCCAGGGCCAAAAATCAATATGAAGCTCTGCCACTTCCGGCCATACAAATATCATGTGCTTTTGACATGATCCAAACTTGCCAGTCATTGGGACTGGAGCGTCTGTCCCACTGTCTACGTGTCTGGTTGTTTGTTTAACGCGCGCTTTTGGCCATTCAATCTTGGGCTGTGCGGAAAGGCAATGGGCCATTAACTTGATATATGTGAGTTGGTCGCCTAATGATTGCCGAATTTCTAATTATACGCATAAGAAATTATATCTGTCAATAAATTTGCCACTGTGCGCCCAGCAAAGGGCGTACCAAAAAAGGACGAAAAAGAAATCAGCAATGGCCATAATTCACTCACAGCACACAGACACACACCCAGGACTAGCGTAAATCCTTCCACAAACTGACAACGGAATGGCGCTCAGTGCTTATAAATGATGAGTCCGAGTCCGAGGCAGGCGCATAATGACCTAGCCCAGGACGTTAGGCGAGCCGTGCCGGACCGGGGGCGGGCCGGAGCGCTACAAGCAGGAAATATTTGGCCGAATGACGCATAAAACAAATCCAAGCCAAAGGAGCCCGAGTCCTAGCCAGGGGTTGTTGGCCCAGAACTTGACGAACCTCGCTTGATGAGCACAATGCAGGGCGGAGACTTTGACTTCGACTTCGACCATGTCTTTAGCTTTGCTTTTGGTGTTGGCTGGAACTATGTGCACGTCATCATCACCATCACCATCATCATCATCATCATGAAGAGGGGCCGAACCAAGCCATAGACGAACGAAGAAGACGACGTAAAGTTTTATGAAACCCTCAAGTTGAAGACACTTTTGGCTTCTGCAGAGGGCGGGGTGCGGCTTGCCAGCGAGCAGGAGGGGTGCATTTTCTGGTGCGGGCCTGGTGGCTCATATATTTTCGCTCGTCTGACATTAACGGCTGCTATCGCCCGCACGACGAGCAGCTGAACTGGGCAAACGCTTGCCAAGCAGTTGGCCACCGCCAGAGCCAGCGACGGGCTCGGATGGCCTGGCATCATTACTGGCAGTCCACGATTTATTGACAAACGGAGCACCGAGACCAGAATCGCCCAAAATTTAGAATCGGCAAACGTCTTGGCTGCCAAAAGGATTGCTCAACTCGGCTACGGCTACGAATGTGGCTATTCCCTGCCATCGTCCTGCCCCCTCATGACTGGGTGTGGCACCCACAGAGCAAACGCATTTGTTTCTATGGCCCATTTCGTTGACGCTTTCGGTCAGCAGTCAAAGGCACAAATGACGCTTCCCTCACAACGCCCAGTTGGCATTGGAATGCGTCAGCATTAAGCTGCCATTGGAGCAGCTGTCGGGTAGTTACGAGTTATAATCATAATATTAATCGGAAATATATAGTCGTACGACAAGTACCAAAGTGTTTAATTCGAACATAGGCATTAATACAAAATTAGACGCAAAAGCGGTGGAATATGTATGCACAAGTATTGCGACTGGAATGAAACGAAACCAGCTCTTGGAAGAACAGAGTTCTTTAATGGTTTTGGTGTAAAACTATTGTACTTCAGAAGACTTGATACGCAATATGGCATTGGAGTATACAATCGGGTGCCACGATCCATAGATCGGATGAGGCAGATAGAGGAACGTAGGCCTTCCGCCAAACCAAGGTGAATGACGCTTGCGCAATTTATATAACAAGGGGACGCAGATTGACGCTTGAATCGATTCTGTAATAGGAATCTTGAGGTTCATGGTAGCAGGAACTAACGTTAAGCCAATTGACTTTAACCTAAGTTTTCCTCCAAATGCGGCAACATTTTTAAAGACCCCTTCTAAGGCTAACCTTCAATCCAAAGCTAATCAATCAAATCAACTATAAAGAATTCAGTCTGCTTAAAATTGAATCTAACGACTTGATCTTCGCTTATTTGCCCTTCTTGCTGTCCATATTAATGAACACTGAGCTTTGGTTACCGCACCTCAAGTTAGTTACCGTACATTGATTTAACCACTACAAATATGCCCAAATTTGTAAAGCCCACTTAATGACCCATATAAACAGCATTCAAGTTTTGGCACATGCGAACAAAACAATTGGCCAGGAGCTCCAAAGAGCTCCGCTCCAAGTTCTTTAAAACAATAAATAAATAACACTCGACGTAGTTTCCTTGCAATTTGTGTGATATGTGGGTTCGTGTGTGTGTGTGTTGTGTGGGTGTGCGTGTATGTGGGAGAGTATGCTAGCTGCTGCTGACGGAGGGGTTGCACTCGCAGCGGCAGTGGCAGTCGCTAGCTTCAGCTTCGGCTAATGTGACTACCGCAAATTCAGGCAATTTCGTCTCCATCTTTTGCGCCTCCTGCCACCGTTGAGCCGATGATTCATATGCCTCTCCTCTCCGTCGCCGTCTAAGCTGCCTCTAATGTCAGGCGATGCTGGCAAGCGGCTGTGCCTCAGCCTAAGTCTCAGCCGCCAGTTGAATGTGCCGCTGCCTGTTCCTGTGCCTGTGCCTGCCCAGCATCCATTCATTTGCTTGAGAGCGCCTTCGGCATATTTTTAATTGCCTAATTTTGTGACTTGAGTGATGGGCACTGCCTGCTCCGAGGGTTGCTGCTGCTGCTAGTGCTTCCTTCAAATGTCGTCGTTCAGCGTGATAAACGCGCCGCCCGTTTGGCATTTTAAAATTGTCGCCAAAAACAGGCAAGCAATTCCCCGACCCCTCAGCTTGCTTGCCCGCAGCCCTGGCAGGCGCTCATACCCTGGCAAGTGGCTTCATTTGCTGCCGCTGAAATATTTCAGGGCACCCCCATCGGAAGGGAGGCAGTCAGCGTTGTCACCAACGCTCGCGGCAAATTATGGGACAATATTTTAGGCTAATGTTAATGTTTTCCCAAAAATTTTCTCATTGTGCCAGTAACCGTACCCGTACCCGAACCCCCTTCCATACCCGTCCCCTCTACGCCTTCGGGCCAAATCCGTTAAATTATTGAGCTGAAGGTACTTTTCAATGCGGTTCGCTTGGCTTGGGTCGCTTTCGACTGCCGCCAACTTGGGTTTGGGGTTAAATGAGCAGCGACACTTGCCAGCTATTGTTGCTGTTGTTGTTGTAGTTCTCCAGTTTCCCAGTTCCTCAGCTCCCCAGTTGTCGGCTTTTGGTATTCTTTATTTGTTGCCAGCGCAATTTCCAGTCGCTCAGGTTCTGTTAAATGTTTCGGAAAGGCAAAATGAATGAACGCGAAAAGGCTTCGCGAATGAATTAGTTTTTGAGTTGACACTCAAGAGTGGAGCAGGATGATGAAGAGACGCTCCTGTGTGGCTGCAATTTGAGCAGGTTACATTCAAGGAAATGGGCACGGAGAGAACAGTATACAAAGTCTTTTTGGTAGAAAGGCAGCAATCTGTATTGAAAGACTTGTACCATCACTATGGCTATATATAAAAGTCTGAAAAGTTTTGCGGGTAATTGCAATATTTTTCATATTTGGTCAGATTCGAGTTTATAAATAAACAATTTTCTAAATATTTAGGAGGTGCAATACACTTGAAAAACAGACTGAAAACAGGCTGCTTCCGGAACGGAAGGCAAATTTTATGTATTCAGTTTAAGGTGTATTGAAAAATCTTTTTACTCTGTAATATTTGGGCTGCAGATAATATTTATCTAATGCTCTTTTTGCGACCTTTAAAGTTTTAAATGTCTTTACTTATCCAGTTAAGCATGTTCTATTATTTATTTTCAATTTTTATTATATTTATTGTAAGTATTTAGATAATTTGTCATAGATATGTTTCAGGGGCCGAACATAATTGGTTATCTTAAAAAATCATGAAGCACTGAAAGTGTTCTAGTTGGAAGTGTTCCCATTGCATTGGCACTAAGAGGACCTAAGTACAAAATTTCAAGTCACCAGGTCCAATAGGTTCATAGATACGGACAGACAGACGGACTAACAGAAGGGTGCACGGACAGGCTGACAGACATGGCTAGATCGACTCGGCTATTGATGTTAATAAAAAATATATATAATTTATGGGCTCGGGAATGCTTCCTTCAGCGTGTTACATACATTTGCACAAAAACATTAAATCCATTTTACACATTTTCAATGGGTTCTGGGTATAAAATAGTATATGTGTATTTATTTACATACAATATATATTTTATATACAATTTTAAAAATTTGATGAAACACGGCATTGATACTTATGTTTGATATAGGAAGTATGTGTCGAGGCTGATCGGCTTGTCTAACGAAAAGATCTGATATACAAATTACAAGCTTCTGGCTTTAGGACAATATATATATAGCATATTGGACTTAAGCAAAGGCAATATAGGATATCAGCCAGACGAGCAATTAGCCTAAAATTTATGACTAGGACCAGCACTGTCAGCAAGGGTGGTTAATCTATTGCCCTCAAAGGCAAACTTTTTCTTTAGACATTCAAATTCTTGAATTGTATTTGAAAAAGAAAAGGAAATAGAAAACTTTGTTCATGCCTCAGACTTGTTACAGACATTGCAGTCAAATGATTGCAGTGTTTTTGAGGCCGCAGCCATCACTCCCGGTTTCGTGTAGCACACGTCGCTGGAAGATAAAGTCCCGCTGAAGGAAAACACCACAAAAACCTGAGTCCCGAAAAGCTCTAAATCTTGCAGCTATGTAGTAGTACTCCACTTCGCTCGTCCAGACGTCCAATCGTCCAGCCGTGCTGCCATTATTTTTCTCTAGCTGCGCGCTTGTCTCGACCACCATAAAACACTTTAATAGTTCTTTATACCACACACAAACACACAACCCTCGGAGGGGTTTGGTTGGGCAACCCAACTCTCACTCTGACTGACGTTTTGCCAATGCCCTTCTTCGATGCTTTCTTTTGCTCTGTGTCGACTTTTGCTGCGGGCTTCGCGTTTTTCGGCGCGTTTGAAAATTATGGCAAGGCTGTCACTTCAATGGCGCAGAAGACGCACCACCCAACCAGCCAACCACCTGGCTACCCACCTGCTGCCGCGGGCCGCTTGCCTTTGCTGGCTGCAGTCGATTGTTTTTGTTTTCTGACTTTTTTCCTCGACGCTCTTTGGGCTCGTCTTTGGGCTCGCTGCCTTCGCTTAATTTAGGGCCAGACACTTGCTCAACTTTTTTAATGATTTCTGCATAAGCCTTTGGGGACTAATTCATTGGAAGGCGCCACGCATATGCCTCGAGACGCAACAAATTAACCCCTTTCACCTACAGGAAGCTGCCAGCAACCCTTAACCTTAAGCCGAGCCGAGCACAAGCCGAACCGAACCCAACCCAAAACCCAACCCCCAGTTCAGTCAGCAGCTCCCAGGCGCATTAAGTCAAGTGCTTAACCGCTTCAACACTTTGATTTGATTTCGCTGGCTCTTCTATCGCTTTCCTGCTCTTAGCCCGCGCTTAATCAATTGCCCAATCTTCCAAGCGCTTCTCCTGTTGTTACTTTGAGACCTGCGCGATGTTTGTGCACACCCCCTCAGGCCGGGGCGCCCTGCCTACGACCTTGTCACATGACACCTGCAACCTTTTGCGCGTCGATTTCCGTTTCCGCCGCCAGTTTTTACATACATATTTTTTTTGGCTCTTTTGCGCTTTTCCGCGCATAACAATTTTTGATGCCTTTTGATCTTCGGCTGCTGCTGTTGGACTTGGCGTGTTTTTAAATTAAATCCTGCGCAACGCCCACGCCCTCGCCCTCGTCCTTACAGCCCGCCGCCACCGCTGCCGCCGCTGCCGCTGCCGTTCCTGCTCCTGTTCCTGTTCGCCCGCTGCCTTGTCGTCCCGTCTCAACGGAGGCCGCTGCTGTTGTCAGCAGAGTACGACAAAAAATTGCACGCTATGTTTGATGTTTAATTTTATTAAAGGATTTTCCCGTTGTTGTTGTCAGAATCCAATTAAAATTAACCGCCGGCATTGTTTGTCAAAAATACGCATAAGACATGCAGCAGCAGCTACAGCAACATCTAGAAAAACCAACAGGTAGATCCAGGCGAAAGCCAAAAAAAGATTTACCAAATAATTTTTTAGCTTTCGCTCTTAAAGTTATTCTTCTTGAAGTTTTTAATTTGAAGTTCGATGATAGTTACAAATATTTGTAAAAATATACAAAAAATAAGTTGCAATAATTTTAAAAATTAAAAATAAATTAAAATTGAATTATTAATAATTAAATTGAATAAATAATTGCCAACCAATCGAAAAACTTGGGACTTTGTTTTAGTGGAAGTATTAAAAATATATATTTTTTAATTTTTTTAAAAATAAGCTATCGTATTTCATGATGTTAACTATTGCCAAGAAATAGACTTGCGAAAATTCGAATAACTAAGTCTATAAATTTGTATATGTCAAATAGATAACCTTTCGAAATTTTTCTAAATGATATAGAGTTATTTAAAAAGGTATTTATATAATATAGATTGAAAGGTTGTCAAATAGTTAATTTGCCTAAAAACTTTAGAAAATTCTTGTTATATGTTATATATAGATAAATATATAAATAAGAGAATATACGTTTAGCTGCCATTCTGGAAAGTATTTTAGAAGAGCATTTTTAAATCCTTTTGTTTAGCTTTGACCTAGTCGTATCGAATGTTAGCCCTGTGTCAAGGTGTTCTACATAAAAGGTCAACTTTCACTACGGTAGCCGGGCTGTAAAGATTGCCGTGACAACAGGGATCATTGTTTGGGCTAGAGTGATTTACGAGGGAAAGGCATACGGATCCTTATTCACAAGGATGTCAGCTGAGATCTGGTGAAGAACTCTGCGCATAACTGTAACAGTTTATCCCTTTTGATCCGGGCAGCGAGAAGCGAAAGTGAAATGCAGCCCATAAATCAGTGGCCCGTTCTGGGCCTGTCAGTTAGCCGATGCAATTGTTTTGGACAACAACGGGGCGTGCCCGATGTGAATGCAAATGTGCAACTGTTGTGGCAACACACGTTTCACATGCCCATTTTCACAGGCCACTCGCCAGTCGCCGCAGGAGTCGGCAGCTCGGGAAAATGTTGTGACACTGATGCAGTTGCCGGGAAAATCGCATTTGCCAACATTGCGTCGCCGTCTCTGACGGATTAGTGCGGATTACTTGACGACAACGAGCACAGCGTCGCGGGCGTGCAACGAATTGCATTGCAGTTGGGCCCGTGTCGACTCCCACCCGGACCGTATTGGACCGGACCGAAACGCACCGGTGAAAGTTGTGGCAGGTAGTTGAGTAAATCTTTTTGTTAGCTGTCTTTGCGTTTCTCGTGCCGTGACGCACGCAGCGGGCTGAACATTTAATTTGTGTTGCCTTTGGCAATTGCTGTCCAGAGGGCGTTTTGTTGTCAAAGATTTGGGCTAAGATTTTGGTCTCATTATGGGCGAAAGTGAAAGTGAGAAATTTGCACAAGGTCAAGGGGAAGTTTCAAGAAATTGTAATTAAATCGATACTAAATACCTGTATAAGCAGAGACTGCAGTGTATTAAATTCTTTTGTATTTTGTGTTAAATTAAACAAGCAATTTATTTGTTTAGATTGGCTGCATCTGTTCAGCTGAACATATAGCTACAACATATTGTTTAACAACATAGAACATAGATTACATATATTCTTGGTCAGCATCATTCTTGCCAGCGCAGTTATAGTTTGTTTCCGATGGTCGTTAAATTGCCCCGTTTCCAATATCGATGTCAAAATCTTGTTTTTTTTGAGCAAATCTACTTAGTTTTAATGGCTAGAGTCCATTTATTGACATATAGCCTCTAGAAGAATATATTCAGATCACTCCTCACGAATCATTTTATAGTAAAGAAGATTGCTTTTAAAGCTGGACACGGACATCGCAATATATGTGGACCTGGATCAAGCCTTTCTATGGTCGAAGATGCGCTACCCAGTGGATGATAGTCTTTATGATAAATTCAACATTTCCTCTGCATAGATATGCAGGGTTTTATATAATTCTTAAGCATTCCGACCATTGTTCTCTAAACATGTAAAACATTTAAGCAACCCTCGGAGTAGTAAATGAAAATTCCCAACATTAGAAGCGAAAGAATAATAAGAGATTCAAAAAGTATATTCAATTTATGGTTATGTTAAGAGCGGACTATTAAGAAAACATTCATAAATCAAGCACAAAGCTCAAGTCAAGTTAAACGATATAATTAATTGAATAAACGTAAAACTGTCAAGATTCTTTACAGATTTGTGATGCACTCACTGGCTGACAGTTCTGAGGCTCTATCAGAGTCCATCACAAATGCAAAATGCACTCGACTTTGATCTGATGTAAGATGTTATTTGCAGTCGACCAGTGTCCATCATGAGATGCCACAAATGCAATGCGCAGTCAATTATCAAATTAATTAGCTAAGCTTATCTACGAGCAATGGCTAATTGCAATTGCCATTGGTACGCAGAGGCGCAGATCAGGTGCAACAGGTGAGATTCGATATCGAAGTTGAGGCTCCACACAAAGTGACAGCAAGGGGCTTGGGAACGGGAACCGAGGACTAGCTAGCAGTCTTTTAAATTATAATCATGCATCATGGCGAGCAACTGCAGGCTGAGCTTCTACACAGGATCCGCCAGCGACAAGCTGACAACTTGATCTGCTAATGAATGATTGATGTGTGCGTCTGTGAGTGGAGGGACTCTCGAGAGTACCAGGTTGGGCAGTGATTGGGATTGTGAGCCGGAGAGAGGAGTGAGAACTGGCAATTTGCTGACCTTGCATTTGCATTAATCATCATTGATTGATCACTGGAGCCACTAAGTACACTCTGCTGTAAAGTCAAGATCGCGCCACTGATCGACAGAGTGCTGCCCCGGCGGTAGCTGAATGTGGCACTGAGCAACAGCTAAATGAGAATTTGATAGCACAACGCATGACTGACTGACTGACTGACTGGCTGACTGGCTGACTGACTGACTGACTGACTGACTGACTGACTGACTGACTGACTGACGGGCTGACGATCTGTTTGGCTGCTTGAATGGCTGAGTGACTAATTAGCGCGACGAGAGTTGCGGCCACGTTGGGGCATCCGCATCCGCCTGATTGATGGCACCGCGAAATTTAAGAAGGATGCCAGGCAGCTGTCAAGTCATTGCGAAAAGGATTAGCAGCAATGGGGCGATCAAATGGTGCCGCCACATCGCAGCTTCCAGTATCGTAGCCGGAGCCACATTATAATAATAAAGTTGACACTGCCGACTGCGGCACGATGATGGATCAGAATGGAATCGTGGTTGCGTGGTTCAGACAGAGTGCCCGAAGGAGTTGCCACAGCCGCCAACCAAGGCCTCTGCATCGCCAAAATCAACGCCGAACCCAACTCCAGCATATTCCATCAGCTGTCACAAAATATGTCACTGTCAGCCAGATGAGATTTGCGCACAGAGTTCGTCTTCTTATTCTTTAGTTCTTTGGAGCTCTTTTGAGTTACTTGGACTGCTCTGCAGTTTTTTTTTGGGGACTACACTTGGTGCGCGTTTTCGGCCAGATTGACAAGGGAACGCTGCTAATCCAATTTAATTTGAATGTCAGTTCGTCTGGAAGACAAGAGCAACACAACAGCAACAACAGCAACAACAAGCCAAAGTCAGCATTCAGCAGCCGGAGATCTGTTCCTGGGTCTCCACATGGAATTAAGAACTTCTGATTTGCCTTTCACTCTTTCTACTATTTTTGTGGCGGCGTTTCAAATTTGTCGGCAAACGTGCAGATTCCAAGATTCAGTTCCCGGTCAGCAGTCACTCCTCAATCCTATACCCGTCCACAATCCCATACCCGACCCAGCCACATGTTCGACTTAATTTGGTTCAGTGCATTTTTAGCGTAATTTATTTTGTTTCGGCGGTCATCAAATGCTGCAAAGCATTTGATATACCTACAAACAGTCGAGCGAGAGCCAACAGAAGCTAAATACAAAATCACCACAAACTAAATTGTATGAAATTCGATATTATCGGGCCATAATATCGCTGGATCGATCGCCAAAGGCCAAGCACAGTAGTTTGTTTGGATCGTCCAAACTCGATTCGAGCTGTGATTTCAGTAGCCAATGCACAAAGTTTAACGGAATTGGAATCGAATTAGGATTTACTCTAGAGATACATTATGAGCTGTGTGTGTTTCATTTAAAAAATTTAGTAATGCGAAGCAATAAATGAATCTTATCATATGGAAAATTCAATTTCGGCAATTGAATGAGCATTAATAATAGGCAATTGGATTGTTCTAAGGTACTAAGGTACTTCGGAATGTGAAAGTGAAAGCTCTTTCGAAGTAGTAAATATACCAAAAATAAATATTATTTGTTGTTTCTATTTGCCGAATTTGCAAACAGTTTTAATTATTATAAATAATTAACTTCTAATTATATATATTAATAATATACATTAGAGACAAAATATGTAAACCTTTCTAAATTCAATCAAAAATTTCCTTGCTCTGTTGTTTTCCCTCTTGATCAATTTGCCTAACAACATAATTCAACATGCCTAACAGCAAATATCCTATATTGACATAGGTCGAAATACCCACTCCTCGGTCAACTCGGTCAAATCTCATCCGATTTGCTTAAGGTATGTCTTTTTCTACATGGCTCGACCTCTTGATAGATTTAGCATATAAATCATTCAAAATTATTCTTGGTCAAATTCATATGAAAATAGTACCCTCCGATATCCTATAAAGACATAAGTCAAAATTTCCCACCCCGATCCGATTTTCATCAGAATATTTACTTATTTTTAATAAAAATAAAATAATCCTTCCATTTATAGCACACACATTTTTTAATCGAACCCACAAACTCTTACCTAATGTTTAAGCCAGTTGCACGGACTGACCTTTAGTAGGAGCTTATAACCCATACAAAAAACAACTTCACATATTTTTTTCGTAAATACCAAGAAATTCAAGAATTTTCAAAGAATAATATTTATTTGCTTAAAACCTGTAATTATTAAAAACTAAAACTGCGTATGTTCTAAACAACGTTTTTTATAGTTTTTTTCTTTTTTTACTACTTTAATATACTACTACTTTACTTTTGATGGAACAGTTCTAAATTTATTTTTATCACACACCATTCTCCTACTTGTTTCCACAAAATGTTCTTAACTTTCATGCAAAGGTTTAGCCAGATCGAATGCGATCTTAAAAACTACGTTCAGCTAATCACATTGTCACATGGCTGCTGCCAAAACTTCAGCAGCTTCGATGGCTGTGAAACGAACTCATTACGCGAAACCGAGAACCCGAAAACTCTCAGGCACTCTTCGAAAAGTGGCGCGATCCTTATCAGCGCTTCCACCAAACTCTGAAACTGATAAAATATTTAAAAAACCAGGCTCTACACTCTACTTCACGGTTGCCGCGGCTGCTGCTGACAGGCTCCAAGCTGCAAACGAGGAAAAAAAATAGTCACTTGGTTTTGTTGGCGACGCGTTTATTTAAAAATCGATTGCATCAAAACGGCCAGCAGCAGCAGCGGAGACAGAGACAGAGTTTCAGGTACCACAACAATGGGCCAGGCAGAAGAAGCCAATGGAGCCCAAACGGGCCAAGCGAGTGATAGACAGACACAAAACACAAGCCCAAATTCCAGAGCACAGGCTCCAATAAATTTTGTTAAATGCGCACGCGTGCGAGAAACAATCCCAGCCAGTGGCCGGAGCTGGACCCGGAGCGAGGATCAAGCCATGGACCGGTCGCTAAGCCAACAGGCTGTGGCAGACGCAGCAGTCGCAGCAGCCGCAGCAAACTGGAGAAGCTGCAGCTACTAACTCAGTTGGCAGCAGACAATTGCGATGGACATCTCTCTCGCTGGGTCTCAATCGATGCCCTCGCCTTGCCACCGCACGCAGAACAACTCTGCAACTCCTAACAAGCTGATGAGACATGAACGCGCGCGCTTACCAAATTCCAAGATGTCAACGCAAAATCACATTGTGCGCCATTATTTCCTATATATACACACTGGAGGCATCTGGAGCAGGCACTCTGGAGCAGGCTCTGGGTTCAGGCCGTGGGTTCAGGCTCTGGACTACTCTGGTAGCTGTAGCTAATGCGATGCAGTGTCGTCGTGTCTCATCTGCCATAAACATAAATAAAGGCACCTACTCCACACTCCACGCCTGGCTCTGTGCTGGCCCAAGCAATGGCTTGCCAAAAATGTCGCCTCAGCTACAGCAACAACAATCACAATGCAAGTTCAAGAGGCTGGCAGGATCGTTCAATATTATGGATGACAAACAGAAAGGTTTCAATGATCAGCCAATACCAGAAATGGCATTGGCTATTGAAATCGACTGAAGCTTAACTAAATCTGACAGATGGGAGTTGGTTGCACAGCATTGCATATTGGAAAATTACTTGATACAGAGAACATGCTCGAAAACTTAATTCGATTAGTATAAATGCCCAAGTAATTAAAATGTTATTCTTTAACTTATTTAGATCATATCAGAATCTTTCTTAGTAATGAAAAACATGAATTCTCAAATATTCATATAGAAATCTTTAATGTACCTAGATAATAGCTACATTTGTAATACCCGCTACGAAAGTCTAAAGAAATATTAAGATTTCAAGAACCTAATTTCAGTTAATTAATAATAATAAGAAATAAATATAACCGGAAAGAAAGTGTTTTCTCAAATCGCAATAAACGGCTTTTCACCCACTTTCCATGTTTACGCGTGAATCCTCTAGAATGTACACATAATTATTAATTTCTAAATTTTTAACTTGCTAATAATCTGGTAGTTTATTCAGCTTTTAGTTAATGTCAATTACTTAGTCAGCTTTCTCCGTCCGCTCCGTCTCCTGCAACAGTGTCGCTTCCATCTCTAGCTCCAGTTCCGAGTTAAGTGGCATATCCACGGCAAATGACTCGATCTGATCGCCAGGCACCACAACATTACCGTATGCAATAGGCTCATGATCGTCGGGCATAAACGTGTCGCAGTTGGCTATTATGAGATTCTGATCATGATCCGTGCAACTGAAGATGCCGACCAAAACCAACTTATTCTTTAGGGTAACACGCACAATTCGGCCCAGCCACTTCTTGAGCTTCTGTCTGCCATTCGATAGATCATGTTCCTCAGCCTGTTCGGGTGCATTGGTGAAAATAATTGGCGTAAATTTGGATGAGTCGACAGGTATTGCCGGCGTTTCCTCAGCTTCCTTCACGGACATGTTGATTTGAAATAGTTGGAAGTTGTTTATTTTTTTTTCTTTATATCATTTTTTGGCAAGCTAAACTTTCAAGGCTAACTTGATGATTTTGGTTCGATTCCGTTCATATTTGCCAGCTTTTCCCTATCTATTGCCAAACTATTTTACAACTACATGAGTGGCAGCTCGGGCCATTGCTAGTTTGGTACTTCTCATATGCTAATTCCTTGACAAGGGTGGACCTGACCAGCTTTGGAGGATTGAGCATATCGCAGACGTGGATATCGGGGCCACAAATCTTCGCGTTTGCCCAAAAGCTGTACACAATGCGAGAGGCGCAAAAAAAAAAGCGAAAAACTGTGTCGCCATCCTTTGGAGCTTGTAAAAGTCGCTCGATTGGCACATGCAACCGTTGCAGTTTCAGAAATGCAACGTCCACAGCTGCGACAGCAAGAACAACAACACGAATGCTTATACA
Organism: Drosophila novamexicana; assembly: GCF_003285875.2. NCBI lineage: Eukaryota > Metazoa > Arthropoda > Insecta > Diptera > Drosophilidae > Drosophila > Drosophila novamexicana. The sequence goes on from NW_020824787.1 coordinate 6,143,001, forward strand.
CGTTGTTCGCCGGGTCCGTCCAGGTCCGTCCTTTGATGACCACAACAAACTGAAAGCCGGCACAAGTCCGCAGTCGTCTGCGCAACAGTTCAAAGTTTTGAGGGCCCGCTGCCAATGCCAATCGGATCGCAGCGTATAAGGTAGCCAAAGCAGCCAAACGGCCAAGTAGCCCAAGTAACTTGGCCAGTTGCAATTGCTGCAGCAGCCACGGCAACCGGCAACAGCATCCCAGATCTGTGATCTCGCAAAAGTTGCCACAGCTCTGCAGCAGCAGCTCTGCTACCATATTGAACAAAAGCATTCGGCACAGATCAAATTGGATTTACATTGCCAATTGGCCCCCAGATAGCTGCTATGACTAACATATAGAGCTTGTAACGCCTCTCCCTCTCTATGGGTGTTGGCGTAGTGCGAGAAATATTGCAATTCAATGCACAGCAATCTTTGCCAGTTGGGCCAAGGGAGAAGCAACACAATAATTAAAACTCCAATGAATGCGTGTTAAATTATTTTTTGTTAAATAGAAGTCGCATTTGTATTAAGATACATGAATTATATTACAAATAAAAATTAATCAATATGAAAAATTCGTTGGAATTAGAATTTTTATTTATGAATTTAAATAAGGGCTTAAGAAAATCACGACATGATAAAAAAGCAAACTATATTCTCATATATTGGAGTGTATCTCAGAACCCATTAACCAAAACCCGTAATAGTTGATACATTTTATAACGCCAAAGTCGTTTTCGATATTATAAACAAAAAGTAAATATAATTTTTACATATTTTCCCACTCCCATAATTAGGATTAGGCATACTTTTTAATTTAAATGTAAAGTGGAGGAACTCGTCGGTTTGGGTAAAGAAAATGTTAATATATTGTAATAATATATTATATAATATATCCAAAAACAATTTTGGAGTGCATCTTAGAATCCAAATAATATTTCATACATATTTGGGAGCTGTTAAAATAAAAGAGTGTATGCTGAGAATTTTTAAAATGTTTAATATATTTTAAAATATAAATAAAAAAAAATTACATTAAAAAAATTGGTATATGCATCTTTGCATATTTAGCAATCCCTATTAGTTGTCATAATTTTTTAAAATGTTTATTTATATTTGTGTAAAGGGTATTCTGGTGTCTGCATAAATGAAATTTGCGTTTCAATTTCGCGCTGCTGCTGCTCAACAAAAATGAAAACACAACAACAGCTCCCGACATTGGCGATCGATCGCATTTGATATATTTGCTCCTCGAGCTGTGGCTGTGGCTGTAGCTTTGGCTTTGGCTCTGGTGGTGGCGATGGCGATGGCGTCGTCAAGCCGCAGTCTGAAGCTCAGGCCTCAGCATGCACTCTTCCACAGTTGCTTTGTTGTCCATCCGACGTTGTCCTCAGCGGCTGCTGCTGCTGCTGTTGCTGGTAGCTGCCGCAGTTGCAATTGCCGTTGCTGCAGCTACACCTTCGCAGTCAGTCGCAGTCAGCCGATGCCAATCCTTGGGCTTAGGCCGTGGCTCGACGTAGTGTTTATGTCGTTTATGTGAAATATCAGCTGCTCATGTTGAGAATGTTTGCTGCCTTGTTGCGTCTGCCACTTTTTGTTGCCTGCTGCTGCTGTTGCCGATGTTGCTGCCGTGGCTGTTGTCGTTGGCGTTTGCTGTTTTTGGCCTGCAGCCCCACCGAACGTTTTGTTTATGGCACTGGCAGCCATTGGTCAGCGTGGCTGCTGCTTGAATTTCAAATCTCATGCTGCATGTTCGTTACCCACTCGCGCCAGTTGCCACTCGCCGCAATAAAGTAAATTATTGCAAAACGCTGGCGTTCATTTCTATGCATAGATTTGCACCACATTTCGGGCTTTTGCACTCAATAAAACTTTAAATAAATATCGCAGTAACGCGAATCCGCGAATCCGATCACACATCGAATTGATTGCGCTGTTTGTTAGGGGTCAATCGGTTGCACAGACCGAGCATAGCCTCTATGTGGGCAAAGCATGCTAGTCCACGAAAGAGATCATTCGGAGTTGAAGATGATTCTCAAAGATATCAAATAGTAATATGAAACTATTTCGAAATGCACATAAACTAGCCAAACGGAACGGATTCTGAACGGTAGTTAAGCTAAACTATTTTGAAAACATTTTAAATGTTTACAGGGTATACAAAATTAAAAAGATCGTACTTTTGTTGAAGCTCTGGCCTTATCTCATCTGATTTATTTACTTGCATGCCAAAGATTATATTTAAAACTTTCTAAAATATTCACGTTTCACTTAGGTATATTCCTTACTTGAGGAATACCTTTGGTATTGGTAAAAGAAGGTTCAGGGTATACCCAGGTCGGGCATTCCCGTCTAGAGCTCTCTTTCTTGTTAAATACCAATTTAGTTGGCTTGCCTTTGCCTCTATTAATTTGATATTTGCTAGATAAATTGCTAAAAATCGTATTTTTATAATATTTTTATAGATCTCAAACAATTTATGTTCATAACTCTACGCAATTTTATCAACCTAAGCTATTCCCCAGCTGAACGAGACAAAATTCAAAAACTCAGAATATTCTTTGAATATAATTTTATGTATATCTATAATTTTTTTTTATTTTTTTGTGTTTGATGAATTCTTTTGCAGTTTCGTTTTTTATAACAATTTCGGCTCGATTTATAAGTTGTGTTAATATGAACACAAATTGTGTCGTCGCATTTATTTTTGGCGATTATTTATGAGTGCGCCGTCCAGTGGCAAACGCAAGCATTTAAACGCTCAACGTGGAAGGCAATTTCTGAGTTGAGACATTGTCTCACCCTTGGCACTTACTCGAAATGCTATCAGATACATTTGTATCTTGCATCTGACTAGTAGCTGCAGCCATCGCTGATTTAGTTAATTGTCTTGGGTGTTGATGATGATGTTGGGCTTTTGTTCTAATTTTGTAAAACGTCTCATAATAAAATGTTTTTCGGTCAATTTGAAAATGTTGTGCGCTATAAAACAAATATATGACAGGCACTAACAATAAATTTGCTTCGTTTTAGTCTCTAACGCATTCGCTTGGCCCAAAAGAGCTGATTCAATGATGAAATTGTCGCCGGGCGACAAAGCGTCGCGACAGACTGGCAGCCACAGCCAAGAGAGACAAAATATAAATATTATAAATAGTGGGTGTTTCTATTTCTTCGATTGGCTTGATTGTGATTTACAGCAATTTTTATATTTATTCAAATTTCTTTATTTATACACACGAACTGCTGTCCCAGAGTGCGCTCAACATTTTTTTTTTTTTTGGGGCAGATGTGTTTATATTCGTTTTATTATGTAAAATGCCTTTCACGGCCCATCAACCCGACTCATCAGCATTAAATTATGCAGCAATCAAGCATCGAAATTGAAATCACGAAATCTCTTTTCTAAACGACCTCTCTAGAGAGAGATTTCTATTCAGAGTTTGCATCTTTCGCTAATAAAGACATTTATGCTCTCTGTCTCTCTCTCCCTCTCTCTCCTTTGCTATTGCAAGCAAGTCTAATTGCATTTCAGAGAAAAAATATAATAATCTGCTCGCACCGTAGGCTATGATTTAAACATAATTATATGAAATATAACATATTTATACTTGCAGCTAACCAAGTTGAACTCAGATTTAAAATTGTGCGATTCTTATGCCCTGAACCCATTGAAATGGGTAAAAAGGGTATAATAGTTTTGTGCATCATATATATTCTTGATCAGCATTAATAGTGACAATTTTTCCAATTTGATCATTTTGTTTGTTGAAATTTGATCTCTATACATATTCCCCAACAATATTTTCCTGACATTAATTCTTTAGCATATATACATATAAATTAAATACATTTTTTTCAAGGATAAAATGTCATTAATTCTTGTGTAATAATAACGTAAAATGTTCTGCACAAGTTATTTCAATAAAATTGTCATTAGCATAATCTGATTATTATTATTCAGAATTTAAAATTTTTAAAGAATTCATATTAGTCAATGGGAAACTTGCTTTTGTGTTGTAGAAACTTACAAGCGGCTGTGAGTTATTGGCCAGCTTTTGTTGGCACTCGTCCCACTGTGATCTATCGCCCAACAAGCATTGAACTTGCAACGAATGTTGCCCACAGTGCAACGAGGCGGCAGCTTGCTCTCATTTGTCTTGGCTGCTGGTCGCATTGTTTGGACCTCGCCCTTGCATGATTGGGGCCGGGCGTTGGGCGGCGTTTGGGGGAATTGGGGCACAGAGACACACGCGAAACGCAGCCATCCGTCAGTTTTTAATATTTTCCATTTGTTTTTCACTTGTTATTTATTGGTTGCCGCTGCCCCCAGCAAAACTGTCAACTCGGCGACGGCGACGGCGACGGCTCCTTCTACTGCTGCTACTGAGGCTGCGGCTGCGTCTGCTGCTGCCTTTAGTTGACATCCACTTGTCATTGACTGGGGCAGCAACGAAGGCAATTTGCATGTGTTGCAGTTGCAGTGTTGCGACGATGATGATGTTGCTGATAATGATGTTGCTGATGGCTCCGCCTGCAACTTTATTTGCTGTGAATGCAAATTTTTGCAAAAATTTGTCGCTTGGATGCAATTAATAAAAAGTTGGCGCTGTTGTTGCAGCCACCCGCTCAGTCCCCTTCTGCTGCATGTTTTGCTCATGTTGTTAATATTTTGTAAATTAATGTTCGATGCAAGAATGCGGACGTGCAACACACACACACACACACACACACACACATACAGCAGCAGCGGCAGCAGCGGCAGCAGCATGTTGCCCCCGTCTAAGTGAATGTTGCCACCGCCTTTTGCCGCGTCTGTGGCAGGGCCAACAGTTTTTATTGAAGTATAACATTAAATTTGGCATTTCCACTTGCGCCTGACGCGAGTTTTGCACATAAAATATCCATATTTTATTTTCCTTCACATTTCTTTTTTATTCCTTCCCCGGCGTCGTCTGCGCACTTATGTCTCGTTTCTTGCACCAAAAAAAAAATAACACAAGAAAAATCACAAACCGTCAGCAACGATTTGCTTAAATCAGAGCCAATTACACGAAGCAAGCAAATGTGCAGACAGTTTTACAACATTTCTGGGCATCAATTGTTGACTAACTCTAGATATTAGAATGCCAAATTTAGTTGAGGAAATATATTCAAATAATATGTTTTACAATCGTCTTCTCTGAGAGTGGAAATTATTTTGAGTAACTCGAATCATTAGAAAAAACTCCTACTAAAAACTTGCCTCATTTTAAGGATGGTTTTAAGCTGAACTTTTAGGTTTAAGCTTTAAGATAATTAAAATTAATTTTTTTTTACTAAAAATAAGTTATATACAATATATTTATGAGTTTTATAGACAAGCCTTTTTGCCTTTAAATATATATGTGAATCAAAAAACTTGTTAAAAGTTAATATTATTAATCTTAAAGCAAGCACTGAGCACGGAATATAGATTCAATGTTGTGTTCATTTAAGGCAGAAAACATTGATTTAATTTGTCCGCTAACACAGCTCACATTTACATTACAAACAAAAGGATAGTCGATTTCTGTGGAAAAATAAAGAAAGTCTTTTTAGAAATGTGGCCTGCCGACACAACAGAAAGATTTCAGTATTTTGTACAATCAAAATATTGTTTATTAATAAAACAGTTTAATAGTCCAACAGTCAACTATGTGATATTTTATTTTGGAATCCGATTGCCGGCAGCTCTTTAAGCACAGTGCTTGAGCGCTAATCCTGCGGATCAGTTGTTTTATTTGCGCAAGAGATCCCATGAAGATCTCTCGAGTGTGCGCCACAATGGCATGTGTCTATCCAAAGTGAGCACATGTAAACTTTGAGGCTGAATGACAGCGAACATGCCGAGCATTTTCCACATACACATGTTCACATTCTATTTTCATTTGGTTTAAAAACGAAAAAAAAAACTCGAGCCGTTAAATATAGTAAATATATCGTATTGTGCCAATTTAACATAATGATTTATTAGCTTATTTATTTCCCCAAATATTCTCGTTTGGCTCAGCAACCCAAAGCTCTTTCACAACACAATCACGATCATAATCACGATCATGATCACGATGCTGAAGATGATTATGATCAAGATCAAGACGTTGCAAAGCGAACCACCCACGCGACAAGCAATCCGCTACGTGTCAACAGTGGCCAGCGAAATGTCTCCGAACTGTTCGATGGGGTCGTGGAACAAGCAGCTCCCAAAGCCACTGACTGCTCTGTGGCTGCTGTGGCACATTTGTCCAATTTACGAGTGCGAGGACAGAGTTATTGATGGCAAGAGAGAGAGAAAGAGAGAGAGAAAGAGAGGGGTCGCCGCTTGGCAGGGGGGGTTGGTAGGTATCCGGGTCCGGTGCCGAAGTCTGACGGCTGCCGAACTAAGTGCATTTCTTGTCGCCTGACCAAAAAGGCGGAAATTCAAATGCGTGGGCAAAGCCCCTGACGGCTATGTGGGAATTGGGCAAAAGATCGGCTAAGGGTGCGGGCCAGAGGGGGGGTTTGAATGCGCTGAGAGTTATGTTAATTGTTGACACGTCAATTTGAATCACGACTTACACTTGTCTGCCCGGCACTCGCATGCGGCGATTATTTACGATTCGCCGGGTGAATATCGCAATTATCATTTTTTATTATGATTTAATGGCGGGACCGAAAAATATAAAAAATTAAAAATTAAAAACGAACAAAACTCGAATATGAAGCAAATACCAAAAGCAGAGGCAGACGAAAAAATCACTTGACGCGAAATGCTTTCCATTTATACACACAGAGGGTATACGTATAATTCTTTTCATTATATACATATTTAATTTTTATTAATTTTCACGAATCATCGGCAAATATCTTATGATGATGGAAGCGTTCTTTTCACTCTCGATAATTGTTGTCGCTAAGAACAACAAGTTAATTAATTTGGCTAAATGATTTCGCTTAATGGGTACAACATGTTTAATGACATTTTCGGCGCTTTTGTCAAAGACGAAGTGGTCCCATTGAAGACGCAAAGACACAGCCGCATCTACCGATAAATGACCAACAACAGAACAGAGACTTCCGATGTGAGGATAAACCGCGCAGCGGAGGGAGCATCAGTCTTAGTGGGCGATATATGAAATATATATATATATATATATATATATATATATATATATATACTTGCAAAATAAATATTGCGCACGTTAAGTGGGCTTCGTAGCTGTCAAACGAGCAAACTGTTCTACGAGCTTGTTAAGTTGGCCGCGATTGTTCATTTAAACCAATTAAAAAAGCTTACTATGATGTTTTTTCTGCCTATTCGAGTAATGAGTTTGAATTTAAATTTGTAAGGCTTTCTTCAAGACGTTGTCAAATTGGAAAGATTATGAAAAAAATTCGAAAACACATTTACAGACTACTCTAAAATAAATTAAGATGATTGATTAAAATAAATTGTAATAAAGACTAAAATTAGTTCTATGTAACAACTTTGATATGAAATAAGCAAATTTCATAACAGACCATTTTTTCGAATATCAAACCCTATTGATCGTAAACGCATAATCAAAGAAAGTATTCGGTGTTACGATTTGAGCCAACGCTTTACATTTAGTCCGAAAACCAGGTTTCCAAAAGCCCAGCTTTTAGTGTGAATTTAAAAAATGTCCAATTGGTTTACAGCTCTCAAGTTTTTACAGAACCGACCTGGATCTAGCCATGCATTTTGATTTACTTGTGGTTAAATATTGCTAAATATATATTTAAGTGACCACAGTTTGATAACCAAATCCCTCGCAAGCCTCTCAAGTCGAGTCCAAAAATACATGTCCACAGAAATTGACACATGTGAGTAGGTTTATTCACATGGCAAGGGTAGTCGTTGGTCGTTTCTGTTTATCTCCCTCTCCCTCATTCTCTCTCTCTCTCTATAGCCATAGACCGTTTTTAGCAATTTTGCGCAAAACTGTCAAAATGACAACTGTCAAATATTTTCAGCTGCGAGCAAATGTTGAAACTCATTAAACAAAACGGCCAAAACGACAAACCAGACCAACAGCAACAAGAATAACGACAAAAAGTTGGCTCTAATTAGAAATAAATCGAAAATGTTTTGCAGTCCATTTACATTTTGATGTCAATGCTCACAATTCAGAAAAGCTTTTCCATTTCCATATGCATTTGAAATTTCAGTTTCGGTTTCGACTTTGCCACATTTTTCGCTCAACAATTTTCAAAATATCAACTGTCAAATTTTTGCAGCAAATGTAACTCACATTTCTATGACAGTTGCCGTCGAGGCCCAGCTCACATATGAGCATGTGTGTGTGTGTATGTAGATGGTGTTATGTATGATGGGTGCGGGGGGGAACTGTGAGCTGTGGGGCTGGTTAACATTTTAGATTGCCATTTGCCGCAGAGCACATCGTGCTGACAATTTTTTGACACAGCTGAAAAATTTGCGAAAATTTCGTCTCATAATTTTTTTCCCCATGTTGTTGTTGATTTTGTCTTTTGTTTTGTTTCGAAAATAGCAATTCGGGTTTGTCAACTGTTGTCTAGGGGCATGTGTGCGTGTGTGTGTGTGTGTGTGTGTGTGTGTGTGTGTGTGTGTGTGTGTGTGTGTGTGTGTGTGTGTGTGTGTGTGTGTGTGTGTGTGTGTGTGTGTGTGTGTGTGTGTGTGTGTGTGTGTGTGTGTGTGTGTGTGTGTGTGTGTGTGTGTGTGTGTGTGTGTGTGTGTGTGTGTGTGTGTGTGTGTGTGTGTGTGTGTGTGTGTGTGTGTGTGTGTGTGTGTGTGTGTGTGTGTGTGTGGGCGTGGCACTTGTACATAATTATGGCTGGCACTTCATTCAGCCTGTCCAAGGCTACTTAGTTCTTTTTCGGGTTTTGTCTGCCCGCTGACAGGGCAGAAAACAAAAGGACCATTTATGGGCTTCTGAGTTCGAGGTATTCCTCTCTCATTTCGGGCGTTTGGGTAGTGTTGACAATTTGACATTTCATCTGCATTGAAAATATGTGTTAAGTTTCCCTTAATAAAGTGTCTGCTGAACATTACGATGGGAATGTGTGAAACCAGTAGAATGGGAGCCCAATTTGTTTGCTTGCGTGCGTAGAGTTAAAATACATTTATGGCGATGTCAATTCAAACAAAGCATTTTTATTTGGAAGTTATATTTTGAACAAAAGTGAATAATTAGACATAGCTTAAAGCTTGTTTTCCAGATGTTTAAATTTATCAAGCAGTTCATCCTTCTGCTAAATATTTATCTTGTAGATTGTAAATTGCAGTGTTGCCTCCTTACATAACGGACAACATCAACTTGAAATGTGTTTATGTGGAAAAACCAAATCAACAAGAAACGCAATATTTATATCACATTTTACGTTTATTTTTATTTTTTTTTTTTTTTTTTGAATTCCCACAGCTTAAATAAACTTTTTCGTATCTAAAAAATTATTGCAATAAATTTTCCAAGTAATTTATGGAATCTTAATAAAATATTTTTTCTGGATTGTCAGAAATTGTTCTAAATTTCTTAACTTTGCAAAATGTTTATAACTTCTTTGATTAGCTAAATAATTTTGACTTTAGATCAAATATCTGCCTTTCTAAAACTTTTGATTATATTATATATTATGACTATATAGTAACTATATATCTATTTGACAATTTTGTGCCACGTATTTACTTTTTTCCGAATTTTGTACAAATATTCCAGTACCAAATCAGGTGACAATTGACGAGTGTCAATTAGTTTTAACCACTTCCGCACTCGAATCAAAATTCAAAAGCTCCAAAAGTTGTAATTTATTTACGTTGTAAAAATGAATTGTTTATGCTATTCTGGACCACATCCACAGAGCTTTGCAGGCTAAGCGATAGATGGAATAGTGAGGGAATGGAGCAGCGGCAGGTCGTCGGAGATGGAGCTGGTTGGGTTGGTGGCAACCATCATTTCAAAATATCGTATCGTAAATTTTCAAGTTAACATCAAAATTGTGAAAATTATATACAATTCCCAGCCACAGCAATAGGGGCAGCCGAACGAACATTCATAACCAAATTTATTGCAAATAAGAAAAATGTCCGTAACAGGACAGACAAAACAGAAGATACTCCAGGACGAGTTTGTGTGTGTGAGGGAGAAAAAGAGAGAGAGAGAAGGCGAGAGCAGCAAATGGTGGCAAGGATAAGGCACAGCGCAGGACATTGGCGAGCTTAGGACATGGACATGGCAACTGGGAGCAGTCACAGTCGCATTCACAATCAAAGTGGAGTCATGTGTTCCACAGGACAACATCGGCAGCAACAACAAGGACGAGTACTGTAAATTCCCTTCCCGCTTCGTGGTCAGCAAAAATGTAGCAAAAATAGATGAAAAGCAGAGCATAAAAAACATAAATTGAGCAGAAGAAAAAGAGAGAAAAAAAAACACACACTGACAACAAGAAAACTGAAGGGGAAAAAACACAGATGATGAAAGACAAACATGCGCCACAAGGATAATGGACACGTGGACGGACGCAACACAGGACGAGCTCCACACATTCGTGGGTGTCGTCCGCCACAAACTTTTGCCCAACTATGGCCTGGCCATAGAGGAGCGACCAGTGGGAGCAGGCAGCTGGATTTCCATCAAAACAAACAACGGAGCCAACATTTGACGAGCGAACCGAGAACCGAAACGAGCGAAGTCGCAGCCACCGTAGCAAATGATATCCTGGTGGGTTGTCCCACGCTTCAGTTTTTGAAATGTTGCAGAAGGGACTGCTTAAGCAACTAAAAAGGGGTGTGACCAATCGAAATCTGCTGTTATGTAAACTATCTGAAAGTTCCTACATAGAAATGTCAAAGCACAAAGATGAGAAATATCAAAGATCTTATCTTAAATATTCCGTTTGTGCATTGTTGAGATACTTTTAACTTTTAAATTAGTCGTATTTATACAAAAGCATTCAGCTTGATATAAGTTTTTGAAAAATGTAGATCGTCGCCTAAGGCAGGATAAAAGTCCATGTGTAGTTTGTAGGAATGTAGTCTAAGAGTTAGGATACATTTAATATAGTTTGTTGCTAATTGCTAATTTAACAAATTTAAATTACACTGAGAAAAATGTTTGATGCATAAAAGATATTGCAATAGGAAATATGAGAAAAGGTGCTCGAATTTTCTGTTTACCTTGAACCTAATCTTAACACGGATTCTCTGGCTAAAGAACAGCCTAAGCTAATCTTTTATTATTTAATAAAAATAAAAAATTTAATAAATTCATAATATCTAATATAACAAAATATAAATTTTTAATTGTAGAAAAAACAATTTTATCGACAAAGTAATTTATAATTTAAACAAAAAGGGAAGCATTTTATCTATATACCTCTTTTTAAAATAAAAATTCCTTTTTTGAGTATTTATTCAAATTTAATTTAAGATAAATGTGCTGTTAAGATTTAATTTGTGAGAATCAGCTGCCCCAAGAGAAATGAGATGCAAGATCATGTAAAACAGTAAAAACCTAGTCTTATAACAACAGCAAAGCATGTAAGCTGTGCTATTGCCTTAAGCTTAAGCTGAAGCTTTATATCTGATTGCAGTTTGCTTGACTAGACTAATATTTCGGTTTATTTACTCCAGGGGTCTAGGGAACGTCTACAGATCCAATATTGTTTGGTTTTATTTATGTAATGCAAACAGAATTGACGGAACGTCCTTGTTTTTTATGTTTTGCCTGTTCTAGTCGCAATTGTTTCTAGCTGTTGTAGTTGTATTGGCTGCAGTGAATTTTCTTTGTGTTTTCATTTTTGGCCTTCTGTAATTTGTGTTATTTGGCCATAAAGTTGATGGCTGGCTCGTTTGTTTGACATTCCGCAGGACATGGCCCGAACCCAAATGGAGAGGATACACGACGGCGAAGCAGCAGCAATAGCAGCGGCTATGGCATATTTTATTTTTCCTAATGATAGCGCACAAAATGTCTCCAAGGGCCAAACCAAAGCGAAAGGAAAAAGGAAAAACAGCAGCACTACTAGCAGCAGCAGCAGCAGCAAAAGTAGCTGCCAAAGTGGCCGAGCCATGGAAAAGCGCACATAAAATGTCAAATTTATGTTTGGCTTTCCTTTGTTTTTACTCAAATCGTACATAGATTATACAGAATTATGACGAGCGCGTGTCTATCCATCGAGCAGGACAATGGCCAGGACTAACCGGCTCAACGGGGGTTGGCCGACTGCCGTTGTCCTTATCGCCCGTCCGAGCGTCCTGTGCAAATAGTTTTCATAAATTAATTTTATTTCGCTTGTGGAGCCATCATGACCGCCATGTTTCTGGCCCCATGGCTCTCCGGGCTTTTGGGCACGAGTGCGGCGAGTTGGGCAACCAATTTTCCCCCAACATTTTCATATTTCTTTCCTAATTGTGCGACATTTTCGTTTTCGTCTCTCTAGAAATTGACGTAAATTAGAGCACTTTGTGTCGATTTGCGACGATTTGTTCAACAAAAGCGACTATCGGAAATTCATAAATATTTATGTATACGACCAGTTGAGTGTATTCTTTATGTGCAGTATATATCAGAATATATCCATATACACACATATATATACATATATATAGTACTTGTCTAGTTTTGAGTTACTCGCGAATAAATTATCATTAGCATATTGTAGTAAATATGAAATAAATGTCTTCAGTAGCATCTTTTTAAATACTAAGTCTGTTTGTGGGCATAATGAGAGATAACTATCTCTATGTACTCTTATATTTATATTTATATATTTTAAGCATTTCTGTAGGAAAAAGTGAGTGAATAGAAACCATTCTTCACTAAAATCAAGTCATTCTCTTGTTCTGACCGGGATTGTCTGCGGTCCTCATCAATATATATTAAAATTTATTTGTTAAAATTTATATTAACCTAGGGGATAACGCTTGCCCAGGTTAGAAAACTCTTCAAATGCATTTATGTATAATATAAAACATAATTTAAACGTGCACTTACCCATAATATTTATATACACATAGGGAGGAGTACTTTTGCATATCTACATCCGCTAATTAAAGAAAAGAAGAAGAGAACGGGTTAGAGTTAATGCAGTAGAAAAGACAAGAAACAAATGAGAAAGAGAGTGTCTAACGATTTATACGCTTAATAGAAAGAATATAAGAACATAAAAACCTAAAAGTCTCACTGAAATTCAGGAGAATCTCATAGAAAGGGGGAAGCTATGCTTCAGACACACATATATAATCAAATATGGAAGTAAAAAAAACTATCTATTAGCGGAAATGTTAAAAGTACATAATTGTAAAAAAAAAGGTCGTCAGCTTAATTTTATTATCATTATTTGTATCGAAAATCTAACAAAAGTTTTTAGGCTCTGCCACCCAACAGCTGATTTTAGCTGATAGTATTGTTAATTCTTAGAACTTAACTCTCATGTTACGCAGCTTTCGATTGATAATCATTTCCATTAAAATATTCAGTATTTCTTGGCGTTGCATCGCAATGTCAAGACGAATATCGATCAATGATAATGCGGACATGGCAAAATGAAAAAATTGCAATATTATCGCATTATTTTTGTCGTGTACTTGTCAGCAACTTAATGAGCTTACAATGAGATCTCCATTTCAATTGCGGCAGTTGTCGTCAGACGACGACGACGACTTCCTGACGTTAATCGCGCGACGAGTTCTTGGCCATTGGAATCGTGGCGCTAATATAAACTAATTGGCATACTTAGACGCGATAAGGAGAGCTCTATTCAGTCACAACCCACTGCGGTAGTGCGCCTCACAGAGCGACCACTGAAATGATCTAATGAATTTTCACTTAATCCAAATCAAGCGGCGATCAGACGGCAATCAACGCCAGTCGCCAGTTGCCAGTCCGCCAATCCGCCAGTCTGCCCCGATCCCTGTTGCCCACTCCAAGACACATCGCACTGTGGTGCATCTGTTGGCGTCGTCAACATTGTCTGCAAATGCGCCAAAATGCGTCCAACTCATGAGAGCTGGTTGCTGGCTGCGCAGTAGGGGCGTGGTTGGGGCGGGGGGAGAGGGCCTGTCGTCGTGCTGTGTCGCTGCTTGTCATAATCCGATCAGCAAAGAGCTGGCAACCGCTTTGGGGCAGAGTCAGAGCCAGGGCAAGTATGATCTGTGAGGTCGTCAGCACGATCTGTGCGCCTCTTCTGTGGGTTGGGTGCTATTGGGGGCTTGGAAGGGGGGCATTTCACGTTGATTTGCATTTCATTTCATTTCATTTCATTTGCGCTAATAATTCGCATGACAGATGTTCAGCCATAATTAGAGATTAATTGTTCTATTCATAATTGGTGCAGAGAGCCTTGATATTTTTGGACATTTGCAGGAAGGCGCAATTGCCCTCAAGGTGGGGTGAATTATATGCCTGTCAGCTGTGCCAACTGCCAACTGTCAACCAAACGTGCGTCCAAATCTGGACTGACAGCAACAGTTGCCAATGCGGAACTATCGAATCTGTTGACTCACAACTCTACCAAAAGTAAATCCTCGCCGCAACTCAATAGATATTTGTATTCAACTCCTTACAAGTACTATATTTATCGATGAGCAAGGTATTCATAGTCGTAGAGTTTTATATATTATAATTGATATTTTATTGATCTTTTATTTAATTTTTATTTAATCTTTAGCTTTGCTTTGCCTCTGGCAGAGAGAAACTTTAATTTTAATATAATATAAAAATTTTTTATTTATATATTTTATATGTATTTTTTATAAAATTTAAAAATTTATATTTTCCAGAGTTGTAAAAATTTTTTTTTATTTCTTATTTAATTTAAAAATTTTTTTTTTCAATTTTTTTATTCAGTTACTTTTTTATATTTTTTTTTTATAGATAAATGAAAATTGAAACTTTTATGTTATCTAAAATTATACAATTTTGTTTTAATTTCTTTATAATTTATTTGTTTTCCATTTATTTTTCCATTTTTTATTTATTACATTTTTGTTTTAGGATTAGACACAACTTTTTTACTTTGATTTAATCACAATTTTATATTTTAGATTTATTTATTTATGTCTTATAAATTTAGATATTGTGAGCCTTTTTGGCGGAAAGGCCAGGTCTTTCCATTTATCGATAGATTTTATAGATTTTTCCCATAAAGGAGTTTCTCACATACCTGAAGAGCAGATATTTGTTAAAACTTGTTAATTCATATATTTACTAAATAGGACAATTAAAAATCCCTATGTAATCAAATCAAAATTCTATTGCAATTAGTTGATTACAGATGTGCTGAACTAAGCTTCGAATGTGTTCAGCTGGTCCAAGCCAACTCTGAAAAGATAAATCGCCAGTTGGGCAAATGGACATGCAAAATGACTCAATGAAATGCAAGTGTGGCTGCTCCACAGAAAAAACGTTCAATTGAGTCAAGGAGACGGCGTGCGTGACGGGCAGAGCGGCTGCTGCCAACACGTAGAACAAACAAATATGCGCAGCCGGAGCAGAAAAAGCAGCTATGTCCTTGCTGCTGGCCAGTGATCAAAGCGGACAAGTGGAGTCCATTAAAACACTAACGTCACGTCAAGGACCAAATGATGAATGTGCCTAAGGCGAATGTGAAAATTCAGCGCCAACTGCAGGCGCAAATCAGCCAAAAAGCCAACAAGGACACAAAAGAGAACGACTGACTGACTGATGGCTGTGAGTGTGTATGTGTGTGTATGTGTGTGTTTGTGTGTGTCCTGCGATAACTGAGTTGTTGTTCAGGCGGAGTGCAACGCGGCGTATGTGTAACATGCGGATGGGTCTGAATACCAATCAGAGAAACAACTGCAATGGAGCGAGCACTCGCACTGTCTCCATCTCTCTCTGTCTCTCTCGCTCGCTGTTTTCGCTTTTCGTCCTGCCCGGACAGGATGTGATGGCAATTTAAGTCAGACAGTCACTCACATGAGTGCAGAATAAACAGTTTCAAACGCCTCCAAACGACACTGGCCAATTGCTGGGATGCGGCAGCGAGGGGCAGACTATGACAAGGGGGGCAAGGGGGAGGGCACGGGGGATCATCGGGGCACCGGGGCACGGAAGTGCGCCCTCTGCACCGCTCATGAAGTCATTCACTCAATTTATCGTTTGATGAATGTCCTGGCAGATAGCCGTGCCCATGCACTGGCCAACAACAGGATGCCTACTGGGTGTTGATGCTGATGCCATCACATGTGCACACACACAAGCACACACACAAGCACACACACAAGCACACACACACACGCACGCACAACACATTTAATGGCCATTTGAGCAGTTGATAAACGTTTCGCTCGTTTACGTTGATGAAATGTTGTCGTTGTCCTGTTGTCGTTCCTGCGCATTGTCCTTGTTTGTCCTTGTTGCATTTGCTTATTTATGCCTGGCATATGGAGCACAGCGCCAGTGGCATCCTTTGGCCATTCTGGCCATGCGTTTAGTTTTTGCCGCTTATTTCTAATTGTTTTTGTTTAGCTTTTTGCGCTCATCCTTCAGCTGGCGGCGCTCTTTTGATTTATGACTGCAAACACTTTTGGCAGGACTCACTCCCTTGCTCACTCTCTACCTCCCTCCCGCTCTGTCAAGCTGCTTTGATGACAATGACACTATTATGATGTCAGACACTGACAGGCGACATACTTCTGCTCACATCTCACGGATGCGCTACGAACTGCTGCAGTGTTTTTTTTTTACATCCAATTTTGATTGATGGCATAAACGGAATAGTTTCACATAAATAAAACTCCAATAAAACTGTGACGGATTAAAAACTGTTGGCAAAGCTTGTGATTGTACAAATACTGAGTATTCATTTAATAATACAACATATATTGTTATTAATTAATGAATAAGCGAATAACAAAAACAAATGTATTATAAATAAGTAAATGTTTGAAAATAATTGAATAATTATTTCGCATCATTTACTTCCTAAGCGATTTGTTACAAGGAGACTTTTGTTTAATATTCCGTCCAGAGAGTAAACTCGGAATTACTTTTTACCACAAAATATTATTTTGTAATATAAATACACATTTGCATTTTTTATTTTTGTGCACATTTCTCTCCACAAATCTTCAATGTAGCTGGCCAAATCGCATTTCATGTAAGTGCCAATTAATCAAAGCATGAGTGCAACTAAATTCAAAATGTGAAAAAGCTCTACAAAATATATTTTTGCAATCAACAAATCATAAAATCACAAAACTAAAAAAAATTAACAAAAATGTGATACAAATGTAAAGTAGAAAAAAAGGACAACTAGTAGCTAGACAGGGAGAGAATGGGGAGAACCCTGTTTGTGGCGCCGAAGATTAAATACCCTTTCAAATATTGGAGTAAGCTACCCTGACAGATTTTTTATTTGGTTCAAACTTAATACTCTTTAATACTTTGATATAACTTCTAACTTGCAAGAGTGTAACTTGTAATATATATTATAATATAATATATAACATGTATTTATATATATTATAATATATAATGTAATATGATCCAGGCAAATAAATGATTTTGTTATTATTAACTTGGTTCAATTCCGAAATCTCTAAAAAATATCTGTATAAAACTTTTGAGCTCAAGCCTGGCTGCTTTAAATTACTCAAATATACCCTCTAGAAGGGTATATAACAAAAATAGACTAAAGTAAAATGTAAACGCTTTTTTTTTCTTAATTTATAATAAAAATGCATTTGCACTGCAGAATAGGAAAAAAATAACTAAGCCAAATCGGAAAAATATGCGGGAATAACCAATTTTAAAAGAGACCACAAAAGTAAAAGCCGAACAAATAGAAAAACTAAAAGCTAAAGCGGAGCTACAACAGCAAACAGCGAAAAACAATAAGAATTGAACTCAAATAATTCGCTTTTATTGAGTGTTTCTGATGCAATAAAAAACATTTCAGATGCATTTCTCTTTGGCTGCTCGTAAAACATTTGTATACCCTGTAGTCGTAAGATATATGAAACAGGGTATCATAATGTTCTGAAAGATCCCAGAAGCATAGAAGGTGTAAAAACAGTCAGTTTGAAGAGCCCAAAAAAAAATATATATACATATATATATATATATATAAACAACTTGTTGCTTGATTGACTGATTGAATGACTGATTGACTGACTGGGCAAACGATCAACGCACAGCCTAATCATTAAAAGCTGGGTAGCTGATGGCTTCTATAAGGTTTTAAAACATTTCACTTCAAACTGTGGAAAATTGGTGGAAAGTGGGCGCATGACATTTATTTTCTTAGGAATTCGATCAGCCTGCAATTCCTTATCAAAGATCTCTGCAAAAATGTATTGGAGCATTTTTATGTAATATTCGGAAAATCCATTGGAAAAGTCGTGTGTTGCGCAACGGGCAAGGCCGGGTAATTACCGCCAATAGGGTTATACAAAATTCAACATTTCTGAACGAAACAATCTTTTTAGTGGAAACTTGTTTAAGATATCCTTGTACACATGTGTTTATTATAGGGTATTTTCTAGTCCAGCTGGTTTTGACTGACTTTATTTACCAGTGAAGACCAAAATTTTGGAGTTGCATTCAGAACCAAACGGATTGTGCATTTTATTTTGAGTAGAAATGGTTAACCGAGTGGGGCTACACGTCTGGGGTCGGGGCGGGATCTATTAAAGCAACTTAACGAGCCAACAAATTACCACACATCATAAAAGCAAATCACAAAAATATGTTTTGTGAGAATGCGACTAAAAATAAATGGGAATCGAAGTGATGTGACTGCTTCAGCTGGCGCTGAGTGAGTACCCATGGATGTCTCCTCGTGATTTAGAGGCGCAGCTGTGGCGGCGGCTCTACCTGGATTCTCCATGCCAATTTATGCGTGCCGGCAAGCATTCAACCCAAACGATGCGGTTGGTAAACAAAACAAAACTGGTCTATGTCTGGGAAATGGTGCGAGTTCGAGTGATTTAAGCCCAACAAATCGAATGTGGCTCAAAACAATTTTTAAACAATTTTTGTTAGACTATATAAGACACATTCATTTTGGGCCCAGCAATTGAATCTGTTTTAAATATTGAATTCAAAAAATATTATAGAAACTTAAAAGTAAATAAACGTAGTATTCAAAGTATTTATATTGCATCTTTAAAGAAATGTTCGCATTTTGTTTCTCATAATGTCTTTAACATTTCACGTAAGAACTTTTTTAAAAATTTCATAAAGTTTTGGAAAATATTGGAATTTTTTAAATAGTGTGAGGAGTTTCTTGACAATTTTATACAAATTGGAAATGATTTAAATTTTTGTGTAATTGATTTGGATTTAGTAAAAACAACAATCAGCTTTACTTTTTAAATCGGGTGTCGGTTTTTTTTGACAATTTTTTATTTATTTACTTAGTTTGTCGATTATTTGAAAAAAATTAATTAAAATTATTACCATATAGCACAATCTATAAAAATAACATTTTAAATCATGTGAGATTCTTTTGGAAAATTGTAGAAAACAATGGAATTTTGCTTACTTTAAATTAGGTTTGATAAAGAAAATATAACTCAAAAAATCATTTTTATTATTAGTTTTATTTCTACAGTAGAGCCTGAGACTCGAACCCGCACCCTTCATCTAGCTCATCTACAGAGGAATACAAATAAATAAGATTTAAGAAAATCATTTGAAGCACAGAAATCCCTTTACTATATTCCACTTCATATGGATACGAAGTATATTTCCTAGATTCTATAAGGGCTGCCCACCAATTAAAGACCCCGACTTTTTTTCCTCTTCCTCAAGTTTTGGATTGGTTTCATCAACAGAATTGCAAGACGTTTACTTATAAGATTGGTTTCTATAACGTCCTTTTTTTTTGACATCCTCGTCAGGGGTTTGACTGTACACAGAGCGTATGGCGATCCTTTTACGGGCTTTCTGCAATCGCTGATCATCGAATTTGCGTCTGCAGCGATTAATGATGCCCCCTTGGACCATGTGGCTTTCTTCATCCATGCAAGCAACCGTCGGTTGGCGACGCATCCAACTTTCCGTTCGATCCGGATCGAAGGGTTTGTGCGCCGATATCGGCACCTGTGCACCATTATAGAGCTGCGTCTTTTCCGATTTCTTCGAGAGCCTCAGTGAGACCCCTTCCGAGTTGGGCTCACCGCAATGGGGAACATTGTGATATACATCGACTATTTTTAAGGAGCTCAGGTCGCCTTTTATCATGTCATTGTATTCCTTGGATATGTTCTGCGCGATGCCCCTCGTTCTGGTCATTTCGCTTTCTTGAGCCTTCTTCAGATCGAATCCTGTCAATGCACATACCAAATCGTCTAGATTCCGTTCGATGCCAACGCGATCTTTAATCCGATTTAACAGCTTACGTAAATAATCGCGCCGCTCTGAATATTCAAGCAGCTTCTCGCCAACATGCAGGCCACTCGTGGCTTTGGCTATTGGACCTTTACAGTAACCTATACAGCCCTCCATATTGTCAAAATACTTTCTCCTTGTAATCGGCTCAAGGGCGGCATCGCCAGCGCTTGGTTTCCCGGCGTTCGGATCATGGCCATCCAAAAAATTCCTTTCGTATAGCGTGAAGCGACGTCTCAGCCCATTCGCCCTGGCCAGGGAGTTCGGTCCGATGCCCAAGCGATCATCTGTCTTTTGGGTGCGCCGCATGGGCCGCAGACCGAATTTCCGTGCCGGACATTTGGCGTTACCAAAGAGACTCTTGTGCGCACCATTGTCCAACTCCTTGCCCCCCTTGAGCACCGACTGCAGCACGCTCAACAGTTTGAGCAGCGACTCCGGCTGGTAGGGAGTGCGCACGTTGCCCTCGCTGTCAAAGATGCCGCAGTAGAAGTCGCAGGGGTTGAAGGTGCACAGTGGCACGTAGCAATTGCACCAGTAGGAGTTGCGCGGATTCAGCATCTTGGCGAAGTTCTGCATGGTCAGCGTGTACAGAAAGTCTGAGACCACATCCGCATGCAGCCCCACGGCCCGGCTCAGGGCCAAAATGGTGGCGTGATTCGCGTTGAACCAATAATCCCGGGGCGAGCTTTTGCGGCACTCGCAGCCGGACTCCTTGGACATGTGCTGCCGGTACCGGCGCAGCCACTGGATCCGTTCGGACACATCCTGAGGCCGAGTCGTGTCGCTGGAATCCTTCGCCTGGGCGGACGAGCAGCAGTCGCCTCCGCAGCTGCCACTCCTGTTCTTGTTGCTGTAGGCAGTTTGCAGCTGCTGGAAGTAGTTGCCCAAGCGTCCGGCAAACATATTGTTCTTCCAGCAGCTGCCACCGCAACCGTTCTTCAAGCAAGCCATTTTGCAATTCTGCTAGATGAAACCAAATTTTAAGACTATTTTCCAAAATTATTAAATTCTCAATTTCGAATTGACAAATTCTGCAAAATTCGATTTGAGTGGATTAAAGCCGTTAAATCGGGAATTCAATCTGGATTTTACAAATTTCAAAAAACCTTATCCGATATGGTTAAAAATTAAACGGATAATCGAATGCTGAATTCGATAGGTTCGTATTACCATATATCGATATTCCAATCGATGAAAATTCACAAGTTTCTTAACTTTTTTCAATACCAATTTTTAATACTTTTTCTGATCTACTAATCAGTATTCATATTTCTGCTACTAAAACCACATAACTCGTTCCTGTCAAGCTTAACCAAAATCGATTATTCTATCAATAACAATTGACTACAGTTAATTAGAAAAAAAAAAACATTTGAGATGACAACTGAAAAACAAATGTCAAAAGAGGAATGCAAAAATAAAACATGTAAGTCCTTTATGTGTGCTGCGTGTATGTGTGTGTGTTTACAGTAGCTACAACACCAACAACAACAATTAACGCAAACAGCAAGACAAAGCAGCGCAGGCAAAAAAGACAAAAGCAAAAAAAAAACGAAACATGCCGCACAAATAGCCCAGCTCATTGGGTGCGCAAGCGAGATGGCACGAGCCGTTGCTCAGGCAAGTGTGAGCGACGCTCTGACAGCTAACAGGGGAAAGCAAAAGAAAACAACAACTAAAAAGCATAAGCAACAGGGACAGCATTTGAGCGCAAGAAAACAAGAGAGCGCAGGGGTAATGCGCTGGGGAAGAGCGGAACGCGCCGGCAATGGAACAGCGCAGCGTCTGCAAGAGGGGAAAGAGAGACAATACCAATTGGCAATTGCTCGCGTCGCTCTCGCGCTCATCAGAACTATAGCAGCGTCGGCGACGCTGCACGATGCTCACGCAGAGCGAGAGAATTGTTATTGCTGTCGCTGCTAAGTTGAGCGTATTTTGCTTTGTGCGCTCCAACACAAACAAGCGCGCACATTATCAAGTAAGGAGGGGGCGCTGCATGTGCAAGCTTTTGCCGGCAAACGCCAGCAGCGACGTCAGCTGCAGCGGCGACTGCGACCTCTAGCCCCCTGCCATTACCAACGACGCTACCTACTAATTGAGTTGGCAAGTGAGACTCAAATCTCTTCAACATAAAACCGTTAGAATCGCAGATTTAAGCAATTGTGACGTAATACAAATAATTATTTAAGATATCTTTAAAACAAAAGATTGAGAAGTAGTTTGAAATTGATTGAAAATATTAAGAACATTTGAATTAAGATAATTTTTAAATGGAACAGTTTTTCTGTTCTCAGCAATATTTGCGGGATGTGCGCTTTCCAGCATGCTTTTCTAATACGATAATTGCTTTTACATTCTAATTGGACAGATTATTATGTTTATCAAAGCAAATTCTAATTCCATTTCCATAGTCTTTTCTGGCTTTAATTTTACAAGTGCACAAATAAAGATAACTTATTTATTACAATAGTTACCACTTTTTTCACATAATACTTGGATATTTGTAAATTAGGAAGGTTGGCAGGAAGTTGGTAAGGCCCTTAATTGATATTTTCCAATAAGAAATGTAAATCACTTAAATATTCCTATTAGCATCACATTGAACCTTTTTAGATTATTCATAAATTCATAAAACTGCAAATCGTTGTTCTTGGTAGATATGGAAAATTGCTTAAATCAATTAAAATCCGTTCAAAACATAAAAAATATTCCAAATCTTAATTTGTTGCGCATTTTCTTCAGAAAAGAAGACAGAGTATTAAAATTTATAAAGATATATGAAGAAGACATCTAGTATATTCATTATCAGTCAGTTACGTAGTGTATGTTCGTTTTAAAGATATTTTGGAACAAACTCACGCTGAACCAACTTTTTAGTACAGACAATGAATATGACGTATTATTATAAAGTATCTTTTGGCTATCCAGAAAAATCTTGTTTTTGGATATATCTTTACTAATATACATAAAAAAAACTCGTCAACATGGGACGTCTCTGTATTCCGTTGAAAATTTACATCAAGCCCCTAAATTTTCCACAGGTCTGACATATTCATTAGAACATATTTGACATTCCCAATATAACTGTCTTTATTTTATAGAATTCGTATTGCAAATAAAATCGTTTAATTATGTAAGAGGTATTGAATATAAATATCAATTTGTCAATTCCGCACAGAACTAATGAATTTTTGGTAAAACTTATGCTGCTTGCACGATAATTTGATTCTATATCTTATTCCCACTAACTACTCTTTTCCCACAAACTTTATAAATTCAAAAATAAATTCGAAATTTCTACGATAAAGTGAAAATAGTTTCTTACCAAAACTCGCTTGCCCAACAATTGGACAGCCAATCCAGAGAAACGAAAATCAATGGTTAAATCACAGCCAATAATCGAATATAGTTCAGATGAACTTTATCAGCTCACGAAACGAAATGGACTTTGATCTGAGATACACAGAAATCAAATTGCAGTTACAAAATTGGGATGATTAACACCTTCGACTTGGAAAGTAGTTTAGTATAAAATATTTGTAGGACTATAACGCAATATCTGATCCATCAGTTCGCAGCCGAGTTCAATAGAGTTGCCAGTTCAAAGGCCGCCGCTGCGGCCGACGGGCAACAACAAACAAATATAAACAAATTGCAGGGATAGATATGTACATTCAGATACACACATCCAGATATTTAGATACATAATTCAATAGTTAATATTATAATGAGAGGCATCAACAGGTTCGTCAACAACAACAACAACAACAACAATAACAACTCCCTCTTTTGAAGTCGAACCACGGATACGGCAATCGGTGGCCGCCTTTAATCTTTGCTGCCTCTTGATGGGCTCCTCGATGGGCCGCCGTGATGGATACTTCCGTGTCGGCGGCTTTGGCCGGCTGTGTGGGTGGTAACCACTTTGTGGCGCCCATTGGCATTAGCCAAGCCAAAGCGAGAAACATATTTATAACTGCAATTTTTAATATTTTATTGACTCGCGGCCTCAATCGACAGAAATGCTTTGAACTTGTTCCATATGATCAAATTTATAGACAGTCAAAATTTCATATTGTAAATTATATGAAAATATGCGTAAATAGATACAATGAGAGAGAGAGAGAAAGAGAGAGAGAGAGCAATAGAGGGAGAAAAACTGTAGAACGGAAGGGAAGCTTTTGATCTTGCCGGTAATTGTACGGAATGTTTCTCGATATGTGATTTTCAGTGCAGTTTTCAATCATGTCTAATATTTATTTCCAGACGAGGGCAGAAAGAAAACTACATCTGATCTTGCCTGAAAAAAAAAATCGTAATCTTTAAAAATAACAGGTTACTGGATGTCGATATCGATTTTTTTCGATTGCTTGGAAACGGGGCAGGTTAACGAATATCGGAAACAACGTTTTTAGCTTTTATAGGTTGTGAGATTGACGCGTCCATTAATACGGACAGACGGACGGACGGACAGACGGGCATCACTAGATCGACTCAGCTATTGCTGCTGATCAAGAATATATATTCTTTAAGGGGTCGGAGATACTTCCTTCTGCCTAATACATGCATTTATAAAAATACCTTTTAAACCATACAAAAATCATTTTCAACCAGAATTAAATGTCAAAGATTTGTAAACGGTATGTATGTACATTTAAATATATATTCACAAGACATCTGTCGGTATTAACATATATATATATATATATATATATATATATATTTTATTTCTAACAATCATGGCTAATGCGGCTGCAGCTATAAAGGACGTGGAGAAGCACTCGAATAAACAATATTTGCCACCATTTATCGCTGCCCCCTCGGAACAGACAGAGGCAGAGACGACAGCGGCCAGCAAGGAGCCGCAGGTGAAGGAGCAGCTGGTGCCAATGGCCGTTATCAAAAGTGATCCCGAGCCGAATTCGGTTGGCATGGAGCTGGATAATCCTTTCTGGATATCCGTCAGTGGCTATCAGCCGGATTGCGCCTATTCGGTGTATCGTTTCTTTCTCGATATCGGACACATTGTGGACAAGAGTTTCACAGAAACAAATTTAATGTATCTGAAGTATTTCTGTATGATGGATTGCGAAATTGCGCTCAGCTACGATGGCCAAAGGATCGGCTATGGTGGCGATATACTCGTGCACGTCAAGCCGGAGAATCCTGTGCTGCAGACCCGAATCGAACCAACAAAACAGAAGATTAAGCAGCCAGCCGTAGGCACCGCTGCTAACAATGAGCCCGATATAGGCCTATCGCCGTTGTGTCTTGTCGATACTGACACAGAGAAACTGAAGAAGCTAAAACAGCTAGAGAAGCTAGAGAAGCCAGAGAAACAGCCCAAGGTTGTGGAAGAAGCTGCCGCCAAGCAGCCAAAAGAGAATCCAGAGAAACTGTCACAGATTGTCGAAGAGGCTGCCAAGCTGGTAAAAGAGAAGCCAGAAAAATTGCCAAAGGTTGTGGAAAAGCCTGCCTCTCCCAAGCTGGCAAAAGAGCAGAAGCGACAAGTGGCTCGCAGGAAGTTGACTTTTGGGCAATGGCTAAAGCATAAGATATCCTATATATTTTATTTTTACTGAGTAACAGTTTTGTTTCGTTAGTGTAGTTGAAATTGCCAACTGATGAACAGCATTAAAAATCCATTTCACAATGGAAAACTTTGTTTATTCCTGGGCAACCAAAACAGCCTTAAGCCCAACTGGCTTGAAAGTGAGATTCCAGCATTTTAGTTGAACAAGAAATAACCCGGATCCAGGTTCACTGTTCGAACTATACAACAAGTAATTGGTTCGAACCGTGTATTGAAATATCCACTATTTTTTTCATTCGTTTTGCAGCGTTGATTTATGACACACGGGTTAGAAATAAGAGAACATAGAAAATAGTTCCCGTATCTGTATGAAGCCTCCCACGGTTCAAATATTGTCGATAGCGATAAAATGCAATTGGTATTGTTAGGGTTATTTGCATGCCGGCGACATTATAGAATTTTTAATTACAATAAATCAATTTAAATAAAATGTAATTTTTCAATTTTATCAAATTGTCATTATGCGTAATTAATTCCTATGCACAAATGCATTTTAGTGCCCCACGTTGGGCGCCACACCAGTCCACGCGCTGGCGCCCTCTACCGTTCGTGGCCAAACAATTGTGCTGCGCTAACTTTTAGCGATTGTCGTAGCGATTATAGCGCCGCAGCTGATGGGAGGGCGTGGCATTTAGTGGAAAAATGGGGCGGTTGATGGTCTGAAATAATCGGACATTTGTTTTGTCAGAAATAATGCTGCTTAATTATTATATTTGTAATTTATTTGCGCCCACGCTTATCAGATCCAAATGCTAAAAAGTATGCATGCTGCTTTAATCCCACATTAATCCCGCACAAAACTGCATCAGCAACAACAATAACAACAACAAATGCAAAAAAGCCCAAAATAGAAATGACAGTAACAAAAACAACAAAAGCAAATGCAGCGCATAGAATGCATAATTAATTTTTATTTTGATGACAACGTCAACGCAACAGTCTAACCGAGCCCGAGCCCCAGCCCAAGCACGAGCCCGACGTTCGCCCAACATATCCCGCAGTGCGTTCCGAGTGTACCGCAATTATTTTGGATTGCCCAACACTGGCCTGCAACTGACCACTCAACATGCACGTCGTAATCAATAGGGCAGAGGGATGTGTGCGTATGTATGCGTGTCCTTATAATACTGCAAAATCCATTAAAAATTACTAACCAAACCTAATTTTTTGAGCCTGAAATTTCTTATTGCACGCGAATAAGCTTACTAAACAAACCCCAAAGCTGAGAGTGCAACGAAACATACATCATTAGTAAGATTGTTTCACAAGAATTATTTCATTGAATATTTTAATAATATTTCAAATTTGGTGAGTCTCTGAGTATTTGGGCCTAACTAATTCCGACCAAAAAATATTATACAAAAATATTCACAAACTGAATCTAGTTGGTTCCAGATGTAAACAGAACCACCAAATTCTTTTTATAATTCCGGTTTTGCTTAAATATCAACTAGTTTAACTACCCACACTTTCAGCGGACAATTTGCGTTTACCCACACTGGCGAAAATAGGAAAATTGCAATATATTGATTCATGGCAATATTCTTTAGTGAAATCTTTCTTGAAAGTACTTTTTATATTCTTGCGAACATTACTAATAAGCAGACCCTTTTGTAAATGATCTTCTAATTTCGTTAACCAGCACTGCCGCTCGGCTACATGTGTTTACCCACACTTGGCACACTGATACATATAGCCTCAAAGAGAAAGAGAGAGAGAGGGAGCGAGCGACAGTGAGATGGAGAATGAGAGTATGTAAATACGAGCATCTATGTAATTATATACATATATTGATGTATGTGGGCATGTTTATACGGTTTGGGTTAACACACAAATTAACCCCATTTGACAAAACAAAGCGAATAGCGGTAAAATGGATAATTTGTTAAATAAATTGTGCGATTTTTATGAAAGCATTAAATATTTGTTGTTGTCAGCCAGCGTTTGGGCCATTTGCTGATGCTGTAAACTGGTTATTTGCATTCGGTAAATAACATAAAATTAAAATTCTTTTGTTGTCCTTTCATAGTTTTGCATTACTTTTTTGTTGCTATACAGGGCGGAGGGTTGGATTTTCGTTAACAGATACAAATCCGTTTTATTTGTTTTTGTATTTCGTTTTTGTTGTTTTTCCAAAAATTGTGTTAAATTTTTATGGCCAGCATATTTGGTTTCTCGCCTCACCCCAAATAATGCGGCTGTCACCAATTACCGATACCCCTGGGTTAGCCATATCCTCCCATCGGCCACCCACTGAATGCTGCTGATGACTATGCAACTGCAAATCCTCTGAAATTATAGCGTTCATTAAATTTTAAACAAAGGTGATTAGATTTTATAATTCGCATATGCCACACCTCTCACAGAAATTGCGTACAGTTGTGCTCATTATTTATTTAGAACAATTGCAAAAAGTATTTTGTATTTAGCATTTCGGCATTGTATTTAGCTGTTTAGCTGTTGTTCCCTTATTTATTGGTAGTTAGCATAATGCATTTTATATTTGTCATATCGAAATGTGGGATCAACAATTGCTCGTTTGTTTTGCGAAAATTAATTTATTTATTTGCGCTCGATTTTTCTAAATTTCTATTCTTATTATTTGTCAACTCTAATTAATTTTTACCCGCCGCCAGATATCTACATGTATTTCGATACAAGATTATCGTGCTCATAGAAATATTCGAATCGAACCTTTGTACACTTTTGTGTTTTTCACAATTACTTAAATTAATACCAGCATGATAGTTGTATTTACCTTCAATTAAAGCGGAAATTCGCTAGAACATTATTTGAATTTTTATCATTTTTTATCATGGTTTATTATAAAAAGAAACATATTTTGTTATATTATAATTTTGTTAATGTGTTTTCCATTAATATTTGATTTATTTGAAAACCAACATTATTTTAAAAACTGATTTTTACTTTTCGAATATATCATTTTACCCAGTTCCGATCCTTGAGTTCGAAATAAGCACAAGGAATTTGTATTTGTAATAATTCAATTTATATTTTATATGACATGAATATTGAGCTCTTTGAGTACTTTAACACGACAAATCAAACGTCGCCCCACTGTGAGGCGCACCTGAATTTCGCCAAGCCGGTCGCGCAGGTATGTGTGGATCGAATTAAAAGAACCCAGAGGACGAATTAAAGTGGTTTCGCCTTTAAAACAGCAACGATGTGAAAGGCTGACATTGTTGGACAAAAGTCGACGCTGCGACTATGCCAGGAATAGTGATGCGTGCCAGGCCCGTGTGTTTATGTTGAACTACAACTCGTTGTTCTACTGTGGCTGCGATGACAACGATCTATTTCGATTCATGTGCATCGTGTTGCTGCTCCTTGTCAGCTTCTTGCTCTTCTGGGTCATATGCTTTACCACGAAAAACTTGTGAGTAGTGTTTGGAGAGTAAAGGAAGAATTTTAAATTGATCTTCCGCCAACTGAATTTTAGCTTTGTGCCTGCTTTAATGGACATATCGAAAAGTCTGAACATTAATGAATATTTCGCGGGACTAACCGTACTGACACTAGGCAATAATGCTCCAGATATTTTCGGTGGCATTGTTACAATACACTCGGACTCGCGTCACGTCTATTCGGATGCCATGTCGGTGAATCTATTTGTGAGCGTATTCACATCATCCATTATCATATGGATAAAGCCATTTGCCATCGATGGCACCTTCTTTCTTCGAGACGTGGGCTTCGTATTGCTCTACGTAAGCTATGTGGACTTTACAATAAAGATTTGCAATGGTTACATAACAGTTGCCTGGGCTGTTTCGATGGCTCTCATATGTCCCATTTATGTTGTGGTTGTCGTTTGTGATGAGTACCTTCAGTATCGCAGGGATAAGGGTGAGTTTTATGCGAAAATGAAAGGGGTTGCCCCCGCATTGATCAATGATCCTAATATGCAGAATTGCGGGAGAAGACAAAACAAATGTCAGAGTTGGAGGGCAGTCTTACCAACCACTCCTTATCCTTCCCAACAAGCTCCCCAACCAGTCTTCTGGACATAAGGCGACGCACGAATGCGCCCAATAGGCACATACTTAAGCAATTCTTTCAGGTCTTTGACACTCTGGACAGAAAGGGCTTCAGGAGCCAGTGGACCATCTGCAAGATGTGGGCGTTGATTAAGGTCCCGCCACTGATCCTCTTGCGCCTATATATACCGCAAACGTATTTCCAAGATTGCGAGTATACATGGTCCAAGCTGCTTTGCTGCATTCAGATTTTCCTTACGCCCACAACCATTATTGTATTGTTTGGTCAGTAGCTGCACCAGATTGGGTATTTGATAGTTAACATGCATCTTGTTTTCCTTGCCACAGTTCATATCTATTTAAAGCTGCAAAAATGGACTCTACCCGCTGTTGGAATCTGTTGTTGCATAACCATACCACTCTCGATCGTAGCCTTTCGGCACTCGCGCACGGACACGGTGCCCCGCTGGTACACATACATGGCCATATTGAACGTGATAGGCAGCATTTTTATCCTCTACGCGGCGACCAAAGAACTGGTTGCCGTGGTCGAAACTGTGGGCATTACACTCAACCGCAGTCACACATTCATCGGCTGCACCCTCTTCACTTGGGGCTGTACCCTATCTGATTTTATGTCAAATTTGGGCATGGCCCGCAAGGGATTTCCCCGCATGGCCTTCTCCGCTTGTTTTGGGTATATCATATTCGGTATGTCGCGTTTTACATCTACTTCATTAACGGAACTATTAATTAGTGTGCAATCTCCATTTCAGCCACCTTTGGGGGCGTTTGCTTGCCAGTTTTGTACAATGTTATAGCCACGCCACCAGGTGAGTTTCAAGTGAGTATTTGAAGATTTTTGAATTAAATATATGAATATATGTGAATAAAGAGAGATATAGAGTGCAACAGTGCTGCAATTGGGGTCCCGATAAAGTGAGTCACAGCCGAAATTTCAGTGCAATATCGAAATTCCAGCGAGTATCGAAAAATTCTAATTCGAGGTCTATTTATTTATTTCAAGAGCCAATCGGTTTTATTTAGAACGCAGACTTTCGACTCTAGGTTAGGGCAAATGCCATGATTTTCTTTAAGTGGTTGAGAATTGTGAAGAGAGGAAAATCAAAGTCAACTTTCTGTGTGTTTTACACGATGCCAAGTTGATTCAGTGTATCTTTTAAAAATAAGAGATACAAAATGCATTGAAAGGCAAAATTGATTGATAGATGTTACTAGTACTTTACCCCAAGTTGGAGGTTAGATATTCAAGTTTATTTGTCAGCCAGCCTAATATAAGTTTTCAATTACTATTATTATATTAATTATATATTTTTTACTTTATATCCTGCATCAGATCACCGAGGGTACCGTTGGCGAATCGGCCTCTATTATGCTGATCATAGGGCTCGTTATGATCATTTTGTATGGCGTTACCACTAATTTTATGTTACGTCGATCCGGCGCACTGCTGGGCATAACCATCTATGGGATATTTCTAATATTTGTTGTTTCCAGTGAGTTCGAGGTAACTCATGCTTTCGGCACAGATCACAGCCTGGATCGCAGCCAGTTCGATGAGAGTTATATACGAGAATGAGGCATATATACAATTGATTGATTTATTTAATATTTTCGCAACACAAGTTCACATTGTAACTTAAAGCAGCTCGTCACAGAAACATAGAAAACGCTGTCTGATTATACAGCTAGAGCGGTTGATAAAATTAATTTGTTTTTTTTTTTTTTCAATATTTACTCTACATAATTTTTAGCCGAATACGATGAAACTGAATGAAAGATTCAGATGGGGAACTAGAAACTATTATCGCATTTTCTTGGCGGCAATTCTCTTCTGCGTTTCGGTGTATTATATCATTAGCACCGTAATACCGTATGGCGACACCGAGCATGAAATCGCAGAGGGTTATTTTGTGAATACGTCGGGATGTCGCATGATGGCTCTGAATCCACTGCCAATGGAATCGGCAAATTATTTACTGCGACTTGAACCTAAGAACTGCAACAGACTTCAACTTTTTAAGGCCAGAACGATTCATAGGAAGAACTACCTGATACGGACTATGTCAAACAAGAAGATATTAAATGCCTGGAAAGTGGAAAACATTTCCGATATTGTCTGCATATACAAAACGACGCATAGATACGATGATTTTAGAAACATATACGTTACAAAAAGAGTCATCCGTTTAAGCAATCAAACATTCGCAATTGGAGTGGAAGATAGTACCAGAATACTGAGAATCCGATGCACTGATAGCCATAATACTACGCTTTATCATGATGTTCATTTCTTTCTACAATCACGATTCCAACATCGTCCGAAAAAACGTTCGGATCGTTTGTCAGTTATGATTATTGGCATCGATTCGCTCTCACACATGCATTATCTGCGCACAATGCCCTTCCTGGGTTCCTACATCAGCAGATTGCCGCACGTCGAGTTTTGGGGCTACAACCGCGTAGGGTCCAACTCTTACCCCAATCTGGTGCCTCTGCTCAGTGGCATGGACGTCGACCAGCTGGAAGCTGCCTGCTATCGTGGCTACGATAACTACGACGAATGCGAATTTCTGTGGAAGCACTTTAAGCTGTCTGGCTACAGAACGAGTTTCGCCGAAGACACCAGAGTGGGCGGCACATTTAATTACGTGAAAAAGGGTTTTTATCGCCAGCCAACGGACTTTTACCTGCGACCCGTAATGCTAGAAATCGATAGTCACACACGCTACAGCATTGATCTACGCGATGACATTCACTGCACTGGTAGCCGCAAGTATGGAGATATATTGCTCGAATTTATCAACAAGCTAATACCAAATATAGCAGATGGGCTGCACTTTTCATTCTTTTGGCAGAGCCAGGGGGTGCATGACTACTTCAATTATGCCCAGTTATTGGACGAGAAATACCTGAAATTAATGCAAACCCTAAACAATACTCGCATTTTGAACGACACCTTGGTACTCCTGATGTCCGATCATGGAATACGGTTTGGTTCTTTTCGCCAGACCTACCAGGGAATGCTAGAAGAATCGCAGCCTCTTCTGATAGCTCTGTTTCCCAAATGGTTAGAGAAGGCTTACCCCGTAGCCATATCTAATCTTCGATATAACGCTCATAGTCTTGTTACAACCTTCGATTTACATGTGACCCTCAAGGACTTGACCAACTTGAAGCTGCTTCACAATAGCAATATTCAAAAACGCACGGCGGCACTTCGGGAGCTAGGCCACAATATACCACGAGGTATTAGCCTGTTTCTACCCATACCGAAGGTGCGAGATTGTGCATTGGCCGGCATTCCAGCCTCCTATTGTCTCTGTCATAGTTTAAGCTCGTTAGCTACTGCCGACGACAGATCCCAGCGTGCTGCTTTGTTTGTGGTGAAGAGTATCAATGCCATTATAAGAAGTGAGAAACTTTGCCAGACATTGAAGTTAAAAGAGGTGCAAGCGGCGTATCTGCTGAATCGAAATAATGATCATTATGAATATGAGGTTAAGGTGCGAATCCAGACGACTCCGGGAGGAGGGCTTTTTGAAGGAACTACAAGATTTACAGGCGATTTACTGGCGCTAAATGGCGCTGTTCTTCGAATCAACAAATATGGCAATCAATCATACTGTGTGCATAACTATCTCATTGAAATGTATTGCTATTGTTTATAAAATAGTTGGAGGAACATAAATAAACCAATGTAGCTCCATATTCGCTAAGGGTGAACATGGGGCTTTAGTAAGGCAACCGATTCTTACAGAATGTAGCTAAAGTTATTTCTTCACTTAACGCAGGCGTTGATATCGATAATTTTAGATATCATGTTAGCTTGACGCGATGTATATCGAACGCCCTAGTTTGTTCAAAATCTGTCGATATATGCCAAGTTCTCACCAGTTCTGATTAACTGTCAAAGTTTATTTTGTTAAAATATGTTAAAACAAAAATTGAAACACCGATTAGGTAATAAGAGGCTCACATGGATTACTTTCGGAGCCATCCTTGTATGCGTTTTTAACTATTTTCTGATAAACATTATTTGCTACTTGGACAAGGATCGAGAATCTGTAACGGAGGGCTACTTTGTCAATACATCCGGTTGTTGTATGCTGGCTCTGAATCCAAATGCAACACCATTATTAAAGTACTTTCGGCAAGTCGAGTCCAGAAAATGCAGTAAACATCAACTATTTCGTGGTGAAACGATAAAGGATACGAATTTCTTGGTGCTGGCGATGTCTGAGAGAGAAATTGTAAAGACCTTCGAAGTTAAAAGCATTACCGAAGTTAACTGCACTTATAAGCTGGTGAAACGACATAATGACTTCTCGAACAAAATGACGAAAGGTAGAACCTTTTTCTTAAGCAATCAAATGCCACTAATTGAAGTTGAAGACGGTTCTAGGATATTGCGAATCCAGTGTTTTGTGCCCAAGAGAAAATTGATTTACCACGATGTTCATTTCTTTTTACCTGCAGCACCACCTCCACGCAGAATCTCGTCAACATCTTCACCGAATCGCCTGTCTGTGATGATACTAGGCATCGATTCCATATCACATATGCATTTTCTTCGCATGATGCCCTCAACAGCTGCCTTTATTAGGCATCTACCTCACGTTGAATTCTGGGGCTACAATCGAGTCGGTGTTAATTCCTTTCCAAACCTAGTCCCACTATTAAGTGGCCTAAGCGACACGGAAATGGAGGGTAGCTGTTATAAGAATAAGTCCTCTTTTGATGAGTGCAATTTTTTGTGGAATCATTTCAAGGCTGTGGGGTACAACACTAGCTTTGGCGAAGATAACATGGCTATTGGAACATTTTCCTACTGCAAGAAAGGCTTTGCACAGCAGCCCACTGATTTCTATTTGCGACCCGTAATGGCTGAGATCGATTGTTACACTAGGTACAGCCTAGATGAGCTTGACTTAATTCACTGCAGTGCAGGACGCAAGTACGCGGACATTCACCATGAATTCATCTATAAGCTGATACCTCATATGAACAGCAGGGATCACTTTTCGATCTTTTGGGAAACGCAAGGCGTGCACGACTATTACAATTATGCCCGTGTGTTAGACGAACGATATCAATGGTTACTTCAGCGGCTTCATGTTAAGTCTGTTTTGGAAAACACCCTGGTACTTTTTATGTCCGATCATGGTTTGCGGTTTGGTTCTTTTCGCACAACCTGGCAGGGCATGTTCGAGGAGTCTCTGCCGTTTTTGATAGCCCTGTATCCCAAGTGGTTAGAGAAGGCTTACCCCGCAGCCATATCTAATCTTCGATATAATTCCCATAGTCTTGTCACAGCCTTCGATTTACATGTAACCCTCAAGGACTTGACCAATTTGAAGCTTCTTCGTAGTAGCAACATTGTAAATCGATCGGCAGTCCTGAAGGGAATGGGACAAAAGATACCTCGAGGTATTAGCCTCTTTCTACCCATACCAGAGGTACGAGATTGTAAATTGGCGCACATTCCAGCTAATTTATGTAATTGTCATAAGCTGAAAAAGATACGTACGTCTGCCAAAGTATCCCAGCGAGCTGCTCGCTTTGTCGTGGATAGCATCAACATGCTGATCAAAAGTCACAAGCTCTGCCAGAAATTGTACCTGGAGGAGGTGCAAGAGGCGTATGTTCTCAAAAAAGGCGCTGATAAGCACTTTGAGGTCAAGGTTCGATTGCAGACGTCTCCGGGCGAAGGACTTTTTGAAGCAACCACAAGATTTACGGAGGATTCACTAGCTCTAAATGGAGCTATAACACGTACTAACAGATATGGAAACCAATCATATTGTGTAAATGATCATCACATTGAAATGTTCTGCTATTGCTTATAAATGGAATTTATTATGATAAACTTAACGAGCTCGTTTGCGGAGAGAGATTTGTAACCGCAAAATTAAGGGATTGTCCCCTTAAGAAATACACTTTTATAAGATATATTTTATAAGTCTGGCCAAAAAGCGCATAAACATCGTGATAACGGCTATTACAATAAAGCATTTGTTCATTTCGAAAGCGCAAAAGTTATCACTCGGCCCAGTCGCCGCCAGACAGTCGAATCCGCTGCTCCAGACACGAGCTAGACCCATTTTCATTTCCATTTCCAGTTTCTGCCTTGGCTCCAGTGACGGTCTCTCAGCGAGGCAAGCTCCGCGTCAGTTCAGTTTGACGAACTGATAAATGTCAAATGGTTTATGACACACGGGTCTCGCCTCTGACTTGGTTGAGTTTTGATACACTTTCGTAGAGAATTTTTATTTCATTGC
Organism: Drosophila novamexicana; assembly: GCF_003285875.2. Lineage (NCBI taxonomy): Eukaryota > Metazoa > Arthropoda > Insecta > Diptera > Drosophilidae > Drosophila > Drosophila novamexicana. The sequence goes on from NW_020824787.1 coordinate 6,179,269, forward strand.
GATACTTGTAACACATGGGCTGACTTTTTATGCCGGCATGCCCCGCAGTTTAATTTACAAATTGAATTACTTTGTATGCTTTTATATTTTTATATATGTGTAACACATATAGTCCAATTCCAAAAAGAAATGAATATATTAAACTCGGGACGAATACCAACATTTTTTGTAAATGTGAAAAATGTCGTTTCTTATGGGTAAACGTACCAGGCGACACACATTTCACATTAAAAAAATCATCAATATCGAATCAGTACATCCTACAGCTCTATATAAAAAATCTTTATCAAGCCTAGCAATTACGAGCTTTACTCTTCTAACATATCTGGCAGCACGAGGAATAACCATTTGTCAAGGGTATTTAATCTTCGACGTGTCGCATTAGCTTTCCAGCTGGCTTTTTTTTTTATGCCCATTAAACGCGATTTGTATTGTGAGTGTTGTCATAGATTTTGATATTGTTGCTGAGATTGTTGTTTGTTGTTGTTGTTTGGTGTTGGGTATTGTGCTGGCTCGCTTTATGATCTTTTTATATTTATTGTCATCAAACGTATTTTGTTGAAGCTTTTTGTATGCATTTGAATTTATGATTTTGGTTTTCGTCTCTTTGACTTTCATATAGGTTATAATTTCCGATTGTGAACCATAAATATTATTGTGTTCGTTACGAATTGTTCAATACCACAATGCCACGATGCAAAAGTATTTTCTTTTCTGTTTATCAATTTTAATAAACGCCCAACGTAAGTTGTGAACTTTTTCCAATAGATCGTGGACCAGCTAACAAATGAAATCAATTTGTTGGCTTTGCTTAATATCACCGAGATTACGCATAGGGTTGGAGTTAAATGCCCTGAATATCATTTAATAATTTAGTTTAAGTAAAAGTAAAATATTTTCAAAGATCGACTCCGTTAATTATGTTGAACAAGAATATATATATATAATATATATAATATATAAATATATATATATATATACCAATCAGTCAATCAGGACAAACAGTTAGTTATATATAGAGATATATATACTTTATAGGATTGGCGATGTTTCCTTTTGCCTGTTACACACATTCCTTTTTCGCATTAAAACATTTTAAAATAATCAAAGTTTTCTGGAGTAATGCTTCCTTTGTAAAAACACTCGTATATCAAAATTTCCTTAGTCTTACTAATTTCACTTATTTCACTATGCAATTTATGTAATTTATAAAGCATCACGCTATAAAACTGATAATTAAATATAAAAAAATAAGGCCCTGGAAGACCTTTACATGAATCAACTATAGCCGCTGGCATTGGGATTGCCCGCAGCGGATAATTTGCGTCAAAATGTCAGTTTATTTGAAGAGCCAGTCCCCAAGTTGTCGGCGTTGAGAGACGTGCAATTGAATTAAAATTAAAATATATAGCGCAAAGGCAGGCACAAAAAAAAAATGCATTCGTTATAATTTGCAATTTATTTACGAGCAACATGTGCGCGTGGAGGGGATTCACGGGGGTCGCGTGTTGCAACAAAAATTATAAATTTAAAAAAATAATTAAAAACCATTTGGTTGCGGCGCCGTGGATGCCAATGCCAAATGCCGGATTCGGTTTGTCCAGCACACAACTCGCATTCAATTAATGCAAAATGTCCTAAAATGAACGCATTTTTCACTGATTGTTGGCGATTGTCAAGCGCGGCCTCCGTTGACATTCAGCAGCGCCGGCGGCTGGCAAATTGGAATGCGCCCGCGGTACGTGATCCCCGCGTGAGCTGCACGTTTCCCAATGCCGATTGTCAGACCCAATCCCATAGTGTATAACTGCTTTTTATTCTTTTTGTGTTCGTTAAATAATGGGATAAAAGTATATAAAATTAAGCAATGGGCTGTCCCAGCTGCCAGTTGCCAGTCAGTTTTTGAACTCTTTTCCAACTTGTCACATGACATTTCAACAGATTAATCGAAATGCTATGCAGCGGGGCTGCATCTACGAGTCACTCACAGATTATTATAATAATATTCTAAGGCTAAAAACTTTTATCCAGGCGACTTCTTATATATAATTTTAACGGGAACACAAAACGGGAAATTGAATTGCGGAACGAATAGCGCAAACTTCCGGCGAAAATCTTCTAGATATTGACGATTTGTACCAAATTTTCCACCAAAGAGGTAACGATAATTAACTGATAAATATAAATCTTCATGAATATAGAATAGAATCGCGTGCAGACTTTTTGGTCTCAATGTACGCTTATCGGGGCAGTCCGCATCGATGTGATTTCCAAGTGCTCCAAGGCTGTAAATTTCGATGTCTCGCGGCAACAACGTCGTTCGATTCACTCAATGTCCAAGTATAAATCTCAAATTGGGCAAACAGGTAATCACTCAATTCGCCCTGATTTGGTTCAGATTGGTAACGCCATAAATAGTTGTCAATATGGTTGATGGCTGCTCCGATCAGGGCTGGTGTTTTGCGTTTGGGCTCATAAATTAATTCAATCAATGTCGAAAGAAATTGTTATTTCACATCTGAGTGCGGCCATAAATTCGCGCCATGTCGATCTTATCGCTAATCGATGTGTATGTATGTGTCGAGTGGGTGGGCCGAGATGTGATGGGGCTGCCATCAGTCGGGCTCCATGGGAATGACACACATATTAGTTGGCTCATAAATTAAAGTAAACTAATTTCTCTATTCATTATGTAGAGCGATATGCGATATAATTGCGATAAGCGGTTCGCCACGGCATGAGTATTTTTGTTTGTTTAACTTTAAGTACTTGCGAGTATCTTCTTTAACCCGAACGAGCTATTCATCGTTTCTGTATGCGTATTTATGCGTAGCTGTGTACTTGTACGTGTAATATGTACGCCTCAGTTGATGTATTCATTGCCATTGGAGTCAATCAAAGGCTCATCTGTCAAATGACAAATGATTTTAAAATCACTTCGCAAAGCTGCATCACTTAGCCCATAGAGCCCAGAAGTCGAGCTACTTCAAGCACTGTCAGAGGGAATAAAAAAACACGCACACACAAAAATTCCATAGATAACGGATGCGGGAAACAGACACTTTAAATGCTTGCGATATTGTCAATCAAAATTCAATCGAAACCATGAATCATGACAGCCAGAGGATGGTTATGCTGATGATGGCTTCAAGAGCGACTCGGTCTCACTCATTCAACGCTGATGGATAGATGGATGGCTGGTTGGACGGATGGATGGATGTCTGAATGGCTCGGTTGGTTCGCAGCTCAAAAGAAAAAACTGAAATCGCTCAAACAGTGAATGCGTGTTGAATGTTGGCCCCATACACCCATCCATGTGGCAGGCACTTGTCGTTTGAGTAGCACTGGCAAAAAGCATTTAGCATTGGCATCCTGCCGCATGCCACATGCCACATGCCACATGAGATCCTCAGGACAAGCCATGCGAGTGTCAAGCACATTGCGCTCCTCCTCATCATCATCATCATCATCGTCATCTCCACCAACATCTCCGATGTCATCAGTCAATGTCATTGAGATAGTTTTGACATTTTTATGAGCAAATGATAAGACCCACTCACACTGCTGGGTGCTTGTCTGATGGCCAATGTTTGACACTTGCCAGCCCCATTCACAATTGGCATTCCAAAACTTCCCGTAACTCCCCTCCCCCAACATCATTCTCTACTTTGCTGACATACGAGTTGTAGACAGTTTTTTATTTCGCGTTTGTTGTGTGCATTTGAAATTTATGACTTGGCCTGATTATCTAACGTATACGCGGTTTTTTAAATTTAACGCTGACAGAGTACAACCCTATCTTTCAGTATTGCCATTGCAATCAATCATGCTGGTCATCTACAGGCACAGTCGCTAAATGTTGGCAAAGTCCGCGTAAAATACGAGTTACTTCTAGTGACAAATTGGGTTTCCACAGAGATCTTAATACCAGATACTTAACATACTTTTTATATAGGTATTTATGAATAACATTAAAACTATAAAGGAAGGATATCTACGGGAAGCCGAAGATTTAATACCCTTTTAGACATTTCCGTTTCCGCTTTCTATGTGAGAATAGAACAGACAGAGGGATATACAGGCATGGCTATATCAACTCGGATCTTGATGCAGATTTAGAGTATATACTTTATGGAATATATACTTTATGGTATCGGATTTGTCTACTTCTATGCGATACACATTTCGTGACAAAATTTTAATACCCTCTACAAGGGCATGAAATGCAAAAAGCCAAAAAGATTAAGTTTCTGTAAGAGGCGACGATATTAAACACTTTGGAAGTCTGGAATTAAAGATTTCACTATTTATCATTAATCCACAATTGGCAATTAAGTACGAAAAACCAGTTTCAACCGAACGCTTTTCTCGAAACCAACATTAAGTAAAGTTCAGATAAAAATATATATTTTAACATTTTTGACCAAGAGTGAAGAAAAACTTAGAAACTGATTTCGCTCCAAAGCATTTTTATGGCCACATGAATTTTCTTATCAATTGTCAACATTCAACATGCCTCAAAATGTATCAAAATATGCACGATGAGCCATGCCTTTGGGTAATAAATTTTGTAAATAATTTCCTGTTACCAGCTATATAAATAATATTTCTAAAAAACGAACGAAAAATTTGGCTTTTGGAAGCCACAAGAATAGCGACAGCTTTTGACCATTAATAATTGCAGTGCATTGTTATTGACCAAAGCGAAAATTTATTTTTGCCTACTAATATTGACTTCCGTTTCCGCTTGAAAGTTCAAAGTATGTTTCCGTTCGCTCTCTCTCTCTATCCCCCTCTCTCTCTCTGCCGATTGGCTTCCTCCATTACATTTCCCAACTAGCCGTGAAATTTGTTATCGCCGCATTTACAAACATCGGCAAAAAAAAGAGCAAAAATAGAATTAAAATTTCCGCAAAATGTTGCAGCAGAAAAAGACAACTGTTTACAAATCAGACAAATAAATTTGCAAATAAATACCCATACGCGAAATATTTGACATATATTAATTAAAAATGGGCGAAAATTTATATTAATTTTATTCAAATTGTCAACGGCAGCAAAGGAAGCTAATTTCAATTTATTTTATTTGTCTCTCCCAGGTTTGTCATCAGCCCCTTTGAACCTTTGCCCACCGTTGAATGCAAGAGAAAGCGCATAGATAAAATTGACATTTCTAAAAATTACAAATACATAAATTCCAATATTGTATTGTATTGTTTTTATCTGTCGCAAAATAAATCACAAGTATTAACTTAACATTGAGTACTGTTTATTTTGGAATTTAATAAATAAAATAGTTCATTTCTTATGTTGGGAGAAGCTTTGATGGTTCGAGTTCTCAACAGAGTGATATTTTTCAAGCGTCCAAGATATATTAAAACGTAAATATATTTTAACAAATAACAAAACGTAATACTATAATTGTCTTCAATAAAAGATCGCTTAAAATATATCAAAGTTTATTGAACTTTATAAAAAAAACCATCGAAATAGTTCAATTTTACTGAAATCGAACCTTGTCCACAAATGTTTAGTCTGTGTTCTGTGTTCATTCTGATTCCTCTCTGGTTCATTAAATGAATATATTTACGCATAACAAACCGGAAATATAGAACAAACGTAAGAAACTGTAGACACACTGCTAACCAGCTGAGTCCCTTGGCCAGGAATTGTAAGCCATTGAAACTATCATAAACAACATCATCACATCCCCTCGTGATTAAAACGTTCCCATCATTATAACATATTGGAGGCACCTTAAGCAGGTAGTCCAAATAAGTTCGTGGTCCCTCCAGGCCACAACAACCCAACTGAGACAAGAAATATACATATAAGAAATATACAATAAATATGTCAAATTTTCAATCGGAGGTTCCACCTTTGCCTGTATCTCAATCCAAAACTGATCATCAGATTCAAAGTATTTTCGCCAATGTTCAATAAGAAAATCGCGACCATCTTTGACAGATATGAGTGTTGCAAGCTGAACGACACATGTGGCATATGTGCGGTGCATAGCATATATTAGTAGAGGCAAATACTAAGGCATATCAATTATATTTCAAACATATTTAAAGGCTTTCATTTACATACCAGCACAGCAATCCAATCGGTCGTCGCATAGAGCAGAGCAACACTTAGATATATCGATACCATCTCAAGCACTATCAAACTAGTTAGTGATATATAGACCCTTATCACAAGAAATTTCATTCTATTAAACAGATATTGTTCATCATATCCCAATATGTGGGGCACAGTTATGCGCACTGTTATCACAACTATAAACTGAAACAAAAGAATCAGTGATAAAAGCTTTTAACTTATCAGTTATGATATTTGAGTTAGTGTTTAACAATCCTTACGCCAAGTATAACAATAAATGAATATTTCACAGCTACTGCCAGCATTTTGGGAATTTAATATTTTCCCAAATAAATTTTGAAGTTTATTGCTAAGCTAAGTTCTAAGTACTATAAATATTAATATATAAATAATTTGAAGATAAACAATAATAATGTATAGTGGAATTCTGCTCTCCAATCTTCCCAATTATATTATGTATTATTTATTTGGTCAGGATCTTTCTCTTCCTTATAACAAATCATATTTGATAAAAGAAAAATTGATTAGCAGCAAAAAAAATGTTAATAAATTGAAAAATAAATATAGTTCCGATTTCGAACCGGTTCCGCTTAAAAGCTGATTGGTAGCCTTGGTATCAACAATCAAACAATCTGAAGCCAACTGTTTTTGTTGTTTGCATTGTTTGCATAGCTAACTAAAAATCTGTACATATTAATATTAAATACTTGTAAATATTTTTTTAAGCCCAATTATTTATTGTAAATGTTGGCCCGCTCTATGCTTATATTTTTTTGTTTCCATTTTTTTCTTTTGTTTTTTGTGTAAACAAAATTCACATTGTTGATTTATGGGATTTGTTATATTTGACACTTGCTGTTGTTGCTGTGGCAGTGGCAACTGCAGCTGCATTGTTGTAGCCATTTTATTAGCGTCAAGCTGTGCGTGTGTGTGTGTTGGGACGGGAGGGGCTATTTTATAATCGGCTTTCTATATTAATTTAAATTTTATTTTTGGTATTTTATTATAATTACTCTTGATAAATGTAAATAGTCATCGTTAGCAGCAGCATTTTGGTTTGTTATATTTGTTATTGTTGTTGTTGTTGTTGTTGTTACATCTACTGCACTTGATGTTGTTTAATTTAATTGTCCCCCGACTCCCTCTCTCTCACACTCCCACAGTCCTTCTCTGTGTTCTACCAATACTCGGATATCTCGTTTCTATTGCCCGTCCCTCAAATCCCATTCTAAACAGAATACCAAAAATATTTTCGCGGTTTTGAATGTTTTTAATTGTATTAGTAATTTCTGTTGTTGTTTATGCAAAAAATTAACATTCTATGCTCTTTGTAATAAGCGATCCAAAATGAGGACAATCCACAAAAAAAACAACAACAACAAAAAATTGTATAATATTTTGCACAAACATTTATTATAGTTTATATTTATAATAATTTAATGCTAATTTCAACAAATCCAAAAGCATTTGTGGCTCTGTGCCTAAACACAAGTTTTGCATAGAAGCACTTTTGTATCTGCTAGTGATATTTTAATTTTACTGTCACATTTGATCATAAATTTTCAGATTAATAAATAATGCGTCGAGCGGTTTGGGTTGGTAAATTCTGTGCTTCCAACTACTAAACCACATGCGGAGGCTAAAGACTAAACTGCAAGGATTTTATAAGCCTGGCTTTCAGCATTGCGATATTAAATTAAACTTCCTGGTTAAAATTGTCATCTGAAAATCATATGTAATTCCACAAAAGTTATCTACACACAAATGATTAAATACACACATAAATATATTTGTAAAAATCTGAAAATTGTTCACTGAATATGCAGAACGAGAACCGTCGAAACAGCTACGATGTTATTTCCATACCATCCTATGAATCGATTCCAGTTAAGTCGGAAAGTTCACATCCATCGCAGGATGCAGTCAGAGTAACGAGCCAAATGGTCTTCAATCTGAAATGTAATGCCGATGGCAATGTACCGCTTCCTTTTTTGCCGTTCAATGCGCCAACACCGCCAGTTTCCGAGGCTGGGGATACAGATTTTCTCGATTCAGATCCATTGTCGAAAGACACCTTAGCCTTTAATGTTTCAGATATTGAAGCTAGTATTGAAGTGTTCTGTCCACAGCTCATGATTATCTATGGGCAGGGTGATATTAATTGTGCCCTATACTTTTTAATTGACTCTCTACATCGGCCCTTTCAATCGAATGCGGTGGTCACGGTGCTCGTGGAGGAGAGCATGCGCGATGAGTTGGTGGAGCGCATTCTTGCGCAGATGCGACCGCTGTGCGAACGAGAGGCCACACATTCCAGCTATCGGGCCTCAGTGAAGGCGCTTCAGGATCTCCATTTGGATGTAATCACTGCCAGCGAGAAGCAAGTTCCACCGCCATTGGCCACGCCCATTGTGGTCTGCAATGGCCGGCATAGTCTGCTGGGCTTCGGTCCGACAGGTGTCATCTGCCTGCACACCTTCCGCACCACAAACGAGATCATCGATATATGCCGCAAGGACAATGTGAACTTTGAGAGCGTCAACATTTGGAACGAGTCTGTGGAGGGTCTCTACCAGCTGGTCGTAAACCTCGACTGCTCCAACTTCTTCTTCAACTGCTGTAATGTGAACTTGGGCCCCATTATTCCATCACATGCCGTGAACAAAATTGATGTGCACATTGTCGATCGCTTCCACTATGAGACTCTGCAGGTCAATGAGAAAAAGAAGATCATAGTATTTCCGATAGGTGAGCATTTAGCCCAGCGAAGTACAGAAGATCGCAGAATTTCGCTGGCTCCCATTGTCTTCCTCAATGAATGAGCCCATCTTGGCTTCCAGCTTCCTCATTATCACCTTTTTGGCTGGCACGTTTCGGGAGTTTCCGAGATACAAATTCGTTCAATTGTTTATGCCAAAAATATATAAATTTCCATCAATATTTCGCGTTATTTTTGGATCAATGATAAGGCATTTAATGCTAATTGACTTTGATGATGATGCGATCGAATATGATGGCAGCTGTCAGCGGCCGTAATACGAGTAATATATGTATATCTTTTGTTTTTTGCTTGTTTTTTTTTTTTTATTAGGGTTCGTTTAATGAGTCCGTCTTATGTAAATATGAGCAGTTAGCAAACGGGTTAAGCGCATGACTAATTCGGCTTGCAGTTCCTCGAGCACTGCAAGCTCATTTGCCTTCCTGCTGCCTAGCCCACTGCCACCTAGCCACGGTTCTTATAAAGGAAGATAACAGTGTCAAAGTAAATCAAATAAAAATAAATCACCCAATAATGGTGTGCATAGAGCTACAAAAAAGCTCTTTAGGATCATTTGGTGAAAACATAATTTATATTTATCTCATTTTAAAGAGAATCTTTGAATTGTATATCAACAAAATATAATAATAAGAATAATATATATAACAAAAAAATAATACTAAATAAATAAATAATAATAATTAATTAATAATTTATATAATTATAATGTGAGTTTCATGTGACATGTTTTATAACTATAATTTAGCCCAAAGTCCTTAGTAAATACATCAAATAATTTTGTTGTTTTCAACATAGGAAAGTTGTATTTAGGCCCAAAATGTTGCAATAATTATAATCTCATTATTCAGAAATTCCTTTAAATATAAATCCTAATAATTACTAATACTATTTGGCAGGATAATGCCATTGCAGTGTATTTGAAAGTCTGCTACAGCCGATACGATCAAGCCCACTTGCTTTGCGATACATTCGCAACGCTTCATTTGAAATTTACGAGCGACTTTTAAGAGCGCCAAGCCGGACACATTATGCGACGGATTCAGCTGGCCAATAAAACCATCAGTTTACGACTGTGGAAAGGATGATGCGTGAGTGACGGAGTCGTCGTCATCGTCATTGTCATCGACATCGACATGGACGCACCTCCCGGCACTTAAGAGCGCCAAAAATAAATAATCTTTGCGATTGTCGGTATTGAATTTATGCAGCATAAATCTTGCAAGAAGTGACACGAGCGACACACAGATCCCAGACGAAATGGGCAACAGTGTAAATAACTGTGTGTGGCTCATCTGGCTCAGGGCCTCCAAATGGCGCAGGTGCAGCCGTAGCTGGAGTTCGTATTGGGGCTCTAATTGTGGACAATTCGTTGAATTCATTATAAAATGCGGTTTGAATTATTTGTGAAAATGTCTGTCAGATAGTATGTATGTCTGGCTGCCATCTCCAATGGATGTGACATTGATGCTGACATTGACGTACAGCCAGACGAATGCCGCAGCTCCAACGAAATAAATATAATTGTTAATGGCCAGCGAGTCATCTAATCATGCAGCCAGTCAGTCAGTCCCTCTGTCATTCTATCAGCTAGACAGTGCTGCGGCAGTCAGTGCCTTTTAGCCATTATTTAATATGTTATTTTATTGTTATACATTCGCACCGGTATTATGCAAATTACACATTACCCTGAGTAATTGCCGCATTGCAGACTCGTTAATGTCCGCTGCAAAGCCAATTACCTCTACCATTTACCAATGATCTCTTCATATTTGTCCATATATGCATAAAATGTAAGCTCAATCTGTACTGTTAACACCTTTATGTGTTTTGAACCAGTTGCAAGAGACTTGACTAAACTGCACAGTAATCCGGTTGCATTTAATTGCCATCTAAATGATCTAATATGCATATGCAGACAATTATAGCCAGTCATAATATGCATAAGATATGATAAGAATACGTTTAGCTTATATCGTGGAATACTGAGATTGCAAAATGAATATTAATTTGTATTATTTGGCTTTACTTTCACTTAGTCGAGCCCAATTAATACATAAATTAAAAAACAGGGCACAATATACATATAATTTAATCAAATTTGTACTCATATTTCTAGACTAATTTTGAGTTTATTTAATATTAAAATACAATAAGATAATGAATAAGACAATTTGTAAACATAATACGCAATTTTAAATTTAGTTTTATTATTTAAGTAAAGATCATTTTGGATCTTTAACTGGATCTATACGGTAGTTTTTTGACGTTTTTTAGTATTACTTATATGGAAAAGAATTGTCAATCCCAAGAAAGTTAAGAAATAATTATTCCTATTGTAATTTTTGATACATACTGACTTTCTTAAATATATTGTAGAAAATGATTTTTAGCTCTACGAGTTATATTCTAGTTATAAATGTATCTATTAAATATATAGTTTTTTTTTAATCTATAACCCACTTTAATATAAGGGTTTAACGGCTAAAGATTTGAATAAATAATTGATTGGCCCTCATGCATGCAAGCCAAATATACTAGATGCAATAATTAAAGTTTATTCGTTTAGCAGAGATATATGAGTATTTAAAAGTCTGGTAGGGTGGTGAGGACCTTAAGCTGGCAGAGTACGAGGACAAGCTGAAGAAACAAAGTGCAGCAAGGACTAAGGACTGGCCCTTGGCTGGAGCTAAAGGAATACGAGAGTGCATAGCAGTACGTAGCTGTCAGTTTCAATCGTGTCTGCAGAACTTGTCACTCATTCAATAGTTTGAAAATTGCAAATGTCACTTACAACTCAGGCAACACACACACACACACATACTCAAGCATGTGTGTATCTATAGCTATGTGTAAACATTCTAGCCAAGGATGTGACTGAGACAATGTTGCTGGAGACGTTGCCAAAGGACGACAAAGTCTACCAAGAATGCCAGAGGATGACGCGCCAGCAGACGCTGTGAATTAAAACAAGGCCAGGAATAAAATAATAAAAGGACAAAAGACAAAAGCATAAGAAAACTTGAGCTCACAACGCACTGCGTGTGGGTGTGTGTGTGGGTATGCATGTGTGTGTGGGCGGATGAGTGTGTGACTATGAACGTGGATATTGACCCATTTAGTAGTTTGAGTAAGCTGAGCTGAGCAAGTGCAATATTTTGTGGGCCATTCGCCCACCCACCCGACCACACACAAACATACACACACACATGCACACCCGGGTACAGCATGTACGCATCAAAATCAGACTTGTAATCCAAGTGCAAGTTGCGAATCCAAAAATCCATCCATCGGCTGCAGCAGCATCTTCTGGCAGCATCCTTCGCCTTGGCCGGGCGGCATCCTTCGAGTTTGCTTGCGAGCATTTGCGCAAGGAGCAAAATTCGCTGGGCTGATGTCACGTAGATAGACAAGAGACATGCAACTGACAGACAGATGGAGAGACACTGTGACACGACACATTGACTGACAGCTGCAGGGGCCGAGCCGAGCTGAGCAGAGCTGAGCTGAGTCGAGTCAAGTCGAGGCTAGCGGGCGCCATGGAGCGTGGCTCATGGGGCATGAGGCGTGGGGCGTGGGGCATGGTGCCCTGGCCGTGGGGCGTGGCATGGCAAGTGCAAAGGATTGTGCAAGAAACGGCGTGTGCAAACAAACCGAAAGACAAAAGCAAATGACGAACGTTTTGTTGGTTATACTCGGGAGCTGACAAGCCCAGAGCGCTGGAAAGAGCGAGAGGGAGGTGAGAAAGGGAGGGAGGCACGTAGAGCGCTGGTAAGCACTTAGATGAATATTGAGAGCGTCAAGAAATGACGACCAAAGGCAAAGGCAAGCAGGCAGCTCTGGTTCTTAGCCTTAAATACAACTTGAACTCGATTAAGTTCAAAGATTCATGGCTAAATGTATTTTAAATTATATTAATATGGAATAAAATGGATAAGGCAAGAAATACTGCATTCATTCTGATTAAATGCAGCTAGCTTCAGTTCAAAGCACAGCTACAAAAGCCCACGAATACTTTAAGTGCAGGCAATTGTATAGATTATGAAAAACAAGGAAGACGGCTCTAGTCAGAAGTGAACCTTCGTTATATAAATTTCAATCAGAGCAGAAAGCTCAATTGCAGGAGCTTCAAGTTTTTCCTACCTACCACAAAACTGCGTATGAACAGCTTTGAAAGCTCATTAAAGCTTTGGGCTAGATTGATTGTATGCACAAGTTAAACTTATTTTCGGGATTTATATTTATTACTTCCTCAAGACTGATACTATATATCGTTTATAATTCCAGACTGACATTAATATGACAGTTAACTTTAATTATCAGCAACGAAATATTGTAAAGCTACCCGAAGAGTGAAAAAAATCAAAGTAAAAAACATTAAAAAATTAATCGCAAGCGAAAATTGTGAGTCGTTTTTTTTGCTAGAGGAAAAACAAATAAAGGACACTTCCCTCAATGGCAACGGGCGGGGAGTGGGTTGGGGATTGGGTGGAGGGGTCAAGTGCAGTGTTGTCCTGGCGCTGATTTGTTCTTTTGACGAAACATTAGGCGGACAGGCGAAACATGAGACAGGAAGAAGCAGCATAAGGACGCATCCAGCAAAAAGTGTTTTTAATTTAATTTTTTTCACATTTAATTTTTGCGTTCACATTTTTTTGATGAAGTTGAAAATCATAAAACACAACAAAGGACCTGGGGGCAGCTCCTGGCTGAGCAAGGAATGTGGGCCGGGGGGATGGGGAGAGCGGGACGGGACGGAGCACTGCAAAATAAATAAGAGTAATTAAATTTCGTAACAAACATGACGAGATAATGGACCGAAGCCATTAACAGTGCCCGGACCGTCAGTCAGCCACCGTCTGACCGCTGCAAAGATGACGAGAAGAAGCTGTCGACGCTGGCTGCTAGGATAGCAGGTAAGCAGGAGAACAGGACAGGAGCAGCTGCCGGTCCATATATCATGCGCCAGCACTAGCCAGTAGCAGCTGCTTTAATGTCCTGTGCACTTTTCACATAACCTATGCCAAGCTCCTCAGTTCTCCCCAGTAATCCTCTGCACACGAACTAAACTCCCGGATGCCAATTTTTCTTGATTCCGCTGCTTCTTGGCGCCCAGTTCTGCGATGTAGTCATCTCAAGACTCGAGAATTATTGCATCATTTGGTGTATGGGTTCGGGAAGGGTCAGGCTTCACAGACTGAATGACAATTTGTGGAACACATCGCGATGGCAGAGCAGCAAAATAAGTATGTAAAATTTTTAGCTGTCGATCCTTGAAGAAACTAAAGTCCTCCTAAGATCCAAATTCCATGTTTTTTACATGGAGTATAGCTTATAGTTGGGAAACTATTACAAAACAATTTCTTACTAATTTTCGGATATTTATCATAAGTGTACAATTCATTTCACTGTCTAGTGTGGAAATAGAGTGAAAATCCGCGTTTTAAAGATTTTTTGAAGAATAGGAATTCAGATGCAATTGCACAGAGCTTCGGATCTATTGAAAGGCATTATTGCCTTAATATAAATTAAAATGTCACAGAATTCATGATATTATGTAATCATATGATAAATTTCTATGAATGCTTGGCTCCATCTCAGCCATTTTGCATTCGGTTTCGAGATCTGTCCGAGTTTAGCTTACGCTCCATTAGCAACTGGTACGTAGAGCGTGTCCATCAATTTTGACATGCAAGTTCGTACTTGTAGGATTTGTGGAGCCTTCCGTCTATCTGTTCATCGATTGCTAAGAGACAGCTGCATAGAATTGGCCAGCCGGCGGCTGGACAGGGCCGGGCAGGGGCGGACCAATGAATGGATGGGAATGCAATGCGCGGCATATGCAGCAGCGAGTTGGCAGTTGCCAGGTCCAAGGACATGGGAGCAAGGCGCTCGACGATGGATTACTCTGCTTCCGTTGACCGAGCATTGAATGGGGCATAGTTGGGTGAGTAGGAGTTTAGGGGAGTTTAGGGCCAGAGCCAATACAACGTCATCGTCATCAAGCTGACGTTGTCTGCGCGCTGTTTACTCGCGTTATCCTTTTGGCACTGACCGCTTTTGTTGTTTTGTTATTTTTCATGTCAGTCAAGAATTGGCAAGCAGCGAGCAAAACAGGACATGGCCGATGAAATATGTTATATATATATAGTTATATAGAGAGAGATTCTGCCAGCAGATTCGCCTAGCAAGAGGGGATGCTAAGGGGCTGAACGCCCAGTTGGAGCACATTGCATCAATATTGAAACGTCAACATCAACTCGCCAGCGGCGAAATGGCGCTCACTGCATAGACAAAAGAGATGTCGGCGGTGATGGGGACAAAGAACAAGGACAAGGAATCCAACGAGGACGACGACGACGACCCAAAAAGCTGATGAAGAGTTCAAATTTTTCTTTGTGTGATTTGACGAATGAGCTGTCATCTTGCATTGGAAATGCTCTCTTGGCCCACACACACCCACACATACATACGCAAGAGTACACAAACATACACACAGAGAGAGACAGACATATGCACAGCTGATGGCTTTCTTGTTTGTTTTTGTTTTTTTTTTTTTTGGTTTTTTTTCATAAAAAGTTGCTGACCATTTCTTTTGATGGTTAGTTAAGAAGAATGTTGAAAAGCAGCAGAGGAACCTGCATCCATAGACAGATAGATGGATGGCTGCTTCTTGTTTGCCCTTGGCAACATTTTAAATTGCCAAAGAAATACGAGTTTAGCCTGCTTATTAGATTCTTGCCTAATGGAAAAATACATATATAGCAGATAAGCCCAACCCGGGTCTGAATTGGTAACAGACATTCCTATTAATATCTAAATACATGTGCTTGTTTAGCAAATCTCACTGGTGTTCTCTATTTTATATACTGCTGTAATACATTTTGTCACGAATCTTGATCAAACTTGGGAATTACGAGTTTTACCAGGCCCTTTACATTAAACAAAGGGTATTTAACTTTCCTGGCACCAAAGCTAGTCGCTCGATATCTAAATATCTAGTTTTCTTCTCTTTTAAAAAAAAATTATACACCACACAGAGGACTAACACTTAACAGTGCACTTAAGTGAGGCTGGATAAACCGAACTTTAACTTATTCATTCATTGTTAGTCCAACAAGTCTCAGGCAGCTAGTAAAATCCGGCTCAAAACTCAACCGAGTGCATCCACTTTGTGTCCCCCAATAACTCCAAAGCCAGCTGCAAGTCAAGGAGGCCGAAACACATATCGTCCAACGGTCAACGCCAACGCCATTCATCGAAGCGTGGCCGGCCATCACTTGGCTCGTTTGCTCATCGTCAAGACAAATGGAGAATAAATAAATTACTTTCGGCCTTTTTGCAATTCCAAAACGTCACTGCATATTCTGGTCAAGCAGTCAGTCCAGTCCAGGCCAGGCCCAGACCTGGCCAGACCAATAGCCAAGCCAAGCCAACAGTTGGTCGTTGTCCAGTTGCAGTTGATTTTCTTGTGGCCTTGTTGTTGTCTACATGTGATTGTTGCTGTTGTTGTTGTTGTTGTTGTTGCTGTTATTGTTGTTGGTGCAAGCGACGCCTCCTCTGCTAAACTTTTAAAACGTCAATCAATTGTCCAAAGTTGTCGGAGTTGTCTGACATGTTTTAAATTAACTGACGAAGACGAACCAACCTATGCGATTTATGGCCCATACTCAAGATGGCGTCTCCCCCAGCTCCAGCTCCCACAGTTCAAATGGCCAAAATCCAGCTAAACACACTCCGTATGTCAGGCCGGGCACAAGCAGCTGCAGCAAATGCCATGAAAATGGCCATCACTTGATATAAATTGTTGTCGTACGACTTTTAGGAATGATCACCAAGGCATACACAAAATACTTAACACTATTACTTGTTAATTAAAGAGCCCGAGTAAACCGAGATAAGTGCAATACCTGCCGCGAAGCTTGAATAAGTATATTTCGTATTAAAGTTAGTAAAAGAATCTTAGAAACTAATATCATTATTGTCATATACATACGAACAGACAGACGGACATGTCTAGAACGACTTGGCTCATGATGCTGATCAAGAAGATATATACATTATGGGGTCGGAAATGCTTCTTTCTGTCTGTTACATACACTTGCACAAAAGAAGAATACCCCTTTACCGATTTTGAATGGGTTTTTAGTATAAAAAGTCGAACACCTCAAAAAAAAAAAATAGCTAGGAAAGCGTAAAGTCGTAATTATACAAAAAGAAAGTTGTGATTCATGAGAGGGCACACGAGATTATTCTTTAAATAGTTCAGGTCATATAATAAAATACATTCAACTATAAATTAGCGATTGTGCAAAGTGAAATGAAACAGTCGCAATGTTTTTAAAATGTTAATTTAATATTTCCCAGCACTTTAAACTTTGGTTTGTTATTTTTTTCGCAGTCTCATCATTTTATGGACACTTGTTATCGATATGTCAACCATTATCAAAATCGCCCTACAATTATAACCAAAATCGTTTGCGTTGTCAATAGGGAGACACGCAACAGCGACAGGATGTGTTTTTGCATATCAAGCGAATAATTTGCTCGGCTTTTGTGTATGCTTCAAAACAATGCAAATATATAAATTATAATATAATAATAATTACTGTCAAACAATAGAAAATTAATTGCGAAACAATCAACGTTTCATTAAAACAAAATGGATTTGACATAATTCAAATGCAGGAGTGCATAAGTGCCGTGCCGCCCCCCGCCCCAATCGCCTTCAGCACCCTGGTCCTGGTCTGGTTTCGGTTGGGATGCAGGATTGGGTTTGACCTGCCGACATTCCGCCATCCCGCACAATGGTAACGTTGAATCATTCATTTGGAAAATATTTAATTAATTTTTGCCAATAATGCTGGGCAAAAAAAAAAAAAGAAAAAACAACAAACTCGATCCGCACGCACACAGACATAACCGCAATTACGGTATCCCAATCCCCGCTTTGAGCCTGGCTGACTTTTGGCCATGTGATATATTAATGCCAGCGTAATGATGCCGTCGGACATGTCGCTCATTTAATGGAACCCGGCACACAGACTAATAACCAAATAGACTTTAGTCGACGCCCGAATTACCAAAGTGGAAAGCTCTCATCTCACGCGGGGACACACATCGGTGTCGGGTTCGATGGCCTTTAAGCGGCTTTTGGCTATTTATCTGTTCTTTGTAAAATTATATTGCCAATAATGGGATTTCTGCTGTATGCAATATTTGCATGAAGTTGGATCTATTTATATATATTAAGCCTTAATCTACAGATACAAACCATCAATGTAACTCTTTTTATAGCACTGTGACCTATGACCCTCGGCTATGAAATAACCTACTCCCAACTCTAGCCTGGGATTCAAAACAAACCAAACGGTAGACAGTGTGCTAGCTGATCCCATCGGTCAAGGTGCCTCCAAAAGCTACACCTCGGCGATCTATCCACGAGGCGAATCGTTTAAATACCTCCTTCCCCTTCATTGTATATATCCCTCCATGTTAATATTATATTGCCAACAATAAGATACCTCTTATTATCAATATTTCCTCGGATCTATTTATATTTTAATCTTTAGGTCCAAGCAATCAACAACCAACACTTTTTATAGCACGAACCAAGACCTAAGGCCGTCGGCTTGAAGAAAACTAAATTTAAACTCTAGCCTGGGATTCGAGCCGTTGTTCATTTGCCTAAATGGCTGGTTTACTTAAATATATTAAATCTATTTTTATTATATAATTCAGTTCAAAGCTAATAAAGTTGAAAACCTAATTGGGTTAAACATTATTTTTTATTTCCCCATAATAAGCGAACACTGCAAACTTTTTTTTACCATTCGCTAGATACTCATACCTATTCTCACTACACATTTCAACTTTCGGCTTTTTTCCTCTAACTATATTATTCTTTAACTCCACATACAGATATATTGTAATTAAATATACTCGTTACATATATTAATTCATCAACATTTCTCGTTGTTTAGTTCTATATGCTTAAGACTTGTTTAAGACTAGATGCTTCCACTCGAAATATGCGGAATACAATCTAAGCTGAAGGGTATCTGACGTAAGCGAAAGCTGAAGGACAACATCAACCGGACTTCTGACGGATGAACATCGAGTTGGACGGTCAGTTGGACAGGACACACAAAAGCAGCTGTATTATTCCGCTGAGCAGTGTAAATGACTGCAAAATGTGAAAATAATAAAGGACTAAACACTAAAATTTACAACTAAAGACAGGGACGATAGCACATTACACAACAGAGAAGCCGAAACACACAACGGATGCTGCTGCAAAGGACATTCTCTGGTAGAATCCTTGCGGCAGGAGCAGAGTTGAGAATGATGGCCATCCGAGTGAGCTGACTGCTGCAATTAGATGGCCAGTTGAATAGACAGTTTGGACAGTTGAGCGCTTGTGTTAGATGGATAGATGGCTGGATGGATGGGCGGATAAATGGATGGATGGGTGGATGGATGGGTAGACAAGTAATTGCAATGTACGAAAACAGTTTGATTTGCCTGAGACATACGTAAGTTGCAGTTTGATTGACAACGAGAAAGACTAAGAGAAAACTCAACCAGAAAACCGAACAGATGAACCAGGTTTATTTTAAGCGTTGCGACTTATTGCTGAGTATTTGACTTGCATCTCATCTCCCGCATTGCGAGTACCATTATTTTTATTTAATTGACAACGAAAGCAATTCTGACAAATGAAACCTACATGGCGAACAATTATTTTATCGTTGAGTCAAGACTAAAAAAGCTAGCCAAGCCCAAGGCAACAGACCTGCCCATCCAATTAAATGCCTTTGCATCGCCTGTCAGTGATCAGGAACTGCAAAGACAGGCGCACTAAAATCTAAAATAATACTCAAATTGTCAACTATTTTTCAAGTGAGAGATTTTACATATATGCATTTCGGAGATGTGTTCACTTGAGAATCCCAAATGAAATAAAATATTTTATGTATTTTATGACCAACAAAAAAAAAAAAAAAAAAAAAAAAAACTTTGCTAGTTGTCAACCAGCAGGCTTTTTTGCTCATTTCATTCGCCTCCCATTGATGAACATCTGTGCCCTTCCACAAAATGAACTTCCTTTACATCAGTATCTGTTCCTTCAACCCCCCGCCCCCCTCCACCGTTCATCCCCTTCGCTCAATTTACTGGTTCAAAGGCGAAATGAAAATCTAAAGTCTTCTATATGCCGGTTCATCATTTGCTTGTATTTCCCTGTCGCCGTGTGGGTGGTGCGTGTTGGAGGATGAGCAACGAGGACTAGACGAGATGAGGCTGTGTCTGCTGTCATTTGTCCAAACTGCATCCGCCAACGGGTTGGGGGCGATGCCGGGGAGTGGGAGGCGCTGTTCCACATGAAGGTTGAATGCTCGGAGTTTTGTTATTGGCAGTTTTGTAGCTAAAAATCTCGAAATACTTTTGACATACAAGTATGTACGTGTTTGTTTAGTTAGCACTGAGTGTGTGTGTGTGTGTGCGTGTGTGTTCGTGTGTGGGTGTGTGTCTATAGCAAGTATTGCCATCTTAGTGTTTGACTATTTGAAAACTGAACATTGTCGGCTGTCTTGCCGACTGTCACTCAGTCGAACTCTTTCTGCAAATGTTCATTTGTGCAAGTGTCTCTCAGGCTCAGTCACAAGTCCGTTTGTAAAATGTCAGTGGCCTTTTCCAACACACATTTTCAAATAAATGTTTATCGAGTAATATATTAAATAGTAGAAGGGAAGTAGGTCCATTAAATGAATTGTTCTTATATCGGATAAAATTCAACAATGAAATCGCTTAGAGAAATTTATTCCAATTGCCAGTAAAACGTTAAACATACGATGCAAAAAGTATCGGAGGAAGGGTCAACAAAGTCCATTAGGAGAGACAGAGAGAAATATTGGGGTAGACAGAGGTAGGGCAAAATGTTAGAGGATCGTAAGTATGAGGCTTGACATGGCCTGATCAAGAATATACATATGTACATATATGTATGTATATACTTGAAGGAGTCTCAGGTGCCTCCTGCTGCCTGTTACACACAAAAAAAACAAACAAATTATAACCCCTTTACCCACTTTGATACCTAAAACCTATTTACATATATATATTTGAAAGCATGCATGCGAACATATTACGTACATATGTAAGTATGTATGCAAGTAAATAAGAGACACTCGAACAGTGTAACTACACACATACACGTTCAAAGAACCGTTTATACTGACGCACATATGTACATGTACATATGCATGTATGTATATATGTGTACACAATTATAAAATTACATAATTAGCATTTGCGGCTTATTTTCTCATTACAAAATATTTATTATCTATGTATGTATGTATATATTTTATTTGCTTTATGGCCGACAATTCATAAAGTTCACATTTTTACTCCATTTTCTACTTGCACTTTGGCGATCTTATTCTTTCACCTCTTCTCTTCATTCATTCGTCCGTTGACCAACCCCTTAACATGCTCTAGTTGGCAATGCGCGACTATGCGATACCCTGAACTCAACGCTCAGCTGCCATTATATATATTCGAACTTTCTTCACTAAACATATACACGCACAAGCACATCAGTTAGACAAATATGAATGAAGAATCTACATAGAAAATGGGGGTCGGAGATGCATCCATCAGTCAGTTACATACACCTGCACAAAACCATTATACCCCTTTTACCAATTTTCAATGGGTGATGGGTATAAAACGGCACTTAAAACCTTTTAATATTATGAAATACACGGAAATAAGCCGTGTGTATGTATGTGTATACATATATATTAGCATAAATATGTAATAAAGTCAATATAACCACATACATCTAAACAAACATAATTAAAAGCAGTTGCACAGAGTATGCATGTACATACATACTTACATATGTTCGCAGCTACGTTTATATCGACACACATACATATGTATGTATATACATACATAATAATACTATTGGAAGCTTAGCACTTACCATTTTTCTTGCTGCTGCATTTAGAGTTTGTATGATTGCTTTTAGTTTTGATTTTTAGATTTTATTAAAATAATTTGTATTTGTTGTATATGCTTTGTTACGGGCACTTCACTTTATTCACTATTTTTCACTTCCACTTTGGCGATCGAAGTAAATTTGCTGCTGCCTTCCCATTCTTCTTCCACTTATTCCTCCGCTACTTCTTTCCATTCATTTTCCAATACACACAAATTAAGATAGCTAAAGGAGGGAATGAAGGAAAAAGCGATACCATAAGCCCAGCTCTTGGCTGCCATGACAAACACTCGAACTTTCTTCAGGCAGCATACACACTTATACACACATAGGCACTCAAGACGTTTTATGCGTTCGTACATGCGAACTAACGGACACTGATCAAGAATAAAATAAATGGAGTTTTTTTTACTGTTTCATACATTGCATTAAATCATTATACCCATTTTACTCATTTTGAATGAATTAAGACCAGGATATAGAATTTCAACCTTTGCAATATTGGCAATATCACATCCATATGTACATATGTGGATATTAATATAATATGCATGTAAAAAAAAAAAAAGAAAAAAAAACGGTATGTACAAATGTACATGTATACATGCTGAAGAACATACATAATTCAATTTTGCACAAATATCGCGTTTTTGTCGTTGCTTTTGAAACATTTGTTTATTTGCCGCTTAGACATACATATATTTCCATATGAACATATTATTAGTTATTTAGTTTTCGGTTTTATTTATTAATTGTTTCACATTTTTTATACCGCGTACCGCACTTCACAAAACACTTTCACTTCACAAATTAAACTAAATTTGACGCCGCCGCCGCGCCATTTACTCACTCTATCTTATTATGCTCCTTCCAATGCACAACAACAACAACAGCAACAATGAGCGGGCGAAGAGAACGACGAAATTGAAAAGAATTTGCGAAAGCAAAGCTGCATTTGCATATCCTGTACTCCTCGAAAATGCGTAAAAGGGATTTGATGTTTTCTGCAAACGAATGTAACAGGCAGAAGAATGCACCTGCAACACTATAAAGTATATATATTATTGATCAGTGCAATATGCGAGTCCATTTGGCCACGTTCGTCTGTCAGTCAGCATATTCAAATCCCTTGCAACAGCAGTACATCGCTGGGCTTAGGGTATCACATGGCTGGGCACTCCCTACAAGAACACTCTCACTTGTTGTGCATTGGAAACGGAATGGTAACAAGACGTAACAGAAAGTCGCGCTCTCGTCTTCAAATTTAGTTTTATTTCATAGTGGAAGTGTACAAGTAGTGAAATTTGTGAAGTGAAGTGTCCGATTTAAAAAAAAATAAAACAAGGCATTAATAAATAAAATGAGGCTATTAAAATACAAATTATGGAATAATTTATAATCTAATTGAACCGAAAATAAAAGTGGTAAGTGCTAGTTCTGTAATATATATGTATGTATGTGTTTAATTATGTATGTATACACGTATTTATACGATGCGCATATGTGTTTGGTGTATACGGTACTGTGTGAATATATACATATGAACATACATACGTATATATAATTATGGGTTTTAATATTTTTTCGTTAATATGTGCATGCACACGTATATACATGCATATGTATGTCTTATTGCCTATACTTAACTTACAAATGAACATACATACATGTCCAAACATACACACGTATAAATTCAGTTACATAAATATATACAGACATATACATTTATGTTTGTATGTATTCATACAAATTTTAAACCCATTGGCAATTTTGTAGTTATGTACATAAAAACTAAGCTGTTTTCGATGTGCAGTTATCTCTACCATTTTACATGTGCACACATACATACTGCATTTTTGTTTTAAATATATTTACAAACATATGTATGTATGTATATGGGTACAGACATACATTTGTACTCGTTGAAAGTGAAAAGAGTAAATAGAAAAGTATATGCATGCAGTATATGAATGTATGCATGTGTGTACATGTAAATGTTTCTTTTTTGATATGTTCGTCTTGCTGTGCATCTGTCCGTCTGAACGCAACTTTTTTCATCTTGGAATTAGAGACTCGAGCCTTGGAATATACACATACATACATAAGTACATGCATACATATGTACTTGTGTATAACCGCGTTTAGCAAATTGTTGGTTATTTTATGCCTACGCCCATAGGTGGCGTGACAAATCGCGAAAATCGAAATACCCCACAAATGAGCTCCTCTAAAACATTATCCGTAAAATGGGGAAAGACTATATCTTAGGATGAATCTGTGAAGGGGTAATTTGCTTTCTTGTTCGTTTTATGTGCAACCTTTTAACTCAGGAATTTATTTTGTATGTGTGCTTAAATCTATTTGCTTACTTGCAACTGAGTTTTTAAGAAAATACTAATAATATCATAATTACTATATGGTCGGTCGATCATTGGCTGTGAAGGATTTGTGACACACACAGCAACCAAAAGACAGTGAAAAAACCACCGAAATGGAACGCGAAGTGTTCCCCCTCTCATCCCTCTTCATGAGCATTCCATTACGCTGTCGTCCTCTTTCTCCATCTCTTCCTCGGCATTTGGTCAGTTGGCAAGTGACGTTGACATGCCGTGTGATTTTGATGTGCAAAGTTTTGCGCTGCCGTGGCCGCTAGGGGGCGCTGTTGCTTCAGCACGGCGAGTTCTTGAGCGGCAGACGGGACGCCACCTTTGAACAGACGCGCGTATGACATTTTTCACTTAAGCTGACAGTTATGTACAATGGAGTACAGGGAACGGCAAATAGCTCATACCCTAACTGAGGTCGAGCAGCTCAACTGTCATGCATGGCATGCCGTTTATCGTTATTAAAAAATTACGTACCTATGGCAGAAGAAAGGAAATATAAAAAAAAAAAACGAATGAGAAATAAATTCAAAAGTTTCACATACAGTCGAGTTCTGTTCGCCGCTGGGTTAGGGGTAGTTGGAGCATTTGGGGCATATTGTGACGCTTGACACGGCACAAGTTTATAGTGGCTTTTGACAGCTTGGACACACTTCGCTTCTGGCCACGTATAAAAAAGTTCTCGCTACTTGATGGACACTTTTTACTGCTTGGCGCATATTCCATAGATCTAGTAACTGTAAGCCGGACCCAGCGGCCAGCTCCTGTCTTGGGAACATTTTTCTACATATTTTAGTATATATATATTCTCTTTTTTTTCAATGTCCTCCCTGGCTACAACCCAACCTCTCTCGTCAATTGAGTCATCGGGCATTTTTATACAAAAATTTGTGTAGCTTAGAGAAACTTCACTGGAAACAGCTTCCGTCCAGACACACGTCAAACTTCGTTGCACCCACCTCGACACCCGACCCCGGACGCCCGACTGGTCCCTCTTCTGGCCATCATCGTCTCTGCTTTGGCCATAACACTTTTGGCCTTTTTGTGCTGATGATGATTTTGTGGTCACTCCTGTTAATCCTTAGAGACGTGTGTCGAACATGAATTTCGTTCGCAGTGCATATAAATAATAATTTCTGGCACATAGTGCATGTGTGTGTGTGTGTGTGTTTGTGTGTGTTTGAGTGAGTTTCGGACCCTGTCCAGCCATATTGCCGCAGACAGCTTGTCGATTTTTATAATGCCGTAATTGAAAACTTTTCCACCGAAAACATTTCTTTTAAAATATTTTATACTTTTGATATGTCAACCTGAAAGCTGTCCACCCCCAATCAGGTCCCGTCGAGCCCGGCGAGTAGACAGTAGAAAGAGTTGTAGATACATAGATTAAATTAATACCAATGTAATTCTTACTAATCGGGTTTTATAAGAGCGGAATTTAGTTAAAAACCTTATATTCGGATAAATTTCACACGATTTAAAAATATGATTAACTATATATACAACTTTTTGTCTTCACTAAGTAACCGACTGACTTATCGACTTACTGAAAGTGTAACGTGTCGAAGGAAATTAACTAGATATTTAACTAATATACCCATGAAACCAAAATATTCCGGAACATCTTTAAGATTTAATCTTGCCTGCCTCGCTAATTTTATTTGCTTCTCTAAATAAATACATATAAAATATCATCAGCATCAAAGTGTTAAGAGCGGGAAAGCATTCAAATATTCCAGAGGCGCCGCCGTCGCTGTCCGGAGCTCAGGCGTTTGGGGCCTTGGGCCCGGCACGGGCCATGGTCAGTTGCGGTAGTCCCCCATGTGGCCAGTCGCCGCGTCTTTGTGCTAAATAATGATGGAAACTTAAGCGTTGCATGAATGAAGTGAGGGCAAGCAGCAAACTGACAGCAAAACTTTAAGTGAATGTCCTGCATTTTATTTATTTTCCTTCATTTTTTTTTGTCCTCAGAGAATATGTGAAAGTTGAAATGTTGTTAGAATTAAACTTGCAGAAAAAATAGTAGAAGAAAAAAACATCAGAAGCACAGCGGCAGAAATAAAAAGAACTTTAATAGTTCTTAAGTTTTTTGACGTTCTGTTCGTTGAACCTGTCAATTTGCTGCCTTTCAGAGTTGCCCCATGTGAGTGAGTCTAAATATGTGTGCGTCTGTGTGTATGTGAGTGTGTATCTCCACTTAATGTCAGGCTGGCAACGCTGCACAACGTTAAGTTGGCTGTGGCCAATCGAGTGGGCAACTAAGAATGCCCACGATAAATACAATGTTATAAGACAATGCCAGATAAAGGAAACTAATCAACTATTATATTATAATATAATATTATATATATATTATTTGAGACGAAACGCTTTTAAAAATGACATCTTAAGCAATTTTGTCATGCAACATATCAATATTTTTTTGTTACATGTTTAGCTTATTTTTGTTGATTTTGGCAATTCTTGCAGAGTTTTTTCTTGCAAATGGAGAGTATTTTTTTCAGATCAGGCTGTAGATCCTTTTTTTCGTTATGTATTCTAGAATTTATGGTTTGTAAATAGTTAAGTGCCCTAATTTTAAAGAGTATTGCTATATTTTAGCTACCCAGCTTGCGCTCACGATCACATCAATTGTCCAGCTCTGTTGGATATACTATGTGCTTGCTGCTGTGGTTTAAATCAACCCGCTCCTTGGCCTCCGCACGTGCCACCGCATTGTCCTGCGGCCGTCTGTCCGGCTGTCCGTGATGGCAGCGCTGGCATTGCTGTTGCTTGTCCAATGTCCTTATTAAAGTCCTGACGGTCCTGCCTCAACTTGTGCTCGTCGTTGCTGCTGCTGCTACTGTTGTTGCTGTTGTTGTTGGCAATGTCACTCCTGCTGTTGATGCTGTTGCCAGCGTACTCGTTATTGTTGTTGTTGTTGCTGCTCTGTAGCCCACTTATCATCCCCGGTGACACTTTATAATTTCTTTACTTTTAGTGATGTCACTATTTATTTCATTTTTCCATCAAAACTTTTAAGTTTTACAATAAATTTTCAGAGGAAATACAAATAGAGTGTCCAGCATACACACACATACACACTCAGAGGCACACATACACACACGTAAAGGTTGCACCAGGGGGTTTCTGAGGGACACTTTGAGAGCAATGCAGCCGCTGGGCGGTGGTCGGTCCACATTGGACTTCCACTTTTGTAAGTGACGTCCATGTCACTGTCAGAGTTGCCTCATCCTCACGGACAACCCTTTATCCAATTTTTTTGTTGTTGTTGCTTTTGTTGTTTTTTTTTCCCCCAGTTTGCAGAAACTTGACATAAAGTAATGCTCTGTGCATTAATTTTTTTCTGCTCTTGAATGCGGTCAAACAAAAGTATTTAGAAGTTAATATTATATTAGCTCGCTTTTAATCATGTTAAAGCTTAAGTTAATCTTATGTTAGAAATAGCTTGGTTCAATGAAATAGCTAGTTTATAAGAACTTGCATTTGCCAGGAAAATAAAAAGAAAATCATTATTTATCACTAATTTATATTACTCAAGGAGTTAGAAAAAAGACAATAGTAAACGAAGAAAGACAGTCTGTTTTTACTAAAATCTTTTATGGGAATTAATGACAACATTTTTTCTCTGAAGCCTTAAGACAGGTACTTTAGGTTATATAATACTCTTCCTTTCTATTTGATCAATAATTATTTGTATAAAAAAACCTCTTTTATATTATTAGCCGAGATTGGTTGACTAGCCTATAAAGTTTCTGTGTCTCCACTAGAGTAACACGTAGTATGTCTGCCATGAACCGCTCCGAGTCCTCCGCAATGATTCGGAGTCTTCGAAGTCTTTTCTTCCATGTAAAAGTCTTCTATTCTAAACTATCAAGCAAGCAGAAATTCTTAGTCTAAAGTCTTACTTTATATTCGACAGTATACGACTGCGCCCCTTGCTTTCGATTTCATTTCGAATTCCAACATAAAATTGCATATAAATACATTCAATACAGTCGTGAAATATCTTTTTAAAAAGAGTATAGGCTTTTCACATAGAAAATTGATCTACCAAGGACTTTTGTTTTCTTCTTTCATAAAAGACCAAATTTATGCGGTGCTAAACACTTTTTAGTACTTATATTTCCGTTTCTATAGCGCATACAAGGGAATTCTCTGCTGATGATTACATCAATTTGGCATCTACCTCAAATTTCAATGTCCAGATGTGACAAAAATGCGTTGTCAGCTAGCACTTTGGCTCATCTCATTATTACTTTAATATGCAATATGCAGCTGTGGTGGTGCGTGGAGCGTGGCGCGGGGTTACGAAAGGAGTCCATGTGCATATAAAAGTTTTAAAGAACTCACATTATGTGCCTGATACCAAAACATTTTGCACTTGATGGTTGCCTCGTTGCCTGATGCCTGTTGCCTGATGTCTGCTGGCAGCTCCCTGTGCTGTGCCTTCCCATCCTGTCCAGGATACACCCTGTCCTGGTGCTGGAACTGAAGCTGGTGCTGCTCAGTGTCCACATGACTTTGTTTGAAGTAACTTTTGCTGGCATCAAGTAAACAATTTACGACAACGCTGATGATGACGTCGACTGGGCGCTGATGATGCCAAAGGGGCAGCTAGGGTGGGGCCAGGTTGGAGTCGGGTGGACCAAGACACATCTGTGCGTTTCAGTGTCCGCTGCACTTAACGCTGGCTTTGGGAGGCAGCTGGCAAACACTTTCCATGCTTTTGTCTGTTGCATTGGAAACTATTTGAAATCCTGCGGCGTTTTGTGCAAAAGCGGATTCGTTTCAACGCCCGCGTTAGTCCCCGTGGGCGTTCAGTAAGCATAAAAGTCAAATGCACTTGCCACGCCTCAACTCCCCCAGCGCCCGTCTCCCTCGGCTGCTGTTGCTGCTCGTGTTGATGATGCTGAGGGAATCATTTTTCAACACTTCATGCATTGCCGACATAATGAAGTGGCCGCCAGCCGCCACTCGCCATCAGCCTGCATTTAGCCACAATATCCCTTTACGCGCATTTGTTTCTCTCATCGGCATACCCTTGCCGAGGGTATTACAATTCTATAACGCATATAAGAGGTCCAAGTTTAGTCCTGTTGTCCTGAAGGAGTACATATTTCGGATCCAACCGGATCAGAACTCTTGTTCTGTATGAAAAACTATTTTGTTATCAAGATATTTCTGCAGTTGTGAGTTCCTTACAGATGAGGTAAACCTAGTTTAGATGTCAAGGATATAGTATAATATAATATATGTAGCTCTACACGAAAAAATTGTACGGAAAACCTGCCTGCAATTATAAATATCATGAGCAACTATTCTCCCAAATTATCTGCCCGGATGCATCCCATTAGATAACGATATTATGTAGCTCTTGTACAATCAATCGGTTGGAAAAAGGTTTCTCGTATCAAAGAACTTCTTCAAGGGTATTCAGTTCTTTGGCATGCCGAAACTAGCTATTCCTTAATGTTGACTCTTCTTCTTTTTGCGGCGCTCTTTGTCGACTTTTATTATTCCACTTGGCGTTTGCTTTTTATTCAGAGCTTCATTTTTATTTCTCATCCTCAGTCGCTGTGTGTTGGCGGCCATCAGAGGCGATAGATCATTGCGGTCGGCCGAGCAGCAGTCGCCGCCGCCGTCCGGGTTATGTCCTGCTCCATTTGTCCGACATAATGAAGAGTCCGAGTCCTAACCCTGGCAGCAAACAGCTGAGGCTGAAGCGCCAGCTCATTCAAAATGGCATTTTCTTTCGAGCTTTTCATGCTGTCTACTTCGTTTTTTTTGGGCGCTGGCACAATTTTTACATCTGTTTTGTATTTATTTAGGTTAATCCTTTGGTTTTGCTTCCTTTTTGCCCACAAATCCTGCTTTTATTTCAATATTTGTGCGCTGTCTTTGTGCACTTTTATGAGTGGACTTTGCTGTTGAAATCCTTGAGCCTTTGTGTAATGCAATGTACATAACTCAGAACTTGCATCCATTACATTAGTAAACATTACCCAATCATATCAAAGGCCCTCCACTACTCCCCCCCACAACCTATAAATACTGCATACGCATAAAGTGAAGGATCTTTTATGAAATGCAACTTTTAACTAATTGTTGAACTGCATGCACTACAATTTGGCTGCATTTTAAGTTGAGAATCCACAAGTGTTATAAATATATTCAATTCAATTTTTTGGGCTTACCTTGGGATAAGAAAGGATGGGATAGGTAAATTTCTCAGTTTCTTGATTTATATTATATAGTCTTCGCTATTTAGATAGCACACGATTTCAAGTCATATTATTATTGTTTTTATTTAAATGTAATCGTAAAGTATTAGGAGGATGCTATAATGCGAATGTAAAAATGGTGCCCCATATACATTCCATATACAAATAGGTCAATATTTGCCACACCCTTAACTCGTTCCAATGTCATCCGATTCTCACGAGTTTTGGTTCTTTTTCCACGGCCTGACTTCTAGATCAATTTGGCGTCTAAATCTGGCAACATCTTCTAAAAAAACGTTTTAAATGTGTTTCTTATTTTAATTTCTATAATTTGGGATAAACAATTCTTGAAGAATCTATAATTTTAATGTGTTTTCAAAGGCCATTAAGAGTTAACAGTCGAATGTAAATATCACGTTGAGCGCTGATTCCAAAACCTCATCCAAAGGCATATAAATGTCGTAAATTAACAATCAAATGGAAATTCGAATGCCCTAGGCGTTAACTTTTCTGGACGAACAGTTTCTTGTTGGCTATAGAAAAATACGCCAGGCGGCACAACAAGGTGGCGCCATAAGAAGAAGAAGAAGAAGACGGGGGAAAAAATGCATTGGCAGTTATCTGCCAGGCAATACGAAATAAATAGCTACATGGATGCAGTTACAGATCCATTGCACAAGATTGAAGACACACAACAAGCAGCGAGGTGCGGCAACGTGTCGCGAATTATGAGTGCCCCACAGTTGCACACACAAACACACACACAGAAACAGACACACACACATGCGGCTCGTTTATCGCCCATTCGCGCATAGTTGGCAACACTTAATAATTGAAAAGGAAGCAACGATCCGCCAGTTCGCTGCATCGGGCTGCTTCCACTGGTGCTGCCACCGCTTGTTGCGCCTCTCGCGCGTATCGCGCAGTTTGTCTAGTCAACGCCGCCGCCGCCGCCGCCGCCGCCGCCAGTCGCCTGTCCCGGTGCTGTCCAAATGTTTGTCGATAAATTTACGGATGTGCGAGTGTCTTGTGCGAGTCGCGAGTCGCTAGTCGCGGGCGAACAGCGCTTTGGCGGATGCCATCACTTGCACCAGCCGCAGCAGCAGCCAGTTGCCGAATGGCCTCCTCTTTCGCTGAATTGTAACGTCATTGGCATCTACATATACATATCTGCTAGTGCATGCATGCTGCGGCTGTGGCTCGTTTGGGAAATTTGAATTTGATTTTGGAACGGGGCGGCAATCTGCGGCGCGTAAAAGTTATTGACAATGGGATGTATCTGTCGGGTTGTGTCATTAATGGCGAATGCTTTATGATCACATTGCTGCGCAATTTTCAACACATTTTGCGGTCGTTTCGGGCCCGTTTCCCCTTGTCCAATAGTCCATGATTTTCATGTTTATTGAAGTGTAGATATTTTTATCTATTTTAGAGGCGCAAGTGTTTATTTCGTCTGATTACGTGCTCCTCGATGCTTGTGACTGCAAACTGCCTTCAAAATTATTGCCCAAATAATATTCAAGAAATATACTCACGCTCCTCTGTTCTTTGAACTTAGTTGATCAAATTATGACTCAAATGTTATTCCATATGTGCTGCTGAGTTTGTATCCCAGATTCAAGATTTGCCATAACATAAATTTGTCTTTGTAATGGCACATTTGCCAAAAATGATTGCCAGCAGTTGCCTTTCAACAAAATGCTTTTCCACTGCACTTGCATTGGGCCTCTGCATACGTCAAGGTTACGCGATACGCGGGGGCGGGCTTATTATGATTATGATGATGAGATCCAATAACTGCATTCAAGGTGGCCCGGGCATCAATAATTGAAGTAATCTTCTTTGGAAACTCGAGTGTTTATAGCAAAAATGTATACAGCTTTCAGTTGAGATGGGAAAACAAAAATTACTAAGTTAAGGGCTATACCCTTACAAAGGACTCACATTTAAATTACCTCGTTGATGCATATTCAAGTACGCAAGTAAAAAACAAGAAGGTTTGATTCCCATGCTGGATGTGGCATTGCTTTAGCCAAAAGATGATAAATCTGAACTGTGTTTCATTTATTTATAATAATATGAAATGTATGGAAACCCATATTATTAATAATTTATAATGATCTAGAAATTATTAAATTGGTTTAGTCTGTAAACGGCATTAACTAGTTGCGAATTATAGCTCAAAAAGTAAGTGATGTATATTACTGTATACTGAATGGAAAAGGGTCTAAAAAGTAGGTAAATAAGCTTGTCTTTTAATATACCCGAAATAGAACAATGCATACTCGACCTTTCAACTGTAAAAGCAAAGATAAAAACCTTCCACTATGAGAAAAACTAACTGATGGATAACAAATTGCAGCTGACTAAAAAATCAGACACCATCAGGCAAGGGGGGGGGGCAGCGGCTTGGGCCAGGAGCTGCTGCTGGAGGATGTTGGAAGTATTCGAAATTGTGAAACAAGCTTTGACACATTTCGATGTTTTGCTCTGAGGGCTTGTGTGGTATGCAGAAATCTGGACGAGTTGGCAATAACTTGCGACTGATAAATGATGTTGGGTTCGTGGCGCGAAGTCAACTATAGAATTTCTCTATTTCGGTCAATCGAGCTGATGCTGATGTGATGTGTGAGTGTGTGCGGCGGTGGGGTAGCTGGGGTCTATTGAAATGAATGTGCGGGCATTCCTTTGGCTGACAGTATTGTGTCCTCATTCGCCGTCGCTCGACAAGCAAAATATGTGGCCAAGATGTCACTCGGCGTGAAGCGAAGTAGAGAGAGAAGCAGCCGTCGTCGCAGCGATATGTGGGGCTCATGTTCCCTAATGTTGTGCAGTCGCCGACCCCCGCCCGCACAACCCTTTGCCCGGCTGTCCAAGCGATATTTTGCATGTTGTCGTGTTAGTCTCGTTTCATCCTCGCTTCTGATGTCCTCGCTTTGACAGCGCGACCGCTGTCCTCAGACCACCATCTGCAGCTCCTCCTCCTAACATTGTCTTATTGTTTGGCGTTTCTTCACCCCTTGCACTCCCATTTTTTATGCCCCCCATTTCGCTTGTTTTTTTGCTTGACATTCGTAAGATGAAGCGACAGTCCGCGCGTTGCGACAATCGCCACACATTTGAATTTTATTGGCTCGCCTGTCAATGTTCCATTTCAAATACTCGCACTCACACAGATCCACAGAAAAAACTTAAAGACAGCTCCATATGAAAAGGCAAAAACAAAGCTGGTGAAGGATGCTCAGTGAATAGCTCTCTGATTAGTTTTCTTTTTGATTTCACCCACATGACAATTCAAATATTCTGCACTTAGCAACATTCCTTTCTATGTGATAAATATATAAGCTGGTTAATTGAAGAGTTAAGATTCGTGAGATAGACTAAGACTTGTAGGTGTGAGCCTGAAAAGCAACACATACATCTGAAGTCGTTTAACTTTCGCTGATAGTAAAAAAAGCTGAAAGTCTAAAGAATAAAAGTTCAGCATTTAATTATATACGGATCCTTTGCCGAAACTTCCTAGGAACATAAGGTTCATATCTATTAACTTCGCGAGTAATCAAAATAGTTTATTAAGTTCCAGTCTCTACCAAGTACTTTATGGCTTTATAATATGTACAGGCAGTTACTCTTCTTGTTATATATATCCAAACTAGTTGACGAGTGCCAGAGGACATGAACGCCAAAAATTGTTTGCATTTCTTTACTCTTCATTTCTCTTTTCAACATAAAAACATATTTTTTTGGATGTTAGAAAATTTGTTTAGTGGGGTATAAAAATCTCCCATTAGGATAAGAGGTTACTCGGAGTAGGCTATTGAGAATGGTTCACAATAGCTTATTCTATATGACAGCAGAGCATGTTCTCTCTACATTAATAAATGAGGTAGAATAATAAGAACTTAACTCTCCTTCGGTAAGATGTCTATAATGTATACAGCTTCTTATAATTCTCAATTACATAGGGAAAGGAGAATAGAGAGTTCACTCAAGCTTCCTCTCCTATTGCACTTCTAGTAGATATATCTATCTCTCTGTCCTGCTGTTGTTGTGTCTCTTACCAAACAGCGACAGCTTCCCAAATTTGTTAACAATTTCTCAAAACAAGCGACGAATTTGCTGCTGTCGAGTGTCGGCTCTGTCGCATCTGTTGGCAACGTGTTGTCATTGTTGTTGCAACGCCTACGTCCTGTGTAGCCTGTGCAGATCTTTGCAATTTGTTGCGCCAGTTGCCTGTTTTCCAGCTTGGCGAAAAATGCGGGTGACAAAAGTTTCTGCTGTTACTGTTGTTGTTGTTGCTGCACACAAGACTTGCAACCGGCTGTGGCAGCAGCCGTCACACGGCAGCAGCTGGTAAAACCTTTACGACTCACTTTTGAAGATCCCTCAATGCGATTAGAGAACATTTACCGAGTGCTCAATCTTTGGCTCTTCACTTGGCCAACAGGCGTGGGATAGTTGTGGGCCAAGTGTATCCATGAGTCGTGCACACCCTCGTAAGTGAAAGGCACATGAAAACAGCTTTTTAATTGAGTTCGCACCAGCGTCGGACAACGAATTAACCCCAAATGATTGAGCAACCCACTTAAAAGGCTTTCACGTAATAAGCAGGGCATTCCGGGAATCAAGATGAGACCAAGGCCAGCGAGCTAGACGCTGGGAGTGACTGCGTAGGTTGGACAACAAAGCGCAAGGACGCCCGGAGGCAAGTCGCATGGAAATATCGCGTCGTTGTTGAAATATCCTTAAAGAGGGCATTTTAGTTTTGCCACAAAATGTGTAACAGATAGAAAGAGCACGGTGCGCCTTTATAAAGTGTATGTATAGCTAGGTTTTAATATCTCTCTCCAAAAATCTCTCAATACATATGGAGGAATCTAGAAACGAACCGCTATATTTAATACTTGGCAAAGAAGTTATTGGAGAAACTATTTTCTTGTTGAAGAACCTACTTTGTTTTTCAATAGATCTTGCTTTTCACCGTGTTCCTTACATATGCGCCAATTCTTATTATAATTGTACTAATATATCGTTCCAAAAGGAAAGAATAAGTCGAAATGAATGTATTGACTAAACTTCATTCTTTCCCCAACATGTCAGCAAACCCGTATCAAACTATATTATAAATAAAATATTTGTCCCGAAGCACTTCTAAGACATGTACCAACTAGGGTATTTGATGTTCGGTATGCCTTAGATAGATCTTCTGTCTCGTTGTCATTGTCGTCACTGGCTCAGCCACTGGAGTTGGTTCTGGGTGTACCCATCAAAGTGTTGTCACTGTCAGAGCAAATGTCACAGACACATCAGGGATTAGCGCAAGTAGAAGGCGATGGGCGACCCACGGAAGCCGGATTTAGGGGTTTATGCGCGGCCGACAAATACTCGTACTGCAAAAAAGTCATAGAGCACCTGCCAACCACCCACCCGCCCATCATTACGCACAACAATAATATGCGCTCGTCCTTTAGGCAAACAAAACGATGTCAACCGCAATAACAACAACAACAATAATGAGGGCAAACATCAACAACAGGCAGCGACGCCGGCGACCACCGCACGGCTCAAAGTCAAAGGATTGGGCCAAGGGTGAAGCAAGGGGTCTGTCTGTCTGCCCGCGCGTATGTGTGTATGGGTGTGTGTGTGTGTGTGTCTAGTGCCCATTTCGTCATTACTTCAACCACATTTACATGCGTCAAGCCCGGCGAACCTTTGAAGCGTCCGGATGGCAGCGCACCAAACTGTCAGCGGGCCAACCCCCGTCTGACCAGCCACCGTCTCCTGCCCCTCTTATATACCTTCTCATCAAGCGGCTGCAACTGGTGCTGCTCATCTTCCTTCTGCCGCGTCTGTCAAAGTCTGTGGGCGGCTTTCAAGTTGCCAAACCGGGAAGTTTCTTCGCTTTTGATGCACGCAGCCCTCCTTTATCCCCTTGTCACATTTGCCTCCTCATTACGAATGTCCTGTGGCATTGTCAACATGTCCTACGCATTATAAACGAATTACTGTCGTCTCTCCGGTTCGTTGGTCTCCGTGTGTGTGCTTCTGTTTTGAGTTGAGCCAGCAAGTTGGTTAATCGCCGGTAAATTTAATTAGACATCGGTGTGGGTAAATTACGGTAAATAAATGTCTGGCAATATGCGGCCCATAATGGGGCGCACGTCTCTCGACTTTTTAGCCATTTCGAAACGTAAATAAACTCACACAAAATGTATATGAAATGTAAATTGGCTGGCAAACAGAGTTAAAGAGTTCAGACCAGAAAATTCACATGTATAGAGCTTTACCTGGATTTTCACCTGACTAGGGTAAGCGTTTATAGGTAATACACGCAGATTTAAAAAAGAAGCTATACACATCACTTAAAAAAAAACAATCCACAAATAGTAAAAAATATAAATGAAGCAAAAAATAGCTAATATTGCCAATGAAACTAAAAATTATTATTAATAAAACAAAATATTCATAATTAAAATCTTAGTCACAATTCCGTGAAATGCACGTGAAAATGTTATTTTATCAAAAATCTTATGAGCTGCATAAACTATATGTTTCTTAGACTTCCCGCTTTATTTTTAGTATATCTATTGTGATTCCAGCATATCCTCTTTGCTTCATCTTAATTTTAGTTAATCAAATTAACAAGGTCCTCCACCACTTCCCATTGCAACATTCCATTTGATTATCGCGCGTTTTTTTTGACAACGTTGGCAACACGGACACGAACGCGATGTCCTGGCGCTGGTGATGGCAATGTCGATGGCAATGGCGACGCATCGATTGTCAAATGTCAGTGTAAAATTTTATTACTTCAATAACTTTGCCGTTATGAGGACTTAATTTATGAGTCGCAGCAACAATGACAGGGACAGCTCCACACAGAGCACATGGACAACAATTGGAAAAAGGCAACTGCTGCAATTTTTGCCCCATGTCCCGTGTCTAGCGAGTGTGTGCTTGAGTGTGTGTTATAATGTCCTGTTTAAATGCAATAATTTCAGCTGCAATTTTCAGTGACCCCTCGCCCTGTCCTGTCCTGTGTGTGTTCTGTGTGACGACCAACTGACTGCCAGCTTGCATTTATTTATTGCTGACTGACGTGGCCCACGGCCCGGTTCCGTTCGGCTCGGCTGCCACGCAGGTGGAACCAACCCAATCCCCCCTTCCGCCACCTTCTCCGTTGTCACAGTTCAGGCCGCGTCAGTCTGTCTAGTTGGGGAGTCATAAAAACGAAAGTTATGACGTCGCCCCTTGGATTTATGGGCATTTTGCAGAATTATTGTTATTTATTTTATTGATGTCCCTTGCCTTATGCAATTGCTAAAAAATATTTTGCTGCATACATTACAGCGTCGCATCGGAACGGGCTGCAGCTCTTCCAGGTTTTGTTGGCCAGGGAATGGAGGGGGTGCGGGGGCAACGTTGAAATGCACAGCAGCAACAACAACTGTGGCATTAAATTTTTACCCTGTCAGCGCAATTTATGTCCTTGACAGCGATAGGCATTTCCTTTGAAGTTTCAAGTACTCGACATACGACTCGCGGCTTTGCCACAAGGAACAATCGCAGGCAGTTTAAGTCCTTTTGGGTCCAGGGTGCAACCGACACAATTGTCTAGCTCTGTCACTCTCTGTACGTGTGCGGGTGTGTGTGAGTTGATTTTCACAAGTGATTGCACTTCAGAGAGCCAATGTTGCCTTCGGTGCGAGCCGAGTTTTTGCATTTCAACGGCGTCGCTCGCAAATCGCGAATATTTTGACGGAAACGTGTCATAAATAGCACCGCATGCGACCATAAACCTTAACCCTACCCCCCACTTCCACCCTCCAGACAGAAGCCAACTAGCTGGCACTTCTTCGGACGGAGTTGATTTAGATGTTTGCCTAGCTTAACCCCTTGTAGGGTTGTCGACTTCTAGACTACCTGGTTTTAGAGTTAAACTTATTAAAATATATTTGTTTGTACGAAAACAGTTTTGAATGAAAGGACAAGACAGGACAACATAATGCACTAATTATTGATTGGTTTTAACCAGCCAGTAATTAAATTTATTTTTTTACGAATTTTTCTTCTAAACTTTTACTTTATTGGATTTAGAATAATATATATATTACATTATTATAACTAGCTTAGATGATGTTTCGTTGGTTGGGTCCCTCGCGGACCACGGGTTAATAAGCGAATTATTTGAACAGCGCTGAATCGGATATTTATTGTATAAGCATTAAAATGGGATATCTATGGGATATCGGGTGGATGACAGGTGGATGAGTAGAATCAGGTTGTTGATTTTGTTATACAACACTGGAGATGATTTATACATATTTATCGAAAAGTAATAAATATTTTTTCGTTTTTAAAATTTCATTTCTAACAAAAAATCATAAATATTAACAATGCTTCTCGATCCAATATAATTTATTGAACGTTGTTTTTATAGTATTTTATTTTCTATAGAGAATAATTTTTTTGTTTGCATCGAGTTATCAACTGTATAGTGGTAGTACAGTTGTGTACGTATGTTAATCAAACCTCTTTGTAAACCATATTCGTAGACCTAAACCATGCACAGCAGCGCTGTAGGGGCTTAGCAGACTATTTTGGTAAATTACAATTTGATTTTCGGCACAACATTTGGCAAATAAGCTGATAAAAAGCTAACCCATCGACCCGACGCTCCCAGCTGCCAGTTGATGATGACGGAATCGTGTCAATATCCAGTGGCGTCGGGCACGTGTGAAGAGCGTAAATTCCAGGCCAATGCTAATGGTTCGCAGGCCGCCTCCCAACTGGCAGGCCGAGATTTCAGTTGGAGGAGTTGGCATTTTTGGGCTGTGCAGGGGGTGGCTGGCTGGGCTCTGATGTTGGCGATTTTCGTTGACTCCAGCGGCCATTAGCACGTGCACACATTCCAAAGATTGGACCGAACGGCAACTCTGGCAGCATCGGTTGCGTTGGCGTCGTCAGCGGTGGCGGCGGCGGCGGCACATAATTTGCGCAAATTACCGACAACGCGTTGCCATATTTTCCATTGGCAATGATGCCGCAGGGTCTCTTGACTCGCTTTCTATTTATGGCTTGGCCGGATGATTGCCCCACCGCCGCCGCCACTGCGTTCGCCTGGGCCTTGGCACGGACAGGTGCGAAACAAGCACGGCGAAGCACGAGTGCCAGGACAACGTTTATCAGCAGTCCTGCCAGTCGCTCCATGCCAGGCAGCCAGCACGAACTGCACAAATCATTTCCGAATTGCACGAAAGTTTGTCTCGCTGCGACTCTGGCTGAGATGTGGAGCAGCTTGGCAGGACATAAGCTGCGTCCATAACTTTGCCTTGTTTATGTTTGTGGGATGTGATGCGACCGATGCGACGGCAACTATGCAACAAAACACATAGCCTCCCTTTCACTCGCTCTCTCTCTTTTTTGGGATGCCCTTCGGAAGCCTGGGGATGCAATGTAGTAGCATAATTTTGGTTTAGGTTCGCCACAGTGCAGTGGTTTCTTAGCGGAATGGGATGTGAACAGTGCAAAATGTGCAATAACATTAATTTTTGGCAGTTTTTTGAATAACTGCTAAAAATATTAGTCTATTATTAAACTTGGGAAACTTAAACCAAACTTCTAGTTATGTTATTAATCACAATCAACTGTTATATTTATCTACGAAGGAGTACAGATGCATTTTTTAATTTGTAGGAATTGACTAGTTTCCATATTATAGTTATTTAATTTATAATTTTCAAAGTGATTGTATGTAGTATATATTTTTGTTTATTATACATATGCTCAAAAATATGTACTTTAATATCTATAAATTGCTTGCAGCCCAAACTGAAACTCTGCCGATTCAACTTATGACGAGTTTTCTCTGTTGACGAGATGGGTTTGGAATTTCTTAAAATGTATTTGAGTTATTTGCGAAACATATCTTGCCTTAGTTGATATGCTCCTGATTTTCATTCAGTTCTTCAACATGGCTGACAATACGGACTGCGTGTTGTTGCGTCTGAAACGGTTGTTAGCCTAATACGAGTGTGTCCCTAAACGCCTTGTTTACCCCAACGCGTCCTTCGTACCCTGAGCAAGGTTAAATTTTAGTCCTGTGTCTGTGATATGTATGAGCGGTACGTGTGAATGGCGCTTCCAAATGCTGCCAGAGCTAAAGTTCCCGCTGCCTGGCGCTGCTTCTTGGCACCACTTACATTGATGCGATGTGATGCTGATGCTGATGCCGTTGCCGATGGCGATGCTGGGGCTGATGCCGATGCAGCACATCGGGCGTCAGTTGGTGCTGCTCAGATGGCAGCTTTTGTTATGCTCGACGCGCTTCCATCACGATTTCCATCCATTTCATCCGTGATGCAACGTCACGCACAGCCATATACAATATCAAATTCGCGCATCACTTCCAGCCTGCTATCCAGCTCCGACTACGTCTCGGCAGTTCCTCTGTTGTGTCGTCATGTCGCATGCGTCAAATGAATGTTTCATACTCCGAGCGGACCACGTGCCACCGCCTGCACTCGCGCCATGGACTCATCTGTTTTTGGGCAGCGGCGTTTGATTAGTTTTCCTAGATCGACTTGATGTCCTTGTCCTTGTCCTCGTCCTCGTTTTGCTTGAAATGGTAATTGCCAATGCCCAGAATAGGTATGAAAGCAGAGAAAACTCTCAAATGTTTGGTGCGTGTGGTAATTTCATGGGATTATTTATGAAGACTTTCCCCATATCACTCGCATTACCCATTCCAACAAACATTTAGCTAAAGCTAAAAACAATGTACACAATTCTTTTGTTTTTAACAGTCTCACAAATATGTTGTGTAGTCTGGATAAATTCTAGGAATTCCAGCCAGATAATCTATTGTTATATATTCAACACTCTTGCATCGACTTCTTATAGATAGCTCTGTGTGGATTAGAGTTATGCAACCGCAGCTGCTTTGAATACCAAATATATTCTTTGCAATCCCCAGTTCTATGGTGAGCCCATTAAGTATGATCCCCGCCCCTGCTGCACAACATGTACGATATTTTGCACATTTACAAAGACTGCAAAAAAAGTATATATACGTATATCGATTTGAGGAAAAAGTTTTGAAACAGTTATTGGCATCATCAATTGAAGTGTAAGTAAACAACATTAAAAATAATTGCAACTAAATCCAAGCGATTGCGCCGCCATCACATTTCAGCGGAGAAATGGCTGCTGTTGCTGCTGTTGCACCAAGTGCCCAGTGCCTGTCCCTGGGCAGGATTCGCTTCCATGGAGCAGCCAGCTCTCAGAGAGCAGTTGAATGCAACGGCGCAAAAGCTTTCTCGAGTGCATAAATCTGTCGCTAGAATTTCCTTTTTCCAAGTCATTTTATGATTATGTGAAAGATTTTTCCGGCACAACTTGCAAGCCATCTGAACGGGTGTGTGTGTGTGTGTGTGTGTGCGTGTGTGCCTGAGTGTGTATAATGCAACTGTAAATTCTTTTCGCTCAAGTCGTTTCAGCATCGCAATTGAAGCCACTTTGATGTTTGTTCCGACTTCGATGTCCCAATAATTGGCGATTTGAATGAAATTATATACCAAAGTTTAGGCCCTAATGGAATCAGTTCCTGGATAAGTTTCTTCACGAAAAATCATCTGAATTAAAATGAAGCAGGGGGCACACAAAATTGTGCTTTTAAAAAACTAAAAATTACTTTGAATTATATAATATTTATTATAGATTTTCAACGATGTCTAAAATTCACAACTAGTATTGGAATAGATAACATAAAAAAGTTCTTATTTATTAATAAATATAATAGTCTTAAATGTCTGAGAAAGAACTGTTATAATTCCCAACTAGTGGGCGTATGTACTTTGATGTTTGCTTTTAAGGCACACAATAAAGAATATATAAGTATTCCGTTTGCTTGATGGAAGAGATATATGGTCAGCCTGTAAGCCGACGAGGTCTGCTTAAAAAGATTTTCCGCCCTGTAATTACATTTTAAAAGAATAGAATGCACGACAAATTAAAAAGCCTTTTTTAGCTTAACTTACTCGCGTTCCACCCAAGGCTGTTGGAAGAGACTGTGAAAGAACACGTTTAAAAAAAAAAACCCCCCATCGACAACTACTGGCTACGTTTGTTGAACTATTGTACTGGCAGCTACACTGCTGTCAGGTAACTCCGGCATATTTTGATCCTCCACGAGCTTGTTTTTCGGATTTTCTATAACGGCCGTATTTCCAGCTCCCTGTCCTTGAGCAGTTTTCGGAGCCGACTCCAGCTTCACTTCAGCAACAGCAGCAGCAGCAGCGTTCTTTTCTCTGTGGCGTTTTTTAACGTGAACCCGCACGGTGCTCATGCCCCAGGCCATCTTTCCATGTCTAGCTAAAAGCAGCTCATTGGACTCCTTGGTGATCTTCAGTACCATCTTTTGGCCCTTGCTGTCGGGCTTGACAGTAACCACTTGCCAGTCAGCGGTAGGTATATCCGGATTTTGCCATTTCAATAGATCCATAGCCTGCTCCCTCGGCATGACCCGCGGGAGTGTCAGCTTCGCTTTGAGAAGCGGCGGAATCCATTTTTTATTGACAACCTCGAGCTTGGCGTCTGGCCATGGGGCATCCATGGCCGCCACTGTCGTGGAGAGCCATTTCATGGCGTGGTCATCTCCGCAACCGATAAGCTTGACTCCAGTTTGCCAACCGGCATCATCAAAGCGGGCGGGTATACTGTCGGGCTTGGCCATGCTTTGGAGCAGGGCATCCACCAGCTTGGTCTCGACCAACTGCCACTGGCTTGGTGAAATCTTACCGGAGAAATTGCTTTTATCAATGAGCGCCACAATCAAATCATCATCCTTTCTGGCCTCATTCTCAATCCTATCGGCTGTTTTATTTTGGTTGCAGGGCCGCTTTGACGCAGGCGCTTCAGTCTTGGAGGAGCGCGGTCTTTTGTAGGCTGACGACTCCTCAACCGAATATTTGCCATCCCTTAGCTTAGTGGCTCCTGGTACATCGAATTTATCCTTCTTTTTGTCACTGGCCTGCACTTCGGGCTTGGCTGCAAATTGCTTGCCCTTGGGTGTCACTGGTTCGACTTTGACTTGGGGTATGGGAGAAATTGAAATACCCGTTGCCTCCGCACACGCAACGGCTTGACTTTCGCTTTGGAGCGAGAACTCGTTAGCGGCCTGTGGACGAGAACTGATTTAATGATACGTTGCATTGGCTATGGGCATTGTTGATCTCTACCTTGGGGGCGGCAGGCTGAACTGGAATTACTATGGTACCTATGGCATTGCCACACGATTCGCACTCTGCTTCATTTTTTATTGGCTGAACGAGGTTCGCTTGCGGCACGCTTAGATTGATGGCAGTCGCTGTGCAACGACCTTGGCCTGCTTCCACCAAAGACGAGGTGTGACCACTGGCGACACGTTGAGGGGACATCACCTCCCCGTGCCCGCCGGTGGTAGCGGTCACTTCTTCCACCGACGTTTGGACTGATATCCCAGCCCGAGTTGTTTCTATATTCACCTCCATTTCGATTTATTAATTCAGGAAATCACCCCTAGCGTTTTATGCCTACCGCCAGGCATCAACACCTCTGAACCATGGCTCCGGATTTTTTGCGGAACCTTAGCTAGACACTGCATTGCCTGGATGAAAAGTGTGTATCGCCGGTTTCATCCAAATTAGGCAGTGCCCATTGCCCGGCCGGCACCCTCGTGGAGGGTTCAGTTAGAGGATTTTTGCCGGCCCTACGAAAAAATAATGAATTGAATTTTACTCAGCATTTAGGTCTAAAATATTTCTACTAATGCACATGAAAAATAAATAAAGCTTTTATAAGTATCAGAAATTTTGATCGCGATGCATTTCATTGGAAGCTAAATCTAAACCTTGGAATATTCTTATTCACAATATTTTAACTTTTATCTAAATTCTTAACTATTT
Source organism: Drosophila novamexicana (assembly GCF_003285875.2). Classification (NCBI taxonomy): domain Eukaryota; kingdom Metazoa; phylum Arthropoda; class Insecta; order Diptera; family Drosophilidae; genus Drosophila; species Drosophila novamexicana. The sequence goes on from NW_020824787.1 coordinate 6,223,707, forward strand.
TTATAAATAACAAATATTTATTATTTTAATTTTAATTTTGTTTATAGAAAATTGCCATCTTTTAAATGAACTTTAATTTTGGAGGTCGACGAATTAAAAAAAAGGTAAGTAATATTTAATTATTTTTTTGCCATTGGGAAACTGAAATATATATTGATTATTTTCTATTATTATTATATCTATTATATTATTTAAAGTATATTAATTATTAATTTTGTGGTATTTTTCAACATTGATCTCGAATGCTTTTATCTGATCAATTTATTTATTTGTCACATCACTTAATTTTTAATTAAATTATTTAATAAAAAGGCAGGTTTTTAAAATAGTAATTTTGTTATTGTAGCAGACATCTGCTACCGTTGCCGGTCTGAATTCAAGTGATTTAATTTGGAAGGTTTAAATGAGGCGTAATGAAATTCGATTTGACATTAGTTGCAAAGTCTACTTTAGAAGATAAGCAATATTCGGTAATTGATATTTAAAAAACTTAGAGAAAGATACTTGAAATAATTATCTAAATTTGAGAAAATATTTGTTGGATACCTTTAACACTTTCCTAATTTGACATCAATCTCTGTTAATATGCGACACAAATATTTGTTGAGCGTGGGAGCATGATTAACCGAAACCTAGCCAGAGATTAATGATAAATCACTTCAATTGATTTAGCTACTATTCCCAAAATGAGCTCCGTGTTGGAGATGCCGTCTGCTGAACCGGATGCAATTCGCGAAATGTATTTCCTGGAACTGAATGCCATGCAGCACACTGTCAACGGCGTCATTTGCAGCATCATCATTATTTTAGTTGTTTTTCTAGCTGTTGTTGTATTTGTTGTATTTGTTGTTATTAGTTTGAAAGAGTTGACGTAAATTATCGATAGCCATCGATAGTTTATGTCACACCATTGACTTTGATATACGACAAGATTTTGCACAAATCATAAATAATGGCAAATGCGATAATAAATTTGAAATTTCCTGGCGGCAGCAAATGATCGTCTTCGTCTCCGTGTGGCCACGACAGCCGCCCCCCTATCCCCTAACCCTCCGCAGTTAGTCCCGGTCCTGTCCTGGTCCAATGGCAGCGACAGCAGCGCTCATTTGGCAATGCGCGGCTAGGCCGGCCAAGTGGGTTGACATGCTGACGACGACGACGACGTGGCCGCTGCTGCACTCCACTCCGCGACGAGTGAGTGCAGCAGCCATGAGGTGTCGTCGTACGTGCAATTTATTCATAAATGTTGTAGCCCACATTCAAAGCGCAAGCCCAGCGATTTGACGGAGATGAATTCATCTTTGATAGATGATGGATGTGCCGGCTGCAGCGGCAGCTAACATAAGTCACCCAGCCCAGCCCGACCAAGACCAAGACCCAACCGGGCGACGACCCAGCCCCAGCCCAGCCCCAATTTCCACTACGGTCAGGCTGGCCGTCGCAGGGCAAGGAGTCGTCTTTGTGACGTCTGAGAAATGTGCAACATCCACGACGTGGCACACACTCACACACACACATGCTTGTAGGGGCATATGAGTCGTTGGCGTCAGCAGCAGCAGCATCGTCGTCATCGGCTATCAATGATATATTGGCGCCGCTGTGTGCGACAATAACGTAAAATAATGGCGCAGGTGTTTCACAAGGCGACGTACTCAGCCAGTGCCGTCGTCGCCGCCTCCAATGGAGCTGATGACGAAAGAGTTTAGATTACGTTCTTCAGTCAAATCAATCATAACTGGAGCTAGCTTCGAAACAGGTTGCTTTCCCAGTTCTAACCAACTGGTCGCCACGTGGTGAATGCATTCCCATTTGTCGATAGTCGAAAGAAATTGTTTTAGATAGTTGAGTTTTATAAAGATAAATTCAAGCTCGCCCAATTTGATAAGGGCTGTGTACGGCGAAGAGAATAGCGAAAAAATTTCCCTTCAATTTTCTCAAAGTGTCATTCAAGAAGAGCAAGACTTAATTAATAATTTAAGAGTTTTTTTTTAATGATAGCAAAACGTGTTCCTAAATTTAACACTTAAAAACTTTTCAGAAATTGTAAATTGTTCAACAAACTTTCGGATATTTCTAGTTAATCTATAGACTTTATATTTCGAATACTTAAAGCAACTTATTTGAACTAAAAAATATTTATTTAAAAAACGCCGTGACCGTCGATAAAAAAGTTAAAGGTCTAGAGAAAAATGTCCAATGAAAAAATCCCAGTTTAACCAAAACAAACCTCTGATACTCTTGGAATTTTAACTTGCTGTGAAAATCAATTGGCGTTTGGCATTCAAAATGTGAATTTCTCACGATCTGTGGTGTGCTCCTGTCAAAGACTGATTCGGTCTCAGGATTCCGGCTGCCGCAATCAAACTGCGATCACCGCTGCTATGATCACTCTTAGATAGCTCAATTCACAGCGCAGAGCCAGCACATTTACCAGCGCTTAGCCAAGAGTTTGACATGCTTTCCCCTTCTGCTGCTTCGGCCAGGTTTCACCTTTCATTTGTATGCTTTGCATGCATTTCTTAGCTAGTTTCCGTTAAGTCCAATTAAAATTGCCCTATCTGAGATCGGCCAACAAATTGCTGCCCCATGCAGCTGAGGCAATTGCCGACCAGCAGCAGCAGCCAGCCGCCAGCTGCCCGGGCCATAGCCAAACCAGTTGGCTGTCCAGGCTAACCAACTAAGCAGGCAGGCAGGCAGGCAACCAACCTGCAGCAGCAGCCCGACAACAACAAATTAAGTGACAAAATGTCAATGCAAACAAGCAACACACACAGCCACAAACAACCCAGCGTCCAAATCGCAGCTGGGATCATTGATTCTCTTTCGTTCAATTGGCAAAAAGCAGAACCCAATCGCAGACCTTTTTCCTATTTGGTAAATACTCTTCGTATTCTTCTGATATTTTGTAACAAATTTTTGAAACATTTAATGTATTATTACGATCGTACCAAGAAAACAAAAAGACAAGACATCTATAGATCGAGCAAAGATATAGCTAGCTGCAGAAGAAAGTGGGAGCTCTGTTGACACCCCGTTGGCCCCTATTTGAAAGGCAGACAGGGGGATAGATCGATAGAGGAGGAGCGGGCCGAGGAAGAGGTGCGCGAGTGTGATGCACGCAAAATTTATTAATGTAACCGCAACTTGACACATTTGGCAGCACTGGCAGCGCTGATGTTGCCTGTCCCGGCAAGTGTCATGTGCGCACAAAATTTGCAAGCAACTGCGACAACAGCAACCAAATTAACAACAGCAACAACATCAATAACAACAACAGCAATATAGCCAATCATTCAGATCGAGCAACGATCCGAGTCGATCGAAATATCCAACGAAAGGCGAACGAACGTGCGAGCGACGAGGCAGGCGACAAGAAAAATCAATTAGTGAGCGACATGTGACGATAATAATGCCAACAATAAAAATTGCACTGAGGCCCCAATGTGGCTCACAGACCAAGTGACGGCGACAACAGCAACAACAACAACAACAAGTGCTGTCAGAGAGATAGAGAGAGCCAAAGATATGCAGCTAGCCACAAGCAAAGTATCTTTGTATCTGCAGGCGAGTAAGTTTTTTGTGAGCCGTTAAGACTTTGATCAGTGCCTGCAATCGATCCGCCTTCACTTTGCCCAGCTAAATTTCAATTTCCGCAGCAAGTTTTTCTACCTCTGGGAATCAAAACTCAGCCGTAACGTCAAGAACTTGAAAGTCCGGCAACGCCATGCGGCGGCGTGCGGCGGAATGCAAATAAACAAAATGAAATATGTAAGTGAATGTTGTTGTTGTTGTTGTTCTTATGGAAGTGTGTGTGGCGGGTGTTGTGTGCTGTTTAGTTGGGATCCCACTGGGGCTGGGCCCCTAACGAATGGGGGCCAAGAGTCAACCTGCGATCGTTCGATACAAAATTGATTGTTCATCGTAAATTGAATTTGTGGCATTTGCCAGTCGCAAAATTTATGCCCGCTTCGGTTATTTTTTCAATCAACGCAAAGTCACTTCGGCTACACACAGAAATGGATTGCAAAATATTTCACAGGCACTAACCGAAGAAGCAAACGGAGCCTTGAGCCTGACTTTAGACGGCCAAGTGTTGTAAAAGTGAAAACAAACAAATGCTTTCTTCAAGTACCGGACTATTCAAAGGAAAAAAGAATAATGGAAAATTCTTACATATTGATAAAAGCGGGCCTGGACACCGGGTACTGCAGTGGAGCTTACTACAATCCGAAGCGAACAATTGAAAAACAGGCGGAACACTTTTAAAAAGGCTCTAAATAGATCATCCTATACATGCTTCCTTCTCTTAACCAATTGCTCTTAACTTCCCGGCCAGAAATACTCAGATCGAAACAAATTGCCAGATGGGCCAATTTTAATTTTTCTTCAATCGAACTAGAAGAAAATCTTCCCCATTAAAGATATTAATCTGCATTTGGGTATACCCAATGAAAACTCCACCAACTCCCAATATTCGATTCCCTGTGGCTGTGCGGAAGTGTCTGAAGTGTCGTCGAGCCTTCAAATGCGTCTTCGACACGCGATGAAATGTTCCGGGGCTACCGACCCAAGCTCAGTTTTTCCTAGAGTTCTTTCATTGTCTAATGCCACTTTCTTTTCATTTACCATTGGCCTCGCGGGGTGCAAAGTTTTTCGCGCCTTTTCCCAGCGACAATTTTTGCGCGGCGGCTGTTTTCTTAATTTCTGATTGAACTTTTCTGTTGACGGAATTGAGTGTCGCCTGGGCCTGTACCCCCATCCAGCTGGCGCTCGTCTTCCTGTCTGGCTGGGAACAATCGACTGAATGAATTTGTACGAAACAGATGTGTTATTCCCCATACCCCGCTTCCCATTTTCAACCAGAGAGCACTGCAATTGTCTTTGGGAAATGTCTTTTTCTGTATTTTTGTCAAACCGCAAGACGCAATTGTCTGGCACTCACAAGCCCCTGTCCCAGTCCCAGTCCCAGTCGCAGCCCCCAATTCCATTTCGAAGCATTGCCAAAAATTAAAGTCCGACCATTTTGAGAGACACAACTCTGACAATGAAAAACTAGAGTAGAAGCTGTCTACGTTTGGCTATTTTATGCAAATAAGTTCAATCACCTTTCACTCAATCAGACAAACTGTAGCGGAAGGATTCCTCAAACGCCACGCCACGCTGCCCGCTACCCGCCCCTGTACTCCGATGGCAGCTCGTCAATTTTCGTTCACAGCACTTTCAATTTATTTCCAGAGTCTGCCCCAGCTCTCCCTTCCACAGCTGTTATTTACCCTTTTGCCGCTGTCACAATCTGCAACACCCATCCGGCTTGATGGGTCCGCCGCCGCAGCGGTCCAGTCTGGCCTGCCCATCGATTTCGGTGTGTGTACGGTCGGATTGGCTGTCAGTTGGCCGGTCAGTCTGTCACTCAATCGACTCGTAGTCCGAGTCCGAGTCCGAATCCGAAGAACGAGTTTGTCTTGTGCTTGCCCAAAGGATTTTCAATCGAATCTGTCAAATATCACAACCTTCAATCAAACCAAAAGCTGTGCAGCACCAGCTCATTTTTCTCCTCTCCTCTCTCTCTCTCCGATGTTGCTTATGTTGATGCTGAGGATGATGAAACAACCACCCGCAGGACACGCATGTGACAACAAACGAATTGACAATGGACAACGCTGACAAGCAATGTACAAATCGACACACGCACAGAGACACAGAGACAGAGAGACACAAGCGGAAGGATAAATCATTCGCTAGGATGTCAACCTTCGATATTTCATATTTTCAATTTATTTTTGCAATTTATTCCAACTGCCCCCTCTCAGAAATAATAGTTGAGCATTGAGAATTCGTATATAAGAAAGACAAATTCGAGTATTACCAAATAGATCATATAAGAGAGTCATATTTTTCCGGAAGCTCTGCGTTAATATACAGTATATAAATATATATGGTCTTGCCTGTTTTTTAACACATCTCGAATCGATATTTAACCCAAGCTCTGGTCAAACTTACCCCCAGCTGTGCGCTGATGCACTCGAACTAGAGCAACCTGGGGGCGTCGGTAGCAGGAAACAACTGCGTGTACATCAAAGTTAAGAGCACTGTTCGTTGACGAAGATGTCAGCCGAGTTGTTGTCGACGGGATAATAACGACGGACCGCCAATGAGTCAGAGGACCTGTGCGCTGTCCGCTCTCTGTTCGTCTGTCCGTCAGTCCGACGACGACACATATTTTTCTTTTCTTTACGTTTTTGCTTTCATACGCCAGTTGCTTTTCATTTATCACAAATCCTTTATCTATCCACTCAGGGACATCATCTTCGTGCCATCAGGGCAAACGTCTTGGCCATAGACCGGTCCTGTACCCGGTCGACAGCCGCCACCCGCATGTGCATTGGAGCAGATAACAAAGATCCTTCAACGGATTGACAACTGGAGGCGAGTAACTTTGTAATTTCTCATGCTTCAAAGTCGAGACGACGCTGACGCCACCAACAAGCACACTTCACAATTTCTTTACTTATTTGAACCGTTTTGATGCGCTCTTTGCAAAAATACATTCGAACAGGGCATTGCGACATTATCAACAGTTTCGACCAAAACGAAAAGATATCGATAAAACAAAACTTTGTTGGGTGTTAAGGGTATCAATAGATGTAGGTATATATCGAAAAATAATTATGAAGATGTAGGCAATAGGTTCTATTTGGGTATATATCAATATCATCCTTTAAAGCCTTAAGATATTGGTAATATATATGATTATATATATCTATTATTCCAATCATCACTATTCTTTGGGATATTGATGCAGATGCAGGCAATAGGTGTTAAGCAACATGCTAGATAGATGTCGCCAAAGACATTAAGATATTGATAAATGTATTTAAAGATCGATATCGATATTGGTTGAAATAGATAGCTTTCAGTATCGCTATATGGGATGGGGATACACAGAAAGAAGCGATTAATTGATTTGTTGACATATCGATACCAGTGAACATATCGACAAATGTATCTTACGGATACAAGATTTAAAGCTGAATATTGATAGATATTTGATTTTAAAATACCATACTGAGGGTATTGTAAGAAATCTCCATTGCCCTTATATTATTATGTGCTTATACAACATATATTGTCGTAGTTCGAGGACTATCAATATCTAGGTCAATTACTGTTATCAATTAATAGATTATCTAGACCGAATACCAATTCAAATTCTTAACTGCTTTTAATTAAAATTCTTTAACAGTCCATCATTTCCAATTGGAATCCCATTCCAAGAGTAGTTCCGCTTCGGTTAGTAGTTCAAGTTAGTTCCCACAGCATCAAATAAGTTTCCGATGGTAAATATATATATACATACAATATATATATATACTACATATATACAAATACAAGTACAAGCGCATGTCTGCCCATCGGTTTGCATGTCTCTGGGTGTGCGTGTGTGTGGGTGTCCTTTATGCGACAAAAGGTCCTTCATTAGAAAAATTTTCAACTTGTCATCTTTTTCGTCATCAACTCAATCTCAAGTCAAACCAACGGCTGTTGCCTTTGCTACTCTGCTGTCGCTTTACATCTCGTCAGGATGTTTTCTGACCCAGCCGTTGCCCACGGCTCAGGCAACATTCCGTCCCTCTCTCTTTCTCTCTCGCTTTCGCTAGCTCTGTCGCATGTGTGCCACCAACTTGTCCAATATTGTCCTTTTTCCTTATGCTTTTCATTTGTCCATCTTCTTCTTGTAGTACGCCAGCCCGCTGCATCCTTTTGGCCTCTTGGCTTGTGTCCACTTTGCTCACTCCCTTCAACATTTCCAACAATTTTTGTTGTTTCTGCTTGATGAAGGGTCGCCGTCGCCTGGACAGAGTTCGTCACTTTTCAGTTTTGGTTTGACGAACTTCGTCCTCCGCTTGCTGGCCAAAAATTAAATAGAAATTTAACTAGCTGTTGCTGCTGCTGCAGGTTTCTGCACAAAAAAGTTTATCAAATTCCTGTTAATTGAAATGTTGATTTTAGTTGCGAGGCCAACAAATTGCAAAGACATAAAAGCCATTACACACACGCAGACACACACACATCAGTTGCAAAGTGCATTCGGTTTATATCCTTGCCACAATTTATATGTGTTTCCTTTTGGCTTAAAAAACAAGCGACATATATGAAGGACGAGCTGCTCTCAATATTGTGTATTTCTTTCATTTTGATTACGATTTAGTATCCGTTAAAAATGCAAGGGGAGAGAAATATGTAGCTGAAAGCTTAAGTATTGAAAAAATATATATTTTTGGTATTTATATGTCCAAATTCCGGCTCAAATCTTGCGTTTTAGATTCTCTTAGAATGTTTTTGAAAATATTTATCTCGATTTAATTGACTGCACATCGATAATAGTTATACTTTGGAATGACAATAATTTACTGTGCTTTGAATCTGCTGCAAATAGTGAAATGGCTTAGTGATTAGAGCCAAGAGCCAAGGCTTAGTAAAAGTTTTATGTTTTTTTGAACCAAACCACGTTTTGAGAATAATTATTTAGAGACTCGGCTCTAGAGACTCCTTCAGTATTTTTCAAAACCTAACTATATGAAACCTACATTTTAATAAAACTTGCCAAAACTGTTTACCAACTCTTTTCTGCTATACTTCAAGATAACAAAAAATCTTTTAGTATATTTTATTGCACATACAAAATGCGTCATTTCGCACATATGTTAAACACACACTTATTGTGTGTGTGTTTGTGCTTGTGGCTTTGTCTGCGTTTATTGGACACGGTTGACAGTTTGTCCAGTGTTGGACATTAACTGTACCGTTACTTTATATTATGCGGCAGTGTCAAGAGCATCAGCACAACACTGAGGAGCTGAGGCCAAAGGCAAAATGAAGCAAAGTTGACAAACTGACGAACTCGGCCGCGCACGTTTCATTCAATCTTTCAGTCAGTCGCTTTTGAGACAGGGTCGGACAGGGGGCTGAAATGAATGACCAAACAGATGAAGGACCAACCACCCAGTTGAACAGCAGCAACAACAAAAACAACACAACTAAATACACTTCAAAAGAATAAGTTGACAGCTGACGATGACTTGTCAGAGACAGGTTTCTATCCTTTCATACACACATAATGTGCCCAGCCCACTCATCCTTAGAAACTGTCCAACGTCCACACAATCAACTGTGGGCGTTAGACTTGGTTGGGGCGGTGAGAAAAGATAGAGTGGGACGAAAGAAGGAGAGAGCGGGGGAGAGTGGGTCTGTAGGGGCAAGGCTGTGTGAACGCATGTCCAGCCATGCCAAACAGCTGACGGACATCGGACATAGAAGAGGAAGGGGCCCTGAACTTTCCCTTTGCCAACCGGAACGCAAAACAAACGCGCAGTGTGTTACCTTAGGGATAATGATTTTTCAGTCAAGTGAAAATAATTTTTAAAGTAAACAGACAATTTCCAGATCCTTTGTTGTTATTGTCGAACAAGAGTCTTGCATAAATTTTGAGCAGGACGCGACTGCCGGCGCCTTTACAAAACTGTTGAGCTATAAAACTCCTCTGGGTTGTGAGGTGTGTGTATGGGTGTGTGTGTCTTAAGGGTTACAAGCCTTCAGTTGACCAAATAATTGCGTTTCTTACGAAAGTCCTGGGCATACTTTTGGCAGGACATGTAACACTTCACAAAGTTTACAAGCAGTGCAAGTGTCGCCATAGTCCACAATTAAGGTGCGTTTACAGACGAGTAGATCCCAGATGCAATTGAAAGGATCTACAAATCAGTCTGAGCATACTACTGCTTAGACACTCCTTTCCTGGCCTTATACCTACTTATATATGTATTAGCGGACATTCCCCGGCCTTGCCCGTGGATAAGTACCACAATAAATAGACAAAGAGCCAAACCTCGTGATAATCTGATGAGTTCTGACCGAAATGGGGGCAGGAAATTTTGCCCTGTCATATAGGATATTTAGGGGTACCATTTTCACATGAATTTTTTACCAAGAATAATATTCACAGATGCTAAATTAATTAAGAGGCCAAACGAAAAACAAAGCCAAACTTCGTGAAAATCTATTGAGTCATGGAGGTGGGAAATTTCGACCTATGTCTATACAGGATATTTAAGCAAAAAACAAATGTTAAAAAATTGCAATCATTAATATTTACTTGCCAATTTTGATTTTCCACAAATTCTTGTAGTCTAGCGATCTCCGTATAATAACCATAAAATCCTTTAGCTAAATGCAATATGCCATTTAAATTGAACTTCGTCCTTGAGTATAATTTAATGCCAATTGAAAATCCGTTTTGCAACTCAAGTTCAGCACTAAATAGAATAGGTGGTGATGACTGCGGGTTGGGCAGATTGGGCGGGCGGGCTGGTCTGCGAGGACGACGTCAATCTGTCAACTGCCTCGACCCGTTCGCTCACTTGCCCAGACAGGACGTCAGTTTGTCCCCCCGCCCGTTACCCGCCCGTCCTGCCGTCTGTCGTCCGTCCGTCAGACAGTCACTCGCTTAATCCATTCAATTGCATGTTCAATTTTGAAGCAGGAGAACCTGAGGTTGAGTGCCTCGGTTCCGTTTAGCTTCAGTTTTGGACGAAACGCTGTCAATTTAAAATAGAAAATTTATAGAGCAGACAAAATGATGGACAGCAATCGTAGTTACTGCACAATCCTTCAGCATGTATGTGTGTAAATGAGTGTGTATGTGTATGTTTGTGTTTATGTGTGTGTGTGTGTGTTAGATGGACATACATTGTTACGACTTTGGGTGCTTTTGAAACACACGAAGCCAACGGAACTGCACTAGCTAAGCGCCAGCATGACTGATTGACTGACTGACTGGCAAATTGATGGACAGCTTGATAGACAGATGAGATTAAATAACTTGTACAGGTTTATATATATTTTATATATGGTTATGTATGTACTTAGACATACATATAGAAAACGCAGCGAGTACAGCAACTGCACGTACAAATGAGTCGGTTCCGTATCTTTTACAATGCCGTGCAAATGCATTGCAAAACTTTTACCGTCCGCCTTTTGGCGCTTTGTTCTAGTCACGACGACGCGCCGTCAGTCCTCTCAGATTTGTCAGTACGAACTTAGATGGATTTGAGCTTTGTGCGCGCTTGTTTCGTCAATCAAACGTACGTGACGTTTTGCATTCCGTCCGTCATTCAATGGACGTCATAAAAGCCCTACAGTAGTGTACAGACGTAAACATATATATACATATACACGACACAAACCACCAAACAGATGGGTCAGACATGTGTCTCGAGCCAATTTGAGCTGTGGTTTATTTTACTTAACAAATTAGACACAAGTTTTGTGTAAGCCTTAGGTAATGAATGATAATAAGCGCTTTTTGCTACTGAACTTTCTTCATCATCTTCATCATCATAAAGAAATCTTTCTGCGTGTATTTAATAAGCTCTGTTTCTGCAAACTTTGATTAAGATATCTTTAAAACTAAGAACTCAGACCTTCGATTCTCTATCCTTTCGATTTTGAAAAAAACTTAATGAATGTCAAATAATTCGGCATAATGTTAAATATACTTATTATATATTGAATTATGTATCGGTCACATACGGTATCGAGCTATGCTTCTGTACACGATTTAGAGCATAAATTGTCCACATATGACAGATTGATTGATAGATGTTATGCGCACTTGAAAGGAAGTTGAGCGGAAGTGGCACTTGATCCGAGCTGATGGTTAGTTATTCAATTATATTTTCATACGCTGCTTTTTTTCGGCGCTGTGTTCGCTATGGCCATTTGCCCGATGATATATCACTGACATCTGAAAAATATGAAAAACTAAACTGTAAGCTCCCCCCTACCGAACGTTGCTTGTTTAAAAGAGGCCTTTGCTCGTGTTGCGGCTGCTGTGGCCGAGGCGGCGATTTGTGCCAGGTTTTGGATGTGGATTTTGCGAAACAAATGAAGCAATAAATTTTGCTGACAAAAACAAGCAGCATACCAAAATGCATATATTCTAGTGTATGTGTATATCTCTCTAGCCCTCTCTCTCTCTCTCGCTCGCACTGCTTCCCCCTCTCTCTGTATCAGAGAGAGTTGGACCAGCAAGTACATGCCGCTAAGTACGCGGGAATTTAGACTAAGTGCCTGCATGTGAACATGAATGTGGATGGATAATACCCCCAGTACTGGGGAACGTGGACGCCGACATGGCCAAGTCCCGAGTCGCATAGCCGACCGACCGTGTGTGTTTATATATCACTCACATGTATGTCAGATGACAAACAACTGACAAGTGACAAGCTTCAGCGTCAGCGTCAACGTCGTCTTCGCCGCTGTGGATGATGCTGCGGGCGCTTCTCTTAGCTTCGTGGCCTGCTGAATCTGAGGCGACGTGCACAGTGGAACTTAATTAAAGGTGACGATGTTATATATACACACGCGTATTTGGATGGCAAACCAAAAAAGTAGCAAATACAAATCGTAATTTATTTAGAATACTTGCAGCAAACAACTTTAATCAGTCACTTTCAGTCACGTTTGAGTTGGAAAAACTCTCAATAGCACATTAATTCTAAATTATTATTTTATTTAATTCTCTTCGCACAACTGTCAAAATGTGATTCAAATGAGCTTTACCACTAACCATACATGAATTGTTTGGTTAGTGGCTTTACTTTAATAGGAACAGTGCTGCGAAACGAAAAAAATAAAATAGTTTTTTCATGTAGTATTTGCTGACGCACACTTACAAACACTGACTGTCCAAATGGCAGCATTTCACAACACTACTGCCAAAAATGTATAAAATAATGAGGTCTAATAGAAATGTACGTATATATATTATGTTTTAGCATGTTGAGTATGTTAATCCTCGACCTGACATTAATTGCAAAAGGCATCTTTGTCCCATCGATAAATGACCTATCTTGGTGGTCTAACAATGAGGATCCAGGCTCTAGTTACATTTTTGTTAATTTCTGTTCTAGTATAAGGCCTTTGTGACCAGTGCTCTTCTATGCCAGAGTTCTATAATTAACTTTCCTTAGCCTTTTCTTTTTCAATGATCGATCAATCTACATGTGTATACATGTTTATATATGCCTTTGCATTCCACTGTGCGAATGCAAAAGACTGACATGCCTCATGGTGACAGTATTTTCTCTGGTTTTTTATTTTGGCAGGGAATTATGATGATTATGATGATGAACGCGTGGTTGTCCGATTTGCTTGGCCGCCTTTTGCCAATTGCAATCCGTCCCGCGCCCCTACGCTCTCATCTGCCACAGCATCAACTGTGAGCGGCAATCGCGGATTGTCAACATGACAGCAGCGACGACGACGACCACGTTGAAGAAATGTGGCAATTCCGAGGAATTTTCTCTGCAGCCAGGCAATTGTCTGTGTCTCTTGAGCAGCATTCACAAATTCTGCGGCACAGCGGTTGGCGGGGGGTTGTGCCGCATGTAAATCACTTTATGCGCTGGCAAACCGAGTGTCAAAAAATTAAGAAGCCCAATTAGACGTTGCCACCTGTCAGCAGTTCGTCATTTCCAACCAAGAATATGACATTCATTCATACGCCAGAGTGACGAACTAGACGAAACGCTTCAGCTGACAATTTATGTCGTTGTAGTTTTTGCTCGAAATCTTCTGCCAGACCGTCAGTCAGTCCATCAGTCGGTGTGTGTAGTGGCCATCACAGCGCCAAATGTTGCGCTCATTTATGTTTTATTTTAGCTTTTGGACCATGACATGTTACATACATACATATTCATTTATTTATGACATTTTCCATGGACCAAATCATGATACCAACTTTCTGTGTAAAACTTGCATATGGAACGAATTCTTGGTATCAAACTTTTTACTTGGTCATTGAGCCTTTCCTCAGCTTATATCAACTTGATATATCTGTGAAAATAGTCACTTAAAACATTTAAGCTTTGCCTAAGCGAAGATTTATGAACTAAGAAACACCCTGTAACCACAATTGAAACAAACTAATAAGCACTCAAAGTTAATAGCACGAGTTTGGTCGAGAGTGTGGCAGCTCTTAATGATAACTCTTGGAAAAATATATTATGTATATAATAATAATACTCTTGTGTTACAAATTATCTCTCGTAAATATTGTTGAAATTTCCGTGAATCTTGAAAGGTGCTTTAAGTGATATTATGAGTAAGTTGAAATAATTTAAAGTGTTCACACACTATCTTTATAATCAATAAAAGGAACTCTAGAAAATATTCTGCAGGATTGTGCAGCTATACGCAGTCTGAGAGTATCAAAAAAGAGAAAAAGTCCTTATATGCGAATACTTTACGAAAAGCTATATACGCTATTTGGTGTCTCTAGCTTCCATAAGCTCAGAGAAATGCTCACAAAAAAAGGATTTCGATATCGGAAAGTCGAAAAGTTGATTTGAAGAAAAGTTTACTTAGTTTCAAGGCTCTATGATATACTTAATTGGATTGGAGATGCCTAATTCTGCCCATTACATACATTTCACACATTTTCATTGGGTTCAGTGTGTTAAAAGTAAATACTCCCAATCCAAGGCAATTGTACTGTGTGCCGAAAAAATCAAGTGAAAGTCGAGTACTTATTACTTTCTTGCTAGAAATTCGGAATGAGGAAACTTCGCAACCTATAGACGTGAGGTGCGTTCCGCTCTGTTGGTTTGCATAGGTGATCTAATGCCTGATATGTTGGCCGTCGACTTGGCAAACATCGCAGCGACCGTCACTCAATCAAAGCAGCGACGAGACGACAACAACAACAACAACAAGAGCAACAGCAAAAAACAACAATAACAATAAGAACATTGACATTTTGTGTTAGCCGCCGGCAGTCGGTCGTAAGATATGAGGCATTCCTTCGATGCTGTCCGTCCTTCTGGGCTGAGTCTGTTGTGACAGACACGGTGACAATTTGCAGCAACGCGTTGCAAGTGACAACATCGGATGATGGGAAAGATACATACATACATATGCACATGCATACATATGTACATGCATACATGCATAGATATGTACATGCATACATGCATAGATATGTACATGCATACATGCATAGATATGTACATGCATACATGAATAGATATGTACATGCATGAACTTGCATACATATGTATATATGAATGGGGACCGATTCAACCGAGTGCCTTGCACTTAACAAAGTTGTCGCGGCGCCGCTTCTTTGACATATTTTTGGCCAATTTGGAGACGGACGACTGCGATGCTGTTGATGCGATGAATACACATGTGGCTACAAACTCACGCGCTCACACACAGCTGCGCATGTGAGCGTGCACACAACCTCAAAAGACAATAAACATTTTGTTGCGACGAGGAGCTTATGATTTTGGATTGGCTTACATCAAACTTCAAAATAAACAGTTTTTTTTTTTAATATTTTCTGCTACTTTATTGAAAACTCGGAATATTTACTAAGGGAATTTAATAACGGCACTAATCAACACTACTTTGAAGTTTTGCATTTTAAATTGCAACTTTTAGGCCATGTGCTAGTCAACTTGATTCATCGCACAATTACTTAATGCGTTTAAAAAATAAAAATGAAAAGCTTAAATTATTGATAATTTACTTGTAAAGTAGCCAATTTATCGATTTAATTTTAATGTTTTACAACACTTCGCGTGACGAGAAAGCTAACCTGTAACGAAAAATTCTTTCATTGCGTTGACATTGCTCGAACAGCTGTCGAAGTAAAATTAAATTTGGAAATTTTCAACATGTTTATGCAGAAAGTTGATCGCAATGCAATTTACACCGTGCTTTTCCGTTCGGGAGTTATGTTTGCAGAGCGCGCACCCCAGAAGATGCATCCGGAGGAGGAGTTGAAACATTTGACCAATTTGCAGGTTATCAAGACTCTGCAGTCGCTCAAGTCGCGCGGCTACGTCTCGGAGCAGGCGGCCTGGCGCCACTTCTACTGGTGCCTGAACAACGAGGGCATCGAGTACCTCAGGGGTTACCTCCACATGCCCACCGAGGTGGTGCCCACCACTCTGCAGCGCCGCAACGAGCCCGTCCGCATGTCGCGCACCTCCGAAGATCCTCGCTCCCGTGGACCACGTGAGGGCAAGGAGCGCGACGATCGCACCATGTACCGTCGCACTGAGCGACCCAATGAGACGGACAAAACGGGCAATGTGGGAGCTGGCACCGCGTCTGTGGAGTTCCGCGGTGGCTTTGGGCGTGGCCGCAAGTAGAGCTGGCAAATATCCTATTATCCTAGAATTTCATACCGAACTTGCCTTTAATTATGCCAAAGCTGAAGCAATTTAAAAATCGAGTATTTGTAAACAACTATTTATTCATGCACTTACATATATTAAAGTCAATTTTGGTATTATATTAATATTGCAATTGACCATATTCCAATGACGCTTGTAGTGCTTGTGGAATGTTACTAGCTTTTTATAATGTTAAAAATAAAGCTGCTTTATGAAGTGGTGTAAAAATCTAAAACCCAATCATTTCTTATAAATATCAATCGTCTTCAATACGTCTTGGAAAGAAATGTCATACAGTAACTATATCAGAGTGAATGCTATGTGATATAGTTATCCGATCCGAATCATTTTATGTTGAATATGTTTGAAGACTAGACTTGGTAAAACCTTAATTGGCGTCCTTACTCTTATATATTTATTTTTTGCCCATAAAAAATATTTGTTAACATATTAATAGTTGCTTGTGTAAAATCCTTATTGCATCGAGTCATAGACTCAATCATTTGCCCAGTTCTTACCGCTCAGTTGCTCAATCAACTGCACGTTTAGCTGTCTACTTAAATACCCACTAAAAATATGTGTCTACATTATGATAAACAATTCACCCCGACGCGGGATAACGACAATAAATCCACAGCTTGACGTTGCAGTGCTGGCCACGCCAACGCAGCTTGATCAGACCTGGTTTTAGCCGGGCATCTGACTGGCTGGGACGAGCTGGGAAACGCTTGGAGCGCATTTATTATTTGATTATAAACAGCAGCGAGCAGCGGCGAGTGTCGAGCGGGGCCATAAAAATCACCTACTGACAGATTTATTACACAGCCAGCGAGTCGGTCGAGTCGAGCGATTCTCGCCGGCAACGGGCAACCCCTGGCCAGACGGCAGACGCTTTCCGCTTTGACAACAAACAGATACGGCAACAACAGCAGCAGCAACAGCAGCCGCCGTCAGTGAGCAACTGCAGCGAGGCACCGACCACATCGGCGTCCGCGTCCTCGTGCTCATCATCGTCGTCATCAGGCAACGATGCTGACAGCTACACGGCAACGCCATCAGTGTAATCAACTTCGTGTCGAGCGGAGCGGAGCTGCTGCGGCTCAGCACAGGGCACTCCTGGTAGCCGAACATTGCGCGTTTCAGCGTTTCGGAAGACACCAAGACCAGGACCATCACTTTATGGGTGGCATGTGAAGCGTTTGCCCCGCTTTTCCCTTGGCACTTTGAAACAAGCCCTAACTCTTTAGCCTCATTAAGCAAAAAATATCACACAAAAAGGAAAAAAACTTAAAATAACATTAACCAAAAAGCTTGCGTCGGCATCTCGAAAGTGAGAGACCCTGTCATAGATTGGCTATAGGATTATTTACCAAGGTGAATCTATAAGACAAACAGAAGAAAAGTCACGTTTAAATTGAAGAGCATCAAATACTATATGTATTTATAAGGCCCTATATACTAACTGAATTGGTGATCAACATACAACCCCAGAGACAGAAAACAGAAATTTTCACTGTACTATCTTTTGTGATGGAGATGCACGCTAAGACGGGGTTTTGGGAAATTCCATCTGAAAGTGTGAAAAAAACGCGAAAAAGATCGTGGGAAAGTTTTATGTTTAACGTCTGAAATTAATATTTTATCAAACACAATTTGAGCTCATATTTTGGATACAAATCATTTTTATTTGAAAATTTGTATGTTAGGGATTAGAAAAAGATTTTATATATCTGAATTGTGAGGTGAGCGTTTAAGCTGAGGAATTGGCAACAATTTCACGGGCAATCAGAGTTGACCTCGGTCAACACACACAAACAGGCACACGGATACAACTTCTGACCCAGACCATGAAACTTTCCTCTCGTTCAGTTCAATTCTCATCAAAGACAAGAGTTGCGTTTGCTTTATCCAGCGCTGCTCCGTTCAGATTCGGGCTGGCAATGATGGTCGAGGGATCGGGGTAGAGGATTTAAAGGAGGGGCGATTGGTGGCTGCAGTGGCATCCCAAAAGTGTCAAATGTATTGTGTGATTTATGCAGTCAGTCGCATGATTTGTTTGCAGTCCGTCTACTTTTCGTGTTTATCTGCAAAAATATGAGAAAGATAAATTGACGATGCTCGCAGTTGCCAAGTCGCCAAGTCGCAGGCTCTCTGTCCGTCTGTCTGTCCGATTGTCCATCCGTCCGTCCGTTTGACCGAATCGCAATCAGTTGGCGATTTTCACTTGGCAACTTTTACTGCTGTCCACAGCGGCGGCTGCTTTCATTCGTCACCTGGCCGCATGTAATTTTTCAGGTAAATTATTGAAACGTCCCTAACGATGCGGCCAGTTGCCATAAGGCATAAGCCCGGCGCGCTGAGGCACTCGGTCCATTGGATCTGCTGCATCAGGAAGTGTCCGAGATTTCACAGCGCTTTGATTTGTGTTTCAAGCAATGATATATAGATACATACGTCCATACATACATACATTCATACATGTATACGAAGCACGCGTACGTAGACGTATACGTATTCAAGTGTTGCAGATTCCGATCTTTGGATCTTAGTCGAGTGTTAATTTATGAACACTACATTTTGAGGTCGCAGCAGATAACTAGTACAACATATATATGTACAATATATGCATGGGAAAGAAGATCGAGGTTTGTGGATTAAAAGAAAGTAGCAAAGTCCTTTTTTGCAGAGCTTGCGAATTTAATATGCCAACTTTTACTTGGATTCTTCTTTGGGGTTAGCAAATAGATTTCTCCTAAGGCAAAAAATATAATAATATATATTAAATATACCAATTACAATTTTTAAAAAATAATAAGAACATTCCCTGAAGATGTTTAAATAAAACTTAACAAAAAAAAGTAATTCTAAAGTTTTCTAAAGTCTTATAAAAATACTTTTTGATGGATAAAATATTAAATGATATTAATATTATTAATTGTGGAGTATTTGTTTATTATATATATGCACTTGATAATTTATAATTAAACTTGTCTTTAAATCCAATCATTTGTTAAAATGAATATTTTAATTGTCGAGAATTTTCAATTCATCAAAAAACACAAATTTATATTTTATTTGACTTATTTGTATTACTTAGTCATGATATTAAGTGCTAGTATATATAATGACATAATGATGTTCGATTACAAATTGTCCCCACAGAAGATGCAATTTAAACTATTGAAGGTTCTGAATAAAGAGTTGTTCAGAAGTATAATATACGACTTATTTATCCGACCAGATTCTTATACACTTGTAGAAAGTATTAATATTTTGTCACTGTGGAACGCATAGAAGGAGACATCTCCGACCCCATAAATATTCTTGATCAGTTTCAATAGCCGAGTCTATATAGCCATCCGTCCGTCCGTCTGCCTGTTTCTATGCGAAGTACTCCCTCAGTTGCAAAGCTTTCCTGTTGAAACTTTGCATAGTAGGCAGTACATATGTCAGGCAGGACCGGATCACTATATCATATTGCTGCCATAGGAAGGATAGGTCGAAAAGTAGGTTCTTCTATGGCAAAAATTTATGATTTACAAGATATTTAAGGGTATCAAATCTTCGACGAGTCGAAGATATCCCTACTTTCCCGTTTTTGCTTTCCCCTTTATCATGTCACATTATTTTGGCTGCTTATTTTCATTTAGTTCTTGGTACCTTTAATTCTGTGAGTTTAAGGAATATCCGCCAATTTTATCTTATCATATTGTTATTCAGATAGTTTGGGTTCATAACTAGGAACTAACAGCTTTTGGCACCAACAAACCCACAATTATTTTCACTCTCTTCTATGTCATTTGCATTTTGTAAATTTTGTTTTTTTTTGGCTTGTTGGTTGCTTGCCCGATTGATGTCGTTTCATGGAAGTACATGCCCATGGTATGGCATTTCTAAATGGACGCCATAATCAAGCGCTAATAACCTCATTTGTATGTCGAAGCGGGCCATTAACTTTTCATTTGCCACGCGAAAAATTTTGCATTGGGCAAATGCAGGCAGGCAGCTTGGGCACAGACGGTCAGACCAGATGGAGATTGTCCAATGGACTCGCCGACCAGTCAGCGATCCATCGCCAGTCGCTTCACTGTATCCATCTCTCTCTCCCTCCGTCTTTTTTCCTGCTTGGCTGCGACCCGTTGCAGTCGGACTTGGACGTGAACGTGGACATGGACATTCGCTGTCAGAGCTCGCACTCGGCCCGGCCATAACTTGCGTGAAACATGTTAATAATTTACAATTTGGTATTCATAAATAAAATGTCATCTGGAGTCCTCCGACGCCGCCGCCGTTTGCTCGCTGGCTGCTTGGCTGGTAATGAGCGAATGTTGATTGAGGTTATATTTCATGGCAAATGGGTGCCGTTGCACGCTGGCAGCGCTTGGGAAAGTCAAAGTCTCTACTGGTTGCCTCGCAGCCTGGTTGCAAGGCGCATGTTTAACTCTCCCAGTCCACAGTAGGTTGACGTTTGACACGCCGCACAAAAGCTGTGCCCCGCCAACTGCCATCGTAAGGCAGCCGAGGTGCCTGCCGCGCCTGCGTCTCCGCCTTGGCAGCCCCAGCACACGTTTGTCCAGTTGGCTACTGGACCCCCAGTCGAAGGCGCTGCTGCGTCTTGGCTCAGCTCTGATTAAACTCTGCCCATTTATCGTCATTTATGGTAATTGTTTGAATTGCAATAAGTAAGCAGCCCCAGATCAATGGGCAGCCGTGAGATAGTTGACTTCTCTCGCCTTCGTATGCCTCTCAATTCCCCAATTAGCAGCCGAATCAATATGCGGCATATCTACAGCTCACTGAGTTTACTAAGATATGCAAAATTTGTATAAAACTTGACTTATAACAGTTGTATGTTGGGAAACTAAAGAAGAAAAAATGGGCGTTTCTTTAAAGTATTAAAAGCACATAATTACTAGTTGTTTTATAGGTTATTTGGATAATTCTAAAATATTTGTTTCTTTGCGATGTGTTTTTCGGAAAGGTGCTTAAATTATATGCAAATCAAATTGTTATCGAGGAATATAGATATAAGAAAAATCTTCAAATCTGGAACTATATACACATAGTTTGAGAATTCAATTCTATTGCCAAGAATCGGCCAGCAATTGTGACTTTAAGATGTATACATATAGGCCATACTCTATCAAATGGGCAAAGTTTATTTACTTTTAAATTAAAAGAAAAATAAAACTAGTGGGATATATAATCGCATTCTATAAATATTTTTCATTTAAGTAAATATTTTGCATAACTATAGATGCATGATTTATATTTTGAGACATCTTTGGATACTAAATCCAATAATTTGACATAGTTATTATGCTCGCGATTGCTTGCCATTGGCATATATGATATGACATCGCCAGTATAAGATATCCTAGTTCTGGAATTTGGCAGGCTGTCAGTGAGTGCCGTTATGCACTATGGGTGACATTTAATTGCAAACAGATACATTTTGTCAGGGCCAAGTGACGCGAATAGATGCGACCCCATCCACAGAGGCGGCAGCTAGCTGACTGACTGCATCTGCATCTGCATCCGGCCGTTGCAGCGAGCTGGCAAATTAAGTGGGTGCCGCTGGCAATGCCAATGGAATGGAATGGAATGGCATCGGCTGCGAGAGCTGTGAAGATGTGCGGCGACAGCGCAGCAGATGCATCTGCATCTGCATCCATGTAGATGCTTCAGTCAGTCTATCAGAGTATCTGTATCTCTTACCCGTCCGACTGACTCTCTAGCTGTTTGTCTGTCGGCAACTGCGAGACATTTCCGCGTGAGAAATGCGCAATTTCTGTTTATTTAATGCCAATGCATTTCGAATGCGCCGCCAACACGCCATCAGTTTTCAATCACGCGCTGAATTGCAACGCCTCGACGTGTCCCCGCCACCCAGCAGCAAACAGCTCCGCTTACCCACAGCTCCCATGCTGCATGCCATGATTTACTGCGCACTTGTTGCGCCACAACAACAACAGCTAGAAGTGGCAGAAGCAGACTAAACGTTGCAGCAGCTGAAAATCACTTTGCAACTTTTGCATCTTCTCATGACGCTGGCCCCCAAAGTGGTGTCAACAGCTCTCGGCGCGCTGACTGATGGTTTACTCATCCGGAAATGTTTTCCACTTGCCGCAGCAGTCGCCAGGCTGGACGCATTGCATCCCAAAAGAAAAAAAACCAAAAAAAAAAAAACCGGGGACGCCAACAAAGCGTCTTTGTCAACGTCCCTGACAAATTGGGATGTGAAATTTCACAAAGAGCTGGGCAAAGAGACAATCCCCGCCTGAGAAGGAGCTCATTTAGGCGCTTATTTTAGAATCTTTGTCTTCTTTTGTTAAAATATGTTTCACTTAAATTTATTCTTGCGCCTATGTGTACATATGTGCATTTCATTGCCTTAATAAAGTGAACAAAAACTTCAGATGAACTTCCAATCTATTTTGAATGAACTCTTAAGCCAACGCAACCTGTTGCTGCAAGTTCTAATGGATGTCATAAATTGCTTCAAATGGGGATCATAAATATTAAACAAACAAGGATTTTCAGAAAGAAAAACACTACAGCTCACTTAATCCTATGGAAGAAATAATAGGAGTATTTTTGTGTTATTTACCGGTTAATACAATTATTTAAGATTTAATTACGATTACTCGCTGCTGACATATAAATATTCCAAAGATATTAAAAGGAATACAAAAGAAAGATGTTGGATGGTTTGATATGAAGGAGATGATTTTCGTATGTGAACTTGTAGTGAGTAGCATGCTTATAAAGACTAGATTCCAGGAAACTAGATAGATATCTGTAATGGAAGATCATTCCATACCAATTTATAGACAAATATTATATATAACATTGTTCTTTTCTTATGTCTGTCAACGATTTAATCCTCCAGTTGACTCTATAAAGCATTAAAGCTTATATTTTGTCTTGGCTTATCATAAAGATTTTAAAAAGCCTTTGCTGCTTTTGTTTGAAAATATTGCATATTCGCCATTTAATTTAAAACATTATTTTCATAGTTTTTCTGTTCGCATAAAAGTTCAGCTATTTATATCCAAGTTCCTTAATGTACTTTAAGTATTATAAATGTAACATGGAGGATCAGTTCTTACCATAAAACAAATTTTTCTTATTTCTGGACATTTGTGCAATATATTAATATCCAGTCAGAGCTTCTTTAAAAAAACTAATACAGATAAAATATAAAGAAACAATTGTCCAATAATCGAAACCTTTAATTTTGTATATCCACAAATATCTGGAGGGACAGTAAAAATTATAAGCATGCAAAAAATATATATGCATATGCATATATACTTATTAATCCTCATTCATTCGAAATTGGTCCACACGAATCGTAACTCATTTGAGCCCGCCAAAATCCTTGACTTGCATGCATATAATTCCTGGGGACCGCAGTCAACGGCGGCTGCCAGAGACACGCCAAGCATGAGGCGGCGGCGGCGGCGGCAAGGAATGCAGCCAAATGCGGAGAAGTGACACGAAGCGATGCAAAATGCATTCCCAGTGATGATGTGATATGTTGTGCCGTCCCTGCAGCTGAAGCTGATGCCTGAGAGGATGATGATGCTGATGCTGATGTCGTCGTCGTCGTCAAGAGCAGTCGCGTCGAGGAGGACGAGGTTGATGAGCATGATTATGAGCGGGCGAGCTATAGGGATAGGGTCAGGGGCAGGGACGCCGTCGACTGTCTCTGTTACCGGGACAAGGACAGGCAACTGCAACTGATGGTGACAATCTCAGCGCGGAGGCTGAAACTGATGAGGTTAACAGCGATGCTGTAGATGATGAGCCATATTATGTTACGCTGTCGCGTTGGCTGCCTTCGAGCTTGGAGCGGAGCGTGTCATAAATGTCGCACGCCACGTTACTGATGGCTGTGATTATGCCGCCCCAGACACACACACACACACGCTGCCTCAGGCCCCTTCTCCTGGGTAATAGGTCGCGCTTGGCGGCTTCAGAGCAAACAGAAAATTTGCATGCGCACGAAACGTCATCGAAAATGCATCATTAGCAGCTGGGAATTGGGCAAACAAGTCTATTTGTCGCCTCGCAGCGAAGACAGCGACAAAGACACGACCATGTCGCGATATGCAAAAGACCTCAGCCAGGCGCCCACGATTCCCCACACCAGATCCAAATCCAACTTCAACTCCACGACCGCAAACCTGGAACACTTGTTGCCAGCGTGTGGCGCTGATCTATGCCCCACGAGGCCGTAACCCGCTGTCGCCTACAACACTTGTAATCCATTCAAATGCAAATTCTTTCTAGTCGAAGTTGTAGCTACACATGTACAGAAAGGTGTCGACCTCACCAGCTGAGCGGACGTCATGTGAATGTGGGTCCAGCTAGAATAACTGACAAATTAAATAGTAAATATCAGATTTATTTGTACTACTTGAGCTTTAAAAGCAATATATTGTTCATTTCCTGCCACGTCCAAAGCCACCGCGGAACTCCACAGACGCGGTGCCAGCTCCCACATTGCCCGTTTTGTCCGTCTCATTGGGACGCTCAGTGCGACGGTACATGGTGCGATCGTCGCGCTCCTTGCCCTCACGTGGTCCACGGGAGCGAGGATCTTCGGAGGTGCGCGACATGCGGACGGGCTCGTTGCGGCGCTGCAGAGTGGTGGGCACCACCTCGGTGGGCATGTGGAGGTAACCCCTGAGGTACTCGATGCCCTCGTTGTTCAGGCACCAGTAGAAGTGGCGCCAGGCCGCCTGCTCCGAGACGTAGCCGCGCGACTTGAGCGACTGCAGAGTCTTGATAACCTGCAAATTGGTCAAATGCTTCAACTCCTCCTCCGGATGCATCTTCTGGGGTGCGCGCTCTGCAAACATAACTCCCGAACGGAAAAGCACGGTGTAAATTGCATTGCGATCCACTTTCTGCATAAACATGTTGAAAATTTCCAAATTTAATTTTACTTCGACAGCTGTTCGAGCAATGTCAACGCAATGAAAGAATTTTTCAATACAGGTTGGCTTTCTCGTCGCTAAGTGTTGTAAAACGTTCAAATTTTGCGAGTCTTCGATAAACTTTTATTAAGCTTGATTTCATTTCTTTTCGATTTGTTTATGTATTGGGTAAAAATTACAAAAATGGATTTATTTATGATTTTAAAATGTCAGATATAGTCCTTTTCGTTCGCATAAGTATTTTCGTATATCATATTTAAATATAGTATGTCTTATGTATATACATATGCCGATCTGCATGATCGATTCTCTGAGATGGATCTCAGAGACAACTGAAGGCGAATTCGAAACATAATTTGTCTTTTATCATTTGCACAAAATTACTCAATTAAGTTCACCTTTGATAAGATCCAAAAATTGAAAAAAAAATGTGCCAGCGATTTTTCCTGAAAAAGTCCCATAGAAGGTCTCTGAATTTATTTTAATTAAAGCTTTTTAAGTAAAGTAATCCAGTCTTAGGTTAGCATACATTATCCAATATTGTTAAATGTCCTTTCTAAAGCGCCTAAACATTAAAATTCACCTCGCCGGAAGCGAAATCGTCGACTTCGCAATTGTGGTCGTTGTCATCGTCATCGTCAGAAGCATTTTCATAATTAAAGGCTTCTATGGAAGCAGCTATGCGCGCATCTATATTCATATATTGATAAAGTTGTAAAAGTTGAAAGTTGCGCAAAACAATAAAAATAAATTCTAATGAAGATGGCCGGACAGCATGGCGTAACCCAGGACTAGGACACGGCCGGGCGCCATTTGTGCTAGCAATTTTCTGTTCTTACATAAGCCCCAGCCCGAGACAGAGCCCGAGCAGCGCCAGATTGAGGAAGCAGCGGGTGGACTTGGTTGGGCTAGGCGTGTGGAGGGCGTAGGAGGGGGCATCTGCTGCACTTCCGTAATTTTTCCGAGTAAAAGCGAGAAAAACAATCGAATAAACTGTCGGGGCATCAAAATTCAAACGTCAAAAGGAGGCGAACCATCCAGATCCGCAACCCTTGCCCAAACGCCCAAAAGCAGCCAACACCCAAGTCAGGCAGTCAGCCAGCCCACTGACAGCTATCCAGTCAAGCGTCAAAGTTCCTAATGCACACAACAAATTTCTTGCATAGGAATGGAGACGGGTCGGCAGGCGGGGAGGCTGGACGAAAGACGAGGACGCATCAGGCAGAATGTCGTGGACAAAATGACGTTGTCACGAAAATTGCAGAATATAAAATTCCTAGTTCCGGCGCCGCCCGATGCGACAGTCCAAACCGTGTGCCCATGCCCAGGACCCAACCACATGCATATCCGCCTCGCCTCGCCTCGCTTTTTGTTCCAAGGACACAGCGCAAAATACACTATAAAAATATATAAAATAAAGAAGACGATGGCGAAAAATACTAAAAAAAAACGTATATAAAATAAAAGAGAAGAGGAAGCTGAAGCGAAAATAAGCAGGAAAAGGTCGTGGGCGCGGGGAAGGTGCGGGGTTAAGTAAGAAACTTTTCAAAAATTATTGAAATGTCACGTAGCAACTTCTCAAATTGCAAAAATCCTGACGCTGTCGTTCAATGTGCTGTGCGGATTGATAGAGCGAGCCGAGCCGAATGACTCGAAGCAAGGACGTGGCCCGAAGGGAGCAGAGGGACAAACGCTGCACTTGTCGCTTGCAGTTGCTGCGAGAGAGCGAGAAAGGGAGAGCGAGATAGGAAGAGAGTGAGAGAGAGAATACTAGAATCTGATGCCGCAGTCATGGACTCGGACGCTGACACTAAGACGCCAGCGCCGACCTCTCAGTCAAGTCAAGTCCCAGTCAGGCGCAAATCCAATACACAAGCCCAGTTTGCCTGGCTCCATGTCCCCATGCCCCAGCGAACCGCAATTCAACGTGCGAACGACAGTTTGACCCGAGACATTTTTGGGTGGCAGAAAACATCAACATGGACCAGTGGCAGCTGGAGCCTGGCTAGTGTGGGCAACGTCTTGGCCATTACGAGCCAGGACCAGAGCAACGGCTGAGCCTGGGACTGAGGCGAGCGTCTTCGACGTCCTCGTCAATCGTCAAATGTCGCCAAGACGCTGTCAAATGCAGGAAAATGACGGGCAGACGGACATTTGGACAGGCGAACGGATGCGGATGCGAAGTCGTAGCCGTGCCATGTTGTCGTTGGCATTAGGCAACTAACAGCGAACCCAAACCCAAATCCGAATCCAAATCCAGACCTGACCCAACCCAAGCCAACCCAACCCGAGACGACCTCCTTATTCGGAGAAATCTGCGAGCAGCGCAGAAAGTTTTCATGACTTTTCTTTTATTGCACATTTCAACAAAACGATTGATGGCTTCCATGACACACTGGCTGATGCGGAGGGCGCTGCCAGAGGCAAGGCGAGACGAAGATGGAGCGAGGAGTCGAGCGCCTCCTGCGCAATATTCACAAGTTTTCTTGGCTCTTGGGCTGTAGCTGAAGCTGAAGCAGTCGTCCCGACGATGCTGTAATATGATGGCGCAAGGATTAGTCTGACGTGGCGCATTTCTTTTATACTTCTTAGTTAGACATTTTGTTTCATGTCGAGCTTCCATCTCGCCAAACGTCCAACCACCCCCAACCCGCCCGCAATTTTATTGACGTGGCCCTCATCAATGCGGCGTCCACTAGGAAACTAACCAGAAGCTACACATATGGACTTCCTGTGTGTACTGGCTATAGATGCTGTGTGCTAAATACCCTCACTTTAAAAGCGTTTCAATCGAGATGTATAGCTGGAGCCGAATAATATGGGAGGTTTGATAGGCACTTAAAAGTTAATTTAGCTGTTTCAGCTCTATTGTATTGCATTTCGTACAATATTGTAAATTAGGTAATGCATTATTTAATTTAAAGATGTTTCCATCAAGATGTATGGCTTGAGCCGAGTAATTTGGGAGATTAGATAGGAATATAAGTGCAAATGTTATTGTATTGCTCCTAGGGAAATATCGTTAACAATTGCCATTGAAACGTTTCAATCATGGTGTATAGCTGGAGCCGAATGATGTGGGAGGTTATATAGGCACTTAAGATTTAATATAACCCTTTGCAACACTATTATATAGCACTTAGTACAGTAATTTAAGCAGTTATAATTTCTTCGCCTTGCTGATTAGGGTATGCCCGTTTCGGTTAACTTTCTTGATGATTTGCCTATCTTGTGGTCAGCATCAAAGTTTCTTCTGTGCTTTTGCAACATTTCCTCATCTTTTTTCCAACTGCTTCCCTCTGCCACGCTGCACGCGGACGTGGCACGTCTCTGATGACAAGCAAGAACAATTTTTGACTGATGCGCTATATGTTGTACGTCCACATGCACGTCCGAGTTGAAGTTTCAAGTTTGAGTTTGGGTTTTGGTCGGTTGAAAAGTTTAAGCAATGAGCTTGAGGTTTGAACTCTGCTCCACACAAAGTAGCCAACGTATTTCTTTTCATCTCTCGACCCCTCTCTATCTCCCTCCATCGCTCTCTGTCCTTCTTTCTCTTACTCTTGTTAGTTGTACAACTTCTCTTATCCTGATGCATTCTGCTATGTATTTTTCATTGCGTATACATATTGATTGATGTGGACTTCCAGTGTTGATAAACGTCGGGTTGTTGAAGAAATGGCAGAGTAGCTATGAATGTAATTTGTAATATTTTTTTTTTTTTCTATCTGGCTTGTTGTAGTTTCAGATAGCTTTATTTTTTCTAAAAAAAAGTCTGTAAATTCTGCGTTCGTTATTTCGAAATTCCTCTGTACTTTTTGGGAATTAGTTTGAGCTTTAAAGTTTCTCAATATTCTTGGCCAAGTCAAGTTCATTCAGATGATACCAAATTGTTGATAAGAAAAGAAACAGTTTAATCGAAATTTACTTGCAACTTGTTAGTGAAACATGCAAAATCTATGTAGAAAATTAAAAAAGGAAGAAAATACGGTCAAGGAGTTTGTCGCCAAGATGTAATAAGGACTCGTGTCTGTTGGATGTCATTGTTGTTGTTGGGGCTCAATGTAGACAGTTTTGTGCAACTGCACTGACTGAAAGACTGACAAAGTGACCAGCAAATAACAGGCAAGAACTCCTTGGGCTACCCAGTTCCCAGTGGGGCGGGCTGGCAGCTTGGGGGTGTTAGCTGCGAATGCGATGTCTGGCAGGCACGATGTTATGCAACGAAGCGACAGAATTTCACATAGCCAGGTCCAAAACACATACACATCAGAGGGCTGACGCTTCCTGCCATATACTTAAGGATTAGATATTTACTGAAATTGTCTGTGTAGCCTGCCTGAGCCTGAACACGAGCCAAGTTGGAACTTGGAACATACTCGTAAAATGCAACGACTGCAAAGAAAAGTCAATGCGCAGTCTAAGAGAAACTTGTCAGTCGCCGTCAATCAGTAGACAGCCGGAAGGACAGCCTGCGACCCAATAGTAGAATAATATTCGCATTGGAGGGCGTGGTGTGGTAGGTGGGTGGCTGGCTTTTGGCATTGCCTTGGACTTAGAGTATTGCAACTTTTGCTCGTCAGCAACAAAAATTGATGTGCTGCAGATGAAACGCCAAAAAGTTTGCCTTCAGCTAGACCAGGACTCCGGTTTGGCGGAGCATCGAAAGGGGCAAGGCTTAGAAAGCAACCAGAAGCGAAAGGCAAAAGATTAAAAAACGGAAAAATGAGCAGGGCTAAAAGAAAAACATTGAAGAGTCCCGAGCAGGCGACGAAGCGTCGTCTTGTCCACGTCCACGTCCACTTCCTCGACCCGTTCCCGTACAGCATTCAACTGACAACGACAAAGACGAAATGAGGTCGTCCCCGAAGGCCAAAATATTTTACTGATTGTGTGCAAACTTCGATACAAAGTTGGAGCTGACGCCGATGCCGACTGCGACGAAAACGACGTTGACATCCTCTGACAATATTTGGTGATTGCACAAGATGCAAAGTGTCAACTGCTGACCCCCTTACCCAACCCCCCCCCCCCCCTTCCCTCCGGCATGGTGGCCCCAAAAATATATATTCAAATGAAGCGAGACAAAGAAAGGAACGAGTGAAAAAAAAATGCTGAGTAAAAAGAATCGAGAAGAAAATTACCGAATGGGAGTGACCATTGATTAAAGTGCAAATAGAGTTGGGACGCTTGAAGGAGTGGAAACACTTAATTATCTTGTACCCTCCCGTAATCCCCCTTCCGTCAGTGTGTGTATTGAGTGCTCAGTGTTGAGAAAAGTGTGTTCTGAAACGTAAGAAAAAATTTAACTGCGATTGAGTTTAGTTTTTATTTTTTAAGTTGCAAACATTTTATTAGTTAAATAAATAAGAATGTTTCTGTTAGATCTATTTTGTTCTTCTATTTTCTTCTATTTTAATATAATTTAATATTTTTTTAATTTGATGTTGAAGCTCATACTGGTTTTTTATAATCTATACATTTAGAAAATAGTTTGTGTGTTGGTTTTTTTCTGTGAAGAGATTTGGAATTGTTTTAATGATAATCAGAGTTCAGTAAGACTTTGAAGTTTTGACTTTATATCATAATCAAAGCATAAACTAAACTATTGTGGAATATAATGTGACAAATTGCAATTAACACACAAACATGCACAAAACTGTATAAGCATACTTTTGAATATGATGATTTGACAGGTAGTTTATGTAGATGTGTGCGTGTTTTGTCGCTCTGCCAATAAATGTCACATTTTGAAAAACCATGAGACTCTGTGGCAAATGGCGTCTGTGGCAGCGGCTAGTGGCCAATTGTCAATGGCCGATCCGATGGTCGTCTGACATGTCAAATAAATTAATTTGTGCAACGAGAAACGTCAAAACTAATTACAATGTCGCTGCCGCTGTCAATTGAACGAATGGTCAGCTGTGGTCGTCGTGCAGGAGGTGGAGGTGAGGCTGTGGTGGGCGTGGCAATCGGAAGGTAGACAAAATATATTAATGACGTGTCAAAATTAACATTTCATTATGTGAATTTATGTGCGAATTTGAAGAGTGTGACTGCAAATGCAGTTAAAACCAATTCGCTTAATCTATGAGTTTGTCTAGTTTGGCTAACGCCCTCGCTGCCGCTCTGCCCCATCTCTCATGCCTTGCCTTGCTACGCTCTTGATGAAGCCATCAATCTTGGGGCTGGCCAATATGTCGCCTGTCAATCAATCAACATGCGCTTTGGACACTCGACGCCGACTGACCGCCAATTCCAATTGATTTTGTCAATTGATTTTAACACCCATCAGATGTCAAAGCCAAAAAACAAAATGGCGTCATACATTTCATGTGTGTGTAGTCGTGTGTGTGTGTGCGTGTGTGTCAGCATCAGCGTCAGTGACACGTCAATATTTTATTAAATGACATTAAACTGTCTCATCGGCTTAATTAATTTATTGTTGCTGTATTGTCAACTCACACACGTACACACTCGAGGCCCACTAGTCTCTCTCTCTGTGTGTGTGTGTGCGTGTGTGTGACATTTTTATTATGCAAAATCAATAATACAATCTCTCACTCACTCACCCAAATGCTCGGTCATGTCCTTTTTGACACCGACATCCAGTGCCCGCTGGCGGTAACCGCCGCCGGGCCAGAAGCCAGCAGGAAAAAAACCTCTTTAAATTGTTCAATTAATTTCGGCTGCTTTTTTTTGGCCGTGAGTTGCATTCGAGCAGCAGCCAAAATGAAAACAACAAATTCCGTCGCTTGACAGTTTGTCAATCGCAATTCGCTGCGACAAATGAGTTCGAAGCCCGGACTCGAACCTTCGACATCCGTGAACCCACTCCAGTTGGCGGTTGTGCAACGGCCACCGCTCAAAAAGGAACAATGCGTCACTCGCGGCTGTTGAGTTCATTAAATGTGCAGTTAACTTGCCGCACTTCGTTTTTTTTTTGAAGCTTTTTAGTTGAAAACATTTTTTAATATTTTTTTTCTTGGTAAGAGGTTAACTTTGGGCAGTAATTCAGTTGAGATCCGATTCAGGTCAGGCAGGGACAGGTAGCAATTAGGTATTGTAAATTAATTATGATATTTTAATAAAATAATTAAAGGCATAGGACAGCCATTATTGGGTTAATATTCATAACTTGCAATTGAACTTAGCGTAATGGAAAGGAAATACTCTTCTCATAAAAGCCAATCAATGCAAATCTCAAACAAATATATATAAAAATATAAAATTTATATTCAATATATATTATATTTGGCTTTGATAAAGAATCGTATTGAAGCTTGTTTAAATTATAAAGGAATTTAAAAATGTTGAAATATTATTCGGTTTGATCCCACACCATGTTGTACAGCATATGAGAAGGCATTGCCTACTTGAATTCTAATCAACAAATCCATTGTCCATCAAAAATTTCAAAGCATAAGCGTATTTATTTGACATTTTTTTGCACCTGGACATAAAATGTCAAATCAGCCCAAGCCCACGCCCACAACCCAGCGCCCATCAGCAGACAGGCTGACAGTCTGTCACTTGCCGTCAGAACAGACATATAGCGAGTCCGAGTCTGAGGCCCACAGTTTGAGCTGCTGTCATTGTCATACATATATATAAATATATATATATGTATTTATATAATGTGGTTCCTGTCGCTGTCATTGTTGTTGCCTGTTGATGAAATTTCTATTTAGGATTAATACTTATGTCAATGTTTTTGTATTAAAGGCAGGTGCAAAACTTTCATTCACATGACAAAACTTTTGATGCTTTTGATGTGACGGACAAGTGTTACGCACTCGTGCAAATGGGAATGACCATTCGACGGGGACAGGCAGTCGGATAAAGCCCCCGGCAGCGGGGGTAGCGAGTAGGGGGGTTGCATTGTCATTGAGTGGACCTGACATGTCTTACACTCGAAGTCTTAATGGTCGCTGACAGGGCGGCGCGTTGATGAGGATACAGAGGGAGCCTGCTCCTGGTCGCGGTGCTGATGAGTTTCACAAGTAATATGTGCAGAATTTTTTATTGTCATTCGAAATAAAATATGAAATGACGCATTTCATCTGGTCAACATTTGAATGACAATGCATGAACATGTAATGGATGTCATTGATTTTTTCTTAAAAAAAAAATGATTTGGCTTATGTAATTAGTTTGGCGTTTGACGTTCGTCCACAAGCCGACGAGAATATTGTCTAAATAATAAAATATTTGATTTAGCAGTCACACTTGAATGTGGAAGGCGAAGGAAGGTGATGCCCATATATGGATTAGTTGTGTTGAGGTTGGCTCAATTTTTGGTTACGAATTGTTTAATGGATCTCCAAAAGGAATTGGCATGCCAATCAGCAGATAGGATTTCAAGGAAATAATAAAAAGGAATGCGAAATAATTCCGTAAATGTATCACAAGGAAAACAGTCACAAGTCTCATTAAGTAAAAGCAAATGAAGGAAGTGAAAAACATCACATTTAAATTTAACTAATGCAGTTTGAATGGCGGCGGTAAAGGAAAAGGTTGAAATTTCGACAAGAGTACAATTTTGTAGTTTCTTTAACTTCATTATAAAACCGTGTTGCTTAGAAAAGAAAATTACCACGCCTAAGGAATCTAAGTATTATCTAACACTCTCACCTGCTCTTAAAAGCATGCGTTACACATTTCATGAAAAAATTATTATATCCTCTACAGGGCTATAAAAAAATAAGAAATTATTTGTTTTACCATATAGAATAGAGATTTTCGTCCTCTTACTTTCAGTGTTGCAAAATGTTGTCGACAAAGCGCTTTCGTTCAGTGCTGCAAAATGTTTGCGTCAATGCGCTTGATTACCATCTTGCATCAAGCTTGGGTGTTGGGTATCAACGGCATAAGGGTCGCCGTTAAGAGGTCTTCATCAGTCTTTATCTACAGTCAACACCATATTCGTATCCGGGAGGCTCAAGCATATTCAGGGGCAGACATAATGCCATAATAAGGCTGTCAACTGTTGACGTTGACATTGTCAACTCACTTGTCAAAGGCGCACATCAAAGGCAGGCGACAGATATGGAGAAGGCTCCCGTTTGTTGTTTAGCTCGCGTGTGTGTGTGTGTGTGTGTGGGGTAGATTCCTTCCCAGTATTTTTGTTGTTGCTGTCGTTGTTGTTGTTGTTAGCTGCTGATGGTTGCTGTCATTGTTATGGTTATGGCCCTTGGCTCTTCGTCCATTGTTGTTGCTCTCGCCGGGGCTGCTGATGACGTCCGATAACAATGTCGAATGCTTGCCGCTGATTAATTCGCTTCAAACTGGAAAACAAAAGGACTTTTCCGATAGCCGCAATCTCGGCTGACAATCGCAGCTTTCAGCGTAATTAGTGTCGCACACGTACTGCAATCCACGCCAAGACTCCGCCGCACAAGTCCTCGCCCAACCGCCGCCCCAGAGGTGCCGCTGGCTAATTAACATTTTAGCCCAATGATGACATTTATTGAGTTGGGACAACTGCAACTTGCACGGATTGCCCAGGCCGTGTGTGATTAAATATGTCCTGCCAGCTTTTGTGTGTGCTACAAGCGACTCAGCCGGTTGACAACTGGTTTTTCAATGCCCCAGGCATGTCCCGGTTAACTCCCTCATGACCCCCACCACGAAGAAGCGTTTGATTAGCAACTCGCCGAGCTTTGGGTAATCCACGAACCTACAAACCTACTTGACAGTAATTGCCCAACGGTTTTCGCTAATGCACCAAATTGGCTGTTGACGCCAAATCTCACATTCTCAGTCGGCCAAAAGGACCTTATTCTCGTCCCTAAACGTCCGTCTGTCTGCCGCGTCTCAGCTGTTGCACTTGCTGCGTGACACATGAGCAGCTAATTATGAAGGGGCCTATTATTGCATTTCATGTGTGCGTGTGTGGGTGCTGTTTGTTGTGTGTGTGCTGTGTGTTGTGTGTGTGCTGAATGTGCTGTGCGTGTGTGTGACTGTTTGTTGTGTGCACAATTTTGGTTCTGGTCCTTAACCAAGCAATTGATTCATTGCGCGTTTGCACTGCAGCTTAGATGTGTGCATCTTAAGAGCATAAACCAACACAGCAAGAGACATTCAAGTTACATTCATGTTAAATGTAATAATCAATGGAATTTCTGACTCTATGTGGAGAAATATAAATAGCTTAAAGCATGCAATTTCAAATTTGATACTAAGATTTCGCATATTCTAGAAATCGACAATGAAATTGCAGGTATCAAAAGTACATTCAATGTACATCAAAAGTACACAGACTAACTTCCAAGTAAACGGTTTATAAGTCAATCGTGTTACTCAAAAGAAAAGACTTCTCTCATTTTCAATATCAACCATCTCGAAGACCCACTTTTGTAGTAGCCCACAAAAAGTCGGGTAATGAGTTTTCTGCTGATCTCAAAATATCCGATCTCTCTTGGACACAGAATCTGTCCTTAAAAAAAGCACTTTGTCTTTAAAAATCTTTTATCTACTGAATTACGCCTACATTACAAGTTGCTTACATTAGTATCTTTATTTCTTGCTCTTTTTTACAATATAATATTCTACAACAACACCTTATTGAAAAACCTTTAAAACACACAATAATGATGCAGCTCGATTCGACAACTAATGCGAGTGCCAAAACAATTCCATCACATAACTCCTGATTAAACCTTGAGATAACAACATTTACCAAGATTATATACTGATCTATTTAATGAACAACGTATGCGTAGGAGAGCTTTAAGTTTTAACCTAAATTGAAAGCATATTTCAACACGACACACATTTCCAGCCAAGGAACAATGAGGAATACACACACACATGCACGCACACGCACACAGACAGATTTCCTAAGACTAACCGGGCAGACATAGAACCACCCCATTTGGCATTGCTGGGCTAACCCAACCATCCAGACAGCTCCAGACGCGGGGCGAGGTGCGCGCGATCTGAAAATAAGCAAACAAAACAAATTGCGAACAAAGTGCGTCCTTCGTTTCTTGTCCTTCGTGGCCCGCCTGAGTCCCGACTATGCGGCCAAAATGTAGCTGTGTGCGTAGTCCTTCCAGAGGGCGTGTTTATTACGAGCGGTCGTCGCCGGCATCTTGGCAGTGCAAGGACAATGAACTTGTCGCTTTCATCGTCGCCAAGCTCGTCAGCGCTGAAGTCAAATGTCAGTCAAAGGCGACGACGACGTCCTCGCCGAGCATGGAAGGAAGCAGCTGAATTGGAGACCAGGCAGCTCGAAGGATGTCACTCACACAGCGAACGGGCCTGGCATAAAGGATGATGGATGAATTTGTGATTTGCAGGTTAAATAAATATGTCTGGTCCCGGCTGAACCGAGACGAGCTGAGTTGGACAAGGCTGAAACTGGGAGCTGGGGCTGGAGCTGGCGCTGGGCCTGAGTCTGAGAGCTGGGAGCTGGTCTGCGTCAGCTAATGAAGTGATTAGTGCAACGCCTCTCCATGCTATATTGCTCATTAGCCGAGAGACCGGGGGTGGAAATAAAGCCTTGGGTTCATGCCCACGAGCTTGAGCTGCTGATATTTTGCAACAAATATGAACGGGAAATAAAACAAAGCACTTTCCATCGATCACAAATATTAAGCACATTTGTTACATCGGTTATGCCGCCCGACCGCCCAATCCGCCCAACCGCCCAACTATTCCGTGGCACAAAACTTTGCCAACTACTCAACTTTGAGCAGCAGCAGCAACAGCAGCAGCAGCTGAAGGAGTGGGCAGCATGGCGCGGTACGTGGGATAACTCATCGCATATGTGACTCTAGATGCAGATAAATTTGTGAAACGTGCATTGGGCGAACGCTGAGCAGTTTCCCAGAGAACTGGGGTACTGGGTACTGTGTGGGCGTTGCCAGTCTAATCAATTCCAATTAGCAGTCTGGCACTCTGATGTATTCACACTGAAATTATTATTTATCATTTGGCTATTTGCTATTTATCACGGGGCATTCATAATTTGCCCCATTTGTGTGCGCCTCAGTTGCAAGACTTTCTCGCTTGTCCAAGTCCAATTCATTAAATATCCTGCATTATCGCATGGTTGAAGGTTTCAAATAAAAAATGAATGATAAATGTGTGCAGAAATATAGAAAAAGTTGGTCATTTTATCAGGTCTACCCATAAATAGGTAGAGCAGAAGACAAAACATTTTTAAATTGAGATATATTTTTAATCATCTTAAATTCTATTTGTTATTTTCTTTTATTTAAAATAATATTTATTACTACTTTTTTAAGCGAAGTTGTCATTTAACTTTGAAAAATTAAATGTAATGTTTCCAATTTCGTTTTCACTTCAATTGCGTACACATTTGAAAAGTCATTGAAATTAATTGTTTAAGAATTAAATTTTAAAATAACTCAATTAGATTTTTGTTTTTATTCTGCTTTCGGCTAAATATAGTACACATATATGTTTTAATGAAAGATCTTATTACGTTTCCTTTTGCATAAGAAAGTTTACCACACACATATAAGTGGGGCGCCTGAGAGTATGCTATATACATCTATTCGGACTGGATATAGAGTCCTAGATTTGTCCTGAATTTAAAGGCTCAAGAAGCAGAGTTAAATGCACACTATATAACTTTGATAGACAAGCCTTAACAGGCATAGTTTTCTGCCAATTAAAAATATAAATTATAATAATTAATAAGAATTCTTTAATTTGGCTTGGGAATATATGTAATACGAGTATTTAAGTATGCTCCAAAAATGAAGCGAGGAATTCGAGTCGAAAATTGAAAGAAATTGAGAAAGTCAATATGCTATGAAAAGCTACTTGAGATTGTTTTATGCAAAAGAAAGATAGACTATAAAAAAGATAGACTATAAAACTCTTTAAGTTCCTAATCAATATGAAGCTGGCAAAGCAATCGACAGGCCGCGAGACGTGAGCTAACGCCTCAAATACCCAAAGGACTCGTCAGAGTCAAGATTCGTTAAAATCGATGTGTGTGAATGTGTGTGTGTGTGTTTACGTGAAACGTTATTATATATTATTGTTGTTGTTGGCGTTAGTTGTTGATGTGGCTATTAATTAATGCGTCATGGAATGACATACCCAAGAAGCCGAGCAAATTTATTAAGATGTATTTATTTATATATATATATATATATATAAATGTGTGTGTGTGTGTGTGTGTGGTAAAAGCATATTTATGGATTATGAGGGCGTAAATCTCAGCAGAATTTTATCAGAAACAGAACACACAGAAAGTCGAGACCATAGAAAAATGCGCCGCACAATGATGATGGAATATGCGTATTTTTTTAATTAGCAACATTTCTACAGATTTATGAGTGTCCTTAGCTGACCGTCTTTGATTTGTTTGTGTGTGAGTGTGTGTGTGTGTGTATTTTCGCACTCTAATGCGCATCGTTTGGGACTTTTGGGAATTATCTGCAGACGTGCCGGCCAATGATTTATGCATTCGTT
Organism: Drosophila novamexicana; assembly: GCF_003285875.2. NCBI lineage: Eukaryota > Metazoa > Arthropoda > Insecta > Diptera > Drosophilidae > Drosophila > Drosophila novamexicana. The sequence continues at coordinate 6,262,354 of NW_020824787.1, forward strand.
TAATTGAGAAGTTCGAGACTTTGACGGCAAATCCTCGAAGCTTTGATTATAATCGCACCTGAGCAGCAACAGCGAGCAGCGAGAGAGAGTGAGAATAAAAGTAATTAGACGGAAGTGGGCAAAGGAAAAACGCATGAAAATCGAAAAATAAATAATTGAGATGATAATTCCACATAATTAGCAAATCTCGAGTGATGATTTTCAATTATTATTGACGCCATTCCCACTTCACATGCCCATTTCCCGCTCTATTGGGGGAGGGGGTAACTTTTCGAAAGATTTTCCGATTCTTCTTTCCATTCACCAATTTTTTATGCTGCCAACTTTGGGGGCGCTCCTTAATTAATTCCTGTTTGATGAAAAACACTTTTACAAATTAATGTCGCCGGATAAAGTTTTACCTGTTCGCCTGTTTGAGCAACACTCATTCTCCTGGTCCGCTTCGATGACCCCCCCCCCCCCCCCCCTCTCTCTCTCTCTCTCTCTCTCGGTCGCACTTTCCTGGTGCTTGAAGTTCATTTTGTCAACTTTTCAGCTGCGAATTCAATTTTTCTTCATAATTTCGCCGTGTGCACACATTGAATGCGTCCTCTCAATCAAGCAGCCCGCCTCCCAGGACTCGCACGACAATCGCCCGTGGCCACGTTCGCGTCCAGCTGTCAGTCAAGTGCCCGACACTCAAGTGAAGACCCAAGCCCCGACGCACCATCCACACGTCACTCCCGCTGACTGACTAACTGTCTGTCTTCCTGTCGGTCCCGCAGTCGCTGCCTCTGCCTGCCTGTCTGTCTGTCACTGCAGAACTTTGGCGCTCATCCTGCGCGTACACTGAAGTTGAAGGAGCCCGAGCCCGCAGCCCAAGTCGAAGCCAACTCGCTTGAGAGACATTGATTGACTTTCTTAATAGACTTTACGTCTTGTCAAAATTAAAGAAAGCGTCAAACTGAAAGCTCCCAGGCCACGGCCTTCAAGTACAACATCCGCCCAGCCTCAGGCTACCAGGGCGTAAGGACTAGGAAGTCCTTACTCATGTTTGTGGCGACTTTTTGGTCTTGTTTGGGCTTAAACTCAGCTGTCAGCTGAAATAAATGGCTAGAGCCTGTAGAAGGCTTAACACGTGAGACTTACATGAATAAGTGTCATAAACATTTGAAGGCGGGCCTTGGGCAGGGGCAACATTGCACAAATCTTAAGTGGAAAAAGTTTTAGAACTTGACCAGGCCCAAAAGTAACCGATTTGGTCAATCCAACTAGCTGAATTCTCATCACAAAGTTCCTGTTACAAATATCGACTTAGGCAACGGCCTCAACGCATTCACTTAATTGAGTTGACATTTGGCATATTCATGACGAAAGTATATTAATTGACCTGCGAATAAGTTATGCGTACTGAATCGCTCAAATACCTAACTTCAACTCTTGACTGGTATTCAAAATGGAAGTATTTACAGCGTATTTGTTGATATCTTGTTTGAATGTCAGACTTCTGAGTTAGACTGTAAACCGAATTTGCTTCAAATTTTTTTGTAATTTGGTATCCGAATCTTCTATAAACCATACTAATGTACCGAGACGTAACTCAGATTAGTTAAATAACGAGTCAGGACACACACATTTATATGTATGAAGGTTTGATAAGCTCAGAGCCTTGCTTCTGCAGTTGGAGAAGAGAACAGACGATTTTCTCCGCTACCCTTTTCTATACACTACATACAATTTTTTATGTATGTTGGGTTTTATTACAATTGATATTTTTATGTAAATACCCAAGTTAAAACAATAAATGCAGAGAACGTTGAGCATGGTAGAATATATGTAGGTATAATGTAAAGATATTTCGATTATAGATTGAATTATTTTGCGATCTCATTATCGCATATCTCTTTACAATTTGTTCTTAAAGATGCCCAAGTGCACACTCATTGCTGGGAATCGCCTGTTTAGTTGCTTATACACAATTGCTGTAGGGAACTGGAGGCACGAAAGCCGCTTATGAATTATGACACTTCAATCATATTAATTGGCAATAAATCAGGGCATGGCGAATATAAAGAGCGAAGAATTTGCGCCTTGTGGGGAGTGCTGGGAGAACAAAAGCCGCCGCCAATCATTCAGTGCCCAAATTGGCCAACATTGAAACAGACAGCGCAAAGCTGCAAGCGTATTGGGAACAAGCTCAATGCCTGCCCTGACAGATCTTCCATCAAACGTGCGCTCACGTCAAACGTCAAATCGGCGTCGTGCCCAAGGACGGAATGAACCGACGGACGGACACACATAGTCTGTGCGGGAGCGGAGTGATGCGGAAAGTGTTGTGAGTTATGACGAGGACGTGCGCAAGTTGATCCATCAAACTGTTCAAATCCGATGTCAGAGCACTCGAACGACGACGGCGACGACGACGACGACGACGAGTACCGGCCATGTCTTCAACGTCAACAGACATGACGGATGGTTGTGACTGTGGCCGACACCGAGGCCAATACGCGCACATTTGGACGATGACCACAGCAGCCATGGGAGAGAGAGAGAGAGTGAGAGAGATAGAGAGGGGGAGGGAGGGAGGGAGGAGTGTGGATTGTAGTGGCAACAGGCGAGGGCACCAGACTCGGACCTTGCACTTCCGTCTGCCGTCCCCGGCTTTCAATGTGGCCGTGACGAATGTGTCACGCTGCAGATAATTTGATTTGTCGGTTCAAATGCAAATATTCAGTACATTCTGTTGATCCATAAATAACTTTGCTAAATATGGCATAGAAATGCTCTGACGTGGGCTTTTGCATTAATACTAATAATGATTTATAAGTATATTGATTAATCTACGCTTAAAAGGAACCATTTAATGTGGACATAATGATGGTAGCAAAAGAATTTATTACTGTTCGCTGGACTTTCAAAATGGAAAAGTGCTCTCTGTGGGCTGACGACTTTCGTTATTTGCAATTATTTCAAATTTTTTTCACAATGCAAAGAGTAGAGAAATTAAAAATCATTTAATTCTATTATTGTCTATCTAAAATTGTGTTGAAATCGTGTATTTATACCCTGAACCCATTAAAAATGGGTATAAGGGTATATTGTGTTTGTGCAAAATCCAAATGTATGTAACAGGCAGAAGGAAGCATCTCCGACCCCATAAAGTATATATATTCTTGATCAGCATCAATAGCCAAGTCGATCTAGCCATGCCCGTCTGTCCGTCCGTCCGTCTGTCCGTATGTATGAACGCAAGGATATCAGAACCTTTTAGAGCTAGTTACTGAAGTTTAAGATGTAGAGGGTTCAGGGTATCCCCTAGTCGGGAGCTCCCGGGAGCTCCCCCCCTCTTACTTGTTTCTTTTAGTTTCATGAAGACAGAACTCCTTTGCCTAAATATTTATTCGAAATATTTAAAGATTAGTAAAACTTAACTTGATTGTAGAAGAAATATTCTTGAAATTCTCAGAACATTTATTTTAAGTACATAATTATTCAATCAGAAATTGAAGAATAACTCTAGAAATTTCTTTTCCTTTTTTATTTATTCATTTAATTAAAATGAGAAATAAATCTTTGCGGGGGCAAAGTTCCTTTACCGATGTATTTATTTCAAATAATAAAAGTATTTTTATTATTTTTTGTTGTGCATTGCAATGTATAAAACAGCCCTATAAATACCAATAGCCAGCCCTGGCTTTTCTATAACTTAAGCGTTTACAAAATGAGTTAAGCTCCTCTTTGGGAATTACTCAACTTGTTAGCGCTGTTAACATGAAAATTTCTATGAAGACCGCTCAACTTTATTGCATCGTAACCAATTGAATACTTAAATTCTGCAGGCAACTCTTTAATACGCACACATAAAGCAAATTTTCGTGATACTTTAAAGGCAGCCATTACAACAAAATCGATTATTGATTTCTCTTTGGCACGCTGGCAGCCTAGTTCGGGAAAAGCGGAAAAAAGGACGCAAAACAAACTCAACGAATGGCGAAAGAAAACAAAAAAAAATACATCGAGAAAAATAAAGGAAAAACGGCAGCCGACCGGCAGCAACTGGCGCCCGCAAATGAAGGGCGAAATTGGTTTGGTTTTTGCATGTGAATTTCACACAAAATCAACAAGTTGCCATCGGTTCGATGAATGAAGCAACGGTGGAGCCAAGGGTGCTGTGGTGCGGCGGGTGGCGTTCATGAGGGGAGGGAGGGGGGCTAAGAGGTGAGGCGTGGCATGGCGGGGCGAGGCGCACTTGAACTCGGGCGCGGCCAGCAGACGGCAGGCAGACGCTTGGTAAGTCCCAGACCCCACACAACACGCACACAAAACCAACGAGTGTGCGTGTGTGTGTGTGTGTGTGTGAATGTCGAGCATGTCGACGCCGTGCAGCACGAGTTTGGGTAACGGGAGCAGCAACTGGAACAGGCTTGGTATCGGGTAGTCAGAGGCAACATTAAAACGTGAAAAAAATCGCTCGCTATTTGGGGTTTTTTTTGTGCCATTTTATTCGCCCGCTCGCCAGAAAAGGAAACTGAAACCGAGAACTGCTAGAAAAACAATTTTTCCTGAACTTTTTGCTTTGTCTTTCTACCGTAGACCCCGCACCCTGCATCCCGCAACTGACTACGAGGCACTGCTGCACGTTTGCGTGGCCTTTGGCTTTGCTTTTGCCTTTGGCTCTGCCACACGGCGTGGCATGCGAATTTAATTCCTCGGCCTTGCCCTAGTCCCACTTGACTCTGTCTGCCTGCGTGTGTGTGTGTGTGAGAGTGTGGGTGTGGGTGTGGGTGTGGGTGTGTGTTGGCTGTCTGCCTGTCTGGGCAACTACTGGCAACACGTAGGCGTAGGCATAGCTAAGCGAGTTTCTCACGGCACATCACAGTTTCTTCCACAAGCCGGGGAAACACACGCCGCTTGAGGAGATGAAAAACCGTTTGCCGTTTTATTGTCTCACCTTTCTGGCCAGAAGGACTAACAGACGGGCGGACGGACCGAGGCAAATTGTTCGGCTCTCAACATGAATTACGACGCCCGATGCGTCATCAATCAATCAAAGGGCCCGTGAACGCATACGCCCCGTGGCACCGCCACAAACGCACTTATCGGCATCGTCATCGTCATCCTACTCCTTGTTGCCCCTCGCTCATTGTGCGCTGTCGTGTTCTGCCCTCCATCAAATTCATTTCATATTGTTGCTGACTGGCTTCAATTGATCTGTGCCCCGGTTTTGGTTTAGGTTCGGCTTAGCTTTCAGTTCCTGTCTCTGTGTGTGTGTGTGTGTGTGAGTGTGCGTGCGTGTTTGCTCGTCAATCCAGTGGCATGATTGAACGTGTTTATCTTTGTCAATGCTTATCATGCATCACACGTTAAACTCTGTAATTTTATAATGTTGCAATTTGTTGCGAATAGAATATTTATTGCCTCTTTACATTTTACGCGCTTAACAATTACAACCTTTTGAAATGCCAAATTTACAATTTCTATAGGAGAGGTAGTAGATATGTAGTACAAGTGAATCGTCTATAATCATAACATTTATAATATAATAATAATAATTAATGACAATAAGCTGTAAACAGTTTTACTTTTATCTGACGAATGTGACCAATGCGACAAATAAGGGGAAAAAAAGTTGAAAAAATTTTATTTGAAAATTAATTATTAATTATTACTATGAACTTATATAAATGCTCGACCGACTTTTTTTGCATTGTTCAACATCGCTGTAAGGTTAAATTTTAAACGTTATTCACCACTTGCGAAAATCCACTAAGCTGTTTAAAGACAGAGCTTATCCGGGAAAGTCTGGGTTATACACGTTGTGAATGTTATATGATACCAAACGCATGCTATTTAACTTTCCGACACATTGCAAATCAATATACACGTAATTGTAAGCATCGCCTCTCTATGTGATTCTCATGAGCTCACATAAGTCGGCTTGCACGCCTAGATCATTTTAACCCTCCCTCTTTGATCTGCTTTCAATCTAAACAGTTATCTACTTTTTTGCCCTATTAAGAGATGGCAATAATATTCATATATTACATATATGTATTATATATTTATGTAAATTAGAATAAATGTACTGCAATTATGAAAAGTGCATATCATTTTTATTTTCATTATTTTTTTTTGGTATATAAACTATATGAACCCTTCGATTCAAAAGGAACAACGAGTTTCCTGTTTTACGGTATGCACCTTGTAATAACCAAAGACTTGTTATAACAAAAGTAATTATATAGCTTAAGTGAAACTTATTGGAGATTTAAAATCTTTATTGACTCCCTCCCTCTTTCATCAGTGAATTGGCAACGATTTAAAAACTGTTTGGCTACCATTCACATGATGCCATGTAATAGAGTCGTGATTTTAGTCACTTTTGACATTCCAATTACCCAACAATAGCAAAAACAACAACATACCAACAGCAGCAACAAGTTGGCCTAACAACAGCAACAGACAGAAACAACAACAACAACAACAACGCGTGGGCCGTGGCAACTTTACAGAAAAGTTGTTACCGGGTGATTACCACCAACGATATCACGTTTATGGAGGCCCCCCTGGGGTTAATTGTATCGCAACTCGATTGCCAGCCCGATTAAGCGATCAGCAACGGGCCAGACAGACAGACACACAAACAGTATACCCCTCCCCCCACTGCAGCCACCGCCCCCGCAGCTTGATGCACCATTTAACGCATATTTAGATCAGAGAGTTGCAGAAAAACCTTAGCTGATTTATGGCCGCAATGGTAATAAATCATATGGCGAAATGTGTAGTTAAAGATCAGTTAGGGTATTGCCAAAGTTTGTATACCCTTTAAAAGTGCTCAAAGAAGGTTGAGCGATTTTATGAAAATGTATGTAACAGGCACACAAAATGGTATATATTCATGAATTAGAAGTCGGTCGGGCTGTGACAATCCAGTCATTTCTTTCCGTCCGTCTGTGTGAAAACTTTGCTCTCGAAAACTACAAGAGTTGGGATGTACTTGAATTTTAAACTATATAATCTGGTATAGCATACTCAGAATGAGATTATAGTTCAATCGATATCTCCCTTTTTTTCTCCTTTCTTTTTAGTAAAGCTCGAATACTAGCCAGTTACACCAAATTTGGTATGTAGGTGCTGTATTGTACATGTAGATTACGAATATTTATCTCTCTGATCACCTTCGCCCATTCTCAGGGTATCACCTAGTCAGGCACTCCCGACTAGTGCGGTCATACATGCTTCTCTTTCTTTACTTTTTTGGCGCCAAATGTGCCGTAAAGTGGCGTCGTTTACACTTGGCAGCAAGTGTCAGGCGGCATTAGAAGCCGTCGTCTCAGCAGCCGAGGAACCGCCAGGTAATTCGAGCCCCAAAACTGATCGGGGAGAAGGGGCCTTGGAGAAGTCTGGGACTACCGAAAATTTCAGTAGCGCGTAAATTCCATGTCGCTAATCGGAAATTAATAAATGTCCGCAAATTCATGACGAGGGGGGACGACCGTCTGCTCCCCCGCATACACCCCTACACACACACGCACACACATCTCCTTTGGGCGGCTTCCGCGCTTCACTTTGGGGCAGCTTCACGTTATCGGTTTCCCTTTTGTTTTTTGTGTCCAACTATTTCGTTGCACCTTTTCTTGGTTCCACTCTCTGGACTCGACTCCACTTTGATTGGGTGTCGTCTGCGTGCAGTTTGGCGTGAAATGTCCGAGGGAATTACTTGAGCCGATGTCACAATTGATGAACGAGCAGTAAAATGTGGCATGTGGATGTGGGTTTCGATGTTGTATCGAGTTTCATCATCGCATTTGTGCAATACGCGCTGGGCATGAGAGTCCAGCGACAAATGCAGCCAAGAGCAGTAAGAAAGTCAAAGAGACTAAGGGCAACAGCATGAATCATCTCCCATATAATGTGAAAACTTTTTTAACATACAAAAATAATAATTAGCAGAAAAAAAAATATTTTTGTTTTTTATTAATTATAATTAAAAGCATAGTATACATTGAATTAGAGCCAGGATCCTCATTTTAAAGCTTTACAAATATGAAGAAAAAGGGTTTATTTTTTACCATTAAGACATTATTTTAAAACACTTCAAGTTCCCATCAACTTATTTACATTAAGTATTCCATTGAACTATCAAGAATTTCAATAAACCAGTGTCTTAAAAGAATGAAGATATTGGTAAATCATAAATCTAAAGAGAATTCTAACATTCCTTAATTAATTTTATAAACAGAAGAATAGGATATAATAGTTAATTTAATGTTAGTAAATCTTAAGTTTTCCATAATATAGTAATGATATGATAAGATATCGTATGCAAAACCGTATAACAATCTTCGCTCGCTCATTAACTTCGGACGTCTTGTCTTAAACTGAAGTAATCTTCAATCTTAACAGTTGATGACGCAGCTGTGTGGCATGCGTTGAATGTCCTGGCAAGCGTTGCATGACCTGCATTGTTAATGTCTTCGTTTAGCATTTAATTTAACTGCGGTCATTGAGGGATAAATTACTCGGTATTTTAAGAGTTTTTCCACCCAAACAACATTCAGCCGAATGAGGCCGAGCTCTGGCACCCGGCCTGGGTCACATTTACCATGTGACGGATTACACGGAATGGCCTGGCCGGCAAGGAGGCGGGCCGTGACGACAGGCATGCGTTGCTCCTGTTGCTGATGGCGCTGCACAACTCATAATTCACCCGGATAACAACACGATGAGGCTGGAGCCGGAGCCAGAGCCGTAGCCGGTGCTGGCAATTGGGTCCTGGGGCATCGCCCGTTTGCCATTTGCGTTCACTGTGTGCCCGGTGGCGCCGCTGACTGCGCTGCCGACGTTTTGACACCATTTTCGGTGCGATGATATGGCATTCATCTTGACAGCCATAACTGCCGCCCCCTCGTCGAGCCTGGCCATCATGATTTACTCCACGCTCTGCTCCTCTGTCCAACTGTCTGTTTGTGTGCGTTGTGTTCTTGATGCATTTACGTCACTTACTTGAATGTTGCAACGCAATTTCGACCACACACACAAGCGCAGAGACACACACACACACAGACTTCTGACAACATAACCTCACTCGGCCACACACACGCAAGGACATGAGCGTGGTTCCGGGTAGAGTCCGGGCTCCGGAGTAAGGACCAAAGGACGCCTGACTGAAGCATGTTGCGTCGTCACCAGCAACCGACTGCAACCAAAAAATGTCCTTGACACTTAATTCACGCTGCATTAATGCGAACTGAATGAAGTTGTTGCCGCGCGGACAGTGGCACCAAATACATAGTTTATGAGCTGGAAATTATTCCATTTATTTATAAAAAATATGTATATATTTTCTTGATGAGTGGGCAAACTTAAAAACTTAATTTTTTTATCTTGGTAGAGATAAGGAGTCGCTTATCGAATCCAGCGCAAAATAATACACATTAAACAAAAAGTTAGCATATTTAGCAGAATATTTAAGGGTGGAAATATGGAAAAATGATTTGTTTTTAAAGATATCTTAACCAAACTCGGCATTTATAGTTCTATCTATGCTCCCTACATCTATTCAAAATCTTGTTTACATCGGATCACTTTATCATATCGCTGCCAAAGGAACGATTGATCGAAAATGAGTTTCTTGAGTTTCTTGTATGAACAACTTTTTGGTTTTCAAGATATCTTAACCATACTCGGCATAAACTATTTTCCCTGTGCTTTTTAGATAGGGGTAAAGACTTATGGGCATTATTAAAAGGTTGGGCCTGCTGATTTAATAAATCTTCAGTGTAAGCAACGAAAAATTAGGACAATTTAATCACTTTTTAACCATTTGAGCATACTGTGCACTCGAATAGGCAGGAGGTCTGAAAACTTTTAACCTCAAAACACTTTCCCAACGATGGATGCCTAACCCATGGATCTACTGTAATATTGCGACACGATGCAACCAGCACATGCGTTCCCAAAAAACGCTCGTAAATTACTGGACAATGTTGGGTGCTGCAAGGGGGCTGGGCGTGTAGAGGGGGATTGAAGGCTGCTGGCAAATATAAACATCAACGCAACAGCAGCAACAACAAGAACAACAAAAACAACAACACGAATAACACTCATCGCTCATGTTGGTGATGATGCATTTTGCGGTCTGTCACACAAAATGCAATTTGACGGAGCTGTGCAAAAACAGTTTTTCAAGCTATCAACCAATTTGGCCACGGCTGCACGCCGGACCCGAGTCCCTGCCTGTCCGATGTCCTCTCTGTCCTGCGTTATTGTCCTCTTCCTGCTGCTGTTGCTCCGTCCTCGGCGACAGACCGAAAGCGAGAGCGGCCACAGTTCGGCCCACTGCTGACATGTGAGTGCTACTGAATGCCATATCATGGCGGGCTCCAGCATGACGAGGATGTTAGAATGGTCAAATGGTAGGTGCTCCTTATTGTTGTTGTTGTTCCTGTTGTTGCTGCTGCTGCTGCTGCATTTGTCCACGCACCCACTAAACATTTTTCGTCCGACTCGCAGTTTTTTTTTGTTGCTGGTGCTGTGCGTTACACAGGACTAGATCGAGCCGCCTGAGCACAGTGGGCCCACACGATTATTAGCTATTATCGGAAAATAGAAAATAATTCATTTTAACATTTTGTTTATTGTTGTGTATATTAGTATTCAAATATTTATTGCTGTATTAGGTAAAGGGCTCGACCGCAAGAGTTACAGCAAATCGCCTTGTCGAATATTTAAATTATGTAATTTTAATTATTCATTTATTTTCAATTTGATATTTAATTTTATTCTGTGTTTATTTTTATTTTATTATTGTTATTACTTTTAAGAACCTTGTTGACCCTGTGATAATTATACTGTTATTATAAATAACTGATTTAATATAAAACATATTATAATATAAATTGATATATAATGACATAAAGTCAAAGCATTTCAGACGAAAGCTCGTAACATAGCCTTTTCATATAGATTCCCCTTAAATAGTATTTTCTTTAAAATTTTATTCTAGTCTAACAATTATTTGCCAAAAAGAATTCTACCATATGCAAAAAATATGTCTAACAAAAATCGAATCACAATCATCATAGAATAGGAAATATATTATATATATTATATTTATTACACTGTGAAATTTGAAAATAGGTTTTGTAACATATTTGTTCAGTTTCGCCCACTGTGCTATATCTGCTGTTGCCCATTTGGCAAATGTTTTTTCAGCAGCTCTAATATTTTGTATCTCTATGAGTGTCTGTCTGTGTGTGTGTTTGTGTGTGTATTAGTGCGTCCTGGACGAGTGTTTATGTTGGCGGATTCATGTCGTCACTGCGTGAAATGTGTGGCATATAAAGGGAAGCGCCGTCTGTGCCGAGGCTAGTTTTGAAATTTATGTGGCGCTGGTGAGTTGGTTTATTTTTCGGTGGCTACTGCCCGCCAGCATGACCATTAACTGCCATTGTCCGAGTATGTTCATGTCAGAGCGACAACCGAATAGAAGTGGAGGACTCTGACACCTCCAGCTTCAGCTCATGGCACTGCTGTTGATGGTCGTAAATGTCAGGATGCGCGTGTTTGCCAGGACAGTAAATGTCTTCAGCTGCAATTACAGCCAGCAATCCACATACATATATGGCCGCAACTACAGCTGTTTTTGCTTAAAGTTTTTGGCTATTCTCCAGTCATAAATCAATCATCGCACAATAATTAAATGGGTTTTTTATTTCCTTTACATACATATACGAACTGTTTGTTGGTGACTGTATCCGCCAGGTGCCAGCTGCGACCTGATGCACAAATCAGTCAACAACTGCTTTTAGCTGACTCAGTGAGCTTTCAGGCCCCACTACACCGACCCTCGCGGTGCTCATCTGAGTGGCAGGGACGGCCATCAATTTATTGTCGATCATCATGCGATGCGCCAAGTGAAGCTGCCCCGTTGGGTTGGGCATCGAGCGAAGATGTTGTATCAAACAAATCATGTCATGTCACAATATTGAAGGTTCCTCCGATACGAGTGCTAAAAATATATTTTAAAAAAAATAATAATTCTTTTATGCCATTTGGCAACATGTAAACCTGTAATCAGAGCTGGTTTGCTGCTCACTCAGCTGCCTGTTGCTTTGATTTCTTGAGAAGAAAATGTGTATGAATATATGCTAAGCAAAATCATAATTTGAACATTGCACCTCCTGCATATCCCCATCGTTCAACTGCAGCATATAGAATAGCAAAATGAACAAAAAAAAGAAAACTTCACTGATCTAATGAATATTTCATGTTGCATAAATTGCCCAAAAGAGCAGCTCAGTTTTTTGGGTGGTGTGTCCGTTGCTCCTTTGCAATGGACAACTGAGTTTCTAAGGAAAATGAAACTAAACTGCAAATGAATCGCAAAACTTAAATAAATGTTTATAAATGTTGCACTACTATGCGATATTCATGAATTTAAGTAAACCAAAAAAATGTAATAAGTTATTATTGTCTTCTTTTTGTATAATTATTTTTTGCATATGTATATGTGTATACATGTTTGTATGTATATAGACACATGTGCATGTATATACGCCGTGTAAATATGCATATGTGTATCTTTGCTTACGGATGTGTACATATATGTCATGTAGATATGCATGTATGTATTCGATGTAAATATGTATGCATATATGGTTTGCAAATATGTATATGTATTAATGCACACCAAAAAATTGTTTTAACAAAATGCCTTTCTATGTGATTCTTAATGTATCAATAAAAAGGTACATGACTAAGACCTCGGATTTTTTATTAAAAATAATATTATGTGCATAATGTATTCCTCTCTCCTAATCTTGATCTTACATTAACACGCTCTTCATGCCTTATATATATTTTTTTTAATGAAATATTTATGTTAAAGTCTGTAACTTTTTTTTTACTTATAGATGGCAACTTAAATAGTCGTGCATATGATTATGAAATTATTGGGTAAGTGCATATTTACATATAAATTTATATATAAATGGATACGAATACATATTTAGCCAAGTCCGACTTGAGCACGAATTACCTGCTACTTTTTGTTATATACAAATACATGAAAATGCTTAAAAAGGGGAAAAAAATCTGAAACATAAAATAGAATTGAATTTAATTAAGTTTCTGAAGTAAAACCTGTCGTACCATGTCTATGCAGTTGGGTTATTTATTTTACAATATTCGAGAGCCCCTGCCCGTTCATCTCATGTCTATGTGCATGTCTATTGTTTAACTCTTTACGAAGCTTGCTGTCCGATCCAGACATCAGCCTGCGCATACCTTATATACACTTGGTGTGGCCATCAAGACTTCTTCCCCCACATGTGAAGTCCAAAAACATACGTAAATGAAACTGTTATTTTTTTTGGTAAAATTATCAAATTTGGTTCACTTGATTGACTGCACTTTTGATGGGTCTGCCAAGGTTCAATGCAGATACAACTCCAGACCCAACCCTGGCCTGTTGCTAACAGCCGAGCTGCCGCTTGCCGGAGCACGGGCTGTGGCACAGGGCACGTTACATGCGTCAGGAAGAGGGCATCGGCTACAGTGGCACCTCAATGCCTCTCAGGCGTTGCCCCATTTACCGTCCGGTTCGGCCCTAATGGACTTTCGCAATCAGCTGTCAATGCTGCGAGCGGCTATTTATTTTTGCGCACTGCCAAGTGTCACCGACTTTGCGGCGATTCCATCAATCAATCGCGTCGAATTATAAATAACCAACGATATTGCGACTCCGCCTGACCCGAGCAAGCAACTGAGTTCTCCGTCTCTTGAGTGATGGTGACGATTTTGAAAAATTGCCAATCAAAGGCAAACCGCAAACAGTTCCAAGTCACGTTGCAGTTGACATTAACATCGACTCTGGCTCAATTCATGGGCCATGTGCCAAAAACAATGAAATGTTTCGGTTTCCAGTTGATGTTTACCCCCTCTAACTCCCCCCACCCCCACCCCGCCCGTTTGGCAATCCAACGGATCGTTTTTGATGAATTACACGCCGAAGTGTGCACTGACAATTGTCCATATCAGCGGCAAATTGTTTTGTAGTGGGCCGCTTAATTGTTCCGATTGTTGCCTCACAATTCATTTGCAATATCTCTCGCTCTCTCTCTCTCTCTAGCTATCTAGCTAGCTCTATCATTAAGTGTGCAAATCTTTAAAGTAAACAATTTGATACATTTCCATCTGTCGTAGCATCGAGAACTGAGCACATTATTCTACTCCATGTGAACATACCAAAAGCAGCTGAAGGTCACAGGACAATGAGTGGGGTGGATTTTTGCCGTATTCACAAATAAGTTGATGACATTAGGAAAATACAATACAAAACAGCTGGTTATTGGAAAAATTAGTCCGATTTTAAGATATCCCTTCCTGGCCTAGGTCATAAGTATATGTTTATTCAATACTCTTGGTATAAGACTTATAATAATACTTATATTCAATACTCTTCGTAAAGCAGCCGTATCGTATATCGTATATTCACAATACCTACAATTTCTCTTCTTGTCTTAAATTTATAAGCTAACCTTAAATTTATAGCAGAAGCTTTTTATTTAAAGCCTTGCCATATTTGAAAAAAAAACGTATTTAAGTCTTAGGCTAAGTTGTTTATTTTTGTTTTTTTATGAAAAACTGGTTTGGGCTTAGGTTCAGTTCTTAGTTAAAAAATAAATCGGAATTTTGTGTTCGGTGCAATATTAGAATATCAGCTTACATTCAAACCGCCTATAAAAATCTGACCCATTACAAAAGTGGCTAAATACTCCTGGACCAAGTTCAGTCAGCAAACATATTAAGGATTGATGTATTAGTAACTATGAAAAAAAAACTTAAAATAGATCGAACGAGACTGAATTAGCTTAGAGATTTATGCACTAGAAACATGTTTCTGGTTTGCAACTGCAGCAATCAATAATTTCTTATCAAACGGAAATCAGTTGCCCTGAACACTCTGTAAACTAAGCCACAGTGGCTTCAAAAATTAATTATATACGTGCATTGCAAGTATTACTAATAAATTTCCACTTGCTTTCACCACTCGGAGTCAGGTCTTGTGGCTGCTTAGCTGTCAAGTGCAGCGAATCAATCAAACCAATTGAGAGCAGGGCGATGACGATGATGATGAGTGTGAGAGCACAACAAGTACCTCAATGTATCTCAAAGATACCCACAGCGGTGTTGTTGCTCGAAAACAATTACAATGTGTACGAGTTATGAGTGCAAGTATCCGAGTAGCATCGCATTATCATTTACATGAAATGCTTTAGTGTAGTACAATTTAAAGTGTCTCTCGATAATGTCAGTATCATCATTCAACTTGAAGCATCAACCTGACTGCGTTTTCAATACCAACACGAATACCAATACCAATTCCATCGAACTGTGCCGGATTTCACCGATTGACAGGCCCTAGTCTCAGTCTCAGTCTCAGTCTCAGTCTCTGACTCCGACTCCATCTGCTGCTCAGTCTCCATCTGGAAATCAAAATCCGCGCAAACAATCGATTCGACGACGACTGCATTCGCACTCGAGATCTTGTAGCGAAGTCACATAGTCACTCAGGCGAACTCGATGCCATCAATGTCATTATCAATATCAACAACGTGATTGGACAGAAACCCCTCTGGACCCGGCAATGAATCGATCTTCTCCACCTTCTCCATCTCCTTCTCCTGCTGCGTCGCGTCGTCATCGTGTAAACACAGACGCACCAACAACTGCACTCAATCAAAATTTTGATTATTTTGATATGGAGGTGCTTCAGACGCCGCTGCATGCTGCATGCCCCCGCGTTGCCCAGTTGCCCATTGATAAAGAGACCAAAAAACTAAACAACTAAAAAACCAAATCCATATCCAGCCAAGAGCCAAGAGTCGACGCATACGCAACGGGATGGTGTGCGAGTTACAAGTATTTACTTGGGCTCTCGCCTATAATAACAACAACAGCAACAGCAACTGGGCCTAGAAGACAGCAGAGGGTCCGTCGTGTTGCTGGGATGTTCCCGCTCACAATTGCAGCTGCATCTCAATCTGCTTGTCAGCGTATCCATATCCATGATATTCGTGGAAGTTCCACTTGAGCGCCTCAATTGTAAGAGAATACGAATTTAATTGCAGAACACAAACATTAAGCGAAGACGAACGCGGATCGTGCGTATTCACGGGGTGGCGGGTGTGGCAAATGGAAACGACTTCAAGAAAAAGCAAATATTGTGAGTGCGCGTAGCTGAGCTACGTTGAGCTTTAACAGCCAGATACAGGTACATATCTAATTATTTAAACTGATTATAATTGGACTTGTTTACGAACTTCAAGCGAAATTGATATTCCTTTCGCATGTCCTCATCTGCGCAGCTTTCTTCAGCACTATTAGAGTTGATTTTTGTTGACAAACAGTTGTGTTTACGTTTGTTACCCTCTTGTCAAAATACTGTTCATATTGTAGTCAGAGTGAAAAAGATGGCATTAATAATGCTTACTCTGAATCGTTTAAGACATTTGCGTACAATGCATGTTAAATTTAACAGGCAGATTAATTTGCAGTTCACAATTGCCAATATTGTCGTCAGGGTGTCAGGAAAAGAATTTGGCTTAGTTAAAAACCAAAAAACTTAAGATAATAGGTATGGGAAATGTAAAAATAATGTTAAAAAAATATTAAAAATAATAAAAAAAAATAAATAAAAAAGTATATATACAATATATATATATGTAAATAATATGTAATAAAATAATTATAACAAGTAAGAAGCTCTAGTCGGGAGCTCCCGACTAGGGGATACCCTGAACCCTCTTCTTCCAACATCAAATGCATATATATATTCTGTTTTAGAAGCTATGTGTCAAGTTTGGTGACTCTAGTTCTTATTATTTACCAAAATTGCTATATGTCAAGTTTGGTGACTCTAGCTCTTATTATTTACCAAAATTGCCCAAAACAGGATATCGATATCGATTTTTATCGATTGCTTGGAAACGGAGTAAGTTATCGATTATCGGAAACAAACTCGATCTGCGCAGGCACTAGAAGAGAGTTTCCTTCTGCCTGTTACATACATTTGGATTTGGCACAAATACAATAACCCTTATACCCATTTTTAATGGGTTCAGGGTATAAAAAGCTTATCTAAATAGAACTTAAAGTGTGAATATAACTGAATATTAATTATATAAACAGCTCATTACGTTACAATTCAGCAATAAAAAATGATACAGAACGATATAACTAAATAGAAATAAAAACCAATAGAAAATAGAAAAAAAATATAAAGCTCATTAACCTTTATTTGTGTACTCTCGACTATTTGTGCACTCGAATCACAAGATCGAAAGCAAAGAAACCAATGAACGTTATAAAAGCAACACCTCAAGTGCCAAGCACACACACACACACAAATACACACACAGACTTGCACACTCGGTTCGAGCCTGACTCGTATTGTCGATGATCTGTCATATGTGGTCGTAATATCTATGTGCGCCATTGTGTGAATCAGAAACTGAACTCGTTTCGTGTCGTTTTTACAGCTCGACCAGTCAAGTCGGTCAGATGCTGGACTCGATGGTGTTTGATTTGCTGGCTTGATTGATTGATTGCTTGACGTGGTGCGCCGCTCGATTTGAAGTAATGATTTTCGATATTTTGCGCGCGATTGGATCTGAGCGTGATGATATACAAATTTCTGGATTGGTTCCCACAAATAATGACATTGCGATATTGGCGCGGCACGCACAAAATATATGTATATATTGTGACACCATAGTGGAGCCTCGTCTCGCGGCCTGATTGACAACTTACTGCCGCAGAGGGTCTTGAGTGCGAGCTCTGCGAATGCGTGACTGTTGCGTCTTAACTAAACCCAAAAGAGAAGAAGAATATTTTGCATGCCGCAAGGCGACGCATCCAAATCCGTAGCCAAATCTGAGCCCGCGTCTGTATCCCGGACAGACTAATCAACAATGCATCGATATAAAGGCAAAGCTTCAGTTTCTGTGAAACGCCGTCAGCTGATGCTGCAGATATCGCGCACCATATACTCAGCTAAGTAATCCCGGCCTGCGTCTGCCAATCGTCTGGCCCTGGTTCTTCTGCCTCAGCCTCTGATGTGTCGTCGTCTGGCGCTATATCTTTAGGATCTCTGGCCATAAATAAGCGCAGACAGTCGAATGCTTCTCGCAAGGGCTTTGGCTTTGCCCTGACATACGAGTAACCAAGTAGGCAACTGCTCGTGAGACTTGTACTCATGCCCCATGGAACTCACGTGCATTTGGATCGAAGGCGAAGCATTTCGCACTGTCGATGGCAGATTGGCAAACATTTGAAGTTGAGTACTTAAGGGGCATGCGAACTACTTGAACACCTAAATAGACACCTACATTACGTTAAAAACACATGATTGCCTCTAGGCAACTGTGAAAAATATTAGCTTATATAGATACTGAACATACATATTTACATTTGGAACTATGAAAGAAAATTTAAATTTAGGAAGCAAACAATGCGTCAAAAGATGGAAATTTAAATAGAAATTAATATAAAGGGTTCTTAACTATTTCATATATACATATACTTTTAAACATTTTCATGCTGCATCTAAAACATTTAATTTTTGTACTCTAAAGGAATTGATTCGAACTCAAGTCCATATTGTTTTGGACTCTAGTTTTAGTTTACACAATTGATCTTTCCTTTGGAACTTTCTACTCAAAATTCAGACAAAAAGTAGATAAACCTGCCAGCAAAAAGTCGAAGGTTGTGAAAATGTCAAAGGCAGCTTTCAATGCGACTAATACAAACAACAATGCCAATTAGACAACTCGTTAACAGATTCCCAGTGCCAGTGCCATTTGCTGGCGGTGCTCTTGTATCCAAATCCGAACTCTCGTATCCCGATCCCAGTCCCAATCCCAAACCGAAATCGTATCGCTAGCCCAATGTCTGACAATTGCCACAGAGCAAAGAAATATCGCGAAATGCCAAACAAAACTCGTGAACTGTCAACATCTGAACTGCAGAGTCGGAGTTGGAGTTGGAGCGAGGTTTGCGTGTATGTCGCTTGGCTCATATCAGTCAAGACGAATCTCTCCGCTGGGCCGGCGAACAAGCAGACAAACACCAAGCCAAACAGACAGACAGACAGACAGGCCAGAGATCGGCCAGAAAGTGAGAAGCCGCAGAGAGAGATTTTAATTACATCTGCAATGGTCTGCGACTGCGACTTCGACTGGGACTGGGATTGGAACTGGGATTGGGTACACAGTATGGCGTAGCTGAAGCTGGGGCGCTGGCAATTATTTACATTAACACGATCACAGCTCAGAGACACTGCACATGCATCATCGTGTGTTGTGCGATGTCGATCGAGATCGGACCCAGAGACCAGGGAACCCAGACGGCGACAGGCGTCGTCACAGTCGCAGTCGCAGTCAGAGAGTCGTAGCTGGAGCTCGATTCCCGTTGCCTCTGTCTTGTATGCATATTAATTTATTGGAATCATGTTAGTGAGTCGATATTGATACAAATCCATTTTCGATCGCACTGCCTCGATACCACAGCGCATGTGTCGACTCCCAGTACAAGCTGCGCCCCAGGTTTACACCATCCACATCTGCATTCTGGGTCTGGTAGAGACTGGGCACATGCTGGGGCACAGACGGCAGCCACATTACACAACACACAGAACAGCAATCGCTACCAACTGGCCCAGTGGCAGTGGGCAGCACTTGCCCCCACCGATTCACCCGCGAATCGCATGTACAGCGATCGTATTGAGCTTTAATCCCTCGGCTATGGCTATCATGCGATTGCGGACAAGATCCGGACAGTTAAGGACGGACAAGACGAGGAGCAGCAGCAGCATGCCACATTTGATGGTTGCTGTTTTCTAAT
Source organism: Drosophila novamexicana (assembly GCF_003285875.2). NCBI lineage: Eukaryota > Metazoa > Arthropoda > Insecta > Diptera > Drosophilidae > Drosophila > Drosophila novamexicana. The sequence goes on from NW_020824787.1 coordinate 6,282,241, forward strand.
TAAATTCAATCGATTAAGCATTCGATTTACTGCCGCACACACAAGTCTAAGTCTCATCCTTATCAAGCTTATGTCTACGACATATCGCTGCACTTGAAAAAATAACGCACGCTTCTCTATCATAGAAAGAGTTGCTTTAAATGCTTGCACACTTTAAATACCGTCTTTAATTTAAATTAAATTATATATTTGTGTGTTGTTTTAAGCTGCAGCAATTTTTTTTACATCTCTGTCGATCTTAACTTTTATTAAAGATTTTGTACGTATTTGAATTGAATGAAAATAGTCTCTAAAAATTGAAAAAACAATGCATTTCGCATTTTCTAAATTATATATAAAAGTTCAAAATTGTGAAGCTTTTTTAAAAATTTAATTGTATATTGCAAATTATCTATAAGGGAAATTCTTTTGCTTACAAAAGTCTTATCTGAAGAAAATATTTGACAATTTTAGTGTGGGTAGAGTTTAATTTATGGACATGCATATTTATATATTCAACATGGTAGCTTATAAGATTGTTGCCCTATTTTCTGTACCACATCTGTAGGGTCCTCATACGTTTGATTTTCTTCTGTAACTGCAAGATGGCATAGAGCAGGGCTTCGGCAGTGGGTGGGCAGCCGGGCACATAGATGTCGACGGGCACAATGCGATCACAGCCCCGCACCACCGAGTAGGAGTAGTGATAGTAGCCGCCGCCGTTGGCGCAGCTGCCCATTGAGATGACCCAGCGCGGTTCGGGCATCTGGTCATAGATCTTGCGCAGAGCCGGCGCCATTTTGTTGGTCAAGGTGCCAGCCACAATAATGACATCCGTTTGACGTGGCGATGCGCGGAAGACGACGCCAAAGCGATCCATATCGTAGCGCGGCGCGGCAATGTGCATCATTTCCACGGCACAACAGGCCAGGCCAAAGGTCATGGGCCACAGCGATCCCTTGCGACCCCAGTTCAGCAGATCATCCAGTCGCGTCACCGACCACTCAGCCCAGCCGACCTGTTCCCTGCCAAATGGAGAATAGCCCTTCTTGGGCGGCATACCAAGCTTATCCACATTGTGCATGGTCTTCTGCTCTCGCACAAACGCAGAGTTCATAAAGGGACCCAATTGAGCTCTAATTGTGGCTCGACGTAATATTTCTAGTGCCATCATTTTGTTGCTAAGGATTAGCAGAGAATCAGTTTACAGAAAGATTGATTTCTGAAGAAAGTAATATTTACAGAGTTACTGTTCTAGTTTTACTTCTCGAGATTTCAATGGGAATACGGAAGTCAATTTGACAACTAGCTTATAAAATTTTACAGCACTGTTTCTTCTTCGCTAAATCGACTTAAGTCGACCTTTAAATTATGTTATCGAAAATTAGATCTGAAAGGATTTTTTTTATTAATTATATATATTTCTATTTTTATACCCTTGATTTTTTATATGCCACAATTGCTTGCAATATTATTATTTAACTGACCTGCACTTAGGAAACCGAAATTTTATATACTTTATTTTCGTTAACTTATTATCAACTAACAAAATGTGATTTTAAGATATACATATATAGAAATATACAGGTCTTAGCTTATATAGTTTATCCAACAGTTCCCAGTCTTTAAAATTGTCCTGGTCAGCACAAACACACATTCGCACACGTCTGGGACATTTGAGGGCATTTGACAAATGGGAAACTGAAACTTGGTCCAACGCCCATTTTGTCAGCTCCGTCTCAGTTTTGTGTGGCATGGACTTTAATCATTCCGTTCGCGACATGTCGCACTAATTGCCTCAATTAATTGTCCAAAATGTGTTTGTGTGGAACTTTCTACATCGAATTGATTAAAGTGTGATGCGATATGGGCGTGGTCATACGCTGAGACAGGCGTGCAATCTATAAAAATTATTGCATCAAATCACAAAAAAAAAAATTCCAGTGCGCTGTGCGACTGTTCGTTGTCATATTGCTGGACCCAGGGGAGCGTTGAGGGCGGGGAGGGGAGTGGAGAGGGGCAGAGCCAGAGGGGACTATCATGACAACAACACGTTGACGTCTGAGTCCAAGTCGAGAGCCGCTTGTTGGCTGTATGCCTAAGCATGCTGGGCATGTCAACAAGCGACTCGGACCCGGAGCTGCCAAAGGCCCCAGCAACAAGTCAACGCGCGCTGACAACAACATGAGCGCAACAGCAACAGCAGCAGCAGCAACCACAACGACAGCAACAACAGCAGCAGCAGCAATAACAAACAAGAGCTGAACGATCGTCGATGGTGCGCTCAATGATTGGGATTGAGATCGGCATCTCGGGATCGCCATTGGTATCGGCATTAGTATCGGGATTCGGGCAACGGGCTTCGGGCTACGGGCTACGGGCTTGGGGGCTGTGCTGGGCCAGAGTTGCTCATCTTCATCTCTGGACTGATCGCACGCACTGAGACACAAACCGCGTGTGTTTTTGTCGCAAATCGCCAGATTGCGATCTCATTAAAGCGAATTATTTGTGTTGCTGCTTATGTTCGGGCCTGTTGCATCTCTCACACTCGCTCTCCCCAGTGCCAGTGTACCAGATCTCAGATCCAGGAGCAGTCATTGCCATTGGTTTCGCTCTCAGTCGATTGTTGCTGCTGCTGCTGCTGTTGCATTCGTGATTGTTATCGCAGCAACAAACTTGTTGTTGTTGTTGTTGTTGTTGTGGCCGTGAGTCGTTCTCGTTGCTCTGCAGTTGCCGATTTGCCAATCGTTTAAGCTCCCATTCCCCCCTCCATATGTTGCTGTTGCTGTTGGGAGTAAAATGTGCGATTAACGCGCTGCCATCGCCATAATTTATGCTTGGCTCGTTGTCAATAAGTTTTAGGGTTGTCACCATTCCCCTTGTCACACGATCGGTGACCAAAGTCAAATTTATGCCCAACGCTTAAACTTTGACTAGCAAAATACAGCCCAGCGCAATGCAATCAGCAACAAAATTCCTTCTCGATTATATATGTGTATATTTTTATTTATAGAACTCAAACCTAGGAATGTGATTTACCAGATAATAAAGCGACAAGTGCAATAAGTTAAGAATCTGAAACCAAGAAATTATATTCTTTATGGGGTAGGATATGAGTTCTTTTGTCTATCACACACATATGCCCAAAAACATTATACCCTTTTTTTTACTCATTTCCAATGGGTTCAGGGTATAAAAATATATAACTAAAAATGTTGTAATATACATTCATTTTCTTTTGTTGTTGTTGTTGTATTCCGAGATATATAATATTAATTCTTCTTAAAATTCTAAGATTTCGTTTGGTTCCCACTTCTTAAACTTAATTCTTATTAGAGAAAATGATAATTTTAATAGAAAAAAAAACAAAGCCTTCTAAATATAAATAATTAATACATACTCGCATCTCAATTATACATTTTAAAGTCTTATTTATTGCTATAATATAAATATATAAATTATCACAATTAGAAATAAAAAGCTTCGGTAGGATATAAAAGAAAAATTTTTGGACAACACTTAACACTTCTTCATGTCAAATATTTCATTTAAATGTAAGTGAAGGAGCTTGTTCTCAATCTTAACTGAAAGCTGAAACTGAAAGCTTCGCTGGGATATGTATGAAAATTATTTAATAAAGTTAAGTAATTGTACATGTCAACTATTTTATTCAAATGAATGAAATTCAGCTCAATCGAGTTTAAGATAAATAATGAGTGGTTAGTTTGCTGGCCAGCCACATATTAGTCAACAAATGTTAAATGTGAGGGCTCTTAAATGGCTTGAGCTGTATTTATTTATACCAACACTTTGATTCGCACTGTTGACACATGGCCAAGAATATTTTGTAGTCCCCGGCACCGGTTGAGCTATTAGATACTCAGAGACCGCATCAATTCTGACGCTGCTTGTTGTCGTATTGCTCCGCTGTCAGCCACAACAGATGACTCTGGTCGAGAGCAGCAGTGGGAACAGTGGGAACAGTGGTAGCAGCTCGTGCTGGACTCCCACGAGTCTAATCAGTTGGTAATTTGAAGGGCAGAGCGAGTGATAGCTGAGCATCAACAGAGATGCTTCAGTGTTTGCCTGACTTATTGCAGGTGACTTTGTTTTGGGCTGCAAAATATGTGAATAAGGGGTTGGGGCTGACCTATTCAGCGTAGCCCTTTCGCTGTTGTGGGGATTTTTGGCCATTTGTTCGTTTGCCGGACATTTGGTAAATGAATGGCCAGTGATTTGGCGGGCCAAATGAATGAATTAGTTCCTTGGAGACTTGCAGGGTTCTTGTGGCTGAGATTTGCACCTTGATGGATGTTGTGCCCTGATGGAAATACCCCAACCCTAACCCGACAACTACATGAGCACTGATAAATTTGCTTTATTGATAATAAACTTAATTTGCTTAAGAGTTTACAAAATACCAAAAAAAAAAAAAAACGAAGCGTTTAAATATTTTATTTTAATTTGAAATTGAAATATCGCATTGAGCGCGCGTTGAGAGATTTATGCGTTTGCATCAAACTGTGAGATAAATTGCCGCCAATGAAACAAGAACAAAAAACACAACACAAATGTTTACACTTGCGAGGTGTGTGTGTGTGGGAGTGTGTGTGGGTAGCAACAGCTACTCCAGGGCATAAATATTGATAAATACTTTTAGTTCAATTCATTTCGGTGCGTTGCGTAGTTCTTTGCAATTTTCACAGTTTTCAAATACTCTTCGCGTCTTAATGTTGCTGCCGCATTCAATTGTAATTAGGCGCTAGATTTGGCAGACTGTTGGCATTCCGGCAACAAGCCGAAAATGGATCTGCCCGGGCTCCATTTGGCCACTGGGATTTTCCGAGTTCGATTCCGTTGCACGTGGCCAAGAAAACCTGTTGCTGCTGCTGCTGCTGTTGTTGTTTCTGCTGTTGTTGTTGTTGCCGTTGCGCATGCGTGGACATTTTTGCCTTTGGCTAGTTTTCTATTAATTACACTGATTTATGTGCTCATTGTCCATTGTTGCTGCCGCAGGCCACTCACTGGCTTGCCAGTTGGTTCGCGACATTCGCTGACTTTATGATGGTTCACTTTTAATGGATCGTTGCCATCGACAAAAGAAAAGAAAATTCGGCAATTGCAGGCCATTGCGGACCATTGTTATCCGTGCGCTAAGAAAGTTGATTACAATACCCTTAACGAGATGCATAGATAAATAAGGAGTTACTCAAGCCAACATTCAGTATAGATCCTCCAATTTCATACAATAGAAAAGCTGAAGAAATGCTTTCTTAAAGTCCTATTGTAATACTCCTGTCGTGATGTTAGTAACTGTTTTGAAACGCATGACTGACTCACAAAATCTATCCAAAAGAAAATATAAAGTTATAAGTTAAACCGGACCTGGCCACAAAAGGCAGCAGCAGGAAATGCATAAAGCGCGGAAGAAACATCTGATCCAAGGTATCTTCTAGTTTTGTATTTAGTTTCAAGGATTTTCTAAAAATCTTTTGTCCAAACAGTGAATTTTTTTCTAGATTTACCAAGTATTTTAGAGTTTAGAAAAGATATATCTTAAAATGTGTTTTTGAGCTTGATTCAATATAAAATAATATCATTTTTAAATTTTTGATTTTAATAAAAATCAGATATTTATATTATTATTTTTCCCTGAATGTAGTCTCACGAATTCGACATTAATCGATAAATCCTTTGGGGTTAATGTTTCCACCCATTAATTTTTTGGCATCTCGTTTAAACATAATTTAAAATACTTGGGATACTTGATACTAACGTCTTTACTTGTTCAATTTTAGACTCAAATATAAAATGTACAAAAAAATAAAATTATACCTCAATTCGGGCTATATATACACCTCTATCTTTATACTTCATATATTCATTGAGAAAATCTAACTAAGAATCCGCCCAGATTTAGTTTAGTTTCTATCTCCAATCTTTCGCACAGATATTCCCTTAGGAATAGCTTAAGCTTTTTAATTCACTTTGGCTAAATAATAGTGAAATTCTCTCCTGCATGCACAGACAATTACATAGATACATGTATCAGCTGGTAATTATCTATATTCCAGCTAAGTAGAACTCTATTCTATTGTTCGCACTGTTTTGGAACTGTTTATTTGTAGTGCTGCCCTAATAGGTCCCTAGTGCCAATGATGATGCACTTGTGGTGGCAAATGTTTTGACGGATTGTAAACCCATCGACAGCACATTAGGCACTCAGCATACGTAGGCGGACAATTGATTTCGAGTTGCTGGCGGTCGGTCGAGGGTTGCGGGCGGGGCCGCAGGGCCGCAGGGCCACAAATGTGGCCAAAAGTGGCCGGCAGCAAAGTACGTCTGCCCTCTTTCCCCGCAACCGTCACAAGTGGCGATAGAAATAATTCAAATATCGACAAACAAATGCAGCAAATACACGCACGCATACCACAAACCGTTGGTCGCATCCAAAAGATACAGATACCTAAATGCATCTCCATCGGATGTTTATTTGTTGCCCGAGCTTCGAGTGGGGGAATTTGTGACTGATTTTAAATATCGACAACAGACGAATGAATCATTAGCATATTTAATAGCTGGACCAGCTAATAAAGGAATTTATGTGTAGGGGTAGGAAAATGAATTAAAATATAAAGACATAAAATTGTGTGAAAAATTTGGAACTGTGAAGCTTGAAATCGATTATTTTTATTGGTTGGTTATCATTATGAATTCTTGTGGAAATCAACAGACATATACAGAAAACAGCTATGTATATATATAGAAAGTACATATTCATATGTTTGTCTATAATTTAAAAGCGCAGCTTCTGTATACACTTTCTCTTGAAATTGGAAATATTTGTCGGGTGTACTAATTCTTTGGGTGTGTGTGCTCGTGTTTTGTGTCTGCAGTTGGCCGCTTTGGCCACTTTTGGGCAATAAATTGCATCTATTTTGCAAATCATAAAAATTATTATTTATAATGCGTTAATTTTGGTGCTTCGCCATGGCCATAAAGCAGTTGGACTCATAAATTGGCATAGTCATGCCCATGGCCGCCAGGTCTGGTGTCTTGGGCGATGATGCAGTTGCTGTTGCTGATGGAATCCATGAGATACAATACCAATACCAATACGAACAAATGCTGACTGTTGGCTGAGATTTTCCATGCACGGCGGTGCCGACAACTTCGCTGCCACAGCCACAACCACAGGCACCGCCACCGCCACCGCCACGAATTGTGCGAAAATTATTTCTGTTGTTTTATTTATGTTTACAAACTGATTTATTCACGGGGCTGCGCTCGTTTGCCTGAAATTTATTTTGACAGACATGCATATCGCAAGGATTGCCACGCAGTCACTGCAGTATCTATCTATGTATATATATATATATATATATATCTGGATCGCATCGCATCTCTGCATCCGCTTCAAATCTGTTGGCATCTGATGCGCGAAGTAATCAAGAAATGGCAATGACGCTGGGGCCACTCATAGACCTGGCATCCGATATAAGAAATTGTGTGAATGCTTCCCAGAATTGTATTTTATTTATGATAAACACCTCCACTTGCCTGTAACAATACAAACGTTTAAGTATGTTACAAATTCAAAAATACTTAACTTTCTACTTAAAATACAATTTCATTTTATAAGATAAATGCTTAGGCCAAATGTTTAAGAATAATGCTTAAGTACGTTTAAAAACTTAAAATACTTAAATCAATACGTAAACTACATATATTTTTGATTAGAATATGCGTTAAGAATAAAGTAATATATATATATATATATATATATATTCTTCTACGCTTCTTCTACGATTATTAACGAATTACTAGATGTTCGAAGTTCGTACATCGAGTTCTATCTCAGCATTAAATCGATTTTCAAAATTGTCAAAACTATCTACCACGCCCACTTTTGGTTGTAAATCAAGAAAATATATATCGAATTAAGGAATTTGTTGCTGCTAAATTTATTGAAACAAAAGAAAACAAATTGAACAAATGGAAATTCAAACTTGACACAATTTCTGCGTAACGTTGACTCGTTTTACTGTCTGCTCTCCAAGAGCAAGTGCCATTTGCGAAGGTAATTGATGTCCACTTGGATCGGTCAGCCAATGAGCATAAACAGCCAAGAGCACGAGAAAAAAGGAGACCAATTGAGAAAACCTGCTCGGCGACTTTGGCAGTGGGCAAAAAAATAAAAGAAAAGTAAAGGAAAAAATGTAACAATGGTAGCAGCTATCAAACTTACAGCCTGGCCATGTATCAATGTCAACTGGGGGCAACGGGAGCCACCTTTGGCTGAAAAAAAACCGCTGCTACCATTGGCGGAGCAGCGAGCGGCGGCTAACAAAGTGGCCATTGTCTGTGCATCAGCCAGGGGGAGGAGGATGGCTGGGCCAGGCCCAGATGTCAACGTTTGGAGATGTCCGGGTGCAGCCCGGTAGCCGCTCATTGGTGGATCGTGGTGGCTGCCATTGTTTATGCCGATCGGCGTCAACCAGCTGCTCTCTATATGGACTCGCCTCGACGTTCTTCTTTTTGTTGTTGTTGCTATCGACGTAGCCGTCGCCGTTGCCGTCGCCTGTCAGAACGTAATCGCATGCCAAACAAAAACACTCCATAAGAAATAATAAACAAATCATTTCGCCGAGGCGTTGATTCCCAGACAAACATTTGCACAGACACACGCATTCCGGCTGCTGGCCACCCGCACACGATGCGATATTGATTCGATCGCGGACCTGTCATGCCCGCCACGAGTTAGGTTGCCAATCCAATCCAATCCCAGACCATCCGATCCGCCCGTTTTACCCCAAATCCCATTGCAGAGCCAACTGTGAGCTGTCGAGCCACTTGATTGCAGTTCTCATAATTGCATTTCCGTACGGAAAATGGCACACAGTACAGAAGGAGATGGTGCGGAAGAAGTGGAGACTGGCCGAGAAAGAGAGTGAGAGGGGGAAATAATGTTTTGGATAGCTGGAGCGTATCAAGCGATCATTCTCTCTATTCTACAGCACGTTTCATAAGTATATGGCTGTAACGAATTATTCTTGGCCTGCAAGTTATATAAAATATTTCAATTAATTTGTAAAATATATTTATTTGTTTTTAAACAAGATAAACTGCAGTTTGATTAACATTTTTTTTTAATTTAAAAATATATTATGATTAAGCTTTTGACATTAATTACATAAAAAATAAATCTACAAGACCTAAAATAAGGAAAAAATAAAAACATAATTTTGCTTGACAAAATCGATATTACATAATCCTACCAGAGGTTAATAAAAAACAATTGTATTTACTTATCTCGGCATTAGCTTATACAAAAGAGTTTCTTAGTTTTTAAAAAAACATTTAGAAGAAAATTATTCGCATATTTTCAATATAGAAATTCAAATTTATCATAATATTTGTCATTAAGTTATGATCAGATTGTTATCACAAATATTATTATTAATTTTTATTAAATTTTCTTGTTATTTATTTATTGTTATTATACTTAAAGATGCGTTTAATAACACCTTTTGAGTGTGTACTGAAAGCATCGAACAAAATTTTATATAGTTTTCTAAGATGGTAAATGCATTTCATTCTTGAATGTATTCCAACTATGCATCGGAGTGTACTCGCTGTGGCAATGTCTATCAAGCTGGCCAGGAATGCCAACTGCTGTGCAGAAGACAGCAGTTGCGTGGTGGGGCACAGGGCCGCAGAGCAGAACCACAAAACCACAGCAAACACCGCTGGAAAAAAAAACGTTGGCTCCGTTTCTCGCGCCTGTTGATTGCTTGAGTGCATATATGAGTATTCCAGCTGCTGCTCCAATCGACAGTCGACAGTCGACCGCCCGTCCGATGCTTGTTTAAGTTGGCCAAACTGTCAAAGATATCCCCAGCTAGCTGCTTCGCACCACCGATAGCACCGACCGCAAACGCAATCCCAGCCCCAATCCGACCCAACCCGATCCCATTCGATCCAATGCCCCCAGAGTACGGACCGCACCGGGTCGTCGCGATCGGGTGTGGCTGCTTATTTTGTGGCGTGCAGATCGCTTGATTGATGATTTGTTTATTTTGATATGGGGAATCTCTTCGCACCAACAACAGCAGTCGCCGTCGCAGTCGCCGTCGCCGTCGCAGTTGGCAGGGTATAAATTTTGCCAATACGACTCCCCAGTTCGAATAGAATTTTTAGAACAGCGGCCGTCCGGCCACCCCCAGTGCGAAAGTGCGAATGGGCATTGTTTTAATTTATGAATTATAATTTATTTTTTTTTCGATACTTCACTGCTTCTTCTTCATTATATTTTTGTGTGTGAATTATATGGCCAGATTTCAGGCATCGAGCATATTTCCACATCGTTTTGATATATAACCGCAATTAAATTGATCATTCGCCTGGAATGTTGCAGATAATACGAGTTCAGCAGCAGATTTTGATTCTCAGTCTATCAATCATGGGATTCTGGTATAAAAGTGCTGATGGATGCACATCATATGTAGCCACATACACAATTGCAGATGTTTCCCAGAGCTATAGAATAAATCTGCCAGATGTGGTACACATATTAAAAGGCAAATATATCTAAATTACTTGGGCAGTATTGTTAAATTTTGTGAATAGCTCCTTTGCATTCATTAAAGTATGAACTTCCTTATTTTAAATGAAATCGGTTTATCGGTCAAATCTCATTTGAATTAAACGATGTATGGTTTAGCCTCTACTTCTAAATCTGGAAACAGTATTCTTGGTTGAAATTCAAATAGAGAGGAGATAGGTCAACATTTCCCACGCCCATAACTTGGTCAAGTTTCATCCGATTTTCATGAGGCTTGTCTTTTTGTTCTTGGTTTGGCTTCTATTTTAATTTTGAATATAAATATATCCGAAATGCTTTATACTTATATTCATATTCATAAGAACTGTATGATCAGTTTCAAACTCATTCATAAATCTTTTTGAAAAAATTTATTTTATTTACCACGATCAAGAACGGGTTATACCCTCTAGTATTATATATTTACATTAAGATTTATGAAAACACTAAGTCTTTCTTAAGAATATCGTGTTATGTTTTAAGACCAACATAAGCTTCAATATGAATTCTCAGCTTCAACTAACTCAAACTTGTGCATATTTAATGTAAGATTGATGCAATCCCTAAGTTTTCTTTAATATATCTAAATAATATCAGCTCTTTGCACTTCCCACACAAAATAAAATATTTGCTTACAGTCTTCACGTCAAGCCCCAAAGCTAATGCTCTTGAAAGGTTGCATATTATTTCAGTTTCAATAAAAGTTCCATTCGGAACTTCTGTTTCAGCTTCAAACCGAAATCCAAGCAGACGCCCAGCGACTGCTGCTGGACACCCTTGACCAGGAGCACCGGGAGTTGCGATGGTAATTGCTTGGGACACATTTCTTATGCCTGTCGCTGACACTGACGCCTTCTTAGAGCCAGTGCCAACGCCAGTGGCTATATGGCAATGGGAATGGGCATGGAAATGGGTCTGGATTTGGGCAAGAGCAGCGTGTAGAGGGCAGCGGCTGCCTGTTATCAGTGGAATTTTAAAGCGCATCTTGCGCCTTGTGCCGAAACCAGAGAAAAAATGTGAACCGACATGGACATGGACATGGGCAATTCATCGCCCGGCTCTGTGGTCCGCGGTCCGCGGTCCGTGGTGCGCTGTCTTGGCTCGGCTTGGCGTTGCTAATTCGCTGGCATTTTCTTTATTTTAGCCAAATGCGTCCGTTTTGTGATAGCCGTTGTCGTCTTTGCGTTGCGTTGCGTTTCCTTTTTATTTTCTTTGCCTTTGCTCTCATCTTCAATTGCCGCCTCCGCCCGAGTCTTGTTGGGTGCCAAGAAATGAAATTCTTGATATCTTTTGTTTGTTGTCGACTGCCGACTGTCGACTGTCCTGACGCATCTTTGTCCTTTCGCTGCGTCTCTAATTAAAAATATAAAAAAAAATAAAGGAGAAAACAAATAAAGGAGAAGGCAACCAAGTGAACGCACTAATTAGCCTCAAAGCAGCCACATTTGGTATGCCGCCTGCTCCGGCATGCTTTTGATTTGTAAAAGATTTGTGCAATCACCCCCCAACCCCTCGCCTCGCCCCAACTCAAAAGAAACCTCTAAATTTCGTGGAGAAGGGCTGTCCGCTAAATGGCTAAATGGCGCTGCTATTGCATTTCTTCCAATAATTACAGCACATTCCCCTTACTTGAGTTCTGCGCTTGGCACTGCCAAAAAACAATTCCGTACACATGTCACATGCAACCGAATCAATTTTCGGATCAATTCGTGGGCATTGTGTGAACTGAAATGACAACTTCGAGTCTCAACTCGCTAGCAGAATGTCCAAATCTTTGTCTTGCTGTTGACTCTGCCAGCCAGCAAGCCAGGATGCCAGGAAGTCAGGGGCCAGGACATGCGCCACTTTGGTGCTGTTCAGCTACGAGGGCAGCATTTAAAACTAACCACAAAAATTGCTGCGTTTTTGGCTGTGCATCAAAAGTCTCCAAAGACAACACAAAAATGCACTGAAAATAAAACTGAAAACTGAATGTTTGTGTTTGCCGTTTTGCTGTTCAGTGGCGTGCCTACCAAAGGGGGCTGCTTTTTAATAATAATTTTTATAGAGTTTGAGAATTTCAAATAATGAAGTACAACAGATTGGATTGCCTGAATAATATAAAAGATCCACTCACATTCGTAAGAAGGGTTGTTCCTTATGTATATATTCCTTAGTTCGTTATGTAAAAGAGTGTTGAAAAACGGGCTTAAGTAATTTCAGAAATAAATTCGATTAACCAAATATTTAAATACATAACACATTGAAAGTGGACTGCTTGCCTATTGTGATCTCTTTCATCCCGTGTTTTGGGGTTTTGTTCTTCAATAAACCCATTCTATTGCACAATTGGTAGAACTTTCGAAGGTCTAAGGTCCTTTTATCATTTACTTACTCTTTAAACTATAAGAATTTCAATTCAACTCAGTCGGTTGCCGTGCTTTAAGAAACACCCGTGCATCAATTATTAAGAGTATCCCCTGACCTACGCTCCGCTCAGTCCGGATAAGTATAGCAACGTTTATCGCTACTCTAGCTGCAGCTGCTCCTGCTCCAGCTCCTACTCCAACTCCAGCTATTCCTTCTGCTGCTATTGCTGCTGATGATGCAAGGATGACGCTGATGGGTTGTCTTGGCTCGGGCGCTGTCTTTCGCTATAGCGCTGGACCAGTGGGATTCGAGTTCTTGTCGACTTGTAATTAAAAGCAATGCACTAAACATGTGCGTAGGGGGAGGGGGGGCTGTTTATAGGGTAGAGTGGGGCGTTTACTGGAACTGCACTTGTTTGCACACATCGAAATTGCGCAGACACTTGATGACAATTTCAGTTAAAAGAAAACTGGTTACCGCACATTTCTGCAAGTGGTGGCAATAGAAATGGCGAGCGGACGGGTTGGGGCTTGTAGTACAACATTTTAATCAATGTGCATGTGTGTGTGCGTGTGTTGGAAAGTCTTCTTCTTATTCCGACGTACTAAGTTCAAAGAAGACGAATAACTTTTGACCGTTTGCTGTGTCGGCGTCTTTCTTGAAATTAGCCCTGGCAAATAGAAATCACAGATGGACAAGGACAATAATGTCGGCAAAGGTCCTGCAAACGTTTGCTTTCCACCTAATGATAAACCCCCCCTCGCGAACCCCCAACATCATCACCCGTGTTAGTACGATAGAACGTGTGAACCTTCGAACAGCCAAAAGAATCGAAATCAATTAGCCAATTGCTCTCGAAGATGCCCATCGCCCATATCGACTTTGACAGAAGCCTTGGCGGATAGCAGCTGCTGCTGCTGCTGCTGTTACAGCCAGAAGGAGCTCTACCAATTGTTATATGGAACGTCTGGTGCTTTGAACCGAGGGTTGCGACACCACAGGACAGGACATGAATGTGAACCTGAGCTCGAACGTGATGCGGTGCCGTCGTCAGGACAGGACCACAACAATTGAGGTGATTGTATGCGAACTGCTTGGATTCATTTTTAAGGGGCGGGGGAAAATGGGCTGATGGCTGGGTCGTTTTTCGTTTTGGGCCTGAAGAGCTATCAGAGCTATCAGCTCTTTAATGCGACTTGGTCTAAGCTCTTGACCGCTTCGGATGCAATTTTTATGCAGAAATGGCACACGGACAACAACAGGCGGTTGAAAAGTGTGCTTGAATTATTGATGAATACGTCCCAACTGGATTGAGTCCAGCTGAAATCACTCATGGCCAAAAGCACCAACAAAATGTGAGAAAGACAAAGAGCCACACGACCAAAGGATTCGTCCTTTGAGGTACGTCTCCATTGAATGGGCATGGGATAATGTATTGCACATCATCATGAACAATGATTTCATGATTTTGTTTTGTTCTCTGCACATCCAAACTCTCCCTCTCGCTCTCTCTCTTCCATTCCCACACTGGACACACGCCCGGTCAAGCCCGGGGCGCGACGCGACCCCAGGGAGGCTTCTCTGGGCATTCCACTAATGGGTCAACCGTCAACTCGGACGGACGTCAAAGTGTCTGTAAATCACCCACAACAAAAACACACGGAAAAAACCCTCAAAATATAAAAATAAACCTAAAACAAAACCAAAACCAACAACACGCCTGACGCTGAGCTTGAGGTGAGTCTGAAAAACTGGACACAAAAACAACAAATACATCATGACGAGTCCGGGCAGCTGAGTTGGCCATTGGCCCCAGTGAGCGCTGTCTCACCTCTTTTCTTATATTTTTTTATTTTTTGGTAGAGTTTTTTGTTTCTGGGCTCTGCTTTGGCTGATTTTGTGCTCTGCATCTAATAAAGAACGAAAGCACGTAAATTACTCTCAAAGGTATAATTTAGTTGCTCGCTTGTTGTTGTTGTTTCTCTTGTTGTTCTGTGTATCTGAGCTTTTGATATCCCTTTTGCATCAAACTCTGTGACATGCAACTACTTTTTTTAATACAACACTTCCTTGCAGACAGACTGTCCCTTCTCCAGCGAACAGGGGCCACCCATCAAATACTTGTTGTTATAATGATGGGAATCTGGATCAAAGCCTACTGATCCAAGCAATCGATAAAAATCGAAATCGATATCCTACTTTTGGGCAATTTTGGTAAATAATAAGAACTAGAGTCACCAAACTTGACATATAGCTTCTAAAATAGAATATATATATGATATAGGATTTTTCTTCATGGTTCTCCCTCTAGATTAATCTGGCATTCAAATCTGAACACCGATTTTTTAGTCGAAATTTATGTCCAAATCTTACCCCAAGATTCGTATATAGACATGGGTCAAAAATTACCACCTCCATATCTCGGCCAAATCTCATCCGATTTTCACGAAGTTTGTCTTTTTCTTCATGGTTTTCCCTCTAGATTAATGTGGCATTCAAATCTCGACACCGATTTCTTGGTCGAAATTCATGTCCAAATCTTGCCCCAAAATTCGTATATAGACATGGGTCAAAAATTACCACCTCCATATCTCGGCCAAATCTCATCCGATTTTCACGAAGTTTGTCTTTTTCTTCATGGTTTTCCCTCTAGATTAATGTGGCATTCAAATCTCGACACCGATTTCTTGGTCGAAATTCATGTCCAAATCTTGCCCCAAAATTCGTATATAGACATGGGTCAAAAATTACCACCTCCATATCTCGGCCAAATCTCATCCGATTTTCACAAAGTTTGTTTTTTTCTTCATGGTTTTCCCTCTAGATTAATCTGGCATTCAAATCTAAACACCGATTTTTTAGTCGAAATTCATGTCCAAATCTTACCCCAAGATTCGTATATAGACATGGGTCAATAATTACCACCCCCATAACTCGGTCAAATCTCATCCGATTTTCACAAAGTTTGTTTTTTTCTTCACGGTTTTCCCTCTAGATTAATGTGGCATTCAAATCTCGACCCCGATTTCTTGGTCGAAATTCATGTCCAAATCTTGCCCCAAAATTCGTATATAGACATGGGTCAAAAATTACCACCTCCATATCTCGGCCAAATCTCATCCGATTTCCACGAGGTTTGGCTTTTTCTTCATGGTTTTCCCTCTAGATTAATCTGGCAATCAAATCTAAACACCGATTTCTTGGTCGAAATTCATGTCCAAATCTTGCCCCAAAATTCGTATATAGACATGGGTCAAAAATTACCACCTCCATAACTCGGTCAAATCTCTTCCGATTTTCACAAAGTTTGTTTTTTTCTTCATGGTTTTCCCTCTAGAATAATGTGGCATTCAAATCTCGACCCCGATTTCTTGGTCGAAATTCATGTCCAAATCTTGCCCCAAAATTCGTATATAGACATGGGTCAAAAATTACCACCTCCATATCTCGGCCAAATCTTATCCGATTTTCACGAAGTTTGTCTTTTTCTTCATGGTTTTCCCTCTAGATTAATGTGGCATTCAAATCTCGACACCGATTTCTTGGTCGAAATTCATGTCCAAATCTTGCCCCAAAATTCGTATATAGACATGGGTCAAAAATTACCACCTCCATATCTCGGCCAAATCTCATCCGATTTCCACGAGGTTTGGCTTTTATTCATGGTTTTCCCTCTAGATTAATCTGGCATTCAAATCTAAACACCGATTTTTTAGTCGAAATTCATGTCCAAATCTTACCCCAAAATTCGTATATAGACATGGGTCAAAAATTACCACTTCCATATCTCGGCCAAATCTCATCCGATTTTCACGAAGTTTGTCTTTTTCTTCATGGTTTTCCCTCTAGATTAATGTGGCATTCAAATCTCGACACCGATTTCTTGGTCGAAATTCATGTCCAAATCTTGCCCCAAAATTCGTATATTGACATGGGTCAAAAATTACCGCCTCCATATCTCGGCCAAATCTCATCCGATTTTCACGAAGTTTGTCTTTTTCTTCATGGTTTTCCCTCTAGATTAATGTGGCATTCAAATCTCGACACCGATTTCTTGGTCGAAATTCATGTCCAAATCTTGCCCCAAAATTCGTATATAGACATGGGTCAAAAATTACCACCTCCATATCTCGGCCAAATCTCATCCGATTTTCACGAAGTTTGTCTTTTTCTTCATGGTTTTCCCTCTAGATTAATGTGGCATTCAAATCTCGACACCGATTTCTTGGTCGAAATTCATGTCCAAATCTTGCCCCAAAATTCGTATATAGACATGGGTCAAAAATTACCACCTCCATATCTCGGCCAAATCTCATCCGATTTCCACGAGGTTTGGCCTTTTCTTCATGGTTTTCCCTCTAGATTAATCTGGCATTCAAATCTAAACACCGATTTTTTAGTCGAAATTCATGTCCAAATCTTACCCCAAAATTCGTATATAGACATGGGTCAAAAATTACCACTTCCATATCTCGGCCAAATCTCATCCGATTTTCACGAAGTTTGTCTTTTTCTTCATGGTTTTCCCTCTAGATTAATGTGGCATTCAAATCTCGACACCGATTTCTTGGTCGAAATTCATGTCCAAATCTTGCCCCAAAATTCGTATATAGACATGGGTCAAAAATTACCACCTCCATATCTCGGCCAAATCTCATCCGATTTTCACGAAGTTTGTCTTTTTCTTCATGGTTTTCCCTCTAGATTAATGTGGCATTCAAATCTCGACACCGATTTCTTGGTCGAAATTCATGTCCAAATCTTGCCCCAAAATTCGTATATAGACATGGGTCAAAAATTACCGCCTCCATATCTCGGCCAAATCTCATCCGATTTTCACGAAGTTTGTCTTTTTCTTCATGGTTTTCCCTCTAGATTAATGTGGCATTCAAATCTCGACACCGATTTCTTGGTCGAAATTCATGTCCAAATCTTGCCCCAAAATTCGTATATAGACATGGGTCAAAAATTACCACTTCCATATCTCGGCCAAATCTCATCCGATTTTCACGAAGTTTGTCTTTTTCTTCATGGTTTTCCCTCTAGATTAATGTGGCATTCAAATCTCGACACCGATTTCTTGGTCGAAATTCATGTCCAAATCTTGCCCCAAAATTCGTATATAGAGATGGGTCAAAAATTACCACCTCCATATCTCGGCCAAATCTCATCCGATTTTCACGAAGTTTGTCTTTTTCTTCATGGTTTTCCCTCTAGATTAATGTGGCATTCAAATCTCGACACCGATTTCTTGGTCGAAATTCATGTCCAAATCTTGCCCCAAAATTCGTATATAGACATGGGTCCAAAATTACCACCTCCATATCTCGGCCAAATCTCATCCGATTTTCACAAAGTTTGTTTTTTTCTTCATGGTTTTCCCTCTAGATTAATGTGGCATTCAAATCTCGACACCGATTTCTTGGTCGAAATTCATGTCCAAATCTTGCCCCAAAATTCGTATATGGGTCAAAAATTACCACCTCCATATCTCGGCCAAATCTCATCCGATTTTCACGAAGTTTGTCTTTTTCTTCATGGTTTTCCCTCTAGATTAATGTGGCATTCAAATCTCGACACCGATTTCTTGGTCGAAATTCATGTCCAAATCTTGCCCCAAAATTCGTATATAGACATGGGTCAAAAATTACCACTTCCATATCTCGGCCAAATCTCATCCGATTTTCACGAAGTTTGTCTTTTTCTTCATGGTTTTCCCTCTAGATTAATGTGGCATTCAAATCTCGACACCGATTTCTTGGTCGAAATTCATGTCCAAATCTTGCCCCAAAATTCGTATATTGACATGGGTCAAAAATTACCGCCTCCATATCTCGGCCAAATCTCATCCGATTTTCACGAAGTTTGTCTTTTTCTTCATGGTTTTCCCTCTAGATTAATGTGGCATTCAAATCTCGACACCGATTTCTTGGTCGAAATTCATGTCCAAATCTTGCCCCAAAATTCGTATATAGACATGGGTCAAAAATTACCACCTCCATATCTCGGCCAAATCTCATCCGATTTTCACGAAGTTTGTCTTTTTCTTCATGGTTTTCCCTCTAGATTAATGTGGCATTCAAATCTCGACACCGATTTCTTGGTCGAAATTCATGTCCAAATCTTGCCCCAAAATTCGTATATAGACATGGGTCAAAAATTACCACCTCCATATCTCGGCCAAATCTCATCCGATTTCCACGAGGTTTGGCCTTTTCTTCATGGTTTTCCCTCTAGATTAATCTGGCATTCAAATCTAAACACCGATTTTTTAGTCGAAATTCATGTCCAAATCTTACCCCAAAATTCGTATATAGACATGGGTCAAAAATTACCACTTCCATATCTCGGCCAAATCTCATCCGATTTTCACGAAGTTTGTCTTTTTCTTCATGGTTTTCCCTCTAGATTAATGTGGCATTCAAATCTCGACACCGATTTCTTGGTCGAAATTCATGTCCAAATCTTGCCCCAAAATTCGTATATAGACATGGGTCAAAAATTACCACCTCCATATCTCGGCCAAATCTCATCCGATTTTCACGAAGTTTGTCTTTTTCTTCATGGTTTTCCCTCTAGATTAATGTGGCATTCAAATCTCGACACCGATTTCTTGGTCGAAATTCATGTCCAAATCTTGCCCCAAAATTCGTATATAGACATGGGTCAAAAATTACCGCCTCCATATCTCGGCCAAATCTCATCCGATTTTCACGAAGTTTGTCTTTTTCTTCATGGTTTTCCCTCTAGATTAATGTGGCATTCAAATCTCGACACCGATTTCTTGGTCGAAATTCATGTCCAAATCTTGCCCCAAAATTCGTATATAGACATGGGTCAAAAATTACCACTTCCATATCTCGGCCAAATCTCATCCGATTTTCACGAAGTTTGTCTTTTTCTTCATGGTTTTCCCTCTAGATTAATGTGGCATTCAAATCTCGACACCGATTTCTTGGTCGAAATTCATGTCCAAATCTTGCCCCAAAATTCGTATATAGAGATGGGTCAAAAATTACCACCTCCATATCTCGGCCAAATCTCATCCGATTTTCACGAAGTTTGTCTTTTTCTTCATGGTTTTCCCTCTAGATTAATGTGGCATTCAAATCTCGACACCGATTTCTTGGTCGAAATTCATGTCCAAATCTTGCCCCAAAATTCGTATATAGACATGGGTCCAAAATTACCACCTCCATATCTCGGCCAAATCTCATCCGATTTTCACAAAGTTTGTTTTTTTCTTCATGGTTTTCCCTCTAGATTAATGTGGCATTCAAATCTCGACACCGATTTCTTGGTCGAAATTCATGTCCAAATCTTGCCCCAAAATTCGTATATGGGTCAAAAATTACCACCTCCATATCTCGGCCAAATCTCACCCGATTTTCACGAAGTTTGTCTTTTTCTTCATGGTTTTCCCTCTAGATTAATGTGGCATTCAAATCTCGACACCGATTTCTTGGTCGAAATTCATGTCCAAATCTTGCCCCAAAATTCGTATATAGACATGGGTCAAAAATTACCACTTCCATATCTCGGCCAAATCTCATCCGATTTTCACGAAGTTTGTCTTTTTCTTCATGGTTTTCCCTCTAGATTAATGTGGCATTCAAATCTCGACACCGATTTCTTGGTCGAAATTCATGTCCAAATCTTGCCCCAAAATTCGTATATAGAGATGGGTCAAAAATTACCACCTCCATATCTCGGCCAAATCTCATCCGATTTTCACGAAGTTTGTCTTTTTCTTCATGGTTTTCCCTCTAGATTAATGTGGCATTCAAATCTCGACACCGATTTCTTGGTCGAAATTCATGTCCAAATCTTGCCCCAAAATTCGTATATAGACATGGGTCCAAAATTACCACCTCCATATCTCGGCCAAATCTCATCCGATTTTCACAAAGTTTGTTTTTTTCTTCATGGTTTTCCCTCTAGATTAATGTGGCATTCAAATCTCGACACCGATTTCTTGGTCGAAATTCATGTCCAAATCTTGCCCCAAAATTCGTATATGGGTCAAAAATTACCACCTCCATATCTCGGCCAAATCTCATCCGATTTTCACGAAGTTTGTCTTTTTCTTCATGGTTTTCCCTCTAGATTAATGTGGCATTCAAATCTCGACACCGATTTCTTGGTCGAAATTCATGTCCAAATCTTGCCCCAAAATTCGTATATAGACATGGGTCAAAAATTACCACCCCCATAACTCGGTCAAATCTCATCCGATTTTCACAAAGTTTGGCTTTTTCTTAATGGTTTTTCCTCTAGATTAATCTGGCATTCAAATGTGAACACCGATTTTTTAGTCGAAATTTATGTCCAAATCTTACCCCAAGATTCGTATATAGACATGGGTCAATAATTACCACCTCCATATCTCAGCCAAATCTCATCCGATTTTCACGAAGTTTATTTTTTTCTTCATGGTTTTCCCTCTAGATTAATGTGGCATTCAAATCTCGACACCGATTTCTTGGTCGAAATTCATGTCCAAATCTTGCCCCAAAATTCGTATATAGACATGGGTCAAAAATTACCACCTCCATATCTCGGCCAAATCTCATCCGATTTTCACGAAGTTTGTCTTTTTCTTCATGGTTTTCCCTCTAGATTAATGTGGCATTCAAATCTCGACACCGATTTCTTGGTCGAAATTCATGTCCAAATCTTGCCCCAAAATTCGTATATAGACATGGGTCAAAAATTACCACCTCCATATCTCGGCCAAATCTCATCCGATTTTCACGAAGTTTGTCTTTTTCTTCATGGTTTTCCCTCTAGATTAATGTGGCATTCAAATCTCGACACCGATTTCTTGGTCGAAATTCATGTCCAAATCTTGCCCCAAAATTCGTATATAGACATGGGTCAAAAATTACCACCTCCATATCTCGGCCAAATCTCATCCGATTTCCACGAGGTTTGGCTTTTTCTTCATGGTTTTCCCTCTAGATCTAAACACCGATTTTTTAGTCGAAATTCATGTCCAAATCTTACCCCAAAATTCGTATATAGACATGGGTCAAAAATTACCACTTCCATATCTCGGCCAAATCTCATCCGATTTTCACGAAGTTTGTCTTTTTCTTCATGGTTTTCCCTCTAGATTAATGTGGCATTCAAATCTCGACACCGATTTCTTGGTCGAAATTCATGTCCAAATCTTGCCCCAAAATTCGTATATTGACATGGGTCAAAAATTACCGCCTCCATATCTCGGCCAAATCTCATCCGATTTTCACGAAGTTTGTCTTTTTCTTCATGGTTTTCCCTCTAGATTAATGTGGCATTCAAATCTCGACACCGATTTCTTGGTCGAAATTCATGTCCAAATCTTGCCCCAAAATTCGTATATAGACATGGGTCAAAAATTACCACCTCCATATCTCGGCCAAATCTCATCCGATTTTCACGAAGTTTGTCTTTTTCTTCATGGTTTTCCCTCTAGATTAATGTGGCATTCAAATCTCGACACCGATTTCTTGGTCGAAATTCATGTCCAAATCTTGCCCCAAAATTCGTATATAGACATGGGTCAAAAATTACCACCTCCATATCTCGGCCAAATCTCATCCGATTTCCACGAGGTTTGGCCTTTTCTTCATGGTTTTCCCTCTAGATTAATCTGGCATTCAAATCTAAACACCGATTTTTTAGTCGAAATTCATGTCCAAATCTTACCCCAAAATTCGTATATAGACATGGGTCAAAAATTACCACTTCCATATCTCGGCCAAATCTCATCCGATTTTCACGAAGTTTGTCTTTTTCTTCATGGTTTTCCCTCTAGATTAATGTGGCATTCAAATCTCGACACCGATTTCTTGGTCGAAATTCATGTCCAAATCTTGCCCCAAAATTCGTATATAGACATGGGTCAAAAATTACCACCTCCATATCTCGGCCAAATCTCATCCGATTTTCACGAAGTTTGTCTTTTTCTTCATGGTTTTCCCTCTAGATTAATGTGGCATTCAAATCTCGACACCGATTTCTTGGTCGAAATTCATGTCCAAATCTTGCCCCAAAATTCGTATATAGACATGGGTCAAAAATTACCGCCTCCATATCTCGGCCAAATCTCATCCGATTTTCACGAAGTTTGTCTTTTTCTTCATGGTTTTCCCTCTAGATTAATGTGGCATTCAAATCTCGACACCGATTTCTTGGTCGAAATTCATGTCCAAATCTTGCCCCAAAATTCGTATATAGACATGGGTCAAAAATTACCACTTCCATATCTCGGCCAAATCTCATCCGATTTTCACGAAGTTTGTCTTTTTCTTCATGGTTTTCCCTCTAGATTAATGTGGCATTCAAATCTCGACACCGATTTCTTGGTCGAAATTCATGTCCAAATCTTGCCCCAAAATTCGTATATAGAGATGGGTCAAAAATTACCACCTCCATATCTCGGCCAAATCTCATCCGATTTTCACGAAGTTTGTCTTTTTCTTCATGGTTTTCCCTCTAGATTAATGTGGCATTCAAATCTCGACACCGATTTCTTGGTCGAAATTCATGTCCAAATCTTGCCCCAAAATTCGTATATAGACATGGGTCCAAAATTACCACCTCCATATCTCGGCCAAATCTCATCCGATTTTCACAAAGTTTGTTTTTTTCTTCATGGTTTTCCCTCTAGATTAATGTGGCATTCAAATCTCGACACCGATTTCTTGGTCGAAATTCATGTCCAAATCTTGCCCCAAAATTCGTATATGGGTCAAAAATTACCACCTCCATATCTCGGCCAAATCTCATCCGATTTTCACGAAGTTTGTCTTTTTCTTCATGGTTTTCCCTCTAGATTAATGTGGCATTCAAATCTCGACACCGATTTCTTGGTCGAAATTCATGTCCAAATCTTGCCCCAAAATTCGTATATAGACATGGGTCAAAAATTACCACTTCCATATCTCGGCCAAATCTCATCCGATTTTCACGAAGTTTGTCTTTTTCTTCATGGTTTTCCCTCTAGATTAATGTGGCATTCAAATCTCGACACCGATTTCTTGGTCGAAATTCATGTCAAATCTTGCCCCAAAATTCGTATATAGAGATGGGTCAAAAATTACCACCTCCATATCTCGGCCAAATCTCATCCGATTTTCACGAAGTTTGTCTTTTTCTTCATGGTTTTCCCTCTAGATTAATGTGGCATTCAAATCTCGACACCGATTTCTTGGTCGAAATTCATGTCCAAATCTTGCCCCAAAATTCGTATATAGACATGGGTCCAAAATTACCACCTCCATATCTCGGCCAAATCTCATCCGATTTTCACAAAGTTTGTTTTTTTCTTCATGGTTTTCCCTCTAGATTAATGTGGCATTCAAATCTCGACACCGATTTCTTGGTCGAAATTCATGTCCAAATCTTGCCCCAAAATTCGTATATGGGTCAAAAATTACCACCTCCATATCTCGGCCAAATCTCATCCGATTTTCACGAAGTTTGTCTTTTTCTTCATGGTTTTCCCTCTAGATTAATGTGGCATTCAAATCTCGACACCGATTTCTTGGTCGAAATTCATGTCCAAATCTTGCCCCAAAATTCGTATATAGACATGGGTCAAAAATTACCACCCCCATAACTCGGTCAAATCTCATCCGATTTTCACAAAGTTTGGCTTTTTCTTAATGGTTTTTCCTCTAGATTAATCTGGCATTCAAATGTGAACACCGATTTTTTAGTCGAAATTTATGTCCAAATCTTACCCCAAGATTCGTATATAGACATGGGTCAATAATTACCACCTCCATATCTCAGCCAAATCTCATCCGATTTTCACGAAGTTTATTTTTTTCTTCATGGTTTTCCCTCTAGATTAATGTGGCATTCAAATCTCGACACCGATTTCTTGGTCGAAATTCATGTCCAAATCTTGCCCCAAAATTCGTATATGGGTCAAAAATTACCACCTCCATATCTCGGCCAAATCTCATCCGATTTTCACGAAGTTTGTCTTTTTCTTCATGGTTTTCCCTCTAGATTAATGTGGCATTCAAATCTCGACACCGATTTCTTGGTCGAAATTCATGTCCAAATCTTGCCCCAAAATTCGTATATAGACATGGGTCAAAAATTACCACCCCCATAACTCGGTCAAATCTCATCCGATTTTCACAAAGTTTGGCTTTTTCTTAATGGTTTTTCCTCTAGATTAATCTGGCATTCAAATGTGAACACCGATTTCTTGGTCGAAATTCATGTCCAAATCTTGCCCCAAAATTCGTATATAGACATGGGTCAAAAATTACCACCTCCATATCTCGGCCAAATCTCATCCGATTTCCACGAGGTTTGGCTTTTATTCATGGTTTTCCCTCTAGATTAATCTGGCATTCAAATCTGAAAACCGATTTTTTAGTCGAAATGCATGTCCAAATCTTACCCCGATTTTTTAGTCGAAATTTATGTCCAAATTTACCCCAAGATTCGTATATAGACTTGGGTCAAAAATTACCACCCCCATAACTCGGTCAAATCTCATCCGATTTTCACGAAGTTTGTCTTTTTCTTCATGGTTTTCCCTCTAGATTAATCTGGCATTCAAATCTGAACACCGATTTTTTAGTCGAAATTTATGTCCAAATCTTGCCCCAAAATTCGTATATAGACATGGGTCAAAAATTACCACCTCCATATCTCGGCCAAATCTCATCCAATTTCCACGAAGTTTGGCTTTTTCTTCATGGTTTTCCCTCTAGATTAATCTGGCATTCAAATCTAAACACCGATTTTGTAGTCGAAATTCATGTCCAAATCTTACCCCAAGATTCGTATATAGACATGGGTCAAAAATTACCACCCCCATAACTCGGTCAAATCTCTTCCGATTTTCACAAAGTTTGTTTTTTTCTTCATGGTTTTCCCTCTAGATTAATGTGGCATTCAAATCTCGACCCCGATTTCTTGGTCGAAATTCATGTCCAAATCTTGCCCCAAAATTCGTATATAGACATGGGTCAAAAATTACCACCTCAATATCTCGGCCAAATCTCATCCGATTTTCACGAAGTTTGTCTTTTTCTTCATGGGTTTCCCTCTAGATTAATGTGGCATTCAAATCTCGACACCGATTTCTTGGTCGAAATTCATGTCCAAATCTTGCCCCAAAATTCGTATATAGACATGGGTCAAAAATTACCACCTCCATATCTCGGCCAAATCTCATCCGATTTTCACGAAGTTTGTCTTTTTCTTCATGGTTTTCCCTCTAGATTAATGTGGCATTCAAATCTCGACACCGATTTCTTGGTCGAAATTCATGTCCAAATCTTGCCCCAAAATTCGTATATAGACATGGGTCCAAAATTACCACCTCCATATCTCGGCCAAATCTCATCCGATTTTCACAAAGTTTGTTTTTTTCTTCATGGTTTTCCCTCTAGATTAATGTGGCATTCAAATCTCGACCCCGATTTCTTGGTCGAAATTCATGTCCAAATCTTGCCCCAAAATTCGTATATAGACATGGGTCAAAAATTACCACCTCCATATCTCGGCCAAATCTCATCCGATTTTCACGAAGTTTGTCTTTTTCTTCATGGTTTTCCCTCTAGATTAATGTGGCATTCAAATCTCGACACCGATTTCTTGGTCGAAATTCATGTCCAAATCTTGCCCCAAAATTCGTATATAGACATGGGTCAAAAATTACCACCCCCATAACTCGGTCAAATCTCATCCGATTTTCACAAAGTTTGGCTTTTTCTTCATGGTTTTCCCTCTAGATCAATCTGGCATTCAAATGTGAACACCGATTTTTTAGTCGAAATTTATGTCCAAATCTTACCCCAAGATTCGTATATAGACATGGGTCAATAATTACCACCTCCATATCTCAGCCAAATCTCATCAGATTTTCACGAAGTTTATTTTTTTCTTCATGGTTTTCCCTCTAGATTAATCTGGCATTCAAATCTGAAAACCGATTTTTTAGTCGAAATGCATGTCCAAATCTTACCCCGATTTTTTAGTCGAAATTTATGTCCAAATTTACCCCAAGATTCGTATATAGACTTGGGTCAAAAATTACCACCCCCATAACTCGGTCAAATCTCATCCGATTTTCACAAAGTTTGGGTTTTTCTTCATGGTTTTCCCTCTAGATTAATCTGGCATTCAAATCTGAACACCGATTTTTTAGTCGAAATTTATGTCCAAATCTTACCCCAAGATTCGTATATAGACATGAGTCAAAAATTACCACCACCATAACTCAGTCAAATCTCATCCGATTTTCACAAAGTCGATATCGATATCCTGTTTTTTGAGCAATTTTGGTAAATAATAAGAACTAGAGTCACCATACAGCTTCTAAAATAGAATATATATATACATTTGATGTTGGAAGAAGAGGGTTCAGGATCTCCCCTAGTCGGGAGCTTCCGACTAGAACCTCTTACTTGTTTTATAAATATTTACTTTTTATTCAACTGCGGAATATTGTTTTTGATATACCACTGCGATATTATTAAACATACTCTAAGCGATCTCACCTTTTGACTTAAGCTTTGATGAGCACAACATTAAAACGCACCGTTCTTAAGCAAATGGTGTTGTATAAAGTTAAGAGAGAATCATTATATGAAACAGTCTTAAGACCAAATTGCATTATTTGCCTTGAGCCAAAGTCCTTTTACTATAAAATATCTAAATCATGTGTAGTTTAAGCAAAAGCTTGATGGCTTCAGCTTTCAGTTTGGGCTAATCCCCAGTTGGCATCAACTTACCTCCATTGCTGAACTAATCACCATGGCTGAGATTTGGCCGGAGCCAACTTCTTAGCATGCCAACAAATATTAAAAGCCAAAAGCAATATTCATTAAAATGGCGATAAAAAGTGCCCAACTTGAAGCGAACTCTCTTTCTCCATATATATATATTTATTTTTTTGTCGCCTCTACAGTAGAGCCTCGCAAATGAAATTCATGGCTCGTCAAAGGGTTGAGTTGGGTTAAGTGTGCAAAAGCAGCTTGGAGGCGAGGCAGTTTGGGCCTAGACGCTGTCGT
Source organism: Drosophila novamexicana (assembly GCF_003285875.2). Lineage (NCBI taxonomy): Eukaryota > Metazoa > Arthropoda > Insecta > Diptera > Drosophilidae > Drosophila > Drosophila novamexicana. Next base: position 6,310,201 of record NW_020824787.1, read on the forward strand.
TAGTTGGTACGTAATGTGCAGCTACGAGTTGACTGTGTGAACATTTCATTTTAATGTGGCGACTAGCCGTAACCCCACACACACCCAGTGAGGGGCAGGAAGATGAGGAGAGAGAGGGGGGGGGAGAGAGGGGGGAGAGCTGCCACTAGCCATGTGAGACGAGTTGGCAGTTGGCCGCTGCCCGTTGCTTCTTCATATTTCGTACTTGAAACGTAATTACTTTAGAAAATAATCGTTAAAAGTAATGGTCTGTATCAAATATATTAAAATATAACGCAACGATGGCGACGACCGGCGCTGGGCCAGCAGCAGGAGCAGAAGCTAGCGTCCGGGGCTGAATGTTGCCAACGTCAGCAGCAGCAGCCGGCGGGCGGCGTGTGGCGGGCAGCGGTTGGTGGGCGGCAATTGGAGCTTGGTGGGGATCTGACGGAGCATTTGCACTCGTCATGTCAGGAGTCGTCAAAACGTGCTGCATTTGTACGTCAAACGAAAGGAGTCTCGACTGGGCTTGTGGAACTGGAAGCTGGTTGGGCGCCATAACGCTCCATTGGACACCATTTGCCAGAGGGTTGGAGGCGGTATCGGGGTCGGACTCGGACTCGGGGTCGGGCCATCAGTTGAAATGAGTTTTTATCAACGTCTGTCTGTGGAGGCTATCGCAGTCGCATCTGCTCCTCGACACAGACCGGTCGCACATTAGTAAGCACAATTTTATTGCACCTCTGTTTCCATGCTCTAATGTAATTCTCAGTGACATTAAAAAAAAGCGAGAGGGCGGGCGAGAAAATGTGAAAATGAAAACGCAATTCGCGCTGCAGAATAGTTTGTTGTCCGGCTTTTGCCGACTAAGACATCACTTTCATAATGCATAAGGCAATTCGGAGTACTTCACCCCTTACCCACCTCCACGCCCTTGGGCGCCCATGACGTTTGCTGGGCTCCTCCCTCCCGCTCTCAGCGCCCTTTGTATGTTAAATTTAATTTCTTTTGTTTCGTTACTCGCACGTCATTTGCAAAATGAAATTATTACAAAATGTTTTTCTCACTTTTCGCATGTTGCCTTATTTGGGCTGGGCTTTGGCCTGAGCTTGGGTTTGGGGTTTTTCTTTAAGTTTTTCATTGGCTTTGGCTTTTCCTTTTCACAATTTTTCCTTTTCCCCTGCCGGCTTCATCTAAAGCAACGATTCCCGCGGGCATATCATCTGCTCCATCAGTGCGGCGGGGCTCTCATTTCATTTCATTTCATTTTTGGTTTGGTTTGGCTTTCGGTTTTACGTTCATTTCTTTTGTGGTCTCCCACTACTCACCTCTCTGTCTCTCTCTCCCTCTGTCTCTCTCTCACTTTCTCTCTCTCTCACTCTCTCTCTCTCTCTCTCTCTCTCTCTCTCTGTGTATCTCTCCTACCCATTTCTTTTTATTCGTCTTTTGTTTTTGCATTTCTTAATCATTTTTGAGTGTCTTAATTTAACTTGTATACTCGGCTTTTAATTTCGAGTGTGTCTGTTGGCTGTGTATATATGTGTGTGTGCGCGTTCAGTTTTCCCCTTAACTGGCCCTGTTAGTATCATTAGCATTTTCACAGTTTCCCTTGTGTCATTTTGCGCGAGGCAAAGAATTTGAAGGGATTCCCAAGTAGCTGAAAATTGAATTTGCAAAATAAACCTGATATTCACGAAAACTTTAAATAAAACATCTACCTTTGAAAATAAAGTAAACGAGAAAATTAAGATATCTTCGGCACGCCGTTCATTTAATACACTTGCAGACTTATATCTTTTGCAGATGGATGCAAAAAAATGTTGTATATAGAAAAAATAGCAAAACAAAAAACCATATAAATCAGTTAGAAATAATTTCTAAAATTTCAAAAATGTTTAGTTTTTTAGGGTATTTGTATTTTAATTTCGTAAAAATATTAATTTGCTTATATAAAACAAAGATTCGGTAGGATAAGCATAAGGTAAAGCATTTCTAGAAGGCTTTATTCCCAGAGGGAGAAGCAAATGAAGGTTTTGAAAAAGATGCTTCCTCAATTTTTAGAAGCATCTAAAGTCAAAGATTAGAATATCCTTAGTCAGCACAACTCTCCATCTTAACTGGAAACTAAATGGAATTTCGTCTAAGATTGTTTGCATCGTCAAAGCGCATGAAGGCCTTATGGGTACATTAAAGCAAATCCAGCTATTTCAATTTACACTTAGCCCGATAATGTGCGTAATAAATGTATAATAACCAAAAATTCAACTATTTTAGTTATCAAAGTACATTAACAGATAAATGTGCATAGAAAGCTAAGATTCTTCCAGCTCAGATACTTTTAATAAAGTGTGTTATGTGCTTTCCTGTTACGGCTAGTCTCTTTATAGTGTCAAGCAGGGTATCCGTGCATACTAATACTCCCTCCATGGTGTCACGAGCTGAGCTACTCATTAGTTTTACCAAGTCCACTTTATGGTTATATTGTAATCCTCAACAATTGCCGATGTTGTGGGCTGGTATTAATTTCAATCATAATATCACACCACAGCCTGGCGACAACGTAGCCTCCTCCTGCTTCCCCCTTCTCCCAGCAGTCATCCTAAGTCCACAACAAAAAGGTGACAAATGACATGGTCGACTCAAAGTAATTTCTTTCAATTAGGACGCTGCGCTTGCGCTGTCCGAGATCAGCAGCCGCCGTTGCAACCACTTTTGTTGCCGTTGACATTGACATAGCGCGCATGTGCAACACACTGTCTCTCCCTCTTCCGCTCTCTCGACTGAGTGCTATCTCGCTTGCACGAATCAAATCGGGCGTCGTGTCAGTTATTAATGTTGCACATTTTGTGCCTTAATGGCTAATTCAAGAGTTGACAGATGTGCGTAATTTATTCGCGTTTCTCTTTTCTATCTGCCCGTCTCGCTTTCGGCCAGCCCGTGTGGAGCATCTGCATCAGCTCTTGGCAGATCCTTCATACCGGCCGCTTGATAAACGATCCTCGCATTCTGGTGTTGAAAAATGTTGCGAAAATATGATGAGGCCATCACGATGGCGGCCCATGATAAGCCAAAAGGCATCAGCCAAAACCGGAAAGGTAGAGCCAGACTGGAAGGAACCACAGCAGAGTCAAAGATTCGGTTCCCCTCACTTTGAATAAACGACACATCATTTGGCAGCTATTATGGTGCAAAATACTTGCATTCGAGATCAGCTTTCAAAAAACTGCTCCCTATAAATTTTAACCAGATTGTATGCAGTATAAAACGCCACGAAGTTTTTTGGAGCTGAATTGCATGGGAGGAACGCTAGAGAGATTTATAGCATACCTTAGAGGAAGCCCTAAACCCATATTAATATTTATGCATAATATACATTTTTTCAAAGTTTTTCCTCGTTTACTTAACCACGATAAGAAATTATCGCTATCGAGCAATCGCGCTTACAGAAATGTTGTCGATTTAGAGACAATTGGAATGGTGGAAACGGAACGAACTCTTTGGGGTAAAATATAGAACTTCTTTTATTGACTGCAATTTCTGTCGATATGAAAGCATACTTCCTGAGAAAATGTAACACACTACAAACATATTATTCCAGTAAAACCAATAAATAAAATGTCAATTAAATGTTTGTAAAATTTATAAACATTTTACAAATATAATTCAAAGAAAATATTCTCAAATAGTTTTCAATTATTGCCACCAGGGAATATTCAATAATTCGCTTTGTTATTGGAGCAAGTATTTTAAAGGGCAACGTGTCAAATAATTTGATTGTTTATTTGGCCATTTATTTCATTTTCGCCCATCTCCCAAAATCATTTCTTAACTTATTCAAAATTAATTGTCTTATGTGCTTAGATATAAGCCCCATTGATCAAAAAACCAACAAGGTAATTTATTTAGTTAATATGCCTGTAGTCAATTTAATTAAAGCCAGCGCCAGGCATCAACTTCAGCTAAAATCAATGTCAAAACAATTTCGATTCAACTCTAAAACTCAGTCGAGAGAGACACATCAGCAACATTTGTCGATTTGACATGCGAAAACAGTTGCTAAAGTGGATGACGCTGGTGTTGGCCTCGGACGCGGCCTTGGCCTGAACAGGAGTGTGGACAGGAAAGGCGGAAATCGGAGCGGCGGGTGGCTGCGTTTTGCGGTCGCACAAATTGCGGAGTCGTGTGACCAAATCGTCAACAACAACGGCGACAATGCAAATTGCTTAGATTTGCGTTGGACCACAAAGCGTCCCGACATGGTCGGACACCTGACCGGCCAGTCAGCGGGCATCAGCTAGAACTGGTGTTGAAGGATTCACGATGTGACAGTGTCCGTCCTTTGACATGCGGCATAATGTTGCTGCCAGCCTGGCTGACTGTTGCTGATGGAGGCACCAACAGCGACAGCAGCAACAGCGAGACAAAAACTACCACACACACACGCGCACACCTAACAGGGAGAGCTCAAACTGCTGTTGACAGCGACAGCAACAAGGACAACAGCAGCAGCAGCAACAGCAGCAACAACAACAATGTCGCTAACAACAGCGGCAATAAACTTGAAGTTGACAATTGTAAAAAGCTGGGCACATGTGAACCAGCCACCCGGCCCCAGCGATGACGGCAACAGCATCAAACAACTGAAATGTTAGCAGCAACAAACAACAGCAATAGAGGCAACAACAACAACAACAACAGCAACAACAACAACAAGCAACGGCAATCATAAAATCAACAACTATGAAATTCATCACCGGCAACAGCCGCTCAGTGAAAGCCGCTCGTTGACACTTCCGCCACATGCTCAAGCTGGAGTCACTGGATCAGCAACAGCAACAACATCAGGCAGTTGTCGCTGTCGCACCATCAGCAACATACAACTACAGCAGCAGAAACAGCAACAGCAGCAGCGACGGCATCATCATTCACAGAGGCAACGGCGACGGGTAAGTGAAATTAATTGCATTGTTTTTGGCCAATGAATTCCTAGTTGCCAGTTTTTGTTTTCGGCTTAAACGCCTTGACGCCTTTTTGCCAACAACAACAACAACATCAGCAACAACAAAAACGAATACAAAACACACAACAGCGGCCACAGCGCGTTAAGTCCTCACCCTGCCTCCGTTAACTCCTAATCCTGTGTGCCTCTACAGTTCATCACACGTGATTGCCGCAGTATGTTGCAAGCATTTGAAAGCATTGCGCTGTGGCACAGTGTTGCCAAAGTGTTTGTCAACAAGAGAACATTAAATTTCCAGTGTTGTTAAAGCAAAACTTGTAGGATTTAATCATAGCAATTCCAGAGAAGGGCATAACACGTTTACGAAGTTTTAGAAAATTAAAAAAATGTAAATATTATTTACTTTATATTACCATAATATTAGTTAGTTCATTACGCTGCATTTCATTTCAATTGAGACTATGACAAAAAAGTCCTAGAAGGGAATCGTGTGAATATGAACGAAATAGTTCGAGTAAATTAACTAACGTTACAAAATAAACTCGAATACTGCCTTTGTAAGCAAGTAATTTATAACTCTCAGGCGCTCAGGCGTTTCGATTGGTTCGGTTCACAATGCGAACCAGTTTCTGCCTTAAGGCTTGGTTCGTGAACTTGGTATCACTTTCTTGGTTACAGGTTCAAATCTAACTATTTTTTGCTTTTTAAATTAAAGTTCAGGCTGATCTTTTTATATTTAACGTAATATGAGGTTTGATTCATGGCAAACAAAATGTTGAAAATGCTGCTCTATTCGTGCTCTAATAGTGCAGAATAGTTTTTAATCTCGTCGAGTGAACCGCTCAGCTTAGCTTCAATTTCTATTGATCCATTTACAAATGCATTTGCAACCACTGTGCGCCACTTTGAATGTGTTTAGAGCTTGCTCGGTCTGATGCCTGCGACTCCAAAGCTCCGCTGCATGCCACATCCTCGCAGTGCCCCCCTCCGTCCTGCCCGCTCAGCGACCCCTTCGTCGAGGTTTTATCGCGCTGCTCTAGTTAGTTACCATCATCAACATGTTGACATGTCTATGACTGCACACACACACACACACACACACACACACACTCACATGCACATATCTGAGTGTGTGTGTGCGTGTGTTGTTGTTGTTGCAATGCGCCAAGCGAGCTCAACAGCGTTTATCACTCATGCTTATGGTCTTGTTTTTGCGGTGATATATCACACTTGACACTCATTCATTCAGTTTTAGAGTTTAGTGTTTTGTTTGGGCTCGTTACCAGCATCACCCCCTCCCCCATTTTCCGACCCGTTATGCGACTGCCTGTGACCAGCTAACAGCTGTCTGCTTGCCACAACGCTTCCATTTGAATTTCATCACAATTGAAGCAACGCGGAACGAACCATTCAAAAATCTCCAATCCCCCACCCACACCTGAAAAGCTACTCGACTCAGGATCTGGCACTGTGTCCCTGGCATAGTTGACGGCGCCGCAACTATCTTCAGCCTGTGGACGCCACCCAGCACGCCCCATTCACCCTCTAACTCACTCAGCCTCCGCCTCACCCACCAAGCCAAGCCATGTTGCGAGTCTTTGGTGATTCTGTGATATTTTGGTCTGATGAATGCTTCTTCATAGTCGTCAGTTTTCATTCACATGCTGCTGCTCGTCATGCTCATCCTTATTATACCCTGTACTCATTAAAAATTCTCTGACAGGGTATGCTTCGGTTGTAAAGACATCTTTGTTTACAAGGAGTTTATGAAATGTTGATCAGGCTATTGAGCTCAAACGAAATGTGTCTGCTGAGAAGTTGATAATTAATTTTTTGATTATTTTTTATCGATAGCATAACTCAGCTTATTACAGTTGATAAATATCGACTTCCTATTATCGATAAATGTCTTTTTATAATCGATAGTTATCGATTTCCAAAGACTTTGAAATTGCAGACCGGCTTATACATTTTTGTTCTCATTTCGAAATTTCGATATCCAAACCATGTTTTCTGAAAAAAACGCGGTGTTTGTGTAGACAAGCATGCTTTACACTCCCTCGCTCTCTTTATCCGCCGTTATTCCAAAATCGATAAATATCGATTTCCAAATCCTGTTGCTTTTAAGTATGCTTACGGAAAATATACGGGACGCAGGGTGACTACTAGTCGGACGCCTTCAGCAGACGCATCTTGCCTCTGTTGTTGCTGCTGTCCTCTGTCTATGCTGACTGCCTGTTAATTTGTGCGCTGCAGGGGGAGGCAAGGTGAAGGGGGTTTAGTGTGCGGCAATTTATCCACTCGCATCACTCACATGAATTTTCAACACTGTTTTTGGGATATTTGTCCCCTTGTTGTTGTCGTTCTTGTTGTTGTTGTTGTTGTTGTTGTTGTTGTTGTTGTTGTTGTTGTTGTTGTTGCTGGTGGCTTGTGTTTGTTTTTCAATTGCTCCACAAATGTTTATGCAGATGAATTGTATTTTGAGTTGTGTTTTTGTCTGGCTGTGGCCATGGCTCTCAGTGTGTGCCAGCGAACAGAGCGTGACTGTATGAGTGACTGGGCGGTGGGCGTGGCAAGTGTAAGGAGTGCCGCTTGGTCCTTTGCCGCTTGATGAATGCGGCAAATGTTTGCTAAGCTTTCCATAATGTGACTATAAGTTGTGGCCAACAATATGAATGGCTTGATAGGAATTTGTCTGCATATCGATCCAAAATGTAGATAAACCAATAAATGAACTGTTAAAAGAGCAAAGAGTGCCAGAAATATGGAAAACCTTAAATATAATATAAAGAGACAGATGCCATATACAGTGTCCGGAATGGATTTGACTACAAAATAGTTTGGCCTGCCATTATATAATATAATATTTTTTCGTTTTATTAACTAGAAAAAATGTTGAATATTTGAAATCTCATCCTTTCCAATGGATAGGATTTTCTTTTTTAGAAAAATTAGAGGAAAATTCAGTAATCAATTATGAAGACAAAAAATCAAAGTTTAACATTGAATTTGTTAGTGTGAAAGTCAGACTATTGCACTCAGGATTTTTATGGACTATATTTGATCTGAAAAGAATGTGAAGAGTGTGAATGTGTGAATGAAGAAGATGCTTAGAACACGGCAGAGTATCTCATACCTTAACCTGGTCTTCGAGCTCTGATCTTCACTCTGTTGTTCTTACAAAAACTCCATCAAAAACCTCATCTACCTGTAATGCCAATTGTTTAATCAGGCAAAAAAAGATGCACCCTTCACCTTTAAAACCTAAAGCATAAATCCAAAGATCTCATCCCAGCCCAAATTCAGATTTCCACAAAATGCTCCCCTTTTGATTGTGCGCCCTTTTCAGTTGCGTCTTGTAGTAAATTAATTGGAAGCTACGTACAGAAAAATAAACAACCCGCGGCACTGATGAAAATGTTGCCAAAAAATACTGACAGACGCTTTACCACAACTCATAAACATTTGCACAAATGTTTTTGGTAGAAAATATAGAAAATGTTGCATATGGATATAGATTTTATTTAAACTTTTTTTCAAACATCCGATGTGTGTAAATGTAATTTAGCAGGCGGGTTGGGCTTAATTGTTCGAGGCGGGAAGGTTGGGTTAAGGCTGAGGGAGGGGTGAGGGGTTGTTCAGAAATGCCATTCAAATATAAAGTTGTTGTTGCCACAATGTATCTGCAGCTATGAGTTGCAAATGTATCTGCAGCACGGTCTAAATTTAACGCCAACAACAAAAAGTTGCTCGCAAAACAAATGTTTTTGACGCATTTTTCGTAACGTGCAAGGGGTAGGGGTTGGGGGCGTCCAGAGGGCAGGCGTGGCTGGCGCCAGGCATTTACAGTTTTTATGACGCCGCGTCGCAGTCGACGCGACGGCGTCAGCATCAGCGTCTGACGCGTCCGTCACCGCAAAGGTGTCAGAAAATTGCATGCAGCAATTTTCAGCCGTTTGACAGATGGACACGAGACGGAATCAAAGGGAACGGAACGGAACGGAATGGGGAGGAGCGGAGTGAAACAGCGTGTGATAAAATCGTGTGTCAATTCGATTTTTGACGTTAACCGCCGCCTAAACAACAGCAACAGCAACAGCAACAATAACAACGGCAACATGCAGCAAGTGCAACTTTTGTTTTTTATTAACCAGAAATGGGTAGCATGGAATTGGAATTGAAATTGGGTGCCGGCTGGGCTGTTGCCACGGCTTGTTGCAATAGCAGCGGACGCGCAACATGACATCTGTGGCATCGAATTGGCAGCTGCTGCAACGCAATTGCTGCAACCTGCCTCCAAGACGCGATGCTGCCGGCAGTTTGTTGACGCTGCGTTGTGGGCGAGCTAAATAAATGCTAACCGGTTCGGTCATCAGCTGAGTGACAGCAGAGCGACAACCCTGTCTAAGGCGAAGGACCGAGGGTGAAACAGAACAAGGTGTTGAATGCTCAACACTGTGCAAAAATAAAGTGCAATTCATCAGAAGCTTATATCTTAAATATATACATATATTTATTATTTATTTTTTAAAACATAAAAGCGCAGTTCTACTCCTTAAACAGAGTTGTTCACATTAATTTGCTGTCATTCCTAACCTTAAATCATTTTGTGTTTCACTTCCATTTTGTTCCCACAGAAACTTTTTAAAATTAATTGAATCACCCTAATCCATGCACTTACAAATTTTAAATAAAAGTTGTGGTTTAGTCTTAAGACGAATTTTAAAACTAATTTAATTTAAAATTATGCTTTGCCGTGGCCTCTTTATATATGTATATACCATACATGTCATATTATAGCCAAGAGATATACATACATATATAGAAGAGAGAGACGTAGTTTGTAAGCTGTAACCTAACTTTTACTTCAAATGCATAAAGATTGAAAACCGATTTTGAAGTTCAAGCCCAAAAGCTACTTATATTTACATATTTATTGGCCAATCTCGTCCTCATATAATTTACGTCTGAGTTCTTGAATAGAAACATGAAGCCTCATTTTGAGGTATACAGATAACTATCACGTTTATTTTTAATTTACTTTGGTCTTATTATTATTAAGAAATAACAATTTCTCATTAAAAAATTAACCAACACTCAAACTTGAATGCTCAACGAGCTTGTTACATAACCTCAAACTTGGATTATTATTCTATTATGACATCGAAATAATCTGATTTTATTATTTTTTGGGGATCTAAGTAATCAGCGTCAGGCCATATTCGGAGCCTACAAATATGTATAAATTTGTATATTATTGTTCACAGAGCTGCACTCCCCAGATTTTCTCTTTCTTCACTTATCAAAATAAAAATAAAAAAAAATTGCATTGTGCAATTGAAATCATGTTACAATGTGCCACGAGATGAAAGAGAGGTGGGGTAGGCATGGTAACATTCCGTTATGTCACATTTCTAGCCCACAAATAAAAAATAGCGAATCCAACTTTTGACGTGTGACAGCAGTTGGCGTTGCATTTTGGCCGCAATTGTCAGGTGCCGCGATATTCGAGGACCTGTCAATCCGATTTCAGATATTTGAACATATACTGGTAGAGTCAAGGGGAGCACGCAGCCCACAGCTCTTCTCTATGAATGGAGGAGCTTTAATATAAGCTTAAAACAGAGTTGAGTTTTAATGCTAGTGAATCATGTATTCGAAAATGGGATTAAATATAACAAATCTAAACTGATTTATATAGAGCTTTACAGAGTCAATCATTTTAAATTAAATTTTATTTATTCCATAATTATGTTCAAATTTAAGTCAAATATTACGACATTTTTTCTAATAACTAACATAACCTCACTAAATGTAGCAGCAAATGCAACTATGCGTATGCTTGATATACAGGAAGCCGAGCTGAAATCCGAGGTGAAACTGGAAATATGAGTAGTAAGCGACAGATAACTGGAAATAGTAAAGAAAATCAAAAACAAAGAACTTTTCTTAGAAACGCCGAACAAGAAACAGAAAGTAATAAAGATGCGTAATGGTTGCCTGCGCACAAGTATCGGAAAATAATTACAGACAGGCGAAAAGGATGTAGAGTTGACGGAACATAACCTGAAATAATCGGAATAGAAACAATTGAATTAACCTCAACATTTAATAAAACTTGTTTTGTGCATTAGGCAAATGTTGCAAATCATGTTCCATTTCCGAAACACTCATAATTGCCGGCCGAGCAAAGGCAAAGCAGATTGTCACGTGCGCAAGAGACTGCCCGCCTACCCATTCCACTGTTCCTTACGCAGCACGTCATAACCTCAGCTCAGCCTCAGCTCAGCTTTTGCGGTCGCCAAAAGCAGCGCAGCGCATTCAACAATTGGGCTGCTGTTGCTGCCGTTTCGCTGCCGCCGCTAAGAGGTGTGGGTAGTGGGGAGTGGGAGGTTTGTCTGGGCAGCGAAAAACGACTTGATTTAGCATTTTATTTTGCATGTGTAACAGAAGCAAAAAAAAAAAAAAAAGAAAGAGTTAAAAGTTATCCACACGCAGCTTTTCAAAATTTTGTTTTGATGCAGGGCGCACAAAACAGAATGCAGCAGCACAGCAGCAGCAGCAGCAGCAGCAGCGAAGTGCTCATTTCCTCCGTCTGCCCGCTGCGACGCTTCATTTTCAATTTCAATAAATAACCTTGATTTAAGCGGCTGCGGCGTCGGCAGCGATGCCAACGCACAGGCGGCTCCCACCCCCACAGTCGTTTGACCAGCTGCAATGCAAATACAAAGAGCGCATGAGAGAGATAGAGAGAGAGAGACGGCGGGCCAGACCGGCCCCCACACACAAACACCTGTCACACTGCACATTGTCGCCACTGCACAGCGCTGTTCGCTCTCTCTCCCTCTCTCTGTGTCTGTGTGGAGCTCTCTTGCACACGTGCTCTCACGGCCATTGCAGTTGCTGTTGTTCCGCTGCCCATTTGTTTCCATTTCGATTCATGCGTTTCGCTCAAGCTTTCTCCTCATTCCAAGCCAAAGTAGTAAAGCAACGGCTATAAATCAAAACAAAACTGCAGCCGCTGCCAGCTGGCGACGAAGCCGCATGCGCAGACCTCACTCAGTCAGCAGCAGTAGCAGCAGCAGAAGCAGCAGCGTTACTCTCTGAGCACGTAACGCTCTCTTTCTGTCTGCTGCCGGCATATATCAATTTAATGGGGAAAACGTCGTCGGCTCTCTCTCGCTTGTGCACGCCACAATTCATTTTGATAGCCCTCGCGCGCGTTTCTTTCGCTCTCGCTGCGACGTCGCCACTGCCGCTGCTGCTGCGGCGCTGCTATTGCCGTTGCTGTCAGCTCTCAACGTTGTCAGTGTCAAAAAGATGTTTTAGTCGACAACGGCAGCGCTGAACGAAATCATGTCGCATATTTTCATTGTTGAATTTTTCGCTAGAAATTCAACAGCGACAACCGCAGCAACAGCAGCAGCAGCGCAGTAACGTTAATGTCAAATGCAGCGACGTCGCTGCCGACAGCGGGTTACCAATACAATTACAGTGCGTGGCGCGTGTCAATCAGTCGACGCTAATAAATCGAATGGTCCGGTTAACGGTTAACGGTAAACGTTACAACTGACGTTTCAAACCGATTCAGCAAACACATTTTAACCGTTTCGCAAGTCGCGCGCGTTTTTCTAGTCGCCCAAACAAAAATACACAAAGCAACAGCGGAAGAAGCAGAAAAAGCAGCGCCAGCAGCAGCAAAATAATAATAATAAATTTTGTGGCAAGCGTCAGTAAATCATTAAATTAATAGCCCCACACACACACGCACACACACACACACACACGCAGCGGCACAGCTGTTGTGCGTGAGTGTTGTTGGTATTTGCCAGGAGGAGGAAGAGAAAGCGCTGCCTTCTGCTAGTGCCTTGGAAATTGGCGGCAGTTGACCGCAGCTACGACGACGACGACGACGACGCATGCAACACACACACACACACACACGTACACATACACATGCACATAGGCACATTGAGCTAGCGAGAGTTCGTCATCAGGCAGAAGCAGGCGGGGAGGCGCCGTGTTTCGTCCCCTTTGCCCATTGTGACATTTGATTTATTTGACGTGTGTGTTTTTGATAGAAGCTCAACACGAAACTGACACGTTCACACACACACGCACACACACAGGGACACGCGGGCACACACATACAAAGCGAAGCAGACGCCCCTCTCAAGAATTCAAACGTGGAACGCAAATAAAAAGAAATACATTTAATTTGTGCTTGTATTTGTATTCGAACTCGTGTATTTGGCTTAGTTAAGTGCGTTCGCGTTCGCCTCAAAGTGTGACCAACAAACAACAAACAACAAATAATAATAACAACAACAACAACAACAAATCGCCAATCGATGTGCGAACTTAATAACAGTATTTAAAGGCAGAGACAACAAAACTAAATTATTCACAAAATGATGCTACACGAGGCTGTCATGTTGGAGATCTATCGCCAGGCGTTGAGTGCAAGGTGAATTAACCGTTAGCCGTTAAACGTTAACCGTAATTAGACATGTTTTGACAGCAATTCGTTTGATTCAGTGTTGGAAAGTTCTAGAGCGTGTTGTTATTGAGAGTGTTTAGAAAAGTTGGAGCAAGAGAATTAAAGCGCCTTTTAGAGTTTTTTTTTAAGAGCGAGAGTTAGAATGTGTTTGATTTTACTAATTTTGTAATAATAATAGTAAAAATTGATTTGTTGTAGCTTTTAAATGCAAATAAATTCAATTCAATTACTTTTGGTAATTCTTTGCACTGCTCTTGTGAATTTAAACACTATTTGCATTTAATAAAATTTAAAAATGCTTAAATTACGTGCCATTTACCTACCGTTTCATGTTGACAAAATTTGCATTCCTTGACTTGACTTAAATGTCTGTTGCTTGATTTGAATATTTCTAAATTTATTTATATTTCAATTGTACATTTTGGCGATTAATTATGTGCTTCCAATGGCACTTTCTTTTAAACAAATATATTCATATTATATTTGGCACACTTTTGTTATCAATTCTTAAAGAATTTCCCTTATCTGAGCACTTGCTAAGTTCACCAGAGCTATTTAATTGTGCGCTTTTAGAAGACTTTGTTCATATTAGCAAAATTTATATTTAATACATATACACAAGTAAATGAATAAAATAATTATTTGCATTTCAAGTAGTTTTGTTAAACATTAGTTATGTATGATTTTATTAAATATAAAAATAGTTTAAATGATATTTTAGAGAGCGGGAGGGAAAACCCTTTACTGTAGACCCAAAGATTTTTACATTAGATTTGTAATATAATATATGCATAGCTCTTCTTATCTGCAATATTAAGTATCAATGAACAAATTCTGGAGGTTTTTAAATAATAGTTTTATTTTCTAATATCAATAAAAGGTTGAAGTACAGATGTACCTCTAAAAAAAATAGTGATAGGCTCTATAGTACAGAACGTAGAAGCTTTTTCTGCTAATTTTATTTTTTTTTAGCATAAATAAGGATATGTCACTTTAAAAAACTATATTGAAAGTTCAATTTAGCATTTGATAGAGCAAGGCAAATGCTTTGTCCCGTCTTAAGCTTTAACCAGTTGAGAATTACAAGCGTTAAGCAGCGAAAAAGAAAGTATACATAGTTAAGAACACCAGAGTCTTAGTCAAGCAACTTAATTGATTTTTCAAGATATTCGAAAGTATTAGAAAATAGAAATTAAGATGCAAGGAGTATTTAATTGCACTCACAAACAACATTCGAATAGAGCTTCCCGCCGAGTTTCATATCCGAGGCATATTTTTTGTATAAGCAACTCCTTTAAAATATGCTCTCTGAATTGCATATTCCAGCGAGCTGGCGAGTCCGCGTTGTCAATCGCGGGAATCGAATGCATCGGCGGCCGCTGGAGACGCCCGCTGCCCGTCCAATGAGTCGCACTGCTCGGCCAACGATTGCCTGACCCCGGCGCCCACGCCCACAGCCAGTTCGCCAGTGGGCCTGCCGCTGACCGCAACCCTGGCGCCCTCGGCAGCTGCGGCTCTGCTGCCGCCGCAGTCGGCAGCGATGGCCGCTTACCTGGCGGCCGCGCAACAGAATCACCTGCTGCTGACCAATCCGCTGGCGGCGGCCGCTTCGCTGGTGCAGCAGGCAACGCAGCAGGCCGCCTCGCCGGGGGGCCATGCCCTGGAGGAAGAGGCGCCCGCCTTGGACTTCAGCCGGAAGCGCACGCCCAGCGATTGCGAGGCGACGGCCAGCGACGAGGATCAGGAACAGGATCAGCCAGATCAGGAGTCGGCGCCTCTGGACTTATCCGTGAGCACGCGCAAGCGCCAAACGCCGAGCATCGAGCAGGACACGCCGGCGCGCAAGCTGCCACGTGGCACTGACTACAAATCCCCGCTACCGCCAGGCAGCTGGGTGCCACCCATCAATCCCTATTTAGCTGCCGTGGCAGCCAAGTCCGGGCTGAGCGGCAAAATGGCGCCCAGCGAGGCGAGCAAGGCGCTGGAGAAGATGAGCGAGATGAGTCGCCTGGAGACGCCTCCGCCAAGCAGAGGAACCAGCGGCGGAGGCGGCGTAGGCGGCGGAGCTGGTGGAGCCGCCACATCTGTGACTGGAGGCGGTGGCGGTCGGCACAGCGCCTGGCAATCGCACTGGCTGAACAAGGGGGCGGACGCGGCCAAGGATGTGTTCAAGTGCGTGTGGTGTAAGCAGAGCTTCGCCACGCTGGCGTTGCTCACGACGCACATGAAGGAGACGCAGCACTGCGGCGTCCAGGTGCCCTCGCCCTCGGCGGGCCTTAGCCAGGCGGCGACGCGCACCACCAATGCGACGTCCACAACGACCTCGAACTGCTCCAGCAGCAGCTCGACCTCCTCCAGCTCGTCCAAGTCCGAGCTGAACATGCTCATCAAGGAGACAATGCCGCTGCCCAGGAAGCTGGTGCGCGGCCAGGATGTCTGGCTGGGCAAGGGCGCCGAGCAGACGCGCCAGATCCTCAAGTGCATGTGGTGTGGCCAGAGCTTCAGGTCGCTGGCGGAAATGACCAGCCACATGCAGGAGACGCAGCACTATACCAATATCATATCGCAGGAGCAGATCATCTCCTGGAAGTCCGGCGACGAGCGCCCAACCAATGGCAACCAGGGCCAGGGTCAGGGCGGCGGCAGCAGCAGCAGTGCCACGCCCACTGCGACCAGTGTCAGCGCCGTGTTGACGTGCAAGGTATGCGACCAGGCGTTCGGCACGCTCAAGGAGCTGAGCGCCCACATGGCGCAGCAGTCGCACTACAAGGACACGGCCTCCAGCTGCTCCTCCTCGGTGTCGCCGCCAGCACCGCCATCCGGCTCTGCCGCGGCGCTGAGCTCTAAACGCGGCCGTCAGCCGCGCAACGAGAAGCGCAAAAAGTCGCTGCCGGTGCGCAAACTCCTAGAGCTGGAGCGCTCCGGCAGCGGCGCCGGGCTGGACTCGGCGCTGAAGCCGCTGCGCGACTTTGCGGCCGCCACGAAGATCACGTGCGAGAAGTGTGGCAGCAAGATCGAGACAGCGCTGTTCGTGGAGCATATACGCAAATGCCTCGGCGACAGCATACCCATACCGCCACGCAGGCCGCCAGCGCAGGAGCAGCATCCGCACCAGCGCCTGGCCAGTCCCAGCATGTCGGAGAAGCCAAGCAGCAGCTCGGGAGCCCCCTCCGTGCTGAATGCGCTGGAGCAACTGATCGAGAAGAGCTTCGAGTCGCGAATGGGTCGGCTGGCGCCGGGATACCCGGAGACTGGGACGCCGCTGGGCGCCAGCATACTGAAGCGTCTGGGCATCGACGACAGCAGCGACTACACGAAGCCCTTGATGGATGCACAGGCCATGCAGATGCAGCTGCTGCGCTCCACGTATGCCACGCGGGATCGCAGCGCCAGCGAGTCAAGCTCCGCCAGTCGCGTGGAGTCCGCCTACACGCCGGACAGGCAGCAGGCCACGCCCCGACGCACGCCTGACACGCCGGCCCCTTCGGTCACTGTGGCCACGCCCTCGCTTCCACCACCGCCCAGCAGCTGCAGCACCATCATCAAGTCGGAGCCCCTGGAGCCGGAGGCCGCCGAGCTGGAGCCCAGCAACAGGCATCTGATCAATGTGAAGAAGGAGTTCAGCATGGAACATGCCACGGGTAATCCCCGCGAGAGTCCCAGTGCCGGCAGCGAACGCTCCAACAACTCGCCGCCTGTCCAGAGCACCACGCTTGCCGAGAGCGGCAGCCTCCTCGCCCTCAACTCCATGTTCGATCAGCTGAGCAGCGTCGAGACCAACAACAATAATACAGGTATGCAGGGACAAGTCCCTGTCAAGACAGGGAAGGTGGGCGGGATCGACAGAGTGTGGGGCTACAGATTTTAAGAGAAGCATTGCAGACAAAGGATTTCTTTAGATACGTGTCCCATCAGCTTATGCCATGCAACCAAAATTCCTTTATCTGATTAACAACCCTTTGGGTTATACGAGCTGCAGCCAAACTTATGGGACTTTGAGACGAATTTAAAGAGGAATTTAGAGGTCAGCAGTGGAACCAGTCTAAAGGATGCCTTAAGGCTTTAACAGGGAGATTATGACTTCGAGTCAAGCCAAATCCCAAACGGATGATGATATTGGAATATTTAAACTGCAGAAAACTCTCCTCCTTACTCCTTCTGTAGAGTCAGAAGAAAAATCGAATTTTACAAAAGGATTTAACTGATTTAAGAATAAGGACCTTCATCATGGTAACACTATTAATACATTGGATGCTCCTTTGGGCTTCAGAGAGGTCATTCTTTTAGGATTTCCCCAAAATCCTATTTACATAATATGTCAGCAGCATAGGGAAGCTGTTTATTGCGAAGTTGCATTACATAAACCTTTAATTCCGCGCTTATTCCGCAAAAATCAGTGAAAACAAAGCGAACTCAATTTGCCTTAGACTGGACTACAGCAGACCTCTGAGGTCATCACCTAGTGAATATGGTCCCTTTAAAATATAGTCATATATTATTAAATTTACCCCCTCCCTACCCCCTTCCATATTGTAGTCCACACTAATCACCTTTATACGTATCACTCACCCAATTTTTCAGGACATTGCTTCAACAACAACAACAACAATAACAACAACAATGCGAATGGCAGCACGAAGAAGCCGAAGGCTCACCCCTTGGCCGCCCTGCAGAAGCTCTGCGAGACAACAGATCCGCCAGCCTCGAATACGCGCAGTGCATCCGCATCCTCCACGGTGGCCGGGCTGGGCAACGGCAGCGACCTGGTCGCCTTCAGCTGGGCGTGCAACGAGGCGGTGCTGAGCGCCGGCGCCGGGGCGGACGCCATCATCAAGTGCTCGTTCTGTGATACGCCGTTCGGCTCCAAGGGCGCCTATCGTCATCATCTGTCCAAGGTGCACTTCGTGAAGGACGCCGGCGAGGATTCGCCGCCGCTGAAGTCGCCGGCAGCCGCGCAGTCGCCCAAGTCGCTGCCGCTGGCTTCGCCCAAACGCTCGGCCTCGCGCAGTCCGGCAACGCCAGCTGCCCCCCCGCAGCTGCAGCCGCAGACGTCGCCCTCGCCGTACGACGAGAGTCCGCAGTCGAAATTTCTCAAATACACGGAGCTGGCCAAGCAGCTGTCCTCCAAGAATGCCTAAACGTAAGCAGAGGGGGGGGGGGGGGGGGGGGGGGGCGGAAGGTTACACTATGCAACAAAAAAACTAGAAGTGTTAATGGTTCTTAATTGTGTTGCATAGTGTTATTGATGCCTCAGCTGAAACTCTTTCGCAGAGCACTGCATTGATTTCCGATCAAAGAGAACGAATCAAGTCTGCAGATAATTTAGCTCTCTCTCTCTCACACTCTCACGCTCTCGCATTTCATCGCTCTCTGCAGCCGCATTTCCCCTACTTTGCTGAATTGGCGGCACCATTTCCCCAAGTCTGTGTATTTGCCCCACGCTAACTGTCTGGGGTAGTAGTGTGTGACGTCACGGCGCTGACGTCTCAATTTGCCCAGTTTTATTGTTTGCCAAATCGCACAGCTTGCCGTCGCATTCGCACGCGCGAGAGGCGTGCAAAATTCAATTACCACCACTTTGACGAACTGCTGTCCATCAAAGAGCACACACACATACGCACACACACATGCAGACTCACTCGCATTAACAGTGCAGTGCAATTGCAGGCGTGCTAAAGAGCGAGACGGCTGTAGTGTGCGCAGTAGTTTGACGAAAGGCGACGACAACAGTTCGTCAAAATGAAAAACAAACACACAAAGCAAGCGAGCAGCAGCAAAAACAAAACACAAAAGCAAACCATGCTGACCCATGTGATTGGATGGAGCAACAGCAGCAAAACAACAATAAGAACGCTCAAGTGGGTGGGGGAATTATTGAGTGAAATCGAAACAGGTCTGAGCGCAGAGAGCAAATTCATTGAGTGCATTTTGTTGGCTCAACAAATATTGCAAATCGAAATCATTTTTCGCGGTTCCTGGTCAAAAATGTGTGCCAAAAACTAAAAAAAAAAAACAAAAAAAAACAAAAATTAAACAAAATTAATTAATTAAAATTAAGTAATTACAAAAATGCAACGCAGTATACGTAAAATCTTAAAATACCAAAACTTTCTCTCGAAAAAAAGAAAACTAATTTTTAAATTGTATTTTTGTTCCTCAGAAAATGATTGTATACCAAGCCAAGAGGCAACAATTAGGGCGACAATTTGAAAAACGCATTCAATAGTTTAATGTAAATAAACTTAGTAATTAGCACTTCCTTCCAAAAATCAATATATATATATATATAATATTATTAATTAATTACTAACAATTGAAGTCAAATCAAAATGTAATCACGGCAACCCATGTATACGCATAAATTATACAAATATACTTAACTATATGAACATATATATAAAAACTACTTGAAAGCAAATTATATACACATATATAGATACTAATATATATGTTTACAACTCAACTCTCAACAATAACAACAAACTATATATATATATAAATATGTATTTAACCTAAGATTAAACCTAAGACTTCCAAAAAGAAAAACAAGAGAAAAGAAACTAAAAAAAATGTCAAACATTTCATCGTCATCTCAAGAAGAAGAAGAACATCATCAGCAACCAGAAACTAATTTATAGATCTACTTATCATATACCTATGAATGATATATATGTACGTATACGACTTGTATTTGAGTTTTTGTGATATTATTTTTAAAACTCCTTTCGCTTCCTTTTCGCCTAGATCATAAGTAAGTTAAACGACATGCAATAAAAAATAATATTTCAAAATCCCAAAACAGCAAACGGTTAATTCAAATGTATTTCTCCAGAGATTTCCGAAATTGAGGCTCACATATAGCTGTATCTATATCTTCAAATTCACATCTAAAGTTACCAAAAGCAAACGGCTCAATACAGAAGATGAGTTCAATAAAAAGTTGTATGTTTCAAATTGAACATTTTTTGAGTTTGCATTTCACTCGAGTCTCACATCTGGGGGGAAAATTTGGGGTTAACGGGAATTGTTTATATGATATTCAAAATAATTTCAATATTTTTGAAAATTTTATCTTTCATTTTCAATGTAAAATCAATATATGTATGATTTTAAAATTCGGCTTACATCTGGAAAATTAAAGGGAATTGTTATACGATATTAAAAAAATATTTTTCGAATTTGGATTTCAGTTTGGGCTTTAGATCATATTTTTCATTAGTATTTTTTTTGATTATTGGCTCTATTAATATATTTATTTAATTTTGCAATATTTACTATATATATATATTTATTTATACATATATATTTATTTATTTTATTTTCAGATTTAAAATTATGAAAAATTAATATATGTGTATTTATTATTGGAACATTAAATGAAAGGTAAGATGACATATAACTTAACGTTTAGGTTATTTGCTTTAATAATTATTTTCAATGAGCTTTTATCAATGAACTTTTAATTAGGAAGGATCTTCCGCGGGGAACTGTGGAATGGAACATGTGAGTACATGTGGAATCGGCAATGTGTGCACATATGTTCCATTATAAATGTTTTGTACGCGAATAAAAGAACAGATTCGTCCATTGAGTAACAAATGTCTATCTTCTTATGACTCAACGAGATTCGACTTTGCAAACTTTATTTAAACCAAAAAAAAGTTTGTTTTATAATGAATATTAAAGTGTTGTGATCTGTGACGGGGGGCGTGGCAAACCAAAAAAAGCTAAATCTTCTACAGTTTTACAGCTGAAAAGGTCAAAATTGTAATGAATGAGCTGCAACTTCTTCTATGTATATGGCATATATATTATAAATTGACAGATAAATTCTTCCTTGTTTTGATTTGTACTTTTTGCAACCTTTTTTGATTTCTAAATACTTATTATTAACTATTGTAAGCCTTATCATTAGGCATATTGTCTTGATATTGTTTTTCATGGTTTTACCTTAGTCCCATTCAGTTCTAGTTCTATTGACCCCCATTAATGGCACTAGCTCTTCACTAGACTGCCCCAATGGTAGCCCCAATGATTCACTGCTGCTGACTAGGCTCAGCCCTGGCCAAATCCCAGTTAATTGTGGATTGCAGACATGGCATATCAAATTGTAAACTAATATTTGCTAATAAACACGGCGAGTTAATTAAACCTGAATTATGGGGCACATGTAGCTAGGACTGTGGCAGGGGTGGAGGGGTGGTGATGGGCTGGTACAAGGGGTGGGTCGCAAGGGGGGCAAGAACAGGAACATGCGCTAAATGTGAACGCGATTCGCTGATTTATGGCCAACAAAGGATTAAGACGCGACGCCCAGATACGAACTTCATAGATGCCACACACACACACGCACACACACGCACGCTACTGCTTGATGTACATACATAAGTGTATGTGTGTTTCTGTGTGTGTGTGTGTGTGTCTCGTATCTTTTGCGACACTGATGACGATCCAAAACGCCAACGAAATCTCCTCGAAAACTTCAATTGCCAAAGGATTCATTTTCACTTAAAATTTATGATGTGTTTCGTGTTGTTTTTGAACGGAGACGCCCCCCCCCCCCCCCACCCCCCTCCCACATTCCACTACACCCACACTTCCTCACACACACACACACATATACCTCGCCTGGGGGCGTGGCTGTTGCCATTTGGTGTCACATTTGTGTTAAAAGATAATTTTTGGCCAAAAATGTTTCACAAAACTTTTCCGCCCGCCTCAGTGTTCGGTGTGTTCGGCTCCATTGACGTCTCGTTTCGCGTGGTTTTCCCGCACCCCGCACCTTTGGTCCGACGTTCCCACGACCCACTTCCAGCTAACTCCTCCCCCTCCTCCTTCTCCCCATCCTCCGGCTGCTGCTGCCTCTGTCTCGCTTAATGAGATACAAACACATAAATTCTCAAAAGTGTCATGCATCGCAAATAACGGTTTACTTTTTTGCCCGTTTGATAAGCCAACAAAACTGCCGCCTTTATACACTCACACAGCGTGTGTGTGTGTGTATGCGGGTGGGTGTGAGTGTGCTTAGATATGGGTGTGTGACAAAAGTCGCTCGAGGCGTTGAAAGCAAAGTATCAAATTTGTACACAGGGCAACATGATTTTATCTAGAAGTGCGTAAGTGCATCATCTGTAACAGAACATGCGGTAGCATTACATCATCCGTAGTACATCATTTAGTAAAAGGACATCATCTCTAGTACATCACATAGTAAAAGAACTCAATGTGGTAGTTGTACATCATCTACTATACAAAATAAAGCATCATTACATCATTGTACATCTTTTGGTAAGACTACATCATCTCTTGTACATTACATAGGACAGTGCTCTATGTAGTACATCATTAGTAACACAAAACATTCTGGCATTGCATCATCCGTAGTACATCATGTAGTAGTACATGATCTGTGACACATCCTATAGAAAGAGAGCAATATGTAATAGTAGCATCTTTCTTACAACATGTAGTAGTATAACATCATTATAGTTGTAAATAATGTCGTATACCTTGTAATAGTGGAACATCATCTGAAGTACGTCATGAAAAGTAGTATTACATAATTTGTAGTAATTTATCTGTAGTAGATTCCCTAGTTATAATTGATTAAATATATTAGTGGCACATCATGTATTAGTATTATATCATCTGTAGTAGTACATCACGTAGCAATATATTACGTAGGAGCTGTACATAATTTTAAGTACATAATGTATCATTAGTATACAGCTGCAGAACAACATGAAGCAGCATTAAATCATCTCTTGTACAACACATAGTATTAATACATAATTTAGAAGTCGTATGACATGTTGTAGATTTACATCATCTAAATGACATTATGTGCATCACGTTATAGTAGTACATCATTTAAACGAAGTACATTATCTGTAGTACAACCTGTAGTCATATCATGTGGTAAGTCGTAATCTGCAGAACATTATGTACATCATGTTATAATAGTACATCACATCGTAGTGGAAGATCCTATTTTAGTTATATTTAATGGCAGATAATTATTTAATCTAAATACCTGCTGGTTTTTATAGCATTCCATTCTTATAAACAGAATTCAGAGTTCCAACCATCTCCTGGTTCTAGAGCCTTGATCCCCAAATAAAATATTCTCTTTATAATTGCCTTATGTACTAAGAATACTGCAAGTCGTGCAACTTTTCCCATACAATATAAAGGCTAAATTTAATTTCTATTTATTCTGGGCATTTATTTTGGAATTGTTGGGACCTGGTTCTTTTATCCTGAAGCTAGGCTTCAGATGAAAAGTCCTACATGTTTTGCATGTGCACATATATTTTAATATTTATTTTGGCAATTTTTGTGAATGTGAAAATCTTGGTTTGTAAGGGAGTAATATGACATCTCTCAAGGAAAACTCTCTAGCTGGAGTTAACTATGACCAGACCCATTCATAAATATGCAACTAACTGGAAAGACTCCAACTAGAGCCGTGTGTCGTTAAGATCTGTTGTCAAAGTCAAGGGGAAAAAACGGGGCTTGGGAAAAAAACGAATGCTTGAGATAAATGTGAATAAGTATATTTTAGTAATTCGTAGCAAAAAACATACGCAGACAGCTGAAAGTAACGCCTTCCATTAGCCACCACCAGAGAGGACTAATGAGACTAGCACACAGACAGGAGGCGGGCGGGCAGGAGACGCAGGCAACAGGCAGCAGGGGGAGGCGGCGGGTGGCAGGACAACAAGCGCCTGCAGTGCGAACAGCAAAAGTTTTGCAAAGTGTCAGAAAATGTGAATGCGATTGTAGGGCGGCCATGCCAAAAGGGGGTGGTGGGTGAACGAGGGGGAGTGGGAGCGATGGATCCGGTGTGGGTAATGTGCCGAGGTAAACGCCAGCAACGAGATGGATGATATCTAGACGAATGATGCATGAGTCGCACTGGGGGCGGCAGATGCGCCATTGCCAGTGTTGTCATGTGTTGCCAGTTGCCAGTTGCCGGCTGCCGGTTGCCAGTTGCCAGTTGCCATGTGGGTGGCTACGTAAATTCCGACGCTTCATTCGCCGGATAGACTCGGCGCAGGAGGAAGACATGGCTGCCATTGCCATTCGAGGGGAAGGCCAAAGAGCGAGACGAAAGAGGACGCAGGCGTGTAAGCAGCAGCAGCAGCAGCAGCAGCAGCAGCAGCGAATGAGCATGCGAAATGCACACACACACACACACACACACACACTCACACACACATAGAGAGAGAGCAGCATATCCAACTCGAATCTTGTCTACAATAAATCAAATTTTATTACACTTTTCTTTATGCATGCCACAGGATATGGCAAGCGTATGGTGCACTGATGAGCACACACACACACACACACACACACAGAGACACATACACACCAGAATGTCCTGACGCACACAAGGACAATCACACGCTGAGATTTTCACATGCTCATTTAGTGGGACGCCCAAGGATGAGTGGGTGCAATTCTATACCTATGCGGAATAGGACAATCCAACCCATTGGCATCGCGGATATGGGGATTTTATTTTTAAGCACATGTTCCTGATTACAAGAATTTTATCTATTTGTGCATTTTAATGAAGCATATATAGATTATATTAGTTCTTAAAATATACTCTTAAAATCATCCCAGTTTTGTAGGCTTTACATATTCTATTGTTGTTCAAGGCACACGTTGTCGAAACTCAACTCAAGTTATGTTATGTTTTGTTATCTGATCTGTCTGTCAAAGTTTAGCAGTCAGTTCAACTGCCTGTTAAGAATTTAACGATTAATATCCCTAGCGTTGCCACCTTTTGTTGCTACTACACACTATTAATTATATGAGTTATATCTATAAGATATTGCCTGATTATGAAGTTGACCAACTGATACAACATATTTTTGACGGGGACTGTCAGTTAAGTACATTTTTTTATAGCTAACTTTTTGTTTACTTCAATAGATGTTTTAAATTTGCAATTTTCAATTCGTTAATGATATCTTTTTCAACACTGGAAAGCTTGGCAAAACAAAAAAAAATTGAAAAGCGGAATGCCGTAGTCTTAATTTTTAAAATGGTTTTGGAAT
The DNA here is from genome assembly GCF_003285875.2 of Drosophila novamexicana. NCBI lineage: Eukaryota > Metazoa > Arthropoda > Insecta > Diptera > Drosophilidae > Drosophila > Drosophila novamexicana. The sequence goes on from NW_020824787.1 coordinate 6,335,708, forward strand.
ATATATAAAATATATATACTATTCTAGAAGCTACATGTCAAGTTTAGTGACTCTAGTTCTCATTATTTACCAAAATAGCCAAAAAAAAAACAGGATTTCGATATAGATTTTTATCGATTATTTGGAAACGGGGCAAGTTATCGATTATCGGAAACAAAACTCGACCTACAACTAAAGTTTCTCTCCAGCTCTTATAGGCTATGAGATCCTTGCGTTCATACATATGGACAGACGGACGGACGGACAGACGGACGGACAGACAGACGGACATGGCTAGATCGACTCGGCTATTGATGCTAATCAAGAATATATATACTTTATGGGATCGGAGATGCTTCCTTCTGCCTGTTACATACATTTACATTTTGCACAAATACAATATACCCTTTTAACCCATTTTTAATGGGTTCAGGGTATAAAAAGTAAAATCATATTTTTTAATGTTCATTATATATCCTTTGTACAATCCACATGATCTAAATATTTGGATATAATTATTATATTATTATATTCGGGGATAATCCAGATTTCTATCATAATTTGTTGGCTTGCTGCACATCTATCAATATTTTATATATTCAAGATCTTAAGATTAATGCATTTAAAAAGCTTTTGTAGTATTTATATATACTTCCCGATTTACAAATAGCCTATTTATGTAAATTTCACAATTTACGACTTAAACAAATCAAATATTTAGGTATTTCGCATGAGCTAGAAATTTGTTTTCAAAAGTAAATAATAAATAAAAGTGCTTGTACGGCAATTAACAATTTAATCGTGTAGTCATCAGAATGTTTTGCGCAATCAATATTGTGCAAACATTACGTATACGTATCGCTGGTGGCATTATTTTAAAATTTCCAAGTGTTTGCCACGGTTATTGTGAGAACTTTTGCATTATGGCTGGTGGGGCATAAATCAAATTTCCATTACGCCCGAAAGGTCCCGCCCATATCAGAGACAACCCATGCTGTGATTTATTAGAAAAAACTGCATGCGGGAAGAGAGAGCGAGAGCGAAAGCAAGGAGAGAGAGAGGAAAGGAAAACAGCAGCAGGAACGCGTTTCTTTTGATAAAAATTTTGAACTAAATCAAAACTTCATTTCACATCGGTGCCATTTCTTGCGCCAGCGCCAGCTCTCAGTTCAGTTTTCAGTTGAGTTGAGCGGGCTCCAGGTCCAGCTCCAGCTTCAGCTCCGGCTCCGGCTCCGCCTACCAATCTCGGGTTGCAGCAAAAAGCGTAGCGAGAAAAGTGCACAACACATCGAAACAAGAAATGGCGGCAAAACTAGAAAGTGTAGCAGGACTTGTGGGAGCTGGAGTCGATGGCTCGTCCTTGTGCTCATCGGTGTCGCATTCAGCGACTACGACGACGACGACGACAACCAGGACGAGCGCGAGGCTGCCGCATCGTTGTCCTGCGACTTGACTCGACAAAATTCACTGCTGGCTGTCAGTTCAATAAATCATTTGCGTTTTGACACACCGTCGCTCCGGCAGAACTAGCTGCGCCAATGAAAATCCATAAATACGAAAACAAAGCAAAAACGTCGTCTGCCACAGCCACCAAGGCGCGACAAGGACGAGCGACAGCTCCAGCGCCAGCTCCATGTGGGATGCACATAAATTGCATGCTGCAGGAGCAGGCGGAACGACAAGAAAAAACCCTACATCCATCCCGCTGCCCCCATCCATTCAGGGCGAGTCGAACACGAAAACGTTGCCTCGCAAGAGTCCATAGATCAGAGCATTCCATGGCTGAGACGGCGTCTGCTGGCGGTGTTGTCCGGGACGCAAAGACGATGATGAGGATGTCCTCGGCGTGCTCGTCGTCCTCGTCGTCGTCGTCAAGATGCGCACAGGACGAAAGGGTGGTGGGTGGGCGTGTAATATATGGCACCTGGCATCCACCACTGACACTGACACTGCCAACCACTCGAGCAGTCCTTCCGCTCGTCCTGCAATGCAAGATGCAGCCATAAACAAAGTCTGCGCGAGATGCGACTAGAGATCCTGCAAATGGAACGTAAGACAAGCAATGTCATGGGGCTGCTTTGAGCTGCAGAAATGGGAAATAATACCAGACGATTGCTCGTTAAAGAGCTTATAATTCTCAAGTTGTTTAGTCAGAAGATAGGCACGTACAAAGATGCTTAAGATCGCGGCAGCAGATATACAAGAGTTAACCAAACTTATTATGACACAACTATATATTTATATATAAGACTTATTGTTTTAACTGACTAACTTACTGACTGACATATTAACTAATAAGCCTAGGAGCTGGAAACCTAAAGGTTTCACAGCTTTCCAGTGGATAATAAGAGTCCACCCGCTGCAGTGGGAAATTGAGGGAACTGTTATATGATTTTTTATATAATTTCTCATTTGCGTTTTGGCACTTTCTCTTTCTCTGCCTTTCTCTCTCTCATTCTCATTCATATAATCCCTCTTTTATCTCTTGTTCTTCCCTTACAATAATTGGAGGTAAACGAAATAATCTTATTTGCTTATGTGCATTTTTGGGTACATATTTAGATATAAACTGGTAAATAAAGACCTTAGCTCAGGATTTCTCCTAGTTATTTAGATTGTTATAACACTTATTAAAAAGGCATTGAAAGCAACCCGGAGCCTTTCGTATGCGACATTCGATGAGACAGGATTGATATACTGAGTGGAACAAGAATATTTTTACTTGGCAGTTTTTATTGTTCGTCATGTTTTATTGAGAAACATTATGTTGGAGTTGGAGATTGAATTGGCTGTGGTGTCGTGTCGTCAGCAACTTTCGACCTCTTTAAAATACTCGTTTTTGTTGAGCCTAGAGTCGAGTTAACCACATTTTCGCCGTCATTGTCAGGCGCATGGAGTAAAGTACAAAAGTTTGTGATATAAATCAAACCCCTTTTCGACATTTATGATCGTAAAGTTGAGAATAAAAAACAACATTATATGCATGGCATAAAAATCAGCATTAAATGTGACCCTGTAATAAATTCGCTGTACTCGGTATGCGTGAATAATGAAAACCCCAGACGAATGAATGGCCAGATATGCGCATCTATATATTGTGTACATATGTATATGTACATATATAAATAAATACATAATGCACAGAGTCGTATCCTTGTGGAGGCCAACCTGCCCCAATGGCCAGCAATTGCAGCTGGCAGCGCTGTAATCATTTTTTTTTTCTGCTGACCATATGAAGACATCATTTTTTGTCGTGAAAAACACACAAATAGTTAAATGAAAATATTGAAAATAATGAAAAACTGCGCGTGTGTGAGTAATAAATCGCTGCCAACTGCCTTTGAAGCCCGAGTCAGAGAATTAATACCACGGCCAGGCGGTAAATCATAAGATAATTACGTGTCTGTTCATAAGGAAAACACCTCGCTGGAATCAAGACAGCTATATATAATTAAAAAGTACAGTTCATAACTTACAGAACACGCTGTGACACACATATGTTAACATATATAAATATGTGCATTTTACATATTTTTCCGCCACTTCAGGTGAAAATGTGGATCTACACAAGGGTCGTGTTTGTTGTAATTACAGTTGTGCACTAAACATGAATAAAATATTCAAGACTAGAAAAATCTGAAGCTAGAAACAACTGAAAAGGCGTGGAGGAGAAGGAGAAGGAGGTGTTGTTGGAGGTGTGGAAATAGGACCTCAAGCAAACAGAATGAAATGCGCCAAGCGACAATTTCTAATTACAAATTCGCCACAGCATTTAACCCGTTTTTGCTGTTTGCTGTTCACAGGACGAGGAAGGGATATACGCGCACATACGTGTATAATTTCCATTTGGAGGCATCACACACACACTCACACACAAATACACACGCACACACACACACCTTTCGGACAACAGTGCAAACAGTGCATCCCCATAGGGCTGTGGTGGTTGGGGTGCCTGGGGGTTAGGGGTTAGGAGCTGTACCAAGACAGAAAAAAAGTGTAGGGCAACGGAAAAAAGCTCAGCTTGCAGCATTTTATGCTGATCCCTGTCAGGCAACAAAACACACATAATCTTCAAAAAGGAAAACAACAGCACACGATGATAGAAGCGCAGAGAAAACATAGCAGAAGGTGCGATACACACACACACGCAGCGACTGTAAGGGGGTTTAAGGAGAGGGGAGGGAGGGATAAGTAAACAAAATATTTATGCCCCCAACTGCAGCCGCTGGTGCAAGCGATAAAAGTGTTGCTCGAGCATTTGGGGTCCGGTTGTGTCCTTTTTATGTAAAAAATGCAGCCAGCAACAAACATCAACCAATAATGCAGACGCGATTATGTCCAGAGCCGGGCAGGAGGAGCTGCTGAAGTTTTGTTGGCCAGCTTCGAAGAGCACAGAGCCATGGCAGAAGGACAACTCCGAATGTGAAGTTGATGGCAGCGCAGAAGAAGGACGAACGAAAGGCTACCACAGATACTCGTCGCACACAAATCGTTGCGCAAAAGGACCTGCAAAAATTAAAAGCAAACAAAACACGATGAAAACAACAAATGTGCACTAAAAAAACTACAACAAAAAAACGAATACAACAAACGAATAAAAAAAATTGAAAGTGTTGCACAATGGGCGTTGTTTCAAGTCCAGCTCACACACATACAGTCTCACACACACAAACACACACACACACATAGAAAACGATTCGGAGACGAAGCTGTGTCCTGATTTATGTCACTGACGAGCACAGCACAGCAAATACACTGCAACAAATCGTGTGCTTCTTCACAGCTTGTTATCAGCTCGTCTCAAGTGACTTGCGAAGCTTAAAGTAAAGTTAAAGAAAATCAAAATTTTCTAATAAACCTTATTCAAAGTAAGTTCTTTATTATTGATTTGATCCTCAATTAATGTGGTGAATTGATTTGAAACCTGAAAAATCGCTTGAAATCGGGTTAGGTTAAGCTCTTTATAATGCCATTGACGATTCATTTTAAACTGAACTGATCTTAAGTCTAGATCAGACATAAAAAAGCATAGCTCGCACCACCTTCAAGAGTTTTGTAACCTATCAACGCTGATATCGATAAAAATTAACAGCTACGTTTCAATACACTCTTTTCGCCAGTGTTTAAAAACGCCAAAAAGTGCAACAAAATGTTACGCATCAGCTACGCTGCGAGAAAAAAAGTAGCAAAATAGGTAGAAACAAGAAACAACAACAAATGAACGAAAACTTACGATGACGACAGCAGCGACGACGCCGACGACGATGTCGAGGATGTCGGCTCGTTTCCGGCTGGCGACGATGATGACGACGACGACGACGATGTCGCTGATGTCACTGACGAACAACAGTGACCAGGCGGAGCTGGAGCTGCTATGGGACAGCGCCTGGTGGAGCTTGCCGCCAAAGCGTAGCCTCCACCAAAGTGGCATCCTCCCAACCACACACGCACACACACAGAGTTAGATATGGGCAGACAGAGCAGAGGCGTTGCGCATTCGCCGCGTTGTCCTGTGCCAGGGCTGTGAGTGCCCTGTGTGTCCTGTGCGCGTGGTTTTGTGTGCATTTTGGATTTCTTTTGTTTCGCTTCGTTCAGTTGAGTTGCTCGACAGCCAGTCAGCGGCGTCAGCGCCCTACCCCCCTTCCCCGTAACTTAACCATACAACTACCTACAGCCTCTTGGCCCACTGGCTGCGTTGTTTTCTTGCGTTGCGAAGGACATTTTGCGCCCCGACGCAATTGCAGCTGTGTGTGTGCAGGTCCTTCTAACAAAATTTAATACTTATTGTGCCTTTTGCGCCTTGTACCTCGCTCTTGTTGTTCCTCTTGTTGCTGCTGCTGCTGCTGCTGCATAAAGAAACGCAAACAGAATTTATGTTGTGACATTTTAAATTGCGCAATTTTTATGAAATCCTTTTCTGGGCGACTCCCGTTCGAGTGTGCGCCTCTCGCTCGTTCTGCCCTTCTGTTTGCAGCACATCCTCATGAAATACTATACAACACTCGCACACACATTCTACACACTGGACAGCAGCGCCATCTCTCGGCCGACTCTTGACTGCAGCGACAAAAATGCGACCCATTTGAAATTTTTGTGTGCTGCATTTCTCGCCGAGCTTCGCGCCGGCAAACAAACAAAACGTCCTGGCCGAAGCCGCCTGTCAGCCTGGCGTTTATTTATTTTTATGTTTAGAGTCGCCAGAGTCCAAAGTTGTCCACCAACCGAAATGTCCGAATGGCATCCAAGCCAGCGCGAGCCACCAAAAGCCCCACCATGATTTACGATGATGATGCTCTGGAACGCGTCTCCAACAGGAGTCGCAAGACGCTGCTTGCCCAGTCAGCGGTGTTTTACATAGTATTTCGACGAACGCATTCCACAGCTGACTGCCCCAAAAAGAAAAATCCACTTTTACTAATAACTTAAGCATTCACATTGCAACGTAAACCAAATCAGAACTTGATTTTTCTAATATTCTAGACGTTAAATTCTATACATTAATATTTAACGCTAGGTGCTTGAGATCAGGTTTGATCAGGTTTATAAGTTAACATAAAATCTCTTAAGAAAATTATTTCTCGGTGAATGTCAAATATCTGTACTCAAGGCTTGTCCTCTACAGTTCCCATTCTGAAGATACAATTAAGGGTTTATGTGTTTATGCAATTATGTTTATGCACATGAATATTTTCTTAAAACAACTTAGACCAAGCCTAAGAAAAGAGCAAATGCCTTACTCTGCGCTTCTCATGAATTTAAATAAGGCCTGTAGCGCTTCATGCATTAATGATTAGTGTTTTATTAAGAATTTGAGTTGATAATCTAATTAATGCAGTATATATGTATATACATCTCTCTCTCTCTCTCTCTCTCTTTCTCGCATTCCATTCTCATCTTCGCTTCTTTTCTTTTGTTTTTTTTTAGATGACAATAAAATCCTTTCGGTGGATGTCAATTTTTGGGTAAGTGCATATTTACATACTTTTCATATCTGGGCATGGGTTAAAGTCAAATATATTTCAATTAATACTTCCATAAACATTCAATGTGCATCAAAAACTGAAAGGGGGCTCTTGCTGAGAAGAGGGCAGGGTATTTAATTGCGATTACTTTTTGTGCGAAATATCGTTATTCGCGACGAGTTGACAGCGACATTTGGCAATGCAGTTGGCTCCGTTGTAGTTGTTGCTGTTAATAAAAATTTATGATTATTGTTTTCACATTTTTCATGTTGTCAATATTAAAAACATTATTTTTCACGCGAATTGCCGTCAATGGCCGAATATCGCAATGTTGGACAAGGATCGCTCGTCTGTTTTGCAGCGAGGAAATTGTTATTGAAATTCGTTGATGGAATTCGCCAAAAAATAACAGCAACAACAATTGCATGTAGAATCCATTCAATCGACTGGCCAGCACTCATAACTCAGCCTCAGCCTGGGCCTGAGGCTCGCTGCCTTAGACTCAACCGTGGAGCAGTGGAGGCGCCATTTGGACGGCTGTACAGGACACAAATCCATTCCATGGTGGCACTGGCATTTTCCATTGGCATTGTTGCGGGATTCGGCACAATTGTCAGGCAATAAATCGATGTGTGTAGGGCTGTAAATTTTTGCGGATGGCCGATGAAAAAGTGCATATTATGCAATTCGACAATACGCCAAACATGTCGACCTACGTACGCACCACACACACACACACACACACACACACTCGCACCCGCTCAGCTGCATTGCAGCGCAAACGGAAACGGAAACGCGCACACAAGTTCAGCCTCTTCTTCATCTTCGACGAACGCTGGACGTTGCGCCCCTCCCCTATACAACCGATTGCAGTGCTTTGCATATCAATGAAAATGCATAAATTTTTTTTCCTGGCCGCGTTGATTTTTTGGTGCACCCGACGGCTTGCGGGTTGTGGGGCTGCGCGGTGGCTGCGGGGTGCTACTTGCATTGCCCAAAAACGAAACCGAAACCGTCCATCAAGGAGCATAAATCAGTTTGGGCCGACGCGCTGAAAAAAATGGCCACACGCGAGGACCCCACCCACGATTCAGTACAGGATGCTTCACATTTGACAAAAAACGCAACAGCCCCCACGGCCACCTCCGGTTCCCGTTCCCCATTCCAGGACACGGCCGTGCAATGTACTAGCTCAGTTACACACTCACACCCACACACCCGCACACCCATTGATGAAACGTAATCCTCCCGAAAAACTGCACCATGCAAAAACATCGAAAATCCATAAAAATGCATCATAATTTCTTACCACGCCCCACTGGAACTGGATCATCATCATCGCGTTTAACAGCCAAATGGTTGACGCTGAACAAGTTCGAATCCCCACATTTTGTATGCCATGCACTAGGGGTACTCAGGCTGATCACAATATTCATATTTCGATTGGAAAGTTTACTATTATATTGATTGCAATTTTTATTGCTTATATATATAACTTATAACTTATTAATTTTCATCAATTTGGAATTTTCCCGTTTCTGTCTTCATAATTACTTTAAATTCTTCTCATATTTCACTTCGAAATTGTTTAATTATTACCAAAGCTGCCTTTAACCCGCTCGGCCAATTCTGTTGTCAGTTTATCCAATTATTAGCGTGATTCGCACATCGTTTTGTGGAGCTCCAATCAAGTACAATATTAAGTATATCTATTTCATATTTCTCTGCCCACTTCTGACTAACCCTGATGCATTATTTACCTGCCTGTGCCCGAATTTTGCAACATCCTGCGGAACTGATGGCCATCAAAGCCCGCTGCGTGACTGTGCAAGGGCTGAGCTGTTGAGTGCATGCGCGGCCCACCGGAGCAGCGCAGTTGACGCATGTCCTTGTGCGAATGTCCTGGCCGCATGTTAATAGATTTGCATTGGATCTGGTGCTGGTTCAAGTAGTGGTCCTGGTTCTGGTCCTGGCCTGCGAGCTGACGGGAATAACGTAGCGTATTCCATACGCCACTTGCTGTGGCATCTTTTCCGCGCGAATGCATATAATCACTGGCTGCCCGCCCACGCCCTCCCGCCCACACGCCCATTTTGGGCCGACTCTTTGTTTTCCTTAACGAATGGGCGACCGTAAATTTTGCTTCATTCATTGGTAGGATGCGTCGAGAGGTATTCAGAGGGCTCATTCCCGCGCCTCGTTTCGGCCGCGACGCAGTTTTCAATGTGCGCATCTGAGTGCATTCGATGCGATATGTTGCCGCTGTCCACATGTCATCCTTGCATTTATTTATTGAATTATGACTTTGCCGCTAGCCAAAAGGTAAAACAGGCTTCTGCCAACAAAGAGTTATGGCTTGTAAGCGAGCCAAGCCACCATTCGATGCTTTAATGCTGATTGATAATTGTAAACCTGCTGCCGAAATGTACTGCATTTGCTCTTCAGGCAAAAATGTGCAACTCTTCTTTTTTTTTCTGGCATGACGAATTTTGTTTAATTTATTTAAGAATTGGGGTATTCACAGCAAGTGGTTGAGAGTATAAAATGTTTAAAGATCAACAGTATTTTCATCTTTCACAAAATGTTTAGGCAATTTTTCTGTCAGCCTCTTTTTTATATGGTTAGTAAATAACTGGCAGTATTCAAAACTATTAGATATTACCAGGCGTTGATCATTTTTATAAGTTTAATAGTTTATATTAAGCTATCACTTTCACTTTGATTATATAGACGGAATTAGGTCTAGGTATATATACTAGGGTCTAGGGGTATATATACTTGGTAAAAGTGTCACATATGACTTACAACTAGAGTTAATATATATTTATATAATAATATATCTTATTTGGTTTACTTAAAAGCATAATTTAAGGACTAACTGAAAACTAGTTTCAATGAACTTTCTCTTAGATTATTAACTCAGAAAAATGAATAGCTGTCAATGTTTATTTTTTAGATTTTGAACATTAAATTGTTCTCCTTTTAATTTATTGTATTTGAACTGAGTTTTGTATGGGATTAAATGCTGTAGCTGATCAACTTCTCACACCCTCTCGCCGATGTCTCTAATGAAATAGATGTGCACATAATTATTTGTCTTTGTGTTGAATCTTCATTTGTTTCACGTTCGGCTTGTTTGCCTTTGGCCTGAAGTGAGCTACTTAAACATTGCACACAGACCACGACAACGACGACGGCAAGGTAGCACAAAGGGGAATCTGGCGTAGTTTCTAAGATTTTACCAGCTGGCAAATATTTGAGTACGTAAGACGTCGGCGTTGCCTTTTAATTGTTTCTAATTTCCATGTTGACACTTGAGCTGCAGCCAGCCTCACAGCCGCACAACTGCACCCTGTGTACCGGGATCTGTATCAAAACAGTCGCTATCTGGTGTTGACAGACCCCGTGGAGGCGGCTTCTAATTCCATTAGCCGCTTACCGGGGCTTACTTTCTTCTAGCCCCAACACCCCTGGCTGGCGTTTGATGTTGAGAAATGCCGCACACGACATGCATCCACATTCTAATTAGGAATATGTGAACATTTTTACTTCTAGCCCCAACCCTGTGCGGCGGCTCTTTGAGCTGCTTTTAGATTCTTTGGTTTTTGCCGAAAATTTACGACTTTTCATTAGGCATTCGCTTAACCTGTTGACTCGAGGCGCAAACAAAAGCACCTGCTACGCAATTCGAGCACGTCTCCGTCTTTATATCTAGTTATTTCTCCCCTTACATATATAATCAACAGCGGATCAGATCTATTTGTCTGCTAGCTATCCAATCTCCGTGCGTTTAATGAACGGCTTTCTATGGATTGTAAATGTAAATGGAAACAGTTAAAGCTTAAAAATCTGTTTGTTTTTATTATATTTCTTGAGAGCACTGTTTAGCGAACCATTTTTCAAGATCCTTCTGTGTGATAAATATTATATGTAACATATAAAAACATTAATCAACCTTTTTTGCTGCCAGTGAGGGGAAGTTATATAATTAAGCCAAAAGCTCAGTTTTTGAAGGATTAGTTCTGATCAAAAAATTGAGCTCGTGGGCATTGTTTTACTCGATCATTCACTGAAAAATTCTGTCAAATTCTGGCTTTCTGTCCACCTGTCTCGCAACAAATAAAATGTTAGGTTTATATATCCACGCTATATGTGGAATAAAGATTTCTTATGGAGTCATGTGAAGATCGGCTACAAAATATTTAGCATACGCCCGCTTGGAGCGATCGATCGGAAATATATCTGTTTATAAATATTACTAAAGGGCTCTTTTAAGCTGAGCGAGTATTACTCATTCGGGTGCAACCGAAGTGTTTTGTCTGAGCTGGCGGAAAAACTTTTAAATATACAATATCACCTAAACTTAGTCCATTTGATAAATTGACTCTACCTGCCGTGTTATAGCCTATCCTTGGATATTCTTGGATATACACAGATATATCTTTTACGGTTTTTGCAATATCCCTTCTTTTTGCACATACGTTTAATAGTTGCAAAAGTATTTCAATTTGGAATTCAAACTAGTTAAAATATAATTACTCTAACAATGTTTTCAATGGCTGGGCATTTGAAATACAAATTCATTTAATTGGCGGCACACATTTAATTGGGTAACCGAATAACCGAAACCAACGAGTCGATTTAAAGTCCACGCAAGTATTTAAAATAACGGCAGCTCATCACGATTGAGCTTTAATTCCACGTGACCCGCTGCCCGCTGCTGGAACTGCGATTCGGTTCACTTGGGCTCTACTGTGTTATTTGGATATTTTTGATATTTGTCACAGTTCGATGCACAGATAAGACCCCAAGGCGTTCCATGTGCTGCCCAAAACCGATGCCGCACTCTGACCAGGTTAGTCGAAAGCCCGCGCCGCATCGGTTTATTTGTTGCGAAGAGCCCAAAAATGAGTAGTACCTGTCGCGTAATACGCTCCTCGAATTTTCTGCTGCTGCTCACGGGCTACCAGATGCACTGGTTCGACGCCAAGCAGCAGCGCTATAGGATCTCTCTGCCCGGCGTAGTCAATGTCTTTGTGCTGGCCTGCGTCTATGCCGGCTGCTTTGCCCAGCACTTTCAGCCTTCGGCGTTGCTGAAGACGCTGCAGGATGTGTCGCCTTTTCTGTACGACCTAACCCGGCTACAACTCGTTCTGAGCATCAAGGTGTTTAGCTACGCCATTTACGCATCTGTGCGTGCTGTGGGCGTGGCAAGTGCACTGACGGCCTCGTTGCCAATGAAGAGCTCGCCGGGACGTCGCCGCGTCAAGAAGGAGCTCCTCGCCTATGGTCTGCTATGCTCCACGTTCGTGGTGCTGCTCTGCTTTGGCCTGTACATCGGCTATGAGCTGGAGTTTAAGCTGCCGCCGCTAAAGGATATCATGATTGGCTCAGCTCTGTTCCTGCCTCATCTTGTGCTCGCCGGCGCCTTGCGATTCTACAGCATATTTGCCTGGCTAGCGCGTGAGCGGCTGCAGCAGCTGCAGGCGGAAGTAGACGAGCTGCTGACCATTGGCCAAATGAGAACTGAAATGCAGCTGGTGTCAGGCACTAGTTCCGTGGCAGTAGCTGCAACGCCCTCCAGCATGGACAGCCTGCTCAGCCAGTGCGAGCAGCTGCAGCAGCTGGCAACGAACTTTGGCAACTTGTTCGAGTCCCTGGAGCACTCCCTGCTGCTGCTGCTGGGCATCAATGCCAACTGTTTGCTCTTTGGCGCTTACGCCTTTGTCTACTACAGCAGCACGTGGTACGTGCTCTTCGATGATCGCAGGCAACGCATCTTCTATGCCGGAAACGCATCCATCTACGCCTGCATTGGCTGTGACTACGCGTGTTTGCTGCTGGCGCAGACCCTGCTGGAGCAACAGGTGGGTATTGCCTCATCTGATCTCAGGGGTGGAAAGCCTTAGAACGTTTCCATGAAACGGCTTGCCTTAAGTTTCAGTTCATGAAACTGGTTTTCCAAGGGTGTGAGCCCCGCGTCAAATTCCCATTGATTTCCAATAGAACTATTCATTTTATCAACAGTTGTATTTAAGATATACATACAAATGTTTGATTTATTAGAAGAAGCGCACTTTTCTTACAAATATCTAAACAAACAGAAAAAAACTACTTCAGAGCCGAACTCTTTTTAAAGAAATATACTTCGGTTTAGGCCTAGGTTCGCCTGTTAAAAACAACAATTGGAAATCCGGGTTCAAGCTGGTTTGGTTTTTCTTCTTGCAGAGCATTCAGTTCTCGGAGAGACTGAGCACAGCTCTTGGCCAAAGAAATGTCCTGCCCAAGCGAATGCGTCGCATTGCCAAGGATATGCGCACCATTTTATCGAACTGCTTTCGGCTTAAGTTCCTCTCGATCTGGCGCTTTGATGTGGCCAACTTTACGCTGGTGGGTAAAAAAAGAAGTGTTTAAAATTTGGCTTTTACCCTTCATGCTTTCTTTGCCTTGCAGCTGCAATTGCTTCAGCTGCTAATTATAGCGCTGATTGTCATATATCATTATCTAAACGATGCTATTCAGTTGGCAAACGAACGTTTCGATAGCAACAACGATGAATAATACAGATGTGGACATAAAACATTAGCTAACTACCTGAATGTCGTGTGCTTTAACTATTATATTTTCGGTTAGTTTCCAGTTCGAGTTTCCACTCTGCCCATGTGAACTCATTTAAATTATCTGTATATGAAAACTTAATCTATAAATTTATTCGTTGCCCGAGCAACGAAGCTGGCCACAAATCACGATTAAGTTTCTAATAAAATTGTTCCCCAATCAAACTAAAATTTTGTCCTGCCTGGCTTGTTGTCTCTCCTGGAGATGGCATTTTTGTCGTAACAACAAATATCGTGTCACGTTGTCTAAAAGGAAAGTACCATTAAGCTTTCTCTTAACCAAAGTTGGGACTTGACTGTATAGGAACATAATGTTTAAAATAATGAAATAGGTGTATTTGTATATTTGGTATTATAATACAAAGGTTCTAAAAACCGATTTTATTCAGTTAAAGTTATTTAAAAAATTTTAAATAAAAAAGGAGTTCTAGGTGCATAAAAATATTATTCGATATTATGTTGATATCCCATCTATACTATTTTAGAAAACATTTTCAAGCCCCTAATTAGAATGTTTGGAATTTTGTTTAATTTCCTTCAATAAGTAAACAGATTTCGTTTATATCGAAAAATACTTAGCCATATATATAAATATCTAAAATGAGAATTTGGTCAAGGCTTATCCTGTCTTTTATTCTGGAAACTTAATTTTCATCTCTAAGACTTATGCCTGCTTATTTTCGGCGAAAACATCTGGATTTCTTATGTAGTAGGTACTCAGGCCAGGAATTCAACAAACATAAAACGGGTTTTTCATAAAGTTCTCACTCAGTCTGTGGGAGAGGGAGCACTTTCTGGTGGCAGGGATAAGAACATGCAACGCCGGCAAATGAACATAATTTGTGTTAGGAAATCTACATAAAATTTACTGTGACTCCCCCCACAAGCTGGCAACAGCAAGGCTTCTTCCACATGCACACACACTGAACACGCGCCAGGACCATGCAACAGTGGAGTTGCTGATGAGCAGATAAATTCATTAGGCAAAACCATGTAATTGTTCCACCAGGACAACGGGAAAGGCGACGCGACAGTGAGCCCCGATGGCGGGCTAAAACGGGTGCTAAAGCCAAACAAACAACAGCAGCGCCAGCCAGGCAAGGATATGCGGCCAGTTGGCCCAGCTGGCAGCAGTGCAACACGAGGCAACCAGGCAACCAGGCAGCCCAGCAGCCCAGGCAGATCTTAAGTTTTGCGGGGCTGTCGGCCGTCGCATCAGAGGCGGAGGCACGTACCGGCAGCTGGCTAGGAAGGTGCTGGCATGCGAAGCGTTACTAAATACAAATTAAACAAATCCATAAATAATGTTTAATAATATTAACAAGGATATTAGCAGAAACCACACACACACACGCACACGCACGCACACACACACACACACACACTTATTGCAATCAGTGTGACTGCGTGAAAATGCACATTTTGTGGTTGTGCCTCTGCTGGGCTTACGACTAGACGTCGACTTGTGTACTGCCTAAGGATACACGGGTGCTAAGACCACCTGGGATTTAAGTGGAAGAACTGGCTATCAATCGCAACTCCATCAGCCACTCGATCTTCAGCTTGTACGCCGACGTACGTAAACTACACTTCTGACATTGACCACTCGTGTAGGGAATTTAATAATTGTATTAGTGTAAAGCATAGAAGAAGACCTACGAACTCAAAAAGTATATATTCTTGATCAGTATAAACTGACGTTTCGATGTAGCCATGTTTGTCCGTGTGTCTGTCTTCCAAACATATTTGCAAACCGGAATCGGAAAACTATATTATATGGCTCCTGTTGGGACAATCAGTCCTAAATTAAGCGTTGGGAACAAAGTATTTGTACAACAGTCTTTTATTAAATTAGATCAAAATTAAAAGAAATCTCCAATTCGATATCGTTTTAAAAGGGGCGCGAAGTAAATTTTCGCTATAATAACCAAAAAGATATAAAAGTGAGCAGGTTGTCTATAGAGCTATTTCAAGAGCCCAACACTTCTATCGTCAGGTTTGCTAGCCCTTGTCACAATTTTGAAGCTAGAACTTATTGAGAATTATAAGCAAGGAAAATTAATTTGTTCTACAAAATTGTTTTCAGATTATAGCTATTCATTTATTCTTAATTAATTTGATTATTGAACACGTTCGTTTTTCCATATAGAAAAGTTTTCGGAAACTTTAGCTTAAACTTAAAATGGATGCTTATTTTCTTTATATACTCCAAAACTTTGTTTTGCATTCATAATTCAATTTAAAAAAAAATCGGTAAGGGATAAGTAAAGTTTTTCAACAATTAATGTGTTAATAACTTAGTTAATAAAAAAAAATGTACTAGAAATATCTTTCATTCAATTTATATTTTGAGTTTTCAGGAACTTGCTCTGATTTTAATCTCTTCTTATCTTTGCGATTTTTCTGTCTACCTCTTGAAGTTTTTCTGTCTGGCATTTGCGTTTTTTTAACGGCGGTTCCCTACCTCTCAGTCGTTTTTTTGAATTCGGATTATGTTCGATATTATTGGTAGGCATATCCATCGATGAGGAGCTCAGCTCCGAGGTGTGTGTGCTGGAGCCGTAGCTAGACGAATCACTGTCTGAGGATGAGCTGTTGCTACTGAACCTACGACCCTTGCGTGGAGCATGCAGGACATTCTTCATGCTGGGCCTATAGCCGCCTTTTTTGGGTGTATAGGATACTTCTCTTTGGGCTGCTTTAAGCTTTCGGTAGAGCTTGCGCTTGCAGGCATTGGCAGGTGACAGTGTTGTCGCAGACGAAGAGCTCGTCGAGTTGGTTGTGGATGAGTAATCGGGTGTGCTGCTGCTGCTGCTGCTGGGACTAGGGCTGCTATATTGGAGTCTCACCTGTCTACCCGGATCATTTGGCCATCGGCACCGGTCGTATAGCCGCATTGCCAGAAGGGGCGAGCGTTCCTTAAGTTGATGATCGGGCAGCTCGTGCTGATGCGTGTAGTACGGATCGGTGTCCAAGTCATTGAATTCCACCCAAGGCTGATGCTTGTGACGGCGCGCAACCGAGTTGCCCACTTTATAGCCAGCCTGTCGCATCATCTGCTTGAGACTTTGCAAATTTCTATCGAAGGAGCTTTCAAGGTCCGGCCCAAGCTGCGGCGGATAGCCAAGCCAGTCTGGCGGCGGCGGCAGCGGCAGCTCACTATAAATGTGATTGCCCATGGTGTCATACAAGGATGACGCCACTGGCAGGTTAACGCGCTCGAACATGACATAGTTGCCCAGATCTGTGCTTCCCGGATGCCTGAAGCGGCAGTTGTCGCCCCAAGTGCAGCTATTGCGCTGATAGAAGCGGCAAACAGGCAGCAGCTCCTCGTCATCGTCACCAGTAACCTCGCCATCCTCCAGTTCGGACTGTATCCGTAGGGCCGCCGGCTTCTTGTTGTTCCTCCTACTAATGTCAGGCGGATCTTTTCTGATGCCAAGCTGCTTCTTTCCAGCTTTCTCCAGCTTCAGTTGCAGTGAGCTTTTCTCAGACAAGCCTAATGAAGGAGGTGTCTGGCAGAGAAGTTCCTTTTTAATCACGCGTATATCACGCGGCTTGATATCCGTCAAGTCAAGGCACGGCGACTGAGGTTCCACTTTAACTGTTACCTTCGGTTTATCTCTAGGAGTCGACATCATTTTGATATGGCTCAATGAGGCCTGTTGACAGCCAGTACACAGATAATTCTTCGTGTACCCAAATTAACAAACTCAAACTTGCATGGCAAAATATTAGGGGGAAACGTATCTACTCGATACTATCAAGTTGCATCTGATTTGTTATCGATGCTCGATAAGCCGATGCTGCAGCGTTGCCAGAAAGCTTCATTGGCTCAAATTAGCCAATTAGTTCAAGATGTATATATTTATAAATATATTCATAAATGCCTCTATTATTCTTTATTTAAATAATTTATGAAACTTCCCGAAACTTCTATCTCTATCCTTCTCTCTCGCAATTTTATCACAATCATAAAGCCAGAAAGCTTTTTGATCAGAAAAACTATTTACTAATTCCAATTAGCCAATTAATTCGATGACTTCAATGAACTATATTTATTTTTAAATATTTCCATAAATGCCTCTATTATTATTTATTTTATTACTTTATGAAGCTTACCGAAATTTCTCTCTCTTTCGCAAATTTATCACAATCATAATCATGAACTTATCATTGCGGACATAGTAAGCCACATAAATATTACATTTCTTAAATAAACATATAGAAAAATTTATATAATGTCAAAATTGGAGCAAATAAATTTGATGCTTAGAAAATCCGTGTACATGACTGTGGCCCACTTGCGAGATATACTGATTCTGCCTCTTGACACACTAGTATTGGTGACAACAACAATTTTGCTGAAGATATTTCAAAAAGTTTTCCTCTGTTTCATTGGAGTATATAAGGATGTGGACACAGCACTCCGAGAGGCAGAGGAAATCGCGCGATGCATTTGGAATGTCTGCATTAAATTGTTTGTTGTCCTACTAGACGATTTTTTCATTGTATCGAGAGCTGAATTTGGATATGTGGGCATACAATAAATCATATAAATGAAAAATAATAATATAAAAAAAATAAAACAATAGCAACAGTTACCTAATACTCAGACTGTCACGTAAGAACCGAAACCTGTTTTAAGCGACTTATGAACGTTCCATCAGTTTTCCGTAGATCATTTGGGTATAACGTGGCGTATACTTATTTGTATCCTCAGTGTGTATTGCCAGCAAATAATAAAGGGTTTCACAATTCCTTATTGGGATAACAAACACAATATGTAACCTAAGTACTACATTTAAATGCATATTAAAAAGCATGCGGCTGGCTTGCAAATTAGAGGCCCTCGGGCAACTCCATGGCTGCGGCCCGTGTCCCGTGACCGTGACTCCCCTGCTCCGAACGCGTCCAGCATCAATTTCCGCAAAATTGCGCCACTAAATTACCATAACGGGGCGGCAATCCTGTGCCTCCCGCCCGGTGAATAAGACGAGCGAAAACTAACGGAAACATATTACGCCAACTTGAGAAACCAAACAAAAAGGCGACAAGTGAGAGATGCGGCCAAGGACGAGACAGGGCCAGCAGCGACAAGGCGAGACAAACGCCGAGCCCCAAAAATCAAAAGGAAAAAAACTCCAAATAACCAAAAACAAAAGAAAAGGGAGCAGCGCGAAAAACGCAAACATCAGCAATGCGGCAGCCATTGGTGCTACCTGTTCCCTGTTCCCGAACCCCAGCTCCAGCTCAAGCCCCAGCTCCAGCTTTGAACCGGGTTCTTCAGTTTGTCCCACAGGACTTGTAAATAGCAACACGCAAACAAGTTAAAAAGTTCTGCTGTTGTTCTTCGGTTCGCTTCTTTATGCTTCGCCTGGCTCGGGCCCAACATAATCGTTTCTCATTTCAATGGCGGGGGCAACCGACCCCGACTCCACTTTCTGCTCCAGCTCCATTGCCTGCTTCTGCTGCAGCTCACCTTTTGTGCTGGCCCGCAATTTAGTTTTGAGCGTAATTTCTTTTAATAGCGCCAGTCGACAGATAAAATTCACCACACCCAAACACACACACGGACACTGACGTCTGCGTCTTGTAGATGTCTCGCGCCCAGTTAGAGCATTTGTCGAGGTGCTGAGGTCAAGGGGTGAGCGGGGGGGCGTGCGCGTCGCAGGCGGATATCGCAAGTAAATTGCTTAATTTTGGCCATGCCTTAGACTCACCCCCCTCTTGGATCAAGGCTTGGTCAGGGGGCAGTACCTGGCAGAGGCATCTCTTAGGCCCTGCTACTTGTTTTGTTTTATTGGGCCTTGGGGTTGCAGCTGCTAGTGTTGGGTCTTCGGTCTTCGGTCTTCGCTCGAGGTTGACGTTTTCGGGCATGACGATTTCATTTGCATTTTATGATAATTGAACTTCATAAATATGTCACGGCAGCATCTTAAAAGTGCCAACGGTAAGTACACACACCGTTTGTTGCCAGAGATAAATGCTATGGCTGCCAGGATCCCATTGTCCTCGCCCCCGTAACGTTGGCGGCATGTGCTTCATAATTATTTTGAAGTGTTGTCGTTAATTTGAAATACTTATGGGCGGCACGGGCTGGACCATAAACTGCTAAACAAAACTGGATTACGGTTACATTTTAAATATGCTAAATATATGTGGCATCCTTATGTATAACCAGGCTCGGGGGCTGCTCTTACAGATGATGATGATGATGATAGCCATGCCTGGAATATATTCAGTATATAGTAAGTAGCAATAGTCAGGCTGGATATAAGTGTTGCAACAAGAGCCTTATTAGGGAACAATTGGGAACAGGCAGAAACCGAATCTCCTGGGCCTCCTCACTTTCTTTTAAACGCATTAGCCTCTCCAAAATTAGGTCCCAGATTGGTTAAACTTCGGAACTGGATATAAGGGCACATATTATATATGAGACTGGGATCCAAGTCTTCTCAAAATGTTTTTTTTTCCACCAAACGTTTTTTCAATTCGGGTTTCAGCTCGTCGGTTTTTTTTTTCATTTTTTCGACTAGAGGATCTCTTCATTATAAGGAAAATAAATTCGATTTAAGGCTGGATTGCAGCCCCAGGTTTCTACTGGTTAAATCTAAAAATAGCTATCTGTTAAGTCAGATGACTCCGACTGCAATTTTCCTGATTACGTTTAGATTTTATTTCTTTATTTTTAACAATCGTTTTCCCCAAGAGGTATGTTAATTATTTAAGCGCTTACATTTTGGGGGACATGCCTAATATCTTCATCCATTCAAGCTGATGTATGCGGAAGTATTTCCAAGCGTCAATCATTTAGTCGCCCAACAGCCAAACCCTAACCCAGTCGAGTCAAAGCCGTTTAACACCTCATTAGAATCAAGACTCATCTACATTCCAGCGCAGGACCAACAGGATCCATTCATCTTAAGTGTGAGGTCACAACAGCAGCAACTACAACTATTCGGCGGCGCCATGAATAAAGTCAGGCATAAACAGGATATATGGCCACAAATCCCAGCGCCTTGCAGTGGCAATGAATATTAATGAGATGTCATCAGTCTTTCGTCAAATTAAAACGCACAGCAGAACGCAACGGCCCAGAACGGGAGGACTGCGTCTATGACTTCGACTCGAAACCCGGGCGGAGCGAGTCGGAGCAGAGCTTGTTGCTGGCGCACATCCTGCGGTAACTTTTCTAATTGTTGCCAACACACAACACGAATAAATCAGCCGGAAAACAGGCAGCCGCTGACGTTGGAAGGGTGCGATAGTCAAATGTCTCCGACTCCGACCCGTCTCTCAGTCAGATGCTGCCTGGCCGTAAGGAATTTTCGGCAATTTGTTTTGCACTAGTTGAGTATTCCATCAGCCGGCAAGGTGGTTGCTGGGTAAATCTCAACCCTTGAGCGTCACCTTCGCCGTCATACGTCAGCGTACTATCATCACGCTTGTTTACACGCATAATTATGTGTGCCGGATTCCGGGAATTCCACTTCCATTGCCGCCGGCGACAGCACCGCAAGTCAGCCGACATTGTTGCCTCCTCGCCTTGACATGCCGCCCCCCTCCTCACCGCTATGTACAGAGCATATCCAAGGAGCCAAAGCGCTTCTGGCTTCGTCTTGCGGTTTTGCCGGCTGCCTCAGGCGATTTAATGCCTCGTGACAGATTTCTCACTTGAACCCAAAATGACGGGCCGTGTCACAATTTGATGCTGATAATATGTTAATGAGGTTTGTTTATTTGATTCATATTCCCCTTGTCAGCTTGAAGCAACTTTGGGGCCAACTTTACAGCTGAGTCAGCTCAGGTCTCCCAGCACTTGTTGTTTACTTAAATCCAGCTTAAGTGGAAGTTAATCGCAGCTTTTGGACTTACACCACAGACATAATTGCATCAGTTGCTTGTGGCTCAATCTTATTTATAAGAAAACATTAAGTTGGTTTACAGTGTTATTGAGAGTTTTGTATGTGAAGGCTATGCTATATGCTATGTGAAGGCCCTTTGAGGTTAGTACGGATATTCACCCTTTTTCCGACCGTGCGAGTGATATTAACAAAATTAAATTTAGCTTGTGTTCACATGATTTTTTGTTTAAAATGTAAGCTCCGATTGATTAAAGGAATGTAAGCCCAAGAAAGAAATTTCAAAATTGTGTTAACTTTGAATATTCTGTCAAATACTGCAAAGTTTACATGAGTGCTTCGGTTTAATAAGAACCGAATAACGGAAAGAAATCATCAAAATTTCATTTATCAAACTAAATCGTAATTTATTTTCAAAAAAAAAAGGTAAGCCCAACATATTAGCCATACTTTCGCTCGCATTCACTGAACTGCTCGACTTTTGCAGTTACCATGATACGCCTTAAGCAAATCGAACCAGCCCAGGTCGAGGTACGCGCCAAGGACGAGGTTCGCGCCAGTTTCATCGTGTTTGCCGTACTCTGTGCTACCATTAGAGTGGCCCCATATTTGCTGCGCAAACTGTCTTCCTAGTTAGATGTACCCGATTGCTGTAGCCAGAGCTTGTTCCCTAAACCCAGTCACGACAAAGAGTCTGCTATAAACAAAAAATAAATTCAACTTAACATGCAAATAAATTAAAGAAAGCCTTAGCTGTAAATTATCCATTGTTCATCTAATCAATGTTTGCATAACTTGTTTATCTTAAGATTTTCAAGAGGAAACAGAGTGTAATGGCCCTGTTCATTTAAATGAATCTAAATATATATACCAAAAGGAGAGCATCGCTTTGATGGCTCGTCTCTTATTCAACATTGACGTATACCAGTATTTCATGTCTCGATTCAATGATTTGTCTTCTGAGTACAATTCGAAAAGGATTAATTTTTAGGCACATGCTTAACTCTTATATGCCTCTAGCTATTTTAAATAAAGGCGCCTCTTTAAACGCTTTATAGCCGTATGTATGTCCAAATGTGGCTAATACTTTTAATGGTTTATCTTTATATTCGATTAGATTATCTCCAGATGCAGAAATATATTCTGAATGTATGTAATCGAACTTATTATAGTATTATTCCTTTAATATTATAATTATTCCCATCAAGCTCATTATTCTTATATTATTATTATTTTTCGATATCTATTATTATTATATTTATGATTATCTTTGTCGATTACTATTATTATTATTATCTGTTATTAACATATTATTATATTTATGATTATCATTATTGTAATTTTTATTTATTTTTTCTATTATTATTTTTATTATTATTATTATAATTAACATTATAAAATTTATTTTTATTATTATTATTATTATTATTATTATTATTATTATTATTATTAATATTATTATTATTATTATTATTATTATTATTATTATTATTATTATTATTATTATTATTATTATTATTATTGTTTTAACTGTCACTATTGTTATTTATTTTGTAATTAATATAATCATAAATATTAATAGCATACATTTGGGGGCACTTTTTAAATCTTACGCTCACGCGAGTCAGCTTATAAAAGGACCAATAGTCAATAGACTTCCTTATAACATATTTATATGTTTATTGGCTCTTCTATATAGCTAAACCACGGATTTTAATGTTCCTCTAATATTCCAAATTCCATAGAAAATATTTGGGCACGGTTGTGCAGTTATGAGCTGGGCCCAACTTCTATTCCTGCAAAGGGGTGTGAAGCGGGCTGAGGTGGTGCGGCCTTATAGCCCCATTAGTCGTTGCTGATTCTGGCGTACATTATTTCTGGCACGGCACGTGTTTGAGCCACAAACAGATGAATTTCTGCAGTGGAGAAGCGACGACGAATTATGAGCCACTCAGCGCACTTGCGCGTTCCAAAGGAGCAGGGAGTAGGTCGGGATGGGAGCACGGCTGTGCTGGGCTGGGTTGGTTAGCTGGGCTCCTATGCCAGGAGGCTGTGCGCTAGCTCGCTCGTTCGCTCGCTTCCAACAACTGCAATTCGTCCTCGGGGTCTTTTTAGTGTTAATAATAAATAAACGTGGCTTGGCTGGAGGCGGGCACGCTGCAGGCAGCAGGGCGCAGGGCGCACCTTTGTGCTTGTGTGTTTGGACACCGGAGCGCATTTTAATGGACGAATGCAACGCTATTGGCCTCTTGCACCCGCCACCCGCCACTCGACACACCTTGCTCCAGCTGCATGTGTGACACACCGACTGCCCCCCACTCTACGTTCGACCCAAAGCTCGTGTCCGTGCCCATGCCCGTGCTGCTACGCTTGAAATACGGCATTTGCTCGTCCATCTTTTGATTTAGCACCGACATAAAAATGATTTATCAGTGACATTAAAATAATGCACACTGCGGCGCATTTTATGTGCGAATGGATTTTCGCGCCTTTTTGTTTTCGTCCCTGGCAGAATCCTCCTCATATTCCCCTTGGCTCCTCCTGCGTCCATTCCATCTCGTGCTCATCGCTGCTGCACATTGCATTTGAGCCTAGTCCGACCCTGGCATTCCCTCTACCCGCAAACAGCTGTCCGTCCGTCCTCTGGTCCGTCAGTCTTTGTATGCTGCCGTCAGCCAAATGTTTTACGGCCGAGGTATTTGTGACTCTGTGTGTGTGTGCGTGTTTGTGTGTGGACTAGAGCTCTGCACCTATCCGAACCTAGCCGGAGCTTCATAAATGTAAACTTTTATGCGATTATCGCGCTCTCTTTCTCGCTGCGTAGCTCGGCACATTTTGCAATGCGACATACACTGAAAATAATAATTGGACATTTGAAGGAAAATCCTAACTGTTCTTTATAAGAGAATAAATTCATACTTTTAACCGTATGGGATTGGTGGCTTATTGCATATGAGAATAAAAATTAAATTTTAAATTTTTAAATAAAATTTTAAATGCAAAGAAAACATATTGTTAAAAGTTTCCAACTCCTGGTAAAAATTGATTGATAATTAAAGTCTATATTTTAAATATTTTGTTAATGTTTTTCAAATTGCTCTAAATATGTGGAAAGCATTAAGCTGAGCTAGATTTTGTATCTATTCCAAAAAAATGTATATCTATATATCCTTAATGTAGCTCAAGTACTTTCGTATTGCAATAAATATGGCACTCGATTCTCTCAGTGTACTTTGTGCTATGTATTTGAAATGTGCCATAATTTGCACCCAGATGTGTGACAGAGCAGACGGGCCAGCGGGCTGGCAATCAACTGAGGATGCAGCTCGGCAGCCACAGAGCCCCAGTGAGGACAACATATGCCCTTATGGGGCCAGGAACTCATTAGAGCGGGCGTCGTGTCCATGTGTGTGTGTTTGTGTTTAATGAGGACTGCAGAAGCCAGGAGCAGGCGCAGGCGCTGCTGCACAGAGGAGCTCAGCAGCAGATATGAGACAGATACGAGGCACATGGACATGCATGCACATCTGCAGACGCCGCTGATTGCCCGGCAATGGACGCCGACCCGTTCCAGCCCGGCCAGTTGGCAGCGTCAGCATAATTTCCTGATGCTAAATGCCAAACGCAGAACGCAAACGGGATGAACGGGGACGAACAGCGAACAACAGCCAGCAGCCAGCAGCCAGGAGCCGAGCACTTAAGCCCATCCGCCGTTCTACTGCCATTCGACGACTGTCCACTGACCGACTGCCATTGCACGAGCTCGAATGGGAAACCGTGTCCGTGTCCGGGCTCGGGACTGTGACTGTGACTGTGACTGGCTGGAGGAGTGATAGCCTGCCTTGGTTGTGTCTGTTGTTGTTGTTGTTGTTTTTGCGGCTCTGTGTCATTGTCTCGCGCTGGGAGGGCAGAACTAAGACCATAACCATAACCAGAACTACGACCAACAGCAGGACGGGTAACAGGACCTGGGCAATTTAGAGTGGCGCACACACACACACCTGCTTTTGGGTAATTTATCTCGAAGAATTATTATTTCAAATATTTTGGGCTGTGGGCTGAGCGAATGCCCGTTCAACCCCCCAGGACGGGGCAACGAAATAAAAGGATTTTAAAATGGTCATTTGATATGAATTATGCGCGTTGGTGCAATTACAGAACCCACACCTAATCACAAGTCCCGTTCGCTCCCCTCTCCTTCCGCCAACCTTGCAAGAGCTGTACCGCGCCGGTTGATGCCTTTGTCTGACTGTGATGCGGTTGTCTGAAGCGCTTAGGCGGGACGGTCTCGGTACTGGAACTGGATACTGCGCTCTTGTTTATCGCCCCATGCGAGCGTGTCCTGGTCGTTGTCCTGGCGCCGCATTTGGCGTCCGCGGCTAACGCATAAAACATGCGTTCTTGGACTTCATTGTTAAATAATTAAATCAGCTGCGAGACTAATATATTTCTCTTAATTGCAAGCCAAGTCATGTGTGCGCTTGAGAAATGTCCCGGCCAGTTGGCCCATTTCTGATTTATGTACCGCCAATAGACGACAGTAGTCGAGGTCGAGCATATGCAGCATTATATATGCATCTAGGCATGTCCAGATAAAGCAGCTGCTTATCGAACAGATTTATGATATAGAGCTTGTGTAGGAATTGTTACGCTACATGAAATCTTTTTATCTACAATATTTCTTTCAACTCTTTACTCGACACTAAAATCTTGATTGTCGCTTAATGTTAATTAGGTTGAGCCTAAGCGTAAATATGGTCTTTGTGGATTTATTCTCTCGACTTGATTTCAAGCAAATAAATGAAGCGAATGCTTTGAAATAACTTAATCTTACCTATTCTAGATACTATTGGCATCTCAAGTATGTCTTCTGAATTTGTTCCAACTTCCTTTTTTTGACTTTTTTTTGCTAACTACTAAACAGACATTTAATATATATTTTGTTAATTTTTCTTATATCATGACAATTAAGTTTTATTTTTTGAGTTTTTACAAATTTTCTTGAATACCTTGCAAAAAAATGTCGGTATATTTGATATCGGTATGAAAAGGTGTCATTTAATACTCAAGAACGGATAGGCATATAGAGGATATTTCGGGAAGTAACGCGAACGTGAAACAATCAATGGAAAATCAACAAAAACGTTAAAAATAATTGCCGCGGCACCCAAAAACTACGTTAGCTTGTGGTAGCGGGCTGGTGGAGGGAGGGGGTTGGCATACAAATTGAAAGAAGAAAGAAATGTAAAAATAATCGGCAATAAATTTAGCAAAAGTGTCGAAAACGGTTCATACACACACACACACAAACACACACACACATGCTCGCAAACACACACGGAAATTTGGCCACGCCAAGAACTCATAGTTCAATGTCCTGTGCAGGCGACGACTGCCAGGCGTGCGGAGAAGTGTCAGCAACAGAAGCGAGAGTGAGCGAGAGAGAGAGTGTGAGAGAGAGTGAGAGAGAGAGAGGGTGAGAGGGAGAGAGAGTGGGGTGCAAGGTTCGCAGTAGCAACCGCATTTATAATAAATTGAATTGCAATAACTCAACTTCAATCAAAAATCATAATTCATGGATTTCGACAGGCAGAACCGCTGCCGAAACCCGCTTTTGGCCCGGGTGGAGCTGCAGGCGGCCCGCTCGTATCCTTGCACGGCACTCCTGCCTGCTCCTCTTACCCTTTTGCTCTTCTTTTTTTTATTTTTGTTGGCCGCTGCGATGCATTGCATTGGCCGTCGCTCGGGCGACGCAGCCGAAAATTATAAATCTACGCTTTGACATGAAGATGCAAGTGTGTGTGTTGTATGGTTGGGTGGGGAGTGGGTAAGAGTGGGGAGCGGGGAAAGGGGCTACTCGGTCTGCTACTGAAGACATGAATTTATAGACGAAGACATAAATACAAACGGAGCCATCGAAGTCGAAACGACTGGCCAAAGACACCAAAAACACTGAAAAGTGCGCGCGAGCAGAGCCCAAAGAGGCGGAACACGCTCAATGCCCATAAATATCCTTGTGCTTGTAGTTGCAACTGTTCCGGCGGGGCTGAGGGGATGCATTTTAGGTGAAAATAATCACCGCTTCACATGAAATCATTTTGCGCCACAAAATGCCAAAGAAAAATGCAAGCAACGCCCAAAAGGAAAGCAAAAACTTGAAGCAGGATACGCAAGGATCTGCCCGGTAGACCAGCAAACTCAACGCCGTTCAATTGTGCTCCAAATGTGCTGCGATATAAATTCAAAGTTTTGGCCCTATCAAGGGAAAACAAATCAAATGTGACAATTTTGAAAATCGTTTAAATGATTTTTCATTTTGATTTGTTGCCAATATCACAAAGGACGAAAAAGTAGACTGAGACCAAGACGAAAGTTCAAGAAAAAAAATATTCTTAGATAGTGCTGGAACTATAATTGATCATACTATTGTGGCTTGGATTGTTATTTAAATGACTTGAATGATTCCTTATCTGTTTTTGCTGCACATTTAAAAGTAAAGGGGAATAATTTTATTGTTCGCCTTACTATGCAATTCTCATGAATTAAAGAACAACTTGTTTTCATTCCTTGGTTGATTCTTAAATTACTTTTTTGATACCTTATCTGCTGGCGAAGCACATTAAGAGGGAAATGATGAAATTTCAAGTATCGCCTTAAAACATCTTTGCAGCCCTTTATATGAATATTACATTAACAAGAGAGTTGTTTATTTTTATATGCACGTATGTGTATTTATATATTTTTTTTATGTTCTATGATTATAGATGTGTTTGTGCATGTATGTGTGCATGTATATACTTATGCACATGTGGACTTGCATTTTAATATATTCTTTTATACCAACCATAGATCAAGTATTGCTTTTCATTGCACTGCAAATAATAAATAAATAATTTTTAGATATTCCTCTGCTATGCGATTCTCATGAATTCAGATTTTCATGCTTTGTCATAGGTCATATTTACAGGCTAGGTACTTTTCTTTACCTCTGTAATTACACTCCTCTTGATGTTTACCTCTCTCTCGCTTAATCTTGCTATCTTTATATTCCTCGCCTGCTTTTACTCTAATCCACTTTAATCTTTTTTGTCTTTTCAGGAATGTGTATATATAACATATATGTGCATATATATATTTGGGTAAGTACCTATTTGTACTTATACTTATACTTACATTTGTTATATTTGTTGTTGCACTTATATTTTTTTACTTGTTATCAATTTGCCTTTTTTCTACACAACAAAACTTCTGTAATAGTCGTATAAATCCTTCATAAGAGATAACAATAGGCATTATAATGCTAAGGACAATTCTTTGGCAAAAGTGAAGAACAAGAACGAGGCACGGAAAGAAATTCACATAATTTTTTCAAGCTTCCGTCTCTTTATTGAATGAAATAATAGTAAATAATGAAAAAGAAGTGCTGTAATAAACTGAGGCTAAACTTATTTTTACCCATATCGACTTTTAAACACACTTTTGACGGATTGGTCAAATATGCAAATATTACAATATTACATTACAAAATATTGGTAAAAATGCAGCCTAACTTAAATGGTTTTTTTTGTTATAGCTTTTAACTTATGTAACATTTATTTTCCCAAGAGAATTTACTTCTACTTTTGAATTTTTTGCTTGTCTGGCAGCGCAATTTGATATTGAGGATAGACTCCAAAATGTTTGGCCAAAACTTTTGCATGATTTTATCCAGCCTTTTTTATATTGTTGCTCGCCAAATATTTTAATGTTTATTTATATGTAGATTTCGGTTAGGTTTTTGTGCAAAGGGCGGGCAAAAGGGCTTGCGAAAAGGCTGGCGGATGCTCGACGCCGTTTGACCATAGCCAAAGGATCTGTACACACTTTTTTCAGCGTCTCCTGTCATAAAAAAGGACTAGCATTATACTGAATAAAATGTGCAGCGGCATCGGTAACACCTTTGCCCGGTACCAAAAGGATACTTCACAAAAGGTCGCGGAAGTAATTTACAATTTGGAAAACAGAAAAAATAAAGAAAAAGAAGGGAAGAAACATCAGACAACAGTGCAAACAGAGTAGCAAAGGATCGAGCATTGGGTTTTGTCTGGTCGCGACGCAAATTGACAAGATTTATTTTCAATTAAAAACAAACAAACGAAACGCGGCGCACATTATCCTTTTTGCCGTGAGGAGGACACATTCAAACATTTTATTGGCAGCATTTTATGTGTTTTTCTCAATTTGATAATAAATCAAAAAGCGGCCGTCGCATTTCCACATTTCCACAAATTTTCACAATTTCCAACATCGTGTCGTGTCCTGGCAAACTATTGTGGGCATTCGCTGTTGGCGTGTGCAAGGACGACGCCACCCCTAAGCCACAGCGCATGGCGCGTTGATGAATTACGAAGGACATGCAGTCACACACACTCACACACACTAACACACACACATATACTAACACGCACAGCGATTGGCTGCACGTCGACGTGCAATAATTTTATGTGTCCTGGCGAGCTGTGCGGCAAGAAAAAAGTCACTGCGGAGGACGCGCTGCAGCCGCCTCATTGTTGTCCTTGTTATTTATGACCCATTAAGGCAAGCGGCAATTGCACATGTTGTGGGGGCCAGTAAGTTGAAAAAATTAAACTTTTAATATTAAGTCGTATATAACCAGCAACTAAAGTAGAGTATTATCTCTCGAGGTGGTCAGCGTAATGTCATCTCGCTCCCACGCCTCGGCGGTTGTGTTAGTTGCATCTCCTCGCGTCAGTTTCGCACCTTATACATAAAGCGACAAGAAACGGCATCAAAGAATAAGACAAGCAATCACGCCATAGTTCCGTTAAATATCACAAGCGACAAATGTAGCTGGCGTGGCGTATCAGTTGCATAGCCAAAGTGAGTTATCCACGCGGTCACCTCGTTCACTTCGTCTTCAGCTGTGAAAACGAACAGACGCAACGGAGTCATAACGTCTGCTCATTTTTCTAATTAACATTGCTAAGATCACACGTGTTAAACTTTTTCGGTTATAATCAAAATTGAAGACAAACGTATTTGGTTAAGAAGTATTCGCGAACGCGACATAGTGTTGGAACAGGTAATACTTTCCATAAAAAAAAAAAAAACAGTTAGAACTGTTTAACGTAAATCCACCTTTTTACAGGGAGCGTTAGCAGCGCCCGACAAGCCCAGATATCGGCCGGTCTGCGTACGGCGCCCCCGCGCTCTAAACATTAAACATAATTCGGCGACCGGCCGAAAGAGCCCCATAATCAATCACCGCCCCTATTTCGGCGATTATTCGGCGAATTAGTTAAGCTCCAGTTCACACCGGCTGAGGCGCAGTTGGCTCAACTTAAAGTTTACACCGGTTCTTTTCATCGCTATATATTTGTCTAACGCTTAAAACGACCGAGTTGTGTCTTGCATACCTTATCTTACTCGGCAGAGTATAGCCACGCTTGATAGCGTGAAGCGTAGGTGTGACACAAAGGAGTGAAGGAGAAGTCTTTATCTGGAAACGAAATAGAGTTAACCGCAATCGAATAGTCTAGCTCGCTCGATGTCTCGCGCGCATGCGTTCTAGTTGAAACAATCCGTCGTCAAGCCGCGTAGGATTATCAGCTGTTTGATGTTGTCTGGAGGCCAGCCAATCTGAGTTTGGATTCTTAGTTCTTAATTACTTTCTTTGCTTTCTTTATTGTTTTTTTTTTAATGTAACCTTAATATACAAATTTCCTGTGAGTACATAGTAGCGTTACCCGTAGCAGCGATTTCCGTTTAAATAATTTTCTTTATGCACAGCTACCAAAAGCTTTAAAGCACCACACCAACTGCACTTTCGATGGGCCCAACGAACCTGCACCGATGGATATAACAGTGAGTGACAAGTCCGAATATAACTTACAGTGAGTACGGCCTATTATTGGCGAACGAATTATTTAATCGGTTTTATCGCACTCGGAATGCTCGTGTATTAACATGAATATATATAATAGTTTAACACCGCCCTGTTACACCTGAGTCTAGGCAAAAGAAAACAAAATACTAAAGAGTAAAGCATTCTTATATGGATCAGATGATTGTTATCTGAAGTTTACTTTAATTAAAATGTACCGATAAATTGTACAGGAAGGTCCGTCGCCGGTACGATCCTACGCTGAAGTCATATTGTTTATGTTGAATTAAATAAAACATTAGTGAAGGGGTAACCACCCAAATTAATCACGAGTTACCAAGGTTGGGAGGGTAAAGAATGGGGAGCGATCAACACCTACCGCACCCTAGCCACTGAAATTCTCACATAACAGTCCGCCGTTCTCATTTTTATTAATTCTGTACGTGAGTACAGCCCGAATACATCTTATTGGACCTTCATCTTATTAGTATACAGTCAGTGCACTTATCCTTTCTGAGCACAAAAGGAGTGATATGTGAAGGGAAGAGGAAAAGACCCACGCCAAATCCGACGAGCATAGTATAGAGCAACGCTAGAAGTGCACACCTTCCGAATCTCTTCACCTCTGCGGAAGAACATCAACCGCACGAAGCTGGTGGCCTCTTGAATAGAGCACAAGATCGCATACATACCCTTCTGCATGCTACAGAAAGTGGCGCCCAACGTGGGGCCCGAACGGCTAGGAGAAATAAGCCCTACATTATAGCTCTCAAATTTCACCCATTTAATAACATATTAAACATTTACTAAATTCCGTAATTTTATGATTTGAAGTTTTCCATATCTGTCTTATGAGACTGTTCTCTGGAGAAGCGATTATAATTCGAGTGCTTACGGATTAGTCGACCGAGTCGAATCATATTTCAGGGATAACTTTTAAGTTATAGAATTCACCCAGTTACCCAGGTTGTAGCGACCCGTTGATATGAATGAATCATCGTCTCTAGGAATAGCGATACCTATTACGAATAGTTCGACCAGAGTGAATAGACTCACATACAACAATACGCATCTCGATTCTGGGGTAACGAATGCGAGATTAGGTCGCGTAATTATGCGGAAAAGCAACTTAAGAATAGTTGACCTGTAAATACAAACCCGACCTCAGCAATTAGAAGTATCAGTAGTTTTCGGTATTGGCGACGTTATGTGAGATTATCCAGTTGGGATAACAATATGACCAGCATGGAGTCGGAAGGTGCGGACCGAATTTATTATTAACAGTTCAGTTTAAAGTTTCAGTTAAAGTTTAAAAAAAAAAAAAAAAAAAAAAAAAAAAAAAAAAAAAATATATATATATATATATATATATATGAAAATGGCAGTTCGTCACAGTAGGGAGAACCTGACAGATATATTGAGCGAACAAGATGCAATCTGCAATATTTGCGACCAACCCTTAAGTCAAGCTGATTTAACCGCAGTTTCGCCATGTAAACATAAATTTCATTACCCATGTATTACCGAGTCTTTAAGAGAATCTAACCACTGCCCAACTTGCAAAAGGCTCTGTACATTTAATCAGTTGGCTTTATCAAATAACAACTTGCAAGCTGAATTATCCGCTGCTGACCAGTTAGTCGACATTGCTACGCATGAGGAAGCATCGGAAAACAGCAGTACCGGCAATCGAGGTAGAGGCAGAACAAGCAGAATTAGTAACGCAGTACAGCGCCGCGGTATGGTGACCAGATCCCAACAGCGGAGCCAACTTGCGCCGCTGCCAAACATTTGCGCGAGTGAGGCAAGCGTGTCTCACGAAGCCCCTAAAGCACAAAGTGTGGAAGATATAAACCAAATAATTCAGGCCGCTATGCAGCGTCAACAGCAACAGCTCATGCAGGACCTGACAGCATTGATTCAGGGACAGTTGTCAACACGTCAGGTTGACAGTAATAGTCATCACTCGGGTCGAGAAAGAGTGTTTACTCCACCCGGTGAACCAGTTTTTATAGCAGACCGGAACCAGAATACATCCTCAAGTTCAGGTCATATCAATAACCAATACAATGGCAACGCCAGGAGACCAAACGCTTCGGTTCTGCCAGACAAAGTTCCAAACATTATTCAGAGTTGGCGAATCAAATTCGATGCAGCTAGAGATGGTCTGCAAACGGACGAGTTTCTCTACAGAGTTCGAGCACTAGCTCAACAGAATTTAAACGGGGACTATCAGCTTCTATGCGATCACTTACACCTCTTCTTCGGTGGGAAAGCCGTCGAGTGGTATTGGAGGTTTCATCGCGCTTGCCCTCAGTTTACTTGGGACGAGTTTTGTAGAGAGTTTAGAAAGAAATTTGATGACATTGATACAGATATGGATATCTGGGAGGCAATTAACAGCAGACGTCAAGGCGATAAGGAAACCTTCGAGGAATATCAGTTTCAAGTCGAGAGACTTGTGTCTCGCCTAAAAACCATAATTTCAGAAGAATCGTTAGTACGACTTCTCATCCGTCATTCAAAGCCCCATCTTCGTTACGAGCTAATGCACTTAGGCATAAACACCCTAGCGCGTTTAAGAGAAGCAATTCGCACTCACGAGCAATTTTCCAAACAAGTTAAGCCCCTATCAGTGAAAAATATTTTTCCCCAACGCTCTACTGTCTCCCAGCTCGATAATGGGTCGGACGCCGAAGAACTAGACGAAGTTTCAGCGCTGCAGCACAAGCAAATGAAGTGCTGGAACTGCGCAAAGTCAGGCCATCGGTTCGAGGATTGTCTTGAGGCGCGTATCATCTTTTGTTATGGATGTGGGATGAAGAACACCTATAAGCCAAATTGCCCAACATGTAACCCGTCGGAAAACCGCAGAAGGGATGCGTCAGCCAACAAAAACCTGTCGCATCCGAACCATTAAAAGTAGATTGTAGTACTCAGACCGAAGTCACAAATCCAATTTCATACAGACCATGTAATCCACCATGCCAGATACCTCAAGCTAAACTAGAGATTCACCAACCATACCAAGTTCGAGCAGCTCAGTATGCATCAGCCAGAAAACGCATCTTCGGAGACGTAGACAGTTGCTTATTGATTCGAAAACCCCGACGTTCAACCTTGCGAATGAGGTTTTTCTGGAAAAAGGTAGAAGAGAGCCGTAAAAAGCTTATTTCCGCCGTATTCTTGAATTCAGATAACCGATTGTACACCGATATCAAAATCGACGATAATAGTTATACCGCTCTTTTAGACTCAGGTGCAACTATAAGCTGCATTGGCGGCGTAGCCGCACAAAAGTTCATCAGACATCCACAGCTACAGAAGTGTTCTGGGCAAATCAGAACAGCCAATAATGCCAAATGTTCCGTAGTTGGCAGACTTGTCGTTGAAATAACTTATCGCAACCAAACTAAACCAGTAGAATTCTTTGTAATACCTGACCTAGAACAAAACTGTTACTTGGGAATCGATTTCTGGAGAGATTTTGGTTTACTTAATAGAATCACTGATCTTCCCTCAGAATCGGTGGCAGAACTAGATGTAGGTCGAGATGATAACACAGTAATTAGTGCGAAAATGCATTCTCTCTCAGCAGCTCAGCAGCGCAAGCTCACTTCAGTGATTAGCAAGCTACCCTCTTACGAGAAAGAAGGCTTGGGACGCACACACCTAATAGAGCATAACATCGACGTCGCTGATGCTAAGCCCGTCAAGCAGCGTCATTGGCCAGTTTCCCCTGCCAAAGAAAAACTTATGTTTGCCGAAATTGAAAACATGCTGGCACTAGACGTGATAGAAGAATCGAAGAGTCCATGGAGCAGCAATTGCGTGTTAGTACAGAAGGGAGAGAAAGTTCGTTTGTGCTTAGATTCCAGAGAACTGAACAAGCTGACGCTGAAAGACGCGTACCCGCTGCCACATATAGACGGCATTCTTAGTCGCTTGCCTCCCGCTCGTTTTATCACTGGTCTCGACATGAAGCATGCATTTTGGCAAATCCCGCTTGATAAAAAGTCTAGACTATGCACGGCGTTTACAATACCAAACAGGCCCTTGTACCAATATAAAGTGATGCCTTTCGGACTATGTAATGCCGCGCAGACTCTATGCAGGCTCATGGATCAAGTAATCCCAGCAAGTCTACGAACAAGAGTATTTGTATATTTGGACGATCTCTTGGTTCTTTCCGACGACTTTGTTTCGCACATGAGTCTGTTAGAAGAAATAGGTATATATCTTCGTAAGGCGAACTTGACCATTAATATAGCCAAGTCCAAATTTTGTATGACAGAGATAAAATATTTAGGATTCATTATCGGCCATGGACAGCTCAAAGTCGACCCTGGCAAGGTTAATGCGATCAATGAATTCCCAGTCCCAACCACGGTGAAGCAATTGAGACGGTTCTTAGGTCTCGCCGGATGGTATCGACGGTTTGTAGAAAACTACGCTGCGATAACCTTTCCCTTAACTGAACTTCTGAAAAAGAATAAACCAATGAATTGGAATTCGGAAGCGAAAGAAGCCTTTGAACTATTGAAAAACAAGTTGACATCTGCACCTGTTTTGAGGACGCCTTGTTTTTCGAAACCTTTTATATTATTGTGTGATGCAAGCCTGCATGGTCTTGGCTGTGTGTTGGCCCAAGCAAATGATGACGGCGTCGAATTACCAATTGCATATATGTCCGAAAAATTGTCTAAAGCCCAACGAAATTATTCAGTCACCGAACTCGAATGCTTAGCAGTCATTAAAGGAATAAATAAATTCCGAGCCTACATTGAAGGGCAAGAATTTACGGTAGTTACAGATCACGCTTCTTTACAGTGGCTAATGAGGCAAAAGGATCTATCAGGGCGCTTGGCCAGATGGTCGATCCGATTGCAAGGCTTTTCATTCGAAATAAAACATCGTAGCGGATCGCAAAACGTCGTTGCCGATACCCTGTCTCGGAGGTACGAAGCCGACATTTGCGAACTTTTGAATTTTGGACCAATTATTGACGTATCGTCCAAAGAATTTACTTCCCAGGAATATCTAGATTTGATAAATAACATAAATGATAACCAGCATAAGTTACCAGACCTAAAGGTTGTCGATAAATTTGTATATAAGCGAACTGAACCCGCAAAAGATGATGATACAGCTAGATCAGACTGTTGGAAGCTTTGGGTTCCAGTGAACTTGAGAGAACAGGTCTTATATCGAGCCCACAATCCGGCGGATTCAGCTCACCTCGGAATCGGCAAAATGGTAGAAAAGTTAAAGCGACATCTCTTTTGGCCCGGCATGGTAACGCAAATTCGTGACTATATATCCAATTGTTCCACATGCAAGTCAACAAAAGGTCCTAATACAGTTCTTAGGCCACCAATGGGCAAACCTATGACATCGGAGAGACCATTCCAAAAATTGTACATGGATCTATTAGGTCCATACCCACGGTCAAAGAACGGAAACATCGGTCTTTTAGTCATTGTCGACCACCACACGAAGTTTCACTTCCTGCACCCGTTGAAAAAGTTAACGTCTAATAGAATCTGTGAGTTCTTAGAGAATCATGTATTTTACACATTTGGAGTACCCGAATCCATTTTAACAGATAATGGGTCCCAATTCAAATCTGGCTACTTCGAAGCGTTTTTAACTCGCTTCGGCACGTCACACATCTGCACCGCAAATTATTCTCCACAGGCGAACGCAAGCGAGCGATTGAACCGTTCCATATTAGCAGCTATACGCGCATATGTAGGAAAGGATCACACAAGCTGGGACAAGTATCTGAATGAAATTAGCGGATCACTGAGGTCTAGTGTGCATCGTAGTACAGGATTTCCACCATACTTTTTGTGCTTTGGCCAGAATATGATCATGAATGGTAAAGACTACGAACTTCTTAGAAAAGTAAACTTAGTTACAGACGACACTTCCTTAAAAACACCTGATCTATTGCAACTAGTGCGCGCGAAAGCTAAAAGTAACATCTCTAAAGCTCATGCAGCTAACGCGAAAACCTATAATTTGCGTAGCCGCACGATAAAACTAAATGAAGGCGATATTGTTTACGCACGTGGCTTTGCACAAAGTAATGCAAGCAAAAAGTTTAGTAGCAAACTCGCCCCAGCCTTCAATAAAGCTAGGGTTGTCAAGAAATTAAGTCCGACTTATTATGAGCTGTCAAATGAAAACAACAAATCTATTGGAGTGTATCACTTAAAAGACATAAAACTATAGACCGACTGATAAACGAAGTTACTGACCCTTTTTCAGTTAACATCTTCTCCAGTTGAGACTCTCGTAGTATTAACTGTGGTGTGGGGGCCAGTAAGTTGAAAAAATTAAACTTTTAATATTAAGTCGTATATAACCAGCAACTAAAGTAGAGTATTATCTCTCGAGGTGGTCAGCGTAATGTCATCTCGCTCCCACGCCTCGGCGGTTGTGTTAGTTGCATCTCCTCGCGTCAGTTTCGCACCTTATACATAAAGCGACAAGAAACGGCATCAAAGAATAAGACAAGCAATCACGCCATAGTTCCGTTAAATATCACAAGCGACAAATGTAGCTGGCGTGGCGTATCAGTTGCATAGCCAAAGTGAGTTATCCACGCGGTCACCTCGTTCACTTCGTCTTCAGCTGTGAAAACGAACAGACGCAACGGAGTCATAACGTCTGCTCATTTTTCTAATTAACATTGCTAAGATCACACGTGTTAAACTTTTTCGGTTATAATCAAAATTGAAGACAAACGTATTTGGTTAAGAAGTATTCGCGAACGCGACATAGTGTTGGAACAGGTAATACTTTCCATAAAAAAAAAAAAAAACAGTTAGAACTGTTTAACGTAAATCCACCTTTTTACAGGGAGCGTTAGCAGCGCCCGACAAGCCCAGATATCGGCCGGTCTGCGTACGGCGCCCCCGCGCTCTAAACATTAAACATAATTCGGCGACCGGCCGAAAGAGCCCCATAATCAATCACCGCCCCTATTTCGGCGATTATTCGGCGAATTAGTTAAGCTCCAGTTCACACCGGCTGAGGCGCAGTTGGCTCAACTTAAAGTTTACACCGGTTCTTTTCATCGCTATATATTTGTCTAACGCTTAAAACGACCGAGTTGTGTCTTGCATACCTTATCTTACTCGGCAGAGTATAGCCACGCTTGATAGCGTGAAGCGTAGGTGTGACACAAAGGAGTGAAGGAGAAGTCTTTATCTGGAAACGAAATAGAGTTAACCGCAATCGAATAGTCTAGCTCGCTCGATGTCTCGCGCGCATGCGTTCTAGTTGAAACAATCCGTCGTCAAGCCGCGTAGGATTATCAGCTGTTTGATGTTGTCTGGAGGCCAGCCAATCTGAGTTTGGATTCTTAGTTCTTAATTACTTTCTTTGCTTTCTTTATTGTTTTTTTTTTAATGTAACCTTAATATACAAATTTCCTGTGAGTACATAGTAGCGTTACCCGTAGCAGCGATTTCCGTTTAAATAATTTTCTTTATGCACAGCTACCAAAAGCTTTAAAGCACCACACCAACTGCACTTTCGATGGGCCCAACGAACCTGCACCGATGGATATAACAGTGAGTGACAAGTCCGAATATAACTTACAGTGAGTACGGCCTATTATTGGCGAACGAATTATTTAATCGGTTTTATCGCACTCGGAATGCTCGTGTATTAACATGAATATATATAATAGTTTAACACCGCCCTGTTACACCTGAGTCTAGGCAAAAGAAAACAAAATACTAAAGAGTAAAGCATTCTTATATGGATCAGATGATTGTTATCTGAAGTTTACTTTAATTAAAATGTACCGATAAATTGTACAGGAAGGTCCGTCGCCGGTACGATCCTACGCTGAAGTCATATTGTTTATGTTGAATTAAATAAAACATTAGTGAAGGGGTAACCACCCAAATTAATCACGAGTTACCAAGGTTGGGAGGGTAAAGAATGGGGAGCGATCAACACCTACCGCACCCTAGCCACTGAAATTCTCACATAACAGTCCGCCGTTCTCATTTTTATTAATTCTGTACGTGAGTACAGCCCGAATACATCTTATTGGACCTTCATCTTATTAGTATACAGTCAGTGCACTTATCCTTTCTGAGCACAAAAGGAGTGATATGTGAAGGGAAGAGGAAAAGACCCACGCCAAATCCGACGAGCATAGTATAGAGCAACGCTAGAAGTGCACACCTTCCGAATCTCTTCACCTCTGCGGAAGAACATCAACCGCACGAAGCTGGTGGCCTCTTGAATAGAGCACAAGATCGCATACATACCCTTCTGCATGCTACAGAAAGTGGCGCCCAACGTGGGGCCCGAACGGCTAGGAGAAATAAGCCCTACATTATAGCTCTCAAATTTCACCCATTTAATAACATATTAAACATTTACTAAATTCCGTAATTTTATGATTTGAAGTTTTCCATATCTGTCTTATGAGACTGTTCTCTGGAGAAGCGATTATAATTCGAGTGCTTACGGATTAGTCGACCGAGTCGAATCATATTTCAGGGATAACTTTTAAGTTATAGAATTCACCCAGTTACCCAGGTTGTAGCGACCCGTTGATATGAATGAATCATCGTCTCTAGGAATAGCGATACCTATTACGAATAGTTCGACCAGAGTGAATAGACTCACATACAACAATACGCATCTCGATTCTGGGGTAACGAATGCGAGA
Organism: Drosophila novamexicana; assembly: GCF_003285875.2. NCBI lineage: Eukaryota > Metazoa > Arthropoda > Insecta > Diptera > Drosophilidae > Drosophila > Drosophila novamexicana. The sequence continues at coordinate 6,375,718 of NW_020824787.1, forward strand.
TTAGGTCGCGTAATTATGCGGAAAAGCAACTTAAGAATAGTTGACCTGTAAATACAAACCCGACCTCAGCAATTAGAAGTATCAGTAGTTTTCGGTATTGGCGACGTTATGTGAGATTATCCAGTTGGGATAACAATATGACCAGCATGGAGTCGGAAGGTGCGGACCGAATTTATTATTAACAGTTCAGTTTAAAGTTTCAGTTAAAGTTTAAAAAAAAAAAAAAAAAAAAAAGAAAAAAAAAAAAAAATATATATATATATATATATATATATGAAAATGGCAGTTCGTCACAGTAGGGAGAACCTGACAGATATATTGAGCGAACAAGATGCAATCTGCAATATTTGCGACCAACCCTTAAGTCAAGCTGATTTAACCGCAGTTTCGCCATGTAAACATAAATTTCATTACCCATGTATTACCGAGTCTTTAAGAGAATCTAACCACTGCCCAACTTGCAAAAGGCTCTGTACATTTAATCAGTTGGCTTTATCAAATAACAACTTGCAAGCTGAATTATCCGCTGCTGACCAGTTAGTCGACATTGCTACGCATGAGGAAGCATCGGAAAACAGCAGTACCGGCAATCGAGGTAGAGGCAGAACAAGCAGAATTAGTAACGCAGTACAGCGCCGCGGTATGGTGACCAGATCCCAACAGCGGAGCCAACTTGCGCCGCTGCCAAACATTTGCGCGAGTGAGGCAAGCGTGTCTCACGAAGCCCCTAAAGCACAAAGTGTGGAAGATATAAACCAAATAATTCAGGCCGCTATGCAGCGTCAACAGCAACAGCTCATGCAGGACCTGACAGCATTGATTCAGGGACAGTTGTCAACACGTCAGGTTGACAGTAATAGTCATCACTCGGGTCGAGAAAGAGTGTTTACTCCACCCGGTGAACCAGTTTTTATAGCAGACCGGAACCAGAATACATCCTCAAGTTCAGGTCATATCAATAACCAATACAATGGCAACGCCAGGAGACCAAACGCTTCGGTTCTGCCAGACAAAGTTCCAAACATTATTCAGAGTTGGCGAATCAAATTCGATGCAGCTAGAGATGGTCTGCAAACGGACGAGTTTCTCTACAGAGTTCGAGCACTAGCTCAACAGAATTTAAACGGGGACTATCAGCTTCTATGCGATCACTTACACCTCTTCTTCGGTGGGAAAGCCGTCGAGTGGTATTGGAGGTTTCATCGCGCTTGCCCTCAGTTTACTTGGGACGAGTTTTGTAGAGAGTTTAGAAAGAAATTTGATGACATTGATACAGATATGGATATCTGGGAGGCAATTAACAGCAGACGTCAAGGCGATAAGGAAACCTTCGAGGAATATCAGTTTCAAGTCGAGAGACTTGTGTCTCGCCTAAAAACCATAATTTCAGAAGAATCGTTAGTACGACTTCTCATCCGTCATTCAAAGCCCCATCTTCGTTACGAGCTAATGCACTTAGGCATAAACACCCTAGCGCGTTTAAGAGAAGCAATTCGCACTCACGAGCAATTTTCCAAACAAGTTAAGCCCCTATCAGTGAAAAATATTTTTCCCCAACGCTCTACTGTCTCCCAGCTCGATAATGGGTCGGACGCCGAAGAACTAGACGAAGTTTCAGCGCTGCAGCACAAGCAAATGAAGTGCTGGAACTGCGCAAAGTCAGGCCATCGGTTCGAGGATTGTCTTGAGGCGCGTATCATCTTTTGTTATGGATGTGGGATGAAGAACACCTATAAGCCAAATTGCCCAACATGTAACCCGTCGGAAAACCGCAGAAGGGATGCGTCAGCCAACAAAAACCTGTCGCATCCGAACCATTAAAAGTAGATTGTAGTACTCAGACCGAAGTCACAAATCCAATTTCATACAGACCATGTAATCCACCATGCCAGATACCTCAAGCTAAACTAGAGATTCACCAACCATACCAAGTTCGAGCAGCTCAGTATGCATCAGCCAGAAAACGCATCTTCGGAGACGTAGACAGTTGCTTATTGATTCGAAAACCCCGACGTTCAACCTTGCGAATGAGGTTTTTCTGGAAAAAGGTAGAAGAGAGCCGTAAAAAGCTTATTTCCGCCGTATTCTTGAATTCAGATAACCGATTGTACACCGATATCAAAATCGACGATAATAGTTATACCGCTCTTTTAGACTCAGGTGCAACTATAAGCTGCATTGGCGGCGTAGCCGCACAAAAGTTCATCAGACATCCACAGCTACAGAAGTGTTCTGGGCAAATCAGAACAGCCAATAATGCCAAATGTTCCGTAGTTGGCAGACTTGTCGTTGAAATAACTTATCGCAACCAAACTAAACCAGTAGAATTCTTTGTAATACCTGACCTAGAACAAAACTGTTACTTGGGAATCGATTTCTGGAGAGATTTTGGTTTACTTAATAGAATCACTGATCTTCCCTCAGAATCGGTGGCAGAACTAGATGTAGGTCGAGATGATAACACAGTAATTAGTGCGAAAATGCATTCTCTCTCAGCAGCTCAGCAGCGCAAGCTCACTTCAGTGATTAGCAAGCTACCCTCTTACGAGAAAGAAGGCTTGGGACGCACACACCTAATAGAGCATAACATCGACGTCGCTGATGCTAAGCCCGTCAAGCAGCGTCATTGGCCAGTTTCCCCTGCCAAAGAAAAACTTATGTTTGCCGAAATTGAAAACATGCTGGCACTAGACGTGATAGAAGAATCGAAGAGTCCATGGAGCAGCAATTGCGTGTTAGTACAGAAGGGAGAGAAAGTTCGTTTGTGCTTAGATTCCAGAGAACTGAACAAGCTGACGCTGAAAGACGCGTACCCGCTGCCACATATAGACGGCATTCTTAGTCGCTTGCCTCCCGCTCGTTTTATCACTGGTCTCGACATGAAGCATGCATTTTGGCAAATCCCGCTTGATAAAAAGTCTAGACTATGCACGGCGTTTACAATACCAAACAGGCCCTTGTACCAATATAAAGTGATGCCTTTCGGACTATGTAATGCCGCGCAGACTCTATGCAGGCTCATGGATCAAGTAATCCCAGCAAGTCTACGAACAAGAGTATTTGTATATTTGGACGATCTCTTGGTTCTTTCCGACGACTTTGTTTCGCACATGAGTCTGTTAGAAGAAATAGGTATATATCTTCGTAAGGCGAACTTGACCATTAATATAGCCAAGTCCAAATTTTGTATGACAGAGATAAAATATTTAGGATTCATTATCGGCCATGGACAGCTCAAAGTCGACCCTGGCAAGGTTAATGCGATCAATGAATTCCCAGTCCCAACCACGGTGAAGCAATTGAGACGGTTCTTAGGTCTCGCCGGATGGTATCGACGGTTTGTAGAAAACTACGCTGCGATAACCTTTCCCTTAACTGAACTTCTGAAAAAGAATAAACCAATGAATTGGAATTCGGAAGCGAAAGAAGCCTTTGAACTATTGAAAAACAAGTTGACATCTGCACCTGTTTTGAGGACGCCTTGTTTTTCGAAACCTTTTATATTATTGTGTGATGCAAGCCTGCATGGTCTTGGCTGTGTGTTGGCCCAAGCAAATGATGACGGCGTCGAATTACCAATTGCATATATGTCCGAAAAATTGTCTAAAGCCCAACGAAATTATTCAGTCACCGAACTCGAATGCTTAGCAGTCATTAAAGGAATAAATAAATTCCGAGCCTACATTGAAGGGCAAGAATTTACGGTAGTTACAGATCACGCTTCTTTACAGTGGCTAATGAGGCAAAAGGATCTATCAGGGCGCTTGGCCAGATGGTCGATCCGATTGCAAGGCTTTTCATTCGAAATAAAACATCGTAGCGGATCGCAAAACGTCGTTGCCGATACCCTGTCTCGGAGGTACGAAGCCGACATTTGCGAACTTTTGAATTTTGGACCAATTATTGACGTATCGTCCAAAGAATTTACTTCCCAGGAATATCTAGATTTGATAAATAACATAAATGATAACCAGCATAAGTTACCAGACCTAAAGGTTGTCGATAAATTTGTATATAAGCGAACTGAACCCGCAAAAGATGATGATACAGCTAGATCAGACTGTTGGAAGCTTTGGGTTCCAGTGAACTTGAGAGAACAGGTCTTATATCGAGCCCACAATCCGGCGGATTCAGCTCACCTCGGAATCGGCAAAATGGTAGAAAAGTTAAAGCGACATCTCTTTTGGCCCGGCATGGTAACGCAAATTCGTGACTATATATCCAATTGTTCCACATGCAAGTCAACAAAAGGTCCTAATACAGTTCTTAGGCCACCAATGGGCAAACCTATGACATCGGAGAGACCATTCCAAAAATTGTACATGGATCTATTAGGTCCATACCCACGGTCAAAGAACGGAAACATCGGTCTTTTAGTCATTGTCGACCACCACACGAAGTTTCACTTCCTGCACCCGTTGAAAAAGTTAACGTCTAATAGAATCTGTGAGTTCTTAGAGAATCATGTATTTTACACATTTGGAGTACCCGAATCCATTTTAACAGATAATGGGTCCCAATTCAAATCTGGCTACTTCGAAGCGTTTTTAACTCGCTTCGGCACGTCACACATCTGCACCGCAAATTATTCTCCACAGGCGAACGCAAGCGAGCGATTGAACCGTTCCATATTAGCAGCTATACGCGCATATGTAGGAAAGGATCACACAAGCTGGGACAAGTATCTGAATGAAATTAGCGGATCACTGAGGTCTAGTGTGCATCGTAGTACAGGATTTCCACCATACTTTTTGTGCTTTGGCCAGAATATGATCATGAATGGTAAAGACTACGAACTTCTTAGAAAAGTAAACTTAGTTACAGACGACACTTCCTTAAAAACACCTGATCTATTGCAACTAGTGCGCGCGAAAGCTAAAAGTAACATCTCTAAAGCTCATGCAGCTAACGCGAAAACCTATAATTTGCGTAGCCGCACGATAAAACTAAATGAAGGCGATATTGTTTACGCACGTGGCTTTGCACAAAGTAATGCAAGCAAAAAGTTTAGTAGCAAACTCGCCCCAGCCTTCAATAAAGCTAGGGTTGTCAAGAAATTAAGTCCGACTTATTATGAGCTGTCAAATGAAAACAACAAATCTATTGGAGTGTATCACTTAAAAGACATAAAACTATAGACCGACTGATAAACGAAGTTACTGACCCTTTTTCAGTTAACATCTTCTCCAGTTGAGACTCTCGTAGTATTAACTGTGGTGTGGGGGCCAGTAAGTTGAAAAAATTAAACTTTTAATATTAAGTCGTATATAACCAGCAACTAAAGTAGAGTATTATCTCTCGAGGTGGTCAGCGTAATGTCATCTCGCTCCCACGCCTCGGCGGTTGTGTTAGTTGCATCTCCTCGCGTCAGTTTCGCACCTTATACATAAAGCGACAAGAAACGGCATCAAAGAATAAGACAAGCAATCACGCCATAGTTCCGTTAAATATCACAAGCGACAAATGTAGCTGGCGTGGCGTATCAGTTGCATAGCCAAAGTGAGTTATCCACGCGGTCACCTCGTTCACTTCGTCTTCAGCTGTGAAAACGAACAGACGCAACGGAGTCATAACGTCTGCTCATTTTTCTAATTAACATTGCTAAGATCACACGTGTTAAACTTTTTCGGTTATAATCAAAATTGAAGACAAACGTATTTGGTTAAGAAGTATTCGCGAACGCGACATAGTGTTGGAACAGGTAATACTTTCCATAAAAAAAAAAAAAACAGTTAGAACTGTTTAACGTAAATCCACCTTTTTACAGGGAGCGTTAGCAGCGCCCGACAAGCCCAGATATCGGCCGGTCTGCGTACGGCGCCCCCGCGCTCTAAACATTAAACATAATTCGGCGACCGGCCGAAAGAGCCCCATAATCAATCACCGCCCCTATTTCGGCGATTATTCGGCGAATTAGTTAAGCTCCAGTTCACACCGGCTGAGGCGCAGTTGGCTCAACTTAAAGTTTACACCGGTTCTTTTCATCGCTATATATTTGTCTAACGCTTAAAACGACCGAGTTGTGTCTTGCATACCTTATCTTACTCGGCAGAGTATAGCCACGCTTGATAGCGTGAAGCGTAGGTGTGACACAAAGGAGTGAAGGAGAAGTCTTTATCTGGAAACGAAATAGAGTTAACCGCAATCGAATAGTCTAGCTCGCTCGATGTCTCGCGCGCATGCGTTCTAGTTGAAACAATCCGTCGTCAAGCCGCGTAGGATTATCAGCTGTTTGATGTTGTCTGGAGGCCAGCCAATCTGAGTTTGGATTCTTAGTTCTTAATTACTTTCTTTGCTTTCTTTATTGTTTTTTTTTTAATGTAACCTTAATATACAAATTTCCTGTGAGTACATAGTAGCGTTACCCGTAGCAGCGATTTCCGTTTAAATAATTTTCTTTATGCACAGCTACCAAAAGCTTTAAAGCACCACACCAACTGCACTTTCGATGGGCCCAACGAACCTGCACCGATGGATATAACAGTGAGTGACAAGTCCGAATATAACTTACAGTGAGTACGGCCTATTATTGGCGAACGAATTATTTAATCGGTTTTATCGCACTCGGAATGCTCGTGTATTAACATGAATATATATAATAGTTTAACACCGCCCTGTTACACCTGAGTCTAGGCAAAAGAAAACAAAATACTAAAGAGTAAAGCATTCTTATATGGATCAGATGATTGTTATCTGAAGTTTACTTTAATTAAAATGTACCGATAAATTGTACAGGAAGGTCCGTCGCCGGTACGATCCTACGCTGAAGTCATATTGTTTATGTTGAATTAAATAAAACATTAGTGAAGGGGTAACCACCCAAATTAATCACGAGTTACCAAGGTTGGGAGGGTAAAGAATGGGGAGCGATCAACACCTACCGCACCCTAGCCACTGAAATTCTCACATAACAGTCCGCCGTTCTCATTTTTATTAATTCTGTACGTGAGTACAGCCCGAATACATCTTATTGGACCTTCATCTTATTAGTATACAGTCAGTGCACTTATCCTTTCTGAGCACAAAAGGAGTGATATGTGAAGGGAAGAGGAAAAGACCCACGCCAAATCCGACGAGCATAGTATAGAGCAACGCTAGAAGTGCACACCTTCCGAATCTCTTCACCTCTGCGGAAGAACATCAACCGCACGAAGCTGGTGGCCTCTTGAATAGAGCACAAGATCGCATACATACCCTTCTGCATGCTACAATGTGTTCTTCACACCCCTTACCCCTTACCCCTTACTCTTACCCCCCATGCCGGCCTCCACCCCCTCGACACAAGGTGTTATGTGTGTCAGGTCGGCCAAAGACGACCTCGCCTGTTGTCGATCCGGGCAACGGCTTTGGCAACGGGCTGATTTCGCTTTTAATTGTTGGTCAGAACGCAGGAGACACAAATGTTAATAATTGCGCTGCAGCATCCTTGATGTCCTTTGTCTAATAATCATGAGGCATAATTCATTTGATAGCGTGTTTGTCGTCTGAATTTATGACACTTCTTCTTTCGGCGGCACATTTCATTTCCATTTACGCACGCAAAAAACAATTATCCTTGCCGTTAGCTCCCCGCCAATGGGCGCACATTTAATTGCATGGCCAAAGGATTCGAATGGAGACATTAGAAAAATCTGTCGCCGCCAACAGGACACACGTCGCTAACGCCGAAAGTCGTTAAAATGCGAGTAATGCTCGCATGTAGTCTCTAAAAGGAAGTTGGAGCTGGGCTGGAGCTGGAGCACGAACAGGAGGCACACCCATGTGGGCATGTGTGAGCGCTTGTCCAAGGATCGTGCTCGCAATCTCGCACAAACATGTGCTCTTCTAGTTTATTGAATATGACAGGCATTGTATTCCAATCCTGGGGTGCAATACATTTGGCAACAACTTGCTCAAATGTGCAATAATTCGCTGTAGAAAACCCGATTACATTTTCCTTTCGAAAATACGTTTTCACTCATCCTTCCGACAATAACCACGAAATTTTAATGAATTAAGGATACGCTTAGCTCAGTTCCTTTCGGCAGTACAAATGAGAGTCTAAGTTGAAAGGGGAAAGATTAAAATTTTACCAAGGCTAGGTAAAACATGCTATTTATGTTCTTTTATACCAAAAGCTCAACAAACTTATTTTAAGCAGTTTTTACAACTCCTCGCATTATAAAAAAAGTATTTCTAATTATCACCCTACTATGCGATTCTCATCAGTTAAGTAAGGCCTACAGGTCATCATACTTAGTTTGATTGTAGCTATAAAATTGGCAAATCGTGTTTAGTATTTTTTAAGCCCTGCTCATACTGTCATTCCAATCTGTCTCTCTCCGTTTTTTATTCCTCTTTCTGGATCGTTGATCACACATCAATCATTCAGTCAATCAACACAAAAAGTCGTCTATTTGCTTGAGCAGCTCGTAGATAAAATATACCAAAACAAGAATGCTTTTTTTATTAGCATATCGTTTATTTTCTACCTATCGCACTTACCACTTTCTACTTTCACCCCAAACTTGGTTTGGGTTAGTTCAACTGTGATGCGCCCCTTGAGGTAACCGCTGCATGCAGTTTTTTCTTTTTCTCAAACGACTTTGTGGTACTTGTTGTTGTCGCTGGCACTTGACAAGGATAACGCACAGGACAGGCGAACGCCAAGCGGACGGCAGCAATCCACTTCCACTTGATGTCGCATAAATTTTTGCCCTTCTGCTGTTGCAGTCTGCGTAATGCTGGCTGAGGCAATGGCTTATGTCCTGTCTGGTATCCTTGCGCCTTGGCCACGCAGTGACATCCAAGCAGTTTTGGCTGCGCACGCTCAAATTTATTTACATTCTTATTTATTTTGCCACTTTGCCATGATTTTGAGGTCCTGCACTCCCCCATCAACTGGGGATTCTCCAGCATTGTCCAGGACATCAACCGCATGCAGCAGAAGTGGAAGTTGTAGCTGTCCGGCTGCGATTGGTTCTGCCACAAGCGAAAGTGTTTTACTTAATATATTCGTCTATTAGCTCAACTGTTTAACATATTTGTAACTATATTTGAAATATTTTGGCACACGTAACCAAGAGGTTTTTGTACTTCATATTTATGCAGATACAAATTTAAAAGAGAGTATTGGTTTTTGTTTCACGACCAATAATATAAGGCACACGTCATTTCGATTTTAATGTGTTGCTAAAGACATCATCGGGACTCCTTGTCCCTCCCATTACTGTTGCTGCTTTTGTCAATATATATCTGTAGGTATATCCTGCCGATTTAATTCGAGGGGCTGTTCGGGGTATTCCATTGCTGAGTTCTGAGGATATCTTTACGCGGTGAATAGATTTCAATAAAAGTTTTCATTTTCTTCCATCTACTTCGCGTACCATACTTTTATTTCTTTCTCAAGCATTTTCAAGTATCGATAAACATTTTGAGCCAATCATTTGTGCTTTGCTATTTTAGTTTATCTTCGACTATTCTACATAAATCGTTATTTTAAAATTAAATTTCTTGTTTAAGCTACTTCTTGATTTTCACAAATATTTTAAGTAAGTAAACGCTATGCGAGATAGTCCAGCTTGATTTCTATTTGCTCAATAATAAGCAGCTAACCATGACAAGGATCTATGCCATTGCAATATCGTGCATACTTCATTTGGGCTTGTGCACCTCATTCTTTATACACCAGTCGGATGAAGTCTGCTCAGAGACAATACATTTGCCCGCTTATCTAGTTTATCTTTCACTGATGGATCTCATATACGAAAATGAACTGATACCCTCCAACTGGAGGTATTTGCCTGTTTGGCCAAAGTTTATCATGGAGCTCATGGTGACAGTGTGGTTGGGCGAAGTTTGCCTTATAATCTTTTGGTCCAACATGGAGAAAATCAGCGTGGGCCTCCTCAAAACTTATTTCGATTTAGATGATGTATCACGCATAGTCATCCTGAATTGCCTAATGCTACTACTAAGTGGCTTTATAGCATGGCTAGTGGGCATCGAAACCAGGCGTATGCAAAAACTAAGAAGGCTGTTTGGGAAGGTTAGGCACTCTCGTGTCGATAGGGAGATGAATGAATGGATACTTAAAAACCGAGACTATTTTAACCCGCAACTAAACAAATAACTGAACCTAGGCCTAACGAATAATTCATGTCCTGGATTGGGATTTTATGTGTGGTGCATTATTTATAGTCAATTTCTTACCTATCAAAGACTATTTAATTATGTTGTCTTAAAAATAAAAATCATGCAAAATTAAGCCTTATTTATTCAAGTTATTGGCTTATCTCGGTATCCATTGCTGAGTTGTCTGAACAATTTGTTATATAAAATTTGTCATCAACTTGGAAAAGAATCTTTTAGAATAGTAATTGCAATCATTGATTTAATAGCTAACGACCTCCGCACCCGACACAACTCCTAAGCTATAAATCAAATTAATAATTTAATAGGAAATACTCAAAACTTAAGCCACAATTGAATGATATTGTCTTTTTGCAAATATACAAATATTCTACATTATATGAAGATCGATCATGGTATGGTTGTAAGTTATGAAGCGATGGCAAGTAGTTCGGTGGGTTGAATGTAGTTGCAAGTTCGACATCGAGAGCGGGGAATCAGACTTTATTTATTTTATATTAAATTAATTTAGGGTGACAAAAAGCGTTAGTGGGAGAAGGTTCAATATATCCCCTAGTCAGTTGGGAATTCCTGATAACTCTTATGCACTCTTATTTTTATTTATTTTATTATTTTTATCATTAAATATAATTAATAATTAATAATAATCATAGTTAATTATCATTAATAATTTATCATAGTAATTGTTAATATTATTATTCTTAACGAGATGTCTCAAGCTGTCCGATTTTGCTGATTAAAAACTTGCGAATTATTGCAGCTTGTGTGCTGCATATAAAAGCAGCTTAGGTTTAAATATCGTTGTCTAGGTAATAATGAGCTGCAGTACGTTTATCTTTAAGTATTGAGGGCCCTGTCGACGTTTTCGAGTTGTCTGCCCTGCTTAACGCAAAAGGTTTAATTCAGCCTCAACTGAAAAATGCATAAATACCGTTTTAATTAGAAAATTAGCTGGAAATATGCAGCTCACGTTAATCGCGGCGCTGCCTCCACTGCAAACATGAAATTGGAGCCTGCCTTGGCGATGCGGATTCACAGTCGAGGCGAGGCTGGGAGTCGGAGCCGGGTCGAGCGTTGGAAACAAAGCTCATGCAATATCCAAGAGATGCGACAACAACTGAAACCCAACTGACTGCTGCATCCTATCCATTCACTGCCGCAGTCGCCGCCCCTCCCTGCGAGGCTGCTGGCCTCATTCTCGTCCTGACATTCGAAAATCATTGCGACACTCGCTACGGCTACGGCTCCAGCTCCACCTCCGGGGAGTTCGACTCTGCTGTTTGTTGCGACAAATGCCGTTATAATTATTTATACTGTAAGCACATTTTATGGTGTCGCAATTTTAAAATGCAATTAGACGCGCAACTCTATGAAAAAGCCAACACAGTAGCACCAAAACAGCCAAAATACGCTGCAAGCGAGAGTGCCAAGAATCCGAAATACCCTAGTATTAAAATACTCGAGAATGACATTTTATAAAATGGGCAAAAGCTCGGCGCCTGAAGTAAGCACAGCATTTGTGTGGAAAATGTCAGATCTGATGTAAAAATAGCTCTATGACGGCCCGACTCAACAGTAAGATGTCTATAATTCAAATGTTGAAAGTGAAATTCTATAATTAGCTCGCTCCACTGCGCACAACATACCCGCTATCACTTTAACTAGACGGTATTAAAAGGCATTGAAATAACATACAAATAGGACAATACTCGTTACGAGCACAGACAACTGTAATTCTTAATGGGGTTTTGTCATTTCAGCATCGTGCCCAAAATTTTATGCAAACATCATCGCGCTTATGCCTCATTCCCCTGTACACTTTCCCCCCAACGCCAAAGGCAAGCCCGTGCTCAGCTCACCTGGCTTATTAGTTTTTTGGACTTATTGAACAGCCGCGTGCCTTGCGCTATGCAATATAAAATTTCTCGACTCGAGCGTAGCGAATCCGACGCAAAACTAAAAACAGAAGAACGGAACGGAACAGCTGCTGTCATATTTTCATATTACAAAAAACACACTCATATTTTGCAATATCCTTATTTAGTAAAGCGCCTTCACTTATGCTCCCTACCCGACTTCAGATTTCTTGTATTTCTCGGACCAGTTCTTAGCTCTGCTGCCATAATGAAAAGTTTTGGTGAATAAATTTGCATAAGACTTGGCTCACATATGGAGAGATTGACATAAAGGAAACATGCGCCAACTGGTGAGGCCGGTTCAATTTTTATTACGAGTGTCTCGATCATTAGGCATATGTTTGGGAGCATATGGTTGATATACAGAATATGCTTCTAATTGAAAAACATTTGGACAAGCTCAAGTATTAAATATCTTAGTACTGGCTCCATTTACCTTAATAAATATGCAGGTATTTTTTAACATGCTTACAATTTTTAAATTTGCATTTTGACCCAAGCTAATTGATATATGCATATGCATTTTAAGAATATAATAAATATTATCTTCAAGTATATCTTGCAACATTAGTAGACAGTCGAGCTGGAAAACTCGTTGCAAGTCTTATGAATGGGTTTTCAATTTTTTTGCTTTCCTTAAGCAATCCAAAGACAAAGAAATTCTTTCTTTTTTTTCCAACATAATATTCCATTGCACTATCGCATTATCGGCTGCGGTCGTAAACTATTTGCAGCAATTATCTTCGAAAGTTCGTTCGATGCCTTTGGGGAAATATGCGGCGAATTAATACAAGTTTATAGAGCCAAGGAGCTGAGCACCCAAAGGGAGCGAAAGGAACTCTCGCCAAGTCGGCAACCCTTTGGCCCTTTTGCCGAATGAGTTTGGTAAGCGCAAGTTTCGCTTAATTTATAACGAGGATTACAATAAACAAACTAATCTATGGCAATAAACACTAAAAATCCCCCAAAGTGCTGGCCATCTAATGCTCCTCTAGGGGGGCAGGGGGAGAGGACAGTCTGGCGGCGTATTGGGCATTGTCACCACTCTGCTCCCGGATGTAGCCATGGCCAGCGTCTTTTTATAAGTTAAATCGCAGCAATCCGCAATCCTTTCGCCTTTTAAATATGCCATTTCCGTTTCGAGATTATTTTTCGATATCGCAAACGTATGATTCGAGATGTTTACGAGTGCCCAGTGCCCAATGTGCAGTGACCAGCCGCCGGCTGCCGACCGCCGACTGGTTGCGGGTTGCCCGACCAGCAGATAGGCATCGCGGTTCAGTTCCCAGATTCGGTGCCCCACTCCCCAGTGCCAGGGCAATGAGCGGTAGTTGAAGTGGTCTAAGTGCGTGCTGTAACCCGGCCGATCCTTTTTTCTATTAACAATAAATTTGTATGATTTTTATTAGACCACAAGTAACTCGGGGGTAGTACATTGATGTCACTTTGAGGGTATAAGTGAGAGTGAAACATTAACGAAGACAACTCCCAACTCCTTATGCGGAGCATTAAGACAATAGTCTTACAAGTAAATAATATTTAATGCAGGACATCGAGCATGCCGATTCGACGAGGGGTCTATGAATACACGAATACCATTTATAAAAAAAATAAAATTAAGGGTTCGGGCTTGGGACAGAATACCTGGCAAATAAAAACATCAAAGGAAATCCATCCTAAATTTTAATAAATTGCTTTAAATCGCGTTTTAAACCGTGTTCATTTTATGACGACTTACTAAAATTTGGAAAATATATTTTTAATTACTTAAATGTATCGAAAATCTGGAAAGGAACATGCACTTGTCTTGCCATCAAAGCTATATTAAATCAAAGGCGAAACTAATGGACCGGGGGAGTTCTGGATGCTGGGTGGAGAGACAATTTAGTGGGACCAAAACAAATCGGCAGCAAACGGGATGCGCGTGATGCCCGAAAGGATGCCATTAAGGACAACGGTTGCAATCGTTAGTGAAGCCATTAGTTTGGAGCGCCAATATGCGAAAGTCAAAAGCAAACACCCAAACGTGTCCAACTTGCAGGACAACCCCAAAAGTGTCCAGTGTACTCGTGTATGTTGTATAATTGCAAGTGCGCAGCTTTGGAAAAATGCGAGATATAACATAAAATAACAAAAAAGCAGACAAACGGACAAGCGGACTCGGGATTGCGGACACCAAAGTGTCCATCTACCACTAATGTGACCGGACTTGGGGACCGAGGCTGAGGCACAGACAGTGGGCAGTAAGGACATCACGACAATGGCCCGGCAAACGTAACAATAACAATAAAACAAAGGCCGCTGCCAATGTACACACGGGTAACAGAAAATAATTTCAGGGATATTATCCGAGTGCCGAGGCGCTGCTGATGTCCCAGGCGCGATATGTGCACGGCAAGTAGTTGGGAGTCAGAAAGAGATTCACATCAACATAATGTCTACTTTACAATGTGGATAAAGTCGATGGGCCGACCGGCCGGCCGGGCTGTACTCGAAGAAAACGAAATCACATCCATATTGAGGAAATAGCCATTCAGCCTTAGCCTGTCTCCCATTCGGACGACCCACCTGACACCAGTCTGCCCAAATGTCCTTTACTGTCCTGTCCAGGCCCGTCTGGCTGCTGCTGCTGCTGCTGACCAACCCCCTTTGGTGCACATATAGTGGACGCTCGCACGCCACGATGCAATAAGTTACGGCTGGCGGCCATTACGCCGGCATCGGCACGGGCAAATGGTGGCCGGGCCACAAGCACAGCCGGAGACAAATCCAAAATCCATACTCGTAAACAAATGCAACTAATCGCCGTTCATGTTGAACGTGTTCACGGCTAGGCAAACCTGAAATTGTGGCTTCACCAAATCGTTCTGCCCGCATCCAAGTGTGTCCAGCGTCCAAGCACCAGCTCCGGCTTCGTATCCCAATGATCATTGTGCGAGCTTAGCTCTGATTCGGATTCTGATGGTTATCGCGACATGGGATACAGGTCAGTGACTGTTCCGCTTCGCATCAGCAACATTTTTGCTGCGTTTTCATTTCAGCATTCCGTTGTGCAAATTGTGAGAAACTCACGAAATTTGCAATCAATTCATCTAATTTATTCAATATATATCTATTATTGTTTACATTATAGGTCATAGTTATAAGCTATCTACCTAACATTTTATTCCGTCATCCTACAGAAAATGGGTAAAAAATGTTCAAATATATGTAACAGGCAGAGAGAAGCAACTCCGATCGTTCTGATCAAGAGTATGCACAGATTTTTGCGAAGGATGGCCAGACCAACTCCAAGTAAGACTGGTACAAGACTATGTATAAAAAGAAAGATAGTTGGCTAATGAAATTACATATTTCTAAAACTTAATGTATTTACTTTTTTAAAGATTGGCAGAGGCGGACAGAGGGACATACCGACCCAGATCGTCGCTCTGTTCTAGAATATATATACTTTATGCAGTCGAAGACACTTCCTTCTGTATGTTAGATACATTTGCACAAAACAATAATACCCCTTACACTCAGTTTCAATGGGCTCAGGGCATAATACATTCAACCTTGACAGTAGTTTCTTATGTAAATCCAAAAATGCAATGAAAGAAAATCATGCTTTCGACAACCTAAAAAAATTTGTCTTCTATAACCAAACTTGCCGTACGACTTTCCAGCTAAATGGCTGGTATTTTGATCAAAGATGTTAAAGAAATCAAGATAATGCTGAAATATATGGAGTCAGCGTGTGATGCGGTGCATTATTCGTGGGCGTTGCTTTATCATGGAAAATACATAATTTTGCTTCTGAAAAGTAGGCTTTGAAATTGAAATTATTTTTTTTTCTTTTTTTTTCAAGAAAATTCTATATTTTGTATGTGAACTGGAGTTTTCTATTAATTCATTCGGCTGAAAGCCATAGTAGCACAAACAGCTCAGATTGGTTGGTGGAAAAAAGTATTTTCTATATTTATTGTGGAGAGTGTTGCATGTTTGGAAAATCGTGTGGCCGCCGATTTGTTTTGTTTACAAAAAGTGTAAGTGCTAAAATTTGTGTGCTTATAAATAATTTAATATATATAATTGGCAAAATTGTGTGCCGAAAAATAAGTTTTAAAAATATTTTTAATATTTTAAAATTGCCTAAAAAAAGAAGAAGAAAAATATATATATTTTTTGCGACGCTTGCCGAATATTTATATTTACTTACGCCTGAATAAAGTTTGGAACAGGTAAGTAGCAAATTTTTTGTATTATTTGTATACAAATTTATTTATTTATTATTTTAGCCGGCAGCCGAAAAAAAATATTCCCCATGCTTAGTTTGAAAAGTCGAAAACGCCATTTGGTCTTCACCGAAGACCTGGAAGATGGCGAACTGCCCGAAGTCGATGCCAGTGAATGCCACAGAACGCATTCGATACAGTCAATGCCCACGTTAAGCCAGTTCAGTGATGGCTACGACGACAACCTGATGGGCGACGCGGCGGACCGGGCCAGACTGGAGGCACTCAGCGAGCTGGAGCGGGAGAGCGAGCTGTACGAGCGTAGCCTGAAGCGGGACGAGCTGCTATATAAGTGGGGCATCAAGTGTATACTGCTGGCGAAGGAGAAGCATGCCGGTGCCGTCGACAGGCCTAGTACTGAGCCGGACATCGCAGTCTCGCTCAAGGAGCGCTCCAGCACGCGGCGTCTGAATCCCGAGGCGCAGCGTGCGGCTGACAAGCGGCGCAGTGCAATCGATCGCCTGGTAGCGCAGCGCAACAGTAAGAAAACAAAGGATGAGTACGAGTGCAAGCATATAACAGCAGAGGAGCCAGAGCAAGAGCAGCAGTTGGAGCAGGAACAGCAACAGGTGCAGGCACAGCCTCGGGAGCAGGAGCAGGCAAGAAGCGAGTCGCCCAAAAGTGCAGATGGAAAAAAGTTGAAGCTGAAGGCCAAAGACGTTTACTCGGACGAATCCAGTGGCAGCACAGACGACGAGGATTACGTAGAGACCAGCAGTCCAGGCAGCGACCCAGAGACATTGGTCAGCACCTTGCAGGACCTCAGCAAGGCGCTGCTCACACGCACCCAGCTAGAGAGCTTTCTGGACAAGCCCATCTTTGATCAGACTGTGGTCGGCTGCTTTGTGCGCATCAGCATTGGCGGCATTCCCACCAACCAGCCGGCCATCTATCGCCTGACCCGCATCGTGGCCGTGGAGCATATCGAACAGGAGTATCTGCTGGGCAATCAGCGTACGAAGCGCGTGCTTCAGCTGCAGCATGGGGTCCATCTGCGTAGCTTCCAAATGGATGCCGTCTCGAACCAGCCGGTGATTAACAGTGAATTCATCTTCTGGCTGGAGGCATGCCAGCGCGATGCCCAGCCCTTGCCCAGCGTGAAGAGCATTGGCAAAAAGGAGAAGGACATCGAAAAGGCTACCAACTATGCCTTCACCGAGGGCGATGTCGAGCTGATGGTGCAGACAAAGCGACGCGCCGGACAGAAGCCCGTGAGCGCCGCCTATCGCAAGGTGTGCCTAATAATGGAGCGCGACATGGCCGTCGATAGCAATGACCTGGAGAAGGCCAACCAGCTGGAAAAGCAAATCAAACAGATTGACGAGCAGTCTCTCAGCGAGCATCAGCGTGAAAAGCGTGTCCAGTACATGAGCTCGAATGCCACAGCTCCGGCCAGGATGCCATCAACGGAGCCGCCTGCCAAGGCCAAGTCCAAGAAATTTGACTGGCAGCAATATATGCGACGCAGATACAAAAAATTTGCCCATCTAAATCGACTGCAAACCCAACAGGATCAAAGTCCAGTCAAGGAAACGCCCAACGTGAACACAGTCCCCGCTGAGCCCGCCACCAAATCTGCGGTTACGGAGCCGGTCCAGGAGCACGCCAAGGAAACGCCTGAGTCAAACATAGACATGTTGGATCTGTATGAGCTGCACAACTTTGAAGTTCACTTGGATGTCAGTAAATTAAGTGAGTAGTGAGAATGCAAGCCGAACACTTAGCTTAGATCTGCTGTTGTGTAAATACCCTGGCAGAGGGTATTATAATTTGGTCGTCAAATGTGTAACGCATAGAAGGAGACATCTCCGACCGCATAAATTATATATATTCATGATCAGTATCAACAGCAGAGTCGATATAGCCATGTCCGTCTGTCCGTCTGTCGTTCTATAAGAACTGGATCGGACCACTATATCATATAGCTGCCATAGGAACGATCGGTCAAAAATAAAGTTGTTGTATGGAAAACTTTTTTGTTTTTCAAAATATCTTAACCAAACTCCCTGTGATTCTTAGATACGGGTTGAGTCTGTAAGGGTATTAAATTTTCGGCGTGCTGAAGATAGCCCTTCTTTATCATTATAGGTAGTCTTATAATTTTTAGACCAATTTTTTCTGAAATTCCATATGCCATATAGTAGTAAGGAGCATGGATAAACTCGTAAATGCCAACTTTAGTCAAGATATCTTGATACATAAATTTGTTTCATACAAGAACTAAAATTTCGATGTTCCCATGGCTATATGATATGCACCTTTGCAGAGTTTCATAACGTTAGTTTTAAAAGCCGAGACAATTTCATTATCAGACCCTCTACAAAGGTTTAAGATTCGATGATATAGAAAGTGATTTTCTCGCTTAATTCTTTAGTGCAATTCAGTGAGATCTGTAAAGAGATCGAAGGAATAACTCTGGAGGCTGGTGCTCAATAGTTAAATAACCAAACGCCCAGAATATCAGACACGAACCGGCTGCAACATAATCACTTCGACCAGAAACAATTCACCAAACCAGAAATTAACACAACCATCCCAACCGACTGCTCCACTTCCCGCACTTCCCGCTGCCCGTTGCCCGTTGGCCCCCTGCCTGCCTGCTGGGCAATCACGAAAAATTGGGAATTTCAAACAGTGAACGCTTCTAATTGCCCAACAGTTGAGCCAACTAGTCTGAGGACCTGCCTGCCAGCCTGCCAGCCGGGCAGGACATCGATTGCCAAAAATATGAATACAGACTCATCCTGGTTGTTGTTGTGGTGGCACCGCGGCATGTCAACACTGTGTCCAGCTCATGTGCTGGCTGTGGGGGTTGGCGAACCGCTAGCTGGGGCTCCCAATTCCAATCAACCACAGCGGACACATCAACAATTCGTGCGCCGCCAAAAGCTTGTTCTAATCCAATCAAATCTCAAATGCGGTTGTTGCCCAATTCGTTTGGGAGGTGACAACAACGAAACAGTACGATGGCAACAAATCTGTATTTATTGTGCAAAAATCTATTGATTTAACAATGGATCTGACTAAATATCATTATGCAAGATTACAAAACTCTTTTTTTATTAAACAAAAAAACTTCGTCTACGCTTAAACAAATTTTTGTACATTTTTTATCAATGTGTTGTAAATATTATATATATATAATTTAGCTCCTTAAGTATATTGTACAATTCTGAAATTTAAAACAATTTTTTTACAAACTTATTTTAATTCGTTTGACTTGGGAAGAGAGACAAAGTATTGTATTTTCATACAGATTTTTCTGATTTTTTAGATTCCAATAACAGACACGCCGTGATAATCAGGAAAGTTCCAGCAAAGCTCGACACAATTTTGATATCAATAATAATTTTATTAAATTGTGTTTCGGTTTCTCGTGTGTTGTGTATTGTTGAGTAATTCCGATTTACGCCCATCTTTATTCCACCGTGCCCTATGGGCTTTCTCTATTAACAACTCTGTGTGTGTCCGGGCCACAGCATTTATCTGGCCGTCTAATAGTGGGTTATGGGTTGGGAATTCGTTGACTCGCAATTGGCAGGAATGTCTATGGGAAAAAGTCGACTGGGTATAAATTCCAGCAGATATTAGTAAATTAAAAATACACTTATTACGCATCAGTAGCAGGTTATGACTGACCTAATGAATCATCCATTTGGGCGACACTGCAATGAGAAGTGAAGCATATGTGACAGCCACTCACAAAGGGGACTGGGAGCATCATTAATAATACAAATACAAGACTCATTCGTAGTCCGTGCATCAAAATGCTGGCTCTTTCATATTCTAGGAGCATGGCCTCCTTGGCATTGGTACAAAAAATAGAATCGAATCATCTGGGGCGATGGTCATAATTGAAGATATGTGGGGTCACATAGGTGACAATAAAATAAATGCCATTTACTGATGACTCATCAACATAATTTTTACGATTCGACCCCATTCAATGAATAAACAAATAAACCGAACAGAACTAACCTGGCTACCAGTTATTGCCAGGACATTGGAGGACTAGTTTGAGCGTGTCACAAAAGCATTTCGCATGCATTGACTTTTTATGGCAACCAGAGAGAGCACAAGAGAAAGAGAGGGGGGAGAGAGAGAATGGAAGAGTGTGGCCTCAACAAATAATGCGAAATCATTTAGTGGAACTTTCACAGCATTCAGGGACTCTCTCTCTTACTCTTTTCGTGAGTGCTGCGAGTCCTCTGTCTCGAAAGTCATAAAAATCCGCACCAAATGAAATTCTCATCAAGTCGCCAGTTGGCACAATTTCATTTGGCGCTAAGCAACTGAACATGGCCAAAATGACCCAGACCCATACTGTGCGTGCGTGTGGTTGTGTGTGTGTGGATTCTGGACACGGAACCAAAGCTCCATCCTGGTCCTGGACAAACTCGGCAATCGCGCGTGACTAACGTAATCAGCTCACGTAACGCTGAATGAGATGAGATGAAATCAGCATACACTCAGACTGCATAAATAGCGAATTTATACGAAAACTGGATGTCCATGTCCGGGCCCCATTCCGGCAGCTGTGCCGCATCATTCAATGGCAACCAGGCAGGGCTTTTGTGGATCTGCAGCACGCGATAAAATCATTGTCATCCATTCCAATGCTCGATGTTGTTCTACAACAGAATTAACAAAATGGTCCACTTCAAGATCAACTTAATATGCTGATTAGCCTTTGGCATCGAAAAAAAAGAAACAAAAATCTACACGAATTCTACTTAAATTTCTGCTGTCGATTACCAACACCCGAAAGCTCTCTCGATTTTCTTTCGGTAACCTAACTATTAATAAACGATAAAAACAATTTGAAATATATCTAAGTTACCCAAAAATGTTTGTTTTCAAGCCCCAAATTATATTTTCAAACCAAACTTACGAAAACTTATTTAAATTTTGTATATCTTTTTTTTTATAAGAATCCAACAAATTGATTTTCAATAACGTCAAGATAAGTTCATAAAACTAGCAAAACACTCGATCTCTGCCTATTTGACTCCAGCATAAAAAGCTATAGAGAATATATAAGAGGGTACTGCGAAATGGCAGTGAGAGAAAAAAGGCAAACATCACGCATAAGTTTCATTTTATTTTGATTTTTACGACTGTCCGTGGCTGTGACAACAGTGCAGTGTCCCACCTGGATCACTTGGTAAATAACCAAGCGAAAGGCAACAAAAATCAAGAAAAAGTAGTCACCAAATGACCAGGATGTTCAAGGACTGCAACTGTGGAATGGGTGGGTTTGGGCTCGGGCTCGGGCTCGGGGTGGTTGTTGTGTCCGAACGGGAGCTAAAGCAGAGAAAATGCCTATTTACGAGCTCGCATGTGGCTGGACACATGGTAATCATATATTTTGGTCATATCTGTGGACCATAAAACCAGTGTCCTTATGTGCCTGTCAATGAGTTGTTTCATGACATTTATTTCGCTTGTTCCTCGCTCAGCTCAGCTCGGTTGGGTTTGGTTTGGTTTCTCCTTCGTGCGGGCTTTGGGTGTGCTGCGTGCAGATGGAAAATATTTTAGTGTCCATTTAATGTCCAATCTAAGATGAGCTCGTAACTTTTGATCGAATAAACGAGCAAACACACACACACATACACCATCCCCCTTTGGAGAAGGTAATACCTTTGCTCCATATATAAATATCCCAGTAGTTGGGCGCTGGTCAAGGGGTTCGAGCGCGGCACGCAATCGTGTCTCCTGGGATAATACTTTAATTTTCTCACTGATGCGCTCTGAGTGATAAGTAGAAGTTATTTGCCAGCTATTTGGTTATTTTATTAGTGGATTTCTGGCCCGCTCCAAGCTGAGCACGCCTGGGGCAGTGCTTAATGGACAGCGCTTGGCAGGATTAGTTCAAGTCCTGCTCCGCTCTCACTCATAAATATTTAATTAAAATCAAAATTAGTTTTTCTGCAACGCACAATTTTTCCTGCCGCGCCTCACTCACCTGGCCTGCTGGGGATTGGGTAATGAAAAGCGTTTTTTTTTATTCCGGCCGCCTTTCTTGAGCTTCCATCAAGTGGCGGCTAAAATGTCACGCCTGGTTAACACAAATGTTAAACAGCTCCCAGCACAGCCAAGCTTTTTGGCAGGTTTCGTTAAAAATTAAAATCGCAACACGCTTTCTTCTGCCTCCCAATATGCTGCCACATGTGGCTGCCCCAACCTGACGCAGCCTCCACCTCATTGCCATTTCGCTGGTGGCTTTCATCAGCGATTTAGGTGCTGGGCTCACGCAATTCTCGCTGCTTGCATAACCTTCGACCTGCAGGGCAACAACGACCTATAAAGTAGATTTACATGCGACGCCCCTGAGACCAAAATGACGGCAACTGAAATACGTGAGGAGTTGGTTTGTTTTTCGGAGGGGTGTGAATCGACTTCAATTTAAGCGGCACCTTGGTGTTGAATGCGTTGACAACATGCGCGTAGAATTTGTCTACGGATAAAATATTCTTTAAATGATTAATAAGACAAAGCTAAAAGTGCTGTTTATTCAATGAAAAAGTTCAATTTTAATAGAAAATAACAAGAGTATTATATAGAACTGTAGTATCCATTTTTTGCTTAAGATATATTGCCAAACGATTTTTAATTAATCTTTTTGGCCGTATTTTGGATGATTTTTAGAGGGGGAAACTCAATTTTGGCTTTGCTCATTTTTCGGTTTTTCGTTAAGCCTACAATTCTCAAAGAAATGTTTGCTTGGAAGAAGGCAGAAGAACCAAAAAGTTCTTGAAATATTTTTATAAACAACCCGCTCACAGTTTAATTTTGTATTATTTGATGACATAAATGATATCCAAGTATATCGAGTACCCCCACCGAAATAAGTCCAGCGATCATTTTTATACCCTGAACCCATTAAAAATGGGTTTAAGGGTATATTGTATTTGTGCGAAAGCCAAATGTATGTAACAGGCAGAAGGAAGCAACTCCGACCCCATAAAGTATATATATTCTTGATCAGCATAAATAGATGAGTCGATCTAGCCATGTCCGTCTGTCTGTCCGTCCGTCTGTCTGTCCGTCGGTGCGTCCGTCCGTATGTATGAACGCAAGGATCTCAGAACCTATAAGAGCTAGAGACTTGAAATTTTAGATGTAGATGCTCCTCCGATAATCGATAACTTACTCCGTTTCCAAGCAATCGATAAAAATCGATATCGATATCCTGTTTTTTGGGCAATTTTGGTAAACAATAAGAACCAGAGTCACCAAACATGACATATAGATTCTAAAATAGAATATATATATGATATAGGATTTTTCTTCCCTCTAGATTAATGTGGCATTCAAATCTCGACACCGATTGTTAAGTCGAAATTCATGTCCAAATCTTACCCCAAGATTCGTATCTAGACATGGGTCAAAAATTACCACCTCCATATCTCGGCCAAATCTCATCCGATTTTCACGAAGTTTGGATTTTTCTTCATGGTTTTCCCTCTAGATTAATCTGGCATTCAAATATGAACGGCGATTTTTTAGTCGAAATTTATGTCCAAATCTTACCCCAAGATGCGTATATAGACATGGGTCAAAAATTACCACCTCCATATCTCGGCCAAATCTCATACGATTTTCACGAAGTTTGGCTTTTTCTTCATGGTTTTCCCTCTAGATTAATCTGGCATTCAAATCCCGACACCGATTTTTTGGTCGAAATTCATGTCCAAATCTTACCCCAAGATTCGTATATAGACGTGGGTCAAAATTTACAACCCCCATAACTCGGTCAAATCTCATCCGATTTTCACGAAGTTTGGCTTTTTCTTCATGGTTTTCCCTTTAGATTAATCTGGCATTCAAATCCCGACACCGATTTTTTGGTCGAAATTCATGTCCAAATCTTACCCCAAGATTCGTATATAGACGTGAGTCAAAATTTACAACCCCCATAACTCGATCAAATCTCATCCGATTTTCATGAAGTTTGGCGTTTTCTTCATGGTTTTCCCTCTAGATTAATGTGGCATTCAAATCTCGACACCGATTTTTCAGTCGAAATTCATGTCCAAATCTTACCGCAAGATTCGTATCTAGACATGGGTCAAAAATGACCACCCCCATAACTCGGTCAAATCTCATCCGATTTTCATGAAGTTTGGTGTTTTCTTCATGGTTTTCCCTCTAGATTAATGTGGCATTCAAATCTCGACACCGATTTTTTAGTCGAAATTCATGTCCAAATCTTACCTCAAGATTCGTATCTAGACATGGGTCAAAAATGACCAACCCCATAACTCGGTCAAATCTCATCCGATTTTCACGAAGTTTGGATTTTTCTTCATGGTTTTCCCTCTAGATTAATCTGGCATTGAAATATGAACAGCGATTTTTTAGTCGAAATTCATGTCCAAATCTTACCCCAAGATTCGTATATAGACATGGGTCAAAAATTACCACCTCCATATCTCGGCCAAATCTCATCCGATTTTCACGAAGTTTGGCTTTTTCTTCATGGTTTTCCCTCTAGATTAATCTGGCATTCAAATATGAACATCGATTTTTTAGTCGAAATTCATGTCCAAATCTTACCCCAAGATTCGTATATAGACATGGGTCAAAAATTACCACCTCCATATCTCGGCCAAATCTCATCCGATTTTCACGAAGTTTGGCTTTTTCTTCATGGTTTTCCCTCTAGATTAATCTGGCATTCAAATATGAACATCGATTTTTTAGTCGAAATTCATGTCCAAATCTTACCCCAAGATTCGTATATAGACATGGGTCAAAAATTACCACCTCCATATCTCGGCCAAATCTCATACGATTTTCACGAAGTTTGGCTTTTTCTTCGTGGTTTTCCCTCTAGATTAATGTGGCATTCAAATCTCGACACCGATTTTTTGGTCGAAATACATGTCCAAATCTTACCCCAAAATTCGTATATAGACATGGGTCAAAATTTGCCACCCCCATAACTCGGTCAAATCTCATCCGATTTTCACGAAGTTTGGCTTTTTCTTCATGGTTTTCCCTCTAGATTAATCTGGCATTCAAATCCCGACACCGATTTTTTGGTCGAAATTCATGTCCAAATCTTACCCCAAGATTCGTATATAGACGTGGGTCAAAATTTACAACCCCCATAACTCGATCAAATCTCATCCGATTTTCATGAAGTTTGGCGTTTTCTTCATGGTTTTCCCTCTAGATTAATGTGGCATTCAAATCTCGACACCGATTTTTCAGTCGAAACTCATGTCCAAATCTTACCGCAAGATTCGTATCTAGACATGGGTCAAAAATGACCACCCCCATAACTCGGTCAAATCTCATCCGATTTTCATGAAGTTTGGTGTTTTCTTCATGGTTTTCCCTCTAGATTAATGTGGCATTCAAATCTCGACACCGATTTATTAGTCGAAATTCATGTCCAAATCTTACCTCAAGATTCGTATCTAGACATGGGTCAAAAATGACCAACCCCATAACTCGGTCAAATCTCATCCGATTTTCACGAAGTTTGGATTTTTCTTCATGGTTTTCCCTCTAGATTAATCTGGCATTGAAATACGAACAGCGATTTTTTAGTCGAAATTCATGTCCAAATCTTACCCCAAGATTCGTATATAGACATGGGTCAAAAATTACCACCTCCATATCACGGCCAAATCTCATCCGATTTTCACGAAGTTTGGCTTTTTCTTCATGGTTTTCCCTCTAGATTAATCTGGCATTCAAATATGAACATCGATTTTTTAGTCGAAATTCATGTCCAAATCTTACCCCAAGATTCGTATATAGACATGGGTCAAAAATTACCACCTCCATATCTCGGCCAAATCTCATCCGATTTTCACGAAGTTTGGCTTTTTCTTCATGGTTTTCCCTCTAGATTAATGTGGCATTCAAATCTCGACACCGATTTTTTAGTCGAAATTCATGTCCAAATCTTACCTCAAGATTCGTATCTAGACATGGGTCAAAAATGACCACCCCCATAGCTCGGTAAAATCTCATCCGATTTTCATGAAGTTTGGCGTTTTCTTCATGGTTTTCCCTCTAGATTAATCTGGCATTCAAATATGAACAGCGATTTTTTAGTCGAAATTCATGTCCAAATCTTACCCCAAGATTCGTATATAGACATGGGTCAAAAATTACCACCTCCATATCTCGGCCAAATCTCATCCGATTTTCACGAAGTTTGGCTTTTTCTTCATGGTTTTCCCTCTAGATTAATGTGGCATTCAAATCTCGACACCGATTTTTTGGTCGAAATACATGTCCAAATCTTACCCCAAAATTCGTATATAGACATGGGTCAAAATTTGCCACCCCCATAACTCGGTCAAATCTCATCCGATTTTCACGAAGTTTGGCTTTTTCTTCGAAATTCATGTCCAAATCTTACCTCAAGATTCGTATCTAGACATGGGTCAAAAATGACCACCCCCATAGCTCGGTAAAATCTCATCCGATTTTCATGAAGTTTGGCGTTTTCTTCATGGTTTTCCCTCTAGATTAATCTGGCATTCAAATATGAACAGCGATTTTTTAGTCGAAATTCATGTTCAAATCTTACCCCAAGATTCGTATATAGACATGGGTCAAAAATTACCACCTCCATATCTCGGCCAAATCTCATCCGATTTTCACGAAGTTTGGCTTTTTCTTCATGGTTTTCCCTCTAGATTAATGTGGCATTCAAATCTCGACACCGATTTTTTGGTCGAAATACATGTCCAAATCTTACCCCAAAATTCGTATATAGACATGGGTCAAAATTGTCCACCCCATAACTCGGCCAAATCTCATCCGATTTTCATGAAGTTTGGCTTTTTCTTCATGGTTTTCCCTCTAGATTAATCTGGCATTCAAATATGAACAGCGATTTTTTAGTCGAAATTCATGTCCAAATCTTACCCCAAGATTCGTATATAGACATGGGTCAAAATTTGCCACCCCATAACTCGGTCAAATCTCATCCGATTTTCACGAAGCTTGGATTTTTCTTCATGGTTTTCCCTCTGGATTAATGTGGCATTCAAATCTCGACACCGATTTTTTAGTCGAAATTCATGTCCAAATCTTACCCCAAGATTCGTAAATAGACATGGGTCAAAAATTACCACCTCCATATCTCGGCCAAATCTCATCCGATTTTCACGAAGTTTGGCCTTTTCTTCATGGTTTTCCCTCTGGATTAATGTGGCATTCAAATCTCGACACCGATTTTTTAGTCGAAATTCATGTCCAAATCTTACCCCAAGATTCGTAAATAGACATGGGTCAAAAATGACCACCCCCATAGCTCGGTCAAATCTCATCCGATTTTCACGAAGTTTGGCTTTTTCTTCATGGTTTTCCCTCTAGATTAATCTGGCATTCAAATATGAACATCGATTTTTTAGTCGAAATTCATGTCCAAATCTTACCCCAAAATTCGTATATAGACATGGGTCAAAATTTGCCACCCCATAACTCGGTCAAATCTCATCCGATTTTCACGAAGTTTGGATTTTTCTTCATGGTTTTCCCTCTGGATTAATGTGGCATTCAAATCTCAACACCGATTTTTTAGTCGAAATTCATGTCCAAATCTTACCCCAAGATTCATAAATAGACATGGGTCAAAAATTACCACCTCCATATCTCGGCCAAATCTCATCCGATTTTCACGAAGTTTGGCTTTTTCTTCATGGTTTTCCCTCTAGATTAATCTGGCATTCAAATATGAACATCGATTTTTTAGTCGGAATTCATGTCCAAATCTTACCCCAAAATTCGTATATAGACATGGGTCAAAATTTGCCACCCCATAACTCGGTCAAATCTCATCCGATTTTCACGAAGTTTGGATTTTTATTTATGGTTTTCCCTCTAGATTAATGTGGCATTCAAATCTCGACACCGATTTTTTAGTCGAAATTCATGTCCAAATCTTACCCCAAGATTCATAAATAGACATGGGTCAAAAATTACCACCTCCATATCTCGGCCAAATCTCATCCGATTTTCACGAAGTTTGGCTTTTTCTTCATGGTTTTCCCTCTAGATTAATCTGGCATTCAAATATGAACATCGATTTTTTAGTCGGAATTCATGTCCAAATCTCACCCCAAAATTCGTATATAGACATGGGTCAAAATTTGCCACCCCATAACTCGGTCAAATCTCATCCGATTTTCACGAAGTTTGGATTTTTATTTATGGTTTTCCCTCTAGATTAATGTGGCATTCAAATCTCGACACCGATTTTTTAGTCGAAATTCATGTCCAAATCTTACCCCAAGATTCATAAATAGACATGGGTCAAAAATTACCACCTCCATATCTCGGCCAAATCTCATCCGATTTTCACGAAGTTTGGCTTTTTCTTCATGGTTTTCCCTCTAGATTAATCTGGCATTCAAATATGAACATCGATTTTTTAGTCGAAATTCATGTCCAAATCTTACCCCAAAATTCGTATATAGACATGGGTCAAAATTTGCCACCCCATAACTCGGTCAAATCTCATCCGATTTTCACGAAGTTTGGCTTTTTCTTCATGGTTTTCCCTCTAGATTAATGTGGCATTCAAATCTCGACACCGATTTTTTAGTCGAAATTCATGTCCAAATCTTACCGCAAGATTCGTATCTAGACTTGGGTCAAAAACGACCACCCCCATAACTCGGTCAAATCTCATCCGATTTTCATGAAGTTTGGTGTTTTCTTCATGGTTTTCCCTCTAGATTAATGTGGCATTCAAATCTCGACACCGATTTTTTAGTCGAAATTCATGTCCAAATCTTACCCCAAAATTCGTATATAGACATGGGTCAAAATTGTCCACCCCATAACTCGGCCAAATCTCATCCGATTTTCATGAAGTTTGGCCTTTTCTTCATGGTTTTCCCTCTAGATTAATCTGGCATTCAAATATGAACAGCGATTTTTTAGTCGAAATTCATGTCCAAATCTTACCCCAAAATTCGTATATAGACATGGGTCAAAATTTGCCACCCCATAACTCGGTCAAATCTCATCCGATTTTCACGAAGCTTGGATTTTTCTTCATGGTTTTCCCTCTGGATTAATGTGGCATTCAAATCTCGACACCGATTTTTTAGTCGAAATTCATGTCCAAATCTTACCCCAAGATTCGTAAATAGACATGGGTCAAAAATTACCACCTCCATATCTCGGCCAAATCTCATCCGATTTTCACGAAGTTTGGCCTTTTCTTCATGGTTTTCCCTCTGGATTAATGTGGCATTCAAATCTCGACACCGATTTTTTAGTCGAAATTCATGTCCAAATCTTACCCCAAGATTCGTATCTAGACATGGGTCAAAAATGACCACCCCCATAACTCGGTCAAATCTCATCCGATTTTCACGAAGTTTGGCTTTTTCTTCATGGTTTTCCCTCTAGATTAATCTGGCATTCAAATATGAACATCGATTTTTTAGTCGAAATTCATGTCCAAATCTTACCCCAAAATTCGTATATAGACATGGGTCAAAATTTGCCACCCCATAACTCGGTCAAATCTCATCCGATTTTCACGAAGTTTGGATTTTTCTTCATGGTTTTCCCTCTGGATTAATGTGGCATTCAAATCTCGACACCGATTTTTTAGTCGAAATTCATGTCCAAATCTTACCCCAAGATTCGTAAATAGACATGGGTCAAAAATTACCACCTCCATATCTCGGCCAAATCTCATCCGATTTTCACGAAGTTTGGCCTTTTCTTCATGGTTTTCCCTCTAGATTAATCTGGCATTCAAATATGAACATCGATTTTTTAGTCGAAATTCATGTCCAAATCTTACCCCAAAATTCGTATATAGACATGGGTCAAAATTTGCCACCCCCATAACCTTGATGTTGGATGAAGAGGGTTCAGGGTATCCCCTAGTCGGGAGCTTCCGACTAGACAATCTTACTTGTTCTATTTTTTTATTTAATTAGTTAGCAACACTTTGAACGCAAAATGAAAAACTTACCTAAAATTGTATATAAATATAAAATATAAACGCAATTTGAATCGATTCAAAAACAAAAGTGTTTAGTGGTGCATTTCGTGGCCCAGATGAGTTTCTTGCGTATCGCTGAGCTCATGTAGATGGCAGAGATGGGGATTTTGCAACGCAGGCACCAAGAAATGGTTATCCGTGGATCCAAATAGATGAGCGTAGCCTCAACGAGTGGCTTGGTCTGCAGGCTGATTGCCTTGAGTAGGCGCTCCTCCTCGGTGCAGTTCCGGCGAGTTAACCTGGAGCTCTTCGGGGCGGGCAGCGGGGCAACATTCCGCTGGCGATTACTGCAAAAGCTGTGAACCTCTTTGAGTGCCTGATTGTAGGCCAGCAGCTGCACGGTGAGCGAGGCTTTGCGTGGAATCTCTTTCAAGCGCTGCTCCAGCAACTGGGAGGCATTACAAATGCAAAATATGTGCGAGGTTAGGCCGTCCATCAGGTATTCGAGATGCGCATTCAGCAGCTGAGTTGTGAGCTCCTCGAGTACCAAATCATTCGGCTCTTTGCCGCAGACAAAGACCCTCAGATTGTAGAAGACCTCGGGCTGGACGCACACGCTCCTATACACACGTTGACGGTTCGACTTTCTGGCCTGCAATCGGACCACATTCTTTCTGCCAGCCAAACGCGGATGCAACTGCAGATTCTCCACGCGTAGATCGCATAATGTGACCTTGTCCGGCTGCTCTGGGACCTCGCAGCTCATGGCCAACTGGTCAATGCAGTAGAGGGCCACACTGCGCTGCCGCACCAGCCAATGCTCCGAGGACCAAAGCTGACGGTACTCGCGACGAATGCTGGGCAGATGCTGCTGTAGTCGGCGCGCCGTTTCTAGCTGATTTCGAAGAGGCAAACGGTATCTTTTCGACTTATCGATACGGGCACGCACGTAATGTGAGCTGCCCGAGACGAGATCATGCCAGGAGTACAACCAGGTGACACTGCGATCGTGCACCACCTGACGCCAGCGGTGTCCGGGTGGCGGCGCCGGCGGATCCGCGTATTCATCACAATTAATCATAATATCTTCGGGCAGGACTCGTGGTCGGATCATGCCCATGGTGAGGCTGTAGCCTTTACGCGGACAGCACAAACCCGGCGGCTTGATACGAAATTGCTTGACCCGAAGACGCTCTCCATCAATATAGCAATAGCCATAACGTTCGTCTTCTTCGAGATCCTGCTGCGATCTGGCCTCTTGCTGTTCCTCCAAATGCTGACTTATTTTCTCGAAATTGCAGAGCTCAAAGCTGGTGATGTGAAGGCGCTGCTCAACGCTTAAACAGCTGCGAAAGTCTTCGAAAAAATTCTCATTGAACTCGGACAGCTCCACGAACGGGGTCCTCAGCACCTTGGCATAGAATGTGGCCACCTCCTCGGCCTGCTCCGTCAGCTCAATGGGGCAGTTATCGTAAAGGAAGTGCACATTCTCCGGCAGTCTCTCATAGGCGCCTGGAAAGAGTGGCCCATTGTGCTCCAGTGTCTGCCATTTCACCTTGCTGGGC
The DNA here is from genome assembly GCF_003285875.2 of Drosophila novamexicana. NCBI lineage: Eukaryota > Metazoa > Arthropoda > Insecta > Diptera > Drosophilidae > Drosophila > Drosophila novamexicana. Next base: position 6,407,546 of record NW_020824787.1, read on the forward strand.
GACCCCTCGCAGCTCTGAATTTGAACCGAGCTGCTGGATTGCCGCGGTCGCAAGCGGCTCAGCCAGCGGCTCTGTGTATTGCGATACTCCGCGGGCACGAACCTGCAGCGTGCCCTTGCGAATCCGACTTGTGGTTTCTCAGCTGCGTCTGATTCGGTAGATTTTGGCAAAATATCGATAAACATGCTTGCAGATTCTATGCCAGCTATTAGTTTTACTGTAATATATATGTAATGGGTAAATCGATTTCATGGAAAGACTTTCCAAACCTGAAACATAAAGAGATGACTCGAAAAATATAACAAAAATATCACCAAGGTTTTTAAGGTTTGGTTCGAGAACCTGGCTTTCCACATTTGTGAATCTAAAGTTTAGTTCGAATCTCGGTTAGCCGCCTTTCGATAAAAATCAAATCAATCAATTCTAGTAATTAATTTTAATTATTTTTGACACATTTGTGGCCGACGAGAATTTGAATAGTTTCATGTGTGTGTCAGGTTAACATAAAACCCTGATAAATATGTTAACAAATTCACAATTGTTTAAAATTTTGGTTATTTTTAATCGGGTATGATTAACTGTGCAGCATGGCTGCGACTGATCCAACAACATGTTGGGACGAAGATCTGTTGCCCCTGGCCAGGCAAGAGGTTTATAAGCTGCATCAACTCAAGATCCATATTGAGCCACAAACAGAAGATCGCCTCCAATATCATTCAGAAGATCAGTCAACGGACGATTGGTGACGAAAGTTGGAAAGAAGAAGATGCTCCGCCAAAGCCCAAGCCACCAAAGCCGCCCAAGCCGCGCTGGAAATGGCGCTTCGGCTACACCATTATCCTGGGCAGCCTCTTTGGCACAGTGCTGTGGGCCGTCTATGAGCTGGGCAGGCCCGAGAATGATCAGTTCGGACGCAGTATCGAGGACGAGCTGAGCGCGCTGCCGCTGATCCAGCAATACGTGCAGCGTATGTGGCGATCGCTGCATTACTACCAGAAGATGCTTCAGGAGCCGCTATCCACCAAGCTGCTGCCGGACGTAGTGCAGCATCCGTACATACAGCCACGGTATACGCTGGTCTTGGAGATGCGTGACGTGCTGGTGCATCCGGACTGGACATACCAGACAGGTTGGCGCTTCAAGAAACGACCCGGTGTCGATCACTTTCTTCGCCAGGTCACCAATCACTTTGAGATAATTGTCTATACCGCCGAGCAGGGCATGACTGCGTTTCCCATTCTGGATGCTCTCGATCCAAACGGATATATACGCTATCGTCTGGTGCGTGGTGCCACCCAGCTGCTCGATGGGCATCATATCAAGAACCTAAACCGTCTCAATCGGAATCTACGTCGTGTAATTGTCGTCGATTGGGATCGTCGTGCCGTTCCACTGCATCCGGACAACATTTTTGCCATTTCTCGCTGGGTGGGCAATGATGACGATGTCCAGCTCTTCGATCTGGCCGCCTTTCTCGGACTCATTGCCGAGCATAAGGTGCAGTTTGCCCGTATAATAATTCCTTATCAATCAATACTTTATTAATAAATGTGTGCCTGTTCATCAGATGGACGATGTACGAGAGGTTCTGCACTACTATCGCCAGTTCGAGGATCCCATTGAACAGTTCAAGGAGAATCAGCGCAAGCTGCTTGAAATGAAGCAGGAGAAGCCGGATACGGAACCCAATTGCCAATTAAAATAAAATATTAATCGTGCACCTTTCCAAGTGTTCAGCTTAAGTGTATTTTTTTATATATTTTAAATTTGTATTTGGTGTTTTTTATTTTTTTAATGCTCCTTAGAGCCAAATCTTATTCATAATATTTAATAATTTATCATAAAATAAACGATTAATATGACTGTTGATGACGATCCCAAATACCTACAAGCACGTTAGCGGAAGTGAAGAGGATATTCTATTTATATTAAGGAATATCTTCATTCGTGTGTTTTTTTTTTTAGAAAACTCAAAAATGGATTTCGTGCAAGTATCCGAGTAGGAGGATGATGAGCCAATCGAACTTTTTGCTGAAGAAGGTGAAACTTTGTTAATATCTACCCTTCGGACTTTAATGCAGGAATATGGACTCGAAATCTGTTCGCTCTAACGAAGGCAGACTATTTCCACCAAATGTCTATTCGGATTGGGAAGATTACGTTTACTTTTGTGTGTATATGTATAAGGGAAAACAACTGAAAACAGTTTACGTGAATACTTTGAGAGCTCAGAATTCAAAGGGTCACTCATCCCTTTAAATTGCCAATTTTCTATTATAAGTTTTGGATACTAGAGCTTTACACCTACCCGTGATTCGTGCCCGCATCCTGCTTTAGTATATTTGATATTAATATTAACTTGTTCTCTTAAATTTTAATCGCTCACTTGGATTAAACTTGTGCGTGTCCATTTCAGCTATTTTTATTGTGTTTAGATGTTTGAAATGTCCACACCCAAGTTGAACTTAAAAATACCGATAAATACTGATTAAAAATACCAAAAACTGTGACACACTGTTCATTATGCAAATGTCGTAGGCTTAAAATTCACAAATTGCATTGATGCAACATCCAATGGGAAAGCTGCTCGAATCAGCCAAAGATGGGCAGCTGGGACAGCTGGGACGTCTGGACAGCTGGATAGATGGGCCAGAGCTTTGGTGTTATTATTTAAATGGCGCATTATCAGTGGCCAGCAGCGGGCTGGCCAGTCAGCTCGTCGAATTGTCATAAACAATCAAAATCCATTTAAAATTGTACATGCAATTTGGGCCGCACCTGACATGGCCAGCAGACAAGGGCGACAAGGACGATGTGGACGGGCTGGGCCTGGGGTTGCGTGGATGCGCAGGCAACGACACAGCATCAACGCCTCGTCAAGTGCGTGGGCGGGGCTGTGGAGCAGTTGGGCTTGAATTGTGGGCGGCACGGTCATTGGCAATTGGCAGTGCAGCTGCCTCCGCCACTTGTCAGCCCAGCGCCCGGGTCTGCGTCCAGTGTCCAGTGTCCAGTGTCGACTGCGGCCATTTCCCGTGCATGTCCTGCCCGGACTGTGTATCGTTGATATGATAATTGGCATGAGGCAATAATCCACTTGGATACGTTTACGTTGACAATCGTTTATATCGCAATCAGTGTCATGCCGTCTGCGTCCTGGATTGTTTGTACCAACTGCTGCTGCTGCTGCTGCTGAGTCTCCATAAAGTATAATTTCCAGCCGTGCTCGTTGTTGACCTCAACGACGACATATTAAATAACAATGAACTGCAATTGCCCAGCGAGTCTCGTAATTCGTTTGTAATGCGTGCAGACGCACAGATTTGAGTAGCACTTGCTGTGGCATTTGTCCTGCGGTTCTGCCTGTTATCCTCACACACTCCACATGCTCCCCCCGACCCACCAATCTTGCCACTTGCTGTGGCCCATTCTGTCTGTCTCTCTGTCTGTCAGTCGGTCTGTCTGGCTGGCTCCTTTGTGACATTGTTTTGTTTTATGTGCCCAACTGGCAATTGTCTCTCGTATTGCATATAATTTCTGATTTCAAGTTTTAACTCGTCGCCTCTTAAATTTAATCAAATTTTGCAAAACGTTTTCGAAAGCGATACGAAGTCAATTGGCTTGCAAAAATGTATGATAAATTCACTCAAATGTAAATTTAAAATTGTTCCTTTAGCAAGAATCGTTGAAGTTACAATCATATGCTTATACACTCTATATAAGACCTCACTGTTTACTTTGTTTACCTATTTTTTCAGTAGTTGTAGTATAGTTTCTATCAGCTCTATCAAAAGATGTGTCACTAATTAGGTTCAAGATTTAAACATATTCCCTGCCCTGATGTTCGGTTCGTCAATCTGGTTTCCCCCGCCCATGAGCTCAGGTTCGAATATATCTTTGGTTTGCCCTAAAAGTTCGCTTCATTACACATTGATTTCGGGCTCGAACCAGCACGGCTCGAACCCGCTTTCCAGCCTTGCTAAGTAAAAGTGTCTAAGCTTCTATTGTTGTTTTCGAGAAAATTACCTGAGCCATAATGTGATTAGTTCCGCCCAACACCCGCAACTTTCCAACTTATAGTACCGCATAGAAGCTTTCAGGAGATGCTCCGACAAATTAACTGGCCTGTCAACACATCTACCTTAAATTATAAAATATATAATTAAAAAGTTTGACAGATCAGTTTAGCTAAATAATAACACAGGACAGGCACAATCATAGAAGGGTTTCGCTCCATAAGGCCGCCATATTAAATCATATTATAAGAAAATTCCGCACACATGGAACCAACATCCAACCAATGCGTGCATGGATGACCATTTGGAGGACACTTTGCGATGCAAAAAGCTAAATTTATGCGCAAACCGCTGCGGCAGGAGCTGAAGAGGAGAGGAGAGCAGGCAGGTCAGGAGTACATCCGGCTACAAGGAGCGGCACTTTCACGCTTGACCTCACTCACAGACGCGCAGCGGCAGCCTGCTTAGCCCCTTGACCACGGCCATATCCGAGTGTGTGTGTGTGTGTGTGGGTGGGTGTGCGCTTTTTATGAGCGACGACACCACTTGCGATGAAAGCATTTCCGCATCCGCCAGCGTTTCCGAGCCGAGTCGAGCCAAGCGTAGCGATGCCAGCTCCGAGCTGAGGCTCAAGCTCTGCGGCCAAGCGAAGCCTCAGCGTGGAGTCCACTTTAATTTTTGTTTTGTTTATAATTTACGCGACACAACATCAATTAAGTGCTTGGCCGGAAAAGCGCATACCTGCACCTGAAAAAAGCACCCATAAATTGTCGCCCTAAAGTGGCGAACGCGTTCGCCCAACCATCCGCCTGCGCCGGCTTCCCGATCCGGTCACCTTTCCTGGCCCAACATCGCCACCAGTTGGTCCACCAGCTGCATTGCCTTGGCTTAAATAGCTGTTGCCATTTTATATGCGTGCTTTTTTATGCTATACACAAATCATTTTATGGACTGCACACGGGGGATTGTCCATAAGGTCGAGTATATAAGAACTGAATTCGAAGCAACAAAAAATATAAATGAAAATCTCCCTTTTCTGGCTTATGAAGCTGCACGGTATATTTCAAGGCTTTCGAAAAGTTTTCAAACTAACAAATTCAATTCTTACCAATTTAATTATTAAAATATAAATAATTTACTTATAGACATTAGCACTAGGCTTACCAAAGAGAAATCTAAAGAAATTTATTTTATTTTATTTTCTATTTATTGGAAAACCAGAGCTTATAGTAACAAGAGAGAATATAAGAAATATTGTATATGAATACGAATAGAAATATTTAACTATTCCAGTCGATTGATATACAAATTTAATATCTGGCTAACAAAAAATAGTAGAAAACTGACAGTGCTTTTTCCAGCTGGGGCCAATTTAGACGAGCCTCTAATTTATAATTTCCTGAGAAATAGGCAAATAATTTTGATACTCTTACGTATTGTATCTTATCCCCACATGCATATATAACCAATAGCATAACATACTTAAATGGCTGGCAAATGCTTCTTCATGGAAAATCAATTATCAACTTTCGTTTTTCGTTTTGCCCAACACTGGCAAGAGACAGCTGAGCGCCATGCTGCCTAATTGGAATTAACAGAAGAATTTATGGGGCAAGTTGGTGTGATTTGTTGAAGTGACATTACGATGCGGTAAACGAGCGACAGCGGCAAGTGCGCCATAAAGTGGAGATGTCGAGAAATGGAGAAGTCGAGATGTGGAGATGTGGAGATGTGGAGATGTGGCATGGTAAAGTGAGTCACATTTGCAGACGTAATTTGTTACTTCGAAAAAGGACCAAAAGGACATTATACGGCAGCATAAACAAAACCCCAGACGGACCCTCAAAGCCCAGCCCAACCATTCACCCATGTACACAAGTCTATTCACAGCTGCCCGAACATTGGCCAGTAAATTAACCTGAAAGACAGCACTTGCTTTAAGTTATTTGTCTCATAAAACTGGCATTGAATGCTCGCTACTCATCCTGAAGGCAATGCCCAACCGAAGTATTAATTGATAAGTACAAATATCGGTTGCAAATCTGTAGCTTTTGTCTAAATGCGGGTATATAGCTTAGATATATTTCTTATACACATAATTGCATTCTTTTTGGAGCACGTAATCGCAGCTTACTTCATAAACATGCGTTGCCAGATCGACAAAGAAAAAATTAATTAAAAGTTAAAATTCACACAAATAACAGAAAAAAATTAAAATTGTAAACTATTTTTTTTTATTTTGATGATAAAAACTCACTTATTCAAGGGACTATTTTCGTTCTTCTCTTTCCTGAAAAGCTCTGATTAATTGCTTCTTCCTAAAATCTTGAGCTATATTTTCGTAAAAAGTTCTACAAAATTTTAAACAAATCTTTTTTTTATATTTGGTAAACATACATTTGTTTATTTGAGGGATTCTTTTTGTTCTTCCCTGCCCTAAAGGGTCCTGCATGACTGCCAATTCTATTGAGCGAATGCTTGCCAAAAGCAATTGATTGGCTAAATCTCTTGTGGCCATAAATTTCCATTTGAAATACATAGTATTAGATGTATATTCGTTTATCAAATGAATATAAATTAACACTCGTAATTAACTCATTTCGCTGGCCGCCATTTTGGCTAGTCGCGGTAACCAAATTGGCGACAATTATTTAGCTGGCAAATGGTATGCGAAAAATGAAATAAATGTTGTTAGTCATTGAATTGTTTTGGGATGTATTCTATTTATCTGTAGCCATGTACTTGTATATTATTTAGTTGCAGCGATGCGACAATCAAATGGTTAAATGAATGTTTTGCTGCACTCATCCATTTATTCACGCGCCATAAACTAAGGACGAATTTATTTCAAAGGAAATTCGTTTCGAAGCGCCACAATAAAAATAATAAAATTAATGGCCAAAAGCAAGTGATGGGCAACACACCAGTAGGTGCAGCCTTTGGCGGACACGATTTCAATGTTTAGTCCACAGGTACAACAACAACAAGAAGAGGGCACTGCTGTGGTTACAGTGGTGCCTGAATTAAATATATGAATGTTTTGCGCATTTCATTGCAAATTGGAGCCGCGGTCAGGAATAATTTTAGCCATTTGCATTGCATCGGTCCAGATTTTGGGCCAGTTGCAGCTGCTGCCCCGCAATGGCATGGCTGCATAGATATTTGGCCATTGCCATTGTTATTTACGCGACAATTGCAATAAACATTAGTTCATTTGTATTGCCCAGGCCCAGCTCTAGCCCCTTTCCATGCACTCACCCCGCTGCAATGTCCTGTCGCTGGCACATTAAATTAATTACTCATGTTATTATTCTGGCCAAAATGAAGTACGCAACAATTTATAATCGCGGCCAAACAAGATTAGAAGTACCTGCGGTATCCAATTCAAATCTACCCCCAAAATACCCGCCCCTCACACCCGCCACAACCCAAATCGTGGTTACTGCAGTCATTTTGCTTTATTAGTCAAAATGCGCCAAATCAGAATTCCACATTATTCGTATTCGAGTACTTCGCTCTGTTCGCAATTAACGTAAATTTATGATCAACCAATTTCGAAATAACTCAACATTTTCATTGTCCCTTGCACAAAATGGCAATTACGGCCAGATGCCCATATAGTGCTACCCCTTTTTTCCTAGTGTATTTCAGCAGAACTATGGCTAAATCGCTTCTTTTAGCTTACGCAAATCTCTAGTTATAGCAGCTTTAACTTCCTTGTAAATCTGAATATTTAGTAAGTAGTTAATGGATTAGTTAATTTTCAAGTTTTATATTTCAAGCCAACGAATTGATTCAAGAATACTTTCAATACTTTTTCTTAGCTCAGATATAATATTATATATACCAAAATTTGGGTATGAGAATAAGTAAAAGAGAGTATTGCTTTTGCTTATGCAAAAACAACAATCTTAATTTTTTTTTTGTTTAAGCTTGCAATTCTCAACCAGTTGAAGCTTAAAAAGATAGATAAGGAGTTTGCAAGCCTGAAGTTTGCTTACGTACAAGCTGCTCACATTTTGGCTTCTAGTTCTTGTTATTTGTTAGTTATTATTTATATAAAAGTGCTTTAAATTTAATTTTGTTATAGTTTGAGCTTTTTTTATTTTTTTTTAAGTGTAATTTTTATCTGAATCGTGTAATATTTAATGCTAATCCCTCTTCATTCCTAGTCATGGGCTGCTTCCAACGCCTTTTTAATTTGAAAAAAATGTTTTTCTGTTGAGCAACATTTAGTTATCAATTAAATTTCATTCACGTCCTAATTACCGCCCAGCTAGCGAATACCTTTGTGAATTTGTTTACTGTTGCTTTAAACGTCTTCAATCCCTTAAATGTGGGCACACTATCAAACGCCCTATAAGCAACAATACAATTTACATTGTAATCTTGGGATAAATTATATCATCCCAGCAGTGAATGCACTCGAACGGGAGCTTTAATTAGGCTGCAACAATGCTACATTTTGGGGAATCAACAGGCGGCTGTTGCAACACAATCGCCCCGTAATGCATCCGTTCAACTGCAGCCTGGGCAAGCATCTGCCTCCCGCGGCAAGCTGCAAGCTGGTTGTGGCTACCCTTCATACCCTCAGCAGGCGGAAGGATGCGACTGCCGGATGCTGCCCACCCTATGCATGTGTGTGTGTGCGCGCGCGTGTGTGTTTTGTCCTAATGCATGATTATGCTCAAAGCATAGGCCAAGGCGCCTACAGCAAACAACAACAACAACAACAACAAGGAACTCGTGTGGATGCCTCGGATTGGGCGACGCAACGAGGCGCATCTCCATATATTTGCATCGAAAATTTGCACATGTTCAAATCGTGATTTACGATGGCGAATGACATCATTAATCAAGCGTCTGATTGGTGATCCTGTTCCTGTTAATTAATACAATAATGGATTGCGTGGAGTCTCTGAGTCTCGGGCCAAAGACGACGACAACCAAACCTTGCCGTGCCAGCTGGATTTACGAGCCCAAAGAAGTGCGTTTAGGCGCTCGACATTAAAAAACAACAACAACACAACTACTACGAAAAAAAAAGAAGAAAATGCAGCTGCGTGCCGTGTCCTGGCGGCCAACATTGATTTAAAATTTACAACATTGAGGCAAAGGTTGGGCCAACATTGCCATATGTTGCATTGATTTATCATTAGAAGGCTGAGAAGGTATGGCTAAAATGGAAATGTTGCAGCTGCTACTGGACACCAAATAAATTTACCAGTTGCTGTGGCATTGCTTGACCTGCCAATGGGATCTTTACCCACACAAATACACACACACACACGCACGCAGCACACACAAATTTCAATTAACAATTTTACCCTTAATTTGGCCAAAAAAACAGCAAAAACCACCAAAGACGCCTAAGCATGAGACTGAGCTGAGCTGTGTGCGATGAGCTGGCAAACTAAATTACAATTTCAAATTCCCCAATATCCAACTCCAAGCTAGTCCGCCCACCGGTCTCCCCACCTGGCAGGGGCTCGAGCATCAATTATGATTATCGTCACGTTTTATGAGACGTTTGCCCAACTTTATGACTGGGCGCGTGCTAGTCGAGCGCCCCAAAGTATGCACTCTTATAATGAATATTGACAAAGGATATGCACAATATATGTATGTACAGGCAGACATACAGGTAACCGGTTTTACCTTACACATCCTTACCGTCACTTTACATACACGCATACACGCCTAGCATATGTTTAGTTTCCTTATATTACCGAGTTTCCTACTCATTTATTCATTAGTGGAATTAGCCACAGCCCGGAACTAGTATATTCAGATTCAGGCTGAAGCTTTTGCGAGACGACTGCGAGTCCAATTAATAAGACAACTTCTCTCTTATACTAATGGATGTACTACTATATTACAAAAGCTACTTTGTGATCCCAAGGATTGGCCTCTTAAAAAGGCATCTATTCTGCCTCTGTCTCTTGCTAGACCATATATGCACACTCATATTAGAGATACTATAAGACTAAGCTCATACTAACTAATGTTAAAAAATAAGAAAAACCACAAAAAATACTACATAAGATTTACCTACATTTTTTAAGTACTGCCAGTTTAGAATATTTCTAATTCTTTTCTTCGAGAGATTGTACTCTTAACATTTTCCTTGAAATGAGAGCACAGTTGCTTTTAATTGTGTGCGCCAAGAAAAAAAATTAGCAGAAATTAAACCCTGTAATGAGTAAAAAGCAGAAGACAGTAGACAGTAGAAGTCAACCCGCAATTAAAACTGGCAACAAACGAAATTTCAATTAGCGGCACTTAGCGGCAGCTGCCATTACCTAAAAAACCAACCCGAGTGGCAGTGAAAAAATATCTAATAACAACTAAACGATATTAGAGAACAAATTAGCCGGGCACGCCCGGCAGCGCAGGGGCACGGGGGTAAAGGGGAAACACAGAAATTGAATGGCAGCCGCAGGAGAAAACCGCAGGCAGTGCAAAGAAAAAGGCAGCGGCAAAGTCGTCAAAGGCGACACTTGGATTTTGGATTTGGGTTTTTGCTTGCCACATTAGGCAAAAACAATTTCATTTTGCAAATTGTTGTGTTGCATCTGCAACAGCAGCAGCGGCAATTTGGGCAAATCTTTTTGTGCAACATGAGGCAAGCAGCCAAGCGGAGGTCCTGCAAAACCGATTTCTTCTGTAATTGGCTCCAAGTACCAAGCTCCAAGCACTTAGTACACATGCATGGGGCTTACCATTTGGTAAATTGAAACTGCAAATATGCAAATGATTCGGTTTACCACTCCAAAATAACACACTAATTGCAATTTACGAACTTGCAATCAAAATTACCAAAAATTACCAAAACTAAAACAGTTTCAAGCACAATTACCAACCAAATTCTATAAATGAAAGTAATCCAAATTGCTTCATTTTGTCACTAAACGTTTGAATTGTCCTTTTAATAATCTACATACTAACTGCATCACACTATAATAATATAAAATATAAATAATAATATAAAACAGCTGAAGCTATACCTGCTGCTTGTGTGTGTGAAAAAGAGAGAAAAGAAGGAAGAAAGACAGACAGGAAGAGAGTTTGTGAGAATGAAAGAGTGTGAGATATAGGCAGAGTGAGAATTATGTAGAGAGGCGCTAAATAGAGAGTGCTAAAGTAAGCGAGACTAACAGAAGGCTGAAAAGCGATTAGTCTGAGAGATATGTAAAAAGCCAGAGAGAGGGAACGTTATAAGCGGTAACTACGAGAGAGCGTTAGAAAGATAATCAGAGAGAAAGAAAGAGGCAAAAAGAGAGCGCGTTATGAAACGAGAAAGAGTAGAAAAAGGTAAGAAGAGATAAATTGAGCCAGTATCGAAAAAAATTCGACGGCAGAAACCTGAAAGAGTCAACAAATATATACATAGGTATTGACCTCTAGATCAATCTGGCATCTTAATCTTTTTTTAGGTTTTGTCCAATTTGGTTGGTGAATTTGGGAATTTATTTATTATTTAAGTTGATCCTTACCCAATTGGACTAAAATTTATTTAATTTATTTTCTTTTTTTGCAAATTTATAAACTTTTTGCAAACATCAAAACATTCCATGCCATTACACAAATCCAACGCATCCTTTATGAGTGCTGCAAAGGATTGCGATATTGCAATGGCTAGAGCGAGGGGTAATACGGGGGCAGGATGTTTGCGGTAGTGGTAACCGAGTATTTGGATGATTGTCGAGCATGTGAAACTTCTTGAAGATAATAATAATTTAGTGCTGTTGAAATGACTTTTGACCATCACACACAATTGATACGACCGACCAACAGTAGCAGTAGGCAGGCGGGCTGAAGGCTCCCAGCTCCCAGGGCTAGGCTCGGGCACAGTTCCACACACGTGTCCTTGCACGTCACCCACTCCTGTGGAATGCAACTCTGCGACTGCATGCAAACAAAGTCGAATGGAGTCGACTAGTTTGCACAATCAAAAATTGTGCCCCAGGACGAAGGATGGGCAGCTCGACGGAGGAGGCGTGCTGGAAAGAAAGTATGCCAGACCATTTGTTCGTCCGCATCTCAAAGAAATAAACAAAAGGGGCGCGCCGCCAAAATGCCGGAAAATCCACACATCCTTCGACGCAGCCACTTTGCATGCAATGCGAACAACTTGCACAACGATATTGGTTTTGTTGTTGTGGAAATGCCTTGGCGGGTTTTGTGAAAACTGAAAATGAATTCGTAAAAATTCACTTGTAATAATTTCTCGATTTTTGGTGGAAATTATTTGATTTCACACACGTGTGGAACGCCCGCCTCCGCACGGCTGATGCAGCTGCCAGCCAAAGGACTCGATCTTCTGCAGCTCTGCCGCAGGCTGCCTGCTGGCCATAAAATAAACTTCATCTTCAGTTCGTGCCGCTCAGCATTTGGGTGTGCGTACACAGAGCACAGGGAAATGCGCATTCATTCGCAAAATTCCCAAAACAAATAAAGTAGTTTTTTAAGGTGGTAAACGCTACGCTTTGGGGTCGGGCTACAGCACAGACAGGAGCTCGATTATTTGCGGTGGCACAATGGCTAAGTGAGGTTACATAGATCCTTTGAAAAGAACTTGCAGAAAGTGATAGAGCTTTAAGACAATGAGTTTGATTACACTGAGTAATGGGGAACTCAGAATAAAATATTAATTGAAAATATCGATATTTTAATAATAACATGGGCGATGTTCAATTAAGGTTTAATTACTTAAGTAATTACAATTGAAATTATCAATAATTACTTAAATATTTATTCAAGTAATTCTGCAAAAATTGGCAAAAATAATTCCGCCTCAATACTTAAATTGCTTATAAAATCAGTTTTAAAATCAGTAATTCAACATATTACACTTAAATACTTTAGTAATTGTGCTACAAGCATTAATAACTTGATTAAAATTGTCTGAAATGTATATTTACTTAAGTAAACATGCCAGAAAAGCTTAAATGCCTAGATAACTATATATTATAACTAGTCGGAAGCTATAAACATATGAATATTACATATAATTCTGTCAAAGAACTGAAATAATTTTGATTTACTTCAGAAGAGATGGCAGAAAAGTGTAATTACTTGAGTAATGATGCCTAAAAGAATAGCATTACTTAGGTAATTGTAACTGAAAGCATATGCACGCTACTAACCTTATCTGATATATGCAATAGTATTTCAGGTTTTCGTCCAGCTTATAGCCATTGGGGCAAATGCCAGCCAAGGCAGCGGACAGTGCGGCTGGTCAAAGCCAGCGAGCATCCGCATGGCTAGTGGCAGGCATGTAATTTGCATTTTGCAAAGTCCAAAATGAACTAATAAACACACACACACACACACCGGAACCCGAGTCCACAAATTGTCGATGTTTGCAGCGCAAATCGTATTACCAGGCGGGGTCGGTACCCGCGATCCCAGCGAAAAGAAAGAGGTCTACGCAGCGCAGTTTCAGTGTCCGCTGGCACACGGCTAATAGGCAGGCAGGCAGTCGCGAATACTTGGCTCAAATTGAAAGTTATTTAATGCAGGAGGAGAAGGTCGAGCTCCGGCTGAGGGTGATGGTGAGTTTGAGGGTGAGGCTGGGGTTGGCGCGGCCTATGAGGTTACGGAAATTGTTACGCGATGCTTGGCCAGGCCAAGAAAGTGGCAACCTCAACAACAACTGGGAGTTGTTTTCTGTATTGTTTTTTTTTTACAAATAAGATTCAAAAAGTTTATGCCGTTGGCTGTCAGGACTTGGCAAATGGGCAGTCGAAGCTGAGCGGGGGAGAGCCGGCCGAGCTGCGTGTGACTCGCATTCGCCGGAGGATTCCGTGCGGGGACACTGAATATTTAACAAGCGGCTGCGGAAGAGGAAACCAAATGGCGCAAGTGTTGCTCAGTTTAATCTATTTCCTGCACGGTATGCCTCGAGACCAGGGAGATAGTCTGATAGTCTGCCTGCCTCCTGGCTAGCTCGCCGGCCGATCCGCACAATCTTTAAATACACAAATTTATCGTTTCATAAAAAGGCAAACTTCACTTAATTCCGTGAGACAACAAAATTTCTCGGCTCGCCGCAAGTAAATTCATTTTCCCGTAAATATTGTCTACGGCGAAACTTAATTTACCAACAAAGTGCGCATAAAAATGTGCGGTTAAAAAATCATACATATAAACGAAAATTATAACATTTCTGGAAACAACGTTTTGTCGAATTCAACGATTTTATGCAAGTGCGGCCGAAATGTGAAAAGTTTTATAATTCACAAGTGGCTTAGGCACAAGGTGAAAAGGTTGTTTAAGATCACGGAGATACTTATTCCATATTTGACTAAACTCTCTGTGGAAATACAAAATATATATATCTAAAACTGTTTGTCCCGACTGAAGAAATGACTGTTTGACATATGCACAGACCATACCACGAATTTCACCAGCAAACGTGGAAAATCGATGGAAATCCGTTGCATACAACTATTTTGGTTATCAGCCCATCAGCATTTACCTCCAATGAAATTCGCTAAATCCACCCGTGGATGAAAAATGAGGTCCAAGATGGTGGGTTTCGGACGAACCGCATCTGTAATAGGGGAAAAAATGGACTTCAATCTTATTTCGAAAGGCATATTAAAAAATCTTCCAGGGGTGGAAAACGGTTGGAAAAGTGATTAAAATTTAAAAATAAAAAGGCTAGGCATATAATAAAAGGCTCTCTCTCTCTCTCTCTCTCTCTTTATCTCTCTCTTCATATATAAAAGCTTGGATGTTAGGGAAATTCAGACCTGGGATTACATTTTCGATAGATCTCACTTATTGAATGTCAAATACTTAAAAGCCGCGATTCAACTTTTTGGAATGTGTTTTTTTTAACTTCCTCAAATATATTTAAATAATATTTAACCATAAACTTTTGAGATTTCCTTTCTTTATGCAAACTTTCCCTGGAGAAATGAATGTTTATGTCTAAAAAATGTGGCCAGAGAAAACACGCTAGCCACAAAATTGTTTTCAAATTAAGATGGCAATTTTCAGCGACCAGTGCCCATGTTCACGGCCAGAGGACCATGGTAAAGCACCCCAAAATACGACAGAAAGACCTGGTCAGGTGTCAGCTGAGAGTGTGCGTGTGTGTGTGTGGTGGGGGGTGTAGGGGTGGGGCCAAGAACTTATGGCGAAGCTCGACGGCAAAGAAATTTGATTATGTTCGCGGTTACACTTCATTCGTCTCCAACTCCCCCTACCCAGCACCATGGCAAATTGACATAAATTGTTTTTGTTGTTGTCTTTGGAGCCCTCACTCAAGGAATTTATGCGATCAATTAAATTTTTCAAATGACCAAAAAGTTGTTTTGCTTTTTAATTTTCATAAATTTTACTTAAATGTTTTCATATTTCGATAGTAAATTTTATTTCGGCCGCCGCTTAATGTGTCAAGTTCTTTTGGGTTTGGTTTTTTGGGCGAGTTATGAAAATCATAACAAGATTTTATGATGATTAGAAAATTTAGATATCGGGGCGGGGCATAGGGCATATGAAATACACACACTCGTTAGCATTAGAATTTATTGCAAATGAGCAAAACTTTTTCAAAATTAGAATGCACAAAAAGTCAGGCAGGGCAGTGAAAGTAAATCAAATGTAAATCATCGACAGCAACCAAGCGATCCTGGACCAACTTTCATCTTTCAAAAGTCCGGCAGCAGCAGCGGCAACGGCAGCAAAATGATATACAACACATTTTGTGGAACCTTTACAACTAAATGCGGATAATCTGTAAGTTTGCTTTACCAAATTTATGTGAAACGGGTGGAGTTTTCCCTATATTCTTCATGCTGCTCCTGCTGTTGGCTGGCCGTGTTGTTGTGCTTTTTCTTGGTTCCCTGTATAGTTTTTCAGCTACCCCCTCGTATCTGGTGCCAGCCGCCCAAAACTAAAACATGCGCATTCAATGGGCGTCCGTCCCATCCGGGCAACACCCACCCCTAGCCCGATCCTGTTGCTGCAATTCATTTCCAACAGACGGGTGTGTATATGTGTGTGTGTGTGTGTTCGTTTGGAGCAGTGCTTCTCAGTATATGTGCGGAGATTTACCGTTTTATACTTGACATTTCCAAAAGTTTAAGTTTTAATTTATGACACCGCCACTTTCTATACGGGGCGACAAGCTAAATATGAGCGTGCGGCGGAGGAGTAGGAGAAGGAAGGGCGGGCATCCTTAAACAGGATATCTAACTATTGTCGTTAGTCTTGAGGCGCTCGTCCAGCTCATCTTTACAATACGCTCAGCTTTCTATGCTGGCCATTTGTTCATTTAAATGGCCACAGAGGGGATCCAAAAAACACTCCTGCGGTGGGAAATGGATTCTAAATCTTAAATATTTTAAATCCTATACAATATATAATTCACACAAGTAAATTAATGGCTTACAATTAATCAATTACTACATATTAAATATATTATATTATTAAAGCAAACTTGGGTTTAGGTTAACAGCTGGTCGAAAACTTCCGAACCAGCGTTTCAGACCTCAATGAGGTCATTTATTTTTTTCATCTACAAATACACTTGAATTTAATTTGCCAAAAAAAAAGAGAACAATCAACATTAAGATCCAACGATTTGGGAGTGCGTGGGTATAACATCGGATGCTCGTAACTCCTATTCAGTAAAAATTGAGAATTTGTTATCACTTTAAGAGCAGTTGCAGACTCACCCGGCAGCGATTGATTTTTAATCCGATTGCTACAAAATTTCTCAATTAAAAAAAATCTAGAACCAACGATTTCGGCGAGTATGGTGCCAACTGGGGCGCTCATAATTACCGACACCTGCTTCGGGAATATATTATATATTATAAAGATATATATGACAATATTGGCGATAATTGCCTTACCTGGTAGGGAATTGTAGTTATCACCACCACCCCGGCGCATTTCCGAGGGAGAACTATAAATAGGAGCTATAATACTTAGCGCTTGTATTATTTCCAACTATACTTACTACAATCCGTTTCGTGAATCGTATCGTCGATTCTCCATGCCGTGTCTCATAGGGGAGCGATAGCCAGCGCCTCTATAGGGATTGGAATCATCGTCATCGTGATAGTTCCTAGGCCTTTGAGGATACCAATCGTGTCTACCGTAACTGACACAGTCGCCAGAGTATGACCTCATCTGATCCCCGTCCTCTGGTCGCTCACATCTGTAACCAGTCTGGGCGACATACTGTTGGTAACACTGCACGAAATTCCGGAGTACTGAAAATCAACAACAATTAAATATAAATTCAAGCCGAGCTCACATCAATCGCACTGTCATTGTCGGGTGCTGCCATGCCGTAGGTCTCCATAATTTTGAAAATTTAAAAAAAAATGAATTTGAATTTTTCGTAAACCGAAAAAGTTGTTTTTAGCCTGAACGTAAGAACAAAAATGAATTTTAGAAATATAGCACAAGCCTCGTTCCCTTTTTGGGTTTGCATGGATAACTAGACTGTTTGCATTTATTGGTTTTGTACTCAAAACTAAACTAAGTGCTTGCAACTTTGAAATAGTTATTGATTTTAATTTAAAATAACTAACTGGCCGGTTAAAATATATATATTTTCGATGGGCTAAGCACCGAGAATTTGAAGGTGTTTCTGCCAACACCTTTTTAGACTTCTTTTAATTTTTAAAATAATATTTCCACACCTATTAATGTAAGTTTCCATAGTTTGAATATGCTCATTAATATAGTGTTATCGTTTATCCATTTTCATAAACCAATAATCGATTATGTCATTCCAATAATCGATATGCCAGCTTCTGTTTCAAATACAGTGGGAATAGCACGGAAATGTATGCATGAATGTGTGTATGCTTATAAGCGAAGACCAAGCTTACTTTCCTCTATTATGAGCTTATATTTATCTATAGATCTTATTTGTTTTACCAAGAATCTGGCAGAAAATTTGGCTTTTGCTTGACGAGTATGGTATAACTGAAAATGAACAAAATCTTAAATATTGCCTTGCTATGCGATTCTCATGAACTCAAGTAGATAGGATTTCTTGCTTTCAATGAACTGTAATAATAACCCTTGTCCCTCTGCTCCTTAACTGTTTTTATATGTGTTGTTTTCCTTTTACTTTGCTGGCTGATTCTTGGCAATACAAACAAATCATATATATTATAATAATGTTAAATTTGGCGACCTTTCCATGTTATAAATATTATATATTATATATTATATATTATATATTATATATTATATATTATATATTATATATTATATATTATATATTATATATTATATATTATATATTATATATTATATATATATATATGTTATATTATATTATACTTACGGGTATCGCACGGCCTTGCCCGTGGCACGTATAAAATAAATTCTCTCAAAGATCATTAAAAATGAGCTTGAAACCAGTAGTAAACAAAAGTAAATTTTATGCCGATGACCGCTAATTTACCATTGTTGCGAGTGAAATTTTACAAATCGCTAAAACAGGCATTCATTAAATGAAATGTTGAGCTTTGACAATAAGTTTGAAGCAAATCGGATAAAATTCAAAACTTCACCAAAAAGTCTTAGAACCACCTTTTACCGAGTATGCTTAAATTCTGCAAAAAGAAAAATAACATTATTTTTGTATAATCTTTTTTTTTTTTGTTTAAAACTCAGCGTAGATCGAAGAAAATGTTTGTATTTAAAATGGACTAGAAAACGTTTGTATTTTCCTTTTCAAATTTCTAATTTGCTAATGATGTGTAAGTGCGTATGTGTGAGTGAGTGTGTGTGTGTATGTATGTGTATAAAGTAACTTTAGCTCTAAGTCCATGGGCTCAACATGAAAGCTGAAATCCCTCTGTCCACCAGGCTAGCCAGGAAAACCCTGCACCTTCTCTGTGAGGATGATGAATTTGGACATTTTGTGTGCGCAAAGTCACTTGCTTAAAAGTTATTAGGGATTAAAAGAGTTGCGGCTGTGGACACAAATGCGCTTCGGAATCTGCTTCATTAGGGACAGAGGCCATTGCATGGGACATGGCACTGTACAGGCAGGACATGTGTGTAGTCTGTGTGTGGGTAGGTAAACACCTTTGGTGAAAGTTTTTGAAAATACTAAAAGGAAATCACTTTAGACGTCCTGCAGAACGGTCCCAAAGAAAAAGCAGCAGCACCAAAAGTTTGCGCAGTCACGCCCCCAAATCCTCCTGAACCCAACCGAAAAGCTCAAGTTTCTGCTGGAGAAAGCGTGAACGATTATGACTACCAATCCTGACTGCTTCTGCCTGCTCCTGACTGCCTCTGATGGCAGGCAGCGTGGAGTTTTAATGTTGCCCGCAGCAACTTTTGAGACATCTTAATTCCCTTCGAGATAAATCAAAAATGGGTAACCAGATCAGTGAGTGTATCCATTGGGTATGGGGGCTGGTTTATGCTACACAAAATTTGTATTTTTATTTACATTTTCAACTTATGCATTTTTATGAGCTGCGCTTTGTGTGGGTGTGGGCGTGGGTGTGTGTGGTTTATCCTTTCATAAATGCGTCCAACGGCCAACTGATTTATGCCACCACAAGCTGGCGCTGCTGGCAGCCAGTTGCATCCCTTGACCCCCTTGCCACACCGGCGCTGGCAGGCGCTTCCTGACGACGTCGACGGCAACAAAGTAACAAAACAGCAAACAAAAATTCCAGAAACAACATAAAACCGATTGATTTATTTTGACAATGCTCCATGCAGTAGTGCCTAGCTACACACAGAGCCGGAGTCAGAGTGAGAGCCGGAGTTGGTGAGTCCGAGGCCAAGTCCGGCTGCCATTGTTTGCACAGGCGTCGCTCGGCCCCATCGACATGTTCCATTCGCATTTCGGACCGTCAGCAGACCCAGCACCAGCCCCAACCATAGCCTAGACTCAGTCCCAGTCCCAGCCGCCCCCGTTACGTTGCCTACCGCCTGCAAAGTTGTCCTCTTTGTCGGTTTGTAAAATATTTTATTTGCACATCTTTCTTATTTTAATCCTTCATTGCATTCTGTTTGGTTTGGGCGACTTGAGCTCCACCTCGGGTTCGGTCTGCATGCAGCCACAGTGTGGGAGCGGGAGCCGGTACAAATACAATTCAGACTACGTGTGTTTCTATGCTGCGGCAAAAGCCCATAAAACACACGTTAATTACCCTACAGTAGCAACCCCCAACCCCCACATCAAGCTTCACATTAATTCCTGCAAAATTATTTAATGCAAAAAAAATTATCTCGTAGCGTTCCCGGCCGTTACTATCCATCCCGCCAAAAGAAGCTAACCACATTCTTTGAATTGATAGAATATCCACAAAGCATGTAACATATTCGACACGAAGCCCATCTGAGGTAATGCCACGTTCTTCCACCAATTTCACACATCTGCGGGTGGAAACAGTGGTAAATCGGTCAATAAAAACAATTCTTCATAAAGAGATAGCAGGAAGTATATAATTTGTTACAATTTTGGCGTAAGTATGTGGAATGCGTTAAACAAATGTAGAACTATTCACAAGGATTCGTACATTATTCTGTTGGGGAAGCATTGACTGACGAACATCCGTCCTGGCATTCATTATATGACCGAAAACGAACTTTTACTACGAAAATAACCAATAATAAAGAATGGATATCGAGACATCACCATTATTGCCAATATGAGTTGACCGTGACGGACTGTCCAATGGAATCTGAAATATAGTTTCATATTTACAATCTCTTTCTTAGATTGTGTATTTCAGGCACATACCATCCGCAAATTGGGGATATTCGGGCTGCTTATGACACCTATCATTGGGTGTACTGTTGGTGGGAGAATCACAGCTTAGTCGAAATGGGACGTGTATTTGATATTCATCCGATTACTTACTACAAACCATTGCGGGCCAACATTTCCCGGGATCGTCGATTATGACGGTCCATGCTACGATAGGCGAACGAGCTGTTTGTTACCGAATGCCGGGGTGGATAATCCTCATTGCATCCATACGGCGAATGGCCAAGATTCGGCTTGCAGCCGCTGTCGTAAAAATCGCTTTGGAATTGTTGGCCGCTCAAATGTGGAGCACCTGCCTGATCGTAGCTCTTATTAGTGCCGTTCATCTATGGGGCGAGGCAAAATTGAATCAAAATTATATCCGTGGGAGATGCGGCACTCGGCATACCTCGGGATAAAATAGTTGGGGAAATGGCATATTGATCCGATAGCCACCAATTTGTGCATTCTCAAAATAATCCATAATTTTATATACAATTTTAAACTGAACCAGGATTAAGAAAAAATTACCTATGCCAAAATATAGTAAATTTTAAGGTCGAATCGAAGATAGTATTTTAGTTACAAGCTCTGAATGAATACTGAAACTGTTGTATACATGCTGGAAAACAATTTACCTTAAACTTGGAGAAAGGCCAACTTGACTAGGTAAAAATAAATGAGGTTCTAGTCGGGAGCTCCCGACTAGGGGATACCCTGAACCCTCTTCTGCCAACACCAAATGCAAATATATATACTATTCTAGAAGCCACATGTTAAGTTTGGTGACTCTAGCTCTTATTATTTACCAAAATTGCCAAAAAAATCTATCAATCTATCAATATAAATTTTTTTTTCGAAAACGGGGCATGTTATTTTTATCGGAAACAAACTCGATCTGCGCAGGCACTAGGAGGACCTACATCTAAAATTTCAAGCCTCTAGCTCTTATAGGTTCTGATATCCTTGCGTTCATACATACATACGGACGGACGGACAGACGGACGGACAGACAGACAGACAGACGGACGGACGGACGGACGGACGGACGGATAGACGGATAGACGGACGGACGAACAGACAGACAGACGGACATGGCGATCAAGAATATATATACTTTATGGGGTCGGAGATGCTTCTTTCTACCTGCTACATACATTTACCTTTTTTAAAAATACAATATACCCTTTTTACCCATTTTAAATGGGTTCAGGGTATAAAAATGAAAATTCTTCAACTATATAAATAATTATGGTTGCTTGGCGAACTTTTGAAATTATAGTTAAGGCCAGAACTTCAGCCAGCTATAATACTATTTTTAAATCAATAACATATCAGGGTAAGACTCAAGAGATCTCCCGCTTAATAATTGATCTTTAAGGCTGGCGTATCCAGGCTATGCCCACTTCCACAAATTGCAGACATTTATATATCAATCAATTTGGTAATCAGTGTGATTTTAACAAGCTAATAAATATGTTTGAGCGTTACACTTGCGTCTCTGCGTCTCTGAACAGTGCATAACGTAGTCGGTTATACCTATGTTTCCAGTGCAGATTTTCTTGCGAACACGGCAACGCTCTGCATTGTAAATATTTGCAACATGTACTAAGTGCTTTGCAAATTTTGCCAGTGAAATTAGAATGAAGACTTCATATATATTTCCTGGCGTAAGTCCACAGAAAGCGAACTATATTTTTAATGTTTCTTTTTGCTTAATGATAGAAATCTCGAAATAGGATACAACATTTAACATGTGGCATACTTCCCGATGTAGCCTTTTATACATATGTAGATTAATTGAAGCACTTAGAACTGCATGGCAATACGATAAACCTTTGAATCCGTGAGTACCTGCTGACAGACCGCGCATCGAAGAACAAGGTTAGACAAACATTGTGTTAACTGGGCATTTATTTCATAAGTAGCCGAAAGGATGAAATATAAGAAACAAATTTATTCAAAGCCAGCAAACGGGTGCGCACTCAAATATAGATATATTGGGACTAGTAATAAGGGTTGCCGCCGCCTTGACGGGACTGGCCGTACATTTGGCCCTCGGCACCACCAATACCTGGCAACGAGCTATAATAGTCGCCGTTTCCTCTGCCCGAGCGCTGATCCGTTGGCGAGCTGTATGGGGGGGTTAAGAGCAAGGTATTCCATATTAAGATTGGACTAAATTATCGGATGCACTTACTAGAGTCCGTTGCGCGAGTTCATTTCTCTTAAGACTTTTGTGTATCGCAGTGGGCTGCGGTAGCCGGGACCTCCAAAGGAAGCCGATCCGCTCTGACAGTTCCTCGAGTCGTCATAGGACTGCAGTCCACCGCCATAACCACGCGGCTGAAGGAATTCCTGACCCATCTCTGGTGCCTGGCCGTCGGGAGCGGACATACCGTAGCCTTCCATAGACTGATATTGACCATTTCCGTTAGCTTGACCGTAATCCATATTTTATCTTTTTTTTTTACGTTTTTTCACACGATAAATTTACCGAAAATTTTGAAAAGCCGTAAAAGTTCTATACAAATTTTTTTGGTACTTTACTGTCCGAAAAGTTATTTGTAAATAAATATATGTCCGACTGAGGTCGGCACAGGCCACATTTGAATCAAGCTCATGGCTAGTTTGATCAAAGAAAAAATATGTAAAAATGGAAAGCAAAGTTCTTAATATTTTGGAAGCTGTGCCCAACCATCGCAGATTTATGAGTCCATTTCCTTAGCTGGCCAATTTCTTAACCCATTCGGACGGGGCTTATCGCAGCAGCCGCAGTGCAAGCAAAGTTTTTCAACCCACAAAAAAAAAGCCTCTAAAATCGCCATAATGGAAATCAAAACGCCGACCCCCCTCCCCTCTCTCGTTGAGCCAATGAATATGCAGAAGCTGCAGTAGTCGGCGAATAATTAAAATCGAGCAGCTCCTTGGGGAGGATTACACGAGCGCAGCCTCAGAGATACGGGCCACACTCCTTACGGTCGACAATTAAGTGCGCCTCGTAATCTGTCTGTCGTAATTATGGCTCCACGGCGTATTTATCTGCTGCAATTAGCGCCGTGCACGAGTCGCATATTTCACAGATCCAAAGATTGAATTGCACGGACCGAATTTGCATTGCGCTTAGATGCAGAGCTGGGTCCTTGGCCTCGGGACGCCAGCGAATCGCGCAAGTTTATGTCTTTAATTAAATTTCGATAGAAAAAAATTGAGAATTAAACGCGATAACAACTGTTTATTATTCAGGTATTTGAACACCTTAATTCTTCGCAGTAATATTATTAGAAAAACTCTCCATGCTATATTTTTCTATATACTACATATATTTATTTATATATATGGCCCAAGTATGTTTTTATGTGATCATATTAATAATTATCTACTGTACTGTAAGTATATTTATAAAGGTCTGTAGTTCCCTTAAATTGAATCTGACGAATTTAAGATATACTATACAAATTGTGTTGCTGTCGAAAACATCTTCAGATGAATCATGAAATACAAACTTATTTCTAATATTTATTAAGGCCACAACAATATTTGCAGCTATTATTTTAGTTGCGATTTATCGAAAAACTCTTTCACATTTTTTTGACCATTTTCATATTTCTTATAAAAGACAATATAAATAGTATTTTTATTATATTGACCCAACTGTATATCTAAAATTACGCTGAAGGAAATCTCCTTGGAGCTGGAATATTATAAGCTTTGCTATAACTTTTATCAACTCTCTTTGGATTTTTGCTAAATCTAAAGTTGTCTAGGATTGGCAGTTAATATGATATTCGTTCAAACTCTTGGACATTATCTGCCCAGAGCGAATGGATCGCTCGAGGAGGTTTTCACGTAATAGATGCCAGCCTTGGGTACGGATGGTTCTCCGCCCATTCGGTGCGCTTGTCGCTGACTCTGGTCACACTGCCACTTGCGCTTCTCCCGCCTGCAGGGCGTGCCCCAGAAGCCATTCGGGGAGTTGATGGACTCGGCGAACATCTGATAGGCGCGTATGTGCGAGCAGCCCAAGTAGAAGCAGTTGCGTTGATAGAGTCCATAGTTCGGATAGAAGGTAGCGCTGCCCGTGGGCTTCAAGAAGCCAAAGTTGCCGCTAGTGTGCATGGACTCCACATACTTGGCATCGCTGGGATCGATGCGGAACTGGGCACTGCGATGGCGAAATTTCGGACCAGCCGGATCCAGGGCGAAGATGGTATTGTACTGCTCGGGCTTGAGGCGTTTGCCCGCAGCACCGGCTATTTGGGCGCCCAGCGAGTGCCCAACCAAGTACATGTCATCGTAGCTGGCATGGAACTGGCGATGCAGCTCCCGTGTGAACTGCGCCAGCTGGGCACCCATCTCCTCGATTAGTTGGACCACGGAGAAGTAGTTGATATTGGCAGAACTGGCGCTCCAGTCTGTAACGATGACATTATAGTCGCCGTGCTTTAGGTAGGCGTTTTTCACGTCCCGGTTAAAGGAGCCGCGCGACTGGCTCATCCAGCCGTGTATGATGAGACGGGTGGGCAGCGATCTATTGAAGCCGGCATGGCGCCACTTCTGCTCATTTTGGAAGTCCAGCTCGCGTCCGCACTCGGGAAACTCGCGCTTGAATAAATAGAAGAGCATGCGATGGCGTGTGGTGCCAAAAGGATTAAGATTCCCGGCAATCTTCTTCAGGAACGCTAAGTCGAGGAAGCTGCCAATGCCGCGTGGTTCGCTCAGATCGTTGTCGCACTTGTTCCACACACAATGCTCGGCGCCCTCGTACTCATCCGCCTCCAGCGTGGACTTCAGATCGTCCGGCTCTTCCTCTTCAAAATCGCCGCGTACGCCAATGTCCACCTCCTCAGGATCTGGCACCAGGTCCATAAACTCGCCCATTTCCGCTTCGTAAGCCTCATCGATATGGTTGCTTTGGGCTATAATGGAACAGGCCTTTCTATAGGATTTGCGTCCAACTCCCGTTGTTCAAGCCTCTACTTACCATGCGCTGCGGCCATTAGCAGGACTACGGCAAGTATTTGAAACCACATTTCGACTCGCATCAGCTCTAAAAGATCTACACAAAGCGTCTATTAGACTCTGTTGGGCACGTTCAGCTCACACGCTTGTTATATATACGCCAACTAATCAGACTCTGAATCTGATCAGGGAGCCAGCGGCGTAGCGCCTAGATCTAGCCCCCCCATGCAAGCCAGTTCCCAGAGAACGATCAGCTGCCAACGCCTCTGAAGTTATCATCTGGCAATCTAAACTCAATCGAACTGGCATTGCCCACGGCAGCAGCCGGCACGCGTTTCCCAGCTAAGCAACTCTCCGATTGCAGCTGATTTCTAATTGCATTACCGGTTCTATATATACTATATACTATACATATTAATACACATCGAGTGTTTGAACTTTTATGACTCTGTCTCGATGACGTCTGGGAATTTCTTTAATTCGTTTGGGGCGTTTTTAATTGCAGATTTGAATCATGTCATTTTTCACCTTATAAACTAAATGACATAGGTGCTATGGGTCAATTGGAAATGTTAATAATTAGCAAAATGTCAATAGTTGTCATTTTTACCAGGAATATCATTTGAACAATTAGAGTTAGGGGTGCAATCGTCATTAATATGCTATATTATTATATAGAAGAAGAATGTTGCCAAGATACCAAACTGATCTAGAGGCCAAACCATGAACAACGAGCCAAGCCTCGTTAAATTCGAATGAGATTTGACCGAGTTAGGGGGTTGGGAAATTTTGACCTATGTCCATTTTCACAAGAAGTTTTACCAAGAATAATGTTACCAGATTTGGATGCCAAATTGATTTTGTATATATCTATGTATATATGTATGTAATACATACATATATAGCATATATGCATGTAATACATACATATATAGCATATATGTATGCTTGTATGCATGTGTGTTTATATGCATGCCTGTTTGAATGTCGGAATGAATGCATGCATTATTGTATAATTATCTGTAATGTAATGTATGTATGTATGTAGGTATGTATGTGTGTGCATATGTGTGTGTATGTGTGACGTGGGTGTATGTATGTATGCGCGTATATATGTATGTATGAATGCATGTAGTTGTCTTCTAATAGCAGAGCAATTTGTTGCGCGGCAAATTTAAATAAAGAAACTTATTTATTAAAGCTGCCCTCCTCCTCGATTCTCAAAAATTTAAGTAAGGCTTGCAGGCTTCACCTATGAATTAGGCGCAGGCGGCTTCAACGCTGGAAGCTGAGGAGCCGGAGGAGCACCAAGGAGGAGGCGTGAGATTGTAGGTATGTATTTTAGTATGTATGTAGATATGTATGTAGATATGTATTTAAGTATGTATTTAGGTATGTATGTAGTTATGTATGTAGTTATATATGTATTTATGTATGTATGTATATATGTATGTATGTATGTATGTATGTATGTATGTATGTATGTATGTACGTATGTACGTATGTATGTATGTATGTATGTATGTATGTATGTATGTATGTATGTATGTGTGTGTGTGTGTATGTATGTATGTATGTATGTATGTGTGTATGTATGTATGTATGTATGTATGTATGTATGTGTGTATGTATGTATGCATATATGTATGTATGTATGTATGTATGTATGTATGAATGAATGAATGTATGAATGTTTTTATAATGATCTAAATTATATACATATATAAATTATTTTGCTTCGTTTGTCTTATGGAAGTTACATATTGAAATCACAAGTGTTGCATCGGTTCGCGGTCCATAAACGAAGGCTTTAGTTTTAATCTTCATCCCGTTTCTAATAGAACATTTTATTGTATGTTTATTCACAACCTATATATTTTTCTCATGACTTTTCTATTTTTGCAGCTTTGATTCACATTCAATAATATACAACTTTTTATTTTGAAAACTTTACTACGCACTTATATTTCGAATATCTTAGAACATTTACCTAATAATTTATTTTATGAAGCAAAAAGAGCTGGCAAAAAGTAACGGGCTTGTGTCGTGTGTAACGTATCAACCAGCTTTGAGTCGTCAGCATTCAATTTTTGTCAGTGTGGTAAAGGTGGTATCACCATAGCTAATCGATAGGCTGCAAATATATCGATAGTTATTCTTATGGCTTCCATTTTATCAATAACAAAGAACAAGCAAAGTTGTAAATATCTATTGCCTTCCGTAAAGATAGCCGCACATCGCGGTTACAACAAATCAATAGAATGAGTCTTGACGACGTGATCTACGTAATATGTCTGCTGGCCTGCATTGGCGCCGGAAGTTACGTGAAGAAAATCCGCGATGAGTCGCAGCGCAAATGCACTTGCTCAATGCTGGGCATTATTGTTGTTGTTGTCGTCTCGGGCTTCCACAGCCTGCACTGTGCCATCTCCGCCGCACTAGGCACGGCCAGTGTGCTCCTGGTGCATCCTAGGTAAGTGGCATGTCTCTGTGTGTATGTTTTCCTTTCATATTCAATTTTTACTTATCCGTTAATATAATTCCAGCAAGTGTCACTTGGTCACATTCGTCGTAATGTTTGGCTATCTGGTTTTCTTCCGGCTTGTGTACCTCTTTGGCCTGCCGGCGGTGCCCGGCCATACCAACATGATACAAATGTTGCTCACACTGAAGGTTAGTTGCATAACTATTATTGGCCTAGCCTTGACCGGCTTTTCTGAACTATTCACTTAGGTGTCTGGCATTGCTTTTGAGAAAACCGCAGCCTGGAAGCGTTTACAGGCACGCGGCGAACAGGACAACAATGAGCAGCGGGATGTCAACAGCGAGCCCAGCATAGAGATTACGGACTACGATATGGACTTGCAGAAACTGAGTGCCACAGAGATAGTGCACTATAGCTTCAATTACGTAGGCATTCTCACAGGTCAGTGTACAAATGCTATGAATACATGCATGTCTTCTTAATCTTATTTTTAAGTCAAGGTACAGTAGAAGCTCGCTTGCGTGCACATCGACAATTCCAGATTTTTCTTCTGCTAAAGTATAGTGCTTTAAAGAAATGTCAAACAAAAACTGACATGTTAAAAAAAATATCCGTCTGATGAAAATATTCGTTAAAAGAGCTTTCACTGTAGTTGCCATTGCATGCGCTTTGTGCATATGCTTGTTGCCTGACAAGTATGCAATCTATGCCTTCACCTTGAATTGCTTGATTGCTGCACAATTTGCAGCCGGTGCCAAAGTCCATTTATTTAGTTGTCTGAACTTAAACTGAACCCACAAATAGTAAACATTTTATGGGTGGTTATCTATAGATGCGAATAATCACTATACATGCAGTTACCCGTCTTATCTATACGCACTGTCTGCATGTCATTCTATTTATAAACGAATATTGCAGAATTCCATTCAGAACTTGTTAATAAATCTTTATCTTAAGTTGTTCAAAGATTATGATCTAAGATTATATAGGTTTAATGTAGAAACAATTGAACTTTTGTTTAATTTATATCCATTTCTCTAAATTATTTTGATCAATTTTTACCTTAAAAAAAAGTATTTAAACACATTTGTTTTTCTTTGCTAAACTTTAATATATTTTGTACATTTTTTAATATTTGTAAACTACATTTTTGCTTCAACTTTACTTTCTGCCTTTAATTTGTCATATTTTATTTTAATAGTTTCCTTATAAAAAGCTGAAGCTGAAGCTGAAAAACTTATTAAATTTCCATTTTAAACTTTACAAGCAAATAAGTGAAGAGTTTAAAGAAATGATTAAAATAAAATTAATTATTAATTTAACAACTCCTTTGTATTTTCCATAATATAATAATATATATAACTAATTTTGTATCTTTCAGGCCCATATTATCGCTATCGTACATATCGTGACTACTTTGAGATGCCTTTTAAGGATCATGCGCCCTGCGCACAGGCAACTATCGAGCAGCTCAAATCGGCTGTCTTCTACTGCAGTCTATATCTGCTGGCCAACTACATTTGGCCACTGGGGGTGAGTACATGAGCCAGTAAAATATTAATGAACGTAATTTAATACTCTTTTAATTTTAGTACGCGCTTAGCGATGAGTTCTACAATGATCGATCCGTTCTCTATCGCCTTTTATATGTGTGGCCCACGTTCTTCATTTTCCGCGCACGCATCTACACCGGCCTGACATTGAGCGAGTGCGTGTGCACAATGGCAGGATTTGGTGCGTATCCCGATGAGGCTGATGTCACCAATGGAGAGGGGCCGCGCAAGCGTTATCAGCACATGAAACGAGATGCCGAGAAGCGTAGCTACAATTTTACAACAATTGTGAATACACGCGTCCTCGAAGTGGAGCGCTGCTGGACTTTCCGCGAGGGCATGAAGCACTGGAACGTGTGCGTTCAATATTGGCTCGCGGTGAATGTCTACAAACTGTTTCCCATCAGGAAATATAGGTGAGTCTGCCCATACAATTTGCATGTGTGCTGTTGCCCCGGAGCTCAATAATGCTAGCTAACGTTTAGTTAATTGAGCTTTGCGCAAGCATAGTTATTATTTTTATTGTCTTGATGTTGTAATTACTTTAATGGATACTCGCCCAGGCTAGAAAGGTATTCAACGTATCGCATTTAAGGAGTTTCTCAACTGCTATTCTTTTATTAAACATTGACTTCACTTTCAGAACGGGCGCCACGTTTCTGTGCTCGGCATATTGGCATGGCTTCCGCCCGGGTCACTACTTCTGCATCATGGGCGCACCATTTTACGTGCCTCTGGAAGACATGTGGCATAAGCTAGTGCGCAAGGATGCTGTCGGCCTGCGACGCACCGTAATCGATGTCATATTTTGGATATCCAAGTGGTTCGCCTTTAGTTACCTGGGCACAGCCTTTTTGCTGTCCTCGTTCGACAGCATTTGGCGCTTCTACAGCTCCGTCTATCACATTGGCTATATCACCTGGGCGCTTCTGGTTGCCCTGGGTCTGTACCTCACCAAGCTCAAGAAGGCGGCCGAACGCAAAGCAAAACGCGCTGCGGACTCCATTGCTCCTTCTGTAGAGCTAAACACATCAAAACAAAAAGCGCAGTAAGAACATAATTCAGATATGCAGCACGAACACAATTATTTAATAGTTAAATTCGGCAACTTTCCGTGTTCCATTTATACATAGATGTTGTAGAATGTTAGTCAAATTCTAACACCATAAGATATATAATGAACTTTTTATATTGTTCAAATTATTGACAAAAAACTAACGTTAAACCGTATCAGGTTGGCTAAGAATATAAGAATTTATCAGTTATATACACGTTTGGCTGTAAGGTTAATTATTCTTCGACAGTCCAAACATATACCTTCTTGAATTATACAAATATTCAATTAAACTTATTGAAGTTTAAAATGGCTATGTAGTTTTCTAAAATGTAATCTAAAAATTAACTAGCGAATGGAATATATATTATACAAATTCATCAGATCTTATGTTCCGAAAACAAAAGAAAACCAAATGTTGAAAAACTTTTTCAGATATTGCAGCTTTATTTTTGAAAACAATATATTAATATTAAAATACAAGCTTACCAGACTATAGTTTATTTTATTTGTTTTCAAACTTAAACATCATTAAAATATTTTACAAAGATTTCTAAAGATTTATACAAAAAAATGCTGGTATTGAGATTGATTGAGCTATGCAGTTTAAAAAAGGAAAAATTCGAGATGTATATAGAAATGAATAATACAAGCAAATATCATAAAATTCGAGTGGAAAGATTTTTGTTAGTGTTTCGATTTGTTCTACTGAATGTGAATAATGTTATGTCGACTTGTTGTATGTAATTATCTAAAGAAAAGAATACTTAAGCCAATTGATGGTCTCCATTAGCTCTATATGTAGATTAAGGATTTTGTAATTGTTTTTAATTTATATTCGATACCAGCTCGAATTTGGTCTAAATTCAATGCGTTTCGATTTCAGTTTCATAAATTTAGTTTCTTCAAATGTGGAGCATGGCAAGAGAGATTTCCTGTTGCGGTAGGTTATGCTTGTGCCCGCCAAATACCACAGAGGCGACGGCAAAAGCGAGTGTCAGGCCGTTGACGGCTCATCGGTAACCAGGGAAAGGCGACGCTTCACATCCTGCGTGGTGTTATAGGCGCCACAATGCACGCACTTGAGTCCGATAAAATGAAATTTGGTTTTTGAAGTCTGCAGAGATTGGATCATTAAGCGTATGTAACTATAATCTGTGTATGGGTTACCTTGTGACAATCGTTGCAAAAGATGTGCACACGCTGATTCTCATACTTGAGCGGCACGGGCATGCGCAGTGCCTGGGCATCCAGGTACTCCCACAGCGCCGTCATGTCAATCAGCGATGTTTGGCAGGTGGGGCATGTGTAGTGACCCGAGGCCAGCAGCTGATCGAAGCACATTTTGTGCAACAGATGCCCGCAGTCCGGAATGTGGCATGGAATGCGCGACGTGTGTATATCGCCCAGGCAGACCGGGCAATGCGAACGCGAGATGTTCTCCACGCACTGCAAAACAAAACATATAAACGGTGAGTCCCCAATATTTTTTAATATATATTTTTATTTTTTTATCTTGGATTAAACTTTTAAATTATTACCGGTTTCTTATCGGCACCTGTTACAGACAAATACACTTGCAATATGTTTGCTAACTTTTTGGAGCCAAGAAATTTGATGTTTTACGCAACTTCATAAACTGGATTTGCGTTTAAATTTCAAATACTTATAGCCATTAGGAAACCAGTTCAGCAATGATTCTGCATAAATTTGAATACTCAAGGCTACTATTTCTTCTAATGATCCACAATCTATCTATGCACATATTCAATTCGCCAGCAGTGTCAGGGCTAGCCACAAGCAAAGCTTTCATTAAATTCAGAAAGTCCAAATCGAATGCTCTTGCTGTGATTCATTTCCTTAAGCTATGCTCGAAATCAGCTTGATAGGGCTATCGATTTTAGCCAATAGCCATGATATCATAGAGTACTTATGTGCTAGCCGTAAACATGGTGGAGTTTGACTTTGAATAATTGAGGTATATTATTTCCATAAATCAAATGTATGATTGTTAAATCGATAATAGAAACCAATTTATATGATATAGTACATGTCTGATGTATATATAACACAATAAGTTATTTTTATCTACATCAAGTATCCATCAATTTAATTTGGTAGCTTAAATCATGAATCAGTTTTTGTTACGAGTTCTCATTTAATTTTTGTTAAGTTAGACACATTTAACCTAAAGGCTAGACAATTTATGTGTGTTTACAATTCTCAAGTTGTTTAAGCAATGATTTAGTCGCTTGCGATTGAAGAAGAAAAAGGAAACAACAATATTTTAACTTTAAACTAACTGATTTACTTTAACTGACACACTTTATTCTTTAACCGATTTGCATGTCAAGCGGGTTTTTCCAATGAATATAGTATAAATATTTGCTTAAGTTTGACCCATGCAAAACCGCAGAAAAATTAATTCATATCTTTATCTGGTTAATCTGCTTACCCTGTGTCCATCGATCTTTAGCTGCATCGGCAGACACATGTTGCACACCTCGCAGTGAAAGAAGTTGTGGGCACCACCGATGCGACAGATGCCACAGCCATGACAATGATATTGCTGCTTGTCCGCATCATCGAACAGATTGCAAATGAGGCACGTGTACTGCAAAGGAATATTATGTATCATAAGAGAGAGAGTGAGAGAGAGGGGGAGAGAGGGAGTTGGAAGGTAAGTTCTTACCTTGCCGAAGCGTACGCCGCACTTTTCGCATTGCTCCTGCACCTTTTGCCGCGTGTTGCACTCGGAGCAGATGAGTTCGGTGAGTGTCTTGCGATCGAAATGATGCGATTCGTTCTCATCATGGCAGAAGCGGCACTTGTAAAACTTATTGCAGCACGGTGTCTGCAAAGAGTACAGGGTAAGA
This sequence comes from Drosophila novamexicana, assembly GCF_003285875.2. Classification (NCBI taxonomy): domain Eukaryota; kingdom Metazoa; phylum Arthropoda; class Insecta; order Diptera; family Drosophilidae; genus Drosophila; species Drosophila novamexicana. The sequence goes on from NW_020824787.1 coordinate 6,441,245, forward strand.
ACTATAATACATATTGATTTACGACAATATTACTTATGAAGAACTTAAGTATTATATGGATTCGATGATAGATTAATGGGGACAGCTTCTGAAGACGCCAAAACCTTTTCATAATAAGTATCTTCTGAGCTTAAATAAAATGTTAACAGACATAAATCCCAGCTATCCTCTACCTTTAAAAATTTTTTTTTTAAGTTCACCAAGGCATATTTAGAAAAGTATTTTAATATTACTGATATCTCATAAATTTACCGACTTACTTTATATTTTCTTCACTATATTCAACTTTATCGAAATCATCATGGTAAAGTGCATGTTAAGCTTACAATGAGAATTCATCTCTGAGTTTTGGAAGCAGCATGAGGCAACAAACAAATCTAACCATTCACTAGTTCTAGAAAAGTATTAAAATATGGCTCATACATAAATAGTTAAATATATACAACTTTATCGAAATCATCATGGTAAAGTGAATGTTAAGCTTACAATGAACATGCGAATGCAGCTCTGAGTCTTGGAAGCATCATGAGGCAGGCGAAATTCAATTCCGAGTGAAGCTGTTCGTGAAATGAGAGTAAGAGGAAAAGGCTGCCTAGAAACTGGCGACTGGCATATAATACGTGACCAACCGTTCCGAAACAATTCCATTTATTTTGGTCTCGGATCTGCGAGCCGTGGAAGTTAGCATTCCCATAAACATTGCAGACGCAACTCAAGAGAGTCATAAACCTTAATGAAATCAAACCGAAACTGACATCGAAGACAGGCGGCGCCTGTGGCCAATTTGTGGCAAATAAACAATGCTCAGCACAGAAACGCTCCGGTTAATTAGTTTCCTGCTAATTGCTTGGCCAAATACGCTTATTTCCCACATAGATATTTTCGAGCTGCCAATATTTTGTTACAATCAAATATTCTGTGCACTGCAGCGTCCCCGATGACAATATTCAATCAGGTATCTCGACCTCCAAGCGATTTCGACACGCCCATGCTCCAAACGAGCTGACCCTGAGATATCTTTACAATTCTAAAATAAAAATTCACTTGCACGCTTGACATGTTCTTAATTGGCAACACGCAACATTCGCAGCTCCAATTTTGGAATTCTGCAGTGCGAAAACTTCGATTTTAGTTTTTCGATAATGGATAATAGACTTTATGCCAGGGCTAGTTTTTCACATTCTTGAATTTAAGTTTTGGTTCAAAATTGTGATTTTCCATATTTACAATATTTTTACAAAACAATGGCCCGTTGTACTGAAAATATAATTTATAATATAATATATTTTCATATACAAGATGCGGGCTAGATTTAACCTCTACCTAAAATTGTCAGCTTCCAAAGAGGGTTAGGTTAATGTCATAATTGGGAAGAAAGTTATTTATACTTTGCAGCTAGGTCTCCCTTATTAGATTCCATTTCGCCTATTCTTTGGATAAATGGTTTGGTTAAATGTTCGATTCATTGCAAAAAAAAACTAATTGGAATTCCGGGTTCGAACCGAATCATCTTAAAACCGGGTTGCAGCTTTGCTTTTCACACACTTTGTTTTAATGTATCGGTTCAAAATTACCCATTTTCAATGGGTTCCGGGAATAGAATGAATTAGAGTTGTATAATTTTAGATGGAACCCCTCGAATAAGACTATCTCAAATGCGACCCAACTACTTGAACGGATCAAACAGTCTTGATATAATTTGTATACCTTGACCCCATTGAAAATGGGTAAAAGGGGTATATTGTTTTTATGCATATGTATGTAACAGGCAGAAGTAATCATCTCTGACACCATCAAGTACATATATTCTTGATCAGCATCAATAGCCGAATCGATCTAACCTTGTCCGTCTGTTTGTCCGTCTGTCCGTCCACCCTTATATATGAACGCGTTGATCTCAAAACCCATAATTTTGCCCGCGCAGTACGAGTTTCCGATAATCAATAACTTGCCCCATTTCCAAGCAATCCTAAAAAACCCATATCGAAATCCTGTTTTTGAGTAAATCTGCAATATCATTTCATAGCCACAGATTCTAATCAGCATCAGTTTGTATAAGCCACTCTTACAATTTTAGGACCAATAACCTCTTTTAACTCAATATCTAAGTATACATTTTCTTTTTTAAAGCGGAAAAACAATGTCCATTACAAATAAACGGTGCGTTTGAATTCACGCCGAATAAATAATTAAGAGCAATAGTTATTTGTACTCTGAAACATTTAAATGGGAGTCTATATTGACTCATATGCTGGGTACTATCACCAGTAGAGTACACAGCATTCGGTGTGTTATTAAAAACTCTGATTTAATTTTCTTGGGTGCATTGAAGCTGTGCTCTCTTGCGTGCTATAAATAAAACAAAAATACCTGCAATAAAAGTAAAGTACCTTTAAAGCCGGTTTCTTTGATTTTCCCGCTATCATAATTTTTATTTAGCCGCAAAACTTATTTCCATTTATTCCAAGCATGATATCAAAAGCGACACGAACAACTTGGCTGGGCAGAAGCTTAGTGAAAAGGCGTACGCCTTGAGAACTTCGGGTTCCGAGTCCGTTTATATATAAAAAAGAATACTTAACTATGTATTAAATAACATAATCTATTACAAACAATAATTTTAACAAAGCTAAGACAGTTTCCAAAGCAAAAAACCAGAAAGTAAGAATGTGCCAGGCACACCGAAGACTTAATGCCCTTGTCGACACTTTCCAGATAAGGAAAATAGTGCAGCTCGAAATGCTTGGAAATATCTTTAAAAACAGAATATTTTGCCATCTTAATATTCCACCGATATTTCCTATATATATGAGTATCATCATAGTACAATAAAATTCCGAGTTTGGGAAAGTTATCTTAATATCAAAAAAAGGTTTCCGTCAAAACCAACTTTTCGAAGATTGTTCCTATGACAACTATGATATGGGGGTCCGATCGGACTGATTGACTAATTTGCATAGAAACAGACAGACGGACAGAGGGACAGGGGACATGGCCTTATCCACCCGACTGTAATGCTTATATATATAATATATATTCTTTATTGGATCGGAATATATATTCCTTATTGGATCGGAGATGTCTCCTTCTATGCGTTACACATTTCATGATTAAAATACTATCTTCAAGGGTATAAAAATGGAACAGCAAAATTGTATAGGTCGAACTAATTCCAAACAACTGCAGAATGAGAACACGGTCTTAAAAGCGATCGGTACACACGTTTACGCATATTAGATTGAGTTCACCTGATTCAATAATAGGTAATAGGTATATTAACATATGCATAAATATGTATAAAACTGGCTAAACACCCGGATAATTTAACGTGCACACACAGGCCCCTAAAACGTGCAAATAAATGTCGAGCACACAAATTTCCGTGACATTTTTTAATTTTCAACAAACGAATGTTAAACGCCAAGCAGTTTATGGATTTTGTTTACTTAAAATATGACTAATATGCAAAACATTTTCAAGCAATTACCTAAAAAATTAGCAATTATTATATGCTGGCAGAACAAACGATTACTGTAAACAATTATTTACTGACTTCTTTTAAGACTTTTCACACTCGAAGTTTAACAGTTCGCACAAATTAGCTGTCTAGAACAGCTTCTAATGTTACTGTCAAAGCTCATGTTAGTTGACAAGCGGATAATTTGTGCGCAGAGGTGGCAACCTCACAACAACAAGCTGGCAACACCCAAGCGTCTGTTTGGCAAAACTCAGCTCATTTTTGACATCATTATTGTCTTACTATTAAACTTTCGATCAAATTGTTAAAGCAAGTTGTTATTTTTTTTTTTGTGAACCTTTTCAAAAAGTTTCGTTCTAAAAATATTTTTTAAAACTTAAAAATTGTAGATACTACGTATATTAGTTATAAAACGATCCTCTCAAACTGTTCCCTTTTCTTATATGCAAATGATAAAATGTCAAATTTAAAATTTTTGACATAAATTGTCAATTTAACATTATTGATGAAATTCAAATTCTTAGATGGTTGAATTTAATCATAAATCTCAACATGTTCACACTTGAACACTTTAATCTCAGCGATCCACAATTTAATTATTTTCCATACACTGTGCCAATCGGCATTTATTTTGGCCCAAACTGAAGCTAATTGCCAAAAAGGCAAGTGCTGAAAATAGTACAGAAACAAGCGCTTTATTTATGCACTCACAAAAAAAAGAAGGAAAAAATGTGCTAATATTTAATTTAACAATAAAGATAAAGGCTCGTAATTTAGATGGGATCAATGGAGGTGCTGAATAGGCGCCCACTTTCAGAGGTGCAGCAATCGAATTCTTTCTGGAAAGCAAAGGCTCTTTTTGAAAGTGCTCGACTAGTAGATACCCTTCGCCTAAGCATTACTATTAACTTAAATTATAAAGTCTTCTTTTCTTTATTAATGTTGATGTTAGTGGACAATTTTATATAAAATATATACGAAAATAATACTGTCTAGCTCAACATTGTCAGACGTAGGGCCAGAGGAACTGACAGAGAATGGGGCAGACAAAGACAAACATGTTAATGCTAAAGAGTTTTTTTTTTTTTTTTTAAATATTAAATACCTTTCTTTAAGTAACCATAAGAATGTTATAAAATTTTTCACAACTTTTATTCTTGCTTATTATTTTTTTTAAGGGTAAATACTCAAGTATGTTTTTTTTTTGTTATATTCAATGTACTATATATCTTTTTTTTCTCTTTCTGTTATTGTTGTTAGCTTGTGGACACAATTCACAGGCAAACACTAATTCTCCCAATTGAGCCCAAATTATGCAGGCGCAGAACGTACAAAAGAAATGTAGAAGTAATTGGGAGTATCTGTGTATCTGTATTTGTATCTGTATTTGTATCTGTAACCATATCTGTATCTGTATCTGTATCTGTATCTGTATCTGTATCTGTATCTGTATCTGTATCTGTATCTGTATCTGTATCTGTATCTGTATCTGTATCCGTATCTGTATCTGTATCTGTATCTGTATCTGTATCTGTATCTGTATCTGTATCTGTATCTGTATCTGTATCTGTATCTGTATTTGTATCTGTATCTGTATCTGTATCTGTATCTGTATCTGTATCTGTATCTGTATCTGTATCTGTATCTGTATCTGTATCTGTATCTGTATCTGTGTCTGTGTCTGTGTCTGTGTCTGTGTCTGTGTCTGTGTCTGTGTCTGTATCTGTATCTGAACCGTATCTGTGTCTGTGTCTGTATCTGGGTGCGGAACCCACGTTTGTTTGTTTGTTTAGAAACGTATAAATAAGTTGAAATGTTCGTTTGTGGAGGCAACTTCAGGAAAAGCGCCACAACGACGAAAACCAGAAGCCGACAAGGCAAGGCGCCTCCGTAAATTGCCACGTGGTCGACATAATCAATGATATTTTATTTTAGCAAAAAACGCTACAAATAGCAAATTACCACAAATGCTCAGATGGTAAACTGATTAAAATGTTAACCTTGGGTTGCTTTTTGGACTTTTGAAAATTTCCCAGATGATATAGAAAGGAAATAGGTTCAATGAAAGTGTGCGCTTCCTATGATCTTGCGATACATTTTATTTTAAGACACCGATTTATTGGGCAATAGCCTTCTCAATAAATGCTAAAATAAAATAAATCAATAATTTCACGACGTAGAAATTTGTAATTTTCATTTAATTCATTCATTCAGTTTGAAAACTGAAAATTAACTAACAAGAAGATAAGTCTCTTCCTACTTAAAGGAGACTTAGCTTATATTACAGAATAGGATTTTAATAGACTTTGTAAGGCTTACCACAAACATGGCGCGTCGCTTGTAGTGCGTGCAACCAAAACGCAATGATTCCGGCGTCGTTGGCTGCGTTGCATCAATATTGTTGCACTTGTTGCTGTCGTGTGGAAATTGCTCGTTTTGCTGTTGCTGTTGGTGCTGCTGTTGCTGCTGTTGCTGTTGCTGTCGCTTGATGTGGGCGACAACAGCAACATCCTTGATGGCATTGTTGCTAGCCTCCATGGCGGATTCGACGTGATTCCTATTACAGTATTTGCTGCTGTTGCTGTTGTTGCTGTTGCTGTTGTCAACAATATTGCTGTTGCTGCCATCAAATTTGAGAGCCGGCGTTGAGTGTGATTTTCGCAAGTGAACCGCAGCAGCAGCAGCTGTTGCTGTGCTTGTCGCTGTCCCTGTGACTGAGGCGGGGGTGTTGGCAGACGTTGAACACGACGCTGCGCACGATGCCAGCGCCGTTGGCGACATAATCAGCTGTTGTCGCTGTCGCTGCAGCTGTTGTTGTTGCTGTTGCTGTTGCTGTTGTTGTTGCTGTTGTCGCGCTATCTCAGTTACAGTTGCTGTAGCTAAAATAGCAAGCAACAGTGATGATGATGATGATTGTGCTATTGCTGTTGTTGTTGCTGCTGCTGATGCTGCTGTTGTTGTTGTTGGTGACGCAGCCTCCAGTGAGGTCGCCAGCGACTGCGACGACAAAGTCGTTGACGATGAATTTAAATTGAGTTGATTGAGCTCTTTTGTATTGGTAAATGTTTCTACATCAATGTTGCTTTTATTGCTGCTGTTGTTGTTGTTGCTGCTTTTGCTGTTCTTATTGTGGTTTTCACTTAGCTATACGTATTCGTTGCTGCCGCTGCTGTCGCTCAAATTTGTTGCAGCCCCTGTTGCCCAGCCAATTGTTGCTGCTGTTGGTGCTGTTGCAGTCGTCGCTGCTGTTAATTGCTACCATCGACGCTGACTTTTCAATTGCTTCAATATTTAAATGATTTGCCGCTGCCGTTGCGACATCGACTTTGTCTTTGTTCGTTTTGGAGCCGGGCCTGTTATTGTCTTCGGGCTTCTGTTGCTGCCTTTGGCTCATCAACAACAACAACAACAACAACTGTAGCGTCTCTTGATATTGTTGTTGCTGCTGCTTGTGCTGTTACTTTTGATGCCCTCTGCAAACTTTCGTTTGTGTAACTTTTTATATTCAATTCGCGCTTCGTCGACGCCAGCAAATATGTTGCTACTTCCAAAGCTTTAATAGGCAACAGTGTGCCAATGTTCATTAGTTTGGCAAATTAAAAATGTTATAGCAACAAGATTATGTAGTTGTATTAAACATTGTTGGCATTGCTCAGCTTTTTATATTATTCCAAACAACATAAAAACACACAGATTTCTATTTTGTAGAAAAAATCGTAGAACAAGAATTCATATTTTATATTATTTTAATCGAATCGGGTAATGTATTGGTTAAAATTGGTTAAAAGATTCATATTTCATTTGAAACTTATTTTAAACAATATATATATAGCAATATATAGAATGGGCAGAGTTTTATATAAACATTAATATACACATTTTTTCTATTCATAAATATATCATATTTATTTAAATATTGTTTCACTTCCTCTGACACTTGATATTGAAAAACTTTTGACTTGAGTTAATGTTATTTTTGTGCACAGTTTTAATAGACTTGTCCCAGTGTGCGACGACGGCACACTTGTTAATATATAATGACGAGCTGCGAGTGGTACGTTGAGACTTTCGCTTGCTTTTTTGACTGTGTTCGGCCACGACCGAAGCTGAGCTTTTCAACTATGAATGAAGACGCTATAAAACATGACTCTCATGCACACATACACACACCCACACACGCACACACGCACACACGCACAAGCAGACATACATTCGAGTACGCTCATACAGAGATACTATGCTATGTAAATTAACGATTATTTGCTAACATCTTATATGTACTGTATTTAAATACATATAAAATGCACTTATATGTATTTTTATTATCTTGCGTTTCGACAAGAAAAGCCCTGAGTCTTGTTTACTTAGGTTTTTTTTTTTTTATATTTTTGCAATTATAAAGGGAACACGCCGACAATAAATATTGAAACTGTGCACAAATTAAATACGCGAACGCGAACCGATAAAAAGGCCAAGCGGAGCACCAGACAGTCGATTGAACAGAAAACCCGCTAAGCAACAACAACAATAATAACAACAACAACAACAATATCAGCAACGAAACCCGGCCCGAAATACGGATTTCGTTTATTAACTTTCCATGTTTACGCACGCACGCACGCATGTACGCACGCACGCAGGCGCACACCAATACACAAATACACACACATACATATGCAAAAAGCATGGAATACAGCTTGCATTCTGTTTTAAAACGAACAAAATAAGAACAAGCATGTTGAAGACATTTTGATAATCGGGTTTCATATTTGCAATTACTTTATCAACATATTATATATATATATATATATATGTGTGTGTGTGTGTATTTGTGTGTACTATTTTGTTTTTGTTATTTTATGCAATTTGTTGTTGAACGTGTTTTTTTTTTAGCCCTTTCTTCGTGTGCATGGTAAATATTAAAGGTTTTCCGTTTAAATATCAAACTGTCATCATCATTTTGTACTATTTGAGAATTTTATGTATTTTTTGTTAATTATAATTTATTAACAATAAAAAATATAGCAGTGAAACACACCAGCGAATACCACAACAACAACGACAACAACAGCAACAGGCGTCAATTAAATTAAATAAATGAGTGCACCGCTCAGCGGTTAAACGTTCGCGCGCTCGTCTTGTTTTGCTTCGCGCGGGCTCCAGCTTTCAACTGACGACGCGACGATGCCGAGCATTGAACTACACGTGTGGGAGCTCCAAGAGAGTGAGAGAGAGAGAGAGAGAAAGAGAGAGAGATACTCTTTTGGGCTCGTTTCAAAGAAATCGAATAATACAAATTTCTACCTCATTTGCATGTTATTTGGGGAAATGCTTATGTATATATATGAAAAAGCAGTTAATTTATTATTCAAATATTATTGATATTATTCTATCCTGCATTTATTTCTGATCTCCCAACCGTTACTCTCCGCTTTGGGCACTTGTTGTTGCTGGCGCAACAGCCACATTATCTAAAGCTTTCGATATTGCGAGATAAAACGTGCTTTTGGTAGCATCTCCAATGCCGCTAAAGCTTAAATATGTCAATCGCAAACATAATTTATATTGTTAAATATTGTTAAAATTCGAGTCAGCTTTTAATTATTTATACAATTATTTGAATGTTTTATCCCGTACAGGTAATTTGTACATGAAATTAACCAATTTTCGGTTTTCTTTTATATTTTAGTTTTTTATTAGTCCTAGCTAAAAACGTTAGCAATATCGATATACTTTTTTAAATTATGTTAAGCGATGAATCGATCCCGAGTGCCTTGAAAGTAGTGTTGGGTAGTGCACTTTAGGTGCCAATGAGCTGTCATTTTTAAGGCACGGAAAGTTGTTATACTCCCCAAATAATTTAACAATTGACGAACAACACTAATCGTTGTAACAAAATTAATCAGGTTTCGAATAGATGATTTTCGCTCGACAGGACATCTACTTATAAGAGAAATCAAGTCGATGCAGAAACTGTTAATCATATTATGGAAATCGAAATACTTAACAAAGAAACATTTGCAGGAGTAACATCGTTTACAGCTTCTTTAAAAACGACCATCAAAAATTATAAGTCAAAATCAAGTCAGCAAAAGCCTCAAAACTATTTCATCCAAAGTCAGGGCCAATTATAAAGTTGTAGTTGTACTTAAATTTATTTGGTTTTATACTAACAAACATAAGTAAATGCATTTAAAAGTGACCGATTCCTTTTCCGATACCAAGTACCTTAAATCGATCGCCGCTATTTTGACGCACATCTTAGATACTTGTAAGTCGATTGTACTCTGGTATTTTTTCAAACTTTAAACAAATTTATCGATAGATATTTTGCTGCCGGCATATGCAAAAAATACTGCCAATAGCCGTACATAAACAAAACAATTAAAAACATGGCAACATGTCTCTCTTTTCAATATCAAACCGAGTGATAAACAAATCATTAATTAAAAACTGCTTAAACTATTGCCAAATCGCAACTGCGCTGCGCCCAAAGAAGGGCAAGTCATCGCGCAAAGAGGTGAAACACTGCTACCAATAAATGTTTACATAACTTTTAATCGTAAATAATATACCAGGCACAATACTTTTCGGATGCCAAAAGAGTGAGAACTGTTGGCGGCAAAGGCGGAGACGGCTGCGTCTCGTTTCTGCAACTTTGGTGCAACGAACGCGCCGGACCCGATGGCGGCGACGGCGGTCATGGTGGCCATGTCATCTTCCAGGCCTCCAACGATGTGCGTAACTTTAATCACGTGAATAGCGTGCTGCGCGCCAGCGAAGGCGGCATTGGCAGCGCCAAGGATTGTCATGGCAAGAATGCCAAGCATACGGTGATTAAAGTGCCAATTGGCACAGTTATACGCAATGCCGAAGGTCTGATTGTGGCCGATTTGGCCAATGCTGATCTAATGTTTGTGGCCGCACGTGGCGGAGCTGGCGGCAAGGGCAATCGGTTCTTTACCACCGACACGGAGACCACTCCCAAAGTTTGTGAATATGGACCGCCCGGCGAGGATTGCAGCTACATTCTGGAGCTGCGCAGCATGGCCGAAGTGGGTCTGATTGGTTTTCCCAATGCCGGCAAGAGCACACTACTGAACGCGCTGACGCGTGCCAAGCCGAAGGTAGCCCCATATGCTTTTACAACGCTGCGCCCACATCTGGGGACTGTGCAATACGATGATTACGTGCAGCTGACCATTGCGGATTTGCCTGGCCTGGTGCCGGATGCACATCGCAACCGTGGGCTGGGCATACAGTTTTTGAAGCATGCCGAGCGCTGCACCTTGTTGTTATTTGTGCTCGATGCCAGCTCGCCGAATCCGTGGATGCAGTATCATCAACTCATGCACGAACTGGAAAAGTTTGGCGGCAGTTTGGCGCAACGGCCGCAACTGGTGGTGGCCAATAAAATGGATGTGCCAGCCAGTGCCGGGAATTTTGAGCAGTTGCAGCAACAGCTGAGACAACCAAACCTTCTGGGCATCAGCGCCAAAATGGGACACAATCTGGCGCAACTCTTGAGCAGCATACGTGCCGCCTACGATCGACACAAGGCACAGGAAGAGGAACAGAGAAGAGCTTAACTGATTTTCTAAATATAAACATTTAGCTGTAATTATTTACTTAAATATACATATACAAAATTAAACCTATTTATTAGACACCCTCCTCAGACGTGGGCAGCCAGAAGGCCATGTTTGTGCACGCCGAGGCTAGCATCATGTACTTGGGATTAAACTGCACACATTGCACGGGTCCGGGATGATCGCCATTTAGCACGGAGACCTTGTTGCCAGTGTCGGCATTCCATATATGCACGCGGCCATCGGTGCTGCCGGAGAAGATGAACTGCGAGTCCGGGCTGAAGCTCGCCTCAATGGCAATGCCCTTGTTGTTCGGATAGCCTGTGAATGTTTGCAGCGGTGTGCCATGGAAGGCGTCCACAAGCCGTATAACTGAGCCATTTGTACTGATCAATATGGTCTTGCCGTCACGCGAAAACTTCAGGCCCGTCCAGTCGCATTCCTTCTCCTGGTTGAGCTTGAACGTGACAAAGGGGCCCTTATCGAACGAGCGCAGATCGTACAGTTTGATGCTTTCCGAATTGACGCCGGCTGCAAAGATGAGACCCTCGGGATCGTAGGCGGCAATGGGTCGGCCCGATAGATGCATCAATCCTTGGCAATTCGGTGAACGCAAATCCCACAGGCGCAGCGTTTTGTCCAATGAGCCAGACAGAAAAGTATCCTCCACTGGTGAAATGCATAGCGAGATGACTTTTTTTGTGTGACCGGGAAAGTAACGCAAATATTTGTTGTCATGCAGACTCAGATATCGTATAGTGTCATCCACCTTTGTCGAGCTATGTATGGCCGTATTGTTGGCATGCGTAAAGTGTATCAAATCTACACCATATTTTTTCGAATTCACTGTGCGCGATTGTGTTCCCTTCTCACAATCGTATATAACAATTTGGTCGTCCTCGCTGCAAGAGATCAGATGCTCTCCGTTCGGTGCAAAGTCAATAGCGTTGATTTTGTCAGTATTTTCGCGAAAAATCTTGGCAACCTTAAAGCTGCGCACAACTGAATCAATTAGTTTGATTTTCATTTTGACAAACGTTTGTTTTTAATCACGGCACAATGTATATTTTCTATTCTTTTTGCGACAAGCCACTAGTGATGCGCAATGTGCCGCAACGAGGGCTGTTTCTATTTGTTATCGATAGGTCTGCTATATCGATACATTTGGCATCATATATACTTTTTCAAATGCCTTAAATAAATATTGAGCGCAAATATTTAAATAAATCTGTTGCATCTACTATTTATATATATATGCGTAAAATAAATATTGCGAGTAAATAGTAATTATTTATATAAATATATATAAAATATGGGGTACCCAATCAAGAATAAAACAAAATATTCAGTTTAAAAAATATGAATATAAATATTCAATTAACAAAAGCAAGCAACAATTTATTTTATACACACATAGTCGTGCGTTATATATACAAAAATATATATTGTAAGCACATATCATTGGTCTACTTTCGCAGGTAGCGTAATTTCATAGGTATTATTATTACCTAATAACTCTTTAGGGTCGACATAGTTGATACCCTCTTTTCCACGTGCAAATGGTGTTAGGCCATTGGTTTGTAAGTAAAAATCGCCATGAATACTAAAATTGAAATCTCAAATTAAATATAAATTTATAGCCGCGTATCCACTTCAACTTACTTTGTGGGACAGTTATGACCCATGTATATAGGTTGCTCAGATTCAACAATTTTCTTCTGCTTAAAATCGTCCCAGCTTTTGGCGGCCACCGCATCGAACTTAATTGGAAAACGATCGGATACGCTTTCGGCCCAGAACCACCAACTGCGCCGGTGGCTAGACAAATCATTATCGCTGAGCATTTTATAATTGCGTTTCGGGCAACCCGGCTGCAATGTTTTGCCACCATTTGGCCAAAAGTCTGCGGTGCCCGTGCTGCTCGGTGCACCATATAGCCAGGCATCTGTGTGTATAACGTCCACAAATTCGGCATCATGTTTGTTTAGATGGGAGCCCAAGCCAGCGGTGAGGTAGAAAAGCGGAAATGCCGGATCCAAGCCGGTTATTCTAGGAAAGTATGATGTCATATTATTTACGATAAAAGCGATTTAACACCGCAAACTCACCTTTTTATTTTCATGACGCCTTTGGTGCGTTTAAAAATCTCCCGACCTATAATCCCCGCCATCTGACCACCCAGCGAGTGACCCACAATATGGAATTTCTCTATGTCCAAACCATGCTCGAACATGTCCAGCATAACTTTAGCCAGCTCTGGTCCCAACTGTTTGGCATTGACCACCGCATCGAATATGTAATTACCATCCGCCAGCTCGCCCCAGTCCAGCACAATTAGATTTGTATCATTACGCTCCAAATATGCCTCGGCGATAACATGTATGCTCTCGACATCCGGATCCTCCAGATAGCCATGCAAATATAGTACCGTATTTTTGCTCAAATCCAAATTCTCATCTTCCAGCAAGTTCTTGGAGTCATGCAGATCATAGATATCACTATCAGCTACGCTGGGTCTGATAATATAACAACAAAAATTATGTTGGTTTGTGTGAATACCAAAAGGTTAACAAATGCATACAAACCCATAGTACAATATGAATTTGGCTGTAGTTAAATCTGCCCTGGAGGCTTTCAGGCCACATAATAACCCTGAAGAAGTAGTACAAAAGCAAAAAAAAATAAATAAAAATAAAGTTAGTTAATTACGTAAATATTTGATGATTGTGGGAAAGGTAAATGGTCAAAGATAATAAAATTTCACAATGCTGGCATATTAATTAAGATTGTGGGTTTATCTACGCCAATACACGAATTGCTAGCTTGGATAGTCAGCAATTTTTTTTTTATTTTAGTATAAAAAATCCTTCTCTTTTTTTTTATTTTTTAATCCAAAAAAAAAAGTGGAATGAATGTGCACTTTTTATAATATTACATTGTATACATTGGAAATTTCTAAATAAACACTTTTGTGTATTATTCCAGTACAAATATAAGTGTTGAATCAATTTTCATTTCATTTGACTTACTGGATTTATTTTTAATGGCTTTGTGCATATTTCTGCTGTAAGAAACGAAATATGAATATTACATTAATTAATGGCTTTGATAAATATTTACATTTCTAAAGATTGTTGAATTTATATTAAAACGTTTTCTATATTTGTATATTTTATTTCCGGGATCTCTCCTGTTCCGCTTAAGCACTCGACCACTTCCAGTCGACTGCACTGATTAGTAATAACTGAGCGATAATCCATCAAATAATTCCCATTGAATAAATCTAATTAAATTCTAACGTTTCATATGGGTTTCACGATAAGATAGTTATATGGCCATAAATATATATATATACACAGTGAACGCACTTTTAAGCGAACGATTTCAAATTCTTGTCTAACGGAGGTTCCCCAAAGTAAGAAATAAGGATTGCAGCTGTCCGCTAGCAGAGCTTTCACTGTGTACACATACAGGCATACATGCGAGTGGAAATTCCAATGTACATAGTATGTACATATATACATGTGTATATTTATGTGTATGTATGTTTGCATGTTTGCCGATTTTTAAATCGCAGTCAAGCAAGCTGCGCCAAGCACTCGGTATAATTTTTGTAACGGCATTAACTGCACAATAAATGTCTTCGGTGCCGTTATAAAAATATATAAAATACCAGTACTTCAATTTACATTTATGACCGGCTGTCAGAGACAGACAACAGTCAAGAGCGTCGTCAAAGCTGAGGCAGCGGCAGCGGCAGCGGCGTCGGGGTCGGCGGCGTTTACCTTTTAATGAAACGCGCCACTTGCGCTCAAAGTGCGATAGCCGCTGCAGCATATCCGTGTAGTTAATAAATGTATGGCGCTTATAGGGGCAAAGAAAAAGCGAATTTTAAATAAACATACAAATACTTGTATGTAATAAATAACCGTAACATAAATTGAAGTGCTGTGGCCTTAACTGCACTATCTGAATTAAATCATAACGGTGCCCTTTGCACACACACAAACACACACATACACGCGCGCGCGCTAGTTGACATATTTATATTTACATACACACTTCACACTGTGTGTATTTGTATACAAATGTGCGGCGAATTAGAAAATTATTTATTGGCTTTCTCTTTCGTTTTATGCACACAAATACACACCCAGTTTGTGCCAACAGCGTTTACTTAACCATCAATAGCACTCAATAATATTTGCCATGTAATTTATATTAAATATTAGGCAAGCACTCGCAACCAACGCGCAATGAATCTAAATTCGTTGGGTTTGTAAACTTCATCAACCTGCCTGTACGTCAAGGTACAACGCGTCGCAACGCAATGAGAAGCGCAACTGATCTGCGCCAGTAATCACACACTCACTCTTTCGCTCTTGCTCTCCACACGTTCGCCAGCTCTCCACAAAATATGCACACGCTCACCACACACACACACAGACACGCTTTCTTAAAAATGGCTCAACGAGTATCATACAAAAAAAACTTTGGTATGACAATCGAATTGTGCAAACAGAAACTCCCAGAAAATAGGTATTTAGCTGGGTCTTTCAGTTATAGTTATAGCTGCCAGGCTTTAAAACTGTTTACAGCTATCTAGTGGCAGATTTGCACCGAATGATCATGTATAACATCTCAACATTTCGAGTTCGAAAGGGATTCGACTTCTGTTTTACATTTTATATTCAAGGTATTATCGTCATATGTAGATTTCTGGATAAATAATAGAGAAAAATCTGGACAACATTCTTTTACAATAAATTTTATTTTGCATTCACATGCGAATAACCAATACATTTGTTTTCAAAGTCTACACATTTTTGTTTGTTTTCGTAATGAATTTATGCTTATGTGTTAAATTATTTATTTAATAAGTATGTAAGTAATATATTCTCATGTGTCGAGCGCTTGTGGCATTTGCTCCATTTGCTTGACTTATGCATTTTGAAAATGTTAAATATGTAGGCTCCGGGATTTTGCTTTTCTCAGTGATCCTTGCAGTTAGTCGTCTCCAGTTCTCAATGTAAAGGATTTCTCCATCTGATTTTAACTACAAGTTTCCGTTTTTAAGTGTTGTTGCTACACAATAATTATATTTTTGTTGCCAGCGTGTGTGAAAAACATACATTTTAAAAATAGAATAAAAAAGTATACAAGTTGATTACGCTGTAATAAGAATGATATTAGAGTGTATAAACATTCGACATGGTGGAGGCGTGTTTGTGGAACCGGGAAAGAGACAGAGAAAAATGATGAAACAAGAATTAGTTAATAATATGGTTTATATTTAAGGTTTCTTTCTTTCTTTTTATATATATTGTTTTTTTTTTTTTGGTTTGCTATTTGCAGTAACGCACACAATTTATTCGACATGGACAAATTTGGAGACACTAGGAATTACATGGGGTTTATGCTTGGTCCAATTTGCGAATTAAATACAGCACTGGCTACACACACGAGGTGTTCACACATTTGGTTCACACAGTCTGGTTTGGCTACTCATCCTCTAACATTCCGAAACACTCTTCACTTGCTGCTCCCCCCCAGCGACGATGTCATTATTCTCGGTATTAGTGTTCAGCTCGAGGACAACGCCAACAGCCTCAGCCGCTGCGGACATGGGCGGCGGCTCAACGACCAGCTTAGAGGCCAGGGCCGCCTCAAGCTTCAGGCCCATGCAGGGCGGCACAGAGGTTCTAAAGACATTCAGTTCCATTTCTAAGGATTCGATATATATATTATACTAGCAGCATATGGAAAAGTTATTCTATCTGTGCTGGAGCTGTGCTGGCGTGACGTGTTTAAACTGCTTGTGTTTGTCTCTTGGACCCATTGGGCTCTATGCTTACCAGCTGCTATTCCAGCAATTGCCTGTGCAGCGAAATGCTTAACATCTACATCGGCATCAGCATTCAGTTTGTCCAGCGTCGGTTTCACTTGCGCATCAATAACGCTCGCCTCCAGGAACGGTGAAATCTTCTGCAATGTTTTGGCCACATTGAAGCGCACATTGGCTACCGGATCGGCGGCGAGTAGCAAAACTGTCGGCAGCAACAGTTTTGTGGTTATTTCCGTTCCGCAAACCTCGGCCAAAACATTGAGACAGAAAAGGCAGGTCATTCCTAAAAGGTATTTAGAAATCAAATAATTGTATATTTATTTTTATATAATAAGTATGTGTGCTTACTGTGCAAATAGTTCTTGTTGCGTGACATGACTAATATCATTGGAATAATGGCCTGCTCGGCCCAAGGTGCACCAAACTGTTCAACAAGTTTCTTCATATTTAATGTGGCTGCCTCACGAATAGCATAAACATGATCATTCAGCCAGCCCATGCAGAGACCGCGCAGTTTCTGATCGAAGAACTCCTGACCCAGCTGGCCAGCCAACGCGGGCATGTACTCAATGATTGCGAGGCGTACGCGCCACTTGGAATCCTCAGCCAACTCAACAATGGCGGGTAGTAGGGACTGTTGAGTATATCAAATAGTAGAATACTTTATACTATTAAATTTAGGACAGAGTTTCCACATTACCTGCGACAGCTGCTGAATGCCAATGACATCGTTGACGCAGTCCAAATTTGAGATGATATTAAGACGCACTTCCGGGCACTCGTCCTTTAGCTGTATGAGAAACAGGGGCAGCAGTTGTTCGACTGTTTGATAAGCGCCAAGCATGGGACTCAGGCCCATAATAACAGAGGCCAGAGCTGATTTGACATGTGGATTGGGATCGGAAACCAAATCGCGCACATATGGCAAAATGGAGCTCAAAATTATTTGCACCTGATTTGCCTTATCCAGGCTGGCACAAAAGTCCTTGACTTTGGTGGCGACAGCGGCGCGCACCTCAGCTTCGGCATCTTTGAGCAGATATTGAAAAGCGGGCACGAGATCAACACGTGTGATCTCTGGACCCACAGCCTTCTGTAGATCGACAAACTTCTCGGCGACCATGTAACGCACGCGCCAGGATGAATCGCTGGCGCACTGACGCAGTGTGGGTAACACAAGCTGGAAAAAGTAAGAGAATATATATATGTGATGTATGCCCAAAAAGTGCTCGACTGCTTCACTAACATGTTCAACATCGTCCTGTGGCAGCAATTGAGCAATGCTGACGCACGCCTCCACAGCTAACAGTCGCACAGAGTCCTGATCGTCCTGCGCCAGTTGCACAAAATTCGGTATCAAGTCCGATTTGAGATACTCTGTCTCCACCACCTTAGCGAATTCGCCTAATTTATTGGCTGCGGCGCGTCGTACCATGGGCGTCTCATCCTGGCACAATTTACGGAAATTGGCACGCAATTCGGCCTTGACCGGCTGTGTGACGCGTGGATAGCACACGGAGAAAAGGCCACAGGCCGAGGTGCGCGAGGTGAACCAATCACCGGAGACTAAACGCTGCAGCGTCGGCACGACATGTATCTCCAAATCCAGAGCACTGTGCTCCGCAGCTACAGTGCGCAGAGATTCGACTGCCTTGTCACGTACCACCGTCTCCTCAACGGTGGCCAAGCTCTCCAGGGGCGGCAACAAGTACATGGCATATTCCGGCCCACCCACAAGACCTGAGAATAAATATATATATGCACATCTATAATAAATTGTTTGAGGTTAAGGGCCATATTTTCTTACTTGTAAAATTGCCCAACTGATCGGCCAATGCCAAGAGCACCTCATCTTCATCGTATATGGTCTCAGTTAGGAACGGTATCAGCTCGGAGCGTGTGCGTTCCTCGCCCAAAGCGAGCGCTATTGTTGATAGCTTTTTGATCGAGTTCAAACGCAACTATGAAAGGCAAATAATTATTCAATTTAGCATGTCTCTAATTAAACAAAATACAAAACAAACGAAATAAACACAGTTCTCATATTCGGTGCGCCGAAGGTTAAATACCCTTGCACACATAAAATAGCTGTCGCTTATTTCGTTGCAGATATAAGTAAAATAATAAGATTTTCTCAACTGATTTTTGTATGACAGTTATATAGTGGTCCAATCCGGCAGACGCCGACATAAGTTTTTAAGCTATATCGATTTTTTATTTTTTTTTTTTTTACGCTGTTGATGCTGTTGATATACATATATACTCTATGGAGCCGGAGATGTCCCTTTACGATACGTTTTGCAGGGGGAAGGGACGACCACAGCTCCACCTATGCACGCACACACAGACAGATCTGCGCTCACGCACACGACTTGCTATTCACAGTGACGCATTTTTTTGCATAAATGTGTACATACCCATGCATATATGCAGATATTTGCACTAGTTGAGCAAATCGTAAATGAGTTAATTAGCTTAACAATAACTAACCTGCACATCCTCATTTTTCAATTCATCAATTAATACCGCAATGGGATAAAGAGAATCATCGACAGATTTGTCGCTTGCTGCCATTTTCTTTTCTCACACACACAATTGTACAAAAAATCGGTTTTTTCTATTCCGCACGAAATACACAGGAGGCCCAATAACGATTTAACTGTTTACAGTTATTATTAAATGCCTTCGTACAGTTTTTTGATTACAACCTATTCGAAAATGTCCACAATTTCAATATTTTCTTTGATTGATTTTCCAGTGAAAATGCGATTCGTTTCCGTGCAAATTTTTTTTTATTCTACGAAATGACACAACGAGACAAGAACGATGCTACTCGATACTTTCAGTTAACAGAGCTGCTCGTCCGGTAAACAGTAATGCTCCTCATTTAACGACTAGCAAATGAAAAATGCCAAAAAATAAAAATAATTAATTTTTATATTTTAGTTTTCTAAAAACGAGACAAACTCAGTTAATTTCAACAACTGATCATCGCTTGCAATACGTGGAGTTGCCTCCTTCATTTTCGGTAGCAAAATTTGCTTATCACCATCCTGTTCGCGCGTCCAATCCAAGCAGGCATTTTTCAGTTCATCCGGCGTCAACTGGGCCATTTCCATCAGATTCTGCTCGTATATGGATACATATGCAGTAGCGGTCAGGTTGAGCAGCTCCTCGCGTTGTTTAACTGCAATAAGACAAATCTTTTAGTCAACTAGTTGGGCATATCATTTGTTCTGCCCACCCAGAAGATCATCAATGATTGGCTTATTAGTCTCGGACCAGTCATATTTTATATGCTTGAAGAAATCTGCATAGCTGTTGTGCTGCAGGGCGAGATTT
This sequence comes from Drosophila novamexicana, assembly GCF_003285875.2. Lineage (NCBI taxonomy): Eukaryota > Metazoa > Arthropoda > Insecta > Diptera > Drosophilidae > Drosophila > Drosophila novamexicana. The sequence goes on from NW_020824787.1 coordinate 6,461,499, forward strand.
AAGAGATTTAGTTGTGCCAGTTCTTTGTTTTGTTCCTTCAGATTATTTGATATACGCATCCAAAGTAATTTTGCATTGGCTCTATAAGCATACAATTGGTTAAAACATAGTGAAATATAATATATTCACACTCACGCACAGTTTGTTTTGATAAAGATAAATCGCCATTAGCTGCTGGTAAATTTCAGCGCCCGGTGATATGTTCTATGACAATATGCAGGTGGGCTTTACATTAATATCGCTGATTTGACATTATATTGAAATGCTTACCTCGAGCTCCTCATTTTCCAGCTTACTCAGCGTATCACTGTATTTATCTTGCTGCATTTTTTTTTCTGAATAAAGTATAAACAATTGTTAGGACAAGTTTTTCAGTGAGCAATACCTATGTACATATATAACGAGTGGCGAGTCTGTTGCTGGTTGGCATGCCGCTGTTAACTAGGGAGAAATTATGTTAAGTTACGAATGTAAATGCAACTCTGCGCGGTTTTTGTAGAGTTTAGTTGTAGAGTGTTGTCCCACAAGTCTCCACTTTCTTTTCGGTGTAAAAAACTAAGCTAGTAACATCATGGGTCGTATGCACGCTCCTGGGTAGTTGATTTAAATATTATCTATAAGCGAGTATTGTTGTAAAATGTGTTTTCCTAACGTGCCATAACGAAACCAACGCAATTGCAATATTATATCTGCACATAATGCCCTAGTTTCAATCAAGTTTTTAGCCACCATGGCAAGCACATGTTGCAAACGAATACTCTCGCTCTTCTTCTTCTCATTGTCGTCATTCACTGGCTAAATTAACAAATACGATTTGCTTCGCAGCAAGGGTATATCCCAATCAGCACTGCCCTACAGACGCACAGTCCCATCGTGGCTGAAGCTGAACGCTGAGGATGTAAAGGATCAGATCAAGAAGCTCGGCAAGAAGGGCCTGACTCCTTCCAAAATTGGTATTATTATTGTATTTGTTTACGGTTTGAGGTTATGTTAATGTGTTGAACTTTTCAATCATTTCAGGCATTATCCTGCGTGATTCGCATGGCGTTGCTCAGGTGCGTTTTGTCAATGGCAACAAAATTCTGCGCATCATGAAATCGGTGGGCCTCAAGCCCGACATCCCCGAGGATCTATATCACATGATCAAGAAGGCTGTGGCCATCCGCAAGCATTTGGAGCGCAACCGCAAGGATAAGGACGGCAAGTTCCGTTTGATTCTGGTCGAGTCCAGAATTCACCGACTGGCTCGCTACTACAAGACAAAGAGCGTGCTGCCCCCCAACTGGAAATACGAGTCTAGCACCGCATCTGCTCTTGTTGCCTAAGTTTTCAAATATGTGAGTGCATTCACTGTACGTGATGTACGTGAAGAACGAACACAAAAGGAAAATAAAACTAAAATATTACAAAAAAAATAAAAACAAACAAACAGAATAATCTGTAGGTGAATAAAATGTACATATGTATATTAACTTTTGTATATCTGTATAGAACACAAGGGGGTGCGGATCCGGCCTGAGTAGGCGGCTTTTTCGCTCGTTGGTTGCCAATAACAACTTGTTTTACATAGTTAAATAAAGCGCATATGCATCTATTTCAACAAGGTCTAGCCAAAATGACATAATCATCAATATTGATTTAATTCCTTAATGAAAAGTGCCATCCTCTTAATATGTATAGCCTACATGCATCGATTCCGAGGGCTATAAAAAAGGGGTCAATTGTGCTACAAATGCAGCAAAACTAATACAATTATCGTTAGTTTACAAATTTGTAAGTACTCTAAAATGTTAATTAAAAAAATGTGTATGAAATTATTGAGTTTTTGCGGCATAAATTAACTTTGGTGTTTAACCGTTGCTATGAAAAATCCCTTGGGGCGAATTACGAATATGGGTTTGCCGTACGCTTTCTACAAAAACAAAATACTTGAATTCGTTATAGTTAGTTTAAATTCTAAGTTAGGCTATACACCCCCGATGTTCTTGATCGCTTTCTAATTTATAATTTATGTATGTATAAAAACTTGTTGATTTATTCCTTTTTCGTGAGTAAGCATACACATAAATATATGAGCATATGTATATGTACATAGACGGGTGCATATGTGTGCGTGCATTTACTGGTGGCGAATTCAGTTGAAAAGAGCTGAATGCCGCCAGCTGTTTTTCAGTAGCATGCCGCCCTTTTAGGCAGACGGTTCGTTTTTGTTGTTGCGCGCTTGTTCTACGTACGTGAATTGTTAATTGCCTTTTGGTTTCCAACAACAGCAAACAGAATATAATGATTTTCAAGTTTTATTGAGCATAGTCCAATTTAAGCAAACGTATGTATTTGTGTTTATTTCGATTCACTTGAATTGAACAATTATATTAATTTGCAATGTGTTTACATTTACTATATACAATTTTTTGCGATTAGATAATTAAGAACCATTGAAAAATCGACCTTTATCTAAAATAACAATAGATAATCGGAATTAGTGAATGAGCAGGAACTAAGTTTTTGTATTGGCGCACCGTTAAGCTAACTGTAAATGCGGACATAAGATAAGTGCGCATACACATGTATGTTTGTATGTACACATATAAATAGAACGATAAAACAAAGCAGACAAAAAATACATACATACGTATGTAATCCAATGTTTTGCAAATGTGCCGCCCGCGTGGTCTGTTATAAGAATGTATATACAATGAATGTACATATACATATGCGTTAGTGACTACTTATATTGCAGACTTGCGTTGGAGTTGTTCACGTGCAGTTGTGCTTGTGTGCGTGCGTCGATGTTTATAAGTATATAAATATATTTGGTTGCACAAATATAAATGTAAATGTGCTGGGTTTCGTTGTTAATATTCGCACTTACAGTCCTTAAAGACTAACATGAATAATTATAATTTTAGAATTGCATTGATGTACATATGCCTGCATGTCGGCTTGCATTTTTGTTTAAATTTACGTACATTAGCTACATACAAATATGCATTCGCACGCACACATGCACCTTTTGTAACCGTCGTTAATTGTTGGTTAGATTGCAACAATGTTTACATTATTTGCCGGCAATAATAGCGTGCACACAATTGTACACACATACATACATATATAAAAGTCAAGTCTAACTCCCAGCTTACACACACACACATGCATCTGCGTCGGGTAGTTGTATTTCGCTAAGCTCACGCATACACACAAATGAAAGCTTCGCGTATCGTGGGATTAAATCGCTGCACAATTGATCTTAGAGCTTTGCAGACATGTGCTTTTTCGAATTACAGTTACAGACATGCATGTGCATGTTACAGGTGTCAGCAAAATGTTTTATCTGATTATATACTTATTTCAGGGGCGCGCTTTTTCGCATAATTTTGATAAATTAAAGACTACAAAAGGGCTATTCACACACACACACACTCTTGCACATATACATATGCATACATGTGTACATAAATTGTACTGTATAATTACGTACAATCAGAGTAAATCAATCAATGCGATTTCAATAGTAATTAGCAATTAGAAGAAAAAAAAAAAAACAATGTCATACTATTTTGCAGTTTTCTCTATAAAACACCTTATCCATTACGTATGTCTCGTAAAGTTTTTCAGCTTCAACGTACAAAATGCAGTCTATTAAAACTGCAGACTTGCCGGAGAATCCACGGGAGCATGCCAATTTTATATCGGCAGCATGTTTCTGGTATGTAATTAATCAATTTTTATCAATAGTTTTCTATTATAATGATATAATACAATATGCACGCAGGTACACCATGCCCACGTTCCTAAAGGGACGCAAAAAAACGCTGGAAACTGAAGATCTCTTCAAGGCATTGAAGGAACACAAGTCAGGTACATTTATCTAAACTAATTCATCAATTCGATATTAAAACTATGTCATCTATATATGCTTGTGTGATTGGTCTGTTTTCTATAAGCGTCATTTGAATCATATTTCGCCATATAATGAAAACAAAAATTAATCAACCTTCCATATATCCCTTTGTGAGTCAGAGCACGGAAAAATTCTGTAAATATACATGCTTATATTTATATTAAAATGTCACATGATTGACTTACATAAACATATTCATATTCAATGCTATGTACATTTAATACAATTGATTTCATTCAATATATACAAACAAAATCAGTTGAAGTACAGTGATCAGTCGGAGATCTTAACTTTTAGAAACATAGAATTGTCCAGAAATAAGAAATTATATTGAAAAGTATGAGCATATATTGAGAGATTGTTTTTTATTTTGATATTTTTTGAATTTCCAATTTGACTTTGTAAAGTTCTCATTAATTTGATAAATTTTAGCTTAGCTGGTTTAACCCACAATCAGCTCCGATGTGTTCTTCTTGGAGAGCGACCACTGTCATGATTCGAATCCCATTTAAAGCAATTGAATGCATTGGCAAATCCAAACTTATCAGTCTTTTAAAGAAATGAAGGCACATGTGTAAATTCGGTCATTGACTTGGGGTATTGTTTGTTTGAGGAAGATTTTGTAATTGTTCGTGTTGATAAGATTTGGCCTGCAATGATTTTATAATCTTATTTACGCTACTTGCAAACAGATCTTTATTTTATGTGGCTGACATTAACCCATACTATTTACAAATGTTGCCATCTTTATAATAAAATCTGCTTATATTTTCTAGAAACCCTTGGAAATGATTTATGCGCCGCCTGGGAGCGGGAGTTACAGAAGAAACAGCTGAACACCAAAAAGGAGCCGAGCCTTCTGTGCGCTCTCGTGCGTGTTTTCGGATTGCACTTTGGCATGCTGGGACTGGTGCTCTTCCTGCTGGAACTGGGTCTGCGCACACTGCAGCCGCTGTGTCTGCTCAAGCTAATATCCTACTATACCTACGGCTCGGAGACAATAGAGGCTGCTTATTATTATGCAGCAGGTGTGGTTGCCTGCAGCGCCTTGAATGTCATCATTATGCATCCGTATATGCTGGGCACAATGCACGTCGGCATGAAAATGCGCGTCGGAATGTGCAGCATGATTTATCGCAAGGCGCTGCGGCTGAGCAAAACCGCGCTGGGTGATACCACAGCTGGGCATATTGTAAATCTGATGTCTAACGACGTGGGACGCTTGGATTTGGCCACAATTTTTGTGCATTATCTGTGGGTGGGACCTCTGGAGACGCTGTTTATAACATACCTAATGTACCTGGAGGTAAGTGTAGAAGAACTGTAAGCCAAAGATTGCCATTCAATGCATTCAATATTTAGCAGTCCGAAAATAACTTTTTTAAATCTCTTGCAGATTGGAATTGCGGCTGTGTTTGGTGTGGCTTTTATGCTGCTCTTCATACCGATGCAGGCCTGGCTGGGCAAGAAGACCTCGGTGCTAAGGATGCGCACAGCTTTGCGTACGGACGAGCGCGTTAGGATGATGAACGAGATTATTGCTGGCATTCAGGTGATCAAGATGTATGCCTGGGAGCTGCCCTTTGAGCAAATGGTTGCGTTTGCCCGCAAAAAGGAAATTAATGCCATACGACATGTCTCCTATATAAGAGGCATATTGTTATCATTTATAATATTCTTGACACGCGTTTCCATCTTTCTAAGCCTCGTGGGCTATGTACTCTTGGGCACATTTCTGACACCCGAAGTGGCCTTTGTGATCACGGCCTATTATAATATATTGCGCACCACCATGACCGTATTCTTTCCCCAAGGCATTTCGCAAATGGCCGAGGCATTAATTTCTATAAAGCGTGTGCAAAAGTTCATGCTGTACGAGGAGACGGATGTCATTGATAAATCCTTGGAACTACCCTTAGTCTCGCCAGGAAGCAATCAGACTACAGTGCACTCTAAACTGGAACAGGAGAATGAGGATGCCAAGGAGAAGCTGCTAACGCCACCAATGCTGCCGCACATCAATGAAAACGCCGTACTCTCTGAAGCCCAAATATCCATAACTGCATTAAAAGCCAAATGGGATACCAGCTCACCGGATTACACCCTAAATGGCGTCAATTTGCGCGTGCAACCTGGCACCATGCTTGGCATTGTGGGACGTACGGGCGCCGGCAAGTCCAGCTTGATTCAGGCTATACTGGGCGAGCTGCGTGCCGAATCTGGCGAGATACGTGTAAATGGAAGCTTCTCATATGCATCTCAGGAGCCCTGGCTCTTCACTGGTACTGTTCGTCAGAATATACTCTTTGGCCAGGCAATGGACAAACGTCGCTATGCACAGGTGGTGAAAAACTGTGCCCTGGAGCGTGACTTTGAGCTGTTGCCATACGGCGACAAGACAATTGTGGGCGAGCGGGGTGCATCTTTATCGGGCGGACAGAAGGCGCGCATTAGCTTGGCGCGCGCTGTTTATCGCCAGTCGGCAATTTATCTGCTCGACGACCCGCTTAGCGCCGTGGACACACATGTGGCACGACATCTATTCGAGAAATGCATGCGCGGCTATTTGCGTGATCGTATTGTAATCCTTGTCACGCATCAGCTGCAATTTCTGCAGCATGCCGATCAAATAGTCATTCTGGAAAAGGGTCAAGTGAGCGCTGTGGGCACATACGAATCGCTGCGCGAATCGGGTCTTGACTTTGCCTCAATGCTGGCAGATTCGTCACGCGACGAGCATGGCATCGAGGAGCGCTCTCGCTCCAGATCGGGCTCGGCCAGCGATAAGCGACGCAACAGCGAACAGTCGCTCCTATCGCTAGCCGATTCCTGTCTGGATGAGGCCTCGGCAGCGCAAATGCATGTGCAGGAGTCACAGGAACAAGGTCGCATCGGACTGCGACTATATAACAAATATTTTAAGGCTGGCGGCGGTTTCTTTGCCTTCTTTGTCATGATGGGCTTCTGTGTGCTGTCGCAGGTGCTGGCCTCTCTGGGCGACTATTTTCTGTCATATTGGTGAGTGCGGAAATGCTTAAGATGCAAATTTTATTTTTAAAAATATATTCTTATTCACAGGGTTGCCAAGAAGGGCAGCTTAAAAAGCATGCATGCCGCCAATGACACCACAACCATTGTCTCACATGGCCCGGAATCTCGTCTCTCGATTTGGCTCCACGATTTGGGCTTGTCCGTAGATGCTGAAATGCTGGACACTTATATCTTTACCCTGATTACTATTGCTACCATTGCCATCACCTTGGCGCGTTCATTTTTATTCTTCAATGTGGCCATGAAGGCATCCACGGAGCTGCACAATTCCATGTTTCGCGGTATTACGCGCGCTGCCATGTATTTCTTCAATACAAATCCATCGGGTCGTATACTAAATCGTTTCTCCAAGGACATGGGTCAAGTGGATGAGATATTGCCTGCTGTCATGATGGATGTCATACAGATCTTTCTGGCCCTGGCTGGCATTGTCATTGTCATAGCCATTGTTAATCCGTTGTTTCTGGTTCCCACAGTCGTACTCGGCATCATTTTCTATCAGCTGCGCACGTTCTATCTGAAAACTTCACGCAATATCAAACGCTTGGAGGCCATTAGTAAGTTAATTATAGATACAGTAGTCGCTCGCAAATTAAAACTTCTAGAAATTAGACTTAATCAAAAAATTAGCGAGCGATTACTGTAATAGCATTTATCATCCATCTGTATATATCTCTATCTAATTAACATCCAATTCACAGCTCGATCGCCCATTTACTCACATACGGCTGCCTCGCTGACGGGCTTGTCCACGATACGCGCCTTTGGGGCACAGCGTGTGCTGATCAGCGAATTCGATAATCATCAGAATTTGCATAGCTCGGCCTTTTACATGTTTATAAGCACATCGCGTGCCTTTGGCTATTGGCTGGACTGTTTCTGTGTCGTCTACATTGGCATTATTACGCTCAGTTTTTTCATTTTTCCGCCGGCGAATGGCGGCGAGGTGGGCTTGGCCATAACGCAGGTAAGATACATCATATTACAGGCTTTCAAATGGTATCATAACCCTATCACAAATCTCTTATGCAGGCAATGGGCATGACCGGCATGGTGCAGTGGGGCATGCGCCAATCTGCGGAGCTCGAGAACACCATGACCGCCGTGGAGCGTGTCGTTGAGTATGAGGATATTGAACCGGAGGGCGCTTTGGAGGCACCAGCTGATAAGAAACCGCCCAAGAGCTGGCCAGAAAATGGCAAGATTGCCTTTGAGGAGCTTAGCCTACGCTATTTCCCCGATCCCAAATCCGATTATGTGCTTAAATCTCTCAATTTCGTTATCAAAGCTCGTGAGAAGGTGGGCATTGTGGGCCGCACGGGCGCAGGTAAATCTTCACTTATTAACGCATTGTTCCGCCTCTCCTACACCGAAGGCTCCATACTGATCGATAAACGGAACACGCAAGCAATGGGCCTACATGATTTGCGTAGCAAAATATCGATAATACCTCAGGAGCCGGTGTTGTTCTCTGGCACAATGCGCTACAATTTGGATCCCTTCGATGAGTATAGCGATGAAAAGTTATGGTCTTCCTTGGACGAGGTCAAACTAAAGGATGTCGTTGCCGACTTACCCAGCGGCTTGCAGAGTAAAATAACGGAAGGTGGCACCAACTTCAGCGTGGGTCAACGGCAATTGGTGTGTCTGGCACGTGCCATTTTGCGCGAGAATCGTATACTGGTTATGGACGAGGCCACCGCCAATGTGGATCCGCAAACGGATGCACTTATCCAGACAACAATTAGAAATAAGTTTAGGGAATGCACCGTACTTACAATAGCCCACAGGCTACATACGATTATGGATTCTGATAAGGTGCTCGTCATGGATGCTGGCAGAGTTGTTGAGTTTGGCACGCCCTATGAGCTATTAACCTGCGCAGAGAGCAAGGTGTTCCATGATATGGTCAAACAGACCGGTAAAGCAACCTATGATAATCTGGTGCTGGTCGCCAAGAAGGTATCTAAATATTTATCAAAATTGAGTGTATTCAAATTAAATATTTCTTTGACTTACAGGCATTCGAAGCAGCTCAACAAACACGCAGATTATCATCGTGAAGCCAGGCAACATTGAATGTATCTGGGATTTTATCATGGTGAGGACCTGCATCCCACGATGGTCCATCGAATGTAAATAAACTCATCCGATTCCAGTTTCTAATACAATATTCCTTTAATTTTATATGTACTTATATGTATGTGCCTATGCATTGAATATTATATTGTTAATGTTTATATATTTCTATGTATATTAAGTGTAAAAGTGCAAGGAATACAGTGCCTTCAAAATAAATGTGAACTACTTGTGTACTTAAAAAATAATTTTCGAATTTCAAGAATAACTTGAGCATCGGGAAAATCAAATAGAAAGGAGACATGATAAAAAATTTACGCTGCACCAAATATTAAAATGGAATATTTGTAATGAGTTAAATTGCAATTTGTTATTTCTCACAATTGTTTAAAATCGGAATTTTTATGTTTACCAAATTGTGTACGTTAACGGGTCCACTCTAATGCATGCTAATGTAATGTAAATAAATATTTATGTATATATTAAAATTGCGACAGTATGGCAGCGCTGTCGATGGCGCCGGCAACAGCTGTTAGAACAGCTGTTAACGAAGTTCCCAGAGAGACAAAAAATGTTTAGTTGCGTTTGGAGCTGCGCACCGAGGACTTGTGTGCAGTCCAACTGTTTTCATTAATTAAATGGAACGTATTTTCCTTTCTACTGTATTTTCGCGATAAGCCGGCGTAATTGTTGTCGCGTATCTCTAGCTGTGATGAAATTTATACGGAGCATCCGCATATGTTGTTGTTATGTGCATATCTAAAGCTCGAGCCTCGATATAAACGTTTGTTTAAAGCGCGGCAAAACGTTTCCAAACGTTTGCACAGTCTATATAGTCCTGCTGTGTAGCGTATACGCGCAACAGTGCAAAAGTTTCCCATTACAAAGCTCTCTGAGAATTAAACAAAAGGCTTGTGTAAACAAATTGATTACATACGAAATTGTTATTATACAGATATTGGAATTTTCCCAAGATGACAGCTGATAAGCTGGCGCCTAATCCGCGAGAGACGGCCAGCTGCCTCTCCGCAATTATGTTCTGGTAAGTCGAAGCGTTACAGAATGATCTTCAAATTGGATTACTTTTTAGTTTTGTCAATTCAGTTTCAATAATAATAGTCTATTATCTTTGCAATACGTTTTTTTTATTTTTTTTTTGTAAAGTTTTATTACATGCCCGAACTTGATCTCTTAAATATGTTGCTGTCAAGTAGACATGTCCTATCTATCTATTTTTCCAAAGATAAGATAATATTCATAATTGTTTTTATCACCTGTAATTACACAACATTTGCGTGGTCACTTCTTCCGATTTAAATCCAATTACACAAATATAACAATTATGTAAAGCGCCAAAATTTAAAATTTGTAATTGGATGCTAATAAAATAATTATGTGTGATTAGCAAAAGTAATTGTAATTACTTTCTTATAAGAAATAAGATAGATAATCTGAACAGCTAATTATATTTATTATATAATTTATATTAATTTAAACATTTATCTTGACAGCTTTGCGCTGCCCATATTATTCAAGGGCCGCAAAAAAACATTGGAGCCCAACGATCTCTACGATGTGCTCAACGAGCACAAGGCGGACAAGTTGGGTGAGAAGTTCTACCAAGCCTGGGAGGCTGAGGTCAAGGCGAAAGGTCACACAGGTGCCAAAAAAGCGAGCATGCTGCGAGTCGTACTCAAAGTCTTTGGCTGGGAATTGGTTATTTCGGGCATTGTCCTTGCAATACTAGAGCTGGGTCTCAGGTGAGTGTCTAAGGATTAAGAAGCTTAAGGAGCCAGAATGAGGCAACTTTTATGCCATATATATATACCCTATATATTTAAATTCTTGGTCCGTTCGTCTCCCTATCGTTCTCAGAGATTTCAAAAGCTAGTCCAAGACTTTGCATACCATACGCAAAAACTGTTGATTCTATAACTCTTTCGTTATGTGCTATCGATAAATATCGATTTTCAGCCACTGTTTCAGCGCATCTCGGGTTTAATAGAAGCTAAAGAGAAAAAAATGTTCAGGAATCAGGAATATTTTAGTTTTTAGACACTTTCTGATTTAAAGTTCGAAAATTTATCGATCTTCTAAGGCTTGGTATTTGCTATTTTCGACGAACACTTTTTCGATTACTCTCTCGTTCTGTGTTATCGATAAATATCGTTTTCTGGCCACTTCTTTCTGCGTAACTCGGCTATAATTGAAGCTAACCAAAATTATCTAAACCAAAACTTGAATAAATTAATCGATCTTTTAAGGCTTGATATTGGAAAGCAATATTTTAGGCCTAAAAGTTTTTCGAGAGGTACAGGATATCTGCTAGTCGGTCACGCACGACTAGAAAACTAAAGCTGTTTTTAATTGTAATATATTGATTCCCTTTCCAGGGCCACCTTGCCACTCCTGCTGGCCGGCCTGATATCAGAGTTCAGCTTGACTGGCAATGGACGCAGTCTGAGTGCTCAGCTCTATGGCGCCGGCCTGGTGACATGCATTGTGTTGAGCGTGCTGCTGTTCCATCCGTTCATGATGCACATGATGCATCTGGCTATGAAGATGCGGGTGGCGGTCAGCAGCGCCATTTACCGAAAGGCCTTGCGCCTGAGCCGCACAGCGCTGGGTGGCACGACGACGGGTCAGGTGGTGAATCTGGTATCGAATGATTTGGGCCGCTTTGATCGTGCGCTCATCCATATGCACTTCCTGTGGCTGGGTCCGTTGGAGCTGCTGATCGCCTCGTATTTCTTGTACCAGCAAATCGGAGTGGCCTCCTTTTATGGCATCGCTATACTCCTGCTATATCTGCCGCTGCAAACGTATCTGAGCCGCTTGACCTCGGCCCTGCGACTGCGCACGGCAGTCCGCACAGATCGTCGCGTCCGCATGATGAACGAGATCATTGCCGGGATTCAGGTGATCAAGATGTATGCCTGGGAGCTGCCCTTCGAGCGAATGGTGGCCCAAACGCGTGCCAGCGAGATGAACGTCATACGCAAGGTGAACTATATACGCGGCGTTCTGCTCTCCTTTGAGATCACGCTGGGACGGCTGGCGATCTTTGCCAGCCTGCTGGCCTATGTGCTCGCCGGTGGCCAGCTGACGGCGGAGCAGGCATTTTGTGTGACCGGATTCTACAACATTTTGCGGCGCACCATGAGCAAATTCTTTCCCAGTGGCATGTCCCAGGTGGCTGAGCTCTTGGTATCCTTGCGGCGGATAACAACGTTTATGCTGCGCGACGAAACGGATGTGGCCATGCTGGCCGAGGAGGAGGACGACGACAGGGCAGCGGAGAGTAAGAAACTCCTAGCAAATGGCAATCAACAGCAGTTCAGCTCGGATGTCTGCGTTGAGATCAAGCATTTGAGAGCACGCTGGAATACGGATCACGCGGATCCCGTTTTGGATGATATCAATATGCAGCTACAGCGACAGCAGCTGGTGGCTGTCATTGGGCCCGTGGGCGCTGGCAAGTCCAGCCTGATACAGGCCATTCTGGGTGAGCTGCGCGCCGAGTCGGGCACGATTAAGTTAAGCGGACGCTGCTCCTATGCCTCACAGGAGCCCTGGCTATTCTGTGCCAGTGTGCGTGACAATATACTGTTTGGCCTGCCGCTGGACAGGCAACGTTACAGAACGGTGGTCAGGATGTGCGCCTTGGAACGTGACTTTGAGCTGTTGGAGCAGGGCGACAAGACGCTTGTCGGGGAACGTGGCGCATCGCTGTCCGGCGGGCAGAAGGCTCGCATTAGCCTGGCGCGTGCTGTTTATCGCAAGGCGGATGTGTATCTGCTCGATGATCCGCTCAGCGCCGTGGACGCGCATGTGGGCCGGCATCTGTTCGAGCAGTGCATGCGAGGATTTCTGCGCCATCAGCTGGTCATATTGGTCACACATCAATTGCAGTTTCTGGAACAGGCCGATCTCATTGTGATCCTGGACAAGGGCAAGGTGACCGATATTGGCACCTATGACCATATGCTCAAGTCTGGCCAGGATTTCGCCCAGATGCTAGCACAGCAGCCACAAGAGGTGACTGAGATTGAAGTGGAGACAAAGACCTGCGGCGATGCCAATGATAAATCTACGACGTATTCTCGCCAAAATAGCGTGGAAAGTCGCAGCAGCATTTCCTCCATGGGCTCAAGTGCGGATGATTCATTAATGGCCCGGGACAAGCCAAAGGAAGTGCAGGAAACGCGCTCAGCCAACAAAATTGGTTGGGGCATGTACCAGAAATACTTCAGAGCCGGCTGTGGCTGGTTAATGTTTCTGCTGGTGGTGCTCCTATGCCTGGGAACGCAACTGATGGCGTCTTGGGGTGACTACTTTTTGTCCTACTGGTAAGTGGAAGGGGTAATGCGAGTTTCATAAGACTTGTTTGGTTATTTATAGGAGCTGTTTAAGCTTTACCCTCCATATCTTGTTTCATTACATTGTAGCATAGATCATTTTAAAGAAATTCATTTTTATTTTATGAATTACCAGCAATTTGCTGAGTTTTTATTAGATTCTCATAAGAATTATTATGTTAAGTAACATTGTGACATTCTCTACAAATAAGCAGTTATTTGTTTTAAAATAAATGTGTTATTACAGTTGTGTTAGGTACATGGCTATGTTATGTTAAGCGTCTGTTAACATACATAGCAGAATAGGAGATCATAAACCATAAAAGGCAACAGTCGCAACGCGTCGTTAAAGTTTTTACAGGTCCTTAAACTAGCTCTGTACATTGCAATGTTATGTTAAGTAGCTGTAAACAAACATTAGCATAGGCTTACAATTGTGTGCACAACTTATATTTGTTTTTCTATTTGGCAGGGTAAAGAGCAACTCGTCATCAACGTTGGACATCTACTACTTTGCGTCCATCAATGTGGCGCTGATCATATTTGCTCTGCTGCGTACGCTTCTGTTCTATAGCATGGCCATGCACTCCTCCACCCAGCTACACAACTCCATGTTCCGGAGCATTACACATGCGGCCATGTATTTCTTTCATACAAATCCATCGGGTAGGATATTAAACCGTTTTGCCATGGATATGGGCCAGGTGGACGAGGTGCTGCCCACTGTTATGCTGGATTGCATACAGATATTCCTCACCTTGGCTGGCATTATATGCGTGCTTTGCATTACGAATCCTTGGTATCTGATCAATACGCTGGCCATGCTGCTATGCTTCTATTATCTACGCAACTTCTATCTGAGCACATCGCGGGATGTGAAGCGTCTGGAGGCTGTTGCCCGTTCGCCCATGTATTCGCATTTTGGTGCCACGCTGAATGGACTGCCCACAATACGTGCCATGCATGCACAGAGGATGCTGATTGCGGAATATGATCATTACCAGGATAATCATTCCATTGGCTACTATACATTCCTGACGACAAGTCGTGCCTTTGGTTACTATCTGGATCTATTTTGTGTGATATATGTTTTGATCATAATACTAAACAATTTTGTGTATCCGCCTGAGAATCCCGGCCAAATTGGCTTGGTCATAACGCAGGCCATGTCCATGACAGGCATGGTGCAGTGGGGCATGCGGCAATCGGCCGAGCTGGAGAACGCCATGACCTCCGTGGAACGTGTGATTGAGTACAGAAGCCTGAAGTCCGAAGGAGAATTTACTTCGACTGTTGACAAAAAACCGCCTGCCAGCTGGCCAGAAGCTGGTCAAATTGTGGCTGACGATTTGAGTTTACGTTACGAACCAGATCCCAAGGCGCCACATGTGCTGAAATCCCTGAATTTCATTATCGAACCATGCGAGAAGGTGGGCATCGTGGGCCGCACGGGCGCTGGCAAATCCTCGCTCATCAATGCCCTTTTCCGCCTGTCCTATAACGATGGCTCCATAGTGATCGATGAGCGGGATACGGAGCAGATGGGCCTACACGATTTGCGTAGTAAAATTTCAATTATACCTCAGGAGCCGGTGTTGTTCTCCGGCACAGTACGCTACAATTTGGATCCGTTTCAGCAATATCCTGACGACAAACTGTGGCAAGCTTTGGAGGAGGTAAGAGCATATTATATTCCTTAGTATCAAACAAAGTCAATATATTTTTTCACTTACAGGTGCATCTTAAGGATGAAATCGGCGAGATGCCAATGGGTCTGCAGAGCAACATTTCCGAGGGTGGCTCCAATTTCAGCGTGGGTCAACGTCAATTAGTGTGCCTGGCACGCGCCATTTTACGCGAGAATCGCATCCTGGTCATGGACGAGGCCACCGCCAACGTGGATCCACAAACTGATGCACTTATTCAGACGACTATTCGAAATAAGTTTAAAGAATGCACCGTACTTACAATAGCTCACAGGCTACACACGATTATGGACTCGGATAAGGTTTTGGTTTTGGACGCGGGACAGGTTGTGGAGTTTGGTGCACCTTATGAACTCTTGACAACCTCCAAGAGTAATGTTTTCCACGGCATGGTTATGCAGACAGGGAAAACAACATTTGAACATCTTCTGAAAATAGCACAGCATGTAAGTAATATAATTTGGGCATTAACCTTATTTCAATTTATATATGCATTATTATTTTTGCAGACTTATGAAAAAAACCTGGAAAAAAAAGCGGAATCAGTTGAACTGCAGCTTTAAAAATATTATTACTATGAGCACCATGGATCTACTTAGGATTTGCTGTCTTGCCAATTACTACTTCATTTAGAGGTTAGTTACCTCTCCATATAGTTATGGCCTTACCCTGGTAATCGAATCGGGAAAACTTCAATGTTTATAAATGTTTGTTAAAAGTTAATTTTTATTCATAGCATTTGATGTATTATAGATGAAATGCATTTACTTAATTTCTTTATATTGCGAATTAAGCAAAGAGTTATAAACAAGTTAATATATTTTATTTTCAATGCATTGGCCGTCTGGAATTTGTTGATTATTTTAGAACTTCGCACAAATTTTAGTGAATGTTAGAAACGTACGTTCTATTTTTTTTGGCCACCACTGTATTGAGAATTTTTCAATGTCAGGTCAGCTGGCGCGTAGTAGTAATCGATTACAGCGATATTGGTATCGATAGGTATCGCTTCTAACACATGCTATTGTTTGTTTGCGTAAATTTCGTAGTAAACACGTCCTATTTTTCGGTCTGCGTTTAATTAAATTTTTAAACTTTATCAATGCACGTGTAATGAAAAGGAGTTCTACAATGGACACGCAGTTAACTTATGAATCAGCAGTCAAGAAAGGTAAGTAAAGGATAGATTTCAATAGGCATAAATAGGCTTGCTTGTAGTTTGTGTACATGTACATACATATGTTTGTAAAAATGTATGTATGTATGTATGTGTGTACTGCCACGTAGATAAGAATAGTTGTAAAGATTTTTAAGACATAATCTTGCTTCAAACGCAGCTCAATTGGTGGAGCGAAACCCCCAATTTCAATTGGATCCTATGCGTGTCTCGATGCACGATGAAACTGATATAATTAATCTAGCGCAGCAAATACAAACGGCGGACAAGCATCTGAAGCACAGCACCAGCCAGAAATTGGTCGTTATACTGGATCAGGTAAGCCTTGTTCTGCAAAACAATAGACCTGCGCGTAACTCTGTTCATTTTCGCTTAGATAAAAATGCTGCAAGCACAAGCTATGAATATACTTAAGGAGTCAAATGAGAGTCGAACACTACACAGCGCCGCTTGTAATTTTGCCAAGAAACCCGGCCATATCTATCATCTTTACCAAAGGGCCACTGGCCAGAACTATTTTAGCATGCTGTCACCAGAAGTATTTGTTATTTTCCGTTCAAAAATGTCTTATATTTATATAATTTATTGCAGGAATGGAATCATTCTGTGGACCAATCATATAAGGGCAGCTATAGACTCGAATATGATTTAAGCTGGACACCGATTAATAAAATAAAGGAGCATGATGATAAGCTTAAATGGGTGGAGAAATGCATAAATAGCGACAACGGTACAACACTAGCTATTGATTTTAATGTTACAAATAATTAAAGCCATAATAAATTTCAATGACGGATGCATGTCATCATCACACATGTCAATAGTAGGCTAAATTAATTTTTAATATTAATATTAAGTTAGAAACGAATTTTATAAACATTTAACTGTAAGATACCTGTAGGAATTCCGCTCACATATTTATCGATTGTTCGATAATATATCGGTATGTTTTAATAATTAATCGTTTAATCGTGAGCGCAGCTGTTTTGTTTACGCTGCAGCAGCTGTGTTATTTTTTCTGTGAAAATTTCTACTTTTTGCTGTTCGGTTTTATCATATCATTTTCAATTTTACGATGTCCACACAGAACGGAATGTATTATAGTCTATTGGAGTGGTTCAAAACGCTCAATCTAAACGCGCCGCATGCAAATGCCGAGGAGCTGGCCGATGGCGTTGCTCTAGCGCAGGCATTAAATCAATTTGCACCCGAATCATTTACCAATTCGTGGCTGTCGAAAATTAAATCAAGCGCTGTCGGCGGTAATTGGCGTTTGCGTATGAGTAATCTCAAGAAAGTGGTCGAGGGCGTCTACGAATACTACAGTGATGTGTTAAATTATACGCTGCAGCACGATTTTGTCAAGCCGGATGTGCAGGCCATAGCTGAGAAGTGTGACCTCAGTGAATTGGAACGCCTGCTGCAGCTGGTCCTCGGCTGTGCTGTTAACTGCGCCAAGAAGCAGTCATATATATGCGAGATTATGTGCCTGGAGGAGGAGCTGCAGGCGAACATAATGCGTGCACTTCAAGAGCTTGAATCCTCGACACGCCAGACCACAGAGGGCGGCGTGGTCAGCTCGTTGTCGCGCAACTCTTTGAGCGGCATGCTCGACGGCAATGCAAAGGCACTGGAGGAGCGCGATGCCATGGCCCAAAAGTGTTTTGAAACTGAAAAGAAAATGCTGCTGCTTATCGATGAGAAAACCAATTTACAGCAGGAGCTGCAAAAATTACAACAGGAATTCGCACGGCTGGAACACAATACAATTGGCGACGATGGCGTCTCACTTGGTCCCATACAGGCCGGCTCCGTGCGTTATAATGAGCTAAGGTGGGCACTAAAACATCTTAATTTATATAGTTATATATATTATAAATAATTTGATTTCCTTTAGACGTCAACTGGAATTAGTTAAGGAGGAGCTGCTGCAGTCGGAGGGCGCACGTGAGGACTTGAAAATTAAGGCACAGCAGCAGGAGACGGACTTGTTGCACATGCAGCAGCGCATAGATGAGCTAATGGTGGGTGCCAAATCCATTTGCCAGAGCAGAAATTCATGTTTGATTACTTTTGACAGAAAAGCACCGCAGAGCTGACCGCTCTAAAGGATGAGGTGGATGTGCTGCGCGAATCCACAGATAAGCTAAAGGTATGCGAGGCCCAGCTGGAAACCTACAAGAAGAAGCTTGAGGAGTACAATGATCTTAAGAAGCATGTCAAAATGCTTGAGGAGCGCAGCGCTGACTATGTGCAGCAGAATGCACAGTTCGAAGAGGATGCCAAACGTTATGCCAACACAAAGGGACAAGTTGAGCTCTTCAAAAAGGAGATACAAGATCTGCACGCCCAACTGGACAATGAGAGCAGCAAAAATGTCAAGCTCGAGTTTGACAACAAGAATTTGGAGAGCAAAACTTTGGCGCTGCAACGCGAAAAAGATAATTTACTCAAGGAGCGCGACAATCTGCGCGAGGCATTCGATGAGCTAAAATGCGGCCAATTGTCCACGAATTCTGGCAGCTTGACCGGCACAACAATGTCGCGGGAACTACAGCCGCCAGCTATGATGGACAAAATGCAGCGTCTGGAGGCGGAGAACAAGGCGTTGCGCGAGGGTCAAGGTGGCCAAACAGCTTTGGCGGTAAGTTAACTATAATTTTTATAATTGTAAGCTATCGAAGGTAACGCCTCCGACATGAATTTGTGATCAGCAACAAAAGCCGAGTTCATTTAGTCATGTTTGCCATCGTCCTCAGCTTTGCTTAGGCTCGTCATTTTGTTGCAGGCTTTTTCTTATTTTCATCAATTAAAAATATTTATTTTTAATTACAGCAACTGCTGGACGATGCAAATAAACGCTGCGAGCATTTGCGTGAACAATTGAAGACCGCCAACGAGCGGATACTCTCCCTATCGCATGCCTCGCAAAGCGATGATCCTATACTGAAGGAGTGAGTACTCTAGCTATACTTTTAAATGAATTTAAAACTAAATATATAACATTCTTTGTCACAGAAATGAATTCAGCAAACAAATCAAGCAGCTAATGGAGCTTAATGAGCAAAAAAGTAAGCCTCAATTATTTGATTTAAATATAATATATATTCTTGATTGTTTATCGAATGTCTTGCAGCACTTCAAATTGAGGAATCGTCTACTCAAAACTCAACAATGCAGTGCAAAATAACACAACTGGAGTCTACTTTGGCCACACGGGAGCAGGAACTAATGGCCTTCGAAGTCAAGTACCGCAAATGCATCGAGAGAGCCAAGGAAGTTATCAAAAATATAGATCCGCGCATAGCCAGTGGTTTGTTTAAATCATTTGAATGCATATATATAGTTGAATTTGTTCTAAAATACCAACTCAACTTGCAGTTATGGAGGCAAACAATTTGGAAAAGAGCGTCGATGTCATTGAGGAGGAATCGAAAACCAAAATGAGCGGCATGGAGGAGCAGTTAATGGCCAGCGCTTTCTATAGACTGGGCGTTAATGCTCAACGCGATGCGGTTGACTCGAAACTGGCCCTATTAATGGGCTCGGGACAAACATTCCTGGCGCGCCAGCGACAATCGGCGCCCCGCAAACCCCTAACTACAATGAAATCAAAGTAGTTGTGGCTTTTTCGTAAGTTAAATGTTCTTTAAACGCAATATTTGTTCTCGTTTTTAGCGTACGTATATATGCATATTTATATAACCCTTATTTATTCGCGATTTGTAAACGATTATCAAATCTATTTTATTTCCAAAAAATCTATATATACATGGTGTACCTTTCGAAAATAAAACTGTATTAGTTAAGATACGGTACGGGTTGTGATACGAGAGCTCTATTGACGCCTAGAAAAACGGGTTTGAAAAGTGCACAAGTCTCTATAGAGAATAATTTTAACTTTAAATTTATGTTTTTAGATTGTATTTATATCACTCATGCTGTCCGTCCGTGTAAACGCAATATATATTTGTCACAAAACTAGATTCTGAAATTTTGGAACTAACATATTTCCGTGAATATCCATATCCTTGTCAACCAAGGATTTTTTGTCCCGCACAGATCTATAGAAAACCTTCGCACAATCTTCGAAAGAAGCTGAACTAGGCTTACGGCTTACCAAGCCCGTAATCGTATTCAATTCAAATCAAAACAAAAGATTAGTTTCTCGTTATAGATTTAACATTATTGTTGTTTTAATTTCAGTATTTGATACATTTTACGCAAGGTATTTGGATAAAACATAAATAGTTCTGGAATTATACAATTAGGATCGTGTAGTTTTTAGGTTTTAGGTTTTTTCGTTTTATGTATGTTTTATTTTTGTATTTTTAGAGTCTTTTTTAGCATTGGCACACGTGAAAAATGCATTTAAAAATTTGCATCTCGTGCATGAATTTCCATATACGAGCAGGAGCTTAACAATAGGGTGTCTTTTTGTTTGTTTTTTTTACTTCTAAAATATGTGGCTTTTAGTTAGGAGCGAAAAGAAAACGTCATATTTTTCATAACAAAGCAACAAATTTGCGCAGTCTACACACATATTCGTATATATATTTATATATTTATCGAGGCTGCAAAACCAATGATAAAATCACCAACAAATTTAATGGCGCGATCCCCTTTTAGGTTCGGTTCTTGCAGCTGTCCTCGCTTATGATCGATCATGTTCACATAATCTTGAAGAGAAATGATAAAATTGGTTTGGAGCCACGATAGCTATATAGACATATGTATACACACTTAGTAAAAGCTATACCATCGATACTGTACAAGGCCGCTGTGTTCTACCAGGGCCGCCACATGCTCTCATCGATGACCTGCTGGCCGCCAACCTGTTGTGCCCGGTACTCCTCCTCTTGGCGCAGCCGCAACGCCTGCCTGGCCGCGCTGCTCGTTTGCGGACTGGCATCGAGCGTTTCATTTTCGTTGGAACCGATGCCGCTCTCCGAGCGTGGCGAGGATTGCTGCGTCGCCGGCGCCGACTTCAGCTCAGAGACGCCCGAACTGACCGATGCCGATGCCGCCGAGGAGGAGGCCACCGAGGCGGGTCGCTCATTGAGCATGGCTGCTGCCGCTGCCGCTGCGTTGGTATTGTTGGCCATGCTATTGGCATAGGCAGCGGCCGCAGCGGCGGCCACATGCGCCGCCTCCAGGCTGCCCGCAAAGTTGGGACTCAACTTGCCGGCCAGATGCGGCTGCATGCGCTGCAATTCAATGAGACGCTCGAAATCCGTGCGTGTGGCAATCGGATCCACCATGGGCTGGGCGCTCAGACCCAAGGCAGCGGCCAGCTGCACATAATGCGGAGGAAGCACCAGCACGCCCCCATTGGCGGGCACGCCCTCAGCCTGGGACTGGGCCTTCAGCTGCTGCTTGTACTGTTCCAGCACATTGACGCAGACGACTTTGTTGGCATCGTGCTCGTAACCCAGCTCGATGACTGCACCGCTTGGCGGCGACTGTTGCTGTTGCAGCTGCTGATGCTGCTGTTGTTGCTGTTGTTGCTGTTGCTGTTGTTGTGTTGGGATCTGGTTTTGGACTGGCGGCGCCAGTTGACCGCGATTGTTGTTCTCATCCTGCTGCGGCGCCAGCGTTGCACGCTGATCGCCGACCACCAGCAACGGCGTCTCGCCCAGCTTTAGACCCTTGCTGTAATCGAGCGGATTGGAATCCTGACTGCTGTAGTCCAGCGAGTGCTCCTCGGTCGGCGCCGGGGTTTTCTTAATATCAAAACATGTCCGGCTGCTGCTGTTCGGACTCTCCGCAAAATTGGCGGCTGTCGTTGTATGCGGGCATATCTCAACATCGATCTCCGCTATGCATTGATCCAGATGCCGCAGCAGGCGCGCCTTGGAGCCCGGCTCCGCCAGCGTCGGCATATTGCCCATTGGCGGCGGTTCCGGCGTGGCCAAATACCGTGCCACTTCGCGTGCACAGTCGGTGTAGCCGGCGCGATATTTATTCACAGCTGCTGTGCGGGAAAGTCAAGCTTCAGTTTTGGGCAACGGATCGGGTGCAAACAAAATGCGAGAAGCTACCTACTTGGATCATCCAGATTGCGATGCCGTTGAAAATGACGTACTGTAAGCTCCAGTATGTCCGCCTTCTCCAGTTTCGTATGCTTCGCCTGGCCATCGCCATTTTTCGCATTCTGATGCTTGGTCGACTCCAAAATGAGGGCCTTGAGTATGGCCAGACTTTGATTAATGCGGGCACGTCTGCGCTTCTCCATGAGTGGTTTATTGGTACGTTTGCTAATGTCCTGCGACGAGGTTACATTTTGTGAGGAGCTCACCAGACCAATCGATTTGATGCCGCTGCCATTGGTTGAGCTGGAGGCGGAGAATCCGAGGCCTGCAATTCAAATTATAAGGTAAGACTTACAATTAAATAAAATTTTAATAGTCAATTGAATATAGATAAGCCAAATAATCGGTCACAAATTGGAATGCTTCAGTTTAATTGCTGGCTTTTCTAATTTGCAATCATTTGGTTTTTCTTAAAGCTTTAGTTTTCCATAAAAAATATATATAAACTAAAAGACTGAACTTAACATAACATATGCCAACTTTAGAGATTTCCATAAGGCATTTTCTGGGGATTTTTAATTTAGAACTTTCAAAAACGTAAGACAAAATTTCCTTAGAAATAATAATTTTAGATATTAATTTTTATACATTTCCGATTCGAATAGTTCTATTTTCTATAATAATTTCAGAAATTAATTTTTTTCATTTCCGATTCTTACAAGTATATTATCCGAACTAATATATTATGCCTCGGTTTTGTCTTTAGTTAAAAAAAAAAACGATACTCCAAAAAGTATGCTACAATATATCAAATATTTCTGATATAGCAAATTTCAAGCTTTACGATATTCAGATTCGAAAACAAGACAATTCTAGTTTTCGGTTTGGGATTTTTCATATTCCAAATTCAAATGGTTTTTGCTTTAAATACAGTTTTTCTTAAAAAAAAAAGTTGTCCAATACTAAAGCTAGTTAATAGTCGAGAATAATGATGTAGTACTTGTTATTTTATTTCCAGAACCCATTAAAAATTGTCCACTCTTATAATATTATGGAAACATACAGTTCAACATATTTTCAAAGTTTCTTTCTCTTCATAAATGTAGCATTTCTTTTTAGAACCCAGCTTTATGTGTAACGCTTAGTTAAAAGCTTTTCATAAATGCCTGTTATTCATTTCTATATAGTTCTTGTAGGAAATCGACTTTTAGTTATTTGATATAACATTTAGTATGAAAGTCACATTCTTGAAGTTGAAGCTTATAAGGTCGAAATTTTCCGAGCAATCCATGCCGAAACCTTTGTTCGATTAACTTTGTTTCTTTAACACATTAATATTCTTTTTCAAATAGTTTTTTGGTTTTCAAACTTGAAATAGAATTAATAATTTTTACCCGCTGTTGATTTATTTTTATTGTAATCCTTATCACGTTTTGCTGTCATTTTGTCATTTTTGCCGAACTCTTAATGAATTCCACACACACGCGTAAATTTGTAACAATTCAATTCAGATTATTTGGTAACTAAATTGGACAGTTTGCCGTAGGTTGTAAGCGCCAAAGTCAAAATCCAAGCCGGACAAAATTACGTCTTTTTGTTTGAACGGCTTGAAGACGTTTAAATACCGCAACAGGAAAAACTCGTCGCTAAACAATTTGTTGCGAGACGAGACGTCCGCACTGGCCGAGCATTAACCGAGTACTAAAAACCGAAACGAACTGCACACAACTCGACTCAACTGAACTGAACTGAACTGAACAGAACTGAACGAACAGAAGCTAACGGTAAGCGTAACGGTGAAACGTACTTCGACTTTTCGTTTTTACTTGGTTGCCGTCGCTTATGACGCCCGCCGTGGTGCGCATAGCTCGTACAAAATTTGCCGACTGAATGGCTCTTGGGCTGGCGCTCGCCACAGCCATCGCCGTTGCCGTCGCCGTCGCCGTCGTCGTCGTCGTCGTCGTCGTCGTCGTGTGGCGCAGCAACCAAAGCAGATTGGAGTCAACCAACAATAAAAACAAGAACAAGCAACAGCAACAACAGTGGCAACGGCGGCAACAGCAACGCCTGGCTGACTGCCTGGCACGTTAATGGTGGTTGTGGTAATGGTTGCCACACACACACACACACATACACTCACACATATACGAACTCACACAACGGCAGCAAAGCTTTAACGACGACGGCGGCGGCATGTTGCCAGTTGTGGGCGGCTGGGCGTTGGCAAATGCGGCAAATGTCAGCCAGTCGACGTGCCGCCAGCGACAGTCGGACAGACGGCGTGACCATGTCTGGCTTTGGCGAGCACAGAAAGTTCGCACGTACGCGCGCCCCTCACACAAACACACACACACACACACACACACATACGAGCACACACACTCTGACAAACCCTCATGCACACGCACACACACCCTAGCGTACAAATCAATTCGTTTAGGCACAAATAAAATATGCCAACAAACATTTTTTTCTATAAGAATATGATTCGGTTTTTAGTAAAAGTATTTTAATTTAAAATATATGCAGATATTTAAATATATATTTCTATGTCTATTTTCTGTTTCAGATGTATATAAAACATGGTAAGTGGCAATATTTGTTTTTAGTATGAAAAATTATGGGCACAATAATGATCAAATATAAGGATCAAATGATGTTTTAAAACGATTTAAAAAAAAAAACAAACAATTGATAACAAAAAAAAAAATCCCTAGAATGCAAAAATTGAGATTTTCAAGTATTAAAATATTTTAATTAAAGTTTAATATTAACATTTCCTTTCTGATTCAAATACCTCATAATTTAGGCATGTAGGCAGAAATCCCGCAAGGCTGTATGAAATATCAAAATATTCCGAATTAACTTGGGCATCAAATTTAAAATACTTTGTAGCATTGTCCTAACTATGTAAAAATGTTGTCTATTGGGTGGCCTGCGCAAACGCCGCCAGGCCAGCCAGCGAGTTAGCTATGGTTGTGGCCTGCGGGCTGGTGTGAGCGTGGGCGGGGTGGGTGTGCGCATGGGTATGTATGTGTGTGTGTGTGTGTGTGTGTCTGTGCGGAGATGCTGACGATGACGGTTGCGATTGTGGGTTTGGGGTCGGGGTCGGGGGTCGTCGTGCCGTTCGGCAACCCACATTGAAATCATAACACCAACGAGGCGAAACTTTAGCGCCACAGCAGTCGTGGCAAATAATAAGCCAGGCGACAGCAATTCCTGTAGCATGGGGCATCAACACCAGACGTAGACCATTCTGACAGCAGCAGGGACTATTAGATAAATACGACATCGATGTGGGCAAAAGGATGGCGTTGCTTTGGACAGCTATCAGAGCCACGGCGACAGCGTTCGTTGACAAAAGGCACAAATTGCAGATATGCTTTTAAATCTGTAGATTTCGATCAATGTGCTGCCAGCATATATGTATTTATTTTTTATTTATCATAATTTCTCAGTTATCATAAATTTATTACTATTTCTCTGATCGCTTTCAGAGTATATAAAAAACGCATCACCAAAAAAGTATGCTACATTTCACAACGATTTAAGTGCACAAGCAGGCAGGCCATTAGTAAAAAAGAATCGTTAGTTGGCATTACTTTTACTTGATTAGCGGCTATTGTTGCGCATTGCCAACAGCGTTTGATCTAAGCTAAATTGTTAATTAGCATTGCCCGCTTGCTGTTTTGTCTAGACGCTCGCCTTGTGCAATGACAAACTGTCGAACTGTCAGCCCTTAGCGACATGCACTTTTACAGATGCAATCAGCAACTGTAAAGCACACACACACACACACACACACATACATACACAGACAATGACATCCGCCCGCTCACATTTCACATAGAAGTGAGGCAGGCAGTCAGCCTTCCTCTTGGCTTCTGTGCGTTGGCAGCTGATGCCGCAGTCTGTAAAATTACTGAACTGAACTGAACGATGACTTGAATGCCGCCGTTGATTGTGGGCGGTTTGGGTTGGGTTGTGGGTGTGAAATGAAATCATGTGGCGCTTGGCCTTCACAAGCATACACATAAATCGTTTATAGCCACACCGAGTCCCGGGACGGGCAACCAGAGCAGCCAGAGCCCCATACTAAGCTACAGCAACAAAGCTGTCGCTGTCGCTGATGCTGCCGCTGATGCTGATGCTGCCCGTGCTCTTGTTGCTGCACGACTTGACTGCTCACACTAAGCCCCCAGTCACCCGCCGGTGTCCCTCCAGTGCCCAAACGTTTTATATATGAATGTGTGTTTGTGTGTATGTGTGAGCATGCAACTTGAGTATTCAGTTTTATAAGTCGCATATGCGGCCTAGGCGAAGCGGCATATGCGCTGCTTAAGTCCATGAGTATCGATGCTGATCATTTCGATAACATTTGTGCTTCATTATCAGCTGGCAAAATGTATCGATATTAATCGTATCAATCGTTACGATAGCTAAGAAACAACTGATGCAAAAGAGAATGCAAAAAAGTTATGGACAGTAGTGAAAAGATCGCGCTACCGCAATGTGGCAGCTGCAAAGTAATACTTCAACGGCAGCCAGCCAGCAAAAACAACAATAACAAAAGTGGCCAAAAGGTATTGGTAGCAAAACAGAAATGAAAATCAAACAGCAAAAAAATAACAGCCCAGGACCGTTGGGGCAACCTTCTCTACACACACTGAGCAAAATCGTCGGAAGTGCGCACACTGCCAAATGGGCGGCTGGCGACTGGCAGCTAGCGACGTGCGGTCCCTGGCACTGGCACTGGCACAGGCAGAGGAGCCACATGGCTTGTTGGTTGTCGGCTAAAGAGAGAAAAATGACTAAATCAAAGGAAGTGCGCCACACGGTGTGAGTAAAAGCACGTACAATACGTTTGTGTGCTTGTGCTTGTGTGAGTTTTGGCTCGTTGGGGTATGTGTGTGTGTGTGTGTGTGTGTGCATGTACGGGTCGTGTTGTTATAAGTATGCCTGTGTGCGATTCTGTCGTGGCGCGTGCTTCGAAAACAGGCAGCATGGCGGCAAAACACAACCCACAAATAAAACCAATTCGTAAAACAATAACTAGAAATAAGGTATTCTAAGAAAACGATAGAAACTCGCAATAATTGAATAACGCAAAAACTAAAGCAGTGCAAGAAGGAGTGAGTGAGAATAACTGTAAATGCGCACTCAGTATTGGCGCGTTAAGCAAAGAAGCAAAACGAAACTAATTAAAATAATATCGATTGATATCGATAAGAAAAGCAAAAAAAATGTTGTTGCAGCAGTGCTACAAAATGACAGAGTTTGCGTTTGCAAGACGCCAACGGGCTAAGGGACGCAACATTTGGGTAATCAAATCAAAATCACTTGCGACCAATTTGTCGGGTAGACACAAAACCGCAATGTGGCAAGGGCAGAGGGCAAGCAAGAGCCATTGGTGTGAAAAAAATTGAAATTTGCGTGAGTGCTCCAACTGCCGCATGGCGTGGCATGGCGGCGACTGCTGACTGCCCTGCTCTGTGAAACTGTGTGTGTGTGTGTGTGTGTGTGTGTGTGTGTGTATATTTATTTGTGTGCCTGTGGGTGGCGTCGTTTGCACACTTCAATGCTAATGTTGGCCCTGGCAGCGGCGTCTGTCGTCGACATGCTCTGTGCTTTTGCCGTGGCAAGCCCCGGCGCTAGGGCGCGTGTCGCTTGTTCGTTTTGGGATTTTGGGTCGTCATCGCTGGGGCAGGGGGCAGGGAGGATTGGTGTGTGTGAGCAGCTTGTCTGTGTGGGTGGCTGGGTGTTGAAAGTTTTACCGTCGGCTGCGCTAATACAAAACAACAACAACAACGGCAGCAACCACAGCAACAGAAAGAACAATTACAGACGCTTAAGACTAGGCAACAGAATTTTTCTTCTTCTTTATTTTAAATTTGAAAACGTCGGCGAAATGAACAATTTCTAGTTTGCGCACTTAACTAGGCAACTCTTTTGGGCCGCCAGCTTCGTTATGCAGCTGCCCACTTAACTAGGCAACGTTTTTAGTCAAATTTCAAATAAACCAACAGCACTGTCAAATTGACTGACACGCACATAAGCTAGACAGCAAATACGGCAAAAAAAAGAGACGTTGAAAAAAGGTTCACAAAATCATATGCCAGGGGCCTGTGTAAACTCCGTCGTCAAAAAGTGTGCAAAAGGTTGCCTATATATCAACTATATATTGTATGTATATACACAAACATTTTCGACGGCTCTGCATGTGTGTGTGCGTGTGTGTGTGCTGGCTTGATCCTCTGCCCTTAAATGACTGGCTTGTGCCGGCACCGCGCCTCTGTGTCGCAAGCCAACAACAATCAACTAAAACCACCGTCGCCGCCAACCACAAATTCAACTCATAGAACTTTGCCGCATGCCAGTGGCGTTAGAAAATACAAAATAAAAAACAAAAATGGAATAAATAAAAAAGGGAATCTAGAAAGAAGAGCTGCTTTAAGGCGCCGAAGAGCAAATACCCTTGCAGACATATAATAAGCTACGGGTTATATTTCTATTGATTTAATACAAAATCTATGGAGGTTAGATAATACAGAAGTCCTTTGTTGATACGATTTTGCACATACCTATGTTAGGAGCTTAGTAGAGCTCAGAATAGCTGAAAAAACGTAAGGTTAAAAATACGTTCGATTGTCTCTATGGAAGCTATATAGTGGTCCGATATTACTTTGATTTTACGCATATCTTGTATAACAACAAATTTAGATATATGGCAGCTATATGATATAGAGGTTCATACCGGCCGTACTGTCAGCAACAAAATGACGGAAAACTGTAGGAATACCAAGCATAGAAACATGGCTGATGATACTGATCACGAATGGATGTGTATACCGTATTGAATTGGAAATGTCATAAGTCGGGACAAGAATATAATACACTTGGCAAGGGTATAGAAAAAGGCAAAAGAGAAATCCGTTTACCCAGGCAGCTCGCACTTTTGAGCCGCTTTTAAGTAGGCGCGCGTTGCAACGCGGCTTTCGGTTTCGCTTGCTGCTCAATAGGCGTGACCTGCCACGTTGATGCTTGAAATATTTTGTGTTGCCTACACAAAAGGCGCAACGGAATGTCTGTGTATGGGTGTGTGTGGGCGAGTGTGTATATATTTGAAAGAAAATAACAACAACTAAGTCCAGGTACAGGTGCGACTGACCGCGCTTGTTGCTATTAAGTATTTTATGGTTTCGCTAGTTTTGTTTTCTGTTTTCTTTTGCACCTTGTTTTTTTCTGCTGTTTTTGTATGCAGGCAATTTGTAAGTTACAGCGTTGCCACCAGCCTCTCAGCGCTGCCACACTGCGAGCGCAACATATAATCGCAGCCAACTTAACAAGGGTATAAAACGCTTAGGCACGCACCTCTATTTTCGCGTTTTATTGGAACGTTATAAGATCATGTGGCCTTAAAGGCTTGCGTATTAACTTGGTAATAGAACCACACATACGCTAAAAAAAACAGTGGGATAGGTAGCTGTACTAGGTAATTACAGTCAGGGACAGGGGAAACAGATCTAGGAGTGCCCAAAGTCGGTAACGTTTTAAATATATATGATCCAAATCGGCTAGCCGCCTTCTAAAGAGACGTAGAATTGGAAGAGTCCGAGTGAGGAGGAGATTGCAGAAGTCTCATCCAGTCGATCTCTCAGACCAGTAGGGCCGACCCTACCTTTGCAAATTTTTTATGTTAGACTTTAGCAGTAAAATTGATAAAAAAAAAAAAAAAGAACAAAACTTAAAAAAGACAAAAAAACTAGCTACTAAATTTTGAGTTCCATCCCTTGTTTAGTTGCTCAAATGAATGTTATTCAATTGTCTCTTTAAATAAAAAGTTTTGTGAATATCTATATATATTGAACGATTCGATTTTTTTTAAAGACGTCTTCGTTTTTGCTGGATTATCAGAAATTTCCATTCACATTCTTCAATATACACTAATCTCTTTGTAGTTTGGCACCTGCTTGTTTAGCGTCTCATATAATATATTTACATTTGATCCAACTATTAAAACGATCTGGCAGCGTGAAATATTTGTAGCACCCGAGTTAAGTTGGCTGCGATCGAACACATTTATGTCAATAATATCTCATTTGTGAGCCATACAATTTTAGGACATCTGTCAATTGCACAATAATCACATAAACTTACACGCCAGCGCACATATAAAACATGTATTTTAATTAAAATTTCAGACAACAACAAAACTTCTGACCACTGTTGCGAGACACCTGGCCAAAACTTCAGGCATTTCTGTCGAGCTTTTAACACGCCCATTGTCTAGCGTCATCTGAAATTCTGCTTAATGAAGCAACGACTACGCTTCCTGTTTCAGCCAATTTAGTGTGAGTATGTAATTCTTTAGCTATTACGGACATTCGCATACCCCCCGCAAAACCAGCAAGACCCAAAACCCCGACCCCCAAACGACCAACCGACCAGCCGACCAACCGACAACATCAGAGCAGCGCACCTGTGACAGGCGGGCGTTGCGACCTGGGGACGCGTGCATAAAAAGTTACGCATACATAAAAGCCCCGTTGTATAAACCTGCCGCCCTCCTTCGTACAATCCAGTTGCCCAATCACAAAAACTCCCCAACCATAAGCCACCTGCCCGCTGGCGACGACCCATGCTTTCAACGTTTATCTCCGGAGCCAGTGCCCCGAGCCGCCGTGACGCGCAATCAGACGCAGTCATTGTGTTTGAGTGAGTGTCTGTGTGTGTGTGTGTGTGTTAGGGTTTGTGTGTGTGCAGAAAATGGTGGCAACAAAATGTCCCACAATTACCACTGAGGCCACATCTAACGAAGCCGATGATGATTCCTATGACAATTTCTCTATAGCTGGCAAGTGGCAACGGTCCCGACGCAACACTGGCTTTGCCCTGGCCTGAACTGGCGCTGCCCTTCTTCTGCCCAAATCCAACTAACAATCAGACATTGCCACCGCCACTCGCCGGTTTGGATTGGGTTACGGGATGGGATGGGGGCCGACGGGGCGATGGATAGCCGGGGCCAGACGACCAGCCAACGCCATCCATTTATGCCCAACGGCAACAGCAGCGTTTCAGTGTGTCCGTCCCAAGCTGTCCGTGCTGTCCGGGCTGTCCAAACGGTTCGTGCCTCAAGCCCCGCCATGTCTTCAGTTTCAAAGTTTTCTCATGTAACCAGCCAGACCAGGCAGCCACGGGTTGGGTGGGGCCAAACGGATGAATGAGCGGACGTGCCAGCCCAGACTCATGCCAGGAGCCAGCCAGGAGCAAACGTTGCTTGCCAACGACGCGGCATTGCGGCTAAAAAGCCATGCCAATGCTCAAAGGCTGCTAGCAGCTAAAGCAGCGACGGAATGCCTATTACAACGACAGCAACAACCAACAACAGCAACAACAGCAACAACCAACAACAATCCAAACAGCAGCAACGTTTCAGACGACACACGCCAACACCAACACAAACAGCAGACCCAGCACCACATGGACATGGCGTGTTAGACAGCTACACGGCTCCACACCAAGCAAAAAAATAAAACAAGGCAGAACAGTTAGCTACATTGCGTCGAATATGAAATACCCTAACTGAGGTGTGATATACGATAAAAGTATTGTGCAACAACTAAAGAAGAGTGTTGCATAACTCGTGAAGCTGCAATTACTAAAGAAGAGTGTTGCATAACTCGCGAAGCTGCAATAACTAAAGAAGAGTGTTGCATAGCTCGTGAAGATACAATAACTAAAGAAAAGTGTTGCATAACTCGTAAACTCGTAACTCGTAAAAACTCGTATTTTATTTTCGGTCAAAAGCTTTCATTTGAAACATAATGACTCCTTAAATAGGAAAACTCTACTGGCGATTGCTCCTATGGGCTCTATATTATAGTGTTATCTCTTTCCGTATTATATCAAGAAAATTTTAAGACTGAATGATAAATTGGCTATGAAAGAGACAGGGAAGAGACAGACCTTCAGGCGGACATGACTATATCGCTATATCGGCAGATGTATCATATATTTATGTATATATATTTCCTTTTATGTGTTACGAATTTCGTGACAAATCGAAGTACACCCACTGCAAGTCACACACACACCACAAAATAAAGGGACCAAACGTACCCTACGGCCTCTGGCGCGACCTTTGTGAGGATGTGTTTGTGTACCCTGTAGGAAACTTTTGAGCTGCTCAAACTCATTAGACCTCCATGGGGCTGTGATGTTGTGAAGTTCTATGAAATCAGTCATCAGCATTCAAGTCCTATAGGGCAGTAGATCATTTCTTATAAAGTATAAGAGTAATAATATTCAGAAAAACCTCGTTAAAAATATCTTTTAGTGGAACATGAATTGGCGTATGGCAAAAGTTCAGGGTATTGAACTGTGTTGTATCCTTTAATTCAGTTTTTTTTTCATTTAGAGTGAAATTAACGATCTGCAAATCATTTTCTGCTATTTATCTATGAGAAGTTTGCGGAAAGTAAAAAATGTAAAACCAATGTCTCAGTTCCCCACAATAGTTTTTGGGCTCTACTTTTTTATTGTGCGTATTATATATTAAATTATTTTATATTTTTTTAGAAAATTGTTTCTAAAATTATAACCAGACTATAAAAGTACTTCCCTTGTTTGGCCATTAGGAGGGCATGAAAATTAGTCTATTTTATTCAAAATATTTTCTTTATTCAGCGTAACTTGCATAGAGTCGCTGTCAAAAGCATGTTTCAGTGCATTTTTCATGCACAACCTTCCAGCTGGGTGTTCGGCTGTGCGTGGGCGTGGGCGTGTGTGCAAAATCAGCCAACGCAAGCTGCCGCCGCCAGTACGTCTGGCTTCCGTTGGCTGTGTGTGTGTGTGTGCTGCTGTTGTTGTTGTTGTTGGTGGAGTTGCCAGCAATTATTCCGTTAGTGCTGGATCACACCCCCAACCAAGCCGTCAGGCAGTCGAGCAGTCGAGCAGCCATCCTGGCAGTCAACAGCAGGAAGGGCGCGTTCGCGTGGCTCGTTACCCACACCAAATGGCGCAGCTGCTGCCTCAACTTCTGCAACCCACAGCTCCCACGGCAACCACTGCTGCTGCTGTTCCTCCCGCTCCTGCTCCCGCTCCCGCTCCTGCTGCTGTTTGTTGCCAGTTTTTCCTTTGGGGCTGCCGCTGCCCGTCGTTGTTGCCGTTGCTGTTTTTTGTCGACACTTTTTCACGGTTTGCTCGCTTGGCTGCTCTTTCGTGCGTTGCCAGTCCCAGTCGCAGACCCCAAACCGCCCACACCACCCTTCTCCGCCCACCAATCCACAATCCCCAAAGCCAGCTGCACACTGTGTGCTGGCGCGGCTGCTGCTTGTGGGGTACCCTGTATGCATGAGCAAAAAAGGGTATATTGCAATTGTGCCAATGTATATAACAGGCAGCAGATGGCTCCGCCTACTCCATAAAGTATAATGCGCTTCGCCAAGTCCCACTATCCCTCCGCCTGGAAGTACGCATCTGTCTTTAAAATTTTGGGAGAGAGCGATTTAATTGGAAATGCAGTCTGTCCGGTAACTATAAATATAAAATCTAACCCCGTTTTTTGGGCATGTATCGCAAATTTGACAAAGTTCATATACATTACAATTAACTATTGCTTAAAAATCTATAAATATCGAAACATTACCTCGATTTTAAGAGGATTTTTCAAAGATTATTAAAGCTAGAGGTTTAAACAATGGTATGTGGGTTCTTGTAAAAAAAAAAAAATATTCAATGAATATTTTTCATGCCACTAAATCATTATTTGAAAATCGATAAGTATCGAAATCTAGCCTGGAATTTTTGGAAATATTTTATAGATTCGAAAAACTAGACACCAAATTTTGTTGAAAATTCTTTTAAAGCTAGCAGATATAAGAAAACATAAATTTTTTGTATAAACAAATATATAAATGCAAACAGATGAAATTATTCAAAAATACATTTTTTCTCGATTTTGGACATGGAAAGACTGTGATATGGGGTATATGTGATATTTTACATGCACTCGTATATAAAGATGGGAGAATACAGTGTCTTGTACAGGGTATCTTTCTAGTCGAGTACTGTCTTATTTCGCTTTAGGGGTGCGCGCGCGCTCGCTCGTTCGTTCGTTCGTTCGTTGAGCTTTGGCTTTGCTCTTCTCGACGTCCTTTTTTGCCAGAAAATCAAAACACACGTCTCGGCGTGCGGCGCACATCTGCATGGAATTTCTAAAGTACGTGCCACGGACAAATGGACAGACAGGGGCAGCAGAGGTGGGGCTTTTCCTTCCATTTTTATTTTCCATTGCGGCGCTTGGCCTGCCACAGACGCAGCCGTTGCCACAACCAGCAACTTTGGCGTCTCGTCGACGTTGGCGTTGTGCACATTCATGGTGTACATAGCTACCACAGCAGCCGGGCGGGCAGGCAATCCGTTGTCCTCGTGTCCTGTTTGTATGTTTGACGGCATGGCATGGCGTGAACAGGACCTTTTTTCCCGACGTTGCGCATAAAGTGAAAAGTTACACTGTGCAAAAAGCCCGCAACACTCAACAAGTATGCCTTTGCCTTTGCCTGCATGCTGCCAGAGTTAATAGTGTTGGAAAATTTCTATTGCATACTTTCGTGGGCTTGAAAAATTTCTTGAACTTTTTAGCTTTTTGTTTGAAAATAACGTATGTTACGCTATATTAAAGCGAAGAGTTCTAATAATTGTTGTTGCAATGAACTACTGCTACTTGGAAGTACAATATTTTCATCACTCAGCTTCTTTGAATGAAATATGATTTGGGTTCTTAAAGGCTGTGTGATCCTTTGCTATATTTTCAATACTATTACATCTACTTTATGAAAAACCAGTGTTGGGAATGTAAACATTTTTATGAAGAGTTTTTGTAGATCTCCCTTTTTTGTGGGTTCAACATCCAACTCCACACAAATTTAACAGGATTTGAAAAATGTCTACTTTATTTTGAATTGAGATCAACTATATTTTATTTTGAACATGTTCAGGTATTTTAAACTCTGCCTT
The DNA here is from genome assembly GCF_003285875.2 of Drosophila novamexicana. Lineage (NCBI taxonomy): Eukaryota > Metazoa > Arthropoda > Insecta > Diptera > Drosophilidae > Drosophila > Drosophila novamexicana. Next base: position 6,496,820 of record NW_020824787.1, read on the forward strand.
AAAAAGTCTTTTGTGATAATATGCATTGATTGTATTTTAGGATAGAAATATATGATATAGAAAATCTCATAAACTTCACTTCAACATAATGAATAAATCCTCATCCCCCCCATGAAGTTAGTTATGGTAGCCCCAATCGATGGAATTTACGATTGTTGTTTGACTTAATTGGCCACGGCTGCGAGCCGTGGCTAGATGTAAATATTTGCTTGCCGTGTAAAAGCAACGGGCGCGTGCGGTGTTCAAGCTTGGCATGATAATTTCTCGCTCCACAAATCAACTGGTATGTACGCGCCGCGCGCAATTCTAACACCCTTCAACAATAAACAGCATGTCACTTAGCTCAAACTTCAAGAGTGCGGTGCGCTGGGTAAAAATGGCAACGCGACGCGACGCGACACAACGTGGGGCACGGCAAGGATACAGGACAACGACGCTGAGAAGGGCAGTCATCGACGTCGTCGTTATGCGTCCCAAATGCCGCCAGCGCCAACATGCTTCCGTGCCGTGCCATAGAATTTTTTTTTTATTTGTCTTTGGCGGCGGCAGCTTTTGACTAGCAATGTAACGGGGTAGCACAGTGGCACAAAATTTAATTTGAATACCAATCAATACCAAGACAAAATGGGAAACTAGACGAAAAAAATACTGCTAAAAAGCACTTGCAGGAATTCCCAATAAAACATATTTCAAAGAGATTTTTTCTTCTATGATTTGATTAATTTTATCATTAAAAAATAATTCAACTATTTTGTTGCTAAACGCACCACTGTACGTTGAGAACGACAAAGTTCTGTTTGCTTGAGGGGTCGAGCTTGTCGTTGTTTGGGTGGGGCTGGGCCTGGACAGGGTGTCGCACTGGCGATAATAAACAGACACACATACACAAGCAAGCGAAATGACAGCCAGAGCTGAAGTGTGTCTGATGGGCGTCGTCAGGCTCAAGCTCTGGCGGCAGCTACGCTTGTTGATATTGTCGCACTTGTGTCGCCAGCACAGTGGTCGAAAGAGCGCTGAAAAGTGAGAATTTTTGTAAAATTATATCGTTATCGTAAGCCAAATTATAGACGCGCATATTTGAAATTAAGCGCTAATTAGTATACGTTTGGTATATACCACACATTCAAGCAAATAAAATATATTTAATTTTACGTCTGGCCACACTGTACCTGTAAGCATTTTGATTGTCATGGCAATTCGAAAGCATTTGTCGGTAGCTCTGCCGCCGCTGACGCCCCGGCCAACGTCTGGCGCACTCACTGGCAAACTGGCAACCCCATAACCTCAGACCTGGCCGCCCCCACATGCTCGACTGGCGCAACGCTAGCAGCAGCTACTTGCCACATTTGGCTTTCTGCCAGGACCATGACTGTGTTCGTGCCGGGTGCGGTGGGTGCGGCAACTAAAAATGCGACGTGCGAGATTATCGTGTCGCTTGTTGGTCGGCAACGTTGGCAAATACATACATACACACACACACATATATACATATATATACAGGCGCGCATACTGAAGTAGTTGTTGTTGCCGTTTTTTGCGGCTGTGCGTCCCTTCGCCCCCGCTGTGTCAAGGCTCGCTGGCAGCACAACTTACGCTACTGATGGCGTTGATGATGGCAAAAGGGCAACAACAGCAACAAAAACAACAACAACAATAGCAACAAAAAGTTTGCAGCAGCGTGCGCGCGAGGATAACGACACGAAGCGAACGCCAACGATGGCTGATGTGGATGGCATAAAGCAGAAGGAGAGTGGGCTGCGTGCATGTGTTTGTGTGTCTGAGCGTGCGTGTGAGTGTGTGCGGGTCTGTGCGACTAATTGGGTGAGAGAGAATGTGGGCGCTCAAATTGGTTTCGTGCTTTCGTGTGACGCGTGCGGAGGCGTGTAAGCTCTGTGTGTGGGTCTCTGCGTGTGTGTGTGTGTGTGTGTGTGTGTGCGCACACGGGCAGGGCGCCTACTGTTGTTGTTGTTGCTGCATGGCATGAATGCTTGATGCGTGACGGCAGCGACCGCCAGTTGTTGCCAGCAATTGGAACGGACGTAGGACAACGTACGGACATGGACACAGCACAAAACAAAACAAAAAAAAAAGAATAGAAAAAAAAAGAAAGGAAAAATACAATTTGCGTCGTGTGGATGTGGATTTTATTTGTATTTTTTTTCACAAGTTTACTTTTGTTGTTTTGTGCCCTGTGCTTGGGATTTGCACGCTCGTGCAAGGACTCGACACCTAGCAAACCAACCGACCCGCACCGCCCCCTCGCCCACTCACGTTGCCTGTTTATGTCATATTGTTTATGCTGCCCGCACCAACGCGAACTGCGCCATTTTTAAGCGACCCGTTTTAGTTTTTCTTACATACCGTTTGGGTGAGCGCGGCGGCGGTGCGTTGCTGTCATCGCACCCTGCTCCTTGTTTAACCCAACCGCCGTCGCCCCCCTTTCCCGCACCCAACTCTTCCTGTTTTTGTTTTGTGGCTGACTAAGTTGAATTCAAAGCTGACGGCGCCGTGTGGGTAACATCTGTGTCTGGGCAGCCCTATAACGATTTTTTTTTTTGCATAAAATTCGCATACAGAATTTTTGAGGACGGTTATGTAGAGATCGGATCAGAGAACTAAAATATATGTGCTTAATTCCGAACTGGTTCATAATAACTAGTGATGCAAGTGATCACATATACAGTTAGGTGTGAACCGGTTCGTTCAAACAAAAAACCACTAAAAATAACCGAAAAGGAATTATCTCTGGTATATACTGTGCGAGCGAATCGCAATGTTAAAAAAAAGATCTATGTTGGAATCCGATTCGGTTCTTTTGTCCGTTATTTTTATTGATCTTGACGCAAACAAATCCGAAAAAATAACCGAAGCTCTGGTGAAAGCTTCGTTTATGATTCTGGCAAACTAAATTTAATTATATTTCTTTGATAAATATTTGAAGGAATAACAAACAAATTAATATAAACGTGTTGCTTCAAGCAACGAACCACTAAGAATACATAGTTGTAAAAGCCGTGAAACGCCAGCAACTAGTAAAGTGGTTCACTTGACTGCTCCGGGGGAGGACAGTATAAGGCCGCACCGTACCGGGCTTAAATCAAAAAAGCACCATAATTCGCCACAGGATGTCTGTAGCAAAGTTTGTTACTGTTTCGTGTGGGTGCACGATAAGGGCGACAAGTGGCTGGCGGTAAGAGAGTGGCGGAGGGTGGAGGGAGCCTGGGGGGGATTTAAGGAATAAGGACGCATATCGCGCTGCGCTCACTTGACGCATTTGGAGTTCCACTTGACTGTGCGACTGCGACTTGACTAACGGCAGGGAGTTTGGTTATCCTTATGCAGCTGTGTTTGTCTGTGTGTGTGTGTTCGCGCGCGTGTGTTGTGCTTATACAAGGCACACTCACACACACATACATCGGCAGACAAACATTTTCGCATGACTCCGTGCCTGCGCCGACAGATGGACGTTTCCTTGTTGTTGTTGTCGCACGCTTAAGTAGTATAGCCCACCCGTCACACGCACACACACGCACACACACACCCACATAGAGCCACCCACCCAGGCGATGGCGCCGGCAACACAGACAACTTGCTGCGCACGCCGGATGTGGATGGTTGGCGGAGGGGGGCGAAAGGAACACGTAAACAGCGTTGAATTACAGCCTGACAAACGGGGCGTTGAAGTCTCGAACTTAAAAGTTATGTCTGTATGTGGGTGTGGGTGGGTGTGTGTGGGTGCGTGGTGGACTTGGGTCGGGGGGAAGCATGGTGCTGTCTGTACGTCTGGTTGTGGGCGCACGTCTGAACTGAACTGAGCCTGTGCATCATTTATAAGCCATGCTAGGCCACAGATTGTCTCGACACCAATGCCCCCACGCCCTCCACCCAAACCCAAACTTGCGCTACCCATTCCCTTCGCTTGCCTAACCGCCTAACCAAAGCGCGCACGCAACCAAGCTGATGATGAGTGCACGCCAGCCATAACTTGATGACTCTGCGCGGGGGTATGAGGGATTTGGATTTGGTTGTGGGTGTGGGTGTGGGCTTAAGGTGTCACGTGCGCCGGTTCCTTGTTGCTGCCGTTGCTGCTGTTTCTGTTTGTGCACATAATTCATGTGCCCAAGTCGAAATGAAGAGCAATTTATTGAATAATACTTTCACGCCATGAGGTCAATACACAAAAGGCGATGTTGTTGCCGCGTCAGACAACAGGATCTGGCAGCGTCGAACTTTGACCGCGTATTGGAATTCAAATGCGGCGTACATGTCAATCGTGCCGCAACTTTTCCCATCTATCAGATATATATATATGCATATAGTATATATGTGTATATATATTATATGCATGTCATGTTTGTTTTCTAGTTGAGCACGAATTGTGAAAAGATGTTCTCTATTTAAAATAACTGCAGCGGCTGATAGGAAGCTTTATGCCATGTTTAGTTGTCCTATAAATGTAATATTTTGGCCCTATTACATATTTTGTTTAAAACAAATTGTTGCCCATCATTTGTTGCTTTGATTTCTAGCTTGATATTTAATACTTCAAATCTATACATATTTAATTTAATAATACACATGAAGCCTTGCTTTGCTTTTCATGAGAATGAACTTAATATTGAAAAAAAAAAAATTTGCTCACTTTTTCTTGGCCAACACAGATGCCGATGCCGGGCAGATATGCCTATTGAGGCACTCGGAGCAATTGGGCTTAACTGGCGTACAGATAGTCTGTCCAAAGCCCACAAGTAAATGATTAACTTCAGACCAAAGTGGACGCGGCAGCCAGCTCTCTAGCTGAACGCGCGTTTGTTCTGGCTCCTTGGTGGACTTCTTTAGCCAAGCCAAGCGATTGGCAATGCGATGCACATGCGTATCGACGCCAATGCCGGTGATTTTGTTCCAAGCCGTGGCCATGCAAATGTGCGCCATTTTGGGACCAACTCCCGGTAGCTTCAACAGCTCCTGTATATTATCCGGAATATCCTCGTTGTACTTATCCACGAGTATTTGCGCGGTTTGCTTTAGATATTTGGCTTTGTTCTGAAATGAAGATTCAATTTGAGATATCTGTCTTTAGAGCTATGTGTTGTACAAACTTTATAGAAGCTAACAGGATGCAACAAGCGCTCCAGCTCCACCGCTGGCATACCCTGTATGTTGGCAGGAGTTAAAGTTAGCGCTTTCAAACGTTTCATGGCTTCAAAAGTGGTTTCATCTTTGGTCTGGCTGGAGAGCATCAGAGCAACCAATTTGTGAAACCGTTGCGTCTGTTAATTTAGATTATTGTTTAAATATTGTTAACCTAATTAAGCCACTACTCTGCACCACCTTTTCATTGGCATTTTGATCGGCACACTGATGACAGCCCAGAGTATCCACAGGCGCCGGCTTTTCGCAGCGCATCAAGCGAATGTTTTCCAAATGTTGCAACCAGTTGGCATTTGGAAAGTCCTGCTCGGTATTAACGGCAGCAGCTTCCTCTACTTTCAATTCCAATAAGGTCTCGTTAGGCGGCACCACTTCACATTTAATTATAGTCGCAGTACCAATTTTTATTTTGGAGGTTTTTGAAACTTCATCCTGGCGCGCTTTTTTGGCGGGCAAATTTGATTTGGGCAGTGTATTCACTTGTCGCTGCTTGCGTGTTTGCACAGGTGAAAAGTAGCGTGGCGCAGTTGTAGCAGCAACGCTGTGCAAATCCTCAATGTCCTGAATGTTGAAAAGAAACTTAAAGGTTAATTTGAAGCCTATTTAAACATACTCACCCACAGTTCTTGCTTGGCAGTTGTGGCCTTTGGTTTTGTTACTTTAATCTGTTTAGCCAGTCTGCTTGACAAAGTTGTCTTACCGCTGACGTTTTGACTAGTCATGGCTCTAAAACAATTTTTGTATATACGCAGCATTCATTAACAAAATTCAATTATTGTAAAACAATAAGAAAAGCACAAAGAAACTTGCGTTCTGCAGCTGGCTTGCAGTGTGGCCGTTTTCATGTGTGTAAAACAGCTGTTTTGTGTTTATGCCTGTTGCCAGAGCAACGCACTCGTTCAGTGTGGAGTCGCACGTCAAGTGAGGAGCATGTGCTGTTAGTATTTTTCGAAAACAATTTTTGCAATATCTACACTTTACTTTCATTGCAATTTGCAACCACACTGTTTTACATTCATAAAATTAAAGTAGAATTAACTTAAAAAGTACCATTTTGGTTAATACAAATAAATTAACATGCTTGCTACGTTGCAGCTTAATCCCGATTACTAGGTGTACTAAATTATAAAGTTAAATTTAATATATAAAACTACACATAATGCCTGATTGTGCGATAAATTGTATATGAATCGGATTTTGTGTATATTATAAAACAATAAATGTTAAAACTATTAGTGCCAGTGGGAGAGATTCACGCACACAAAAATGCATTGTTAGACTCAAGAATTTAAGTGTTATTGCTGGAATAAAAGTGTATAAATTATATACAGTACTTCCAAACACACACACACACACACACACACACAGAGTTGTACATTTGACGGAAACGAAAAATTGCATTGGTAAGTCGTGTGTCCCCCATCACAACAAATAACAAACAAATTGTTATAATTTCGAAATAATTAGTTGCTGTGTGATGTTGAAGTGCGGAAAATATGCGTAATCGCTGGATGGAATTTGTACATTTCCCCATTACATATATTTATTTGTATCTATATACATGTGGGTGTAGATATGTTGATATATAGGGTATACATATGTACCATATGCCTTATCTCATGCGTCACTTCAATTTCTTAGTTTTGCTGGGCGACTCCTTCAAATACAGCTGCCTCAGATAATGTGAGGACAACTGTTTTCACACTTTCATTCTTAATCATTATTAATTCTGATTCATATTTCTATCCAATAAAGAGTGTCATTTGGCATTTGAAAGCGAAGAGCGCGTGCTAACGCAAATTTAGAATATTTAGATAGCTCTTACAGTTTATCTAACACAGATTTTAATTGATGCTGATAATGCCCAGCATTAATTATAATTATATTCCAGTTTTCAAGCTTTAAGTAGTGTACTAATTATGTACTAATATGAGGTGAAACTTGCACTACCTGCATTTCTCTTCAACCTTGCAATTTGTTGCCAAAAGAAACTGTCCAGCCTAGATAATTACTTAAAAATACTTTAAATACTATAGAACGTAGTAAATACTATATAACAATATGTACTTAAATACTACGCTACCTGCATTGTCTTTGTGCCATTCGAGGTGCTGCAAAAAAAGAAGGTAGCCCGCGTCATCTTGAAATACATAAACATACATACGTATGTATATTTCCAGTTAGACATGCGCTGGTTTTGTCGTTTGACCCAAATATATTCGATGCTCTCCCCCACAATTCAGCAATGTATTTGACACAAATTCGAAATGCTATCATAATTTATCAATAATTTAGCATATATTATAAAGTTTTTTTTTTTTGTTATCAGGCGACTGAAACGCAACAATCAAATACTGGAATGCGCGCCTCCATTCCGCCCGGCGTACGTGTTGTACGCGGCCCAAATTGGATTTGGTCGAATCAAGGTAGGATGTTATTTTGTTTACCCATTTCAGGCATTGACTAGCTAAAACAATTTGTTTATATTATGTATAATTGAATGGGTGTCTCTCTCTCTCTGTGTGTACCTATTTACACACAATAAACGATCAGCACTTTGATTGCTGGCAGTGAGTGTAAAGAGGACGGGGCGCTATTTTTAGCCGCACTCACAACGGAATGTTTCCCAAATGTCTCTGCATTTGGCGCTGCCGCTTTAAACGCACATAATATACAACATGTGTTGGGGCTAGTGGTAGGAGAGGTGCGAGGTGGGGACAGGAGAGTGCACACACATATGTGACTCTTTCCACATAATTTTTCACTCCACTGTCATAAAAGAAGTGCAGCGCTGCCTGTCGTCGACGTTGTCGTCGTCGCCTGTTGGGGCGCGTGCCATTTGAATATCTTGTATTTTTAGACATGGAGCAGGGGAGGGGCTGGCCAGAATTGCAGCTGCAGCACGGCACTGGGGAGAAATAAAGTTATATAAATAGCATTTAAATCTTAATTATTAGCTAAACAGTTGTTTTAAAGAGAATGAACAGCAAGACGAATATTCTCAGCTTTTTAATGGGCTGTTACTAACATTTTGATGGTTTGTTAACATTTGTAGGTTATGTTAAATATTAAATGTTAAATATTTTCATACACTTGTGTTTATTTACAATTGTTTTTATAATATAAAAAGTTGCTCAACCTTCGTCAAACTTCTGATATGTAATAACTCTTTTGCCACAAGGCGACCAAAAAACTATTAAAAACGGGGGAAGCTTAACAACGTTTCCACAAAGTGAGTTATTCTTGTGCTACTTACCAAATATTCAGTCTCATTATCTACCTATAAAAGGTATGCATCTGGTACTGATTTCTTTATCAGAAAAATGCAGCTGTTGATCTTGTTTAAAATTATATATAATTTATTGGTTCGAAGTAGCCTTCGCATCCTGTTACTTCTTTTCCTAGCGATGGTCGGGCAGGAAAAGCATAAATAATCATTAACAGCGCAACTTTAACATTGTCTATGTTAACATTTACAGTCCTGCCCCAACACAATGTTAATGTCAAAAATAAATCAAACGACCGCCTATTAACTGACAGGCCAAGAGGATGGGGGTGCTGGGAAGTTGGGCATCGGCATATTTAAATATAGAGTGCAGCTGCAGACGCCGTATCTGTATCCAAATGAAATTCCTATACAACTCTCGCGCTGTTTGCTGTGGGGCAGATGTTTGGCATGAGCCAAGAGCTCCGAGTCGTTGTGGTATTCGCGCCGGATGAAACATTTTCTTGGTAGTTCGTTTTCTTTTGGGGTGTGAAGCGTCTTAATTTATAAATAGCTCTTGAGCTGTCGGCAAACTGAAACGGGGGAAGGAAGCTGTGAAAAATTTAAGAAACTGAGCTCCATTACAAAATCCATTTCAATTGATTTTTAATTTCTAACCAACAGACGACGGAGAAGGACACGTTGGCACCGTTTGTGAAATAGGACGCTGTGGATCCACACATTCACCGGAGAACACGGTTGTGGTCAATTGGGATTCGGGACATCGCACCAACTACAGAGTGGGCTATCAAAATCAATACGATCTGATCATTGTGGATAATGCACAAGTTGGTAAGTGAAACTATCTAACGAGAGCTATAAAACTAGATTTCATTTAAACAATTCCTCCTCCCTCGACATTTCCAGGTGTTCGTCATTCGAATGTCGTGTGTGATGGCTGCTCAAAGGCGGGCATAGCTGGCATTGTCTTCAAGTGTGCCCAGTGCACCAATTATCATCTGTGCGCCTTCTGCTACGGCGCGAATGAGCACGATTTGGAGCATACGTTTGTGCGTTATACTACGCCCACATCCTTGGGAGTACGTGTGCCAGCGCGTAAAGGCTCGGAGCGCATACAATTACGCGGCATCTTTGTGGGCTCGAGGGTTGTGCGAGGTCCAGACTGGGAGTGGAACAATCAGGACGGCGGCGAGGGCAAAACCGGGCGTGTTATGGAAATACGCGGCTGGGACAACGAATCTTGTCGCAGTGTAGCAAACGTCTCGTGGGTAACCGGTTCTACTAACGTCTATCGACTCGGCCACAAGGGCAACGTCGATCTGAAATATATAGCAGCAACTTGCGGTGGACATTACTATAAGGACCACATGCCAGTGCTGGGCCAAACCGAGGAACAACAGCCAATCGTGTCCATGGTCAAGCCAAGCTTCTCTGTGGGCGACCGTGTCAAGGTGTGCCTCGAGGTAGATGCACTGATGAAGCTACAACAGGGACATGGTGGCTGGAATCCGCGCATGGTCGAGCATTTGGTCAAACTGGGCACAGTGCATCGCATCACCGAAAAGGGAGATATACGGTGAGCATAGCAAGACTGACTGACTGATAGATTGAATGATTGATGATGAACGCACAGCTCAAATCAAAGTCTAGAAAGCTAGAATTTCGTTTAAGATTGACGCAAGTATAGAAAAATCGTAAAAAAAAAAAAAAATGCATTCAAGTCACGTTTGCATCCGACCATTTTAAGAATTTATTTAACGCTTTGTGCTACTTTTTCCAATTACAGAGTCCAATATGAAAACTGTCCCAATCGCTGGACCTTTCATCCCGCCGCACTCGTCAAGGTTGTATCGTTTCGCGTTGGCGATTTGGTGACAATTATAAATGATGCACAAAAAGTACAGCAGCTGCAAAAGGGACACGGCGAATGGATTGATATCATGCGCTATGTAAGTTCCAAAATGGGAATAAATTAGATTATGTTGCAACTTAACTAACTCATGTGCTTCGTTTTAGGCTCTGGGCAAACTCTGTAAAGTGGTTAAGGTGTACTCGGATGGGGATTTGCGCATACAGCAGCTGGATGATGGCTTTGAGTGGACACTTAATCCGAAATGTGTCAAACTGGAGCGTTCGCCATTGGCAACGGCAGCGGAACGTTCCAATAGCATGATGGATCTGAGCCATCGCCGTACGGATCATGTGATGACACCGCTTTCTGGTCTCTCTGGCAGCTCGGTGCCCGATAAGCTGGTGCGTGAGGCGGCACAGGGTCATTTGGATTTTGTGAAGCAATACCTGGATTTAAATCCTAGTCAGGTGGATGTTATGAGCGGCGGCAAGGCTTGCATACAGGTGGCCTCACATCAGGGCTACGTCGAGCTGGTCACCTACCTCATCTCCAAGGGCGCCAATGTGAATGTCGTTGACAAGGAGGGCGATTCAGCTTTGCATTATGCTGCATTTGGCAATCAACCCGAAACGATGCGAGTGCTGCTCGAGCATGGCGCCGAGGTCAATTTCCTCAATTCCAGTCACTGCTCAGCTCTGCACATTTGCGCGCACAAAAAGACGCCGCATTGCGTGCGCGAACTATTGCAGCACAATGCCAATGTGAATATTCAGGACTCTTACGGGGATACGGCACTACACGATGCTATTGGCAAGGAGAACACCGAAGTCGTTGAACTTCTATGCAATGCACCAAATTTAGATTTTACGGTCAAGAACAATCGCGGCTTCAATGTGCTCCATCACGCAGCGCTCAAGGGCAACGTGGTGGCCGCTCGTCGGATTCTTCAGCTGTCGCGTCAATTGGTCAATGTGCGCAAGGACGATGGCTTTGCGGCACTGCATCTGGCTGCGCTCAACGGGCATGCACAGGTCGTGGAAACGCTGGTCACCGAGGGCCAGGCCGAGCTAGATATACGCAACAATCGACGGCAAACGCCATTCCTGTTGGCCGTCTCGCAGGGACATGCAAGCGTTATAGAGCGCCTGGTGAAACTATCATGCGATATTAATGCCAAGGACGAGGATGGCGACAATGCCATGCACTTGTGCGTCATTAAGAAATCCAATTTACAGCAGGCAGCCGAACCATCACCGGAGGAGGCGCCCGAAATACACAAGTTCTTTGTCAGCCTGACCCAGACGAGCGTGCGCAGCGAGGATCGTCTGATGTACAGCGTTCTGATCTATCTATCGCGACATGGCTGCCGCGTCGAGCTAAACAATGCCAATGCCAGCATTTTTGAATGGATCACCGATCGTAATATACGACAGCTCATCTTTGGCCAGCAAACGGAGGAGCCCACTGTGCCAACGGCGGCGATACCGACGCCGCTGCAGCGCAATATGCAAGCTCTAGACATTGGCGCAGCTGACGAAACGCCAGCGATTGTGGCTGCTGCTGGCGAGGATGCAGCAGCGACTGTAAGTGCAGGCACATTAACGCTGCCCCCGCCGCCATCGTTGACGCAGCCCAAGCCCAGCGAGGCAACAGCAGCAGCTGCTGCTGCTGCTGGCATGCAACCATCACCAGGCAACAAGAAACTCAATTCGGATGCAGCCAGCAGTGTATCGCCTCAGGTGGCGCCCCGTAAAAAAGCACCCAAGCCACCAGCACAAACAGGAACAACGTGCAGTGCCGCAACGAGCAGCGAGTCAGGCGGATTGCCGCAGGTTGCATTGATCGGTGCGGTCGCAGCAGCAGCATTGCCGGGCCTTATCTCTGGCCAGCAGGAGTGTATTGTGTGCAATGAGCCGCTGCAGCTGGTGCGCTTCGGTATGCCAATATGAAGCCCAACAATAGCCACATTCTATATTAATCACAAATTCATTTTTTTTAGAACCATGTCTGCATCAAATTGCTTGCGAAGAATGCAGCATACGCATGAAGAAGTGCCTGCGCTGTGGTGTTGCCATCGAGAGGCGCTTGGACGCCAATGGACGTCTGGTGGTCGGCCATCAGTTGTCATCCACATCGTCGCCCAGCGATCAGGCGCGCCTGCCATCCGGTGATCTCTTGCGCTATCTGGAAAACAAGGTGCAGGAATTCGAAGAGTCTCATTTTTGTGGTATTTGCATGGAACGCAAACGGGATGTGGCCTTCCTCTGCGGCCATGGCGCCTGCTCCCACTGTGCCGAAACCTTGCGCACTTGCCACATGTGCCGCAAGACGATACTAAAGAAGATCAATCTGTACTGAGCACTCGGTGCACTCTAGCTATACGCAACCAAAGTGGCTTGTATATACACCATAAAGATGTTTAAAACTTATATATTATCAAGGATTTAAGTGGCGTGTCATCAACAGCTGATACTATCATTCGTTCCACAACCCATGCTTGCGTTAACTCACCAAGTTTATTATTTATTAAACAACAATTATTTTGCACGTACCATACCCACGCACACACACACATGCACACGCACGCACACACACGTCTATAGTCTATTAGCATCGTTTAACGACAACGAAAACCCAACTAAATACGATTAGATGATTAATAATATAAGCATTTTAATTGCAATTGAGCTGTATATTGGGAATTATCGCCAAATAAGACTTCGAGTCGTTGTGATCTTCAAATTACAACATGAAAATCACACTTGGCTGGGTATCCAGTGTCAGGACTTCGCGGAATAAAAACTAGAGAGCTCCTCCAGGGTAAGTTTCTGCATTAAAGCCATCAACCTTTCTAATAAGTAAATTACACATGTATCGGCACATAAAGCTCGATTTGCTTGATACTAGGGTTTCATTAATTTAAGAGGGCAACAAACTAAACTTGATATTTCAAACGCTACGCCAGAAAAAATACCAAAATTGCATCGTCAAAAAAATACTGCATTTAATCGATAATAAGAAATATGGAATAGCATCGATAACGCAAACAAACTGAGTACATATCGCTTTCGGACGTACTTGTACTTGAGCATAACGCGACGAAAAAACACACACGTCACAATATATTAAAAAAAAATAAGATAATACCCACGCGTGTGTATAGGAACCCGGCTAGCTATGTCAAAACAATTGGCTGATTTGCAGCCGACAAAGTTTCAATTCTATCAGAAGATAGCACTTGGCATTCTGCTCGTAGCCATAGTGCTCTCCCTGCCCACAATATGCCAGAGTCAAAGCAATCCCAGTTTTAAATACTCCCGCGAAGCAAATGAAAATTTTGATGCTAAAAATGCGCCGCCGGTAAATCACGAACATCACCACGATCATGATCATCATGACCACGACCACGGCCATGATCATCATGACCATCTCCACCATGACCACGATCATGATCACCACGGACATCACGAACATCACGAACACCAGCACACAAAGTCGGTGCCGCTGGGTGAGCTTCCGCTAGTAACAAGTGCATTTAGTTATTGTAATCGATTATTTTTAAACAGATATGAAGAGTATCTGGCTGCACTCAATTGGTTCTACGCTGCTTATCAGTGCCGCTCCATTTGTGCTGCTCTACATTATTCCGCTAGATAATAGCGAGGCGATGAAACCACGTCTAAAAGTTTTGCTGGCCTTTGCGTCCGGCGGTCTGTTAGGTGATGCTTTCCTACATTTGATACCACATGCAACCCACCCGCACAGCCATGGCGAGCACGAGCACGGCCACGATCATGATCATCATCATGATCATCACGAGGATGGCGAGGGACACGCTCATGTGCATGATATGAGTGTTGGCCTATGGGTATTGGGCGGCATTATTGCCTTTTTGTCTGTGGAGAAAATCGTGCGCATACTCAAGGGCGGAGCATCGGGTGGACATGGACACAGTCACGGCGCACCCAAACCCAAACCAGTAATCAAGGAGAAGGAGATTGCCGCAGGCGATAAGAAAAGGTCCTCAACGAAGCCAAGCAAAGCGGTGGCCAAGAAAGCTGATGATGATGAGAACGAAGTGGAAATATCAGGTTATTTAAATTTGGCTGCAGATTTTGCGCACAATTTCACCGATGGCTTGGCCATTGGAGCCTCCTATCTGGCTGGCAACAGCATTGGCATAGTTACCACAATAACCATACTGCTGCATGAGGTGCCGCACGAGATTGGCGACTTCGCCATACTCATCAAATCGGGCTGCTCCCGGCGCAAGGCCATGCTGCTGCAGCTGGTGACAGCGCTCGGCGCCTTAGCGGGCACAGCGTTGGCTCTGCTCGGTGCGGGCGGCAGTGATGGCAGCTCGGCACCCTGGGTGCTTCCCTTTACAGCGGGTGGTTTTATATACATAGCCACAGTTAGCGTGCTGCCGGAACTGTTGGAGGAATCGACGAAGCTCAAACAATCCCTTAAAGAAATTGTTGCGCTGCTAACGGGCGTGGCGCTAATGATTGTTATAGCCAAGTTTGAATAGTTTCAGCCGCAGAGGAGCCGAATAGTTTCGTAAATATGGCCCGTATGTACTTCCAAAATAAATTTGTGGGCATGTAAAATACAATATGAAAATAACTTGAAAACAAATCACATTAAAAATTAAACAAAATTAATTAATAGAAAATTGTTCGAAGGTTATTTAATAGCGGTGTTTTTGGCGCCTATATCATGCATTACTTTTGTTTTTTTTTTTTTTCTTTTTCAAAAAGTCAAACTGTAATGATACAAAATAAAATTTGATGTTCTAGCGAACTTGGCCATTTATGGTGGCTTTAATTTCATTAAGACAATACTCGGCCTGCTCAATAGCATCTGCATTTTTCTGACTCTTGCCCATTTTCCAGGCGAGCCGACAGAACTTTTCCGCTTCGGCTAGCAGGCCTTCGCGCAGGTAAACCAAACCCAGATTAGCCTGAAGGACGCCCTCCTGGGCGGCATCCTTTAGCTCCTTGGCTATGGCCAGTGCTTGTAATAGAGTTTCCTTGGCTTCGGTGTAATTTTCCAGCTAACAATGCAATTAATAATATTTAAAAGTTATTTTCAGAGCTAAATTAACATACGTTCACATAGGCCACGCTGATGTTATTCAAAATGGTCACCGAGGCATCGTTGAGGCTGCCATAGACCTCGACCAGTGTGGCTAGGGCCTCCTTGAACATGTTCTTGGCCTCCTCATATTTGCCCTGTTTCATAAGCAGCTGTCCAAACCTGCGGGTACGTTAAAGAATACAATATTAGTTTAAACATATTAAGCTGAATCTTTGCCTTTGGCTTTTAGGAAGCATGGAACAACCTTCAATACCAGTTCTTAGTCAAGCCATATAGCTCAAGTATGTCGCTATCCTGCGGCATTTCCTGCACCAGCTTAGCTAGGCGTTGCAGTGTCCATGTGAATCCCTGAAAGCTCTTTTCCAATTCGCCCTGCAGCTGCGACATGTGCGCTATTTTGGAGCTAATGTGCAGTATTTTGGGGCTGTCTTCCGTATGCCCCTCGGACATTAGGCGCCTCATCACATCCACAAATATGTTTTCGGCCTTTTTAAACTGTTCGCGTTCCATGGCCAAATTGGCCATCAGATCGTAGACATAGGTAATGCCGTGCGCTGATTTCATATCTTGGGCCATACGCAGCGCCAGATGCAGCATCTGTTCGGCCTTGTCGTATTGCTCGTTTTGTATGCATAATATAGAACGCTTTATGGTATCCACCAGCTTCGTTTCGGGCGTTTCTTCGGTATCACTGCCATCGCCGACGGTAAAAAAATTAAAACTAAACGCGGCCGTGAATATCAGCGCCGTGTGATTGGGATACGTTGAGCTGCTGCGTTCAGACTTCTGTCGCTGTTGGTGTCGGGTGTAAACACTACATAATGATCGGGATACTTGTGTCATCGGCTTGTAGCTGCTCCGCGCTTTGACTGTGTGATCATTTGTATTTGCACCAATGCCACGCATAAAACGCAACCGAGAAAAAACTTGTGTTATCCTACCAAAATTCTTCACCACCATTTTGTAGTGCAATGCATTCTATAATTAACTTAAAATTTATACGGTAAATCCGTTTACTGGTCGTTCGGACCAATTACGAAATATGAGTCAAAACAGTGTTGTAAAGAGCGGTCCGTGACTGGTTAATTAGTGTCGCCTAACGCATTTGATAAATATTAATGTCTAAAATTATTAAAAATACATCTTAAAATTGCACATTAATTTTACGTGTTTTTGTTTTTCAATTTATAATGGTGGTGTTCCTTAAACTGAGAACTCTTAAAATGAAATTGACAGCTACTGCTGTCAACTAATAAATTAGTTATTGTTGTCGTTTACGTAAGAACAGCATAAATGAACCTATTATATTCAAATTAAGAATGCCACAACATCAACAATTTGCATAAATTCATTATTAAAATGAATCCTTTTACGTTGTAACGGTTGTATCCTTTTTATTCATGTATTTTTTAACCTATCATATTCTCAAACGTCTGAAAACTATCGATTGCTAGAACCTGCGATAGTTGAAAAGTATTGACTGCAACTAAAAAGCAACCCTACCTATTGATGGCGGATTGACGCTTTTCGCTGGCAACAAAAAATTTTCTTGTGCGAGTAATCAAAACGTTGCACGCCGCAAATTAAGGAAAGAATTGTGCGTGCGATTAAATCGCGTACTGCCCACGTTTAAAATCAAGTGCAATAGCATTTTATTTCAGTGTTTTATTTACCAGTGGCATAAGTGTGCGGCAAGAACAGTTTTTTTTTAGTTACAGCTATGAGACGTCGTAGCGAGCGAAAAAAATCTACATCGCCAGCACCTTTGCCGGCACGTCGCAGTCGCCGATCGCGCAAAGTATCGGAAAATGAGAAAACCGAGGATGAGACGGTTGTAGAGAAAACAGAAGAAACAAAAGCGCCACCAACAATTGAAGAAATCAATGAGGAACGTGGGGAGCGCGCCTCAAGCGAAGAACATGCCGCATCGCCAGTGCGCAAAAGCCGCAATACACGCACGACACCGAAAAAGCGCCAAAGCGCTAGCAGTCAGCGCGAGAAGAGCAGCGAGCGCAAGGTGGAAACCATACCCGAGGAAGTAGAAAATGGGTCGGATGCGGTGCTGGCGAAGGCAAGCAGCAACAAGAACATCGATATCGATAACAAGGTATCGGCAGAAAAGGAAACGGCCAACAAACCCGATGAGCCGCAGTCCGAAACGGAACAGCATAAGGGATCAGAGACAGTAACCGATACAGACACAGACACAGCGGATGCCTTGATAAAGCCGAAAGAGGTGGAAGACGCAGAGAAGACGCCGGAGAAGAGCGTGGAGCAACACAACGATGATGCCTCTAAGGAAGGGGTGGAACCGGAAAAGGATAGCACCAATGAGGAGCCTGCCGTGGAAGAGGTAAAAGTTGCTTCTTCTTTAAGCTTAACAGCAAGTAAGGATGAAGTGCATCTAAAAACCACAAGCGATGTATTAGACATTCAAACAGAGGACATGGAAGAGCGGAACAACGAGAGATCGGACCAAACGGATGAGCCCGAATCAGACGACACCAAGCTGACACTCAAAATCGATGAGCAGAAGGAGAACCACAAGGAAAAAGTAGAGCAATCAACAGAGAAACAAACGAACAAGGAGCACCCAAACAGCGATAAACAGGAAACTGTGACACAAACACAGCGCTCGGTGCGCAAACGCAAGTGGCTAAGCAAGAAAGTGGCCGAACGTGCACCACCCGTGCTGGCCATATCAACGGATTCACTAAAGAACATCATTGCCGATGTGGTGAATCCTGTGCCGCTCAGCGATGTACAACTGGAATCATCATCGGAAGAGGAAGGTCTAGTGACCAGCGATCATGAAACGGACGAGCGGTCGTTAACTCCCGAACTGCGTGTCACAAAGGATAGGGATGAGGGTAACGCAACAGATGAGGAGCAACATCAACATCAACAGCAACAGAAATCGCAATCAAAATCAAATCATGAGAAAGAGACGCCAACGGTACCAGCTACAAGTAAGACAGCTATCGAGCCCGCCGCTTCCAAAGCAATTGCTGTTGCCCGCTCACCAAGTCCAGCGCGCAATCGTGCCAGCCATGTGCTTTTCATTACCAATCTGGTGCGTCCGTTTACTGTGCTGCAGCTCAAGGGGCTGCTGGCGCGTACGGGCAAGATCATTGAAGAGGATGGCTTCTGGATTGACCGCATCAAGTCCAAATGCTATGTTGCATATGCCACGGAGGAGTACGTACTTTGGTTTCACTTTCATCTCAACTCGCACAATACTAATGTGTTATTTATCTTTTAATGTTTACAGCGAAGCTATTGAAACACGTCATGCCCTGCATGGCGTACGTTGGCCGGTCTCGAATCCCAAGTGCTTGAATGTTGACTTTGGCAGCCGAACAGACATGGATCGTGCTATACAATCGACCAAAAATGAGGCACCCAAATATCCGCAGGACAATACCAGGGATAATCAGCACTCGGGCAACACTTGGTCGCGTTTGGATGCAAGCGAGAAAAAGGTATAGAATCAAAATTAGTTTCCAACTTTTGGCTTAACACCTACTAAATCGAAATTCTCTTTCACAACAGCCGGCACGTCCGGTGCGCGAATGGGATGTGGGCAAAAAGGAGCCCAATGAGCGCGACAAATTAAGCAACGACAGACGCCGCAGCAGCAAGGAACGTATCGACTCCAGATTGCGCGATTCAGATCGCGGCAAAGGCGGCGATGATGCCGAGCGCGCTGTGCAGGATCGTAAACGTTCAAGAGAACGCGAGCGTGGAGGACGTGAACGAGAGCGCGATCGCAGCGAACAACGTGTGCATGGTCGCAGCAGGAGCGGCTCACCAGGTTAGAAATATGCTGCTTTATAAAAATAAAATGTATAATAATGTGCATCAAACGCAGCGTTAAAAGTCAGAAAGAAGGAAAATGAACCACCCATCAGGCTACTAGATGATCTTTTTCGCAAAACTAAGGGTACGCCGTGCATTTATTGGCTGCCCCTGACACCCGAAGCAGTAAGTAAATGTGCATGCAATGCATTTTATCCCTGATGGCTAATGACTTTTGATTTGATTGTCCTAAAAGATTGCGGAAAAGGAGGCGTTCCGTCAGAAACGCATCGAGGAACACAAACAGCGTATCAAGGAGCGTGAGGAGCGCCTTAAGGAGCGTGAACGTGAAAAGGAGCGCGATCGTCCGCGGGATAATCGTCGGAATCGCTCCAACGAACGTCGACGTTCGCGCAGTCGCGATCGGGAGCGACGGCGTTACTAGACAGTAACTAAATGAACTACCGAAATAAAACAAAAACAAATGAAGTCAAAACGATGACAAAACATTTTAAAACAACAACAACACAAGGAAGAACAAAAATAGCAAGCAAATACAGCAGCAATTCATTTCAGGGGTTTTTCTCATCAAAGCCCAACATTTTTTATTTTGCCATTTGTTCTGAGTTAAAATATTCAACTTGAAGTCAGTGTACTTCAATTTGAATATTTTTCCCCTAATGACTCGACAAAGCAACCTAACAATGAGATTTCAATTTCTTTTTTTTTTCCTCCCCCTTCTCTATTTGCTGTTCTATATACCCATATATATATATATATATACATACATAACTTGATTTGATTTCTTTCCCAAATGTAGCTTTTTACAGCGCAACAACTACAACTTCAACTCCCCAACATCAGAACAGCAGGCGTCAGTCAATAGTACGGCAATCGCTACCCATTGGATTTGTCTCTGTCCGGAGTCCTAAAACTCTAGCCGCAAGTGTTTAATTTCGCCTATTCATACATAACTACATAAATATATATTTAAACAACAAATGCAAATTAATTAATTGAATTATTGTAACTAATTGAAATTTTTAAAGAACTTAAATATAACTAAATTACAGAAGGCAAGCTTGTGACCATGCCAAAAATTTAACTTCTCTCTTTATTCTGGCATACGGTAGGATTCTGAAAATTATATATCAATGCTTTATACATATATATACATATATAGATTTACCATTTTGTAATAGTTATCTTAAGAATTGTTGTAGGGAAGGTTTTATAAACATTGCTAGCTACTTCTTGTATTACTTTTAAAGAAATTCTAAATTAAGAAATAAGAAAAATGCGAAAGGGTTTACCAAATAATTGAAAAGTGTAAGTTAATCAATTCAAAATTCGCTCCTAAAGTACTCACTTCACACAGACAAACAAGTATCGATTTCTTTGCGATACCTTGAACAGCTGTATTTCGATATCATTAAGTCGGTCATAGTAATACTTGTGTTCCAATCGGTATCGAATTAATTCATTAAAATTTTACTTTAGAAAAGAAAAAATGTGGTCTGACACGTTTTTAATTGTATTTATATCAATATGCACCGCATTTTTGGGAGAGGGTATGTATTTAATAGAAAGCTAGATATTGACGCTATGAAACAAAGTGAACAATGTACACGTATTCATTTATAGGACTTACATGGCTGCTCGTCTACCGCACCGAAAAATATCAGAGGCTGAAGACAGAGGTGGATAAACAGAGCAAAAAGTGTAAGTAGCTTAAAAGTTATGTTTTCATCAACTATGCTGGCTAATTTGAAGTCACGCGACAACCATTTAGTGGAGCGACGCAAGGAAACACATGGAGATTCTTTGGACAAATCGGTGAAAAAGAAAATCGAGCGGTATGAGGAGAAACTGAAGAACAACAATCGTGACCTGTCGCTGGTCAAAATGAAATCCATGTTTGCCACGGGATTCGCATTTACCGCTCTGTTGAGCATGTTCAATAGTATATTTGATGGACGCGTTGTGGCACAATTGCCTTTTACGCCCATCTCCTGGATACAGGGTCTGAGCCATCGGAATCTGTCCGGCGATGATTATACCGACTGTTCGTTCATCTTCCTTTATATACTCTGCACCATGTCGATACGCCAGAACATACAGAAGCTCTTGGGCTTTGCGCCATCGCGTGCGGCTAGCAAACAGGGCGGCGGACTGTTTGGCCCAGCACCAGGTCAATTCAAATAATAGGACTTTGCGTTGGTTTTTTTTTTTTTGTAGCGAAATTTTCATTGGTTTCACAGTAATAAATTACAATTTAATTTAAAGCATTAAACTCATACATAGGCTTATCTACAATCAAGCGATCGAAACTCAAACGGGACAAATCCAACGTGCGAAACTGCCCGTCCATAATAAGCTCGGAGATGGCACGACCCAACGCCGGCGTTTGCTGTATACCCTGCCCACTGAAGCCGCTGGCAATATACAGATTATGATAATACGGATGCGCGCCCAAAATGCCATTCTCATCGTACACGTTGTAGTCGTAGAGGCCGGCCGAACTATTTACCACTTCAGCGGAAGCAAAAGCCGGCACACGTTCGATGAGGCCAGGTCTAATCTTCGTATCAAAATATGTTGGATATATGTCTAAATTATCGCTGCTAACTTCCTCGCCAGGGAGTGCATTGTGCCCGCACACATAGTGTCCACTCAAGCCCAGTCGGCGTATAAATGTGCCCGCTGTGTCCACGATCATGGGCATTGCCATGCCGGGCGCATTTTGCTCCTGCGTGCTTATCTTGTACATATAACGCTTGCGCGCATCTATGGGCAGCGGCACACGCAGTATGCCCGCCTCCCGGCCAATATGCGCTAGCCGTGCTACTTTGCTACTGTTGATGCCCGCCGCGATAACGCACAGAGCGAACTTAATGGTGCTCTTCGAGCCGTCCGCAAGTTGTACGACCGCCTTGTCCAAACTCTGATAGCTGCCTTCGTTGGAGCCCGTGACAATAATATCGTCTTGCCTTTTGAACACAAAATCGATGACTTCGCCATGCACAAAATGCCCGCCATAGCCATGGGCAGCACGTTTATAATTTGATAACAGCGCCCAGGGATCAAACCAACCTTCGCGCTCCAGTCCAACGCAGCCAAGTGCAATGCCCTCGGTATTCAGCCAAGGAAATCTAGAGGCCAAACGTTCCGCAGTCAGCAGCTCATTGCGTGCGCCCAGCTCATTCTGTAGCTGAGATGTTTCCTTAAGCATCTGCGCATCCGCTTCGTTAGCAAGCACCAGCTGGCCATGTGGCGTATAGTTGAGGGGTATATCGGTGCCAAAGTGTTCCGCTGCATCGCGCAGAAACTCGGCACCAAACAGCGACATTTGTATGTTCTCCGGCAGCGAAAAGTGATGGGAGAGGCCATTGATGGACACATGTGTTGCGCACCGCTTATGCTGGAATTACATAAAAGCTGAATACACTTGGCTGGCACTTCAATGGCATACAGACACGAACCTTCTCATCTTTTTCCACTACAACCACGTTGAGGCCATCGCGCGCCTTCTGCTTGAGCCAATAGGCTATGGAGCTGCCGATGCCGCCGCCTCCGATAATTAGCACATCACAGTGTGTTTGGAACTCGTCTACATTTCCCTTGTCGCCGCCAAAATTGAATTTTTTGCTTGTGGCAATGGGCTGTGGCTTATCCTCGTCCTCGTAGCTGTCTTCCTTGGGCACAAAGAATTCCTTAATCTTACGCATATCATTGCCAAGCAAACGGAATGTGCGCCTTATAGGATGTTTATCGTTTGGATCATTGCCGTCGGGCGTTTTCGGCCCGGCTGAGTAGGCACGTTGTAGTGGCGCTTGAAGTTGGCGCATAACATGTCGGAAACGTAGCATATTAATATAAATTTCTGTTCACTGAATGATAATTGAGTTTGGTTAATTTTAATTCATAAATTGTATTTATTGTTATGCTATCTCATAACGTTCAGTGGAAAAAACAGCTGTTGAGTGGTTCTGATTGGAGTTACTCGTTTCACTGTTAACTTAACAGTTGGCAAAAATGTTACTAACAGCGCTCACAGCTAATTGCCGCTAGGAAAAATTAATGTGCCAAACATTTTATTAAGATGAGTATATTTTATTCAAAAGAGAACTTAAATTATAATTACTCATCTAAGTATTTTAGTTTGAAATCTACATTTTCAAATCAACTCAAATATATGGCAGCCGTGGCTGATTTTGCACAGCGATATATCGATAGCTGTGACTTTAACATAGCGTCAGAGTAACATGTAATGCGTATATCACAACTATCGGTCATCTCTAGAGCCTGGCATTACTTGGCAATTTTGTATGTCGAATTCGGAAGAAAATTAATATTAAAAAATACAAACAGTAATTATACGCAAATCGCAAGACTCTTATAAAATGACAAACGCTGCTGCCGATGCTGTTACCCAAGACGTTGAAATGGAGGTTGACGCAACACCCGAAACACTAGCTGACGAAAAGAAAAATCAAGATCTCGCTGCTGTGCAGGAAATACGCGAACAAATCCGTCAGATAGAAAAGTCCGTGGCTTCTAAGGAATCGCGGTAAGTGGCCAAATTGAGACATTTTTAAGCTTGCAGCAAGCAAATATATAAAATAAAACCAAATTTAGTTTTATTCTTCGTGTGCTCCGCAATTTGCCTAACACACGACGTAAACTAAACGCCGTCGTCTTCCGGAACCTGGCACAGAGTATCTATCCGGTTGGCGCCGATCGTGAGTCAGCGTTGTCTCTGACTCCAGCACTGGAAAAAGATGCCACGGAATTGCCCGATGTGGCCAAAAAGCAGGTGGCCACAAAAGCACCCATTGCCGAGGTGGATGCGTATTTCTATCTGCTGTTGCTGGTCAAATTGATAGATGCAAGCGATTTGAAACGCGCTGGCGTTTGCTCGGAGGCTCTCATGTCCAAAATCTCGATACAAAATCGTCGGACATTGGATCTGATTGGCGCCAAGTCATATTTTTATCATTCACGCGTCGCGGAGCTTAACAATGCTCTGGAGGGCATACGCGCCTTTTTGCATGCCCGCCTGCGAACCGCAACGCTGCGCAATGATTTCGAGGGACAGGCGGTGCTTCTGAATTGTCTGCTGCGTAACTATTTGCATTATGCGCTGTATGACCAGGCCGATAAGCTGGTCAAGAAGTCTGTATACCCGGAGTCGGCCAGCAACAATGAATGGGCGCGTTTCCTTTATTACTTGGGTCGCATCAAGGCCGCCAAGTTGGAGTACAGCGATGCACACAAGCATCTGGTGCAGGCTCTGCGTAAATCTCCGCAGCATGCCGCGATTGGATTCCGTCAGACCGTTCAGAAGTTGATTATAGTTGTGGAGCTGTTGCTGGGCAACATACCGGAACGTGTGGTATTCCGCCAGGCGGGCTTGCGCCAATCTCTGGGTCCGTATTTCCAGCTCACACAGGCTGTGCGGCTGGGTAATCTGAAGCGTTTCGGTGATGTTGTGTCACAGTTTGGACCCAAATTCCAGATGGATCACACATTTACGTTAATCATACGACTGCGCCACAATGTCATCAAGACGGCCATTCGCTCCATTGGACTGTCCTATTCGCGCATCTCACCCAAGGATATAGCCAAGCGTTTGATGCTTGACTCGGCCGAGGATGCTGAATTTATTGTGTCCAAGGCCATACGTGATGGTGTCATTGAAGCCACCTTGGATCCCGCCCAGAATTATATGCGCAGCAAGGAGAGCACCGATATCTATAGCACACGCGAACCTCAATTGGCTTTCCATGAGCGCATCTCCTTTTGCTTGAACCTACACAATCAGAGCGTTAAGGCCATGCGTTATCCGCCCAAATCATACGGCAAGGACTTGGAGAGCGCCGAGGAACGACGCGAACGCGAACAGCAGGATTTGGAGTTGGCCAAGGAGATGGCCGAAGATGATGAAGATGGTTTCTAAGCGCATGCTATGCACTCAAACATATACTAATATTTCATAGATGTGTGTACCAATAAACATAATAAAATTAATTTTCAAAATTTTTAAACTTGGACGACACAATTGTTATTAAAAAAAATAGTATAGAATATATATCGGTATTTTCCCGCAAACGTATTTAACTCATATGGTTTTCCAAAAATTTGGATAAGGCGAGTTAAAGTGCTGTAAAGTATGCGTTGAGAGTGTTGTTAAACGTCGAAACGAAAACGAAAATTTGTGTTTAATCAATATATAACTTTAATAGAACATTATTTTCGTTCGAATACATGGCATAATATACAGCGCATACATAATTAACTAATTTCACTATGAGCTAGCTTTTAGATTTTAAAATAAGGACATAAATGTGGATCAAAACTATTCATAATTGTGTGTG
Source organism: Drosophila novamexicana (assembly GCF_003285875.2). Lineage (NCBI taxonomy): Eukaryota > Metazoa > Arthropoda > Insecta > Diptera > Drosophilidae > Drosophila > Drosophila novamexicana. The sequence goes on from NW_020824787.1 coordinate 6,522,324, forward strand.
GCGGCCATGCCCTATCGATAGTTACGCATGCTGCAAAGAGAAAAACCTATCGAGCATTTGCAAATAATCGATACATCTTTGCAATATCAACAACCCTATCTAGTTGCATTATTCTTGGAGCAGAAAGCAGAAAATTTTGTGAAAACACACCACGCAGCGAAAAATGTAAAGTGCGCAAATGGTAAAAAATAACAAAAAACAAAGTATGAGCTTGCAAATTGTGTTCAGATAGATAAAAAACAGTGCATGTGCGCGTTTATAGTAGAAAAACTACATGCAAGTAACCAGCAGCCACAGCATTCTGTGGCAGCGACGAGTCGTCCAGTAGCAGCGAGTAAATTGTGGAGTCTCTCTGGCCACATTGATGCAGCAGCGCCCGCAAATGTATGCGACAAACTAGTAGTGGGCAGCAGTAGCAGCAACAGCAGCAGCAGTCGCAGTCGCAGTCGTTGTCGTCTTTGTGAAGCGTCAAGCGCAAAAAAAAAAGAAAAGGAAAAAGTAAACGCCAAAACAAGAGAGTGAAAAACGTGCGTAAAAGTTAATTAGCTGCCGCCAAGCAACGAGCAAAAGCAGAAGCGAGTGGAGGAGCAACAGCAGCAGCTGCTGCTCTATACAAATCGACAATCGACATTGTTGTTGTTGTGTTTATTATTGTTGTTGCTGTTCTTGTGGTTTTTGCACCCACCACACGTAACTAGAGCAGCAGCCACTATACACACACACACACATACACACACACACAGGCACACAAATACACATACTCACACATACACACACACACACACACCCCTACATATAAACACTCCAGGCTAGACTTCGTAGTAGATGCGTGCGTGCCACAACAAAATTGGAAATGATTTGTCCAAAAGACGTCCTACAGTGGTTTAAGACTCTGGAGAGCTATAATCGCATCGATACCATGTGTTCACTGTTCGAGGCATGCCTGCCGTTTGAGTTGCGCTTTCTGGGCACTTGTCTGGAGGAGCTCGGTCGGCGTGATTCACCTGAATTGCGGGGCATGGAGTTGCGCGCCAATAATCCGCAGGATTTGGCTGCCGACATGTATAATTGCCAGAAGGGCGAGCCAACAGATAAGAAGATTCGCCGCAAGATGGCGCTCTATTTGGCGCTTATACGTGCCTGCAATCGGAATTGTGTGAGCGAAATCTTTCGCACTCTCGAATGCTGGGGGGAACGCGATTTTGCCAGCATTAACGATCAGGATACGTTCCTGGAGCTGCTACTCGTCTATACAATGGCTGCAAAACATCCGGTCTTCTCCTATCATCAGAACACCAAATGCGGCGAAATACTGGCCAAGATTAAGGAAATCAAGCGTATGGCGGATGAATCAACGCAAATCATAAACCAACAGCAGCAGCAACAGCAGCAACAGCAACAACAGCAACAACAGCAACAACAGCCACAACAGTCACAGGCGGCGCATCCACAGCACTTGCTTCAGCAGCAGCAGCAGCAGCCACCGCCGCCGCCTTTTCATCATCCCATGGTGCAAATGATGCAATCGCAGCCGGTAAACCCGCCCATACTGTTCCCACAGCCTTGGACCAAGGTAAGCAAACACTTTCATGTTTTCTATAGCTTTAGCCATTTGTAATACAGTAAAAGCTCTACCAACGGACGGATTCTCGAACATGACATCTATTTCATAAAAAATATAGTTATATATTTGTGTTCATTATTAACAGGCGAATCGATATAGTCATGTCCGCCTATCTGCAAGTTAGTCTCTTAGTTTTTTTTAGTTTAATTTTGTATGTACCGTCTTTATGCATTGGACTGTATGTATGTCTGAGTTGGCCGGATCGGATCGAATATACATCATATTTTCATGGAACCGATCGTTCGAATATCAAGTTTAATAATATTGACCACTTTATTGTTTTTCAAACAATACCAAACTTTCAATATTTTGTATACAATGCTATTTATATTATATTATTATAATACATACTATGTTATATAGTTCACACAGGTCAAAAGTAGAAACAATTACGATAATCTACAGTTATAAGTGGAAACACAATTATTCGCCCAAAAAAGAGCTTTCACTGTTCTCCAAATGATCTGATTAGCTGACTATTCCCTATCTTTTCCATTTGCAGCTAATGTCCGGCGCAGACGTGGACGGCATGCAGCATTTGATGCAATCCAATATCACCATTCCAGACACAAATGCCATTGCGGCAGCCAACGCTTGGTGTATGCGCAACATGTATGCAGTGCCACCGCCGCCACAGCCACAAAGCTTGGATCATCAGGTGCCGCCGCAAGCCAGCTCGCCCATGCTAAGCAGCCAGCAGTCATCGCCGTCAAGCAGTCGCACCACCAGTCCTCAGCGTGAACGCGGCAGTAGTGCTCCACTGCAGCAGCAACAACAACAACAACAACAGCAGCAACAGCTGCGCAGCTTGCCACAACGTTTGGCGGCCGGCATCAAGCATACGCGTCGCCCCTCTGTGGAGACAACGCCACCGCCAACGTCAACGTCCGTTGGCAGCGTAGACGCCAATTTGACGTCGCAGCACGTCAAGCATTTCGACGAGGTGAGTCCTAGAATCAAGGCTTTTAAGCATGGATCGTTTGTGATTTAAAGATGACATAATTTGTCTATACAGCCTGGTCAATATCCGTGTCCGTAATAACTAGAGTTTTTAAAATTAGGTTCTTCCATGTCAAATTAAAATAATAAGTTCTCTAACGGCTTGGGCTTTGCGTTAATCAACTGCCAGTCTTTCTATATATATATATAAATGTATATAATTATATGATTTCATATTAACTTTTGCAGGGCATCAGTGAAGGCGGCGGCAACAGCCTGTCCAGTATTATACGCAACGCAAGTTATCCACGTGTGGCACATCAGCGTATCAATGCGAATGCGTATATGCCCTCACACCAGCAGCAGCAACAGTCGCCGGTAAGTCAAGATGCACAGCAGCAGCAGCAGCAGGCGCATTATCAGATGAACAGCTATATCAAACCGAGCACACTTGCCCAGACGATGCATAATATGCATATAAATGATGATGGCAGCGGTTCGACGCGTATGAATTCTAGTAAAAGTGCAGCCACGACCAGCAGCGAGTCCGGCTGCTCGAATGGTTCGTGCGGCGAGACAACGCCACCGGAAACGCCCACGCCCACGCTGACCAACCATACAGTGGGCATCAGTTATCAGCAGCAGCAGCAACAGCAACAGCAAAAGCATCATCTTAGCAACAAGCAGCAGCAGCAGCAGCTCAGCCTGCAGCAGCGCCTGAATGGGCGCAACGGTGTGGAAAAGAGCTATCAGCAAATCTATGCGACGAGCAATCCCAGCGAGGCTCCGACATTGCAGCAGCAGCAGGCGCTGCTCATAAGTCCGTCTGCAGTTAATGCGCCGACAACAACAGTGCTGCTGCAGCCACAACAGCAGCAGCAGCAGCAACAACAACAGCAACAACCGCAGCAACCACCGCCAACAGCCGCAGCGTACAATACAGCCACATATTCATATCATACGGCAAGCGGACGTGGACCGCCACCGACGTTGATAAAGGCGCATCATGCGCCGCCGCCGCATACGCTGCACAGTTCCTTTCGGTTTTCGTTGCCACCGCCGCATAACAGTGAGCTAATATATCCGGCATATCATGCCGGCCTGGCGTACCCGCCTGTGCCCGTTACAGCGACGCCAGCGGGCGCGCCCCCTTCCGTTGTAACGGCGGCACAATTGGGCCGCAATTCGGCGGCGGTCATCAGCACGAATGCGGTCACAGTGCAAACGCAAACGCCCGCCCCTCAGCAGCAACAGTTGCTGGCCGCAACGGTTGCCGCATCGCCATACAGCACGCTCACTGTTTGTCCCATAACCGGAGCGAGCAGCGGTGTCGCCCAGAAGATCATCTCCTGCTATAATTGCGGCTCACAGACGCACAGCGGCCGGGACTGCCAGGAGGCCTCCATGGAGGATGTGACGCGCAGTGCCAACTACAAGCTGGACTATAGTACATCCAACAATCCAGGCAGCATGGATGGCCCCAATCTAACGGAACACAAGGATGTTGGCAATATGCTTAAGAATGTGCCAGCGACGACGCCAACGGCAACAGCAGCGGCATTGACCAGCATGGGCAAATAAGCCATGTATATTAAAAACACAGACACCCCCTCCCCACACACACACACCTACACTCACACACATATATATATATATATATAATTAATACATATATATATAATTAATACTTATTGTAATTCTTAACTACTTACACAATTGAACATTTATAGCGTTTGTAAAAGTGCGGAAATCAAATTTCACGCCTTTAGCCACGTCTCTTAGTTTAAGACATTTTTGCAAATTGCGTTAGCCAGAACAAGTCGCCTATAACTAAAAAAAAAAAAACAAAAAGATGAAAATAACAAAAAAAAATTACAAAACAATTAACAACCTTGCAGATCACAGGGAAATTATGCAGACAGTAAATGTAGTTATATATATATATATATATATATATATATATATATATATATATTTTATATATATATAAAATACTATATCTATGTATAATTCGCGCCCTTATACGAATATTTCTTATATTTTAGTTATACGCATAAAAAAAGAAGAAGAAGCAAAAACAGTTTACATTACGAAAAGCGATCAAACGCTAGTTAAAGCAGCTGTTAAATGAAGCAATAGATATAACAAGAATAGATTTCAATTGACATTTGTAAGCTAGCAGCAGGACTTCACGCAATTCATGATTGTGACGTAACAAATATCTATGTGTAATTGCGTGCATAATGTATGGAAAAAAAAATTATAGTTTTAAGCGCAAAACGGATATAAGAAGAAATACAAGAAAACATAAGCAAAAAGCAAGTAAAACAACAATTTTAGCATTACAATAAAATGTTAGCAAATACCCGACAAATGTGTATAAACAAAAAGAGCGTAGTGTAGCACACACATATATACACACACACAAACACACTCACACCACACTCGCACACGCACTTAACTCTAAATTGAGAGTGGGAGCGCGGGCGCGAGAGAGAGAGAGAGAATGTGCTTAGTTAACGTTAACTATTAATCTAATTATAACTACAATTTTTCATACTAGTAATTATTTATTTTTGCTGCTTCTTTGTTTAAACAGATTTTAGAATTGGTTTTTACATTGTATTATATAGATTATGATATATATACATATATATGTGCATATGTGTATGCATATACATATATACCTACACACAATACATATAATAGAATATGGCGTATATTATGTATAAAACGCGTTACTTTTTTTTTTTTTTATATAAATATAACCTCGTACTTGACCATAGGTAATGCAAAAATAATACGTATAAATATATATGTATATATAGAGTTGGTTTATGGCCAAGTTGAGATTTATGTAATGGCTTAGATCACGCCCACAGTTAGAACCTAAATGCCTGCGTTTTTTTTTTGTTTTGGTTACGTTATGTAAAAACGTTGTTACCTTTTTTATGGAGCAAAAACCTACAAAAAAAACGAAATTAAGAAGAAAAACAAAAACAAATCAACCAGCAAAAAAAAAAAACACAAAAAACAATATTGAAATGAAATGAAATACATTATTAAAAGAGTTTCTGCTAATGCGTAAGTGCATGACAAACGATTATTATATTTCAGTGAAAAAATAAAAAACAAATTGTTTCTTAAATTCGTGTAAAAAAAAACACAAAGCTAAAAGACAAATGCATTTTTTTTACTATCATTCATTCTCACTTAACTATATCATGCCTTGAAAAATTGTAGATATACGATGTCTAAAAGCCATTCTCCATTCATTGTTAAAAAGCTGTGTCAAATTAAAGTTGTAATATACAACAACCTTTATGTATATAAGTACTATACCTATGTATATGTGTAGCTATTTCGAGACAACCAGTGCATGGTGAGTATGGATGGATCTTGAGAGCTCTCGCGCTCCCCAATACCTTGATGGGCTAAGCTAAACTCCATTTAGAGTGCACGTTCGATATGCAGACTTGTCGAATGGCTTTGCTCTGGCATGGCGTACATTCATTTTTGTGAGCAACCCCTTTTAAGTACAGTAAATACTGACTAAGTGTAACAGTTAAGTTGTATGTTAACTTCAAGGCAGTTTAATTTAAAGACTTTGTTTTTATTAATCAGGATCTTATTTTATTACTGTCTAATAAACAATTTCGTGTTTGCAGATATCAAATACTTTCTGCAAATACATGTTTTATTGGACTATATTTATATGTATGCATACATCTATTTTTTTCCATTATTAATTTATTTAATAAAAACTAAGTTAGGTTTTAAACAAAGTGTTAATGAATGAATTAACATTCAATTTGGGATTTTAAAATCGACATAAGATTTTTGCAATATATGTAAAATCATTTGCTGTTTAGAAAAGTCTGCAGAAATCACAAAATTTGTACTCACTTTTTATTATTAATAATTTTATTAGATTATTTTGTTATCATAAGTTCTTGGCTTGGATCAGAAAATGTAGACTACGACCATATAGGATATATAAATATCTGGTAAGCTAGTTTTAATTTTTTGAATATAGTAAAACTTATGTTCGATATAAGGAGAGTGCACTGTATTTCGGAAACAAGACATAATTGTTGCGCCAGAGCTCTCGTATGGCACACACAATCCAAAAGCTGCTTAGACACATCGTCGTATTGCAACGAACCCATGAAACACATATGAGGACGGGGGAGAGTTGGAACGGCAACCGTGGCGTTCTCTCAAGCGTTACAGTTTTGGCTTGTCGTAACGGCAAGTAGTCTTCAGTTGTGCATAGACCTGGATCCGGTGTAGATTGTCTTGTCAAGAGGAAGATCTTGAGATAAACATTGTTTTAAATACTTGGATAAAAGGTTAAAAACTATTTCAAAATCGTATTATATAAATGCAATTAAGATATTTCGAATGTGTGCTCGCCGAGTGAAAATTTAGTTCTGGAGCATATTTTTACACAATTTGTATAATCATATCCAATTTTGCTGGTGCTTTAGCTCAGTTTTGGCCGTTTTAGCTCGGCGTGCTTGTTCATGCATGCAGTGTGGTAAGTTGTTACCATTCGGACCTCACCTCCGCCCGGAAAAACGAAAACGTAGACAAACAATGCTTAAGGCCGTAAAGAAAACGACCGAGGTAAACAAATCGAAATTAAAAGTTACGGCCAGTAATGCCAGCGAGAACAACAACAACAATAATAATAAAGACAACGACAGTGACACCTCTGAACTGGCCATAAAACGAGGCTCCATCTCTGGCCAAAAGCCAGAAGGCAGTCCAAATGACAGTCCCCCCCTGAAGAAACTCAGCCTGAAGGGCAACCAACTTTGCGGCAGCATTTTAATAGGCAACTACAACGTAAGCAAATATCATACCATATATACAGATGATTCATTTGTTAATTAACTCCGATTTTACAGTACCTAACCCAATTGGAGGTGTGCGAGAACGAAATGGAAGTCTTGGATCTGAGCACCTTGGCACAATTGGAAACATTGAAATGCAGTCGAAACAAGCTAATTGAGCTAATTATAAATGGCACCAATTTGCAGACACTTATAGCGGATCATAACTGTATGTATCGGAGGTTCTGGTTGGTTTAATGCAACTGGAGTTGAAAATGTTGAAGAATTTTCAAATTAATTAGCAGTTTTCTTGGTTAATGTTAAAACAATGCAGTTATTTAGTTACACTATGCAAAAACTCCAACTGCATTAGGCCCCATAGTTTTTGTGTATATTTTATTAATTAATTGTTTGTTTATTCGACTTAAAAGGTCTGCAGAGCATCTCCATATCGAAGTCGGTGCCATTGAAGCTGCTGCATCTGGACATCTCGTACAATTACCTGAGCACTTTGCCCCAGTGGATTGGTGGCTGTGTGGCTTTGGACACACTCATCGCAACGCACAATCACTTGAGCCACATTAGGGAACTATTAAGAAATTATCGCATCAGCTGCCTGCGTACGCTGAACCTTTCGTACAATTCTCTGCAGCAGCTCGACTATTTGCCGGATGCTTTTTGCAGCGTGAAGCAGTTGCAGCTACAGAGCAACGAGCTGCAGCGGCTGCCGGACAATTTTTTTGCCGTAACCCATGCGCAGCTTAGCCAACTGAATGCCTCCTGCAATAGGCTAGGCCAATTGCCGCGCTACGAGCAGAACAATAATGCGGCGCTGGAAGAGCTCAGCCTGACGGCGAATCAGCTGAACGATAACATATTCGAGCCACTGTTGCATGCGAGCCGGCTGAAAGTGCTGCGCCTGGCTCACAATCGCCTGGGCGTGCTGCCCGCGGAGTGTGTGCGCAACTGGCCGGAGCTGGAGGTATTGGTGCTATCTGGCAATATGCTGCAACAGCTGCCGGATCAGGTAGCCAGTCTGAGTCAGCTTCGGGTGCTGCGCTGCTGCAACAATCTGCTGCTCAGCACGCCGCAGCTGGCCAAGCTGAGCAGGCTAAAGATACTGGACTTGGCGCATAATCATTTGGATCGCATTAATCTGCTGTCGCTGGTGCCTGCGCGCAATCTCAAGTACTTGGATCTGTCTGGCAATTTGCAGCTGCAGGTGGATGAGCAGCAGCTTAAGGTCTGCAAGACGCAAAGCCAGCGCGTCTGGAGCTTAGTCGATGTCTCCGGCAACAATCGCGCCGAATTGCCCACCAGCACGCGACGCCTGCCGTCAGAGTTTAACAAATCTGTGCACAAAGCCAAGACGCTGCCCTGGACCCTGGGCTTTGCCGAGACACCTGGTGAACTGCGCAAGCTGCTTGTTAGTCAGCTGCGTGCGAGTCAGTTTAATGGATGCGCAGATGAAGCGCTCTTGGGCATGTTTGAGTCGCAGAGCGATGCTCGCCAGGCACAGCAAATGGCTCAACTGGTGCCCGGCCTGTTGAGGCAGGAGCAAACGCTGAAGGAGTCGCCGCTGAATGACTACTTGAAGTACACGCTGCTCTCGGCGCAGCGGCAATGCGGCGTTTGCCTGCGCAGCGCCACGCTCATGCACCTGCTCCGCCAACCCTCCAAGGTGCGCGCCCTCAAGTCCAAGCGTTATGTACTGCGACTAGCCCATCTCGGCCACTTCGACGCGTATCTAGTGCGACGCACCACCCACCTGCGATTGACCGAGTCTGTAGCACACTGCGATGGCCATAAACGTCTCACAGCTACACATACACTGCCCGATCCTGAACTGCTGGAGGTGAGTACCAAAAAGTTCCTATTTTAAATGTCGATAACACCTTCAAGGGTTGCACTTAACATGCTTACACATAATAATAATAATAGTGATGTGATCTATTAGTTTTATCATCGTCTATAAGAAAAGCATACTGGTGTTTGTTAAGAGAACTTTTTAAATGTGAGTTATATCCCGTCGATATAGGCATGTTAGTTTGTCCGATATTCCGTTTTTATGGTAACTATAGAAAACCTCAGGTATCATGAATCATCATTAACGCTTGCATTGGTTTGTCTTGGGTGGCAGGCAGAACCCATACCGCAAAAGCAAGAAGATATATTTAAGATATCTTTCGCCAACTCGCCGATTACTACCGTCACAATTCTTCTCACATTCTTCTCACGGCATGCAAAAAATATTCGTCCTTGTTTAAATTAATTAAGAAATGTGCTGGCTCATTATATTGATGTCTCGAACCAGTTTTTGGACTATGACCCCAGGTTAAGTAGAGAAAAAATGCGAAAAAAACACAGAGAGCAAGCGAGGAATTCTAGCAGAAGCCGAAGAGTGTCTACACATGAGCCAAAACTTGCTTCGAATCATCTCAGAATCCCTAATAGGACATTTCAGGCTGCGCAAGCTTCTGCTCGAAATAAAAATTGTGGAGGATGAAGCGCAAAATCTGCTTTGAGAGCAAAGAAAATTCGGAGCACATTCTGGACATTCCCCTTCCAGGCTGTAATTTTCTCAGTTGGAGGATTATACCCTTGATATTTAAAAGAGAGATAGAGCCCTAATGGCAGGAAAAGTCATAGCATTTCGGCATATGAAAGAATTGGATAAAAAACCTGTAAACCAGTTTATCCTCATATACACAGATAGTCGCACTGCACTTGACTTACGCACTCTTGAAATGCTTATTGTGTTTACCATTAAAACATCTTAAACATCATGCAGATAACACTGAGCAACGATGATGAGTACCTGGTGCTGGGCAATGATCAGCTGTGGGCTGTGATGGACATTGGACGTGCGGCACGGGAGATACGCAAGGAGGAGAATGCGCTGCTGGCCGCCAAGAGGTTGCTGGAGATAGCTCAAAGCTTTGGCGCCACAGCGAATCTCAGTGTGATTGTGGTGCGGTTCAGTCACCTGAGCACCGATGTGGATCATTTGATTCGGGAGCTGAAGCAGAGTGTGCGTAAAAAACCTGCGCTAATAAGCACGCAATCACCGCCGCCCAGCCTGTCCGTGAGCAAGCGCACCTGTTGTGATCGCAGCAATGCGTGCCGACATCGCAATTTGGAGCAGGAGCTGCTGGCTGGACGCTCTTCGCCCAGCGGCCAAAGCAATCCGGATTTGTTGAGCAAAGATGTGGCCACTGTGGCCAAGGACGAGTTCATATTGGCGCATGCGCGTGTGCTGCAGGAGGAACAGCAACTGGAAATGCTGGACGAGACGGAGTCGGTATTATCCGAAGAACAATTCAAATGCTGGGAATATATGCTGGAGCAGAACACCCAACTGCTGTTCGACAAGGAGCTGAATACAATATCCAAATCATTTACCAAGCAGCGACTGCCCACAGCCGGCAACGATTGCAACGATCTGAAGTCGAATCTCATACGCAACGTGACCAACAAGTTCATCTCGAGCAGCACACCCCAGTTGACCCAGCCGCATCCTCCGTTGGCTGCCTATCAGCAGTTGAAGCAGCAGCTACCCACCGAACATTTTGGCAGCATGCGCTCCTTCCAGCAGTCCCCCAACTATGGCTACAATCTCTTCGATGGCAAGTCACGGGATGTCTATGCCAAGTTGGGCGGTGGACCACATGCCGCTTACTTTGGTTCCCTGCAGCGGCGCATGCCCTCTAATTTTGAGTATGATTTTCCTGTTACGCAGGAGAGGGATCATAATATTTTGGATGAGGAGGAGTTGGACGAGGATGGCTTTTCGGAGCATGAGAGTCGCATGCGTAAATATTGGGGCGTGGCAACCACTGAGCTGTAGGCGAAGGCGGAAGAACAAATTTTGCATTTGTTTGTTGTTTAGTACTTAAATTATAAAGAATATAAATAGGTTGGAAATGGAATGGAGAACAAAGATGGATGGCATTATATCAACAATTTAACTGCTATAATTGGAGATTATAGTATAAGATATGCATCGTATTAGAAGAGCCGGACGCATAGTTGTATATATATAATTAAAGCCTTATAAAATAAAAGAATATAATATCTATATATAAAGTTTTTATTATCATTATTATTATCATTATAATAACCATTATCATTATTATTATCATTATCATTATTATTATCATTATCATTATCATTATTATTATCATTATAATCACCATTATCATTATTATAATCATTATCATTATTATTATCATTATCATTATCATTATCATTATCATTATCATTATCATTATCATTATCATTATCATTATCATTATCATTATCATTATCATTATCATTATCATTATCATTATCATTATCATTATCATTATCATTATCATTATCATTATCATTATCATTATCATTATCATTACCATTACCATTACCATTATAATTATCATTATCATTACATTATCACCATTATCGTTATTCTCAACGTTATCTTTATAAATATCATTATCACTTTCAATTTAATTAGCACTTTTATAATTATTATCTTTATCACTAGCGTAATATAGCGTAAGAGAGAGAGAGAGAGAGAGAGCGAAAGAGTAAAATACCCTTTGTAAAGGAAATATAAAAAGGACAGAGGTCGGTTGAGATACAGTAAACAAGCAATATCAAGAGTCAATGATATATTATTATGTCGTCTAAGATTGATAGCTAGTTGTCTATAGCAGAGACATTTTCTTACAGATTGCCCTTCTATGCGATTTTTAAGAGCTCAAGTAACATCATAGAAAATAGGAAAAAAGTAGGAAAATCTGCTGTTAAGAAAAGGGGAATTTTAAAAGGCTACTGATTCATCAAAATGTAAAATAAGCTTGTAGGTAGAATGGGACTCCCATCACTCGTTTCAGTGAATTTAATTTCGTTTTAATTAGTCTAATATAATATGTCGGCTCTTCGGTGTGTTTTCCCTGCTGTGTCGTACACGTGGTAAAATTGAAACGAAATTTAAATGGAAAATTTAAATAAATTCTTTGGAATCAATAGGCGTTGTAACAGCAAGCTGGCATAATTTAATAATAATAATAATACATTTAAATTCTATGCTTTTACGTTGATATGATGGACTTTATCACGCGGTCCGCGATTAGTTATCAAAACAATATAATGAACCGGTTTTCTAGCTTAATATGCCAACTTTATCAGCATGAAGAAGCCAATGCGTCTAGCCGCCGTCTGGCCTAATATTGAACCCGTTTTACGTGGACAAACATCAAACGAAAATCGTATAAATTGCTGATGTGCCCATCATAGCCGAGATAGTAGTAAAAAGAACATCGCATAGTTAGTAGCCCCAAAAATAAATTAAAATGAGAATCCTGGTATGTTTTGCTTATGGTTGTGGTTTTAAGCAGAAAACTGAATATTGTCCTGGTGTGATCCTCAGTTGGTTGCGTTCATTGCGATAGCCACGTTTGCTTCGGCTTCGGCTCAGTTTGGTTTTGGAGGAGGCTTTGGTGGCGGACTACAGCAGCAACAGCAGCAGCAGCAAGAAGGATTCGGAGGCTTTGGCGGCTTTGGTGGTGGAGAACAACAGCAGCAACAGCAGCAGCAAGAAGGATTCGGAGGCTTTGGCGGCTTTGGTGGTGGAGAACAACAGCAGCAACAGCAGCAGGAAGGCTTCGGCGGCTTTGGTGGCGGAGGACAGCAGCAACAACAGCAGCAGCAGGAAAGCTTTGGAACATTTGGGGGGTTCTGAGGAGAATAGTAACAGCAGGAAGGATTCGTGGGCAGAAGTCTTTCAAAGACTATTAAACTAAAATGAGTCTTTATTTAAAAAAAGAAAATACGAATTTGTTAAGGCTTACGTTGAAAGAAAGCCTAATGTTTAGTGCATAGTTTAAAAACATATCAGTTTTAAAACTTTTGAATTGTAGCGCCAATAAAAAACTGCTTGCAAGAAATCTGTCAAGCAGTTACTGATGTAATTTATTCGTAATCAAGAAGTGCGCTGCTTGCTTAGCTCATGTCCTTACATTCGCATTTGGCCCATAGAGGGCAACCAATGCGAAGCAAGAAAAATCGTTAAAAAATTAAAAAGTTCAATAGAGCGCCGAAGGAGGGCTAACAATGCGAAGCATGAGAAAACTCAGAAATTAAAAGGTGCAACAACTTTTATACCCTGAACCCATTAATAATGGGTATAAGGGTATATTGTGTTTGTGCAAAATCCATATGTATGTAACAGGCAAAAGGAAGCATCTCCGACCCCATAAAGTATATATATTCTGTTTTATGGGCAATTTTGGTAAATAATAAGAGCTAGAATCACCAAACTTGACATATAGCTTCTAAAATAGAATATATATATGCATTTGATGTTGTAAGGAGGGGGTTCAGGGTATCCCCTAGTTGGGAGCTCCCGACTAGAACCTCTTACTTGTTTTGTATTGATTTATGTTTTAAACATAATTACACGTCTTCAGGTAAATTAAGAGTTCTTAATCAAGAACAATTTAATTATTTTGTGATATATGTATCACGAAATTGACAATCCTTATGTTATTATTTAAAATTATATTAATTGATCTGATTATTCATTGCGGCATCAAACAAGCGCACTCAAAAGTGCCCATTAAAATTGAGGACTTAATTTAACAAGCATAAAACACACACACGCACACGCACATAAGTTAATCCATGTAATAGGTACATGCCTCAGACATTCATTCATATATAGGCTGTGGGACTAAGGCCCCGTATTTGTAAGGTCACTGAGGCGCATAATTCATGTCAATATCAGAACTCATTTACTTGCGGTTGTTTTTAGCGACGCGCTGCGAAAGAAAATTCATCTAAGTGGCAACGACATCAATGGGGCATGTGCGTCGAAGAGGGGGGTGGGTGGGTGAGTTGCCAGAGAGATATTTGCGTGTGGCTTTCTAATCATTTCGAACCGCTCAAGTGTATTACCGTTATAGGCCGCGTTAACAAGGCAAGCAGCTGACATGCGTTGGGCAAATATGAAACTTTTCTGGAAGCACATCCGTTATCCGATCTTAAGTAGTGTATGCCAACGGGAGGCTGGTAATTTTAATTACTTTTTCGGTCTCATTTGTTTCCACTTGTTGCCCATCAGTTAAAACTTAAGTTGAAGTTGAAATGACAATTCCCTTTCCGCCGCACCATTCAACCATTTCCATTCACGATTCGCCCAAAACCATTTTCATTTTGAACATTTTACACTTGAAAGCCTCACACTGATGTCTATCACAATGCCCATTGCAACTTATTGCTGTGGCTACTTTTAATACACTAAATTAACTTTTCGGGCGATTCACTCATTCCAAATGCCGCCCACAAAACCCACCCACGATTTGTCAAGCAAGACGCGGATTCTATCTGCCGTTTATCTCGCCAGTGTTGATAAATAGCTTTGTGGTAATTAATTTGGCGTGAATGAAGTGCAGGGAATAGAACAAAAATCAAGTATAAAACAAGTATATGCCAGTCTTGGTAAATACAAATAATTTAATTCTCATTGCTGTCAAATCAGATTATTTAAATTTACCTATATCTATATAGAGTGTCTGTAAAGAAGATCATGCAGTTCAACTCTTCAAAAGATGGGAGTAGAAAGCAGAAGGGATATTTAAAGTAGAATATGTATATAAACACATTGTGAGCACAACATAAGATATCCAGATATTTATGGTGTAAAACTCATTTTTAACAACTCAGATACTTGAAGCTGTAAAGTATTCCACAATTTTTCCAGCGGCTTGAGCTTCGCGTAAATCACAAATTCTATTTTCAATAGAATATTAGGGCATCAAAACATAAAATGCCTGCCAATGTTCATAAATAGGCTGGCAATAATATGAGTCATATAAATATAACAAAAATTATATCAATTTGCTTCCTCGCTATAACTCGATGATTAGGCAAATTTTTGTAAAAATGTGCCGGACAAATGATTAGCATCCATCGACCCTCTCAGGTTGCTGACATCGTCGGCTAAAGCAACAAGAAATCTAAACAAATCGAAACGGGTTTACAGTTTGAAGGGGGTCTACCCGGGCTTGGCTAAATATTCAATTAGTTTCTCAAAAACAAAATGTGATATAAAAAGACAAATGCTGACCGTAGACAAAATAGTCACAAAGGCAACCAACAATTGCGTAGATCGTCAAGCAATATGAAATTCGTCGTAAGTTTTATAACAGCATACATCAGAACGTACTTAGAAAAGTCGCATTTTTAGCTGCTCATCTTCATAGTTCTCATGAGTTTTGCCTGTTCAGCGGCTCAATTTGGATTCTGGAACGCCTTAGGTGAGCAGCAACAGCAGCAGCAGCAGCAACAGGAGGCTGGCTCGGGACAACAGCAGCAACAGCAGGTGGAGAAATTTGAAATAGACAGTCCATTCGGTGGCGGCATCGAATTCATCCAGGAGCAACAACAGCAGCAACAACAATCAGTTGGCGGTGCTCAGCAGCAGCAGCAGCAAACGGAGGACGAGCTGCTAATAAGAGGACCCTTTGGCGGCGGCATCGAGCTGGAGCTAGGACAACAGCAACAGCAGCAGCAGCAAAATGGCGGTGGGCAGCAACAATAGCAGCAGCAGCATCAGGAAAATCTTTTTGAATTTTTTGGATGAATTCCTAATTCTTTCCAAAGAGTGGAATTTATTATGAGCCAGTAATTAAAGGCCTCTAAAAAGCCTTGCCATTTACTCAGATGAGCTCTCAGAAAATAGTACAAACTAGTTCTTTGATCACATAAGTCAAAGAAAACAAAAATATTTGGAAAATATTTGTAAACGTAAATATATATAAATGAATTTATTAATGAGTTTCGAAAAAAAAGAAACATGCGCTCATTCAAAAGAAAATCCGACAGAGAAACTCTTAAATTTGGAACCCAGAAATTTGGACAAAATTGAATCGGAACTTTTTTTAAAGTTAATATATTTTCTTTTTTTTTTATTTTAATTTTAAACCCAAAGAGTCTTCATATGGAAAGCAGACCTTTTTAATATTTTATCATCATTTAATGAGCTAAACTGAGCTCTTCTGCTGCTGACCAGATAATTTAACTGAATGAACCTAATCCAACTACATTTTATTCATAATTCAATTGCGTTGCTAAATCTGTTAATAAGCTACCTTTAGAGGCAACTATAGATCCGACTCGGTTGGAAACGGATGCGGCAATGCTAAGGCAACCTATCAACACATCCTGCTACCGCTTAGACACCTTCAAAACTTTTCTCATTATATGAATCCGCACACATACATCCATAGAAGTTACCTGCTGCCAGCTTCCTGCCAGAATAGCAGTGCTCCCCTCCTGCCCCTGCTGCTGCCCCTGCTGCTGCTCCTGCTGCCACAATGCCAGCTGAACGCATCGGCGCTTTCAATGACTTCCGTCAGCGCCGACACACTCGACGTGTAAATTTGCATTTGCTTCTAATTACGTAGAACAGCAAGGTGTGAGAAGAAGCTGGAGGTAGAAACTGTTCGAAGGCCGAGCTGCTGCCACGCCCTGCAGCCAAAGAACGCCCGCATTAGGAGCAGCAGACGCTTGCGGCAATTGCAATTTAGAATTTCAATTATATTTATATTTTTTATGAGGGCTTGCCAACCCCTCACCAGCCCCTTCCCACTCGCACACCTAGAACACACGGAAACACTACAAATCAAGTGCCACGCACGCAAATTTCCTTTAATTAAAACGAAACTTTTAAGAGTTTCGCCTGCGGCTCTTCTTCAGCCTTGCCCGAATGGCAGCTGCATCCGTATGCGTATCAGATCTGCATCTGCATCTGCATTTGGTAAGCACCGGAAAATTGCTTGGCTTCAACTTAGGAACTTAAGGCTAGGCGATGTCATCTGCCAGTTGTAGTATTTGTTGCCAGGCCAAGTGCACATAACTTGACGCCAACTTTGGCAAGAGTCTTTCGCACGGTAAAGTCAAAAAATAATGATGCCTGCACAAGGTGTGAAAACTTTCATTTTAATAGAGAACCAGCTCTTGACTAGTTTTTTAAATGTTTAAATACTGGATCTTGTTGCGAAAAGGTTTCAAACCAAGTCAATTTGAATTCATTTTCCGGTATAGGCCGAACTTTAGGCCAAGAAAATGAAACTGTACTAAAAACACGAATCAAAGTTAGTTCGAACAAAATGGAAATACCAGGACAAGGCGCAGTCAAGATTCGTAAGATTGCCCTGATAACGTTGAAATGGAAGATATAAGTTTTGCGGAGCTCTATCTGAGGATTACGTCTTGGCTTTCTTAAACTGAAAAAATGGATTCAAGTAGGCGGTGAAAATTGTGAAATTGTCTTATTAAAATAATTGTTGAACCACTTGACGTACTATATTTTATACAACACTTGCATTCTGCAAACCCCAAACAAAACGTACATTTTTGGAAATTCGAAGAAAACCTTATAGAAGAAAAAGAGAAACGCGTTGACTTGAGAGTTCGTTGCAAGTTCGTAAGCCAACAAAATACCCGTAGGCAAATGTCCTGGATGGGAAAACGCGGCTATCTATTGTGCGGCGATATTTGAGTAGTTGATCAGGATATCATTGGATTGATTGCCATTCGCAGAGTTAACGTTTGGAGCACAAAACCTAGGCACAACACTCGGATAACAGACTCAACCAGCTTAGCTGCAAACGGTTTGTTACGAAACAAATTTTGTTTTATTTGCCAATCATAAATAGGTTTTGTCATATATACACAGACGCTGCTATATGGAATTGCTAGCGATTGGCGACAAGATCAATATAAGACGATCCGACGGATGCATACAGTCCGCGAGAGTCGGATTGAAGAGTATCGAGCGACAAATTGTGACCGTTGAATGGACACAGGGCAGCAAGGTTAAAGGTAAGGAAATACCCTGGGGCTCTGTATTGGAGCTGAATCCGTCATTAGCAAAGGTCAAACAGAAATTGCCGCTGGAAAAAAAGGTAGAACAGCAGCCGAAAATGGAATCAAAACCGCACAATCTATCCGGCTACAATATGTATCGCAAGAAGGCCACAAACAGCCCATATAAGAAACGCCTGCGCGCCGGCAATCGCTGCGATGGGGGCACCAATTCGCCGGCTGTTATAAAGCCATTGAAGCCGCCAATTCATGCCGTGTTGGGCGTTGTCAATCCGGCAATTAATACGGAACTGACGGCGGTCAAGGGCACATCGAGCACTTCGAGCGTTCGGCGCTGCTCGAGCGTTGTCCGCGAGGTGGAACGATTGAAGGAACAGCGGGAACGTCGACGCGCCATGCAGGCCGAGCAGCGGAAGGAGCAGTGCGCCCTGAAGAGTAAAGACCCGGGTAATCCCAACTGGGAGGTGGCCCTAATGGTGCGCAATTATCGTGATCAGCTGCAGCTCAATCCGTTGCGCTACTTGAGTCCGCGCGGTGCTCGCGTCCAGCAGATCACCGTCTGCGTGCGGAAGCGTCCAATGAGCCGGCGCGAACTGCAGGCCAAGGCCGTCGACATTATATCGGTGCCCAGCCGTGATTCGCTGATCATTCACGAGCTACGCAACAAGGTGGATCTGACCAAGTTCTTGGAGCACCACAAGTTTCGCTTTGACTACACCTTCGACGAACAGTGCAGCAATACTCTGGTCTATGAGCACACAGCTCGTCCACTGATTCGCACCATGTTCGAGGGCGGGAATGCCACCTGTTTTGCCTATGGCCAGACGGGCAGCGGCAAAACGCACACCATGGGCGGCGAGTTCTGTGGAAAGGTGCAGGATTGCACAACAGGCATTTATGCTCTGGCCGCCAAGGATGTGTTCGCCGAGCTGGCCAAGCCGAAATATCGTGATATGGGCGCCAGTATCACATGCAGTTATTTTGAGATCTACGGCAGTAAGGTAAAATACAAAATGTTCATCGATCAAATAGGGCTGCAAAATTATCGATAGTTGCTGTAATCGATAAGTTTGATGGACTATAAATTTAAGCAGCGATAGCAATATTACGCAATATTATACCAGAGATTTAGTGTGCCTAGATGATCGATAGTTGCGACAGTCGATACTTTATCGGCTATCGAAATTGAAAGCTTATCGATAATTCTTGCTATTTATACTATGAATAGTGTTGTTTTATTTAAGATATAATTTTATTTGTTCATAAGGATCATTTAGGGCTTAAAAAGTTTTATTGTATGTACAAAAGCTATCGATGCGGATGATCGATAGTGTATCGATAGCTTTCCATCTGTTTTCCAACCGTAACCCAACCTACCTAATTAGGTTTTCGATTTGCTGCTGCCGGACAAACCGATGCTGCGCGTCCTGGAGGATGGACGCCAACAGGTTGTAATTTGCGGCCTGACCAAAATGCCAGTTACTAAGGTGGAGGATGTGCTGGGCATCATCGAGCAGGGCAATCGGGAGCGTACCTCGGGCCAGACATCTGTGAACATCAAATCGTCACGCTCGCATGCCGTCTTCCAGATGGGCCTGCTCATGCCCGATCAGTGGGAGCCGTGCGGCAAGTGCTCCTTTGTGGATCTGGCTGGTAATGAGCGTGGCGCGGACACACAATCGGCCAATCTGCAGACGCGTCGCGAGGGCGCCGAAATCAATAAGTCGCTGCTGGCGCTGAAGGAATGCATTCGTGCCTTGAGTCGCCATTCGAGTCATTTACCGTTCCGTGGCTCCAAGCTGACGCAGGTGCTGCGGGATTCATTCATTGGCGGCGAGCAGAACAAGACATGCATGATAGCCATGATATCGCCGGGTCTCAGCTCCGTGGAGAATACGCTCAATACGCTGCGCTATGCGGATCGTGTCAAGGAATTGGTGGCCAAGGAAGAAGATCCTCTAGAAGCTGACTACGATCAGCCAGTTAAAATTGATGAGAAGAACTCCTCGATTGATGACGATGTCAAGCATGACACAGAGTCCTGTCCGGAGTCTGATGTCTCCGAGTCGGAGGAATTTGACACCGAACTTATGGACGAGCCCAGAAGCTTTGTTGACTTCAACTCCAGCCAAGCCTCGGAGGGCAACAGTTCATTTCGTAAATGTGACAGCAATCAAGACCTGAGCGATGCCGACGCCGACGTCGATGGCGATGGCGATGGTGACGGGGAAGTTGACCCCGAACTAGGCATTCAGATATCCGAAGTTGTTATGCAGCACGATGTACTGTTTGAGTTTTTCTCTAATTTCAAGATGAATTTTGAGGAGGTTCTAGCCGATCCCACAACCCTGGACAAGAATTTGCGTCTATCCAAGTTTCTGCTGGAAGCGGAGCCTACTCTATGCGAACTGGAATCCCTTGTGAAGCATGCCCATAAGCTTGTCACCACCTACAATTCCCAGCGATATTTGGAGGGTGAACTGGATGACGGACAACAGCTTTCAGATTAGGGCTAACAAGTTAGAAAGACGCCAGCAAATCATCAAAAACAATTTATTTATTTTCTATCGTACGTCATATTGTATTATTTTTGCTTTGAGGATCTTCTAAATAATAATATAAATTTAATAAGAGGCAGTATATGAAAATTAAAAGCTTTTTTCTTTAAGATTTCGCATATTCTGCAAATATCTGTGAGATACAAATGTAGCTTTTAGGAAGTAAAGAATTTGTATCTACTATATTGCAGGACTTGGTATATGCACCTATTTGTAAGTACATTTTAAATATTGTGTAACAAATGGGTCAAAAAAGAAAGAATTGGCAAAAATGTTGCCCATAGTGCAGAAATCGGCAGTGTATAGTTTATTATAAATATATATAGTATATATAGAGGTACGATTATATGATAGAATAGTTTGGACCTTAGTAGAGTATTTTCTAGTCGACATTTCCAGCTTGGAAACTCCTGTTAACCATTGCAAAGGTTGTCGATAACTTTCAAGTTATAAATATAATATATTTTATCGTTATTTCTTAGAATGGTAAGAATGATAAATACCCAGTTATCGATAATTACTTAAATCTGTTATTAATAGTAAAAATATATATTTAAATATAACTTATTTTTATAAGGTTATAATTCAATATGTCTAGAAATATCCCAAAACTTTCTCATATGTATTTAATGACTATTTCTTGTTCATTTTATTTTTTTAGGATGGGCTCGTGGATAGAGGCGCGCTTAATGTTGATCCCGTCACACTTCTATCAAAACTGAATTCAGTTTTTTTTATTTTTACGCATATTTGCCGAAAGTGCACTTGAAAGGACTTTTGCCTCACCCGGTGAGTGAATGCAGTGCGAAAACTTTGTGCTCGTATTGAAGCATATTTCTGAGGGGGGAGAGAGGCATGAGATATGAATATGGGGTAGTTGGGCTTATCGCAATGCGAAACGTCTACGCGATGGCAGTCAATTGCTCATTGACTTGGCGCCCCAATGCCGCCGGCTGGTGAGTTGAGAGATGTGAGTACCGAGTACCAAGCACCGGGTCCTAAGTCCTGGTAACATGCCAAAGCCGAAATGCAGCTGTGGCGGCGACAACAAGGACAACCGCATGAGTTTGAGTTTGAGGCTGCTGAAAAGCAAAGTTCGGGGCAATAGATACCCAGGCAGGAATGTGAGTTTTGGTTTAGTTGGAGTTTAGTTTACGTGCGCGTGGGTTTCAAGCTGTGCGCGCACATAAGTTTGCGGCTTAAGCATGTGAAATTCATAAGTGCTAGCACAGCCGGATGGCAGCCAAAACGAGCCCCCATCCCCATCCCCCACCCGCACTCGCACTCGTATTCGCACTGGCATTCGCCCACAAAACCAGCTTACGCTTAACCCTTCGCGTTTTCACCTGTATCCGTATCCACACATAAAATACAGCACTGGCTAATGCATTGCCAGCCACCTTTTAAATAACCCCAACACGCAGCGGCAAGAGGCAGTCAAAAAGTTGCCACATGAAAAGTTTAAAATTAAATGTAGCTGGATTTTCTAGTTGAATTCCCTCTCATCCTTTTTTTTTTTCGCCAAGCCCCAACCTTATGCTGCGAACAGGGTAAATTAACTAGAGCAGACAGCTGCCTGTGAGAAAGAGTATTTGTATAGATTTAGAAGTATTCTGAATTAATCATTTCAAGTACTCAAACATTTGAACATTTTTTTGTGTGATTTTTTTGTGCTTTCTTTTGAGTGAAAAACTTGCGTAGAATCTGATAATTTTTTTAACTATCTGATATATAACTATATTTTTTTAAACCTTGTCTAAAATCGAGTGTCATTCATAACTATCTATTTTAATATGGCGCTAAATTTAATTTCAGAGTTTTCTCTACTTTGCATACTTGAAAATTTCGACCGCATGTTGCGGCTAATTATGCTTTGGCCTAATGGAATATAATTTGAACAAAATTATTGAAAATTGACGGTAATTGAAATGAATTTGAACAAATTTGAATGCATGGCCATGTGTCGTGTTGGGCGACCATCAAAATGCCGAAAAGTGTTCAAACCAGACGCCGAGTCAATGGCACGCGACACAGAAGGGTTGCAAGGACTGCAATTTGAACTGGGCGGGAGGAGTCCAAAAGCACCTATTAGACATTTTACTCAAGCTGTGGAAATTACTGAGACGCTGCCTATGATTAGGGTACAGTGTTGTGGATTTTGGGATATGCAAAGTTAAAGAACACATCGACTGACATTTGCCGTAAGGATATGAAAAGCGAACACCTGAAGTGACACGAAGCTGGCAAACGTAAGTTTTTTGTTTATATTTCTTTAATGTAGTATATTTTCTTTTCGAATATCAATATTTATGATCAAGCTATATTCTTTTACTGACTTAATTTTGGCATATAAATTACACTACCAAATTTAATTGCACTTTTAGCCGTTCCCCTAAATATCTTATTAGCTAAGTTCTAGGTTTCCCATTTGGAAAACTATTTTAATATTTCCTAGAGTTAAATATAAATTAGAATGCTATTTTTGTACAAAGGAAGACAAATACTCAATAATCGCTCAATTGCTATAATAATATATATACCATATATATCGCGGCTAAAAGTGGGCATACGTCATTTGCTTTGGTTCGTAAACCTGCTCTTTTTCCAGAACCATAAACCCAGCTTAAATATTGCTGGGATCCCCTAGATAGTTGTGTTTTCTATGAAAGAAAGCCCTTGACGATTAAACATGAATTCTGGACCATAAATCGGTTCGGTTTACTGCCTTTGATCTCTATGTTTCAATTGATTTTGCCCGTACGCGGAGGGTTGCCGGCTAAATAAACTCAATAAATATAAAAATAAATTAACTGCAACTAAATGAGCCAAATAAATTCATTTACCGCTTACACACGTCACTAGTGCAATTGCAATCCACAGCGGGGTTCCGCCCTCAGCTCTTACCCCTCTTGCCACGCCCCTTACACTTACCCAGCCCCACGCCACACCAACACGTATTCAACAAACTCAATTGCTGGCGGCTACCCTAGCGCACTGGGGGAAAAGCCGAGTGCAGCTTGCACTTTGGGAAGTCAAGCTGCAAAGACAGCAACAACAACAACAACAACAACAACAACAACAACAACAACAGCAACAATAACAACAACAACAACAATTGCCAAGGCGACAGTCGAGAGTCAGACGGGTCACATTCTATCCGCTGCCAGCTGCAGGTGATTTCTTTACACTCCTCGCGCCCCTCCCCTCCCCTCCATTGGCTGTGCCTTCCCTCACCCCTGTCAATAGTAACTACTTCATGGCTGACAGAATTTCGTTTGCTTTGCTCTTGTCAGGCAACTCTCAAAAGTATCTTTTAACTAATCCAATTGGGATTTTTCTGACGATACGTAAACATCTATGGTATCAAGAAATTTCAATTCATTGCAATGAATCTATTTACCAAACGTTTATTAAGTCAACATTTTAAGAGTTTTATTAAATAAAATATCACACTTACAATTGATAAAAGTCATCTATTGTGGGAAGTTACTCGCAACTGGCACTTGACTTTAAGGTTTAAGGTTAAGGTTTAAGGTTATAACTTCTTAAGTTTATGACAAACAAAAGGTTAAAAGATGGAATAAAAACAATCATTTCTGATTTTTTTTTCAGAATCAGAAAAGAAGAAAAATTTATCAAATGGCCTATGCATAAGAGATCAAAGGAAATCTTACTTCAGGTTAGTTTTATTATGTTCTCAATTCCAATTGAATCCGAAAATTGGATTTAACTAAAAGTTAAGTAAAAGCTTTAAAGCTTTAAAGCTCTTTTCTATTATATGGGATTGGTGATCCAAATACTGAAGTGTTAAGAGAGTGCCAGGCATTAAATCTGAAGGACTCACAAATATATATATATATCCTCCTTCAAGTGGAAATTGCATTTGTGTTCAGAAAATATCTATTAGAAACTAGTCTATCAAGCTCTTCAAAATAGTCTAGTCTCTGAGTGCAAGTTTTGGACTAAGCCCAAGTTGTTTTGGCTTTCTTAAAGTAGATTTATAAGAAAATCCATTTTCTGCGGCCTCGCATTCGATATGGTGCGTAGTTCTTTGGCCAATTGTGTTCTCATGGCCAATTGTTATGGCCAAAGTTTTGCTGTTTTGTGTGTCTAAGCCAAAATCGCCAAAACTCTAATGAGTGTTATCGCCCAAAATCTGAGTCGTTGCCATATTGAATGCTCTGTGTTGTGTGCGGTCTCTTCCTAGGGCTGGCACCAAGTTTCCATCCCATATTCCCCTCCTCCGTGCACCGCATCAAACTCATTAAGCGCAAACCCTTTGGCTGCTCTCTGCGCCAATTTCGGTTTGGCTGGTAATGACTTCATCTTTGTGGCTCTTACTCTCAGTGTGAGGACAATTTGGCAGCGCTCGCATTGCCCATTGCCCTGGTGTCTACCAGCAACAGCAACAACAACAACAACAATTATAAGAAGTAAAAGTGCTTTGGTGTAGACTGCTCGATCGGCAGATACCCTGTCTCCAGCTTCTAGTTATATTAGTGCATCGTTCGAATCATGAAGATACAGTGAAGGCTATCATGAACGGACAGCTCCCATAATTGCTTCAATCTCGAAAACCGTTCAAAATGTATTTTCCATACGAAATGCGTTTTCATAAATGTACATCTTCCATAATTGAAACAACAAACCGTGTCTGTGGCTGTCCGCTTGTGGGAGCCTTCACTGTAGATACTTGAAGGCTTTCGCCTGCTGTTGCTTGATACACAAACACCTTATGCACCTTTCAATGGCTACAGGGTATTATAATGGCAACAACAACAATAACAGCAGCAAGCACACAAAACGCAACATTCGCAACTACAAACAACTTTTTAATTGCAATTAAATACGTAACAAGTTTTTAGTTGTAAGTGCGCAGAACTTCGCCTCACTTCGGAGTTTTCACAGTGGCCATTGCTGTTGCTGTTGTTGTTGTTGTTGTTGTTGTTGTTGTTATTGTTGTTGGTCCGCTTCTTTCTCTTCTTCTTGTTCTTGCGGTTTGCTATCGACAACAGCTATCTCTCGTATATACATAACTATATGAAATTGCCATTGTCTGTATGCGTGGGTTTGAGTGTGTGTGTGCGTATGTGTGTGTGTGTGTGCCAGTTCGTGTTGTCTAAAATTGAGTTGTGCTCTTTGGGGTTTTAATTGTTAATTGTTAGCTGAAGCCCCAACGATGACAACTTGCGTCCCCAAAGCGAGTGCGATTATTGACGTGTTTAATGGCCAAAAGCGGAAACGAATTGCTTCTGCCAAGGATTAGAGCTTCAAGAGCTTAAGCCCGTAAGCTAACCACCCAAGTTTCAGGGCAATCAAGCAATAACGCATTTTAAATGCAAAGCGTATTATTTAGAGAATTATTTTTGTGTGCTCATAATGCACTTCCAGTTGCTCTTCGGTGTCTTTTAAGGTCGTTGGATTTAGGCGGAGTCCTTTGTTGGGAATAATACTCTAAGTAAGTGGCTCATATTTACTTGCAGCTGGTTCAGGGATAGTATATTATCTATAGAAGGTATCTTAGTCAGGATTTAGTTGGGTGTTTACTTGGATATAGATAGAGTGGACGCTCGATTATTGGAAACCTCAATTACTTATACCCATACCTATAACTATACCCATACCTATAACTATACCTATATCTATACCTATACCCATAAATATACCCATACCTATAACTATACCTATACCTATACCTATACCCATATCTATACCCATACCTATAACTATACCTATACCTATACCTATACCTTTTCTGTTTTATCTAGCTAATAATCTAGCTAATTTTCAATTATGCCCTTCATTCATGGCTCGCCTGCCACGCCCATATATTTGATTTCTGCTGCTGTCTAAATTAAGTCAGTTACTGCTTCTTCTTCTGCTTTCTGACATATAGTAGCGAACAGTTGTCAGTTATATGCCAGACTCGTATTCATATTCACAAAACATTATTTTACCTCATATATGAGAGTACTTTGACAGGCCAAAAGCCGAAATTGCATATTTTTATTGCATATATTGTTGCTTTTGTGGCTTTTGTTTGGCTGTCAGTCAGTCAGTCTGTTTGGCCATTGTTGGCAATTATTCAGATTTTGTTTGCATTTTATGCATAAATAAATCCTCAAATTACGACTCAAAACTCGAAATGCAAAGGCATACAGCTGTCAGGCATCGAGTACGGCAAATCTACTTAGACTCTGGCATCGAGTACGCAGAGTAAGCACTAAAATGCAGCTGCCTGTCATTAGACGCCGCCCCATTCCACCCGTTCCCCGATATCACCACTAATTTAATCAAGTTATGTAACAGGCAAAAGCCCAAAGCATTTATTTTTTATATCCTTGCTGAGGGTATTTTATTTTTATAACAATTTTTGTAACGCAAATCCGAGTATGTACATCCAAGTCCGTCTAATTGCATGTCGGAATTACGGTGTCTTCTAAATGTCGATGATTTATTATATTATTTATTTATTTTAGCAAACTAATTTGAATTTAATTTTCATTATATTGGAAAACTAATGAAGTTCATCTTTGACAATTCTATTTAATTTTATCATTATAATCATTCATCATTAAAAAATAGAGGAAGCAATATTCTGAATTTTATATCGTTAAAGATGTAAAAACATTGTCAAACAACAATTAGAAAACATCTGTTCTAGCAATATACGATTTTTATCGGTTAGGAATAAAAATTATGCGAAAATATTTCCAAATTGATTCGTATTCACTTGGAGTCCAGAATTCAAAAATGAAAACGAGTTAAAATGTGCCTTATTTTTCAAATATATCGAAATATAATACGATCCCCAAACTATGGAAAACTTTCTTATAAAAAGACTAATTCCGATATCCTAGCCATTTCCTGCTAGGGTATTAGCTCTTCGATATTTAGAAGATAGTCTTTCTTTCTGTTTTTCATATTTTCTTAATTTTATTTTTATTCGCTTTTTGTTTTTTCTTAAGCTCGAAATGTGTATATGGAGAAATTACGTTGGCTAACAACTTTGGCAGCGCGGCCTTTATGTAAATTGGCCGGCAAATTAGTGAAGAAAACCCGCGGACAGGTTGGGCAGGCATCCACTTAAAGGTGTGGCCCAAGTCGTTCGACCTGCCCAATGACCTGTGCCCCTCCGGCCAAGTGGTCGTCATAAAGTTTCATTAGATGTAAACGTTAAGCGGCAACCGCAACAGCAACAACAGTATCAACAACAACAACAACAACAAAGACCACAAAGACAACGTTGTCATCTTTTAATTTGTATTTAAATGAAACGGTAGATCAACAAACAACGACAAAGACAAGGACACACGGCAGAGGACATGTTGAGGGTGTGCTCAAAACGTTATTATCCAGATGGTCATAATCGGCTAATTCCTTGCCTGGGGTCACACCATCACACACAAACACACACATACACACCTAATCCGAGCGAGATAATAACTTGAAGGGTATGAGGATACGCAAAATACTCGTATTACTTGAGTCGGAAAAAAAGATCCCAAAAATATATGTAAGTACAAGAAACAAATTTACTATAAAACTAAAATTTAATTTGGTAATGGAAATCAAAATTGTGAACCTTGAACTGATTCAAAGAACTAGAACAGAACCAGTTAAAACGTGAAATTCACAGAACTGAAATTAAGAACATATATTATTTGTAAAACCTGTGAGATAGATAAAAAGATAATTGGTCTTAAATTATCGTGTCTGGCTAAATCAATCTTTAGACGGAATTGCGAACTAGTTCATTGAAATGAAAATAAACCGTATGTTAGTATATTCCTTAACAGATAGATAAGTTAATGAAATATAGCTATCTTAAAAATTCCGTTCCCAGAATCAAACTTTTAAACCAATTTAAAATCTTAGAAGGATATAAGAGTTTAAAAATTATTATTATTATTATCTTTTTTAGGACATAATAATTATTATTGGTGTTATCATTATAATGATAGCTCCAAATAATTGCTTCATTAGGAAGTGAGCAATTGAATAGTTTCTAGCGCCTTGATTTGAAGGACTTTTGTTTTGAACGAACTTTAAGCTAGTTCCAGCTAATCATAAATCGAACAATAAGCTTAATAGAGTTAACCAGTTCCACTCATTGCAATCTTTGAACTAGTTCACACCAATACAACGCCCACAATGGAAGCGAAGACGGCAGCTTCGCACAATTCCCTTTTGGCCTTTTGCCGTCCTTTCCATCGTCTTTTGCCTTTGGCATTGCCATTTCCTACTGCAGCAGTAAAAATGACTGCACACAGCTGTGCTTCATGGCTCTGCGACGCTACGGCAGTAAGATTTTATTAGCGGTGGTATTAGCAGCGACAGCGACAGCGACGGGGACGGGGACGGCGACGGGAACACCCTCCACCTCTGCCCCCACCTGAGGCCACAGTGGTTGACGTTGCATATTAATGCAGGCATAAAAATATTTACAACTTTTTTATGCAGCTGAATTTTTGGCAAATTTAATATAATTTCTGGTCGTTTAATGAGACCATTGAAAAATGTTTTTCTCGCGCGCCGACTCATCAGAAATGCTGAAGAGCCGTGGCTGGAGGAGCCAAAGGGGGGGAGGGGGCAACAACAAGTGTTGCGGCCATTATGGCCTTAAGGCCTGGCCCGGGCAGTAAAAATTGGCAGAACAAACATTATGCAAAGTACGAGAAATGGCCATAAAAACGCAAGCAGCTAAAAGAAACGCACTTTTCGACCACTGTGCCGGGCTGCTCTTTTGTTTTTTTGTTATTTTTTTTTTTTGGTTTTTGCATAGGTTGAGCTGAGAATTCGTTGGCTTGAGTTTTTGTCTTTCCACTAATCCAAAGCTGGCGAGCTCGCAAATTCCAATGCCTGGTTTCTGTCATGTGCAAAAGCTGGTGGGCGTTTTTGGGGGGCGTGCCATAAGCGAAAGGATTATACAAATAAAAATAAAGACCAGCCGAGAGGTGTTATAAATTTGGGACAGCAGGTGAAAACAATTTGGTCTATAAACTTTTCGCTTAGCAGCAAACCAAGCGAGGGGGGAGGGGGGGCAGGAACCCACGACCCACAAGCCGCAGCCTGGGCCTGGGTCTGACTTCTGTTTTTGGCCCATGCGGTTTGACGCAAAACAGAGTCCGAATGTTGAACGCAGCAGGAAAAGGACCAAAAAGGACAATGCTGAAGACAAGTGCCGTTTTTTTTGCCTTCATATTTATGCATATCACAAACATATTTTTGTCATTATTCGGAAAATGAAAAAATATTGAAAGAAATATGAGGTACCGCCCGTTCCGCTTCTGGCCGCAATTGTTTGATTTATGAAAACATTACCTTTTTGTTATAAATCATTCTACCAATATTTACAAATAATTATAATATCTTGTAAATGTTAGGAACTAGAAATAATATCGGCATTTGCGAAAATTTCCATATGACGCCCGTACTTTAAAGTTCTTTCCGGTTTCGCCCATTTAATAACTTTTTCCGATCCCAACTATAGTTAGGAATAAGAAAGTTTTAGTAAGCTAGGTGCTAGGTACAATTGTTAACAAAGCGTTTCAGGGGTCTAACTCCTGACGTTTTGGAGAGCAGCAGAGCTGGAGAGTGAGTTGAGATATATTTTATATAATAATCTATATACAGCATTTAGAGTTCGCCTTGGATGCCTGATAGCAAGTTCTAGCTGCATATCGCCCTTAACTCTATAGAATATAAATATCGTAATGCATTTATTGGACTGATCTATGGGCAAAGGCAACTAAATAAAAAGACGAAAAAAAAATAGACAGGAAATAAGTGAAAGAAAGTGCCACAATGACAGCCATTTCTCATGTTAGACGTGCTTTTTATGTGCACGGAAATTAAAGTAATCATTTTTTATAGCGCGAACAAACAAAGGCATTATATTTTACAACATGGCTACAAGAAAGAGAGAGAGAGAGAGAGAGAGAGAGAGAGAGAAGGAGAGAGAGAGAGGGGAAGAGACAGAGAGAGGGAGTTGCAAAACCCAAACAACGCAAACTAAAAAGCCGAAGCAAACCGCAAAATGCACTGAAGGACAATTGAGTGCAGAAATGTATATAGATGGGGCGCTTGAGAAACTTCAAGCGGATACATCGTCCAAACAACTAAGCAAACCGAGGCAAGCCCCAACAAACTAACCCCCAGACTACCCCAGAGTAAACCCGAACCCGAACCCCAACAAACTCAGCGAAGCGGCCAGCGGTCGCCACGGCATCGGATCTCGGCAAGAACAAAGGCTTTGGCAGCTGCGACAATGACAACAGTGAAATAAAAACATATAAAAACCCGTAGAAAATTGCATTAAAATCTATGGAGTGTGCATAGAGAGCGCCGTTAGTGACCCCTCTCCCCACCCCATCCACACACAAACCTCCGCCCAGCACTCGTAATGCTCAAGCCAGAATTGAAGACTGAGATGGAGACGGCGACGGCGACGGAGACCCATTATGAACTGCACGCGGGAGCACGGAGGGGGCGTGGAAATGCACTGGCTAGCGGTTGCAGCCACTAACCACCCACTCTCCGCCCTTTTCCCGCTCTCTCTCTGTCTCTTCCACGATTTCGGTTTTCGGAACTACGAAACGGCGCAATCGTGAAAAATTAAAGGAAAAAGGATATGACGCCACATTGCAACATGAACGCAAAATTGCGATTTTATTATATTTTAACAATGCACTTCGTTACGTGATTCCCACTAGAAATTGTCCTCAACATGCCTCTGCTTCAGCTGCTCCTGCTCCTCCTCCTCCTCCTTTTCCTGCTCCTGTCGCTGTCTGGGGACACTCGAACGAATGCTTCTCTAGTGCCTAGCACCAATGTTGACTATGCATGCGATCTCCTGCCGGTCTCCTGCCAGTTACATAAGTTAAAATTTCACTCACAGTCTCATATTTTATTTGTTCGAATGTCGTAAATTCATTTTATTTCTCGCATGCGCCGAGCATATTTATTAGAGAACGCATTGTTTGTTCCACAACAAAAAAATTTGTCACAATTTGTTTATCAAATGATGCCCTATTTGGGCACAAGTGAATTCCATTTGGCAAATCCATCTCTTCGCATTATGTCGACACATGCAACTTGATTGCAGCAGGCCTAGAAAGTCAATATCAAGTTGGGATTTGTTTTGCGTTTGCTCATCAAGTATTTGTACTGGAAAAGCTTATGTAATACAAGGTTTGGATATTTATATTTTATCATATTTTAATCAGTATATCTAAAACTTGCTGTTCTGACTAGCTAATTGGCAATCAAAGCACATGTGAAATGCTCACTGTAGTTTATGCGGGGTTTGGTGAATTCCACTGGCAAGCGTGGAAAAAACGCGGAAAACATTTGTATGAAAGTTTCTCCTTACCAAACGCCTTAGCATTAAATTCACTTTGTTCACACTTGTTTCACACTTTTCGCAGTATCCATCCTTGCTTGGTAAAAAGGGAACTCAACAATTTCTTGTGCGATTCATAATGAATTAATAATTAAGTTAGGTAAATACACAAGTTTATGTTTAATTGTGTTTGTTAACAAATGTTGTTGTACTTGAAATGTGTGCTTAATGATTCATTCTTTGCAAATATTGATTTCTTCAAAACAATTTCGCCTGACATTTAAACTGATTAATTGACAAATTGAGCCAAACATGCGAGGCATAAATCAAATTGAAAACGAGACTTGACATTGCAGCAAAAATCAACTTGTAATCGTATAAATTTTCTTGTTGCTGTTGTTGTTGTTGTTGTTGTTGTTGTTGATGTTATTTGTTTACAATATTTATGCAACAATTAATTGCTTGCAAATGCTATAAAATGATTGCCAGCTGTCGGCTAGCTTTTCACTTTAAATGCCAAACAATGTTGGCCATAAATAATGGCCAGCAGACATACATATACATATATGCACATACGTGCCTCACTTATTACATGCCATTATTGCTTGCTTTTCATTTGTGCTTTTCCAAAAATATTATTTACACTTTATGACTTCTTTATTTAACACTAATTGCTGCCTTTCAAACACACACACGCACACACAGCAGAAGTAACCGAACACCCAAGCTTCAGTCCAACTCAAAGTCCTAAAGACGCTTCCAATAAAATGTAAAAGGCGGGCAACAAAAGCCGAGCGCAAAGAAAATTTAACAAGATGATATATTGATAGACATTGTTAAATTTCTAATGCTCTTGTAAGGGCTCCAAATATTTCCATAGGGAAAACAAGCCACAATTCAGGATTTAATGAGAGTGTACTCATAGCATATGTGTCTGCTTTTAATTGGAGGCGTCTGCTCTTTTGATAAAGCTTCAAATTTAAACAATAATATTTAATTAAAAAGTTATAATTTCTTTAAAGTTCTCTATAGTATATACTTTTTAATTAATTTATTTTATTTAAAAAATTGTTTGGTTAATTAAAAATATAGCAAATATTTCTCAAAAAGCCTAGCCTTTTAATTTATTAATTATAAAGCGAAACGTTATTCTAAGTATTAATAAATATAAGTAAGCTTAAGGCTAGGGCTCGGCTGCATTTAGCTAAAAGTTATATTTTATTAATTTTATTTTTAGCATTTCATACATTTATATTTTTTTTAAATATTTTATGTATATATTATTTTTTAAAATATTTTTGCATAATCATAAATTTGTTTTTAAGGCAACGGATTAGGTTGGGCTGTTCTTTGG
This sequence comes from Drosophila novamexicana, assembly GCF_003285875.2. Taxonomy (NCBI): domain Eukaryota; kingdom Metazoa; phylum Arthropoda; class Insecta; order Diptera; family Drosophilidae; genus Drosophila; species Drosophila novamexicana. The sequence goes on from NW_020824787.1 coordinate 6,555,853, forward strand.
AAATATAAATTGAAGTAAGCTTGAATGAAGGGTAGAATATGCCAGTTTGCGTTGTGGAATGATGCATTTTGTTATTTGCACAGTAATAGATATGACCAAGGCAGCACCTTCCAATTTTGGTGCAGACTTTAACTATGCTCACAAATTTCGCTTAGAGCTATAAAAAAAGATATATATATATATGTATATAAACAAACACAAGCATGCAGATAATGTAGCCAAAGTTGTCCTGCCTTCTTGGGTTTGTTTTAATGCCTTGCCTTAGCATATGCTTCTTTATGGTTTCTCTCGCTGGTTGTGTGTGTGTAGTTTATTTTTCTTACTTATTATTATTATTATTTTGGCGCTGGTCTTGTTGTTTTTCTTTCGTGTATGTGTGTGTGTGTGTGTGTGTGTATTTTTGTAATTAATTTCGTGCTTCGAAACATCTGCAGCTGGATTTTTACTGCAGCTTCCGCCAAATTACGCATACGCCCCGTGTAACGTGCAACTGGCAGACTTGGCTAAACTTGATGAGTTGGCTTCCTTATGTTTGTTTTGCTTGTTTTATTTAATTCTATTTTATTTTGTTTTGCTTGTTTGGATTTTTATTTTTGGCGCACAGCTCGCTTTAAGTTCTTTGCCAATTTGTCTAACTGAATTTAATGCGTAAAGCAAACATTTGCCAGCTAGGCAGACAGGCAGGCGCATAGGCATATAGACAGCCAGAGTCACACAATTGACACAACAAATTCTTGGCAATTTCGTAGGCAAAATGTGGCCCAGCTAAGCGCAGACGCTGCACCACACGGCGTATGTGCAATGTACCGTAACCGGAGGAGCAACACAGCAAGCACAACAACAACAAAATGAAGAAAAAAATAGAACAACACTGAGTACAAGCACACGGTTGTTGCTTGGGATACACATGAGCAGTTGTTGGTAGTCTGTGGTATAAGGTATTAAGTCCATACACTGCACTCAAGTATGTCATTTGAATATGCTGAACTAGTTGTAGGCAACTCAAAAGTACGCATAATAAACTAATCTTGAGAGTTTGATTAAACTTAGACATAAAGGTGAAAATTGGCTGGAATTTTGTTGTAGGCATTAGCTTTGTTTTGTAACTTATTGTTTTTAAACTTGTTCTGAAAGATCTGTAAGAAAATACTCGATTTGAAACTTTTCCTAAAGCTTTAAGTCAAAATCTATGTCCACATACACAATCTGTGCCTAGGAGTGAAAAATGGGTGGAAACTCAAGTGGCTTCATACAAAAGTATTCCACCCAATTTTAACATTTCTGGTTGAAATTTAAAATAAAACTTTTTTTGTTACAAATTATTTTGAAAATTATGTTTAAATATGCGATTAAGCGCAACATTAAAGTCATCTCTAGGGGTGAACAATGTTTGGAAAATTCAATGTTAAAATTGTGCAAGGGGCTTTGTTAACAGTCTTTATTTATTTAACTTAACCTAGAAAGGTGAAAATCGAGTGGAATATAATTGTATGAAACCTGTTGTATTGCAAGGAATTATGCTATCTTACTTTTAAAAATCAATGAGAAACTATGCGATCTGGCACTTTTTCTTGAAGCACCACATTGAAATCACCTTTAAGAGTGAAAAATGGGTGGGAAATTCAAAGTTGCAACTGTGTAAGAGCCGTTTGTCCAATATGTTCTTAGAGGCTTAATTTGTAAGTTTCATTGAAATATTTTTCGAGCTTATGAAAAAACTTAATGTGTAGGGCATTTGATAGTCGTCTTTTTTATGTTCTGTGGATCGCTCCAGTTGCATTTGCCTAACCCACCGCAATGTCGCGTTGCAAAGTAAACAACTGGTAGACCCACAGGATTTGCCGCTGGCTGCATACGAGACATTTGAAGGCGCCTTCGTCTTCGACTGGTTCCCACTTGGTGCGCAAATGTTTCCATTTTCATTTTTTTTAGGATTCACGTGCCTTTTTTTGCACTTTAGGGTTTTTGGGCTGGCATAATCTGACGCCTGTCTGGCGATCAAACACTCAAAAATCACGCGGGCCGCAACAACAATTGCTGCGTGGAGCTTGGTACGGGGACATTCGAGTGCAGGCTTCGACTAATCCTGCAGTCAGAGAGAGTTGCCGCAGATTTCGCACTTCAATTTCCGTGCGGCTGCAAGGTAAGAAATTGTTGTGCTACCAACTCAAGCTGTTTGTTGTTGCAACAGCAGCGGCAGCGGCAGCTGCTGCAATTGTAGCTGTGTCGTGTTGCATGTCGTTTCCCATTTCGATTGTGTCACTTACATGTTGCACACTCAACAAACCCAAATGCCAAACTAGGATGCGGCAAAGACGGCCAATGATTGGGAAGCGCCCAGGCAATTGCACATTGGGCACGTATGCAAACAGTTGAAGCTGGCAAAAGATGGTTGCGGGGTCGGGTGCGGCTTGGAAGGGACTGCTGTGGCTCGTTGTGCGTTTTGGTTAGACAAACTTTCAGGCTGCAATTTTGTCAGCCAGGCGGCATAAGCAAAAAAAGAAAGAAACAAGGAAAAATCAGGAAAAAAAAAATTGAAAATGACAAATTCATTCGTTCGTTTCTCGTTTCTGGTTTCTGGTTCGAATTTTCGGTTTTTTGTTCACCTCCCGAACAATTTCCGTTGCATTTTGTGTGCCAAAAATTGTATTGCAATGCCTAAATACAAAGTAAGCAGCAAACGGAATGGCTCGAAGGCCAGGAACAAACGTCTAAAGCTCTACAGATTGAGCTTCCATTGTTGTAGTTGCACTCGCAGTTGCAGTTGTTGTTGCTGTTGACTTGCCCCGAAGGTGGCTGCTACATTCAACAACATTTCCCAAATAATTCTGCACAGGAAGTGAGTCAAGTAACTAGAAACGACAATAATTTTCATGGACGGTCTGAGCTGAATATATGCATAGCCTTTGATTTGACATTTTGGAAGTGTTAACCATTTACGTTTGGTAAGTCTTACGTTTTCATTTGAATAGCCATTTAGATTAGTTTTCTGGCCCATGGATTGTGCTAGTTTGTTTCCCTTATAAACTTGTTGGCTTTTTCCAATGCTGAAAGTTTATTTACCTATTTTGTCATATCATATTTTTCTTGACTTTACACATTTTTTAAAATATTTTTACTTTTTTTTAAATCTCTTAGATTTTAAGAGGCAGAGTCACCAAACTTAACATATTTCGGGCTCGACTGCAATTGAGGAAACTTCTATTTATGTTTTTTAATTTATTTGTATTACTGCTATGTCAGGGGAGTACGTTGTGCGAGCTGCATTTGGTGTTGCTATTGCTGTTGGGTCTTACTTGTTTTAGATATAACTAGATATTACTTATTGTCCTAAGACGGAGAGTAAATAACCAAAATGAGCAAAGAAAACCTTACTAAAGTTTCCATAATCTGAAATCTACAAACCCACTTTTTTTCTGTATATATCCCCCATTAAAGTTTGAGTCCTTTTGTCCTTGTCTTAGTGTTTCTTTAATGGCTTTGTGCACTTTTTATCAATTGCAACTTTCAGACTTCAAAATGTTTTTTACTTTATTTATTAAAGTCCTTTTTACTCTGTCATCAAGCTTTTCACGGCCAATTTTTTCAAATTAATTTGTTTTTTTTTTTTTTACACTGTTGTTTTCATTTTTTGCATCTTTTCCTTTCATTCTTTTTGTTCCTTTCAATACTTTTTCACATGCACTTCAATTTTAAATCTCTATAAAATGTATAATCCTGCTAATAGAGCGTATGTGCCACGCCCGCTCTTCTTATGCTGGGCGTTATGAACGAGCATTTTAGCACACTGGACAGAGTGTGCTGTGGGTAGGGAGGCGGCTGAGGGGAGCGGAGCGAGGGGTTGAAAGGACCACAAGCGGAACGCGCTGTAAAATATCACACACTGAAAACGTTTCGCGCCGCATTTGTGTGGCATTTAATTAAATTCATTTTTTTAAGATATTTTATTCCTTTTGTTTTCTTTTTTTTTCCCCCCGTGACGTCACATAAAATATGCGCAGAGTAGAGGAGCTCGGTCCGAGGACCACAAGAAATGAATGGAAACGAGAATGTAAGAGCCAACAGGCGACTGTGCAAAAAGGTGTTAATGGTGACTCTGAAATTCCATTTGCATTTTCGCACACACCTCGGCCAGAAAAAATTATAAAATTAAAATAAGCATGTGACAAACCGAAAAGCGCACAAAAAAAAACGAATGTCAAATTTTTAATGTAATTTTTTGTTGCTGCCACTGGGCTTGTTGTGTCTCGCTAAGTAATGGTAATTAGGCGTGGAAAAATCCATTAGCTGCGTGTACCTGGCATACCTGCTGCGCCGGCTGCACCTGATGCAGTCGGCCCCGAAGCAACAGACGGCTGCAATTAGCCTGCCCAAAGCTGGGCGATTATGCAAAGCCTTAGCTACGTTTTCATATGCATTATGCATAACAAATGCCATAACCTGTCAAATATAGATTGAACCATGTCATATTTCCCCACTCACATAACTGAGCTAAAAATAAACTGAGTATTTACCCGTATTGGGCATGACAGATTGATTTTGCATTAGAGTTCATTTAATTTTGGAAATTAATTATTATCCCATTTGCATGTATCTCTACCTCAAAACAATTTGTTCTTCAAGTTAAACATTTTTTTAAAATTAGCACATACAATATTATATTTATTATTAATTTATTCATTATTCAGTTTTTAAATTATTTTTTTTTTGTATTTATTTATTTATTATATATTTTTTATATTTATTTAATTTAATTTATTTTTTTTTATTATTATTATTATTATTATTATTTTTTAACATTTTTGTGACACTTGTACTGTGCAAAATGTAACGAGTAGACAAATATGTAGATTTTTTTAAGTTCTGCTTTTAACAGCAATTAGTAACATTGAGATATATTTTAATATTTTTGCAGACATTGCTTTGACTGCTTTTTGGCATATGGAGATATTTTTACAAGCCCTGAAATGATGTTATAATGTTCGGATCAATAATTATTGAAGCATGTGAGTACATTACAAGTACATTAAATCGGCTAGAGGGTATCTATTAGTCGTCACACACTTATCGCCAGGCGCCCACTTTATAATACACACGCACACACAGTTTTTATATACCATTTAAAGTCAAGAAGCAATGATTAACTCAGCTGGCTGCCATTTTTTAATCCAGCCGTGAAAATGCTTTACCATAATTGCATAACACTCGAACTGAAAATGTGCGGTTGACAGGCGACATGTCATTTCACCGCAGAGGGGATTTTGTTTGTTTGTTATTGTTGTTGTTTTTATTTGAATATTTCTTTTTGCATGGCGCCAACATAATTGTTTTAAATTAATTGCGAATTGTGTATGCAAAAAGCATAAAGTGCACTTCAAATATGTAAAGGAACAATGCGAAAAGCCTCTGCACAGCGGGTAATTTATTGACCGCAGCAACAACAGCAGATATACGTTTACTCACGTTTAACAACGGGCTTAACTCCAGCTACGACAGCAGCTCCAGCTCCAGCTCCAGTTCCAGCCAGCGAAAATCGCATAAATCAAATGAAATTAACTCAAAGCGCACAGCAAGCAAATAGAGTGTTCAATTTTTATAAACCACAAAGGCGAAACTTACAACAGACACATACACACACACACACAACACCCAATCATACTTTATTTACTCTATAAAATTTAGAACCTCGCTGTAGAGTGGCACATAAAGTTAGACATCGGCCCGGCGACAATTTCTTAAATGGTTCGAACAAACGAGAAAAGAATAGAGGCGAGAAAATATCATTTACAGGCGTGCACAAGAACTAAAAGGTACAGCATAAACGAATGCGAAATACCCTACATAAAAGATTAAAAGTATTCTAGATAAAGGTACAGCAAAATCAAAAGCGAATTATCCTATATAAGGGATAAAATAAAGTCTAGGTAAAAGTTCTGCCTAAGCGAATGCAAAATACCCTACATAAAAGATTTAAAGTATTCTATAAATAGCCTACATAAAAGATTCAAAGTATTATCGATAAAGCTACAGCATAAGCGAATGCGAAATACCCTATCCAAAGATAAAATATACCCTAGATGAAGGTACAGCAGAAGTGAATGCGAAATACCCTATATATAACACTAAAAATATTAAAATATAGATATTTTTGACTATGACAAAATGGGGCACAAAAAAATATAAATCGTAGCTTAAGAATTGTATAAAAAGGGATTATATCAAATGTATACATCTTCGAATATATATGTCTTATTTAAAGCAATTAAGCTAAAACTGGAGTTCTTGAACAAAAAGGACAAAACGTATGCAATTTTGCAATATATATGTATTTCTTCTAAACGTGAAGGTTTCCATCTGAACAATAAGACATGTATATGCAGTTTTTCATTACAATTATGCAAGCTGTTTTCGAAAAACCTGCAGCTAAAAATTAATAGAGCATACATTTTCCACTTGAACTCCGGCCTAGCACAACACATCACATGTCTACCAAAATCAGTATTATTTTTTGTACCCCAAGAAATTGCACGCTGGTAAAAAAAAGAGACGAAACGTTTTACGATTTGGCATGTGTGTGGCACGATTGTAAGGCGGGGGTGGCTGTGAGAGGGGAGGGGAGGGGAGGGCTGGGGTTGGGTTGCAGACCGCCAAGTTCAGCACTTTGGCGAGTCAAGTGCTTTTCATTTTCCGAGCACGTCGCCGCGTCATAAAACAAAAAACGCATGGAGCGCAACGGGGCGGGCACGTTTAGCATATATATTTTCACACTTGCAATCATACTTTAAGCAGATGAACACACACACTCACACTCACACACACATGCATATATACACATAACACATTGAAACTAGAGATGGCATTTATTTTGCGAGGCAAAACAAACGAACAATCGATAGTTCGCCTGCATTTTTAAATGGTGGAAAAGCCTTTACAAGAAAGTAGCATATTCTAACTATTTTTCAACACCTTTCCAAACTTCTGCCAATGAGTTCTTGTCGCCTTTACAGCACTGTACTTAAAGTAGATTTTGGTAGATTCTTTGCGAGCATATTTTAACATATTCTTCTTACTGTATCTTTGGCGATATTTACAGTGTGCATTATTTATATTTCAAATAACAAATACTTAGTGTTGAAAAACACCAAAGTAGTGTATTTTCCAACACGATGCATGCAAGTCTACGGCTACAACGGACTGTAGAGTAGAGCGTGAAGATTTATTTCGCAAAAAAAAAAACAACTTTGCAACTGTGAATATTCTATCTGTGTGTCATGTGCATCCGAGGCTCATCTCTAGCTGCTGCATGGGATAAGGCCGTGTTATCTTCATTTACACTCTCAAAGTCGGGGCCATAAAAGTGCGTCGAGATTGTCGCCAAAACTTTTGCTTTCTTAATTTTTGTCTTCATGCACTGATAATAATTTCTAGAAACGCTTTGTACTTTGTAGCAGACCCAGCCCCCCAGTCCCCCAGCCCCCAAACGCCCGACCCATGGCCCCAGCGAGAAATTGTATCTCTTTTTTTTATGAGCTAGCGCACTTTATGAGAAATTCGTTTCAGTTGTCAACGAGAAGGTTTTAATTAAAGGCTCATAGGTCGACGCGCAACATAATTACCAAAAGTGACAAAATTTCATAAATAATTTATACAAATAAATTAATATTAATGTTGTCCTGTTGGCCTGGCATCTCCAGTTATTCAGGGACGGCTCTGTTTTATGCTCATTATGGCTGACATTCTGAACCCGATTGACTTAGGTTAGCAGCTTTCCAGCTAAACTGACATTAAAAGGATTTTCGGCTGCGCCGCGCCTCGCCACGCCTCCCCATTATGTTTGACACTAATGATAGATATTGTTTTGAGTTTGAGAATTCTGTAAATCTGTACATTAAATATGCCCCAAATGCGAAAAATAGTTGAGAAGTTCAAAGCGTTCTCTCTAATGCTGATGAATGGCCGTCTCTGGAGTTTGATAAGCCACGACGAATGCTTAATGGAACTGAAAGCAGTTCGAACACCCCCCCCCCCCCCCCCCCCCCCCCTCCCTCAGCCCAAACATGCAGCTGTCCCGCCCTTCTGTTGCGAAACTTTACACTGACGGGTTTCAGGGTAGCTTCGTGGTTTCAACTGTTTTGGTTACGTTGGCAACTTTGCATGCGGTTTTTCTTTGGTTTTTGGAAGGTGGCCGAGGGGGAGGGAGGGGTGTGTACCCCCTAGATACCCTGTCGCTATGCCACAAATGAATTGCAGGCCAGCTGCAATTGCTGCACTTGATTTGCGGTGCGACTTGATGGTTAACAATTATCTGACAACAGTTTGTTCGACTCAACGTCACTTTCAACTTTTGGTAAACTGTGGCTAACTGCCGGGTTGACACATTTTACCAAACACAGTTAAGATTTAGCCAGAGATTACATTTGGATGTTGTTGGCAATGTGAAATTGACTTGCTTTAAATAATACAGCTACTTATTCGATGGGCTTCGAATTGTTAAATACTCTATTATTATTTTTTTTTAATATTTTTAAAGTTAGTAATTTTATTTGTACATATTTTTATGGATTTCCGTCCTCAACATTTGTGTATACTCGAATAGCTTCTTTGCCAATTTTATACTGTTAAAATTGTTTTTAATAATTTTTATAAATATTTCCCTACATACTTTTTTAAGCACAACTGAAAAAAGGTTCGGTTCATGATCCTAGTTTTGACATACGTAAATCCAGATAGATATTTTCTAAATAACAGATATATTATTATTATTCATTTAATTACTGATTTATACTATTTTGTGCCGTAGATATTTTTATAAAGAATTCGCGGACTATATTATATTTTTACTGAAAATTTGCATATATCAAACATAGTTAGATGTAAATCATGGCTGGAACTCGGGACTAGTCTCCCTCAAAACCGGCTTGCAGTCTTGGCCATAAATATCACGTAAAAACTTATATTTTAAACGAGAATCGGTTTCTGGGTTTCACATCAATCAACTTCTGTCACGCCTGCTGATTCATTTATCAATAAAACGTAATTGGAATTTTATTTTCATTTACTGCCCGGGCATCGCCTTCTTTTGTTGCTCTGGCTAATTAATGGCAGCGTCTAGCTGGAAAAAAACCTTACCGCTAAAAATTGATGGGGCGTGGCTCATTAACCTATTGCCCCGCGGGACTCCAGGGTACATCACGGCTAATTGCGCTACCATTTTCCATTTTCGCAGCTGTCAATAGAAAATTTCCCTTTTTTATTTATGTTAATTTGATTTTATTTTTATTTTTTGCTCAGATTTTTAGAATAAAGTTGCGCTCAATTGCTTTTGTAATCAATCAAAGTCAAGGCGCGCAGTCAGACAATATGTGTGTGTGTGTGAGCAGGCAGGAGTGAGTGCGAGTGAGAGGAGGCGAGTTTCTTGCTGCGCTTTCAAAATGCTGCCACACTCTCATCTCCAGTTCCGTCAGCTCAAAAGAACCAGTTGGTTCGCACGGACAGAACGCGATGATTGTCATGTGAGCTGCGTGCTCCATTTTGGTGTTTTGTGGTGTTGACGTGACACTTGAGCGACACTTGACGCCCGATAATTGATATTGTAAGCGGAAAAGGGCTGCCAGCAGACGGGGCACGTTTGCCAGTGGGTGGGGGGCGGAGAAGGGGGCGGACGCAGTGTCTGACAAGATGCTCTTAATTATCGCTGACACATATCGCGGTTGCTTGCAAGCTGTGCGCAGTTGGTGGCGCATTCAATGAATCAATGTCATCAAAATTTACATATTTGAAAAAAAGTTCTCAAAAAAAAAGAAAAGAAAGCTAAAAAGTTCAAACAATGCAAGTGCAGCATTGCAACGTTTATGCCAAGAAGTTTACAATATTTTTCTAGTCAAAGAAACGTTTAACAGAATATGATTATGTTGAGACATTTATAATTTTTTATTTTACGTGCATTTTTTTGTTTACCTCAAATTATAGCCCACACATTTTTGGCTCTTAAGACGAATCAAAAAGATTTGAAAATATAAATGTATTTCTTGATATAGTTCCATCTTTTCATTTCATCTTAAGGATACCCAGACGTAAACCTAAAACGTTTATGCCATGTATATCACGATATCTTAAAAATTAATGATTCATATTTTTTCACTTCATGAATCGTCATATGATACAACGTTTATGCCCTGAATTTTATGTTCTCCAGCATAGCTCCATCTCTTCACTGCAAATAATCTTCTTAAAGATGCTCTGACGTAATCCTTGTTAATTGCTTGCGTTTTATTAGTTTCTTAATGCTGCTTGGCAGCTTTAAAACGCAACGATATTAGACACAATGGTAAACAGTCTTATAAATTGTTAGATACACACACACACACACATATGTGCACTTATATGCACACACACAAGCGCGTGTGTGCGTGTGGAGCCCGGTCATTTTATGCAGAGCTTCTAGAAGTACCTGCCTTTTGCTTTACTTTTAATTACCAACTCAAATTACACGGCCAGATACACATACACAATGGGGCACACACACACACACATGGAGACACACACACACGGATGCACATCCATGCTCAGTTACATTTGGCCGCCATTTAGCAAGAGGGAACACAAAAACGTTGAAACAGCTGTTTGGCTTGTACTTGGCAAGGACTGCAGAAGAGACGCAAAAGGCGTTGGTAAAAGGAATAGACCAGCAGCTGGGCAAGGAGGGGAGGGTAGGAGCGAGGAGCGAGGAGCGAGTAGCGAGGAGCGAGGAGCAGCACATGCCTGGCGAGAACTGGCAGAACCGCAGAACTAAACTTCAGCAGTCGCCATCGTTTGCTGCACATTTCATTACAATGCCATTGTATTCAAATCCTATTATAAAACGCAAAGCACTGCACTGGGAGGCGGGGCACAGGCTAGGCTAGTGAGGGGGTGGGGGAGTGGGAGTGGGAGAGGGGTGCTCAGAGAGGCTATGGTAATGTTGCAGCTGGAGAAGTTCGTGTTTGCAGCACGTTTCCACTTTCGCACTTGGTAAACATAAGTTGCCCACGCACAGTGGGTGCTGCAGGTTGTAGGAGTGAGAGGGGGGCGGGGGGCGGTCTGGTGAGGGGCAGGTAACGGTGTTGTAACGGAACTGGATACTGCAGACTAGAAGGCAGCCCGTCTGCAACACTCCATAAAATAATTACCAACACCAACGCAGCAGCAGCAGCAGCAGCAGATAGGTAAAAGCTGAGCAAAGCTGGTATGAAAAGGCATTGGCCAAAAAGCGAGCCAGATTCGGCATGAAAATGAGCTGGTTTAACCCCTTTCGGGCCAAAATACAACAAAAATACAATATAGGGCAGGATATATTTAATATGGATATCAAAGCAAGTGTAGCTTTAATTAATATCACAAATTTCTACATTTTACATTCTCATATCAAAGAAATTGCTTTACATGCTGCAACAGAATATTGTGCTTTCTTGGGTTAAGCTGGCCAGGTAAATACAGTCGGCAAACTGCATAACCGGTAGAAATTATTCTGTAAGTCAGTCGAAAAGAAATTAAGGCGCAAAATACATATTTGCAGGCTGAGCTGCAATATTAAACCAAAGTAAAATATTCATTTAGGAACGCAAAAAAAGAACAAACTGAATTTCAAGTTCAAAAATTCTTTAGCTCTGCTGTAAATAGTTGCAACAAATAAGCTTACCTTTTTCGGTTGGCTATGGGTTATGTGGGTTCGAGTTCAATTGGTGGAAGAGGGTTCAATGTATCCTTTAGTCGGAAACTCCTGACTCGAGCCTCTTTTTTCTTTATATATTGAAAAGCCTGCAAGCGATGAGACTTTGGCTGCTTAAATCAGTAATTTGCCATGGTTAATTTCATGTGCATATAATTCTCAATTGGTTTAAGCAACGGCTAGAAGAATTGAATAGTTAAAAGTCGAAAGACAATTTGAAAAAAATATATTGCTTTCTAATCATCAAGAGCAATTTCAAGCTTTAGCTTATGTTTTCTGGATCCCTAATTGAATTATAATCCTAATAATATTCCTACTTGTAATAAAACTTGTATTCCTCTCTGTGAGTTTCCACAATTAAATTCGTATTTTCGTACTTCTTAAAACTATAATACATTAAAACATATCTTTGCTGAAAGATCTGCAGCATTATAGAAAGTGTAGTAAGATATTTATACAGGTATATAATATACAGGTATATAAAAATACAGAACTTCAGTTTCAAAACCAGTTTTAAATAAAGCTTCAAAAAATTACCTTATACTTAGAGAAGTTTTCTGTGCCTGAAACGGCAAACATTTCTAGGACTAGAAATGCCTGCAGATGGTAAAGAATTTGCTGCTTTAATTAGTACTTTGTGATGCTTGTAATTCTCAACTGGCTTAAGCACGGGCTTGTTTTAAATAAATTATAAAAAAATCAATGCTTTATTTGTGGTTACAATTTATAAAATATATGTGAAGAAATGATTCTATCGATTCGATTTATATTTTTGAGAGTTCCTTCCGTCTTTTGTTTTCTGAATCCTTCGACCGTATTGCACTATAGGTTAGTCCCATTTTAGGCAAAAGTTGTACCTTGCTCTCGGTAAATTTTCACATTAAAATTTTTATTTGCGTATTGTTTAAAATTAGAATGTAAGTGTTATACGGAATACATGTAAGGATTGGCAATAATTCTGTTTCTGCTTTTTTTCTTTCTTTTTTGCCATTTATGCGGGAAGGTGTTCGATAGCTGTTAGTCGATATCCTGCTGCTCAGAGCCAGTCAGCGCGCTCTCTTCCAAGGTGACGCCCTGCAGTTCAATGTAGCGCTGTTTACTCTGGGTTGACCAGGGCCTGATCCAAGGTAGCGACATTAGCATCATAATCTGGGACGGTATATATTTGCAGGGCAACAGAGAGATCAGGTCCTCGTTTTTTCGGTCCACAGATTGTGCATCTTCTTCTTCATCCGGCTCTGGGAATAGCAGGTGCTGTAATATCTCTGACTCTGGTTCGGGTTCTGTTTCTGGTTTGGACTGTGGCAGCTGCAGCTGCTCCTCGCACAGCATGGAGAGCAGCAGGTGCTCGGTGAAGAGCGCATGCTGCTGTCGCTGGCTGTTGTCCCGCAGCGCTGTCTCTAGGTCCGCGTGCTGCTCTGCCATCCACTGGTGCAGTAGATAGCGATCCGCATCCGAGTGCTCCAACAGCAGCGCCGAGCTGCCAGCTGCTTCATTGCCAGAGCCTTGGGCGGGGCCATTGGTCAGCGCCTCGGGACTAGCAATTGCCAGAGTGGTCGAGCGTGAGCGCGGATCCCCCTCCAGGTAATTGGCTGGCGTCTGGCTCAAGCGTAGCTCCGGACGCAGGCGACGCAGCTCGGACAGCTGATAGAGTATATCGATGCCCGCCTCAGAGTCCATGCGGCTGCTATTGGATCGCGCCGAGCTGCGACTATTGTTGCCATTCTGATTGCTCGGATTAGGCGGCTGTTGGCGACGCCTTCGACGCGACACGCGCGCCAGTGCATGACGCAACGGCGGCGTATTCGGATCGAGCAGATTGGCATGCTCTATGTGATTCAGCAGCAAATGCCGCGCCAGATTGCGTATGGCGACCAGCTCAATGCCCGGCAGTCCGGCGCACATGGGGCACACCACATGGTTGTCGGCCTGGCGATGCATGGTGACCACATGATCGATTAGCTCCTTGGCCGTATGCCCAAAGATGCCACAATAGGGGCACGTATAACAGTTGGGTAAATGCATCAGTTCGAGCATCTCGCCATTGAGCAGCAGTTCGGGCAGCTGTTGATGCCGTTCCTGGTCGAGCAGCAGCTGCATGGGATGCTCCACACGATGGTCCAGTGTCTCCACATGCTGGTCATAGCACTCGCCGCACAGGTCATAGTTCACACAACGCAAACAGTGAAACCTTCGTCCATGGAAATTGTGTGTTTGACAGCCATCGCAGCAAAAATTTCGATGGCCCATAGGTTTGTTCTGATTAGTTAATTAATTATCGCCACTTCGTTAATTGGACAGAGAATTAATAATCGATTTGTTGTCGAACAGAATGTGATGTAATGCTCGGGGTGGAAATTACGCAAAAATATGGGTCGAAAAAGTCTTGACAATGCGTTTTGAATTTCTATTTTATGAAATCAAATGACAAGAATCAAAAATAATGTGCGACAAACTGTGGAGAGTACTTTCAATACGAGCTCTATAATGTCACTGTTACGGGCCTTACAGGACTTTGGGGAATGTTTGGAATATTATATTATATCTAGACTTAAATGCTTGGATATTCAAGGATGATATCGTATATATAAACAAATATAGATGACAATATCGTATATGGAAACAAATATAAAGGTTGATATCGTATATGGAAACAAATATACATGACAATATTGTATATAGAAATTAATATAAATGACTTTATCGTATATAGAAATATATATAAATGACAATATCGTTTCCAGAAACAAATATTGATGTCGCGAACAACTGTAATCAAATTATATATATTTTTAAATACCATTTATTTGTAAAACTATATATCCATTTTTAGACTATTTAATTAATTTTAGACTGTATAAATTATTTTTAATTTTTTGTAAATTATCATTTTTTTGTATATGAATATTGAATATTGTAATATTCTAGCTAATATTTAAATCCTTTTATGTAAGCAAATTTAAAGTTTTATAAATAGAGTATAAGCATTTTCCAGACAATACGTTTTCTATAAGTTTAGGCTCTACAAAATTTAGACATAACATTTAGACATGTAAATGTTATATAACTTATTATTATTTGTAGTTTGTTTAATCGCATTATATTTTTGCAGGGAAAACTGCCTTAGACGGACAACAATCGTCTTGTATCGCTCAATAGCAGTGTCCGCTAAATAGAGGGGAATGTGGACACGGCCCAAATATTAATAAACAAGAGTCTGCCTTTTTGGAACTGCCCGTAAGTATTCACTGAAATACCAAGCTCTAGCCTTACAAATGGCCAATATGATTGTTTTAAAATTCTCAATTTCACACTCATTTAGCTACAAGTTGTACATAGTCTATTTTAGTAAACTTCCCGTTTGAAGTCTATTAAAAGCGCAAAGCTTCTGTTGCTTTCGAATTAATTTTATCGCTGAAAGCTCTTATTTGCCAGTTTCCTGCTTTTATTGTAGCCTTGGGCCATATGTTTTTTTATTTTAATTTTTTAATTAAATTCACTTTCGAATACTTTATCTTTATCTTACAACCTGCATAGGTGGTAAACAAGTTGTTAAGCGTAATTTGTTCAACAGCATTCTATGTATATATATTTATGTATATATTTATGTACATATATATTTATCTTCCTTTACAAACTCTAAGTGTTTATGCGTGTGTATGTCTTAGTCTGCTGTTCAACTTTGTTTGACTTTGGAGCTGCGTTAAAATATTTTAATTACTTCATTGCCGGCGGCATTAAAAAAGTTTATTGTTGCATCATTTTATCCTGTTGCTGGCGCCTGCCACAAGCAGCAGCATAAAAAGTGCGGCAAAGTAAGGATTAGTATAAGATGAAACATCTTAAATCAACTTATTGCCCTGTAATATGACGGTAATTAGTGAATATTCAAATAATATATATTATGATTATTTAATATTCAATGAAGTAACTAAAAGCAAGCAAATTATCCAGTTCCAATTTGCGAAAGATATAGCTCCTATGAATTCCAATTTGAAATTTGGTCAAATGTTTACAACAACTTGCGGCTCTGCAGAATCTTTAGCCTGTGCATATTGACAACTGGGGTCAAACGAACTCAGATTTAAGTTGAGCGGGCGCAAAGTAAACGACATAAGAATGGGCGCACAGAAATTAAAGCAATAAGAAGCATGATAGATTCTTGAGAGCGACGTGCAAAAGTAGATAATGCACAAGCATCCACATACACATACGTTTATACATAATTGCCGATTCTCTTTGCATCTGCTTTTTTCGATGTGTGTATGCTTGTGGCTTATCTATTTGTTCATGTGTGTGATTGTTTTTGCTCCAAAACAGAATTAATCATGCGATCGTTCGCTGGCTTAAGTTTCTGTGAGCCGTTTTTTTCGTTTGCTTTGCGGCTTCTCAAAGTTCTGTTTAACTTTCATCCCAGTAGTAAATTGCGCATTTTACAATATGTCAAAATTTGACAAAAGTGGCAAGGAGTTCTGTTAGGACATGTATGTATCTACCAAAATTGCATCAGTTTAAATTAACAATTTGTTAATTCCAAAGATCGATCCTCAATAAACCGATTTAATGCAAATTTAAAATGATTCATATTCATAAAATTATTCTTATTTCATTTCATATTAATATTTTTTATTTAGTGTTAAAGAATCCCAATTGGATTATTTGATCAAAATGGCAAGGAAAACCCAGCTGCAACTTGCGGTTGTGCAGAATTTTAATACCTCACTTTTCTGCAATTGAGCACTGGGGTTAAACCAACTGACAATTAAGTTGAGCAAATAATAAAACATAGCATGAATATGAAATCTTATATACACACATGTCTACATATCTGCCGATTCTCACTGCATAGACTTGTTTGTGACTTGTTTGCTTGTAAGTCAACTGTTTATTAATATATGTGTACATACATATGTGTGCTTGCCAACACAGAACTAAGCTGCGCGAGTGCAGAGCGGACTACAAAAATGGGCGCACAGAAAATATAGCAAGTCGTATTTAGAGCGATAAGCAGCATCAAAAATTCAGGAGATCGCAATGTATAGGCAAATATGCACGAGCACGGCAAATGCACACACGTACAGACCTTGCGATTCCCTCTGCATAAACTTGTTCGGGTGTGTGTTCGCTGTTGTGTTACCTGCATGCTCTCTATGCATGGCGCTCTCATGAGTTTCTGAAGTTGCTTATCGCTGATTGGTCAGAGCAAGAGTTCTGTGTGCACGAATTTATCTGAGGATCGTTTGCTTGCTTGATTTCTGTGCGCCCGTCTTTGAGCGCTTTACGCATCATAGTTCGGTTTTAGTTAAACGGCAGCAGCCGTGTGAAGCTGTCTAAAAATATATTAAGTGCGGTTTGTCGGGTGAATTCCGTCCGTTTCTCTAACTGTATACTAGACTCGTACGAATACGAAGTAAGTTGCATAAAAGTGGCAATAAATAAAATTTAATTAAAACTCGACCCAAATCGTGGTCAGTTCTAAAATCAAAATTTTAAATGTTCCGTGTACTCTAAAGACTTTTACAACGCAATTACCAGAAAGTAATTCATTTTTCATTAAAAAAGAAAAATGCAATAGTGTGTGCTGCAAAAGTGGACAATGTTCAAGCGGGTATATACACATTCAACTGTACATACTTATTTGACGATTGCCTTTGCATACACTTGTTGTGTGTGTGCATGTGTGTAATTGCCATCAGAGGAAGAACTTGCGAAGAGCGAACACTAAAGCAAAACTTGTTGAGAGAGAGAGAGAGAGCGCTAAAGATAATGCACGAGCAGCCATATACACATGCGTAAAAACATATTCGGCAATTCTCTCTGCATACAAACTTATTCGATTGTGTGCTTCTTGTGTGATATCTATTTATGCAGGTGTGTGACTTGTTAGTTATCTGGCTTTGAAATGCGCTCAGTCGAATTTTTGGCTGCCTGCTCAATTTTCTGTGCGCCCATCTTTGAGCGCTTTTAGCAACATAATTCTGGTTTAATTGAACATCAGCAACTATGTTAAGTGGTTAACAAATATTTTAGCTTCAATTTCTCGGGTAAACACTTTCCGATTTAACTCCTGATCATTAATTGACAGAAAACTCTGAATCGGTTCTATATTCAGAGTTTTAACGATATGTGATTTTAAAGAGTTTTACTTTGCTGAAAGGTATATAATGCCCAAATCGACGTGATTCAACCGATAAAACGCGATTTTAAGTTCACAAATAAATAATTGTTTTTTTCTTTTTGTTAAAAATATTCATGAGTGCGAATTGGACCACCTGCTCAAAATTGTTTGTAGGTAAATGCTTAAATAAATAACCAATAACTTAATCGTTTACTCAATTTTAATTATGACTTCTTGTTTTTAAAAATGTTTTAAACTTTTCAGACTGCAAAATTCAGTCTAATCGTTTTAAGGACTTCCACGGGGCTTTCTTTGCCAGGTTCTGACTGTATTTAAACCAGATATAGTCGCTTATTAATTAATTTGTTTAATTTCAGATTCAGCAAAATCTGCAGCGCACAAGGACAAAAACAAATCAATAACTTTGGCACCTAGTTGACCCACGTATCCTTGGTTATTCCATACCATGGATATAGTCCTAGTGAGCCTACAGGACCGACTTCTAGCGATGCACAAGAATATGGTCCAAAAATATGTATGCTCTTTCTTTCAGCTGCCCCCACCAAATTTCCCGCCCCCTTGATGGTTCCTAGTTGACTGCCATATCCTTGGTTATACCATACCATCGATATAGTCCTTGGCAACCTAAAGGATCAGATCCCTGCAAAATTTGCTTCGAACTGGTCCAAAAACATGTATGCTTTCCTTTTAGCAGCCCCTGTACATGAGTAGCAGTTGCAGCTGCTAATTAACAGCCGACTTTAAATCACTCGATTAACATTAACTGCTGTTTAACATAACTCATTTAAAATGAGTTACATTTTTTATTCTTTAATAAATAATTTTGTTTATTTTTGTTAAAATTAACGAATTTGTTGTTTTTCACATATATTTTCCATTTTAACTTAAAATGTCTATATTTGGGTTAATATATATCCGATCCTGGAAGGAGTTGCCTTGTTAGATTCGTAAAAGTCCTTAGAATCGATTAGAGTCCTTAAATCCTGCAATCTGAAAAGATAAAAACACATTTGAAATAAAAATGTCAAAAGAGATATATAAGGGTATTTTAAGGAAAGAAATGGCCATAACTCGGCCATATCCTTGCATAATTTCAAAGGACATGGTGCGTTAGGATCGTAGGGACCAACTGCATCGAACTGCATTAAAACATTATGGGGTCATCTAAGAATCTTGGACTTGGTAATTTTTCATTCGCGGGCCGCAAGGAAAATTGACTAAAATCACAATATTACAGTAAAATCGCGATATCTCTGAAACTATAAGGACGATCTCGATGTCCTTTGGCCAGATGGTAGTCCTGGTCAATACAATTTTTTTGACACAGGTATCGGCAGGATACGTCAGGATATAGCCGAGTTATAGGCTATTTTCGGTTCAAAAATTTGTCCTTAAAACTTTTTTGTCTGAAGGACATTCGTCCTTTGGGTTGTATATTCGTAAATGGGAGGATAAGGACTATCTACTGTCCAAAGGACATCCCGATTGACCTTCAAATGACAAAGTTAGTCCCGAATTTTTCGATTTATGGCCATTTTCTGACTAAACCCCTGTGAAAATTTTAAGTGAAATTTTTTGTCGAATCCTGGAAATCCTTGAATGCCAATCGATAGATCTGCTTCCCACGAGTTTAAAACTATATATCCTTCAGATATCCTGAAGGACTTGGCCGAGCTATGGCCATACAAAAAATGTCCTTTTGGGAAAAGTAGCCATATTTCTGAAACCACAGGGCGGATTTTAATGTCCTTTGGCCAGTTTGTAGTCCTAGTCTATACAAGTTGTTTGACACAGGACTTGTCAGGATGCGCAAGGATATGGCTGACATATAGCCATTTTAGTGTACAAAACATATGTCCTTATATCTTGGTGTTTGAAGGACCTACGTCCTTTTCATTATATATTCTGAATGAGCAAGACAAGGACAGTCTGATGGCCAAATGACATGCCGGAAGTCCTTGAAATGCCCATGTTATGGCCAGTTTAGTAATACTATCCTTTTTAGAAAAACAGCCATAGCTCGGCCATATCCTTGCAGATTTTCAAAGGACAAGGTGCGTTAGGATCGTGGGAGCCAACTGCATCGAACTGCATTAAAACATCATGGGGTCATCTAAGAATCATGGACTTGGTATCAATTGTCGCGATTCCCTAGGAAATAGAAAATAAATAAAATCTTTGATTTCTTGAAAATTACAAGGACGATCTTGATGTTCTTTAGCGAGCTGGTCGTCAGGATATAATATATAATAATTAATATCCTTTGTGGCAATAGACCTGAGGATTTATAAAAGATGTGGTATGTGGCTACGGATCTAAGAATCAGATCTCGAGCCGAAAGGAAATAGGATAAAATCACAAAGTCCTTGACAGCTGTGAAGCTTAAATGTCCTTTGCTCACTTGATAGCTCAGCTCTTTGAGTTGTTTGATACAGGAGTTGCCGGAATTTGCAAGGACTCACAATGGGAACTGTTGCTGCGTGAAGTCGTTCGTAAAGTCTACGATCTTGGGCTGCGATGAATCCAATATACAAATAAAGCTTAAAATTGAATAAGTATAATGTTCTGACAGCCAGCTGCTAATTAATATCTTTAAATAAGAAAAAGTGAATAATTTAATAGCAGTTTATCCGTTGGTTATTCACCATCACCATCATTATCAATCGAATATGTCTCCAGATTGATTTTCTATCATATAATTATCTTTTACTTTTTCTTTGCTCTACACTTATATGTGCATTTAGAATCAGCTCTAAGAGTTTCGTATAAAGCTCAGCTAATCACGAAGTGCTTGGTTCAAAGATTCTCAAACTTCCCAGCTTTAACTAGTTTTCGCTAATCTAAAGATGGCAAGTTTGTGCTTTGCTAAATGAAAAGTAAATAAATACGCAGCTTTACTGGAGCTGCGTAGCAAGCGGCGGCATCGTTTGTAATGCTGCCCATAAATTTGCAGCAAATATATTGCGCATACGCACTGTGACCCGCAGAAGAACTAAACAAATATTCTAGTTGTAGTTGTAGTTGTTTTTGTTGCTGCAGTTGTTGTTGTTGTTGTTGTTGCTGCTGTTGTCGTTGTTTTTGTTATAGCTTGCTTTTGGGTCGAGTTGGGTCAGCATAGCGTAAACTGCAGTTGAAATTGCCTTGACATATTGCTTAAAACCAACGGAATCAGCAGCCCCCAACAACTGTCTTTGTCTGTCGAGAGAGAGAGAGTGTGTGTTTGTGTTTGTGTTTGTGCGCGTGTGTGTGCGAGTGTTTGTCAAAAGCATGGAAGTCATTCAACTCAATTTTATTTATTGTGCAACTGCTGTGCATTGCGGTTGTATGCTTGCTGGGACAGCACTAACAACTACAACAACAGCTACAAGAAGCATAAAAACCAACACACATTCATCTATTTAATTAATAACAAACACTGCACACATGCCACACATAACACACAAAAATACAAACCATAAACAAGAAACTTTCATGCTAATTCGCAATACCCAAGATCTAATACCCTAGCTTAAATATTTAATTAATATATGCTACTTTAAAGCAATCCGACCTTGGCCATAGTTTATTATTTGCACTACTTATTTCAATACGGAAAATTATGTTTTTTATTACAAACCTAAAAATTTTAATTATTATTCGATTTCTAATTCAATAAAGTCTTCAATAATTCACATCGGTGGCGGGCAATTGTCATGAAAAGAGAAAAGGTTTGGAAAATTAATAAGTTACATTTTTGACTATCGCACAGTTAAATATAATAAAAGTAATAAAGTTTCTAAAACTACGTTAGATAAAACAAATTATTTACAAAAATTTATTATGAAAATAAGTATAATTTTAGTAAATACTTTCAAATACACAAACAAGGAATTAATAAATGGAAGTTGTATAATTAAAACTAATATATTTAACAATTATTTACAAATATGCATTTGATAAATCCTTTAGCACTTTTCATATCTTTCACATTGTATTTTCTTTTTGTGTAATCAAAACATATCTGAATTATTAAGTAAAACTGGCCCAATGAAAGTTAGCCTGCCACGCCCATTTGGGCAGCTGCTCGACAGCCAATTGTGTGGCATAAACATAGCAGCAGCTTTACATAAATTAACTGTGTGTATTTATTATAAAAACAATGAAAGCATGCGGCGTGTCTGGCCATGTCTCGGCTTGGAATGAGCCCAGCTCAGCTAAATTTATGAGATGCGCCGTCCCAGTGTGTAGTATCCGGCCGGGGAAGGGCACAGAGTGGGAGAGTGGGAGAGTAAGAGAGAGAGAGAGAGAGAGAGAGCGAGGCAGCTTTGACTTACGCCTGGTTATACTTAATATTCACACAAATGGGGGGCTACGAGCTGGCGGGCGTGCACAACATGACGCGAAAAATGCAGCCGCCAACTCTCGGCAGGAGTTGCTGTTGCTGCAGCTGCTGTTGCTGGAGCTGGAGCTCGCAGGACAATAGAAGCTGTCACTTACAATGAAGCGGTATTCGGCAAGGAATTGCCAAGAATGTGAGCGAATGGGGGTGAGGGATGCAGTTGGGTGGCGGGAGGGAGGCCAACTGGGTTGCAGTCTCGCCTAGTGACATGTGCAGCAAAGCCGGCCAAACAATAAAGGATAACATTTACACAAGCCGCCCACACAGACAAGCACTCACGCACACATATGCGCATACACTCACCGAAAAGGGTCATAAAATGCTTTGGCCAAGTTTGCTTTTGTTCTCGTCATCGTCAACGTTCTCTTTAGTCTCCCTCTCTGCCTCTCTTTCTCTGTCTTCCCCCCTCGCTCCATCACCCAAACTATATCTCTATCTCGCTCTACTCTTCGCTTTTCGCTTGCCTGCCGTCTGGCCATTGTCTTTATGCTGGTTTAATCTGTGTCAAAAGGCGTGAGTTATTACAAGCCAGCCACGCCCACAAACGCCCACTAGCGACGCCAATAGCTGCACACACACACACACACACACACACACACAAACGTACACACACATCCGCCTTGCTCAAAGCCTTTGCCCCATTGTCTAGCCGGAACTGTAGTTCAGTCTGACTGCAACAGAGGGCGCTGCTTCGGTGGGGTGCAGATGCAGTCGGCCAGATAGAACTCGGCCAAGTCAAAGGTTTATCTTTTGTCAACGGCTTTTGTGTGGCTGGCATAATCAGCTTTCTCTTTGATCGAGCTGTCTATGCGAGACACTGATGAGCTCCAAGTCAATTAGTTTATGAAGCCAACTTACTGGTTAAGTTGGGGGCGTTTATGTTTAAAAAGGGGACATAAGTATTAGCATATATGTTGGAGAAGTAGAACAAATTATTAGAAAATGTATTTCTGCATTTATTGGTGTTAAAGAAAGATAACATATCTTTAACCGAGTCAATCGCACTCAAAATACTTTAAAATTGATCAGACGCGAAAAAGGATTATTATTATTATTATTTTATCGATCGATAAATATCGAAAAGTATTGTAAAAGCTACCAAATTTGATATGTTTGTACTTTTGTACATTACACAGCTGTGGAATATTTCATTTTGGGCTTAGCTTAAAAAATGTGACAATATTAAAAAGAGTTGGACAGTCCTGTAAGTATATGTAAAATTGTCAATCAAGTTAAAAAAATGTCTTTCAAGGCAAGACTTTGCTATCTTTCCACACACAGAATTGCACAACACCATTTAAAAGAACTGCAGTCCTTAAAGTCTTTAAAATTGAATTGCAATAATCATGCTGTAGATACATATATTGGACAAGTTTTCCGCTTTAACAACTATGTCCTCTCGGTTCGGGAAAATCTGTACGCTTGGTAATTGGCAGCGTAGAACTCGCAGCCACTAGAAGCCATTGGATATGCAATTTAATTGTAGCGTTTTTTTTTCGTGTCCTGTATGGTATTTGGGTTATAAAAACTTTAATGAATTAATGAGCTCGTTGGCACTCGAATTGCGATTGCGTCGTGCACCATGCGCCACGCCTCTGGTGGCCAGTTTTATACCCTGCGCCCGATAAAAATGGGTAATAGGAAAGTTGTGTACTTCAGTAGTGCAAATCTGGGAAAAGGGCGCGATCTGCCACACCATAGAGTATTTTTTCACATTAAAGAAGCTTCAGATTCAGAAGTTCTCTGCTTTATTTTTTGATTTCGGTACATTGCACATTTTCCAACACTATCCAAAATTGTAGATTGACAAATGAATGCAAAAACGCAGTTCTCTTTCGTCGTGGCTAAAGTAGAAGGGACAAAGACAATTCCCAAGTTGAACAGCTCACAGTTGGGTGCAGGGTATCTTCTAGTCGCGCACGCTCAACTTGAGCACGCTTACTTGTTTTACTTACAATTAGCGCCATCGATTGTTTAATGGCAGTTGATTGTAATAAGCCAATTTCGTAGAGTCTGCTTTTGAATTCAAAATGCGAAATAAGTTCATTAGCAAAACGATGACGCCTGTAGTGGCGCCCCCTGGTGGCCGCAGTGTGTGTGTGCCTAGCCGGAAGTGCCAGTTGCGCTCAGTGTGCCCTGTGTGTGTGCGTGTGCGGGTGTGTGTGTGTGTGTGTTCGCTTTCTCCTTCCGCTGCAGCCCGTCGGGACAAAGGACAAGCACTCGGCATCGAATTGCAATGTTTGGCTGTCTGTCCGTTTGTTTAATTTGAGTTTATGCAACTTTTATGCTTATTAATACTTTTATAGCCTGACTGCTGACCCCGCTTCACACCTCATTCTCTCTCTCTCTCTCTCTCTCTCTCTCTCTCTCTCTCCCTCTCTCTCTCTCTCGGCGACGACGCTTACAGCGCAGGTAATTGCCAATTTGGTTTGAATTTCAATTGGCTAATTTGGGCTTGTTTTGCGGCATAAGAAGTTTCTAAGTGCTCGAAATTGTTAAGCAACGAGCTGTCTGATAATCTATGCGCCAGTTATGAGAGTATTAATTGAACGTGTTTAAGAGGGCGACGCAAATAAATTGCTAAAGGTGTTAGAGACAGAGAGAGAGACTGGGAGAGAGATGCCTTGATGAGTAATAAAATAAACTATTATACACCAATTAATATAGGATCTAAGGAAATCATAGTGTCTGACATTTGTGTGATCGAATAATAGATACCCTGTGTAAGTTTATAAAAATATCAGTAGTAAATAATAAAAAAAGGAATTCAACGTTAATTAGCATTTTTAATGGAGGGAGACTAGGCAATTGTTAAGCTTAAGGATGCGAGGTCCTATTACTTTACTTAAGTAGGCAAATTATTTGGGTATATTATAAATACAATTGAATTGAATTTGAATAAAAGAAAAATAAATTTTATGAAATTAAATTAAATGATAAAATAAAAACATCTATATGTTTGCCTACTTTTCATTTAATTCATGCTTATACATATCCTCCCAGCCCATTTCTTATTTACTTTTAACTGTTATTAAAAAGATTCAACTATAAAAAATATCTCAAAAGAATTTTGTTTCTTTTGAATGTAGCAAATGGAGGTCGCATTTAGCGAATTGAATTTCATTGTTGTGTTTAAATTTCAATGCGCTTTTTAAGCTGACAATTCTGTTGCTGACAAACCCAACGCCGTCTCTCAAGTGCAGCCAGGCACATAACTAAAGGTTTCACACAAACACACACATAGAGAGAGAGAGACACGGCTTAGGTACATCTACGTAGCTTTTGGGGCGGCGTGCTGGGCGGTGGGCTGAAGGGCATGCTGGGCAGTAGAAGATGCAGCTGCAGCTGCTGGATTTTTATTATCTCAACATATAAAGCCATTTTAGTTGATATTTGTTAAGTGGATGCCAGGGTCAGCTGACCACGCCCCCACACGGAGGAGTCGGAAAAAAATTGCAACTAACTAAAGAGAAAATAACCGTGAAGTTGTATGTTTTGCAGTTCAGTGCATTTTGGTTATTGTAGCAACATTTCTTTCATATTCCCGCAGCCGCCCCTTCACCCTAACGCCCCGCCGCCCCGCCTCCCTCACCGTTGGCCAACCCTAAACGAATCAGGCTTCCATTGTTGTTGTTGTTGTTATTGTGCTTGTGCATGGGGCTTGTAAAAATGTTTTGAAGTGCGGCTGGCCTGGCAAATAACCAAATGGATGCCATGCTGGTCAACAGCGTCTGCCCCAGTGCCCCTTCAGTAGCACACCCCCCACTGCCACCTCACACATCCCACCCGTTTTACGGGTACGCCCCTGTGCCACGTTCGTTTCGCGCTCAAGTAGCCCCATTCAGTTTTTGTATACGAAATGTACTTGCTTTATAGACTCAGGTCGACAAGTTCAGTTAGACAGCGCCAGCATTTGTCTCCATTTCTCTATCCCTATACCTATCCTCCCTTTCTCCCCTCTCTCTCTCTCTCTCTCTCTCTCTCTCATTCTTTACTTTGGCTCTTGTTTGTGTCTGAAACTTTTGCCACGGTCATCGACACTCCTGGACACTCGTTACCAGTGGAATTAGCAACTCTGACCTGCCTACTTTGATGCATTAATACTTAAGCAGAAAACCAAAGTCGAAGCCATTTACAGTTGAGCCTGGCCACAGTTGATAATAAAATAAAATAATTTACTTAAGCTACTTTTTAAATATATGTAACTGCACAAAGCACACTTTGTTCAAGCCATAATTGTTAAGTTAATTTATTTAAGCCAGAGAACAAAATAAAAAATTAAGGAGAATATGTGCAGAACTAAGCCTCAAGGATTATCTGATTTAATTACAATACTCGTGTGTGTATTTTTAAAGAAAAACTAACAAGAGAAAAAGAATAAAAAGAATTGAGCTACACACAAAGGTTATAAGGATATATATAGGGAAAGGGTTATATATTTATATAAAAGTATTGTATTAATTTCATAAAAATGATGATTTATTATTTAAGAGTTTTTGTTTAAGATTTCATCGGTAGCTCGAGCCCCAAATTTAATAAGCATTGTGCCAACTTTTAGCACAGTGTGCTACTCAATCGATATATATATAAAACTAATAAAACTAATTAAAATAAAAACAATTATAGACAACACATACTTGAATTAATGATAATAAATTCGTTAGCTAATTTCACTAGTACTTGTAATTTTTACCTAATAAGTCATAGCGTTGCTTAACTGTATCTGAACTTAGACACAGCTGCAACAATAGTGCGACAAAATTTAATGACACTTAACGTCTGCCATGCACAAAACTTATCTATGCAGAGGAGTTTCCCATGTATTTTCTAAAACTGCTGCAACGGAAAGTGGCAAAAGGCAACGGATGCAGCTGGTTTTTGGGCGCGGGCGCTATAGAGGGGCTGGCTGGCTGGCTGGTTAGTTGAGGGCAGAGTTGAAAAATGTTTCCAAGTTAAATGAAGCGCATCAAACGTCAGTCGATAAATTTAAAAGCCAAAGCTATTGACTTGCGCAAAAAAATAAAGAAAATAAAAGCAAATAATGCGCTGGCCAAGAGGACAGACGACAACGAGCGACAGAGGGCGCCACACGTTGCTGTCGCTGCCGCTGCCTCTGCTGTCGCCGCCGCCAGGCTGCAGAGCCAATTCCAATGCATGTGCAAGATGTGACATTTCTGCTGACAGCAGCAAAAGCAGCGACGCCGACGGCGACGTCCAACGGAAGCCGACGTGTTGACAGCGCCCTCTATGGAGCCATGAGTGCAATGTGGCCGTCGCTTGAAACAAAAACGAATAAAAAAGTAGCTAAGAGCGCTGCAGAGAGCGCAGTGATTGGCTACTTAACTCTTTGACAACTTGACTTCTCAACAGCAGCTGCTCCCGATAGGTGGACATAGACTGATCTACCCCCCACCTACCCCGGCGCCAGAAGCCAGGCTCATGTGTGAGCGTCAGCCAAAGTTGGCCGGCAAAACTTTGTCGTTTGCATGCGACCAAAGTTTAATAGAAATTCAATTTCCATTATTTTCGTTTTTTTTCTTTCTATTCTGTTCTTTTATTTTTTTACCATTTTTTTTTTTAGTTGCGCCTGAGCATATGTTGCGTGTTTGCATTGAAACAATAAATTTGTTCATGGTTAGGTGTCCGTGTCCAGTTCGAATTGCTTTGACCTGGCCAAAAAGTGTTGAGGCGTGCAAAAGTTACGGATTTTTATTATTAGGTTGTGCAAGTTGAAAGTTGAAACTGGTCTGTAAAGTTTTTACATGCTGCCGGGGCTGTATGTCTGTGTTTGTGGGTGCCTGTGTGCCGGTGTCTGTGTGTGCCATTAATCAAGTGAATACGTTGAATTATTTTTAGAAAACGTTTTATGTATATTATAAATTCAACTTATGAGCATTATAAATCTGTAAAGCAATGAGGCTGTTCTTTGAATTTAGCTGAACAATTTATTTTTAGGGCCGATAGCATAAGAAATGAACGTAGTTTTAGGTAGAAAATTGTAGTTTGACAGAAAAGTAAGTAGTATCGCATCAAATGTTCTTATTTTTGATATAATTTCCAATGAGAAATGAGCAAACTTTATTAATAGATATATCCTTTAAAAATCGACTGAAATCGGGTTTTAGCCTGAAGCATCAGCAAATAAATCTCCGGTGAAATATTCTAACAATAATCTTTCATTATAATCATTAATCTAAGATTATATGGAAATCATGAGTATTATTAATAGGTTCGATGAGTAGACAACAGAAATAGGTTCTACACCGGAATCATTTGCAAAGAAATCTCTGACAAAATATTCTACCAAATATGTAATTATAATAATAATCTAAAGATAAAATGAAAGCAGCAGAAAAGAATTCCCGGGAGAAATGTTCTAAAGATATTATTTAAATACATAATTTATCTAATTATACCCTGAACCCATTAAAAATGGGTATAAGGGTATATTGTATTTGTGCGAAAGCCAAATGTATGTAACAGGCAGAAGGAAGCATCTCCGACCCCAAAAAGTATATATATTCTTGATCAGCATAAATAGCGGAGTCGATCTAGCCATGTCCGTCTGTCTGTCCGTCCGTCCGTCTGTCCGTATGTATGAACGGAAGGATCTCAGAACCTATAAGAGCTAGAGACTTGAAATTTTAGATGTAGATGCTCTTAGCTTCCGCGCAGATCGAGTTTGTTTCCGATAATCGATAACTTACTCCGTTTCCAAGCAATCGATAAAAATCGATATCGATATCCTGTTTTTGGGCAATTTTGGTAAATAATAAGAACTAGAGTCACCAAACTTGACATATAGCTTCTAAAATAGAATATATATATATGATATAGGATTTTTCTTAATGGTTTTCCCTCTAGATTAATCTGGCATTCAAATCTCGACACCGATTTTTTGGTCGAAATTCATGTCCAAATCTTACCCCAAGATTCGTAAATAGACATGGGTCAAAATTTACCACCCCCATAACTCGGTCAAATCTCATCCGATTTTCACGAAGTTTGGCTTTTTCTTCATGGTTTTCCCTCTAGATTAATCTGGCATTCAAATCTCGACACCGATTTTTTGGTCGAAATTCATGTCCAAATCTTACCCCAAGATTCGTATATAGACATGGGTCAAAATTTACCACCCCCATAACTCGGTCAAATCTCATCCGATTTTCACGAAGTTTGGCGTTTTCTTCATGGTTTTCCCTCTAGATTAATGTGGCATTCAAATCTCGACACCGATTTTTTGGTCGAAATTCATGTCCAAATCGTACCCCAAGATTCGTATATAGACATGGGTCAAAATTTACCACCCCCATAACTCGGTCAAATCTCATCCGATTTTAATGAAGTTTGGATTTTTCTTAATGGTTTTCCCTCTAGATTAATGTGGCATTCAAATCTCGACACCGATTTTTTGGTCGAAATTCATGTCCAAATCTTACCCCAAGATTCGTATATAGACATGGGTCAAAATTTACCACCCCCATAACTCGGTCAAATCTCATCCGATTTTCATGAAGTTTGGCTTTTTCTTAATGGTTTTCCCTCTAGATTAATCTGACATTCAAATCTCGACACCGATTTTTTGGTCGAAATTCATGTCCAAATCTTACCCCAAGATTCGTATATAGACATGGGTCAAAATTTACCACCCCCATAACTCGGTCAAATCTCATCCGATTTTCACGAAGTTTGGCTTTTTCTTAATGGTTTTCCCTCTAGATTAATCTGGCATTCAAATCTCGACACCGATTTTTTGGTCGAAATTCATGTCCAAATCTTACCCCAAGATTCGTATATAGACATGGGTCAAAATTTACCACCCCCATAACTCGGTCAAATCTCATCCGATTTTCACGAAGTTTGGCGTTTTCTTCATGGTTTTCCCTCTAGATTAATGTGGCATTCAAATCTCGACACCGATTTTTTGGTCGAAATTCATGTCCAAATCGTACCCCAAGATTCGTATATAGACATGGGTCAAAATTTACCACCCCCATAACTCGGTCAAATCTCATCCGATTTTAATGAAGTTTGGATTTTTCTTAATGGTTTTCCCTCTAGATTAATCTGGCATTCAAATCTCGACACCGATTTTTTGGTCGAAATTCATGTCCAAATCTTACCCCAAGATTCGTATATAGACATGGGTCAAAATTTACCACCCCCATAACTCGGTCAAATCTCATCCGATTTTCACGAAGTTTGGCTTTTTCTTAATGGTTTTCCCTCTAGATTAATCTGGCATTCAAATCTCGACACCGATTTTTTGGTCGAAATTCATGTCCAAATCTTACCCCAAGATTCGTATATAGACATGGGTCAAAATTTACCACCCCCATAACTCGGTCAAATCTCATCCGATTTTCATGAAGTTTGGCGTTTTCTTCATGGTTTTCCCTCTAGATTAATGTGGCATTCAAATCTCGACACCGATTTTTTGGTCGAAATTCATGTCCAAATCGTACCCCAAGATTCGTATATAGACATGGGTCAAAATTTACCACCCCCATAACTCGGTCAAATCTCATCCGATTTTAATGAAGTTTGGATTTTTCTTAATGGTTTTCCCTCTAGATTAATCTGGCATTCAAATCTCGACACCGATTTTTTGGTCGAAATTCATGTCCAAATCTTACCCCAAGATTCGTATATAGACATGGGTCAAAATTTACCACCCCCATAACTCGGTCAAATCTCATCCGATTTTCATGAAGTTTGGCTTTTTCTTAATGGTTTTCCCTCTAGATTAATCTGACATTCAAATCTCGACACCGATTTTTTGGTCGAAATTCATGTCCAAATCTTACCCCAAGATTCGTATATAGACATGGGTCAAAATTTACCACCCCCATAACTCGGTCAAATCTCATCCGATTTTCACGAAGTTTGGCTTTTTCTTAATGGTTTTCCCTCTAGATTAATCTGGCATTCAAATCTCGACACCGATTTTTTGGTCGAAATTCATGTCCAAATCTTACCCCAAGATTCGTATATAGACATGGGTCAAAATTTACCACCCCCATAACTCGGTCAAATCTCATCCGATTTTCACGAAGTTTGGCGTTTTCTTCATGGTTTTCCCTCTAGATTAATGTGGCATTCAAATCTCGACACCGATTTTTTGGTCGAAATTCATGTCCAAATCGTACCCCAAGATTCGTATATAGACATGGGTCAAAATTTACCACCCCCATAACTCGGTCAAATCTCATCCGATTTTAATGAAGTTTGGATTTTTCTTAATGGTTTTCCCTCTAGATTAATCTGGCATTCAAATCTCGACACCGATTTTTTGGTCGAAATTCATGTCCAAATCTTACCCCAAGATTCGTATATAGACATGGGTCAAAATTTACCACCCCCATAACTCGGTCAAATCTCATCCGATTTTCATGAAGTTTGGATTTTTCTTAATGGTTTTCCCTCTAGATTAATCTGGCATTCAAATCTCGACACCGATTTTTTGGTCGAAATTCATGTCCACATCTTACCCCAAGATTCGTATATAGACATGGGTGAAAACTTGCCACCCCCATAACTCGGTCAAATCTCATCCGATTTTCACGAAGTTTGGCGTTTTCTTCATGGTTTTCCCTCTAGATTAATGTGGCATTCAAATCTCGACACCGATTTTTTGGTCGAAATTCATGTCCAAATCTTACCCCAAGATTCGTATATAGACATGGGTCAAAATTTACCACCCCCATAACTCGGTCAAATCTCATCCGATTTTCACGAAATTTGGCGTTTTCTTCATGGTTTTCCCTCTAGATTAATCTGGCATTCAAATCTCGACACCGATTTTTTGGTCGAAATTCATGTCCAAATCTTACCCCAAGATTCGTATATAGACATAGGTCAAAATTTACCACCCCCATAACTCGGTCAAATCTCATCCGATTTTCATGAAGTTTGGCTTTTTCTTAATGGTTTTCCCTCTAGATTAATCTGGCATTCAAATCTCGACACCGATTTTTTGGTCGAAATTCATGTCCAAATCTTACCCCAAGATTCGTATATAGACATGGGTCAAAATTTACAACCCCCATAACTCGGTCAAATCCCATCCGATTTTCACGAAATTTGGCGTTTTCTTCATGGTTTTCCCTCTAGATTAATCTGGCATTCAAATCTCGACACCGATTTTTTGGTCGAAATTCATGTCCAAATCGTACCCCAAGATTCGTATATAGACATGGGTCAAAATTTACCACCCCCATAACTCGGTCAAATCTCATCCGATTTTCACGAAGTTTGGCTTTTTCTTAATGGTTTTCCCTCTAGATTAATCTGGCATTCAAATCTCGACACCGATTTTTTGGTCGAAATTCATGTCCAAATCTTACCCCAAGATTCGTATATAGACATGGGTCAAAATTTACCACCCCCATAACTCGGTCAAATCTCATCCGATTTTCACGAAGTTTGGCGTTTTCTTCATGGTTTTCCCTCTAGATTAATGTGGCATTCAAATCTCGACACCGATTTTTTGGTCGAAATTCATGTCCAAATCGTACCCCAAGATTCGTATATAGACATGGGTCAAAATTTACCACCCCCATAACTCGGTCAAATCTCATCCGATTTTAATGAAGTTTGGATTTTTCTTCATGGGTTTCCCTCTAGATTAATGTGGCATTCAAATCTCGACACCGATTTTTTGGTCGAAATTCATGTCCAAATCTTACCCCAAGATTCGTATATAGACATGGGTGAAAACTTACCACCCCCATAACTCGGTCAAATCTCATCCGATTTTAATGAAGTTTGGATTTTTCTTAATGGTTTTCCCTCTAGATTAATGTGGCATTCAAATCTCGACACCGATTTTTTGGTCGAAATTGATGTCTAAATCTTACCCCAAGATTCGTATATAGACATGGGTCAAAATTTACCACCCCCATAACTCGGTCAAATCTCATCCGATTTTCACGAAGTTTGGCTTTTTCTTAATGGTTTTCCCTCTAGATTAATGTGGCATTCAAATCTCGACACCGATTTTTTGGTCGAAATTCATGTCCAAATCGTACCCCAAGATTCGTATATAGACATGGGTCAAAATTTACCACCCCCATAACTCGGTCAAATCTCATCCGATTTTAATGAAGTTTGGATTTTTCTTAATGGTTTTCCATCTAGATTAATCTGGCATTCAAATCTCGACACCGATTTTTTGGTCGAAATTCATGTCCAAATCTTACCCCAAGATTCGTATATAGGCATGGGTCAAAATTTACCACCCCCATAACTCGGTCAAATCTCATCCGATTTTCATGAAGTTTGGATTTTTCTTAATGGTTTTCCCTCTAGATTAATCTGGCATTCAAATCTCGACACCGATTTTTTGGTCGAAATTCATGTCCAAATCTTACCCCAAGATTCGTATATAGACATGGGTCAAAATTTACCACCCCCATAACTCGGTCAAATCTCATCCGATTTTCACGAAATTTGGCGTTTTCTTAATGGGTTTCCCTCTAGATTAATCTGGCATTCAAATCTCGACATCGATTTTTTGGTCGAAATTCATGTCCAAATCTTACCCAAGATTCGTATATAGACATGGGTCAAAATTTACCACCCCCATAACTCGGTCAAATCTCATCCGATTTTCACGAAATTTGGCGTTTTCTTCATGGCTTTCCCTCTAGATTAATCTGGCATTCAAATCTCGACACCGATTTTTTGGTCGAAATTCATGTCCAAATCGTACCCCAAGATTCGTATATAGACATGGGTCAAAATTTACCACCCCCATAACTCGGTCAAATCTCATCCGATTTTCATGAAGTTTGGATTTTTCTTAATGGTTTTCCCTCTAGATTAATCTGGCATTCAAATCTCGACACCGATTTTTTGGTCGAAATTCATGTCCAAATCTTACCCCAAGATTCGTATATAGACATGGGTGAAAACTTACCACCCCCATAACTCGGTCAAATCTCATCCGATTTTCATGAAGTTTGGCTTTTTCTTAATGGTTTTCCCTCTAGATTAATCTGGCATTCAAATCTCGACACCGATTTTTTAGTCGAAATTCATGTCCAAATCTTACCCCAAGATTCGTATATAGACATGGGTCAAAATTTACCACCCCCATAACTCGGTCAAATCTCATCCGATTTTCATGAAGTTTGGCTTTTTCTTAATGGTTTTCCCTCTAGATTAATGTGGCATTCAAATCTCGACACCGATTTTTTTTGTCGAAATTCATGTCCAAATCCTACCCCAAGATTCGTATATAGACATGGGTGAAAACTTACCACCCCCATAACTCGGTCAAATCTCATCCGATTTTCACGAAGTTTGGCTTTTTCTTCATGGTTTTCCCTCTAGATTAATGTGGCATTCAAATCTCGACACCGATTTTTTGGTCGAAATTCATGTCCAAATCGTACCCCAAGATTGGTATATAGACATGGGTCAAAATTTACCACCCCCATAACTCGGTCAAATCTCATCCGATTTTCATGAAGTTTGGCTTTTTCTTAATGGTTTTTCCTCTAGATTAATCTGGCATTCAAATCTCGACACCGATTTTTGGTCGAAATTCATGTCCAAATCTTACCCCAAGATTCGTATATAGACATGGGTCAAAATTTACCACCCCCATAACTCGGTCAAATCTCATCCGATTTTCATGAAGTTTGGCTTTTTCTTAATGGTTTTCCCTCTAGATTAATGTGGCATTCAAATCTCGACACCGATTTTTTGGTCGAAATTCATGTCCAAATCTTACCCCAAGATTCGTATATAGACATGGGTCAAAATTTACCACCCCCATATCTCGGCCAAATCTTATCCGATTTTCACGAAGCTTGGCTTTTAATAGCGTGAACCCATTAAAAGTGGGTATAAAGGTATATTGTATTTGTGCGAAAGCCAAGTATATGTAACAGGCATAAGGAAGCAACTCCGACCCCATAAAGTATGTATATTCTTGATCAGCATAAATAGCGGAGTCGATCTAGCCATGTCTGTATGTCTGTCCGTCCGTCCGTCTGTCCGTATGTATGAACGGAAGGATCTCAGAACCTATAAGAGCTAGAGACTTTTTAGATGTAGATGCTCCTAGCTCCCTCGCAGATCGAGTTTGTTTCCGATAATCGATAACTTACTCCGTTTCCAAGCAATCGATAAAAATCGATATCGATATCCTGTTTTTTGAGCAATTTTGGTAAATAATAAGAACTAGAGTCACCATATAGCTTTTATAATAGAATATATATATGCATTTGAAGAAGAGGGGTCAGGGTATCCCCTAGTCGGGAGCTCCCGACTAGAACCTCTTATTTGTTTTTTATACAAATTTGCTTATTATTTTATATATATCTAAATATTTTATATATATCTTAAATAAATTATGAAGACAACAGAAGTAGAACTTGAACTACCAGCAACAAATCCACTGGAGAAATATTCTAAAAAGAATAATTATCTAAATATTTAATAAGCAATCATATATATTATTTACAGAATGAGAAAACAGCAGGTGATCCTATAAATAATATTTATTCTTAGGCTTCAAACTTTTTGTGCTAAAATTATTTAAATTATAAATTAAACTTAACTTGATTAAATGATAAATATATGCATAACAGAAAACCTTTTTCTTAGAAACTTTCCTTTTGGCACTCAAATTTTATAAAAAATGTAGTTAAATAAATTTTGTTAAGCATTAAACGTGCACGAATACTTTTGCAAACTTGCTTAAAGTATTCGATAATTGTTATCGCTCGCAGTTGTTGTTGCGCAGTCTTAACAAACTTTGACTCGGATCGCACCCTCTTAATATGTTTAATTTGCTGCCTTTGCCAATTTTGGGGTATCTTTTGTTGCTTCGAAACAAATTCTCCCCATTCGTATTTGCCTGTTCATTATGTTGATTTTGTTGTTGTTGTTGTTCGTGTTGTTGTTGGAAAACAAATTGCATATAAATTGCACTCATTGACGGCAGGGAATCTACATGAAAATATTTTGTAGGTACTACATAAATTTCATATTTCACATTTTGCAGCCGCTCTGAGGGGGCATATCAAGTGGCTGCCACTCCACCTCTTTTCGCCCTACATCAAGAGCAACAACTACAGCAACAACAACAACAACTAGAACAACAACAACTATAAGAACAACTTTAGCTAGTTGTTGTTGCTGTGCCAAATGACTTGCCATCGCAGTTCTTGGTTGGCATTTTTGATGAGCCAGCTGCACGGAGTCCCTCCCACCTGGACTACCCGCGGCTGCCTGCTCAGGTAGCTGGAGAGCTTCAGGACTTTATTAAAATTATATATTTGCATGTTTGTTGCAATTTGAGCGAGGCACGAAGCCAGCAATGTTGCAACTTGCAGCGGCAAAAATTGCAATTGCATATGCATTTATAAATATGAAAGGCAATTTTGTCAACTTGCAACTTGCAACGTGCTACTTGCAACTGGCAATTGGCAACTTGCGATTTTATGTTGAAGTTATGCTCGATTTGATGTGCGGCATGTGCGGGTGGAAGAGGGAGCGGCGGGTTGGCGTACTATGCCCTTTCCGGTGTCTCATTAACAAAGCGCGGACATTGCTGGCATTTATGTTGAGTAATGCTTCCCAAAAGGTTCCACACTTAAAGCAAACAGCATGCCATAAAGCTTAACCCAAGAAAACCGGAAAAGCTGTATGATTTTTTTAGAAAATATTTGATTAATTTTAAATAATAAATTAAATGTGTCGTACAGGGTCTGAATAATTGTGAAAGTATATGTATTAGGCAGGGTAAATAAATTCTAAACGATCTAAAGGATCACACTACTATATAAAATGGGTGTAAGTATGAAGGTTTATGCGGCTTGTCAGTTTATCTTATATCTTAATTATATATAGCAGCTATGTGCTCTTAATATGTGAACAACAGCTTTTCAATACCAAGGAGCTCTGCAAGAAAATATAAAATATTTTATTTTAATCAAGACGTGGATCCTAGCTATTTTACTTAAGCCATAATAATATTTAAATTTATATGTTATAATAATATGATACTAGACATTACTTTAAATGTATAATACTATTTTAAGTTTTTTCATTTCTTATCATGAAAAATTATCAATCTTTTCGCTGAGGTGTTAAGACTAAAGACCTTTTTTACCTGTGCATTTTACAGCCCAGATTCAAGAGCTGCAAGTGTTCAGACTGCCTCACAGGGCGCAAATTCGGGCCACAAATAAGCCAAGCATAAAATGTCCACAGAGGGAAAGAGAGAGAGAGTCTGTGTGTGGGGGCGAGATAGAGTGTGAGACAGCTGGGCAGATCCTGCAGGCAGGAAGGATAAATATTTGCCAGGCTGAAAATGTTATGTGTGTGGTAAATTAAATTGAAAGGCATTGCAGGAAATGCGAGTATAATATTTGCGCCTTGTTAGTTTGTCAACGCTTCGCTGACTCTGAATGATGAGGGGCCAAGGATACGGCAGTGGGCAGGGCGAAGACAGCGGAGGGGTAACTTTGGCTATGGCTTGATGTTGAAACATTTAATGACATTTAACAGGCGGCGCAGCATAATTAAAATTCTAAATAAATATATAGAAATAAAGGAAACTTCCGCGTGCTCTACATGCCGCAAAAGCATTTGCCATTTGCCAGAGCAAAAGTTGCCAAGAGTGAGAGCTAGGCAAAGGAAAATCTGGAGAGAGGAAACTAACAGTCCCCTAAGAAGGAGCCGAGGGTGGGGATGGGGGGCGTGCGGGTCATGGAAACTGCGGTGACTGCCAGAATCACGCTTAAGCTGACGATTTATGTGAGATTCTTTAAGCGAAATCCAAGTCAATTAGTTTCCTAATTCGTTTTGCGAAAAGGAATTTATCGATTTTATCTGCAGACGTGCAGAAAGTAGTTAAGAGCAGTTCTTCCAACGACTTTTATGCTTTTCTTTTTTCACTGTGTATGTCTCTGTGGGAGTGTGTGTGTGTGTGTGTAAGTGCTGATAATGATTCTGTGTGTGTTTGTTAACAATGAGAACTGTGCGTTTTATGTGTGCGGCACTCTGTGGGGTGCGTGAAGCAATAAACAAGCCGCATTGCTCATACGCCATGTGAGCAAGGGCGGAGCGAGCGTTCGACTAAGCGACAGCAAATTAAATTAGATTGCAATTGTTTTGCCAGTCGATTTAAATGCTCAAATAAACAAACAAAACATTGAATATACTGTGCACGAATTCCTTCTGCACAGCGGATTCCAATAAGCTTGTAACATACTTCGAATAACTGAGAAATTTGATGAACGATTTTCTCGACAAATTTAAAGTATTTCCTGGCCTTTCTCTATTACATAGGTATTAAGTTAAATGTATTTTTCTGGTACTTGCACAAATTCCTTTTAAGATTTTAACAGTTAAGCTAAATAGAAACTTATAATAAGAAATAGTTTGGAAAATATTATGATAAGAACTTATTTATAAATAATATTAATAAATAGATTAAAATTATCTTAATTATTTCTTAAGATAAAGGATTTTAAAAAATTTTTTATGAGGTATCAAATCAAATTCAAATAAAATAAATGCTAAAAAAAAAGTCATTTAATACAAAATGATTGAGTCGAAAATATAGTTATATAAATTAATCTAAAAATTGTTCCTAGACACGGTTAAATTGTAATTTAATTTATTTAATATATATATTAAGTATATATATATTTTTATAGCAAAAGAAAGTCAAATTAAAAAATTAAAAATTAATCAAACTGAAAATTGTTGTAAATGCAAGAAAAGTTTATAAAATCTTGAGGTTTATACATTTACATATATATTTAATTTTGTACTCAGGTGCTGTTACCTTATTAATAATCCCATCAAAGCCTGTTTTCTGTTGGGTTTTGCAGCTCTCAAAAATGAAGTGGACAAACATAAATCGTTTTAAAATTAGGAACTTTAGTTATTACTTCGAATTGTGTTTACATTTGTTGCGGCTACGCTGGGTGGGAAAGTGTGTGGGCTGCGGTCGAAGGTAGGTGCCCGTCGATCGCGGAAAGACTCAATCTCAATCTGGTGCCTGCTGCTGCAGCGATGGCGGCGTCTTAAAGAATTTTTAATTGCTTCAAAAACAAGTTGAATGCTGTTTTATTTATATTTCCGGCGACCGCCGTGGCGACGCCATAGACAAATTCCATTAAACTTTTGGTTTCTAAACTGTGTCAAAGTTGGGCGGCTCAAGAGAACCGAATGCAGGGGGCCGCTTACTGGTCCGCTGGCTAAGGATAATTCAGTGGCAGCAGCCGCCCGAGAGAGACGAGCTCAAAAACTTTTGCGCAAAGTAAACTCAACTGAATGAAATGAAAATGCCACAGAGGCAACCGAAACCCCCAATGGGCGAGAGAGGGGCGAACTGTATGTGTGCGTGTGTGTGTGTGATGGTGGCGGTTGGAGGCGGGGTTGATGAAGTGGGGAGCGGGAAGCGGGAAGCGGGGCTGTTGCGATAGCGAACGACGCTTGGTGAGCAATCAATTTCTGTTGACGTTGACAACAAGGCAAAAGTCCGGCCAAAGTTAAGGCCAAAAGCAAAGGCGCAAGGCGTGGCAGGGGTGTTAGCACAGGAGGGTGGGGGGGCAGGGCAACAAATCAAAGCCAACGTCGCGTTTTTAAGACGCCTGTCGAACTGTGCCGGCCCACGCCCACTTTAGCTGCGTAAACGCCTTAAGACGGCGACTCCGACTGCGACTGCGACTCCGACTGCGGTTGAAGTGTATTTAAAAGTTTGATTAGTTTTTAATGTTTGGGCGAGGCAAGTTCTTAAGTTTCTGCCTCGCTCACGCTCTCGCTGTCTCTGGCGCTCTGTAATTTTTATAAACTTTGCATTTTACTTGATTCAACTTTAACATTCGTAACGTAAATATATTATATTCTGGCCAAGCACGCCCAATAGCAATATTTATGCATATTTATGCAAAAGTCAACTAATCACAAACATATTGCATAAAATAACAATTTCATAAATTGAAACAAAATGTCTAGACTCATTATGCCACCGAAAATGTATGCAATAAAATTATGCAAATTATATTGCGCACAACAACAACAACAATATGTTGGCAAAATAATTTCTCATATTTGTTGTTTTTGGCCCTTTGTCAACCTCTCTCTCTCTCTCTCTCTCTCTCTCGCTCTCTCGATGTCGCTTTATCTAGTTGGCTCAGTCGCGTCGACGACAGCATTTGTAAATTCATTTATTCGAAATTTGATTTTCACATAATACAAAATACTTTATGTTTATAATTTTGTTTTCGTCTTCTTTGTTGTCAACGATATTATTATTGTTATTGTGCGTAAGCCTCAAGAAATCAAAATGGCTACAAATAATATTCTGTTTATATGGGTACATCATTTAAGAAATAATTATGATAACATAACGATAAATATGCCAAAATGTTCTTTACTATTCACTATAAAAGTCTTAAAAAAAGGGAATTCTAATCATTTTAAAAATATTCAAAGTTCTTAAATGCTATGTAATGATATATAGCTAAAGTTCTTCAATAAAAATCATTTTAATAAAAAAATGTTTGTATAGTTATGTAAATTATTCTAAAATTCCTTCATTCATTCGAATTCATTTCGTATATCTCACAAATTTCGTTTGCCAAAGCAACATCGGTTTTACTGCGAAATGTTGAAGCA
Source organism: Drosophila novamexicana (assembly GCF_003285875.2). Lineage (NCBI taxonomy): Eukaryota > Metazoa > Arthropoda > Insecta > Diptera > Drosophilidae > Drosophila > Drosophila novamexicana. The sequence continues at coordinate 6,596,725 of NW_020824787.1, forward strand.
TTTCCCTGCGTGTCGACGTTCAGCAGATTGTTATTAAAAATGTTTTCATGATAATTGCAAGTTAACGAAAAGCGACATTGGCAACGTTTAGAGGTCCTTCGACGCTTCAAGAAACCCAAACGCCTGGCAGGCTCCTCGGCCTTATCGCACTCGTCAACAACAATAATAAAAGGCAGTCGGCAAATACAGCCATAAATTATGAATATGAAAGGCAAGGTGTCTACGTGTGTATGTGTTGTGCCTGAGGCCCCGCCCCGTCCCTTTGGCGCTTCCCTGGGGTCCAATAATGCAAAGAGGCCACACAAGGACAGAGGCAACGCAGGGTTAATAGAAACTCCAAACGTGTGTGTGTGTGTGTGTGTGTGTGTGTGTGTGTGTGTAAAAGTTATAAACATTTATGGCAGCTACTTAAAAATGTCAAGCGAAAAAATTATGATAATGATACGTGACATTTGAAAGCAATAACAATTTAGTTAGCACGCACTTTTTGATTACACCGAAATGCTCGACCAGGTTTTATTTATGAGTTGGCTACATAAAATTGAAAAATTGCCTCAAAAATGCCTGTCAGTGTGCGAGTGTGCGGTTTGTATGTGTGTGTGTGTGGCTGATGTGTGTGCGTGTGTGGCCCTCAAATGACAGACTTACATGGGTGTAATAACAATAATCATAAAGCACGCCATCATAGAATGCGGCGAAGGTAATAACAATCAAAGCAGCGAAAAAAGTCAACTCAACTCTATAATGCTCTGTAAATAATGTTTGCATATTTGATACCCTGCAAATATGCTAATGTGTTATTGCTGCGACTCAATTGTTAGGCCGAAATAAGTATAAAAATAGAAAAAATACTTATTTCCCTTTTCTTACGTGCAAGCGATAATTTGGCCACAAATTCTAAACAAATTAGAGCGAACGAGTTTTTGAGTTCAAAACGTAAACAGTTTTTATAGAAATATTAAACTCGAATAGAATTATAAGAATTAAAGAATTACAACTTTGGAAGATCGCTTTTCGCCTTTGGCTCACCCAAGCGATAATTTGGCGAAGTTAAGTCAAAACGGCCAACGTAAACAATTTCTGTATAATTATACCACTTAAAGAACTATAACTTTTGAAAATAGTTTGTCAATTTACAAATGCCAAAAATATTTATTTCGACCTTGGCTCATTCAAGCGTTAATTCGGCGATAGCGCAAATAGAGCGTACGAATAAGTCAAAAGGTAAAGAATATAAAAATTGAAAAATTAAAACTTTAGAAGTTGATTTTTCAACTAGCAATAAAATGTACCACAGCGATAATTTGGCGATACCAGCTCAAAAGGTAAAGAGTTTCTGTAGAATAATTTGACTTGTTTATGAGAGTAAACCATTTTTGGAATTACCTTTATAATATATAAGAAATAAGAAATAAATAATAATATAATATAAGAAATTAAAGATAAACCCTAGACAATGAATTTTCCACCTGACTCTCTTGAATTGTCTACTTAATCGGACTTTTCAGTTTGCCAAAAATTATGTAATTTATGAAATTAGCAAAGGGTCCAGAGAGAGCAGGGCTGTCCTTCAAGTGGCCAGGCGGGCGAGTCAGCTGAGCGGATAGGCAGGCGTGGAGGAGAGGGGAGGGCAGACAGGCGGGCAGGCAGTCAGTAGCAGCAGCAACAACAGCAACAACAGCAAAAACAACAACAACAACAACAAAGCACACATCCTGTATGTCAACTGAATAATTCGTTGCATGCACAAAAGGCATGCACTCACATCCGGTTTCCTGTCATTCTTTTCGCCACACAGGGTGGCAGAGGTACGGAACATGGGCAGAAGAGAGCGCAATGGAGAGAGAAGGAGAGAGTAGCAAAGAGAGTAGGAGAGCGTGGCCAGCTTGCAATTTATGTCTATTTGTTGGTAGCTGTTGTTGTTGTTGTTGTCTTTATGGCGTGTTTGGTATTTGTTGCAACTTTTGTTTTGAATTCCTGTGGCCTTGTCACACGCTCCATGCGCTTGCAGTTAAATTTATGTTACAACACACCCATACAACCCCACAACCCCATAGCCACACATACACACATACACACGCACACACTCGCATAACTCTTAACGAACAATGAATGCAAAAAAGTGTTGCATACAACGCGAACTCTGTGCTCTCTCTCTCTCTCTCTCTTTCAGAGCCTAACACATACAGATAGGGAGAGAGGCGTTGGGGGAAGCAGACTCAAGTGCAGTGACTGCCAACTGCCAGCAGCACATCTCTTGTAAAGCAGCGTATAATCCACTGATTGCTCCCAAGGTTCAGCTTTCAACAATGAAGGACACTCAAAAAGGAGTCGTGCAGGATGAAGGGATGCGGAACGGACGGACTGTGCTGAAGCTGTCGGGTCAACGGATGTGCTGCGCTTTTTGCCAGGGCATGACAATGGGCATAAACAGCTTTACAATGAGGTCTATAGAAAGAGCGAGAGAGAGAGAGAGAGAGAGAGGATGGACGAGGGAGAGAGAGAGAGGGGAAGATAAAGAGAGAGAGAGAGAAAGAGCTGAATATTACAAAAACATTTAACAAATTTTTGTATGTTGAGAAAAGGTTTCTTACTTCATATATAAAAATACTTTTTTTTTAACAAAAGATTGCTAAATTTAATTGAAAATATTAAGCCTATTCCTTTAAAGCCAATTGCTGTTTATTGGTTTATTTTAATAAAGAACTGAACTCACCCATCGGATTTATGTGTCAGGATCTGAAATGAAAAGCAAAAATTAACTTAAAAAGAAATTAATATTTGCACGCAGAGCCAAAGAGTTGCAATAAAATAGGCTCTAGAATTTTTCGAAATAATTAAACAGATTTTGTATATATGCCTCAATTAAATAGATTTTTGTTTATGTTTCAAGATTAGAACTTTTTAGTAATACAAATGTTGATCATTTGTGGATAGTTCCAATATTTAAGCTGATAAGTACAATATATTTATACAGAATCTCATGTATATACCATATCTATCTGGTTTAATTGATTATTTCTTTAATTAAACCCAAGCAAAATATATAAAACTTTCTTAATTCAATCAAATCAAATATATATAAATATATACCAATTCTTCTCTATACACTTTTAGAACAGGTTAATAAGAGTTAAAGTCAGTTTCGATCTAGCAGTTGTTCGCATTGTTTTGTCATGTATTTTATTTTTTTTCTTTGTATTGCTACTCTCTAGCTGCAGAGATTCCCGTACCCGGGCAATGTCTGCAGTTGTCGCTCGAGAGACCTGCGCGAGTTTGGCATTAATTTTGCATATGAATACGGCTTGGACAATTGGATTTGTTGCACTGCTGTAAACTTTGTAGTTGTAGCTGCTGCAGTTGGTAACATTTAAAGTGGCATGTTTATTGCTCTCTCTCTCTCTCCCTCTCTCTATCCCTCTCTGACTTCTCTCACCCTCTCTCTCTCTCTTTCACTCGCTATCTCTGTCTCTTGCAAATGCAAAAGTTTTGAGGGTCGTCGCATCGGGGCATCAATTTTCACATTAATTTCGTTTGTAGCTTCGGACACGCTCAATTAGCTAACGCTGTCGGCTCATTAGCAACACGAGCCTTGCCCCCGGAGGCACAGCACAGCAATTCGACCTGGTCCAAACACACGCACACACACACACACACACACATACGCACACACACACAGACACACACGCGCGCACAGGTGTAGGGTTGTAAGAGCATTAAACAGCTTGCAAAATGCCAGCAAGTCCCCAACTCTAACAACTACCAAAAAAACGGTTTCAATTTGCATGTCGTCAGCGAAGTATGCTGTTTTTGCCTTTAGCTACGTTCGCAGCGCTGTAGCGCGACCGGGGATCGTCTTTCAATATCTTATACTACCAATTGCACAATCAAGGCACAAATTGCAAAAGGTCGATTGAAGCATAGTCATGGCATAATAAGAAAATATTAGCCAGTACCAATTTATTGTTTTTGTAATTTATACTATTATTTATTAGTAAAGGTTATAGTAAGCAACCCAAATAATGCATGAGTCGTGCGAAGACAACAAGACAACAGGAAACAGTTCAAGTTCTAAAATTTGCAAAACACAAACTTAATTTACGCGAGCTATACGAGAAGCTATGTTTTTCCCATTTTAAAGAATTCTGGTGATAATTACACAACAACAAAACACAATAAATACCATAATTTAGATAATGTTATCATCTTTATTGATTCAATCGGCCTAATAATGTCTGCCGTGTCCATGGCCACCATGGTGCTGATTGAAACCGTGACCGTGATTTCCACCGAAGCCCTCCTGGCCATGTCCACCGAATCCTTGCTGGCCGTGTCCACCGAATCCTTGCTGGCCGTGTCCACCGAATCCTTGCTGGCCGTGTCCACCGAATCCTTGCTGGCCGTGTCCACCGAATCCTTGCTGGCCATATCCATTTTCGTGTCCACCAAATCCACCCGAGCCGAAACCTTGCTGACCATAACCACCGTTACCGTGTTGGGCCAAAACAGCGACGATCAGGGCGAAGAATACGATCTTTAAATGTAAACAATACTAGGCCATAAGATCTTGAGCTCAATTTAAGGATCTTCAAGCGAACTTACGAAGAATTTCATTTTGATTTTTGATTTAGCTGCAGCACTTTCAAATAAGTTCTAACTGTGCAGCATCAATTGGTGGGCCCTTTTATACCCAGCAATCGAGAGAGAGAGAGAGAGAGAGAGATTCACGTGGCAACGATTTCAAAATCAAAACAAAAAGCGGAAAAAAACAAATTAATTCTCAATTGTCTGAGCCTTCGAAAATGTCTTATCATTTACTAGATTACATATGAAATATGCTTTATTTTGGCACACATTTGAGAGGGTATTATATATGAAAGATTCCATTTGTAATATGCTTTGTCTTGATCGTGACAACATGTTAGGATCAGGTCGTTGTATCCAGTTAAATCTGTTTTTGGGCAAAACTAACTTGTCAGCTGTGATAAAACCTGGCAGAGATTCAACTATTAGACAAAAAAGTTGACAAACTTAATTAAAGTACAGTTAAATAGGAATTGCAAAGAGTTCAGATTTCTTGTTCTCAAACAAATTTCATTGCTTACCATTTTTTTTTTTTTATTGTTTAATATTGGTAAAACCTTTTTAAAGGCATATTTAGTTCGACTCACAGTTCTTTCCCATTATTTATTTGGTCTTGACGCTTATCTGTCTAAAGACGCCACTCAAAATCTTTGGACTCTTAGTAGAAAATAAATGGGAAGTTCCCAATTTGATTCTGAGAATCAATTAAGTGTAAATATGTTTTTTTTAATCATATATATATATATATATATATATATATATATATATATATATATATATTTTTTTTTAATTTCGGATTAACCTTATACTTGAACTCAAACTGAGTTAATTGTAATATATGTATAACTGATGTACAACTCGTCCAAAAAACATTTATAGTGAGTAAACTATAAGAGTGTTCTAGTCGGTTGTGCTAGACTCAGAGATACCCTAATCCTAAAGCCGAGCTGCTATAGGAAATGAGACTTTAAACATCTGCACATAAATGTGGCTTTCAAACGAGTGTTAATAAAATTCTGCGTAGACCGGGGGATGTAACAAAAAACATTCATAAGACTGTGTACTTACGAGAGTCTAAATACCAAATTTGGTGTCTCTAGCTCTCATATGCTTTGATATGTGTTCAAAATAAGCCGAATTTCAATAACTATTTTTATGGATTTCATGGAAACGAGTTCAAAATCATATATTTGAAAAACTTCTGAAAGCAGGCCAAATAACAAATATGCATAGTTCAAGCAATGATTTTCGTGTGTCAAAAGTTAAGCCTAAAACTATGCAACACTTGGCAAATCGTCCGCAAATCGACAAATTAAATTTGAAATATTTTGCTGTTTGCATTTGTCATATCGCTGGGGCTTCATTAGGCAGGCTCAAAATAAATGAACACAGTTGCCAGGCAAGCACAAAATTTTCAAATGATATACAACACGTTACCTGAGCTGCAGGTGTGTGGGCGAATGTGTGTGTGTGTGTGAAAGTTGCCAACGCTGCAGCAGCTCATTGCCGCGTGTTGTTGTTGTTATTGTTGTTGCTGCTGCATTTAAGTAAAATGAATTGCCTGCAATTTATTTTTGTTGCTTATCATATAAATTGCACTCGCCTGCAAGTCATTATTTGGCACATTTGCGCTCAATGGCTGCACATTGCTCGCCTCGCCCACATCCAAATTGTGGCGAGTGGGCGTGGCAGCATGTGTGCGTATGTGTGTGCGCGTGACGAACCGGAAGCCCACAGATATGCCGGCAAAAACAATAGCAGCAACGGCAACAATTTGGCCAAGAGATGCTGCCAGGTGGCCTTTGCACTTGGCTGCATTTTTAAGGCAATGCACTGGAAGGCAGCAAAGGCGTCGTGGGGCAAAGGGCAAAGGTTGGAAAATGGCCATTGGGTATGTGCCCGAAACTGCCACTTAAGCAGTTGCTGCTTTTTTATTTACCACTTGCAATGGCCGCACAAATAAATTTCCGGCTCTGCCTTGCTCGAGACTCGAACTTTTGGAAGCGACACACAGAAAAAAAGCAAGAAAAAACATTTGCTTTATTTAGTTTAGAGTGAAGAGCTTGTTAAAAAAAAAGCTTGTGATTGAAGCAATGCCAAGCGATAAAACAGCACAGCTAACCAATTCTGGCTTAAGTCACTTAAGAGTCAATACCTTTGCGTGGGAAGTCTGCCCAGTAACTAGTTTTATAATAGGGAATCGGTATGTATTAGAAACCTTAAGCCTAAGGCTTTGTATTTGTTACTTTTTTTGCTGCACAAAGCGAAACAACACTATGTGAACAATTATAGTGCAATTAATAAAACATTTTAACATTTTTAAAATTAAAAATATTATCAAATTGTTCATTGCATGCACCTAAGTTCTTAGCAGATAAATAGCGACAATTAATATATATTTTATATTAAAGTTAATATCAGTTATAGCTCAATAGTTTCATAGTTTCGATATTGGCTTTAAACTTCAAACAGAAACGGAGTATTTCGCATTCGCCGATTAACAATTGCGCAAATATTCTAAACATCTTTGAGGATAGTTTTTACAATTTCCAGTTAGCTTACTAGCAACAGTTCTATTTTCGTTAGCAACTGGTATATTAGCTACACTTTCCTCTGTAAACATATCCCTTGAAACTGCAACACCTAACACTTACCCCAACAAACAAGAGCCCCTAAAATATCTAAGCCTCATTTACATATGTAGGTTGAGTAGAGGGTGCATTTCTCTCAGCCGGCAGAAGGTGGCCGAATGGGAAGCTCTCCCTTTGGAATGCATGGGAAAGGTAACAAACCGACTGGCAAAGTGTGCAGAAAATATTTTACAAATGCAATTGCAATTAAGTTGTCTGATTATTGGGTCAGATAGCTGTGACATTTAAGAATTGCGCAGTAAGCCAAACAAAATAAAAATAAGAAATAAAAGCGACGGGAAAATCGGAGAACAGAGCAATGATTGTATACAATACGACACACATGACCCATTAAAGTGCGGCTGGAAATTGACCTTGCCCAATAAACAATATGTACAAACAATTTCGAAAGATGCGGACTTTAAGTAGTCGGCTATTGGGAATTGACAGCACTCTACAGTGGAATCAATTGTATATTTACAAATTTTAATTATAAACTTTATTTTTCAGAACTGACGTTATGGTTGAAATAAAAAAATTTATGTAGAAAATATTTATTCAAATTTGTTCAAAGCCTATTTTGAAGTATTATTCCAACTATTTAGATAAGATTTATAATTTGAACTGTAACAAGTTATATATGCATATTGTCTTAAAATATTACTAAATATTATTATTCTAGTCACTTGTGGAATATAAAGGGAAATCAAAATTTTTCGACAAATATTCTTTGTGCAATATATTACAACGTAATTCCTTCGAACCAAAGAAATAAAATATTATTAAATAAACTTATCTAAATTCTTCAATTTGTATAAACTTTTTGTGTAGAGAATTTTGTTATTGTTATTATTTGTTTCCTTTAAATTGCTAAACATTCTCATTTGCTGATAAGCTTCTAGTCAGTGGGGTGCATATAAAAGTAAGCAGACTGCTCTTGAAATTTTCAGAGCATCCAAAAAGTTCGTCAGTCCTAATGAATTTTAAGTACTGTGTAAGTTGATAAAAAAAAAAAAAACAAAAAATAATCGACAGCGCTTTCACTCTCACCAACTCTCTCTCTCACAATTGCTCCCGCAGCTGCTGTGGTTATCACTGCTGTTGGCCAGCGCGTGCGCTAGCCCGCCCCGGGACACGCCCACACGTCCCACGCTGCCACCCTGCACGCCCTGGTGCGCCGGCCAACCGCCACCGCCGCCCGGCGCCGTCAACTAAGCTGATGGAGGATACTATAATCAGCTTCTACTGCTGCTGCTGCTGCGCTCAGGCAAACAAACATGTGTTAGTAGTCGGTTACTTTTCGTAATTATTTTGGGCCATTTGCTAAAACAATTAAACTCCCATAAAGTATACAAATAAGTTTCTTACTGGTAATCTTCCACTGCACATGGGGCTGGGAATCTTTCAGTAATTAGTATCGCGTTTTATGTCCAACTCAGAACATATACCCAAAGAGCGCGAAATTTCATTGCCTGTGAATTGAAATAAAGCTTTCAATTAAGCGTTTCTTCTGTGGTCAGAAAATAACTGGCAAATCTTAAGCAAAGCGGACAAAACATGTTTATTGTGTGCATGTCTCACTCTAGATTATTTATTGAGTACAGTCAAAATCAACATCTCTCGCTCTCTCTCATGCTTAAATTAAAATGCCACTTGGCCGACATATGTGCCTGCGCACCGTATCCATGATATTAGAAGAAGAATACAATATGTAAAGCATCAAAAAGTAATAGACTGGCAATGCAGAAAAGTTGTCGCAAGAAAATTTACACTCATTTAAATTTAAATAAACTGCTTAAAAACACACAAACTCGAGGCGAAGTTTGGGAATATGATCACGCACAATATCACCGAGGTCTTCTTTAAGCGCAACTGAAAACAATGAATGAGAATCCGCGCTCAACAAAGACCGTGTGCGAGCAGGATAGCAGCAATTTATGCAGCGCAAAGAGGAACATTAACTAGGGTACCATAAAGATACAGGTTACACGCAGTTTATGCAGTGCACCTAACACTGTAAAACAAAATATTCTTTTCTTTGAACAGTATCGAAATGCTTTTATTAATACCGCTTTTGAACGCTGCATATTTGTGCCAAAACTAGTGGCGATGATGATGTTGATGATGATGCTGATGTGGATTGTGATGCGGACTGTGATGTTGATTATGGTAGCCACCGCGATTGCCGCCATGATAGCCGCCACGATTGCCGCCACCGCCGGCACGGCCATATCCGCCGCCGTACTGCGGCACTGCCAAGGCAGCAGCAAATAGCGCAAACAAAATGATCTGTATGCGAAATTCAAAAGTAAATACCATATTTTCAGTAGTACATTTTGACTTTTATATGCAGCACACTCACCAGCAACTTCATAGCGACTGCTCTTTCAACTCTGAACTCAACTGTGCTGCGTTCAAGGCTTTTAAAGCCAAAAATCGCAACTGCTGACAGTACGTTGGCATAAAATCACAAACATAAATTATACCTGAAGACATAATATCCATAAAACCCAAAAGGAACATGCACTTAACAACATTTGTGTGGGTCGGCTTATCGGCAGCATATGCAGCACTCATCCAATATTAGAATTCCGTAATGCGTATTTCGACCTGAGTTCTAGGAATATGGCAGATTGCAGGTCATAAAAACGGATTGGCTTGGCTAGCGATAGGCTCCTCTGACCTTTCACATTTTACATATGCACATATGTTAATGTTTGTGTAGATTTAAGTTGACATTTGGCGGCATTTCTTGGTATTTGATAGACATTTCGATTTTCATGACTCGATCGAGCAGACTTTTGCTGCTAACCTGGAATCAATTTACAATGGGATGACTTCTGCATTCTGCCTGTTGCCCATTTCAAGTGGATTCATGCATAACAACAAAACACACTAAATGACAAGTTAGGGTTGAGTTATCAGGCTAAGCTTTATCTTTATTGATTAAAACGTCCTAGTAACGTCTGCCATGTCCCTCCTGTCCACCATGTTGCTGGCCGAAACCTTGCTGGCCATGTCCGCCCTGGCCGAAACCTTGCTGGCCATGTCCGCCGCCCTGGCCAAAACCTTGCTGGCCATGTCCGCCCTGGCCGAAACCCTGCTGGCCATGTCCGCCCTGGCCGAAACCTTGCTGGCCATGTCCGCCGCCCTGGCCAAAACCTTGCTGGCCATGTCCGCCCTGGCCAAAACCTTGCTGGCCATGTCCGCCTTGTCCTTGCTGACCATATCCAGCCGCGAACACAGCGACGATCAGGGCGAAGAATACGATCTTTAAATGTAAACAATTCTAGGCCATTAGTCGTTGAGCTCGATTTAAGGATCTTCAAGCGAACTTACGAAGAATTTCATTTTGATTTGTTGATTTGGCTGCAGCACTTTCAAATAAGTTCTAACTGTGCAGCATCAAATGGGGGGCCTTTTTATACCCAGCAATCGAGAGAGCGAGAGATTAACTTTGAAACGATTTCAAAATCAAAACAAAAAGCGGAAAAAAACAAATTTAGTTCTAAATTGCTAGAGTATACGAAAATGTCTTATCATTTACTAGATTACATATACAATATTCTAGTATATGTTTTGGTAAAATTTCGTTAGGGTATTATTAAATAAACTGTCTTGGTCGTGATGACCGATTCGGTCGTTATAAACAGGACAGTTTAATTTGTAAAACAAATTTTCGATTCTGATACAACCGGACACAGAGTAAATTGCTGAAAAATGGGTGTTTACCCTGAACCCAAAACAAAGGGTATAATATATCTGTGAAAATGCATGTAATGGGCATAAGAAAGCATCTCGGGCACCATAAAGTATATATATTCTTGTTCAAGACTACAAACTGAGTCGATCAAGTCATATACGTTTGTCTGTCCGTGTCTGTAAAGGCGTCTAGCCGGACACTACAAAATTTAAGTGCATATTCCCCATGCTACACGCTACACTCATATGTTTGTAATATTTTTTTCTCAATATTCTCCTAACTTAATAATATCGATAAAAATCGATTTTTGGGGCAAGCGTTCTTAGGCATAACTTTAAAATTATTTAAGATTGATCAAGCATTAAGTATTCTAATTAAACAATATATATATTTTTTGAAAAGCGCGTTTAGTATTCGACTTAAAAATGACATTTGTCCCTTCTCATTATTTACTTGGTCTGGTGCTTATCAGTCCACAGGCGCCTTTCGAAATTTATGGATGTGTCGTAGGAAATAATTGGGAAGCGACCAATTTGATTGTATGAATCAACAAAAATGCAGACGTAAAAAAAATGTATAAAACTTATTTGAATATACAGTTAACCTTCAACTTGAACTCGAACTGAGTGAATAATTAAACGTTTGCTGGGAGTACAACTAATATAATAAACAAATATAATAAATAAACTATAAAAACAAACCTAATAAGAAATATTTAAGGAAACATTCATAATACATATAAATGGGACATCTGTGCATGAGATAACATAGAATGCGACATTTTGCGACAATGTCAGCCGTAGAGAACAATTTTGTAAAAACAAAAACTATAAAAAACATTTTTTATGCCTTTTAAGAATATATAAAAATATTGTCATAACTCAGATTTATTACGATTCATTTATTTATTGTCTTCCTTGACAAGTTTTACTGCCAAAAGGAATGAATATTTGAATATTTTAAAGATTTGTTTTAAAGACAACAATGTCGTCTGCGTACGGCATAAAACTAAGTACTTGGGCAACATCGACGGCCCTTTAATAATCGGAACCGCATAAAAGTATGCACTATTTTTAACAAATATTAGGATGGCATTGTTGCCTTCTTAAAATCAAAACCTGCCTAAAATTATGCAAGGCTAAATATATTATTTGAAAAATATTTGTTTGTTCATTAATCGAAACTGCCTGAAAGTATGCAGTGCACTTAGCTTAGTTTCGTAACAAGTACAGATCTCAGATGTTAAAATATTTGATATAGCACACATACGAGAAACAGTATTCATAATTTATCGAAATTCTCTATATTTTCCTCTACACGCATTCCCCTTCTCTGCGCGAGGACAACTAAATAATTCGTGTCTGCACTGCAGCTGGAGACATTCGTAAGCTGTTTAGATTGATGGGACAGCTAGATTTTGACTATCGAAATCCATGGCCATAATTGCTGGTGGTAAATAGTGAGCATAATGAGCACCGAGCAGTCGCAGCGAATCAGAGAAAAGAGCTTTCAAATAACTTTCCCGCAGCTGATGCGTTTGCATAAGTCCTTTGCCGGCGTGGTGGGGCTTGGAATGAGCCCCAACTCTGGCAGCGTAGCTGGGCGAGCTAATTAAAAGCGTTGCCACTTAAATTGTAAGAAAATGTTGCACAGCTTTGTAATGGATTTGGCATTCGCAGCAGTACATCCGCATTCATATTCGCATCCGCGACAGCGAATCGTGTTTTTAATGTTAACGATTTGTTTTCTTGTCGTGTCGTGATTTGCTTTAGGGATTTAGATGGAATGCATTAAATATTGAAATTAATGGATTTTCAGAGCGTAAAATTTCATTCAGTTGGAATTGGCGAAAATGTGCTTTAAGTGTGCTGAAATAACTACTAATAGTTTGCTTGAACTACTAAAGAGTAGAAAGATCTGTTAAATACTATTTTTTCTATCTTTAGTTTTATGTACTTCCTTTCAGGCTGTTGACTTTATACAAAACTAGTCTTTTGTTCAGCGGAATTTCTCAAGAATTTCTTGTTTCTTTGGGGTTTGCAAAGGTTTACAAAGTGTACAGAAAATGTTTAAACATAACTTATTTACAAGCTTTTTTCATAGGGACTTGCTCCGCTGCCAGATACCCTGCACAGGCTAATTTCTCCCACTTTTTTTATTTTTTCTTTTATACCTCTTATATAGATTTGACACATACAAGCTCAAACATCGCAATTCGTAGTAGCTGCTGTCACAAACATTTACACAACTCTTCCATACCCTTGTCAGCCACTTGACGGTTATAGGGTATACAAAGAGCTCTAGCTCTTGTATTTTCAATCAAGAGTAGCAACATATTCAAAGGACTCGCATAACGTGCGTGTCAGCGATTTATGTCTAATATTATATCTGTTGCACGTTGTTGCTTGTTTGTTGCATGTTGGTTGTTGTTACCTTTTGCTTTGCCCCTTTGTTGCAATTTCGCTTTAGACAGCAACATGCATAACATAAATTTGCCTTTAAATGCATGGAATAAAGCGAAAATTCTATGCATTTTATATACCGTGAGCGCCAGTGGCTATGCAGCCACATCTATCTTTATACATGTACATATATCTATTCATATATAAGTAAGTATATATTTCTGTGTGCAGGGATATATACATATGATATGCTCGTATGCAGATCTACTTTGGCATTGGGCGCCAAATGCATTCAGGCATCTTTGAACATGACCGCACCCTCCGCTCACTTGCATCTTGTTACATCATGCTCGTCGCTGGAGTTGCCACGCCCACACCCTCAGCCCGCTGAACGCATTGCTCCTTAATCCAAATGTGCACTCAGCACGCGTTCATTTGATGCGTGGTAAAAAATGAAGAAAAAGAGTTCAACATGTAAATAAGCTCGCAACTTGGTATAGGGACGGTTTTTTCCCAGCGTGTTTGGCTGCAGTCACATGCATAAAACATGCCACATGTCACATGCCCCTCGCCCGCCCACAGAGTTGGCTAGAATTTGTCAGTCGCCCGGGCGAAGGTGCGTGCCGCACACACAAACTGGCCAAGGGCAGGACCCAAGGATCCAAGTATCCAAGGACCCAAGGACCCAACTGCTATGCCATTTCCGTCTCATTTTCAATAAAGCTCGCAAAACAATTTTAATAAACAAAAGAAATAATTTTCAATGCACTTTGTTGCAACTGCAACAACGAGACACATGCGCCCACATTTTTGATAGAAACAGAAGGACACAGAAGGACACACACAGACAGAGGCAGCGACGCAGACAGACGGAGAGGCGGCAGAGGGGGCAGAGGACTCATGAAGTGGCCAACCTAGAGAAAGCAATACTAAAATTGGCCCTCCAACAACGTTTCACATAGTTGGCAGCAGAAGTTACGTGCAACAGCAAAAACCCAGCCCAAGTTGAACTTTTCGTGGCAGTCAAACCAACGCAACCGATTCCAACAAAAAAAAAAAATATATAAAAATAAAAAATAAAATTACAATAAAAAATAGCCCACGCTCAAATAAAATAAAACTATATGAATCCAAAGACAAATAGACGAACTTTTGCCTACACTAAGAACAAGTATTAATAATATTATTAATACTAATATATTATTGTTAATAATTTTATAAATCTAACAACTGAACTACGGTTATATTATCTGAAATATATGTAAATATATATGTAGCCCAAAGCCTTAATTACTAATGCTTAATTTTGCCTTGTCTTACAGTTTCGTACTTTAGGATAAGTTCTTAATAAAAATATAAATTATTGTTGAAAATGTAGACATTTATTTTTATCTTGTTTTTTAGTTTTATCTCAATAGATCTTTAGCTCTTTCTCTAACTCTTCCTGGGTCAATCTCAAATACAAGCTAACTTCTTACAGTGTCTCTTCTTCTCTTTTCATGCACACCTCTATTTTTATGGCACTTTTGGACGATCTTCCATGCTCTCTATTTTACAATCTCTCTTTCTCTATTTCTTTCTCTCCCCCTCCCATTCTCTCTCTCTCCCTCTCTCTCTCTTTCTCTCTTCTTATATCTCTCTATCACCCTCCTCCCTCTGTCTATCTATCTATCTTTCCCTTTTGCTTTATTTATCTACTGTCTTTCTTTCTTATTCTCTTTATCTCTATCTCTAGCTCTCTCTCTCTCTCTAAATATATATATATATATATATATATATATATATATATATCATTATCTCTCTTGTACTAGTTCAATTTAACTAAATATTTATTTAATTAAAGTGCTTATATTTCCAGCCAATCCATATAGTTAATACGCTTTTAATACACTATTTAAACCCAACTTCGCTAGGTTGGCATTGAAAAAATTGCCGAACCTCTTTGCCGCTTCGCCCTTGCTTGGCTTGGCTGCAGCGTCGGCAGAGGGCTACGCAAGGGATGGGCTTCTGGGTTGTGTGTGGGTGGCTGGCAAATGTTGTAGCAAGTCCTGTTTCGAAATTGGCTTATTTGGTATTTTTATGCGAGCGACACACACACACACACACCCACACACACACATACACACACACACACACTCACACGCACAGACCCCGCGCCCCGAGCTGTCGCTGGCCTTTGTTTTGTAATTGTTTTGAAAGGGGACGGCAGTAGGCGGCAAAAGTTAACGTCATTGTTGCTGTTGCTGCTGTTGCGATCCCGACAGCAGCAGCAGCAGAAGCAGCAGTAGAAACAGCAGCAGTAGCAGCAGAAGGACGACGTCCTGGACGTGCAGAACGACATTAGCGGCAACTGTTTTGAGTGCTCCTTCCGTTGTCGGTTCGTTCTTTATAGTCGACTACTCGCCCGTTCGCCCGCCTGCTGTCCTGCGCGCCTTCGTACTGCTTCCCTACCCCTAACCCGGCCATCCGCTTGGCTTTCAAGTGGCATTCGAGTGGCAGCCATTGTGCACATTATGACGGAACTTTGTGTCGCAAAATGCAAATATTTGAAAGGTAATTGAATTTGAACTTTGCCGCTCGAGGTTGGCCATAGTTCTTGTTGTTAGTCGGGTTCGGTTTTGCCTGCTTTGGCATATAACTACTAAACTACCCCTGCTCCTGATCCTGATCCTGCTCCTGCCCCTGCGGCTGGGCGTGCCCTTAAAGTGCGAATATCGCGCTGGGATGCTTAAAGCGCTGCACACTCAAATATTTGCCAATCGGTTTAAATGTTTTATTTACATGAGCCAAACGGTCAACAGAACTGGCCAAAACAAACCCAACCGGGCCCAAAATCAAACTGAAATGCCACTTGCTCGCTCTCTCCCACTCTCACTTACTCTCTCTCTCTCTCTCTCTCTCTCTCTCTCTCTCTCTCTCTGTGTTTGCCATACAAATTATACCCAGTTTACACTCGCACATGCCCCAAAAGCAACAACAAACAGCTGGCATATTTTCGAGACCAAAGGCAACAAAATTTTGAAAGGCATAAAATGCGCATGCAATTCGATCCCATGCGCTCCCTGCTTCCCCCCAGGTCTGATAGGGTATATACTGTGCTGAATATCTTTGGCCTGTGTCTGTGTGTGTGTATGTGTATGTGTGTCGTTTTCTGGCACATGCCGCAGGTGCATGCAGCAATAAATTGTGTTGAAAATAAACAATTATCCATCTATCTAGACATTGAATAGCTCTGTTTGGGTCATTGCCTTCGAGGCATTTGCTCACTTTCATTTCATAATTATTTGCATATATGGTGTACAAGTTATTATTTATTATTTATTAAAGCTCTGTTTATAAGGTCTTATCAAAGGATAATACAATAGTGGCGTGGCAAAGTTTACAAGTATTGAAGAGTACGGACTTGGCTTATTTAAGTTAAGTTTTTGGTTTTATCACATCAAATCAAACAACACACAAAAAGACACAAAGACCCACTTCCGCCAAATAATTAATTCTCGTTAGTTGCGCCAATAAATTAATAATAGTTCTGGCTTTTTCTAAAAATGAAAACTTTAAGCACTCACTAAACAAGAGGATCCTTGAGGTGGTCAGATGCTTGCACCATTAAATGACATCCTTGCAGTAATTATTTAATTACATTTCTATTTATTTTGTTTACTTTAATGTTGTATTTGGCGATCCTTCCATTTGTTAATTGGTCCTCGAGCCAGACAAACTAACAATTAATTTCACTCTATTTATTTTAATTTATTTGTTATTATTATGAGTTTCTCATATTTTAATTCGTATTCCATTTATTATTCGTCTTTTTAGGTTGTTGTGATCTTTAATAATTTATATTATAGCATAGTATATAAGTATAAATATGTTATATGTTCTCATTATATTTTATATTATATTATATTTTATACCTTTTTATATAGTTTTGAATATCTGTTTTCACTATATTATACATTTTATTTTTTATTCTATTTAATTTCATTTTATTTAATTGATATATATTTTTGTATTATATATTTTCCTTTACTATTTTGTACACACTTTTTGCTTTTTTATCACATTAATATTTTTTTAATACCACTTTTCTGGTGTCCGCCTCAGCCTTTGACCAGGCAATTTAATTCCATTAGGTTTGGCTGTGCGTGAAAATGAAAAGATATTTAAAAGAGAAAATTATTGCAATAAATTAGAAAAAATGGAAAAGGCTTTCAAGCAGTCGCAAAGGACAGAAGTTGAGAGGACAACTTCTGCGTAGTCTTGGGGCTAAAAAGATCTGCAGCTAAACTTAATTTTAATGCTCACATTATAAAGAAAAACTTGTCAAAGCAGAAAAGAAATGCAAAGAAAATGGCGGAAAATAGGCTGCGCCCTCCAACACACCTCATCTATTCGAGCAAATGCTCAGCCCAACTGACATTAAACGCAAAACCCAAACTTAATTAGCACAGCAATAAAGGGCAAGGCGGCTGTGCAGTGGGCGTGGCACTATGACGCATTGCAGCTGCCCGTCCATGTTCCTCAAAAGGCAGCAAGGGAAAAGCTTCAGCTCGTCCATTGCTGTTAATTTCCTGCGGTGAAAGGGAACAAAGGGGGCGGCTGGTCGGGGTGGTAAATTAAATTGAAATATAATTAAATTTCACACATTGCCGCAAAAGTGTGGCAAAAACTGTTGCACATTTTGTTTATCGTGATTATGAGCATGACAGACGGTCTGGCATGCGGACAGTTGGGCACAGACAACTTTCAAGTGCTGCACAAGCAATGGACATTGTCCTGGTGCATCAAGTCAAGTGCAAGGACAACAAAGGGCTTTAAAAATGTGCATGCAAAATAAATGAATAAGTGCAACTACACTGCAAGAAATTATGTGGTTATAGTTAAGGAAGGCCAAAATATATATATATATATAAAGAAAAAAAGCCAAAAAATTAATTATAAACAAAATTTTAAAATAATTTAGAAAACTTTTATGACACAAAGTTATGTTCAAAGAGAACATATAAACATTATCGAGAAAGTAAGAATATCTTCGCCACGCCGAAGATTGAATACCCTTGTGGACATTTTCCTTTTGATATGTGAGAATAGTGCAGCTCGAAAAATCTGAGTGTATTGAAAACATCTTTGAAAACAGAATATTTTGTCATACCAGAACATACTAGTCCACCGATCTTTCCTAAATCAGCTATATATATGGCCGATGTTGATGGGATCTTAATTCCATAAATCATATCATATCTTATTATAAAACAAGTTCTCCATATCAGAACCACCTTTTCGACGGATCGTTCCTATGGAAGCTATTTGATATAGTAAGCCGATGATGATAATATTTTGCATATATGTGTAGGGAGCAAAATACACATACATAAATATTTATATTTAAACGTTAAGGTACTTATGAAATCTACTTTAATAGGCGCGTTAAAAGCCAGACACTCGAAATCCACAAATCGATTTGTGGGCTTTATATTCCAGGAACTGTCTATTCTTTTTGCCGTCATATATGCGATAATTAATGTCTCGTCTGATGCCTCACTTTGTTTCCATTTTTTTCTGTCAAATTTTTGTAGGCGTGGGTAGGCGTGGCCTAATTGGGCTCTTGTTAAATTTGACAGCCGGATTGTGTTGCCTTTGAGCGGCGATTGTGCCGCAGTTTTAATGGTTTTCAATGCGTTGTGTATGCGCTTGTGTGCGTGTGTATCTGTGTGGAGTAGCTGCGGCAAGTGACGCTACAAATGGCGACACATTAGTCAAAACATCGACAATGTCTGGTTGCGACAACTCGCTGCGGCATCCAAAATTTTGATTCAATATTTCGCGTTGGCCCCTTTTTTTTGGCGTGCGTCGTCATGTCGCTGCAAAAAGCAATTGTCACTCACACATACACACTGTACTGTACTGATGGGCAGGACAGGCCACGCCCTTTGAACGCCCTACGCTCCACGCCCCTCACTCGACCGACCATCGAGCGCTAAGCGTCGCTAGATTGCAATTAAAATCGATTTTCTACTTTGATCGGCGCATTTTGATTGCCAAAGCTGTCGTCCAGGCATAGACCACGCCCCCGCTAGCCCTCTCTTCTCAGGGCTCATGTGTTGACGTCTATTGTCGATTTGTGTCTGTCAACGTCTGAGCAACGTTCCAGCCCCCACCCCGACCATGTGCACGCCCACTCTGATCAGCGGAACGAACAAATTTTAATGAAATTAGAAATTTGCACGCGTCGAAAGCGTCAAACTGAAAGCGATGCCAGCGCGTCGGCGATAGTAGAGAGCTCGACCCCAACCCTGGCAACTGCAGCTCTGGTCCTGGTCTATTACATGTCAATTGCTAACATTTTGTGACTTTGATTGCCGTCAGCAGTCTACGACTCCACATTGTCGTCAGGCCGCCACATTCTGTTACTCTTAATCAAAGACCCCACGTCTGACACACGCCTAGTCATAATGTCCGCATCGAGAGCTTGACCTAAAATGCAATTTCCAAGCGTATAATTGTAAGGCGTGCCATCAGAATTTTCATCCACTTCTATGCATCAATATATCACTTTCTCAATTTTATATTTGCAAGGCACTTTATCCACACGGCAAATATTTATAATGAGCATACAAATTGAGGGCTGCTACATGGTAAAGCACACACTTCACGACGCAAAACAGTTGCATGCAATTAAAAATGTATTTTATTTTTAAAGTTAAATAAATTTCGGTTACGAGGGAAGGCCGAAACATTTCCTCTCCTCAAAGAAATCAACCTGGCCTGCTGCTCAAGCAAGTGAAACCCTTTACTTACTTTCCCTAAAGCTTTAACTTTTGTCTTCTTTCTGAACTTTTAAAGTTTTTTCCCAACTTAAAGAATTTAAGTTTTAAATATTCATATTTTCATTTAATCTTAAGTCTCATGTGTTTTATGAGCTATTGTTAATTTTTTTTGGTCTGGATGAGGCGCTGCCAATATAAAAATGCAGCAACAATAATGGAAGTGAAATATTCACATCTCCATGATTCCGTTCTATTTATAATATTAATGCCTACATTTAATCATTATGATGCATCATCATCGAAATCATTAAAACCGAAATCAGCGCAAGTATATGCTATTGTTGAGGTTTTCCTTTTATCTTTTGGACTATTTTTTTCTATGCTTTGCCTTTGTGGGTAGCAACGGAATCAACACCTCGTTTGAGAAATGGGCTACCTGGACTACCGCAGGCAAATACCAAGAAGTCAAATCAATTCGAAGCATTTTGCACGTTTTTCAAGCTTCACATTTTGCATTGCCACTTCAGTTTGCAGGTCTGGTTGGGTGGGGTGTGGGGGTGGTTTGGGGGCAGGCGACGGGCTAGCACAAAAACGGCCAACGACCAGGCCAATAAATTCTGCTAAAGCGACGCATCAATAAACCGTTAAATAGCGGTAACAATTTCTTTGGTTTCGTTTTGGCCTTTTGAAGTTTTTGGCGCCCTCTGATTTATGTGTCTCTGATGTCTGCGATTTTTCAAGCTCTGGTAATTTGATTTTTGCATACAAATATATATATCTTTTTTTCGCCAAGTGCCAAAGGAAAGCACGTTTTCTCCCCTCCAGCTGGTGGCCCCCGCTACCCCATCGACAGCTTCCAATGCCATTTGGCAATTTGATTTGTATCTTCGTAATGGAATTTCGTTGTGCACATTGTTAGCGGCTGCCCAGCTGCAGATACATAAGAATTTCTTCTACTGAGCTGAGCTCAGCTCAAGTCTTGTCACACACGAACACAAACATACACATACGCACACACACACACATACACGCACACATAAACGCAGAAACACACGTGCAATTGCAGCTTGTCACGACACCTGGCGGTCAGATTGGAAAGTTCGCATGTTTGATTTCTGCTAAATGGCAGCGTATTCAATCGTGCGAATTTCTTGTATTTTGCAATCCTATTATATTTCTTTCACCAGGTTCATATTTCAGAATGAAATATATGTTTATAGCATACGGATTTTGTGTTCTTCCATACTGGCTCGCAAAGCGGAGCTAGGACATAAGATAAATAGTACATGTGAAGCCAGAAGCTATGAAAAATGGGTGAAATGGGTATTTAAATAACTTTTAAATAACTTTCGCCCAAATTGTGAAATGCATTGGGGAACAAATCTTCGGGCTGTCAGTGTGAAAAGAGTTTTTGTATGAACAAACTGTTGTTCATTCTTGTTCTTGTTAGGCTTTTCGGGCAAAGAACCGCAAATTTAAGCAAAACTGACAACTATATCGCCCATAGGAACAATTAGTAATTAAAATTATATAGTACTGGAAACAAGACTGCAATCATTTAATTTAATTTATTAAATATCAACCAAACATCTAACTAAACCAGCTATCATAAAAAACAATTGAAACCAACCCGGAAGCATATCATATTTTTTTTAAAACAAATTTTTGAGAGAGACTCAACTCTAAAGCACAAATAGCTTGGGCCTCATACATTGGATTTATCAAGCCCCCAACATATCTGGGTTTACATATGTGGAAAACCACGCTTACGAACCAAATCTGAAGCAGGATGTTGGTGTGAGGCATTGGTTGAACCAGCGACGTTTTTTTTTTTCGGAGGTTTGCAGCTCTGCCGCAAATGAAGTATTAGTATAGAAATAAATCGCACATCTGCAAGGAAATAGAAGCACCTGGAAGATATTGTTGAGAAGATGTTCGCTGCACAGATCTGGTAAGCTAGGTAATATTTGGCATGTAATTGAGTGTTTGTTTTTTTTTTTTAGTTCATATAATCAACAAAATTACTAAATATATTCCAGCTGACCGGCCAGCTCCTTTTTTCAGCTGTAAAAATGATTTCCCACTCCGCATCCCGGAGCGTAACTAGCTTTGTGCAATCGACCACCGTCTCTCAGTGTGCCACTGTGCAGGATCCGCAAATAGTTCTGATCAGCTATGCGAAACGTTATATGGATACTGCCCGGCTGATACGGCTCAAGTTTATTGCACAGGTGTGCCCCAAGCTGCGCGTCGAGGCGCTGGAGCTGGCCATCAATCATGTGAAAAAGACGTACAATGTGAAGATGTATGAGGAGCTGTACCGAACGCTGTGCACTGAGCGTGAGCGCAGTATGGCCGTCACAGAGGCGAGTGAGGGGGCACCTTCCAGCTCGACTACGGCATCATCGAGACCCGATAATGCTGAGGCAGACAGCGGCTCCAACAAGGCACACCTCTACGACGCCTACTGGGTGGAGGATAACACCATGGAGGCCACTTTGCTGCTGCAGGAGCTCGATGCTGAGCTCAATTTTAAGAAATCAAATTCGGGCAGCGCCTATGTGCGACGCATTCTGGAAGAGATTGGGGATTATCATGTGAAGAGCGGCAATCTGCAGCTGGCTGTGAAATTCTATGCTCGGGCGCGTCCCTATTGCACCACCAGCGACAATGTGATCAATATGTTCCGCAATCTAATTCGGGTGTCCATCTATATGGCCAACTGGTGGCATGTGCTCAGCTACATTGACGAGGCCAAGCAGTATGCGTGCGGCTTTCCAAATCTGGCACGCATCGTGCCCGCCCAGCTAAGCTGTGCCGCGGGTCTGGCCAATATGGGCCTGAAGATCTATAAGACGGCGGCGCATTGTTTCCTGTTGACGCCCTTTGAGCGATACGATTATGATAAGATTGTGGCGCCACAGGATGTGGCATTTTATGCTGGCCTGTGCGGTCTGGCCACATTGGAGCCGGAAATGCTGCAGCTAGGCTGTCTGAACTCGGAGGCATTCAAGCCGTTCTTTGACCTGTCGCCCATCATGTGGGAGATTTTGTCCAAGTTCTTTAGAAACGAATTTGATCACTGCATCCAGCTGCTGCATGAGGTTGAGAGTGGCGTACGTTTAGATATCTATATGGCACCGCATGTGGATGCACTGTATCAAAAGATCATGACTAGAATTCAGGAGAGAAGACACGCCAGTGGTTCGTTATCATCTGAAAGCTCATTTGTAACGATGCAGGAAGTGCAAATAATTGATAGGGAAACGAGCATTTATTTCAGAAATTCAGATTTGTAACAAACCGAAAAAAAAAATAGTTCACTTGTCATAAGTATAATATTTCCTGGGTAGCATAGTGCCTGCATAAACAAGGTTTCTCAATTTGTCGTACTGTCATTACAGATTCTGGAAGTTGAACGTCTAATTGTGCACCATAGATATATTTTATGGAACGTTAACTATTCTAATTCCGTTCAAAAATTTTTTGCAAGTCCCATTTAATAAATTTTTTCATGGTAGAAAACTTTCATTTGAAACGTTTAGCTGGATAATCTTGAGTTTATTACTGAAAGTTTTCTTACACCCTCGCAAGGGGTATTCCAATTACAATAAGACCTTAATTAATGTAATGACGACGAGCTGCATAATTTAAACAACCGAATTCATTTCTTTTAAGTATAATTCGGATATTCCCCGGGAATAAGCTGAAGCTGCTTGCCGACAAATAAATTTTCATTTAGAAAACTCTTGATTTTGCGAAAGGTGTGAAATATAACTTAAATAAATTTCAACAGCTTTTGTATGTATGTTTTATACAACTGTTTATCCCGATTTTTCCATGCTTGCGCGTGAAATTTCCTAAAGCCCCGCCTCAGCGTGAAACTACATCTTAAAAGATAACTACAATAAAAATTTCAGCTTTTGAGCTCTTTCGGTTTGGGCTGTGTGTTGACAATCAGGCAGGTAGTCAGTCATTCTGTCCAACAGTCAATAATTCATTTAGTCGGTCGGGCGGCCAGGAGAAGAGTTTTATTAATAGAGATTTTACCTTAGTAATCATATTCTTGGTTACTTTTGAGTACTTCCAAGTAATTCTTCAGTACTGCCATCTATTTTCATTAGTTGTGGCTCAAAATATTGCATTCCTGACTTTAGAGCAGCAATAAAGAAACAAAACAGCTGCGCGGGGAGAGTTTGGAAGTGGAAAAGGAGAACTTGTATGATGCAGAGTTTTAGCAGTTTTCTCTCTTTATTTTAAGCTGGCGCACCTTTTCACAGTTTTTGGCACTTTTCTTGCCAACGAAAATTGTTCCCCATTTCTGTAAAGGTAGGATGAGGTGGGCAGGGAAGTGTACATTTTACATAGTTATTCGCATATTTTGTGCTGCCTCTGACAGAAAGTGGAAAGTAAGCCAGGCAATAACTATGAACAAGAAAGGAAAGTTGGGGTTTTTGGGGACTGTGAAAGTATGTGGATGATAAGAGGGGAGCAGCGAAAATATTTTTATGAAAAGCGTGTGATTTTCATGCTGCTCTTTTATGCACGACTCCAACGACTGTCAACAGACTTTTTCGGGATGCCCTTCAAAAAAAAAAAAGTTTCTCGGTATTTTGGATGAACCAAATTTTCATCGAGAGTTCTGAAAGAGTTGGATATTTAAAAGGTTGCTGAAAAACATTTCTAATAAGTAGTTGTTAATGTAAGAATTATTTTTTAGACATAATTAAACATTATGCCCTTTTTATATATGGGTTTATTACAGGACAACTTTTCGTAGTTTTTTTAATTTTCAATTTTTTTTTTTTGGTTTTTTACCAGCATTTCGTTTTTGAGATATTTTGCCAAAAGTAAAACCCACAAATATTCGAGTGTATTAAAACTTCAACTAGGCGACAAAATATTTTTCCTGCTTTTGTTTATTTTTTGTGAATTCCATTTCTTTTCTTTTTTTTGGACTGTGATTATTTTCTAACTGTGACAAAAGTCGGCGAGTGAAAGCGGCTGCTTCAACAGGAACAACAAAAACAGTAACAAACAACATAATTAAATTTTCGTGTGCTCAGTAGAACGAACGAGCGAACTTGACGCTCACAAAGAGTGAAGCATTGTAGCAGTACAGGCAGAGAAGTCCAAGTAGCAACATAGCCACGCCCATTGGCGCCCACATTCTGGATGGCGTTGAGCGGCGCTCAAAAGATTGACGCGAAATCATGAAATATTGCACAGTTGAAGTGATTTTTATAAACTCTTCAAAAGTAGCTGGGGACGCGCACAAGGACAAGGAGCGAACGCTAACGAGCTTAAAGCTAAAGACGCCCGAAATGTGCATAGAAATTGCCTGGATTACGTCAGACAAGGTGCAGCAAACAGAACTCGGAGCAGGGTTTTCAGCAGCAAGAGATATCAGAAGATTGTGGAATGGTTTTACGAGTTAGGATCTGGAGTAGTTTTAGAAGAAAATTAATACTAAAGTTAATGAGACATTTTATTTATCTGAAACTGAAAATATCCAGTTATATGCATATTATATATCCAGCTGAACTTTAAATATTTTGTCTTGATAAATGTACGTGCAATCTTTTAAGCATTTTAAGGATGTCTTAAAATAATAAAACATTAACTCTAATATCATTATCAATTAATCAAAAGGGGGAAACAATTTCATACAAATATGAAACGAAAATAAAAGTTGATTTTTCCACAAGCATCTGGAGTTCACCTAAAAACTTGGTCTCATTTGAACTATCAAAATCTATAGGCTAAAAATAAAAATGTAATCAAAAACCTGCTTTTGCAATATTAAAACTTCTTTCGAGATTAACACCCGCAATCTTGAGCATATTTTTAATCAACGAGCAGCCTTACTTTTGTTTTATTTTTGCTTATCTTTTGCATTTGATTTGATTTTTTTTGTTCTATTTTTATTTTTTTATTTTTGACACGCTTATAAAGGCCGTCTGGCACCTGCTGATCCAGCGAATATTCAGAGCATCTCATCTCCTGGCCAACTTTGGCCAGACATTTTGTGTTGAGTAATTCTTTTGTAATGCGGAAGGAAGCGCAAAACAACAGTGCGCAGCGACTTCCGCTGAGCGGGGCGAGGCTGGGCGATGGGGGATGGGAGCATGTAAGACGCGACTTAAGAAACTTTAAAACAAAACTGACCTACGCGCGCCTCGCTGGACAAAAGCGAACTTTGGCTTAGAGGTTCGTGGCTGAAGCTCTGGCGGTTCGAGCAAGATAAATTGCTGCAGTGTTTAGTTAATACTTGTGCTTCTTTGAACGTTTTGCTCCCCAACCCCGGCCCCTAGCCCGGACATACTCCTTGTTGCGTCCTACACGCATTCAATACGCGCAGCAAACA
Source organism: Drosophila novamexicana (assembly GCF_003285875.2). Lineage (NCBI taxonomy): Eukaryota > Metazoa > Arthropoda > Insecta > Diptera > Drosophilidae > Drosophila > Drosophila novamexicana. Next base: position 6,623,178 of record NW_020824787.1, read on the forward strand.
AAAAGGCGGCGGCGGCAGCAGCAGCAGCAACAGCAGCAGCTGGCTGGACAAGTTTATCTTTTGTTACATTGACTTCCGCTAAAAGATGCTAAACTAGAAAACATTTTTTGCTCGGACAGGGCCAGAGCAAACAGGAAAAGTTAAACAGAAATTAAGCGCAGCCTGGCCAAAGCGCCATTGAGAAGAAGAAGAAAAAAACAACATGCACTGAGAGAAAAGCATTTACCACGTGAGTCAGCAAACAGGGTTGACTAATTGGCGGACTTCAAACTTCAAAAAAAAAAATGCAATGCAATTGTTTTAATTTTAATTCCTTTTCACTTTATGTTTTATTGGCTTGATTCAGCAAGATTTTGCGGAAGTAAATTCATCTTAAGTATTTTATTAATTACCTGTGCTATGACGAATTGAATTCACTTAGGCAGGCGGAATGGGATTGTTATGTCGTTGGTAAAAGTGGAAATCGATTTAAGCATGGGCAACTAGAACCATATCTATGTATATCTATCTAAACAATTATAAGTTTTGCCGATATTAATCGTAGGTTTTGCTCTTGTAACGACGCCTAGTTTTGGTAAGATTAAACGGATTAAACTCACTTTTACATGTGAAAATCAACTAAAATCTCTAAATCATATGCATGAATAAAACTTATATTTGCAGAAATGATACAAATATTTATGCTTTTTTATCTGCAAGATTTAACGGAATCAGTTCACGCGTGAACGTGAAAATCAATTCTCTGTATAATAACATATGCATACAAAAAATCATATATTCTCTACCAAATTGGAAAACTAATCAAAATTTTCTTTACTGACAGCTTGAGCTCGTTTAAGCAGTTGATTTAAAAATTGTTGACATAAAATTTGTTGCATTGTACCAGCTGTCAAGCTGTCCCCTAATCTCGTCTTGTAAGATTTGTGCACATGTATTTTAATAATAATTATAAATTGACAATGGAGGCGACCCAGAGGTCAGGCTGTCAAATTGTGACGCAGCTGGTGAGAATTGGCATTGTTGCAGCAGTTACCTATTACTGCGCCAAGTGGCTAATCAGCTCCATAGATCCGACTAACAAGGCCAAAAAGAAGGCCAAGGAATTGGCCCAGATACAGTTGAAGAAACTGAACGATATGACGGGCAAGGGACAAGGCAAACTGAAGCTAAACGATTTCAATTGCTATGAACTGATGATAGCCTCGCACCTGATTGCGCCGACAGACATCGATGTCAGCTGGTCGGATATTGCCGGCCTGGACACTGTTATACAGGAGCTACGCGAATCAGTTGTGTTGCCGGTGCGTCACAGCGATCTTTTCCAACGCTCACAACTTTGGCGGCCGCCAAAGGGTGTGCTGCTCTATGGACCGCCCGGCTGTGGCAAGACATTGATAGCCAAGGCAATGGCCAAGGAGGCGTGCATGCGTTTCATCAATTTGGATGTGGCAGTGCTCACGGACAAATGGTATGGCGAATCCCAGAAACTGGCCACAGCAGTCTTTACGCTGGCCCACAAGCTGCAACCGTGCATTATATTTATCGATGAAATCGAATCGTTTTTGCGCATGCGCGCCACTGGGGATCATGAGGCGACGGCCATGATGAAGACACAGTTCATGATGCTGTGGGATGGACTGATTAGCAGCACCAGCTGTTCGGTGCTTGTGCTGGGCGCCACAAATCGCCCACAGGATTTGGACAAGGCCATATTGCGACGCATGCCCGCACAGTTTCACATAGGACCGCCGCTTGAGTGTCAACGTTTGGCAATACTACAGGTGATATTGCAGCACGAGCAGCTGCATTCGTCTGTCGATCTGAAACGTTTGGCCAATCTGACGCCTGGCTATTCAGGCTCCGATCTGCGGGAGCTGTGCCGGCATGCCAGCATCTATCGTATGCGTCAGTTTATGCGCGATATAATGGTCAAGGAGGGGAGCGTCATGGACGAGCAGCTGCTGGACGATAGCGAGCTGGTCATCAGCATGGATGACTTATTGAAATCTTTGGTCACCATGAACATGTCCAAGCTACAAACAGGCAACACTTATTTGGCTAAAAATATCGATCTGGACTAAATAATACACAAAGAAAAAAAAATTAGGATATTCTTAATCAACATTTTTGGAACATTTGCCGTTTGACGGAATCGCCTGATTTGATTAATCTGCTGAGCCAGACGAATTGTTTTCAAAATCTTGACCTTAGGTATTGTGATAATTGTCCAGTGCTTTTCATAAATTATAGTCAAAAATTATGTGCTTTGAAAGTTTATATATTAGTTATATTACGAAATAAATATTAAAATAATATTAAAATATTCAGAAAATTCTTTTAACTAGGAGAGAAAGGAAAGGGGCTTAAATATCTGCCTTTTAATATTTAATTGTAGCTACTTTGTTTTAAGGGGCAACTTTGTACAGGGTATCAGCTAGCCTAGCAATTTTGAAAAGCTACCGAGTCTTTAAATTAATTTGATTCAAAAATGGCTTCTAGCATTTAAAAATATTGTCTTAAATTTTTCTCAGTGCTGTTGCTACTGCTTTTCTTACTGGCCAGTTCGCCTTCTAGCCTATCTCATATTTTCCACATTTCATAGCACGCATGAAGACTTCTCGCCCATGAAGTGTACTGAGTGAGACAGAGAGCGTGGGAGCGAGAGAGAGAGAGCGAAGGGGCGAGAACGAGAAAGAGAGTCGAGCCAAAAAGAAATCAAAATAACAACAGTTACGACAACAACAAAAATCTTTTATGTAAAATTGAATATTCATAAGTTGTTCCATAGAGTAGCAGCAGCAGCAGGGGGAGCGGGAGTTGGAGGGTACAGAAGCAGAAGCAGAGGCAGAGGCAGAAGCTGCAGCAGCTCAGAATAAAGCCTAACTGATGATGATGTTGTTGTTGTTGTTGATGCTGTCGCTGCTACTGCTGCCGGTTGGACGGCCCTGGCAGTTGATTGTTTTTGTGTGTAGTTTTGTTTGGCTGAGTGAACCTGCAGACGCTCACACACACACACACACACACTCACACACACACACTCACACAGACACGCACGTATGCAAAAGTTGCCGTTGTTTGCTATTTTGTCATGCAAATTGTATTTATTGCGGCGAAAAAGCAACAACAACAACGACTGAGAGACAACCGCCGCGCTGTTGTAATTGTTTGTTATTTGTCATAGTGTGTGTGTACGCTGCACATGTATGTGTGGGTGTGTGTGAATGTGAGTGTGAGTGTGTGTGTGTGTGGCATTGTAAACAAGAAAATTGACTGCCGTTGGCATCGTGGCCTGGGCAACACGCATTTCTCGCATTTCTATGCAGAGCAGCCAGCAACTGGCAGCAGCATCAACACAATAACAACAACTGCAGCTACTCTATAGAACGCTGCAGCAACACAATGCCAAGTCAAGTTTTTCCGTCTATCGATCAAATATGCAAAACTCAGCACACACGCACACATAAGCACACAGACTCTACTCGTGGGCGCAGAAAAGTATGCTACAATAAGTTGCAGGCGGTCAGACCGCAGGCAGTTAATTGCATTAATAACTCTATATGCACATGGGCGAGAAAACAGGTAGCTTAGAGAGAGAGAGAGACAGAGAGAGAGAGAGAGAGAGAGAGAGAGAGACTGAGCAAGAGAAAGATATAAAGGGGAAAAATCAGTACCAAGAAGCAGTCTCTACCTCATTGACACAATTGAGAAACTTTCAACAATTACATTTTAAGTTTTTCTTAAAAAGAAAATATAAATTTTATCTTTCAGTAAATAGATATTAACACATAATCTTGTTTTGTTTTGAGGAAATTATAATTGCAAATGTCTGCTTAAATTACGCACAAAAACAGGGGAATCAAAATAAGAAAAAGATGTGAAAAATCTCTATAACTAGAGTACTTAGTTAAAACCTTTTTAGATCAAAGATGAATAGCGGTATAAAAAGAAACAAAATCACCCCAACTCAACTCAACTAAGCCCTTGCACACTTTAGCTTTGAGTGTGAGCACACATAAAGTGTAGCTGCTGGCTGTTTGTTAACAAAATAAATAAAAAAAAAAAAAAAAAACAAATTGAGGACGTTTAAATTTGATTGTTAATTGAGCATGGGTATCAAAATTTGTATAAAAACATATTTTACAGCATATGCAGAGCTATCTTTTGTTCTATCAAGCGCTATTCAACGAAAAACATGTGTTTTGTTATATTTAAAAGTTCTTAGCCCTTGGCGAATATGATTCCGAACTTTAAGCTTACAAAACTTGCACATGACATAACACTTAAGCCATGGCACATTTTTTTTTTCAAGTTCGTAAGTCAATATTGTAGATTTTATTATAACATTTTACAAATATTTTTTCAAATAAATGTCTCGTTAAGAGCTTAGCCTTATTTCCATTGTTTTACCAGCACATCATACGAATGAAATGCTGTACATCTAGCGGTTATATTTTCTATATGTATATAAGCCTGAGAGAGCTGCACTAATTTGATTTGCAGTCGCAAAATTTACGATTGCATTGTGGCCACTTGTGGGTTTATGTCCAAGTCGTAAAACTCTTAAAACCCGTCGGCCAGATGAGGCCACTCAGTTGCCTGCTAAAAGTCATAATTGCGCCAAGACGAACTTTACGAGAGATGTTGTACATTCGCACCACCTACCTCGCTCCCGCCCTGACTGCCTGCCTGCCATGGAACAGCCCGCGGCTTAACCGTGAGCCACAATCAATTTACATACGCCACAGTCATATAGACACTCAGTCGATAAATTTTAATGCACCGCACGCAGAGAAATCCTTTGCAGGCTAATTCCAACTTGGCTATTAACATAATCCAACCTAAGCACACCCAAGCTCTATGCCAGAGCGAAACGGCATGGGGCAGGCATAGAAATCCATCAAAGTTTTTGAGTATCTCGACAAGGCAGGCAGATCTGATGAGAAATGCCACAGTCAATGCGAATGAGTTTCAGACAGAGAATGCGAATGCGAATGCGAATGAGAATGAGAAAGGGCAATGAGAATGGGAATAAAACTGGCAATCGTAAAACAAGCCACGCATCTTGCTTAGAACTTTGAAGACTGGCACGAAATTTATGAGCGAATTTGAGAATTCATTTAGAGCAAATGATGATTTAGCTCGTACTTAAGTTTGCCAGCCTGCAAATGTTGTCGGTAGTCAGCATGTTTTCGCTTGTTCTCAAAATTCAGCTTAAATTGGTGAGGTGTACGTATAGATAGTTCAGCTATTATCTTTGCTCTTGTTTATGGCCTGGCAAATGGTTGGGAAATCATTATTATTACCGTACACAAATGATCCGATGCTAATCAAATTAGTCACAAATAGGAATTTGCAAAGAATATTTTTGAATATTTTTCAATTATATGTTGTAAAACCCATTCCTGAGCACGGGGTCTGCTGTTGATAGACTGTATAATTTATGTGATTCTCTTATTCTATATTTTGTGCGTATGTTGACACCGACAATTGTTAGCAACTAAATTTAAGTGGCTTTTGCGTAATTTATTGAATTATTAATTAACTGCAATTGCGTCATCAAATTGAATATTACAGCTGTCATCGGGTGGCCGAAAGAGCACTGCCATTAAATTATTTTAATTACATTCATAATTTAATTGATTTTAATGTTGCGGCTAGACCATACACTGCCCTGTCCCCTGTCCCCGCCTCTCTATTCAGGCACTGCTTCAACGGTTTCCGTTTGATTAGAATAATTGCTGACATTTGACATTAATTAAACCTTGCATTGCGAACTTTAAATAATTTAATTGTAAATGTCAGTTGCTTGCCTTTTGTTTTTAACAATTTTTGGGTTTTTTCTATAACTAATTTTATTATGGCACATTAATCATGCGCCGCCTGTTAATAAATATTAATGGCCAATAGCCGCTCGGCGAATTGCTAATTTAAGCCATAAAATTGCAACAGCATTTGCATTAAAATGCTCTGATTTATGGCACCCAGCAACAACAACAACAACAACTTCATTTAAAAAAGTGGCAAAAAAATTTCAAACAGAAAAAAATAACAACAGATGAGCCAAAAAAATATAAATAGCAATTAATTATTTAGCAGTTAACTATTTGAAAAGCTGCTGAGTCGACGCTAATATACCCTATGATTTTTTGGAAAATATATAACGTAGAGTATTTTCTTTTATTTTGATTTATATGCAAGTTGTGCATAGAAAGGATGGTTAGGCAGGGTTAGGTTAGGTTAAGCATGCTTTTTGATTGGTTTGATCAAATTATGTTAGGTTTGGCTTGGCTAGATTCGACACTAAATACTATTATTTCAGCCGTGCCTTAAATATAAAATAAATACAAATAAATTTGCATCAATTGTAACCCTAAACTGCTTTCTCTGTATAAGAAGTTATGATTCTAGCAGCATTAAATTCACAGGGTATTTTGGTATTTTAAGCCTTTACCAATGCAGCACGGAATGCAGTCCATAAATAATAGTAGTTTTTTTTATTAGGGTATTTAAATCTCTCCTTTCAATGGTTTCGATGGACCATTTACTGCATTTGTTGCAGGCAGTTGGTAGAGACTTCATGTCCTTTGCTGTTGCCGGTCATTAAATGCATCTGTGTGCAGCGCAAAAAAAAAATATTTAAAAAATATATAAGCTACAGGAATCGTTTGAAAAGATACAGTCCAGACCAGTTAGTGGTCAGAGAGGGAAAGAGAGAGGGGGGAGGAGCAGCCGAGGAGGTGCTAGTTCCGCTTTGACCATTTCTATTTCCTTTGGCCATTTCTAGAATTTGCATATTTCATGCCACAATGTATAATATTCATATTTATAAATCTTTTAACTGCACAAAACACAAACGGGACGCATCAAAAAGCCAACGGACAGAAGTGAAAAATGTGCAAATAGGAAATGAAAATGCTAAAAAAAGGACAAATAAAAAAAAAAATAATAAAAAAGAAAATAAAATGATACAAGAGCAGAGCATTCATATTCACATTCACACTTTGCGCATAAAAAGGAGACATAAAAATGTGTTGCAACTCTGAACTGAATGAATGAACGAATGAATATGACTTTGCAACATACCAAGCAGCTGCAGGAGCAGCAGTAGCCAGGGCAGCCGAGGCAGCCGCACAATAAAAATACTTTTGCCTCGTATAGTTATGGGGCAAGCTGAGCAGTTTCTGGCACGGCGCTGTGATTTTTCATTTGGCCACCGGGCCGAGTTTGCCGCCGTCCGTGTCCGTGTCCGTCTCCGGCAGCCGCCTGCCGACTCCGTCCGGGGCAACAGTTGTGTCAACGGCGGCCAAGGCGCAAAAGCCAAAAAGGCAACGCGTGCCGCATGCAACGGCAAAAGTGACCAACAGAACCAGCGAATTGAAAGACGAGCGACCCGACAGTTGGGGGCAGCGCAGCAAGTTGCACGAACCAGACGACGACGCTCCGTTGCATTTATTAAAAATTTTGTTTAGCTTTTTAGCCACATGCAACACTCTTTATTTCTATTTTTGCTGCTTTTATTTTGCATTTTTTTTTATTTTTAATTCTTTTTGGGCATATGAATAATAAATGCGAATCGCAGCTGGAATTTCTGGTGTTATTTTGTAACTCCATACAAAACTTACTCACAAACAAAAGTTGAGTAAGTAAGAGGCTCTAGTTGGGAGTTCTCGACTAGGGGATACCCTACCAAAACCAGATGCGGCTCGCGTTACAAGCTCGGTAATAGCTACAAAATGAAAGGTGATTGATGTATATATTTGCTATTCAAGAAGTTATGTGTCAAATTTGGTGACTCTAGCTCTTATAACCTAAGAGATTTGTCAAAAAACAGGATGTCGATATAGATTTTTAGCGATTGCTTGCAAATGGGGAAAGTTATCGATTATCAGAAACAAATTCGCTAGCTCTTGTAGGTTCTGAGATCCTTGCGGCCGAACGGACAGACAGACAGACATGACTAGATCGACTCGGCTTTTGATGCTGATCAAGAATAAATATTTATCTATTTATGAGGTCAGAGATGCTTTCTTTTGCCTATTACGTACAGTTGCTTAAGATCATTATACCCTTTTTAACTGTGTTTATTCGGCTCAGGATATAAACTGCGGTTGGTAGCTTTAGCAAGCCTCTAGAAAAGTTGCCCATTTTAAAATTCCATATTTTAGCTTCTTGGGAGAACTCAGTTGTGTTCTTGATAAAAATATAAATTGATGTTATGTGAATAAGATTATGAGGTTCGACAAATCCATATTACTATAATTCCTTACTTTCTAACCAACAGAGCTTTTCAAAAGTGAGGCTACAAACTTTTGTTTGAAACATACAACCGAATCAGTTTCTTAAAAAACTGCCGGGCGTAAAACTATAGCAAATCGTTATATACAAATAAGCCAAGTTTGAACTAAAGCCTTTAGAATGTTGAGAATCAGCTTCACGAGCCGAGGTTCGCGAACGTAACACAGAGCCACGGCATTGGTTCGAGCCGTGAACTGAAGGTGGTTAAGTTTTCTTTTAGAGTGCTCATTTTATTTTACCACGGCATAGGCAACTGCACATAAAATGTAGCGTGCATATTAGCGGCATCCTTCGTGCAGGAACTTTTTTTTTTTTTGCCTTTGAGTGTGCAAGCATTTTAATTTTTGCCTGGCACGCGTCGCCTGCCGCTGCGTGTGACTTTCAGCTGGCTGCGAAAATTAGCGTAACATTTAAGCAAACACACAGATGCACACACACACACACACACATACACCGCGCCACAGAGCCACCTAAATTTGCTGGGTGTCTATGTTAAAGGCGTTGACGTAGCACTTTTCACTGCCTCGCAGCAGCAGCAGCAGCAGGAGGAGTAGCAGCAGCAAAAGTTGCAGACGCTCTGAAAAAAGGTGCCAGAAGCGAAGAGCGGAGGCTGCCCATTTGCAGTTTGTCAGTTGCCAGTTGCCAGTTGCAAGTTCCCCATGCAACCATTTGAGGCAGCCTGTCATCAGCTGCACTGTCAGGCTACAAATTTGCCTAGCACTGCGTATGATGAGTCCTGCTAGAGTCCTCTGTCTCCCTGGCGTCCTAATTAGCATCGACTTGATGCAACTTGCCTTTGCTACTCGCAGTCGACGCTTCGTTAGCTGCGCATGTGACAATGTCAATGAGAACATGCAACAATTATGCAACATTTAAGCGCATGCATCAAATTGACAGTAGCAGCTTCATAATTTTTGTCAGCTTCAAAGTGGAAGTAAAAGTATCAGCGAATCATTTCCCCCATCTTAATTTGAAAAAGCGTATTCATTGCATAATTATGCTGCAGAACAAGCTAGTTTATCCACATGACAAATGTTTGCCATGAAGATGGTATTGCTTGAGCTTTTGAGCTATTATGCTAGATGTATCCCAATTTCATTTGATATTTTCATATATTTGACAAATTGAACTGTTTAAATTTAGCATGAAGTTTAACATGGGGTTATATATTTGACATGAAAACATTCATGCATTAAAGATTGTTATATGATATTAATTTATGACGATTTGTTAGAGAAATACCCAATTATTTTTTGGTATTCTCGTATAATAGCAAAATGTAGCTTTTTAAACATGCCAGTTAGTTTATGTACATGACAATTGCTAACCTGATTTTAAAAAGCGTTGGCTGTATATGGAACTGCACAAATGATCACATATGCTCAAAGGAAAGTGTTTCAGCTACTATTCATAAATAAAATAGATAACAAAAAGCGGAAAACCACCAACAGCTTATTTAGTTGCCTCGAAAATAAGCGAACAGCATTCGAATTAGCAGTCGAAAGTTCACCCAAAACGAAATTAAAAATGAATTGCAGAAAATCGTAAGCCAAATACGCGAAAGTTTCAGTCAGACCCCAATGTTCCTTTCCATAGCGCCCCCGTTCCACCAAAACGCGCTCACACAGCGAAAATTTTTAGCGCTGACTTCATTAAAAATAAAGTAAAGGAAAAATTGCAAGCAAATTCACGGACTTGGCAAAATGAATGAGTTTGTAGCATGTGAGAGCGGTGTGGAAGCAGAAGTGCCTTCGATTGGATTCGATACCGGGACGAAGGACCATTGTAAACTGGCCAAGCCAGACCCATCAGCTAAGCCAATAATCAGGGGCTGGGAGGCGCGGTCTGGCGAGCGGCAGCTAATTTATTACGAGCATTTAACAAGCATACTCCAGGGAGGCGCCAGGGAGGCCGCTTTGATTTATTAGGTGTGTGGATCCTGTTATTTTGTGCTTCCTGTTTTTTCTTCTTTTTTTTTTAAAGAGCAACTCAAACAACAAGAGAGAAGAAATGTGGCCAGAAAGAAGGACCAGGAAATGCCGAAACACTAATGTGAATGTAATTTGTAGTTAATGTGTATTGTTGCCTAGAAATTTGGACAGCCAGGAGTTTTGCCCCAGCTCCAGGTCTGCCATTCGTTCATTTTAATTGCTCAAACGGAAAGTTTGCAGCCGCTTTAGAGAACTGCTTTGTGGAGCTGTTAATAGTCCACCAAAATGCCCATCAACATGTCTGATGAAATTAATGCAGTAGAGAGCATAAATTTCATCACTACCGCATTATGCTACATTCTTTGCATACCTCAAGCTTTTTAACAACGTGGAGAGAATGGAGTTTGTGTTAGAGCTAAATATGCTCTATAAAAGTAAGATATGCTCTATAATCTATATCTTCATACATATATTCAATTTGAAAGGATGATGGATGGTGCAGCTGGTGCTGATTTTCGATACAAACATTAACAAGGCAGCCCCTTATTAGATATAAAAGAAAATAGCTAAGAATTAATACACAGGCCAAGCTACTACGAAAGGCCTTCTTTAAATCTAAAGGAATTAGCTCTCAGCTTTTTCAATACTCTCTCCTTGTTAACACTTGTTTTTTGCCTCTGCTCAATGTTAAATGTTAAATCGCAACCGATACTTCGGAAGTCGTCAGTCGCGCTTCCGACTCCGCTGCCAAAGCCATGCCCATGCCCGACGCCGCCTCACTCCCTGTTCCTTTGGTCCTTTGCCTGTGCGACGATGCCATTAAAGTCCATAAATCACAACATAGCATAGAAATAAATCAAGCCTTTTATTATCAACACATCGCAATGTTTGTTATCGAAAGGGTTATTTATAGTGCTCCTGGGAGCAACGCCCGGTTGCGGGGCGTCAAGCGTTGGCAACGTGGCCTGCCACTTGTGTAATTTCCGACCGGAGGAGAACTGTTAATATGCATGGAATTAAAAGCTGGGCTCAAAGTTCAAGGTTGATTCCGGTCGAGCCTAGTCGCTGACCGCATTGCCTACTTTTAAAAGAGACAGACAGACCGTTTAAATGTCAGTGCGTGTGCGTGTGTGTGTGTTTAAGTGAGTGTATGTCTATGTGAGTGTATGTCTATGGAGTGTGCTGTCTAGCTCATTAAACAAATCGCATTATTTGCTCATAAGAATCACAGTTGAAGCATTTGTAGTGCTCTAACCTATCGCACGCTCTGACAGTCGCACAAGTTGAAGCTTCATTTGCTCGCAATTGAAAGGCAGAAAAGACTGACGACTCTCGAGTGCTCTCATATGCCAAATGAATACATCATTAGCTGCCATGAAATGTCCTTGCCTACACACACACACACACACACATACGCTAGAGACAACAAGCAGCAGCACAAGTGGCCAAAGCCAACCGAGTGGCAACGAATTGCGACTAGATTTTCTCTGCTTAAACTCCCCAACTCCCCCGTTGCCGGCTAGTCCCTAGTTACTGGCCCCCGGCTCCACAGCCCTGGTCGCATTTGCTGCCCAAGTAGCACTGGCTAAAAAGCTACTTAAACTTCTTAACTTTCAAGTGCTTATGCAACTTGTTAACTAATTATGTGTTCAGCAGCATTAAGTTTACCATAGCTATACTCTATATAAAACTCATGCTTGGATATTCAATACAATTGAGCTGGCTTCAATAAAGGCAATTAGATAAAAAAAAATATACACTTTAAATTACACTCTAAGAAATTCTTTCGACGAACATTTCTCAACATTTAATCTAGATGAAACTCATGCTGAATCATGCTGAGGGAAGTTAAATCATAATTGGATGCTCTTTAAACTTTTTATTTCATTTGAAACATAAAAATCACCATAAATTAAGGGCAAATAGCAGTTGAAGGTTCAAGCTTATGGCAGCAGACAAATTACCTGGCGAACTAATAGGGTATCATAGAAAGATGCAAGTCCAATTGGCACGGCAAGTGTTTGATAAGAATATTTCCATGGAAATGGCAAACGTATAACGCAGCACACACACACACACACACACACACACACACACACACACACACGCACATGCATGCACATTTGCCCCTACACATAAGAAATCTCACATGATAATTTACCGTGTTTGTTTTATAAGACTATTAGGAACTCAAAAGCAATTAAGGTTTGCCAAAAGGCAAGCCAGGTATGTTATTATTTATGAGCATGTGGGCGTGGCATTTGAGTACATACATATATATATGCATGTATATATATATATATTTGTATATGTGAGCTTGGCTCGTTTATCGGCACGTTTCTAAGCAGCTTGTTGACAAGCAAATTGCAGCATAAATTCCACTCAAGATGCTCAAATAATCGCAATGAATTTATGAAAAATTAATTTTTCACTTTGTTGCGGCAAACCAGAAGGTAACTGGGAAATATTCGCTCTTCCTTTTTGCAATTATTAAATAAAAGTTAATTTTCATGTTTGTTTCATAATAGCGGATAACTTGGATTGCTTTAACACCTTTCCACATTTTTATACCCTAAATCCACAAAAAATGGGTAAAAAAATGTATAATGTATTTGTATGTGACAGGCAGACACCATAAATTACATATTTTCTTGAACAGCATCAATAGCCGAGCCTGCCTCTGTCTGCCCGTCCAAGGCAAAGATCTCAGAACCTATTCGAGCTAGAGACTTGATTTTCAACGATAATCGATTGTAACTTGCAATTTCTGTTGTTGAACAAAAATGTATGCATTTTAAATTCAAAAGAGTAGAAGCTAATTTTAAATAATATAATAGAAACCAAAACAATATGTCTTGATTAAATGGAGCTTAAATAAATAATGAATATAAAGTAAGCGAAAATATAAATATATTGTTTACTATTGTTAAAGGATGTTTAAGCTTTCAAAAATAGTACACAGACGAATATATGAAAATAAACATGTTGTTTGACCCATTTCTGTTGTTCTGGCAGTGCAATTTCCTTTGCCGCGAATTAAAATCAATATGCATCTAACGTAAATTAATGCGATTCCGGTTTCGCACAAATTGCGCAAATATAATTAGCGCGGCGGAAAATGCGCTGCAGAAGTTTTCTATGCATTGGAGAAATCATTTTTAAAAGCTGGCAACAACGACAAACATCGAAATTAAAATCGTTATCGATATCGAATACTTTGATCAATCTTGCGGCAAGGAATTTCCGTTCGTCTGCCGCAGAACGTGGACGAATAAGGGAACACGGCACACGGCATTTTTAATTAAATTGTTACCTGCAGCCATATTCAAATATCTCAACAGCTCGTCAGCAGCTGTTCAATAAATTAATTTCCTTTTTCTCTTGAATGGCACGCCGCGACTCTTCTCCTTAAATTTGAGCTAGAGATGGAAGTACGCTAGATTTTATCACAAAATACACGAGCTGACATGACGGAATGTCAAATTTTAAATATTTAAATAAAATATATTTGAATTCGCACATAAAATATATTGAATTTGTTTTGCAAAGGGTTTTTGAGCTAATTTGATTGCATTTATTATTATTATTTCAATTGATAAATTTCAAGGAATCTTTCCTGCATATATATTTATTTATATTTTCGTTGGAAGCAAATAAAACACTTTTCCATGTTGAATTCGTGGATTTGATTTTCTGCTTTTGTGAATTCACAGCTAAACGATTAAATCGCGAAATCAAAACATTTGTGGAAAACTCTTGAAATAAATTGTTTGCTATCGACAAAGTGCTAAAATCAATTGTCCTTTAAGCCTGTGCAGCACAATTAATTGTTAACCCACTTGGCCCACTTGGAACCCTTTTTGCCATTTGCTTAACGATGCTGAAATTAAAATTTACTTTAAGCATTGAGGCTTAATTTAAATGCCAATTGCTTGGGCCGAATAAAAAAAAAACTTTGCAGACAATTGAAAAAGTAGCGGCCCGAAATGAAGTGCAAATACAAAAATGTGGGCAAATCAAAGAGAGAAGCGAGAGAGAGAGAGAGAGTGAGAGAAAGAAATCTAAAAAGCAATCCAAACAATAAATCACACCTTTGTCACTCAATGCGCCCAGCTTTTTTTCAATTAAAAGCTAAAATGCCACCTTAGAAATTGCTTTGGCCTTTCGTCGACGCGTCGCCGGGACATGTAATTAGTTGACAAAGGTGTTGTTCGGGGGCTTAATTGAATTTTTATCTCAGCTCTGTTCTAAACGCTACCCGTGAAAGGCTTCAATTAGAACTCGACTCGATTCGAGCTGGGGCCAGACGAGACGCAACGACCGAACTGACAGCAAATGCCTGCAGCAGACATTCAAAGGCTATGTAAACTCATGCAAATTTCGTGAATACTTTCATAAGAGTTGAAAGAATTATTCTCAGAAATAACAATAAGATGTAGGGAAAAATATTTTAAATTCTGTTTAAATTTCAAAATTCTGCTCAATTTTATTGGGAAATCGAAAGTATTTTAGGTACTTACCCAATGATAAGACAGTATTCTGTTCAACAGATTGTTCTGACTAATATAATTTTGTATCTACGATCATTAAATAGTAAACGTTTCGTTTCGCTGTAGGTGTAGGCCCAATTGTATACCTATAAAGAAACAATCGATAAACAAATTTGTATATGTTAATATATACAAAAATATATAAATATAAATATAATAATATATTATAATCTAATAATGTCATGAAAGTCAATGAACCAATCTAATTGTTACAAAAACATTTTATGATAAATGTTTTATTTACACTTTAAATACTTTTCAGGTGTAGACTCAGCCCCAAATCGTCTTCATTGAATATTTCTAACAACACTTTAGGTGTATATCAAATTTAGCCCGCAGCTTCTATATGAAAATCTCTATGTCTTAAAATATTTACAGTAGAACGGGTATTTAGAACTTTTTTAAGATGAAGTCCAAAAGGTATATATATATATTGAATCAGCATCAAAAGACGAAACAATATAAACATGTAAAATTCCTAAAGTCCCGTTTGCAGGCTTTGGATTGGCCGAGCAGCTCAGCTATATTCATTGAAACGCAAAGTCTAGAAGTTATTCTTAACTAAAAATAAGATTTATATTTAACTAAACTAATCTAGTCTAGAAGTTAGTTTAAAATAAAAATAAATTATAACTTAACTTAAGTCTTACTAGACTTATTGTGACTTATATTTAAGTCAGATTTTTAGAAATAGATTTAAATTTCATATATTAGCCTGGACCTCTTTGTTCAGTAGTCCCTTTGTGCGGGTTACTTAGGCAACCCGTCTGCCGAGTGCTTGAGTTTATATACTTAGATATATATGCATGTTTACAAGTACTCATTGTATATATATATAAAATATTATAATTGCTTGTAAACCTACGTATATACATATATAAATTTAGATATAAGCTACACACATTTTTGTACTTCAAATAAAATTCTTGAAGGCCAGAAATAATTGCTGGCATTGTCAATTTGTATAGTCGAAGGATTCAAATCATAAACTGGCATTTTTATTGAGAGTCAACAAAAGGGGGAAAACACTTTTAATTGCTATTACTTACAGGGTTGGGACTTTGGGGCGTGGACGCCCACCATTGTTGTTGTTATTGTCACAATTGTTGATTTCTCTCTCCCCATTTTTTTATTATTCCTAAGCGCTTCATTGTTTCGCTTTTGCTTGTGGTAGGATTTTGATGCCCATTGTTGTTGTTGGGTTGACAATCGTCAGCGTTGTCGTAGTTTGTGGCATCAAACCGCAGCAATGTCAGCATAAGCCGATTGCGTGGCATTTGCCATTGTCCGACTGTTGTTGTACAGCGTTTGCCCAGAGCTGGGGCGATATTCTCTACGGGGAATTACGCGTAAATTCCACCGCACACAAGTCGAATGATAAGTCAATTGTTGTCTGGAATCCCCACTACTGCTGTTCCATCGCAAAATAATGAACAGCGTCCAGTTGCAGTCCCACTAAATAAACAATTGACATGCGATTTGTTCGGAGCCATCAAAAAAACACACAGACTGAAAACTGGGCGAAGACAATTGCAGCAGACTTGAGCTCTTGGCCTCGCCATTATTAACTGCATTTAGTTTCAATTTGCGGCGACGATCTAATTGTGCATTATGTCTCTAGACCTGGGCCTGGCCTCTGTTACGCTTAGTTTGTTTGCCCAGCACACACGCACACCCGCACACACATCGCTCACAGCTGGCGCAGACCCAGTCGAGTTTTATGGCCAACAATTGCGCTTAAGTGGACCCAACTTTACGAGCTCTCTTGCTTTCCCCTCTGGCCCCTGCCATTCAGTCTGACTGGTACTGGTATTGGAACTTAGGCTTGGTGTTGGGCTCCTCAGAGCCGCATCGCTTGTTATAGAACAATTCAAAATAGCACGCAAGCCAAATCAAGTTATGTTGTGTTGCAGTGGGTGTGCGCGAGTGTGCGTGTGTGTGTGAGGACCGTCTTCTTGTTGCCACTTTGATGTTGACTTGCAAACAGTGGCTCGCTGTGACAACAAGTTAGCTTTACAAGCGCCAAGTGCTACACTTGCAGATACCCTGTAAAGGAAATAATAAGACATACATTTTAAAATGTAAAACTAAAGCAGCATTATAATCTTAGAATACCTTGAATTAAGTAAACCAACTAAGAGTCCAAAATGGCTCCATACAAACATATATGCCTCATATCCCAATGTGTTTTATTGTGAAATAGTTTTGAATATTAGCTGAAGTAATATTTGTTATACATATTTTAATAACTATAATTATATTCATAGAGCTTAACATCTTCAAGAAACTCAATAAAGTATGCTATTATAATTTAATAATTCATATATACATCAGTTAAACCTAAACAGAAGGAATGAACGTTACAAGACATACTAGAACTAATACGCCCATTTAGGGCAAGGTTCATGGTTATATATCCTGCAGCAAGGTGGAGGCCGCTGAATAAACAGTTGCCATGGGAAATTATTAGAGACAAATAAATTAAATTTTATAGCACCGTGCACTGAAGGTGCCGACAATAGAGGGCGCCAGCGTGCCATGCTGCAGGGTAAGCCAATATTTTATGACTACTTAATGCGTGCTGCCGCCACTAGCATGGCGATCAGCGGAGAGGGCGGCGTAAGCGGTGCGGGGCAAATCGTCAATACAATTTTGATTGCCGTTTGTTGGCAATTATGGATTTAGTCGCCTGTTTGGCTATGCTTTATTGTTGTTCTTGTCGAGCGTTTGCTGATTTTCGGATTGATTTTTGGTGGGTTTTGTGAATTTTCTGACTGCCTGGCTGCCTGGGTATAAGCATATATAGGCTGGGGCAATGGCCAAGCGCACTTCAATTTCTTTCAGCTCCATTAATGGCGCAACATGCAAACTAAAAGTTAAGTTTTATGCCAGCCAAAAGCAACAACAACAACAAGAACAAGAACAAGAACAGCAACCAACGGGAAAAACATAAACAACAAGACGTAACAAAGCCCGGCGCCCGCATTTAACAAAGTTATTGGGGCTGCCTTCCACCTACCCTTTCCAACCCGCAGCAGCTGCAGCTGACCATCATCAACACCAGCTTACAGCCAGCCTTTCCAACCTGAACCCACCCGCCCGATTCCCCCCGCCTTCTCGTTCTTTTTCTCTCTCTTTCTGCGCCACCTTTTGTTTTTTACAAGCACTTTGCAAATATTTATGGCTGAAAGCAGCGTAAACAATAAGCTCATAAACTGCAGCGACGCTGACGTCGACGTCGCAGTCGACGCCGCAGTCGCCAGCGATAGTAAGCGGGACAAAGCGAGTAAATCGATTTTCAAAAATGAATTATGTTTGCTCCGTTATGCAATATATGTACATAATTTAATATATTTATTATGTATGCACACAGTCAGCGCTATATGTTAGCATATAACTTATTATGTATACGACATTTTGTTAAAGTACTGTACAAAAGATGTTCTCTGTTAACGTGTTACAGGGCATATATTTGGGGCATATATGTTTGCAATTACTGTTGGTAAATTTGAATCATTTGGAATTGAATGTTTAATATGTCAAAGTTGAAAAAAAGGGAAAGGAGGAAAGAGGGGAATTCAATGCCAAAAACATATAAAAATAATTAAGCACAAAATCAGAGTATTCAGATTTAAAATCTATAACAATTCAGTCTTACAATTGTTTATTTTAAACATGTATTTAAATTGAATAATCACATAAACATATATCAATATTTTTCTAGGGTATTAAGCAGTCGGATAGTCTATGTATCTTAAGGTTTTTAATTTTGATAACAGAGCCGAGGCTGATGAGCACAAAGTGCGTCATTGTTAGCATTTTTCATGTTGTTTATTTTGCACTTTGTCATATGTCAAAGGCTGCAGAAAACACACACAAACTCACACAAACACACACATATAGATAAATGTGTGCGTGTGTGTGAGCTTGAACCTGGTCACGTGCTGTTGCAAGTGCATTTTATAAATTAGCAAATATTTTGGCAACCGGCTTTGTCTTACGGCTGTCAGTTAGACTCGACTCGACTATTTGCTCAAAATTTTGTGAGCCAGAGATTTCTGTTGATGTTGCGTAAACATATGTTAGTTGTTGTGTGTGTGTGTGTGTGTGTGTGTGTGTGTGTGTGTGAGTGTAAGCGCCATAATTAGAAGGCGTTGCTGCGTAAAATATTCCAAAATGTTCAGGTAAACAACAGTCAACGGCCCATATGTGAGGTCACAAACAGAGTTGCAATTAGATAATTTAGCAGACAATACTAAAAGAGAGAGAGAGGGAGAGGGGGAGAGGGGGAGAGAGAGAGAGAGAGAGAGAATGACGACAGCTGCAAAAGTTAATATTAACAATCTAACGAACTGAAAATAATCAAAATTAAACTGGCACTCAACGTGTATTGTATTATTTAATGCGAGAATTAAATGCAGTTTATCTATAAAATATGAATTTCCATTACGATTTATCTTGTGTTTTCCAATATGCGTGCATAATTGGGCTTAATCATTATTACAAAACCCATTCAATTGATTATTGTATTTTCTCCACCAGACTCTAACTCTGTGTTTAGCCTAATAAACTGACTGACTTTTTGGTAACAACAATCAGGTACAATGCGTATTGTGTGGCCTATGCTAACTGATTGGCCCAAATGTCAAATCCGACTAAATGCAAATTCGTAACTATTTATCGAGCACAGAAATTTATCAGTGACAAATACAAGTACAACAAAACACATATACAACAACAAAAAAAGACAGCTAACACTAACTCATAACAATGGCAATAACATTTACAAATTCCATTTTCATCTAATTTATAAATATTACAACTTTTCTATGCTCTTTTTAAATATTTTTTGTTTTAGCTCAAGTTTTTTTTCTTCCATTTTTAATTAATTTAATTAAAGATTATGAGCCATAGGTATTATTATTATTATTATTATAATTCTTATATTATATTAATTTTTTTGAATTATTTTAAAGTAATATCATAGGGTAACCTGAAAGCTACCTGCATTATTCGTGGATATTTATTATTTTTTTCAATATAATTAAAATAACAAATTTTAGTAAAAAATGTTAGCCCATTTATTGTTCCCATTACATTTTTAAAAAAATAAAGCTTATGCAGCTGGGAGAGCACAGTTTAATGGTTGCTCAGATTTAGAGCGGGAGTGTTATGAGATCTAAATATTTGTATTTTATAAAGATAGTAGGCCTTGCAGCATATATTAAGGAATCAGGCGTTACATGCAATAGACCAAGACGCTGCATCTTTGTACTACCTGATAGTAAGAGTAGCAAGAGCTTACTTAACACAAATAAACACACAGTAAGCACTTTGCTTACCCCCAGGTTCCAACTTATAGTACCTGACTAGTCATGACAAATCAGCTAAGAAGTGCATAATATAAGCAGAGATGCGATAGAGTGCAACAGCAGCTGCATCTCATTTACATGTGCAAATGGCAACATTTTGTATTGAACGAAGGAGTATTTGAAAATGTCGTGTTTGTGTGCGTGCGTGTGTGTGTGTGTGTGTGTGTGTGTGGCAAGTGCAGCTACTGTTTGTTGTATACTTGATGATTACCTAACACCCGCACACACTCTATCGACGAGCCTAGAACTAGCCTGAAATATCACTCAAAATGGCGTCTGTCCAGAGTTTCGTATTTTGTTAGTGTGTGTGTGTGTGGAGCGTGTGTGTATGTGGGTGTGTGTTGCTGCTGCTGTGTTGTGCGATGTTGTAATCCTAATGAATCCTGCACCTATTTATTTTTCATTGTGGGAAATTGTGCAAATGCCATGACAACATTTCGTATATGTGGGGGTAGCTGTCACGCCCAGCCCAGCCGCCACGCCCAGTGACCATGTGTGTGTGTGTGTTTGTGTACAATTGTTTAAATGTGCTGTTACAGCAACAAAAAACAAGACGAAATACTGAATTGTTGTTGTTTTGGATACAACAATGTCCCAGTTACAAGAGGCGGGCGGCGGGTATGGTTAGTATTTGGCCTCGTTGTTGTTGTTAGTTGTTTGTGTTTTACATGAGGCATTGTCTCTCATCAGTTTAATTAGTCGCTTCGCTTTTGCTTTGCTTTTGCTAAGGCCCAGGCCCAACAAAAATAATAAATGTTTGTATTTAGTTGCTGTAGTCTCCCGTTCTTGCTGCTGCTGCTGCTGTTGTTGTTCTTATTGTTGTTATTGTCCGTGTCATGTCGAGACAACTACCCAACAACTGGCTGAGCCAAGCTACTGAGCTAACTAACTACCAGACATCAGCCTCGCATTTGCTATTCGTCTGCATATTTTATGTTGCCTGGCTCAGTTTCACAGAGCACAGTGAACAATGGGAGCACAGTAGAAACCCCTGAAGACGGCAGCATCATATGTATGCTGCTGCCAAATCAATTATTAAGACGCCATAAATATTGTTATATGTGGTTAAATAAAAATATGAACAAAAATTTAGACATCCAATAGAATGTAATCATATACCATACAAATAAAATTATATAAAAGATTTATGCTATTTATTCTGAATTATGGCGGCGGGAATATGTTATGTAAGATTTATTAAAGAAGAGCTATAGTTCTAAGGCCTTGCGGCAAATAGATTGTGAAAACTTTAACAAATTTTGAAAACTTTATTTAAGAAAAAATTTTTTCAACATACTTTTCTCCAATATATAAAAAATACATATTTCAATTTTAACAACTTTATGTTGACTCTACTAAAATTTACAAAAAGTTCGTTCTTACAGCAAATACACTCGGTTTACTTAAAAAGAAACCAGAGCATTCTATAGTTATATATACCAAAAGCCTTTGATTTTGATGTATCAAAGACTTTAAGTGGCTTAAAAAATAAAAAATGATATAGACATATACATAATATTTGGAGTTTTATAAATTTCCGGTACCACTAGAAAACAATTTTTAACACTAGTTTCTTTTTTATTGACTTAGTGCTAAAAAATATTTTGAACACCAGTTTCTGTTGTCGATTTGCTTAACATTTTTGTGAGCCCCTGCTGCAATTTATTTTAAATAACAATTTTCTATAGCCTCAACGTGCGCCACGCATTGGAATTCAGATGTGCAGCAAAATGCGGGGGCATGTTTTCAGCTGTTCTTGTCGTTCATAAAATTGGAAAATTGTTTTGAATTTTTATTTAAAATTGCCACGCCCACAGCGTTTTACACAAAAACCACTCAGCTCTTTGCCTTTTCAATGCATTTTCAATTGCCATTGGGGGCGGCGATTTTAGTCCAATTTAATATACGAGCATAATTATAGATAAGTAAGGGACTGCTAAGGCCTCCCATGACGTTTGTAACAAAATGAAAAATTTATAAATAACATCGATAAATATTTAAAAAATTTTAAAATAATTAATTAGTGAATCGCAGTAATTTTTCGGAATAAATTAAATATATATATTTTTATTTTATAGCTTGCTTCCATAATTTGTATTAGACTCAATCAGATATGGAAAATTGCATATTTCATTTAACTAAAATATATCAAACTTTTATTTAAAAGGATTTGGCAAGAGCATAAAATGCTCGTCGTGTACTAAATTGAAGTGCACTTCGTTATTCATTTTAGGCAAGCTTACAATCAGTTTATGCGTGGAAAATACAATTTTATGGAGCTAGCATGGCCTTCATTGAAATCAATTAAATATATACAAGTGCATTGATGCGTTTGTGTGTGTTTGAACAACTCTTCCATTGGCAGCTGCTGTTTTTGTCTTCTTCTTGTTTTAATGAAAATCTGTTTGGCTAAACAAGTGCAAACGTTTGTCAGCTAAAAAATTTTAGTGGCTATGCAGAAACTGAAAACAGAAGCAAGTGCCACAGAAAAAAAAGAGAGGGAAAATATGCAGAAATCGAAGTGTCTGCCGTTCCATACAAAAATGTGCATTTAATGGGAGCCGATTGCAGCGGCGTCAGAAATTGGCGTTTGCTGCCGTTTAACTGCCTCGTTAGCCCGGCCATCGAAGGCACATAAAAACTGTACGTTCTCTGACTGAAAACGCAACGTCCAAGGCCTGCTCCTACTGCACAGTCCCCCTACCACAAAGTCCCGCCCCCTTGCAGCCACCTTTATTTCTTCATAGATTTATCGCTTTTATGCGCTGGAAATCACATTAGCCGCGCATAAAACCACGGAAACGCGTTAAAATTTTTGAAAAGAAAAATGCACGGATCAGCTGCAGCAACACTTAAACGGACTATCACTTATAAAGGGTGTTTTTTTTATAAGAAGAAGTATACTATTTTGAAAGAAAGCTTATATGAGAGATGACTAATGTTAAGCAGAGTAAAAGGGCCCCTTAGGGGGGTATTTTTTTAAGAAGAAGAATAATATTTAAAAGAGGAAGTTTAAATTAAAGATAACCAATGTATTAATTTATATTATAATTTCATTTAATTTATAAATATATTTTTACTTAAATATTCATATAAATATATGTGCTTAAATACCCATAAAATTTATCAACAATTCATCAATTTTAGAGTCACACTGGTGCTGTCTAGAATTGTGGAAAATTCGTCTAAGCAATATAGTTTCTTAAAAACTTTTAAAAATATTAATCGAAGTTATATGTTAAGAATATAATATATTAAGTTTATTATTATAATATTGACTTTCTTAAAATATATAAATATATGAAATTATATGTTTAATAATTAATATATTAAGATTATAATTATATTATAAAGTATCTTTTAATCTTTTAAAAATATTAAAATAAAATATTAAATATAATAAAGATGTTGAGAATATGAATATGCATGCATATGTTATGCAAGAGGTAATAAATATTTCTTTAAAGATGTCTAGAATATGTATGTATAAAGATGTCTAGAATATGTATAATCATAAATTAAGAGTTCATAAAAAATTAATAAAGTATATAAAGATGCAGCTGAATGCATATTCTTTTAAATGCTTGATATATTCATTCTAGCTTTTATTATGTTAACTTCTAAACACCCTTTATAAACTTAATTTTGTTATTGGTAAAAATCAGTGGGATTGATATGGCGGCAACAAAAAAGGAAAGGGATAGGGAAGTATGTTTGAAATAATAGAAGTAACTTCCCCTAACACTCCAATGGCGACGTTTGTTGAGCAGCGCAACGACGCAGGCAAGGGCTGGGGGCGGTCGGGAAGTGGGGTGCACTTTGCCAATGGTGCACATGAAATATGAGTTAAGGAAATTGATGACAAACATTTCAACGTTTATTGCATAAAATTACCATAAAATATTGCCAGCAAGTATTTTTTTGCTCGTTATGAATTCTCTTTGGTTTTTTTTTCTTTTTTATATTTTATTTTCTCTTTTCTGCTGCGACTCTTCCTGCTTTACCCAACGATTTAAACGATCGACAAAAGTGCATGGCAGAATAATTGCAACACGAGAAATTGTTACAGGACACATCGGATGATGCAAGCAACAAGAACACATTAATTAAAGTGCTTTAAAACTGAATCAATATTCAGCTATTATCCAACATGTATATATATATATATGTAAGATTGTGCATTTATTAATAATAGGCATTGTTCAGCGCCATTTGCAGCGGCTTTGGACACAAAACTCAACGGGGCTTTGTCTCAGCCGATAAGCATTTAATATTTGCCTGTGAATTAATTAAATTTTGAACATCTGCCACTCACACAATGCAAAGCAAAATGCCAATTAGTCAATAAATTAAATCTTGTTAAATTAATCTTGTTCTTTGCCTAAAAAGTACTCTAATCTTATTATAAAAACTACTCTACACTCCAGATTAGAAAAAGTGATTAAAAACCCAAAAAATAATTCTAGTATTTTAAAGGCAATAAATGCAATTATATTTGGTACTCAAAGAAATTAATCCCAATGGCCAATAAATATATTAATATTTATTATATTTATATTATATTTTTATCGATTGTTTGGAAACGGGGTAAGTTATCGCTTATCGGAAAAGACTACGCGGGCACTGGAAGAGCCTGCGTTCAACATTTAATACTGCGTTCTTAAATAAATAAATAAATTATACCCTTTTTAACCTTTAAATAAAAATGAAAGCTTAATAAAATACTTAAAGAGATTTGAAATTTTAGAAATGCACTTACGTGAATTGGGGTAATCATGCTTCTGGCAAATAGAAAGAGTGTTCGGGTTAACGTTTGAAGTATGCCTCGACCATATCTAAAACGAATAAATAATAGTTTTATAAGTTTAAAAAAAATGATTGCAAAAAGCTATTTTTGTCATTCTTAGTTTTGTAACAATAAATATATTTTCTAAACTTTTTGTAAAGACAGGTCGAACCAATTTGTCTACATAGAAATACGGTTACCAGATGCCTTGCATAAATAAATATGTAAGCCAAACATGCAATTAAAATACTCAAACACTAAATAGGAATACAATAAAAACTATTTGGCCTAGATACTTGCAACTTTAAGCAATGCAAGTCTTATATTATTTGAAAAGGTAAATGGAGTAGCCACTTCTATTGCAGTTAAACACCTTGAAACAAAATGTCTGCATTGGCATAATTAAAAATATTACCTCAGTTGCCGTGACCGCTGTCCTCCTTTGGCTGCATGCCGCTTCCACCTGGTGCTAGCTCTGTGCTCCTTTGGCAGTGGCATTGCTGGTCATGTCATATTTATCACTACCTGCACTTTATTTTCCAGCCACTATAAATTGTTGCCTGCTGCTGCTGCACGAAGCTGCGGCGTGGCCCGTGGGTCGGGGGTGTCGTCTCGGCTTTGCCATCAACGTTGCCGACTGGCACCCACAGGCAACATTATTTGACGTAACCAAAGTAATTTTAATTTTCAGTGCGAAGCACTCAGAAAGCAGCCAAGAAGAGGCTGCAACATCAGCGGCGACGACGGCGGAGCAGCAGCAAGTGGCACTACAATGCACTCAGCAGCAGGGCGCGAGGGGGGCTGGGGCGGTGGAGGGGGTAAGGAGCCAGATACTGGCTGCTTAAGCATATTGTAAATAGACTGCATAATGAGCTGCGTTTGCGCTTTGAGACAGACAGGTGGAAATTGAGGTGAAAATGGAAGCCGACCAGCCAAATGCGGCGGCGGAGTTCTGTGTGGGATAGACGCGTAGCACTAAATTAAAGTTTGCTGCTTAGTCAAATGGATGAGAAATTAAATGTAACGCATCGATCTAGAAGATCTAATATTTTAGAAGAAAAATGTTTGTAAAAAAATAAACTAAATATGAATGATTACAATAGAGAAATTAAAAGTAAAATGTGCATAGAAAATAATAGTTATTTCCTTTTTTTTTGTTTCGAATATCCGATGCAATTTGCTGCATGCCACCTCCCGGCCAATTGGTGAATTCGGGTAACATACGGCATAATTCGCAAAGTAAGCTAAGACTATCTCTTTGATAAATAGTTGAGAATAGATGACTTCGTACGAGGAAGAGAAGATTCCCAGCAGAATACTATGTTATGCTTGCTGTTATTATCACAGAGTAACCGGAACGGTTCATGCAAGGCATAGTTAGTTAAACAGATTTAATTAGTCTACCAGGGACAGAGCAGTGAAATTGGCTAGTAAGCCCAAGTCGAATTCACTCGTAACAACCTTATGAATAAATATTACAGCAAGAATAGTTAAACGATTAATAAAAATGGAAGATGAATCATCAGAAATCTATTGTTCCACTAGGTCTGTGTGACTCGGACGTTTAGAATGCACAACATTATCAGACGAAGAAGCAGACAATTTTATACTTTATGAGGTCGGGGATTCTGCCTTCTGCCTTTTACATACATTTGCACAAATACATTATACTCTCTTTATCAATTTTCAATGGGTTCAGTGGGTATAACAAGAAAATAAATTAAGCCTACTTCTATTTATATAACAAGATAACATATTTAATTTTATAAAAAAAAATTAACTTAATATATAGAAAAATAATATTACATATATTATAAATATATAAGATATTTTGGATGAATAGATTTAACACGTTGTAGATATAGACATGAGCAACTGATCTTAAAATATCTGTTTTATATGCAAAATGTGCCACTCAACTTATTATAAATAAGTATAATAGACTCTCTCTCTCTTTGACAATATTATTATTCTGCTTACAAATTGATTTCGAAGTGAAAAGCTGGATTCTGAAACTAAAAAACTATTTATTTGTCTCATGGCAATCAATCATTGATACACATTTCTTGATTTGAGGCTTATGCAAATAAATTATGAACATTTGAGAAATGCAAAACCTTTATCAGTCAAACAGAAATTGTCAATTCAACATAATTTAGTTTTGACAAATGGTAAATCAATTAATGTAAAGCTAAACCGAAAATGAAAAATGTTATGGAACAAGAAGAACTAAAAGGGACAAATAGAGAAAGAGAGGGGGATGGAGAGTTTCTGGTGTTTTTGGCAGTGTCCTAAATTGAAAACAACAAATGTCAGCAGTTTTATGTACTAAAAAAGCAACAAAAGCAACAAACAACACAGACAAATACAATGTATAAATGATGATGTGGCTGATGACGGATGCATGTGTGTGTGTGTGTGTGTGTGTGTGTGTGTGTGTGTGTAGGGACATCTCTCTATTCTAACCATTCAAGTGTCTTTGTGTTGGTAGCCAAAGTGAATACGAAATTTGCATACGTTGGCTTTACGACTGAGCTACAGAGTCTTTCGCCCCTCGTCCCCTGTAACTCTGCGCCCCCTCCAGACCCAGCTGGGTTCCAGTTTTTGGTTCACCAAATTGAGTGCTGTCTGTTGTTGGTTTGTTACTCTTCATCAGTTCGCCCTGCCCTGCGCTCATTTCAACTTTCTAGCATTTAGTCGACAACATTTTCAGCTCAACCACTTGATTGCGGCACTAAATTATATTATGGTCATTACTGAATACGAATGCGAGTACGAATACAATCATGCATATACCATATATTCTGAATACAAATGTGTAGTGTGTAGACATGTTTTTGTTTGGCTCTCAATAATATTCTATGCTCGTAATTGTCATCTAAATATTTACTTTACTTTGTTTTTTCAATAAAGCTTGTTAAATTTAATTGTTAAACTAGGCAAACTATGAAGTAAGTAATAGTTTAATTATTTGTTACACTATTAACATTAACATATTCTTCAATTGTGCAGTAAGCTAAATGCTACTGACAAATCAAAATATTGCTCTTTTTGACAGAATTTTTTTAATTAAAATCTAAAAGAAAGGACATTACTTAAAAGAATTCCATTTATTTAAAAATTTATATATAAGCTCAATGAATCAAATTGGAAAACAAAGGAATATATTTTATTATTTGTTTTTTTTTTTTTTTTTAAATACAAATTCTTGAAATTGTATTTACACTCATCTGATCTATTGATAGAGAGTAAATTAAATATTTCATCCATTTTCAATGGGTTTAATGTTTTTGTGCAAATATAATTCCACGCAGTACTAGATTGCTTCCGATAGCCGATCGTATTAATATCAAAACCGTGTTTTCTGTTAGCAAATTTAATAGCTTTTATTGGCTAGAGCTACCAATTTTGACCCGTAGCTTTTAGAATAGTATATAATATATATACAGACCAATTATCTATCATTTCGCCTCTTGTACGAGCTGCATTTGGTGTTGGTTAAAGAGGATATTTTGTTTTAATACTAGCCTTAATATTTGATAACTCTTTAAATGTCATGGTAACACAATAAGCTTTAAAAAAGTTTACATTTAAATAAAGTCGCGTTGACTTTTTCAACTTTTTCTAGGAATATTATTTTGTTGTGACTGGCGAGGCTAATGCCCTCACAATTCATGCCCCTAGACAGGTTGTTTTTCTTTGTTTAATTGTTGCGACAAGCAGCTGCAACATATCCGCAGCAATACCAGTTGCAAGTTCACAGATTTTCTTCAGAAGCATTGAGCAGGCAGGGAGGAAAGAAAAGAGCTCAGGAGAGCCGCTGCTCAGACTCAGAGTCAGAGGCCACAAACTGTGCTAATTAGCGGCAGACAAAGAGCTCGAAAAACTGAGGCAACTGCCGCTGTTGCACAAAGAGGGCCGCAGACATATGGGGAAAGCAGGCGCAATAATTACAACCGTTCACACACAAAAGGCTTCGACACACGCTCACTCACACACACACATGTTGGGCGGGGCATGCATTACGCATACGCCATGCTGCACGTCTGAGGCTTTATAAGGCTGCAGCATTGTTGCTGTTCTTGTTGCTGCTCAAACAAAAGCCGCTGCACACAATGATAAAAAGAGAGCCTCCTAGATTTGGACAATGCGCCTGATTCGGAGTCGGAGTCCGTGTGCCAGAGCGGATAAAAGCTTATTTACAAGGATTGTGTTAATGCAGCTCGCGGCTATGCAGCATGGACTTTTGTGGTGTCATTTATTTTTATTTTCATTATTTTTTCCATGTTTGCTTTTTTTTTGAGTTTGTTTTACACTATTTATTGATGTTGTCTCTTTTGCAAAATAAAAGCTTTTTACTTTATTCAGTAAGTGCAGATATCATAGTATATGTATGATAAAAAACTGGAAATAGTCAGGCGCACTAAACTCAACATGTTTGTTTTCGTCATTTATCATTAAATAAACATGCTGCTTGATTAAACCAGCGACCTCTCTTTTGCTAGTTCGAAGCTCAAACACGTTGTCTCCCACTTTTGTAAACGTAATCAAAAGAGTTCTTCGTAGAGAAACATTCTGATAAAATATTATTAATTTGCATTTAAAGGTCTGCAAATAATGTGAACATGGAGGTGTAGAAAATAAAACATTTGGTCTATGTAAGTGCTTTTGACGACACGCTGAGCATTGATAGGTTCAAATGAAGTGCTTTTGTTTAGCAAATACTGAATATCGTTGTCACCAGTCAGTTGCAAGACCTTTCCATTAACCGATTACCTCAATAAAACTTGTACCCAAGACTCATATTTCATTCTTTCTCAACACTCCGATTGTGTGCGTGATCTCTGTGTTAGGTTCTGTGCCTCAACTGTTGTTGCATAGTGCATATAAAATATGTAAAAGGCATCCATAGACGAAATCAGATTCCATGAATTTGCATTTGCACCTGCAAAAATGCGAAACGTACCAAATACCTGGCGACGAATCACGTTTACATGAAATATATATATATATACATATATATAATATATATATATGGATATACATATATAGAAAGGTATACATGTTATATATGTATTTTCATCGGAAACAACCAGACTGCATATCTCTATAGTTCTATAGCTCTATTTACATATATATGTATGTCCATACACATGTATGCTGCAGGAGCTGCCTAAGCTTAAGTGCCATTAGGCACTGCAACTGAAGGCTCCGCAGAGACTGTTACACTTGTTGTGCTATGCCCCTGTGTCTGTGTGTGTGTTGGTGTGTGTATGTGCCTGGCATGCTTCAAAAGGAGCATAATGCATATTTAAAGAGTTGGCTGGCAAGTGCCAAAAATCGAATATTTTAGTCGAAGTCTTCACTCCGCCCTGGAGGTGGCCATCGCCAGCAGCTGCTGCTGTCGATGCCGCCGCCGCTGCCCCATGGGCCACAACTTGCCACTCAGAGGCGCCACCAGGCACAATCTAATGGCAAACGGCTTAAGTGCATAGGCAGCAGCCTTAACTTAAGTCTGTGAAGCCGTGACTTTTTAGGCACAACAAATACTGCCTATACTTTGTATGTACATAAATTTATTTATATGCAGTCTAAGACTGCATTTTTGATGGGTTAAGTCTGAGAGAAAGCAATTAGCATATGTCATAAAATGAAAAAATAAACAAAATTCGATGTTCTTTTCTTATGGGATTATAAGAATTTCAGGCAAAATTATAGAAGATATGAATATTAATTTAATTAAATTAATTTCAAAGTTATAAAATATTAATTAACATTTTAAATTTGTTTTTAGATCTTGTTAATCAAATTATATATTTGGTTAAGAACGTTTTTTTGCATTGAGGAATTCTTTCGGTCTCTCTCTGGACCAAGCAACAATTAATATATATAATGTGATATATTTTGGAGATGACATTTTTATCTGCCGTCTTCTCAGTAGTTTGCACTCCAGGCTTCATGCTCAGCGTGTAAACTACGCTACTCAATCTTATTACACAGTTAAATAGAATTAATTAATTATATATATAATGACAATTCAGGAATTGAAAATAATTAAATGCGTTGCCTTTAATTATTTTTGTTAACTGGCGAATGGTAATTGGTTAAAAGTCAAAGATTGTCAATCGAGATACATTAATTTATATATATAATTAATTAACATTAATTTATATATATATATATATATATATATATATATATATATATATATATATATATATATATATATATATATTTATATTTATATGTATGCATATGCACATATAAAAATGTGTTGTCCTTAAATAACTTGCCATCATTTGTATCTCTGGTTATGGGTGTGTGTGTGTGAGCTTTTGTGTGCGTGCACAACATGCGAACCACAATAAAATGCATATGTCCGAATGTTGGCTATAAATTTTATATTTTACATGCGGCAGCAGTCACTTCGCCTTTTCGCCTGCCACTTGAGTAATTAAATTCAGCAGCGCAATGTGTAACGTGCTGCATAAAAGTGGGCGTGGCATTAACGCTTTGTGGTTAACATTTTTGTGGTTAAATGAATATAAAACGCGCATCGCGCTTGCCAGGTGCAAAGTGACAACAACAAATTGCCGCCTTTCAGTCTTGCGTTGGGCCAAAAGGACGCCGACATATGGAAATGTCCTGATGGATGGTCAGCCAGAGAAGGTGGCAGCCGATGATCGTCCACCAGCCAGCAGCACCACCCACAGACTGGTTCGTGCTGGCTGCCAGAGACGAATTGGCGCCCATTGACATGCAAATTGTGCAAGTGGCAACAACTGCAACAACAACAATGGGGCAAGTTTTTATTTATTCGTTAGCTAGATGATACTCTCAAAAGAAGTATTTATTTTATTATAGTTGCATTTTAATATATTTTATTTTATTTATTTAATCATATTAATGCACTTGGTCAATTTGTTTAAGACTATTGGAAGGAAATGGAAAAAATGATATGAATTTGTGAAAATAAAAATTAGAATATGAATCAATGAATTTAAAATTCGTTGATATTTAAAATCAATTTAAAACTTTAAATGGATACCAGTTTTTGAACCAGTTCATAGATAGATCAATTAATTTAATTGATAAGTTTAATTGTTTTTATTATGCCTAAAATCTGAACATCATTAATAATACTCAAACATGTACTCAGAAACTTTGCTATGCAGACAAAAAATAAATAAATAGCATTTAAGTCGATTCATACCCTAAATTTAAGACTCAAGATCACGTTTTTGTTTAGCTTATAACGATTATATTTTTGTTTAATGCTGGTTTTGCTGGCTGCTTTTTAATTTTTTTAAACCTTATTTAACTTAAACAACATATACAAATATATGATTATATTTGGTTAAAACGTGTAGGGCCTATATTATTAGACTTTTATGAATTATGGTATCAAATATTTTATTGAAATTCTATCAATCCATCTGCCAATTTATGTCAACATACTATTATTATATATAAAAGACTTGTAAACTACTTTGAAATCGGTTCAAATATGGTTCTGGCCTATTATTAGAGACTCTTTTAAAATTATATTACAAAAAATAAATATAAATAAAATCTACCATTATATGACTTTTGAAAAAATTCCACTTTTACGTATATACGAACTGCAAACCAGTTTTGAATTGATTGTAACAAGGCTTAGGGCTATGTTTAGAGACTTTTAGGCTTTGTTTTACTGAAAATATCTACATATCTACAATCTTATAATCCAATGAGAATATCTAATATAAGCTCTTGCCTCATGTTTGCCAAGTTCACATATATGATATTTATAACTATTAAATAAACGTCAAACATACTAAGAACTGCTTGAGCTATTCTGCTGTGTGATGAAATGCAAATAGAGACTGACTGAAGTACAATTTGGCATAGTATTAATTTAATTAACAGATAATTCAAATAGAGCAAGTCATGTTACTCATTGCACAACACAGTTATAGGTACCCTAACTTATTTATTTATTTTTTGCTTGGGCTTAACAAACACGTGCGTTTATTATTATTGGCATGCGCTTTTCGCTGGACACGAACTCGGCTGGCATTCAGCTGCATTGCCGCACGCTCTGCAGCGCTTCAGTTGTATTTTTATTGAAAATAATTTCAATTCTTTGGGCCGCCTGCCTGTCGACTGATGAACTTAAATTGACACTCGCTGGCATTTCGTATCGTTTTGTTTTCATTTTCATTTCAATTTTTTTGCGTAAGCGTTTTTCTACCTATTTTAATGTAATTTATTTGCAGTTGTAATTGCTGTTGTTCTTGTTGCTTCAATTACAACAACAACAAATGCTGAATGCAAATTGTTTCTTTAATTGAATCATTTTGGGGTTGCGCATTGGTCGTGCCCAACGGTCAGGCCGATGTTTTAACATATATTTTCAATAATTTGCGCTTATCGTGAATTTGCAATTAAAAGCATACAATAATTATTAATTATTGTTGCACCCAAATACATATATACAAACTATATTCGAAGATATCGTGAGGTAAGTTTTCATCAAAAGGGGGAAAGCAATTAACCTAATTGGATTGTTTTATATGCCCTGTAAGAATTAAGAAAGGGTGTATTAATCAGTATCACACAATAAAATAGCTATCTACCAGCGTATTGAGCATACATTTTTAACATTTAGGTCAAGTTGACAGACGGACAAGACAGACTGTCAATCTGAAAGGTTTGGCTTGTATTAACATTATTTAAAAATCGAACGTTTTATTTACGAGTTGTACGAGTTTTTAGAGACAATAACAGGATTTAATATAAATACAAATACATAATACAATTGATAACATAAGCTTTATGGTTATATTCTCTTACAAATAAACTACGAAAAAGGGAAAGACTTGTTTTTCTCTACACCAGACTTTTCTTAAACAATGATTGGGACCGATTTCCGCTCAACAAAGGTCGTAGGTCGGCATCTGAACACGGTCGTCAAGCTCCTGGCTGACCCCACCACAGAGAGAGGCGCCCCCAAAGGTTACAATTCTGCGACCTAACTACGAATCATCGAAGCACCCTAACATGTCTTCAATCCCATTCGGTGTAAGTATCCCATTTAAGCTAGCAAACATTGTTACTACACCTTATATCACAGTATTTCGCTTGGTAGAGATCAGAAGGTACTGATCGCTTCTAACGCTTAATAAAATAAATTGAATTCTTAAAAAAAAAATCATGATTGAAATGTCTCCTCAATATACATAAACGATTGTAAATTAATTAATAATTTACAATCGTTTATTAACACCGAATTTTTGAATAATATTTTCTGCAATAGACTGATAGATTTAAAAAATATATTTAAGAGAGGACACTCGCTAGTCGTGCTTGCCCTACAAATGTGCATCTTTTAAAATTATGATAATAATTTTCCTGTTAAGCTCGTAAAAGGGTGCATAATCAATTAAAATAAATTTATTAATACGAGTTAAAAAAAACTTTATGTGCACATTGTAAAATATGGAACATTTCTTTTGTATTATATAGATAAAGGATAATTAATTAAGAGAAACATTTACAACAAAGTATACTAAACAAATTCCATGTGAAAAGGTAAACAATTAAAATGGCAATACGTTTTCTTAAAGCTTAGTTTTGGGTAACTTGGAAATAAATAAAGTAAAATTAACAGCAGCGCATTGAAGTTCAAATAATCTTTAATAAGAATTAAAATTACTTTAATATGCCTTTCAAATAACCCCCTGCTGAGCACATGCAATTGAGGCATGGCAAGTCCAGCAGGATAAACAAAGCCTCATTTGTCTGTTTTTAATGTTGGGCTAAGAGAAAACTACAAAGAAAGGCAACACAACAATACAAAGCACTTGTCGCGCTGCAACTAAGTACAACAACATTGAGAAGAATGGGAACAGAAACTAGAACTTGAAATGGGTAGAACAGGAAAAACCCGAAAGACTTTTCCTCGTTGACTGTTTTCTGTTTTGCCAAGTTTTTAGCTCCGCATGATAAATGCGGTTTTTGATGTGCTTTGTGCCGGGGTTTTAGTTTTAGTATGGAAAATTTGCCGCACAAAAGTTAGGTGTTGTTCGGGGGGTGTGCTTGTGTGTGTGCGTGTGTGTGTGTTTGTCTGAAAGATGCTTTTAGGAAATGTGAGACAACATTCATTTCACACATCATTTGTGGCTGCAACCTAAATAGAGTTTGCTGAACTTCCTGTGTCATATTCCTCTACTGCTTAATTTTTTTCAATTCTAGTCAAATTTTTAAAATATATAACACGTAAATTTCTTTTAATTTCTTCTACTTATAAAATGACAGCGCAAACGCAATTGTGGGCGCCAGCTGGGCGTGGTCGCCCATTGATACTGCAACATTGTCGCAACTTGTAGCTGATTTTCAGTTGTTGCTTTTGCTCTACACAATTTTGTACTGCTTAAGTGCGTTGGCATTTCCGCGCCATTTTCTGCGGGGACGTTACTCTACACTCTACACTCTAAAGGGACTGCTTAGCTAAGGGGCGTGGCAGGAAGTCAGGCGGCAGCCAAGAGAAACAAAAACATTTGCAAAGTGGAAAACGTTGCTTGGCTCTTAATTAGATTATAATGCAAGTAAAGTAAGCTCGGATTACACAATAAATGGATGCCAGTTGGGAGTTCGTGAATGGCATCAGCCAGAAGAAACGTTCTACATACCACTTGAGTTAGCAGCAACAGTTCCAGCTATTATAAACTGTCACTAATTGCGAAATATCTACTATCGATAACAATTATCAGAAAATAAAAGAATTAATGAACACCTTTGTTTAAATTATTGACTAATGTCAAATGGCAACATTCATCACAGGTTTTGATAAATGTAATCGAAGAGTTTGAACTAGCGACCAATGCTATCAATAGAAAAGGTTATCACAAGTCAATGATTGCAGTCAAAAAATGTTCACGCACATTGAAAAGGTAATCGTATCTTCAGACAGTGTTGGTAAAAACTTTTCTCTGTCAAGCATTTTGTACAAATTCTTTTGGTATATATGTGCATTGTAAAACCCAAGGGCATGCCGTGCTGAATGTTAAACTTCAGCTAGTTAGCGAGCTGCGACAATGAAAGCGGGTAAACGCAGTAGGAAATTCGCTGAAAAGTATGCTACACTTTACAACTCACTTTGTCAGACGCAGATGTCATGTGTCGCCGCCGCCGCCTGTCAGCACGTTGGCCCCAAAAATCCGAAAGCGTTGCCTGATATTGAGGTTAACCTCAAACCCTCAATTTGACAGGCGACAGGCTGTTGTAGCTGTAGCCAAAGTTGCTGTAGTCGAATGGACTGAATGGAAAAGGACACATCAAAGGGAAGGGCAAGGGAAAATTGCGCACTCAAGTTGGACAACAGTTTCTTTAAAAAGCTGCATAAAAAGCGAAACCACAAACAGATATAAAAAACAAATCAAATTATTACTTAATTATGCTTAAACGTCGATTACCGCAAGGACACAGCTGCTGCTGCGGGTGCAACTTCTGTCCTATTTTACTGTATTTGTTGCGGATGTCCGCACGTCGATTTCATTAGAAAATAAATAACAAAATATTTGTAACTTGGCTAAATTGGTCACGTCGCTGGCTCTGCGCCCAGGTATAAAGCGGATATTGTAAAATTAAATTGATTCTCTCTCAATTTCTCTTCGTATTCTTACAGCAGTTTGTAAGCTTGTTATTGTTGTTGTTGTGGCTTTTATTTTTCATTCAGCTTGAGGGGTTGGGGTTAAACATAATGGAAACGGCATATACAATGTGCATTTATATTGTGGAATAAATAAATCTAATGCCTGTTCATCATTTTCAGCAAGAAAATGTTACAAATTTACGTGACAGATTAGAGCGAAGCACCCACGAACACACACACCCGCACACACACACACACACACACACACACACACACACAGAAAGAGACAGCGACTCTGAGCAGTAAGAGATGGAGTGGGTGAAAGTGAGACAACGATGTGCTTTTCTGTACTTTTTTAATAAATTTCAAATGAGACTCAAAGGCGGCCACAAAATTAAAGCCAGCCAACTTGAATGCGCAATAAATGCGAAGACTGACAAGTATCAAAAGAATAAATAATAATAAATAAACTAAAAATGAAAATACAAATAATGATGGTTTTACTAAATGTTTGAAATGAATAAACCTAAGCCTAACCTAAGCGAAATTAGATTAAATAAAAATAACAAACATTGTTTCGAACAAAGTTAACTAACATTTATACCAAAAAAAAAAAAAAAAATATCAATGGAAATGATTTGTTTGAATAACTTGGCCTTGAATGTGATACTTACTAAAAAAATTTGTGCAGTGCTGGAAAGCGTTTGAAGACTCTAACAATAGTGTTGTATAAGTTGTATAATGTATAATCTTATAAACTGTTGTGTAAATATTTAAGCGAACATTATAAACATTTTTTATGCTCTTATGCGGAAAAATGAATTTACTTTAGTTATATCTAGTTCTTTTTAGTAAGTAAAATAATTTTAGTTATTGTCGTTAAACTAGATGTAATTATTATTTTTGCTAATTAAGGATATTTTCTATTACCATCACTTCTCTTTTATCATTATCCATTTTGACTCAAACGAACTAAACTAAGCATGATATCTAATTAGAAGTGATAGCATCTGTATATCATGGGTTTCCAAACTATCTCAGCAATATTTTCAACTTTCACGCAATTGAATTCCATTTGGCCGCTGTCAACAAGCACATCAAAAACAACGGCAAGGAAAAAATAAAGCAACAAAATAAAAACATACCAGCAAAAAGCAATCGAAAATGGAAATGGGCATCTGGATGGGTGCATGGGTGCTGTCAGAGGGGGCATTATGCAGAGGCGGGGGGGCTAGATATGGCAAACAAGCGCAACAATATGTTGCAATTGTCTGGCAGCGAGCGTTACAAAAGTGAAATTCTAACATCAGCACGTAGGAAGCTGGACGCAAAAATGAAAAAAAGAGGAGCAAAAAAAAAATGGAAAAGTGGAAAAAGAAAAAGGAGCAGCTGTACCAACAACAACGGTGGTCGCTGTTTTCTGATTTAGCCAAGGGATATGAGCGTTACCATCGCAGTTGCCATGACAATCGCAATCACAACAAGAACAAGTCGCAGGACACTGCGAAATACAACTAGGGACACACATAAGAGCATCCACAACCGAGTATCACGATAATTGCCACGAGGAGGATGAGCTGCACGTTCTCATATGTGCTGCAATATGAGACAACGACAGCGACAACGACAACAACATAAACAAAAGTGTATCCCAGTATAAATGTTCAGAAGTTGAGATACTCTTGCAAAGGTTTTGAAGCTCTAAGCAGATAAAACAAAAAAAATGCCCACCCGACGTTAAGCTAATAATATGGAACAAGCATTATATTACGAATTGTGCTTAAAGCTATACACTCTCAATTTATTATATTAACATTTCTTAGACCGGAATAAGTTGTTGCTATTATGAAGATAAAGATTTATTTCTATGTTGAATTTTTAGAGCACATTTACTTTATGAATTAAAGATTGATTCGAAGAATAATAATATAAGAAATCTATAAAAGTCTGGAGGATGTTGACAGACTTTCCTTTTTTGCAAATGATTTAAAAACTTTCTTTTATTAATTAATTTATTAATAATTTATTTAAGAATCTATAAATTCTTTTTGGAATTTTCGTTAAAATTGAATCTAATAATTTCTGAAAATTGTATATAAGTTTCAGTTAAGCAAATTTATTTATATAATTCATTTACTACATATTTAAAATAAATCTCAAATAAACAAATTGCATGAGCATGACTGCAAGCCTGAATATACTCTTCCTTTGCTTTGGACAAGGTCACAAAAAATTGGCCGCTAAACAATAGCAATAGCAGCTACTAAAAAATTCGAAGCGACTTCGCTGTAAATACAAAAAGACGTCTGCAGATACTTTTGCCAGCTGATTGCAATTGTTGTTGTTGTTGCCCTTTGGCAGTTGCTGCAGCAGCGAAGCGAACATTAGAACGCGGGCCACATTTGAACTTTTGATGCCACGTTTTGCTTTATCCTTGGCTGCCCCTTGACTAATTTCTCACATGACCCTGAACCCAAACAAGGAAAAAACCTGCTGACCAAATAACAGTTAAAGGCTACTCGCTGTTGATTGATCAAATCAAATAAGTTTGTAAGTTGTTTTGCATTATATAAAAAATATTACGTATACGCCCCAATGGGCTGACCCAGTAACCGAGCTATGCAATAACTGTTACTGCAACTGCAACTGCAAGTGCACAAGTCATAGTCAATGCAGCAGCAGTAATAACAGTAAATGCTGAGTTTTAATCATTTTCACACTTCGTCTCACTTGGCTGGCAACATGCTCGTTAATCTGTAAGTCATCAGCGTTAATTTGCTTCACCAGCAGCCAAGTGCCAACTGCACAGAGCCAGCAGCCAGCAGCCAGCAAGCCAACCAACCAGCTAGCAGCAGCTATAGCAGTAGAAGAAGAAGCGCCTGAACAAGAAGCAGAACAAGTTGAAATTCCCATTCCAGGAATTATTGTAGAGCCGTTGCCAAGGCTGCAGCCAATGGCAAAATTTAGCTATCTCTATAAACTTTAATAGAATTTAATACCAATTAAATGATGTAGCTTAAGTATTAGATATTTATTTTAGTTTTAAATAAGCCCAAAATAATGTTGAAAATAATGATGAAAAATAAATCTAAGTTCTTCTGCGTGTACAAAGCAAGTTAAGTGCTGCTAGACACATCTCTATTTAAATACAAGTGCATACATTAGCTTTGTCTGTGCCAGCTTTTTAGCTAAAAGCTGTGGCCAGACTATATATTAGTCAATAGATTTTGGCCTTGACTGTGGCACTAATTAGTCTAAAAGTGGGTCATTACGTTTGTCTGCTGCGGAAAAAATATTTTATATATTATTTCATGTGTCTGTTCAAGTGAATTAATTATTAGAACATTTTTCGTCATATTTTGCCGCCTTCTAAGCCTCAACCACATAGAAATATACCTTAGCTAATAGAAGTTAAGCCAACATTAATACACATCTACATATATGCGAGCACATAGTTAATTCTAGCCAGCTATCATTTTGCATGCTGCCACTCAAATATTTAGCTTTTTGTGATGCCTTGTACGATTTGTGCATAAATGAGTTATAAAATATGAAATGACTTAGATGCCTATGCTCTTGCGGCTATGCAAATTTGCTCAATCCCAAAAAGTCAATAAACCTGATGAACAAGAATCAGTCAAAGGCTTATGTCTAGACGATTTCTAACGTTTTTCTTTTTGTAAGAAAAGAGAAAACACTCCACAAGTTGCAAATTTAGTTTGGAAATTTTGTCGGTTTTTTTTTTTTTGTTTGTGTTCTTTTTTGTAGTCGCAGCTAATTTTGCAGCGTCAGCTTTTTTAGGCTTTTTCGCCAGCGTCTGGTTCAGCAATTGCCCTGACTATACAAGCACTGGTGCAGATATTCTTTGGTGAAAACTATAGTTTGCTTAGCCATTGTTTTAGACAATAGAATAGGCTGGCCCGAATGTTGCCCAATTTCGGGCTTGGCATTTCACATGCAGACATGTGAAAGAGCCGGGCTGAAGGTTGTTTTCCAGTCCATAGGTTTTTGCCAGATACCGCTTCTTGCTTTTATCGGAGGGTGTGGTTGGGGGGTTCGGGGTTCCTCAATTAAAGTGCATTCAATGCATACCACAGAAGCCCCTTTTGCATGTGCTTATCTCTATCGTTTAATCAGCGCCTTTGTTTGCACTTTCACTTGCGCCTTTTGGCATGCTGCACTTTTCAATGACACTTCAACACACACACACGCACACACACACCCATACATACACACGCGAGCACACAAAAGAGGCAAGCTCTTATCGGAGCCCACTTAAGGGTTGTTAACGGCCCGCAGCCCCTTGCAGCATGTTTCCCATTTAGGTTTTTCGCCTATTTTGCACCTTTTGGCAGGCAGACATTGTCAAAATTCATAATTGAACAGTTTGGCTCAAAGGAAGGAGGTGTTATCTGTGCCTGTGTGTGTGTGTGTGTGTGTGCAAGTGTGATGGTGTGTTTATTTGTGTGAGTGTGTGCATTTGTTTGTGTGCTAGTCAAGTGCTTTTCCAGTGCGCATTTGCTAGTCGGAAATCTTTCGTTAATAATTCAAGAGCTTTTAATGTCATGAATATTCATAAAATTTTGAGCATGATTTGATTTTATTGCGTATTTCACTTTGTCGTCAACAGCAGCGGCAGCAGCAACAACAACAACAACAACAAATATAAGAGTTAGTGATGGGGGCAACGTATTGAGACAATGAAAAAAGGATGCTCACAAAACATACCCTAACACACACAAACATCCACGCACACACATGTAAATCATTTGCTGCTCGGATTGTTTTCTATGATATACGAGTCAAGTGATTTTTCCATTGAATTTCATGCGAGCGGCTTAGATACTTTTTGTCTCTTCACAAAATGGTATATTTATGAAGCTTATAATTTAAATAAATTAGTTTAAATGGCCCCTATATCAAGTGCAGTCTAGAGAGGCTTTGAGTGGATTTAGATAATGGGTATATTTGGTTAAAATACTTAAAGTCAAGTCAGGAATTAGCAGAAATATATTTATTATTTATCTATGTATCTATCCGCATGTATTTATAAAATCAAATAGCAATGAAGATCAGCATGAGCATTATAGATTTTCTCTTTTATGAAGTATATATCGATATATATATATATATATATATATATATATATATATATATATATATATATATATATCTAAATTTACGAATCATCTGAATCATTTGGATAGTACACTTGTACTGTCTGCACTTGATAAACTTTCTTGAATACATTATAAACTTCTAAAAGATACTATTTTCTCCAAAAAAAAAAAAACATAAAATCTTTTTAGCCACACACACGAAATCCATTAGAAAACTCACTTAATTATTGTATCATAGAAACAATTCCAGCAGCGAATGACTTACAAGTGTGTTTGTGTGTATGTGTTGTGTGTATATTATCTAGATATATATACAATATATTAATATATTTCTGATTTATCCATGTATTTAGCTTAATGTATAAAGCGGATTTATATTAACTGTATTAAATCGAATGGCAATAGGGATCTGCAAAGGATATATATAATTTGTATCAATTGTGTAGAGATTGCGATACAAAATACAGGATGCTTAAAATTTACCAAAACAAATAAATATGTTAAAATATAAAAATAAAAAATATTAAAACAAAATTTTTAATTTATATTTTTAATCTTTGATCTACTGACGAATACAAAAATAAAAGATGTTTAATAAATATTCCCAATTATCAAACTTATTCTTATGCAAAAATAAAATATAATCTTTATTTACTAAATTATTTTATAATAAACAATAATAAAATAACGTAATATATCAAGACAAATTATTGTAAGCATATATTCATAAAATGTGTTTGATGTATCATTTTTATGATGTACAGATAAATAACAGAAATATATAAAAGGAGTCCATTAAATATTCTAAACTAAAAATGGAGATAAAAAATATTAAGAAAAATAATTAAATAAAACGTTAATATATAATTTTTATCTATGATGTACAGATAAATAAAAAATATATACAAATGATTGAAGAAATATGCCAAATTAAAAGTATAAAAAAATATATTTAAAAACGGAATAAATAAAATCTTAATAAATAACTATTATCTATTATCTGTTTAATAAATGCACCAAATTAAACAAGTATCTAAACATGTAAATTAAACTTTAATTCTACCCAAGAACAATACAAAATAATAACGGATACGTAGGTTTATTTTCCGGAATTCTTTTTACGAAAACGACAATATCATTTTAAGTAATGCTTAACATAGCGTTATTTACGTAAACATGCCTTTACTTAACTTACTTTACCCCCAGGGCAGTACGTCTGGGCACTTGGCCTCACCTTGCCATCGAACTAGACAACCCTTTACGATTTTTTACGACCACACGTGCGTTTTGTTTTGGCGTTCCCTCCAACCTGTCGCCCCCTGCTTTTGTCAGGAAACGACGCACCGTTCGCGAATTTCTTTTAAAGTTTCGCATGGAAACTTGTAAATTTAGTGGAAAATGTGTCGTAAAATATATATTTATCGATGTGTGTGTGAGTGTGTGTGTGTGTGTGTGTGAATGTGTGTGTAGGGATGCGGGGCTGTGTGGGAGCCAGGTGCCTGCCAGGGGAATAAAAATGCTCAATTTCTTATCGATTTTCAAAGGTGGCCCGTGTGGGGGCAGCAGCTCATTCGCGGCTAATCATTGCGAGTACTTTGCTATTCAGTTCAAGTCCATTAAATGGCTATTTGCTTATCAATTTTTGTGTCAGTTATTTTTCCTATTTTGTTTTTTTTTTTCAGCTTTCCCCATTTCCCAACCCATTCAAAAGCAATTGTCGCATTGTTGTTGTTTATGGCTAGAAATAATTTGGGCGATGGGCATTCAAAGTTGTTCATGCATGGAAATACGTGACAGTCGCGTCTTTTGTGTAATTGCGAGCTCTGGGCCAGAGGGCCAAGGGGTATATGGCAGAGGGTTTGGTTTAGTTAAAAGGTCTCCCTGAAATGAAATCAAATGATTTGCCGTGCAACTGATTTATGTTTAATTTATAGAGCTGGCTGCCGGCCTGACCGGCATGCAAATAAATTTCAAATGCGATGAAGACATAAACTCGACTGGCCTAAAGCGAAACTACAAACGAGGCCCAACATAGCTTTGACACAGCAAAAAAAAAACGTACAGAAGGGAGACCGAGAGAGCATATTTAGGACTCAGCTACAGAGGACTACAGCACAAGCGCTGAATACGAACTCCGAAAGAGAGCGCAAGAGAGTGCGATTTATTCGACCCGACATGTTGACCAAGTTTTTACTTGCGGTAGGACAAGACCAACGAAACCGAAACTGAAACTGGAGCAAACAAAAGCAGCAGCAAATGCCGGCAAATGTATTCGTATAAGAGCTGAGAGCACAATTGAGACTGGATGAGACAGTGAGAGAGAGAGGGGGGCAGAGAGAAAAGGGACTCGAATGCGAATTGGTATAAAGGTATAAATTCGGTACGTTATATTTTAAATTTAACATTTTTGGTTAATTGAAGAAATTTTATTGCATAAGTTAGAAACAAATGGGAATCATAAGAAATTATTTAATAATAATTTTTATTTTTTCGTTATCAGCACTATTGCTCATAAAATATATGACAATTTTTTAATTATAAAATATATTTATAAACTATCGGCGTTGGTTTAACAAATGTTATTGATACGACAGCAGCAACTATTAATGAAGCAAATAGTTTTATTAAAAAGTTTATATTCTGTGTGCGACAAATATAAAAAATAAGTAGGTACAAGTAATATCTGCCAAATGATAACAGAAATCTTCAAAGGGAGCTAAAGGGAGTTAAATATTTTTTAAAATTAATTTAATTATTTCATTTCTGAACATTTCTCAACAGAAAGATTAATTTTGAGTCTTACTTTTGCAAATAATATTATTAACTTATTAACTATTGGTCAACTAGAGTTTATTATTCTGATAATATTATTTATTATATATCCAGTTGAAGTTAGAGCTATTATTGTGAGAATTTTATTATTCCGTTAAATAATTAAATGAAAAAAAAAATAATTAAAAATTAACCAAATGAGGATTATATATTTTT
This sequence comes from Drosophila novamexicana, assembly GCF_003285875.2. Lineage (NCBI taxonomy): Eukaryota > Metazoa > Arthropoda > Insecta > Diptera > Drosophilidae > Drosophila > Drosophila novamexicana. Next base: position 6,667,855 of record NW_020824787.1, read on the forward strand.
CGGTATTTGACACCAAACCTGAGCGGCATGCCGCTGGTTTGGGTCTTCGCTAAGCCTTTGCCCTGCTCATGAATAAACCAAACATTTATTAATAAATCCCAACTATATTTAATTATGCATTATCTGATATTGTTTAATATTTATCTTTTTCAACTATCCGTCATAACGGAAGCATGTTCAAGCTAAACTGTATATTCGTTTTGTTATTCAACTCATAGCTCAAGGTTTCTGTTCTCATCCCGCTGGATTTTATTGCTGGGATTCCTTCTTAATCCGGCCACCCCTTTGCGACACTTTGAGTGCATATTTCCGTTGCATTTGTCGCATCGGCGTTTTGTTTGTCAGCCAAAATGCAAATATCGCACTAAACATAAATCGAAGCATTTTCAATAAATCCCCAAAGCGCATCCCAAAGCTCCTCTGCCCCTACCCCTCGCTCTCGACGAACTGTCTGTCGAAACATAGTATTAAAAAAAAAAAAGAAATTGTCAACGAAACTGCGAGACAGGAGAACAATGTGTTTCACTATTTGCAATTGAATTTGCTGCTGTTGATTTGACACATTCCCGCTTACCATTCCGCCCCCTCCCCCTTTTCGCAAGCACTAAGTATCAGCTAGTTTCCCCACTCTGGTATTTTATTGGAAATTGGTGCTGTTTGCAAGAAAAGTTGGACAACTACGTGGCGACTGAAGGGGCAAATAACTGCATTCATTTAACTGGGTTTCTGTGTAAATATCTCCAACAGGAGTTTTATGTATTATCAATTTATGGATATTGCATGATATAACATTTTAATTGGGAAATGTCTCCCTTTTTATGTTAACATTGAAACAGTTTTTCGTTTAAGCAGAAAAAATAATTGCGCGTTAGCTTTAAAGCCGTTCGCACATGTCCTGGAAAGAAGCACCCACTCACACATGTAAACGCAGAGCGCGAATACCCTACAAACTGGTAAAGAAAACCATGTGGAAACTAACGAAACGGGTCTTTAATCTTCTTAAGTGCGTTCTGAATGCACTGCGTTCGCAATTTGCGTCCTGTTGGACTATCAGCGCAGCTGCTTTCGCGCCAGGCTGCATCGAGTCCAATATGGTTTATGGCTACGAGCTGAAAAGTTTGTCAGGCCAGTTGACTTTTTTTTCTTCATTTTAGCTGGACTATAAGTTGGTAACGAAATGGGAGCGGCCAATCAGAAAATGGTTGAAGACACCGCGAACTAACTGAACTTTAATTAAGGCCTTAGAGATTTGGTACAACGCGTGTAGCTGGAGGTAATATTTTTGAGCAGATTACAAGGTCCTTTGCTGGCAAAAAAAACTAACCTTGAAAAACTATCGGTAAATTTATCCATGAAACTATCGACTGAGAAGGAAAAATAGTTAATAAATTATATTCGGCATTTGGAAAAATATATGAAACAGTGAAAAAATCACGAAAAACGTTCGTATGCAACTTTTTTGTTTACCATCCGGTCGGCCTCAAACTGAATTTCAAAGCTCTTTGTTCGAATTCATTTGAGGGGTGTTTCACACTTTTCCAAAAATGTATTCCTTTTTGGTAGAAATAGGGGTCAAAGATTCTGTTTCAATCACTCAAATTCATTTTCAAGGATCTATATAAAAATTAATTGGAGACGTGTTTCACATTTTCCGCAGAATCAAATTTTATACGTGCAACGGGCAAGGCCGGGTTATACACGCTGGTATCGATATATATAAAATCACATACAATAATTATAAAATGAAATGTTTGAAATTAAAGAAACATGTTTAAATTAAACATATCAAAATGGAAATATTTGAAACAATCGATTGTATATATAGAGACACATCAAAACTGGCGAGTCTATCGACTATCGATAATCGCACAACACTACATTTTATCTATTTCGAGTAGTTATAAAATAATATCACATTTATTCAACCCTTATCGTCACTACTTTATTAGTTAACCATATGTAATTATTAATTATAAATTTTATAAATTTAACCTTTTTTGCAAAATTAATTTTTTATCAAAATAAAAGTACTTAAATCGCCGCAGCAGCCAACGCCAATAGATTGGATTCATTTCGAAAAATACGATAAATAAAATAAAAATTAAAAGTACAAAATAGAGGCAAAACAAAAACCTCTGAATGGTGTCACAAAGTGAATACCTTTCATAACTTAAATTGGGCGCCTCTAAAGACAATACACAATCAAGCTCTGTTGATATTATCCTCAGATCGTACTCCCTACGTATACCTAACTTTGGATACGGCTGAATTTTAGCAAACTGCACTTCATTGGCAATCTGTAAATCTAAAAATGGATTATGCGATTACGTGTTTAAATGAGCATGACAATATACGCTACATACTTCTTACGACTATACTGGAACTGCTGTCGGCTTCTGCCAATGTCCCTAGTTTATGTTCGATGGTCTGCTCGATATATGTCTGACAAAACAGTCTTAGATTCTCCGGCACCTCACTCGCCAATGCTGCCCGCCTCGCGTTCATTTCCTTATTTGAAAAGAGCGGCCTCATTGGTCTTAAACCCTCTACGACAGCTGTCTTCTTCTTCGCAACGTTATATGTAACTGGTTTGAGATTTTCAGTTTTATCGAATTTGCCGGATAAACATTCTTTGGGTATATTGAACTCTTTGGATTTTTCTCTAGATTCACTTAACTTTTTTCTGGACCTCTTTTTCAGTCGCTTTAGACTCTTTGTTTTTATCCCGCCCATGGAAATTTGTTTTTTCATTATGTGAATATTTTTTAATTTGATAATCAGCCTTTTAAACTGTTCCAAGTTAAGGTTTTCAAAATCGAAATCTACTTCTCTGTTTCTTTCCCGTTTACTACTTAAGATTTTCCTTATCAAATCTTCCAAGTGCTCTTTGGGTTTATTTTCTACGCAATCTTTTCCTTCCGTCTTTATGTTCTCCTTATTGGCATCCGCTGCTTCATGTTCGGCTTGGTGTCCAATCTTAGCGAATGCTCTTCTGTAAACCTTGGCTTGCTCTTTGATTTGATTTTTTATTTTCTCTTTCTGCTCGATTACAATTAATTTATTTTCCACCAATACTTTCGTGTTATTCTTTAGAATTTTTCTTCTAGAAATAAGCTCGTGTGCTTTGGATTCCTTTTCTGTCTTCACTTTCTGTTCATTTTGCCTTAATACTTTCCGTTCAAGCTTTTCTTTTTCTTTGGTTGCCTTTTCTATTTTATCTTTCTGTTTAATTTTAGCTTCTATTAATAATTTCTGTTTTATCTCTTTGATTTCTATTCTAGGATCCTTCTCTTGTTTTTTTGTCCCCTTTACTATTTTCTTATTAACCATCAAGTCTTTCTTACTGGCATCCCTGACTTGTGTCCTGGTCTCCTTCTCTACTCTTTCTTTCTGTTTTACTATTCCAATATTTTTCCTATTCAATACCTCTGCTTGTTCATTAAATACGTCTTCTGGATTGACGTCCTTTTCAATTTTATCAAGAAATAGACCTAAATTTTCTAGTTGTGCTATCGCTTTCTGTATTTGCTTTGAATTATGTTGTTCTTGACTCTCCACCTTGTCATTCTGAAATATAGTTTCTTTAAGATCTCTGTTCTCAGAACTCGTGAGAGGTTTTCGCTTGTTATCCGGTTTTCTAGGACTTTTAAGTATTACCGTTTGAGGTCTTGGCGTCTTATCCGGATCGCTAGAATAATTGGGCCTTGGCGTCTTATCCGGATCGCTAGAGCTCTGAGATCGTGACGAATTAGAATTCGAATCGCTGGAGCTTTTCCTTTTTGTATTGCCCACTGGTAACTTCTTGTTCATCTTATCGAGTTTTATATTTAAGGCATTTTTCCATTTTTTTCGCGAAATCTCCGACTTTTTTCTATTTGAATCGTTTAATTTCACTCTTGCCTTTAGCTCCTGACCCAATTTCCATTGTGGCATTTCTTTTTTGTTATTTAACTCTGACGTGGGTACCTTTTTTTGCAGACAATTTTCACAGTTTCTATTCTGTTGATTTTTCTTTGATTCGACTGGCAACCTTCGCTTAGGTTCGACCCATTTATATCGCTCATAAAACTTTCGTACATCCTCATTTATCGGCAATAGAGTATCAGTCTGTTTATATTTTATCGCCTTGGGCTTAGACGACTGCTCCATCTCAGGCTTAACAATTTTGCTCTCTCGCCACGGCATCTTTGGCGGCCTCACCTTCCCTTGGGACTTTGGTCTATTGCACGCACGCAGAACCTCTTGTGGAGTCTTTTTTCTTGTTTCATTTGGTGTCTTAGTTCTCTCTTTGGCCTTGTCTACTTTGTATTTTCGTGTCGATATTCTTGAACCGGCAGATTTAAAGCGATTTTGCAGCTCTTTGCTGTCAATTAGCTGAACATTTTCATTGTTGAGCAGATTTTTTAAACTATTCATTTTATATGCTCCCGAATATTTTGGTTTCTCGTTGCATAGTTTGACATCGCAGCAGACGTGGCTGTTGGAAATGTTTACTGCCCTCCGCACAACTGGACCATCGAGTAGGGGCTCTGGTGCTCCCTTAAAGCTGGGCTTGAAGAACTCTTGCGTTATTATGCCCAGTTCTTGTTTATGCTTCTCTTGCACCCCAATCGCTTCGTTCTCGTTAACAAGCCATTCGGTTCTATCCACCTTGTACAGATCATAGCATTGCCTGTTGATGCGCTCGGTTATGGCTAAGAGCGTGTTCTTTCTGGCCAGTCCATAATTGTCTACGCGGCATGTGGGACGTAATGTAGCTTGGGCTCTTTTGGCATTCGCTTCATTAGGCTTGCAATAGGCAACAGGTTTCTATGGGCATTGTTTGTACAAAATATATGCAATATATGCAACTGTGCAACTAAAATTACTAACCATGATTTGGTATTGTTTATTTGTTATTTTGACAGGTAAATGCCAGTTGGTTCCAATAGCAATTTTTCGATTTTGTTTGTGTTACTAAAGTGTTTATTCATTTGTAGATACAGTATGTACGTACATATATGACACAATTTCCTAAAGCTAAGGCCAGACAGGCAATCGATGTGCCTAAGATCTGGCAAAGAAATAATAGTTGGTCAGACTTCTGCCGATTAACTGACTATAAAGATCGTAAAGATTTTTCTTTCAGGCAGCTAAAAACCGGTAGTTACACTAAACAATTATATGTTGCCAATTTTTGGGCGGTAAGACTTATGAAAGACATGTTTGCTCAACTTCGGGGTGTCGTCAGAGTCGGCTTGTCCAACTTGGACTTTTTTACATTTATCTCTTTTTGTACTACTCAATGTCTACGCGTCCACTCGTTAAATCTTTCGCCGTCACTTGGGTCCCGTTGGAAAATCATTTAAATATAATTGAAGCTTTAAGTTATGTGCATGGAAAATGTCCTTTGACGCACAATTTTCGGCAATCTGTTGACGTTTTAATGCCACCGTTGCCGTCATTGTTGTTGTTATTGTTTTTGTTATTGCCACTACAGAGGCCGTCTATTTTACCCTCGGTATGCGCCGCGCTTTCGCGTAATTTGTGTTCCCCACTGCAGAACGTAAAACTTTCAAAAAGTCATCAAAAGTTTATGTGTAGTCAGGACCACCTAAGTCGGGACATGATTCCTTCCGGCCGTTACGCAGCCTTGTCTGGCATATGCTTTTTGCTTTTTTTTTCGATACCCTGCATCCATTGAAAATAGATTAATAAGGGTGTAATCGATGTCGTGTAATCTGCATATATAAAACTGTTTGTCTTGGGTGACTGACTGCCTGATTGATGGTGATTGATAACTGATTGACTGACTGTCCAACTAACTGGTGATCAATGCATAGTTAAGCCTGTATGATCTAGGAAGAAAGGAAATCATGATTTTCTTTATAATCCTTCCCATCGGCTTCAAACTCATGTGCACAGATCTTTGGAATCTTCTTTTACAATACTCTCAAAATTAAAATATTAAAAGTAGATATTATTTTTCTTCACGACTTCAAGCTTGGACTATTATTTCTTGCATATCAAACGCATGTTCCTCATGTTAACAGTTTCCAAATGTGCTTTAAAATCGGTGTTGTGCAGAGTATCTGCGAGTTGGGCTCTCTCGACTAGAGCACTTACAGCTTTTATTGTCATGCTGGACGAATTTTCGACACGCCGGTAAGTTGGGAAAGTTTTTTATTAAAGCCTGTGCGATTTAATTTAAGTAAGCATAATTTTATGAGACGCGACTTTAAGTTTAACGGTCTTAACTGTGCGCACTAATTAGCCGGCACCAAAAGGAAAATGCACTAAAAATAAACTGATTCGATGCTATCGAGCTGCGCCAACCATAGCCGTTGGTGTGTGTATATATTCTCCACTTTGCTGTCCCATCGCCCGTGTCTGGTCAGTTCCATCAGTTGGCGCTGCGCTTTGTATTTCTGCTTCGTTTGCGACGCGTTGTAATTGCAAAAGTTTATCTTTATCTGGGCCACGGCCAGCTCAGCAGTACGCCGGCAAATGGTCACATTAAAGTAATTACATTCACCGCTCCAACAAAGATGCTGCCCGAGCAGCTCCTTCAGCTGCTCTAGCTAACTCCTCCAGCATTCACAGTGCTCGCGTTAATTTGTTGCCCAAAGTGTAGAGAACAGAGTGAATGCCGCCCGAGAAAAAGTTAGAGAGAGAGTGTTACTTTTCTCAGCTCTAAAAAGAAATCTGTGAGATTAGCTAGAGCTAAGACAAGTCTACTGGCTTCAGTTTCGTTTACGCGCGGGTTTTACTTAAATGCGTGTCGAAATAATACTGAAATGCGCTAATTCCAGGTTGTCATGCCACAAAGAACTTTCAACATTTTCTCTTTCTCTCCTTTACTTTGTAAATAATCTGAAGATTTTCCAAGCGTCTAGGCTGTGGAGAGTTTAGTTTACCGGTGGATTTAAGACTGCCTTTTGACTGGTCAAATAAATTTTGGTATCTGAGTCGCGTTTTGGGCCTCGCAGGGATCGCATGATTCTAGGGACATTTCTGATGGCTTTTTATATAATCTTGAAAATCTTTCGTTTCCTTCCTTTCTGGCTCTTTCTTAATGACAATACAACAGCAAATTTAAATATAGATGGTTAAGACGACTCTCACAAGATAGACATTGCTGTGGACCTAAGGATTGCAAACTCCTTGTCCCCCTTTCGAAGCAAGCGCCAAGCAGCGAAAAAGTACAGTCTGTGTACACTTATTTTTTTATTATTTTTATTTATTTCTTATTTCATTAAGAGTAAGTTATTTGGCTTTTATAATAAGCGATGTCTTTATAGGGCCGGTTTATAAATAATTTCAGAAATTTTAGCTTTTGTATTCTTGTAGTTTTAATTGTACATTTTTTCTATTTGTTAAAATATATTATGAATTTCTTCGTGTCAAGCAGTAACCTCTAAACCTTTTGCTAAATAAAGTCACCAACTTGCGGTTGCTTTAATGCCAGCGGAAAACCCTCGAGCAGAAAAAGCAAATAACGATTGGCGGTACGCGATGCGAGTATTTACTAATTCTTTTAGCTTTTGGCAGAGGGGCAAAATAAAAATAGAAAAAAAAAAACAACTCGCCCCTCCCCAACCGATTTGGTCAGATAAGCCGAGATATGCCACAGAGTGTGGCATGCAAAAATCGGTTGACTGGTAGCAAAAGCAAACATTTTGTTTGTGCTAAAAATTTTGTGTGATTTCCCCACGGAAATTGATGATGGTGTTTGCTGAGTCGCAAACGTGTTGGAGGAGTTAAGCGAAGCGGCCAAGAGACCCAAGAGCGAGAGCCCACCTACAGTGAATTTGTCATTTCCAGTCTAAACGTGCGGACAAACAGAGCCGCCCGGAAAGGGGAGTTGGTGACGGGGATGAAAGCAGCATAGGGACAACTCGAGTCTGGCTAGTGGCTGTCGGGTACGTATACGTTCGATGGCTCGTTTGTTTGCACGGATGTCAGCAGCCATAACAACGAACAGGGCTGAGGGGGGGACAGGACTATGGGGCAGTCGTGGGAGTCGCAGTGCGTGTCGCTTTAACAAACCGGAAGTTACATGCGATGTAATGAAAAACGACAGAACGGAAGTTGCAATGGGGCACCCAATACCACAGCCAGTAGCCAGAGCACGGCATGACCATGGACAGTTTTGTGCGTAGTCTGCGGGGGATTGGTACTGAACTGGATTGGGGATTGGTTTCTGGATGGCGTAAGGGGATTGAGGGGGTTAGGGTTGGGGAAGTTGGCTACTGCTGCTCGTGCTGTGAGTGAGTTTGCCTTAACGTTCCTGGTATTTATAGACAATTGGTTCGTGATTGTTGACAGCGCACAGCGTCGCGCGGAATGCCATGAACAGCAGCATGACCAATGGCCAGCTACCGGCCGTACCCCTTCCCAAACACACCCCCCCCCCCCTCCCTCCTCCAGCCACACACGAAAAACCTCTGCTGCAGAACTGTGCGTAGGCATTTTTTCTGTTTTTTTCATTTTTTTTTTTTTTGCATGGGTCATAAAAATGCTACGAAATATGTTTGAGCGCCATGGCAGGCAGGAAATAGTGCGCAGCTCTCTGTTTTGGCAATTGATTTAGCGCTCGTGGTCATAGAAAATACACGAATACACAGGCATTGCAAATGAAAAACATTAAAAAAAACTGGCCAAAAGGTATTACATATGTGTAGCTTTTATTTTTCTGGAATTTCCAGCTATGGATAAGCGTAAAAAAGTTAGTCCTTAATAAAGTTCGCAGCGGCGGCAATTTTTATGAAGTTAATAATAACAAGTACACTTAAGTTATCCGGGCAACTTCAAAGCGTGGCAACTGTTGCTCGCATTTTAAGAATCAATAAAGGTAAGAGATATTCGCCCCAAGCCGCATTGGAGATAAAGTGTTGACTCTGCGTCAATTCGAACTAATTTGTATCTGCTCAAAGTTGGCGCCAACAATTTCGATAACCGGACAACGCCGGTTTACCTCCTATATTTAACGGAAAAATAAAAACGTTTTTTCAATCCTGTTTATTCTCCTTAACAGTTACCTTTTTCTGAGCAGTCAGCATCTTAAAGATTAATAAAACTAGCTTAGATAAAACTTGCAAATATATGTTCAAAATTCTATGTAACAGTTACCAAAATATAAAAAAAATTGTGCAAAATGTTTTCAAAAACACCACAGAATTCCTGGACACAAATACCGAATGATTCTGAAGAGCAAAAAGTGAACATTGATCACAATAGCACGCCCAAGCGATTGGAATCGCTGCTGAAAATAAGCAGCAGTTCGAATCTATCACTCACTAACAGCCCCGAGCAGGCGGAGGTGACGCGAATTGTGGAGAAGACGCTGAAACAGATGCAGGACGTGTGCCGGTTCGAGGATTTTGATACTATAATGAGCCTGGTGGTGCCGAAAGTGCTATACGATTTGCATGCCTTCGATCAGCTGCATGAGGAGGTACAGACAATAAAGCAATCTTTAAATTCCTACATACATCATTCCAAGGTGTTGAGCGAGGATATTGCTGAAATATTTCTAGATCTGCATAATATCTACTCGAAGCTGGATCAATCGGATAAGCATACGACAAAAAAGCCACGCGACAAAAAATTCACCAAACGCTTACGTGAAGCTGAGGAATTCCTTAAGAATACCAAACACTACATCATAAATGATACGGGCCACGAGGCATCCAGTTCTATGCCCACAGTGCCAACCTCTAGCCAAGCAGATGAGACGAAAGACAGAGATAATGATACAGATATATTCTCCAGCAGTGAGACAAGAAATGCGGAGCGGCGTGCATTTCTCACCAATATGATAATGGTTAAGAAATCAGACTTTTCGCTGGAGCTGAATCGCAACAAGAACTATTATACGGAAGCTGAGAGGGTATTGAAGAACAAAGAGAACAGCAATACTGAAACATCATGAGGGAAAACATGAGCATATAACATTTTATAGATATTTATTTAGAACTTATTTGTGGTCTTGGGTTTAGTAAAATTGTGGCAATCTTGCGACTTATATAAAGCTTTTAAATCATGACTTATTACTATTCGGATATATATATCAGCATTTAATACAACAATTAGTGAAAAAATGGGTTCGAGCCCGCGTGCTTCAAGCCTTGATTTGCTTTCGTTTTTCAACAATGAACTGCTCACAATATTTGTAAATTAAAGAGGTAGACGTTGCCTCTGCAGCTCAAGTGCTAACCAAACAATACAAAAGTGCAAAAGGCTGTGGTAAGTCACTTGAAGAAAGAAAAAAAAAATACAAGGAGTACTTGACTGTGAAATGCTTTGATTGTTACCTGTATCTGTGTATCTCAAGCTCTCCGACGTGTGTGTGTGTGGGTGTGTTTGAGTGTGTGTGTGTGCTTGTAAATTTGCATACGAATCGTTGCCAAAGTGGCAACTCAGTTTGCTTCCTGTTGAATTTCGGGGCACTTCCATTCCATTAGCTTCTGCTTCGGGATCACAACAATTTAAAGTGCGGTTTTTCAAGCTCATTTTCATTGGCATTTTCATTTATGCTGCTAATCGCATTTGCAAACTCCAATCCAATGGAATCATTTTGAGTTGTTTCTCCGTTGCCATGGCATGCCGACAATTGCTTTTGTTATGACGAAATGGCAAAAGAAATCAACAGCAATTTAGATGCCTCGGCAAATGCATCGAGCATGGCATGAATATTTTGCGAGAGCAGTTCAAATTATTTTTAGAAAATTGCGAGTGAGAGCTAACTTAATAAACATGTTTTTATACATGATGATGTGTACTTTTTGCAAAGCATATTTTAGTAAATGTTGTACCTTTGAATGTTCAAGCTTCATCTCATTAATGTTTAAATTCTAATTAAAAATGCACAATAAACAAAGTTGTTCTTCAATAATTTATATTATTGGGCATTTGTTTTGTGTCAGAAACAGAAACTTTTTGAACAGCTCTGGCTTTTTGTTGGCGGCAGTTGCTGTTGCTCAGATTGAATTCCTTTGGCCGAGCCATGGAGCTCTTAAACGGCATTCGATATTGTGTCTGTCTGTCGAATGAGGTTAATTCGATTATCGATATCAATAGCAGTCACAGGCGATAATTGATTTTAGCAAACGCTGCAAACGATTAATTGAACGCAGACTCTTTGGCCGGAGGCCTGATGTACCAGTTATGCAACGGAGCCTCAAACACCCCATACTTTCTATTGCACACATACACACACACACACACACTCACAATTATTGCCAAACAATTGAAGCCCCGGTGCTTGGCCATTCTATTGTTGTCTTTTTACTGCCCTGCTGGCCATGTTGTGTGTGCGTGTGCGTTTGTGCACTCAAAATAATAGCACAGCACATAGAAGACAAGCAGCAGGCTCCACTTTAGGGCGAACTAGGGCTTGGCTTAGGGTGGAGGGGTTCGTTGGCTTGACTGCAGCCTGTAATGGCAGCATTTACTCAATTTTAGTACATAGTAAACGTATTTCTTTTATGGCCCCAAGCTTATTTGTGCACTGCAGACGTAGCTGCGTTCTATATTTATTTTCCAGTGTCCAGCACCCAGTTTTGTAGTACCCGCTGCCCAGTATACCGCGCTCCAGTTCCATTCGCTTTCACAAACACAAAGCTACTATACTATATCCTGACACAATATAAACGAACTTCGTTTCCTGAGTGGCCATTTTACTGGAAGGCTTTTCATATGTCTGCAAAAAAAGAAAACCAGCACCCAGCCACCCACTTCTTGCCCCCCAGTAAAAACCTTAGCAAATACTCGGGCAACACAAAATATGATAAAGCGCTCGCATCGCTGGGCCTGATGCTGTTGCTCCTGCTGCCTTTGCTGCTGGTTTGCTTTTAATTGCTTTGAAGTAAACACTGCGAATGCCCCCCGGTACATTCATAAATATGTGTATAATTGCCAGTCGGGTGGAGGCAGCAGTTTCCGTATTACTTCTAAATTTAAAGCCACGCCTCCTACACCTAGCCAAGAGCTTTATGTTTGTTTGGCGTGTGAGCCAAAGGTTTTACTTAATTTTATGCCACGATTTGTCAGTTAACATATTTACGCCGAAGATTATTGTGGTCGCTATTGTCTGACACGATTTTTATTGAAATGTATTATTAAATGATTTTAACGGATGTTTTTTTAATATTTTATTTCATGGAACTTTTTTTAGGTATTCATATAAATTTAAATAATTTGTACTATTTATTTAACTAAAACAAATTTTAAAATTTACTACGTGGCGTATATGATTTTGGATGTAAAAAAAATGCTAAACCCTAATTTTTATAAAATGGAAGCAAGAGAAATATAAGTCGATAGGTGCGAGGGCAGCTGCATTAGGCCATAAATTTACGGCCAAAAAGTAAACAGTAAATAAATGTATATTGTGTTTTGTTGCATTCGTTAGCTCCCGCAGCTGTTTTAAATAATTATTTAACATTTTACATTGTTTTGTCGGCGTTTTTGTGTGCGTGCGGCTTTTGTTTGTTGTAAGGATTTAACCCGATTTGCATTTTGTGCAAACGTTTCATGAATGATTCATGAGTATTACCCAAACAGATGCTAACAATGATTCGATTTTCTATGGCGACAATGCCACAAGGACTCAACTCTGAATATTTGCCATATTTAACGTGTAGAGGAGAGGATATACGAAATTTAAAGCATATTAAAAATGTATATAAAAAGTGACGAATTTAAAGTATTTTAGAATATTTTAGAAAAAAATATTAAGGCAGGCATAATCAAGCATAAAATTGAAAGTCTGAAACTCGTTCTTCACTTGGCCAAATTTTTATTTTAAGGTTTTAAATTTAACAAAGAAGTCAATTTAAATTATTTTTATCATAAATAATGCGCCAGTTATTTATATTTATTATTATATTTTTTATATTTTATATATTTATTAAATTTTGTTATTATTTTCATTTATAATTCTTATTAATTACAATATCCATTGGTATAAAAAAGTTGATTGCCTTCGTTTCTTTAGAGTAAAACACATAGGAACTTTTTGAAAATATATAAATACCTATGCTTTTTATATTCAGAATTTAGTCATAGTTCAGTCTGAACAGAAATAGTTTATTTTATAATTTTGAGAGTTTGCTTTTTCTCAAAAATATACAGGAAGCATTACTCGCATAGGATATACACATTGTATACGATGGTAGGTACTGGAGAACCTATAATAATATGAATAGTATGGTTGATCGAAATCTCAAAGAAACGTACAGCCTGCAAACAACGTTTGGGCCCCGAGGAGCCTCGTCGCCAAGCCAAGCGCAAGGGAGAAACAGCTAAGAAAACAAATTCGTGGATCTTTAAGAAACCCAATGCCGGACAAACCACATGGCTTACCACCAATGGTGAATTGATTGGGGTGCAGAACAAACATATTGCTGAATTGGGCATTAATATCTACAATTACGAGAAGCCATACTTTGTCGAAGTGCAAGAAAAACAGCCAAAAGTCACCCCAGCTGAGCAGAATATACCCCCAGCTGATGTCTTTGAACTTATTCGTGCCCAATGTCTATATCAGGTGATAAAGCTGAATATGGCTACAAAAATCTCAAAGGATGGTGTGCAGCCAAGCTCAGGTGGTCGCGTGTGCCGCGAGAGATCGAAGAGAATCAAACCGAACACAAAAGTGTTTAAATCATATAAATTGGAAAAACTGCTTAGCAGCGAGCATGTACATCAGATATCCAGCAGGGTGCTGCTGGAAAGAATCAAAACTTCAGCTCCGCGTAAGATTCCACGGCCGAGCCGGGTAGTCAAGAAGAAACGACGCATAACGCCCATACGCAATATGAAAAGGCAAAAGAAGTTCATGCAAGGCCTAAGGCAGAACTGGCGAAAGAAACACAATATATCAGGTAGAAATCTAAGAACGAAAAGTCTAGATCCACAATTAATACCCTTTCCATAGAGTCCATGAATATGGTGTATTGGATCACGGTGGAGCAGCAACACTTGGCTGCACCCAAATTGGCGCGATTTCATCCAGGCATTACAATTGGCAGTCGAATTGACTTTGAGCTGATTAACGTGGAATCAACTATGATGCTCTTGAAAGAAACGCCAACGTGCTCGACTCTTGAGAGTTCTAAAACTAAAACCAAGAAGCTTGATTGGGCCCATCTTTGCTTTTTTATTTTAGTCGTATTGATCATCTCACCCTATTCGGCATCGCTTAGTACATGGTCGTCCAAGGGTTTGGAAAGTGGTAGCAATGACACAGCCTTGCGCTTGGCTATTTACATCTGCCACATCATTCTGTTAGTATTTATCAAGTCTAATTAAGTAATGCTGTATTATGTTTCTAAATTGTAACTGCGTTATATAGCATTTTTTAATACACAGAATAAAACTTTTGAGTATGCAATTGGTTTAATACCAATTTTTAATCAAGGCTGCGAAGCTGGGTTTTGAACCAACCGAAAGCCTACATAATAAAAGAGTATAATAATCAGCTAAATCAATCGAGATGCCAGAGAATCGAACTAACAAGCAGGAAGTTGCCAGTTCGACGTCGAGGCCGCTTAGAGAAGTTTCTTGTGATAATCAAAGGACATTTTGTTTCTTGTTTTGTTTCTTGTTTTGGCTTATGACACGTTCAAGATATACCTAACACATTTAAGGATGCATTGTATTTTTTATCTTTTAGAGCCAATCTGCTAAACGCTTTTGCCAACAAAATGTCGCTTGTCGCCGATGAATGCAAGTTAAACAAGTTGTCAGTCATGAGTTGTAAGTCGTGAGCGGCTTTGTTCGCATTATGAAACGCAATGCTGAACAAGAGAGGCCGAAACACCAGGGCAAATGCAAGTCAAACAAATTTAAGTACTTTCATGCGCCATAAGAGCCACCTGATAGAAATCTTTTATTTGAATAGGTCGCCCAATCCGCCAGGCACCAGGCACCAGGCCCAACTGCCAACCAAGCCACCCTGCTGGAAGCCACCCTTTGCCACAGGTTTTTTACACGCGCTGCGCGCTGCAGGCGAGCTTTTATCTTAGAGACTAAATGCATTTTGCATATGGCATTTTTTGTATTTTTATCGGTGCGGGGGTTTGGGTACTGCTGCTATCATGTGCGTCTTTCGTATCTATGCGCTTTGTGCGATATATGAATTAACTTTTTTGAATGAAGTCAACTTGCAACGCAAACACACACACACACACACAGAGAGAGAGAAAGACATGGCAAATCCTTACAAATGCTGCCAGACATATGCAAAAATAAAACTGCACTGCAATTGCACAAAGTAAAGCCGGCCCCCAAGCCGACCCGGTGTGGCAACCCCCTCAATAAGAATTTGTAAATGGCGTATAAATAAAGAAGAAAAAAGAAGAAGATGAAGCGCGCAGCGTAGAAATTTGCAGAATGCTTGGGCTCTGATAAATGGCAGCTGCTCTCGTGTCTTTGACGCGATTTCTCAACAATTTCAAACCCTAGCCCTACCGCTCTCTCTTTCACTCACACTCACACTATATATACCTCTCTCGCTCACGCTTTGCATATCATATTAGTTGAACATTTGTGCATGCCTATAATTGAAATGCCTCTCGTGACTGACTGACTGACTGACTAAATGACTAACTGTCAGTCGGAACTGAACAGAACAGAACTGAATGACTTGAGTTGCTTTTGGGTTTTGCGTTTGTTTTGACATAATTTCCACTTGCCTGGAAAAAGTGCCTGCATTATGTATGGCATCCGACCATATTTGCTGATTGCATATAGATAGAATTTGTCTTACGTGTTTACCAAGCCAAGTCTTCGGGGCCAGAGCTGACATTTTGTGTAATGCGGGCAATTGTTTTGTGGCTTAAGCCAGAACTAACGGAACTAGTTCATTTCTATTTGCAAAGTTCTTCTTAGCTCAAGAATAGCGAATGCTATTCAAAATAATAGCTTCTGATATGAATGGGAATCTTAATCTCGAAAATAACTTAAGCTGGCTACAACTGGATTAAGGATGTTATCATATCGGAACTAGTTCATTTTGTATAAATAATTTTTGTAACCAATTTTTTTTTAATCAAATGAGTATTATTTATATTATTTGCACAACAATAATATACCTATTCGTAAAGAAGATGAAAGGCACTGTCATTGTGTAACTAGTTCATTTCTGTTTGAAGAGACTAGCGAATGGTATTCATATGAATAGCTTTTGATACGAATGTTAATCTTAATCAAAAAGCTTTCTACAACTAGGCTTAGGATGTTGTCATATTGGAACTAGTTCATATGGTTTGAATAGCTTTTAAAATTCCAGTCCATTTCCAAAGCATTTTCCCAAAGAAGTGGATGTTAGCATCATAGTGGAACTAGTTAATTTGATTATATTACCCTTAAACGTCAAAACAAAAAAGAATGAATCAACGCCTGCTGTGAAACCACTTTAAGAAGAGTTTAATCTTTTCACATAAATGTATCTCATAAATGCGTGTATCTGAGCGACTCAACTTGAAATACTTTGGGATTATCACACATTGGACGGCAAAAGTCAAAAGTATTGAGCGGTCGATTCAATCGTGAGTTATTTATATAGATTCCCTGTCATGCAGGGCACTTAGTTCGTAACTTCAACAGCTGCACTGAGATAAGAATGCGATGAGATTGCAATTTACGAAAAGTATCTGCGCCAGTCGCTAATATTAATTTCCCCAACTTTGAGCAAAGTGCAAAAGTCATGCCAAAAAAATAAAAGAGAGAGAGAGTGGCAAAAACTCTCAAGAGTCATAATCATTGTGGCGCAGAGCGTAGAAAACTCACGCGAATGTCAAACTTAATGCGCTTCAATGTCAAATTGAGAAAAGAAAGAAAAAAATAAGATGAAAAAAAAGGCACACCAAATAAATCTATGGGCTTGCAGAAGTGCTTGATTTGGCCAGGCCTAGAGTGAAGCCAGTAAAACAACAACAACAACAATAACAAATATAAAGGGCAGACATTTTATGGCTGTCATTGTCGGGCATTGGATTTGAACTAGAGGGTTCGAGGTTCAAACTCTGTTAAGAGTGGGGCTTTGTCTTTGTGTCTAGCGGTTAAGTGCTTTGACGCCTATGGCCCTTCCAATGCTGTGCCACAATACAAACAAAAGCGTCCTTTGACGCATTGAGCTTATCCTTTGTCATTTTTTGCCACTTCTTCTTCTAGTCTATGTCATTTTTTTTTTTTGCTACAGGAAGCAACATAAAAATTATGTTGCAGTGGTTTTTATTTATGACGCGAGTATGAATTGCTTTTCTCGCTGTTAAGCTGAAATTTATGTCTCTATTGTTTTAAGCGTATCGCATGAAAAACATCATGAATCGATGTATACTTATATTTATATCTGCATTCTAATTCAATAAACCGGCTTTTCAATAAAACCGCATCACAACTAAACTATAACTCATTAAATGTTGCCTCATGACGATAATAAATTGTTTCACATTTTGTTAAGTCCTTTAATGCCGCATAACAGGCCAAGCATTGTTGCGATCTATGGCTGTTAATTGTAATGCTGGCTTGGGCCTTATGATTGAAATATATATTGCCAGCAAACTGTGGGTATTACACTTAAGTTATTAAATATGAGGCGGCAGCTGAGCGAAGTGGATATATTTTATAGAAGAGTTTTAGTATTCGGCAGGAATTCAAAGAATTTTGTCTTCTCGGGGAAACGATATCTTAACTTGGTAGTCCGTGTGCCGACCTTTGGCCTATTATGCTACTCATTCATAGTGGACTATTTTATAGTTGAGTTACAATAATCTTACAACAATTACATTATTTGAAAAGATATCGATAATATAAATACAATAAAATGAGTCCATAGCCGGACTACTGAAAATTTCTTGTATTTTTATTACTAACTATAGAAAAATTCCTACCTGAAAATGAGTTTTCAACTGCCAGTTTCAAAACCTCAAAAAAGATTCCTATATTTTTATCTCTTTGTTTTTCTCTATTTTTTTTTTTACATTTTGCATATTTATTTGATTTTAAGGGATACTGAGAAACTCATGCCAAGTGCTGCATTCAACTTGGTTAGCTCTGTTTAATGAACAGTACATGAGGAAATTATATTTTGCCCAAGCAAGCAGCAGATACAGATACAAAAAGAGTATGAGAGAGAGAGAGAGAGGGGAAAAAAGGAGACAGTGTGTGTCACGCATAGATACAGATACAGAAACATGTACAATCTCACATGCTATACAAATGCACAGTTTAATTTTTGCTTGTCAAGCTTAATTTGCGCTTGAATGCATTGCCTCTCTAATGTGTGTGTGCGTGTGTGTGTGAGGATTGCATGCACGAATGACAGGACACGGCAGGCGATGCCACAAGAAGCAGAAACAGCAAATGAAGAAGAAGCAACAGCAGTAAAGCAACTTCATTCCCAAGCTGGACGAGAAGTTGTACGCCCCGTCAGCATTTGTTTGAGAATGTTGTCATTTAGGATTGCATGACAGCCACATAATTACAGTAAGCACTGTTTATAAAAAACTCAATTTTATTTATTTTTTTTATTTTCATTTTCATTTCTTCACCCTGAAATTGTGGAATTTTGATTGCCCAACAAAATAGACACACGAAATAATTGTATGATTCATATACACAAGTTATTTTGATGATAAAGAAAATTGTTTTCCATGCATTTTTCACGCTTGGCGGTGGATTTAGTGAAAAAGCCTCTAGCATGTTCTCTGCTCACCTACTTGAGTCGTACTTGGGCAATAACTACTGTAGTTAGTTGAGCAATTGATTAAGGTTTCCGTGTATTTCAGTTATATTATTGAAATTGATGAGCCTTGCGGTTGAGCTAAGCGGGTGCTCTGCTCTCTGGATGAATTGGGAGGGCTTTACTACCTTTGGCCAAATGCAAAATGCGTCACAAGCCAGTGGAAAGAGGAAGCGGAAATGGGGCCCAGCAACCTCTACTTGATATGCTATTAGCGATGCGGCTTGCCGTCTCGGGCAGAGAATAAGATGAAATAACGCCAGCCACTAATGCGCATTGATTTTCACATTTCCACTGGCGTCATTTTCCATTGTTGTTGCTTTTTTGTAACATCTAATGGCAGCGGATGTGGTTAAAAGCATTTGGCCAGGCTACCTTTTACATAGACCATTAAATTTGCATTTGACGCTGACTGGCGCGATTGGCAACTGATATTTCAGCTATACGAAGGGGAAATCAGTTAAAAAGGAAAAACTTCCTCTAAATATTTAAACAGGTAGCAAATGCAATACCTGCAGTATATCTACCCATATAAATCCAAATATAAATTCTACTAGCCGCTTTTTTATGATGTTAGTCGAAATAAAAATTGACAACTATTGTTAAAAGAAATTAAAAAATATTTTAATAATAAATAAGAAACTAGTTTTTCTCTTTGCGCCTGACTCATTTTTATTATTTTAATTTATTTTATTTTTTTTATTTTAAATTTAAAATTTTAAATATTGAACTCTTTCGGTAATGACAAAACCAAACAATTGTTAAGCCCAAGCTCGCATTGCCAACTGCTGCAATCAGGCATGAAATTGAAAATAAGATTCTATAAGTTGTAACGCTTAACAGCTATAAAATGGCCAGCTTTAACACTGTTCAGGCGGAACGGTTCTCATATGCGTGACTTCTCAACCAGCACAAGTGCGACAATGAGGAAGTGAATCCTTAACAACAACACTTGAGGCCAAACAACAACAACAGCAAGAGAAAAAAAGGCGCACCGTTCTTTGTGGCGCATTAAACTGAAGAGCTGAAGCGCTTTTTGGAGAGTTCTGGCCAGAAGCTGTACGTGATTTTATCAAAGAAACGCAAAATATAAGCCCCCCTTAAACACTTCCCCTGCCTCAGCTGTCTCAGCTGAGCGCCCGGCGGCTGCGTCAAAATATGCCGCAATCAGGCTGCAAAACATTTTCATTTATATTTAAATACAAGAAAAGCAGCGTAAGAGATGCGAACGCGTTTTCGATTATGTTTAGATGCTTTTCTTTTCCGGGCGGGGGGTGGACAGCTAATCGACGCCCACGCACATACTGCTAAGGGGGGAAAGCAAGGGGACGCAGTGTGTGAGAGACTGTATCTGACTCGATGTGGGTGCCATATTTATTGCGTGCCATGATTTATTATAATTTTATGCATGAATCTGTGCAAAGTGGTGGGCGTGGCTCTAGGTAAAATGAGCTCAGTGGCCAACCTTTTGACATTGCCAAATGAACGTTTGGCTCGCCCAACCCACGTTTTACTCCAGCCCGAAGCGGTGCAGTGCAGCTCGCAGCATATTCATGATAGTCTGTCACCTCTGGTCACACTGATTTCCGCTCATGTACAAATTATGTTGCATGCTTTTTGGGGCACGTGAATTTCAGTCCAGCAATGCAGCGCTTACTATTAGGTGCATCGAATAGCTGAAAATTGCTTAAATATTAACAACTTTTTTTGTGCTTAATTAAATTGAAAATTTGTTTTACATTAAATCATATTTCTTTCATACCACACTGTTTATTTTCATTTAAAACATGTTTATTTTATATTTTCTTCATAAATCAAGTGTATTGAAACGCGAACGATATCAATCAGTAACTGTTTTCCACACGTCAGAATATATACTTAAGTCAACGTTTTTTCCCTTTTTCTTTCTCTTCCACTCTCATTACGACAATCTCCCTGATTAGCTTCTAACGCAACAACATTTTTCATCTCGAGTTGCATCCTTAAAGTACATCAAATATTTTCCCAAAAGAGAGAAAATAAAAGGAAGAAAAGATTTAAGTCATTGCTGCATGTTGCTCCCACGCACAAGGCAACACACACGCACGCACCCGCACTCAAATAATCCAATATATATACACATACACGCAAACTCAGACAAGCAACACATGAATATTTCACACGCAACACAAAGGCATTCGGCAAAAGTGAAAGCAAATGCAAAAGGCCTGCGGATTATAACACTCAATAGTGCCATTTGATATGTACATGTGAATATATGCATATATATATTATGTGTAGGCGAGAAGTCTTGAGTTGTAGTTGCGCTTGTTATACCCTGTTGCCAGTTCATTTATGAAACGTGGTATTTCCAAAACTTTGCGCAAGAATAAACTGCACGTAGGAGAATTAACTATGATCGTTTAATATAAAAAGTAAATGTTTCAAATTAACAAAAGCTTTAGTTTTATAGATATAGATTTATCTGTAGATTTATCGTGAGCATACTATTAACCTATCCAGATAATGTCATCTAAAACATAATCTTTAAAATCATCCCTATATTTTAAAATAACTATTTCTCAGACTATCTCTCTATTCGAATGATATCCTATGTTGATGCTCAACTACATATATAGTACCATGAGTACAGGGTATCTTACAGTCGTTTACCCTATACTAGCACATTGCTGTTATTGCTGTTCAGTACAGTGTCTGCTCATTAATTCATATGACGGTACTTTTGCCTCATCGGCTATTCATGCCGTCTCGTTCTCGCTCTCCTTAGAACTGGAACTGGAACTGGCACTTGGAGCTGGAACTCAGCACAGCGGCAGTAAAAGGTTAAGTGCCGAATTGCGCACTCATTTCGAGTCCCCAGGTTCAATTATGTATGCATAATTGTTTACAACCAGATTGCAATTACTTAGAGACCACGTAAATACAATTGATGCGATTAGCAGATGCCCAAAAAAGTAGACTAAACATTTTGATTTGTAAGATATTAAGGCATAAACAAACCAAGAAATATTCATTTCAAATTGGAAAAAAAAATGTAGCTAAAAAATTAATTTAAAATGTAACAAAATATTTCCTTATTTACATTTTACAATTTTAAATTATAAGGAATGTCTTTAAAATAGAAAATGCTTAATTTGAAAAAAAAATCAATCTTCAAATTAAGCATTTTCTATTTTAAAGACATTCCTTATAATTTAAAATTGTAAAATGTAAATAAGGAAATATTTTGAGTTGGTTTGCAAGCTTTGTTTGAAGACGCTGCCCCCATTTTGGGCGAAAAGTATGCGACAGTTTGTAACAAATTTTCTTTTGCAAAATACCGAATTTCAATTTGAATTTTGTTGCAATCTTTTCGGCTTGTTAGCGAGCATTTATGCAGGGGGTGAGTGAGGTGACGGGTGGAGGATGGATGCTTGGGCCGGGCTAGTGTAACGTGCAAAGTTTTCCACTCGCCTCGACTACGTTTGGAATCGGTCTATCTCAAAGTGTTTATGCGGCTACAAAATAAAGTCCAAAGTTTTTGACAAACTTTTAGCCACAGTGGCAGCAACTTCTGCGCTTGTCAGCTGGCAAAAGGGGGCAGGGGAGGAGGTTTCTGTTTCATAAATTGAAAACTGCACAATTTGAAAAGTATTTTTACACAGCTTTAATCAAGACGGCAAAAACAAAACACAAAACAAGTCCATGAACTCAGGCGCTCAAATCAATAAGGCACAAGACAATTGTCTTGTCTCGCTCCGAATTTCTATATAGATGAGTGTGTGTGTGTGTGTGTGTGTTGGGGTCGCATGTATTGGCCAGGGTTATTAGATAAATAGGCGGCAGGCACGAATACGTTGGGTAACCGCACGTCCCAATTCGTTGGGCCGGCAACTTGGGCAATGTCTTAATTGATTTAACACGAAATCAGTCAAACGATAATCGAAAATTGCTACGCAAACTGTTTGATTACATGCAATGAGGGAAAGCCTCTCTCTATAGCTCTGTCTCTCTCTCTCTCTATCTCTCTCTCTCTCTTTCTTTCACTGAGCCCATCAATTGACCAGACAGGAGCCGTTGCCAGTGCCATCTTCATCCGGTTTAGGAACGCTTCGCTGCGTTGCCACAAATAACGGGCCACGTTGACAAAGTTGTCTTGGCCATAATTGAATTTCCATCCCACCCAGCCCTTAAAATTACAAGCGGTGCGCGGGGGCGTATAAGCAATTGCCGTAATTGTGAATGTTTGCTCATCATTCATAACCACACACACACACACACACACACACACACATACGCTTCTACACATAGCCTCGAATTGATTACATTTGCTGCATTTGCTGCTCTCTTATCTATACGCTTTACATTCAATTTGCAGCCCAAAGACCTTTTGACAAATGCCACTCAATTAGTCATACTTCATTGTTTACTTTGCGGCAACTTTTCTTTGTTGCTCTTTGCCCTCACAACCCCCTCTCAACCACTCTCCGCCTCTCACAGCTTTTGGTTAATGCCGCACCATTTATATTTGTTTAGTTCATTAGCTTATTTCATTTTATTGGGTGCTGATCGTAGTCAGCACCAAATGAGTGGTCCCAAGAAAAGTGTTCCATGGAAAGTTCTTTTAATTGATGGAAATGAATAAATAAATAAGCTTAAGTAAATAATACTTGTAGTATGCTTAATGTAAGCAATAAAGTTGTGTTAACAAAATAATCCAAATTGTTCACAAGGAAAACATTCTGTTTTTTCACTGAATTGAAGTCAAGTATTATTTTTTCTATACATAATAAAATATAAATAAATATTAATATAAATAAAAGTTTTTAACATACCCTTTTCCACATTGAGGCTAAGTTTACCTTAACAAAGATTTTTTTAGAATAAATGTACTTTTCTTGACGCTAAAGAATCTAAAAGTAAGCAAATAAATAAAATAAATTAATAAAATAATAAAGCCCGTTGGATTATTTTAATTTTTAAGGAATATAAAAGAACATACCACACAGTATTTAATAATATTGTTATTAAATGTTAATAAGGAATTACAAATTAAACCCATAAAATCAAACTTTCATGCACAACAAAAAACTTTGATTAACTATAAAGCATTTTAGCTAAAAACAGCATCGTTTACAATTGATTTAAATACTTTATAAACGTAGCTGCTAATGCCACAAATTCCAATTACACGGAACGCCTGTCATTAATGTCAAAATAAACCCGCTTAATCCAAAGGCAACAGCTGTGATAAACATGAATAAATATGAACATTAAGTTAAACAAAAAAAAAAAAAAAAAAAAAAAACAACAAATGCAAAAGTGCTTTATATAAAAACTGTATGTAAATATGAGCTGGCTACAAATGTTATTAATAAAAATTTTCACACAGACCACAATTTT
Source organism: Drosophila novamexicana (assembly GCF_003285875.2). NCBI lineage: Eukaryota > Metazoa > Arthropoda > Insecta > Diptera > Drosophilidae > Drosophila > Drosophila novamexicana. Next base: position 6,691,967 of record NW_020824787.1, read on the forward strand.
GAAATGCCTCAAAATCGATGGTTTTTTGCACATAATTTACAGGCAATTTATATGCAGCCCCTCCATTAAAACATAAACATCATCATCATTTCACATTTCTGTCGATTCCATTAGCTTCGCACGACCACAGAAATATTTATTTTTATTTTGTTTTTAAATGTGCATTTTATTTGTATTAACTTTTTTTTCTTTTGGTTTGCTGTCAAACGATTTGCAAAACCAACTGCCGGCCGTTAACAATTGCATTTCAGTTCGGTTTCAGTACTGTTTGCGTGGACATTTTTTTTTTTGCTGTCCCGCTTTCGGCCTGCCTCTGTCTTTCCCAGGTTGTTGCTGTTGTTTTAAGCGTTAAATTTAATTACTCAGCAATGGGTGGCAAACTCTATGTGTATATACATAAAAAATAGAGTTTTTAGGGGAAAGAAGTAAATATGCATAAGAGATATTTGCACAGCTGCTGCATACACACACGCTAAAGAAACGCTGACCACATTCGAATTTCCTGTGAACAGCTTTTATTTATGAAAAAATCAACAAACAAGGCAAACAAAAAAATGCTTTCTGTGGACTGTGGACTAATTAAGGCCTAAATGGAATATTTAAATGCATAACAAAATAGTTATCTATATTGCAAATAATTATTCGAACGAAACGGCTAAGGAATTTATAAAATGCACCTAAGAATACATAAAGATTTCTACTATTAATAATTAATTAAAAATCAATTGAGCAGTTTATTTTAAAGTAAACATTTATTAGTCTTTCGCTAATAACGATAATGATAATGATAATGCAATGAAATGATAATGATAATGAAATGAAATGATAATGAACATGATAATGTTAATGATAATGATAGTGACAATAACAATGATACAGAAAATAAAAATGATAGTGCTAGTAATAATAATATAATATAATAATGTCATAGTTATAATAGTATTAATAATGCCAATCAGGGCTCATTGCTCAGGCTCAGTCATCAGTGCTCTATAACGCGCTTAGTATATATGTTTAGTATTGCCAGGTTTGTACAGTAACTTGTAAATTTTACTATTGATACTACTATTAATCATAAAGTACTTTTTTTTTGGACACCAAATAAGTAGTACGTCATAACATATGACTTAAATATGACGCTGCATTAATTAACCCTGTTTAACTTAATCGCTCGATTGTATATGCACTGTAAACTGATCACAAATAAATTATAAATGCAAAAAAAAAAAAACAATTGAACAATTCAATTAATTGCCATATGTTAGCCTTAAAAAAACGCCATTGCAATTAAGCTTTATTAAAGAAAAGCCTTTTTTAAATATTATTTAAATAGTGTTATATTTGCAGCTGCTAAAGCTGTGCCAACATTGTTGCTGTTGTCATTTGTTACCATAGGATAGAGACCTTGGCTAAAACAAACCCACACAACTAACACATTGTATTTAGCCAATTACAGGGTCGGCGAATTTATGGCACGATTTGATTTGGCAAGCGTTCAGCAGCTGTTTCGTTTGGCTCTATCGGATGGTGGTCAAATGTTTGCGGAGCACGCATTGAATTTAATTAATTTAACACGAAAATCATTCAGGCGATATTTCCGAAACTAAGCGAGAGAAGCCCACGAAATGGCTTATTGACATGCCACCAGGGTGCTTGCGGATGGAGTAGGGGAAATTGGGAAATCGAGGGGCTTGGAGCCCAAAAAGTGGCCAAATCCTGAGCGAAAGCAAACAAAGGCGGACGCATAAATCTCATACCAGAAATAGCTGGACATACAAAATTAGCCCTGGGTGTGTAACTAAATAATCTTAATCGGAAATTAAGCTCATCGAGTACATATTCGAATTGCCAATTAAGGCTTTTGCTATTGGATAAATCATCAGCAAAATGTTTCAACAGATAAAGTCATTAATTTAATGGGTTATTCCATTTCCTGTCTTTTCGAAAAACCTATGAAGAATTGAGAAAGGAATTTCATATTTATAATTGTTGTTAACAATAATGTTGGAGAGTTTTCGTTATATATTCACTTATTTCCATTTTATTGTATTATCAATTAACTCTGGGGCATATATAGATGTAAATTTGTATTCTCTATGAAATTAAAAAAGTAGATTTTCTTTATTATTACTTTACATTTATTAACACAATAAATAAATAAAAATCCCTTGATATTAATAAGATATGAAAACATCTGACGAGTTACAATATTACAAATTATACATATATCTATCTATATCTACATATATCTATATCTATATATATATCTATATCTATATCTATATCTATATCTATATCTATATCTATATCTATATCTATATCTATATCTATATCTATATCTATATCTATATCTATATCTATATCTATATCTATATCTATATCTATATCTATATCTATATCTATATCTATATCTATATCTATATCTATATCTATATCTATATCTATATCTATATCTATATCTATATCTATCTATATCTATATCTATATCTATATCTATATCTATATCTATATCTATATCTATATCTATATCTATATCTATATCTATATCTATATCTATATCTATATCTATATCTATATCTATATCTATATCTATATCTATATCTATATCTATATCTATATCTATATCTATATCTATATCTATATCTATATCTATATCTATATCTATATCTATATCTATATCTATATCTATATCTATATCTATATCTATATCTATATCTATATCTATATCTATATCTATATCTATATCTATATCTATATCTATAACTATATCTATATATCTATATCTATATCTGCAGTGGAGAACTCTCCGTAACTGCAAAGAGTTTTTGGTTCAATCTCTTTTTTAATAATTTTTGCCTGCCGTATTCAAACGAGTTGCTATCTCAGTTTGTAATTAGCTCTTGGAGCCCGGCATTCAGTGCTAATTGAACATCACAAATAACTGCGCTTTTATAACTCAGCTGAGGGCCTTTAGATGCCTTTAGTCTTATGCATCCTTTTCTGTCAGTTGCTGCCATTTGTTGGGCGCTTTTATTGCAGCGCATAAAAATCATTAATTACAACAACTCGTCATGAAATTTAAATGCCGCTCGCCGACGCTTACAAACAAAATACAAAATAAGTGAGACAAATATTGAAAAGCAAATTGAATTTTCATATGCGAGGCAAAGGTGAAACGCATGGAGGATTGGGCGGGGGGCTGGGCATTGCCTCGCATTGTGGCACAGCGTAACTTTGTACATTTAGCGAGGGGCAACAAAAAAAGCTGGGTAAGAGAAAAGGACAAGGGTTCCAGAGTCCGTTTGCTTTTTGAACAGCACAGCATTTTGTGCCAGAATGGGCACGGCATACACTCACATACGTACACCTACACGCACGCACACACACGTGTGAGCGGCACCTACACAGTCTCATTTTATGAGGGTGGCAACATTTTTGCTTTTTATGTTCGACAGATTTTCGTGTTGGTATGTGAAACATGCTGATTCTCAGTGATTACAATTGTTGTGCTGCTGCTGCTGCTGCCGTTGAGGCCGCTGCTTTGGGCTGCCCATAGCCGGAACCATACCCACAGCCGTGCCACCTCATGGCCACCACTTGGCCTGATGCCGTAAAAAGCACAACGAAAGCAGATAAATAAAAAGAACAACAACAACAACAGCAGCAGACAGCCGTGGCAAAAATTTCGCATACGAAAAAACAAAATGTTAAAACGAGCAAAAATAAAAATGAAATCTATAAATAAAAGACGCCTACAATATACTCTAGACAAATTCTAAGAAAACATTAATATGTATTAAATGAATATGAATATATAAATAATATATTAATTATATATAAATATAATATTTATAAATATATAATATATCTAAATATATCAGATAAATATAAAATGTATATATAAAAATATATTTTCTAAAGCTTCAAAAGTTTCTTATTTTAAGTATATAAAATATTTTCTAGCGTTTAGCAACAATATAAAAAAATAGTTAGTGCTGTTTTGATAGACTATACCATATATCTATATCTATATAAATACTTATGGATACATATCTAACTTTATCTATCTATATCTAAGTATCTATCGATATCTATATACAAAATATCTCTATAAATATATCTATATCCCTTATATCCTGTATACTTATGGATATATATCTATCTTTATCTATATATGTATATCTAAGTATCTATCGATATCTATATACAAAATATCTCTACAAATATATCTATATCCCTTATATCCTCTAAACATCAAACATCAAATTAAATAAATATATTTAAGAAGTTGACATAGCAGCTGACTCTAATATAATATTCTTATAATTATTATAATTTTTCTTAGCAGCTTATAACATATATTTTATAAGTTATATCAGCTTTGCATTATCATTTTCAAGCTTAAATCCAATGAGGTTAGATTGCCTTATCCCTAAACAAGTTATTATTGACTGCAATTCAATTTATCAAGTGCATATGCAATTAAAATACGTAGTCTTTCGTTTTACATAAAGTAACATACCCTTTTGTTTGTAGTGCATATAAAACAAAAAGAAAAACTTGTTTTTATGTCGCTCGTTACAATTTTCGTGATGTTCTGCTGACAACTCAACAGAGATCAAGTTATTATGTGTGTGTGTGTGTGAGTGCGGGTGTGTGTGTGTGTGTGTGTGTATGTGAAGAGCTTTTGGCGCGGTTGTGGCGATCTATATGCTGGGCTGACCTGGCTCTGGCTATGGCTATGGAAACGGCTATGACTCTGTCTGTGGGTCCCGGCTCCGGCCGTTGACAATTAAGGTGAATGAATATTTTAATATTGGCAAACAGATTACACATATGGGCAATGGCAATACGCTGGGCAGGACATGACTTGTAGTCGAGGACCACTACACGGGCCACGCGCTGGGACACGATGACGAGGACAAGCACTCGAGTAATGGCGTTAAATTTAATTCAATTGAATTGAATTGTTGTTGGCACAATGCATCACAAGTAAGAGCAAAAGCAAAGGCAGACATAACGTGAAGATACGCGACTGTCAGGCAACAGACGTTATATCAACCTGTTTTTTATTTTAATAATCAGAAAAAACGAAGGAATCCACGTAATAAAATAAAATAGCGTATGCTTATGGTCTTCCTTGAATATTCATTCCATGCATTGTATTCCCAGGTACAGGCACAGAATGTAAATAATGAAATAACAGATTGACTCTCGTCTGCTTTATGAAGCCGAAGATAAGGTTCATTGAGGGGCAACATAAGATTTTAATTATACTGAGTTTTCAATGGAATTGAGGTGCAAAATGAGATAATAGAAAAGAAGATATTATTGTGAATCAAAGTCAAAAAAGAAAGACACAGGCGTGCAAGGTAATGATGCCAATGGGATAATAAATGTAACAATTTTAGTTGCTATCAAATAATTTTCAAATAACAGAGCGAATTAGCTACAAGCTACTAACAAGATCATGTAAACCCACTGATAAATAAGTTTAAACAGTATTTTCTAAAGAAATGCACGTTTGGCTCCCACAATCGATCTTTAGGCGAGAGAGTAGGAACACTTAGAAGTGAGTCTTTGTACTATAAGTGTTATAATAAAAGCTCAAATGTTTTATACTTAACTAAGTCACACAACAGAGATAACTACTGTTAAACTAGCATAAAGAAAAGATAAAAAATGTTAAGGTAATTGAAAAGCAAAACGTATACTTTACATCTGCCAAGTTTCAAATTTATTAACGAATGGAAATATTAAATTAATGACAACTATTTAAGCTATAAAAGAGTGAATGTGAAGCTTGAACTAACTTTTCAAAACCTCAGTTAGAAGTGGGGTCAAATAGCTAAAAGTATTTTCTTAGTCAGATTGTGTTTGCGCTTAATTAACTTCAACATCGACAGTAAGTCAACATAATAGACATAGTACAGATTATTTTATATATTAATTTATAAAATTAAATGATGAATTAGATTAAATGTATTGTTTTCTGAAGTCAATTTGGGCCTTATGAAAAGTAATCTGAAAAACAATTGTCGCTTATATGACAAATGCCGGCTCAAACAGAACTCATGAAGCGGTTGCAATAGCCAAAGCCCAGATGGGAAGTAAATGTAGCAGCAGCTGCTCTTCACAGCTGGCAGATTAATTCGAGAGTGTAAGTCTGTTAAAAAGGGTCCAGTAAGGAGGATAAGGCAAGCAGACACCGGACAACAGACTAAGGGAACGTGCCAAATTTCTAATCAAAATGGCTACAAAACAGCAGCGGCACACAAAAACTGATTGTTGGCCCACATCTCTCTGCCTATGCATGTGTGTGTGAGCTGCGTAATGGTGTTGAAAATCAAAGGGGCTTTGGCAGACTGTAAAACTTGATGAAAATCGATTTTAATTACAAAGTCAATGCGCGTAATTGCTTTTGCACCTAACTCAAGTGGACAGCGCACTTTGATGTTTCCATCGAACTCAACACGAACACGCAATTTGCAACGAGTTGGCAGCGCCAATGGAAATTAGTTTAACCCTGCTTAAAGCAAGTTAAGCTATATATTATTCTTATTATGTTGCATGCAAACTAAAGTTCGGCATGTGGACAATTAATCGATTAAGAGATACTCTTAGAGGATGTATACTTTGACATGCATATAAATTTTACATAACATAAAATTATTCAAAAAAAAATAGATGTAGTTGTTTTCCCATCATTCCATTATTTATTTATATTTTAGTTCTTTAAATTATTATTATTACATGTAGAAAATGTTATACACATATCTTTAAATCGCTTTAAATAATGTCTTTGTGTTTGTAAATTTTATAGAAATAATCTCATTATTTATTAAAGAACTTTACCTGTCAGCCAACTTAGGCTTATTAACAATTATTCCTCATTTCTAGTTTAGCTAAATCTTCAAAAAACACTAAAGCATATAGGTGTAAATATATCTTTGTAATATTTAATTTTCTCTCTAAATTATAAACCATTTTTGTGACTAATGATAGCGTTATTAACCCTGCTGTTAGGCGCAGGGTTAAAGTGACGTAAGTATCAACAAAATGTTCATTGCATAATTTTGTGCGCCAATTATTGCCCAATAAGCGGAAGCGGAATGTTTGTATTTGTTTTGCAACCAGTTGCAATCAATGAATTTCATGGACTTGCAACAAACTGCCGGACAGCAAGCGGCCGACAGAACCGAGAGCAGGGGCAACAGCGGGCCGTGCCAGAGGTAAGAAGTATCGAGAGTTGAGGGCACAGCACAGCAAGAGAATTTTGGCATTTGTGGTTGCCCATGTGGCATGCATGCATGCATTTGCATGCACTGCATGTCTCACTCTCATGCCCGCATTACCCATCGCTCTCGCTCTCGTTCTCTTCTCCATACTCTCGTGCTGTATATGTGTTTATATAGACGGACCAAATTTACTGCACAGTTGCATGTCATTAAAAGCCGCGCGTCGTTTGGGCATAGCAAAATGCTTGGTAACACGATTCGATTTCTACTTCATTTCGCCAAAGAAAATCTACGCAAAATGTTTACGCAAAGTGAATTTTATTTTGGTCACCTTTTTTTTTTGAGAAAAAAGCTTCTTAGTTTTATAGCCTACTTCCACTATTAACATTTTTTTAATTTCTTTTTCTCATGTGTATGTAAATTCTTTATTATTTATTGAATTTCGTATCGTTGGTAAATATTAAAGTATCATAACCCAATACAACTGATATAAAAAAGGTAAGCGATAACCTTAATTTAAAATGTTATATTTCACTACTTCTACAGTTTTTAACATTTTAACGTGGCCAATTCTCGTTAGAGTCCATTAAATGGACTACGAGGCCGTTATTTTTGACCTCTGGAAGGAACACTTTGCTGTTTATTTAAATAAGAGGTATTTTTGCCATTCATATGTTACCGACAGCTGACACTTGCTAATGGAATCGCAGAATGTGAAGTTTGTAATTGTAAAAAGGTTATTAGATTGGAAAAAAGGCGGGGACTTTTTCACAACATTGGAATGCTTAAAATCAGCTGCTCAAAAAAACAGTAGCTTTATGACACAAAAAATGTAAAATTAATTTTACTTATTTGTAACAAAAATAATCTATTTTTTAATCTCAGTAAAATGACGAATTTGGAAAGTTTTTGTTTTCAAGAATTATATAGCTGGCAAATTTAATTAAAGCATTCCCAACGTACACACAAAACTTTCAGCTGCAGCAGCCGCATTATTGTTGTTGCAATAATAGTTGTTGTCGTTGTTGTAGTTGCTGTTGTTGATGTTTTTGTTGTTGTTGTTGTTATTGTTGTTATTGCATTGTCAACAATAAGCAGCATGCGCACCACTGCACATCCAATGCATAAACAGCCAGCCCACGCCCACTTGTACGCCCACCTGCCTTTCCAACGCATTTGCTTGGCTGCACACACAACAAACGCAAATTGCCAGCACATTTTTTTCTTGTCCTGTATTTATGGTGTTCTTATTTTTTACTATTTTATTTTTGTATAGTTTTTTTTCAAGCCGCGCTTAAAGTTCAATTGAGAAATGCTTTTATTTAATATTACTTCGTTTTATTTATTTTTTTTGGGTAAGCTCAATAAAGAGTTAAGGCCATGACAAAACGTCAAGAAAGCAAGCGAAGCACCCGCAGCAACAACAACAGCATGCACAGCAATCTTGATTTAAATGAAATTTAACTTTGTGCATATTAAAAAAGTTTTGCATTTTTCATGCGAAATAAGAAAAGTTTCGGCCTTTCTTTCTATTTTTTATTTTTGTATATATATATACATATTATATATATATATACAAATATATATTTTATATATCTCAACGGTAGACGGCTGTAAATTAGATATGGCTTGACTTTCAGTTTTCATTTCCTTTCGGCGTCTTTGCATTAAATTGAAAGTTAATATGCATAATGCACATTTCAGGTATAATTGGTTAATATATAATAGTAACAAGGAGGTTAACAAGGGCTTTTATTTAACGCATTTCTTTATTTATAACATCTTTTCAAAATTAGGTTAATTAACTGGCTTTAAAAAGACAAAAGCCGTTCGCAGACTTTATTTTAAAGATTACAGTCAATTATATATTTTACACACAAGTAAAGGGCAGAGAGCTTTCGAAATTTCTTAAAGTATTGAATTGCAAAAGGTAATCTATTAATATTTAAGCTCTTAGCCAAAATCCAAACTATTTCTTAAACTAAACTTTAGACTGTGTTTGTGGCAAACTTGGCCAAGCACCTGCAGTAGCTGCTCTTTTGGCCAGATACCTGCTTTATTTTATGTTGAATTATGGCGGCTATTGTGCATGTGCATGTGTGTGTATGTGTGTGTGGTGAGTGTTGTGTGTATTTGCTTTTGGGGGCGTGCCATTTGCAACGTGTTTTATTTACAGGCAAAGGCGTGCAAAAAATTAGCAGCAACCAAAGACGGTTAGCAGCTGAAGGTGGGAAAGAGGAAAAACGTGTAAGGAAATGGCAGGAAATTCAAACCAAATGGCTGCACAGGTAAAACTAAACGAAACAACCAAGATACGAAAACTAAGAACCGAGCAGAGCCAGAGGCTGCGCGGGCTGTGTTGGCTGCCCCCAACTTGCTTATTAAGATTTATGTGAGGTTCTTTTTGCATTGCTGCCAGCACCAGACAACAAGCAAAACAACAACTATAAAAACAAGAGCAGAATCGGCTATCAAATACGTGAGTATTGAGCAAATTTCATGTGGCCAAGTTTTTCTGGTTTTCCTCTCGATTTTTCTTTTAAAACCGCATGCAAACGAAGGCAACGAACTGATCTCTGAGAAAATCTAGCCATACAAGATAGAGAAAATTTAAAAAAAAAATTAAATATGGGTAAACAAAATAAAGCAATATAAATTAAATTAAAAAAATCAAATAAAAAGTTAAATATATTTACAAAATATATATATTTAAATAATTATATAAAAATTAATATAAAAAATAAAAGAATTTAAATAAATAAGTATTAAATAAAACAACGCCAAATTGAAATTAAAATAATAATGAAACCCGTTATGCCCGATAAAGTAACTTTGTTACTGACAACGCGACAGAGTTGTATAAGATTAAAATGCTTGGAGATTTTACCGGAATTCGTGGTGATTCCTTCAAGTAAAATCTATAACAAAATTTCTTAAGACGAGATCGGGATAATAATGGGGTTAAGGCAAACTGTGCTATTGAATAAACATACCATTTATCGGTCAAACTCAACTGATTTTAACGAGATTTGGTTTTTTATTCATGGTTTTGCCTCTAGTTTAAATTTGGATCTAAATCTGACAACATGTTTTTTGGTCGATTTTCATGCCAAATTGTTAATCTCCGAAATTAGTTATAGTCATGGGTCGAAATTTCCCCTTCTCATAACTCGGTCAAAACTCAACTGATTTTAACGAGATTTGGGTTTTTATTCATGGTTTTGCCTCTATTTTAATTTTGCATTCAAATCTGGCAACATGTTTTTTAGTCAAAATTCATGCCAACATGTTAATCTCCGAAGTTGGATATGGTCATGGGTCGAAATCTCCGAAATTGGATATAGTCATGGGTCGAAATTTCCCCTTCTCATAACTCGGTCAACACTCAACTGATTTTAACGAGATTTGGTTTTTTATTCATGGTTTTGCTTCTAGTTTAATTTGGCATTTAAATCTGACAACATGTTTTTTAGTCAAAATTCATGCCAACATGTTAATCTCCGAAGTTGGATATGGTTATGGGTCGAAATCTCCGAAATTGGATATAGTCATGGGTCGAAATTTCCCCTTCTCATAACTCGGTAAAAACTGAACTGATTTCAACGTTATTTGGTTTTTTATTCATGGTTTTGCCTCTAGTTTAATTTGGCATTTAAATCTGACAACATGTTTTTTGGTCGATTTTCATGCCAAAATGTTAATCTCCGAAATTGGATATGGTCATGGGTCGAAATATCCCATTCTCATAACTCGGTCAAAACTCAACTGATCTTAACGAGATTTGGTTTTTTATTCATAGTTTTGCCTCTAGTTTAATTTGGCATTTAAATCTGACAACATGTTTTTTGGTCGATTTTCATGCCAAAATGTTAATCTCCGAAATTGGATATGGTCATGGGTCGAAATATCCCATTCTCATAACTCGGTCAAAACTCAACTGATCTTAACGAGATTTGGTTTTTTATTCATGGTTTTGCCTCTAGTTTAATTTGGCATTTAAATCTGACAACATGTTTTTTGGTCGATTTTCATGCCAAAATGTTAATCTCCGAAATTGGATATGGTCATGGGTCGAAATTTCCCCTTCTCATAACTCGGTCAAAACTCAACTGATTTTAACGAGATTTGGTTTTTTATTCATGGTTTTGCCTCTAGTTTAATTTTGCATTAAAATCTGACAACATGTTTCTTAGTCGAAATTCATGTCAAAATGTGGCACCCTAAAATCGAATATAGCCGAAAAATTGGATATAGCAATGACTCGAAATTTCCCATTCTCATAACTCGGTCAAAACTCAACTGATCTTAACGAGATTTGGTTTTTTATTCATGGTTTTGCCTCTAGTTTAATTTGGCATTTAAATCTGACAACATGTTTTTTGGTCGATTTTCATGCCAAAATGTTAATCTCCGAAATTGGATATGGTCATGGGTCGAAATTTCCCCTTCTCATAACTCGGTCAAAACTCAACTGATTTTAACGAGATTTGGTTTTTTATTCATGGTTTTGCCTCTAGTTTAATTTTGCATTAAAATCTGACAACATGTTTCTTAGTCGAAATTCATGTCAAAATGTGGGACCCTAAAATCGAATATAGCCGAAAAATTGGATATAGCAATGACTCGAAATTTCCCATTCTCATAACTCGGTCAAAACTCAACTGATCTTAACGAGATTTGGTTTTTTATTCATGGTTTTGCCTCTAGTTTAATTTTGCATTAAAATCTGACAACATGTTTCTTAGTCGAAATTCATGTCAAAATGTGGGACCCTAAAATCGAATATAGCCGAAAAATTGGATATAGCAATGACTCGAAATTTCCCATTCTCATAACTCGGTCAAAACTCAACTGATCTTAACGAGATTTGGTTTTTTATTCATAGTTTTGCCTCTAGTTTAATTTGGCATTTAAATCTGACAACATGTTTTTTGGTCGATTTTCATGCCAAAATGTTAATCTCCGAAATTGGATATGGTCATGGGTCGAAATTTCCCCTTCTCATAACTCGGTCAAAACTCAACTGATTTTAACGAGATTTGGTTTTTTATTCATGGTTTTGCCTCTAGTTTAATTTTGCATTAAAATCTGACAACATGTTTCTTAGTCGAAATTCATGTCAAAATGTGGCACCCTAAAATCGAATATAGCCGAAAAATTGGATATAGCAATGACTCGAAATTTCCCATTCTCATAACTCGGTCAAAACTCAACTGATCTTAACGAGATTTGGTTTTTTATTCATGGTTTTGCCTCTAGTTTAATTTGGCATTTAAATCTGACAACATGTTTTTTGGTCGATTTTCATGCCAAAATGTTAATCTCCGAAATTGGATATGGTCATGGGTCGAAATATCCCATTTTCATAACTCGGTCAAAACTCAACTGATCTTAACGAGATTTGGTTTTTTATTCATAGTTTTGCCTCTAGTTTAATTTGGCATTTAAATCTGACAACATGTTTTTTGGTCGATTTTCATGCCAAAATGTTAATCTCCGAAATTGGATATGGTCATGGGTCGAAATTTCCCCTTCTCATAACTCGGTCAAAACTCAACTGATTTTAACGAGATTTGGTTTTTTATTCATGGTTTTGCCTCTAGTTTAATTTTGCATTAAAATCTGACAACATGTTTCTTAGTCGAAATTCATGTCAAAATGTGGGACCCTAAAATCGAATATAGCCGAAAAATTGGATATAGCAATGACTCGAAATTTCCCATTCTCATAACTCGGTCAAAACTCAACTGATCTTAACGAGATTTGGTTTTTTATTCATGGTTTTGCCTCTAGTTTAATTTGGCATTTAAATCTGACAACATGTTTTTTGGTCGATTTTCATGCCAAAATGTTAATCTCCGAAATTGGATATGGTCATGGGTCGAAATATCCCATTCTCATAACTCGGTCAAAACTCAACTGATCTTAACGAGATTTGGGTTTTTATTCATAGTTTTGCCTCTAGTTTAATTTGGCATTTAAATCTGACAACATGTTTTTTGGTCGATTTTCATGCCAAAATGTTAATCTCCGAAATTGGATATGGTCATGGGTCGAAATTTCCCCTTCTCATAACTCGGTCAAAACTCAACTGATTTTAACGAGATTTGGTTTTTTATTCATGGTTTTGCCTCTAGTTTAATTTTGCATTAAAATCTGACAACATGTTTTTTAGTCGATTTTCATGCCAAAATGTTAATCTCCGAAATTGGTTATAGTCATGGGTCGAAATTTCCCCTTCTCATAACTCGGTAAAAACTCAACTGATTTAATTTTGCATTTAAATCTGACAACATGTTTCTTAGTTGAAATTCATGTCAAAATGTGGCACCCTAAAATCGAATATAGCCAAAAAATTGGATATAGCAATGACTCGAAATTTCCCATTCTCATAACTCGGTCAAAACTCAACTGATCTTAACGAGATTTGGTTTTTTATTCATGGTTTTGCCTCTAGTTGAATTTGGCGTTTAAATCTGACAACATTTTTTAAGTCGATTTTCATGCCAAAATGTTAATCTCCGAAATTGGATATAGTCAGGGGTCGAAATTTCCCCTTCTCATTGTGACCCCAAACGAAAAGAAAAGGCTGAATGATAAGCAAAGTCGTGTGTCTTAGGTAATTCCCTGATAGCTTGTCCGACTGCTGTTCCATTGACGTTTTAAACAATCATAAGAATTTCGGAAAGTCAAAATACGAACTGTCTATGACATATATATATATATATATATATATATATATATATATATATAAATCATTGTTTAATAGAAGTGCCTGCACACACCTGGCAGCTACTCATTTCTGTCTTAGCTTTCCTGTATTGGGAGATACGCGTATCTAACGCAATAAATTCCAAGTCATAAACATGCTGAGGCGCTGGCTCCAATCTAACAACCTCCTGCCTGGCATTTGGTCCTTTTTCTATACGCTTTTTGCTGTTACCACTTTTTAGCCGGTTTCTGCTGCGCTTTTGATAAATCAAATGCTGTCGCCTTTTGTCGGCGGAGCAATTGAAGTTGAAGTTGAAGCTGAAGTCTGAGCAACAGCCTTTAGCGTTAGATTTAGCTTTGGCTAAAACTCAAGCACAACTCATTGTGGCGCTGTAAATTGAAGCTCTCATTGGGTTCAACGATGCTGTGAGGCGATTGGGGGGAGGGGGGCCCTATACTTGAGAGCTGGCGATACGGAAGTGAAATTGTATGGCTGCCGTAGCGTCAACAACAATGGGCGACTGCTGCTGCTGCACTTTGTCGTTTAGAGCAAGCACTTAACATAAGTACATTGCCTTGCCATTTTTCTTGGTATAGATTGCAATGCGCACCCCTACTCTTGCTTGTGCTCAAGTGATTTGAGTGGCAATTTCCATTGTTGCACTTGTCTCATGACGTTGTTTAAAGAATTAGCACAGAGGAACACTCCATCAAAGCCGCTCTCACACTCATTCACCCATAGCCACAACGTCATAAATCTTCTCAGTTTATTAATTCACGATAAGAGCGCCGTTAAGCCGAGTGTCAATTGTAATTAACTGCCAGTTAAATTTTGTGAGACTGCCCCATCTACCACAGCGCACACAATGTAAACGTGTAACGTAAATCATTTTCAATTGCTTTCTGTGCTATCGAGCTTTCGACATACATCTGTTCAATTCTGTCGCTACTTGCTTTCATTTTTGTGTTACCTGAGAATTTGGCTTTTGTCTCTGGCCTTGACCAACGGGACGTATGGATAATATGAGTCACGTGTTTGAATTTCTATTTTTATTTTAAAAGCAATGTTTGAGCATAGCGATAACCAGTTGCAATTATTCAAATTTTATGCTTATATTTTTTTTAAAAAAATTTTCATCACAAAATCTCAAATACTTTTTGAGATATGAGCTCGTACTTAATAAATTTGTGTCGCCTGCCACTTTTTCACATTTTTAAATAAACAAATGTATGTTTATTTATGTGCTTTCATGTATGTTGTCTTACAACAAATTCATACCAACTTAACTTTCCGATGCACTGCACATAAAACAAACTATTTTTACATAGTTCTCTTATATGCGATTCTCATGAATTCAAGTAACTAAATTATGCCTTGCTTGTAAAGATTAATATTAAATTATCGTTCGCTTTTTCTGCTGCTCTTACTGGCGCCATATTCTACGTCTTGTGTCCCATTAAGTAATGTGCATCGAAAAAAGCAATAAAAAAATTGTTCGTGTCCTTAAGAATTTTACAATACATATGCAAATAAGAATATACGGTAAGACAAAACAGACCTAGATCGCACAATCGCCAGCTTTTAAATTTATTATGGTTCTAGCATGTGGTAAGCATTCCAAACGAAATGAACAGCTCTAGAGTTGTTTCCAGCTGCATCCCTAACCGAATAACATTTTAATTAAAGTAGCTTATATTATTAGCTAACTTCCTAGTGCTGTGCGGTATGTCAGCATCATTTTATTTTTATTATTTTGACGTAACTATCTAAAACTTTGGGATAAGTCAAATTTGTTCAAGGATTACCTACCAGATGCAATAAAAGTTGTCTTGGCAAATGTTCGCAGAGAAAATTCAGTTTGATGCCAGTTGCGATGCAAGAAGTGCGGCAAAATTGCAAGCTAAATGGCTAAAAATATTTTCAACTTATGAAAATGTTATGGCAAAGTGCAAATGGCTTTATGATTTTTTGTTAGATTCTACCCTGCTTCTTGGCATAACTTTGGCTAAGCAAAAAACTCGAACTGAAATTGTTATAAGGTTTACAAAAACAAAACAGGAAGGAACAAAGTATAACCTCATAATTCGAAGCAATTCACAACATTTTTGTTTACATTTTCAGCTACTTATGTTGCCAAAGCATGTATAAGTATGCTTGCTTGGATTGGAAATAAATCCATCTACTCTCCATTAAAAAGAGGGACACTGAATAAAATGGCAACAGAAAGTCGCGCCAAATGGAAAACATTAAAATGCAATTGCCAAATTAACACGCGCCCCGTGTAAAAGGCAAAGAAATTTAATTAGTTGCAACACACACACACACACCCGGTCCGAAAACAACAGTGGCAAAGTTGTGGGCGTCACTTTGTGGGCGTGCCTACGTGATCAAATATGCAAATAATTGCAAAATGAAAATGTGTGTGCAAAGTCAAACGAAGCGCTACGCGCAAAGTATCTCAAACAACAATTTTTTATGGTGTTGCTTTTGTTTTTGTTTTTGGCTTTAAGCAGTTAGCTGGCAGGGGACCTTCATCCTGTACGTGGGGGCGTGGCTGGTGCCATCAATTTATTTGCGCCACGCACGCGAATGCAAACAAATTAAATTGCAAATCATGATTAGCTGGCTCACAGCTCGCGAACACCCCACCAAAATCCCCTACGCCAAAACGCCAACTCGATAAAACAAAAGCGAAATGAGGCATATGGAAGGGAATGGGGGTGTCAGCGGCAATGCGAGTACTTCAATATAATCATATATGTATATACCGATATGCTGGCAAAACATGCTACCGGGAACTTGTTGGATTTCATTTAGATTTTTGCTTTAAATTTAACGCAAGCGAAAAGTTGCTCTTACAGCAGTTTCCGCGGGCATTGAAAGTCACAGATACTCTATAATAAGATAAGTTTATATAATCAGCTGCTTCAGTCACTTACCTTTTATTGAAGATTTAATCTGTCGGTTCGCAGCACTGGATAATATTTGAACGCAATTCAGCAACACTGAAATGGAAAAAATTTAGGGATATATTAGTTTGCGAAATAAAGATTTGAATTTGTATATTTTACATAATCAGTTATCTAGGCCACCTTTTACAACACTGCCACATAATACAAATGTCTATGTCGTTTTTCAACACATTTTCATGATCAATATAAACCATTTTTTTTTCAGAATATACAAGTAAATAGTCTTATAAAACACTTGTATTAAACTTGAATTGGACAAACATATTTGTTAATGTTATTAACAGTTGTTCACAGCCGCAGATAGCTTTAATCTTTATTCGTTTTACAACACTAAACTAAGGTGTCTACGCTTTTAACAGCCTGATTGAAATGCTATATATTTCATAATGAATAATTTGTCCATTTGAAAAAGCGAGACAATATATACATATATTAATATATATATGTATTTAGAAAGTTAAAAAAGTGTATCCAGAACTCTTTATGTTCGTTGTGTTCGTTTCTGTTGCTTGTTGCTATACAAACAATTTATGATTTCCATTTTCTATGTATGAGCGCATCGCAACAACTTGAAATCCTAACGAAAACAACACACACCGAGCTCCACCCAAAGCCGCTCCTTACCAACCATTTGAACCACCAACCACGCCAACCCACTGCCATTCCCGGCTTCTACGTGCAGGCATTCGCATCCTTAAAGGCATGTGTGTGTGGTGTGTGGATATTGCGTGTGACATGTTTGATAATATGGTAAATAATTTAAATAAAAATAAATAAAAAACCAAGCGACAAATAGCAACAACAAATGTTCCTGTCGGTGTCGCAGTCGTAGTCGATGTCAACTCTTTGTTAAATTATGTGTGAATTATTTAGCATCAATGAATGTATCGATGCGAAACAGACAGACAGACAGACAGAAAAGCAAATGTGCTGTGGTTTCTGCTGGGTTAACAATTGAATTGAAATTGTGGTTTCCTGCGGTGGTTGAGTTACGCGGTTCTTTCGACTCTTTGTGCTTAGATACAAATATTGCCAACCAGGCTTTAATAAATATTTAAGCTACTATTAATATAGAAATGTGATGTCTTGATGTCTTCAAGCGCATGCAGACATTTATTTGATGAAAGATCAATCAATAGAATAATAAATTAAATGTATCTAAGATATGCTTAAAATGAACACCAGCTGGCTGCAATGATTACTGATTTAACTAATTTAGTTTGAACTTTACAGTTTCATAAAGCTTTGATTAAAAAACAATAAGTCATTCGTCAGCAAAACTATTGGAATAATCAAAATTCATTCGTAATAGCGCACTTTTTAACCTCTTAAGCTTAAGATTAAATGAGACTCAATGACAATCCCCTTTTGATAAAAAATAAACAGAGTTTTCAAAATACTTAAGAACCTATGACTTTATTTACTTTAGTATACAAATAGATATATGTATATAGTGCCTTTTAAATTTGGACTAAGATATTAATATTGGCTTCAATTTGAAGCATTTAAGATATTATGCGGTTTATTTATTTTAGTTAATAAATATTTACTTCAATTTTTGATATATTCAGTCAAAGTTTGTATACATTTCTATTCAATTTATTTTTAGTATAATAACCCTCCATATTTCACTTTCTCAATTCAAAGCAGCGGCATTTTGAATAGAACGTCCGTGATTGAAGGGCAGCAGCTTGGGGATTGCTGCCTTTGAGTGCATCTTTCGAGCTGGCGACCAAATCAAATTAGCCTATGCTTAAGCAGTCTTTCGACAAAGGCAACAACAAGTGAAAAAGTTACTTCAAACTGAATTAACACACAGGCAAATACTTATAGATTATAGGGGCGGGGCTTGCGCCTACAAATAGCTGTTGAGCTTAACCTCAAATAAACATTTACACAAGCCCATAGAAAAGGTGAGCACGTCCCAAAAGAAACAACAAACAAAAAAAACAAAACATTCGCATGTTATTCAAATTGAGCTCCATACCCCACCCCCCCCAAAAAGTTGATGCCCAATGCCAGACCCAATCCCAGGGGCTGCTGGCGACCCATCCCAGAGCTTCTTCCAAGCACTTTAACATGACCTACGCTTCAGTTATTTGTTTGCACAGTGTGTCCAGTTATTGAATTCCACTTGTTTAGCTTGATTTTCTAGCTGCTGCTGCTGCTGTTGTTGTTGTTGTTGCAGCTGCTGTGTAAACGTTGCGAAAAACTTTTGCGTGTTAACAACATTTTTCAATATAAGTTTGTAAACTTTTTGCTCTAACACAGACACATACACACACACACACACACACATACACACGCACTTCCAGCGAAATACTAGAACATTTGCCATATTTGCCAAAGCCAAAAGTAAAAGTCTATGCGGCAGCCAAGTCAAGGATGTCAGTCAGAAGGTCGCCCTGCCTTTCTGGCCAAAAACTGTTTGTCTGTCTGCCCGCCCGTGAGTGTGAGTGTCCGTGTGTGTGTATGTGTGTGTATGTGTGTCTCTCTGTTTGAGTGTGTTTTATGTGGGTGTAAGTGTGTGCGTGTGTGTGCACTGCAAGTGGCAGCCAAGATGATCAAATAAACAGAAAAAAAGTTGCAGAAGCAAAAACAAGTTACATTTAGAACTAACCCAATGTGCTCGCCTAGCAGATACCCTGTATTTAGTGTTGTCAATTGTCGCCTCAAAAAAGTAACTGGTTAAAAATAACCCAAAATAGTTGAGTACAAATTGGCTATAAAAAGGGCTGCCTTTTGTTTTAAATTGCATTTGTTTCCGGTTGACGATATCGAAATAAAGTTGACTTTAGCTAGAAAAAAGCTGCATTTGTAATATGATGCTCGGGGTCTCACTAATGTTTCAGATGTGCCCATGAAATCGGAACGGAAATCGACGTTGATCGTTTATTTCTTCAGCTAGTTACATAAATTACTAAACACGCATTACACCCCCTTCATAAGGGTAGAGGGTATAAATCGTTGCAGTTGAAATGTTTCGACTGCAAAATACTCTGTTCACATTTAATAGCTGCTAAAAGCAGTGCACAATAGCGTCCATGGACAGCAACTAATCGACCCATTTTCTCACCGCGTACAGAGTAAAAAAAATAACTCTCAAGGGTGTTTTAGTTAACGAAAATAGAACTGAAAGTAACGAAATTCGACGCCAAAACGAAACTTTCGCTTGATGAATTGAATTGTTGACAAACGAAAACGAACGATGGAAACGAAATGAATAAAACGAACGAGCGAAGGAACGAGCGAAGCAGCAAAACAGAAGGAAATTGTGTTTATTCAGTCATGTTACAGGTTAAGGTAAGGTTAAGTTTTATTTCACCAATACTTATCCTTATCCCAACCCAACCACACGTTGCCTGTTGATGGCGGCGTCAAAAGTCCATGTCATACAACAAGTCAAGTTGTGTTCTAAGTCACTAGAGATAGAAGTAGATCTAATGCGATGCATTCGTTTGAGGAGTGCTTAACCCAGTCATATAATAGGCAGGTGAAAAGAGTTGGTTATTTGTATTTGTTTATGTAGTTTGGGCTAATTAATGGTTATACGATTGTAAAAGATGTTGCGACATTATTGTAATCGCTTGATAATTATATAATTTCAATGCTCATGACATTAGACGATATGATAAAGGTAACTAGCTATATCGCACAATTACGAGAGTTAAAAGAGGGTATGTATGTTTATAATCCGGAAAGGACACAAGAAATAAATATATAAAGCGAACGTATCAAGCAACGATTAAGAGAAGTAATGAAAGCTCAAATGGACTTACGAGAAAGCCTACACGAGATTTAACTAAAGAAATCTCTATACATCAAACTGTCTGTCCTGACTGACGTACTGGCCGAAGTTTTTACTGTAGTTACCTTAGCGAAGGTTCACGTTTTCGGAAATTATTTTGAGACGTGTCTCACACTTTTCCCAACATCCGACCGGTGAATGGTTTTAAGGGCGAAGTTTTAAGTTCCGCCCGATCGGCTTTAGCTTAAGCCAAAAACTTATTTTTAAAGTCCCACATAAACATTAAATGAGTACGGGTTTCAGCGATTTCGATAATTCCACCCGCAGCTCTTTTGTTTATCGATCGGTTTGAAACTCATTTTCTAAGATTTTTATAACAATTTATTTGATACATTTTCAAGGTTTAATAAAAGTTTATTTTTCTGATTCAAGATTAACATTCCTAACACTCTAACATTTGGTTCTTTAGTCGATGCACTTTAAACATATTTTTAAATAGAAGTGGAGATCAAGATGGTACGAATAAATCTCGATTTTCCATGGACGTTTACTTGGTGAAAAGGCACACGGGCAAGGCTGGGCAATACCCACTAGATTATTTGTAAAAATTTAATTTGTTGTATTATTTATATAGTTAACAATTAATTTCTTGTTGCACTTTCGAGGTATAGTTAACTAGTATTGAAAAGAAGGGATCACCAATAAATGTACACAATTTGCTGATATTCATTTCTTAAGCCAAATAAATATTTGACTGCCTTATGTAATATTCAAATACTGGACAAATCATACACAGTGTGGTCTCCTACCAATTATCGAAAATAAGACTTTCTGCTCGAATACCATTTTAAATCAAAATCGCTTAAAATAACATCTAAAATAACCTACACTGAAAAATGCATATAAAATCGATTTTAAAATTGCATTGCACTTTTAAGCACACGGTTTACCAAAAGGTTAAATATTTAAACTGTATTTGCTGGCGTAGCAAAGTAGACGCTCCGAAATCTAACTAGAGGCGGCAGTTGGGCAAATCCAGCAAATTGTCTAGATGAAGTTTACATTGCAATATGGGTCGCTCGTTCTTGCTAGTCGCCCATAAAAGTAGACTACAAGATATGCTTAAATATGCATTATGCGCTTATGGGTAGCCAGTGTGGAAGAGGATCAAAACTGCCCAGCTGAAAGCACAAAACGGAACTCAACTCGACTCAAAACTCGATTGCATGTAATGGCACTTAAGGTTACAACACACAGTCTGCGATGTGTGTGTGTGTGCGGCACAGGTGCAAATGTAAATGCATCAAATCTGAATTGTATTGGATGGAGGTTATTGAGAGAGAGAAAGAAATGGCTAAACCGTAAGAACACCGACAACTGCTAGCAATCTGCTGGCTAAAAGCATTTCAATTTTTCTATACACACCTTTTTTTCAACGGCTTCTTACTAATATGCCAGCCACGGGCCACCGCAGCAGCCCATTCCAACGAGCTCGCTTGGCAAACATTTCGCGCAGACGAACGAGATAGAAAATTGCTAAAATGGCCAATATAGCTGATGCTCGTGACCTTTGCTATGATGTATCTCCCTTCCCTTTCCGCCAAATGGCAGCACATTTAAATTTGAATGTGCCCTGGAATTGATATTGCCAAGTACCAAGGGCACAAAGTAGCGTGGAACACCTGTAACCGTTTCCACTTTCCCAATAACGGATTAGCGGAAATGTGAGTGGCAAAAATATTAACTATGATGTGAAGTTTCAACAATTAGTCGCTTAGATTAAGCCATTTAGTGATCTTTTATATTTCTTCTCGAAAATATAAAATAGTTCTAATCAAATGCTTAACTCCTGAGCTAATCGCAATTTGGACTGAAATTTGCGATCATCTTCAAAAAATCCCATTTGCCATTATTATTCCTCCTATTTAATTATTGCCAGCTAGAACAACCTACATTTTAGGGGGAACTGGTAAAAAATACTTCGTCGTGATCTTATATTTTCATTAGACACTTAGTTAAGTAGTTATGGCTACTTTAGGATCTTTTAAATCTCTTCCTTAGAGCTGCAGAAAAGTTATCTGCCAACTTAAAAAGGGTTAGAAACTGACACAAAACAATGCAAGTGTGTGACTTGACTTGGACCAACTGCCTTTGGCTTTAATTTCAAAATTTCAAAATATTCGAGGCGTTGTCCTTTATTTTGTCTATTTATAACACCCCGAACCGAGCAGCGCAGCGCAGCGTAAACGTCTTCAAGTGTAAGTGTTCGCATTCCAAGCATGTGGAAACTGCAAAATAGACACTTACCCAGACCCTACCACTTTACAGCCAGCCCGCCCATTCTCAATATCATTCTCTTGTATTCTATATATATATATATATATATATATTTATATGAGTATGTGTGTGTGTGAGTGTCTTACTGCAACTGCAACTTTCTGGAGAGCCCACAGCGCACATCCCTTTAGCTGTTGGCTGAGGGTTCACATGCCGGGACATAACTAACAAGTCGGCCGCTGCCTTTCTTGCTAGCAGCTCGTATTTCAGCAGAAATACACACACAGACACAAGACAGACACATACACATACACACACACACACACAGTCAATGAGAGATACTCAGCATTGGCTGGCTTAGCAGCGAGATTTATGTGGAAATTCCTAAAAGAAATCCAAGTCAATTACTTGCTTAATTATTTCCTTTGAAATTTATTGATTTTTTGCTAAAGGAATTTGCGCAACGCTTCGCTGTTATTTGTTTTGTCTTTCGCACTCAAGTCTCGACTGCAATGTGAAATGAAATCAAATGAAATGAGAAGGCAACAGCAACAGCAACAACAACAACAACTGGAAGATACAACACAGCAAATGAATCGCATTTGATGTTTGAGTTTCGCTTTTGGCTTTCAGTTTTAGCTTTGAGATTTAACTGAGCTTAAAGTCTGTAAAGAATATTTTGTGGTTCAAAATTTATTTAATAGTTATTTTATACATCTTATTCTTTGTTCGAATTTAAATATGCAGAAAAAAAGTGACTTAAATATATTTGAAGCTCGACTAATCGAGCAATTCAATGAAGACAACTCCGTCAATTTGGGTAGAAAAATACAAGTTAACATCAGTTAGCAAAACATAAATCACAAAAATAGATTAAAAACTAGTCAGTTACTGTCTAAATTGTCCTAATTTAAATAGTTTTGTATTTTGAAGGCAACCACAAGTTGATTTGATTGCGGCTTCACCAAAAGCCCAAATAAAATGTATTTAAATATATTTAAAATTGTAATCCAAACTAAGGACGCGTTTTTTTGTACAGCTTGTTTAAATACGTGCAAAAAATGAAATGTTTAAATGATTTTTAGTTTACTTTGGGCTCTGTTCAAGTGTTTGCTCAACTGTGCGTATGAGTAATATGCATATGAGTCAACGCTTCAATGAATTTTAGTTGTTGAAAACAATTTTTATGTCGATGGTTGTTCTACTTGTTGTTGTTGTTGTTATGAATTATTATTCGGAAATTACACTCACGGCTTTTTTTCAAGTAGTTGGCGCCGTCGAGTGGCCATTTCATCCACTTGAGAGGCCTTTTTGTGGAATAATCGAAATATGTTGCAAATAAAAAAAAAGGGGGCTTAAGCTGCCGCTAACACGTGTTAAATGATTTAAAAACATTCTAGTTGAAGCTCTTTTACCCTTTTTTTCCCCCCATTCAAACCTTTTTTTTTGTGTGTTGATTCTCTGACGAACTCTAACTATTATTTCAATGCGCTGCTGATGACAATTCCCATAGCGCACTTTTGTATGCGTCGCGATTGCATAGCTGTCCCTGGAGCTGCTCAACTGATTTAGTTCAGTCCCATGAATGCAATAGTTTGCACTTTGACAATGGAATGCGTTCCAGAAAACGATTTTGTTTTTTCATATTTAAGCAATCAATTAATTGTAGCATATATATGTTAACTATTTAATATAACTTATTATTAACTTTATGCTAATTCCAACTGATTAAATATATTTTGTTTAATCGAAAGAAAATAAATACATTTAGTTTTCAAGCCAAGCTCAGTCAAATATCATTCATGTCTGAAAAACTTAGTATCAGCAAGAACTTGTACGCGTTTCTTAAGCTCGAAAATGCAACAATACAAAATGATGTGGAAAACATTTTGTGGAGCAACCGGGCAGCTGGCGCCCAACACATATCGAGGGCAAAGCCAGAGGCAAAACCAAACCAGAACAGCCAGAGCCAGAGAGTTGCGACAATTGTTTACAGATTCAGAGCCAACTTTAACAAAACCGTTCGTTCAGTTTGTTGTTGTTGCTTTGTCCCTAGGAAATTTTTAGCAGCGCGCCTGCCAACGGGCACCGTCAACGGCAGCCACAGCGAAAATCTCTTTATTGGATTATCCTGCAAAATTTACGCGGCATTAAAAGCGGCAACGCGTCCGTCCATCGCCGGCGCCAAGGGGTTAAGCACAAGGTGAGCCACGGCCGAGAGCTCGAAACAAAATACAACATTAAAAAAAAAACTCAGAGAAAAAACATTTATTTACATTTTAAAGGTCGACGCTTCCATTAGCCCAAAATCCATTAGCGTGCCGCATATTTTCGGCGCATTGCCTACTTACAGGACATTTAAAGTTTAAGTCCCCTCCCGCCCAGCAGCTGAAAAAATCTGCTCGGGACACACACCTAACACAAAAACAACAAAAACAAAAAGGTAAGAAGCGCCATAGGAATTTGCGCTAGTTGGTCGAAAAAAAAAAGAATAAAACGCGAATTCAATTTGGTAAGTGTAGAAAAAAAGAAGAAGAGAGAAAAAACAAATGTGTAGAGCAAAACACGTGGAGCTTTTTATAGAATACCGAAAGCCGTCTGGGGAGTTGCCCAACACGTTAGCTAAACCTTTTTCAGGACCATAAAGGCAAATGAGTTTTCGGGACGCGTAGAACATTTCAGATACTTCTGTAAACGAAACTCTTTTTGAGGATTTGAGATTGGCGCACAAGCTCACAAGAAGATCTATTTCGAATGGAAGTATGTCTCTTCTCGCTCGCGCCTTTCAATTCTCTTAAAATGCCATTGACACTATGTTCTATGGTTGAAAAAATTGCTTTTCTGCGCGGCAACCAACAAAAAGCAGGCGTTCGTTCAACATTTACAAATTGCTTAGAAAGCCCAGCAATGTCCGGCGCACTTCCCGACCAAACCCAACCCCTCAAGGACCCAAAAACTCTGAGCTGCTGCAAACATGTGAATTACAAAGAGTTTTGAGCTATTTCTAAGGTTGCATCAAATTGAAAATGTCCACACGACGAAGTCGCAGCAAAACACACATATTATGTATATTGCGCGACAAGAAGCAAAAGAAAACAACATTTTAAATTGAGATGAAGAGCATTTAAGACATTGTCCTGTACCCTATGAATAAATTGCTCAAATTCACTTCGTTAACAAAAATTTGCTAAGTAATATAAATAAAAATCTTTGAAGAACATGAAAGGCAAACGCGAAAATAAAAACATGATGAAAATATAAGTATTAAAAGATTTATAAGGATATTTTTAATCATTTCCTATGTTTAAATGAACATTTAATTAGTTTGATATCGATGTTATCGATATATCGATTATCGATAAGTATCGTGCCTATTACAGACTAGTTATCGATTAAGCGTGTTCAAACAGCGCGATAATTTTCAACCCAATTTAGATTATAAACATATTAGTTTCGAAAAATTAACACACAATAATTTTTTTCAATTATTTCTCATGTTCAAATAAACATCTGCTGCTTTAATATATAAGCTATACTTGTTATATTTTATGTTTAGATTATAAACATATTAGTTTCGAAAAATTAACACACAATAATTTTTTTCAATTATTTCTCATGTTCAAATAAACATCTGCTGCTTTAATATATAAGCTATACTTGTTATATTTTATGTTCACAAATAATCGATAGTTTTTGTGCCTCTTTCCGACAAGTTATCGATTGCATTTGCGCGGACAACTTCAAGGCGATTTTCCTAAAATCAATCAATTTAGAGATTTAAATCTAAGTGCAATCACTGCACATTTACCTCAATAGAACCCACATCTGGACTATTATTAATATTTATCGTTTTCGCACTCAATGTGCCACAAAATGCACCATTAATTGAATACACTTCAGTTTACACTGCCAAGGACATCCTTTGACAGAGCATAAAGCATTAGTTGCCATAACTACAGTAATTCACTATAATATGGAAATCGAATAACTACAAAAAGAAATCAGAAATGTTTTCGAGAAAGTTGGCTAGCTGGAGGGAAAATTCACATTTAAATGCTTGCTATTTATGATTTTTCTATTACAATACGCACAGAAGAATACGCGGTGAGGGAGTTGCAGATATGCGAGCATTTTGCTTCGCTTTCAGCTCTCTGATATCAAAATGCAAATGCATGTTTCGCATATTTAATGCGTCGTGTGTGTACACGCAAATATATATTGCGATATATATGTATAAATAGAAAGAGAAAGAGATTGAGGGAGTAGTATATGAAATATTCTTTTTGTTACCCACAGCTGCATCAACACAATGGACCACTGCGAACCAAGCGATATATCCCCCAAGCTCCCCGCACGAAACCATTCGAAAAAAGCCCTAAGAAAAAAGCACGCATGACAAAATACCAAGTGGCAAAAAGGGAAAATATTTCGAGTTAAGTTTGATACCCTGTAGCCATATAAATTGATAAGAAAGGGTATTGAGAGATGTGCAGAAAAGTATTCAAAGGTATCGATTAAATCATATATAGATTATATAATATATCGAATCGGGTAAAACATATATTGAACAGTGTATTCATTGAGGTTTTATATTTTAAATAATTTTACCATTTTTCCACAAATCAAAACTCAGACACATCTACAATTATGAAATATACTATTTTGCCGCGGTGCG
This sequence comes from Drosophila novamexicana, assembly GCF_003285875.2. Classification (NCBI taxonomy): domain Eukaryota; kingdom Metazoa; phylum Arthropoda; class Insecta; order Diptera; family Drosophilidae; genus Drosophila; species Drosophila novamexicana. The sequence continues at coordinate 6,719,589 of NW_020824787.1, forward strand.
CTGCTACCCTATAGGCTATAGGGTATATACGACTCGATCAGCCTCAACTAGAGCAATTCCTACTTGCTTTTTTCTAGGTTTGTGTTTGTTTTTTTTTTTTTGGTATTTTACTCTTTCGGCCAGCAATGACTTTTTACAATTTTCATATGAAATGAACCATTAAATTGAATTGGCATTAAAATTATGCGAATGTGTGTATGGCTGCTGCTGCATAGAGAAAAAGACAGATCGAGAGAGGGGCAGGGGGGGAGGGGGGCAGAGAGAAATTCCAGTCGCTTTTGGCACTTTGCATACGCCGTCGACAACGCAACCCATCCAACTTATTTGCATTTTTATTACAACAACAAAGAAGCAGTTGGTCGCTTTGCCACATGCAAGAAGAAAATACTAAAAAAAATATATATATATATAAAAATGTACAAAAATAAAATAAGAAAATTCAAATAAATGTTTGTTAAGTATTTTTGAATTGAGTTTTATGCACACTCACACTCACACACACACACACACACACACACACACACACACACAGAGAGAGAGAGGCATGCGTGCGCGTGTGTCGCATTAGGCAAGTGAATTTCAAAGGGTCTGGCATCCGTGGCATGGATTGGCACACCTGCTGCTTCTCATGACCGCAATAACGGTAAATCGCAATGGCTGCGACAGCTGACAAGCTGAAAAACTTAAGCAGAAATACCTAACAAAGCATTTTGCTTAGATCAATATACATTATTCATATATTTTTCGCTCTTGATCATCATCCATTGCGATTGCTTCAATTATCATAGAGGCAATCGGCATGCCTTAAAGCTCTGTAAATTGCAAATACATAACGATCTTTGTTTTAGGAGCAAATCTGACTTTAAGGGAAACCTATTTCGCATCAGATTTTAGCAGTTCAAGTGCAGTAGGTGGAATATGATATGGTGACACTTAAAGATATAGCTCCAAATGTATTTAAGCATGTGCAGCTAATAACAGTAATTACAGCTTATAAAAAAATCATGCAGCAAAAAAAAAAAAAGACGAAGCGATGCCAAGTTGCATTAAGGTGGGCTTAAGACTGAGCAAAAAAGTTAGACTAGACTGAGAGACTTGTTAGTGTAGAAAGAGGCAGGTAAACATATATAGATCAACTCGGCTGTTTGTACAGATAAAGTACCTCGATGGGTCAAAAATGTCTCCTTCAATGGGTTGTATACATCGGAGCAAGGTTATGGCAACTAATATGAGGCATAAGTGCAGCGTTTAATCACAGTCAAGCTCCCATTTTAAAGTCTTTACAGTTACAGAGGCTGATCGCAATCATTGGTCTCCTAGCGACTGTTTAGCAAAACTCAAGTTTAAGTGCGGCGCTTTTCGGGTCGTTATGTGGTGAAGGCAAAGAGTGAGAGGGGCAGAGAAATAAGTGTGTCTCACTGCGAAAAACTTGAGAAGTTGTGAACTGCACGCACCGCAGCAACAACAGCAACAGTAATAACAACAACTCAGAGTGTACGACGAGAAGGTACTCTGTACTCAACATCGTTCCTTTCATATTGAAAAATTGTTTTTAAAAATTGAAATCGAATGCCATAAAAGATGACATAAATAATTAAATAAAAAAATAATTAAGTAACTAAGAAGAAAATAAATGATAATAAAATATGAATAATTAAATATTACTTCAAATCAAATTAGGTAAAAATAATAAAATAAATAATAATTAATAAAAAAAATAATAAGAACATTTAAGAAAAAGTAATTAAATAATTTATAAATAAATAAATAAAAAATAATAAAATTATAAGAAATAAATAAAATAAATAAAAAGTCTCTAATAAAATATTAAACATAAAATTGACAAGCTCATGCTGCTTATGATAATGAGAAAAAAAATAGGCAAAATAAACAAAATAATAATTTATATTTGTAACAAGTCTAAGATGTATCCTTCCGCTGTAACACTTCTTTGTACACATTTTATGGTTACAGGGTACAACAATCACCACAAAAGAAGAAGAAGAAGTAGATGAAGAAGAAGTAGTAGTAGTTGTATTGCATGACTCTTTGAGTCAAACAACAGCCATAACAACTAGCACAACATTAGCAGAGCTCGGCGCTCGGTGCACGGCGGATGGTGCACGGTGCCCGAAGTCGTTGCAGCCGAATGGTGTTTGGCGGCATCGTTGTCATGGTCACGTGCCGCTGCTTCCGCTGGCTGCTGCAGTTGCGCGCACGAATGGACTAAATGTCGCCCAAGCATTTCGAGCCACACCGCAACAATTGTCAAACAAGCCAGAAAAATTGGCGGCCACTTTCGCAGGCACTTGGGCTTGAAAATGCAGCTGCAGGCACTGCGGTCCGCCAATGATAATTTTCGCTGCTGAGCGGTTGACACAAGGGAGGGGAAAGGGGGGTGCAGCTTGTTCAAAATGCGTAACACGTTGGCACTCTACAAGGCCAAGGCCCGACGCCATTGCAAATAAAAAAAAAGTAGTATACATTAAAGCAGAATCTACAAAATGTTTTAAACATTTTATATTGTGAATTTTAACAACTCACCTTCTTGCTCTTTAACGGGACTTTCTTCATTTCATTTATTACTTCGTTGTCTTTCCCTTCATCCGCGTTCTTCTGCTGCGTAAATTGCCACTCAAATTACTGTAAATATCGTATACACACACATACATACACGTCTTCATCAACATAAGCTGATCAGCTGTTTTACCGTTTCTTTTACAGGCAATGTCCATATATGAACTAACAAAATACCACAAAAAAAGCTCCGCATGCAACATGTGCCTGCAATTCACAGCAAAATAGTCTCAAAACATTTCACTCATTTAAATTGTGAGTCTTTTCGTACGACACATAATTTTCTTCTTCCCAACGTAAATTCGCGTACTTGTAAAACTATCGTAACACTCAATATTGAAGTTAAGAAGAAGCGCAGCTTTTGCATATGTATATAAAACTCCCACACAGCTCGTGACGTCATAACATTTACGAATCTCAACACTCAAATGTTATTATATTTTCTTCACTGCGAATATTGACTATTGAAATGATCAGCATTAAATGAAAGAAGAATCCACTAAGCTGTTTTTGGCACTTATTTAACTCTCACACAGCTTATGACGTCATAAAATATTTTCTTATTTCCCTTAACGTGCAGCTCCGCCAGAAGCCGAGCTCACTAAAAAAAAAAACAAGGGGTACGTGGTCATAGCTCACATACAACAAGCGCAGCTTACCCGACTGCAGCTTGGCTGTTTTATAGACCATTTCTTACAACATTTTCTTTTGCTTTAGGCTTCAATTCGACATTTTATTTATTTAAATGATCAGCATTAAGGGGAAGAATACACTAAGATGTTATTGCACTTATGAAATTCACACATGGCTCATGCCTTTAGTTACGGCGGCACACAAAGCTTGACCAGTCTATAAAATTTCTCATTTTTCACTTCATTTTTCATTTTAAAAGATTTTCGTACGGAAACAATTAAATTCCTTTAAAAAATGGGGACAATTTACGCGCGGCACACAAACAATTTACGTTTTCTTCACTCGCGAGCATGCAGAACTATCGATACTATCTTTATCGATATAAGCACGCAGAGGAATGTACAAGTTCAGCTATCGATAAATATTTCTTCAACTCCCACACAGCTGCGTCGTAGGTACATTTTTTCTTATTAAATGTAAATGGGAATAAAAGTAAGGTATCAAAAGTTGTGCCAAACAAAAATAAGTAGTTTAAGGCTCAGAAAACAAATTTGCATCCTAACACAAGTACTCACAGCAATATCAATGTCCATGGAAATGACAGGGTCACCAAGACCCCCCACCCCCTCGACGACATCTTCCGAAAGTTATTCTTCTTCTTTGGCATTTGTTCATTTGACTTGGGCGCTTCTTGAAAGGATTCGCTCAGACAGTCAAATTTTCGCCAGATTTCTTGACATCACCTTTTTTAATTGCTTTCGGCGCGCCGGCTGTGCAAATTGACGTGTGTCTGGCGAAAGGGCAAAGGTTAACACGGAACGAAGTTAAAGTTACGCATCGATGCCGCCCGACGCGTCGCCTTTGATGGGCGGCTAATTAGCGACAAGCTGGTGAAAATTGTTAGCTAATTGGAAAATTAAGATCTAATATTGTATTTAATTTCAGAGCATTCAAATTTAAGTGAAGAAACGATTTTCGGCTGGATTAATATATAGAGCTTGTCAAGAAAATGCTGTGGCCCAAGCTGTGAGTAGATATAGCATTTCTTTATATATAACTGATTCCTTTCTATTTTTAGCTTAAAAATATCTAAACACATTCTTAGATTGTTTATGCAGGTATCACTTTTATTACTGATTGTCTCTGCATACTAAATTTTCATATAGATGCAAAAAATTGACTGCTACAACCTGTTGCATGCCACAAATTTGTATGCTACAGCCAGGGGCCGGCTCTCCATTGAGCTGAGCATCCTTCTGAACTGAAACAGCTCGAAATAGTTCAGATCTGCAATCCAAACTGCAATTCCGAGCTAATAAACTGCAGTCAAATGGCAGGCAACTGGCTGCTTTTTTGCCCTCTACGACTGGACCTCGGACTTCGGAGCTCGGCCAGAAGCTTGCTGCAATTTTATGGCAGCTGCATCGGAAAATGCAAAAAGTGGGCGGCAACCAAATCGCAGTCACCGTTGAGCGTCATTAAAGACACGCGATGTGGAAATGCACGTTATGGAACTGCACAGCAAAACGGGCACTGGAACAAACCGCATTTGATGGCAGCTAAATGCATGGCAAGAAGCAGGCAAAAGAACGCAAGGATGGTGGCTAAGAGCAGAAAGGCCAAAGGAAGTCGGCAAAACAAATTGGGTTATATCTTTGGCCAGTTCAACTGGGCATTGCATAAATTTGTAATTGCATTTGCAAAATATGTAAATTGGCACATAATTCTACGGTGACCCATATTTTACTACATATGCGTTTATTCAGTAGCTCTTGTATTTATTGCTATATCTCTGTAAATTTTAATTACTTAACACTTACGATGCCTTCCTTTTGTTTAAAATGTTGTTTCCCTTTTAATGTTTATTTGAATATGTGTTAGATTTCTTGTATTTCCTTAACTTCGTAAGAGCTTCATTAAGCTCTACTCTCTCATTTAATTTAAATCATTATTTGAATATTTAATGTTATTTCTGGCAGGTTTTATAATTCGCTGTTCACATATATTCGCAAAAGGGAAATGTCTACAAGAGTATTATATCTTCGGCATGTCTCGTTTATATTAATCGTGTAATCAGATTCTGGCTTTTTCCTATTTCCACCTTCAATAGCTGCTATGGTTCAACTTCATTGATTAATTTTGTTATCTGTTTTATTTTAAAACTTCAAACTGCTTAAGATCGAAACAGGTGAGTGTTAAATGAAAAACTATACCCAATTTTGTCATAATATCCCAACGTCTTTCTCCTTTTAGGTTCTTCTCTCAAACAACTTTCAATAAAACTCAGGACCTGCTGTGGCCAAAAAATTATAAATCCATTAAAAGAAAAACCATAAAATTTTAGAGGAGCGTGCGTAAGGCAGTAAAAAACAAATGCTACCTAAAAAAGTAAGGGAAAGACTGAAAAAATAAGGCGAAAAAGTGTGGAAGTTTCTTGTTGCGGCACCGAAGGCTGTGCAAATTTAAATGGAGATTCCAAATTTAACGGAGGCTTTTTCAACCGAAAGCGAATGCGAAATTGTGTGGGAGAAAGATTTGGTCCTTGCTTTAACACTACTTGAGAAGGTCTCCAGTTGCAGCTGGGAGAGAGGGGAGGAGCGAGAGAGTTGTTCGGTTAGGTTATCAAGTTATCTTCAATTAGTTGAATGAATCAGGCCAGATACTTGTGGCAAGTGGCTCAATTGGCCCAATTAGGCTGCTGTAGCAGCATTTTCATTAGCCAAATGCACATTTTATGGCCCAAAGTCATTTTCAATTAGCGCATCTCTTGCCAGACGACATCTACAATATAATTTTCGGCCAAAAACTTTGTTTTATGACTTGTGGCTTTTCTCAGCAAAAATAAACATTTACGTAATGCTCACAGTTTGTCTCTCGTTCGCATGTTATGCAAAAGTTGGTAATGCCACCCCACAATCTCCCCGTCCAGCGCTCTCATTCTTCCCACCGCACCGAACAGCCGCACAAAATCTCAGCCCTCAAAATCCTGTTTTATGTCGCTTTGCCCCACAAAAAGTTGCCGCAGTAATAAAGGAGATTACCTACACATAACATGTGAGTGGGCTCCAAAGACAAAAATTATTTTATATATATTTTTGTTCTTCTTCTTCTAGGACTACTACAACTATTCTCTGCACTTCTTGTGCCGCTCGACGAGACACCACAAAAGCCAACATCACTGAATGGCGCCGGAGCCGCAACTGCAGTTGCAGCTGCCTGAAAGAAAATTTGAATTTTAACTGCCTGAAGCTGAATCCAATGCTAAAATAGCTCTAAAAAGGCTTAATGCAATGTCTAAGCGCAATAAGTAGCCAAAAAAATTAAAAAATTTCAACTGTTTTCGGGTGACAACATCTGGAAATCGCCAAATTCAGCTGTAAAACAGCTAAATAGTCAACACAGCTGTCTGGCTGGATATATGTTTTTTTTTGTACAGAAATGCATTTAAATGTGTCCAGAAATTTAAGTGCATTTGTTTTTTTCTCAGGCAAGGCTCAAGGATTAACCCAAATAGCAATGGATAGCCGTAAAATGGTCTTGGCTGAATTTTCTTGGCCTGGCAGGGCATGAGTTGAATGTAATCCACGCAAAAGCAGCCAGATGAGGCCTGCGAGACTTATTTTAGTGGAAATGCTCAAGACAATGAAAATGCACTCGAGACAAACAAAGCGAATTTAAAGTATCGTATATAGTCGAGGTTTAAGAGGAAGGCGTTCAATTGATTTTTCAGTAGCCGAAGAGGAAGACAAAATATGACTTCATAAAGTGACAGTGGCTAGTATAAAATATATATATATATAACATATATATATATCTTGTATATATATATATATATATAGATGAATTCTCATTAACATATATTTTTAATAAATGGAAAAACATTTAATAGCAACTATAAGAGCTAAAGACTTGAAATTTTAGATGTAGATGCTCCTAGCTCCCGCGCAGATCGAGTTTGTTTCCGATAATCGATAACTTACTCCGTTTCCAAGCAATCAATAAAAACCGATATCGATATCCTGTTTTTTGAGCAATTTTGGTTATTAATAAGAAATAGTCACCAAACTTGACATATAGCTTATCCGATTTTCACGAAGTTTGGCTTTTTCTTCATGGTTTTCCCTCTAGATTAATCTGGCATTCAAATCTGAACACCGATTTTTAGTCGAAATTCGTGTCCGAATCTTACCCCAAGATTCGTATATAGACATGGGTCAAAATTTACCACCCCCATATCTCGGCCAAATCTCATCCGATTTTCACGAAGTTTGACTTTTTCTTCATGGTTTTCCCTCTAGATTAATCTGACCTTCAAATCTGAACACCGATGTTTTAGTCGAAATTCATGTCCAAATCTTACCCCAAGATTCATATATAGACATGGGTCAAAATTTACCCCCCCCATATCTCGGCCAAATCTCATCCGATTTTCACGAAGTTTGGCCTTTTCTTCATGGTTTTCCCTCAAGATTAATCTGGCATTCAAATCTGAACACCGATTTTTTAGTCGAAATTTATGTCCAAATCTTACCCCAAGATTCGTATATAGACATGGGTCAAAATTTACCACCCCCATATCTCGGCCAAATCTCATCCGATTTTCACGAAGTTTGGATTTTTCTTCATGGTTTTCCCTCTAGATTAATCTGGCATTCAAATCTGAACACCGATTTTTTAGTCGAAATTTATGTCCAAATCTTACCCCAAGATTCGTATATAGACATGGGTCAAAATTTACCACCCCCATATCTCGGCCAAATCTCATCCGATTTTCACGAAGTTTGGCTTTTTCTTCATGGTTTTCCCTCTAGATTAATCTGGCATTCAAATCTGAACACCGATTTTTTAGTCGAAATTCATGTCCAAATCTTACTCCAAGATTCGTATATAGACATGGGTCAAAATTTACCACCCCCATATTTCGGCCAAATCTCATCCGATTTTCACGAAGTTTGGCTTTTTCTTCATGGTTTTCCCTCTAGATTAATCTGGCATTCAAATCTGAACACCGATTTTTTAGTCGAAATTCATGTCCAAATCTTACTCCAAGATTCGTATATAGACATGGGTCAAAATTTACCACCCCCATATCTCGGCCAAATCTCATCCGATTTTCACGAAGATTGGCTTTTTCTTCATGGTTTTTCCTCTAGATTAATCTGGCATTCAAATCTGAACACCGATTTTTTAGTCGAAATTTATGTCCAAACCTTATCCCAAGATTCGTATATAGACATGAGTCAAAATTTACCACCCCCATATCTCGGCCAAATCTCATCCGATTTTCACGAAGTTTGGCTTTTTCTTCGTGGTTTTCCCTCTAGATTAATCTGGCATTCAAATCTAAACACCGATTTTTTAGTCGAAATTCATGTCCAAATCTTACTCCAAGATTCGTATATAGACATGGGTCAAAATTTACCACCCCCATATCTCGGCCAAATCTCATCCGATTTTCACGAAGTTTGACTTTTTCTTCATGGTTTTCCCTCTAGATTAATCTGGCATTCAAATCTGAACACCGATTTTTTAGTCGAAATTCATGTCCAAATCTTACTCCAAAATTCGTATATAGACATGGGTCAAAATTTACCACCCCCATATCTCGGCCAAATCTCATCCGATTTTCACGAAGTTTGGATTTTTCTTCATGGTTTTCCCTCTAGATTAATCTGCGCTCAAATCTGAACACCGATTTTTTAGTCGAAATTTATGTCCAAATCTTACCCCAAGATTCGTATATAGACATGGGTCAAAATTTACCACCCCCATATCTCGGCCAAATCTCATCCGATTTTCACGAAGTTTGGCTTTTTCTTCATGGTTTTCCCTCAAGATTAATCTGGCATTCAAATCTGAACATCGATTTTTTAGTCGAAATTCATGTCCAAATCTTACCCCAAGATTAGTATATAGACATGGGTCAACATTTACCACCCCCATATCTCGGCCAAATCTCATCCGATTTTCACGAAGTTTGACTTTTTCTTCATGGTTTTCCCTCTAGATTAATCTGACCTTCAAATCTGAACACCGATGTTTTAGTCGAAATTCATGTCCAAATCTTACCCCAAGATTCGTATATAGACATGGGTCAAAATTTACCCCCCCCATATCTCGGCCAAATCTCATCCGATTTTCACGAAGTTTGGCCTTTTCTTCATGGTTTTCCCTCAAGATTAATCTGGCATTCAAATCTGAACACCGATTTTTTAGTCGAAATTTATGTCCAAATCTTACCCCAAGATTCGTATATAGACATGGGTCAAAATTTACCACCCCCATATCTCGGCCAAATCTCATCCGATTTTCACGAAGTTTGGATTTTTCTTCATGGTTTTCCCTCTAGATTAATCTGGCATTCAAATCTGAACACCGATTTTTTAGTCGAAATTTATGTCCAAATCTTACCCCAAGATTCGTATATAGACATGGGTCAAAATTTACCCCCCCCATATCTCGGCCAAATCTCATCCGATTTTCACGAAGTTTGGCCTTTTCTTCATGGTTTTCCCTCAAGATTAATCTGGCATTCAAATCTGAACACCGATTTTTTAGTCGAAATTTATGTCCAAATCTTACCCCAAGATTCGTATATAGACATGGGTCAAAATTTACCACCCCCATATCTCGGCCAAATCTCATCCGATTTTCACGAAGTTTGGATTTTTCTTCATGGTTTTCCCTCTAGATTAATCTGGCATTCAAATCTGAACACCGATTTTTTAGTCGAAATTTATGTCCAAATCTTACCCCAAGATTCGTATATAGACATGGGTCAAAATTTACCACCCCCATATCTCGGCCAAATCTCATCCGATTTTCACGAAGTTTGGCTTTTTCTTCATGGTTTTCCCTCTAGATTAATCTGGCATTCAAATCTGAACACCGATTTTTTAGTCGAAATTCATGTCCAAATCTTACTCCAAGATTCGTATATAGACATGGGTCAAAATTTACCACCCCCATATCTCGGCCAAATCTCATCCGATTTTCACGAAGTTTGGCTTTTTCTTCATGGTTTTCCCTCTAGATTAATCTGGCATTCAAATCTGAACACCGATTTTTTAGTCGAAATTTATGTCCAAATCTTACTCCAAGATTCGTATATAGACATGGGTCAAAATTTACCACCCCCATATCTCGGCCAAATCTCATCCGATTTTCACGAAGATTGGCTTTTTCTTCATGGTTTTTCCTCTAGATTAATCTGGCATTCAAATCTGAACACCGATTTTTTAGTCGAAATTTATGTCCAAATCTTACCCCAAGATTCGTATATAGACATGAGTCAAAATCTTATCGACCAAATCTTACCCCAAGATTCGTATATAGACATGGGTCAAAATTTACCACCCCCATATCTCGGCCAAATCTCATCCGATTTTCACGAAGTTTGGATTTTTCTTCATGGTTTTCCCTCTAGATTAATCTGGCATTCAAATCTGAACACCGATTTTTTAGTCGAAATTTATGTCCAAATCTTACCCCAAGATTCGTATATAGACATGGGTCAAAATTTACCACCCCCATATCTCGGCCAAATCTCATCCGATTTTCACGAAGTTTGGCTTTTTCTTCATGGTTTTCCCTCTAGATTAATCTGGCATTCAAATCTGAACACCGATTTTTTAGTCGAAATTTATGTCCAAATCTTACCCCAAGATTCGTATATAGACATGGGTCAAAATTTACCACCCCCATATCTCGGCCAAATCTCATCCAATTTTCACGAAGTTTGGCTTTTTCTTCATGGTTTTCCCTCTAGATTAATCTGGCATTCAAATCTGAACACCGATTTTTTAGTCGAAATTCATGTCCAAATCTTACCCCAAGAATCGTATATAGACATGGGTCAAAATTGACCACCCCCATATCTCGGCCAAATCTCATCCGATTTTCACGAAGTTTGGCTTTTTCTTCATGGTTTTCCCTCTAGATTAATCTGGCATTCAAATCTGAACACCGATATTTTAGTCGAAATTTATGTCCAAATCTTCGTGACCACCCCCATATCTCGCACCACCCCCATATTTCGGCCAAATCTCATCCGATTTCCACGAAGTTTGGTTTTTTCTTCATGGTTTTCCCTCTAGATTAATCTGGCATTCATATCTGAACACCGATTTTTTAGTCGAAATTCATGTCCAAATCTTACCCCAAGATTCGTATATAGACATGGGCCAAAAATTACCACCCCCATAACTCGGTCAAATCTCATCCGATTTCCACGAAGTTTGGCTTTTTCTTCATGGTTTTCCCTCTAGATTAATCTGGCATTCATATCTGAACTCCGATTTTTTAGTCGAAATTCATGTCCAAATCTTACCCCAAGATTCGTATATAGACATGGGTCAAAATTTACCACCCCCATATCTCGGCCAAATCTCATCCGATTTTCACGAAGTTTGGGTTTTTCTTCATGGTTTTCCCTCTAGATTAACCTGGCATTCATATCTGCACACCGATTTTTTAGTCGAAATTCATGTCCAAATCTTACCCCAAGATTCGTATATAGACATGGGTCAAAATTTACCACCCCCATATCTCGGCCAAATCTCATCCGATTTTCACGAAGTTTGACTTTTTCTTCATGGTTTTCCCTCTAGATTAATCCGGCATTCAAATCTGAACACCGATTTTTTAGTCGAAATTCATGTCCAAATCTTACCCCAAGATTCGTATATAGATATGGGTCGAAATTTACCACCCCCATATCTCGGCCAAATCTCATCCGATTTTCACGAAGTTTGGCTTTTTCTTCATGGTTTTCCCTCTAGATTAATCTGGCATTCAAATCTGAACACCGATTTTTTAGTCGAAATTCATGTCCAAATCTTACTCCAAGATTCGTATATAGACATGGGTCAAAATTTACCACCCCCATATCTCGGCCAAATCTCATCCGATTTTCACGAAGTTTGGCTTTTTCTTCATGGTTTTCCCTCTAGATTAATCTGGCATTCAAATCTGAACACCGATTTTTTAGTCGAAATTTATGTCCAAATCTTACCCCAAGATTCGTATATAGACATGAGTCAAAATCTTATCGACCAAATCTTACCCCAAGATTCGTATATAGACATGGGTCAAAATTTACCACCCCCATATCTCGGCCAAATCTCATCCGATTTTCACGAAGTTTGGATTTTTCTTCATGGTTTTCCCTCTAGATTAATCTGGCATTCAAATCTGAACACCGATTTTTTAGTCGAAATTTATGTCCAAATCTTACCCCAAGATTCGTATATAGACATGGGTCAAAATTTACCACCCCCATATCTCGGCCAAATCTCATCCGATTTTCACGAAGTTTGGCTTTTTCTTCATGGTTTTCCCTCTAGATTAATCTGGCATTCAAATCTGAACACCGATTTTTTAGTCGAAATTTATGTCCAAATCTTACCCCAAGATTCGTATATAGACATGGGTCAAAATTTACCACCCCCATATCTCGGCCAAATCTCATCCAATTTTCACGAAGTTTGGCTTTTTCTTCATGGTTTTCCCTCTAGATTAATCTGGCATTCAAATCTGAACACCGATTTTTTAGTCGAAATTCATGTCCAAATCTTACCCCAAGAATCGTATATAGACATGGGTCAAAATTGACCACCCCCATATCTCGGCCAAATCTCATCCGATTTTCACGAAGTTTGGCTTTTTCTTCATGGTTTTCCCTCTAGATTAATCTGGCATTCAAATCTGAACACCGATATTTTAGTCGAAATTTATGTCCAAATCTTCGTGACCACCCCCATATCTCGCACCACCCCCATATTTCGGCCAAATCTCATCCGATTTCCACGAAGTTTGGTTTTTTCTTCATGGTTTTCCCTCTAGATTAATCTGGCATTCATATCTGAACACCGATTTTTTAGTCGAAATTCATGTCCAAATCTTACCCCAAGATTCGTATATAGACATGGGCCAAAAATTACCACCCCCATAACTCGGTCAAATCTCATCCGATTTCCACGAAGTTTGGCTTTTTCTTCATGGTTTTCCCTCTAGATTAATCTGGCATTCATATCTGAACTCCGATTTTTTAGTCGAAATTCATGTCCAAATCTTACCCCAAGATTCGTATATAGACATGGGTCAAAATTTACCACCCCCATATCTCGGCCAAATCTCATCCGATTTTCACGAAGTTTGGGTTTTTCTTCATGGTTTTCCCTCTAGATTAACCTGGCATTCATATCTGCACACCGATTTTTTAGTCGAAATTCATGTCCAAATCTTACCCCAAGATTCGTATATAGACATGGGTCAAAATTTACCACCCCCATATCTCGGCCAAATCTCATCCGATTTTCACGAAGTTTGACTTTTTCTTCATGGTTTTCCCTCTAGATTAATCCGGCATTCAAATCTGAACACCGATTTTTTAGTCGAAATTCATGTCCAAATCTTACCCCAAGATTCGTATATAGATATGGGTCGAAATTTACCACCCCCATATCTCGGCCAAATCTCATCCGATTTTCACGAAGTTTGGCTTTTTCTTCATGGTTTTCCCTCTAGATTAATCTGGCATTCAAATCTGAACACCGATTTTTTAGTCGAAATTCATGTCCAAATCTTACTCCAAGATTCGTATATAGACATGGGTCAAAATTTACCACCCCCATATCTCGGCCAAATCTCATCCGATTTTCACGAAGTTTGGCTTTTTCTTCATGGTTTTCCCTCTAGATTAATCTGGCATTCAAATCTGAACACCGATTTTTTAGTCGAAATTTATGTCCAAATCTTACTCCAAGATTCGTATATAGACATGGGTCAAAATTTACCACCCCCATATCTCGGCCAAATCTCATCCGATTTTCACGAAGATTGGCTTTTTCTTCATGGTTTTTCCTCTAGATTAATCTGGCATTCAAATCTGAACACCGATTTTTTAGTCGAAATTTATGTCCAAACCTTATCCCAAGATTCGTATATAGACATGAGTCAAAATTTACCACCCCCATATCTCGGCCAAATCTCATCCGATTTTCACGAAGTTTGGCTTTTTCTTCATGGTTTTCCCTCTAGATTAATCTGGCATTCAAATCTGAACACCGATTTTTTAGTCGAAATTTATGTCCAAATCTTACCCCAAGATTCGTATATAGACATGAGTCAAAATCTTATCGACCAAATCTTACCCCAAGATTCGTATATAGACATGGGTCAAAATTTACCACCCCCATATCTCGGCCAAATCTCATCCGATTTTCACGAAGTTTGGATTTTTCTTCATGGTTTTCCCTCAAGATTAATCTGGCATTCAAATCTGAACACCGATTTTTTAGTCGAAATTTATGTCCAAATCTTACCCCAAGATTCGTATATAGACATGGGTCAAAATTTACCACCCCCATATCTCGGCCAAATCTCATCCGATTTTCACGAAGTTTGGCTTTTTCTTCATGGTTTTCCCTCTAGATTAATCTGGCATTCAAATCTGAACACCGATTTTTTAGTCGAAATTTATGTCCAAATCTTACCCCAAGATTCGTATATAGACATGGGTCAAAATTTACCACCCCCATATCTCGGCCAAATCTCATCCAATTTTCACGAAGTTTGGCTTTTTCTTCATGGTTTTCCCTCTAGATTAATCTGGCATTCAAATCTGAACACCGATTTTTTAGTCGAAATTCATGTCCAAATCTTACCCCAAGAATCGTATATAGACATGGGTCAAAATTGACCACCCCCATATCTCGGCCAAATCTCATCCGATTTTCACGAAGTTTGGCTTTTTCTTCATGGTTTTCCCTCTAGATTAATCTGGCATTCAAATCTGAACACCGATATTTTAGTCGAAATTTATGTCCAAATCTTCGTGACCACCCCCATATCTCGCACCACCCCCATATTTCGGCCAAATCTCATCCGATTTCCACGAAGTTTGGTTTTTTCTTCATGGTTTTCCCTCTAGATTAATCTGGCATTCATATCTGAACACCGATTTTTTAGTCGAAATTCATGTCCAAATCTTACCCCAAGATTCGTATATAGACATGGGCCAAAAATTACCACCCCCATAACTCGGTCAAATCTCATCCGATTTCCACGATGTTTGGCTTTTTCTTCATGGTTTTCCCTGTAGATTAATCTGGCATTCATATCTGAACTCCGATTTTTTAGTCGAAATTCATGTCCAAATCTTACCCCAAGATTCGTATATAGACATGGGTCAAAATTTACCACCCCCATATCTCGGCCAAATCTCATCCGATTTTCACGAAGTTTGACTTTTTCTTCATGGTTTTCCCTCTAGATTAACCTGGCATTCATATCTGCACACCGATTTTTTAGTCGAAATTCATGTCCAAATCTTACCCCAAGATTCGTATATAGACATGGGTCAAAATTTACCACCCCCATATCTCGGCCAAATCTCATCCGATTTTCACGAAGTTTGACTTTTTCTTCATGGTTTTCCCTCTAGATTAATCCGGCATTCAAATCTGAACACCGATTTTTTAGTCGAAATTCATGTCCAAATCTTACCCCAAGATTCGTATATAGATATGGGTCGAAATTTACCACCCCCATATCTCGGCCAAATCTCATCCGATTTTCACGAAGTTTGGCTTTTTCTTCATGGTTTTCCCTCTAGATTAATCTGGCATTCAAATCTGAACACCGATTTTTTAGTCGAAATTCATGTCCAAATCTTACTCCAAGATTCGTATATAGACATGGGTCAAAATTTACCACCCCCATATCTCGGCCAAATCTCATCCGATTTTCACGAAGTTTGGCTTTTTCTTCATGGTTTTCCCTCTAGATTAATCTGGCATTCAAATCTGAACACCGATTTTTTAGTCGAAATTTATGTCCAAATCTTACTCCAAGATTCGTATATAGACATGGGTCAAAATTTACCACCCCCATATCTCGGCCAAATCTCATCCGATTTTCACGAAGATTGGCTTTTTCTTCATGGTTTTTCCTCTAGATTAATCTGGCATTCAAATCTGAACACCGATTTTTTAGTCGAAATTTATGTCCAAACCTTATCCCAAGATTCGTATATAGACATGAGTCAAAATTTACCACCCCCATATCTCGGCCAAATCTCATCCGATTTTCACGAAGTTTGGCTTTTTCTTCATGGTTTTCCCTCTAGATTAATCTGGCATTCAAATCTGAACACCGATTTTTTAGTCGAAATTTATGTCCAAATCTTACCCCAAGATTCGTATATAGACATGAGTCAAAATCTTATCGACCAAATCTTACCCCAAGATTCGTATATAGACATGGGTCAAAATTTACCACCCCCATATCTCGGCCAAATCTCATCCGATTTTCACGAAGTTTGGATTTTTCTTCATGGTTTTCCCTCAAGATTAATCTGGCATTCAAATCTGAACACCGATTTTTTAGTCGAAATTTATGTCCAAATCTTACCCCAAGATTCGTATATAGACATGGGTCAAAATTTACCACCCCCATATCTCGGCCAAATCTCATCCGATTTTCACGAAGTTTGGCTTTTTCTTCATGGTTTTCCCTCTAGATTAATCTGGCATTCAAATCTGAACACCGATTTTTTAGTCGAAATTTATGTCCAAATCTTACCCCAAGATTCGTATATAGACATGGGTCAAAATTTACCACCCCCATATCTCGGCCAAATCTCATCCAATTTTCACGAAGTTTGGCTTTTTCTTCATGGTTTTCCCTCTAGATTAATCTGGCATTCAAATCTGAACACCGATTTTTTAGTCGAAATTCATGTCCAAATCTTACCCCAAGAATCGTATATAGACATGGGTCAAAATTGACCACCCCCATATCTCGGCCAAATCTCATCCGATTTTCACGAAGTTTGGCTTTTTCTTCATGGTTTTCCCTCTAGATTAATCTGGCATTCAAATCTGAACACCGATATTTTAGTCGAAATTTATGTCCAAATCTTCGTGACCACCCCCATATCTCGCACCACCCCCATATTTCGGCCAAATCTCATCCGATTTCCACGAAGTTTGGTTTTTTCTTCATGGTTTTCCCTCTAGATTAATCTGGCATTCATATCTGAACACCGATTTTTTAGTCGAAATTCATGTCCAAATCTTACCCCAAGATTCGTATATAGACATGGGCCAAAAATTACCACCCCCATAACTCGGTCAAATCTCATCCGATTTCCACGATGTTTGGCTTTTTCTTCATGGTTTTCCCTGTAGATTAATCTGGCATTCATATCTGAACTCCGATTTTTTAGTCGAAATTCATGTCCAAATCTTACCCCAAGATTCGTATATAGACATGGGTCAAAATTTACCACCCCCATATCTCGGCCAAATCTCATCCGATTTTCACGAAGTTTGACTTTTTCTTCATGGTTTTCCCTCTAGATTAACCTGGCATTCATATCTGCACACCGATTTTTTAGTCGAAATTCATGTCCAAATCTTACCCCAAGATTCGTATATAGACATGGGTCAAAATTTACCACCCCCATATCTCGGCCAAATCTCATCCGATTTTCACGAAGTTTGACTTTTTCTTCATGGTTTTCCCTCTAGATTAATCCGGCATTCAAATCTGAACACCGATTTTTTAGTCGAAATTCATGTCCAAATCTTACCCCAAGATTCGTATATAGATATGGGTCGAAATTTACCACCCCCATATCTCGGCCAAATCTCATCCGATTTTCACGAAGTTTGACTTTTTCTTCATGGTTTTCCCTCTAGATTAATCTGGCATTCAAATCTGAACACCGATTTTTTAGTCGAAATTCATGTCCAAATCTAACCCAATATTCGTATATAGGCATGGGTCAAAATTTACCACCCCCATATCTCGGCCAAATCTCATCCGATTTTCACGAAGTTTGGCTTTTTCTTCATGGTTTTCCCTCTAGATTAATCTGGCATTCAAATCTGAACACCGATTTTTAGTCGAAATTTATGTCCAAATCTTACCCCAAGATTCGTATATAGACATGGGTAAAAATTTACCACCCCCATATCTCGGCCAAATCTCATCCGATTTTCACGAAGTTTGGCCTTTTCTTCATGGTTTTCCCTCTAGATTAATCCGGCATTCAAATCTGAACACCGATTTTTTAGTCGAAATTCATGTCCAAATCTTCGTGACCACCCCCATATCTCGTACCACCCCCATATCTCGGCCAAATCTCATCCGATTTTCACGAAGTTTGGCTTTTTCTTCATGGTTTTCCCTCTAGATTAATCTGGCATTCAAATCTGAACACCGATTTTTTAGTCGAAATTCATGTCCAAATCTTACTCCAAGATTCGTATATAGACATGGGTCAAAATTTACCACCCCCATATCTCGGCCAAATCTCATCCGATTTTCACGAAGTTTGGCTTTTTCTTCATGGTTTTCCCTCTAGATTAATCTGGCATTCAAATCTGAACACCGATTTTTTAGTCGAAATTCATGTCCAAATCTTACTCCAAGATTCGTATATAGACATGGGTCAAAATTTACCACCCCCATATCTCGGCCAAATCTCATCCGATTTTCACGAAGTTTGGATTTTTCTTCATGGTTTTCCCTCTAGATTAATCTGCGCTCAAATCTGAACACCGATTTTTTAGTCGAAATTTATGTCCAAATCTTACCCCAAGATTCGTATATAGACATGGGTCAAAATTTACCACCCCCATATCTCGGCCAAATCTCATCCGATTTTCACGAAGTTTGGCTTTTTCTTCATGGTTTTCCCTCAAGATTAATCTGGCATTCAAATCTGAACATCGATTTTTTAGTCGAAATTCATGTCCAAATCTTACCCCAAGATTAGTATATAGACATGGGTCAACATTTACCACCCCCATATCTCGGCCAAATCTCATCCGATTTTCACGAAGTTTGACTTTTTCTTCATGGTTTTCCCTCAAGATTAATCTGGCATTCAAATCTGAACACCGATTTTTTAGTCGAAATTCATGTCCAAATCTTACTCCAAGATTCGTATATAGACATGGGTCAAAATTTACCACCCCCATATCTCGGCCAAATCTCATCCGATTTTCACGAAGTTTGGATTTTTCTTCATGGTTTTCCCTCTAGATTAATCTGGCATTCAAATCTGAACACCGATTTTTTAGTCGAAATTTATGTCCAAATCTTACCCCAAGATTCGTATATAGATATGGGCCAAAAATTACCACGCCCATAACTCGGTCAAATCTCATCCGATTTCCACGAAGTTTGGTTTTTTCTTCATGGTTTTCCCTCTAGATTAATCTGGCATTCATATCTGCACACCGATTTTTTAGTCGAAATTTATGTCCAAATCTTACCCCAAGATTAGTATATAGACATGGGTCAACATTTACCACCCCCATATCTCGGCCAAATCTCATCCGATTTTCACGAAGTTTGACTTTTTCTTCATGGTTTTCCCTCTAGATTAATCTGGCATTCAAATCTGAACACCGATTTTTTAGTCGAAATTCATGTCCAAATCTTACCCCAAGATTCGTATATAGACATGGGTCAAAATTTACCACCCCCATATCTCGGCCAAATCTCATCCGATTTTCACGAAGTTTGACTTTTTCTTCATGGTTTTCCCTCTAGATTAATCTGGCATTCAAATCTGAACACCGATTTTTTAGTCGAAATTCATGTCCAAATCTTACCCCAAGATTCGTATATAGACATGGGTCAAAATTTACCACCCCCATATCTCGGCCAAATCTCATCCGATTTTCACAAAGTTTGGATTTTTCTTCATGGGTTTCCCTCTAGATTAATCTGGCATTCATATCTGCACACCGATTTTTTAGTCGAAATTCATGTCCAAATCTTATCCCAAGATTCGTATATAGACATGGGTCAAAAGTTACCACCCCCATATCTCGGCCAAATCTCATCCGATTTCACGAAGTTTGGATTTTTCTTTAAGCCAAATGTTACAGGCAGAAGGAAGCAACTCCCCATAAAGTATATATATTCTTGATCAGCATAATAATACTAAAATACTAAAAGTTTAAATAATTATGCACATAACAATAGTAATAATAATAATAATCAGAATAATAGTAATACAACATTAATATTGATAATAAAAATAATAACAAAAATAATATTTAAACTAAAAAAATAATAATGACAATATTAATAGTGATACTAAAAATAATTATTATAATAATAATTATAAATGAAATAAAAAAAAAATATAATGATAATAAAATTAATAATAATATAAATTATTTTAATAATATCTGAATAATAATAATTATAATAATAAAATTTAAAAAATAGTAACATTCAAATAATAATAATATTACAAGAAAATAAATAAATAATAACAATAACAACAAAATTAATTATAATAATTGCTCAAGATAGAAAAAAATCTAATATTTATTAATATTAATAATACAAATTTCAGATATTATTTTGCTTTCAATTTAAGCCAATTATTAATTGTTGGCTTTTTGCAAATGAGCTAGCCGTTATTCTTATATAAATATACAAAAATAAGTATTATATATATTATTCTGCAGCGACTGAGCTATTAAATGTGCGACCAAAAATGGCTGCTGGTTGCAAAAAGTCTTTTGCTTAGTTTTTAATTGCAATTAAAAAGTTGTGAGTGCCGTAAGAGTAGACAGGCACATGCTCCACACTCCCCAAACTTGCCAGCGTCTCCCCTGCCCGCTGCACATCCAGCCACGGCTTGGTTGATAGTGTCTCCAAGGTCCAGTGGCAGTCATAATGACAATACCAAACAGCGTACAGCTGGAAGAGAGGGCAGTCTTATACCAAGGATGTAGATGAAAGTCAATCCCGCCCGGAGGAACCACAAAATGGCCATGCAACAAATTTGTTAGCATAAAACAAGCACAGCTAAAATCAAGTTTCTCTCTCTCTCTCTCTCTCGCTCGCTCGCTCGCCCTCTCTGGATTTGTCTGTGTTTGGCATTTTGCACAGTCTTGAAGTGGAAACTCTTTTAGTGACTGTCCAGGCTGCAGACTTAATGATTTTTGGCTTAAAGTTTACCAGTTAGCAGTATTTTTGCAAGTAGTTAAAATTTTATGAGGCAGCGCCGTCCCCGAGGCATTGTTTTTGCATACAGCTGCCCAGTTATTTGACTCTCTCTCTCTCTCTCTCGCACTCTCTCTCTCGCACTCTCTCTCTCTCTCTCTCTCTCTCTCTCTCTCTGGTCGCCATTTTATCTTATATGGTATATCAACGGCACACAGAATACGATGAAGCACATGAAACAAAAAAAACAACCGAAAATAATATGAAAACTTGATAAAAACTTTTATCATAACAATTTGTGTTGTACTGCGGTCCAGGAACAATGGACCAAGTGTTCCACATAGTGAAGCAACTTTTTTTGTCAGTGTGTGTGTGTGTGTGTGTGTGTGTATTGCCCTGCGCCTAATGAGAAAAGTGTAAGTGCAACTTCTAGCAGAAACCAAGACAAGGCTAAAGAAATAAATACGAAAGCTTCTTTTAAGTTGACTAAACTTGACAAAACAAAATAACAAATAAGAAGAAGCACGAGATAGTTGCTCAGAATTAAAGATGTAGATTTTGAAAGATATAAAGATGAATATAGATATGAATATCGAAATGTGTATATATAATTATAGCTTACAGTTGAGAAATCGATCATTTGATTATTCAAACTAAATCACATTAACCTCAGGCACAAAAGCTCTCAAACTGTAAGCACTTCTTTGAGACACTTTCACACTTTAAATATAAGATATTCTCATAGTTTGAGAGCCTTTAAAGCCACGCGCAGCAGCTCTAAAACTGTAACGTAGAAGATCAGTTAGTCGAGACACATAACCAATTGCTTTAGGTCTAGGCAACAAATCTTTTGTAAAAACTTTTGCATTATTTTTAAATGATTTATATTAGCTATTGTTAAACAAGTTAAAAAATTGATTTTAGTTATTTTTATTCAGTCAACAGTTGCCCCCAAACTGTTCTGTATAAGATCAGCTTAGCCGCGACACGAACCCGTCAGCTGTTGCGTCGTGCGCAAAGCTTTCACCCATATTTCGTGATTTGCCCTGCCGACGTCTTTGAGCCAACAATAAAAAACAACAATCGACGCGGGTTTGCGCTGCCTGGCACAGTGGGACAAAATGGCAGCAGCCACACTCAAAATCAGGTTTATAATTATTTATGGCATTTGTAGAAGTTTAATATAAAAACAAGAGCATGGATATTTGTATGCCTTGCAAAAATAAACCTTTATATATTTTCTGTTAGGAATACCGATTTCTAATACATTTTAATATATACTACTATTCATTTAAATATAGTAAATATTGTTTCTGTTTAACCAAATACTATTTTAAATATTTGTTAAGTTTTAATTTCAAGCGTTTTTCGTGAGGCAAATTAGGCTTATTTAACTTTATCATTATTAAGGCAAATATAATTTTGTTCGATTTGATGGAAAAACATCCCACGGTGCGCGGCTGAAGTCAAGTTCGCCATAAAACCCTCCGAGCTGCGCCTTGGCTCACTCAGTTGGCTGCTGGCGCTTTGCCCAAGCGATCGTCGGTTCACTTAACGGCTTTGGCCAATTAATACGCACGTAACACAAATAACAATAATAATAATAACAACAATAATAATAGTAATAGTAATAGTAATAATAACGGGTTTTTTCCTTACGTTCGGCATTTAATTTCGGTTTCGTTTGCGTGCGCGTCAAAGTGTCTCGCGGAAGTGTCCAGCAAAACTAGAAGAAGCAGCAGCGTTCAGAAGAGATCTGAAGATGATTCTGCAATAAAATATTAACAATTATATAATTTGTATAGTTGGGAAATAGCTAAGAGATCAGCCTTGAATGTGCGGGCCAAAAGTTAAAGTTGAATAAAAGCAAAGCAAAGTTGTTTTTGGCCGGTTCAAAGCGGTTACAACTGGCTGCCAGTTACAGCAGCAACAACAACAACAACAACAACAACAGCAACAACAACAACAGCAACAGCAACAACAACAACCACATTAAATCAGTATAAACTTAATTGTAGCCAAGTTAAAGACAAATAAGAAGAAGAAGAAGACGCAGGCAGCTTAAAGTCAAGCAGCGGAAGCTTTAGACATCAGCAGGCGCAACAACAACAACAACAACAGTTACATTTAACTGTTAAAGTGCAGGTAAAGCCCAGCAAGTTCTCAACGGTCCATTGCAGCAGCTGCGCAAGCGCGTGACTCGTTTGCCCACTGTGCAATGCCTATGGCGGGGAGAGTGTGGGAGGGGGGGAGGGGTTTGCAAGCCCAGGGACAACTGACGCTGACAGCAAAAAAGCCCAGCATAAAATGCTTCGCTAAGGTTAGTTTTAATTGGCTTTGATGAGACTTAACAAAAGCTTCAGCTGGTCGAATTGAATGGGCTTAAACTGAACCCTAAATGTTTAGAGTATTAAGGTGTACCCCAAAATATAAACTAGTTATATGTATACATAAATATTTATATATATATAATTTATATATATATATATTTATTTTTATTATAATATAATTAGCTGCCTCGAGGTCCGGCGCTTAATTTATTAAAATCAAAATTGAAAACAATTTGTTTCCATATATTTCTTCATCGATAATTTTTTCCGATTTTGTTTTAACTTTTTATTTTAATAAATAAATATTGAAAAATGGAAAAAATTATATATATATCATATTTATTATATATTTATATAATATACTGTGAATTTAACAGACAAATAGCGCTTAGCATATACAAAATTTTATTTCAAAGTGTTAGAAAATGAGTTTAAAAAAAAATTATTGAATTAAAATAAACAATACTTAAATTAAATTGGAAAGTAATTTAATTAGAATACAAAATAGTTGAATGAGAATAAAAAATAATTGAATTAAAATACAAAAAAGTTGAATTAAAATAAAAGAAGCAAAATTAATTGAATAAAAATAAAAAAATATTAAATTAAAATAAAAAATAAAATTAAAATAAATACTTAATTGCCTATTAGCAAAAAGTGTAGCATTATTTAATACTTTACATGTGACTTAACACTTTAATTAAATTAATTGAATAATAGCTTCCTCTACGTGAGGCTTGACCATTTAGTTAAATTAATTACATTATTTAAACAATTGCTTGATGCAAATTTTTTTTGTTCAATTCTTTAATGCTTTTCAGACATTAAACAACATTATAATATATATATATATATATAAAAGATATAGATCTAATATTTGATTTTTGAATTCTTTCTAAGAAGTATAAACTTTTTTTAAGGCAATTCTTAGAAGGTCATCGTATAGATTAGAGTAATAGATTAGGTTAGTTTTGATAAGAATACAATACGCAATGAATCTTAAAACAGAATAAGATATAAGCGTCAAAAACTAATATTTAAAAAGAGAACCAAATTAATTAAATAATAAATTATAAATTTATAAAATTAAAGATACAAAAATGAAAAACTAGACAAAGTTGTACAAAAGAATGGACTATTTCTAACAATCTAATGGGCTTTGATTACAATTGATTACAATTTCATTTAGTTTCTAAATTATTTTAATTTTATTAGGTAACGGCTAAAACGTGTTTTGTCTAAAGACTTTTCTCAAACTTAAAGCGTTTTTTTTTTACTCATTAGTTAAGCAATTATTACATTTGGTAAATCATGGAGTCTATATATACACTTCTTTTGTGTTATAGTCTGGCCAATTCTTGACAAAAAGATACAGAATCAATAAAAGTACATCAATTGCATAATTAATATCTGTCATCTATTCAAAATAAAGTCGCATATAGAATATTGAATTTTATTCCTTGGTAAAGACCAATTCTGGCTTAAATTTCTCAACCAAAGCACGTCGAACAGAAACAGAGAGTATATAAACTTCGGCTTTCAAAGACTCTTTTTTAAATGTGGTTTGTAAATTCTCTTCTTTTTTTTTTTTAAATTAATGTGTTTGGCTTGTGACGTATACGCAATGTATACAACATGCTCATTAATATTTGTATTTATGTAGTTTTTTTTTGGGGGGCTTTTTTGGAGACGCGGGTAACAAGCACGCCATGAAACACGTTTTTGCATACTAATGCAAGGCCCCGGATATTGGGGCGCTATAAAACTAACAAGCGTCAATTGAACTGGTTTACGGGCCAGCAGGAGGGGTGGGGGGGAGGGGGGTCTATTAAATATGAAACAAATATTATCGTTAATAATGAGCATCAAATGGATCAGCCACATCTAATTGGAGTTAAATAAGTTTATTCTAAAATAATAATATAAATAATATAAAAAATATTTTATAATATTAATACAAATGCTCTACATAAATTTAGATAGATAGATAGCAAAATAATGCATAAATAATATATAAAATATTATAAAAAAGAGAATATTTTTAAAAAAATATCAAATAACTCACATATTTAAGAAGACACTGGAAGGGAATTTAAAAAAAATAAACGAGTACCTTAAGAAATGAAATTAAACGAAACTTCGCTCAGAGTAATTCGCATTACATCCGTTTCTAGAGTGGTCCGAACAACTTTCAAGTCTTACGGCTTGAAACTAGTTAAAACCGTTCTTAACTGATTTCGTATGCCAAAAGTGACGTCAGTTTTGAGAATCTTTCGAAGCATGGTACTCGAAAGCCCACATAATTTAACATAATTTCAGCTCGGTTGATTCATCAACTGAAGTTGATTTAACATTGTTTTCTGTTCTGCTTCTTCTTTTGCTCATTATACAAAAAACAAAAAAACATTTTAAGCAGAATTAAAAACCTGTTTTTCCCAATTGTACATGTGGTTTTTTTTTTGTTTTTTACTTTCTTTGTTTGTTTGTGTAGGAATTTGTTAACGCTATTTGAGACAGCGCTCGTTTTGTTGAAATTTCTTACAAATTATTATTAGCTTGTTAAATTAATTATATTCACATTATCTTGCAATTTTTGGCGAGCATTGCCCTAGCCCTGATCTACTTATAATTACCTGGGAAGCGGACTGTGAATATTTGAATGTTACGAGCTTGGGCTCAAAGATTTCAAAGCTTGCAAGAGTTGAATTGAAAAGCCTGACCATGGTTTGAAGGTGTTACAATATATCTTTATTATTCAGAGCTTAAATGTTCCATTGCAATTTGAATTATACACAAGTAACAAGGCAAATCTCTATTTTCGAAAAGAAAACAACAAAAAGGTAGTAAAAAAGTATTGCTATATATATGACCTTATAGATGTCGAGTATGTTCAAGATTCCTTGATAAACACAAAAGCTTACAATAAACTAATTTTCGACCGATCGTTCCTAAGGCAGCTACATGATATAGAAGCCCGATGTTGAAAAGATTAACCATATATGTAGGGAACATAGTATTATTAACAAATGCTGATTTTGGAACAGAAAATATCATAGAACTACCTAATTTTCGACAGTTCGTTCTTATGGCAGCTATATGATAAAGTGGTCCGATTTAAATAATATATATACTTTATGAGGTCGGAGATGCCTCTATGCATTACATATGCCATCACAATATTATAATACCCTCTAGCAGGGCATATAAAACGCAAATACTTGGGCAGTTCGAAACGTTTTATGGAGCATTCCTACAAAGTCTGTTTTTAGTAGCAAATTATACGTAAATTATATTTCGATTTTTGTTGTGTACAAAATTAGCCCAAAATTAAGGTTCTGGAGGAGATATTAACTAGATAACTCGTCTGACAATTATGTGCAATTAAAATTAAGATATAACCATATCTTAAGAGCAGGGTTCCATAAAAACTCTGTTATCTGCCAAAACAAATGCCAAATACGTTAACAAAGCCAAATACAATATAATGTTAATATTGTCTCCGCTTGAACATAGTGCAAATGGACAATTGCATTGTATTTTCTTTCAGCTCGCAAATTGCAAAAACAATCCAAAATCGTAAAGACTTGACCGATTAGTCTTATCATAGCCGTATGATAAATTATATATATGAGATACTAGAAGAAATTACCAGGCGTCGTCCGGGTCAATAAACGGTGCCATTATCAGATATTTACAAAGTCGATTAAATTCCCGCCCATTCTCCCAAATTTATTATCACTTTTTCATTTCTGTAACAAATTCAATAAACAAATCTGGATTTGAACCTGCGGCCTTCTATTTGTGGACTGGACGCTTAAACAGCAAAGTTCATACGGTTATTATTATATATTTTATATATTACTTTTAATTGACATTTAATTGTCCGATGAGAGAGCAATAAACAGACTAAACATGTCGATTATTCTGAGAAATTGACAAACCCGCTTTGAAAGTTGTTAACCCTCTGCCAAATATAATTAACAGCCGGCTATTGTTAGGTTAATAATCGCCATAAATGAAACGATTTGTTAATTGTTTAAACAAATCTGCAAATACACAAACAGAGCGAGTTGTTTCTTTTATCATTAGATCAACAAAAACTGCAGTACTCGGCCAGTTAAATTGGGGATCGTTATCTTTATAGAAGTGCTCGAATTTGTGGCTAAGCGATTGTTTGCGTGCCGCACACTGCAGTAAATTTCACTATTAGACATGTTTTATAACACTTGACTGCATTTTAATTTGTGTACACTCTGATTTGTATTTAACACTTCTAGACATCTTATCGAGATATCAGTCAAGTGCATTTCATAATTTTAATGACACTTTGTTTATTCATTGAATTAACAAAAGAATTTAGCGGCATGATAAGCTGACTTCATTTTTTGCATTACAACTTATATGTTTATCAAAATATCTGGACAAAACTCGGCATTTAAAAGTTGCACTATGCTCCCCACATATTTTCAAATCTTATCAACTTCGAATAACTATTACATATATCTGACACAGAGAACTTCCCATGTGGCTAAATCTTTTGTTTTCGAAAATATCTTCTGCATTTGCGAGCTCTATAATTCTCACATATTTTCAGAAGGCAAATGTCGAAAAGGGTTTAACATTTTTTCTCATTTATAAATATCTTTTGCAATTGCTTTCCTAACTTCATTTATCAGCAGTTGCTATGTGCAGAACAATATCTCAAGAGATTATCTTGTTTTGCTTTAGGCAAATATTATAATTTGTTTATCATGCGATCTTTGCCAATCATAAACTGTTGCATTTTTGGTGACTTGCAAATACAAAGTTGTTTCCGCCCTTTATCTTATAATTATCGCTCAGCTATTTAGCTTGTGAAGGTGACATCATTTAAATACCCTGTACCTGCAGAAATGGTTTAATTTAAATATAACTATTTTTAATTATATATTTAGATCTTGATCAATAAAAACATAAGAGCTTAGTCGACCATATTCAAAGATACAATTTATATTTTAATCCCTTCAATGAATACAAAAATATGTGAAGCGTTCTAGTCGGCTGTCACCGACCAGGGGATATACTTTATTCTTAAATAAAGAATATTCGAATTGTTTTTTTTTTCTAAAAAATATAAACTGTACTTTTATGGTAGCCTAAACAACAAGATTATAAATGCGAAACAAAAGAAAAAGAGAACAAGTTTTGTCTCTACAAGGAGAAAAATGTGGATTCTTATGGGAAAACGTGCAGTCAACATTCTTCACATTCACATAAAGTTTCGAAAAATGAAAGAAATTTTGATGGTGGAATTAGGTTAATTCTTCACAATTCGCAAAAATTTAACATTCGCAAAGAATTTAATATATTTTGATAGTGGACTTAGGCTAATACTTTACATTCGCAAAAAATGTAAGAAATGTTGATCGAGGAACTAGCCTAGGAACTAGAAAAACGTACAGGCAACATACTTTACATTCGCAAACAAATGTAAGAAATGATGATAGTGGAATTAAGTATGAATATACGCTGCAGCAATAGGGAAATGCAAACAGTTCCAACTAGAAATCCTGCAAATCCTTTGACCCTAAGAACTATATCAGGTGCTTCTTGGTATATGCACAAATGAACAACATACAATTCAAAATATATTGTTTAAGTTCATTAGAGCTGAAAAAATTCATGCTTTAATTTCTAAGCAGTTTGTTTATTGTCCTTAGACAGATTACCAATAAATAAATAAGCAAAATACATAACAACAAAATGACTTAAAAACAAAAATAAGGGGCAACTGCAGGTCGGGCAGTCTCGCATATTCTGCTTTTATCTGTACTCGGTTTATCTGATTGTCAGTTTTATGGCGTGTCTCTGTTATGATCACAATTCCGCTGAAAATCTACCAAAATAACAACCAGTGTTAATTGTCAGACCGCAGCTCATAGAACTCTATCTCTCTCTCTCTCTCTCTCTCTCTAGCTCTTTCGAATAATACACCGAGTCCAGAATGAAAATGTCGCAGCGAAATCCAGCGTTTGTGGGCGACGATGGACAGAGCACCACCAGCACGTTGGCCATGTCGGTAAGTGGCCAGAAAAGCTATGGCCGAAATCTGAATGACCCAAAACTAATCGTTTGCTCCCCGCACACACACGCACACATAGTCGCTGCCGGCAGAGACACAGACGGAGGCCGAACAGGAAGCTGGCAAATCGGTCGGGAGACCGGGCGAACGGGATACCTGGGGCAAGGGCGTGGAGTTTCTAATGTCCTGTATCGCAATGTCCGTGGGGCTGGGCAATGTGTGGCGATTCCCCTTCACAGCGCTGGACAATGGCGGCGGCGCCTTTCTCATACCATATCTCATTGTGCTATTCCTAATTGGCAAACCGATTTACTATCTGGAAATGGTAATTGGGCAGTTTTCCAGTCGCGGTTCCGTTAAGGTATTCGATTTGTGCCCAGCCATGAAAGGTAAGCGAAATTTTACGGAAATTATCGATGCCAACTTCGAACCAAATCGAAGTTTCTATACACTTGCAGCGAGAATGGAATCAACTAAACAGTTGACAAGAAATTCAATTAGGGGGAAGTAATAAATATTTTTTGAATAGAGAAGATTTAAAAAAAAACATTTCTACAAGCTCCTAAGCTTGGCTCGGCTTGATTTCGCTCAAATTTTAATATTAGAATTTATTTTTCATTTATTTATAAGCGCCCATTCTACAGAAAAGGTGGACTAAATTTGATCTCTAGGCTAGATAATTCTTATAGTTAGTTTAATATTTTTGCTTAAGATTGGGTTCCTAGAGAGCTCTAGGTTCGAACCAGTATGGTTCAAACCCAGTTTGCAGCCCTGATGACACAATAACATATTATACTATTCCAGAATAAGTAATTGATTGATTTTGTTTAAATGTGCAACAAGAGTGTGACAAGTGTTAGTTAATTGTTAGTTTTGGTTAAAGATAGTTAACAATTTTGAATTTCCATATAATGAATCATTTCTGAGCGATATTGTTGTTGCATTAAGATTAACTCGTTATTGTACAGTTCTGTGTAAACTTTTGCTTTGTGTATAACAATATCTCAATTATTATTGCTTGACAATGAATGAATACCCTTTACTTAGGCAATGGAAAATTCAGATTCAGACGAGTTGAAGTAAACAAAGATAGCTGACTAATATTGAAATTAGCTTGATCACGACACAAGAATAACTTATTTATTTACTTATTCATTTATGAGATATTCCAGAAGACATACCTATTATTTGATACTAAATATTATTGCATTTTTTATTTTTCATTGTTTTTTTTTATTAGAATAGCAAAATGAAAAGCTAAAAGCCTAATCAGCATATAAATAATTGCTATATCATCTCCGAGTGTTAAGAGTTAAAGGTTTAGAAGCCAAAATCGATATGATTGATTGATATGATTGATTCAACCAACTGCAAGTGTATATGAATATTGTTTAGTTAATAATGCAATACAATAGCTGTGCATTTGTTTAGATGCACTTGATGAAGTCCAATAGCAAGCGAAAATTAAGAATAGGTTTTAGTTATTTGTTTAGTCCGTAAGTTTTATCAAGCTGTAAGACTAACTCAAAGAAACAGACCATAAACTGCTCCAAGCATATATCTATACTATTTGTTGGATGAAGCAGATTGATTGATTGATTGATAAACATTTCTGGAAGCTGCAAACAAATGGCCAGGTTGGCTTATACGTCCATAAGCCCAGGTTTTGTAATTAAATTAAAATGAAATATGTATCGACAAATGACTATAGTTGATATCAAGAGGCCAGCACTATGCACAGCTATTATATCAAATTAAATAACTACTGGAATGATTCACAATCGTTATTAAACGAACTATGTTATTCATTCACAACTCATCTATCATATTCATAACGCACTGTCATCAACAACGAATCGTAACTCGCAGGCATTGGCATTGGACAGGTGATATCGATATCGCTTGTTACGACGTACTACGTAGGAATAATGGGTATTACGTTAAATTATTTTTACGATTCGTTTCGTTCGCCGCTGCCCTGGTCCGAATGTCGTCCCGATTGGGGCAACAGCGTTCAGTGTGTGGCCTCCAGTCGGGGCAACATTAGCTCCAATCCGAGTTCCAGCTTAAATGCGTTTGGGCCCCAGTTGGAGCAGCAGCAGCAGCAGCAGCCCGTCGCATCCGCCGAGCTGTACTTTATGTAAGTGGCTTTTCTACCTATTGTCAAATCTAGTTGTTAGTGCTGGTTCCTGGTGCTGTTGTTCTTTGTGTACCTGTGTGTGGGGCATGGGTTGTTTTTTTTTTTTTTTTTGTGCCTTGTTGTGGTAATCTTATCGCGGCACACTCTAGCATTCAGTGCCAGATTCAAGTTTATGGTCGTTCAATGCTCGCTTTATTGGCATGCGACATTAATTGAATGAGTCCCGCTACGAGACCAACAAATCTGCTGTTCCGCCCCGCCCTTGTGGCGCCTAAATTGACAGCAATTGACCACTGAGGTTAGACGATGTTGCAATATACCCTGGGCGATTGCAACAGCCAATAGCTGACATGCGACGCGTTGCAAGGCCAGTTCAATTAACTGACATCTAAGCGTGACGGAAGGAACAAGGGTACAACCTCAAGTCGCACATCTGTTATGGGAATAACCATGAATACCTGACAAATAATAATTCTTAATTTCTCAATTAAATTAATCCACAAATTAGTTTTACTTAAGTTAGAGATGTGCGCGGCAAGGCAAAATCGATCCACAACCTGGACTTTTTTTCAAATTTCTTCCTCCCGACAATTTCTTTTCTTTCAATTGGCTAATATTATTTAAAAAAATTAAAATTACTATAAACGTGTTTTCAAAATAATTAATCATTTTGATTTTTTTATAATTATTATAATTTAGTTGCATATTATTTATGGTCTTAACTTCAGAACTTTACGAAAATGTTATCTACATTTCGTATATTATAAAATTCTTGTCTTACTCTTACGAATAGTCAAAGGTACATAAGAATTATTGCATGACAAGTCTCTAATTTAGTATTAAGAAAATATATTAATAAATTGTGGTTTAATTAAACTTTTTCTAAACTTAACACGTTCATTTCCTCAACTCAACTAATATCTCAGCTCAGACTCAGCATCACCTCATGTCTCCATCATAAGTTCCCAAACCCAACATTTGGCTATGGCATCTAATTGATCTGTGATTAACTCTTTCCTCCCTACCCCCAATATCATCAAGGTGTTGGCGTTGGCCAGGCATTCCAGGTGTTCATGCTAAGCACTTACTATGCCTCACTGGTGGCCATATTTTGTCGGTATTTCGTTGACTCATTCCACAGTCCGTTGCCCTGGGCAACGTGTCGTGTGGAATGGGGCGCAAAATGTATCGACTCGGCGCCCAATAATTGGATGGGAGGACAAAATTCGGTAGAAAATAAATCAGATCGTATTATATCCAGCTCGGAGCTGTACTATGTGTAAGTGCTTGGGTTTCTTTTGGGCTTAGTTGGGTTAGATCTAGTCTCAAACTCTAGAGGTGTTGGTTTTGGCTCAGGTTTTTGTGCCCAACTCAATTGAACTTTTCACATTTCTCAGTAAGG
Organism: Drosophila novamexicana; assembly: GCF_003285875.2. Taxonomy (NCBI): domain Eukaryota; kingdom Metazoa; phylum Arthropoda; class Insecta; order Diptera; family Drosophilidae; genus Drosophila; species Drosophila novamexicana. The sequence continues at coordinate 6,752,714 of NW_020824787.1, forward strand.
AGGTGCTGCGCGAGAAGGACCAGATTGCGGATGGCATTGGTTTGCCCAACTGGGAGCTAGTCGTTGGCCTCTTAATCTCCTGGCTGTGCGTTTTTCTGATCATACGGCGCGGCGTCAAGAGCTCGGGCAAGGCTTCCTATTTTCTCGCCCTGTTTCCGTATGTCGTCATGGGCGTACTGCTGGTGCGTGCGGTAACCCTGCCTGGCTCTGTCGATGGCATTTGGTATTTCATCAAGCCCAACTGGAGCAAGATCTTGGACCCGAAGGTCTGGTATGCGGCTGTCACGCAATGCTTCTACTCGCTGTCCGTTTGCTTTGGCAACATCATCATGTACTCGTCGTTCAACAAGTTCGGTCACAATGTGCATCGGGATGCGACCATTGTGACTGCTCTGGATACGGCCACCTCTCTATTGGCCGGCTTCACCATCTTTGGCATATTGGGACACTTGGCGCACGAGATCGGCACGGACGACATTGGCCAGGTGGTCAAAGGTGGCGCCGGACTCGCATTTATATCGTATCCCGATGCCATAGCCAAGTTTAAGCAGCTGCCACAGATCTTCTCGGTACTTTTCTTCCTCATGCTCTTCGTCCTGGGCATTGGCTCCAATATAGCCATGACCTCCTGCACGGTAACTGCGATACGCGATCGCTTTCCCAACTTCAAGCAATGGCAATGCTCCCTGCTCATTGCCGTCGTTAGCTTTGTCATAGGTCTGATGTACATAACACCGGTAAGATTTGCTGAATTGGATTTGGATTGCTCAACCGGAATCTTGTTATTCCTTACAGGGCGGTCAGTATATGCTGACACTGGTGGACTTCTTTGGCGCCTCGATGATAGCCTTGGTTTTGGGCATTGCAGAGCTGTATACCATTGGCTGGATCTATGGCACGGATCGTCTCTGCAAGGATATCGAGTTCATGCTGGGCCGCAAGGTCGGTCTCTACTGGCGCCTCTGTTGGGGCATCTTCACGCCTCTCATCATGACCGTCATCCTGATATACTTCTATGCCACCTACGAGCCGCTCACCTATAACAAGCAGCCATATCCCGCCTGGGCCTACGGTAAATCTGGTGCTTCCCAACACTGCTAACCTAATCCTTCACGCTCACATTCCGCTTTCTTCGCTTCCTTTCAGGCATTGGCTGGACCATCACTGCCTTTGGTGTTATGCAGCTGCCCTTCTGGATGCTGGTTGCCATCATTCGTGAGCCGGGCAATACGTGGCGCGAGAAGATACGCGGCGCCTTCAAGCCCAAAAAGAATTGGGGACCCTCCGATCCGCTGCTCCGGGAGCAGTATAATAAGAAAATTGAGCACGAGCTGACGCCCAAACGGGGCCAAGGCTTTTGGGCAAGCATTAAGCAGAATTTACTTGGTTAAACTGTGAGATCTCTGTTCTTTTTTTTCGTAAGAGTTGTGTGTAAATAATTGTGAAAAGTATTTTGCGATAATAACTTATAAGTGTGCCAATAAAATGTAACGAATTTATAAACGATTTTATTACATTTACTGAGATATATATGAAAATTAAGTTTTTTTAATATATATATATATATATATATTTTAAACGAGTTTTTTGTATGAATATAAATATATTTATATTTTTTTTAAAGAGAGCAGAAACTGAGACTTGGAAAGATATGAGATTTGCTTGGAAATTATAGGTTCTATTTAAACATACTTTAGAGCAATGTTTTTTTACTGCTTTTTTGAAAAATTTTCTAAAAAATAAAATCATTTTTATATATATCAAGTAAATATCCCAAACTATCTATTATTTGTGTTTTGATTTATATCATTTATGGGGAACTTTATAATTCTACATCGGAATGTTTTCAAGTTTAAATAACGTTAAAAAATATCCCATCGCAAGTAATTTGATCTCTTATCCAAAGCATCTTAGGGGCACTAGCTTTTCCCATTTATATATCAATCGAAACATCATTTAACTATTTATCCTGACACTGTTCTCACTTAATTTCGAGGGGGGAAAGTTTCCCCTTGAAAAGTCAAACCTCAGCAATAGAAATGTCCTTCATATTAACTTAAAAGCTCTCAAATATCTAGCTCACATTTATTTGCCAGAGCCACCTTCCCATCTGCCGCCTAATCAGCTCACTTTAACTTGGTGCTGGGCGGGAAAGGCATTCGCTAGCTTCATTTGCCACTGCCACATTTTTCCACTCCTGGCTGTGGGCCACAAATTGACCATCGCATTGACAATTTGGAATTTGGCAAAATCCGTCGCTCGGCGGGGAAAATCAAGAGAAATGTTGTGTGCTTTGTCTCCGTTACGTTTTCCAAGTGCAAACAAAGACTGTGGAAAGCCGAAATACTTTGCGGGCGGCGACGCCATCTTCGAGATAATTGCTTTGATAAGGACACGACGGACAAGGACACGGACCCGGACCCGGACACGGACCCGAGCCGGGAAGGGGAACGGGACTCGGACCAGAGCTGTGCTACGGTTTTTATTTATTTTTTTTGTATTTTATAAATGTCGCCAAATATTTACATGTCGCGGCATTGTAAAGCAACCCAACTTGGTTTTTTTGTTCCGGAACATTTCTTTTTTTTTTGTTTTTGGTTTTTTTTTTTTTTTGCCCTATGCCCGCATTTGGCTTGCGGCTTGACTTTTTCCGACTGTCCGGCTTCCTGGCCGCGAACTGGGCCGTGGCGGCCGCGTTGCTGCAAAACCGCATAAAAGTCATTGTCACAGCAAATGGATTAATTTTCGCGGCACGTTGTCATATATGTTGCGCTCTCTCTCGCACTCTCGCACTCTCACGCTCCGTCTCGCTCGCTCGCTCGCTCAGCCGGCATTTCTATAAAGAAATTAAAAAGCACGGCCCGTGGTCACGAGTGGGTGGGCGCTGGCTGTGGGCGGCGGTTTGCTTTGAGGGGCGTGGCGTGGCTGGCGTTTACCGCAACAATAATTACGCTTTGGCCGCTTTTTGGAAGCTGCACGGAAGTGTATAATGTTGCTAAGTAGTTGCGGTTATTTCTTGTTGTTTGTTTGTTTGTTTTTTATTTTTATATTGTGTTTGGTTGCGTAATTATCATGAAAGGCAACAGGAGGTTTATTTCATGTAATAAATGCAACATAATTAAGTTTTCTCGCTGCGAAAAACAAACGAAAAAGGAAAATGCCGCTTAGTCGGCTCCCTTTTGTTATCATGTTTCTTGTTTATGCTAAGTTAGTTAAGGCATATTTTTTTTTTTTTTTAATTAGCCAATGCAAATGAGTGTACAAATTTTTATTTACCTAAATGACGCATAATTTCATTTGGCATTTCCATCAATGAAATGTTTGGCATTTACTTTTTCTACTCGATCGAACCTCAAGCTTTTCATGTGTAGCATACATTCCGGGGCTAATACATGAATTGTGAAATATTCAAAAAGATAAGTTATTTGATCGGGAGGCTGCTTTCTAAGTTGTACAATTTAACGGTTGTCGAAGACGTTTTCCATTTTTTTTTGCTAGTTTCATTCGTTGCCAATCAGCAGAGAGTCCAGCAAACACAAACACCTAAGACACACACACGCACACAAATGCAGGCACACTCACACATTCATATGTGAGCACACTCATGCAGGCAGAACAAATCCAAATAAAATTCTATTCAACTAAAAGCTAAAAAGCGCGCTCAATGCGCGCTCTCTCTCTCGCTCTCTCTCTACTATACTCCCTTTTCTTTTACTATTTGCCTTGCTTCTTACTCTTTAGCGCCCACGCACGCATTTGTCTTGCATCAGCAGCGCGACCAAAAAAGGAAACAAAAGGAAAGTGTGCACAAAGCAAAGGAGACACAAAAAGCCGAACAGCTTCGATAGAGATGAGAGCGCGAAAAAACTATTGCACTCACATTAACAACCGATAGTTGCGTACCTTGTTTTTTTTTTCCCACAGGGTAGAAAAAGATTGCAACTAAAAGCAAAACCAGCATGAAATCAAAGGCAGAATATTTTGGGGATTTGCAAGAAAAGTTGCGCGCTCATGCAAAGAGCCGCAAATGTGTGCGGAGTGCAGATGGTTTAGGTGGGAAGCTATATATGTATATGCTTTTTAGACTCCAGTTTCTCCAATGGGTTTTCCACTTCTTTTTGGCGTACTGTGTTTTAGTGTGTGCCAGGCATTCGCACACATTTTTTACTCGGCAATGTGAAAATTCTCTATGTAATTTAGTATGGGTCGGGGTGGGCGTGTGCGCGATTTTGCTGCCAAATGCCTGATGCTTAGAAGAGCTGACAGGTGGCGCCACTATGCACGTCCATATTCTTTTCTTATCTCTGTCCAGCTGTGTATGTACGTATGTATTTCTTCTGCAGATGCCAGATGGCGTTCGTGCTTGCGTATGTATGTATGCGTATGTGTGTGTGTGTGGCGGTCGAAGTGGTGAGCAAAAAATTAAGTAATTGAATTTTCATAGTGCCTGCATATAAAACCTAACTGCAATTGTATTTCTTGTTATTTACAGTTGAGTGCCATGTTTTACAGTTTCTTCTCTTTGCGCCATGTGTATGTACATGTGTGCACAGTAAAGACAAGCTCCATTTAACATTTTAATCTAAAATTATTTACCTGATGTGTTTTTGGAGGTGAATAATTTGAAGTAGAGAAGGTTTTATTTAGCGCGATCACGAAACACTGTTAACTTGACAAAATACCGCACGGACACTTATTAAAAAATAATAAAACAAACAAAAAATATTCTACACTATTACTATATATTTATTTTGTTGCAATATGCACGTTTTGTTAAATAGATATTTATCTGCTTTTGAATCTGGGCACGCGTTCATCTCTATGCTGAAGATTAATTCACAATAAAATCTTAATTTTCCAATTAGCAAACAATTTGCACAGGCTTGTCGCTAATTAGGCGCCCATCAAAGGCAACGCGTCGCGCGTCATCGATGCGTAACTTTAACCTCGTGCCGTGTTAACCTTTGCCCTTTCACCAGACACGCGTTAGTTGCACACCCACGCGCCGAAAACAATTAAAAAAAGGCGATGTCTAAGCAACCCTTTCGAGAAGACTCAAATGAACAAACATCAAAGAAAGAGAAAGAAGTCTCCAAGAGTTAGGCAGGTTAACAAGGTGTCATTGCCATTTGAGTTGACAAAATGTTATCGATACTACTTTGTTCTTCATAATCGTTTCGATAGTTCTGACTGCTCGGGCATAAATTGCCAATATGGCTGAAACCGACTCTTAGAGCTAATAAGGAAAATAATCTTATGACGTCACAAGCTGCGTGAGCGTTGAACATTATTTTGCAATGGCACTTCTTAGTGCATTCTTCTTTACGCAGCTCTCCTCAATGATCGTTTCCACAGTTCTGCTTGCTCCGGAATTTACGCAGTTAAATTGGCAGCACGCGCAGGAAACTTCGCAATTTGTTAAGAATTAAATAGTGTAAATGAAAAATGCAAAAAAGTGTTTGTCTATATTGCAGCTAAGCTGCAGTCGAATGAGTTGTGCTTGTTGAGTGTGAGCTAAAGGAATTTACTGCTCAGTTTTTTTTGCGTGAAGTTTTTATGGCGGGCCAAGCTGTGGGTTTTGCCGCGCTTAAACGAAATCAGAAAAATGCTCATATGACGTCACGATTTTTTTTCGGTCGCCCGCGATGCAACGCTAATAAGAATAGTTTTTTGTAACGTCACGAGAGTTAAGAAGAAAGTTATGGCTGCACTTGGTTTCTTCTTCTTCACGTGCCTAAGAAATCATATTAATAGTTTTGATAATCAATTTGCTCGCAAATACTCGCGATGAGCAATGTGTTAATATTAATTAATAAAATACTATTGTAATTATATAAATGTTGTAAAAGAATAAATAAGTCTGTGAATTCAAAGTGTTCCAGAAGCCGAGCTGCGGCTGTTGTGTTGCGCGCGTGTGTGTGTGTGTTTTTTTTTCCTTTTTGATTTGTGCTCGTACGAGAAAAAGAGAAAGAGTATCGAAATAAAGATAAAGAAACGGCATTAATATTAAATGATGTTAAAGCGGATTAAGGTAAGTTTTATTTGGCGTATTTCATAAATTTGATTGCATACGTTTTTTTTTTTTTTTGGCTGGCAAAGAGAAAAAGTCTATCGAGCGACACCTGTCGGCCGATCACGGCGGTAGGCACGCGTCGGAAGGGGGGGAGGGGGATTGCAACAGGGCTTGCCGCAGCGTTTGTGGCGTGCCACAAGCGGATGTGCAACCCATGAATATTCACCCACACTCGAATGTTTGTGTGCGTGTGTGTGTGTGTGTGTGCGCGTAAACTCTGTTAAATGTTTATAAATAGGCTGCGGTCGTTGTTTAAATTTAGCAACGCGCAATTTTGATGTTTTCCATTGTACGACGCAAAACCACTGCAAATTTTCGAAGTGGTTTTTGTCGATGGCCTCGGTTAATTTTGGGCAAAATATTTGAGAGCACTTGAACCTTAAAGTATTTTATAAAAACAATTTCGAATGTTTATTTAAGCTCATTCAAGATAACTTAAATTGTTTAAAGCATTTCGGAGCTTCAAAAAACTTATTTTTTGGAAGCTTTAATGCGCTTCTTTTACAAAAGCTTAATATTCTGAAGCTTTCATGTGATTTGTATTTTAAAAATTACTTTTTCTGAAGCTTTTTATGTGCTTTTTCTTACAAAAAACAATTTGGAATGTTTTTAAGCTCATTCTAAATAACTTAAATTGCTTAAAAGCAACAATTAAATCTGTTTCGTATATATATTTTTAAAAGAATTTCTAATTAAACAGAAATAGACTTGTCTAGACTTTTTGAACATTTCATTTAAATCGATGGCAACATTTTTTTTGGTTTCCTCTGAGAAAATTGTTATAAATTTTACACTGTTTACCACAATTTGTATTTACACCGAGTTGCTAGCTGCTCTATTAACTCATGGAGTATATTTTGAAAACGTAACAAACATTTTTTGTTGGGGCTTATGTGGCTTAATGCACAGCGCAAAAATGTACATTTCCCAAAAATTGTATTAAATTCGCAACAACAAAAACAACAAGAACAGCAGCAACAAAGTTTCAGTTCAAATTTTACAATTACATATTTAGCAAAAACGCAGAAGTCATTTGCCACACCCCACTGTGGCAATTGTGCCCACCTTTAGTCAAAAAGTTTTCGCGCGGCACGCCCCTCGAGTTTCAGCCCCAGCTCCAGCTCCAGCTCCAGCTCCAGCTCCAGCTCCCGTCCAGGCCGCAAAAACTAAACCAAACCAATGGCGACCACAGTGAAACAAATAACAGCAGCAGCAACAGCAGCAACAACTACATATATAACAACTGGCAATATCTGCAACATCTGTTTGAACAAATAACCAAAACAAGGATGCCAACGCGAAAGGGGGGCGTGAACGAAGGAGGGGGGTGGGGGGAGGGAGGAAAGAAAATGGGAACGTGAATGCGGACAGCGACAGCGCACCAATTTCCGTTGCCTCTTTCGGGCCAAGTTATGTCTCCATTGGTGTCTGTCAGATTTGGTTGAATGTTTTGCCTGCTTTTGCCTGGCGTGAATTTTATTTAGCAGCTAGGCGTACTGTCAGAATTAACAGTGGTTAAATGTGCACTGATCAACAAAATAGCGGTATGTGCTATAAAATATATAATATTTCATTTGAACTCTTAACCTTTCTTGGCTATCAGAGTTTCTGGCAATAAATTAAAACATTTAAATCGACATATAATATAATATTATATAGAATAAGATAAATATGCACACGTAGATATTATATACTAGCGGGTATTGCCCGGCCTTGCCCGTGTGCCAATAATTTTAGCTATTACTCTTCCACTAAGTGCACGTCCATTGGAAATTGAACTCTACCCAGCTGCGAATAAAGAATTAAGTGTTGGAATCAACGTATCAAACCAATTCTCACAAATAACTTTGAAAATAAGTCCGAATCCGATCGGTTGGTAAAGAGAAAAATTGAATGCATACGTTTTCCCCGATTTTTCCACACATGCGGGTGGAATGACACGATATTTCGATAGTTGACGCTTTTCTATCAATAAATATTGGTATCAAATCTCTTTTCTTCTTAAATTCCGAAGACTACACGAGCTCTATATTTATGTTTATTAATATTTGTCTCAATATTTATTGCCAAGACTTTGTTGCACAGTGTATTTAATAAGGCAGAACTTAGTTCTGTTGGTTTTTGTTGTGCTGCATAAATTTTGTGACCTTGAGCAACTTTTTCGACCGCTTAAAATTCAGCAAAAGTTGACTTTCTCACTTCTCTCTTTTTCTGTTATGATATGAAATGGAATTTTGCGGCATGGATTTATTTTTACCAAAGGCATTTTGAGTCATGTTATGCCTGGGCACAATTGTGTTCACACAATTGTGTCTGCCCGAGCGAAATCTCATTTACGTTGTAATAACAAATGCCACACAAAATCAATTAAAATAATTTCCTGTTCAAAAAATTGTCAATGACAGTGCCAGCGCCAGCGCCATCTAGCGTCAGCTAACCGCATTATACACCATTTGGAGCATCTGTTGCCGCCGTTGTCATTTTGCCACAGCCCCCATCCCCTCTCCACCCTCCCAGTGCCGTCTACCCCCTGGTGCGTTCATTGTTGTTGTTTTACATTTCCGGTAATAAATATACATTTGAAAAATAATAGAGGAGTTCGCTTCGGTTCGACTGGATGTTGTGTTGGGGGGAGGGGTGGGCTTTCGATGAGCCCGTTTGGCAAATTGCCGAATGAGGCGTGGGAAATTGGAAAATTCAAATAATGCGCCAGGTGAGAAACTTTGCGGCATTTCATTTCCTATGATTAATTAATTATTACACGCCGCGTGATGATAGCCTACAAAGTTACAATACAATTTGCAGAGCTGTACTTTTAATTGAAATGTGATTTTTGGAATGTTGCTGCACTAGATAATTAAGTTATTAGCGAGGATAATAATACATTGCTCAATTCACCAACTGGGGAAATTGACAATGTTAACAAACATGGAAAGACCATGGATTACAATTTTTGAAATGAGATAGTTGTGCTCTAGAGTCTACTGTTTAAAAATTTGAAGATATTTCAAAAGCCTAATCTTTTATTAGAAAGACAAGAAGCTATTTAAAGTTCTTACTCTTTTTTCTCAGTGTAAAAATAGAAAGTTTTATTTTAATAAGCTATTTTTTAAATATTTAAATAAGACTTTTTATACTGAAAACCTCAGATTGTTTAAACTTCTTGCTATGCCTTAGCAGAGTTAAAGTAAGCAAATAGAAGTCTTTGATTAGATCAGTTAATTAGCATATTTTTGTCTTAGCTTTTTGAAAAGATATCGTTAAAAGTAATTAAAATATTAAAAATTATAGTTAACATTCTGTTGGGTTGGATTTTTCTGAGCAGCTATCGATCAAAAAATGCAGCTGCAATAGTTAGAATGGTGCTAAAGGAAAATGAGCTGGCTGAGCGGGGGGGCCGGGTGCTTGGTTTGGGTGAAACGAACAAATTATTATAGTCACATATCCTGTTGACATTTAACTGACAGCCCGACTGCACAAAGGCAACACAGGTTGCACCCGGACAACAGACAAGAGCGAGGCAACGGCGAGCCTCAGTCAAGAGGCAGAGGCATACACCTGAGTCATAACCATGACCAAAGTCACACGACAGCGGCGCACACAGTTCCACATCCGGTGACATCCGGTATTTCCTGCCTGGCCTCTCGCTCTCTGTGTCTGTCGTAGCTATTGCCGTTGGCGTTGCTATTGCTGGTGCTGGCAGCATTCCTGTGGCCTTGTCACACGTTCGCCGTGCTACTAACAACTGCCAACAACAACAACAACAACAATGGCCACATCATAGTTTATGCGCTACGGCAACACTATCACGCCATAGACAGCACCAGCCAGAGTGGGAAGGCGTACGCACATGCCAGCGTGTGTGTGAGATAACTAGAAAGAGAGGTCAGAGATGCCAAATGCAGTTTACGATACACTTTGCTTTGCTGTCTCTCAAAAGCTTCGCCATGCAATGGCGTAGAAAAGGCAACACCTTACCCAGAATTGCTAGATAAGAGCTCTAAAAAGTATTTTAGGCTAAAAGCTTTTCAGAGCTTTTGTGTGATAACCTGTGAATTCTAAGCTTTTGTACAAGCAACTTTTTTGGAAGCTTTAATGCGATATTTTACAAAAGCTTTATTTTCTGAAGACTTAATGTGCTTTTGTCTTGTCTTAAGCTTTTATTTACTTTTAAAACGCTTTATATACAAATTTTGCTTATCTGTTACGAAAGGTAAAAGCTTATTAATTATTGTCAAGAATTCATAAACTTTCTTTTCAAATAATAGTACAATTATTATTATTTAATTTAATGGATGATTATATTAATCCTATATTATAAGGGCATTAAAAATTCGTTATGGTTAAATGAAGATTTTGCATTCTTGATGTTGTGTATCTCACTGGCTGCTGCCTTTATCATGCATCCGCTTGCAGGATGCACGAAATAATTCTGTTTGTTAGCTGTGCGCACACGATGTCCTCTCATCTCAGACGAGAGCTGCAACTCCATCTCCGACACTTCACCCCCTGCTGCCCGGCTAACCCGCTGCCGCCAGCTCTGGCTGGCTGACTGGTTGACTGACTTATTTCACTATTTCACCAGGCTTGGCTCTGGGCTGCAGTTGGCGAGTTTCTGCATATTTTTTGCACCTAAGTGTAACGCCAGCGCCAGCGTCCCCTTGCTGATCCACAGCCCTGGACTCACGCTTGATGTAGTTGGTGGTTTACTACTAATTTGCAACCACATCGTTTGTTTTGTGTGGCTGCGTCTGTCCCAGCGTCCGCTTGCTCGTCCCTGCTGTGAGTGTCCTTTGTGTCTGACAGCGCAGCAACTAGCGCTTTGGGTTTTGCGCCTTGCCCCGCCACCTCCTCCACCCGACAGTGCTCTGCCGCAATGTGCATTAATTTCTGCATTGCTGTTGCTGCAGCCGCTGCAGAAGATGCCTTCACAATGGCAGCTCGACGCTTTGGCTGTGTGTCAGCTGTGTGAAGCTCGCTACCGTTATAAATGGTCCTGTGTTAGTTCTCCTGGCCGTCGTTTCATCTTTGGAATTTAGCGTCTTATCATCAGGCAGCAACAATAAACGCGTTGCATACTTTGTGGCGCCACAATAAGTCGCTTTAAGATGCTTAGCATGAATGCAAGCACATTTCAATGGGTTCAAATAAGTCTGTTAACTGCAATTTTATGAATAAAGGCATAATTAATGCTCGAAGTACACACTTGATTCTGTCTAATTACAATTGCCTAAGATTACTAGTTAATTGTAGAAGAACTTCGGTTTGGTTTTCTTGTAATATCTTATGTCAAACATTTACTTTACTTCATTCTCTTTATCCTTTCTTCATGGGCGAACTTGGTTTCTTTCTATTTACATTTTCTTAATGTTTTAACTTTTTCCAATTTCCAATATTTATAAAAAGCAGGCAAAAAGTACTCAAAGCGTTGTATATCCTTCGATAATTATGTACGATTTTGTTTAGCTCGTTTAAAAACGAAACTTCAGTCTACGTTTGAAAAATCACAACAAGAGCTTCATTGTTGTATTTGAAGTACCTCTGAGAAGATGATTACAAATTCTAAAATATATTCGTTTTTCATAAGACGCTTATCTCAGGCGAAACAAGCATATTTCTTAGAATTTTGTTAATACATTTTCATTATTTATTAATAATGCATATCAACATAGTTTGAAAATCAATTTCTATTCAATTTTTCGATATATTTCTGCTAGTTTTTACCTTTTTCTTCAATATATATTCTCAGAAATAGCATCCTATGCTGTCGATAGACTCAATCACAAATTAGATATAAATATTTCAACAACTTTCATAGCTTTTTTGAGTAAGCGCTTCACAAGCTTTGTGAAAATATATTTGTTGTGGAATTTTTCCAAATGGAATATTTTTCAGATTTTAATATCTGCAATCAGCAGTATGGTAAAATGTAAATATGTTATTTATGCTCATAATTGCACTTTTGGCTGCTACAATATATTTGTATACCCTGTACATATGTAATTTATTCAAATGGGTATGCTAAGTATATATAGCTAGATATCTAAATATCAGCTAATTATATATCTTGTAGTATACAAATTTAGGGCCTTTCATTGAAAATGTAATTAATTATATTAGTTAAGAAACAAGTCTTTGAGCTGCTTAAAGGGTATTTCATAGTCAGACACGCTCCAGTAGAAGTTGCCTACGTGTTGTTATTGCCCTTTTCATATATGAGACTCAATTTAAGCTTGTTTGCTTGCCTGTTGTCCCCATATCAAAACATAAGCCGATTATAAAGCCAATTTCTATAATATATACACATCGTATAGATGTTTATATTTATGTTGCATGTGTGTGTTTATCTCTCTCTGTGTGTGTGTGTTCTTTAGCATTTACATATGAACTTTGCCTCATATCAATTTGTTGTTATTATTTTGATTTTTGCGTACGGGTAAGAACCCCACCTAAACCCCTACGTTGGCTTGTTAACATGCTAAATACTTTTTAATGCCAATTTAAGAACGCAATGCCAGAGCAACTCGTCTCGCCATCGCCTCAGAATTCAGTTGCAGAAGCAATCTACACCTGAGTATTTTAACATGGAAAATAACACAGTTTCAAAGGGATTTTTCGGATACATTTAGTAAATGCAGTTACCAAGGAAGCACTTAATTAGATCAAAGCAAAGAGTTTAGTTTAGTTTTCAACATAATAAAAATATATATTGTCTGGAATGAAAACGATGCTCAAGGTTGCTATGTAACACACAAAAGCAAACAAAGAGCAATAGCCTAGGCATATAAGCTTGCTTTGGGAACGTGATAATGAGACTGTGTCCGTCGGACTTGCAAGCGAGAAGTGGCTGGTTCAAACCTAGCTGCTAAGCGTTGTTATACTGCAAATTGAATTAAACTTAATTTGTGGACGAAAGCATGGATTTCAACTCCAGCTTTGTATCTTCTTAAGCTTGTTTGTGAGCCGGGCAAAGCCGGGAAATGCTCCTTAAATCTATATATTGAAAGAGCTTATATTGGTATAGTTATTGTTAATATGAGTTCGGGCTTACTTCCAACGAACATAAAGGAGTCGTGACTAATGAAAAGCTGAAATCCATTTTACAAATTATAAACACAAGTCGCAGCTTTATTGCCGCGCCGGATGTCAATTCACATAAATCTCATTCACACACTCCAACACACACACACACACAGAGATACATCCATCTATGGGGTTGGCTACGGGGTGCAACTCAAAACCGGTTGCCCTATTCATCTTCCGCTTCGACGCGCAAAAATAAATGCCAAATTGCGATTACCGAAATACCGAAAATCTACAGCACAGCACGGCACGGCACGGCAATTCACAACTCGAATGGCAATGGCAATGGCAAAGTGCTAAATGCTAAATGCTCTATTTACGCTTCACTTAATTGATAATCAAAAATTTATTGATAACATTTCTTCTGTGCCATTTGTTGTTGCACTTCGAACCCATTTGTAACGAGTTTAATTTCTCGTTTCGCGCGAATTAAGAATTCATTTTGTTTTAAACACAAACCAACCTCCAATGTGCTCCTTTAAGCCAGTTGAAGTTTTGAGTATACCCTGTAATTGGATATCGCCTTAAGCTTGAGCAACTAACGATCTCCACCCATATTAAGCTGTCTGCTTTCAGCTGTGCCACTAATTAAACGATTTTGCCTCCCATCCCTTTACTTTTCTATTCCCATCTACATCTCCACTCCATTCTCATACTCATTCCCGTTTTCATTCCCATTGTCGTCTTCGTTCGCTTTGTCTATTCACATTGGAAAGTCATTTCACTTGGTTGCCAGTTTGTGTTTTTAGTGGCTCAACTTACACGAATCAACATATTAAGTTCAGGGCTGCCAGACTGGGGTTGTTCCCTGGCCGGAGGGCTGAGCGGGTATTTACAGCTTAATGTAACAAAGCAGGACAGTTTAATGAACTTTTCTGGCGCTACAAAGTCAAGTTGATTGATTCTCAGCAACAGCTGCAACGACTCCTTAAACAAGTGCATTTGCAGACTTGTGTTTTAATTGAAAATGTGTATTAATATCTTTTTTTAGTAATAATAAAAATAAGTAAGACAAATTCTGGGAATTTCGCTAAGTATTAATAAATATTGTTTAAATTTATGTGCATGTCTTAAAATTAATTTATACTTTATAGATTATATAGATAGCTTATATTAGATATATATTTATAGATGTAGATAAATCTATAACGGATCATAATTTAAAATAAGTAATAAGTAATAAATAAATTGTTAATAAACAAATAATATAGAAATATCTGATATCTGTAGGCCGATATCAAAGGCTTGTTGAGAATGATTTATTTAAAAAAAAAAATAAAAAATATAAGAAAAATATGTTGCAAATTTATAATACATTTTAGTTATTTATTAAATATTTTCTTATTTATTTATTTATTATTTATTTATAATAAATATTAAAGCTAAGCAGTTTGCTAAGTTCCGTAGTTTTAATTTAGAAAACAATTGGCGGTAGTTCGGTTGGTTTCGTTTGGAATCCTGCTTTGCATACTTGATTTTAATTGGCTAGTTTTTTTTTTAAGCGCACGACTTGCAACTAGACTTAGCTGTATAATGTGTATGCGTAAATGTGCACTAATTTTTTTTTTTTGAACGTAGCGCTCCGTGGCATCCACCATCAGCTGGCTTAGTGCAATTTAATGCGCAATTGCTTGGGTTTATTTGAGCAACAGTCAGGCGTCCGTGTTCCCACCCACTCAAAGCACTCAGCCACTCAAACACACACACACACACACACACACACAAACCCCCCTAAACAGACCCTCAACATGTTTTGTCTTATTCCTGTTGTTGTTGTTGTCGTCGTCGTCTAGTCACGTCTGCTGTTGACAAGCGTCTGTTGAGCTTCGCCCGGCTGGCACCCATATTGAATGTTCCTGCACACTCTTGTTGACCATCTCTCCCTCCCTCTCTCTCTTTCTCTCTCTCTCTCGCTCTCTATTTCTCGTTTGTCTATCAAGTCCATCTTCTTTGCTCGCTGCATGGCGCATTTTCAACGCCATTGTCCTGTCGTAGGTACTATTTTTGTGTCGCACAATTTAGTGCACTTCCTGGCCAGTAAAAACAGACACACACACACACATACGTACACACATATATATATATATATATATATCTGCAAAAACAGAGCCAGGAGCCACTGTGGCCCCAGGCAAACTTGGTAGCCCTGCGCGCATTGTCTTCAATAATTACCCATGTCCCTTTGGGCTGCAATGACGCTGGAAAACATGTGCCATGTCCCTGCGTTGCTCCCTTCTGCATTCCCTCTTCTCTGTGTTCCTAGTGACCCTTGTCCCGGTTTTTATCTATCAACAACTTTTCGACAAGAGTTGCGCACGTTTTGGCCAACTGAGTGCGCCAACTCCTTTCCTCACCCGGCATCGTCTTCCATACAGCTCGTTTTCACTGCAATTCCGATACTTGGCAATTGCCAAACGGATATCAGAGCTGCTGCAACGGATTACATTCTAGTCTAGACTTCAAGTACTCCCATCAAAAACAGCTTAAAGACTGATTTTTGAATTTTGACTGACTATTTTTTAAAATGTAACCCAGATATTTGAAGCTCCATTTTGTGTCCATCTCGGCAGGTGTTTAGTTTAGTTTTGAAAAATTCCAAAAAACATTAGCTTAGATGAAAGTCACCTAGTAATTTAAGAATGCCACTAAAATGTTGTACAGATTTCTTAAATTTCTTTAAAGTGTAGCGAAATATATAACATATAATTTGTGACCCAGCCAAAACATTTAGAACACATACAAATAAAGGTAAACACACATATACATAAAAAAAAGTCCCACACACACATATAAACATAAATCTCGGCCATTTAGTTAGAAAAAAAAAAATAAAATGTTGGCATCAGGCTTACTCTTAGGCTAAACGTTGGCTTCAACAGGCGGCGGCCACTCTGATGAAACACGGCACAAAATTCAATTGTTTTGCAGCACAACAATTTAATTTGACACGTACTTTTAATGTGGGGCTCGTCTGCTAATGCCGGCCCAGGCCCAGGCCAGGACTAGCAACACAGGACGCAGGATAACCGCACACACACACATACACACACACACACACACACACACACATACACACTGTGCCAGGGCAGACAGAGACAGAGATGTGTTGCTGTGGAACAGGTTTCAGGCGCATAAATTGAATTTAGATACAATTTCCGGTGGCTGCGTGACTGCCTCCAGTTATCCCATTCCCAACAATAAAAGTCCTGCAGCATAGTATTCCAGCATTTTGGTTCGCTTTGATTTCGCATTTTTAAAGGCAAATGGCAATTAAAAAACTCTCTTTTTGGCATTGAAATTTTGGCTAGCGTTAAACCAACAATAAATAACCAATTTATATGCGCAACTGCATTTATCGAACATTGTTTTTGTTGCGCAAAGCGCTCGGCCATGCACACAATTTTGCTTGTGCCACATCCACATGCAACACTGCAACACGGCTGCCGCCTGCTGCGCTATTAATTATATTTGTCATTGGATAAGAAAAAAGTCCAAATAATAAATAGATGTTTACGAAAGAAATTGTATCGAAGCATTAATTTGGCATCGTTTCAAATGTTAAATGCGCTTTTAAAAGTTTTTGATGTAGCTTCAGAATTCAAAACAATTTATTAACTATTTTAAAATAATACTATTTAAAATAATAAATCTCAAATCTCGAGGGGCTTAAATAAACATACTTTATCTAGTTATATACAACAATTTACATTTTGTGTTTGTATTTGTAATTTGATTATTTTTAATTATTATTTTTATATTGATATTATTATTGTTATTATTATTATTATTATTATTATTATTATTATTATTATTATTATTATTATTATTATTATAATTATTATTTGTATTATTATTATTATTATTATTATTATTATTATTATGATTATTATTTTTATTATTATTATTGTTATTAATATTATTATTATTATTATTATTTTTATTATTATTATTATTATTATTATTATTATTATTATTATTATTATTATTATTATTATTATTATTATTATTATTATTATTATTATTATTATTGTTATTATTATTATTATTGTTACTATCTTCATTATTATTATAACTTATAAAATTGACAATGATAATTCAGCCTGCCCATGAAGTCTACCTGCTACTTGTTTACAATATGTTTATGCTTTAAAAATAATACATATTTGCAGCTTCAAAGTCTAAAATGCATTTTAAAATTTAAAAAATATTACTAAATTCACAGTGTCCAATATATTTACACAAATGGCCCTTTTAAGTGATTATTGGTTAAAGCTTAAGCCAGGGCACTACAAACAAGGTGACAAAACTTAAGTTCTCATTCCACTAAGAGTATTAAAATGCGTCAATGCAAATTGCTGTACACCCCAACGAGCTCTCCTTTCCAAACTCATCAATATGTTTTTTCAGCTTGCCTTTTAATTTTTTATTTATTTACATACTTTGTTTTTTGTTTATGCTACAAGGACAACAATTCAATATTTGACTAAAAAATTTACGAGCCAATATCAGGGATGAGTTTAAGAGGTGAATTCGCAGGGAGGGGAGAGGTTTTTGTGCGGCTTGCATGTAAATGCGGCACATTGCGTTAATAATTCCTGTGCTGAGTAGCCGTTGAGTTGCCAATGCACCCAGCCCCAGCCCCCGAGCTCCCCCTTTCGCGTTGGCGTCCTTGTCCCACAGGTCCTTTGGTCAGCATCGCGTGCGCCATGAAAATTTCAACGTCGATTTTCCGCACTAAAAAATGAGTGGACAAAAAAAAAATTGTTCAGCAGTTGGTTACAAATTGGATTCGAGTGGGATGCAAAAACATAGAACGTGATATAATTGAAAATATTGCCGGTTATGAATGATAAACGAAATGAGCCCTGTCCGATTGCAGAATGCACTGCATAAGCCAGAAAGTTGCATTGGTTAATTCTTTAATTTGTCCAGTACTTGGTTTTTGTTTTTAGATATAAATATCTGCTTCTCTCTTTTATTTGCATGTTAACTTCTCAATTTTATCTGCTAGAAAGGGTTCACATTGTTTGAGCTTAAATAGGCTTCAACAATCTAATATCCTTTATTTTTTTTTTATCAATGTATAAGCTTATGTATGAGTGTACTTATATGTATATATTACATTATGTTTTACCTAGCGCAATCCAAGATTATTTTTTCCTCTGCGCTCGAAAGTAAGAAAGTTATGTTCTTAAACACTGCCCTACTATGCGATTCTCATGAATTCAAATACGTTCGCAGAGCTTCCATATAAAATTAAGCTTTCTATTGCTCCAACTTTATACTTATTTTCTTGTATTTTGATACAACTGTTATATATAGAACAATAGAACAATCATTTGCGTGTGTGTAAATATTCGGGTCCTTGAGGCGGCTTCTGTATTTGTACTTGTATTTGTTTGACTGTGTGTCCTGTTATTCTGAAAGCGGGTCATGCCAAATATTAGTTTTGGGCTGCTTGACTCAGCTGCTTGCGCATTGGAAAATTAATCACAGCGACGTTTTTGTCTGACGTTTTCAGGACTTTGAAGTTTGCATAACTGCTGGCAATTTGTATTATGACAAACGGTGCCGGCAGATGGCGCCACGCATGTCATGCAAATGTTGAAACTTTTGGACACCACACACACATATGGTAGGCGTTGCACTTGGCCACGCCCAGCTAATAAGGCAAAAAGTTGCCGGCCAAGTTTAAGGATCGCTGCCGAGTAGCTGTTTCATTTTACCCAACTTGTCAAAATAAGTTTTATTGTTTATGATAAACAAACAATGCGAGCGACTCACGTATGAAGGATGGGGTGGATGGAGGGGGGGCGAAACTAGTTGGACGCACGCCCGCGCCAGTATATTTGAAACGGAACAAACTGTCAAAACTTGCGCCACTTGTGTTTTCTCTTTCTATGCTAAAAAAATTAAATTTTCCGAACACGTTTCGGACAAATGAAAATAACAGCCAGCTCACATATCTTTTCGGCAGCGGTATCATATTTACCCAGTGCCTTAGTCTGACAAATATAATTATTATGTCTTCTTCTTCGGCTATTTTTGTCGCTTTTTATTGCCTGACGTGTCCTTTGAGTCGAGTTTCAATTTATACAAACGACAAGTGAGCAATGTAGTTAAATATGAGGACAGGATATTTGCGAGTACAATTGCCTATGATCACGAATTTCAGTCCAAATTGCAAAAAGACGCTCAGCCCAGGAGATTAAAGGTTTCTTATATTTCCAATAGAATATGCTCTGTGTGCTCTTTAGAAACTTGCAATCGCGGTTGGAGTTAGACAGAGAGAGAGAGAGTTGGTGAGAGCGAGAGGTTTGCTGTCTGCGCGTTATAAATAGACAAAATAAATGCCAACGCCTCGAAAATTTCGAAATTAAAGCCAAAGGCATTTGGCAAAATGCGAGCGTGTGTGTGCTTGGGCAAAGTGTTGATTGTTTGGTCAGAACCGACAAAAATGTCGTAGCTAACTAAAAGGTTTTTTCTGTGACAACAAATTCTCCAAGCTCAGGGAGAGACACAAATGAAGACGGAGACGGAGGTCAGCAAAAATATTTCTCGTAAATTAAACTGTCCACATTTTTGTGTTGTTTTTATTATCACACATAATTGGCTGCTATGGCAAAGAAAAAAGAAGCACAGACCCATGTGCGTAAAAGCAAATTATATTTATGCACATATAAAAAAGTTAAATACGAGTCTGACAAAGTCGAGCTATAAAGTAACTAACAACTTTTAAGCTTACTTCTATTTGTGCTGTGTTTAGTGAAGTTTGCGAAAAAGGCCTGCAACAAGTTATAACAAGCTGGTGTAGAAATACGACTAGACTGTTAAAATTTGTCGCAAATTTAATAACTTAAATACAAGCTGAATGTTTTTTCGCATTTCTTTGATTCAATAAAAGAATCGAAATGTCGCAACTAGTACAATGGATTGATACACACAAATAATATTAAGTTCAACAAGCGCCAACGGAAAGAATACATATATTTTTGTATATTTTACTCTATACAGGTAATTTTAAAAAACTAGTTCGTCGCCAGTTGAAGTGAAGAATAAAAAACAAGTAAGAGGTTCCAGTCGGGAGCGCCCGACTTGGGGATACCCTGAACCCTCTTCTTCCAACATCAAATGCATATATATATTTTATTTTAGAAGCTATATGTCGAGTTTGGTGACTCTAGCTCGTATTATTTACCAAAATTGCCCAAAAAACAGAATATCGATATCGATTTTTATCGATTGCTTGGAAACGGAGTAAGTTAACGATTATCGGAAACAAACTCGATCTGCGCGGGAACTATTAGCATCTTCATCTAATTTCAGTCTCTAGCTCTTATAGGTTCTGAGATCCTTCCGTTCATACATACGGACAAACGGACGGACGGACAGACAGACGGACATTGCTAGATCGACTCAGCTATTTATGCTGATCAAGAATATATATACTTTATGGGGTCGGAGATGCTTCCTTCTGCCTGTTACATACATTTGGATTTTGCACAAATACAATATACCCTTATACCCATTTTTAATGGGTTCAGGGTATAAAAAATTACATACATTTTGATGAAAACACAGTTAGTTTAGGTGATGTTTCGCCGAGCCTCAGGTTCTATTGTGGACAGCCTGGTTCAAAGCGGCTTATTTGAATAGGGCTGCATTGTCACGAAGATTGCCTGTGAGACTTTGGGGCGTCTCCTCTGTCGTAGTTGGAGAAGCTCTTTGAATAGGGATCTTCTTTTGAGCCTGTTAACTACACAGCTCCCCACAAGTTCTCTTTTACCGGTTGGAGAATGCTCCGACTTGGAGTCAATGGTCGCCTTTTTGACCTCCGTGTGCAGGGTTGAATTTCAGTCCTTCGGCGCAAGGCTAAATCTTGGAGTGTTTGGATACGTCTTCGATTCGTTCAAGACGCACTGTTCCAGACCTGAATACAGTATCTTCAAGACGTCGCTGTAAACCGCCCATTTGCATAGAGTTGGAAATGGGCTGTTCTGATTAAGTAGCCAGTTGGCTTTAGCCATCTTAGCCAAACACTCTATGACCAAAATTAGTGGCACGCATCTATTTCCAATTCCAACCAGTTCGTGCTGTAACGCAAGTGCAGCCTCTCAAAATGTTTCCTAATTAATTTACAACAATACAAAAGCTTCTGTTTATGTTTAACTTTTGACTTTTGGCTATTGCCAGCTTCCGCTGCTTATGCTCCAGGCTAACCGGATGGGCAAATATTTTGAAACGTGCAGCGGCATATAAAAAGTTGATATCATTTCGGTTGTGTAATTTTATTGTACGTGATGCGTGCATAAAAAATTATGTAAATCGAGTGTGGCGACAACAAAAGTTGCTAATTGTGCGAAAAATTGTGAGCGCAGAGTACTATGAAAATTTTGTTCTGCCCGCATGGTTTAACAGAAGTTCTTCCCTCTCTCTCTCTCTCCCCCACTTTCTCTCTACCTCTCTCCCTCTCTCTGTCTCGCTTTCTGCCTCTCGCTATCTTTGTCTGCGCTGGATGTCGCCGCCAGGCTGTCAAATTGTAATTTATACGAGACAGCGGCAACGGCGACTGAAGCTTAACTTTTACAATGCATCAATAAATTACATTATCCTTAATTTCCCGCGTTTTTCCGGTCAACACAGCGACATTTAACCCGCCCGCAGTTCGCTTGTCCTGCTGAGCCAGCAAAATTTCCGTGCTCAGAGGGAGTTGCAGCCGCAGGTTCGGTTGTCCTTAATGTCAGTGTCAGAAGATGTGTATTTTATTTAATGAGCGCAGCACAATTTTACAGTTCTAGCATATTTATTTGTATTGCAATTAACAATTAAATTTACAAAACCAAAAAATAATTTAACCAAACAATGGGAAATCCATGTAAATAGCCCGTACTTATTGATTTGATTGGGAAATATTTATTTGTTGTTATTTTTCAATCAATTATCCAGCCTATAACTTCGTTTTAAGTGCCTGCAAAAAGCTTTAAAGCAAGTTCAGTTCAGTTCTTTTACCAAGTCGAGCTACAGATACATAATTTAATTTTGAATTTTCAAGAAAAGATTTTTATTAGAAGGATATGAAATAATTTTGAGCATAATATGGATGTTGTTGTTTTATTGGAGTATCCGTAGAAAGTAGTTGACCGAGTGCGTTAACTAAATAATATGGTCGTTTAATATATTATATGTTTTGCTAACATGCGAAGAACGAGTCATTAACTAATAATTTATCTACTAATTCGCACTGGATTTTATATTTTGGTTATTGTTATTGATTTTATTTTAATTTAACAACAACTTTAGCACTGGTTTGAAAATGTGCAAAGCGTTATCCCATGATAATCATTTGCATTTGACACAGTAGCCTAAAAAATTGAATTGCTAAAAAATAAAACGAAAATAAATAATTACTCCAGCTTCAACAGGTGTAAAAAATTCGAAAAACATCGAACATGATCAAAAGATTTTAATGCGCTCAAAATGAAGTTAAATCTCATTTCAGTTAGCAAATTGTCCGGCACAAACATAAACTCATTAGTCGACAATCATTTTCGGGCCGCAGGGTACCAAGTGGATGCCCGAAATATTCAATATGCCAGGCGTACAGAGAGGTTGGCAGAGCGAGTGAGAGGGCGAGAGAGAGAGAGAGTGGGAGAGGGGAGGGGCGGGAGTGAGAGAAACGGGCAGTGAATGCATCAGATAAACGTGGCATGGGCCAACATCGCTTAATTAAGGTTTAACATTCGGCAGTAGGTTGGCTCTTTTGCACGCCCACACGAAGTGAAAGGCAACTAAGCTATGCACACACACATAAACACACACACGCACATGGACGCACGCACACGCACACACACACGCACAGAACTTAATGTAATTATGTGCTAAGTGCTCCAGGCACGAGTCAAATCCATTCGATATCGCACAATAGCCATAGTCGGATCTGAAAAGCGAAGCCCCAACGACCCAACACGAACCAGAATGTGCCCGCTGCATATCAATAAACCCATCATTATTATCGATTCACCCGATTTGCCAGCCATGCCAACTGCCAACTGACAACTGCAACGCAACTCCGCTGACTTTTTGGTTGCATTCACGCCGAATGTCTGCAATTAACAGCAGCGCGGTAATTTATAGATCAATTTTAGCGAGCAACGGGTTAGATATTATCAAAGTCTTACAAAGTCAATTCAATTTCGAATTTGTAATAAGATAGACTTTGTTTTGCATACTTTAAGTTAAGTTTTGTATACTTTATCAACGATATTGGGCTTTAAATATATCATAAATTCAGTTAGTAGAATCTGATTGCCGATAAAAGTGCATTTATTAATTTAGAGTTAGGCTAAATTATAAAGAATTCTTAAATTTCAAAAAAATAATAATTTTATTTAAGAAAAAAGCAATCTGTAACTTAATTCTTAACAAGAAATCCTTTAGCTCCAAATGTTTAAAATCATTATGTTATATTTTACATTTGCACTTTTTTCTTTTTTAATTTATTATAATATATTATAGAATTTATTAATCACATTTTCTTAATAGAATATAATAATATAAACATACTTTTTCTACTGGACTTATTTTTAAGTATTTCCTAATCGCAATGTGCTCAGAGAGCACGACATTTAATCGAATCTCTAATTCGATGACTTGTTTTTATTTGTTTATTTATTTGCTTCAGAAAATGGTCTTATCACAAATTCTTGTAACATGCTCGCAGATTAGCGGCAATTATTTTATCTAACAGCATCTCAGAGCATGCTACAGTTAAAGGCATTCCTCCCACTCAGTTGACATTTGGCATTTCAAAAGTTTTGTTTTATTAAGCACTTTGAAAGCTGTGTAATTATTTATATGTGGCGCACATAAATGTGGAAACCCCATCAAAAATGTCAACGAAAATAACTATTTTGGCCTAGCACTGTTTCAGGCAAATAAGTGGCTTTATTTAGCAGCTCATCAATATTGTGCTTCTTTTAAAAATAGATTCAAATGTGCTTACGTTTGAGTTGGGAAATTGCCGTATTCTCTACCACCCTTGCCCGCTGCCCACTCGAAACAACTTTCGCCTCAATGCGTAATGGCGCAGAGAAAATAAACAAAGAAAAGTCGCAAAAAGCTTGGCGAGCGAGGGGGAGGGGAAGGGAGGCGATCGATGAAATGTTATGAAAATAATAGATGCGATAATGTTTCGTTCTTTCAAAAACAAAATGTGAACAACAAAAGCTAAGCGAGTTTCGCCTTTCAATGTTTTATTTTTGCAATTTATTTGTTACATGCATATTTGGGACTTTTATTTTTTTTTTGTAGCTGTGCTAGAGGATATTGTCGGGCATGATTTTTATTTACATTCTTAATTATTATTTATATACATTAATATGAAGATTGAACAGCATTACAAGAGGCTTAACTTTTGAATCCACACAAAAAACTCTGTTATGTTAAAGGAAAATAATCAATACAAATTGTAATCTAGCGGGAGCTAAAGCCAATACAATACTTTTATTATGCTTTTGTTTACATGGTGCTTTGTTTTATGCTGTTTCAATACTTAATATTTAAATTCAATTAAATTTTCTCAGAAGCTGTGCTGTACAAATACGGCACAGGGTATCCATTAGTCGCTGTGCTTGCCATTAAAAGAGCCACCTTTTTGTCTACTTTGTTTGCATGTCAATGTTAAAAATTTTATTTTTTACGTTTCAATGAACTTTTAGTGCGACATTAACAAAGCGTCGAGTAGCCGAAAAACGAAAACGATGACCTTTTCCCCCAATTCTTTTTTGTTTGTGCAACAGAATTGTCGTTATTCTAGCCCCGCAGCCCGCCTACTCGCAGGTTCTTTGCCATTTTTTATGCGACTACAACAAGAACACAACTTTGATTGTGGCCTTTCTCCTTGTCAATTTGACTTTTTATTTTAAATGCAACAAACGAAATCAAAAACAACTTGTTATCGTTGTTGTCATTGTGCCATATTTTCAGGCTCTGGCAAGATGGAGCTTATAAAAAAAGGGAACCAGCAGAAGGCCAAGTGGGGCGCGGCGTGCGAGCCATGGCCATTGTCCTGCTGTTGTCGTTCGTCAACATTTCGCGTGATTGACTTTTCGGGTTAAATTAATTAAGCGTGTGCGTTTTTATTGTTGATTGAATGCTTGTGCAAATGATGGAATGACCGGCCACACCTACTCACTCGCACTTCCTGGAGGAGGCAATAGACAACCGGGTTGGAAAAGTTTGGCAGAATTGAGAGGTATTTATGAGCGACAGGAATGGGTTATAGCACAAGTGTACTTTCTTGGTAAGCTTTTGCTGATTTGGGTAAAAAGCAAATGTGAGATAGAGATAGATTTTTAATCTTTTATTTCTGGAAGCTTACAAGAACTAAATTCGAGGGAAAATAATCCGAATTTTAA
Source organism: Drosophila novamexicana (assembly GCF_003285875.2). NCBI lineage: Eukaryota > Metazoa > Arthropoda > Insecta > Diptera > Drosophilidae > Drosophila > Drosophila novamexicana. The sequence goes on from NW_020824787.1 coordinate 6,778,286, forward strand.
AGTGAACATAAAGAAAAATATTACAAAAATTCCTTCATTTCATTTTCTTTTATAATTTTTGTGTAATTTTCTCTTATAAAAGTCTAAGGATTTTTGAGCTACAATTTAAATGAAGAAGCGGAAAGAGCCATTCGGTTTCAATTTACAATTTTTTTAATATTGAAACTAAAATCCCCGTAAGGGGATTAGAACTTATCTTAAAGAGCACAAAATGAACTTGCATGCCCGACTTTATCAGCTTTATATATGAAACTCGGTCGGAGTTGGTTTTATGTTTGACTGCAGTCAAAAGTTTGGCATGAAATTTACTAATTTTATAATGTGGCAGGCAGACATTTATTTCGATGCTAATTACAAACATTTAAACTTTTAATTAGTTTTCAACAACAAGCAGCAATGTCATCAACATCAAAAACTACGCATGCGGTTAAAGAAAATCCAGAGCATTGGAAAAATTAAGAGCTGAACTAAAGTTGCTTCTTCTTAATGTTCCGCTTGTTGTTGTTGTGATTGTTGCATATGCAAATTTGATTATTTGATGTATCTAGCTGAAATGAAAACTCACTTTTCATTTATTGCTGCGCATAGCCAAAGTAAACAAATAAAAAGCTAAATAAAAATAAGCATGAAAATGCCATAAACAAATCTCAGCACTGATTGCCACTCAACCCAGTAAAAAGCTAAAGCGCAAAAGTGTAGAAAGAAAAAAATAAACTAAAAATGTAAATTGGCTTAAAGTGAATGGCTATAAGCAGCTAACAAAATGATTTTTGCCAAACTGAATCGTAGCTAATCAAATTTCTCTACATTACACATCAAATGTCGCAAATGTTGCTGTTGTTGACAATCTTCGCTCGGACTGAAGCTAATTGAAGGAATAAATTTTGTTGTTCGCAACTCAGAAAATAGATTTCGGGTATGGGTTATATGGTTGTCATTTCTTGAAGCAGTAAAACGGATAACTGAAGAATATTTGATAAAAGAGGCGAAGAAAATAAAATTTAAATAAGTAGTAGTAAAAGGAACATGGGAAGAATGTTGTTGCTCGATAGGGAGATACCCTCGGCTCATCTCTCAAGTATTCTCTCATGCATTTGGGCAAATACATTGTGACAAATATTATTTATTTATTTTATTGAGTTCTTTATTTATCTTTTAATGGAATAATTTCGAATTTGGCTGAATCATTGAAAACATTAAAAAGTTTATTCAACTGAAAATTTTTAAAAGACTTAATTTATTTATATTTGTATTTTCAGGAAAAGAAAGAAAGAACATAAAAATAAATATATGGAAATTTGAATAGTAAAAGGAGTGGCTTATACGCTATAACTCATTGAACGGATATATATTATCGGCTCTTTTACACAATTTGTATGCCTACTGCTAAGCTTTTATATGGGTAAGTCTTTCCAAATATTTTTAGCAACATTCCTAGGCCCATTATCGTCAGTTTATATGCTTGAATTTTCAAAAATATTTCCAGACTATGTGTACATATTATGCATATTGTTTTAAACATCTAAACATCTATTACTAAACATCTGCAAGCTCTTTCTTCGTATGTTTTAATATTGCATTTATCGCATGGGTAAGCGAAAAAGAGCACTGATAAGCAGAGAATATATCTGCCTAGACATATGCAAACGCCTTCTTTAACTTCTTGATTAACCATAATTCGTTTCAATAAACTTGTAAAACGCCGTTTTGAATTTTCGTTAAAACTCACATGAAGATTCAGTCCCTAATATAGTCAGTCGAACACACACAGACAGACACACACGAATTGCCCAGTCCAGACACATTATTTGCATTCACTTAACCAGCCGCGGGGCTTTATGAAGACCCAGCCAGAACCTTGCAGACTAGACTAATGTGCCGCCATTAAATCGGCTTGCCCAAAACATTAGCAAAAATGGCAAAAAAGGGATACAAACAAAAAAGCAACAACAAACTAAATTCAAATTAATGCACAAGCGATCAGGCTGCAGTAGGCGGGTAGATTCTGGGAAAAAGGGTGGGAAGGGGGGAGGGGTGTGTGTGAGGGGATTGGGGCGCAGACAATGCCAAGCGAAGCGTTAAAAGCCAACGCAGAGCTCGACCTCGTTGCACAGCTCAACCAACCCCTGCACCCACTTTAAATCCCCACTGAATGCTGCGGCTGCTGTAGCTGCAGACAAGTGTGCACTTGTACTTGTAGTTTAGCCAGCGTAAAACATATAAATAAATATGAAAATGAAAATCACACACAAACAACAACAACAACAGCAACAAACATTAAATATTGTTGTCGCATGTGTGTGTGTGTGAGAGAGAGAGATGCCGCTGCCCCTGCAGTAAAGTGCCATGCATTTGAAATTTTAAGCACAACGCTGCGTATGATCAACGTTCTGCTTGTGGCAAGTTGCAAGTAGGCAAGTGGGGGGTCGGCTCGCAGGGAGGGGGTAGCAAGGTAGGAAGCGGATTCGCTTGTATGGGCTGCCGTAGATGGCTGAGTTGTGGGCGTTGCGCTGCACATGAAATAATGACAAGGGCTATAAAATTTAGTTGGCTTTTTGCGACAAAACACAGAAACAGAGCCCTTGACTAGGCAGGCATTCCAGAAAATGGCAAAATGTCGCCAACGTCATTTCGAGTTAAAGTTTTAAATAAATACATTTTTTATATATTTAATATTTTATTAACTGACTTCGGATTCATTTCACAATATATTTAAAAATGTAAACGTCACCAAAATCTGTATATGTACATATATATATATAAATATGCCGAACCGAAAAGGGTTTTACTGTTAAGAAAATTCGACAATGTTTGCGTTTAATTAAAGTAAACCAGTTGTTGTTTTTTCTCACTATTCTTCGAGCTATATTCCGTTTCCTCCAAAACGCAAATTAGGCAAGCGTTTCTGGCTGAACTGATATAGCCAATCCAATGATATTCGTATGTCTATGAAGTCTAAAATCATAAAATAATGTTGGGTGAAAGTTTGTATTTCCAATACTTCTTTTAAATTAGTTTGCTTCTGTTAAAATAGTAACAGCTCTTAAGAATTCTTGTAATCTGGCAATCTTGTAGTAGCATAGTACACATTCTGTTATTGAGTACTTCATCGTTTTTCGCACTCATGCTAGAGTTTCTATTAAACTTCGAACCGAAACACTGCGTGTGTATCTCTATGTGCATCTCAGGCACACATATCTCAAAAGCTTCTTATACAAAAAAACTTAAGCATATTGTCGCGTATCTTCCTAAAATACGGTCTCTCATATGCTTATAATAATATAATCTTCCTCTACCCTAACATTTCGCAACTGCTCAAAGTCTGACCAGGTTTATACGATTTTTAACTACTAAAAAATGCATTTTTAGTTATTATTATTTAAGTTTTTATCGTTCGTTGACATATAAAAAATATTTTTTGACATGAGTAAAAAATATTTTGTATTTTGTTTATATTTTCGGTATTGAAGGTGAAACTAATTCTCAGAACATTCGCTAATGTAATCGCATTTACTCAAGTGGCTTTTGACGCAGCATTTCCTGTGGCTGTGCCCGTTCTGGTTGTAGTTGTTGTATTTGTTGTTGATGTTGTATTTGTTGCTGTTGGATTTGTTGTGGCGCTGCCAAGCTGGTTGACTGTCTTAAATTATTATTCATGAGCGCTTTAATTTATGCTGCAGTTAGAATTAGTGAGCTTTGCATTTTTCGCCGTTGTCTCATATGCATGAGAGTGTCAGGCGGTCTCTTTCACGCGCATGTGCGTGTGCGTTTGTGTGTTGGTCTATCATGCATATGTATGGGCTTTTTTGGCATCTGTATGTGTTTAGTTTTCGTTACGGAAGTACTTAAAATGGCATTAATACTTTTATGACTTGTGGCCAAGGCAATCTGCGGTCAGGTGGCACCCACCAACATGCCCATCAAATATTCATAAGTATGTGTGTGTGCGTGGGTGTATGTGTGGGTCATTGAATATATTCATTATATGCATTTGTTATGAACAGCTAGGGAATTAAATTAGACAATTTATGTGATAGCATATGCTTTAGTACTTATTATGTTTAGATTATTGCTTGCCAAATAAGTTTATACAAATTGAATTTGACTTAAAATTTTGTCGCTTGAACTTTGGCTAATTTCACCGAAAGTTGGCTAACTTAATCTCGAATCAAGTGTTTGCATATGCCGATTATATATAAGCCTGATGTAACAACAGTAAGTGCATAATAATAGGAGAAAACAAGTGGCAGTAAATGTTGTTGCTCGCTTAGATAAGACTGTTGCTCACTAGCTCCTTGCTGTATTCCAGCCGTCAAATGGCAGTCATTTAATTATAGACGTTCTCTCTAAATTTCGGTATTCAGTCTGTTTGTAATACTTTTACTCGCTGCTTTAAGCGTCTCATTGATTTTGTTTCTTTATGCTTCTCGTTACTTTTGCTTATATATTTTTGCTAAACACTTGTTCCTTTCGTTTACTTCCTACGTGAAGTTTCTCGCTGCTTTTGTATGTTTCTTGGCGGTTCTCGTTAATCTTGCTTGTACTTTTTTCAGCACTCGCTCTTTTTGGTTGATTCTTTGTGCTCATCTTCTCTATTGCTTCCAAATTTCGATTATTGTTTTATTTGGTTATGCTCAGCACTCGTTACTTTCATTTACTCGCTACTTTAAGCTTCTCGTTGCATTCGTTTGTTTGTTGGTGGCTTCTCGCTACTTTTACTTGTACTTTTTATCGCTCGCTTAAATTGGGTTCTAGCTCAGCACTCGTTATCTTAAACTTCTTGCTGCTGTTGCGTTCATTTCCCATTTTTGGATTTAAATAATATTGGACGTTGTGACTCCTTTTGTACCAACAATTTACGCCCGTTATTTTTAACCCTTATTTGATTAAGAATCGAACTTTGCCTAAAGCATACAATAATTAGTTATTAATTTATTGAACCATGGGATTAAAGCGTAATTCCTTTGTCACTCTAATAGAAAAATAATAAGCTCCACCAATAAAGTAAATAGTAAATTATAACATACATATAGCCGTACCGAATGGAGTACTAATTGCCAGTCCACAATGAAAACAAAAGCCAAATACAGTGAGCGCACACACTCACGCACACAACCAGGCCGGCCTGGTCATTAAGCAATATAATAATAGGTAAGCGCATTAGGAAACGCCAACTTGTCGGTGCGACTGTCAAGGACACGCCGCAATCATTACTCAGGACTCATACACACAGAGCTGCGTTTTACTTTTCAGCTGTGCGGTGCGCAGTTGTGAGTTTCTCGCGCAAAAGTTAATCATACGCTGCTTAAAATTACAAATCACCGCAATCAGCAGGACATCAGCGCAAAAAGGACGTGGCCCAAAACGCAGCCAAGCCGAACAGCACAGAAGGACAACTCATGATGAAGATGATGATGATGATGGTGCTGGTGCTGCTCCTCCGGCCTCAGCTCCAGCTCCGACTCATGCTGCAAGGATAATAACAGACGGCCTGCTGTGGCAGATTGAACCTTTTTGGCGAGCGCCGCCTTTTGCGGCACAGCTCTTAAGTGTTTTAAACAGCGACCATTTAACGGTAATTATTGCAACACTGTGGCACATTTTAAGTGCTGCAAAGCGTGAGAGCAGCGGCAGACAGAGCTAGCAGTGGCAGCTGTAGCACCTGCTGGCCAACGTCCACCTGGCTACAGTTGGCTGCATAAATTTCCAACGCAGCCTTTTACTTAATCCCGTCTATTTTGCAAAAGGATTATCAAGGCAACTTTTTAATTCGCGCCGCCGCCATCAGCCGCCAGTCGTGATGTCAGCACTTTTCTGTGGTGGCCTTTTAATGGGCCTCATTTTCCAACCTGCCCCGCCAGCCCACGTGCACCTGCACTCCATACCACCTTTCCGTTTACCCAACTCTTCCACAGTTAATGCCCATTGAAGGCCATTTGATGCGTGGCCAAGTGAGCGTCGGACTTGGCGAGTTTGTAGCACCAAGTGATAATAATCTGAAATGATGGATTTAAGTAGCCATTAAATTGAAGTGAAGCAACATTGAAAGCATTTCACGCCAAGCCATCACAAAAACCGGAAAAGCGTTGAAGATTTGTTACAGAACTTCCATTTGTTACAGAACACAGCATAGAATATATATAAAAACATATATATATATTTTATATATTTTAGTGATATATTTTAGCCTTCAAAATTTAAAATAGTTTGCATGGTTTCCAAAGTTTTTATGAAATAAAATTTTATAAATGAGTTATGGAAATTTTTATTATCCCCCATTAAAATCTCTCATTAAAACGCATGGAAGGTTTTTATACCCTTAAAAATGGGTGTAGGGGTATATTGTAGCAGAAGGAAGCATCTCCGACCCCATAAAGTATATATTCTTGATCAGCATCAATAGCCGAGTCGATCTAGCCATATCCGTCTGTCTGTCTGTCCGTCCCTCCGTCCGTCCGTCCGTCCGTATCTATGAACGCAAGGATTTCAGAACCTATAAGAGCTAGAGAAATTTTAGATGTAGGTGCTCCTAGTGCCTGCGCAGATCGAAATTGTTTCCGATAATCGATAACTTACTCCGTTTCCAAGTAATTGATAAAAATCGATATCGATATCCTGTTTTTTGGGCAATTTTGGTAAATAATAAGAGCTAGAGTCACCAAACTAGACATATAGTTTCTAAAATGGAATATATACATATATGCATTTGATGTTGGAAGAAGATGGTTCACGGTATCCCCTAGTCGGGAGCTCAAGACTAGAACCTCTTACTTGTTTTTAGTTGTAAATGGCAGGCCTAACAGCAATAAACATTGGTGCATTTCTCAGGGTCTGAGCTCGTTTGAAATCTAGGTTATTGTAGTTGGATGTTATTTATATTTCGCTGGTATAAATTATATTAATGTTAATGCTTAAAAATATTTTTGGTATGAGTTGTTGCCTAGATATAACATAACAGAGACCGGTTCTCGATAACTTGGCCAACACCATTAACATTAAGATAACATTAACATTAAGATTATATTTTATTACAAATTATAACAGCATGCTTTCAATAAAAATATAATGTTTACATAATATGTATTCAATTTCGTATACTGAGTTTTTAATATGATATAGAAACTGGTAGCTGTCGACATAACTTTTTTCATGGTTCCGGTTTCTCTGATACATTTCCTTTATTATCTTACTCCCACGCTTGAATATCAAATACTATTTACCTTAGCCACTGTCTGCGATTGTTAAAAAATTCTATAACTTTCAATAGGTCAGGTGACTTGGTTAGGGACCAAAGAGATAATTTGAAATGACGGATTTAAGTACCCGTTAAATTGAAGTGGGTAACAATAACAACAACAACAACAACAACAACTCGGTTGCTGCCTGAAGCGTGACGTGGCGCAAGTTGGCTCAAAAAATAGCACAAACGCACATATTGACTGTCTGTGGTTCTGTGTGCGAGTGTCAGTGCGAGTGTGTGTTTGTCTGTGGCTTATATTTAATGCGCCGTTCAATCAATTTCTTTATTTTCCCCGACGCCAACCTTTCAACACACCCTCTTGATTCTTTGCAAATAGTGTCGCTTGCATTGCAAGTGAAGCAGCTCGACGAATCGAGTCGCGTCATTATCCTTTCACGCAAACAAAATGTTGCTGCGTGCCAGTATCTGAGGCGAATATTGTGTGGCGGTCCTTTTGTTGCTTGCAGCATCCTGTGACCAACTCAATATTTGCATTTGCCTTGACGTACACTTTTGCTTATTTATTTATTTATTTATATTTATTGTCATGCTTGTTTATTGTTTTGCCTTTGATTGGCTTCTACTGCGAATTTGGTTTGGGCTTTGGCCATGGGTTTCGATATTGGTTTTGGGCGTTGGCCTTGCATACCTAGGTTTTTTTTGCGGTAATCGGGTATCTAGACTAAGTTATCTAAGCTTATGGTAGAACAAAACATTTTAAAATCGAAAAGCTCAATATATTAAGTAAATCCCATGGAAAAGTAATATGATAAATATAAATATAATAGTAATATATAAATTCATAAAGTCAATATATTCGGAGGAAAAACGCATGATGCCTTTTTATTTTTTATTTTTAAATAATATAAATTAAAATTTATTAAACATGCAAATATAGTTTAATACATTTTTTTATATATTTATATATCTCTTCTTGTTTACACTTACATGTACATGCCATATTTGTACTCTATAGAGTATTTCTAAATCATATACGTATTAGATAAAAGCTCAACTCAAGCTGTCGACTGTCCCTTTGCAAATTCTGCTGGCTCATGTTGTTCCCTTTATTCCATCTTGCTTCTCATTTTTACGTTTTCTTCCTTTTGCTTGCTTGTATTTTGTATTGCCTGGTTGAAATCCCTCTTATCGGCGTATAGATTTATGGTTTTATGCTTAAATGATTGTTTGTTTTGGAGGGTAAAAACGTCCATAAAAAACCGAAGAGCTACGTCCATATCAAATGCAAATGTGATAATCAAGTTATAAATTTAAATTAAAAACCATAAATTTGCGACTGAGTGCGTGTGAATAATTTTTTAAAGTGTAGTTGGAGAGTTTTCGAACAGCGTGCCCTCATTTATATATATATATATATATATATATATATATATATATATATATATATATATATATATATAATATTTATATATATACAGAGATATTTATTGACGGAAATCACATATTTCCGTTTGGTTTTTGGGTCTACTGCGACACGACAGGCCATTAATGAGCACCACAATTAAATTTCATTCTCCAAAGTGACATAAAATGAGGTGAAATTAAAAAAAAAAAACAAAGAGAAATACATAAATGTATGCAAAATATTAAAACAGCAAATCCCTTTATTATGTGTGCGGCTCTGTGTGTGTGTGTGTGTGTGTGTGCCTTTATTTTCCAGGCATAATATAAAACATCCTGTTGCCGGTTAACAGTCAGCTGCCGGCCTGCCTGGCTGCCTGCCTGATTGTTGTTGTTGTTGTTGCCATAAATAACCCAGAAAAAGGTGTAGATTCAGGCGAGTGTGTAAATTGTGTGTGTGACTGGCTTAAATTTGCTGCGTTATTTGCGTCATTTCCGCAGCAAATCAACACGAAAATACCAAGGACAACACACACACAAAATTCAACAAAAGCCCCGAAGGCAACAAAAAGCATATATGTAGATTTTAAATGGAATTTATACACATATCTATAAAAGCGTGTGAATCCCTGTGTCGGTGTGTGCTAGTGTGTGTTAGTGTGTGTATGGGTTTAATCAGCCAATCAATTTCATATACATATTTTAACACTTGAATGCACTCTAAAGAATCAAATTCCATGCCGCTTCAATAGCCTCCAAGCTACATATTATTTCACGAAAATCACAACAATAGATTGATTATGCAAACTAGTTTTTGCCTATTCTGAACAACTTAATTCTTTTCAGAATCATTTTTTTTCTTTATATGTTTATTATCAGCAACAAATAGTTGGTTGTTAAAGTATAGAAACGTTTTGAGATCATTAAATATTTGCATACGATGAAGTTGTGTGAAGTTTTTTGCATTTTTTTTTCCTCAAATTGATGCCAATGTAACAAATCGTTTACATATACGTTTTATTGTGCGCACAAAATTATAATATTTTAAATAATATTAAAAAAAAAAACAAGAAAATTTAAAAAAAATAATTATTTATCACAGAATTAAAGAATTAAATTCGAAGCTGAAAATTGTTTATTTTTAGAAATATATAAATTTCTAAAACATAATTTAAAATAAAAAATTGGCAACTAAAGTTGTTATCAATTTTGGCGATAAATTTGCAATGCTATTCAACGAGTGTAAGCTCTTAAAATAATATTAATAAATATGCTAAAATAATATTATACTGTGCTGAACATTTATATATTATTTTGTTGTCTTCTCTGTGAAACATAAAAAATATTACAATCAATTAAATTTTATAAATGTATATCAAATATTAAAATGAATATTATAATATTATGCTGTCGCTAAATATATAGATAATCGTTTTTTTTGAGTTATTGCAATTTACTAAATATAACAAAATAATATATAGTAAATATTAAGATTCAGATGGCAATTATTCCGAATACTTAAGCAACTTTTTGACCCTTATACACAACAGCTACAAGAACCTGATGAATGATTAATTTCTGCGAAAATATTTTCTTTAAAAGGTGCAAAGCCGCCAACAGGCGAACGTTAGCTGTAATAACAGTTGCCATTCAAAAACAACAATAACAAGCTATAACAATAGTATGGCGATGCATTGCTGCAATTTTTCCTGCCCCTTTTCATGCTCGTTGCCTTCAACCAGGCCGCCGGGTTGCCACCCTTCGCGGTAATGCATTAACTTCTGCTTCGATAAATAAACAAGTTGAGCTACTTAAGATTTAAGTTGCAGTTGTTGTTGTTGTCGAACGAGCGTCGAGTTGTAAGTGTGCACAAATTTATAGTGGGTACTTTTTAACTGGCATCCGCTGCCCCTGTCATCTCCCCGCTGTCCCTGCGTATTGCTACAAAATGCACATTACGTATACGCTACGTATGCGCATTTCAGGCATAAAACTCTTATGCACAATGAACAGCAGCGACAGCGGCGTCAACGCCGAAGTAGCGGTTGACGGCTTGTGCGTGCAATAATAAATAAATAAATGTTTATGTTAAATTAAATTGAATGCAAAAATGCGGAAATTTAAAAAATTTCTCAAATGTTTTGCGCCTTGTTAGCTACGAAATGCAATGCTTCAGTTGTTGGAGGCCGCCGACAATTTAAGATGTATCTTTAAGAGTGCTCTTAACTCTAATTCTCACATACTCGCCACGCCCCTTTGGCAGGCCCATGTGGCAGTTGTCTGGCAAAGTGCAGCCATAAATACGTTAATGTTCGATATGTTACGGCAGGCGGCCGCTTGGAAAGCCAGCTGCAACTAACCAGGCTAAGTGGCTGCACTCAAAATGTTGCCAAATGCGCCACTCCCCCGCCCCACACTTTCAATAGACCACTTGCTGCAGCTTATATGTACCTATGTGTATCCATCAACTCGCCCTCATAGCCGAGAGCAACAAAATTGTGTGTTTAAATTGAAATCACTTAACTAACTTGATGCCAGCCGCCTTTGGCAACTCCCGCAACTATCTACACACTCTGGCTTTCTGTCTACACTCCGTAGGTGGCATCAATTTTTCAGTAATGTCATTTACACTAACATCAATTTAATGCCTGCTTGGGAGTCGCATGTGTGACTATGCTTGGAGGGTTTAATTGTAACGAAAGTCACAAAAGAGAATCCTAATAATATTGTGTTTATCAATATTTGAATTTTATTTAGGCTTCAGCTTAGTTTAGAAGTTGATTTTTATGCACCAATATTTATTATTTATGTTTGTTTTGAGTTCGTGACTTAGGCTAAATATTGAACAATGCTAAAAGCTTCGGCAATATGTCTAGAGGTCATAAAATTATGAAAACATATTACATATTCATAAAAAAAAAAAACCAAAGACCAAAAATATGGGAATAAAAACAAACAAGTTTTGATACGCAGAAACAAACGAGAACAAACTTGGGCATAACAATTTGCTTTGCATAATAATGGGGCGTAGGATGTGGCAAAGATAGAAATGTGGGGACATGTTGTGGGCTTGGCAGTGTGTTTTCAGGGAATGCATTTTCATTTCGCTTTCCAGACACGTGCCAGCGGCGTAAACAACACAGAAACGAAATATCAACAGCACAAAAATATGAAGAAATGACGAGGCCAGCTAGCTTTAATCGTTTACAATTAAAAGGAGTAGCAAGTTCTGATATATATGCAAGAATTACTGCAGTCTATTAAGCTTGCGCGCTATAAATACTCTCAGTCGGTAGACACCATACTGTAAAATCGAACAGGTAATCAGGAGAATTGTTGTCAGGGCAATGGTTCTAATGGCTATTCCCAGTTTTCTATAGTCTAACATCGGATATATGTAGACGTGACCACGTCTGCAAAAGTTAACATAAAAGATAAATTTAAACATACTCATATATCTGTATACTTACGGATCACGGTATCCAAGTAAATAGTATAAACAGGAAAATGCCACATAAGCAAGCGAAAATCCCAGCGGGTAAATAAAGTGCATAATACGCGCCGGCTGCGCCACGACCATATGATCTATTGTGAAGAAGAACGGAGGCAACGCATGCGTCCATATGTTATTCAAGGTATTTAGCCGCATGGGATTATCGGTGCCTCGGTCACGGGGAAAAATAAGTATCCAGTAGAGAATACATATGATATTCGAAACGATCAAATTTGTCCAATATAAAGCCCAATAACATTTAATCAAACAGGTGCGACGCACTTGGAGATGAAAAAAAGGGTTTTTATGAAAGTTAGTAAAATATATGGAAATATAGAGTTAATATAATATACATATATATTATTATTAACAAACTATTTTCTTTAAGGGATATACAAGACATGCATGCATAACGAAATAAAATACGCATTTGATACTTACTCATTCTTTCCGGATTACAGTGATATATGCTCACAAAAATTGCACCTGTTATGCTAGCTAGCGAACACAGAACGAAACCCCAGTTGGTCAGATAGATAAGCCAGTAACCTCTATAATAATAGAGTATTATATTGGTGACCAAACCAGAGCCAAAGAAGGCGGCCAAGCACCAACGGTAGATAAGAAACCCACACGACTTCAGTTCCGATTGCCACTGGTGAATAGATAGATTAGACAAGAAAAAAGATACTATTTATGCTGATCTTTTACTAACTTGGGATCTATGAAAATCCTCGGGTGAATGATGATTAAGCCTACATTGCTCAGCATGAAACTGCTCACTAAAGCTGATGGGTTCCTGACGAAGCTCTGCCAATTCGAGTCTCTCTTGTTTGGCGGCAGTCATCTATATATAATTCCTTTGAATTTCTGTTTAAGGAATCAAAACTAACTACTACAAATTTTATTCAATTTGAAAGCAATGGCAAAGGAAAGACAGGAGCTTTAAGCAAAACGCTTAAAATTAAGTGGCATACACATACTTTTTACCTCTCTTAGCCGGCTGCCAGGCTTCTTATCTGCGTTGCATAATTAACAGTTACATGGTTGTGGGCCTGGCTCTGGGACTGAGCCTGGGCCTTGTTGTGGTTCCGGTCTGGGCCACCAGCCTGATGCGTTGTGCGGCAAATTACGACATGTGCCTGACATCATTTCCCTTTCCACTTTATACTCGCCGCATACGCTCGCCTTACTCTTCACCATGCCGAAGATCCCACGGCGACGACATCCTTTTGAGCCAAGCAGACAGTTTTAATTGAGAGACACTTGGCTGAGTTGTAGCGCGCAATTAAAATGCCATTACATATAAAAACAAAGCTCAAGACCAGGCACTGTGTGGCAAATGCAACTAATACAAATATTTCACTATGAAAACAAAAAATTCAGATGATATTTTGAGAGATTTTCAATTGTGTGCAATATTCTTAAATTTTCCAACCATTACTCTTTACTTTATATTTTCTTTTCATATCCACATTTGATATGCCGCGTATTTGTTTTTAAATAAAAATTCAAATATATTTGTTTCCTAGAAATATTGTGTTTTAAATAAAAAAAATTTAGTGATCAAATTTTTATTTTTTTGTTGTGTAACGGAGGCCCAAAGTTAATTTTGAATGGTCTCATATTATATGTACATAAATTAATGTATTAAATCAAAATATAAAGTAATGTATGTAATTAAAATAAAAAACTAATTCTATGTAAAATAATATGTTTATGTGATATTTTTGTTTTAAACTTGTTAGGTATATATTTTTTTTAAGTTTTAAATTTTACTGACTAACAAATTGCGTTTCAATTTTTCCATTTCCCATTTGGTATTTATTGATTCATTTCTAAACAATTGTTTGGCCAGCCTTGCCCCACTGCTCAGCATCTTTGTAATTTGTGAAGCAAGGATTTGTGTGTACGTGTGTGTGCCTCAGTAGGCAGCGTGACGCGTCGGTTAGGTGCGTGCAGTTGAAACGGCATTCCTGAGGCTGCCTTGGGGCCGTGCAACCATTTCCTACCAGTTTGCCTCGCAGCAGCACAACCTACTCCGTTGTGATTTACTTGGACTGCGAATATCTCAATTTGTGGGTCCCACTTTCTGCCACTATGGCAACTATGCTTTGTCAGCGCTGCCAACTTTTTTGCATACATTTTGTTGCCTTTTTTTCGTTTTCTTTTTTTTTTTTGGCTTGCACAAATCACGCAGTTCTATCAAAATCACATGTAACGACCACGCCCACATCCACCTGCGGGCATTAGAAATGCAAATTTAGTGTAAAAAGTTCACCCTGCCAGCGCGTTTCAATCCCTCTCCCTCTGTCTATCTAGCTATCTATCTACCATTCCTCGCCCGTTTTTTTCCATTTTTGTGTGTTAGTTTATTTTTGTGGCATTCCAATTGATTTGCTGATTTGCGCATCAATCAAAGAAAATTTGCGCTCCAAGTTTGCTTTCATGTGGCCCATTGTTTGGGGTTTCCTTTGGATTTTCCGTCATCGCATTGTTTATAGAGTTATGGGACAGGGGAAAAATGGATTGGGACATGACTTGACGTACATTTTGTGTGGCTTAACGTTACGTTTTACATTGAATTTTGTTGTTTATCTTTTTATTTTGTAGGGGTATCGGGTACGAAATTTCAAAGCCCTGTCAATTATGTGACCTCTGTTAATACCAGAAAGGAAATAAATGGCAGTTTCGATGCTATGTCATTCTTAGATGCCGATCGAATTTAGTCGAACCCTTTTTACATTACGTCTCAGAGTCAATTATATTATTATATTAATTATAACAGCTATTAATTATGAGCGTTAACATTTTTGTGTTGCACGTTTAGTAAATATAGGAAAAGCTAACAGATTTTTCTTTTAATTTTCTTCTGTATAATTATATTAAATGTGCACTGCTTTTATATATTCCTTATTGCCTAGATTGTTATAAAATTAGCTATTCTCTCTGAGGCATTCTTTTTTTTTCCCAAACAAATTAAATTTTTGTGCTGAGTGAATTCCTGAGCGCTTATGCTTCCAATTCCATTGGCCTAGCCCCCAACAATGGCGGCCAATAATGATTTGTAATCTGTGCCAGTTGCGAGGTACACAGGACACAGCGGTTCGAGGACATTGGACATGTCTGGCATGCCGCCCACGAGCTGGGCACAGAATTCAATTTTGCAAAAGAAGCGGGGCACATTGGCATGCAGGTCGCAAACGTCATCATCGTCGACATCATTGTCAGCTCTTTGGCAGTTTGCCATCAAATTGGCAGATTGGCGGCTTTAAAGTGCGTGCCATGCCGTTTCGTGCAGCTAACTCAAGGGTTAAGTGTGTAAATGTAAGCCAGTTGAGCGCCATTTTGGCCTTATCGCAATTTACCAAGCGCTTCCTTTAACACACCTATATAGTCGTGGTAGACCAAGGAGTCGAGGGTTACTTTTAAAGCAAAGGTAACTTTCCCCCCGAGTCCCGTCGGCGTCTCTCACGTGTCATTATCTTAATTTAAGGCAGCCAGGAACCAGAAACAGAGCTCAGACCGAACTCCCCCGCCCAGTCAGTTGGTGCAACTCGCACCGATAGAAGCTTCTTTCAACTCCCATATCTCTTACTTGAATACACAATTATGTGGTTCACAGTGGGTGTGCATAGGTGGGTGGATTGGGTGCGCATGTGTGAGTGAGTACGGTGTGCGGTAAAAATTAAATTTCTCATGCTAAGAGACGGCGATATCGTTGCTCATCATTATACAGTCAGGCATGGTCCGTGGCTTGTTACTATGCATGGCTATATCACGACTTCAGATTCGTCTCGTGTGCCCTGACGTGGCAGGGTGGATCTATTATGTGATAGTGCTTGTCCTTGTAACCAGGTGTGGTATTGGGAGCTGAATGACCCTTTAAGGATATATATTAAATTGATGTATCATTAATAACAATAATTATGAAGAGCTCTCCATTATTTGGATCTATAAATTTATACTCTGTTAAACGACATTAGAAAACATTTTACTTTCAATAGGCTTCTTTAATGGGTGCTCTTGTATAACACCAGCATCACCATAAGTTAAGCAAGGGAATTCCGGTTTCGCCTTGCTTGTTAAGCTAAATTGACGCTCTTGTTTTTACTTTGTTATTAGACTCGTGGGAGTTCCCGCATGCAATTTGCAATCTTTCCAAGAGCGTGTGCTATGACAGTTTTTGTGTAAGTATATTTATCAAATGAAAACATAAATACATGAGAGCACACCATATAGAATCTGTGTGTGGGTGTATGTGACTTGTTTATGTGTGTGTATCAGTGGGTGTGCGAGTGTGTGTGTGCGTGTGTATGTGGCGTAATGAGGCCTGTGCTGCTGGCGCTGGATGTGTGCGGAGAATATCAACATTTTATTGCACATGAATTTCAAATTTCCAACTCGCACAGTTTACACATGAAATCAACAAACTGTGACAGTTGATGTGTCCAATACACACACACACACCCACATCCACACATATCCATACAGTATATATGTTCTGCACATTCCTGATATTATTGCATTTGCAGTGCCGAGCTGTCAAAATCTGCTCGCAAAATGTACAAATGAATGCAATTTAAAGTTTTTTTTCCCAAAACAAAATAATAAAAAAAATCGAATCAGTGGGAGACTTTTAAAATATATATACCACAGAGGCATATTGAAAACTCGTTATTGTTTTGATAACTTGCAAAGAGAAAAGCGTAAAAAAAAAACAAACGAGAGCATTGAAGCTAAACACAGTTATTATTCTTTTCAACTGCTTCCAATTAAATTTGATTTTAAAAATATATCTAGAAAACTACTGAATAAATTCGTGCTGCCAAATATATAACTTTTTTCCCAAAAAATGAATAAGAATCTTTTTGGAAAGTAGAGGTTTTTTTTGCAATTTTTTGCATACTTTTTTACTTAAATTATTAAAAAGAACAAAAAAGAAATTATTCGCTATGTTAAGCTAATTTAAAAATGTTCTCCTGGAAATGGTTTTAAATAGAGAAATTATAAATTAAACTTTTTGTCGCAGCATTTCTTCTGCAAGCGAATTAAATCAGTGCGAGTGAAACTGAATTCATGTTGAAATTGTGCATAAATGAGGGCGAGCAAAAGGACACACACACACACACACACACACACACATACACATATTGAGCGACAATCAATTATGCAATTCGAAAAGCCAAGTCGTGTCCTCGAACACAACATACAGAAGCAGAACGAAAAATCGAAAGGCATTTGCGTCAATTTCTCAATGAGCATCGCTGGGAAGGGGGTTAGGCCCTTTTGACCGGAAGGGTGGGAACAAAGTGGACGCCTGCAATGCGCCATAAGCTGACTACAGAACCCGAACCAAGTGGTTGCAAGGCAGGACAATAACTGTCGGCCTGGCAGGCAGGTTATATATATATATTTTTTTTATAGACAAAGTGAAGAACTCTCGACTGATGACTATTTTCATTGAATATTTGTGACTGTCGAGTCAAGTGAGTGCGTGTGTTTGTGTGTGTGTGTATGTATC
Organism: Drosophila novamexicana; assembly: GCF_003285875.2. Taxonomy (NCBI): domain Eukaryota; kingdom Metazoa; phylum Arthropoda; class Insecta; order Diptera; family Drosophilidae; genus Drosophila; species Drosophila novamexicana. The sequence continues at coordinate 6,795,905 of NW_020824787.1, forward strand.
CTGAGCGTGTCAGAAGTTTGTGCCAAAGGCTACAAAACAGTTTACACAACAATAAGAAAAGCGGTTTTGCCAGCAGGGGTTGCCTCGAAAAATTTAGCTGACCTCAATATTTGCTCAACTTTTCAGCAACAATTTCGTTACACGATTTGCCCTGCCTGACTGCCTGACTGCCGGCCTGCCTGCTTGCCACGCCTCAACCCTTTCGATATGAATGTGACGGGCAGAAAGTGCACACTGTCATGAATGCCTGCAGTTTGGCAGTTGCGTTATGCAGCGAAAGTGTTTCTGGTTTGTGCAAGTGCCTGAAGTTGCTCAGTTTTGTTGGTTTATTGCTTTGATTTGATGCCAAACTTTTGCATTGCTTATAAATCCCACACTCCTGTTACTTCTTGTGCCGCTCCCGCACCTAATGGATAGCGTCTTCGTTCGCTTGGCACTGTCAATTTCATGCTTCAAACTACAATCCATAGGTTGAGCTGTAGATTTAGAGGGAGCATTGGCTTGGATATAATTGAATGCCCAGCAGGGGGGTTCTTTTTTATTTCTTTTCACTCACCAACATGTTCCCCGTAAAACGAAACATGAGCAGCAACTGCACCACTGGACCCAATAAAAAAATGGGCAACAGTTGCAGGCTTAGCGAGAAGCCGCTCAGTACCAGCCACTTCCACATGGAGTAGATGAAGCACATGCAAATTGTTAAATTCGAGAGAATCACCATGCTGCTCACATACACCAGCTTGCAGCGCTGAAAGGTAGAGTAATCATTATTCGTATTTAGCTGAAAGACGTATATTTTCTGTCTTTCTCTGATCTTTGATTTAACTCAACATCTTTTTAAATACTTCTTAAACTTATATTTAGCTTAAACTAAAGAAGAATTTTGCTTTTATGGTTTTATAATCTTTCTTGAATCTCCTTAAAACTGATCATAAAATGCTTAGAAGATTATATAGAATCTTGCTTAATTTTTTTTATAATCTTTCGGGCACTCAATGATAAAATTGCCTTCCCATTACAAATTACAAAGACTGGTCTTTTATCGTACTATATGTATTACACTTACCGGCACTAACAAAGCCAGTATGAAGGGCAACAAAAGGGCCAAATGGTGTCTGAAAAGTGTTTCAAGAAAGTTCCACGTTGTGCTCTTTAACACCAAATGCAGATCCTCATGTGCTTGGTGCTTGGCAGGTTCCTCATAGACGAAGGGCACATAGTAAAAGGTATTCACTGGACCGGGAGAGTTTATAGAAGCTGTCAAAAATAACAAAAAGAATACATATAGAACGTGTCCGGATACAATTCGATGATAACTTACTTTGCGCTAAATGCTTAAATCGATTTATAATATAGTACATAAAAAAATTGTGAATCACGAGCAAAAGGGCTTCCCGCTTGATGGGATTAATTGAGCGCTATAAATTAATCAAAAATAATTAAATATATATAAATCGATATATTGTTACAGCTACTTACAATATATAAAAATAGCTGATACAAGAGTATAATGGCAGTTACTATACCCTCATGCATATCGGCCATAATGCTCGGCAAGCTATATAATTTTGATAAAAAAAATAATTTGTTTTCTGAGTAGCTAAGCAATGTTATATAAGTTTTCCTTAGGTCACCCACAAATACATTTATTTATCTTAGTTTTCTCATGAGTATCCACTAAATATTTCTTAACGTTAGTTTTTCACTTTTGTACTCGTCATTAAATTCCTATTTTAAGTTTCGTTTCCCTGCATTGCTTGCTTATGCAGCTTTGTTTTAATTTGCTTCCCTTTCCTTTTCACATTATTAATGTCCATCTGCACGTCGACAATTTCAATTATTAAATGTCTTAATAAAGAGCAGCTGGCCGCAAGTCTTTTGCATAATGGTTTACAATTACCAATTATCAGATTGTTGCATTTTGCTAACAATCTTTGTAGCTGCATAAATTTCAGATGCATAAATCAAAACGGAATCATTTAATTCAATTAGCCAACATGTGTAAATAATGTACAATATCTAGCTCAACATTTAATTTCCAATCCTAATTGAGTGGCTGCCAGGGCACAGCAACTGCACTAGTACACTCTAATCAAATAAACATGCTTAATATACTTGACCCTCAAAAGAGTTCAGCACACAGCTGCAGGCTAAAAGTTGAACAAAGAAATTTCATAAAAGCTATGCACATGAAAAGATTTAATAAAATTATCGTAAAAGTCATATAAGTAAAAACAATGATATCAATAATAATACACAGATTATTTGTCATCGAAGTTAATAAAATAACGTTACAAAATGTATAAGCTTAATGAAAAAGAAATGAAGAAAATAAAATATTAATATAATGATATTTTCTAAAATTTATACGAGGTCTCTAGTCGGAAATGGCCAACTAGATGATACCTTGAACCCTCTGCTAAGAACACAAAATACTCGACAGCTATAAAATTAAAGACTTGATCTCTATAGACTATTCTAGTAGCTACATGTCAAAATTAGTTATTAGTTATTATTTTTTTTACTGTTTTCTAAGATATACAAATTTGCATATCGTTTAAGTTTCTTAAGTTATTTTTGAATTTTATTGTTCTATCTTTGTCTTAGCTTCACATAGTTCATATTTTAATTAAAGATAATTTGGGCAAGTTAACTGAAGTTAGTTTTTTAATGATTTTAATTATTTAATAAATAAATTACCAAATGATAAAAAATAAACAAATATTTTAACAAATAAAACCACAAATAATTAATATGTAATTAATTTTAGAAAGTAAAAACCAGTTGAAGAAATATTCTGAATTTTTTTCAGTACTAATAAATAGCCTATTGCTAATAGATATGCTTAAGTTAAGCTAGTTTGTCGCTAGTTTAATAAACTGTAGTTGAGGATATATAGACATCGCTGACATACATGATATGCCATACCTGGACATTTTTTGAGTATTGCTATGTAATTTATTCCCAAATAAATATGCTTATATTTAAAATGATGTATCATTAGTTTAGAAAAGTGCACAAATCGCTGACATAGGTGTTATGTTGTTTGTTTATGGTCGTATTTTTTTTATATAATTGGAGCTCACATATTAAACTGCAAATGTAAATGCAACTGCAATGGCAAACGACATCGCCTATGTATAATGCTCTTTTGGCGATATCGTTATAAATAATGACTGCGATTAATTATGATGTAATCCTGTCGTAAAAATTCTCTTTTTTTTTATTATGTTTTTTATATAAATGTTGCAAATTTAATTAAACATTAATCATAGCAGCAAGCGGCAGCGAGTGCATTAAATTGGCGTCGAGCACATTAATTAACGACGGCAACCCCAGTAACTGGGCCGTAAAGGATTTGTGTTATTAATTGAACGATATGCAGCGGTTCATGCAGTTACAAAAGCTGTACAAGCACAACTTAATACCAAAATACTTACGGCTGATTAAGCCCTTCAATATGTATATATATATATATACATATATACATTTTTATAGTACTTTTTTTAGTATTATATTGAGCACAACTGTCACGTACGACACGGTGCCCCGAGCCGTCGCATATTTCATCAAAGGAAATTGAGCTTGAATTGATTTTGCGCACATATACACACATACGTGTATGCCTGTTATATAGCTTGGCCTAATGTGTATCATTTGGCTGGCAGTTATCTGCGGCCAAATACACAAAGGGGCGGTAATTTTGGGGCGTTAAAACAAAGGCCGCACCGGTCGTTGGCAATTTAGGTGCTTCGATTCCATTTAAGTTCGGCTTTTCCTTTTCCTTTTAGCTTCTTTTCTACCTGGCTAAGTCAATTTCGTATTTGCAATAACATTTATTCATCTTTGATTTCATTTCGATACATTTTTTGTTAAGTACTAAATGGATTTTATTCGATTATCATTATTACTCCTAATACGGTTTTTATTAGGTGCTTGCTTTTTATTATAAGTTTTTTATTAATAATTCCATGTCAAAAAAAAAAAAAAATTCTTAAAATAATAAAGAATATTATATATATTTTTCTTTGAAGTAGACAATATTACAAACCTTGTCTAGACAATTATTTATATATATATATATATATATATATATATATATATATATATATAAATATTTTTCTTAAGCCTAGATACATATTACTAAATATATTAATTGCGTCTTAAATATGTTTTCTCCAGATATTCAAAAACCACTTAACCAGGAACACAAATCATCAAATATATAAATGTAAGTCAGAGAAATGTTTTATTTATTACATATAAATTATTCACAGAATCAATTATGAAAAATTTCAACGGATTTTAATTGTCTGAGCTTTAATCTTTTAATGGCAAACTTTTGCGAAATTATTTTGAAACACACATCGGGACGCACAAAACCCATGCTAGTTTTTTTTTAATACCCAAACTCTGCGCACACAATTTCCTTTTAAGCTGGTCACATATTTTAGTTGGCAATCTCGACCGTCAGCAACAAGTTTCTCGTTCCGACCCGTAATCCTAGAAAAAAATGCTGAGAGAGTTGCCCACGCATTTATTTCAATTTCATATAGTACCAGAAAACAGAAATGTAGAGCGAGCCACAAACTCATTTACACTTTTAGGCTAAAACTGTTGGACGCTGAGTAATTTATGCGTACAACGGCATTTAAATGCGTTTAGCAAAGATGTGGGGTTAGCGAAACTGTCCAAGGGGTATGTAGACACACAGTAGAGTCGAGTCAGTCAGCTCGTCAGACTCGTCTGTCAGTCAGTCAGTCAGTCAAACGACATTGTTGGCAATTTGGGTTCACTTTCATTTTTCACAGCGTCCCTTTCATAAAAGGCAAAGCGGCCAGAGAAGCCGAAGAAGCGGGCGAGAAATAAGCGTAATGGGTGCCAAAAGCCAAAAGAGACACGGACGACAGTTTATGCGACTTTGGGGAATTGTTTAGAAAATTGACAAATTATGGTCATAAGTGGCACGATTAGTTTTGTTGGCCAAGTGTCTCAAGGTTGTCGCCTTTTCACTTGCTTTCTTCATGCTTCATGCTTTCTGTTTTTTTTTTTTTTGGCTTTTTTTTACCACCGCCAACCACATGCCACATGTATATTTATAGATTGTTTCAGTCGCGCTGCGTGTTATTAATAATTCAATTTCGTTGTCTCACAGCAGGCTCGAACACGCAACGAAGAGCGTTGCGTGAAATGCACCCCACACTCGCCCTGCCCAATCCTGCAGCTTTCCCACTGCTTTGCGCGTCTACCATTTTCCCCGTACAGCTCATTATATATTCATGCAAGTTAAGTGCGAAAGCTCATATGGTGGAATAATAAATTGAATTTGGCCCACAAGCCTGCACAAATGCATAAGTAGCTACGCGTGCTACCTGCCTGCCTGCCATGAGATACAAATGTATCTAAGCTTTGACACTCACGCAATAGTTGCGCCAGCCAATGTGCCAGCCTCTCCCCCGAAAATTATTAATATGAGTCTCGCAAAGACATTAAACTGTTACTTGATTGAGCTTTGGGCTAATGTTGCTTAAGACTGTCTGACACTTACATCAGGCATGGGCGCAGCTTGAGTGAAATGGATAATCTGGAGTGGTAAAGATTTTTAAAGCTCAGCCTGATACAAGCACAAGACATGCAATTGAAAGATGTCCCGCACGCTATTCGAAAACCTAATTTTGCATTTCTGGCTGGAATTAGCTGCGATTTCGTCCTGCTGGCCTTACCTTTTTGGACTTCTATCTGGCTTTTATTTGTGGCAAAGGATATTTTTTTTATTCAATTTAAATAGCGCATTTTATAAGTTCCTTGTTCCCCTTATCGAATAGAAACGCGTTCCTTGCCATTAAAATAAAACTTGATAAAGTTTCTTTTAAAATGCGTTAAGGATTTAGTAAAATAAAAATAGAGCAGACATATAATTTAAAACATTTTCAAATGAGATCGGGAACGCAGATTTGGACTAGGACACGCAGCACATTTAAAAGATGGTACGTAGCTGAGTGCAGAATCGCATGCATATTCACATTTTTCGCGAATGGGAAGGATTTGGGTGTTATGATCCTCATTGGGTGCAGACACGGCGTCGCTTGTGACGGCAGTTTGTTGTTACCTTGCAGGCCTGATGAAAAGGGAAATTGTTTTTAGCAAATAGCTCTGTGAATGAGAGTATTTAGAACTTACCTGCCGTCTGTAGCGATCCTTCTTGCACTCAGGTAAACGACACCAGGCGCGTGCTGCTTTCATGACCAGTTCTTTGGGACTGAGGCCGCAATGTTTGCGTCGATAGACGCGCAGAAAGTTCAAGTATCCGTTGTTTGTGACGGGACCCGGCTTTTGGCATTTATATTTCCTACAGGGCTTGGGGCATACCGGCTTGCAGCATTTGGGCTTCGGCTTGGGACATTTTGGTCGGCAACATGGCTTACGCCTGCGCGCTGGACATCTAGGTTTTGGCGGACACGGCTTGGGACAAGAACGTCTACGTTTAGGACAGCACATGGGTGGACTTTTTTTCTTCGGGCAACACGAGTCGTCTAAATCGGTGTCGTCGTTAGCATCGACATTTCGATATTTGTTTCGCTGTGCAGGTGTAAGCCTGTTCCATGCCTTGCCACCTCTTACCACATCAGGTATATCTAGGGCGCGAGAACGTGCAGCATAACTTCGCATAAAGTTCACAAACCCATTGTTGGTCACGGGTCCTCTGAGCAAGCTTTTTTGAGCTAGTAATATCTTGTTGTCGCTCATATCGACTATTCAGAGAAGGAAAAGTATGCTTTTGATTAATTAGGATTCTAAGGAATTTCTGTTGCTTGTAGTATATTATTGTCCGATTGTCTGAATACATGTAAATGCACTAGGAATATTAATGCAGTCCATGCAAGTACACAAAACCAAGTTCAAGGCGCATGCATACATTGTTCACCATTAATTGCAAGAATTTTGTTTGTCTAGCTGCATGAGACTCGTATTCCTGGCTACAGAGTTGCGTCTGACGAAGATGAGTACAGGGGCAGCAAGGAGAATCATGTTGAAGCAACTCCTTCGAGTGCTGTTGCCTCGAGCAAGAAAAGCCCATAATTAATATCACTTTACAGTTGCAAACTGCCAGAGATATAGTAAGAACCCCAGGGGTAAGCAGCTTTACGAACTGTTTAATATTGTTGAGGCTGCTTTGACTTGCAGGCTGCAAGCCACCTATAGACCGTGTTTGCCAAGACTAACAATAGGGTTTAGTTGCGCTGGAGGTAAACAAAGTGAAATGCATCTCAACAGGTCGGGCAGCTAAGCCGCTTTTCAGTTCTCTAATTGTAATGCACTGGAACACGGTCTTTCAGGCTTTGCTTTGGCAGAATTGTAGATTAAAAATTGAAGTTGTTTCAGTTTAAATTCTCGCATAGTTGCAAGCAAGCATTTTAATTATAGCAACAATTTGCCATGCAAATTTTCCCCAGTCTATATATAATTTTAGTTCGTGCAGGCTTAGTATTTCCATGAATGCTACTTAGCATGGCTACGTTCCACAGCTGTCCAGATATTTGCATTTGCATAGAACATTGCCAATATGTGCACCATAATTAACCAAGAATATAAATAATAATTTATCTAAGCTAGTTGCAAATGCATTTCCAAAAATATTAATATGATTTCTTATGGCCATGCATTAATTCTGATTTATGTCCAGCTGTGCTTTTCCCCTGTACATTTGTGGTCTTGTTGGCCATAATACGCCCCATTTGGCGAGTGTCTGGACTTTGCATGCAAAGTTGAAATCCATCCTCGGGCAGTTAGTTGGTCAAGTCAGCAGCAGGAGCTGCGCTTGGGGAGAGGTAGGGAGACGGAGAGGCAGAGAGAGAGAGAGAGTACCAATTATACGGCATATAAATAGTATTATGCTCTGGCTGGCAGGGGATTTGTTCCTCTGTTTGATGGAACTGCTGACAGCTGACAAGCTGAAAGCAACAGCCAACACAATGTAACAAGTGAAGGGGCTTGACAGTAGTTGCTACAGCGACTGCAATAGACAGCCACTCGACAGGGTACAGTGGAACAAATTGCGAGTATTAGGCATTCAAAAATATTTGTATATTTGATAACGATTTGAATCCGGTGTAATTTAAGCCCGACATGAGCTGAAAGGTATGTCTCATTCTTTATTGAAAGCTGTGAAGCTTCCATATTCAATGTTGACTATATCATTTTAACCAACAGCGCCTGTAATTCGTCCCATTAGTAATATATGTGACATCACCACTATATCATCTTTGCTCTTACGGGTGGCCACCTTAGCTAAGTGCTTTGTAATAAAGCAACCTGCTCTAGAATCACGTGACAAGAAAAAAAATGTATAGACGTAGCAGCTCTCAGGGCGCTTATGCTTTTGATTAATAAATTGACAGGAAGCAGCATTGATGGAAGCAGCTAAAGATGGCAGACTGGTAGCAAAAGCGTTGAGTGATTATCATTAGCCGCCAGAATAGTTGCCATTTAGCACGCACAACGAGCAGCATCGACAGCGACAGCAGCAACAACAATAACGACGTGCAGTTGCAACAATGTTTGAGTAATCGTTTGCTGTTGCTGCAACTGCAGCAGCAGCCCCTACATCTGCTACAGAATTTGCATGCATTGAGCCCACATTGAAACTTGGCCCCCATTTAACCGTGTACCTAGCCTTATCTCATACCCGCGCTCCGAAACTTGCCGCACTGTCAACTGCTGTTGTCTGTCCGCTGCACGTAACTGCAGCAGTAATTGCAACAAACAATTAGCGTCACTTGGATTTATGTTTACGAGCGGCTGCCTCGACATTATCCGGCAAAGCCAACCCCTCGCACCCAAACCTCTACCGAATATGGTTGCCGCGTGCGAGGATTAAACGTTGGCTCAATCACAGTGCATAAACAATTTGGCAATAGTGAAAAAACTGAAAAAACTTTTGATTTTGTATTCGTTATTATTCACTCACCTCAGATGAAAAACTCGTCCTTGATGAATTTAAAATCACACATATATAAAATTTACTTTTGCTACGGGCTAAAATACCAAAGAGAAAAATGATAGAAACTTAAAAAAATGTTCTTTTCTTCACAAGCTTTAAATGATTACTAAAATACTTGTGAAACTGGCGTGTTAGCTGCCTAAAACAATGATTAACAAGTCTACGAATACTATGTTTTTGAAGTAAAAATGAAAACAGGATTTTCTTAGTTCATATAAGCTTTTTGAATCCCACAATCTGTTAGCTAATCTGAAGCTAATCTGTTTCTTATGCGTTATACCAGTAGTCTCACGCGTTGATTAGTAAATTAGTTTTGTTAGAACATACAGGCATTTAAGGCATTTAGATATTTCCTCAAAGATCTCTCTCTATGCAATCAATAAGTATTGACTGCGCAGTTGCTTTCTCCTATTCCGCATATTTCCTCAAAAATCAGGAGGTAACTAGCTGGGGCACTAGCTATTAAGAATGCTTAAAAATGCCTCGACCTTCATTTGCAGGTCTTGATATATAACTGGGATAATGGGATGATTTTATTTGCATATATGGTAATAGACAACCGTAAAAGATCTTGGGCTTCCACACAAATGATTGGATCGACAATCTGTTTGGCTTGGCGAGGCCCTGGATTCAAGACCCTGATATTAACCCAACCGAGCCCACAGAAGAATTTCACACCTGTAGATTCGATTGGCAAGCTACCTATCGATTTGATTCACAAGGCTGACATTTCATTAAAATTTTTATTTTAATACAGCACAAAGTTAAAATTGAACATAAAATTTAGAATTAATAGACTATCCCAAGCAATGCAGATGTCATCGAATATTTGGCGTTTTGACTGGGCGCGTTATAGTGCCTGTAGCCTGGCGGTTGTCGCTGGTTTTCGGGCAAGTCCAAGGCTGAAGCTTACGAAGTTGACGCAAGACGGCGCTAGTGGGAGCAGCTTTTTGATAGGATTTAGAGAAATATTTTAGAAGGAGTTTACTTGACGGCGGAATCGATCCTTTTTGTACTCAGGCATCCTACACCAAGCTCTGGCTCCTCTAACAACTAACTCGTTGGGTTCTAGATGATCGTATTTGCGTCGAAAGAGGTTCATGAAGTTCAAGTAACCACTATTTGTTAACGGAGTTACAACCGGCTTTTGGCATCTACGCTTGGCACAGGGATTCGAACGCCTGGCACAGGGCTTCGCACGCTTGGGGCATCTGGGCTTCGGCTTGAAGCATTTAGGTCGGCAACAGGGTCTACGCCTGCGCACCGGACATCTGGGCTTTGGCGGCGGACAGCAAGGTTTTCGCTTGCTCCGCTTTGGACAGCAAGGTTTGCGCTTGGGCCGCCTTGGACAGCAGGCGTCGGTGTGCATTTCTGACATGGCGTTTCGTGCCACGTCTAGTGTACGATATTTATCCTTTTGCTTGTATGTGAGCTTATTCCAAGCCTTGCTGCCTTGCACAGATATGGCAACAACGTCCAGACCATAATTTTGTTGACTGTAGCTTCTCATGAAGTTTACGAAAGCCTTGTTGGTTACAGCCTTATTCAAACTACCCGACGCAGAAGCACTTTTCGCTTCCATCTTGTCTTTTCTGTAGGAGATAAATTAATTACTATATACTAATTTGTCTATAAGCTCTTGACTCATCGAAAATTGTTCGCAGTTGCTGCATCTATAAACTTTGATTTTTATAGAAAAATACTTATGTTGGCGCAAATCCTAGCCTTTATCATCCTTACAAAATCCTTGCAATTCCTCTACAGTAAACGTTTGATTTATGAATTAGCCGCGCGTTTTCTATATAAACGCCCAAGCCAAAGGCAGGCGCCTGCAATTCGTGTAATAAATGTTGTTGCACCATGTAAATGACGTCATTACATGTCACGGGGTGTGGCAACACTGTCGGCTGTCTGCACTAGCCAGCAGTAGGCGGCTTCACAGGATGTTATTCCTCTGGCCTAAGGCCTGTGTTTCTTTCCACTTACCTAAGCAGCTTTATCCGAACGATAATAAAAAACTATTGTTAAAATTTTCCTTAAAAGTTTTTAAAATCGAATTAAAAGAAAATTGTGTCTTTGATTTGAACTATTCGTGTGCTAAAAGTGTATTGAGTCTCAACGAAAGTCACGAGGATAAACTGTACTAAAAATTGATTTGTAAATGATTGCCTACTTTTTCGAATAGACAGAACAAGCGAAGAAAGTATGTACAGTGAAATCTTTCATAGCCGAACATCCACCGTCTGGTTTTATGATTATGGTAATGCACTATGTATAGAAAGAACGCTAGAAACCCGAAAAAATTAGTCTGTTTTGGGAGCTTGGTTTCCTTAAAGGCATATACAGTAAAAACTCTACTAACGGACACTCACATTAGTTCGACACAAGTCTAGAGTGGAATATTTCTCTGAAACGATTTTTTTTTTGGATGTATCATTTATATATCAGGACATCTCCGACAGTTCCTGCCCGCTGTAGAGAGTTTTCACTGTATAAATATTTTTATTCATTACATTTCTTTTTCGGGAAGAAGCCTACTCAATTCATGCAGCAGCATAGTTATAGAAAAATTCCTGTTTCTCAATTGTTAGTTATATACATATTCCTGAATGTATTCCCATACAGCAATTTTAAGCCTTATGCAAACAACTGTTTAAGCCCAACAAAAAAACGTCTTTCAGCTACCAATCAGCACAAAGAGAGAAAAAAAGCAGCCAACACAAAAAAAGTAAGAAACTCAGTCGAAGCATTCGTTTTGATTGGATTGAATTGGTTTAGATTGTGGTAGACTCCCATATGACGCCGGCGGATATAAGGGGCACATCCTGTGTGTGGCTTGTTGGCTTAGCTTAGAAATGTGCCTGCCTTGAAGAGCGGGGCACAGGCAGAGCGTAAATTATGTGTCTGTGAGTGCGTGTGTAAAAAAATTTCATTTTTTTATTTTTACTAAAAAGTGTTTTTTCTCTGTCTTGCAGCAGTTTATTAAAATTGCAAGCCGCAAGCGCTGCGATTAAAACATACATTGGGAATGGCTCTTAAGGATACAGAATACACGATTCCGTATTCACGATTTCATGTATGCTAGAAGCCTTTCTATTATCTGTAAAATGTTATGATTTATTATATGTGAGTTCAAGTTTATGTTTGGGCCATAAATTGTGAGCCCCAAAGGGTTACAAAGGCCACATTGCCCACAGACAACCTGTCCCCGCCTACCCGACAGCAGTTAAGTCAATTAATTGGCTTTAGATTTATTAGTTTTATTTTTTCACTACCCTCAACCCTCATAACCACACACCCTTCTTGTTTATAGTGTATGGATCGCGTATGTGTTGTGATTTATTGCGCGAAGGATTTTAACCTAAAAAGAAAGTTTTAGCGCTTTGGCACGCACACAGCCAGCCCCTACTACATGAGTCCAGGTAATAGCGTATGCCCGGGAGGCGTGGCATTTGCATATAAATAGATATGTCACTTTAAATATTAGATACATGCGAATCGCGGCGCCCGTGTTGAGCCTTTAGGCCCACGCAGATTTTGCGTGCAGAGCCAACAAAGTCTTGGTATTCCATTAAATTAGCCTCAGTGTCAAATGTAACGCCCGATATGCTGCTGACATTCATCTCAGCTATTTATTGTGCTAAATTATTAACTAGGTCAAATGCGAAGTCAAACACTTAGCGAGCACGCGAAACGTTTGTTAAAACCCACAACTGTCACAATTTGGCAGCTGACCTGGATAAAATGAGAAGAGCACTATTAGGGTTGTTTTTCCTGTAAGATAAGCAGTCTATAATTACAATGTGACAGGTTGACATTCTAAAAACAATTCACTGATTGCAATTTATCTAGTTGCTTCAAATTAAATGCTGAATTTTCAATGTTTTTTGATAGTGCGTGCACCCAAATCAATATGAAGAAGGTTGTTCCTCAGGGAATGCTTCGGAATACTATCGCAGGTCTCATAAAAACAGTTGGCATAAGTTTAAGTTTGGGTGGAATGAGTTTTGTAGTTAAAGAAAATAAGGAACTAAAAGCTCGATTAATGTAACCTGTTTAAAGTTATTAAAATCTATAGAAAGTTACATACATTATTGGGCTTATAGTTACTAGAACGGAGCTCTATCATGTGCATTATTGAAAGAGGAAGCAAGGATTTTTGTTACCCTTGTGGAGGGTATTATAATTTTTTCATGAAATGTGTTGGGACATATCCGACATAATAAAGTATATATATTTCGGTCGAAAAGAAGGTTCTTATATGGCAAAATATTCTGATTTCGAAGATGTTTTCTTTAAACTCAGCATATACGGGCCTCACTATTCTCAGATATCTGCAAGAGGGCAATGTCTACAAAGATACTTTCTTGTATTTTTGTATCAATACTTTATGCTCGAAATATATAAAAAATTATTTTTAATTCATTAAAAAGTAACTAAATATTTGTTGACTTTATTAAAAAAATTTTAATCAACCATTTTGCCGATTGCAATTTTTTGTTTGAAAGCCTCTCATAAAGTCAGGTTTTCTCCCTTTGGATTGTTTACATGTGGCGAATAATTTTTTGTAGCATACTTTCTGCACGTTTATTATGCATTTTGCTTTCAACACAAAAACACGTACCGCGTAGGGCTAGTTGTGTGGGTGGGTGGGAAGATGTGCATTGCATGCTCAATAGCTTAAATTATGCGTGCATGGAATATGCAATTTGAATGTGAAATAGTTGACATTGGCCGCACTGGCAGAACCGCAGCGCAGCGCAGCGCGGCTCGAACCAATTGCACAAAATCAACGCAAAAACCTCACCAACATTTAGCAGCGATGCATAAATCATAGCATACTTAACTGCACACGCACACTCGTGCACACACGTGCACACACACGCACAGACGCATATAAATTGGTTGGTTGTCCTGCTGCGTAACAGTCTCGCGGTTGTTTTGATTTCGTTTGCAACCTTTAATTAGAAATATTGCCACATTCTAAATGAGCCGATGCCAAAGCTAAAACTGAGGCAACAGCAACAAATTAAATAATGAAAAACGGAATAATAATTATGAGGGCAATCGAATAGAGTCTGGTTTTTGCAATCGCGAACATTAAACCGCAGTCGTACATTTATTTTTGCATTTATGCACAAAATTTACTAATTTAAGTGACATGAAATATTTTGGTTGCCATTCGGTTAGCAGCTGAAATATTTTTGGCCCAAAACCAACGGACGAATTCGCGGCCGTGCATTGAATTAGCCGCCAATCGTGTTTTAATTGACTTAGTTCGCTCAATGCGGGTGTGTCTAGTATAGTTTATATCATATAAACAGATCCACACTGCAGCCATCAATTGCCACTCAGAATTGCATTACAAGCTTTTAATTGAATGCGATTGCTATTGCTGTTGCAAAGTATGTACTAATATATTTATTTGTGTGATATTTTTTTTGTAATATCTTACATTTTTGTTTGGGTTTTAATTATAAAAAAAAAAACCTTTTTTCGGTTTGAATATAGTGTCAACGGTTGTGTGTAGAGCTTAACTCCGAACTATACTAGATCACGATGGCAAAGCCCCTAGAAAAAGGTTCGACGTGATTTCCTGCCATGATGTTCAAATTGTGATCCTGATTTCTACATCCAAAATATATATAATATAACATGGTTAGATAAATCCAATAGCGGGTGCCCAAGTTTAAATTGCTTTTGAACTGATTTTCCCTCAATACTGATACAACTACTGATTCGGTCTTGGCATTCGTTTGAAGCCCTAATTAGAATATTCTCCTTATTTTTAAATCTTTTTTTCTTCGTCAGTTCTTGACAAATTTTATGTTTTATGCACGTCAATAAGCAACATAATTATGCTTTAAATATGACAATTTAAATTGTAATGAATAATTGTTGAATATTTTCTGTACTTAATTTCTCAGAGGAATTTGTTTGTGATTCGCATGCCGAACAGATTGAGCAGCAAGAGAAATACCTTTAATGTGCTTTAGTTATGAATGCAATGCAACGACAAGCATGAACAGCTTTTCGTAAGAGTTTCCTGCCAGGACACTAAACGATTGGAATACTTTGCGACTGTGCGTTTTGCAGGTTAATTTAGTTAGAAGCATTTCCAGGCTGGCTTCTTAGCTATGAAACTATGCGAGTAATTGCACAACACAGCAATGCAGTTGAGAAATGCGGGGACGAGTGGGTGATACTCGGTTGAAGTAGACAAAACGCAACAAATGCTGAACTGATTTATCTGGAAAACATTTTGGGACGGCTGCTGCTTTACAAATTGGCAACAGAAATTAATAAGAGAAATAAGTTTACCATTTCCTGTCGATGGCAGCCGGACAACAACAACAACAACATAAATAACTACGAAAAATACTAGAAAAATGCCAACTAATAGTCATAGTCCATTGTTATAGTCGGTTAGTATTTATGGAGAATTGGGGGAGGAAGTCGGCGGGACTGCAAAGACATTCCAATAACTGTACAACATCCGGTCGAGCCACACAATGGCAAAAACGTTTCCAATTTCAATGGGGAAATATTTCTATTTGAACAGGAAAATATTTTTAGCAACCGTTTATATGAGTGCATGTGTGTGTTGGCGTGTGTGGGCGAGTGTGTGCGTATGTGCGCATAGATCTAAACGACTCTTCACCTGGCGACGACGAGATAACACAAAAAAAAGTTAAAAAAAAAATTTGATAAAAAAAGAGAAAACTATGCTGGGAAAAAAATGCAATCTTAATCCAGTAGCTCACAGTCTAAAAAATAACTAAATAGAGAAGGAGAAAAAAGGGGGAAAACATAAGATATAGAATAATCGAAGATTTAATACACTTATTTAATTTTATTAAACTAATATAATACATCTTATTAAATTTGATAAGAGTCTGCCATAAAGTTAAAAGCTTGGAGCTATGGTGCAAGTAAAAGTTCGAAATAAAAGGTTTCCGAACTAACTTGGTCGATTCTTCCAATAAATGTTTATAAAGAGGATATATATTAAAATTCCAAAAAGACTTCCTCTTGAAGGCGGCTATGTGAGTAATTGCTTCGCAGAAATTAATTTCTGGATGTGTTCCATATTTATCTTTATGTCTTTTGCTTTATGTCTGCATACTTCGCCAAACAACTATAATAACCCCGCGCAAAGTGTATAAAAAATCAAAAGCATAAGAAAATATGTATGCCATGCACTTAGAAATCTTCGATGGTTGTGCATGATGTCGGGTAGGGGATGAGGGCTCGTGTATGTATGAATGGAACCGGTGACGTATGCACTTGACTTGACTTGCACATTTGTGGCGAAAGGCTTGGCAAGTCTTGCAGTCAATTCGAGCCACAGTCAAATCCAAAGAAAAATAGTTATTGTTAGATGAAAGAAGAGTGTGTGGAGGGAAAAAAGAGTAAAGCAAACCCTGCAACCAAGTTGGCAGCCAGTAAGTAGCTTTATTATGGGATTTTAAGTTATTACACCAAAGAAGAAGAAACGGCTTGCAAAGGGGACTGCTGAGTGTTGGCAAACATGCAACTGGGTGCCATTGCGAGCACTCACATATGCAGCTCTTTATATTTGAATGAGAGGCTTACGAATGTGATGATATGCCCCCCATGGCTACAGAGAAGGGCCGGGAATTTGTCAACATCGTTTCTATGGCTGGGTGAGTGAATTAGCAGAATAATGTAGAAAAGGCACCTTTTTAGTTAGTTTTGTGTAAGAGTTATGCATTTATGTACATATGAATACCTTAATCGAATTTGTTTTACATTTGTAAGAGATTTCAAGTCTAACATGATTACGAATAGGCTATTTTTATAAGTATTTAAATATCTTTGTCATACGCATTAATTTATCCGGAAAATCAAGGATCAAGGAGTTCAAATCTCACGCTTGTTTTATAATTTAAAGGAAAAAAAATACATTTTTTAAAAATATTTTGTGCCATAAGCTGCTGAAAAAATTTTCTATTTATTCTATATTTTTGTTAATTATAATATTTCTTTAACAATTCAGTTATTTAAATTGATGAAAAGGCTTTTGAAATCCAATGACAGTTTTGGCAAATATAATTAAAGTTGAATTATGTTGCCTAGTGTAATAAATACATACACTTTATATAGTATGTAAGTAAACTATTCGCTTAGCACTCGCCCAGCTCTGTATACTCTGAGTTTTCTATTTTGCCGAGGCAGCGTATTATAATGATGTTCTTAGCCTCTGCCTATTTTTTTATGTTGCCTCCTTTATTATTTTTATTTTTATGCCCTACAGAAAGGCAGCCGTTCGCCTGTTTTTTATTTAAGCGCCGTGCGTTACCTTTTCCGACTTATCGACATAATTATCTTAAAAAATATGAAATTATATATCGTGCATAAAAAAATATACCAGAGAATAAAGGGCAGCAGCACAGACGTTGCGATGCCCTGAAAAGGCAGCGAAAGGCAAGTTGAAGACGAGTACCAGCCACACCCCACGTCCTTTGATTATGTGGCTGTGATAACGGCACTTTGTTCTTGGCGTTGTTGTCGTTGTTGTTGCTCTTGTTGTTGTTGTTGCTGTCCTTGTAAGCCAAGGAAAGTTAAGGAAACTGGCAAGCACTTCTCATTAGAATGCTCACAGCGCAGATTTGACAAGGCAGCTCGCCTAAATGCAGGCAACGCTTCCCGTTTTCACATTCCCGCAGCTCCAGGTCTCTGTGTATGTGTGTGTTATTCTTTCTTTTATGTGTGTGTGTGTATGTGTGTGTGTGTGTGTGTTTCGTCCTTTACGCGCAGTCACGCAACTTTCCCTGCGCCCACCCAGTTGCTGTTGTTGTTACAGCTGCGCATTTTTAAACAAGATTAAAGCGCTCACGTCGCCAGGTTGGTAAAAAGTGCGAGCAACGAAGAGGTCTGAGATGAATTATTGTTAAAGACACAGGACACGGGACACAGGACGCAGCACGCAAGATTTGCTGTCGGCAATTTGTTGACTTGACTGCAAATGTGTCGCATCTTAATGCGTTCTTATTAAATGTTTGAGAGGGGCTAAAAAAACAAAAACAGCACAGAAATATCTGAGATATTGTAGACTCAAATTTCAGAATAAAAAATAGCAGGTAGAGCTAGTAAAAATTCACGCATATTGTTTTTCCATTGTATAGTAAATGGTATTTAAGAAAATAAAAATAAAATAAGCATTGAGCGCCCTAGACAAATTCTAGGAATTTCTTAATATACAGGAACAACATTTTATAAATTGTGCCGTAGAGCAACGGGGAGTCCAGGAAAATCTATAGAAATGTTGTCTCAGGTATTGAAGCACAAAAAAAAAATGCTGCAGGATAATAAGGCTGAGATAATTATAGACGAATGTGTCCATTAATTAGTTAATTGAGGAATAGACCAGCCTCAGCTACGGGCATATTTATTTGGTAGTAGTTAATTATATATTATTTTTTGTTAAAAATTCCAAATTAACTTTTATTTACGCGCTCTTTTAAATTACATTTTATTTGCTTGACAACTGCAAAAAAATAATTAAATTTTCTTGTTTTCTTATGTAAACTTATGTAAATGACGGGTACGTGTAATTATAAAATTTTTTAATAAATTTTAAAATGTCTATATGCTCTGAGGCTTAAACCAATAAAGACAGATATACTTAGTGCAAACGCACTTATAATAAAAATGTTGCCTTAATTGAAATAATTAAACAAGCGAAAATTTCGTAGGTGCGCATTTCATTTAACACACACACACACACACACACACACACATTATGTGTGCTTACACAGCGTCATACAAACATGCGTATTTGTTTCACTTCTTTTTTTTTGCATTTAAATTGCATTTTCGCCGCCTGCCTCGCAATAAATTCGCTTAATGAAGTTTTACAAAAACACAAAAAAAAAGTATATATCGAAAATCGGCTGTAAAAATTTATTTAAAAAGCAGTCTGACTATAAATTATTAAATACCCTGCAAATATATTAAAGAATATAAAATTTATTATTAAAAAAATCAGATAATAAGATCGGCTTGGAATAGTTTCAAAGTTGTTTTTTCTTTTTAAGTACCAGCCAAAGTAAATTGATTTACAATTTTTATTAACATCAAGCAGTTGCAGAAGTATTACCTTAAAGTACTCTAGTTATATATATATTAACTAATAATAATGTACACCGACAAAACTCAGTAACTCTTTTTGCCAGGGTATTGTTGCGGGCGTGGCCACGTGTATGGCCCTGCGTCCATACATTAAATGTAATTATTTCTTTAATTAAAATATTTAGCGCTACAGCAAAAAATAAAAAGAATTGAAAAAAAAAAGAAAAAACGTTGACAGTTGCACAAAAGTCACGTCGTTGTTGTTGCTCTTGTTATGTTGTTGTAGTATTTAACCGGGAATTGCAATGCATAAAAGTTAAGTAATTCAGCTTAATTGAAATCATTAAAAATATTATTGCATACAAAAAAGAAACGCGACGTACCTGTAAAAATCAATCTGTACCTTCATTTTTATAGGATTATCAAGCATAATTATGCACGCCAGTCGCAGCTGCTCATTAATAGAATTCACATTTTGTATAGTAATTCTCAACATGCCATATTTAATTCAATGAAGCAATCAAATAAGTAGTCTACCGGGAAAACAGAAAACTATTTGAAATCAAAATTTATTAACTGATTAAATTAAGAGTGTTGTCTATGTATTTCTGGCACTTCTTTCTGCAGATTGAATATTTTCAGATATACACTACAACAAACCAAATCTTTAGTCAAGCCTGGAAACTAGATTCCCAGGCGCTTAGCCTCCACCACAAAACTGCTGCCTTCTGCACGGAATCTGAGCTCTCAACAGTAAATCAAATACAAAATACCGGCACGTGCCCTGATAGTCACAGCTTTTCAAAGGCAAGTCAAGTTGCCTTGACCTGAGCTTAATCAGAAAACTTGCGAGTTGCTTTCGTCTCGTTGGGTTTTTCGGGTATCAAAAGGCCGCAGAACTTATGACAAAGCAGTTTGCAAATCCAATTGATAAATTTTTTAAGTTAAATATGGCCACGGCAACAACTTGGCCCGGCCATCCCTTCAGAAGCTACACACAGCATTGAATGTAGCTGGCCATAAATCACAGACCCAAAAAGATTCTAGCCCTGACATTGCCTTTGGCTGTGGCTCTAGCTGAGAGTCTGTTCTTTGGCTCGATAGCTGCTGCTCCTGTTGCTGCTGTTGCTACTTCTGTTCTCTGCCACTCTAATCGCATTAAAACCTAAACGGCAAAATCTTTACTACGTGTTCTTGTTAACTTTTACCAGGCACAACACCAAGTAAAAGCGACTTATTTAACTGCTCCTCCAACAGGAAGACCAGTTGCCAAGGCGTGCGCTGACTTTTCTGTTGTGTTCTGCTCATGAATACGATATGATTAGTTTATCATGCGGCCAACTGTGCAACGAATTATTTGTACACTTTAGCATCTACTTGTCAGAGTATCAAAACATAATCAACTAAATATTCGGGAGAACAATGATTTTTGCTGTTGAAAACTGTTTGAAAATATGAATGTTATATTAAAGAAATTGAAGAATTAGTTGGAATATTTGGCGCCTAATTGATTCATACCCAAATAATGTTCCATTTCTTATGACTCTTCTTTATTGTGTCTTACGCCACAAATTCAAAAAGAAACTGGAAAGTATTTTGTATATATAAGATTGATTTATTCATTTGAAACATTCTGAGAACGACATATTTATACAATTATATATAATTTGTATATTATGTTTATTATTTGTATATTATATTAATATAAATTTATTGTTGTTTTTTTTGGCGATCTTTCTATATTTTAAATATTTATTTATTTGGCTGGTACGAGGTCCTTTTATTGAATTTTATTAATTTAAATTTAATTATTTCAAGTTTAACTTTAAATTTGCTTTCTACTGCCTAAATGCATTTGATTTCAATAAGTGCTATAAATGGATATCATTGTTAGAGTATTATTCCATGGTAAAATATTTAATTTTTATATTTTGATGTTGATAATTTGTTTGGCATTTGAAACTTTTTGAAATTATTTGCGTATTTATTTAGCTGGTGAAAATATTGATGGATGCAGAATACTTGAAAAGAGTGAGAACTGAAAGTTTTTCAACGGGCACAAATTTAATTTAAATTTGTTTTTGGCCTTGTCCTTTTTTTACCAATCAAGTTTATACAAGAGAAAGAGAGAGAGAGAGAGAGAAATGTGACAATGATAGAAAGAGCACAAGTAACTGTGGGCGAGTGGTAAATGGATTTTCTTTTATTGCTGCCTTGTTCTTGGGCATTCTGTATGTTTGCAGTTGCTTCATTTCAGACCAACACCCACCCACTCGCCTCGGGGACTAAGAACTTTGAACTTGCCGCAACTTTCTGGTCGAGGGTTGACTCCCCCTTTTCATTTTTACCCTGCCTGGTTGCTGTTGCCGCATGTGACATCATTTGATTGCTCATGAAATCGATCGATTGTCGAAACGTGTTGATTGTGTTGCTGTTGCTGTTGTTATTCTTGATGCTGTTGCGCCCCCGCAGAGGAAAAAGGTCAAACGTTTCAACTCGTAAAATTTGGCATACAAAATGAAGTCCCGACTTTATGATGAAATTATTTAAATGTGCCCCAAAACAGCTGCAACAGCCGCTGCCGCAAGCCATTAAAAATGCATGCAACGCTCCCTGGGGTCGTTGTTACACCTTCTGCTCTCTCTCACCGCAACCCCATTCCCCCCCTGTCGCACTCCACTCACTTGCCAACTGTCTGGCCCAGTTTTGTGTGCATGATTAATCACAACCATAACCGATGATATGATTGGAGCCACTTTCACGCAGTGATTCTGTGATTTGTGCAACTGCTGGCATTAAAATCATATTGATAGCTAGCCCCTTCTCCCGCCAATGATGGATACCCCATTTTGTAGAGCTGTCCCATGTGCTGTGTACTCAATGCTCGATACTCGATACTCGACACTCGCTCCCATTCACTCACTAATTAAAGTGACACCCAAGTGTCAATGACATCTCAGCATTTGCGAGTACTCTGCCGCAGGGCACGGAGCTGTCGTCACATGTTGCTGCTTAGAGCTGCTGTTTGGCAACTGAACAGTGGACAAGTTGAGTGATTGATTGCTTGTTGATTGTTGCCAAAGGGATTCCTATGTTCTGCAGCCAATAGATCTAGATTTCTATACATAGGCTCGGCCCTGAGTGTATGTGTGTGTGTAAAATACTTCAACTTCTATTTTGGCAACTTTAATAAATCACAAAATAATTAATTAAATGAAATATTTATCTTATAAATCAAATTATTTTAGGAATTATTAAAAATTATAAACACTCATATTTAATCAATTAATTTGTCGATTGTTAAAATCTGTTCATAAAGTGAAAAGTTGTATTATGTTTATTATATACGGCTCTATTTTTACTATTATTTAAATCTAGATTTATGTATATTCGGGTCAGCGAAAAGATTTTTGATCACTCTAATCAGGGACATAAGACTCATGTCCCTCTCATTGAACCCCTTGTGCCTCTATTGGGGGTAGATATCTTCCACTTTGTAAAAGATTGATCTAGAGGCAAACAATTTAAATAAACAAGCTAAGTATACTTTTTATTTATTTATTTATTGAAAATGCGATGAGTATTTATAAATAGAGCACCTATTTTAATGGTTCGTCGTTGAATTAAAATTCCTTTCTTTAAAAAGTTTTGACTACACTTTTGTCTATTCAATATTCAATTCTGGCTATTGATTTTAAATATATATTGAGACTACACTTATTTCTATTGAAAAGCCATTTTTATATTTATTATCCTGAAACGCAAATGTTTAACACGCCAATCAGATTCAAATCAGAATCTAAACAAATCTAGTCCAGCGACCGTCCTACCCTAAAAACTAACATTTTGGCATCATTAGCCAAAACACTTTGCCTTCAAGTGTGATAAATGCACAAAAACTGTTGCCAAATTGCGCCAACATTTTTGTGGTGCCTCACACCAGTTTCCCATTGTGTGTTTGCTATTGCTTTGGCGCTATTAGTTCGGCTGCTCCGTGCAGCGCTCCACTCATCGAGTTCCATCATTTTTGCCTAGTCGCTTTGTAAACAGGCCGCAAATTAATTGATTGTACATCATTTATAAGGCACGCGCGCGCCTGACATGTCCGCCTGCGCTCGCTCCGAAAAAACATTATTTGCAAACAAAACAAAAAAGTTGCGCATACGCCATGTGCCACAAAATAGAATGAGAAAATAATGTTTATGAAAACCCATCGCAATTGCTATGCAAAGTACACGTAAATATAATTTACTTTATTTTGGCGCTTTCGCAATTTTGTGTGTCGTTTCATTGGTTTCCCCCTGCCCCAACTGTGCCCGTCCCCCCCCCTCTTTCTTCATCTTTCTAAGTGTCGCCGCATATGAGCGTGCAGAAATGTCAGACGACACAAACAAATTTTTCACACATTTTTATGGCTGCCTTTGCGAGCGTTTTGCCAATGCTTTTGAGTATTTCAAATCTAATTTATGACATTGAATCAATTTCAAGTGCGAGTTTCTGTGTGTATGTGTGTGTGTGTGTGTGTGTGTGTGAGTGAGTAGAGCTTTTGTTGTTGTATTTTTTCATTGCGGTCAATAACGATTTTTCATATTTTGTGCGGGTTTTCTTTTTATATTTCTTCCATTTTTTTTTTGCTTTTGCTTTCGACCTGGTTGGCGACTCTCTTTTGATGTCTGCTGTCGTTGGCAAGAAATCGCATCCAAGCCGCAGCCGGCATATACCAAAAGCGAACTTCCGCTTTTCATCCCAGTTTATTATTATTTTTTTTTTTTTTTTGTATATATATTTTTTTCTGGTGTAGTTTGTGCCGGACTCAGCGGCGAGTTCTGTTCGTTGGCCCTCCGTTCAAATGCCAAATTGAAAATTGATGAATGTCCTTGATTGAATTTGATAGGTGCCAAGCACTCAGTACGGCTATTAATCTCCGCGTAACTTATGATCTGCCAAATGCCCATCGTCGTGTGTTTTTTGGGCTGCCTGTGTTTTGGCCTGTTTAGCTGGCACTTCAATGTGGTTAGGGTATTATGACTATACGATTGAGTATGTGTTATGTGATGTGTATAATTTACGTAATTTTTGAGTTTCCTGTTCCTTATCTATATCTTTTGCTTATAGATGACCCATTGGACAATGACATGAATGATCGAAGTTCCTCAAATTAAATGTATGTGGGGATAAATCTCATGGCAAGTTTTTCTTTCTTTTTTTTGATCTCTTGTTACACTGTTAGTTTTCATGTCTTTAAGAAAGAGTACTGAACTCCTTTTATTCTACTTGTACGTAGAAATATCCAAAATTGTTCACCCCGGAATAAGATTGAGTAAAATTTCCTACCGCCTACAGATCAGTCGGTATTAGAATTCTTATTTATATAATATGTAGACTATGCTTTTGTTGTATTTACTTTGGTCAAGTTACTGAATTGACTCATCGCTAAATCGTACACTCAATGTTGCCGAATTTGATGTGCTTTAAATATTTGGTGTGCTTCGTTGTCTTGTGAGTTATCGGCAATTAAACATGTTGGGCACGTCAGGTTTCAATGACATCGATGGCGCGGGCGGCAGTCACGTGCCGCAGATATTGAAAATTGAATCGGTGCCATTAATGCGCACAAATCTTGACTTTCAGCTAACGTCAATGCGATAATGGAAGCGGCAGCAGCTTCACCTGATAAGGCGGGAGAGACGAAGACATAGAAGCGACAGATGGCGGTATCTGCTTTGAATATTTCAACATTTCCGCTTATTATTTTACGTGTCAGATTTGCGTGTCACGCAGCCTCGTGCACTGGGGAATATTGCGTACAGAATGCGGCAAGAGGTGTGTGCTGTTAACTGGGTTAGATACTAGGGGTTTTGGTGGAAGGAGGAACGTTTAAGCCCATCAGTCAGTGCTCATGTTTATGCAAATTAAAATATGTGCATTCAAATGCAATAAACTTTTTTTTACCAAATTATTGGCATATTACGTCAATTGTAAATAACCGTTTCTTGGCCAATTTATAATCTATTTTTATAAACGCATTAAAACAAACTATAAATTTTCAATAAAGCTGTACTTATTGTTTAGTATCAGCTTTTGCCACAATTTACATAAAATGCCCATAAATTGATTTTATTGAATTTCATTTATTGAAGAAAAAATGCACATAAATAAATGTGTATAAATGTCTGCATTATTTTACAGTTTTTTAATTGAAAATTAAATTATATGCTCAAATTATCCAGTAAATTTTATAAACTGTAATTAAGTCATAACAATATATTGCTTGTGCATAAATAAGACTAATACTGCTTGCGAAATAAGCTAGTATAGTTCCATTTGTAGTACTTGTATTGCACTCTTAATGCTCTTAAGCTCAGATCCATTTTTTTTTTATTGTTGTCAGGATTAAAGTAGCAAATTTTGTTGAAGACTGTTTTCTACTTATTTCTATTAAAATTTGACCAGAGTCAGACCATCAAGCAAAAGGGTAATTAATTTTCATTATCTTGTTTTGTAGAAACTTTCTTTTTGATTCCCAAATATAATTCCAAGAAATTGTTTGCAGTTCTAATGCTAATTTTTCTTGTTATATAATTATGAATTTCTATTTTGCACTGCTGTAAAATTTCCTGCAAGTCCTTTGGCCAACTTAACCTATTCCCCTTATGCTAACTCTTTATTTGACTTTATCTACGAGAAATATAAATATTTACATAAGCAAAACAAACAAACCAAATTTCTAAGCAACAATATTACTCTATGCATTACCCGCTCTCTCTCTCTCTCCCAGTCTCTCGCTCTCATTCACTTACACCGATTGCTATATCGCTTGGCATGAGAGAGTTGGCCAACGTTTTTATGACTGCAGTAACTTTACGCCATAAAATAGGATTTCCTACTGAGCCTATTCACAACTTTTCGCATTAGACTTAAGCGCAAAGCTCGCCGCCAGCTTCCGTAGTGAACCCCTTCAGCCCGCTTGTTTCTATATTCCCCTTTCGCCAACCAATGGGGTCAGCCGTGGCAATTGCAAAGACAGCAGCGCCAAGCGTTTTGCCTTCTGGCCCGACTAAAACACACACACAGACACATGGCAATAAAAAACCTATACACATGTGAAATGCTGGCGGGATTTATGGACGCCGCGAATTCACATTCACAGCGCAACTCCCTCAACCTTCACACAGCCACGGGACAGAAGCCGCCGCACACTTTGCGACTGCTTCTAGCCAAAGTTTGGTTGTCTTCTGTTTTTTTGCTCCCTTTATTTATTTTTGTTTTATTTTTAATAACCAGTCAGATACCAAAACGAACCGTCAGCCGCTTGTGGTCGTCAGCTCTGCGGTTAGCGGATTTTTAAAATAATAAAACAAAAAAAAAATGAAAAAGAAAATGATATAAAAAAAGTTCAGTTGAAAGGAATTATGGCACTAGACAACAAAATGACTTGAGGCTCAAATTATTAGACTCTGCTTGTTACAATTTTTTTTACATTTTTTTATCAAAACATTTTATTTATTTAACTTTCGAGTAAAACTAATTTTAGTAAATATTCTTATCTTAATTTATCTCAATAATTTATTGGTTTTAAATTACAACCAATAACATTTTTGTTTTATAAATTATTGTATGAGCTTTCAATTTTAAAAATTCCCATTACATTAGAATCTTCAACGTTTGCAATAACCTGGTTGGACAGTGTTTATTTTTTAGTGTCGCTGCGTGTGACGTTGACTTTTATGAGCGTTAACAAAAGCATTTTAATTAAATAAATTCGTGCAAAAACAATTTGGTGCATTTGAAAATGTGTTTTATGTGTGCGAAGCGAATAAAAAAGGGAAACGCATGAAACGTGTTTTGGTCAGCAAATTGCAAGAAAAACTGAGGAGCAAAAACAAAGGCTTTAATCCAGCAGCCCGTTTAAGAATTTGCCCAGCCCAACGGGCCAGCAGGCAAATAAATCAACATCGATAATATCGTGCGTCCTTTTATAATAAAAATGCTTTATATGCTTAGATGCCAGGACTCTTTCCGGGCAGCCTTGCTCGGCCTGGGCTGCCGCTACGAGTCGAGCAAATCCCAATAAATTGAAAAACAAAATCATTCAATTCAATGGCGGCAAATCAGGCGTAGGCGAGAGAGCCCCATAAAAAGGGTTGAGTTCTTGTGGGAGGGCGGTGTTTAAGGGAATTCCGTTCATGGTACAAATAAGACATCAAGTGTCAGAAAGCAGTGGGAGACCGAATGTAGCTGTGCGTCTCGCAGAAAATTTCCAATAAATAAAGACGTATTTTACAAGGATTCTTTTTTTTTTTTTGTAATCATATTACATATAAATATATATGTTAGGCGTCTAAAGCATAAAATTTGCTTCCATTTATTTATTTGCATGCGCGATAACAATTTGAGAGCTTAAAACTAGGCCTTTCAGTTTTTGGTTCTAGAATTCAAATCAAATCTGCCTGTTTCCTTGGTTTATTTATTTGCCTACACTCTACTAAAAACTTTATTTTTGAAATAAATCTTCAATTGCAAGTAGAAATATATATCCTCTAATATTTATCAGATCTATTTCCAAACTAATTTAAAAACAGACTTTAAGTCCTTTATTACTTTATAGTCTATTTGTTTTGTGTTCTATGTAGTACTGTGTACACTTTACATTTTTGCTAAACCAGCTTCCCCACAACATCTGTCATTAATAACACTTAAAACCACAAATTTGGAGCATTACCTGGCCCTAATTGTGGTCATATTTGACCTTTTAACCTGCCGGCTTGCATTCACCTTTGGGCCATGAGGGTCGCGTTGGTGCAAAGGTCATCAAAGTCGTCGTCAAAGTTTTCGTCAGTCACGAGCAAACTTTGCCATAAAGTTAAGTAGCGAACAAATTCTTGGCTGCTGCCGCTGTCCAAAATGAACAAAGAAACTAATTGACTTGGATTAACGCTTCGGCATTTTCTCATAAATCTTTCAATTGAGGGGCAAAATGCGGGACACACAATTTTCTTTCAAGGTTGTCCACGCTCAAAGTTTTGCTTCGCAAAAATTGTGAAATTGCGAAATTGCGCATACGCCATGTGTATTTGTATGTGTGCGTTTGTGTTTCTGTCAGGGTTTCTGCTTTAAGTTGCCTAACAAAATCAATAGGCAAACAAGCAAACCGAACACGCCCCCTCTCGAACGGTCCCTTTTCCGCATCCAAGTCATCTCAGTGCACGTATCCGTTTTCGTATACGATTTTCCTGCAAACGTTGGCAAAAATTTATTGTGTGTGAAAATGTGTTGACTTCAACTCAAAAGTTCTCAGCCCTCTCTCTCTCTCTTTCTCTGTCTCGTTCGCTGCTTGTCTCTCCCTTCGTGTCTCACGGCTGCCAAGTTGGATTTATATCTGTGTCTTTCGCTCATTGTTTGGTCAAGTTATCGTGCGTGGCGCTTTATGTGCTCCTCGCCCGCTTCTGCTTAATATTGCAAAGTGATTTTCTCATTTTCACAGAACTCATACTGACTCTGGGACTCGAGTCGTGCAGTCCACAGATTTATGGCCGCCTTTGATGTATGTTTATCCCCTTTCGCTGACTTTGCATTTCCAACCAAAACAAAAAAAAAAAATGGAAACCAGACCAAATGCAATCTCTTCTATCAGCTCGGCCTAAATCCTTATACTTTTTCTCAGTTGCGTGCATAAACAAATGATTGCTTGGGTAATATGACTAGGAAGCTTAATCTTAAAGAAACCATTTTTCCGCTATTAAAAATCACTTTGAGCATTCGGCCGTAACTCAAGAAGAAAAAAAACAACAACATGTCAGAAAAAAATATGATAAATTGTAGTTTAATCTGTAGAAAATTATGCAAATGCTAAAAAATAACTGATGGAAAATGACTACAGGAATAATTCAGCCTTGGCATGCCGAAATTTAATTACACTGTCCGGAGAGTGAGAAAAGTCAATCAGGAATGTTTTTTTAAATTCGTAGATTGGATATTAAATTTTACAAAATTCATTTTATAGAAAATACAATTTATCTTATTGCCCTTATATAATTGTTTATTTTTTTTGGCTGTGTAATTCTTTTCTATATTTATTATTATTAGGAAACCTTATTGGTTGAATCAATCCAAAATCATTTTTAAAATTTAATTTAACCCTATTCTACAATTTGTATTTCCTTGATATCAGTTGCATTCGCTAGAATAATTTTCAAGTAAACTGTCAAGTCTTTTTACCCCTTCATAGTTAAAGTATTCCAGCGCAACCCACAGAGATCTTGGTTAATGTTAAGAAACGTCAGGGAGCTGATGAAAACAAAAAAGGGTTAACGTAAAATGGTCTCAGTTTTGGTCTCATTATTTGAACATTTCATTTATCTTCTTGAACTGATGTAAACGTAATGAAAATTGGATTATGCTGTAATCATTAGGGCGAGTCGTTGACCGACCCAAACCAAGAACGGGGAAAACAAAAAAAGAGATTGAAATTATTTTAGTTGCTGTTTTTTTTTCTTTTATTATTTTCTTAGTCTGTGCAAATTGTTGAATTTTCTTAACGGAGTCGCAACATATTTACTTGATTTATGTGCAAGCCACAACAAACCAACAATGTGCCAATAAATCACGCCTACTGGGAGGGCAACGAGGGCGGTGCGGAGGGGTCCGCATGCCTGACCGAAAGGTCTTACGACAGCTCAGCCGCGCGCAAATCTAATTGTAAAGTTTTGTAAACTGGGCCAAAAGAAGCACCCAAAAAGCCCCAAGACACAAGCCACCATGGCGTCATTATCAATACGACTGAGCGCCCCAGCAGTTCCTACCCAAGCACTTTAGTAGCAGCCCATTTGGAACCGCACATTCTCCGCCTGCTCGACCCACCGCGCACTCCACCTCGCCACGGCTGGCGCCTTTCACTTTCACTTTGCTCCGCTGGGTTCTGGGCTCGGCCGTTGACTTTACGCTAATTTTAAAGCCATCAATTTGATGGCATTTTGAGTGTTTAAAGTGTGTTTTCAAGAATGTCTGATATTTGATATAACAATTATATAAATGCCGTATGCTTATGTCAATAGACAAACAGCCAGAGCCGATAACAAGGCAGAGTCTCTATCTCTCTTTCTCTCGTCAGTAAAAATAATAGCCACAGGCGCAAAAACATTTACTTCCCCTTCCTGCAAAATGCAGCAAATTATTATTGCGGATACGTTTTCAAAGAGCAGCTATGAGAGTCAAGACATTTTATAATTCAGGGATGGAAACCTATGAAATGGGAAATTAATAATATAGCTTGCCTGATAGATTCCATTACATTTTCAATATTATTTAAAACATATAAAAAAAAAAGAGGAGCAAATAAATATTTTAATCAGAAAATAGTTTTTCTTTTCAAATAAACATATCCAACCAATAATACAACAAATTAATTCCATAATAATATGTAAAATATATATTGACGCATACGTATATGCAAATATTTTGTAAATGCAATACCAGATGGCAAAAGCTAGGTTGAAAATAAATATTTTTCATTTATTAAATAAAACGTGTAAGGGACTAATACACATTCGCAACACATTAAGTGTATATATTTTCCCAGTTATTTCAGTTCGTTCTTTAATTATATATAGTTTAGTGTTTCCTAAAAAATGCAGAACCATACATAAAGTACATTAGATTTGCCAACACAAAGTCTAAGTGTAAGAAACGTGTAAGACTTGCTTGAATTCCTGAAAGTCGCATAAGAGAGCCACATTGATATATTTTTATTAATTTTCAGTACAGTTGCTAGTAAAATATTTAAGAAATTTTCATAGCATTTAAAAGTTTTTATAAAAATAAAAAAAAAAATTTCAGGTTAGTCTTACAGAACATAACAAGCACATTTTAAAAACCTATGCTTTCAGCCCTAAGACTCAATTATTTAAACATTAGACCTTGCGCTCATACACTGTCGACCCGAGCAACTATTGTAAATCACTTGAGTGGGAATTTGCCCAGCCCTGGGTGTGAATGTCAAAATCGAAGCGAGGGTGTCCTTAGTGCGATACTAAAAATGCGCAGCACAACAAATCCCCAAATCCCCGCTAGCAAATTTATTTTAATTCACTTTTGGACGTAGCCGGTGCTCGTTTGCCTCCCGATTTTTTTTCCTTCTTTTTTTTCTCATTCTTTGGCTTTAACATTGCCAATTTCCGGGGCTATGGCGACTACCGCTTGAGCCTGCTGCTGCCGCTGCTGCGGCTGCTGTGGCCCACGTCTTGGCGGCTGACACTTGGCGACATTGAAATGAGCACTTAAGGCAAATACGCCAAGGGCCAAAGGCGACGGCAAAGGCAAAGGCAACGGCAATGGGCATAGGCAAACATAACAAACAGAACTCGCTGTGTTATCAAATGTATTTTTATGCTCTTTTGATTTTTATGGCCGGCCCCTGCCAGCAACAATAGAAACAACAACAGCAACAACAACTCTCTGGACAGTTGATAAGTGAGCTGGGGGAATAAGAAAACGCGTACCGCTCTGGTTTTCTATTGCCCTCGGCTGGGATACCCACGGACAAGTCAAATAGTGCTCCTACAGCTACTTAAAATTAAACAAATTACAACACAGCACACTGCCCCGTTGCCGTTTCCGTGCCCGTGCCTGAGATTGTGACTGTGCCCCACATCCGTAACAGTGCTCGACTGTCGTCGAATTGTCCTCAAAGCTGTCAGTCGCATCGTCAAGGATATTCTCGCTGTGCCGTCAAGCGCGTGCTCGAATTAAATGTGCCGTGAAATAAATCCAACAAGAACTCCCACACAATGTGTCTAGCAAATGGCCTTCAGCAAGTGTTCTGCACGCCAGTCTCCAATCTCCAATCATATAGAGTATCCCTCTTTTCGTCTTTATTTTGTCTGTTCTCATTAATAAAAACAAAAAGTCAATTGAAATCAGGAACTAGAGAAAATGGTAAAAATGTAAGTGAACTTTATACCCAAACAAAAGAAGACGAATCTTTTAAAATTAATCAATTATTTAGGTTATTTGAAATATACTTATGAACGTGGGCAAGATATATTATTTTAATTAAAACTTTCCTAAATAAAGACAGGCATACTTGATTTATTCGATGGATGCCATACACTTAATTTTCCTATATCTTATATATGCTATAATAAATATTTCTGTTTTTAATTTTAAAAGATAAAGCCCTTACTGTTCAAAAACAAGCATATATTTTTGCCATTTATCTTACTGGCCTTAATACAATCATAATCAGAATGAACGCTTAAAATATTATCCATAAAATAGCTTATACGGTTAAATATATCTTCCGTATACAGCAGGTTTTCACGATCTAAAGTATACCTGAATACAATTCGTTAAAAGTATGATTTTTTTTTTAGACAATATAGGTATTTTAGGAAATTTCACTGTATATATAGCATATTTCTCCTATACATATCTCATATTACAATTAACTTCATAGATATTGGATATTCCCGAAGATAAACCCTCACACAATTCCGAATTCTTAAAGCATTTGTCAAATCAACACTTCATAATTATTGAACGAAAGCCAAATAAAGATCATTAAATACCAAAACTGAAGGACAATAAGCATAAATGCGCCAGGCATAGAAGGAGGGGCTGGTGTGGGCGTGGAACGTTCTGAACGTTGCCACATGATTTACTTAATACAATTTTGCTTAGGCATTGCTAATTTATGGGGGCCGGACACTGGCCACGAATGAACTGGAATGGAACTCGAACTCTCGACCACTTAATGCCGCAGCTATGTAATAAAAATCCTGGCTAAATGATCAAGGGCGCAGGACGTAAGAGAGAGAAAGAGAGAGAGAATCAAATAAATGTGCCGTTAAATATTTAGTTGATTTAATTATGTGTACAGTTAGGAAGAGGGGCACAGACAGGCGGGGAGCAGGCCCATTAAATCAACCCAAACTACACATAAAATTTACGAGCACCAGAATTTCAGGAGAGTAGGCTCTTTGGAATGTGTTTGGTTATCTGTTGCTAGACGCTTATTTATTACAGCTGCCATATGCCATATGACATAAAAGGGAGGCGTTCAGGGGGAATAGTTGCTGCTGCTCCTGCTCCTGTTGCTCCTGCTGCTCCTGTTGTTGTTGTTGTTGATGATTTTGTCTTGTGGTCCCTTTTGCTGGCTCTATTTTTTTGTAAATTAATTAAACAAATAAAATAATATGTCAGCAACAGCAGCAGAAGGCAATAAATACTAATTTGCCTGTTTCAACACAAATGTCATCTTTGTGTAAAGATAACCAAGGCGATGGCCAACATCGAGGCAAATAGAAAGACGGACCAGTCAAAGTAGCTATAGAGATAGGCATATAGAATCACATGTACATGAGTGTGGGTGTTTGTGTTTGTGTGTGTGTGTGTGGGTTGCCACTGTGTAGGCGAAACATCCTGTTGCCAGGCCAACCAGCTCGCCTAGCCAAGTCTGGCCTGCGGTTGGGATATATATCCAAGAATATTATGATGGGCATCGGCTTGGTTATTAGTTGCTGTGGTCAACCAAACATTGTTCTTCACTCTGCAGTTGGACAAGGGAAATGGAAATTCAATCGTATAGGCTTTATCTTTCAGCACAAATGCGTTTTGGCTATTTACACTTAAAATATTGGCTTGCATTTTGTAAGCTTCTTAGGTTTAAGCTCTCGTTAATGTCTATTATTTTTAAATAATGTGCTAACAGTTATCAAGTTTGGCAATGCAAAAAAAAATGTTGACCAAAAGCGGTTTCAAAACTTTATTGTTTTATTTAATGAATTTTTTTTGCCAGTTTGCTAGACTGTTGCATTTATGTATATATAAATATATTAATTTATATTTTTTTTTACCTTTTCGTATAAGCTGCAAGATTTTAAAGCTTCTGTCGTTTGGCTTCAGACATGCCGCGTTTCTGAATTTTCAAGGTGAGATGATTTTTGCATGCACACGTTGAAAAGTTGTCCGGCACAACACGCAAAGTATCGCCATCGATATGCCCAGCACATTTACACCCGCACACACACACACACGCAACGTGTCTTGTGACAAGGCCGACATTTCGCGATGTGGGGCAAACGAGAAACGCGTCAAAGGCAAACTGGACGACGCCCTTAACAAACGCGACAGGGAGGCGTGAAAAAAACACACACACACTCACATACACACACAGTTTGGTTGTGTGTGTGCGTGTGTGTGTCGTGGAAAAGTTATTGTTGGTAATATCAACAGAAAAAGTGTTTATGATATGAAAAATGTTGACAGCAACTGCAGAATAGATATGCTGCGCATATCAGCGAAAGAGACAGCCAATGTCTCATACACACACCAATGCACACACACATACACGAACCCATGTATACATATATATATTTATATATATATAGTGGCTTGTATTATTGCGCCCGTTGTGCGTTGTTGTTGTAGGTTTTATCGCTACTGCTGACTTTGATGAAAAATATGATTATGTCCTTTATGCGAATGCCTTGCAGTAAAAATAATAATAACACGCCACACACACGCACACACACACACATACACATATGTATACACCCACACCCACTTATAGCTGCCTTGTTGGATCTCGTATCTCCGGCGCTCTCTCTTTATTTTTGGCAACGTTTTTCATGACTTTGTTCTTGACTTTATTGGCTGCCTTTCGCTCGTCTTGCCTTGACTGCAGGCGGCAAAACTTTGTTGTTTTCCTCTGTTGTTGTTCAAGTTCTTATTGTTGGTGTTGTTGTTGTTGTTGTTGTTGTTGTTGTTGTTGTAGCCACTGCTGCTGCTGCTCGCACTGCTGTCATATGTTTGCTTTATTATAGCCATTCGCTCAACCCGTAACAGCGCTAACACTAACCATAACAATAACAGCAATAAGTGCAGCCAAACCGTTGACCCATAAAGTGACAATGTTGCAAGCAACGCCCCTCTATAACAACCAACCTCCACACCCCCCCCCCCCCCCCTCCCTCCTTCCTTACCCTTAAGCAGTTTAATGTAAGGCCACGCCCACACACCACCCACACTAGCTAGCAACTTGTCAAATGCTTGATTTTACTAGTTAAGTGGCAGGTACTTTACTCACAGCAAGGATTGTAAATTTTAGCTGGAAAACTTTTTGAAGGGAAAACGAAACTTTTACGACTTTAAACTAAACTTTATCTCAGCCTGCAGTTGATCGATTTTAATTGATTTTTGGGCTCTTTATTATTAAACAAAGTATATATTTTTTAATCATGCCAGCAATTGTTGATTATAGGCATTTGTTAGGCACTTCTTAAAGAAAAATACTTTATAACTTTTCTTCTGCTAATTAGAGACACATACACATTATACAAAGATATGGTGGGCGGAAGGGCTGTAAAATTCCGAGCATTCATTTGTGAAAACCTTTTCTCTGGCTCTCGCAACACGTGCACTGCAGTAACTTCATTTGCTTGCTGTTAGTGCTTTCCGAATACTCTACACAAAAGTATATATGCGCTAGTGCGTTTAAGTTGTATTTAATTATAATTAACACTGTGAGTTAATCTTAAATGATCTGATCTTCAAACTTTGTTTAAGGCCATTAATTTTTTTGTTTCATACCATATTCATTTTTATGTTACACATACATTTATTATTCTTCTTACCCTTGTCATCCTTTTTTGATCTAGTTATTTTTGTCTGTTTTGCAACGTTTTGCAACGACGATCTAGGAATATATATTTACAGATGGAAAGATTAAAATAGAAACCCAAAGACTATGATATGAAGTTTTAGTACATTTTTAAAGAAGCAATTTTATTTTGAGCACATATATTTTCGAATATTTTTGATTATATATACTGTTATTCCTAAATTTTAGAAAACTTTAATAAAATGAATATCTTAAAAAAAAAAAAACTCTTTAAACATAAATTATTATTTATTAATTATAAGTTGAATTGTTGTAAGAGCATCTCAGTGGCGACAATTTGAAGACTTTTTCCTTTAGCATCTGTACAATTTTTATTCTGTTGTAAGTGTTTCCTCTTTGTATTTGAGTTTTTTGTTATTTGTTTTTTTATTTATTTTTTTTAGGTTTTAGAGAGATAATTACAAAAAATGTTTTGCGTGCCGCGCACAGCACGATGGGCCGAGTATAATTATGACTCCTGCTGGGGTTTCTATCAGGGTTGCTGGAAGATGGTGGGACTGAAGCAGTTGTTGTCTGTGGATTTCTACAGTTGAAAGTGTTTGTTTTTTTTTTGTCTTCTTGTCTGTTTCGTTTTTTGCGCTGCTTGGTTTTTATGCACTGCGCGTGTGTTTCGTGTTAAATTTGTTGCTTAATTTGAAAAGGCAACCCACGTAGATAAGACATTAAAAAGAAACAGATACCACGGACAAACGAAAAGTGGAGAAGAGTACTTATGGCCAAAGTGCGGGTACAAGTGGTTCGGGCTTGATAACTGGTTGGGTGTGCTGACTAGGGGAGTTGCGTGAGGGAGCTGGGCGGCGAGCTGCCACAAACAATTTCTTGTACCGGCTGCATGCCTGCTGTGTCTACTGTTTATAGAACATTTTCAATTTGCTATGCAAATAAATCTATAAGAGGGTTATTGAGACGGGGTAGGGGGCGCAGATCATGCACACATGTTGCACTGTCCGTTTCAATGGCAGATACCCAATCCATTCCTTTCCCCCCGCGCCAACCAGCCACCCGTCACCCTCTAAACGCTGCGCGCTCGCTCTCGCAGCACTTCTGACCAACTGCAGTTTTCATTTTACATTTCGTTTTCTGTCATTTCGATTTATGTTGCGCTGCGATCTAAAATCGTTGCCCTAGCAGCAACAGTCCCACCCCCTCCCCTCCCCACTCTCTATCACGAACCCCTCCTAAAGCAACCTTGCACCCTGATGCTGGCCATACCTTTGATGGCTTGCCAAACAGTTGGAATATGATTTTTGCAATTTTCGCATGAACTCAACCAAAAAATTAAACTTGACTACACTGCAAAATTGTAAAGTTTTTAATACGTTTGGGGCAACACCCCCTCTGTGTGTGTGTGTGTGTCTGGTGTTACGGGTGCTTGGGGGATGTGCGACAAGTCTGCGTTACTGGTCTTTGGGGGCGGGCCAGTTGCCTCTGTCATGCTCGTCAATCTATGCGCCAGTCAATGAGCAAAAAGTTTGCGATTCTTTCAGTATACTACTCCGCCTCTTTCTCCCCTCTTCCTCTCTCTCTCTCTCGTTTTCTGTCTTTCACTTCCGCTCATGCCTGCTGTCTCTTGCTTTCCGCTCGCGCTTGCAAACATTTCATATTATTTTAATTAAGGCATTTTAATTAACACACACGCATACACTAACGACCGCTTGTTGTTGCCGCTGTTGTTGTTTTGCATGTTGTCGCGTTTTGGCATAAATTGTTGAGCCTGCTCACGCCTGCTGCATGTTGACACAGAGTTTAAATTTATATTTCTTGTTGATTTGCGTTATTTTTATACACTTTCATTGGGCTTCATAGACTTGTCAGCAAATGTGCTACACTCAACGTTTGTTAATCTAAAATCGGTTTCAAGAATATTTACGAGAAGTATTCAAAACTGAATCTATGAGTATTGTTTGGAATTATTTGGCTTGCAGCTTATTATATTTCTGATAAACGTTACCCAGATTAGAGTTCTGCTTAGATTTTCCGCCAGGGCTCTCTCTAGGGTATCTAAATTTTAGTTGAATTTTAAAATCCGCACCCCTGCTGGAATTGCGAGGAGCTGTGGAGCTGCTATTAGTTCAACTTGGCTACGTCTAAGGCTTGGGGCCTGTAATTTATTGACGTGTTTCTATGTAACAATTTATATATGTACGTACATGCATATGTACGCATGCAAGCCTTATATAAATAAATATACATATATACATTTTTAGGCCAACATGCGCGCTTAGCCATAAATTGTTTTGGCCGGCATAAAAAAGCGTATGGAAAGAGGCCGTTGCGCTAAA
The DNA here is from genome assembly GCF_003285875.2 of Drosophila novamexicana. Classification (NCBI taxonomy): domain Eukaryota; kingdom Metazoa; phylum Arthropoda; class Insecta; order Diptera; family Drosophilidae; genus Drosophila; species Drosophila novamexicana. The sequence continues at coordinate 6,833,961 of NW_020824787.1, forward strand.
TTTCATTTCATGCAGCACTGCGCTCAACAAAATATCCTTGTCGCTCTCTCCTGCTCGGGGTCAAGTTGACTGAGTGCGTAGCAAGAAATTTATGGCAGACGCCGCTTGGCAAACAACTCGCTCCCACATTCCCCTTGTCCTGTGCTGATGTGATACTTTGCGCTTTTGCTAAACCCTTTGCTCCGCAAGCCTTGACAAATTTGTGCGGTCAAGTCGCCCGTTAATTGAGTTCAAATATGCAATTACACATGCGTTTGGCAGTTATTGTTGCTATTGTTGTTGTTGCTGCTGTCGTTGTTGTTGTTTTTGTTGGCCATCATATGCATATAATAAATCAAATAATAAAACGCTGATGTTTTAATTACGGTTGCCATAATGCATAAAAAAAAGCTAGATAATAGAAACTAAGTTAGACTGTGCGACTAGGCAATATCCTTTAGTTCTAGGAAACAATTTATTAAAATAATAAATATGTATATGCTGCATAACCAATGCATTTATTCTAATGTAATTCAATTCAAATCTAAAATCCATTTGTTTAAAATATTATGTTATTATTATTAAATTTCTTAGTACATGGAAATATAAGTACATATGCGAAATATGTGAATGTGAATGGTTATTTCATAAAATTTATAAAATTCAAAGTCGTTCCAGAATTTATTATCTGCTTTATCCCAATAATCAATTACATTAAAAAAGTTATATTAATATTTGTCTCTGACATGATCAAGCACTTCTGTAAGTTACAAAGATATTTAAAATTTCATAATAGCCCCTTTGACAATTTAGTAGGGTGTAGCGCATTAAAAAGCAAATGTTTCGTTCATTAATTTAGCTAACAAAAAGTGTGGTCAGCTTTTAATTACATATAAATTATAATAATACAAAAAACGCATAATTATATATACATATATTTAATACAAATTTATATTAAATTCTCGACTTTTGTATCATTTCAATGCTAAAAACAAAAACCAATATTAACTTTGAAACTTCAGCTAATTGCGTTGACAATGCGAACGGCGAAAAAAAAACTCATTCGTTTTTCGCGGGCGTCACTATATCGTGTGGGCGTGGCAGCGCCTTCTGCTAATGAACATCGATTTGGCCGCAGTCTGGCAGCTGCAAGCTGTGTGCTCTCTGTGTGTCCCACAATCGAAATCGGAATTTAAATTGACTCATTAAAACGAGCAAAAAGCGGGTCGCACGACAATTAAACAAACGCGACAGCAACATTTCCTACCCCGTCAGCCCCCATTCCACCCATTTTATAGAAGTTACCCTCGCCATCGTTTGGGTCCGCCAAGATGCCTAGCACCTAATATGGGGTCATTAGTTAATTTGCCAAACGGCTTCTATCGGTTTGTGCTCTGCAAAAAAGATTATTTTGAATTTGTCGTGAGGTTTGACATGCGTAAGTTGAGAAAACGCGTAAAGCTTAGCTCTGATTCACGTTTGGGATTGGAATATTGTTTTATATTATTTGCATTTATCAGCGTCCTCAGTGTCCTCTTTATGGTCATAACTTGGTTGTTGTTTTCTATGGCATAATACAAGATCTAGATTCAAGTTTTATTTTATGTTTACTCTATTTATTTTGTTCATTTTATATATTCTTTTTATATATTGGCCTCGTTTGCTGGCTAACTATTTAGAATTTTTATATATTTCCTGTTGGTTATAATCTGTTTAAAATAATATTTATTTACATTCAAGGCACAATATAGTTGACTATTGGTGTAATAATTATAATATATAATATAATTTTTAACGAATCCTTAACTCAATAAACTTCTTGCACAAATAAAGCTTTCGTTTTTATCAGAAAAATTTGAAAAATAAGTTGATAACAAGAAATACAGCGCGAAACTTTTATAGATCCAATAAATATCATTAATTCTTATACTCATGAGATACATATTTATCAAGAGCATGCATTTATTATTATTATTATTATTGTATTATTATGATTTTTTATGAATACAATCAAAATTAAAGGGCAATCTAACGTTAAATTATTTATATTTCTTTCTGTTCCAGACTAAACTTCTGGTCAATTATAATGGAAAATATGTGTTAGAACTCTCCAAAAAGTATCCCTACCATACCATGATCTATGATCGTAATATCTGTATCAAACAGAAAACAGAAATGTAAGTTAATCAAGTTTATTTGTACTATTTAGTTAATTTGACTTAGCTAGAGCATGAATATATTGGTTAATCAAAGATCTCTTGAATTTCTGCTGCTGTTTTTATGAGTTTTTGCCACTGTCAAGGACGTTCGCGTCCTTGTTTCCCAATGTTCGTCACTAGCGTCGTCGCTTGGGTCCTCTGTTAATTTATGTGCTCGTACCCAAAGTTCTCGCGTTTCTTGCGTGGTCTTATTGAGTTTTGGATGCGTGCCGAGCCGCAATCTGCCCGGGACTATTAGATTTTATTGAGCCGCTGATTTACACAACGCGCCTCAATTCAATTTTGAAGCGACTCGTTAAGACGGGGGGAGACGCGTTGGTAATCGCGTCTAACAAAACTTTATGTTCAGACCTGAGCAACTCGAAATGGGAATTTAATTTTCACACGGGAAAAATCAATAAATGTGCGTGAAAAAATGGAAACACAAAGAACAACAGCAACAACATAAATTACCTGCATAATTTCGTTACAATTTTCACTATGCAATTTCTATAACAGTTTCCTTTTTTTTTTCCTTCTCTTGTTGTTGCCCACTTTTTGCTGCGATACCATCCAACAAATGGGGCGTGCCCCTTGGATAGGCGGTCGCGTCCATTTTATTTACATTTATTGACCGCACGAACTGTCTGTGGGATACGCGGCTGGCTCTGTTTGGGGGCGAGTGGTGGGGTCTACGTCTGGTCTGTGTATTGGGTTAGTTGAGTGGGTTTTCAAACTGGGTAATTTGCAGCACGTGTGAACAGTTTTCTATTAGGCGCTCGCGATGCCAACTGGCGTAAATGTGCAAACGGAAGTAAGCAAAATCGTAACGGAAGTGAATTGAAGTGCCGGGCTAGCTTGGATGGGTAATAGATATATGCATCTAGATAATCTAGAGCCAGCGTTTCGTTTGATAACTAAATAGGCTCAAGCCAGACAGACAGAGAATAATTCGCTGTTAAACAGAGTGCAACTGATTACTTGATATATAAATATAAATCTATTACGATATATATAATACTTATAAGCAGTCCATTTTCTCTATTATCCCATCTTTTTTTCTTCCATTTTCCTGTTAGTAAAGGCAATTTGCAGTAGAACTAAATATTACTTTTTTATTTAAACAAGATAACTTGGCCAGGTATAAATATAAGATGTTGACATCCTTTAAACACAAGCAAAAGCTTTATTAATTGTACGGAAAATTTTTAAACAATTTCTGATCTTTTCTAATCGATTGAAGTTTCCAAAATCGAACTTCCTTTTTAAAAATCCTTTTCGGAATAGAGTTTCACCCCGTATTTATCCAGTAATTAAATATGACAATCAAATAAAAACGCCAAAGCTGGATAATTATATGTCTAGAAAAAAATTCTTTGCTACAAATTAAGTAGATTGCGCCACGTGTTTGCCTTGGTATTGGGACTGACTTTGGGATTAGGGACTGAGAGCTGACACCCACACACATACATATGTGTGACCTACAAGAAAAATGGACACTTTGAGCTTTCGGTTTTGGTTGACTGGGGGCCAGCTGTCAGCGCGGTTTCCAATTATCCGAAACCCAAATGAATCCCAAAACTTGCCTGCAGAGGCATTTTTGCATGGCATGCCCACAAATCAAAGCCAAGTTTCACTTTTCCTGTCAATTCTGTTTCAGTCCAAAGTTTCATGTGGTCAGCCTTGGGGTGTTTGGGTTGATTTTTCGAACGTCAGCCTGCTTGCTGCTGAGTTGCCCCAAATATCTCTCTCGTATCTTGTATAAATTTGATTTGCTAATGAGCCGAGGCGAGACCATATGAAATTTAAAATAGTTTTTTCTACCCCACCCATATAGCTTCTGCGGCTTATCAAGTGGGGTGTTGGCCAACTGTGGTTTCCAGTGTGAACCACCAGAGTTGGGCACGTATTTGAGTGGCGGCTTTAATTGGTCCAGCTGCATGTGGGGCACCCGAAATTCTGTTTGAACGTTATAAATGTATAGGAAACTAAAAAGTTGTTGATTGCTAAGAGGTTTTGGTTTTATTCAGAGCCAAGTTGTGCTGGTTAATTATTGTTAGTTTAGTTAGAAGCGGCGAGCAGCATTTTTTGTCACTCGTGATGACATACTCCATAGATACTGTGTACTTACCCATCAAATCTGTGGACTGAACAACTTTTAATATCATTAATTCTAACACTTTCCAAGAACTCGACATATTTCAAATTTTTTGCCATAATTAATAATTTTATTTTTACCATTTTCTTAGTATTCTTATTTTTTGTCACAATTTTTGATGACTTAGTTAATTGATTTATCAATTTGTATGCATAGATTTTTTATAGCCTAACACATTTTTAACTAAACTCTGTCATTAAATTCTGCTTAAACGCAATGCGCTCTAACAATTTGCATTCATTTTACATTTTTACTATATTTACTTTTACTATGCAGGACATTCCCGTTCTCATTACGGATACTTTTACACATAATTTAACTGCGCTTACAGTTAGCAGCGTCTATATAGATAAATATACATACATACAACAAAAATCGTAGACTAAGTACATTTGCTTTATACAAGTTTAGTAAGTTTATTATTTACAACTTGACTTAATCGTATTACTTTTCTTATATACTTGCATCTTCCAGCTATTTTATTTAATTTTATTTATTTTTTTGTGTTTGGGAACATTTTTGCTACAAATTAAATTTTTCTACTAAGTTTCAGAGTCTTTTTGAAGTTGCCTTAACTTTATTTATTATATTTATTTCCTTTTCATTATTAGTTTTTATACGCTTTAAATAAGTTGTTAAGAATTTTCAGTGTATGAAAAGACATAATTTTGCTTTGAATTTTGGAAATATTGTAAACATGGGTCCCTTACGGGTAAGGTTGGGCAACATCACCTTTTAACAGGTATTACCAATTTAATGGAGTAATTGCACATCATTTCTCCACTATTACTTTTTATTAAACGGAGTCGCATTTGTGTTAAATGATATATTTTCAAAGATATGTGATTACACTGCACTGGTTTAACAGTTGATAACATTGCTGTAAAAGTTATCGATAGCTTATCGATTTATCGATAGGTTCGCATTTTAGTATATTCGGTTTTCTCTGGTAAACGGTATCGATATAGAGTCAGTATCTCCCAAAAGTTATCGCTAACTTGTCGTTGCGACATATTTCAGCTAATATGTAGCTACCGCATTTGTTCACAGTTGTTTCTTATTTGATATTGCAAAGGATATGCCAGGAAATCTATGCGTAAGATATGCAGATGGTCGTAAAGAATATAACTTAACATAGCTATGCACAGCACCTTAACGGGAACATAACTACGACATACATATTTTATATATATACATACAACTACATACATATAACACGTTTAGCTGACGTTCTAGTCTAGTTCTAGGTGTGGGTGTAGATCTGAGTTGCTAATCGAAGGTCCAAGTCTAGACTTTATAATTCTCAACTTAGACGCAGCTCTCGGGCACACGTTGCGTCATGAGACAATCCTTAATCGCATTTATATTAATGTTGTCATCCAAGTCCTGTGAGGAATTGCACGAGGTGGTTGTTGTTGAGGTGACGCCCACGCCCATTACGCTACCTACACTGCCCAGCAGCAAACTCGAGCCAGAGCCGGGATGCTGATGATGATGTTGATGCTGATGTTGCTGGTGATGCTGCTGCTGCTGCTGATGATGGTGATGGCGATTTAAGGTGGCCGTGTGGCCCACACCAGCACCGCCGGGCGGATGATGTAGCCTGGCACTGGCATAGGCATTCATTATATAGCCACCGCCGCTGCCCAGGCCAGGCGGCAGTGTGCCGACACCGCTGCTGTGCGCCGGCTGAAGATGCGCTGCCAGCGTCGCCGTCGATGACAGCGACGTGGGCGATCCAATGATGGTGCCGCCCATGCCCAGTGTCAGCGGCTTGCCAGCGCCCAGGCTGCCCATAATGCTGCTGCTGGGCGAGATGACAGTGCTGCTGCAGCCGCCACCGACCGCTGCCACCGCGGCCAGCAGCTGTGCCCGCTGCGCATTGATCTGATTGTAGGTGACCGGCGGATTCGACGGATCGCTGGTCAGTGTCGTAGTCGTCGTCATGGTCGGTGCCTGTAAAACAGATGGCAGATAAAAGTTGAAAACGCATTCGACTCATTCAGCTAGAAAGTTTCCGAATGCCAATTGCATTAAGTACGCTAGCCCCACCACACTTCTGGCCCACCCATAGAATTTCTAAAAATATGTTTTGGTGGTTGAGCGTGTTTTTGAAACGGAAATTAGCAATTTACCAATGCAGTTCAGTTGGACCTATTTTTAATTTACTTAGCCGAAGTTTTCACACACTTTCAAGTGTAATACGGGCAAGGAAAATTAGTGCGAATATAATAGCTATTAATGTGGATGTGTCTTAAAAAGAAAAAATATCAAATCTAGAGCCACATTTTATTTGGTACTTTTACTTTTTTGATTTATTTAAGAAATTCAAACTTTTTATTGGCTTAAGCTATGTCGAATTTTTTAATTGAAATTTAATGATCAGTGATTATATTTTTGTCAATTTATATGTCATTTATATAAAAGGGTCTGTATCTCACAAGATGAAATTTCCAATTAGTTGAAGTTCAGGAAATTATTTTTTAAAATACACATTTCTTACACTCATTTTTTTAAAAAAATGTAAATCTTTTTTACATTGTTTCTGTTTAACTTTATGACTTCTAGCGCAGTCAAACTCGAGTATAGTTTTTAACAGCCTGCCAAATGTGAGCGTATAAAAACCAAACGCTTGATAATTGAAAAAATATTTTGTTTTCCGGAATTGGAAATTCTAATTGAAAATCTCTCTCATTGCGACTACCAAATTGCTGAATTGCATTGCGAATAGCCGTTGTTGTTGCCGATGCACCAATGCGGCGATTCTCCTGCTTGTGCCATGTTTACCAATATTTAAAATTATTTAATTAACGAATTGAGTTATGCCCACCATTTGCCATGGCTACGGCAGCTACGGCCACAGCTACGGTAACATTCCACGCCCTACGCCCCCCAATGCCTGTTGGTAATTTAAACATAATTGAAATCAGCGCAGCAAATTCCATTCACAGTATGCCCTGTAAAAACACCCACTAACCCCTCTTCGGCCTGGCGCTTATCTCTGCCAAAAACCGCAGCATTCGTAATATTTTTTTTGTAATTTTTATTATTTTTTTCTGGGTGTTTCTACACCCTGTTTTATACCCTAAAGACGGGGTAGAATTGTTTTGTGAAATGTAAAAACCTGGTAGCATTAAGCTTTTTTTCGAGCTCGCGAATTGTACAAATTCTTGTTCAGTATCAACAACAGATTTGATGTACCCAATTTATTTGTTTTATTGATTTAAAATGTTATGGAAGTTCGAATGCTTTAAATGGCAGCTTGGCACTGGCTACAGGGAATATTCCAATCGGGCTAAAATTCCACTTGCCAAACATGCATTTTGCTTGGCATTCCGAGTGGGATTCTCTTGGGTGTGGCAACAGTCAGTTTTTTGGCAGATTAGTAAAATTTGCTATATACATGCAAAAATATATATAGATATGGTATATATTTATTGGGGCAGTTGGTCTGTCAGTGGCATATGGTAACGAGCAGCGGTCTAATCGCACTCGGAACAGCTTATGATAATGCCATTGGCATTTAGACTAGTCGCAAAATCCATAAATGAACTCTAATTGCAAATTTAATGAAATGAAAACAAATGGCTGAGCGAAATGGTCACACAGTTGCGCCTATCTCGAATTTATAATTTAAGCTCAAATAAAACGAAAATTCCATTGAAATTATGAATAGTGCAAACATTGCTCGAAAATGTATTCATTTATTAAAATTATAATTGTGCATTAATGTTTTAATTGTTTTTGCTTTTCAAAAGCTTTAATTTGCGGTCTCTGTTTAATGGGCATAATATATAAAATATTAAACAAGCTACAAAAGGCTCACTAAGCCAATTCGCCATATAGGCATTAGCTGAAGAATTATAGATGTATATATTTTTCAAATGCATGTTAATATTATTTGTATGAATTGAAAACAATGAACAGCTTATTTCAAGCCAGAGGGAGAAAAGGTATAAATCATGTGAAAATATAAATATAGGCCACTTTAACCATGTCCAACTGTCTATCTACCTATTTGGTATCAAGTTGTACAAGTTTTTTTTAGTTTTTTATGATTATCATACCAAATATTATTACTGCCCCTTTAAGAGCCGCCTCTTATCACAATTGCATTCACAAAACAAAATGTTAACTAGAAATATTCACATAATACAGTTGGAATTAAAAGTAATATCATTTTCAATACATCAATTCTCTCCCAAATATTTTCCTCACTATTCATTTATCCCTTTTTTGTATTTTCATTTAAATTTAACCGAGCTAACTTTTGCATATTCCAAAATTGTTAGGCAACTCGATAATTTATTCTTTTCCATGAAACTTACAGCGCACACATGTTGCACATTCAATCACACTGAACTGATTTACGGCCACAAAATCCGTACCCCCCACCTCATCCGGCTAGTTAAGAAAGGCAGCCAAAGAATGTTAAGCAATATAAATACTGAAAATATTGATTGATTATAGGTAGCTCGACATGATGTATTGTGTTGGTAAATGGGCGAAATAAAGAAAGGAACTCGCAATTACCTTGTCGCTGTCTGTTGGCTGGTTGCTGGTTGCAATACAAAAATGCTTGCCGCATTATACTCGGTCTTAGCCAATGGCTTTTATTTATAACTCCTGAATGGGGGCCAGCAGCAAGACGTGCGCTCTGACAGTTTAAAAGCTTTTTTTAATAAACACCCTTTGGCATGCTTTGGGGCTTGAGTTTGAGGTTTCGGGTTTATGGGAGCTTGCGATTGGAATTGGAATTTGATCGCCCGCGCTGTGGTTGTCCACACTTTTGCTTAGCAATTTGGCACTTTGGGTATTTGATTGGTTTTGGTGTGAAAAGGGAAAAACCCCGAAAGCCCGATTAAATAATAACCAGAACTGATACGAGACTCATATCCGCACTTTAATAAAAAGGAAAGTCAAAGCCGAAAAAAAGAAAAATCGACGGCTCAATCAAATGGCAATGCAAGTCTAAAGGCAATCACTGCCATCAAATTTTTTCCATGTTCTGCTCGAATAGATCTTTTTTAATTATATCCCTCAATTTGTGACTGTAACTTTTGTGCACTTTGTTTAGTTTCTCATATTTTTCTTTTGCTGGTTTCTGAATATTCGAATAAATATGATAAGCTCTATGTTAGGTATATTGATTTTGATATGCAAATTGCCAAGAGAAAATTGCTAAAAATATATGAAAACAATATATTGAAGAGTATTTAAAAACAATAAGCAATCAAAATAAAATGTTTAAAAGGGAATGATACCAAGATTCCCTATTTAGGCATTAGCATGTTACTCACATGATTATCACACGTGAATTATAATTAACTGAAAAGGAAGCTGGAAAATTGATCTAACTATATTCAAATCCTACAATTAACAAAACATTAACAGAAAACTCTTAATTATCAATTATAATAATTAATGATAAACTACTTAAATGTTCATAAAATATTCATACTCGTGCAACAGTTTTCGTAGATTATAGAAAATCGCCAAAACACTTTAGAAAACAGTTTCTTGAAATTATTTGTTTACCTATTTTCTCATTTTTTTTGTTCCGATTTAAAATGATTTATCTCACAAATTTACTTTATAAATCTAAAAGTTGTTACTGTTTTTTTAAGAAAGATTTTATATGGGAGCACTTTCTTATAATTAATAGCCTTTTCTGATTTATAGAAAATATATTTTTTAAACCTAGGATAATTCAAATAAAGTATTGCGCTAAAAAACCTATATCTATAGATTGATATTTTCCCGTTGCAGCAAACCTTTACGGAATTTGCACCTTAAAGGACTAATTAAAGCGATTGATAGTTGAAACTGCACAAAGCCAATAAAAAAAGTAGTAGAAGGTATAAATATTGCTCATACGTAATACAGGGCTGGGTTACTTACATTGCCATTGGGTGACCATTTGGAAATGCTGCCAACGAGTCCAACGGCAGACGACGTCGCTGCTGGAGCTGCTGCCGCAGCAAACTGATGCGCATCGCGGTCGGTTGCGGACACAGCTGCGGCGACCGCTGTCGATGTGTTGCTGCCGGTGGCCGTGCCGGCTGTGGTGCTGCCCACATTGGAGGCATTGCTGCCGCTGCTGCCGGCGCTGCTGCCGCCCACTGTGCGATTGAAATTTATTGATGATGGTGCCACGTTTGGGGTCCGAGTTCGCGTTCGCGTACGAGATCCGAGTCCGAGTCCGTGGCCGAGTCCGGTGGTCATGTGAGGATGCGGTGGCGTTTTAGATTGGCGTATGCCATCGTTAAAAATATTTACGATTAAAAGAAAATTGCATCCGTTGATTGGATTGGATTGGTTTCGGTTCCGTTCGGTTCGGTTTGGATCGGTTTGGATTGGTTTGGCGGGGGGTCGCAGCATGTTTGGTTTGTCGGTCGGTATTGTTGTGTGTTGATGAGATTGATTACGATTACGCGATGTTGTCCGCCGAGCAAGCATCAGCGATAGCGAGACACATGAAAGTAAATGTTAGAAAAGTCACCATAAAATTTGATTAAAGTTGAATGATCAAAGTGTACGTTGTCGCACTATAAAACCCGTGTGACCCTGACAAACACGACAAACAACTCGAATTTCTTCCCTAGTCTTGGCAACATTCTTGAATACTCTTAACAGTTGTGATGCTTGAACTAGTTATCTTCAGGCCAAAATGCGTCTAGCTATTAAAAATATTCTCAATGATTTGCTTTTCCTCTTCTATTGAAAAAGTATTTCTGTAATTATACTCTAAATATGTATATTTTTTAACAAATTTGGATATATCTAACATCAAAAACTTTTACAAACTGCCTGAAATAGTTGATGTACCCGAAAAGTATTTGTAGTAAACGTCAGGCTGTTGTTTATGAGCTTACCATATTGTGAGGGTATTACATCGGGATCACGTTCGTCTTCAACCAAATCCTCCGATGATTTCGTTTTTATATCAGTGTGCTGCCAGCGCGGTTTCTCCAGGTTGCCGCTCTGCAAAAATGTCGCCAAACATTAATTTAATTGCAGTCGAGTGTCAGGTAGGGCAGTAGGAGTATGTATGCTCACCTTGAAGACATCGGCCGCTTGGACGACAACGCCCGCTGATGTCGCCTTGTTGCCATGTGGCCGGTTGCGTCGCAAATTGTGCACGAATGTTACCAGAAATATTCGTATCGCGATGGCCACCCCAATAATTATGATGGTCAGAACGCTGCCAACAATCACCGGGGACAATGTTAGCGTCACATCGTCGTCTGTTGTTATCGTTGTTATTGTTGTCATCGGTTATTGTCGTAATTACAGGTTGACAATCGTCGGTCATAAATCATCGTCGGTTTTAGATAGATTGCCATCGCACCACGCACATCGGACATCGCAAATATTGCACATATGTATCAGGGAGGCGTTTCCATTCAGTTTGTTTGTCGTTTGACAGTTTTATTTTTAGGCGAGGTGTGTCAACGATATGAAAATGAGAAGATTCGGAAAAAATTGGGTGTGAGTTATCTTGGCAACTGTACAGTGGGACGTACAATGCATTTAAATGGGAAACAAAACATTATTTTACTTATATACCATCTAACAACATAAGCAAGCGCACAGTGAAAGAACGCACTATGCAAAAAATAGAAAACAAAATTTAGATGAAAATAATTTAATAAATATAAAATATATGTCTTTGAAATGGGAATTGTACATTGGTTGAGGGAATCATTTTACAATTGTTAATAAACCCAGAAACCAAATTAATAAACTCAAGCGAATTGTCATTTATAATTAGAATAATGATTCTATTTAATCTATTAAATGGTTTAATGAATATTTAATTAATTAATGCAGCAATTGTTACGATTTAATTTAATTATAGTTAAAATCCTTAAAGAATTTCCGCTCTATTTTCTATAAATAATTTATTAAATTTTTCGAAAAAATTCCCAATATATTTTGAAGAATTCTGCCCTCTTTCAATAATTAATATTTTTAAAATTCTATAAACTAAAAATGAATTCATTATTGAGTGTGGTGCTAGTTTTCCCTGTAAGTATGCAAATCGATACATGAAATTATATACAAAATAAATTTCATACATTTTTCTCCCTATATGCAACCACTGTGCTTGGCCATGTTGCCTACTGAAGTGCACTTTGGCACATCAAAACAGTAATTTTACATATATTTTAAGCCATCAACATGCGGCCCATGAGGCAGGCATGTTGATTATGTAAGTACTGCAGATGATAATGGTACCTGTCAAGTGTTGCCACCATATGTGGAAGACACACACTCGCTCCTGGTCGGGGCTGTCAGGGCAAGTAGGATACCCTGGGCCTGGGATTAAAACATAAAATCACTGAAAAGCAGCAGTCTGCAGGCACAGTCAGCCAGAAGGCAGCAGCTTCATGTGTCAAATGCAAGCAGCAGCCCTACAATTCCCATCCATCAATCAAGCCTAGCCAGCCAGCACACACACATGTGTGAGTGTGTGTATGGTGTGTGTGTGTGTGAGTGTGTTTTGGTGTGTGCCACTCACCTGTCTTGTAAGCTGTTGAGCCAATTATGAAATCGGGCAAGAGATATGCCGCACTGCGTCCCTTTTGATTGTAAGAGTAAATGCGTATCCTCAGCGAGTTATTCTCCTGCATCATCATCGATGTGAGCGTATCGAGATTCTCCAGCGAGAAGAGCGCCTCCTCCGCATTGGTTAGATTAAGTCTGAAAAAAAGAAAAACAAAAGAGATAGACCCCAGGATATTATTATGTATTATTAAATCAGCATGGTAAATCAACAGCTCTAAGCCTTTAATCATGTGCAATCAAATGTCAGGATGGCACAAAACCTCGCCAACAACAAATATATTTGTATATACGCTTACGCCTTTTACATTTCTGCCTTGGACCATGGCACAAGTCAACCAATCTCACAGCCTATCCCACAAATGAAGACCAAGCCCACCCAACAGAAGCAACGCTCCAATCATGACCTCAATTTAAATTTGATGCCTTTTGCCTTGTTGCGGCTTTCACTTGTCTCTTGTCTCGGTCGCCCTTTTGTTTTTGCCAAACTCTGAAATATTAGGGTTCAATGTCTATATAAATTTTACATCATTCTTTCATCCTTTCTAATGCCCTTGCCGAGGATATTAGCAATTTCTGCAGCAGTATGTAACACGTTAAGACGAAAGTTTCGGAAGTCAGTATGTGTTTATACAAACAAAAATACTTTATTCAAATTTGAAGAAATTTTTAATTTTTTTAGTATAATGCGACATCTAGAAATTACTACTAAGCTGTGTTTAATATTTTAAATTAAACTTATTTAATTTATCTCATACCTTTTATTTCAAAATATACAATTTAATATCTGGCTTTAGTTTACCATACTGCAGTGTATTCAAGCTTCTTTATTCTGGAGCTAACTCTTCTCTTTTATTCCCCATATGCCATTTGCCTTAACAAACATTTTTACATTGATGACGACGTTTGTTGTGTTTTGGCGCAATCTTTTTGAATTAGGGTCCTTTGATATTTCTGGGGCTGCTTTCATCATTCCCCCCGCGGGTCAGTGCCATTGTTTTAATAAGCAATATTTATGAAATGTTTCTGGTTTTGTCTCGTTTCGAGGGCAACTGACAGAATATTTATACAATGCTGCCGCATAATGTTATGTGTGCATATGAATACGATTCGACGATTTAGGGCTTGGGCCGTAATAAAAATGCGCATTTTTTTAAATACCCATTTGACATGCATATAAATTGTTGATTGTCGCTCACACAATATTGTGTGGAGGGTGAACTTGGCCTGAAGCGCCCTCTCTTACGCCTAATTACACGCCCCCCCAAGGAGCGTACACACACATGCTGATATGCCAAACACTTGTCTCACACACACACGCACACCGGACAGAACGGCTCATCCCTTTGCCCTTTACTTCGCTACATACACACAATTGTCAAACTGAAACTGATATTGAATAATATTCTGCTGGTATCGCTTAAAGGTAGCTGTCAAATGCAGATAGAATTTATATATTGTGTATATGTGTGTGTGAGTGTGACCATACAATATACCTCATGTATTTATACACCATATCAAGCAGGCTGTGGCTAACCAAAGGTATCTATAAAAAGTAAAAGTATCTGTAGATGCAAGCTAATTTGTGAGGCAGACGCATTGTTAAAGTAATAAACGCCTGTGTCAGGATATTTTGACGGAACTATGCAAACTTAAATAATGATAGACTGAAAAACATAACTATATTAACTTGGCTGTTCATACTGATCTAGAATGTGTATATATACCTTATGAGTGCAGATAAATCTTCTGCTAATCGTTGCACACTTAATGACAAAATCATAAAATTCTCTGCAAGGGTATAGAGCTTACAATTCCTTTTCTAAACTACAGCAAACCTTTTTTACTACTTTACTTCTATGTAATGTAATGAGAAATTCTTTCTAATAGACAGTTAAAGTTAAGTCCATGTGCTCCATCATAAAATATATTGCGAAAAGTTTAATTTCGTTTTCTGCAAACGTGAAACGTCACATAGCTTCTAATAGCTTGAACATTTTTTTGCTATAGTCCTCTCAGCATTCTTTTCGTTTTTGCCATACTTATTTCAAGTAGATCTTAAATTAGTGCCAACTTATAATAATACACTCCCGACCCACTTGGATTCACCTGAGGCAATATTAAATCGTATATTCTCAGTTATTTGACATATGGTGAAAACCTGAGCCTTTAGGGGACTAAGCAAAGTTGCCAAACGTAATCCGCTTATAAGCGTGCCAGAGGAGAGAGGGGCGGGACTATCCGTTGTCGACAGGCAACGTGTTGTCCGTGCGTGTGTGTTTGTGTAGCTGTCGGGCTGTACGAGTAGCTGATTAATATGCTTACCTGGTAATGCCGGTGCGTGTTGAAAACATTTCGAGTACAAATATTTGAGGCAGACCGCCGTCGTAGCCGGGTATGCATTGTATATCAACACTGAGCTCTGTGCGATTGAAGATGCTGCAATTGCTGACGCCATTTGGCAGAGCTGCAAGTTGGGCATTGGGGTTGTCGGAATCACATTTATGTTGTCCAACGTGCGCAGGTTGTGCAGCAAATTAACAAGAAATACAGAGAAAAAGAATATATATATAAATATTTGCTCTCTTTTTTTCTTTTTTTTTTTTGGATTCGTAATGCTGACAAAGCCAGATTGTTGCACTCACTTTCTGGTCTGTTTGTTTCGGGTTAAATGTGAGAGTCAGTGAGGGCCACGTGAGTGTTTGCTTGTGGCCTTAACTTGTTGGGGTCAAAAAGCAAATACTCAAGAAACAGACAGACGCACACGTAACAGTTGTTATGTTTATACAATAAGTTAAAAGCTTGCAATAGTATATCACAGTAGAAAGGTTTTTTGCTGCTAAAAGTGAGATATATATAAAATACAATTACGAGCAGTAAAAAACAAAAGTATCTGCAAAATAATATATAATCAATGTGATAAGAAAGGTACAAAAGTACTAAAATGATTCCAGTGTTTCTTAAGAGCACAAGAGTATCTAAAAGATGCTCAGGTATCACAAATATTTAAATGTTTCTAAAAGATACAAATTTTGCAAATTAAAGTTATTAAAGTATCTGAGAGAGACACAAGTATCTAAAAGAACTTTAATAAATGAGTCTAAATTTAAAAAATATATATCTGAGTCAGAAATGCTGCGGAAAGAAAACAAGTATCTGAAAGATACTGCGAAAAAAGTATCTGAAAAATACAAGCCTCCAACCTACACTCACTCGATAGTCTGTAGATAGCCCCTATGTCCTGTCAGTTGCAGACTGTGGGAATGTCGGAGTCAGCTGATTACAGTAACACATACTTCAACGAGAAACATAACTTGAAAGCTAAGTTCTTCTATGAATAACTTTTTTATTTTGTTTTTTCTTCTTCCATGTATAGGTAAATATTATATGTCTTTGAAAGGAAAATGTTTTAAACATTGCTACACATACATAGACAACTCTTCTTACTTGTGTATTCTATTTAATCAATTTATTTTCTCCATTGCTGAAACTCATCCTGATGCCATTCTTGGTCTCACACCTCGACTGTTTCAATTTGAATAAACTGCGTTCGACCCACCGCCTTTCTCTGGGTGTATCATTCCGGCCGCTTAATCTGTGACCCGGTAAGTAATCCTAGACCCATTTCTCCTGACATAATAAACTTATATAACTCTTTCCGCGCAACAATTTAGATTCCTATCGATGCATAAGGATATTCTATCAGAGCCGGCCAACACCCTGGAGGACGAAGTGGCCAAGTTGGCGCTAAGCTAAGCAACATTTTATGCTAAATGAAATTTATCGTATTATAAACATAACGAGAGTTAAATTTAAAACAGAACATTTAAATGCGTTTTTATTTATCTGTTATGGGTTCCATTTGAAAGCTCCTATTAATTTATAGGCTGAGATTGCGCAAAGCAAAAAAGCCGCCGCCATGGATTCTTAGATGACATCATATTGTTTTGATGCAGCACTGTGCCATTATTCCTTACTATCCTAACGCACCAAGGTTTTTGAAAATCGGCAAGGATATGACCGAGTTATGACAATTTTTCTTAAAAGGATGTTGTCACAAAATCGGCCATAACTTGGCCATTTCAAGTACTATCCTGATGTCCTTTGGCCAACAGATTGTCATTTTACGTCCAATTAAGAATATTTAACAAAAAGGACGAAAGTCCTTTTGAGAGCTGAGAAATGAGGACATTTATGTATACAGTTAGTCTTATAACTCGGCCATATCCTTGCGTATCCTGACGAGTCGTATGTCAAACATTGGGCATGGGCTAGGACTATAGCGTGGCCGAAGGACATCTTTCTAGTCCTTGTACTTTTCTAGTTATGGCTACTTTTCTATACAGGACATTCTTTTTATAGCCATAACTCGGCCAAATCCTTAAGGATATCGAAAGGATATATCTTTTTGAGTTCGTGGGGATCAGATCTATCGACTTGCATTCAAGGATTTCCAGGATTCGACAAAAAAATTTTCCGAAATTTCTGTAAGGGGTTAGTCGGAAAATCGAAAATTTCAGGACTAACTTCGCCATTTGAAGGACTATCGGGATGTCCTTTGGCCAGTAGATAGTCCTCGTCATCCCATTGAAGAATATACAAACCGAAGGACGATAGTCCTTCAAACAGCTGAGAAAACAGGACTTCTTTGTAAACAAAAAATAGCCCATAACTCGGCTATATCCTTGAATATCCTGACGAGTCCTGTGTCAAAAAAATTGTCTTGACCAGGGCTACCAACTGGCCAAAGGACATCCAAATCGTCCTTTTAGTTTCCGAGATATTAAGGAATTTGTGTCAAATGACCATTTCCCTGCAATCCGGGACTGATAAAATGGCCAAGTGTAGGATTCTTAGATGACCCCCTAATTTTTTGATGCAGGCCGATGCGCTTGGTCCTTACGAGCCTAACGCACCATGTCGTTTGAAAATCCGCAAGGATATGGCCGAGTTATAAGCATTTAAAAATACATATTTTATTTGGTCGGCAGAAAATAAAACATTGCATACCCGTAAGGGGCACATTTAATGTAGCTCTTTTAAACTTAACATTTTTGCCCCTTCCATGTATGCATTGATTTTTTTCATGCAAAGATTTTCGTCTACCTGCTAGACATTTCTGTTCGCCTGGTATTTTAGTGAAATTTCGGTCGCGACCCAGCCGGCGACAAGGGCGCCCCTTTTGGATATGCAATGAATAATGCTCGGCAGCTAAAAATATTTTTTATCGACCTTCTGTGCATTTCTGTTCGCCTGGTATTTTGGCAGATTTTAAGAAAAATCTCGGCAGCCAGCCAAAACGACATAACTTCGCCTGGAGATATGACGTTCCACAACGACATAACTCCGCCTGGAGATATGACGTTCCAAAACGACATAACTTCGCCTGGAGATATGACGTTGCAAAACGACATAACTTCGCCTGGAGATATGACGTTCCAAAACGACATCTCGGATTGCAGGGAAATGGTCATTTGACACAAATTCCTTAATATCTCGGAAACTAAAAGGACGATTTGGATGTCCTTTGGCCAGTTGGTAGCCCTGGCCAAGACAATTTTTTTGACACAGGACTCGTCAGGATATTCAAGGATATAGCCGAGTTATGGGCTATTTTTTGTTTACAAAGAAGTCCTGTTTTCTCAGCTGTTTGAGGGACTATCGTCCTTCGGTTTGTATATTCTTCAATGGGATGACGAGGACTATCTACTGGCCAAAGGACATCCCGATAGTCCTTCAAATGGCGAAGTTAGTCCTGAAATTTTCGATTTTCCGACTAACCCCCTTACAGAAATTTCGGAAAATTCTTTTGTCGAATCCTGGAAATCCTTGAATGCAAATCGATAGATCTGATCCCTACGAACTCAAAAAGGTATATCCTTTTGATATCCTTAAGGATTTGGCCGAGTTATGGCTATAAAAAGAATGTCCTGTATAGAAAAGTAGCCATAACTAGAAAAGTACAAGGACTAGAAAGATGTCCTTCGGCCACGCTATAGTCCTAGCCCATGCCCAATGTTTGACATACGACTCGTCAGGATACGCAAGGATATGGCCGAGTTATAAGACTTTAACTGTATACATAAATGTCCTCATTTCTCAGCTCTCAAAAGGACTTTCGTCCTTTTTGTTAAATATTCTTAATTGGACGTAAAATGACAATCTGTTGGCCAAAGGACATCAGGATAGTACTTGATATGGCCAAGTTATGGCCGATTTTGTGACAACATCCTTTTAAGAAAAATTGTCATAACTCGGTCATATCCTTGCCGATTTTCAAAAACCTTGGTGCGTGAGGATCGTAAGGATTAACTGCTTTAAATTGCATCAAAAGATTAGGGGGTATCTAAGAGTATCTGTTGGCTAAAGGACATCCGATGATTCGATTTGCCAGCAAAATTTGCATGATTTCGCTATCTACGTTCACCAGGACTACATCTAAGGTATAGTTTAACCATAGATATAGGGGTCATCTAGGAACTATCAAGAGGGGCGTGGCTGCTGTGTGTGTCTCAAAAAAGCATGCATATATTTCTTGGCCATTTCCTTGCGAATTTTACAAGAATTTGGCCCTTTATGTTCACCAGGACTTTATATAGGGCACGTCATGACCAAGGATATTGGGGTCAACTAGGAACCATGGAGAGGGGCTGCGGAAGAATCATACATATCTTCTTAGACCATTTCCTTGTTAATTTTAAAGGAATTTGGTCTTTTAGGTTCACCAGGACTATATCCATGGCATGGCGTAACCAAGGATATAGTGGTCATCTAGGAACCAAGCTAAAAAATCATTTATTTATAATTTCTATTATTCCATTATTATATTATAGTAAGTTATATTATGCTCTATTAAATATTATATTATTATATTTTATATATATATAATATAATATATTATATTATTTTAATATCCTATATTATTATTTTACTTATGACGAAAGCATTTGGTTGTTTACAAACAAAAAAAATTCTTAAAAAGAATAATTACATTAACGCCTTACTTAAAACAATTCACAAATGAAATACGCAAACAGAATCTTTTTACATAAAAAAAGCTATTTGCAGCTGACAAACTAAAGGAACTAAAGCTTTGGTATGTATAAGCGTAGCAGCCTTTACAGTGAGCACTCATTAAAACGGTTGAGCTACTGTGCGCTTACCAGCTAAAACCACTTGGAAAAGGCAGGGCTGTTGTTGTGTGCCCACCTCGTTAGCCGCCCAGCAGGATAGTGTACCATAATCCTGCAAATACGTCAAAAATATATGAATGTAAGTACCTTTATGTGTGAATGTATGTACGTATGTATGAATATGAATGGCAACGACTATGCTGAATGTGTGTCGCAATTGGTCGGGGTAGTTATTTACCTGATCTGTGACCGGAGTGTACTTTAAAATGCTGCGGCTTCCATTCACGCTGAATCGTTCGCTGCCCACGTCCAGAGTTTCGCCCGAGTTGTTAAACTTCCAGCGAAATGTTCTGCACATGTTTGTTGTTTTATTTTTATGGTTGTTGTTGTAGTTGTTGTTTGTGTTGCGTTGACATTTTGACAGTTGCGTTGTCAGTAGGAAGCGCGTGCAAAAGGCAGAAACATCAGTCCAGCCGAAAGCCGTATCGGAACAGAGAGGCGAGACCGATGGGGCAGCGGGATGGCCAGCAAGTGAGACATGTTTGGAAAGTTTTACATTTTTAAAATAGCTCGTTAAAATATTAAAGGTTAAACACACCCACACAAACAAACACAACAGCGCGTGCACACACACACACGCACACACACATAATATCACAGCCAATCTGTCGAGCTAAAGAGTTGAGTCCTCGCACATGGAAAACCTTTTAAAAGGTTAATTATCTCTGGCATATTCGGTTGGACGCTTGCGCTTTTCTCACTGCTTTCATAAATGAATAAAAGCTGTATACGAATATTTATAAATGCGACAGAAATTTTAAATATATGTGACAGAAAAACTATATATTAAATTCAAGAAATTAATAAATATGTGTGACTTCGTCCAAAATAAATGTATTTTAATGGAGAAAAGCGAAGCAGTTGAGAGTTCTTTTTTTATTCTTTAAAAATTCGTGCAAAATCAAAAATATAAGCAAAAAATGGCTAGTAAATAACAGTTTCCTTGGTGTTAAATAAGTTTGCAGATTTCAAGCACAGTCGCAATACATAAGACAAAAAATCTATATACCAAATCGGAAACATATTTAAATATCACAAAATTATATTGCAAATTTACTGCAAGTAGAATGTTGATCACATTTTGTTCAAATCAAATTTAAATTGTTTGAAGGATATTCACTTTAATTTTCATTCTAGCCGCTGATTTGCAATTTTCTCTACATGATACTTTAAAAACAAGAAGACGAAAAAAATAGCTGGCATCGCTGTCAAGCAGTTAAATGCTGATAAATTAACTTGTAGCCGCCCACCTCGGGCTGGCTGGCTGCGCGTAGTCCCCCCCTCAAGTATGCAGCAGCTTTTTTAATGTTCACGCTGAGCAACGCCCTCAGCCAAAGCAGGATTGCCTCCCGCCACACCCCTCGACAGTTGTGCTCTACCACAACAATTACACGAGGCAGCTGCGCTGCCAGCGGCAACAACGCGCATATTTTGCGCCAGCTAATGATTAATTATTTTAGCATAAAGCGTCAACTCAAGACTTAGCCACAGACAACGAAAAAAGGAAAGCCAACAACACAAAAAAGCGAGACAGAAGGAAAAATTGAAATTAAATACAAGACAAGGCAGCTGGACAGACGCAGAGAAAGCCGAACATGAAGGATGCCAGGGTGAGGGCGAGGGCGAGGGCGAGGGAGCGGCATGCATAAAGTCGCTCGACAGGCCACAGCGGTGCGCCGTGGTGCCAAGGCGGCGGCGGGCTCATTAAAAAAACATTAAAGTGGGGCAAATGTGGCAATGTGAATTAACAGCGTCCAGCACTCACACACACCCTCCTTCCCACAACAACAGCAGCTGCATATTTAAAATAAATTAAAGTGCTCACATTTAAGGCATGCTGAGACGAAGCTTTCAAGTGTCGGCAAATCAAAATATTGTTGAATTTCACACATTTCCTAACATATAAACAGCATTTTCCGTTACACACACCCACCCACACCCACACACACACACACACACACACACACACACACACACACACACACACACACACACACACACGCACACAATTACAGTCATTTGTCAATTTGGCAAACTTCCATTCAACAGGAAACCGGAAGCAATTGCCTAAAAAAAAGGCAGCACAGAGGAAGTTCTGCCACAGGCAAGCGGAGGAGCAGCCGTTCTTCGTAGGCAGGTCCCCCTTTCTTTGTTGTTGTTATTAAAACTCACCGTGGCGGCGGATCCGCTTGTATCTCGCATATAACCTCAACAGTCTCATCCTTGGAGGCACCAATTAGTATAACGCGATCCGTATGCTTGCAAACAGGCGTGTCTGATATGAAGAGAATAAAAAACAATATAATTAATGAATGAGGATATAGTGTGAAGAAATCTCCTTAATTATAGAGAAATAACCGCATATGCAGAACCTTAGCACCTCGCCCAGAAAACTAAAATAAAACTATTTTCTTACTGTATCGAAACTTAAGTATCTGTGCAATATACTGTAACTGTAATCAAAATGAAATTGTTTAAGAATGAATCTTACAAAATATATAAAAGATTTATATTAAAGTGAGTCGGTTAATTGAAGGACAGCAGTTGAATTCCTCACTTTAATAAACTTGTCTAAAATTCCTATAAAATCAGTTAACTAAAGATAATGAAAATTACAGTCAGTAGGGCGGTACACATATAAGGACAAACTTCGTATGGGTGGCATAAAAATAAAGGAAAATGTTGTGAAAATAAAAGAAAACGCTGAAAAATGAGGCAACGCATTTGCCTGTTGTAAGTTGTCGGCGCGTTGAGGCAAACGCACAAAAGTGATTTAGACAGCAGGGCCGCCCACTCATCTGTTAGAGTAGGCGCCAAATACGGAGAGAAGGAGCGGCAGTTGCGGTGGGTGGGTCGAGGGGGCGGCCATGGCAGTCAGTCAGTGTCAGAGGCAATGGCAACGCCGCGGAGTTCCGTCGAGTGGCAACGCGACGTCCTTGTTTACTTGAAATTAATTGATGTGGCAACATGATTTAGTACTCGCAGGTAAATAAGGCGTTCATAAATGTTAAAGGATTATTAGCTGACAGCACACGTGGCGTATGCGTAATTTTACGTTGTTGTCAACGCCCCGCTGCCTACCACTGCCAGCCCATTAACTCACCAAAACACCAGCCCACCTGCCCACCTGCCCTCACAGGAACCAAACCAAACCAAACGCATTAGCAGTCAGGCAAGCTGAATTTTTGATGAATTGTTTGTCTTAAAAATTTACAAAAGGGCGTAATTAATTAGCCAAAAACAAAAACAAGCCTCTTTGTTGTTGCCTTTCCTGTCTCTTATTTAAATTGCGAGTTCACGAGGGCTGTTTGATCAGTCGTCGTCAGCTAATTAGCCAGCACTCGAGACAGCACTGCAAAAGCACTTGTTGCCCTTTGTTGTACAAACAGAAAAGTTCAATGACATCAAACGAATTGTTGGCAGGGGAAATTTTATACATTCCGCATTGAATGAGTTTCAGAGCACAATTGGCCTTGTCTATGGGATTATAAATCGAGCTTTATCTTTGCTAAAAGTGTGCACAGATTAATAAAATTGACTAAATGCTTCTAATTGTATTATTCTTAATAAAAAAACATCATGAAATCAACATATGAAAACCCTACCCTATAATTTTTAAGACGAATTTACCAAAAAATAAAACGCTAGACTTGTTGCACCGTGTTAAATGTAACCTAACTAAATCCTTTTAACTCAACAGAGCTATGTTATAAACAACTTGTTAGCCAAATAAGCTGCTAAGATATTAGAGTCTCTTTATTGAGAAAATGATTCTAGATCTAATTTGCGTATCAACTGATAATATTTTGTCAAAGAACAAGTAACATTTTAGCAACATTTTATTATCAACTGATAATATTTTGTCAAAGAACAAGCAACATTTTAGTTAGATTACCATCAATTAAGTTAAAACATTTGTTCAAATAGTAGCTGTTAAAGCTGCAAATGCTTCAGGGCTTCAACAAAAACCAAAATGTTAGTGGCCGCTGTCTGCAGCGAAGTTGGCAGCAACGTTGACGTCGACATCGACGTCGCCAAGCCATTTAATTTATGGCCCGAGGCAATGCGTCTGTCTAGCTGCAAGTAGGGGGCGGAACAGCGGCACTTGAGTTGGGGAGCAGCTTGTTGTTGCAACATGTGTAACGCTTAGGGGCAACAAGAGGCGACAGACTAACCGCTAAATCCGGCTGCGAAGCTCATTATGAGCGCGATCAGGAGCCGCGCGGAGGCGCTTGTCAAATTGCTTGAATTAAAGCGCAGCTGCCTGATGCAGCAGCTTCTTGCGACAGTGAAGAATAAGAAGATGTAGAGAAAGAGAAAGAGTTGGCAACATTCCGCGGCCATTTAAATTGAAGCATAATTCCGGAGCAGCTGCAACTGCAGCAACAGCAGCAGCAGCAGCAGCAGTGGCAGCAATGAAATATGAGGCAACGCATGTGGCAAGCATATGAAAAGCGACTGGATTTCCCAGATAAGGCGAAAGGGCCGATGCGGGGCTGCGGGTCGGTGCGCTGGCAAAATGTTGTATTTATGCAAAAAGCGAAATGAAAAATATTTTCACAGCCTTGACTTGCAACTGCGCCGCAGCGAGACGACTCAACTCGAGTTGAGCCCAAGAGCAACAATAAAAAAGAAAATGTAAAAAAATGCAATACATCAAATGCGGCATGGGCGTGGCATGAGGCAGGGTAGAAGCTGCAGCTTGACAACGACGGCAACGACAACGTCGCTGTCTGACTTTATGATAAGAAAAGCATGAATGGAATGGGGAGCGCGGGCGCGGCTGTCTACCAGATAGATGACGCACTCAAACAAAGTGCCAGCCATATTACTCGTAATGCCAACTGATGCAGACAAAACATAAACTGGCAGCAGGACAACAGTTTCTAGGATTATGGCATGCACAGGCCGCTTGATCTATGCCATCTCTCCAGCTCACTCTCCACACCTCTCTCGTAATGCTGCCCTGCATATTTGTATACTCACATTTAACACGCAGCGGCAACTGATTGCTGACCGTTTCGCCTTCATCATTGATGGCGCTGCACGCATAATTTCCCGCATAGTGTTTCGTTATCTTCTGCAGCACCAGGCTCTGATTGGAGCGTATGACACGAGCCGATGTATTGTGCTCCAAGTGAATGCCCTGAAAGCAACCATAAGAATCATATAAAGCACGAATATTTATTATTGACGACAAAAATAAAGTTATTATTATGGCGCCGGAAGCTCGGCGGTTGTGCATAATCGAGAAAATAAAAGGATTTTCCGGTTTAACCTTCCCTGGTCAGGTTATACTGATTTCTATGCTAGGCAATTCTGCAGTTCTTGGCAGTCTTACATATATATTTATTTTCGTGAAGACTAGTTCTCCCAGAGTTAGATAGTCCATAAAAATGATTTCTAAAGAATCTCATTTTATTTCCTAAAATAAGTATAAGGTTTTATTTTTAAAAGAACTTTCGTAACTCTCTCAATGTAAGGAATATCAATAATTAATTCAAATACTGAAGTGTAATCTTTTCTAAAGAATTCATAGAACCTCTCTCAAAATAGGGAGTGCAGAGAAAGGTCTCAAAATGTAGTTTAGGAATTCGAGTGCTAGCTGGCGGAAAGTGCCTAAAATGTACCCCTTTGAACAATTAAAGTATAAATAAATACTAAAATGCAAAATCTCTATTTCTCTGACATTTCTAGAGCGCTCTGCCATATTTTGTCTGCATCTGACGGAGGCAATTTCCATTTGCCAATATGTGTGTGTGAAACAATCGAGTGTCTGTTAAACCACTCAAAGCCCATCCGCAAACAAGAAGCAATGCTTCTGGTATAGCATTCATTCTACTGCTGCTGAGCACCGAGACTTGGCTGACGTCAGTCGTGTGCTCTTTGCTGATTGATTGCGGGCGGCGGCACCGATTGCGACTGCGACTGCGACTGCGAGTGAGCGACAGCCAAAGTGATGTTCAAAATCAATGCCGCAAATCCCAAAACTATTTTGCTCGAAACGGCACATTGCGGAGTTGGTTGCCTGCCCCTTGCACCTTTGTGACCGCCATTCTTGGTGTGAAATGAATTGAAATGAGCAAATGCAGCGCAATGCATCCTAGGGGTAGCATCACCAGCAGCAGCAGCAGCAGCAGCAGAAGCAGGAGCATACGCAACTTGCCAATGTTATTGACACTTAAACAGAAATGAATGGAAGCCAACCAAGCAGACAGCCGGCTCGGAGCCAGGCACAGGACCTGGTTTGACGGACGACCTGGAGCCCAGTTGCTTCTGCCATTGTTGTTTCGGGTTTCGGCAATGGGGTTTTGCGTTTTGGGGTTTAGTTTGTGTTTGGCGGGGCATGCGGACAGACAAGCGCTCACTTCCAGCTGACTTGACGCGACCTACATTATGTAACCACAACAGTTTCCGCCATTGAGGATTCGATTGTACGTGACACTCGAAGTAAACATCGTCGCCTTCCTTGATATCATCCGGTGTCAGTGTGGAGCCCAAGCGCAGCGTTACCAATGGGGGATCTGCAATGATTTCAGAAATAAACAAATTTGTAAGTAATTATAGCAATTAAAACTAATTAATTATGGATTAGTCGCTGATTATAACTGCTTTGAAAAGCTTTGCACAGCAACTGTAAATAATTGTAATTTAATTTAATAATTGTTTTTTTTATTCAATGCATTGACATAATTAATAATCACCAGCTAATTGATTGGACTGTGTGGAACTGTACTCATCAGTGTTGATGATCGTTAATTTAGATAATATTAACTTCTACGAAGCGTGGGTCGAATGTCTTTATAATAATATACTCTATATGTAGAGGCTTAAGTATCAAGTTCCTTTTTCTATCTAAAAACAATATATTTGTTAATCCTTTAACACATCAGAAACAAGAAAATCCTCTACATAAGGCTATTTTAATAATTTTATTCATTTAAATTTCATTTTCTTTAACTTGACTCTGCGCACTTGTTTCCGATTTAGGATAAAATCAGTTAAATTAACTGACAGAGTTATCTTTTTCTTCCATTCTCCTATGCCAAGAAATGCCTTTGTGTTATATTTATAGGAAATAATTGAACTCATAACAAGCCTATATCTATCTGAAATTGTATTCAAAGTATGCAAAAACTCTGTAATATGGTATATAAGTAAATTAGTAATAAGATGATTAAAAGTCAATATATGATAAATGAAACTTGCTGCTTTGAGAACCTTTCCCTAAAGTTAACTAGCTACACTTTATCGTTGCTGCAAGTAGACAATTGTATAAAGCAGCTACTTTACGAACTAAAGACTCAACATTAGAGTTTATAGAGTTCCATATAGTCCCAGAGATGTTATGATTGCCCCTTTCGTGTCATCAGCTGTGCAATAAGTCGAGTGATCTATTTGATTTAATAGTGGCTGCAAATATGAGCGATTTGCTGCAACGACAGGAACATCAACAAAGAGTTATGGGAACAACAATCTAATGGTAGCTGGGCACAAGGACCAAGGATCGCACACACTGGTCTGGCCTGGCTGTGGCCGGGCCTGACTATGCCTGGCGCTGCTTGTGAACATGTGTTGCCGCTTAAGTCGTTTGAATTTGCTTAACGAGCCACAAACTTTGCGACAAACACAGCACAGAACCTCGAAGGAAGGACGTGCACGTGCCAACCTTAATATTGTTGAGTTATTGGCGGCCAAAGCCAAACGGCGCCAGTCAAGAGTTAGACGACAGCAACGACAACAACGACGCCGACGACGACGAGCGGGTCCAAAAGTTTGCTCACTTTAGAATGGCCTCGCAAACTTTACTTTACCCCAGTCCAACCCCCCCAACACTCCTCTTCGACACATGCAAAGGTCTGACTTGGCAGCCGGCACCAATCGCCCCGCCAATCAGCAA
Source organism: Drosophila novamexicana (assembly GCF_003285875.2). Classification (NCBI taxonomy): domain Eukaryota; kingdom Metazoa; phylum Arthropoda; class Insecta; order Diptera; family Drosophilidae; genus Drosophila; species Drosophila novamexicana. Next base: position 6,861,957 of record NW_020824787.1, read on the forward strand.
AAGTGCTCGAAAGGGACCCGCAGCAAAAACTCTTTCGCCAAAAGTCGCGCCGCCGTATTTCCGCACACATGTTGCAGGCCATTTTTGTGATTATCATTTACCGTTAGCTGCCACCTCGCCCAAACTGAAGGCTGCTAAAACCACCCAAGCCAAAAAAAGGGGGTGGCACTACTTGCCAAGCTTCTGGGGGTGGCCATCGATCGAGGGTTTGCTGAGTTTCGGGCCTCTCAGTTTCCCCCGTAATTTATGTGCAAATGAAAGTCGGTTCATTTGATATTTGGGACGGCTGCGCCACGATTCAGCGATTTTTTCACTGAATTAGTGCACTAAAACTAGCCGCAAATAGAATACAGCTTGGATTTGACTATGGCATTAATTTAGTAATATTTAAAAATATTACTTGCTAAGTTTATATAGCACGAGGTATTGAATATTATACGCTATGCCCATGGAAAATGGAAGAAGGCAGAAAAGCATCTCCGATCCCATGGTGTACAAATTCTTGGTCCGAAGAACGAGCTAGCCCGATCGGTCGATCTCTGAAATATGAAAGCGACAAAAAATGGGTAACTCTATTCTGCGGAATAGAAGAATATATTATATTCTGCAGAACGAGCACCCTTTCTTTGCCAATATCTCAATTTCTCTCCCATTTCCATGATATCGATCAATATAGATTTTAAAACTGGGATTTTCAGAAACTGTAATAGCTAACTACTTCAAATTTGACACATAGGCTGTCGTATAATATACGCTAATTGGGAACATTTCACTTTTTGAGAAATCTTATTAAAAGCTAAAGCTTTGCGCTTTTCTACGGAGCTGGGTGTCGTACTTGGGCCATGAAAGGAAGCCTAACGATAATCAATATAATTTAATTGAATAAACCAATTATCAAATTCACATTCTTTTAAAAATCAATAATCAATAATCCATATAACTGTTGGTATTGATTTGATTAAGTATACCAAATAAACCATGAACTAGTTTTCATTATTTGTTCCTGATTATCCAAGGCTTTGGTTTCGAATGCAACCACAAAATACAACTGTCCATAATAACTGTTCTGAGTTTGTAGACATGACACGGCTTTAACTTTAGCAACATTTATGTAATCTTTAATAGATGTGCATATATATCATCTAGAGGGCATAAACCCTATTGCTATGCTCTAGCATGCGTCCACTTTAAAAATATCAACTCAAATTGCGGCATTGAGAAAAATATCGCGATGCTTTCGCTTTTTCGAAATGCGAGGCACGCACACAGCACAAGCGTCAATGTAGCCCAGCCATAAACAACGGGCAAGGGACATGCACACACACACACACACACTCACACACACTCACACACACTCACACACACACACACACACACACACACACACACACACACACACACACACACACACACACACACACACACACACACACACACACACACACACAACACACACACACACACACACACACACACACACACACACACACACACACACACACACACACACACACACACACACACACACACACACACACACACACACACACACACACACACACACACACACACACACACACACACACACACACACACACACACACACACACACACACACACACACACACACACACACACACACACACACACACACACACACGCACACACACATTTTGTCTCTATAGTGCGCTCATGGGAATCTCTATGTCTGTGATTGCATTGCATGCTTTGTTGTCCTGCTTCCTTGTTTTGCCGGGGCCACATTATAAATTTTAAAACGAGCGTGTCACATACGCACACATCGCGCGCACACATAAAGAAAATTATATGTACGGAATGCAGCAGCTACCACACCACCCCCTCCCCACTCCCCCTTTGGCCCTGGCATAAAGTACGGCAAATGGCCTTGCCAAATGCCGTGCCTAAGAAGCCAAAACGAAGTTGGCATAATAACTCAGGCTTGATGCTGAATAGAGATATCGTATGGGGACAACAGCAACAAGGACATGACACACAACACAACAACAAAAGCAGCAGGATCAACAAATGCGAAACGATGCGGAACATATTTGCCCAATGTGTGCACAAATTAAAAATACGAAAATATAATTGAGATAGCCATAGGCGACTCCAAGATGCGCTATGAATAAGTCTTTTGGCTTATACAGAATTTCGTGCACATTCAAGAAAAGTTTTCCGGCAATGGTTTCTTTAACTAGTTTTAAGGAGGCAAATTTCGGGGAAAGTAATAATATATAAGGCAGTGCCTGCTCCTTGAGAATCTGTGTTAAGATCCCAAAATAAAGTTGCTAAAATTAGCAACTGTTGTCTGGCTTGGCATCGGCCCCTTCTTTCTACATTATAATTTGTAGTTAAATATAGAAACCTATCGAAATAAAGAAACACATCGAAGGTGAATAATTCTTTCAATGGTTGTTAAACCCTTCAAACGTATTGTTACTTTTTGTAAAAATGAAAAAAGCTCTGCTTTAAATGTTCACCTGTAAGATAGGCGTCAGCTCTGCCACTCTTAATTAAGACTTTAGTAAGATTATAAAAATGCATATTCATTTTATATGCTCTTTTTCAAGGTGAGCTTTGCAGTCAAGGCAGGGCCCGAATGACTGTAGGGTAATATGCTTAAATTAAAAAGCATAATTTATATTTATATATATTTTTTTTTTTTTTTAAGTCAAGCGTTTTCCTGCTGCGTGTGTGTGTGTGTATTTATATGAATACTTTGCCGTACGTGCTGATCATAAATTTAACATGCGTCAATGTTAAGAGAAAAAAAATTCCACAAAGCAAACAAATAAAAAATAATATTCTAAAATATAAAATAGGAAGGCAACAAGTATGTGTGGCGCATAAAAAATATAATCATAACACCTTTTATATATATTTTTTGTTTGTGAAGCGTCAAGCCTAAATATCAACATGTTTTTCTTTCTGTGTATTTTCTTTTGTTTACTTCTTTTTGCGTCAGCAGATTGCAGTAAAAATTTAATATTTGAGGATGTGAAAAGCAAAGAAACAACATTACGTGATGTGCCATACATACACACACATGTGTTTGTGTGTGTGTGTGAGTGTGTGTACACAATGTACACACAGCCGAAATAATAAAATACATTCACAGCGGCAAACGCGACGTATACGTAACGCCGCTAGCCTGCAAACTCAACTGTGACTTTGCCACTTTACGATGTCCGCAGTAGTTACTTTGCGGCTATTGACCCATTGGCTCACCAATCCGGTTAACATGTTTGTTACCTTGATATGCTTTATTGAAGCTTTTATAGCTTTTTTGGTATTACTTTATATATATATGTGCTATGATTTTTAGTGTGATCGTAAGCAAGGTGTTATTTTTAATATATATATAATTATATATAAAATTTGCTTAAATAATTTTTGTACGCCCTTCTGAGGATATTAAATTATTTATCATAATAAATCATTTTAATATCTGCAGAGGGGTATAAAAAAAGAAGTACATAATATGTACTAAAAATATGTATGTATATTTTTATAGGTAGGCATAGTTTACGATCAAACTAATAACCTTAGCATATATTTGAAGTAATACCAAGAAATCTATATAAAAAAAAAGAATGTCAAACTAACAAACATATTAGTAACAAATTATCATCATCACAGAACATTATTTTCCAATGATTTCTCCATATGAATAGGACCTTTGGAATATTATTGCTTACTAATTTATTTAAAAAGTTGACAAAGCTTATTCCAAATAACTTGCATTCAATTCTTCATGAATAGCAGATAGATTCTGCATCGCATGGAAGAACCTCTGGAGTATGCTCTCTGATGGAAAAGCATAACAAAACTAGCGACAATCCAACCTCAACAGACCTAACCTTAAATTTGGTCCTACAATAACTATATAAAATAGTTTACTGGTTAGATATATATATATATATATATATTTTTAATTAATATCTAAAATTATGCAATAAACTGTATCTGTTTAGACACTGATAACAGCTGTATCTATAGTGAAAGCATCTACTCTGATAATTTTTTTTTTTTTTTGGCGAAGAGAGGGGGTGGGGGGAATGGTGCATGGGTACGCAAAGTCCTTCATTTAATTTAAGCGGCTGCCATACATTTTGTTAGCCCACATATTTCATTTGGGCGCTGGAGCCGCTGAGGCGCTCCCCGCGGTCGGATTGGGTTATGGGCTGGGAGAGTGGGCTGTTAGCACGGCAGCTGCCTTCTGGCCCATGGCAAATTATTCACAATTTGTCATTTGTCTTTGATTTATTTGCATTTTAAAGGCTTTCAACGGCGACGACGTCGACAGCGCCGACGTAATAAATTTAGCTGGCTGTCTACCTTTCTGCTAGCTGTCGGCAAATGCTTATTTTTTGTTATTTTCAGCGTATACAGTATATATGTACATATATATTTTAGACTTAAACACAATTTGTAATACTTACAAACGACATTCAATTTCCACATGGTCTCCAAATAAAGGCCGTTCACATTTGGATTTTCCGCACGGCATGTTATCGATTTGCCATCGTCGTCTGTGGTGGGCACAAAGCTCAGCTCCGAGCGTGTCGAGTTCTTTGATATGTCGTCCTGGAAAATGTGTTGCTGCATTAATTAAGTTTCGGCCTCAGACCAGAGAGTAGACGATCCCCAACCACCCCTCCCCGTCCACCACTTTACAACGAAAATGTCCTGAGGCGCAGTTCTTCGTTTTATTCTTTGTTTTCTTTGTGTGTGTGTGTGTTATTTTTTTGCAAATTTGTCGAAATATTTTATGTTTGCAATTTAAAATTTATTGCTGCATACTTTGGGTTTTATGTGACTTGTGTGGGCACATTTTATAGCGCCAAGCAGCAACAACAACAACAGCTACAACTACAACATCTATAACACGTAATTAGTTGAGCTGTTGTAGTCGTTATTCTTGCTGTTAGCTGAACGGGTCATAAAATTGTTCATTTTTAACCGTGTGTCGCCCCCTCCCCTGGCGACCAGTCGCCAAAACTTGCTAAACGGCTGCAAAGGCGTGAAATATGCCCTCACATATACCTGCTCCGGTAAGTGGGTGTTAGTGTTTAAGCCCTATCGAAGGTGCTAAAAGGCGGACAGTTAGCGACCTGCTTTCACATCGTAAAAACGTTATTTTCAGTGTCAGAGTCCAAGGCAAAAGGAAAAAAAAACAAGCTATAAATATTTAAAAGAAAAAACTTGACTTTCCGAACGGAATGGAACTGTGAGGAAAACCTGTTTTCCTTAACAGTTGGCAAAGTTCTTTAGAATAAAATTTCTTTAGTTCTTCCAAGAATTTGAGTATTAAAAAATATATAAAAAATCGAAGATAATTATTTAACAAAAAGAAAAAAGTTTTCCGAACGGAATGAAATTGTAAGAAAAGCCTGTTTTTCCTAATAGATGGCAAAGAAGAAATTTAACACGAAATTTCTTTGCTATTATTTAAAAAAGAATAAAGTCAATAAATATGTAAAAGAAAATCCATGCTTTAAATGACATTAATTGTTAGAAAAATTCTTCCAGAAAACTGCTTACAAAAGAACTAAACAGACTGTATAATTAACTCGAGTACGTTTATTACCAGGTACTGCTTTCCTTATATTATTTTTTTCGACAATTAAAAATGGTTTAACCTAGTTTGAAATGAATTTGTTAGACTGTCCTCAAAAATATTCTAACAACAATTTCGATCAAGGCAAATGGCATGTTTAGACTAAAGCCATGACTACCTAATTAGCTGCAATTCGCAACGAGCAACTCGATTGTCGGCGAGTCGTTGGCCCCAAACGTTGATTAATGTCGTGCCCCATATAAAGTTGCTAGACTTTAGTTTGTACCCGAAATATGCACATGTCTGGCAGCACACACACTGACACACTCACACACACACCGACTCATACAGCCCACCCACAAGGTCCGCATATTAGAGTGGAAACTAAGGCACCAAAAGGCATGTATAACATGTCTAAAGGCCAGTCTGTCTAACAGTCTCTCCGACTGTCTGTCCGAATGTCTGTCCGACTGTCTAGCTAAACTAGACTGAGGGCGGCCACTTGCCGCATTACGGCAACTTTATGCCACGTGAAAAACTACTGAAAAACATTTCCGGTCTTTAAAGGAGTGTAGCTGCAAACGGCAAAGCAATCAGCGGCGGTATGCATAAGCGAGTATGCATATAAGACGGACGGACATGGACATAAACAACAACTGTTTTGGGTTCCGGACAGTGGGTAAACGGGGCAGTGGCAGCGCTAGCGGGGGCGGGGGCTGGGCAAGTCAACAGCGGAGCGGCACAAAAATGAATTGCAACAAAATTGCGCTAAAACTCCCATAAATTTGTCCAAAGTTAAAACAAAAAAGGCACAAAAAAAAACACAGCAACAACAACAACCACAACAAATGAAAATGGCAAAGGAAAAGCGTAGCAAATAGTAGAAAATGCAAAGGGTTGCGCAGCCGGAGGGTCGCAGGTCGGGGGCGGGGCAATACATTGTGTATTGTGGAGTTTATATCACATTATCTGTGTTTATTCAAACGGTGAGTGCGGAGCGCGGCGAGTGTGAGCCACGCCCAGCGACAACAAGTGGGTGTTACCCACCCACAAGTCCCTCGTTGTGGAAGAGTTACGAGCTGCGGTGTGTGTGTGTGTGTGTGGCTTGGCTGTGCAAATACAATAACTTATCGAGCTGAACGTGAGTCAGTCAACACCCCCACAAACCCAACCTTAGGTAGGTAGACCACAAGTGTGTTGGGCAGAGTACGTCAATTGCGGTCATGTGCGAATCACCCCTACCCTTTGCCAACTACTGCCACCTCACCCCCTCGCAAACTCAACTCACCTTTGTGCGTCGCAATTGACGTTTTCCCTTGTACCAAGTGATGATGGCATTCGGACGCGAACCCGATGATTCACATGTAACTTCATAGCGTCGATCGGCAATCATTGAACTGGGTGGTTCCAGAATTTTTACAGTCAATGGCTTTACTGTGAATAGAAGTAGAAAAAATCGGTTAATATTATTCGCAATTTGAATAATGAAAATTGAGCACACAAAAAAGATTGCATAACACAGTAGTTTCTTTAGTTTTTTTAAGGCAGATTAAAGAAACTATATTACAGCTCTGTATATTCCCATATTCTTTCGCTTTTGAACTTAAAAAATAATTATTAAGTAGAGCTTTCAACAATTTGTAACTAACGAACGTTAAAAACTAACGACTACATATGGCTGACTCCATAGGTCCCCATAGGCCCCCATTGGTCCCTATATATAAATGACCCTCTTTGGCTAAGGCAACAATTTGTTGTGCTGTTTGCTGTAAAGAGCTCGGGATATGGAGCGAGGTTAATGTTAGGCTTAACGCCCCGTCATTCGTTCATTTCTGTAAACATGTAATTATTTAATGGCCACTTTGACGAGCTATATGCGCGGTATTTAACCCTAAGAATGTCAGGTTTATTTGTGTAGCGTTACAATCGTGAAAAATATTGAATATGATTTGTTTGTGTTTACACAACAGGCGAGTTGTTTAGTTAACGTGCTGCAAATAACTACGAAGTTCCGATATTAAAAGATAATATTTTCTTTGATTAAATATTAATTTAGTTAATTGAGATTCGGAACTAAGTATAATTGATTTGTAATAAAAATGATTAGGGTTTACTGAGTGTCAGCGGGGACTATGGAATGTCTGAGTAGAGTTTGGCTCTAAACATAATTAGTCATTATTTGAATCAAAAAAAATGTAGATCTAAACTCAGGCTTTAGTTGTTCCTAGAGAAAATATTGATATACTAATTTATTTCAATATGGTATGGTCCCTCTATGGGTTATATAAAACCGCCTGCTAAGCCTAGGGTTATTAAGTCCCACAATAAATAACATAACCTTGACGATAGCACAATTCTGGTCTAGAATCAAACCTAAGCGAGCTGGTCTTTTTTTTCTGTGTTTTTTTTCAGGTCATGTGCGGTTGTTTTAGACAAATTTATTAGCCAGACAAGTTGCACTTACGGTGCATATCGAGTATGAAGCTCTTCTCCTTGGGCTTATCTAATTGCGTATTCAATGCCTGGCATGTGAATACGGAATTTAAATCGTTGCGCTGCACCGATGGCCACAACAGTCGATTCTCGATAACATCGCCGGAATTGTGCTCGTTTTGATTGTCGACAAGTAGTCCATTCACAAGCCAGCGGACCTGTGGTTGTGGTCGACCTATGAAATAGAGTCGAACAAGAACAAAGAACAAAAAAAAATACAATAGTTATATACACATCAACATATGGGGACTGTGCGAAGCGGCAGCTAGAAACGGCGCAAATTAAAAAGTCAAGTTTTGGACTAAAAAAAAAAAAAATAGCGCAAAGAAAACCGAAAGCAAACTTTGTGATATTTTCATTTTCGGTCAAAGTGCGGCTTGAGGTTTTTCTTTTGCTCTCTGTTTTTTTTTTTTTTTTTGCTGGCCAAAGCTTTTAAGGAAATTAACAGGAAATTGTCTAGCCGGTCGAGCGGATATAGCCATGTGTGTGAGGCATAGCAAAAGCAAAAGGGGGCGTGGCCACTGGCAATGGGGTTAAGCCAGATAGTTGGGCTTACTTACCGCCCACCACACGACAAGTGATAACAATATCATCGCCCTCCTGCTTGGGACCCAATTTTGTGCCATTCTGTTGACGACCCCAACGGTCCAGTATGATGGGCTGCTCCGGAAGTACTAAAAAGAACAACAGCAACAACAACAACAACAACAACATCAATTGATAGTTAAGTGTACGTGTAGGCGTAAGTGTGCCTGTGTGCCTGTCAGCATTTCAGATACTCACTTATTACAGACAAATTGAAACGGAAGCTTTGCGTTTGAGCTGTGCGAAAATCGACACGACAACGGTAAATGCCTTGATCATGCCTTTTGATATCCTGCAAAATTCCATACGTTATATTATTATATGTGTGCGAAAGGAAACAGATGATTAGCATACACACGTATACACACACACATACACACACACACACACTGCACACACCCACAAAACAGTTGGTTCTGCTTATGGTTATGTAATTTTCAATTATTGCATGTCACTTAAGTCCTACAACTATGTGGTCTGTGCTGTGGCCAAGTCGTGCAGGACTTGAGATATATATCGAACCTCCGGCCAGGCAATTATGCACTCCCAGGTATTGAAGCTAGTGCACATTTGGTTCAGTTAATTGTGGCTATGATTAGTTAGTCAATGAATGGATATATATATTACTCTGATTGGTTCTTTCATTAAGATTTGAATTTATCATCATCTTGCTCTGTGTGTTGTAATAAATGAACTAGTTCGGTGAAACGGCTTAAAACCTGCTCCAGTTAGTTGTCATTAGCCATATGCATGTTTAGCAATAAATTATTAAACTTTATTAGCTAGCTGAGACACACTTTTTCACTAATTAATTCATTAATTTATTAATGACGATTCGACTTTTCAATGGATCTTTAATAGATTTTGAGCACCTTTATATCCTAGTATTTAAAGGTAATACCCGAATATCTTAGAACAAAATATATCATTATTTTACATATTCACATAAAATTTATAAATCCTAATTGAGAAATACTTGTTACAATTACATTTTTCCATGTATTTATCACTAAATTCTTACACTTATAATATCCCATCTACCCCTTAAGCATCCGTTGCTGTTTTCTCTAACTACTTGTATGCAATTTACAGTCCGTATGGCGTCAGGCTAATTGTCAGGCAATTGAAACGCAATTAAAATTAATTTATAAAGTCAACTCCTCGCCCAGATCCCAACCATTTGTCGCACATTATTCATATTCGAGTTATATATAAATGTTTTTGTAACATCGTGTTGTGTGCCTCGCTTGCAATATGAAGTTGATGCAACCGCGAGTGGCAAATTTATGGGCGGGATCAGGCTGCCTCTTCGTGTGCATTTCACATTCATTTCCGAATGTGTGTGTGTGTGTGTGCACATGCAGCTCGTTAACGTGCAGACAGAACCTCTCCCCAACCAGGCTGTCTAAGACCAGGAATTGTCCAAGGATTCCTACACTCTGGAACCCGAAGCCAACTCAAGTTGGCCTTTAAAAGTCAACCGCTTGTGGCGCAAAGACATGCCGAGGCGTTGGCTCAAGTAGCTGCCATATTGTGTGCGGGTGTGCGTGTGTGTGAGTGTCTGTTTGTGTGAGTGTGTGAGTGTGCATTGCATGACAATAACGGTAAATCAAGTTATCTGTAAACATGCAAGACATTAATAAACATTTCGCGTGCGCGAAGCAATTTAACAACTTTTGATATCTAAATTTGTTTTCGCATTGCCTCAGCCGCAGTCGGAGTCGCAGTCACCGTCGCAGTCACAGCTTTCTACTGTTATTTAGCATTCCGTTTCTACTCCCTTTTCATGGCCCTTTTCCCTATATGTTTCTTTTTTTTGCAATATGTTCGGTACTTCCGTTTACTGTTACTCGCGCTGACTTAATTTTTAACACGCATTCGCAATTCCAATTGCAATTCCATTTTCGGATATAAAATTGAATGCGCTTTTAGATAATATAGAAAATTTAAGGCACATTTTGAGAGAATTCCCAAAGGGAAATTTCATATAATTTAAATTTATTATATACCAATTTACGCACTCACTTGTCGTTATATCTATATAGCTTTCATTTTTAGAGTTGTTGAAATTTATCTAAGAACCAAAACTGGAACTTCATGTTCCCTAAAGATTGTTTTTCCTTTTTTTTTTTATAAATTATTCATTATTAATTCCATTTAATTAAACCTGTAAGATTTTGGTTAATAATAAAATAAATAAAAAACGAAGCAGAACTAAACCTCTATGATCCCCAAAGATTATTTATAGCTAAGCCTTGAAGATCCCATAAGAAAAGTTTATAGCAAATTAAGTATTCTGAACGTCTGAATGCTCCGTAGATAAACTTTGCTCAAAATAAGCTCAGTTCTTGAGTCCCTGAGTAGACGAAGTGGGTAATGGAGTATATATAAAAACCCTTTGATACATAGGTAAACTTTAAGGCTGCATTTAGGGTATACTCTAGTCTGTCATTTTACAAACTCTTATTTAGCATTTTTGTATTGCTATTTCTGCTTAACGCACAAAAATTCAATTGTGTGCTAATTTTTTTAGAATTTTTTTAACGTTGTGCATTAATTTTTTCAAGTTCTGTTAGCTTTTATCCATTTGTTGTCTGGCCCCAGCAGGTGGAAAGCCACTCAAATGGCTAAAAGCATCCCTAAGAGCGTGCTACAATAATTGCCGTGCGATAAGTCGTGTGTTTCACATTCATTCAAGTTCACACAAATTAAATGGAATATTTAAAGAATTGAATAAAGTCGAGCCCGTATTTGTAATGGGTCGCTCTGAGCTGTTGGGCAATCATTTGGGATCTTACCTTAATTTCCAAGGTTGCTGGCTGCGAGTCAAAATGAAATTTGGCACGTGAGCCAAAAACCTCCGGAGCTGACCAATGTCGTGGCTGCTCAACGGCCATATTATCGCGCACATCGAAGCTGCAAAGAGAGAAAAAGAGAGAGAGAGAGGGAGAGAGCGAGAGAGAGAAAGAGAATTATTATTATTGTGCTGGAACGTAAATATTTCAGTGAGGCGAAATGAAATCAGTTGATATAAATTCTTAAGTTCCCAGCAAAATATTCACATGCGAAAACCGGCAAACCTTATGAAACCCCATAGGCTATATAATTCAGCTTGGACTTCAGCTCTTTTATTCTGCTTCTTCCTTTTTTGTCTTATTTGAAAATTGCGCGTGCTAAACTTAGCCTCATTTATTTCGGCCTGCTCATTAGAAGGGGCGTCGGGCTGGCTGCCAAAATTGAATTTATGAGCCCGCAGATAAACATTTTTTCAATTTTCTGCTTCTTGTGCTTGTGCAGTTCTCGCCGGCGTTGCATTTAATGCGCCAAGTTTTACCTGGCAGCACACGCAGCAGGCCATAACACTTAAGACCTGGCTAAATGCTGACTACTGCCGTGGTGCGGTGTCATCATTAAAATGGCCATAAACATGGCTTGCATTGAGCTGGCGCGAAATCTTTGTTTTTCTACTGAACTAGCGAACTTTATTAAGCAATAAATATTACGCAACTATAATTTGCAAGTGATAAACGCGTTTCGCGCTATCGATTACAACTTTAAATTCAGTTTGCTTTTGTAAAACTTAACTGAATTGAGTTTTTGACTAATTACTTTAAAGCTTAACTATGCTAGTACGCATAATTAGAAAATGTATAAGGGTATAGTTACTAGGGAAAACACAAACAGGCAGCTCAACAACATATTCATTTAATTCTGATTACAATTTTTAGAAATGTCGAGAACTCTGTTTGCAGCATTCAAATGCAATTCAATTTTTTTATTCCAAGCACTCGACTGCATATTCCTCTGACTCTTATATGGGCAAATGATAAGCTCTTTATTTTATTTCTTTCTCACTTAAATAAATATTATAGAACTTATTTTGATGCTATGTGGTGACTATTTAGTTTCATTTGATTTTGCTCAGAGCTAGTTACTCTTTCAGATATTCTATAAAAACATCTAATTTAACCTTTACTGCTCTTTCTTTCAGCATTATATGCTTAAACGAATTAAACTCTTAATTATTTGCCTTTATACACTGAGCCCATTGAAAGTGACTATGAAGGGTATATTGGTTTTGTCTAAGTCTATGTAAAAGGCAGAAGGAAGTATCTTTGATATCTTAAAGTATATATATTCAGCATTAAAAACCTTCGATATTAGAACCTATCCCGATCAGTACAAGCGCGTTTCAAATAATCGATAGATTTCCTAACTTCCACCAAATCGACAAGAAGCGATATTTAAATCCTTTTTTCTGAGCATATCTCAGAGCTTATAAGCGCATAAGAACCCGCATAAGAATGTGTGCGCGTATTTATGGGTAAATGCGTGTGACAACAGCTAAGCGCGGGATTAAGGGAATCTGCCGACTTGCTTGTTCTTCTTGTTGTTTGCTCTTAATTTCTACCGGTATTTTAATAGAAGTATTGTAACTAACTAAACAAATATTCTATTATCATATTCTCTTTCTGCGAATATACAATATCTTTTTATTGTATTTTAATCCTATTAGAGCTCTTTGATTGTTTCTAAATTTATGACAACAGTTGTTAGCAGACTTCTAGGGCAAAGTTCGCTTCAACAATGTGTACTCAGAGACGAGGCGGAGTCAGGGGTCGGGGGGCTATTTCGATTGTTGTTTTTGTTGTTATTGTAGCAGCCACTTTTCGAGAGCCGCTGCGGCAAGTGGGGCGTTAAGCGCCCTTTTGTATGCAACACGCAATAATTTATGCGGGCAACCAACGAAGAACGCTGCCGACGTCGACGTCGACGTCGACCGCGACATCGCAAAATGCAACAACTTAATTGCTGCGTGCCAAGCGGGCGGCAACTCAAGCAAAAGAGCGACAGAGAGCGGGAGCGAGTGATAGAAAGAGAACGATTTAGTGTGAAAGCGAGAGCAACGTTAACCCAATTTTGTTGCGTTTTCTTGCTTTCCATTTTTTTTTTGTGCTCATAGCGCTGCCATTTTAATTAAAAACTAAAAAAGTAAAATAATAAAAAATGAAAAGGGAAAAAGAAAAACTGTTGCAGTTGGCTGCAGAGCCTGCGGCTAGAGAAAGTGAAATGTTCTAAGGGTGTTCAGGGGGGTGGCAGAGGCGTACGCCTGCGCTTAATAACTGCTCTTCGGGGCCTATGCAGCAAATGTTTATGACCAAATAATATGCTACGTGGAGCCAGGCAAATTGAGTGTTATGAAAATGTCCAAAATCCGAATAAAAAAAGCATGGGACTATGGGTAGATGCAGCGAAATGTTGGCCAAAAGTTATAGTTATATGAAACTGTCTGGCTAACTAAGTATGTTAAGGCCATTTATGCGCTGCAAATATTAGCACATATCTATCTCTACTTTTAACACAGTCTGTTAACAACTGAACCAGACTGGCTGTTAAGAAAATTAAATTGTATAGCCTCTGCTGTCAAATTATTGTGATTCATTTCATAAACAATTTATTTGGGTTAGCTTGGCGACTATGTCTTTGCTCTTGAAAGTTTGCTTCTACATTTGTTATCATTTAATTGTCTTGTAACATTTAAGATATGTATACAACTAATCTTTCTATTGTACGCAACCATGATCCGCAAACCCCTTACCTATCGACTCTAAGGTTTTTCACTACCCACTTTCACATTGTTCTGATCTTACAAACTTCTATATATGTAATAATAATTAATATCTAATTGTTCAATATCGCTTAAAATATATTTACTATTTGTACCAGACACACTTGCTATTCATTTTGGAATAATTCTCAAATATTTTACTTATCTGCGCCACTGTGTGTGTCGCCCAGTAAAAGTGTCACATAGTCTTTCGAGTGCCAGATATTGCATTTGACAGGCAAAGGGCGCAACATGGCGTTAAAATGTCGCGAATGCAATTAGTATGAGCTGCTACCTAGTCACCCCCTCGAGATGTAGCCTGGGGCCAGCAGGGAGCACTTTGCAGGCACTTTCCAAAGAGTTTTTATGACCGGCCCGATTGCTATTAGGCAGAAATAACAACAACAACAACAAGAACTACAGCAAAAGCAAGCTTAGCAGCAGCTTAATGCCAAAGTCCATATAAAAGAAATTCAACACCATTTATCCACATAATTCTTGTGGCTTTATGTCTGAGGTTAATTACGAAATTAGGTAAATATAATTAAGTTAATTTACTGTGTGCCAGCGACAACAAAAACACACGCACACACAGACAAAAGTTAAATCACATATTCAGACCAAAGGCCACTTATCAGCTGCCAGGCAGGTGCAAAAAATAAACAGCTCAAGTTTAATTATAGCAAATGGTGGTATTCGACCTTGTAATACTCTAGAAAATGCGCACACATTAAGAGCTCAAGTTTTATCAGCTAAACACATAGACAGCTATATTGTATATTTTTGTGGTGTTTTTTCTTGCATTGTATATGAATAGCTTATATACCTGCTTATGCAAACTTCGCAGAGGGTATATACAAAATATTGTAGCATACTTAAGTGCAAAGCTGGGCCGCACGATTTAAAAGGCAGCTGCTCTCGAGGCTCGTTTGCATTTAATTAAATGCTTATAAAGACACACACACACAGTCAGACAGACAGACAATGGGCCAAATGAGGCAGTCACCACGCACGCACACACACAAAGAGAAAGATAGAAAGAGCGAGAGAGAGTGAGTGAGCGAGAGGCGGCGATAGTACTTACCTGTATAGAGGTATGCCCGCGTTATCACGAAACCATAAGACCATATAAACATCATGCAGGGGCTCGGCAATGGGGCAGGGCAGCGACACTGATTTACCCTCGACGGCATCAATGTCTTTCGTTTTCACTGTGTGCCGATTGTGGTTTTGCGGATGTGGTTGGCATTGGTTGTTGTTGTTATTGTTCATGATGGTGGCACAAAGTCGCCGCCATTTTATTTTTGGGGGTCAGGCAAATTATGTTGTCAAGGTTTTTTTTTTTTTTGGTTGGTCAGCATCGTCGAGCCACATGAAAATAGAAAATAAATGCGTAAAATTTGTTAATTAAATGTTCGTTCCTTTTCCAGCATGCGTGGCTGGTCTCGCACACACACTTATGCATATACATTTATATACATATATATACATATATATGTATATATGGGAGTAGAGCATTGCGCAGCCAGGACACGGCTAGCTGTGTGTATCTGGGGCTTTTAGCAATTAAATGTTGATGCCGGCTTAATTTCTACGTAATTACAAACGCGTAAATTTTTATGCAGCCCCCGCATAGAACCAGCTTTATTTATTTATTATGTATGTGCAAATGCCTGTGAAATACTTTTTAAGCCACGCCCATCCAATCCCTCTATGCCTTTGTGACAGAGCACATGGCATTATATTTTGTTCTTTTACTCTTTGCACAAAATCTGTTTGCTAACAAGCCAAAAAGCTAAGCATGCTCAAAATGTGCGTTATTCCAAATAATTTACTGAGCTCGGCACTTATTTCATTTTGATCAAAAACAAATTTAATATAATATAATTAATAGATAATAGATAGATAATTTGAAATAAATTTTAGGAATATGTTTTACTACGTTTATGTAAATTCTATGGGTATATTTGTAGTTTTTTCCTATAAGCATACGTCATTCACATTTATAAGTATCTAAGTATCTAAGCCTTATTTGTTATTTGTGAATTTTAAAATAAATGAATATAGATATTTACTTATAAAATAAACAAATATGAAATGAAAAAAATTTATAATAATGAAAGAAATTCCCATAACTAAATGTATATTCAATATTTTTACATACATTACACATCGATAGCAATAAAAGTAGAGATAACAAAAGATAACAGCTGAACGGTTAGAAAAACAAGGTCAATGGGTTCTTGATCTTGATAAGAAAAGACAATCTAGATAAAATGCATAGACTGAAAATAGATCAAATAAATATCTCATCTTCTGTAAAGTACAAGCACTGAACATATTTTAGTTATTTACAATTTCTGATCATTTTTATTGAAAAAGAGAACTCTCAAACATTAGCAAAAATTAATTCTACAAAGAAAATCGGGTATAATAATTTTTTTTGTTTTGCTTGCAACTTTCAACAGCGTGAGTGACCACTGTACAGCTAATAACGTCTGGTCAGACTTTCAGCTTTGTATGTGATTTCTGCTTGTGTTTATTTTCTTTATGCTTTAAGTCATATTTATTAACAGTTGTAACCAAATGTAGTTTAAATTATTTTATGTTGATACAATGTTTAAGCTTTTCATAAAATTTAAACGCTTTCGCCATCTATCTTTTTATATGGTTAGTAAACACTGTAATATATCTATGTAAGGTTCTGTGCACAAATTCTTTATATCGTTTATATAAACTGCACTGTTGCCATTTTCAGCCAAAATGTTTATAACATTTTCAATATTTGGTTTTTATTGCCTGCTGCGCTTTTAGCCGCGACAACATTTTGGCAGTTGAACCAGCCAAAAGCAGAAGCTCAACTGAAACCCAACAACAAGCAACCACAGCTGTCAAATGCGGCAAGTTGACACAGATATTGTTGTTGTATGCTATACACTTTTATAGGGTATTTGTGTTTTACAATGCAAAGTGAAACATTTTATAAGGCCATGTTTTTTAAGTAAGGAAACATAGATTTATATACAGTCCACTCTGAAATAGGTTTTCGCCAATATCTCAAGTGTTAATCTTCACAAAGTAATAATTAGAAAATATTTATATAGTTATTGATAATCATTCTTAACACCAAAGCTATCTTTACGCTTAATTTTTGAGTAAGTATTGTATATTTTTATACCTGCAATATGCATAACCCTAAACTTTAATGATTACTTAGGGCATTAGACAGTCGGCGGCTCAGAGTAAGCACAGCTTTATGCTATATTGTTGTTGCTCTGTTATCATGATTCAGCTTTCATATAAAGAGTATAGACACACACCGTTTGGCACACATGCATACACACATCTAAATATATCTTCGTGTACAAATAAAAATGTCTGCGTTGAAAATATTTCACATCATATGAAAGCAAAGGCCATAAAAAATGTAACTTCTCACCCGCCCTCGCCTAACCCCGCCCCCCTCAACAGCCTCCATCCCTTCATGACTGGTACTTCACGGCAAGGTTTTTGGCATTGACTTTATGTGTAAATATGAAAAAATGTCATTTTATTGCCACAATGCGTCGAAATTTTGTGAAAATTTATTGCGAATACGCCGCGTTGTACAATAAATATACGCTTAAATGCCCAGCATGTGTGTATATGTGTGTATATGAGTATGTGCATGTGTGTTTGCTTAGAAATGTTGGTACAGCGCAGTAGACACAGCTGGCACTGAGCTAAAATAAAAGAATCGAGTGTAAACTGTGTGCACCATCTGCCATATGAGGTATAAACATAGATCATATAAGGCCTACGAAATGCACAAAATAAAATGTTGTTGCATATGAAACTTGGTCCAAGAGCTCTACAGAGCTTTAGGACTTGTGAATATAAGAAAAAATTAGTTTCAGTTGAACTCTTACAACTATATTATGTGAATAGAAAAAACTCACAACATTCAATCGTATTATTTGAATATATAGAATAATTTTAGTGTAATGAAAATAAGTTATATCCAAATAAGTAAATCTAATTAAATATATTTTGAATTCAATTTGATCAATTTAATTGATTGATCAATAATTGTGATTTATTGTTTTTTAAACTATTTTTTTCAGTGTAGTTGCTTGGAACGATAGCGCTATCATAGCGTCAAAATACGACTAAAACTTTACATTTGCGACGCCAGATGGCGATAGCTTGAACGTGCTCATATTTAACTCGAAACAGGTGAGTGGAAGTTGGGAGTAGTTGACAGTTGGTTTTAGTTGGGCGCGAGATAGCTGATAGCTCTGATTGATATTGGAGAACGATGTTCATAATAAGCGAAATTAAGTTACCGACACCTTATCAGGCAGCGAAAAAAGGCAATTAGATTAATGGACATCCATGCCACGCATTGCAGACGCCTCAACGTGTTGGCCGCACGGGCCTGAAACCATTCTGTTACAAAGACTCTCTGCCTCAAAACGTGCTGGCCATGGCCATGAAGAAGCGCTATGTGAAACGCCTGTTGCGTAAGTTCATCTTTCTACTTATTATAATTGGCTTCATCTCGCTGCTGACCACGTTGATTGTGGAAAAGCGTCTGAACAAAGCCAAGTCAGCGGACGAGCCGGACGAAAGTAATTTGGATATGAATGGAGATCCCATAACGCCAGAGTTCCGTGTGGCCAATGTGGCGCCGACACGTCGCCCGGCTCGACCGCCCTTTCAGGATCGCAGTGCTGTGCGCGATGCGTTGCCGGATCAGCAAGTGGAGCAGCCAAAGACTGAAACAGTGAAAATGTTTACGTTGCCAACGCCGGTGGGTGAGCGTAGGGACTGGCACGATTACGAGGCAATGGCAGCGGACAAGTTGCGCTCCGGTCTCGGAGAACATGGACTACCCGCTACGATTGAAGATCCTGCTGAGAAACCGCTGGAAGAGCAAGAGTATCGAAGGAATGGCTTTAATGGTTATCTCTCCGATCGCATCTCTGTGAATCGCTCACTGCCAGATGTGCGACACGAAAAGTAAGTAGAATGGATCAGCAGCTATTGAATTGATTCTCTATAAATGTATGCCCGATTTCCCGATAGGTGCAAGACGCGCAAATATCTGGCCAAGCTGCCAAATGTCAGCGTCGTCATCATCTTCTACAATGAACACTTTCAGACGCTTCTACGCACCGTGTACAGCATCGTCAATCGCACTCCTAAGGAGCTACTGCACCAGATTGTTCTTGTCGACGATGGCAGCGAATGGGAGACGCTTAAGGACCAATTGGACCAATACGTCGCTCTACAGTGGCCACATTTAGTCGACGTGGTGCACAATCCAGAGCGACGTGGCCTAATTGGTGCACGTCTAGCTGGCGCTAGGGTTGCCACCGGTGAGGTCATGGTCTTCTTTGACTCGCACATTGAAGTCAACTACAATTGGGTAAGTCAAGAAGCTTAAGATCTTTGAGGCTCTTGGAGTACCTAGGTCAGTTTTTGTTTTCGTTTAAAGTTTGTAGTTGAAACTCAACCGGAAAGCTTTCAAAGCATCAGACATTTAAATGTAAAAGATTTTTAACTTCGCCAAAGCTTCAAGCTTCATAAGACATACTAATTAAATGTTTAGACAATTTCTCTCGACTGTTTCCATTGTTTGTCCCTTGCTTTTGTCCCAGCATGTTTACTTTACTGATTAGTTGATATTTGAAGAGATTGTCATTTATTTCTTATTATAGCTGCCGCCACTTTTAGAGCCCATTGTCATCAACAATAAGATATCGACGTGTCCCATTGTGGACATCATTGATCACAACAATTTTGCCTATAATGGTGGCTATCAGGAGGGCACACGCGGCGGCTTCGACTGGCGCTTTTTCTACAAACAGCTGCCTGTGCTGCCCGAGGATAGTGTAGACAAATCTCTGCCATATCGCAGTCCGGTAATGATGGGCGGCCTGTTTGCCATTAACAGTGAGTTCTTCTGGGATCTGGGCGGTTACGATGATGAGCTGGACATTTGGGGTGGCGAGCAGTACGAGCTGAGCTTTAAGATCTGGATGTGCGGTGGCATGCTGTTAGATGTGCCCTGCTCTCGCGTAGCCCACATATTTCGCGGTCAAATGGATCCGCGGCCGAATCCACGCAATTACAACTTTGTCGCAAGGGTAAATTGGGTGTAAAACGCCTGGCAATTGTATGCCAAATTCACTGATCAACTGAGTTTTCTAGAATCACAAGCGCGTCGCCGAGGTCTGGATGGATGAATACAAAGAACATGTCTATAGGCGGGATCCTGCAACCTATGATAACATCGATGCTGGCGATTTATCGCGTCAGCGTGCGGTGCGAGAGCGTTTGAGGTGCAAGTCCTTTGATTGGTTCATGAAGGAGGTGGCGCCCGATTTCCTTGTCAAGTTTCCGCCCATTGATCCGCCCGCCTATGCATCGGGCGCCATACAAAGCCAGGCCTATACAGCCTATTGTCTGGACTGCTTGAACGTGGGCGCCAATCATCCCGTTGGCATGTACAACTGCGCCGAAAATCTCACCTATCCCCAGGACAATCAGAACTGGGCCTTAACCTCGCATCGCGAGCTGCGACGCTTGGATGATGCTTGCTTGGATGTACAGGATGCCCATCCGAACGCCACAGTATGGATGTGGGATTGCCATCATCAGGGTGGCAACCAATTTTGGTACTATGATCGCCAACATCACTGGCTCGTCCATGGGCTTCGCGGCAAAAACTGCATGGAGGCATTTGTGGAGAATGGTGTGACAAAGGTGCTAACCAATCGTTGCGATGAGAATAATGTGCGACAACGCTGGAATTTTGGCAAAGTTAATGACGAGCTGCTGGATCGTTTCTTTGAGGGTTTGTAAAACGAGACCTGAACTAGAACTCTGTAAGCTTGTTGTTAAACCTAGCTGGAATAAGTGTTTAGATACACATCTAGAGTTTTTTCTTATTCTTATTAATTTAAATATTTAAACACAAACCCACACAATAAAATCAAATTCTGTGTGCTTTTCTTTTAAGCTGAGCAAACGGAAACTGTTCCCATTGAAATTATACAATTTCTAACCATATTTTAAAAAAGTTTTCAACTGGAATACGTCTAAGAAGTTGTCAACTTGTTTGAGGACCAGCTTGCCGTAAATGCAATACAGTACAGTAAGCAAAGTGTGGAAGCTGTCGAAATTGTTCTACTCCTTCGAACTACTTCCGCTGGCTGAAAGGTTTTTAACTACAGCAGGTTTTAGGCTCTGAGTTCTGGCCCTAAACACGTTTCTAGTTGTCGAAAATTGTTCAAAATTAGAAATCATGAAATGACACTAAAGGTCGATAAAAGCTCATGGGCCAATAGCATTTGTGTGTTCGTAATGCCAAAAGTCTAAAATGAACTTTGCTTTTAAATTCGACTTTGCTTGTGTTTTAGCCAGGTGATGAGCAGGGAGTCAGCCATTAGTCTGCCATTTTGGGGCTTGTTGTTGTCTTTTGCCACACCCCACTCCCCACCCCTTCTAGTTATCTCCTTCTCTGTCTCTGGGACTGGCTGAAAAATACCAATGCATCAAAGGCAAAGCTGCCTGCAACCCCTTCTTTCTTCTTCCACGGCCCGCGCCACGCGTCGCTCTTGCCCAGGCACTTTGAAAATTTTTAGCTAGAACCTGAGTTGGATTCTCGTTTTGGTTGCATTTTTGTGTCGCCTTTGGTTGGCCTTCACTTAACTACAGCAACGCCGACAGCTCCACAGCTCTGAAGCTCGACAGATCGACAGCTCGTGCATGTTAAAAGCTATTTAAATATGCTCTCTTTGAATGCCTTGATTGGCTCCATGCCAAACTCTAACCATTTCTGGCCAATCGGGTCTCGGTTGCTTGTTGGCTCCTTTGCTCTGGCTCTAGCACAGACTCTGGCTTTGGCTTTGCTACCCAAAATCAACCCACAACGCACATAAGCGTAAGGCGACTCCAGATGTGCTCTCTGCATTACCTTTTCGTATGAATTAAACCTATAATTGTTAAAGTGCGTAAAAAAAACTAACAAGCTCACTCATAATGATTAGATAAGTCTTGGAAATAGCTTACAAATATATAAATCATATATTCACGCCAAATAAAAAGCAGTTTTAATGAATTTTTGATTTAGTTTCAACATCTTTCAGTTGTAAATAACAGAACAAACCAGACCGATTCGGTCCTCTTATACTTTTCAACACTGTAATCATTAAAGATGTAAAAGCTTGGTTAGCTGCCTCGTTCTGGGGTTAACCTCATGCTTAACTAACCTCAATTCGCCACACTAACAATACACACACGCTCACAAATACACTCACACATACACTCACACACACACACACCCACACACACACTCGCATATACTCTCGCAGTTCATCTGCTCACACGTCTCTTTCAATTCGCATTCGCTGCACTCTGTTATCGCCTGGAATTCTCCAGTGAGACACGCCCCTTGCCCTTACCAACACTCCCCCCCCCCCCCCTCTACCACGCCTGCGACACGCCCATTGTTGATGCAATTTAAAATGCAAAACTTTAATGGAATTTGTGCTGCTGCGACAACAGTTTTACGCAACTTTGCAACACTGACAACTTTTATTTCTAATGCATTTGTCACATGCATAAATTTTGATGCAGCGCACTTACGAGTTTTTACTGTACCATGCACCTTAAATTTACATTGAAGTATTTTAATTGATATTTAAGTATGGCCGCTGCTGTTGTTACCTGGCTTATGTAATTGCCGGAGCGTCTTGTGCCTTCCAATTAGCATACACATATAATTTACCATGACGCAAGCCAGTGACAGCCCCCCATCCCCTTATAGTTGTTTCCCCCATTCCTCATATTGTACGCTCCCACATGGAATTCGTTTATTTCATGTAAAAATATTTCGTTGACAAATACACGTCACCAGGAGCCCACATGAAAGAGTTTCTCAGTCTTAAGCTCCCTCTATCTCTCTCTCTCTCTCGCTCTCTCTCTCTCCGCTCTGCTCCTCTTTTTTTGTAAATGTGTGTGTGTGTGACACTTTGCGATTAATCGTCGGGCTCATTAGTGGTGAAAATAT
Source organism: Drosophila novamexicana (assembly GCF_003285875.2). NCBI lineage: Eukaryota > Metazoa > Arthropoda > Insecta > Diptera > Drosophilidae > Drosophila > Drosophila novamexicana. The sequence continues at coordinate 6,885,282 of NW_020824787.1, forward strand.
TTATGAAGACCGCTGGGAGAACGCAGCGGGTACAGTCATTAAATATACATTGAAATCATTCTTAACTATGCATGTATTGCTGCTGTACGTGTAAAGGTATGTGTGTGTGTATGTGTGTGGTTTGTGCGGTTTTTAATGGATTTGTCTTCAAGTGGGATGCAGCAACAGCAAAACAAAGAAAATTTCAATTCAATTCGGCAACCTATTCAATGACAGTAGTTGAAAATGCACGATTAAACAACAAATTAATCGTAAAAGCAAGATACGCTTGCAGAAACCAGTGCTGCATAGGAGTTAAATATGACATATTGATAAATTAAATAACACTTATTTATGTTATTCTCAATTTTAAAATATTGATGATATTTTATCAGCTACTTTTTAAAAAAAAATTATTTTACTAATCAATGAATTAAACCTTTTGGAATAAGCACAAACCCAAAGAGCAATAATTTATTAGATAGGTTAATTGGAATTCCCCAGTGTGATATATGAATAATTCACAGTCCCTGATTATGGCAAAAATAAAATAAAATGGCATAGCGCCTACATACCCTTTAATTTCATATGCTTATCTACACACAAAAGTATATGAGTTGAAATGTATTTTAAATATATATATACTTTAACTATATATACCCTCAATTCCTATTTATACTAGGTATACGGGTTTTGCACAGCTACTGATAATTTAATATATATGCAAGTATTTACAATGCATCTTGATTAGAATGCATTAATGCTGTGTAAGCTTTGTAAAATCAATAAAAAATTACAGACGACAATGTTTTTGCTTTAGTTTATTCAAAATCATTGAAAGATGCGCTACGGGCTGCTGTTTGCAATTACCTTGGCTTGTTTGGTATGCAAATTGTTGAATATACTCCCAACATATATTAAACGAATTCACTTATTTCAGAGCCTTGCTAGTGCATTGACTGCAAAAGATGTGCAACTTATAGCTGAAATAAAGCAGGCTACCGAGCAGGCGAACCAACAATTGCTGCAAGGCCATCTCAAGTTCCTTATACAGGTAAATGAATACATCGCAGGTTCGCAGGTTGTGGATCAGTCGATAATACGACAATTACGCTCCCAAAAACTTCGAGCGGAGGCAAAACTTGCAATGCATCGTTTAAAGGAATCGGATCTGGATGAAATTTTAGATGAATGGGAGAGAATCTTAGATGTGAATAATATAAATGGAGACCAGAGAAGGGAGCGAATTTTTTTATACCTAAAGGACAAATATGGTGACATATTTAACATGAATGAACAAAGGCTGCAGAGGCAAATTCAGGTATTCACTTATGCAATAAATCCAAAAATTAGAGAGCTCAGCAAGTCTGCGCAACAAAGCGAACACGAACTAATTACATCATTTAATAATGTTGCCTATGCGGGTCTTGTAAGCCCGGAAGAGTCATTTACTGACTTCGTAACAGTTATGAATAAATATTAAATTTTATTATACAAAAAAAGAAACTGGCTTACTCAATAAGCAACGAGTGCAATCTTTGTGTATGAGATCGAGTGTTAAAGGTTATCAAGAGTTGTAAGCTCTTAGCACAATTAAAGTAAAGAGCAGCTATAAGCTAGTGAATATGTTTACATATTTGATAATATATTTATTTATTTACAAAATAAACAAGAGAATGCCCTAGTCTCATTATAAGATTGATGCTGCCAACATGGTTAAGGCCTATCATGAACATTTATTAATAACAACAAGTAAGAGGTTCTAGTCTAGCTATTTATGCTGATGAAGAATATATATACTTTATGGGGTCGGAGTTGCTTCCTTCTGCCTGTTACATACATTTGGCTTTCGCACATATACAATTTACGCTTATACCCATTTTTAATGGGTTCAAGGTATGAAAAGCCAAACTGCGTGGAAATCGGATGAGATTTGGCCGAGTTATGGGGGTGATAATATTTGACCCATGTCTATATACGAATCTTGGGGTAAGATTTGGACATAAATTTCCACCAAAAAATCGGTATCGAGATTTGAATGCCACATTAATCTAGAGGGAAAACTATAAAGAAAAGGCCAAACTTCGTGAAAATCGGATGAGATTTGCCCGAGATATGGTGGTGGTCATTTTTTACCCATGTCTATATATGAATCTTGGGGTAAGATTTGGACATGAATTTCGACTAAAAATAGATCTTCATTCATTTGAATGCCAGATTAATCAAGAGGGAAAACCATGAAGAAAACGAGATTTGGCCGAGTTATGGGGGTGGTCATTTTTGACCCATGTCTATATACGAATCTTGGGGTAAGATTTGGACATGAATTTCGACTAAAAAATCGCTGTTGATATGTGAATGCCAGATTAATCTAGAGGGAAAACCATGAAGAAAAATCCAAACTTCGTGGAAATCGGATGAGATTTGACCGAGTTATGGGGGTGGTCATTTTTGACCCATGTCTATATACAAATCTTGGGGTAAGATTTGGACATGAATTTCGACCAAAAAATTGGTGTCGAGATTTGAATGCCAGATTAATCTAGAGGGAAAACCATGAAGAAAAAGCCAAACTTCGTGGAAATCGGATGAGATTTGGCCGAGTTATGGGGGTGGTCATTTTTGACCAATGTCTATATACGAATCTTGGGGTAAGATTTGGACATGAATTTCGACCAAAAAATCGCTGTTGATATTTGAATGCCAGATTAATCTAGAGGGAAAACCATGAAGAAAAAGCCAAACTTCGTGGAAATCGGATGAGATTTGGCCGAGTTATGGGGGTGGTCATTTTTGACCAATGTCTATATACGAATCTTGGGGTAAGATTTGGACATGAATTTCGACCAAAAAATCGCTGTTGATATTTGAATGCCAGATTAATCTAGAGGGAAAACCATGAAGAAAAAGCCAAACTTCGTGGAAATCGGATGAGATTTGGCCGAGTTATGGGGGTGGTCATTTTTGACCCATGTCTATATACGAATCTTGGGGTAAGACTTGCACATCAATTTCGACTAAAAAATCGGTGTTCAGATTGGAATGCCAGATTAATCTAGAGGGAAAACCATGAAGAAAAATCCAAACTTCGTGAAAATCGGAGGAGATTTGATCGAGTTATGGGGGTGGTCATTTTTGACCCATGTCTATATACAAATCTTGGGGTAAGATTTGGACATGAATTTCGACAAAAAAATCGGTGTCGAGATTTAAATGCCAGATTAATCTAGAGGGAAAACCATGAAGAAAAAGCCAAACTTCGTGGAAATCGGAAGAGATTTGGCCGAGATATGGGGGTGGTAATTTTTGACCCATGTCTCCATACGAATCTTGGGGTAAGACTTGCACATCAATTTCGACTAAATAATAGGTGTTCAGATTGGAATGCCAGATTAATCTAGAGGGAAAACCATGAAGAAAAAGCCAAACTTCGTGGAAATCGGATGAGATTTGACCGAGTTATGGGGGTGGTCATTTTTGACCCATGTCTATATAGAAATCTTGGAGTAAGATTTGGACATGAATTTCGACTAAAAAATCGGTGTCGAGATTTAAATGCCAAATTAATCTAGAGGGAAAACCATGAAGAAAAATCCAAACTTCGTGAAAATCGGAGGAGATTTGACCGAGTTATGGGGGTGGTCATTTTTGACCCATGTCTATATACGAATCTTGGGGTAAGATTTGGACATGAATTTCGACCAAAAAATCGGTGTCGAGATTTAAATGCCAGATTAATCTAGAGGGAAAACCATTAAGAAAAAGCCAAACTTCGTGGAAATCGGAAGAGATTTGGCCGAGATATGGGGGTGGTCATTTTTGACCGATGTCTATATACGAATCTTGGGGTAAGGTTTGGACATGAATTTCGACCAAAAAATCGGTGTCGAGATTTAAATGCCACATTAATCTAGAGGGAAAACCATGAAGAAAAAGCCAAACTTCGTGGAAATCGGATGAGATTTGGCCGAGTTATAGGGGTGGTCATTTTTGACCCATGTCTATATACAAATCTTGGGGTAAGATTTGGACATGAATTTCGACCAAAAAATCGGTGTCGAGATTTAAATGCCAGATTAATCTAGAGAGAAAACCATTAAGAAAAAGCCAAACTTCGTAGAAATCGGATGAGATTTGGCCGAGATATGGGGGTGGTCATTTTTGACCGATGTCTATATACGAATCTTGGGGTAAGATTCGGACATGAATTTCGACCAAAAAATCGGTGTCGAGATTTAAATGCCAGATTAATCTAGAGGGAAAACCATGAAGAAAAAGCCGAACTTCGTGAAAATCGGATGAGATTTGGCCGAGATATGGGTGTGGTAATTTTTGACCGATGTCTACATACGAATCTTGGGGTAAGATTTGGACATCAATTTCGACTAAAAAATCGGTGTTCAGATTGGAATGCCAGATTAATCTAGAGGGAAAACCATGAAGAAAACTCCAAACTTCGTGGAAATCGGATGAGATTTGACCGAGTTATGGGGGTGGTCATTTTTGGCCCATGTCTATATACGAGTCTTGGGGTAAGGTTTGGACATGAATTTCGACCAAAAAATCGGTGTCGAGATTTAAATGCCACATTAATCTAGAGCGAAAACCATGAAGAAAAAGCAAAACTTCGTGAAAATCGGATGAGATTTGGCCGAGTTATGGGGGTGGTCATTTTTGACCGATGTCTATATACGAAAAATCGGTGTCGAGATTTAAATGCCAGATTAATCTAGAGGGAAAACCATGAAGAAAAAGCCAAACTTCGTGAAAATCGGATGAGATTTGGCCGAGATATGGGTGTGGTAATTTTTGACCCATGTCTCCATACGAATCTTGGGGTAAGACTTGCACATCAATTTCGACTAAAAAATCGGTGTTCAGATTGGAATGCCAGATTAATTTAGAGGGAAAACCATGAAGAAAAAGCCAAACTTCGTGGAAATCGGATGAGATTTGACCGAGTTATGGGGGTGGTCATTTTTGACCCATGTCTATATACGAATCTTGGGGTAAGGTTTGGACTTGAATTTCGACCAAAAAATCGGTGTCGAGATTTAAATGCCACATTAATCTAGAGCGAAAACCATGAAGAAAAAGCAAAACTTCGTGAAAATCGGATGAGATTTGGCAGAGATATGGGGGTGGTAATTTTTGACCCATGTCTATATACGAATCTTGGGGTAAGATTTGGACATGAATTTCGACCAAAAAATCGGTGTCGAGATTTAAATGCCAGATTAATCTAGAGGCAAAACCATTAAGAAAAAGCCAAACTTCGTGGAAATCGGAAGAGATTTGGCCGAGATATGAGGGTGGTCATTTTTGACCGATGTCTATATACGAATCTTGGGGTAAGGTTTGGACATGAATTTCGACCAAAAAATCGGTGTCGAGATTTAAATGCCACATTAATCTAGAGGGAAAACCATTAAGAAAAAGCCAAACTTCGTGGAAATCGGAAGAGATTTGGCCGAGATATGGGGGTGGTAATTTTTGACCCATGTCTCCATACGAATCTTGGGGTAAGACTTGCACATCAATTTCGACTAAAAAATAGGTGTTCAGATTGGAATGCCAGATTAATCTAGAGGGAAAACCATGAAGAAAAAGCCAAACTTCGTGGAAATCGGATGAGATTTGACCGAGTTATGGGGGTGGTCATTTTTGACCCATGTCTATATAGAAATCTTGGAGTAAGATTTGGACATGAATTTCGACTAAAAAATCGGTGTCGCGATTTAAATGCCAAATTAATCTAGAGGGAAAACCATGAAGAAAAATCCAAACTTCGTGGAAATCGGAAGAGATTTGGCCGAGATATGGGGGTGGTCATTTTTGACCGATGTCTATATACGAATCTTGGGGTAAGGTTTGGACATGAATTTCGACCAAAAAATCGGTGTCGAGATTTAAATGCCACATTAATCTAGAGGGAAAACCATGAAGAAAAAGCCAAACTTCGTGGAAATCGGATGAGATTTGGCCGAGTTATGGGGGTGGTCATTTTTGACCCATGTCTATATACAAATCTTGGGGTAAGATTTGGACATGAATTTCGACCAAAAAATCGGTGTCGAGATTTAAATGCCAGATTAATCTAGAGAGAAAACCATTAAGAAAAAGCCAAACTTCGTAGAAATCGGATGAGATTTGGCCGAGATATGGGGGTGGTCATTTTTGACCGATGTCTATATACGAATCTTGGGGTAAGATTTGGACATGAATTTCGACCAAAAAATCGGTGTCGAGATTTAAATGCCAGATTAATCTAGAGGGAAAACCATGAAGAAAAAGCCAAACTTCGTGAAAATCGGATGAGATTTGACCGAGTTATGGGGGTGGTCATTTTTGGCCCATGTCTATATACGAGTCTTGGGGTAAGGTTTGGACATGAATTTCGACCAAAAAATCGGTGTCGAGATTTAAATGCCAGATTAATCTAGAGAGAAAACCATTAAGAAAAAGCCAAACTTCGTAGAAATCGGATGAGATTTGGCCGAGATATGGGGGTGGTCATTTTTGACCGATGTCTATATACGAATCTTGGGGTAAGGCTTGGACATGAATTTCGACCAAAAAATCGGTGTCGAGATTTAAATGCCACATTAATCTAAAGGGAAAACCATGAAGAAAAAGCCAAACTTCGTGGAAATCGGATGAGATTTGGCCGAGTTATGGGGGTGGTCATTTTTGACCCATGTCTATATACAAATCTTGGGGTAAGATTTGGACATGAATTTCGACCAAAAAATCGGTGTTCAGATTGGAATGCCAGATTAATCAAGAGGGAAAACCATGAAGAAAACTCCAAACTTCGACCAAAAAATCGGTGTCGAGATTTAAATGCCAGATTAATCTAGAGAAAAAACCATTAAGAAAAAGCCAAACTTCGTAGAAATCGGATGAGATTTGGCCGAGATATAGGTGTGGTAATTTTTGACCCATGTCTACATACGAATCTTGGGGTAAGATTTGGACATCAATTTCGACTAAAAAATCGGTGTTCAGATTGGAATGCCAGATTAATCAAGAGGGAAAACCATGAAGAAAACTCCAAACTTCGTGGAAATCGGATGAGATTTGACCGAGTTATGGGGGTGGTCATTTTTGACCCATGTCTATATACGAATCTTGGGGTAAGGTTTGGACATGAATTTCGACCAAAAAATCGGTGTCGAGATTTAAATGCCACATTAATTTAGAGCGAAAACCATGAAGAAAAAGCATAACTTCGTGAAAATCGGATGAGATTTGGCAGAGATATGGGGGTGGTAATTTTTGACCCATGTCTCCATACGAATCTTGGGGTAAGACTTGGACATCAATTTCGACTAAAAAATCGGTGTTCAGATTGGAATGCCAGATTAATCTAGAGGGAAAACCATGAAGAAAAAGCCAAACTTCGTGGAAATCGGATGAGATTTGACCGAGTTATGGGGGTGGTCATTTTTGACCCATGTCTATATAGAAATCCTGGAGTAAGATTTGGACATGAATTTCGACTAAAAAATCGGTGTCGAGATTTAAATGCTACATTAATCTAGAGGGAAAACCATTAAGAAAAAGCTAAACTTCGTAGAAATCGGATGAGATTTGGCCGAGATATAGGTGTGGTAATTTTTGACCCATGTCTACATACGAATCTTGGGGTAAGATTTGGACATCAATTTCGACTAAAAAATCGGTGTTCAGATTGGAATGCCAGATTAATCAAGAGGGAAAACCATGAAGAAAACTCCAAACTTCGTGGAAATCGGATGAGATTTGACCGAGTTATGGGGGTGGTCATTTTTGACCCATGTCTATATACGAATCTTGGGGAAAGATTTGGACATAAATTTCGACTAAAAAATCGGTGTTCAGATTGGAATGCCAGATTAATCTAGAGGGAAAACCATTAAGAAAAAGCTAAACTTCGTAGAAATCGGATGAGATTTGGCCGAGATATGGGGGTGGTCATTTTTGACCGATGTCTATATACGAATCTTGGGGTAAGATTTGGACATAAATTTCGACTAAAAAATCGGTGTTCAGATTGGAATGCCAGATTAATCTAGAGGGAAAACCATGAAGAAAAATCCAAACTTCGTGAAAATCGGATGATATTTGACCGAGTTATGGGGGTGGTCATTTTTGACCCATGTCTATATACGAATCTTAGGGTAAGATTTGGACATGAATTTCGACTAAAAAATCGGTGTTCAGATTTGAATGCCAGATTAATCAAGAGGGAAAACCGTGAAGAAAAATCCTATATCATGTATATATTCTAATTTAGAAGCTATATGTCAAGTTTGGTGACACTAGTTCTTATTATTTACCAAAATTGCCCAAAAAACAGGATATCGATATCGATTTTTATCGATTGCTTGGAAACGAAGTAAGTTATCGATTATCGGAAACAAACTCGATCTGCGCGGGAGCTAGGAGCATCTACGGACGGACGGACGGACGGACGGACGGACGGACGGACGGACGGACGGACTGACGGACGGACGGACGGACAGATAGACGGACATGGCTAGATCGACTCAGCTATTTATGCTGATCAAGAATATATATACTCTATGGGGTCGGAGTTGCTTCCTTCTGCCTGTTACATACATTTGGCTTTCGCAAAAATATAATATACCCTTATACCCATTTCTAATATATAATATATATATATAAAATATATAATATATAAATATATTTGAAGTGAGTGTATTTAAGATTCGCCTTGTGCATTTGCTCATTTTATTCTCTACTTATTTATTTCCTTAATGAGTCGCTTTTTGAGCAAACGTCGCATCATATGTTGACTTTTTGAGCGGCTTTTGTGGTTGCATTATAAAAATCACAGCACAGCGTGCCAGTGGGTGGCAAGAGGGAGTGGGAGAGAGAGGGAGAGACTCAGTGGAGTGCAAGCCACATTAAGTCAACCGGCTGAAATGATCGCATATTGTAAGTATGCGTGTGTGTGGTGTGCGTGGCGTGTGTGTATGTATGCTTGCGTCTGTGTGACTTTGTGTGTGTGTGTGCTGTGGTTTTCACAGCCCGTTACAGTTGCTGCATGGTGCAACGGTGGTTCCTGATTGTGTAAATATAAACGTGTTTTTAATAAAAAAAAAATACTAATATTTACTTTTGACAGTAATATACTAAAAATGTGAAAATTTACCGTTAAATTAATGCAGGTGAAGTTTTCTATTTCTTTAGACAAATGTCGCAATGAAAGCAGCTAAAAATGCTTACATAGGATTGATTTAACTTAAAACCAAGAAATTTATGAAACTCATTGGAAAAAAAGTGTTATGAGCTGGTAAAACGAAAAATGTTACCAAATTAAACATCAAGCGAGCTGTTAAATCAAGTGCACAGCTGCCTTTATTCGCCAAAATAAAAATTAAAAAAAAAGTGAAAATTATGTTGAGGGTTTTTTTCAATTAGAAAACTCTAAGGCGCGTTCAAAGAACGCTCATGAATACTCGTATAATTAAATTTGTTACTTTCAACTAACGTTAAAATGTACGTAAAGAAATATTTTATTTTACAAGATTAAAAACCATAATCGTAGCAGTAAAAATTCAATTTATCCTTTTCGTCTTTCACCCATTACCCACTATGTGAAGAATTGAATTAAAGTTTTTTGGGCGCAAGCCGCAAAAAGAACATTGCAAATTCACAACAAGTTCATGTTTATTGCATTTCATTTTAAATTTGATCAAATTTCAATTTGGCAAAAAAAAAAGAACGAACAATTGGCTCGGGCCGAAATGCCACTGAAATGAAATTTGTTTGAAATATTAAAACACAAAAACTGAATTAAAATCAAATTTGATGTGGCAACAAGCAGCAAAATAACCACAAAATAAAAAAAAAAAGGGCAGGAAAAAAATCTGCTAAAAGGATAACAACTGAAAATAGAAGGCAGTTGATGCAAAATTGTTGCTTGTTTAAATGTTTCAAAATCACATAATGCCCACAAGAATAATCAAATTCGATTAAATTGTCAGATAGAGAGAGACAGATGGATAAAGAGAGAGGGAACCACTGAGAGTAAAACAGAAATGGATAAAAGTCATGCGGCTGGGTCCAAATGCAAATTCTGATAGCAACAAAATGCTATTAAGAAAAAATTGCAATGTAATAGGAAAACTTAACGACTACTGAATGCCCTATACAAAAATAGTTGCTGGGCATCTTAGGAAAACATCTATATAAGTTAATTTTAAAATAAAAATATATTTAAAATAAGTAAGGAAATCTTGTTGGAGAAATAAAAAAAAGTTTGCAAGAATTAAAACCTTATATATATATCTTATACAATAGAAAGCACAACTCCGTAACCCATATTACATCGAGTTGATACGAAAATGTAATCCCAATTTGCATATGTATCGCTTCAGGGCATCAACAAGCAGCAGAAGCCAAATGTCAAAGAGCTCAACAATGATTTTTATTTGTGCTTGCCTGCTGCAGGACTTGCAACAGGACCAGCAGGACCTAAAAGAGGACCTAAGAGATGAGATAACAATCAATAAGCAGAAAACAAGAAACTGACAAAGCAGGGGATAAACTTGAGTTTAGCTTACATACAATAAGATTAAAATGCAGCAACTGCAACTGCAAGGATGGCAGGACACTGTAAAGCAGTAGAGCAGGCAGCAGCAGGACAAGTCAACGAGCCGGCTAGCAGACAAATAAGCCCACTTTTATAATAAAGTAACAAAAATTCCAAATCTGTGCACAACAAAAACCCACTGCCGCCAGCAACCCCTGAACTGACCCACTGAACTTTTGTGGCAAGGCTATATAAAAGTTGCTGCTGCTGCTGCTTCTGCTGCTGTTGGCTTACAGCTGCAGCTTCAATTTTATGCAAAACAGTCAGAAAGTTCAGAGGTGTTGACCATGTTTCGAGCAAAATGCGTTGCGAATATTGAATTGGTTTTAAATGACAGCATAATAAGCTGACAGCTCCCATTCCCTGCGCACAGCAGCATACCTAATTTGCTGAACATTGTAAGCAAAGGGATATTTGTAAGTTCGGGCAACTAAAAAGAATATTTCAGTGCGAACAGCCCAAATGTCGTTAACTAAAATGTTGTTTGCCAAAGTCTGATATTAAATGTGAGAAAGGTTTCTGATAGCTTGAATGAGTACCACGAAATGATTCGCTACATAAGATTTAAAATTTGATTTTTTAACTAGGAAGACTCTAAGAATGTTGATTTTGTTTTGGATAGAGCCTTATAAAAGTTATATTATAATTATATTTACGTCCATGTTTGTATGCATATAATATTTCAAATATCAATAAAATCCCTCAAAGAATGTTAATAAATTCATAATAATTCATTGGCTCGTGCTTAGACTTAGACAGCTGCGATCTTTAGCTAAGATTTTCCCCAATTTGTATGCTGGAGGTTTCAGCCTTGTTAGAGATTCGAATGCAATAAATGTGCAAGTTTTCGGCTGGTAAATTTATATTTGATCGACTTCGATTCGCTAAGCAGTAAAACTCACGAATAAAATTGCATTTTGTTTGGCGCAACGTGTTAAAGCCACGTTTAAGTCTTTGCCCATAAATCTGGCCACCAAACGTATTCATTAAATGTGTGTGTGTATGTGTGTGTGTGTGCGGGTGTGTAAGTGTGTTGTGAGCTTTACCAATTCCCAGCTACTGTACAGCCTCCTTCTCGCCGAAACACCCTACGCCACCTTACTCCTACAACTTTTGTGCGACCTAAAAATGCAAAAATCAATACGAGGCAAACGCTCAAAAAACCTTAAAAAAAAAGTTAAAACGTGCAACTACAACAGCAACAAGAACAACTACAACAATTGTAGATAGAGCATCGAAAAATACATAACTATTTTGCATAAAATAAAAGTTTTTGGGTATTTTGCGCGCGCGTGTCTCTGTGTGTGCGTGTGTGTGAGGCACACTATTGAGTCATACAAAGCACGTATGTCCTTCAGGTCCCCAAATGCGGATCTGTGTTGTGCTTTTGTCTCTGCATTGTTGCCTGTCGTTTGTTTGTCGTCGGGAGACAAAAGGGTACAAGAAGTAGCTGAGCCCAAAACTACTGTGGAACAATAACAGAACAAGGGGAAACAACTGAACACAATAAAACATCACATACATTGACCCAAATTTATGCAATCGAAACTTTAAAGAATCAAATCAAATAACATGACATAAGGGACAAGTTTTTCTTCTTTTTTGCTATATATATATATATATATATATATATGTATATATATAGTTTGGAATGGATGCGACGACAGCTGCACATATGAGAATTTGGGCCACAGCGAAAGAGAGAATGCTACGAGAATTGGGTGACATTAAAGCTGGGTAGTCTGTAAACTCACAAATCCACGAGCTTGGACGTGGGCAGGCGAGGTAAGCGTCACGTCACGATTTCGCCTACATTTTTTGTTCTTCTCTCGCATTTCATTCCTTCTTTTGTGCACTGTCATTTGCTGAATATTCATATTTTTTGATCCCAAAAACTTATGAATTATGAAATATGCATACAATTGTCTCGCTGTCTGCGCGCACATAAAACGAGAGCTATGCATAGAAAAGGGCGGGGCAGAGCAGATAGAAAAAAGAGGAAGGGAGTGACTAAAATTCGCTTTAGGTGTGAACAAAAACTAAAAAAATAAAAATTCATAGAAATTGCAGCTCAGTTGTTTTTGTTGTTCTCGGTGCTTAGCGCACATTTTTCTATATCTATCTACAATACGCCGGCTTACCTGGCGTATGCGTAATTGTTTGCGCGTGTCTGTGTGTATGTGAGTGTCTGTATGTGTATGTGTGCGATGATGCGTGGCTGGGAGCTGTTGTAAAATTAGGTGACACAATTTCACTTTTTAACTATTTTTGCCCATTTCTCTTTCCATTTCTCTTCGTTTATGTATTGTTTCTGTGCTGATATTTAAAATGCATTTTGCTTGATGGCATTTTAAATGAGTCTCGTTGGACATGAAAAAGTGTAAAATATTGTGCATAAATTGAATCTAGCATGCATATCATATTTGTGACCTGCAAATGTTATAAGGCAGCTGGATTTTTAATGATATACAATGGGTATCTATCCATATTCTACGCCAAATAAATCGAACTGCATTCAAATGAATAAGTTATCAATGTGGAAGACAATCTCAAGTCCAATGAGCACAGAGCTGTTGCCATTAGTTGGTCTTAAATCATGTCGAAATATATATTTTAATTTTGTTAATAGTTTTTGTAAATCTAAGAAAATCATTGATCATCAAAAATGGAGCAAGACACCCAGTGAAAAGTACAAAAACATTTCTTTTAAAGTCCAAAAGGAGTTTATAGTTTACTAAATAGATTCAATCTAGACGAAATATTTGTAAGGAAAATGATTTTAGTCTGGATAAGACTAAGCTATTTCAAGATCTAGGATGGAAATTATTAGAGTCTTAGTCTTTTATACTGTGCAACTCGTTGAAGGAGATATATCCGTTCCCATAAACTATATATATTCCAGATCAGCATCAAAAGCCGAGTCATTGAATTTAGATACTTTAATAGTTCAGATTTACCCATCATATCTTTGCATCACTTCTAATAATTAATAATTATTTTGATAGTCATATTTAATAATTAAATTTCCAGCCTTGTGCCCCTGCATAACAATCAGCCTTTTACTTATTTAAAAACTTTACCTAATGCTGTTATTAGAATGAATTGCAAGGTCCGTTGGACACAACATGATATATTGTATACTATGCTGCAGTAAGTTATATACTCCTTCTTGGCCAGCTTCCTGGCATAACAACCTTTTACGCTCTTTAGCCATAATCATATTCATGTTGGCTATTTCCTGGTGTGCTTAACAAATTTCTATATACTTGTCTTCCATTTTTTTTCTCTACTGTTTCTTTTGTTGTTGTTGCTGCTGCTTCTCTTTCTGCTTTTGTTTGTTGTGGAGGAAATAACTTACAATTGACCTCGTTAGCCGCTGTCTCATATGTATGCCGCTTTATGGACTCTGTCTGTGCATCTCACTCACACTATTTTATGCTCGCTCTCGCTTTGTCTTGCTTACGCTGTATGTGAGTGAGTGTGTGTAAGTGTGTGTGTGTGTGTATTGCACTAAGCCGGCTAGTTGGTCGTATTAGTGTCGTGACCTCTTGACTATATGATTTCCTGCTTTTTTATACGCCTGCTGAGGAAGTTGCCTGCGCCAGCTCAGCTAATGCTGATCCAATTACGCTGCAAAAGAGTCCAGCATCTATGACAGTGCACGACAGATATATATTTATATATTATATATACATATATATACATAGCCACATATATTTATATATACTATATTCTCATAACGCCGCTGTGTGCCATCCCTCTCGAACTCTGGGCATAAATGAAACTTTACGCACAACCCGCTGATAAATATATAGTATTGTAATTATTTCTTGTGCTGCGGCAGGAAAAGTCGTCGCTGCGGTTTGGTTATTATTATTATTTTTTTTTTTCTGTAAGAAATATTGCACTGGCAACTATTCCCCCCACAAGGCCCACTTTTGTAGAGTTCGCTTCGTGCTGAGCTAATTAAATTTAAATTACATTTCGTTTGTTGTGCGTGGCAGATTTTAAAAGGATTCCACGCCCAGTTGTGGGGCTTGCAAATAAATTAAAAATGATTGTGTGCGGCGCGGTAAATATGAAGCATACGCCCCGTTGTGTGTGCACGAGCCATGCGCCGTGTGTTCCATTCGTTTCAACGCGCTGCAAATCAGCGCGCATGAAATTTCAACAAGCCAAACGCCCTGCGTCCCCAAGGATTGACAACAGGAGCAGAAAAAATCAAATAACAACAACAACAGCGAAATAATATAACTTGTTATCTCTACAGTTTTTTCGTACTTTTTTGTACATAAATAACATTTCATATGCCTCGTTTTCGGTGGTTCCCCAGTGTAAATGTAAACACGCGCTTATCAATGTATATATACTTATGTGAGTGAGTGTACACAACACACAGACACAAGTGTGTGTGCGTGTGTGTGTGTGTGTGTTTGTGTGTCAAATGTCATTGGCAGTTGGTTATTCAGCTTCTGGCTAAGCGCCAGGCAGCAGCAACAACAACAATAATTACAGAAACGTCAACACATAACAATGAAATATAAGCACTTTTATTTGATTATTATTTGAAATACCCTAACTTAGTGTTGCAACGAATATCAATGCTAGATAACTGATAAATAAAAGTTACAAAAGTTAAGTTAAAAGTAGTAAGTGATTTGATGGTTAAGTCTTTACACATATTTTCATAAATTAAACTTGACAAAAAAAACAAAAAAATATAGAAAGAAAACAACTTTAACTGGCCTCTATTCTATTATTCACTAGTTTTGTGAGCATTTCTTTGGCAAGGTTTACTGTGTGATTAGACAAATATATAATTTAGAAAAGTGTATGCCACAGCTGGCATAAAAACTGACTTGGCCTTAACCCAACTCACTTTCTTTTCCCCTTCCCCATTCAAGCGCTATTCCATTTCATTTTACTGTTGCCACCAAGTTGCCAAGTAAGCCGCAACGGGCAAATGTCATAACTACACATTGACGGTGGTTGCTCTTTTTTATTATGGTTGTTGTTCTGTTCTATGCTGTTGTTGTTGACCCTATGAAAGTAGGTTGAATATTGCAACATTCTGCTTTAAAAATGTCATCGCACAAGTGTTAAAATCGCTCATCATATCAACGCTTACAGCTGCGAGCGGAGCAGCAACTGAAGGGGCAAAGAGCAGCCACATAGGTGTCGCTATTGAACTTTATGTGTGTACACAATGTACATCTATGTATATATATATCAGTATATATAAATATATATATGCTCGATTCTATATTGCGTTGGCAATAGCAATTCGCTGTGTTATGCTGAGCTAAGCATCCTCGACTGGCAGCAGCTGCCACCGATTGTTGCGGCCTTTTAAGTCGGCTCAGTCGTACAAATTCTGTGCGCGTGAGTGTGCATGTGTGTGCCTGTGTGTACGTGTGTGTGCGCGTGTGTTTGGAGTGTGTGTGGCATTGAAATAGCTTCAGCTGACAACAATTGTGGCAAATGTGGCACATCAGCAATGAAATAGCGCCGCGTTCTGATTAGTATGCCAACCAAAAGCTTTAAATCTAAAAAAAATTTGTAATATTGTTGCGATGCAGAAATATTTGAGTTCTAGCAAGACAATATTTTAAATTATTAAGGCAGCAAAAATTCAGTATTTAGAATATTGTTATTAAAAGTGATGGTACAAATATTATGTATAATTATAGCACCAACTTTAAAGTTGATAAAGATTATCTCAATAATAATATTTATTTTTAATACCAAACGAAAGGCACCAAGAAAAGTAACAACAAAAAAATATAAATTAAGATGACCAAAAACAACATAGAACACCACGCCTGTATATATATATGTTATATATATAAATCATATTGAGTGAGTTTATTAGGACTTCATTTTAGTTGTTCTCATTGCAAGAAGTACAAAAGTATATGAATATATACGATATGAATTAAATGAAAACATTTGATATATATTTAATCTTAATAACAACAGTTCGTCACAGGCAGTCAAGTCCTTAAGTCACCCAAAGTCAACTGACTCGTCACCTGCTGGAATGTCAAGTTAATAACACCAACACCTTTGCGCCCCGTGACTGCCAAGTTGGCCAACACACAGATTTACTAACTGACATACCGAACATGTTTTAGCGGCGAGCCACAAAACTCAGCCAGCTCATAATCTTAAATCTAGGCGTTATGAGCGAATGAAGTAGTGAGATCGAGCGAGGCAGAGAGAGAGAGAGAGAGAGCTACTGGGTTAACTATATGAGCTGGGAATGTAGGCGTGCTAGTCTGGGGCTGCTGCTGCTGCCTTTGGCTTGGCCCAAATACACATAATGATATGCAAATGTGCATGAATAAGTGTGTTGAAGTGTGGAAGCGAGCAAGCACACACACACACGCACACACAAGGCATTTCCATATAGTCCATTGCTAAAGTTAAAGCAACAACATCAAAGCAAGGACTTTTCCCGCTGCGTCAGCTAGTTAAGAGTTTAGTGGACTGAAAGAGAGAGAGAGAGAGAGAGGGTATGGTCCTTGGGGAGGGGGGCTAAGTGGGGAGAGGGGAGGTTATGTTCAACTGGCCGCGTTAATGAAATGTGCAAATGTACCAATTGACCGAGGCACATTTCGCATACCAAACCAACAACCTTGATAGAGAGGGCAGGTGGAGGTCCTTAAACAGCTCGACAGGACTGCTCATTTAGTCATTTGCATATTAAAAGCTTTTGTCGCACAAAGGTTAAATCTAAAGATAAAACACAATATGCATATACAGTCTGCCACATATATATATATATATATATGTATACATACAGCCAAATATATATATATATTGTATTTTCTTGTTCCAACTGCTTGCTGTTAACATGCGAATCAAGTCAAGATAAGAAGGAATAGAGGAAGGGGTATGGGGACTGTGCCTCAATGTGCGTGTCGATAAAATATTTTGCTTTGACGCTATGCAAACACTTTTGTGGCATTTTCCTATGCGGCCTGAAATGTTATTATACTAGTGTGTCGCATTGTTGCGGAGTGCTGAACAATTTTGGGAATTTGCCATTTGGCACTTTGAGCATATCAAATATCATAGCTGAACGCATGCAAATACTAGCTTAGAGTATATTATATATTCAAAAGAAAGAATATTCAACCCAAAAGTAGCCACAACAATTGCAAAAGTTAAACTTGGGTCAAGCCAAGAGTTGGTCAGAGCTCAACATCTATCTATAAAAGAGTTTGTCCTGACTGACTTGCTCTGTAATATATGCCTAAACAATAGTGGCAAATAAAGTTGAATATAAGGGAAATTTTATTATTTTTACTTTCCAAAGGAAGCAAAAGTATTAAAACTATGTTTTCAAACAAAAACTACAAATAAAAAAATGGTATAAATGGGATCAAATATTTTTATACCTTTGCAAAGGGTATTATAATTTTGTCTCGAAATGTGTGATAGAAGCAGACATCAGTATCAACAGCCGAGTTGATATAGACATGTCCATCTGTCCGTTTGTCTGTCTCTATGCGAACTAGTCTCTCACTTTTCCTCCCTCTTTCTATTGGACTCAGTACTTATTTTGGAACTGGATCGGGCCACTATATCATATAGCTGCCACAGAAACGATCGTTCGATAATGTCGTTCTTGTATCAACAACTTTTTGGCTTTCACTATTTTCCCTGTGCTTCGTAAATACGTGTAAAACATTAAGAACAATATGAAAAGGTTCGTTTTGCAGACGCAAGGGTATTAAATCTTCGGCGTTTCGAAGAAAGCTCTTCTTTCTCGTTTAAGTTCTGATGTAAAACTAATTGCAAATGCAACTTACCTTGGAAGCTTAAAATTCCTTTCTTTATTACACTCAGTCTAAAAGTCATCATAAATATATGTAGCCAAGGCTCAAATTGGGCATATGAAATCCTATTTTCTACTATTTAGTGCGCTCCGTGTGTACATCTGTGTGTGTGTGTGTGTGTGTGTGTGTGTGTACACTTAATTAAACATTATTGTTGTTGGGGCTCGTCTCGCAGCGCTGCGCTCAAAATCCAATTAAACTTAAAAAGGCAAGAAGTCGTGCTGGAGCCGTTTAGCCTGCCTTAAAAGGATACCCGATTCCTACGTGACATATGCACAATTTAATTTTTTAATTGCCCGAAAAACTTGCCAGCTGAGTGCGAAAGAGAGAGAGGGAGAGAGCGAAAGAGAGGGCGTAATGTGGAAGCGAGGCAGTCTATGTTGCATATATGTAGGACCCTAAACTCAAATTCAACCGAAATTGAAGGCAGCCACGTTCGTAACCTTGAACCTTAACTGCCGTCAGGCAGGGGACGCCCGACGGGCATGTGGCAGGAAGGCAGGGGGGGTCGAATGATGCACAGCAACAATTCTTTGGTTTGGCTTGTAATAATAAGGAGGACATTTTTGTTGTCGCTATCTTGGATTTCTAGCTGTCCTTGCCTTGTCTAGGCGCTGCTTTTTTGTGCGCGTCTGTCGAGAGGGAGAGAGAGACTCCCTTTCTCCATGTCTCCTTGTCTCCCTGTCTGTCTATCTGTCTAGCTCTCTCTTTGTCTTTTGCTTGCTTTCAACGTTTAAGCTGCGCTTCACACTAATAAGCAAAAGTGTCTAACGTAGCGTAACTAAATGCGAAATGCAAACATTTCATTAACAAACACGCACAAAACTGGGTTGGCGCTGGGTGGTTTGTTAGGGACTGTTAGACAACCCCCAGCCTGGTTGACAGTTATGTGTGTAATACTTTTTTTTTGTCTTTGAGTACCCCTACCCAAAAAGGGGCGACTGTCTTCCTTGTTTAGCTGACTGGCGAACATGTGTGTTTGTGCTCGCACCATACATACACACCCACACAACAGCACACACCCACACACACACGCACACAGAGGCTTTGTGTGCGTCGTATGTGTAGGGTGTGTTTGAAATTTCATAATATCTTTTATTTCATTCTTTGCTTTACTTTATTTTAAGCTCTTTGCTTGATTAGAAGGTGTTGCCATAAATGTCCTTTGTGTATGTGCGTGTGAGTGTATGCGCGTGTGTATTTGTGTATATGTGTGTGTATTTCAAATATTATTCCAGCTTTTATGCTGCTTGCTCATGTGTAATTTACATTTGCCAAGTGCTTTATGGCAACAAGGCGGCAAAAATTTAATAAAACTTGGTAAATGTTCAGCCTGCGATTCGTGTTAGGATAAATGAGTTGTCCTTGATATCATATGCAGAAGGAAGCCAAAGCTTATTCATAAATGTAAATCCTGGTTAGACTATATGAAATGGTTTTCACATCATTTTTGCATATGTGTTCAACCTTGTTGTTGGTGAATGTGTGAGTACAAAATTTGTATTGATTAGAATATACTTTGCTTTAGGGATATTATTATATTTTAATTGGATAAACAGGTTTTGATCTCGAGAAAAGAGAGATATAGCTAGATACAGTATTTTTATAATTTGTGCTACGGGAAATTATGTGAGAATGGGAAACTATTATTCGAATTATAAATATATTGATATTATACATATTGTATTTAAAAATATACAATATTGCGAAAGTTTGTATATAAGCTGGAAGATCAAAAACGCTCTTTAAAGTTTCTATTTTTTAATCTCTCCTCGAAAAGCAAGGTTATCGTGGTCAAATTAAGCTCGCTAGGATCTGCTACTCAAGACAATGTAAAAATGATTCGTTAAAAATGCATATATATATATAAGATGTCACTATCGGCATTAAGAGTGAAAAGAAATTGTGCTGTTAAGATTTGGGTTGAAGGCTGACCTATATTCAATATGCTTGTCAAGCTATTTCCCCGGTATATATAGAAGCCAGCGTGTGTTTACCTCGCATATACTTTATCATTTTAATATTATTTCACGTACTTACTAAAACCCTGAGTGCAAGAAACTTGCATTAAACGCAGACCGTAACTTCAGCGGGCTGCCGCCAGCTGCCAATTTAATGTATCTCCCCCCCTCCATAGCTCAATAGAAACCGCAATCAAAATAGCCGCCAGTTGCGTTTGCACCCGCTGAGACGAGGACTACGCCTGGGGCCGGGGCTGGGGCTGGGGTTGGGACTGTGACTTGCTCTGTAGTTACACTTGCAGTCGCACCACCCACTTTGTGAGTTGCTACCCTGGCGCAGTCCTTATATAAGCTACATAAAATTCAAAGTGCTGCTGCCCCTGTGGCTGCTTCTCTACGGGTGCGTTCAACTTTTACGTATTCGGGCGCTATAAATGTCATATTTTATCTGCTGCTGCTGCTGTTGCGTCATCGTCCTCGTCCACATCTTCGTCGATGTCTGTCTAAAAATAACACTTTCTAACTTCAAACTTTATTAAAAATGTATATAAACTTAATGTTGGCGCTGACTTAGGGCTTGCCTTTGCTTTTGGGTTTAAAGTTTCATCAGTCGCATTTGGTTTTACGGCTGCCCCGAAAAGCAGGCAACCATTTTTTGTTTCGGCTATTTATAGTGAGGGTGCCCAATTGGGCAGCCAAGGGCATTGGCATTTGTATAATTTAATATTTATATATTTATATATATCTGTGGCCAGTAGCCGCAATAGATCAAAGAGCTGAGCTTCATTAGGCGACCACAGCGTTAGAGAGCGGTTTTGAGAACATTTTTCTATATATATTCACAGCAGCAGGAAAAGCAAATAGCAAAGCCCTCGCAATATTATATTACATTTGCTAGATTAAGACACCAATGAACACGTCACAGGCAATAATATATTTATAAGAAATTAATAGATGAACACATAACTATTATTTTGTTCTGCTCGCAACTGTACATATCTTTTTAACCTGGCAACAAGTTCTCTTTTAACTGAATGAATTGTCTTCTATAAGCTGCTTAAAATACATGTCTTAAGATTTAAATTAATTATATTTGGGCTAGTATGACCAATTCAAATACACAACAAGAGTAGAGCTTGGTTCGTTCTGAGAGTATAAAAACGATACATTCTTAACTGAATGCCAGAAAAAAGGGCTGCCTAGTGATAAGTTCCGCTAATTATATGCTGTACCTTTTGAAATTGGGTACACAAAGCTGTAGAAGTAGTAAAAAAAGACAAAAACCATATCCTTAGGCATCATCACCTCTCCATAGCAACAGTCTGTCTGTCTTTATAGATAAAGAGTCTCAGTGGCAGAGACAACAAATTTGTAATATGCGTTCACCTGTTGTGGACTTTTCGTGTCCCTGGTATTGATCAACATCGAGCTTCAATCACGCTGAGCTCTATCTAAAACTAGAAAACACAATGTTGTGATGGCAGCTTAGACCAGAGAAACAGAGGAACATAAACAATCCATTCTATAATGTAAGAATAATATGCGCACCATCAATTGAATTTGAATTTCTTTCGAGCATATACAACAAGCATATCTAAGCTTTGTATCAACTCAATGTCATGTAGACGTTGAGCTGTGCGGTTCAGTCGAGCAGAAGACCCTTACCAGAAGCAAATGACCAAGGTAAGAGACACTAGAAGATCCACACCTCTAAGTCACAAACCGCTCGAAGCGTACCCATTTAGCTGGCTAATACAGTCTGCTGGTGCTCGTAGTTTATTTAAATTAAACCTTTTTTTGAAGCAAGCCTGCATGTGTGTGAGTGTGTGTGCGTATCTTTTTCAATTAAGTTTCTAGGCCAGCCGCAAACAAGAACAACAACAACGAGAACAACAACAACGAGAACAGCCACAAAGTAGACAAGCAGCTGCTCTTGATATTGTTGATAATGATAATGATAATAATGATGATGATGTTGGCGACAGCGTCCAAGCAGTAAAAGAAGAAGAGGAGCACCATGAAGAAGTCTAACAAATTGCAAAATCCACATCAAGCCACACCTTAAGCAAACAGCTTTGACTGCATTTCGCACCGCCCCAAACTTGCCTGCGCACACCGTGCGTATACTTAACGTTAAGCCCTAAACCACTAAAACCAACTAAAGAAAACAAGCAGCAACGTCGCCATCAAGTGCTCTTGGGCGAAAAGGGGGAGGTCAAAGTGAGTGAAAGCAGAGAGAATGTGCTGTGGTAACACTTTAGGGGGTTCTGTCATGCTCTTCCCCACCTAACCGTAGCATTTTATTTAAACTGCAGTTAATTTTCACTAAAACATTTTAATTGTATTTTTGTAATCTGTCTTCTACTAGTTTTACATGCGGCCAAAGCAAAGAGCCACAGACAAGTCAGACGACAGCAGTTGCCGCCCAAAATAATGCACAGTGGTGCAAAATATAGGGTAAAATAGTTGGCACTTAAATAAAAGTTTCAAATCCAACTTTCTTTTAAGAGTTTTAAGGCATCGTTCGAAGGAGCTTTGAAAATATAACTAAAAATTCCAATTTATATACATAGTAATCTAATACAGGGTATATATTACTTTGGGTAATACCCAAAGCTATATATTTGTTTGAAACTTTTCCCTGTGTGTTGGGAACTTTTCTCTGATAATCCTCAATATATGTTTTTAATAAATTCTATTGGGAACTTTTTAGAGAGAAAGTTCCTGTATATATAAATGATTTTCTTTTTAATTTTAGCAGACCTGAATAAAATATAGATACTTGAGTTAAAAAAAATGATATTATAATTATTTTAGATGAATGTCTTTTAATTCTATTTTATGTCAATTATATTCATCATTATATTGTATATTTATATTCTATTTTTATTTATTTTTAATATTTTAAGTACTCAAAAATATAGAAATGTTATGAAAAATGAAATTAACTATGATTTTCTTTTTCGAATGTTCTTCAAACAAAATCTTTCTACAGATTTTCAACAAAGTTTGTTAAATTATTAAGAATTTATCCTGACAGAGAGAGAGTTGTGAGATTATTAATCTGATTTTCGATTTATTCATTGATAGTCACATAAAATGCCAACCACAGTTAAAGTGGCGGCATTTGGCAACGCCTTAGCCTTTTTTTGTTTTGTTTGAGGGGGCTTCGGGTTAGGGGCAATGGCAGCTTTACAGCTGCGGCCAAAATGGCAAAGCCACTGCCATTTTTAATGCAATAAAAG
Source organism: Drosophila novamexicana (assembly GCF_003285875.2). Classification (NCBI taxonomy): domain Eukaryota; kingdom Metazoa; phylum Arthropoda; class Insecta; order Diptera; family Drosophilidae; genus Drosophila; species Drosophila novamexicana. The sequence continues at coordinate 6,908,914 of NW_020824787.1, forward strand.
TCAACTTAAAATATGCAAATTACGGTACTTTCAAATTTGTGCAGACTGCCGCGACTTGCGCTGCAAGAATCCGCGCGCCCATCCGCCCGCTGTGTCCACAAATATCCGACGACTCCTTTTGGAGTTGTCCGGCGTTGGTTGCCTGGTGCGAAATGTCATTAACATTTCTCTGGGCCATGGACTTTTAATTGTCTGGTTGAGTCTGGGGTCTCAGTCGGTTCGGGCCCGGTTTGACCTGGCCACAGTCGCGCAGCAACGCCTTTGAAGTTGGCCAAGACATTAATGTATATTAGTGTCGCAATAAATTAAAAGCATTTTGCTGTTCATATTTGCGCCAGCAACCAGCAACGGCCAGTGTTGAGCAGCGCACTTTAGACTAATTGCAGACCAGCTGAAAATGCCCATTTAAATTGTCCAGGTTTTAGTTCAGCGGCATAAAGCATTTTGTATAATCAAATACAAATAAAGCCCCAACGTAATTCTCCAAATACAAATCACCTCACACCTCGCCACGCCGCTAAATCCACTAATGAGCCATATCACGTTACTGCAACTACAAATTCCGGGGATGGTCCTTTGTATTGTTTGTGAAAAAAAAAATAAACAAAATAACGCACACGAAGCCAGCGCAAGGCACTGGGGCGAGGCGTGTGTCAGCCATAACAAAAGCGTCAATTCTAACAATGCGGGGGGAGGCTTGGTGGGAACAGCAGGTCTCGAGGGTCGCGCGTTTCCATCACTAAGCCGCTTAACGCAAGGTGTCAAGTTTAAAAATCAATTACTTCAATGTATAACAATAAGAAATCGAGCCCTCCGCACACCCTCCGCCCATGGAAATCACGAACCCTCAAAACTTGGGCGCGTCCTATGGCATCGGCTTACGACAAAGGCTGAAAATGTTTGTAAACATGAAATGCGATTCGCAGGCAATCGATAAAAGTGCCGCAACTGACATAGCACCCGCCCACTAACCCCGCCTCACGTTCAAACAATAGATAACGCGTTTACGCTCTTCTCGGCGATTCTCATTGCACGTGTTTTTTGCAATTGATGTGTATTTAACAAAGGACAATTATTGGAATGAATTCCTGTTTAGGCATAATGTAAGTTATCAGATAATGCGGATTCACAAAGTTGCAGGAAATTAACATTTTCAAGCAATTTCAACACTTTTACTCGAATCAAACAAGTTCACAATTGATTAAGTAGAATATCAGATATAATCAGCAAATTAAATTGTATGTTATTAATTTAAGTCGTGATTCAGGTTCCTCTATCGGAACAATGATAGATCTGTTACATAACTCATTAAATAACAGCTGGCCCGAAATGTTTTTCGACCACGTTCAACACGACCCACAAATGGATACGCAGCAAGAAATTCATAGCCTACTTTTGGGCAATCGCTTCGTTTTTGAAATACGCTAAAGGCGGCGCGTGTTTTGTACAAGTTCTCAACTTAAATTGCGCAGCGAGCGCGTTTTGATGGCACGCACATATAACATCCACCTCCACCTCCCTTTCCAGCTACTCCTGCTGCTGCTAGTCCCTGTCCCGCTCCTTTTTGGCCAGCTGCTACGACGCATGCAAAATGCGTTGTGTAGCCCTTGATTGATGAAGTTGTTGCGGAGTTGGGCGCCACTTTGGCCCGAAATTGTGGGCCTGACCGAGTGTTAAACACTAATGGCAGCTTAAATTAGATTAGAGAGCTCTCTCTCCCCCCTCACACACACACACACAGTCGGAGTGAGTGTGAAGCGTGACTAGCGCATTTGCGGCATTTCCGCTTCCGCTTGCATTTGAATTTTATAGCATTATTTTCATTTTTGCGGGCGGCCATTTATTTAAACTATTTGGCAAACCTACGCAAAAAAATAAATAAATATCCCTGTATCAAATATCAACTCATAAAAATCGCACAAAAACACATAAATAAGATTTATTGTTATAGTTGCCACGCATAAAAACACACACACACACGCACGCGGTGGCACATTCCGATGGCCATTACGTATACGCAGTGGATTTGTTTTTTTGCTGGGTGTTAAATTTAACGCAAAAATTACGCTACAAATTAAACACAAATATTTGCTTAGAAGCATTAAAATACACTTTCTGTAAAGTTAGCGGACTCTGGCAAGGGGTTTGATCAGAACCCAATATAAAATAGTCCAATTAGTCTAACATATAGAAAAGTCGAACGATATCAAGGCAACAAATAATAATAAACAATAATTGTGTATATAAGTTCAACTATCCAAAATGCTTCAGTAATTATTGGTTCATTATCTATTTCTTACAAAAAAACATTTTAATATAATAGTAAATAAAAAATTATTAAAATAATTAAAGAACAATTTTGATGTATTTTGGCTTAAGTATTTACTCGAAATCAATCAAATTTAATATTGTTTCTGTTAATTTAATTATTATTTTTTGTTTTTCATAATTTAGAAGCCTGAACGAAACTTGTAAATTCAGTTATGCTTAGGCAATTAACTGAATTAAATATATCTTGTTTTAAATAATATTTTATATTTTTTAGAAAAATAATTAAAACAAAAAACTGACTTGAAAATATTTATTTTACCTATGATATAATGTTTAATCACATTTGTGAGTGTATTTTAGACCCGTTTTTTGTGAGAATTAACAAAGCTTTTGTTTACTTTTCAGCTATCGTGTTGGCCAACTAAGCACAAATATTTTGTAGTAGCAGTTTTTTTCCACTGCTTTGTTATTTATTTATTATTTGTTTGTTCTTTTTTTTGCGCTCTGCTTTTGACCACGTGAGCTGCTATTGTGTGCGCGCGTGTGTGTGTGTGTATGTAGAATTTCATGGTTACAAATAGTTAATGTACAGTTAATTATTACATAATCACTCGGCCGCACGACATACGGCAACTGGACATAGCCTCGGCGCTGGAACTCTTGCCCGCTGCCAAGTCCATTGACTCGCTGCTTAAATTTATTTAGGGCCCATTCCAGTTACCGGCCATAAATATTAATTAAAAAACAACAGTAACAAAAATAGAGCACCATCGCGAGTAATCAACAAAAGGGTTGACCGTCTGACCCGCAACATTTCCTGTAACTCAATTGTTATTACGTTTTTATTTAGGCTAAGGCGATGGCTAAGAACGCACAACAGCTACAACAAATGCTGGCACCCATCTGGAAGTTTGATGGGGCGTGGCCCATTTTTAAATTAGTGCCTATAAATAAGCTAATAATTTGTGGTTTCTCGTACTACTCAAGTCAAAAGACTACCGTTTGAAAAGACTTGCAGACGTAAATGGTAATTGGCCATTAAAGGCTGCAGTCGAAAGCCTATAACATGTTATTTAGTTGAGTAACAATCAGTGAACAGTTCGATTCATTACCTAAATTAATCTTATGCAACATACTTGTCAGGAAATTGGTTGAGTAGAAGAAGTCTAGACGAAATCTCAGAAGCCAGCATACATATAATTAATATGAGGCCAGAATCTATTCTTAACACACTAATTTGAACACGTTTCTAGGCTATTTTTGGATTCGTTCATGTTTACTTAAAGAAGTTGACGGTTTAGCCGACTTGAGGCCTTTGTTGTAAAAGTATTTTGAGTCAGACGCCAAGTTATTGGTATGCATAAGAAGCCAAAAAAAAAAAAACAACATATTCTATTTCTTCATGTTAAGAACTGGACTTAAATAGACTATATAAAATTGTATTGTATCAAACAATAATTTGAATTTTCCCTAAGGTATTCTAAGTACAAAGAAATAATAATTTGCGTTACTCTTACTTTTTCTTCACATAGTTTTTCTCCATATTAAGCACTGGCTTTGGAACTGCCCACACAAAATAAATTAGATGACATCCCAAATAGAATTGTTCAAAGTATTTGTGCGAGCGCTTCTTGGTCGAAGATTGAGTATAAAATTGCTTTCAAAACGTCAGGCAAATTGTATGGTTGACAAACTGGAGAGCTCCAAAGGCGGCAAACAGCAGCCGCAGCAGCAGCAGAAGCAGCAAAAGGCAAGTTGATTGAAAAGTTGTTGGCCAACTGGTTGAGGTAGTTACCTGGCTGGTTGGGCGCTGTTAAGCTGGGGATTGTGCATGAGACGTGTGGAGGCTATACTCCCCGTTGGCCTGAAGCTCTGCAGCAGCAGTAGTTCTCTTGCCTCTGTTCCTCTCTCTCTCGCGCACAGGTAACTTTTAGCAAAACACTTTGCACATGTTTTTGGTGCGTTGCGAGCTATTTGACAAAAGTGCCAGGCCAAAAGCTGGGCTATTTATTATGCTTGGCACTTTGGGCCAAACAGAGCAACGCACACACACACACACACAAACGCACACATGCATGCAAGTGGGCAACTGCGTAAATCATTTCCACTTTATGCGCTCTGTAAGCCAGACAATGTCAACAAACTGCAAAGACACAAGACGCTGAGCAGCAGCAGCAGAAAAAGGGGGTGGGTGGAGGGGTGTGTCGTTGGCAGCGAGAGAGACAAGCATTATAACACATTAAAAAATAGCTGCAGAGTGCGCAGATAAATTTGGATGAGCGGGTGCGGGTGTGTTAGCAGTAAACGACAATCTCTTGCCAGCCAAAAACTTTGGCCGTTTAGAAAAGTGTCAAGCATTTTATCACACGAAGCAAACTCCACAACAACAACACAGCAGCGAGAGATGAAGCACAAGCAGGCCATAATAAATCTCGAGGCGAGAGAGCAAACGAGAGAGTGCGAGTGAGAGAGAGAGAACGACTGAGCGAGCCCGTGCAACGAGCTGTTGCCGTAATGCATTGCAGCTAAGCGTGCGCCTAAAAGTATGCAACGTGTAACAGTAAACAGCGAGTCAAGGGACTAGCTAACTGACTGACTAACTGACTGACTGACTGACTGAATGACGGACTGACTGACTGACTGAGTGAGTGGCCAACTGACAGTTGGCCATTTGCTAAGTTTGTCTGCACAAACCGAAAAACTTGTCAACATGTTGAGTGCAGCAGTTGGCTGGCGCCTCCGGGAGAAGCCGCCGCAGTTACCCGCACAAGCTTTGTGGCATGCGAAAAAAAATATATGAAAAAAAAAGCATGCTCGACTGGGAGATACCCTGTAAGACGCCTATTAGTGCTGTCAGTCAAAACTCTGCGGAAAAAACAAAAACTAATAAAATTCATTATAACATTATTCTGCATCGAAAATCAAATCGTGATATGTTATGATAGCAATTGAAGTCCGGCTTTGCCAAAATTTGTACATTGTTGGAATTTGCTGACCCTTTTCCTCCATTTTCTATAAGATATATTATATGTCTGGCTTTAGCTCTTAAGAATAAAGTAAGAATATCAGAGTTTGACTTCTTGAAGTACTTAAATGTTCGTCAAAGCATTATAATTAAATTGACTTAAGTTTACAACTTTTTAGTAATAAATATAGAAGAGAGAATCTGGAATAGCGAAACGGAAGCATGCACAAAGTGTAAATCTGTTGAGCCCTTTGCTCAACCAGTGCACGGGGTTACAGGGTATAAAAACAACATGAATAACTAAAAAAGCGAAAAGAAACAAAAAAGAACTGTCATCAAAAATGAGCACGTGTTTGTTATTCGTGCGCTGGTTGCCCTTTTTCTCTTGTTTTTGTTGGCCAGTGTTTAGTTTGTACAGGTGCATTCCTGCGGGAGGCAGCTTAACCATTGTGCTGGCCCGCATCGTGAGTGGATTTTGCGGATTTTCAGCATATAAAACAAACAGCAAAGACAACAACTTATTCGGGCACTTGATAATTGCATTTGAGATTAGCAAACAAATACATATAAAGATCCGAAAAAAAAAAAAAAACAAGTATATACAGATTACATTTTTATGCAAATATTTAATACGTGGCCACAAAAAGGATGTATTCATAAAATAACTCAATTTTCAGACGATTATTCCCAAAGTAACTATAATATATAGTATTCGCATTTTGGGTCTTATCTTAGGATTTAGAAAAAGGTTTATTTAAGTATTCAATTCGTATACAAAACATTTGAAATTTTCCTAGCTAAAGTAATTTATTTGGAATGCCTCAAGCTTTAGGCCTTGCCTTGACAGCTGACGAGCTAAAACTATAAATCTTTGACAAAATCTCTGGCCAAGACAATGCCTGTCGGAGTTGCTAATAAAATAAGTTAACGTTAGGTCTGGTGACGAATTTTCATTGAATTTTTAATTACCACTGAGATGAATTGACAAGCGGTTGGCAGGTGTTTCATGTTGCCCACCTGCGGCTTTAATTAATTAAGAGTGAAGCTACAAATTTCAGCGAGAGAAAGACAGAGGGAGAGACTGTGTGTGTGTGTGTGTGTGTGTGTGCGTGGGGTTAAAAGTTTTCCCTTTTCGGGTTATTTTAAAACGAGCCGAGCCGAAAAACATCTGCAAGACATTAAAGTGTCTGTTGGGTGTGAGTTGTAATTTTATAGCGTTGTAAATTTGTGGGCAGCTGCAACATTTTCTGTTTACTCTCAACGACTGAAAATACCCTTTGGCAAACAGGAGCAGCATCTACTAGTTTAGCGTAGACAAATGTGTGCATTTAACTATTAGTTGTAGTTGCAATTAACTTAGGTTCATTTAGTAAAAGTTAAATAAAAATAAATATTGGAGTGTGTCTTTTTTTAAGGAGTATTTGATGGTCTGGCATACCCAAAGCTCTTAGATTCGAAAAACTCTTAAACTTTCTTAACTATGAGTGGAAGAAAAAGGAAAACAAGCATAAAAAATGCTTGCTTTATGTTTTAAGGATAATCTTATAAGCAAATAGGAAATTCTGTATACTGACTTTGTTGACTTTTGAGTTTGTATATATTTTATTTAATATACAAATTTAATTTGGTGAAATAGCCTTAATCAAGGAGTATCTGCGGGTCGGGCATGCCCTGGAGCTGAATAATTTTTAGTTATTATGGCGTGTCGAGACAAAGAGCAAATTACGCCGCTTATCTGCACAATTTACGTGCTCGGGCACAAAGGACACCGCCAGGCAGGTCCTTTTTGTCTGCAGCGCTGCATTTTAGAGTCTTTGTGCGCGGCGAGCGCAGAATTTGTGAATTTCACGTCGAGCGGCAAAATTTCGCCAAAATCAAATGCAGCGCGTGCCTCAAATTCAAAAGGATTCAAAGCGTAAGCTTTAAAACAAAAGAACCAAAAACGCAAAAGCGCACAAACGCCTTGAAGCCAGGGCGACAAGGATGCGAACGCAACGCAGTTTCCATTACAAAGGACGCAGGACGCATCGCTGCGGCCATTAGAAAAGCGCAGCTTGTTGCCCAAAAATTTCATGCAGAATACAAGTTTTTGTCCTTTATTATACGCTGTTCTTCATTTATTAAGGGGTACATTCGTTTTGTGTAGAACTATATGCAGCGTAAAAGTTGTTCTCCTTAACTGTACTAAGCTTTTTTTAAAGGGTGTATTCGGTGCGTTAAAATTTTTATACAGAATCCAGGTTTTCCCCCTTATTATACTCTGTTTTTTATTTTGTAAGGGGAATATTGGTTTGTGCACTTTTTATACAGAGTCAAATTTGTTCTCCCTTATTATACTCAGTTTTCTTTACTAAAGGATATATTTGTTTTCATTTTCATACAGAATAAAAGTCTTTCTCCCTTATTTTAATCTGTTTCTTCGAAGGGTATATTGGTTTTTATAATATATATATACTACTTTCTTTAAATCAGAGCATATAAGTGAAAAAAATAAGATTTCCCATCCTCGCGAATACAGATATTCTTTGTAGATTTTCAACATAGATCTACATTCTATAAAAATTCACAGTTTTAAAGTGATCACAAATCAAACAAACGCACTTTCATCTGATTAAGTTGGTTTTTAACTGTGAACAGAGTATTGCGTAGTTGTATGCACCCGACTACAACGAACCTACTTGATTTTTTCTATTCTTGTGGGATTCTACGCGAAGTCAAGCATAGAAATTACGACTTGTTGTAGAAGAGTGGGAGTGTGTGTGTGTTTGTGCATGTGTGTGTGTGTGTGTATGGTGCGCCCAAAAACATGCTACAAAATTGTAAAGAGCCGGCCGGAACGAGTTGCCAACTGCTGCCAGTGCCAACAGCTCCAAAGGAGCCTGTTCTGGTTGCAGAGTGGAGTACAAGTATGTAGGAGAGGGTGGAGGCTGTGGGGACAGCGAAGGGCCAAAGGCATGACTAGCATTTTTGTGACTTTCATGTACCATAAATTATTTTATGTTATTATTATACAATACACACAACATGTAACGGGTTGTGAGAGAAAGAGGGAGAGAGGGCGAAGGGAAAGTAGAGCGGGACGACAAGCAACAAGCAAAATGGTAAATTTTACTTTTATTGCGATTACGTTGACATCTTGTGTGTGTTTGTCCCTAACGCTTATTTCGCGGCAAGGCGGAAGATTGGATGAAAATAAACCTAAGTAAATGCTAAAAGACAATAAGTCGCATAAACCGAGCCGCAGTTAAAGCCGAGACATCAATTTAATGGGCATAATTTTTGTGAGATCGATTGGGCCATAATATTACCAGAATTTGCGACAAGTAGGAAAAATACTCGTAGGCTAGTTAAACAGAATTTTAATCAAATGGTGTACTTCCGATAATTAAGAGGATATTCAAGATATTACACTAAATATTATGAATGATTATATCATTAGTATAAAAGTTTCTAGTTGCAAGTACATTACATTTATTCAGCTAAATACTATTAAACAAGGCAGCGAGTCGACTTTGAACCAAGCACTGGATCAAACCCCCTAATCCAAACAAGTGTCCGTAACAGTCGAGCTTTAAACAGAATTAAATTCAAAAATGGTCTGAATCGAAATAAATGATTTTAAGGGAGAACAAGGACCAACGCTTAAATAATTCACAACATTTTTTTAACCATACTAAATGCCAATGTTAACTTTTTTTTTAATAGTGTGATTCAATATATTTTTGTGTTGAGCTTGCAAATGCTTTCTTGTTTTTAAGCTAAAAACTCCAAAAGCAGCTTCAATTAGTTAGCAATGGAGCTGAGGAGTTGCCATTTCAAGACCAGTAAATAAGATGTGTAAAGTATATTCAAGTCTCACGATTCGTTTGCTGTCATTTTTTTCTTTAAATTCCAAGCGAATTTTTTGTGTTAATGGAGAGTTTAGACTAGCAAGTGGAGCCTTTATCGCTTCGCCGAGCGAGCGAGTGTCTGGGCTGAGGCAATGGAAATGAGGTGGAACAAAGTGCAGCAGGCGCAGCTCAAAAGCTCAAAAACAAAGCGAAATGAAATCATAAATGCCCGGACACGTGCCATGGCAGGACGCAGAGCAGCAACAACGTGCTCCGCTTGCAAGTTGCAAGCTGTGAGTTGCCGTTTGCGAGTTGCCAGTTGCCACATTTCGGAGCTGTGGCAACGAGGTGTTAAAGTTTTTGGCAAACTCCTGAATACGAGTTAGTTAAATATTTAAATTTATTTATTGGCGCCGCCTGGCAGCCCCGCTGCACTCCTTGCAGCACCGTTGCAATCCGCTGGACGCCCATTTAAAATAATCAGGAAAACAACAAACAAAGCAGCGTGCAAACTTACCGTGTGCCTCTTTGCCGAGTCCAGAGGCAGCGCCCATGCCCATGGCAGTGCCGTGTCCAGAAGAACCACCGCCGCCGCCAGCTCCTCCGGCCATGGAATGCTGGTGCGCTAATGTGACCGGCATTACGAGCGCCAGAGCCATAAAAATTTTCCACATTGTTAACGTGGCCATTTGACTTTTATTGCACTTCATTTTCATGCGCTGCTCCTATTTTACTTTTTCGTTTTTGTAATTTCTTTTGGCCAAAAGCTGCAGTTGGCTTCCTTCTAATATTTTTTTCTGTTTTTCTTTTTTCTTGCTTGGTTTTTCTGTGCGCCGCTTGTTGATTTTAATTTGATGTGACTTAAGTTGGATTTGGTTTGCAGATTTCGCCAGTCGCAGCTGCAGTTTTGGCCCGTCTGGCTGCCAGTTTATGCTTCACTTCTCACTCCCCTCTGCTCCACCTGCTGCGGCTACAGCTTCTGTCTAGTGGTAGCACATTTCGATGGCGCCGCGCCGGCAGCAGCTATAAGAGAATCGTAGAAAGAAAGGAAAAAAAATGCCATCAGTTGAGTACGTTGAAAAGTTTATTTTAGAATGTTGGCTGGGCGGGAGGGAGGCTTTCTTTGGGCGGTAGCTAGTTAAAAAGTTGTGAAAGTTTTCGTTAAAGTCAAATTGAAGCCGCAATTATCGAGTTGTAAGGCGCAGATACGCACACTCACACCCACTCACACATACACACACACAGGCGTGCTCTAACCCAGGCGAAGTTAGAGCTAAGCCACATTGGAATGAACAATTTTTGAAGCAACTGTTCAGTTTGTCAACTTGTTGAAAAAGTTTTTACATTCCTATTCCTTAAGGCCAACAACTTCTCAAGTTGTTTAAAATATATGTCAAAAGCATAAGATATATATTTAATTTATGCTTATTCAAGAAAATAAAAGTAAATTATTCCTAGCTCAAGAGTCCACGATTGACCGAGGTAATAATAATACGTGAGAGAAACTCGCCAAAGAGACGATGGCGGCAAACGGGGCGGTCCTTCTTTCCCAAATAGGGTCTACCACAAATAGTAGCATATTCTAAATGCCAAATATTAATAATAATAAATTAATTTTAAATACTTTTAAATCTCTTCCAATTTTCTAGAATATTAAGATTGTGTTTTTCCGGCTTTTCTGCAGCTAATAACATAATTTTGTGAAAATAAAACAAAAATAATAATTATTTATAAGAAGTAAATATAGTACAATAAGGATATAATTTAAATATATAATATAATATATATAAAAAAAAGTGATACAATATACAATATATGTACATATATAATAATATATAATAAAATATTTATAATATTAATATTAATATTAATTAAGTATTTAATTAATTTTATTCAACTTTAGAAAACCGAATCTGAGCATTACCAGCAAATAATTCATAAGTCATTCTGTTCTCAACTGTCCACAAATTGTCAGACCCAATGAATAAAAAGATACCCATGTCAAAACTGGCAGCATTTAGTCATATATCTTGCTCCTCGAATATCAAGTATACACACGCAGAAATGTATTGAAATTTTATTAATATAAGTTACACTGAATTCAGTTTTCCTTTCAATAATCAGCGCAATAAGAGTTCCTTTCTTTGGTTTTCATATCCAACACACAACACAACTCAATGATATTCGCATATGGTACGAGTTTGAGTACACTCAAAACACTCACAGAGGCTCTTTGTATGGCATCCAAATACCATTCGCAATCGCATTTCCATTCCCAAGTAGCTGCCGCAGATAAAGCCACGACGCGGCAACAAACAAAAATTTACAATTTCCGGCAAGTCCCTTAACGCCCCCCTCCCAAGCTCACCTGCAAGCCCCCCCTCAGACGTAGTAGATTGCCAGCGTTCGATAAAAATGTTGCCGTGGGGCGCCAGACAAAATTCAAAGGGGCTGCTGCACACACCGAAAAATGTAGAAGAAAAGAAAATAACTAACATAAAAATTAAGGTACAAAATTTTGACAGACGACAAAAAAAAAATTGTAAAAAAGGCAAAAGCCACTCATATATCTTTACGTGTTAAGAAACAAATTCTATAAAAATGCTCAGATGCAAATAATAATGATGATTTGCAAATACAAAATGAAGCTGACAACAAACTTGGCAACAACAAAAAGAAGGGATACGGAAGGCGGAGTTGAAAAGGTAAAAGAAATGCTGACAAGCGAAAGGTAGCGCTAATAAATAGACACAAAGGCTGATGCCATGAGAAGGTTGCAACAGATACAACACGCCAAAGGGCCAAAAGGTTCACAGTCTAGGCAATGATATAATATTGTGAATGGGTTGCTTCTGGGTTGGCTGAGAGAGAAGGCTGCCAACGAAATAAGAAAAGTCGCCGGTAAATCAATAGAAACGCAACCTGGGCAATTTTTTGAGTTTACCTGTCCCTTTTTTCCTGAATACTCTACCAGCATTAGGGTATTACGTATGTGTCGTGTGCTCGCATTATATTTCTACCTCAAATAGGAATTGAATATTATTTTTGTTAATTTCTTAAGAACTCTAGGAAAATCTTAAGATGTTCTTATTGCGCAAAGGGAGTTTTTAATTGGAGAAGTAAATACAATAAAATCAAGAAATATTTTTAAATTTAATAAATGTTTCTAGGTACATTTAAAAAAAAAATTGCGAAAAATATCTGTGAAATTTTTCCAGACTTTTAAAGGGTATAAAAATAATATACATGCACAACATATCTCTACAATTTCTAAATTTCAAAAAGAGCAATGATAATTCGTATTTGGGACGTGTCTGTTAGTTTCCAATTTTGTTGCTGTTGCCACTTCTGTTTCTATTGTCATTTTGTCAACGTGCCCGCCGAGTGTCGTCACTGGAATAGAATAGCACAAGGGCTGCGGGGTGGGACGGTATATGGCGAATAGATGCGGGCATGGTTATAGGGGGAGGCGTTAATAATGATAAGACATTGCAATAAGCGACCAAATGGCCGACAGATAAGCGCAAGGCACAAGGCACAACAATGGGAAAGGTGCCAATGTGAGAGTGAAATAATAATGCCCCAGATGATAATAATGATGATGATAAAAAGCATTGTTAATAATGATGTTGCCGCTGCTGCCGATGCTGCTGATGCTGCTGCTCCTGCTGATGATGATGATAAAACTAATGGGCCGACGGCAATTAGGTATGAGAAATTTGTGTTTAGGTTTTTTTTTTTCAAATATCGCACAATATGAGAATAAAAACTGAATGGACAGCTTCAACTACACTTGAGCAATTTGCGCACAGTCGAGTGCGCACATTAACCCAGAGAACAAACACAAAAACACACACACTCACAGAGACAGAGCACAAAACAAACACAACAACAACAACAAAGGGCCAGGCAAAATCAACATGGCGTACAGGTGCCGGAAACGGAAACGTCGGCCGGCCAAGCGGGCGGACAGGCGAACGGACTGCGGACCAAACGACCCACCGACCGATAGACAAACATTCAAACAGCAACAGGAAAGGCGACCACAACCAAAGCAATGCAAAACCCAAAATGCAGTCATTTTTATAGTCGAACTGTGTATGCCCTTCAATAAAAAGGGAAAGGGCGAAAAGTTAGAATATATCAAGAAAAACATTATATAGACCAAGGTGTTAAGTTTGATGACTGTACAAATAAAATAGGAAAACAGGCTTATGCACCATTTTGTAATTTTTAAGGTTCATTCATATTAATAATTTATAATATATAATGATTATTAATTATATATAATAATAATAATTACGAATCTATTATAATTATATAGTATATAGCTAAAAAAAAATATTCTAGCAACTGTTGAACGTAATTTTTTGTATTAATTAATGCATTCTAAGCTGTAGGAAATATTGGAATATACCCTATAAAAATAGTCCATAGAGAAAATAATGAATAACAGCAAACAACGAAATCTGTTTTTCTATTTCAGTTTAAAGATTTGGAGTTTTTTTTATATTTTTTAGTTGATCCCTAAAATAAATTTTTTTAATGACCGAGATTCTAAGATTTAAAAAAAAAGTCTGCAATTAAAACTGCAAGCGAATATTGCAAGATATATTTTCCATTTAAAACTTAGGCAACAAAAAATAAGGTGGCGTTTTTTTTTTCTTTTTGGCTAAAGCCAAGGCAACGAATGCAATTATCCTGTAATACTCTATGCTTTTGGCTCAAAAGGAATAGGACAAAATGGAAATGGGCAACATTTGATAGACACATTTTATTGCTGCATGAAGGCAGCCCCAGTCAGGCAGCAGGCAGGCAGGACGTCTAGGGTTTGCGGCAGACATGCACTCATATAGCCCATGCACATGTATATATATATATACATATACATATGTATGTGTGTGTGTGTGTGTGTGTGTGTTTGCCTAACCACTCTAGACAATGGCGCGTCAATAGCTGCCTCGGCATTTCCTGCTGCCCGGCCAAAACGTAGCCCAGCTGCAGCTCCAGCTTCACGTTGTAGTTTATTATTCCCGCTAGTCTCAAGCTTTTCTATTTGCTCTCTAACTAAATAAATTTTTATCATGTGCCAAGGCTTAGCTGTATGTGTGTGTGTGTGTGTGTGTGTGTGTGTGCTGTAATCCATCACGCCATATTCATGCATCCATGGGTAGCATCATTCGGAGCGTTATTCATTTATTCATTCACTTCATTCACTCGCTGCTGGCGCTGTTTCTTATGGTTTTTGTGGTTATTGAAGCGATCATTTGGAACATGCACAGCATTTTCATATTTGTTATTTTCGCTTTTCCTTGTTTAACTTCTTTCCTCGCATACCTCGCTTTCCGCTTTTCCTCTTTCCACTGCTTTTATTATAGTGCCCAAGCGTCGCCCTCTCCGGCTCTCCCTCTCTGCTGCTTCATTATTAATGGCCAAAACGTTTAATATGCGAATTTAAGAAAATTACTTTCATAACACGACATTAATGGCGACATATAAATGGCATTACCCACACCCCCACCCCCACCCCCAACTCCCAACCCACCCTGGTCCGCACTCCATTTCTCCATCCCTCTATCTCTGCCGTCTCCATAACTTGCCGCTGATTTCGGCTCTTGTAGCGCATATATCTGATTTTTAGTGTCGATGAGATTTATCGTCATTGTGGACACACTGCGGAATCTGGACGCGTGGACCGATTCGTGGCTTGACTTATGGCCAGGCGCTTAAGCCGCCGCACTTTTTATATGTACTATATGCAGCTGCTGTTCCCGAAAATTTATGCCCCGCATCACGCTTATCCATATATATATATATAAACACATATGCGCAAGGGGGGAGCTGGGGGAGCATTGGATGAGTACTCGCTTATTTATTGGCCTTACTTATTGTCTGTGCGTTGCGACTCTTGCGGTCTTGACCAAATGAAATGAAATCGTTTTTAATATTGCCTCGAAATTTGGCATAAACTTAAGAAGTGACAGCAGAAAAAAAAAGATAAAAAAAGACAATACGGAAATGTATATTGTATTGCATTTTTGTGAGCTATCTGAGCAAATTATTCATAAATATTTACGACTATTATACATTTAGTTGGACTCAAAATTAAGGCTATAATTTGTTTGTAACAGCTCGAAATAAACAAGAAGATAGATATATGGTTTAAGATAATAAAATACAAAATAAAAATAAATCAAATAATAATAATAACAGCAATAATACTAATAATAATATTAACAATAATAATATTTAATAGAAAAATAAGAAATTAAATAAAAGTCAAATAACAATAATAAATTGCATTCAAATATGAACTGTATGAATCACAGTTATTAAATATGCCTATTTAAGATTATATGATGACAAAATAATATCTAAATAATTATAAAATAGATTACAATAATTGCAATACAAATAAAACAGGTATTTTTTTAACTATTAATTTTCTAACATGTCAAATTTTTAACTTTGTAAAATATAGTTTCTGCCTGGGTGTCATAAAAAACTTAATACATTTTTAAGAATTTTTAATAAGCCTAAAAATATAATTAATAATTGTACTTTTTAGAGCTCGTAAGCAATTGAGAATGGCTATAAAATAAAAGATACTTAATTTGTTTACACTATTCTAGAAGCAATATATCAAATTTGGTGACTCTCGTTCTGCGAGAATACTATAAGGACCTATATCAAGATTTCGGGTCTGTAGCTCTTAAAGGTTAAGAGACGGAAATACAAAAAGGAACTGCTTCTCTGGAATAAACTCAAAACTTACTCTACCTTAAGTTAATATATTATGAAATAAAATGAAATTGTATAATTCTTTTCGTTCTATCGGGGCATTTGGTCAATTTCTTAAAAGTGCCTTAAGGAATTAAAAAACAGATCCCTTCGTAGATCTCCAAGTTAAGTCAACTAACGGAAATGACACTCCTAGGTATTTACTTTCCCTCGTTTTGGGCAAATTGCAGCAAATTTCTATAATTTCACCCAAATCGCAGAAATGTGCTCTGTTTTTTTTGTTGCTTTTCTTTTTTGCTGACAGCGTTGCCCATTTGCCAGAGTCATCAGTTTACCGTTACGTTTATAGCACGCCAGCATTTCATTTACAGTATTATATTGTTCCATTCCGTTCCGTTCCGTTTCGTTACTTGATCCTTTGGGTTGGCCCATTCTCAATGATGAGCCTCGTATATTAACGAAATGAAACATCTTTTTTTTTTTTGCTAGGATGTGGAGAGGGGAATGTTGCGAATATTTGCGCCTTTTATGAGTTAAGTTTGCTGAGCTGGAACTGCTGCTGGGCGGACGTAGACGCAGTCGGGGTGGTCAGGTGCCACAGGAAAGGGGGCGGCGGGCGTGGCGTTGTTCGGAACTCATCTCGTATTTTGGCTTATCTGCAAGTTTGATGGATTTTTATCCTTTTGGCCTGTCGCTCATTTCGAGGGAGCGCAGGGACGCCTGCTTCTGTATTTTTATTATTATGCCTGTGCTCAGTGCGCTCTCCTCGCTCTCCTCGCTCTCTGCTCTCCCTTTCTCTCGTACGCCTTCTTCGTGTTTATTTGCGTTGCTTTGCTGCATTTGTATTTATTTTTTTGTATTTTTGTGCGTATTTTTATTATGGCAGCAGACACACGCAGTTTATTTATTGTGCCTGTATTTTCTTATGACCATTTTGAGTTCTCTGTCTCAGCCGCTCTCTCTCTCTCTCTGTCTCTCTCTCCCCCTCTCTCTCTCGCTGCCTCTGTCTGCTCGTTGGTTTCGTTTTCTTCAGTTTGGCATTTATTTATATTCGTTTCCTGTGTTTTCGCCGCTGCGTTGTCGGCGCATTTATAAATATAAATGAGTTTTGCTCGATGAAGGTTAAATTGAAATTTACTTTGTGCACAGCGATGGGTTCCTTTTTAAAGAAAGCGCCCAGCCAGGACACGCAGTCCTATCGCAATTTATACATATACATATACATATATATATATATATGTGTGTGTGTATGTGTATATGTGTGCTGCATGATGGAAACCTGCTGAAAACTTTTAGACCTCTGCATTTCCGCCTTTATGACTTCCCCCCATTCAGTTTGGATCTCGATTTTTTGTGGTTTCATTTTAATTTTGATAAGCAAATGCGGCACATCCTTTCTGTCTCTGTCTGCTGCTGCTGCTGCTGCTTCTTCTTCGTCCTTCTGGCCGCATGTCCTGGGCGTGAAAAGTTTGTTTGCCTGGCTGCCTTTTGTTTGGCCTTATCATTTGTCAAGAAAAGGCAAGAAAAAACGAATTCTTCAAATTGAATATTTGCATAAGTTTATTGAAACAGGCGAACTTCACATTAAATCCTCACTCTGTGTGTGTGTGTGTGTGTGTGTGTGTGTGTATGAAGGCGAAGGTGCGCACAGGTATATATTTGCGCCTTCTTTGTGTGCGGCATCTGTTTGATTTGGTGTATTTGATATTGAAGGTTTTCGCCTGATTGATTCTTTTGGCTGTTTCGATTTGTTG
Source organism: Drosophila novamexicana (assembly GCF_003285875.2). Lineage (NCBI taxonomy): Eukaryota > Metazoa > Arthropoda > Insecta > Diptera > Drosophilidae > Drosophila > Drosophila novamexicana. The sequence continues at coordinate 6,926,475 of NW_020824787.1, forward strand.
GCCAGGCAAAATAAATTAACGAAAAATATCATTTACGAGCTCGTTTTTTTCGCTCTTTACAATTTGTCGTTAAACGTATTTCAAATTTGATATTATGCATGTATTTTTAGGTAATTTGCTTATTTAAGTATGAGGTCCGCCAAATACATAATCTAAGAAATTTCGTGTTTTTTCCTACATTTAAGAGAATGAATTTATTCTCTGTGTGAATATGTATTCACAGTAAAACTTAATGGGAATATCAGACAGAAAGGAATTACTTTCTCTTATTTATTTCTTACAAAAAATCCCTATTTAACAATTATTATTATAAAAACAAAACCGTGCAAATTTAACAACAATGCAGTAATTAACATAAAGTGTTTATTCTTCAAGCTAATATTGTAAAATATTGCAGACCTACATGGCTAGATCGACTCGGCTATTGATGCTGATCAAGAATATATATACTTTATGGGGTCGGAGATGCTTCCTTTTGTTTCGAGAAATTTTAACTTATATAAAAAATTGTACTGGCAATTTTCTTTTATATTAATATTTTAATATTTTTAATAAACAAGCAGAAGAAAGCTTTTTTCATGTTCAAGCAAATTTTGTCTTATACAGAGATATTGGAATTAAACAAAATAATATATTTATAAACTTGGGCTTAAAATATTTCGAGCATTTTTTGTACAATCCGTAAACGCGCACATTCTCACACATAAACACACACACCTTTCATGAAAACCCTTGAAATTATCACAATTTCAAGTGAAAGCCTCGCATTCTCCTCGGGTTGGGGCTACTTTTTACCCCTCCCCGCCCCCTAAAAAAAGGGTGCACACGGACTGTTGCTTACATTTGTTTTTTTCTTATTTCATTTTTTTGTTTTGTTTTTCCGCCAACTCATGCTAGCCGCTGTTGTTGTGGGCGTGGCTGTTGCTCAGATCGATTACCGTTACAAGTGCCAGATACTTGAGCATGAAAACGCAAGCGCACGTGTCTACAGGTGCCCCCCCTCCCCCTCCCCCTTTATTGTTGCCCGTCTGTCATTAGGAAGATTGATTTCAAAGCGTGCCGCATTTTTCCAGCATTGTTGTGGCAACCGCGCAGCACGCAAAGCCAAAATGAAATACTAAAAATACTGAATACTGTCTGCCCCTCGCCCCTCGCCCCTCCGCCGTCTGCTAAACCAGGCAACGCCCCGCGCTCAACCCCATCATTTGATTTGGTTTTGTTCTGTCGAGCGGAGATCATTTTTGATTATATTTGCTGTGCGTTCTTTTGTTATTGTTTGTTATGGCCAGGTAAATACAAGTTTAATGCTTTTCATTTCATATAAGGCACATATAATATTTTTATGATTTTCTGGCGTTCCGATAAAATATATATATTATTTTTATGTGAAGGTTTATAACAACTCTTCATTTGCTATATTCTTTAAATTCAAGCATTTCATATACAACAAAATTTGCTTACAATTTTTTTTATATTTTTATTTATATTCAAAGACAACTAGGAAAACAGTTCAAAAGAAAATTAAATTACTTAGCAGCTTTCATTTTTCATTATAAAACTAAAGATCAAAACTTTGGTAAAACGCCAAGAAAGTTTATCACATGCAAACCAATAAAAAATTGGAATAATTTTTGCAAACAAACAAACTCTAAATGTAACTATAGCTAATTCTTCTACTAAAATAATGTTCTAAATAAATTCTAAAGGTTAAATTAAAATGAAATCCAACCTTAATGTCTGTATATTAAATGTGAAATTGCATAAAACTTTGGCAGTTACACCTACAAACAATACACACCCCTCCCTCCCCCTTCCTCGCCACACACACACTCACACACACACACACACACACGTGCTCAGTTGGGAGTTGGGAGCTGCCTAAAAAGTACATTAAAATCACATTAACCCGTCAACGGTTAACACTGCGTATACGTAACTTTTGTTTATGCGTTTTGCTTAATGCCCTGCTGAAGTACACGAAGCACACGCAAATTGGTTTTTCGCTTTGCTCAAAACTTTGATAAGCCAATGACTATACGCATATATGGTATGTAATATACATATATATATATATATATGTATATGTAGATATATATGTGTCAACTAAACACCCGCAGCAACCCTTTGTGTGGGCGGCACTTAAAGCCCTCGACTGTCTGTTCCATCAACTGGCAGACGTAATTGGCTTTTCGCTATAAATTTCAACAATTGTTTGGCAACATCGCGCATGCAAACCCATGGCAAGCCCCCGCAGGGACATTGGGCTTAAATTCCGCGTGCGTGTGTTTGTGGGTGTGCAGGGGTTAGCTAGGGGTGTGTGTGTGTGTGTGTGAGTAAATTGTCAAAATGTTGTGGACATTTGTGCGACACAAGCAGCTTATCAAAAAATGCAGCCTACAAAGTTTTTAACTGTATTGGCTAACACACACACCTCTCCCCCCCTCCCTTCGCACTTTTATGCCCAGCGTCATTTGCATATTTCAATTGTCCACCCAGAGTAGAGCACAACAGAAGCTGCCTTTTATTTATTTAACTAATTTATTTATATTCAACTTTAACTAACTCGAGCAAAAGGCCCTGTCAGACAGGCACCTGCAGAAGACAGCCGAAAGTAAGAAGCAGCAGCTGCCCTTCGTGTATCTAATGAAAGGCTACATACAAATTTAAGGAACAACGTCCTGGGAGAGTCGAGTGCTGCGTGTCGCAGTCTTGAGAGTGTTGCCAACTCGCTTGCCTTAACAAAACAGTTGGCAACAAGATTTAGCCCAAAAATTAATCAACACTGGGCACAGGCCTGATTATACTAACTAAAGAATATTTGGAGAACCCAACTTGCCTACTTTTATGTTTGAATTATTTCAATTTACTTGTTGAGAAAATAAATAAATATAAATATAAAAAATATATTTTCTTATTAAAAAAGTTTTTTATTATTTCGATCAACATCATCCTATTTGGAATACTTTATGTAACACCTCACATATTTTAACGCTCTAAACGTATTTCGAAAAAACAACAGACAATTTTCGATTCATCGAACTTACGTATATTCTATATTCTATAGTGTTGCACAATACAAAAATACTTTTAATGCACTCAAAATATCGATTAGGATTTTTATTACAAAAATATCCGACTGATACTACATTAGCTTGAACTGAGATCTGTTGAAGAGTTCCTCTTTACATCCAATTTTAAGTACAATTTCTTTTCTTCCTACAATTTCTTTGTTTGTTTCACTTGTATTAGAACTTTTGTATATATATATTTTTTTAACAGTTCAGAATATTTTCTTCATGACAAAATAATATTTAATTGATAAAACAACAGCTTTAAAGCGCCCTAGTCTAAAATGTATTTTTTAAGTATTTCCGACAAACTTAAGATGTTTTTAGTCTAATGTAAAAATTTCACAACACAAGCGAGAGGCAAAAAGAGGAAGAGCATTTGTATACGGGCTTACGGCCGGTTATCTAACGGCAACTTGCATGCTTCCTCTTGCTAGACAATATGTAAGAAAATATATATATCTATATACATATATTAAAAAAAGAATAAAATAATAAAACAAGTAAATAAACTTTAGGCAAAAGTTTTGGCAACTTTTTGGCAGTCAGTTGGCGCATTTTAAGTTACGGCAATCGACACGACGGGCCGATGGGAGGAAGCGAGAGCGGGGGCGGCGGCGGAGTGCCATTTGGGTATAAAGGAAACGAGCGAAAGAGGCGGGGACGACAGTGCGAAAGTGAAAAACTGGCGCAGCGAGACAAGAGCTTAAAGTACCGCAATTTCACAGCGACTGAAACTGAACGAAACAAATACAGCCGCAAACAAAAATTGAGCTTTAGCTGATGCTTTAAAGCAGCTGCTGGAATTAGGTGAGAGCTAGGCGAAAACTCACCTGGCCAACAAATTGAGTTTTGGCCTTGCGAAGTGTTAATCCTTTAGTTGTGGCTGTTATTGTTGTTGCTGCTATTGCCGCTAGACTGTGTCACGCACAATGGCAACAGTGGCTTGGGCGTGCACAAAACATGGCCCAAACTTTTGGCCACGTGACCGAGGAGTTAAACCGGGACTACAACTACAATGCCACGATACAAACACACGCACACAGACACACTCACAAGACACGGTTGTTGTTGTTGTTTACACGTTTTAATGTATGCCCAAAAAGCAGAGCGCAGCAATTAAAGCATTTGACGAGTATTGCGGTTGAGGGGGGGGGGGGGGGGGGGGGGGGGGGCGGTGGGGGGATGTGCGTTTCTTAACTTTACTAAAACAGTTAACGTGGCGCGTTCGAAATTCTCAACATTTGATTGGCGCTTTAGACACACGCGACATTTACCGTTATTTGCGCGTACACGATATGCATCATTTGCATTTTTATATATTTTATATTGCCTGCCTTTAGTTTTATTCTATGTATTTATTTTTTTCTTCTTTTTTGTTTGTCTTCGATTTACGCTGCGTTTATCGTCGTTTTACCGAATTCCCGTTTACGAGTAGACGCGATTTATGCGCGAGACAAGCGTCAGCATTTTTGCATACGTTCAAAACACTCCGACGGCTGAGCTTCAACTAAAGCTACAACGGACAACAACCGCTTCGTTAAGCATCGTCAGGCCAGGCACGAAGCGTGCGAAGCGACGCTGTAAACGACCGTGCGAGAGGACGACAGCGCACGAAGCGAAAACGGGCACAACAATACGACGTGCATAGACGAACATTCGTGATGCTGAATACGAGTGAATGAGTGAAACGAACGAAGGAGAGCGAGAGCAAGCCAAATACAGCGCACAACCAGTGGCAATTGGACACAGCTAAAGCTCTCGGCTATTAGCATCGCTTGAGCCCCGAACACAGAATAGAAGCAACAGGATGCGATCGGATATATTGTTTAGCTTAGTAATAATTAACACAATATATCAAATTGTAAATTAAATTATATCAGTTTGTACAACATTTTATAAACATGTTTTTGATTCCTAGACAATGCCAGTTCCGCCGAGTTACTTCCTTATTGGAAAGTACGTAGCTTAAGAGACAAACACCTATAGGTCGAGGTACGCGTATATGTACATACATATATATATATATATACATATATATGCATGCATTTACATACGTTCGTTTATCTAATTGTTGTGCAGATCTCTTAATTTGCACATTTTAACAGCGGACTGTTGATTAACATAATGCTTGTTGCGCTCCGCATAAGACGTCGCTGTGTTGTGTCACATTTTGCTCTCTGAGACTCGCAACTAACAGCACACAAAAGCGCCCTCTGTGTGAAATACTTAGTGTTTTGCGTGTATAAGAGAGAGAAGGTATTAGGCATAAATGGTTGTCGTCTTAGCTAAAGCTATGTTAATAGCTTCTGTTAAAATATGCTGTTACATTTTTATGCATTAACAAATAAAATAAATAAGAAAAGAATTAACCAAATGAATAAATAATAAAATAAAAATAGAATAGATAAAATAATATCCGATACTTTTGTTAGCAAACCCGGTTGTGCTTTCAATTTGAACACTGCTCACAATCAGTTTTCGCACACTTAAAATCAATGCACTCAACTGTTAGCCAATTAACTTGAGTGTTTCTCAACACTGAACACACACACTTAAATAACACATGCTTACACATGTATGCACATGTGTGGCACATATGTATGCGTGTCTCACAAGTGCACTTGTTTATTGCCTTAGCGAACTGACACACACCCACTCCCCCCTCGACGAACCCACACCCGAAATTGCTGTCCCTATCTCTCTCACACTTGGTTCCAGCTGCAGTCGATGCGGCTGCAATCACTCAAAGTACAAATTGTCATCAAGTTTCTCACAGAAGATGCTAAAAAATGTCACAAGAAGAGACTATAAATACGACTTGCGGCGCGTGCGCGACTGCTAAATACCCTGTATGTAGGGGGAAGTGGTCGCATGTGTAGACAGTTTCTCTCAAATACCCTGTACTTTCTGTTGATTTGTTGCACTAAGGCTTGGCTCATAAGAACTGCGCCTTAATAATATTATTTTAATTTATTATTTTAGATATTTAAGATACAAAAATCTTTTAAAGAAAACCCAGATTCTTTATCTATTACAATGTATTATTGTTAATTAATTATTTGTGAATAATATTTTCCTACTTTGCATGCTTAGCACAGGCAAAGAGTTAGGCTACCCCATGGCCAGCATTCTAATTACAGGGTATGCAAAAGAAAGCAGCAGCAGCAAAACCCAAAAAACGAATTGCAACAAAATGCTCAAACACACTCAACGAAATTGACTTAAATAAATAAATGACATAAAAACAAAGACAAACACATGCACTTCGAGCAGACATCAAGGGCAGGGGGATGATAAAGATAGAGGGTAGCTCACACACACACACGCACACACACCCATACACACACACACACACACATGTGCCAAGCAGCAATGCAAAAGAAAATTTACAGCCAAGAAATGGCCAGAGGCGGGCTTAGAGTATAGCGAAAGGGGTGGGGCGGGGCGGGGAGGGGCGGTTCGGGTCGAGGCAGAGTATTTGCAACTGGCTTGTTTGCAGCATTCGCATTTCATTTGATGCAGTCAATGCGCAGAGTGCTGGAACAACAAGAACAACAAGAACAACAATGACAACATTTAGTAGCTCATCCATTTTCATTTGTATTAAGCGAAAAGCCAAAAGTGGCGTCAACTTTTCGCAGGCACTGTGTCTCGCTCAGACAATGCAATGCGGGCCGCATTACTCAGCGCACAGTTCGCTCCACGCTTGACAAGAAAACTAAAAATTGCACTCGCCCCCCCCTAACCCCTAACTCCCCCCCCCCCCCCCCCCCCCCCCCCCTTGCGGGCACACCCTCCCAGGAGTCGCCACCTTTGCTGAGACGCTCGTTAGCGCAGCTGCCATTGGAATTTATCTTATTTTTCCTGGCACTCGCCATTTTATACGTTTTTTCTCCTAGCCCCACCCCTCCTTCCCACACCCCCCCCCCCTCCACCCTTTCTGTTTCGCTTTTGGACATATTGTTAGCCCAGTGATCGATGCAAATTGATGCGTATTGTTAATGCCATCTGAAGAGCTGCTGCGAAACAACCCAAAAAGTGGGCAGAAATTCCAAAAAAAAACTGTAAAACTCGACGACTTGCAATTGGAATTTATTTTTTGACTTATATATAATATTCATAGTAGCAATAATAGCAATCGACAGTTTTAATGTATGGGGAAATGCACTTGTTTCAAGAATTTTCCAGTCCATTCGCAAGTCTGAAGCAATTCAAATTGACAAAACTTTCATTTTCACGCAGAGGAGTGAATTCGAATTAAAATGCGAAAGATCATTTTAGAAAGATCTTTGAATTTGAGCTTGAAGCCTATCGAATGGAAAATAAACGTGTACCAATAACATATAATAATAGAATTGGTTTCTTTTTATACCCCTACTATCTTAAGTCCCTATTTCCACAAGGAGCAGTGAATTCGCCTAAAACGGTGAAACATGCCTCAATTGCATTTCAAAAACTTCTTTGAAAATAAGTTTAAAGTTGAAAAACTGAATACTGAATAAAGTATATTATAATATGACATGTATATTTGTTCAGCCCTACTAACTGAAAACTTCATTTCCGCCCAGATGAGTGGATTCGCCTTGAACAGTGGAACGTGTCTTAATCTCATTTTAGAAAGTTCTCTGCAAATAAGTTTGAGGCAGATCTGATGAGAAAATAGGAATGTTTCGTATCTGAATGTAATATGAATATAATACAAATATATATATATACATATTTTCAAGCCCCAACTATCTAAAAATGTTGAGAAGTGGATTCTACTCAAATCATTTGAAGTCAATCGAATAGTAAAATATTACATAAAACTTAATAAAATGTATATTTTCACACCTTCTACCTGAAACCCCCAATTCCACCGAAAAGAGTGGAATCGCCTCAAACGATAAATCAAGGCCTAATATCATTTTACAAAGATAATAATAAATAGCAATGTTTCAATCAAGCACATGTAATATTAATATTACATTTGCTTAAATATATTTCTTTCAATCAAATGTTTCCACTTATTCCGTATCTCGTTCGTAACAAGGATCTTAAGATCTTTGTTGATATCCAGGAAACCTTTCTTCCAAACGCCTGAAATACAACCATATTTATAGGCTGCTTTTGGGATCAAACATAAGAGGGTTCATGACGAAGACGTATCTACAACTTCCGTCGAAAAGGATAGATTCCTATTTTATCTTTGATAAAAGTTTCTAAAAAAAAAAGTGTTATCCTTGTAATTAATCTTATCATTTTACACAATATTGTTCATTAGCTTGATGGGATTGTAACTAAATGTTTACTTTCTCAATAACTGAGTATATTCGCAGATAAGGAAAGCTTTAAGGAAAGCTTTAAGGAAAGCTTTAAGGAAAGCTTAAAGCTACCGTACAAAAATTTAAAGCTTTTGACTTAAAAAAAACAAAACTTCTTCAAATTTCAATTGAAAAAAGTTTATTTTTATGTGCGTTTTTTTCCACATTTTTTTTTTTAGCAAATTTATTGAAGCAGCAAAAACATCAAAGCGGGCCAAAAAGTGCAGCAGTTGCTGCAACAACAACAACAACAACAACAACAACAACAGACGACAGTTGTCCATAACATGAAGAAGAAGAAGAAGCAGTAGCAGAAGGGAGGAAGAAGCAGAAACAGCTTGGTAAAAAATATCATAAATAAGAGGCGCTGCAATTTGTTTATATTAAAATGGAGAGTCAAAAACGCGTCCTAAGGTCCTGTACACAGATTTCTGCATTGCATTGCCAAATGCCAGCTGCCCCTCCCCCGCCATCCTCTCCAGCACACTTATACCCTGCCCCATCCTGGCCAGGCCTGCTGTTTTGTGAATTATGCGCCTTCCGTTGCATGCGGCGGCATCAGAAACCGGAGCCAAGGCTGGCAGCCAGCAAGAGAGAGCGAGAGAGCGCGAGAGAGCGCGAGCGAGAGAGAGAGCGAGAGTCCAACTAAGGCTCTGATGCGCCTGGCTGCATATTTTTAAAGTCAACGGGCGGGGCTGACTGCCACCCCCCCCCCCCCCCCCCCACCTCCACACCCCCGCAGCAGCATTGTTCTGTGTATTATTTTTACAGTCGCCCACAACAAACGACGCTCGTTTTTGTAATAAAAATGTCATAAATCTTGATTTCTGGAACTAAACCAAAAAGCGTGCGATAAAAACAGGAGTGTATGCCCGTGTGTGTGCTTGTGTATTGGAGTGTGTGTGTGTGTGTGTGTGTGCTTACGTCTGGCAATATAACTGTCTATTTACAGTTGTGCATATGAAGTACATTTTATTTGCTTTTATTTATTTGCACACGCTTGAACATAATTGATTTATATTCATGTTTGTTTTTTTTTTTTTTTTTCAAAGGAAACGCAGAACAATATCTTCAAGAGCAAAGCTTTTATTGCCTTTAGATGAAAGCTCGCACCTGAACAACATTAAGCGCTTGGAGAGCTTTCGCTGCATTCACACTTGCGAGCGCTGCAGTTGCGTACGGAATGTGAATATGAGAGAGAGAGAGAGGGAGAGAGGGAGAGAGCGGCGCGCTGCAGCAGCGCTGTGGAGAGAAGAGCGCAGCTGATCCGCTGGAATTTGGAAACTTGGCTGGAAAGTGAGACAAGTATATGGGATTCTAACGTTAATCTGCTGTGTGGGTAAAATGTAGCCGAAGTTTAAATACCCTTGCAAGCAATATCAGCAACAACAAAATGGTTTTTCGGATAATACTAAATGTTATAGTGTCTATGCCAGCCGTATGATATACATATGGTTTCGATCCAATCGCAAGATATCTTTCTTTGAGACTAAGTACTTCATTAACTAACTTGTCAAAAATATTCAACATTTGTAAAATTCTTTTTATAAAGTATGTATACCCTGAACCCATTTAAAATGGGTTAAAGGAGTACGATGTATTTGTGCAAATGTATGGAACAGGCAGAAGAAAGCATCTCCGACCTCATAAAGTAAGTATATATATTCTTGATCAGCATCAATAGCCGAGTCGATCTTGCCATGTGCGTGTGTCTGTCCGTCCGTTCGTATGTATGAACGCAAGGATCTCAGAACCTATAAAAGGTACTTGAAATTTGGGCCAGCAAGCGCAAATTGCAACAATTTCTGTGCAATGCAGCAACTGCGGTTGCAATGTTTTCTGTGCTGCTTTCCTTATTCGTTTTTTTCTCATCAAGGCTGAGTTGTTAATGTGCCTGCTCAGTAGTGGCGGTTGCAGGCGGTGTGGTCTGTTACGAGTTCGAGTCCTATCGCGGGCACTTTTTTTTTTAATTTTTTTTTTTACTGCTAAAGTTTGGTGTTGTTAAAAGAGGGTTCAGGGTATTCCCTAACTATTTTTAGATTGCAATTCAGCAAAATTAAACCAGCGACAATTGAGTTAATATTGAGCTCTTTTCTTGATAAGCAAATAACTAGCAAAAGAAATTGAGACACTTGTATGTCTTGCTGCGGGTGCTCATAAACTTGGCTGATTATTTTAGAAATCTAATCAAAGAAATTAAATTTTAATGGAACAAAAATATAACAAATCAGAGTGAACAATGAAACCACTCGACTGATAGATCCCGCAGAGAGATATACGAGTTCTTTAAAAGCGGAAAATGTCGTTGCCCAACAGACATTCAACGTGATATACCCAGTATGAGAACTACAACTCTTTGCCTGTTGCTGCTCGTCTCCGGCAGCTGTCTTCTGGGCTCATCGGTCAGTGGATTCTAGCACTTAATATTGGGTTTATCCGAGTAACTCTCTGATAAATTTCAGGCCAGCGATGCCGATTCGTTTGACTTTGAGGAGGTGGAGGCCTATGGCTTCATCAAGTCTGTGGAGAAGGCCCTCAAGAAGGCGCTGACCACGGTGCGTGGCGTTAATTGCACCATCAAAGAGGTGATTGAGGTGCTGCTTGCGACGACCAACTATGTGGATGCCATCGATGCCTGCGGCACGGCTATACCCAAGGATATTGCCAAAATTGTCAAGAACTGCAAGAGCATTATAGCCCTATGCGAGGATATCATTCATCTGAACAGCACAATTTGCGCTGATGAGGAGGATGGCAAAATGACCTCAGGCAAGTGCTTCTTGGGTCTGTTTGAGGCCATCATGAAACTGACCTATAAGATAAACACCACCCTGAAGCTGATCGCCAAGCTGCCAGCCGATACGGAAAGCTGTTTTCTCGATGCCACCAAAGAGGTGGAGCAGAGCTATAATGACTTTTTGCCAAACATCGATAAGTGTATCGAGGAAATGTAATATATGAGCGGAATTATAAAGAACATGAAAATATTACAATCGACACTTGATTTTAAGGGAATCTAAAACTGTAAACAAGAGACAGGTACTTTCAAACTGTGGGAGATTTTATCGAAGTTGAATAATTTGTATACTTTGTTAACCGAGTATTACTTTATACTAGTCAAAAATATATTTTCAAGAGCAAATATATAAAATGCAACTAAAATAGTTGATATCTGTTTATTTTTATACCCTGAACCCATTGAAAGTGGGTAAAAAGGGTATTATGTATTTGTGCAAATGTATGTAACAGGCAGAAGGAAGCATCTCCGACCCCATAAGGTACATATGTACATATATTCTTGATCAGCATCAACAGCCGAACCGATCTAGCCATGCCCGTCTGTCTGCTCGTACGTATGAACGCAAGGTTCTCAGAACCTATAAGAGCTAGAGACTAGGACCTAGCTGTAGGTGCTCCTAATCCATGCGCAGTACGAGTTTGTTTCCGATAATCGAAAACTTACTCCGTTTCCACGCAATCGATTTAAAACGATATCGAAATCCAGTTTTTTGAGCAATTTTGGTAAATAATAAGAGCTAGGGCCACCAAAATTGACACATAGCTTCTAGAATAGTATGTATACCAAGAATATTTCATTTTATAGCTATCACCCCTCCCCGCTACCACCTCATAGCTATAAACCAAACTAATAAACCAACTTGTATAGGCCACCAATTTAAGCCACAATTTTAATGCAATTGACTTTTTGAGAATACACAAATATTCTATGGCACATTAAAATGTACTGCAGAAAATTTCATCAACATTGGTTAAGAAATACAAAACCTATTCCTCGTATCAGCGGCAGCAAGCGCAAGTTCCAAGAATGTCTGTATACATTTACACACACAAGTTCTGCGCGTCTTCATAGAATTCTAGCAACAGCATTGCAATTTCGATTGTATTGTTTTCTGTGCTGCTATTTTAATTCGCTTTTTTTTCTCTGCAATTGATGTTGGAATAAGAGAGTTCAGGGTATCCCCTGGTCGGGAGCTCCCGACTAAACCAGTTATTTATTTTATATTTGTTAAATTATTTGTAGATTGCAATTTATTCAAATTAAACCAGCGAAAATTGAGCTATTATTGCTCTTTTCTTGATAAGCAAACAACAAATAAAGGAAATTCTCTTGCTGCGGCTGCTCATAAGCTTGCCTAATTAATTTGGGAATCTTATCAAAGAAGAAATAACTAAATTTGAATAAACCAAAAATAGAACAAACCAGAGTGAACAATGAAACCACTCGAGAGATAGACAAGTTCTTTAAAAGCGAAAAATGTCGTTGCCCAACAGACATTCAACGTGATATACCCAGTATGAGAACTACAACTCTTTGCCTGTTGCTGCTCGTCTCCGGCAGCTGTCTTCTGGGCTCATCGGTCAGTGGAATCTAGCAGTTAATATTGGGTTTACCCGAGTAACTCTCTGGTTAATTTTAGGCCAGCGATGCCGATTCGTTTGACTTTGAGGAGGTGGAGGCCTATGGCTTCATCAAGTCCGTGGAGAAGGCCCTGAAGAAGGCGCTGACCACGTTGCGTGGCGTTAATTGCACCATCAAAGAGGTGATTGAGGTGCTGCTTGCGACGACCAACTATGTGGATGCCATCGATGCCTGCGGCACGGCTATACCCAAGGATATTGCCAAAATTGTCAAGAGCTGCAAGAGCATTATAGCCCTATGCGAGGATATCATACATCTGAATAGCACAATTTGCGCTGATGAGGAGGATGGCAAAATGACCTCAGGCAAGTGCTTCTTGGGTCTGTTTGAGGCCATCATGAAACTGACCTATAAGATAAACACCACCCTGAAGCTGATCGCCAAGCTGCCAGCCGAAACGGAAAGCTGTTTTCTCAATGCCACCAAAGAGGTGGAGCAGAGCTATAATGACTTTTTGCCAAACATCGATAAGTGCATCGAAATTATGTAATATCTATGCGGAGTTATAAAGAACATGAAAAAGTAAATAAAAAAAATTAATAAAAATTGTTCAATCGAAATATCAAGAAAAAGTACTTGATTCTAAGGGACTCTAAAATTGTGAATAAAATACAGTTACTTTCAAACTGCGGAAGATTTTACCCAAGTTGTACAATATCTTTGCCGTTATATGTTGTCAAATGTTACCAAAGAAATTATATATCTGTTTATTCCTATATTTTAGACTATTTCAGGTGTGGGTTTTTGGACTTCGCTTCGGCTATTTGGCATATCAGTTGATAAGTCGATAACAATATAATTGTTTTTTTAAAAAAAACCCAATGATCAATTTTGAGTGTAATTAAAAGAAGAAAGAAATTAAAAAGAGGTTATCGGTGCATATAATTATAGTGGAAATATGTATAATAAACGAGAAAGTAGGAATAAATGGGGGACGCCGAAGATATAATACCCTTGTAGACATTTGCCTTACGATTCTGCTGATATGTGAGAATAGTGAAGCTCGTAAATGCTGAATTTAATGAAAATATCTTGGAAAAGAGAGTATCTTGCCTTAAAGGAACCTACTTGTCGAACGATTTTTCCTATGGCATTACCTATTATATATAGTTGTCCGCTGTTTAAACGATTTTGCATATATATGGAAGCAATAGTGGAACCAATAAATCCCGAGTTTGGTCGGGTATCTTAATAAAAAAGAAAAAAAATTTAATACCCTCTGCAAGGGTATAAGAACCTATTTTTCGGCTGATTGTTCCTATATATAGCTGCCGCTATTATATATATATAGTTGTCCGATGTTGATAAGATTTTGCATATATGAAAGGAGCAAAGTATATCAAAAAGGACCTTAATATTAAGAAGATTTGGTTAATAATAGAAATCAAATAGAATAACTAATAAATCTTGAGTCAAGATATCTTTATGGGGTTCTATGCGCTATGCGTCTCATGACCAAATGTTAATACCCTTAACAAGGGCATACAAATTGAAGTCTGCAATCGATCTTCTTCTTTATATTAAAATAATAACTATAATGTATGACTCACCCCATATAATGTTGATTTATGATAATAATGATTTGTATATTGTTTAATTAGTTTTGATGAAAATGTTTCCAATGACTTTGATTTTTTGATTTTCCAAATGCTTTTAGTTTTACATGCTGAAATTTTGAAATGAGTTTTAGATTTGTGAAGTAAAATATATTTATATTTTTTAAATGCTTAAAAATTGTGTTTAAAGTGAGTTTTTCTAAAGTTATAAAATTAATTTATTTTTATTTTGTTAGTGTATTAGGGGGACGTTAAACTTGGATCAAAGTAAGATGCTTACCTGCACAAATACGAAGTTTAAACATGGATTAAGAGAACAGCTTGTGGGCGGGTTCAGAGATGGTTGAGCATTTAGATATATATAAACGGTATATACATAAATCTTTTCACGTGGACTAGATTTGTTGACTGCATATATACATATAGGGCCAGCGACTTAAGCTAGGCACAGACTCTGTTTAAAAGTCTAGGTTTTTATATAATAGCTTGAATTTAGTTCGTTGCATTTGCTGCTATACATATAGATATATTTTAAAACATTGTCATAACTTAAAAACTTAGTTTACACGCATTTTATAATAGTTGTTTTGCCTTTGTTTTTAAGCTAATCGTTACATAGACTGGCATGGAATTCATTTAAGACATAATTGAATTTATCCGAATCGTATTGATTTATAATAACATAACTAAAATGCACGCATTCTGTGTCCGTCGTGTGGCAGATTTATCTTATCCTATCACAAGTGAACATCACGTCTCAGATAAATTTATCGATAGGTTTACAAATTAAATTTTGTTTAACTTATATATTTAAAATAATTTAATTAAAGTTAAGTGCATTTGATTTTCTTTTATAAGTACGTCAGGTAAATTATGCGATCTTGTCAATTTTTAAGTTTCCTTTTCTTTGCTTTTAAATTAAGAAATTATCACAAATTGTTTTGTAGCATTTTTTTGTTTTGTTTTTGTTGTTGTCAATAAAAGTTTGTTGAATTGTCAAGAATTCGTTCAAGGAGCTATTCAGTGTGCTCCCACTGGACTTCACCAGTGATCCATGTCGCGGACGCGCTCCACGGGCGGATTACTGAGGAAATATAAGGTGATGATTTTGTTAGGGTATCTATATGACGATCAATTCATATGCTACTTACGGCAACATTCGCGCCATCGCATGTTTATGCAGCGGCGAAATTTGCACCGCAGCCGAGGCTATGCTGGAGCCCGAGTCCTGCGACAGGGTGCGCTGCATATGGTGCATGGGATGTGTCACCACCGGACCGCCGCCCACAAACTGCAGCTGCTGCTGATGATGATGCTGATGCGGCTGCTGGGCATGATGCAGCGACGCGTGCGATGAGTGCGGGTGCTGTGCGCTGTGCGGCAGCTGTTGGGCGCGTCGAAAGGGATGGCGCCAAGGACTCTTGGGCGCATCGCCCTGAAATGCCTTATTCTCGACGCCGCTGCTGGAGACGCCGGGGGGACTGTTGCGTCGCGGCGCTGTGGCATGCTGCATATCGCGCGCCTTGGAGCTCAGGCGACGCAATATGCGCGAACCGAGTCCCGGCGGATCCTCGAGGCCGCGACTATTGCGCGGCTTGCGATAGCGCACATCGCTCGACTCCTCCAAGATGACATGGCGATCGTAAGGTGTGCCATAGTACACCTCCAGCACCGTGGAGAATGTGTGCGGCCAGACCAGATCAATAATCGAGATCAGCACGCCGGCAATAAAGCAGAGTATGCCTAAAAATACAAAACACATAAGCGGCGGGCATGCCAGAGGCCTAACTGTGAGCTCACCCGCAACCAGGACCAGCCAGTAGCACCAGCCAAAGTGAAACTCCAGGCGGCCGCCCTCCAGAAATATGCACAACGGCCGTTGCGGCAACAGGCAATGATAGCCCACAGCGGTGCAGACGAGCAGCGCGCCGGTTAGTGCCTTGAGGTAGGCGCCATAGCGCGGCACCGCCAACAGCAGCAGATTCATCAGCAGCCACGAGGCAAGCGAGGCCCACAGCATGATGCTGGCAAAGTAGCCCGCGGCGCGATACTGGCCACCCCAGGAGAAACCCTCGCGACCCAAGCTAAAATACTCGGCCACGGTGAGTATGGGAAAGGGCAGGCCACGCTGCAGAGCCAGCCGATAGTTGGCGCTCATATCGGTGGCGCCCTCCCATGAGAAGCGTTCGTTGTAATCAATATCCGGCGGTGTCCAGTTGCCAATGGGAATGGCTGCAAGAGCGAGGCAGAAAAAGAAAGAGAATAAAATAACAATCTTTTGGGTTTATGTTAAAGTAAGACTAACAGCGAGCTATTAACAGTACGCTGTTAAGCCTAATTGAAAATTGTTCTATAACATTGCGCTGGTAAGCTTCTATCTATAACAGCGGTTTCTCCTGTTACTGAACAAATGTTAAAATGGACATAACATAATGCTGTTAACAGCGCGCTTTTCAATCCTTTACAGCGTCTTAAATACTTCTATAACCATTTAATTAATTGGTTTCACTTGAAAACTATCTATAAAAGTAGCGCGCCTTCTTTTTAACAGCTGTTAAGCAATTCACAGTTAACAAAAATATGTTAATAAATATTCATATTTGGCTGGCTTTTTGAAAATTTTCCATGGCTTAAATTAGATGGTGAGAAGTAGCTTTTGTGCTACTTAGAGAGTATTTTAAAGTAAAAAAAATATAATTTAAATGTGTATCTTTAATATGTTATTTTATATATTTCGTTTGAAGAGTTTGATTAAAAACTACGATTTGTTCGCTTAGAACTCACGCAAATAATTTTTGTTCTTCGGATATTACGCTTACGTTTTCTTGTTGACTTTCGAAAAATAAATAAGAATATAATGCCTTTTACTTTATGCCGCCAAAAGAGATCGTCGCTCAGCATATGTTTTGTTTTACCAGGTCTTTTTCTTAGCTCATTCTTTGTTTTTATTTAATTTTTATTTTTTTGCATATTTTGTCACTCGGTGCCAGACACTTTGGCAACATGCGCGACTCCACTGTGAACAGTCAACAACAACAACAATCATATATCATTTGAGTTTTAAGTTTTTGTTGATGAAGACCCCTTTTAACTGTTAAAAAGTAACACCAAAAAAAAAAAAAACAAAAAACCAAAGCGGAAAAAATAAGATTAATGGATGGCTTTTAGAATTGAAAGCAAACATCGGCTGAGAATTAAGAGCGTGGGTTGATGCCAAAAGATCTTTTCAAAATTTGTTGTTTATATTCGAAAGGCATTCAACAATTTGCAAGTCCATTTTGATTAGGTTTCTCCTGCTCGAAATATACAAATTTCTTGTGTTTTAGCTTTAACCGATTAGTCAGCTTATGACGCACTAAGAAGCTTCATATAAACATATATATACACACATGTTTCATTAACTAAAGAGTGCAAGAGTTTTTGAGAGAGTACGACTGCGGAATCTTTTTAAGCAAGCTTTTTGATCGCTTGAGAGGCGCACAAAATTAATACAAAAAAAATGTGCATAAATTATGCAAATTTAATGTCAAACTAGTTAAGAGAAGAGAAGAGAAGCGAGAGAACAGAAGAGAGAGAGAAGAGCATGCAAAAAATATATATAATATGAAAAACTAAAATATAAGTGAATAAATTAGTTTAGATTTTTTGCTTTCAGACGAATCTTAACAAGCGTGAGTTTTTTATTAAATTATTATATTAACTATTTTTTAAGCCTAATTTATTTAATACATATTATAATTTATACCCTGGGTACAATCCCTAAGAGCCAATATGGAGTACGAGCATGAATATTACCAACGACAACATTTTAATTAGTCTGTTGGAAAAAAAGTTTGCTTAACCTAAGAAAATCGCTAGTAAAAAAGTTGTTCTTAGTTTCAAATAAATAATCTCATATCTTAAGTTATAATTACAAAATAATAATACTAATAATGATATAAAAATAGCGAAAGTGTACACAGGGTATATTCTAGTTTTTATTTTTATTTATTTTATTTTTTATCTTTGCACGTCTAACTAAGATTTATAAACTAAAATATGATTTACTTTCTATTTTGATATACAAGAATGTTTGAAATGACCCTCGCACATATACACACACACACACACACACACACACACACGCATGCTAAATTGTAAGCTGGACCGAAAGCGCGTGCGCTGTTGTAAACCGGAAAATGTTGACGAATGTTAACAAAATATGCAAACACTTCATGTTTTTGTTGTTGTTGTTGAGCAGCAACTGCAATTGATTATGCGATGTTGTTGTTGTTGTGGTTGTTGTAGTTGTTGCACTTTTGAGCCGTTCACTCGACTTGGCTAGTAAATATTGTTGTTGCAGTTATGTAAGGTTAGCGCGAGTTAGCGTCGAGCCATTGACAATGAATTGCAAGTGCGAACAGCGTGCAACGTGTGCAGGTTGCAGACAGCGGCAAGGTGCGTTGCCTATGCACATGCACACGTTACGCATACGCCGCGTGGCCGTCAGTTTGACGCGTTTGCAGCTGCAACAATTTCCGGCTGCGACAGGAAGTGATTTTTCAATTGCTTTTCATAACTGCGAAGGTTGCCAATTTGTTGCTGCCGTTGTGGATGGTGTTGCAGTTGCATAAAATTGCTTGCCACGCGTTTGGGCCAGGGTTCCGCTCATGTTACGAGCCTGTCAAATCAACCGTTGAATTGGTTGTTTATCAAGAGCCGGCAGCCGTTAGATTGCGTCTCATAATGTATTGCATTAATGAGTTATTTAGAGGCTACACTTGGCGCAATTTTAATAAAAGCTTAATTGAATTGTAAGCTTTTACATAACTTATACTCAGTTCGAACAGAACATTTTCCATCGCTTATTTCTCAATAATAAGAGTGAACTCTCCTTTAAAGGCAGAAGGAAGCATCTCCGATCCCATATACTCTAGATAAGCATCAACAGCCGAGTTTATATAGCCATGTCCATCTGTCCGTCTGTCGGTTTCTACTCGAGCTAGTCTCTCATCGCCTTGACACTTTGCATATGTCCGTCTTCCTGTTGCAGGCGGCCGGATCGTACAGCTATAGCTGCCATAGGAACGTACAGTAAACGTTTTATGAAAATATCTTACCCAAACTCGATATTTACAAGTTTCACTACGTTCCTAACAGATATGTAAAATCTTATCAACATCGGACCACTATATTATATAGCTACCATAGGAACGATCGGTCGAATAACATTTTCATCAAACTCATCATTTACAAGCTTCACTATTCTCACAAAACGTAGGGCAAATGTCTTACAGAGTATTAATTCTTCCCACTTTCTTGATTTTATCATAGCCGTTCTCTTTCCTATAAGCCTTTCACATTCTCTGAATTATTGGCTTGCCCTTCACATCGGCTGAATAGCTGCCTTATAAAAGCTTTAATCCCCACTTACAATTGGCATTCCAAATAGCTCAGCAAATTGAACCGGTTCGAAAAAAGCGATATATAAAAAAACCAAGCCAAGCCCAAAAAAAAGGTGCTGATTTTCGAGCAGCCGCCAACTGGGAAATCATATCAATTCGGCAGTTTAATGACTTTTTATGATCGATCGCAGACACTGCGTAGACATTTAACGCATTTTTATTCGATTGGTTTTTTTTTTAAATCGTGTTTTTGTTTTTCCTTATTGGGCGCCGAGACACAACCTTGGGTCGAGTTTAAGGCCGAAATGTGAATTGTCACCACACATTTTACAGCTGCTGATTTGATGTATTTATGTAATTGTCAATTTAAACAGACTTGAGCATAGGCTGTCAAATATAAACAATGTTCAGTTTTGCTTTATACATTTCAGCTTTCAATTTGGGCATCAATTTCAGACACAACGTATAAGCGGCTTACGTGGCGTATGAGTCATGTAAGAAATCAAATTCAGTATACGTTTATTATAAGCGTGGGAATTACTATAAAATGTTGAAATTCATCGACAGGTGTATACAAAATGATTAACACAATCTGACTCAAAATATCATTATACCCTTGTAAATGTATAAGTCGGATATATATATAGATATATATTCTTGATCAGGCTTAAATGCTGAGTAACTAGAACAAGCTAGGCTAGGTTAAATATTTTTGGCAAATTAGAGAGATAAAGATAATTAATAAATCGATTTTGCGAGTTACTTTAATCGATTCAATGGATAATCTTCACAAATTATCCTACATGAGTAAATATATAATATAAAATATATATATATAGCCAGTTAGCCTTGATTTTTAAATTTTACAAATAACAAAGGCAAAGCCAAATAAAATAAAAAACGATTTTGCGAGCACACATAATATACTTTAATCGATAGGTGTGCACTAATTGATGTCTTTCACAATCGATCATTTTTAAAAATGTTCGATTATGAGTATATTACATATTTAAAGAATTTTTAAAGAGCTTGTTCAGGCAAATTTTGTTTGTAAAACCTTGTAAGGGGTGTTATAATAATTACAATATAAGCATTAAATACGCTTTTAAACGTGAATGTCCTAAAATTCTTAATAAGTAATGACAGGTTTAATTGTTTTATATTATATATACTTTCAAGTATGTATCGGGCAGTGTAAATCGAGGTATATATCTATATATATAATGTCTATCATTATGTCAATTGTGGGCTCATTACTGTCTTTCACAATCGATAATTCTCACGATTAATCGAATACGTACGTTTGTAAAATTTGTTTTAATACCACTGTGAAGAGTAATAATAGTTACTATATATATACAAATTTTATTAATTTGTAATATTTATTATATTGAAATTCGGGATAATCTTTGATACAAGATGGATCAAAACACAAACGATTGAAAAGCTCGTTATAATATAGTATTATTCATTTTTTATTGTCTTTTCTATGCATTACCCTTATTCATCTTTTTTTTAAGGTATTTCCCAGTTATACTTTTTTACAAATCTAAATACAGTTTTATTTGTATTTCCAAAGTATTTTTGTCAACCAATAAGCAGAAACTGCTTTATTCACCGCCCTCATTAATAACGAACAGCTACGCAAAACTTCCTGAAACTTGTCGTACATGAACTTAAGCAGATTATAAAAAGACAAAAAAGTAGACACCAAAAAATAATTAAAGACGAAAGAATAGCGACAGTAACAAGCAACAGCATTATGTAGAATAACACAGAATACAAAAATTACCATATCTGCGGAATAAAATTGATGTTTTCCTATTTGATACTCGAGGCACAGGCAACGAGGCAGCTCGCGCTTAAGTACATAAACGACAAAAATAAAATACACGCATAGCAACAACAATTGTAAATAAAGGGGAAAAAAATTTAGATATATATATATATATATTTTTTTGTTATGACTTTTCATAAATTGAAGTGATGATTATGCTGATTTCTGTATGTTGACTTAGCTGCCCCGCAAAGTGGCAAGCAAATGGCAGAAGAGCTTGGTTAGCGGGAAGGGGATGGGCCGGGCGGAGGAGGAGACAACACACATAATTTGGCAGCGGCAGCAAAAATGAATTAATAATCATTTTTTGACAATAGACCGGAGGCACACGACAAAGCAACAACAACAACAAGCACACTAAAAACTGTTTAAAACCAAACCCCCCCCCCCCCCCCCCCCCCCCCCCCCCCCCCCCCCCGCACACGTCTCTTTATAAAAACAAATGTGTGTAAAAATAAATGTATGTTCCGCATCTGTCATCATTTTGACAACTCTCGAGTGCCGCATGTCCAAATTCATTACAAAAGCCAGCAAAATAGAACTTGACGTATTTTAAAAATAGCTTTTGAAAAAGTCGCACAAAAAAGAAATAAATATATGCATACAACATCTGAATAATATTAATATAATATTTAGCATTGCACGAGTGGGCGGTGATTCGGAAAAACGCAAGCTAATAAATATAACCCAATTGTTTAGCTTAATTTATTCCAAATTTGGAATTTTACAAAAATAATTAACAATATTTAAAAAAAAAAATACCACAAAAAGTACAATGCTTTATAATTTATATCCATGAAATTTGCCTAATGCATTTCATATATATAAATATTTACATAAAATGCAATCAGAATCAGGCAAGAACGTAAGGATATATTCGGCACGCGGAAGATATAACACCCGTAGACATTTGCCTTACGGCTTTGCAGATATCGGAGAGTAGATGCTGAGTTTGATGATAGAAACAGACAGAAGAACAGACGGAGAGACGGACATGGCTATATTAGCTCGGCTGTTGATGCTGATCCAGAATATATATACTTTATAGAAAAAACCCTCTAGAACTTATCAGCATTTCTATATGTTCTATATGGCCTCCGTATGTCAGATTACTATAAATATAATATATAAATAAATAACCTATGAAATATCATACTTATAATATAAAAGTTTGGCACAAATATTATCAAATATTATTTATTTCCACATTTCATTTTGAAATTTCTGCACTTGCCAACTCTATTTTTTAAATATATTTGTAATTCAATTAAAAACAGTTCGAAATTTACTTTATGGGCTCACTAACTTTATTTATTAAATTATATTTAGGCGAAACAAATTGCAAATAATTTCTTAAAATTTAAAACTAATATTCTAATAATTCTATTAGATTCTAATATTCATTCTAATACTAAAAACTTATTAAATTTTATTTGTTATTTGAGGAAAATTACTATTAATGTTATTGGTAATTTGAAACAAATAAAAATAATAGGTGCCTATTTTTATTTTTATTTGTTCATTTGTTTTAATTGCATAAAATCTTCAAAATGTACAACAAAAAATTCCAAAATCTTTTGTGCAATTAACTTCAATCAAAATTGCAATGAAATATCGTAAATTTACCCAAAACGTCAGACGACTTCCATTGTCCATTTTCATGCATTATTATGTTGAACTCAAAGAATAATAAAGCCGAAAAACAGAAACTTGTTTGCTTAGTCATTTGACTGCAGCTTGGCATCACACGGCGCAATCAATAGCCTGGCTATATAAGGTCTGAGCAATTCGCAGGCGCCTGATTGGAGCCACTGCAACTGAATCCAAGCCAGGTGTGCTATAATAAAGCAAAACGAAAAGAATCGAGTTCTAACCAAACCAAATGCCTCTAAATGTGGCAGCTTATGGAGCGTGACACACACCCACAACATTGCGGCACGATATGCAAGGCCTAGCTATATAAATCCATATAGCAGCAATATCATAAACATATATCATAAAATGCAGTGGAACAAAATGGCAGAAATAAAAAACAACAACAAATACCTTTGGCCAAGTGGCAAGCAAATTGGCCGCACAATCATCATAAATACCAGCAACATCATCATTATCATTATCATTATTATTATGGCGTTTATCATAGTAGCAATAATAATGCTTTAGCCGCATTCCCAATTATTACACCTAGACATTTGATACTTTTCTGTAGTCTTTCCATTTGGCATTGCTTCAAAGCGCTTCAATTTGAATTCAATTCGAGGGGCAACAATTAAGTTGTCAGCTTTGGACTATGCTGCTACTCAATATAATCATCCTGCCACGGATTGACACACGCAATTATCATATTCAAATATGCTCAAAAAGGTATTAGGCGCAAATGTGAGACTAGCAGATACCCTGCGAACAGCTGTGCCTACTTAGTCCCATACAACGAATAAAGTTTATTCTTAAAGAACGTCTGTTTAATTTTTTGACGAAATTTAAAAGTTTTTCAACTATAAAAGAGCACTTGATCTTGTGAATAAATCAGATATGAAGACCTCGTCTCTGACAATAGTTTGTTTTTCCTTGAACTTTTAAGAAACGAGAAAACATATCTGATATCTGATATCCTCGATTCCAATAATTAGATATGTTATATATACCCTCATTATATCACATTTGCACAACTAATATGCCCATTCTCAACAAATATAGGGTATCACTAAACCAACTACATAAAATACTTCAACAACATTGCTGCCTTTTGCCAGTCAACTTGAGCGCAGCTACGTTTGCCCTTTTGGTAAGCAACGCCCACAAGCTGACACACGCCCACAATAACACACACGTACACACACACACACACACACACCCATGCACAACAACAACGGCAGCCACAACAAGCGCAATAACAATGGCAACTCGAAGCAGTTTGAAATGAACATGAAGCACTTTTGGCATCAGCGTCAGTTTGTTAACTGCTACTGAAACATTGTGATGGCTGCGGGGGCAGAGAGGTGAACCAAAGGGGTAAGAGAAGTTGGCGATTCGGGGCAATAGGTAAGAATCTGTTATAGTTCAAAACCAATATGGTAACCGACATAATCGCTGGGCAGGCCAATTGCTTGCAGTTATGAGAGCCAAAGAGCTTTCGGTTTTTAACAGGAAAAAACAGAAGCAGAAACATACTCCAGCAGCAGACAGAATAGTAGAGCATACGGAAGAGGGTCTAACGAAATTTTTATAGAATTGGAAGTATGCATTTGTATGTATACAAAGTGCTCACAAATAAACCAAGGACTGTCGAATTTTAGACATATGTGTGAAAAGCAGCCGAAAAACGGTTAAAAATTTTAGAAAATATTACCAAAAAACTCCTTGATCCTGGCCAATATATATTTGTATCGAGAAATATAATTATAGCCGCATCTATGTCTACATATAATATATTTTAATGTGTTTCTGTGTTTCTGTAACAAACAGTGTATTTCACTAAGGACTGTTGAATATCACCCATATGTGTGAAATATGCGTGAGAAACACAGCCGAAATATAGGTGAAAAATCATTTCTCGAACCCGACAAATATATATATATATTCATATCTAAAGATTCAAAGCTTGGAAAATATGGAAAATAAATACTTGGGCTTAGCATATATGTATCTATAGATATATTTATAGACGTAGCTATATATATCCGTATTATATCTATATGTTCTTATGTAAAACTCTGACAAATAGAGCATCTCACCAAGGACTGTTGAATTTCACTCATATTTGTGAAATACGAGTATGAAAAAGAGCCAAAAAAATGTGAAGCTCCTATATGTTTTTTAATAAAGCCTTAGACTTAGCAAAAATCCATAAATATTTGCATTTGTCCATTTCCTATATCCATGCCAAATAGAGCATTTAATCTTCACTTAGTCAAATTACTAAACTTATACGTTTATTGTTATATGTTATTTATAAGCTGTAGTTGCAGCTATTGGCTGACTGGTTGATTTAACATTTGGCTAGGATTACTTCGACTGGGTTGGCATTTCAATTGATTTACTGCGGCAGCTCGAAGCAACCATTTCACCTTTTTCTATTGTGTCTTTCCTGTTGTTGTTTTGTCGAGTGCACGAATCAATGAATGAACAAATGTGCGATTGAGTGAGTGAATGAGTGAAGCAAACAAACAAATGCGACTACGCATGAGTATGGGTGCGAGTGCGAGTGCGACTACGAGTATTATACATATACATAACATACATGTGCGCAAGCCAAGTTGAGAGGCAGCGCGTCAGCAGTCACTTGTGCGAATATTTCCGCAGGTGTTGAGTGGCATTTTATACGATTGTTGTTGTTGTTGTTTGTTTATTGTTGTTGTTGCTGCTGTTTTTGTTGAAGTCAATGCGGGAATCGTGACATGCAGCTTGACTTGGCACTTGGCCACAGAGCACACAAATCCAAAAGCCGCGCTGCTGACGTCACTTTCTCAGTGGGCTAAATATATTTCAGGTCGGTTTTATATATATATCTTTTTTACGACTTCCACAGAGGCTAATCAATTAGCCAGGCCCAGACGAACTAGACAAAAGGCCAAATTGCAACTGCAACAGTTGCTCTTTACCCTAACCGAAAATTTAATTAAAATCATTTTGAGTGCCGATTAAAATCTTGAACAAAAATTGCTCAATTGTTGCGGCTTGCGACATTTTCAAGCCGCTGCCGATAGCTGCCGCGGAGTCGTTTATCTTCCGCCTGGCATCAGTTGGCAAAGGGGCACGACAACAGCACCCTAGCTGGGCATATATACATCTCTGCTAATGAACTAAAAAAAACTATTTTTGGTAATACATTCATAATCTTGAGCCTGTTGGCAACAAAAGCCATTCAATCAACCGCACGAAAGGGGGCGGGCCGCATGGAAGTTATGCGGCTGCTGTTGCTTTAGTTGTTGTGTTTGTTGATGATGTTAACGTGTCTGATTTAACAACAACACACATCAAATACATTTTTATAAAACTCATAACGACAGCCAATCAACACAGATGTGACGAGGGCAGTTCAAAGAAAGAAGAAATGCTTTGCATCAGACACTTCCAAATTGAAACAATTACATAGAGATGAATACATATTAAAATGTATATATTTTAGATAATATATAAAATAGGTTTATATGATAAATTATTTAAAAGATGGAAGCTATGGACAAACTTTCATTTACGTCGGCACTTACAAAAATGTTTTGAAAATATAAGAAGTTCTCATGAGAAGTTCTTACTTAATAAAAATATTTCAAAATTTAACAGTTTAACGGTTTACATATATTTTGATAACATTTGATAACATTGTACACTTAACAGAATTTGAATCAACAGCCTTTTTTAAACACATAATTTCCAGAATATATGAAATGTGAAATTATAATGACTTTCTTTTTTAGGTAAACAAATAACATTTAATAACATACATTTCTTATATATATTTATATATTTATATATATATATATATATATATTAAAAGGTATACTCAATATTAATTATCAATCTCAGTTAAAAATATTACGTTATGTATTTTCTTTTTTTTCTATTTTGCATATGTATGTATACTATGTATAAACCCTTTAGTCAAATAATAATATTATATATATAGATATTTTTGTATATCAACTCACCCGTGAGTGTCACATTGACGTGCATCAAGCCGATGTGGGTGCCGATGCGGGCGGGCAGCTTCTCGCGTGAGAAAGCTTTGTATGGTGCAATGATGGTTGCATGTGCCACATGCCACGCCGAGCCCAGGCGGGTGACTGCAAGCGGGGCAAGAGTAGAGGTATATGTATTAAAAAAAGCTGGCGCAGCTTAGAGCAGCGGGGTATACTCACTCAGTATGACTAGACCCACAAAGAGGCTAAGTGTGACCGTCGAGAATGTTGTGAACTTCTGTGAATTTGAAATCGAGATGCAGATTATAACAAGATGTTAAAGCTATTTGATTGCCTTGGCACTGGGTGTGCCTGTGTGTGTACGTGTTTGTGTGTGTGTCAATTCGTAAATGCAATTATATAAGACGTAAGCGTTTTAAAGCCAGTTATGGCCAACAAGTTGGCCAATTGGCTGGCTAATTGAATAAGCCACTCAATTGGCCAAACTAGGTAACTGGGCAAATCGAGAGAGAGTGAGAAGAGCAAGAAAAGGGCGCGCCACGCAAACAGGTTATAGATTTATATCTGACATCTATTGAAAACGTGCCAACGATTATGATTATGATTACAGTTGTCAGTTTAACTACGAGACGTAGACAGACAAGCCGGCAACAGCGTGAGAACTTGTACCTGGCCAGAGCCCAGACCCAGACCCAGACCAGACCTCAGACCAGACCAGAGAGCCAGACCCAACTGGAGATATCATTAAGCTAATTAAAAAGTAATATGGTAAGTGGATATGAAAACATTAAGCGAAAACATATAATATACATGATATGCATATGTAAATCTACTATATAACAGGTTATTTGGCATTGTAATGTGGTAGTTAAACAATACTGCAAATCCTTGACCTGAACGTAAACTAGTTCGAGGAACTAGAATGAGAAGTTACATTTTTTAAAGGTCTAAATAAAAAAAACAAATATAAAAATAAAAAACTCTAAGCCACAATTTCCTGTACAACAGGTTTGATAATGCCAATCTAAGGCTTAGAAAGCTAATGGGTTTTACTTTTTCATATGTTCGTTTGCAGTCCAAGTCCAAGTCTTTATATAGTTAAATTGATATAAACATCATCGCTTTATTTAGCATACAAAGCAGAGACTGCTAACTTCTTTAGGTTAATGTAAAGCAGACAAAAAATAAGAATGGATAGGTTTTTCTTCATATAAGGCATGCTGTAGTTTTATCTAGAGAAATACTTTCGTTCAAAATCTTTCCAAACTCACCTGTTTACGTACACCCGGAAATATGACAAGAAATGCCACATAGAATGTGGCAAACAGCACAGATACAGCCACAATGGACACATCGCCCGTGACGGGTGTGCGATTTGAGAATGAATAAAGCGTTGGACCGCCATCGTCTCGAAATGCGTCGAACCAGCCCTTCATGCTAGTTATATATTCTGTATATGTCGGTGGTAGCTGCAACAAATTGTATAAATAAACAAAATATTAATTGAAATGTCAGCCAAAGATTTTGCAATGGATTTAGATGCGAGCCCCAAGACTTAATTAAAAAAACAGATTTTCATACTTCATGTGCGTGCTTAAAACAAACGATGCTTAATTAAGCCAAGACCAAAAACTAAAACCACAGCCGAGCAGATCGTGGGCAGATAGATCTTACTATATGCAATAGCAGCAACATCAAAGTATACAAATAAATAACGAGGACAGTTCAATTAAGGCAGCCGAAGTTTTAATACCCTGACAAAAGAAATACGCTATTCGTTTTTGAGCACAACAATTCAAGTTTAGTCTAATTATTCTCAAAAAAATTGCTCTGTCAGTACGTACTTTAAGGGAGAATTCAAGTTCCGTTTGATTTCATTAGTATTTCGATTTCGAGAAATACTCTAACAGAAAAAATACTTAAAATAGCAAATCAAATTTCGCTTACCTTTAGAAGTATTTCGAACTCGAAAAAATACTACTTTAATATGGCACATTAAATAGATCTTTAATTTACGGCGAATATCTTGATAAACAAACAAGATTTTCATATTATACTTTCAAAAGCTTTTCATATGAATTTGTAACTTTTAAGATTTGAAACAGTTCAGAAATTATTATCAAAATTTTCAAATAATTTTTCATAGGATTTAGCCCCATTTAAGAAATTGGAATAGTTGAGAAATTATTACCAGACTTTTTGAATAAATCATTTTTCAAAGGGAATAGGAAAATAAAGAAATTGAAATTCTTTAGAAATCATACTCGATAAGTTTTTAATGCTGACGATCTTTCGAGGTTCTTATAAGTTTTTATTTAATGCAAATTATTGAGAAAATAAAATCTTATAAAAAATACTTCAAAATGTTACATATTCCAAGCATAAAGAATAATTGTCTTTTTTTAAGAACATAGGAATGGAATATTTGCATACATATATATTTATTTAAATTTGCGAGCGTGTTTTCTATTTATTTTATTCATATTTATTGATATTTCTATATAAACTTCACTGTGTTACACACTTCGTGCCAACATATAACACCCTTTGCTAGGGTATACGAGTTAAACAGATGCCAGCTGTGGCCAAGTGGCAGATGGATGTGCACTTTTGCGCCTCGGTACGGATCGGTACGGTTCGTGACTAAGCGTTTAGGTTGCAGATAGACTCCTAAAAATATAAACTGAGCTGGAGACGGCGGCTCCAACTAAAGCTGAGCTGAGCTATAGACAAGTGACAGGCAGCAGGCAGCTCAATGCAACCAATCTGAATCTGAGCGCTAAATTAGTTGGATAAACACAGGGCAACTAAGAAGCTGAGGTTGATTTCGATTTTAAGACCCCCCCCCCCCCCCCCCCCCTCACTGCTAATCGGAAATGTAAAGATAGAAATACAGAAAAAAAACTAAATAAAAAACTTTAATAACCCAGCAAAATGAAGTTGAACAAAGGAATTGAATTTTCAGCACTCGACAAAATGAAAGATTGAAAATATTAAAAAAAAAAACCAGAAATGCTTAAAACTTAGAACCGGATTCAAGCAAAACAAAGCCCCTCAAAGGAGGGCTCGATGTGGTGGCAACAACAACAACAGCAACAACAACAACAACAACAACAACAACAACAACAATAGCAGCAGCAGCAATGGAAATAGCAACGGCAACAATCATCATCATCAGCTGTTTGTTGTTAGAATGACGTAGGCAAAAGTTATAATTAAGTGCCGATCAAATTGAATAAGTGAGAATTAATAATAGCTTAAGCGTGACGAATAGTTAAATACCCTAGCCGAAATGTGGCCTATACAAAATACGCTAAACACATAATCTGCCACAGCTGACCAGCTGAATCTTGTAGTTTTTCGTGTATTTTGAAAATCCGGTTTCTTATTTCTTCTTTAATTTATTGCAATAAACCCCATTAAAATTTTAACGTCAAGGCGTTGTTTCGTTAAATTCAATAAACCAGATATTAAGAAAACGATACTTTAGCTTGTGGTGCATAGTTTAAAGTTTAAAGTTTAGCTGGTTTCGTTTTCTCGCGCGGTTGAGCAGCTATCGAGTAGATTTTTACTAAATAGATAAAGAAATATGAATATTATTCAAAAGTAATTGAAGAAATATATTTGGGGCAGAGAAATAGAGCGAATTCGAATTACTATAAGGGAACAAACTAAATTATTATTATCTTGCAGTCATTACTTGAATTCATGAGAATCGCAAAGAAAGGCGTTTCGACTTAAAAAAGGAAACTGCGAGTACCGTAACGTATAAATACAAAATATGAATATTAACTGGAATTTTATTTCTAGGCAAATTCTCCAAAAATTCCACCCAATATTTTACTCGAATTATTATTACAATAAACAATGCTGCATACGCTTGCTCGCCTTTGGTATACCCTTTTTAATCATTTAAACGGACACAGGGTGCCTAAAGAGAAAAAAAAGAAGTAAGAGAATTGCGCATACGCAACTTGTTACGTACGCTGGCACGCGGATGTAACTGAGTCTTTGGGTATTGTTGAGGCATTGAAATGTTTAAGTATCCGCACAACGGGGTTTTCCCCCAACACCGAATACAACAAGTTCTGACTTTGTGAAAGTTGACGAGCCCCGAAGGGGCAATCAGTGTCTGTGCCACTAAAAGAGATTTAATGAAGCTACAAAATATTACAGCCTAAGTCCTATGCTTCTCTGTGTGAGGCCCTCTAGAATTGTTATGCCTGGTTCTTAATTGGGAAAGAGGTAAAATTGCAATTAAATACGTAAGTATAAGCCAGCTTTTACTGTACTGTGAACGGAGTATAATGAGGCCGAAAAGATCTTACTTTTTTTACTCAGAGTAGAACATTTCATTTCAATATTGAATTTTCTGTCGATATTGATATGGAACTAAGAACATTAACTACACAGATAATCAAAATGAATTATATATTTTAAAATCCTGGAATCCCTAGTTCGTTCACACGGAAACTTTGAAGCTTATACAATTAAAGGGAGAAAAAGAGTGAGAGAGGGAGAGAGATAAAGATAGAGATATATATATATATAGAGATATAGATATAGATAGAAATAGAGATAGAGATAGAGATAGAGATAGAGATAGAGATAGAGATAGAGATAGAGATAGAGATAGAGATAGAGATAGAGATAGAGATAGAGATAGAGATAGAGATAGAGATAGAGATAGAGATAGAGATAGAGATAGAGATAGAGATAGAGATAGAGATAGAGATAGATAGAGATAGAGATAGAGATAGAGATAGAGATAGAGATAGAGATAGAGATAGAGATAGAGATAGAGATAGAGATAGAGATAGAGATAGAGATAGAGATAGAGATAGAGATAGAGATAGAGATAGAGATAGAGATAGAGATAGAGATAGAGATAGAGATAGAGATAGATAGAGATAGAGATAGAGATAGAGATAGAGATAGAGATAGAGAGTGTGTGTGTGCGTGTGTGAGTGAGAGAGAGAGAGAGAGAGAGAGAGAGAGAGAGAGAGAGAGAGAGAGAGAGGGAGAGAGAGAGCGAGAGAGAGAGAGAGAGAGACAGATAGAGAGACAGAATATAGGCCGAGCATTTAAATTGTGAGTAATGCGAGGTTTGATTTTGGTTTTAATATTTAACCAAATCATTTTGAATGTTGAGTTCTTAAAATTCTTCTTTTATTTATGCAAATCAGTTTACTTTCAGTATTAAAAATCAAATTCTTAAACATTTCTTCTAGCAAAGTTCACTTACCAAACTTGTCAGTAAAAAACCGGCATAAAAAATTTTATTTTAACTCGTTGATTTGTTTTTTTCTTTTTCTTTTGTTTTGATCTCGTTAATTGTATTCACAATTTCGTCTAATTTTTGATGCAGTTTAAAGACGCAGCAGCCGCTAAATAATATCTGAGCAATAAAATTAGCATTTATTATTATTGTTATCAATTGATTAATTGATTATTTTTGATTAATGAAGTACGTTACACACACACACACACACACACGCACAAGCCCACAAATTGCAAAACGATGCATATAAAATTATTAAGTTGTTTATATTTGTTGTATTTTGTAAATTTTAATTCATTGTTTTCGCAGATTTTTACATGTGTTTGCAAAAGCTTATTTTTCTAAACTCTTTTTTTTTTACGTAAAATTTGAGTTGTTCACTTTTTATTTATTATTTTTTGGCTTTTTGTTTATTTTTTGTTGCACCTACCGACTGGCTATTGTTGTTGTTGTTTTTTTTGTTGCCGCTGCTTTTGGTGCTGCCAGAAACCGGTTTTTGTCTTTAACTAGTCAACGCAACCAGACTTTGCACATAAATTGCATTTTATTTTTAAAACCCGGTAATAAATTGTTTCATTTATAATTAGAATTTTTCACAAACTGACAGCGCGAAAAGCACGCAAATTTTAATAGCAAAAAATGTGTAAAACACAAAAATAAAATGGAGAATAAACATGAAATCGAAAATCTCATTGGTCGTTGTTGTTGTTGTTGTTGTTGCTGCTGACCTTCGCATAGTTGCTGCAGGAGCTGTCGCTGTCGCAGTCGCCGTCGCTGTCGCAGTCGTCGCACTGATATGAGCGCATTATTAGCCCCGATTACCTAACAACAACAAAAACAATGCAACTGTTTCTGCCGCTGCCGCTGCCGCTGTTGCTGCTGGCGTCGACGCTGGACTTGGCACCAAAACGTAACACGCGACGACGTCGCATTGCATGTGGAAACCTTAAAGCGCATTACGTTATTACGTTACTTACTACATACACAACGACTCAACGAAAGAAAAAAATAAATAAAAATAAAAAGCTTTGCGTGCGTCTGTCAAGCAGCAAACAACAACAATGGCACAGGCATTACAGTTACAAAATGAAACCGAAACTATGCGATGGCAGAGCAAAGAGCAAAAACAAAACACATCGAAACAGCAGAAGCAACGCCCCACTAAACCAGCAGCAGCAGCAACAACAACAGCAGCAGCATCCAATGCAGCTGACGCGTTCGCTCACTCTCTGACTCTCACTCTCGCAGCCCGCTGCAGCTTTTCAAGTCCAACGAAAGTGAAATTGCTATTGCTCTCTCCTTCTGGCTGACGCTTACTTCTTGGTTTTTGTTTTTTTTTTTTTTTTTTTTTTTGGTTGAGGAAATGAAGTAAACATGAAATTGACATAATCAAGACGCGGCGCCGACTGCAAATGTTTTAAAAGCTCTGTCGACGTCGCGTCGCTGACTGCGTTACAGGTTTTTGTGTTGTGCCGCTTTTGCTTTCTGTTTGCTGCCTGCCTGTTGTTGCTGTGTGTGTTCAATGAGCAGTGGTGCGTGTAAATATGTAAGAGTCGCCTTCAACCGGCTTTTTGTGCGATTTTTTTTTTACAATTTTTTTTTTCTTTTTGGCTGCTGTTTGTGCGGATAGTTTTTGGCTTCTTGCTTTACTGCGCTTTTTGCGCTGGTCAGTTTTGGCGTGGGTCAGTTACATGCGGCCACACAGCATATAGGAAATAAACAACAGATGAAGTAATCGACAGAAAAATGAAAATAACAGCAACACGCGGCTGCAGCAACGCACCTTAAGAAAACGTCAGACAAAAAAAAAAGCAGCAACAACAATAGCACAAATGGGCGTCTGTCGTCACTTGACGCATAGGCACACACACACATACACATATAGAGCGATCAAACGGTAAAGTCTACAATACAGAAGCCCCACCACCTTCTCAAAAAAATGAGCGCGCGTTGTATAAACGACACAAAGGCAAAGGGAAAACGTGCATAAGAAATACAATGCATGTAGAGCGAGAGGGAGAGAGAGAGCGAGTGAGCAGCAATGTATATGCATATAAGCAGACAGAAGCTTCCAAATTCTCGCATTGATTTTTTTTTTTTGGTGTTTATTCGTTTATCTTTATGAGTTTTTAATTTATTAATTTCTGAAATTTTTGTCGTTTCTTTTTCGCAACGTTTTGATAGATTTCGTTAGAGAATAAATAAATAAATTATGAATCGTTATTGAATTTTGTTTGTTTTAGTGGGAAATTTTGATGATGACTGTCGAGTTTTTTTTTAATTTTTATAGTAACTTTTTTATTATACGCGCAACTTGTGCAAACAATATTACAACACAATAACTACAACTGCGAAATACGCTTCAATGCATTTTGTGTTTATTTTTATATTTTTCATTACTACGCGAATATTTTGCTCAATTTTTTATTAGCTCTAATTATGTGTATTTTATTTTATTGCCGTTTGCACACTTTTTTGTGCTCATTTTTTTCACGAGCATCTATTTTATTTTATTTGAAATATGTGTATGTAAGAAAAGACGAGCACAAATCATAAATACAAATTGCTAGAAAGACGAGCATAAATTGTACCGTTACGTTACCGTCTTCTTTATTTTTCGTCAAACTATTACAATTTTAGCTGCCGTTTTGCGGTAATTGTTTACCGATTTCTATACATATATATATATATTTTGTTGTTGCCAACTTTAGCGTGAAGTGTTGGTTTTTATATTTTTTTGCTGTTTTAAATTTAACTGAGCGCCCGGCGCATAGCACAAAACACAAAAGCAGAAAACAAATGCAAACGAACCAAAAAGCACACTTTATCGACGTACGTGATTGTTGGCTGCGCCTGCGCGCAACGTTCGCGTCTCGTTGCTATTTACTTGCGCCGTCGCGTCCGCATCAAACGCCTGTCGTTGGCTAACTGAGCGTCGTTAAGCGCTGAGCGCAAGACAAAACACACACAGAGAGAGCGCGCGCACGCGAGAGCGCCAAAAGCTTTGACACTTGAAAGCTCTTTAGCCCCGCCGCCAAAGTGAGTGTGTGAATTTATGCTCTAATAAAACTGGACAGGCACGAGGGCTGCTGCTCCTGCTGCTGCTGCTGCTGCTGCCGCTGCCGCTGCTGCTGCTGCTGCCGCTGCCGCTGCTGGGGCCTTGCCAGCCTATTTAGCTAAAAGAAAAACTCGCTCACTTTGAGGCGACCTCACGCACACAATTCAAAACTAATAATCAAGTCAAGAACTAGCAATTAATTCAAAATAAATAGTAATAATATTAAAAACAAAAAAAATACTCAGCTGTCACTAAAATACCAAATAGAGTAACGCTGATAATCGCTGACATGTTGGAACCGTCTGCTAATTGAATTAGCATCCCAATGCATTGCATATAATTAATATTTAATTTGCTAATTGAATTTTTAGTGCCGGCTACCGTGCAGCAATCACAGTGTCAGCCTCTTTGATCTCTGCTCGAATATCTATATATATATATATATATATATATATATATGTATACATATATGTCGATGTCATTAGAGATCTTGACAGTCGCAAATTTGGTAGGCAAACACAAAACCAGGCAGAACTACACAGAGGAGGCAGACGCAGGCCCCGACGAGCGCATGATGCAACTTTTATGATGTGCCAAATTAGCCATAAAATACACACACACACACACACACAAATCTTAAAGTATAAATAAGTACATTAAATATTTTAGTAGTCTAACTCCAGTTGTAGTCGAACTCAGTGAAGATCGAACTCTCATAAGATTAGCAAAGAAATAAAAGTTTGTTTGACAAAGTGACTAAGTGCATGGGCATTAGTTGTTAATTAAAAGTATATATGCATATGTTATTTATTCAATTGGAATATGTACTCTCATTATATCATATGAATTTTCCTTTAAAATAAGCTAATATAAGCTAAGATAAGGTGAGATAGTTTATAATATTTCCCGAATAAAAAAAATGTATTTTGTGAAACATTGTATAAAGAATTAAATAATAAAACAATGTAAGAGAAAAATTATTGTCAATTATCTAGTTAGTAAAACTATTTTTTTGTATAGAAAATACATTATCTAATATATATATACATGTTTTATGAATCGAATATATAATATTGAGTTTAAAGCCCAATAAATGTATTTAATATAAATATTTATCTAATGAATTTACCTAAAATTTTTTTTTCTATGTCATATAAAATATTGATTTTAAGTAAGTTATAAACTTATTTAAATTTTCTGAAAAATATTAGTGAATAATTGTATAATTTACTTAAATATTTATCTAATGAATATATGTTTTCATCTAAAGATTTATCTAAGGAATATATTTGTATTATAATATCATATTGAGTCTTTGGCCTTATAAATTTATTTAAATTTTGTAAAAAATATTCAATTAAATCAAGTCTTATCAGCTGATTTTCCTAAAGAAAGATTTAAGTCAACCAAATATAATGTTAAAATAAAAACAAAATCTGTATCAGCTGATCATCTTATTTGGGCCTTTTTCCTATAAAAAAACTCGTTTCTGGCTGCGACCACAAGATTTAAGATTAAAGACCAATATTCATAATATACCACCGACAGTCGACTAAATTTATGATCATGTTCTGGACAATTTAATATTTATTGCTAAACTAACAAAAATTGTTCAATAGGAACCAGAAAAGAAGCCCATCATGAAAGTATCGATGCCTTTGCGTCAAGTTCGTAGCCTAAGTCTTTTGTTCTAGCAGCATTTCCATGCTAAATGATTGCCTTGAGAGCAGCATAAAACAACTTGAACTCCAATAATCAATAATAAAAGACGCCAGCAGTTCCAGGTCCATGAAAAATCTCAGCTGCTGCTACCACAAAATAATTTAACTAAATTGGCGCACAAGGTCGCCCACGGTCAGTGACTGGAGCCCAAGCAGAAGAGCAGAGTGGCAACTGTATGGGTTGGTTTGGGGCAGCCACGACTTTGAATGCCCTTTTTGAAAATTTGTTAAAATTAATATTGTTGATGTGTGCAAACATCAAAGTAAATGAATCATTAAAAGATTAAAAAACTTCTGAGCTACGCAAAAGCGGCTACCGGAGTTCATGTTAACTGCGACAAGATACGAAACAAAATAAAAAGAACGTGAAATAAATGCCATACGGATGTGTCGCCAGTTTAATTTTTTGTCGAGACTTGGAATGCGCACAAAACATGCCGAGGACGGTCGTTGGTCCGTCCAGACCCAAAACTAATAGCTGAAACAAATATATTATGTATAAATACAGTGTATACATATCAAGCTACGTGTTCATGTTCAGAATTCATCGCACGCGCCAACTGTTACGATTGCCTCGGATTACTTTTATCCAGAAGCTGAAGCTCAATGTGACTCATAAGTCAACTCAAAGGGGGAACATACGTTTAAAATACATGTAACAAAATCAAAAAATAGAAAAAAAGGGAAAGGGAATCGTGGCACTACTATATTTATAACTAAATGCACTTTGCTCAAGTTCAAGGTGAGCGTCGAGCGCATACACACCGGTCAGTGGGGCATTCGGGAAGGGCAACAGGTAATTATGACAATAATAATAATAACAATAATGATTGTGAGTTTTATGCTATGAAAGTCGACTGTAATTGTGATATAGTTTTTGTAGCCAAAGTGAACTGGTTGTTATTGACATTTATTATAAAGAAAATCTGTGGAAAAAAAAAACATTACACGTTTAGCTGGACGAAAAGTGAGTCAGGCACAAATTATATATAATAAATTTTTAAACTAAAATGTAACAAGACATACAAAGAGTCAGGCCTAAGAGTTACCAGAAAATAACTATAACTAAATAAGTTAATGGTAAATATATATTTAAATATAAAAAAAATATATATAAAATGAGTCAGGGATACTTTCTACTAGAAAATAAATTAAGAACAAAATACAATAAGACACAAAAGTGAGTCAGGCACAAAAACTTCTACAGAACAAATATATATAAATAAATAAAAAAAAAAAAAACATTTAACAAACTCATAATAAATATATATTAAATTATAAAAACTAAATACGCTTCCTACTACTTGAACAAAATATACTAATATTTTTATTCATTTAATTCATGTTATTTTTTTTTAATTTCAGCTAATTATCATTTGATACATTTAAACATTAACTTATTTATTTATTTGCATTGTTGTCGTTTGATTCCTTAACATGTTATATACTCATATTTAATAACATTTAAACATTTATTTAAGCCCAACTCAAGGCCAATTTCAGTTGCATAATTATAGTTCTCGGGACGCACCTGAATTCCCAACGGCTTGCAAAACAATCTGTTAACATTTGTAACTCTGCTTCTTCTTCTACAAATCTGTATAGTTTTAATGATCAGAAATGCCATCTCACTCACACTAATGGCATTTAATATGCCACTAATTACTGCCATTACACAAAAGCGACCCAAATGGCTTCCTCATGTCAAGATTCTATGCAACACGAATCGACTAGCACAGATTAGTTATGGTTGTGCGCCAACGTTCAAGCCCCCCAGGGTTCAAGAACTAACTAACTAACGATTGTATTAAAACATTATTAACTGGAGAGCTGCACACACAATACCAAACAATGAAAATAGTTACGTCAGTTCTGTGGTTTTCACTAGCGATGAATGCGTGAGATAGTATAGTGAGATAGTACTTAATAAATATTATAATAAATTTAAAAAACATATAGGTCATATAAAACTTAAAAAAATAATAAAGGTAGATAGATACGAAGAAATAATGAAGATTAAAAAAAATTTACAAAATATATGACACATATTAAATTCAAACATATTATAAAATTAATGTAAATTTAAAAAAATATATATTATTCATATTAAAAATAAATGATATATTATATTTATAAAACTCAAACACAACAA
The DNA here is from genome assembly GCF_003285875.2 of Drosophila novamexicana. Classification (NCBI taxonomy): domain Eukaryota; kingdom Metazoa; phylum Arthropoda; class Insecta; order Diptera; family Drosophilidae; genus Drosophila; species Drosophila novamexicana. The sequence continues at coordinate 6,965,918 of NW_020824787.1, forward strand.
ATAGAATTGGGGATACCCTGAACCCTCTTCTTCCAAATCAAATGCATATATATATTCTATTTTAGAAGCTATATGTCAAGTTTGGTGACTCTAGCTCTTATTATTTACCAAAATTGCCCAAAAAACAGGATATCGATATCGATTTTTATCGATTGCTCGGAAATGGAGTAAGCTATCGATTATCGGAAACAAACTCGATCTGCGCATTCACTAGGAGCACCTACATCTAAAATTTCAAGTCTTATAGGTTCTAAGATCCTTGCGTTCATACATACGGACGGACGGACGGACGGACGGATGGACGGACAGACGGACATGGCTAGATCGACTCGGCTATTCATGCTGATCAAGAATATACATATATACTTTATGGGGTCGGAGAAGCTTCCATCTGCCTGTTACATACATTTGCATTTTGCACAAATACAATATACCCTTATACCCATTTTAGATGGGTTCAAGGTATAAAAATATATAAATATATTATATATAACTCATATAACATTCAATCAAATGATATTATAATCAAAAAAAAAAATTAATAATACTAAAGAGGTAAACACATTATATAGAAAAATAATGTGAAATACAATATTTATAGTTATTTGGCATTTGTTTAAATTTTTTTTATGTTTTTAAATTGGTTAGAATCTAGAGTTGTTGAGCTTTCAATAGCACAATTTTCCAATTTCTCAAATATATTTCGCTTCTCCTCGAGAATCATAAAAGGGACAAAAATCATCTTCCACTTCGTCAGCTCTTAAACAAAACTCTTAACGTATAAAATTAAGTTTATCAAATAGAGCTGGCCGAACACAAAAATCTTATAAAAAATACAGTACAAATATTTGAAATATTTAAAGCTCCAAAAATTCGTAACTATTTGGAAACTCGTGTCACGCGCTCATCGCCAGCATTAACTGTGCAAAAAGTAGGGGGATGGGGGGCAAGGCGAGGGGGTTCTGCTCACTGAGGCATTCATTGGGCTGCCCCTCACAATCTTAAGATTTTCCTTTCGTTTGGTTTATTGTTAATGTGCGCGCTTAACGTCGCACAGCAACAAATTAAAAACAAAACAAAAAAAAAACTAATAATAAATGCGCGAAATTATTGTGTGAAACTTGAATAATGAATGCGCCCAGCTGGCTGTTTATAATTATTTTTATAATAATAATAATAATCGCACTGTGCACTGTGTATTATATTTTGTGCTCTTCGCCGGGGCGTGGCTGGCTTTGGCTAGAACCGCGTTCGTGTCGACCTCAGTTCCATTCAATGTTTCGCGCTGCTAATTAAAACATTATTATCATTATTTTTTGCCGCTAACCATGCCCCGAGGCTGATTTCGCATGCGGCACATGCGAATCGATCAATAGAAGCCTAAATCGACAGACGAAATGGCCCCAAAAAAAACAACTACAAAATAAAAACTATTTAAAAAACGGTAGGCAACAGTTGTCAGCTGTCATAAAATAATAACAAAAACAACAAACTCAAATGAAAAACAATGCGTTAAATATAAATTGACGAATTTTAAATGCCCTTGCGCAAATTTGATTTTTTTCAATGTTTGTAAGCTAAGTGTACTTATACTTATTTTTTGCTTCATTCGTCTACTAAGAATTCGCTTGCATATAATATAAATGTGTCTACTAAAAACTTGCTTAAATATAATATATATGTGGGATCTACGAAAATTTTCAGTAAAGAGAAGTCCAATTTAATGTAGAACAAACTTGGTTTTAGAAAACAAAATCAAAGATAAAAATCAAAGATATAAAGAGGTTCTAGTCGGGAGCTCCCGACTAGGGGATACCCTGAACCCTCTTCTTCCAACATCAAATGCATATATATATTCTATCTTAGAAGTTATATGTCAAGTTTGGTGACTCTAGCTCTTATTATTTACCAAAAAACAGGATATCGATATCGATTTTTATCGATTGCTCGGAAATGGAGTAAGCTATCGATTATCGGAAGCAAACTCGATCTGCGCGGGAACTAGGAGCACCTACATCAAATTAAAAATGTAAATTCAAAGATACATTTTAGGCGGACTTATCCTTGTGAATAAATTTTGATCTATCTGATTTTAAGAAACTTTGTTTTAAATGAAAAAAAGTAACCATTTTTTAAGTTTTACATCAAATCAATTTTGATGCGTTTGTTTAGGAACTATCAGATAGATATATTTATAATACCCCCTGGCAAGGGTATCATTTAAGAGACTGACGACGCACGACAACCACTACAAAAACAAAAACTACAACAACAACAACAGCAACAACAAGTCAGCCAATTGTTTATTGATTATTTTATGTGTTGAACATGCAGGCAGATTGTTCCAATTTTGATCGGTTTATCGAATTTGCATGCGGGCGCTAATAGCTTTGAACCTGAAACTGTATTTTTTTTTATTTTTTTTTTTGAGTTAAAATGCTTTGTCCATTTGTATGCCAGGGGCAAGGCTGCGCCAAGTCTTGGCATTTTTGGGCAGGGTCTCTATTTTGGCAGGCCGTCAATTAGAGCTTTTGCAAATTATGAGATTAAATGGACTAAAGGTTGACTTTCTTGCCTTGACCATTTCAACGACTTTGATAAGCGTTAATTAACAAATCAGAATTTTGCAAAGCCGAAAGTGCTCGATTAGCAGTTACCCTGCAAAAAAGTTCTAGAGCATATTATGCTCCAAATAACTATGGTATTTTACGAATTTTTGGCATAGATGAGTTGGAAGCTAAGATAGATCAGGAATAGATAGCTAAGAATTCTCCAGTTTTCTGGGTGCAGCTTTTGCCTTGATTAAATGCATTTAGAGGTTCTTCAAGATCAAGTTGTCCGCTAAGAATGCTTTTCTATATGTATATAATATCTCCGCTGCCAATTAAATCTCTTGAGCTCTGAAGTTGAGTGAACTTTAAAGGTTTCTCTTTGGCGCTCTCAGTGTCATTGTCGAAATGATGCTTGGTTGCCTGGGTGGTCCACTGTCTGATTGACAATGATTGACCATTAAGTTGCGTATGTGTCAGGTCTTATAATACACCAGAAAAAAAACACACACACACCAAACACGCTTCAGTTGGTATAGCTCATAAAATAGCTACCATTTATGTGGAGCATTGGCCCGGCTTATTATGGCCAGCCGGCGCGAAGGTTGGCTCAAAGTGTGCACCGCATTTGGCTAGGAAGTTGTTAGTTGCCCATTGTGGGTGCTTAATTGGAAAACAATTTTTGCAATACGCGACGTGCGATTTGATATTCGGATAAGACGAGCAGCAATGGGATTTTCTTTATTCACAAGCAAGGGCATCAAATCAATATGAAGGTCGATTTGTCTAGAAAACCAGATTTAATGGCTACTGTTTAAAATGTTTATAATTTGTTTAATGATTTTTTAGAATTTTTTCTAGGATCAATAGGAAACAGGAAATATATTTTATGTGTAAATATAGTATATTTTTTAAGGAAAAAATAACTAATTTAAAAGTAATATTTTTAAAATACAAATAAAACTCAAACAAAAAAATGTAAAAAATTAATTAAATTAATATTCAATTTAAAAAAAAAAAGGTGTAAAAACTAGTTAAATAGCTAAAAATAAAAGAGTTCAAGCACTTGCCCCTAGCAGGCCCTATAAAGCCACACATAACATTCAAGCTAAGAGTTATGAAACAGCCTAATAAATTAGATGAGCAACTTGCAGCCCACCCCCCGTACCCCAAACGCCATCATGGCCACACACATTTCAGACACCTCCCAGGTGTGTGTGAAGGGGCGACACCTAAGTCAAAGCTCAGGCGGAGCAATTAGCCGAGCAACGCCCAAATTGCGTGCCGCTTGTCACATCAACAACAAACCGAAGCGAGTGACTTGCACGGCGAAAATATTAAAAATTAATTAAACAAAAACTTGGCTACTAATGTAAGAAACAATATATATAAAACACATTTATCGTGCACTTGACCTTGGGCGAGCGGCACGAAGCGGCGCGGCCAAAGCCAAAACAAGCGAAATCCAAATCAAAATACACAAGCGGCAAATTCAACAATGCGCATAACGAACTGCGTATACACTAACTTTTGTTAAAAACTTAATATTTACATTGCTTGTCAACTAGATTAGTATTCTTAGCGTGATCTGATCTAAGCCAGGAGAATGTTGTTGAAAGTCAACAATTCGCAGAACGAATTGCGTATACACTAACGTTCAATCAAAACGTAATAATACCGAATTGCAGAATGATGTATAGCATGTCAGCTGAACATATATACACTCTTAGCGCGATCTGATCTAAGCCAGAATACATTTTTGATTGAAAACATAAGGATATTTATCATATTAGAAAACAATTTTTAAAATATGAAAAATAAATAAAAATTAAAAAATAAAAATAAAAAATAATAAATAATAAAATAAATAATAAATAAAAAAATATTAAAAAATTATAAACAATAATAAATAAAATAAAAAATAATGAAATAATGAAAATAATAAACAGATTTAAACTATAAATATGTATATATATATATATATACATGTATATATGTTTTTTATTTTGTTAATAAATTTAAATTAAATGATGCACTTATTTTGATATTGTTTATTATTTTTTATGATTTATTTTTTAGTATTTTTTATTATTGTTCATAATTTTTTAATATTTCCTTTTATTTATTATATATTTTTATTTATATATATATAAACTTATCCTAATACTATTAAAATGTTTTCAATATATATATTATAAATATTCTTTAAAAAAAAAATCAAAAATTTTAAGATGAAGCAAAAGTTTATTATTTACTTTTATTTAATTTATTCCAAATAGTTTACCCTCAATATTTATCTGAAAATTTTATAAATTTATCTTTAACCACGTTAAGTCTCATAACACAGCTAATATACTATTGAGGAACAGTATTATATAGCATGCACAATATGCTGTTAGGGGCGTTTAGACTCAGGGGGCAGCCGCTGTGGCATGCGAGGGAAGGCGTAGGGGCCTGTCCTCGTCGCATGCATGCCGCGTAATTCGCTAGCAACATTTGATTTTGATTTCGATTTCGATTTTCAATTCAATTTCGAGTTTCATTTACTGTCCGTATTTGAACTTCATGAATTTAATGTGTGCGCGACGCGGCTGCGCATACGCACTCGACGAATTTGATACGAGCTGAAAACCCAAGGCGAACAGATACGACACTTACATGGCGTATACGCAATCTCTTGCTTATTTATGACGTATACCACGCGTTGCGTGTAATTGACATTCGCACTGATTACTTCCTTATTTGGCGGCCCCGACTGACGCATATTCTGAATACTTTTGGATTTTGCTAGACTTGAAGGCAAAAGTGAGTGGAAAACACTTGAATATAAGAACATTTCTAGTCACGTATTTGAAAAGAGAAAATTTTTCTAATTGGACACGAAAATATATTGAGTCGATATAAATACTGTTTGTATTATTATTATTTTAACAAATTAGACATTTTATTTATGTCGGACTTTAATCCCCAATTAAAATATTTAATTTATGAATTTATTTAATTATCTATTTATTTCGTTGGTTTTTTGTTTATTTACTTAATTTTTTGAATAATTTAATAATTTATTTATTTATGTATTTATTTATTTGTTTCTTAAATTTTAATTTATTCATTTATTAAATATTTATTTATCTACCTATTTATTTATCTACTTATTTACGTTTTCATATTTATTCTTTATCTATAATTTTTTATTTATTAATATATTATTTTATTTACTGATTTATTTAAAATTTATTTCATTTCTAAAATTCAAAAAAGTTCCGTGAAAATCTCTTTAAAAATCAAGTAAAAACCGTAGTTCGGAACAGTTTTATTCGTATTATCAATCTTACAAAACACAAGTCAAGATCTTTAGGGTTTTATTTATTTATTATTATAGATAGCTGGGCCATTGCTGGGCTTTACTTATGCCAATCAAAATACTCAGAATATCCACAATACTCTGTATTGAGCGAATGTCAATTACAGGCAACGATTTATCGATTTTCAATGCTGCATTAAAACAAAAGACTTGAGCAAAAAACTTGTTACTTGCTGCATGCAAAAAGGTGAAAATATTATGTGCAATTGTTGTCTGCCTCCGTCCGTATCGCAGCTCACCTTTCCATGCCGCGCCTCACCTTGTGCGCAATAGAATTCAATGAAACAATTTTCTTAATTTTTAATTGCAGCTACGAGTCAATTTGATTTGTTGTTATTACAAATTTTGCATTGTTCTCGGCGCGACATCGACTCAAATCGTTATATATATATATAGATATACAGTGAAAGCTCTGCGAACGGACAGCTTAGATGGATTCTGAGCACGGTTTAGGCAGCTTAACAAAAAATCAGCATTTTTTTGAGCACTAATTAGTTAATTTTTTTATGTTTATTTCTTTGATTTATTAATATCAGTTTTAAAGGAAACTTTCTCTTAAAATTTAAAAGGCTGCAAGAAATTTAAAATTATCTACAATACGCGCCAATTTTAAGCCAAACTAATTGTTTTATAAAAACAATTCATTTTTATACTTTTTTGCCATTTTTGTTGGCATCTCTTTCGGGCCAAAGAATCTGTAATCCGCGCCAGAGAGCTTTCACTGTATCTCTTAAGCATTACTTCAATTGCGGTCTTTATTAATTATGCGCTTATTTATGATTGTTTTAAGTTAGCGATTTTTTTTTTTGTGTTTTTGCCCCTGGGCACACTTCAGTTTTTGCCTCGCAGCAACTTGAAAAACGATTAAAACGCTCAAAATCAACAACTAAAACAATAACAACAAACAAACTGAAGCTGTGCGCACGCTCGCTACAACAACAGCAACAACAACAGAAATAATAATAATAGTAAAAATCAACTTTAATGGCAAATAGATCGTGAGATTGGAAGAATTGGATGATGTCTGCCCAGGCGGATGTGCAGTGCGTGTATTTAAAACTTGATTAGCTTTGGGCTTTTGGGCTCTTAATAATATGGATAAAAGCAGAAGAAGCAACAACAACACGAACAACAACAACAACAACAACAGCAAGCGCTATCATCAAGGCCATCGTTGATGTAGCTTTGTAAATATTTACATAGATGCCACCAGGGAGATTGGCAGCGCTCAATGCCTGCTGCGGCATGGTCAAGGTCGGCTTGTGGCAGCCATCAATTGATATTTATTTTGTTGGGTTTCAGCAGCTGTAGATGAGCCAGAATTTGTCTTCAAGATAATAGCAATTGACGAAACGATGTACATTAAAAGTATATATGGTTATTTTTAGATAAGTAAATATTTCATATGGGTACTAACTAAACTGTTTTTCTCTCCCTCTCTCTTTACTTATTCCTGACTCTCCTTTAATCTCTCCCTCTCCCTCTCTCTCTCTCTCTCTCTCTCTCTCTTTCTCTCTCTCTCTATCTCTTCCTCTCACTCTCTCTTTCTGTCTATTTATCCGTTTCTCTCTCTTTTTCCCTCTCACACTACTTCTATCTCTATCTCTCATCATTTTATCTTCATTTTATTTGTCGACTAAATTTCAATTTCTTCATTCTCTCTCTCCCCCACTTTTTATTCCTCCCACACTCTACCTTACTCACTTGTTCTCCCTCTCCATTCCTCTCTCTATACACACACAACATTTCGTTAAATCTGCCAATTAAAAATGCTCAATTCCTTTTTGAGCCTCTTCCTTAAACGATTGGCTTAAGGCGAGCCTTTGAAGCAAAAACTATTCAGTATTTCCAATTTATATTCTGCATTTTCTGTAATTTTTAAACGTATGACTTTATCACTCTTTCTCTATCTTCCTCTGCTTCTTTTGACTGTCTTTCATCGTCCGCCTACTATGACGATTTACGCACTCTGTTTCTCTTTCGATTATGCTTTGTCTGTTATTCTTAAAGGTTTATACGATTTACAACACAATTAGAAAAAGGATGTGTAAGATTTTACTCTTAATTTCTATACTGTAAGGGTTTAAATGACTAAGTAATAATTTAAAAATATTAATAATATATATAAAAAATAAAAACAATTTATTCTATGGGCTTCCACAGACTCTCTGTATAATACCTAACATCGGCAATTCTGAATAGATCAACTCAAGTTGAAGAAAAGCAAACACACACTTTCGAGTGCCAAACAAATTTGATTCGTGGTGTTTATTTGTTTGATCATTGTTCAATTGTGTGTTTGTTTGTTTGCTTGCATTTGCTTTTCAATTAAAAGCTGAACATGAACAGCTTCTAACCTTTAGCAGGTTTCAAGTTGAAGTTTAATAACCTTAGGCCAAAGGTGGCAAGCCCCGAAGCCTTCAACTGGCGGCTTAACTACAAAGATCAGCCAGATTTAGTATCAATTGCCAGTTGGTAATTACCTCCTTTTTGTTTTTTCTTGTGTGGCTGCTGTAAATGAATTGGCCAAAAGTTCAAATGGTCAACTGGCAATTTGCTTGACCAAATGAATTATTGGTAAGGTCGCGACTCAGTTGAATATCGAATGGCTTAAAACGCAGAACCCATAACGAAATGGCAAAACAAATTCATTTACATGCACAACAATACGTCGTATTATTAAAGGTGGGCATATCATAATGGATTACCATAAATATGGTTATGAATGTTCTTTGGCATGCAGAACCTGGCATTAGAGTCGGACTGCCAATTAGCGAATGTGGCCAGCTGGAGGGCATTGGGCATTCGAGCGTGTAGTCCGAGTGCCGAAGGCCGAATGGGGCCGGGCAGACCCGATTATACAAAGACCAATTTAATTGGAGCATCATTGAAGCGCGTACAAAAATAATAACAAAAACAAAAGTTTCAAATGAAACTTTGTATGTGGCATGCCTGAGGTCACTTTCAGCTGTTAGTTATTGTGCAATTATTTATCTAGAAATCTATGTACATGTCTATTTTTTTAAAAATATTTTTAGCAGACGATCTAATCAATGTGCAGCAGCTGCAACAACAACAACAACAACGAGAGTAAGCATAATTGTTGTTCTAATCAGCGCTGCTCAGTTGCCAACTGCATGCAAAGTTCAGGGTTAACATGGGCTAAACACCTGCATTTGCCATGCACCCGCATTTTATAATTGTAAGCAAACAGCAGCATGCGCCTAATTAAAAACAAAAATATAGCTCTCAATTAAAATGTATATAAATATATGCATAACTAAATTGTTTTATTAATGCAGCTGCTGTAACAGTCAGTTCTGCCTTAACAGTGTTCTAGCAGTGGTTGGCAACGCGCAGGCACACAGTCTGGCAACGCCAAATACACACTGAGCAGCCGCAATGTCTATATAATTGTTATCGAAACAGCTGAGCTGGTGAGACTGCAAACGCAAACAATAAATTGCAAATAAAATTAAGCTAATTCACACATATTGCAAATAATGGAAATTGCGGATACCTATTACAGCAAAGATGAATACGTTGAAACGGTGCGTAGTAATTATGTGCCATAAATATAAACTGAAACTAATCAATTTGTTTCGCTCCGATGACCTCATCAATTGTTGCTTCCAGGCATCCGGCAATAAGGTGAGCCGCCACACGGTGCTCTGCGGCTCCCAGAATATTGTGCTCAATGGCAAGGTGATTGTACAGAGCGGGGCCATAATACGCGGCGATTTGGCCAATGTGCGTACCGGACGGTATTGTGTGATTAGCAAAAACTCTGTGATACGACCGCCCTATAAACAGTTTAGCAAAGGCATCGCCTTCTTTCCCATGCACATTGGCGATCATGTCTTTATAGGCGAGGGCGCTGTGGTCTCTGCGGCCATAATTGGTTCCTTTGTGTACATTGGCAAGAATGCCATCATCGTAAGTGGACAGCTTAAGCTTTAACAAGTTTTATAACACGTATATTAAATGGGTTTTGATTGATTCCAGGGTCGCCGCTGCACGCTCAAGGATTGCTGTGTTATTGAGGATGGCGCCGTGCTGCCGCCAGAAACAACAGTGTCCAGCTATATGCGCTACACGGCCAAGGGCACCATTGAGGGCGGTCAGGGTAATCCATATTTTGTGCCCGCCGCCATGCACGATGAGATGGTCAACTATACGAAGTCATTCTATGAGCATTTTGTGCGCACACCGGCACCGGCCAGTTAAGCACAATGAAACACATAATTTTGCACTCATAAAACCAAACTAATATTAAGTATTATATTTCATAAAATAAACGACATTTTAGTCAATCAATCCCGTATCGCAGTCGTAGGCCTCGTCGGCAATTTCAAAGATCACATAGCTCATGCCAGTCCGACGTGCAATCACAGCGGCTGTCTCCTCCGAGTTATTCTCCTTGCGCGCCTGCAAATTGCGATCCAGGAGCAGCACAGTGGCTGTATTGCGGCAATTGGAAACGGTTGCCGTAATATGCAAAGGCGTCTGCTGGCCATCCGACTCGGCGTTCACATCGGCGCCAAATTGCAGCAACAGCAGGGCGCAATCGGCATTGTTCCATTTGCAGGCCGAATGCAACGGTGTCCAGCCGAGTGCTGTGCGTGCGTTTGGATCTGCCTGATGCTGCAGCAACAGCTTGGCCATGTCGACGAAGTTGTTGTAGCAGGCGCGATGCAGGGGCGTGTAACCATCGTTGTCGCGCGAGTGGACACTGTCCGCGTCCAGTTGTAGGATTTCGCGAACCTCGCTAATGCGATTCTCACCGACGGCCCACAATATCATGCGTTCAATGCTGGCTGCATGTTAATCATTTCGTTATATTTTTCTTTTATGTATACTGTTTATTTGTACCTTGTGGATTTTTGTCCTCCTCGATGAGCTCGTCGGTGTCATCGTCCCAGCCGCTAACAAACATGCCGCGCGGCACCTTGGCATAGCGCAGCTTCTCCACTTGTGATTTTTCATCATCTGAATCGTAGTCGCCCATAATACTGAAACTTTATTTTTTAAATGCCGATTTGTTACTTTCCAATTAATAAATGTTGCCTTTGAAACAGATGTTTTGCTATCGATAGCATGTTGAAATCATCGTACTATCGATATATCTATGTTTCTCTGTGATTTTGCAGCACTGCAAATGCTAGCAGCAAGAAGCAGCAGCATCGTTGTTATTTATTTTTCTATCAACGCCTTTTGTTTACATTTTGTTCGTGCGCGCAATGTCCAATCCACAGGAGGAGCTTTTGCCACCCAATGCCGAAGACGACGAGCTAACACTGCCCAGGGCCAGCATCAATAAAATAATTAAAGAGCTGGTGCCCACGGTGCGCGTGGCCAACGAAAGTCGCGAACTGATACTCAATTGCTGTTCCGAATTCATACACCTGATCAGCTCCGAGGCGAACGAGGTGTGCAATCAGCGCAGCAAGAAAACAATCAATGCCGAGCATGTGCTCGAGGCACTCGATCGGCTCGGCTTTCGCGATTACAAACAGGAGGCCGAGGCGGTGCTGCACGATTGCAAGGAGGTGGCCGCCAAACGGCGCAGACAGAGCACACGCCTGGAAAACCTGGGCATACCCGAGGAGGAACTGCTGCGGCAGCAGCAGGAGCTGTTCGCCAAGGCGCGCGAGGAGCAGGCACGCGAAGAGCAACAACAATGGATGAGCATGCAGGCAGCCGCCGTGCAGCAGAGCAATGCGCTAATCCAGCGACAGCAGACGGATGCCGCCGGTGGCGGCGGGGGCAGCAGTGCTGGCTTCGTCAGCAAACCCAGTGAGGATGACGAAGATGATGACGACGATGACTACTAAACACAGCATGTGGTTGCAACGAGTTTATTTGCTTTGCTCTTAATGTATTTGTAATAATTTGTTATTAAACTATTGTCATAAGTCCAAACTCAGCTGATTGTGGCCTTCTCCTGCAGCTGAGCTTCAAGCTGTCTGCACAAACTTGACGGCACATGTGTGCCCGGCACATATTTGCCCAGTATTTCGGTGTGCTTTTGCCAGAACGCGGCGCCAATCAGATCCTCATGTATGGGCACTATCGCCTGCCTGCCCTTCTCCTGCTCTCCATCCTGCAGCAGCAGCCGCTTGCGCAGCAAGATCGTACCCTTGCGATACATGGCCGGCAAATTGTTGTAGTTAATGCCAAACTGCTGGAAGAGTAGCTCATTTTTGTCGGCGGAGAGTGTGCCGCGTAGCCGCTCCTCCGCCTGTTGATTGGTCAGACCCGACTCTAGCACTAGTTTCCAAAATGCCGTATTATACAGATTATTCACATGGACATCCGCCTGCCGCCAGCTCAGATAGTCGCGCAGATTCTCATCCGACGGATAGAGCACAATACGGCCATCGAAGCAGGGCGCATAGCACAGCGGCTGCTGCATCCATTGTGGCCAGCTGAGCACATAGCTGCTGGAGAACATGCTCGTCACGTAGCTCAGCAGCTTGGCGGCGCGTCGCTTAAAGGCTGTCGTATCCTTGCGAAAGACAAACGAATATTCATCGCTCTGGCCGTAGCCCAGCACAATGTCCCGGAACTCCTGCATGACTGCAATCCCGGCGGCATTCATCACATTCAGCGCTGCACGTGGTTACATTTTCATTCCATTATTTGTTCTTATTTTTATTTTGCAATTCAATTCGGGTAGTGTGCTCACCATTCTCATCGTTGGGCTTTTCGAATTTGTGCGCATTGGCAAACTTGTGAAATTTCTTGCCATCGATGCGTATCACAATCCACACATTTGGCAATATTCTGTCGTCCTGTTCGTAGGACTTAACGTATTCATATCTGCTGCAGGCCATGCTGCGTTTGTCGAGCGCTATTCCGCGTTTATTCGTAAGCAAAAGTTTGAGCACAGCGCGATTAAATGCACGGAAATGCATTTAAATTATTTACTTTTGCCGCATGTGAAACAGGTGTTGGCAATGTACAAGGTAACGCATGTTAGCTGAACTGTTGTGACGTCACGACCACGACCACAAACATGTTAAGTACAAATGCTCATTTAAACAAGTTCCTGGTGCTTTAAATGTTTTAAAATCAACATAGAATTCATAGATTGAAATAACGAACGGGAAAAATAAGTGTGCTGATCATAGTTTGCTCAAAACCGAGCCTCTCGTATAATCGAGATGTAAATGTTGTACTTTTTCATCTCTTCAATTACTTGTATGTTTTGTTTACTATCTTTACTTTTTTAGGCTCCTGAAGCAATCTAGACCGTTGTGCAACACTAGCAGAGACGATAACAATCGATAGGCAGCCTCAATATTTGAACAGCTGTTGCAGAGTATCGCGGCCAGATTTTCCACTATTCAGCGGCGGCCGCACAAAATTGCATTGTGTTATAATAAAATGAGTGTTAATTATGAAAAAAATGTGATGGACGAAGAATTTGCGCCAGTCAAATTATCAGACGATGAGGAAAGCGAAGGTAATGCCAACACAGAACCAAATGCGGCAACGGCAGCTACAAAACAGCCAGCGACTACACAAAACAGCTCGGACAACGACGATGCAGAGGCAACAGCTGCCGATGATGGCGATGGAGGGAGGCATTCAATCGGTGGCGCCGCCAACACACATGTTGTTGCGCATCACTACAACGAGCTGAAGGAGGCCGGACGCAAGGAGCGCCACAAGTCGAAAATCTATTTTATGCGCAACTTTAACAACTGGATCAAGAGCCAGTTGATCAACGAGTTTATGGCATTAATTAAGCAACAGCAGCGCGTTGGCGATGCACTGCGCGTCCTGGACATGTGCTGCGGCAAAGGCGGGGATCTGCTCAAATGGGATAAAGCCCAAATATCGCATTTAATATGCACAGACATCGCCGAGGTATCGGTGGAGCAATGCCAGCGTCGCTATCAGGACATATTGCAGCGTGCGGAGAGATCAAAGTATGCGCACAAGTTCACAGCCGAATTTTTTGCCTGCGACTCGACAATGGTTCGTCTGCGTGAACGCTATAAGGATGCGTCTTTGCAATTGAATCTGGTCTCGTGCCAGTTTGCCTTTCACTATTGCTTCGAGTCGCTCATGCAGGCCGACTGCATGATGCGCAACGCAGCCGAGTGCCTGCAGCCGGGTGGCTATTTTATAGCTACCATACCGGATGCCTATGAGATTATTAGGAGATTAAAAGCGGCCGGACCGAATGCACGTCGATTTGGCAACGATGTCTATAGCATTGAATTTGAATGCGATACGGAGTCGTTGCCGCTTTTCGGTGCCAAATATCAGTTCCATATGGAGGGCGTTGTCGATTGTCCCGAGTTCTTGGTACATTTTCCAACTCTGGTCAAACTGGGTCGCCGGCATGGACTGCAGCTGGTCAGGCGCAGCACATTTGCCGACTATTTTAGGGAAACGATGTCCCAGGGCCGCCAGCTGCTGCAGCGCATGTCTGGCTTGGAATCGGTCCAACCCCATCGCTGTGGCAGCGATGACCAATTCGAGCATGTGCGCCGAGTCCTTGGCACACAGCGCTCTCGACCCGTGGGCACGCTCTCCAAATCCGAATGGGAAGCAACAAGTGAGTACTTAACAAATATCGCAGCGATCCAACTACTCATATATACATATTTATTTTCAGCACTTTATCTGGTTTGTGCCTTCAAGAAATGCAAAAACAGCTGGGATGCCAACGGCAAGCCTCTGTTCGAGTTTGACGACTGATGATTCCCATAAGACGCGCGTATATCTATACTTATATATATACATATATATATATATATATATACTAATCGCATCATATGTTTCGTTCAAATACCGGGTTTTTTTTTGTAATGGTTTGAATTTAGAACATACTCAGCATAATCGGAGCATCTATTTTAAGTTGAAGAGTGTATTTGGAAGCTTTTAACGTTAATATTAAAAAGTTGCAGTTAAACAACGAAAACATTACAAAAGTATTAAAATGATTAGCAAAAGTTCGAATGTACAAGAGAGTATCGAAATTTTCGGTACTTCCACGTTAAAAATATTAAATAACATTTAAGGAACATCATAATAATATCGGAATTGCTGAGTTTAATTAAAATATTTGGAAAATTAAAATAGTTATTTACACAAGAACTTTTTTTTCGGCTATAGATTATACGATATAGTAATTCGATCCGGCTGACTACGAAACATCGCAACTTTAAATCAGAAACTAGTTGACAAAGAAACAGATTGAAAAATATGTAGAATTTATATATCCATTCATATCTGGTGAAATCGTTATATAGTAGGGTTTATAAAAAAAAAAAATGTTGACTTGTTAAGGGCCAGATCCCGCTCTTTCCCATAATTTTATCAACAGTGGCCTGATTATCGTGCGGAATAGCAATTTGCAATTTGATTTGATCTCTAGAATTGATTCTACATCTAATATTTGTCAGATTTGAAAGAGATTTTATACCAACTTCTTATTTTGGGACAATAATAAAATGATATTTGAAATCGTATAAAACTATTTTTTTTTTACATATTTTTCTTTAAATCTTTATAGAATTTCTTAGAACGTTTATATATATTTGAAAACATTAAATAAAATTGCTTTTGTTATACATTTCAACTTCGAATTTGCGAAAATCTATTGTTCAACCCACGTCACATAGACAATACCTGCGCCATGCTCTCTACATTTGACCAGCTTTGATAACGAAGCTTTCGGCCAACGAATTTCGAAACTGGAAGTCTTTGGGCCATTACCGAAAGCTCAATGGAAGTACGAGGGGTATATGGACACGGACCATCCGAGAGTGGAAGAGAGCGCGAGAGTAAAGAGAAAGAGAGCGCACAGCTGTTGCTTTCACAGCGACGGCGCCATTGAAGGACAACGGGCAAAGGTTAGTCCTGACGTTTACGTCGCCGGGTCGTGCCCGAGACCGATTACCAAGTGTGCGAGCCCGTGCCTGGCATTCAATGCATCAATGAATTATTATAGCTCAAGTGTAAATAAATATTTGATAACAAAAACGAGTAGGTACAAATGAGTATGAGGCAAATAAAGGCATAAATTACGCCCATTGATTGGTTGCTGAAGGCAGCAAAACGGATAAATGTGTGTGAGAGAGACAAGGATCTCAGAAACACACACACACACACACACAACTTACGCTCTTGGTTATTT
The DNA here is from genome assembly GCF_003285875.2 of Drosophila novamexicana. NCBI lineage: Eukaryota > Metazoa > Arthropoda > Insecta > Diptera > Drosophilidae > Drosophila > Drosophila novamexicana. Next base: position 6,981,987 of record NW_020824787.1, read on the forward strand.
TTCTCTCGCTCTCTCTCTCTCACTCCGTCTCTTCCTCTCTTTGTCCGTTTGCTTCTCTTTGTGTAGTGCTTTGCCCATCTTCAAGTTCTTGTCAGATAATTTCATTATTTAAAGTTTTGCTCATAAAAATAAACTTTGGGCGTAAAGTTTAAATTTGTTTTGCACACATATGCAAGCGCACACCCATACCCACACATACCTGCATGTTGTTTACAACAGAGCAGCACTTGTGTGAGTGTGTGTGTGTGTGTCCGCTACGCTTTGTTTAAAGTAGAACGTGCGTATTTAGAAGGCAAACAACAAAACTGTTTACACACACACAGAGGCACACAGCACGGCTCGTGGCGCAGCATTGGCTCCCCCTTGCCTCTGGGCACCTGCTACCCCTCGCCACGACGCGCTGTGCACTGATTGGCCCTAATGAATCTTTTTGTTACCTCCTCGTGCAGCCGCCTGCGCATTGTTCCATGCGGTCTATGCAAATTAGTTCACTTTTAACCCAAATGCTCGCCACCAGGTTGCACAAAACATTTGCACCTGATGAAATCTACCCAAATGATTAAAAAGCCCAAATGGTTGTGAATAAATGAATTTAAGAAGCGAAAGCCCTAGGTTTATGGTCAAAATCAGCAAATATTAAAAAAAAAGTTTATAATTAAAAATTAAAATATTTGATCGTCAAATTTGGATTCTTTTGATTTTCAAAGCGTATTTCAATTAACAAGAGATCTATTTTGTTAAATACACTACACACATTTTATATATATTACATTTTTTATGAATTTTATATTATATTAAATTATCAGCATCTTTGTTTAATACAAAAGAACCATTTAATCTGTATTTAAAAATCCCTATACTATCCTATCCAGAAAAATAACCCTCGAATGGAATAAGCGGGTTATTAATTAATTAATAACTTCTGTGTGTTTTAAGCGAGGCGCCAATTAGATAAAATTTTAATTTTTAATTAATTTTATATTCATTTTATAAAAAATATTGAACTAATTGGACTTGGGATCAAGATAAAATACGAATTTGCAGTGCAGGACTAATTCACTTACGTTCGAAATATAGGTGGAAACTAACTATATAATGCAAAAATTCAACAAAATTGTTATTGAAGAAATGTTAAAAAGAAGGAAAATTCTTTAACAGAAATATAAACTTAACAATAATAAATAATATTACATTCAATTTAAAAACAAACTTGTGTGAAATCTATTTTTAATCATTTTAAGGTCTAGATAAACTTAAATATCAATTAACTGATGTACTATGTTTGTCTAATCAATTTCCTGACTTTTTCATGAAATTGGAATAACATTTTCTCAAGCTGGAATAACATTTTCTTAAGTTGGAATAACATAAAACACACTGAAGCTGCAGCTGACAGCAACTAGGATATGGGTTAAATCATTTTGCCACAATGGCTTGTCGGGCTGCTGAGCTCTGCTGCAATATGTGTGACGTGCATTGTGTGTGTGTGTGTGTGTGTGTGTGTGTGTGTGTGTGTGTGTGTGCGTGTGTATCTTTTGTGTGTCGTTGGCCACTGACAGTCAGCCAGGTGGGTAGGCAAAATGAGTGGCCTTACATTACGTATACGCAGTGTGTACAAACAAAATACACACCGCAATGTTTATTTTGCAAGCCTGTCGAGGCAAGCGAGCGAATAAGTGTCTGTGTGTCACTGCGTGTGTGTGCAACTCATAAAATGCATGTGTATGGGTGTGTGTGTGTGTGTAACGGCTTGTGTTTATTCAACCGCATGGAACAATGTGAAAAACGCATGCCAGGCATTTGCCTTTGTTGTACCCCCTTTAGCCGCCGCTGCCTCTTATGGCCCCTGAACGCTATGCTAAACTTTTCACAAGGATTGCCCCCAGGGCAAGGGCTCAAGGGGGCGCTGCTTAGGCACAAGGCGTGCAACAATTTAAAAAGATATGCGAATGTGTGTGTGCGTGTGTAGGTTTGTGGGTGTGCACAGGGACTAGAAGAATGAGCCGATCCGAGCTGAGCGCATGTTAATCTTTTGTGGTTCTTGTCCAAAAAGCAAACTTGAACTTTGCCATCAATGTATGAATGATTCATTCCATTCATGATTGATATGAATAATAACAGTGACGTTCGCAAAAGAAAAAGAAGAAACTTTCGGAAAGTTTTAAGAAAACAATCAGTTATCTGAGCAGCTTATGATGTCATATGTCAAATCAAATGCTTTTATATTTATATTCTAGTATTCGAAATTAAGCTTTGCACCCCTTTAAATGACTTTCAATAGAAAATGTTGAAGGTTTTTTTTGCAATCAAAAGAGGAGTTCCTTATAGGAATACATGCTTTCTTCTGATATGTATGTACATGTACATATGTATATGCATAACTATCTGTGTATGCATATGTACATATTAGATGTATTACGAAAACTCCATATAATAATGACTCCATAATACAACAATATTATTAACTTAGCCCGTTGGCCAAAGTAAATTAGAAGTTTATAAGAATAAACATTTATATTTATAGTAATACTTATAATTAAAATAAAATATATAATATTTATTCTTATACAATTAATAATCTAAGTCAAGTTTTTCTTTTATCTCTACCCTCAAGATCTTTTAGGTCGATATCTTAAATATTTACTGTATCTAACAAGGCCTAAGTTCTCACTATCTATATTTTGTCATAAAATGCGTAAATGTGTAGAAGGAAGCATATCCGACCCAATTAAATCTATATATTTTATATGCGGTTCGTCTGTCTCTCATATATGAACTCGAAAGTTTGTTGAGGTTCGTGTTCTGTCGGCACCGGCCGGTTCGAACTACTAAATCATAATGCAAGTTCTTATATGGCTCGTTTTTTTGTGGAATACGAAATAAATAGATGCACAATTTGTCATTCATTTCTCAGTTGCATTTCGCCATGCGATAACTTTGGCTAAATAATGCATAAGATGAGAGTTTGCATTGATTTGCTTTCGGCCCGTGTCGCTTATTTATTATGCAAATGTGCCAGTCACAATCCAGTTGTGATTCCTTGCGGAATTTCAATTGTGCATGCGTATACGTAATGCTTTGCTTTGGCATACGTGTACGTTCTGTAATTACACACAGAGTTGCTTATGATTTATTCAGTGCAATTAGCAAAACTAATTGGCTACACCGGAAACGTATCGATTTAAAATTCAATAACTTTGAGCCCTTGATAAGCTCATCAAATATGCACGTGCCCGTGTGTAGTTGGGGGTCCCTCTTCCTTTCCTTTATTTCCTTCTTTTTTTTTGGCTCAAGGCGTGGCACTTGGGTATTAGCTGGCAAACCATAAAGTTGTTTTCTTCTTTGGTTGTTGTGAAGTGCACACACGACAAAAGGTCAACTTGGCAAGTGAGTTAAATGACAAGGACCTCACCTTGTCCATGTCCGTGTGGGTACGTGTGTGTATGTATGGGTGTGTGTGTGTGTGTGTGTATAGCCGCGTGCCTGGCAGCGGCAACATTGTTGCCTGTGCGTGTTTGCATGTTTGACTGTATTACGACCCCAAAACTTTGGCATGCAATGCCACGCCAGGCCAGGCCAGGCCCGACCATGCCAGGCCCGGCCAGGCCAGGCCAATAATAATGGCTTTCGCTTTCAAAACAAACGCCGCCTGACATTGGCCATAAGTTAAAGCCAATCGTCCTTGGCCATAACGCGCTCTGTTCTTCAATTTTAGCGGCCATTTGATAACTCCATAGAAAGAGGCAAACCAAAAAAAAAAGAAAAGAAAAACGCCGGTCACACAGGCGAAAGGACTCAAACGCCCAGAGCCTGCTGGCCAAGTGGCCTCTAGTCATAATTGCGGTGCACACACAATTGACAGTTATCAACTTCGCGCCCACTAAAAATCAAACTTTACCAACACTCACGCATTTGCCTAGCTGGAACTGAAGCAGTTGGCAGCGACGCCTTCCAGTCGCTCAATTGAAAGCTTGCTGCTCAGGAAAGCTCCTGATGCCCGCTGCCTGCTGCTGGTGTCTGTTTGCGCTTGGCTCAAGCCAAATGTCGGCTGTGTGTGAATGTCAGTCATGGAGTTCCAGTCGTCGGATACATGTGGAACGCAGCGAATACAAAACAGTGCGCCTCGCCCCCAAATACAATGCGAAAAAGTTTTTTACAAAAATTGTGTATAAAACAAGCCAACTTAACTACACCCCAGTGCGTGTGTGTGTGCATGTGTGTGTGTCTGCACATTTAATTCGCTAGAAATTTAAAAATGTTTACTAAACACGTGCCAGTGTGCGAAACGTTGCAAAAATTCTACAAAATTTATGCATGAAACAAACAAGAAATAAAACATAAAAAAAACTCAAAGCTAATAACTGCTGTGGAAAGTTAAGAAAAAGTTTAAGAAAATAAAATTAAAAAAAAAAAATAAAAGCCAAGGCATACGAAAAGTACAAAAAAACGTCGCTTTACGAAATTTAAAATTCAACTTGAAGCTTTTTTTTTTTTTTTTGGTAAAGCTCCACGCCCCGACGGCTGTTGTTGTTGTGGCTGAAAGTGCAGCAGCAGCAGCAGCAGCAGCAGGAACAACAAATAGCGCTAGAGCAACTAATAATCATCATTTAAAGGATAATCTGTGCGGCTTACGGCATTTCATTAAAATGGATTTGCGCCAATGCCGTTGCGTTGAGCTGCATTTGTGCATGGGATTATCGATTGTAATGCGCAGTCATCAAACAATGCAACAACAACAACAACAAGAACAGGAACAGCAACAAAGCCGCCGCAACAGCAACAACAAACATTGAGTTTTGGCCCCCAAAAGAGTTCTTGTGTGTCTTATGAAACAATTGAAGCGCCGGCCAAGTCAGCAGCAGCAGCAGCAAGATCAACACCAACACCAACAACAATCAACAAAATCGCATCACATTTTTGAACGGCATACGCAAAGTAAGTGAAATTAAATCAAGTGTGAACTGAAGCGTGACGAGGTGTGCAGCGAGGGCGTGCGACGCGCAGGGTTGAGGGGCAGGGTTGGTTTTCATCCTTTCGTTTCTTTTTTTTTGTTGCTTGGTGCACTCAAGTGTTTAAGTGGCAAAAAGCGGTCTCAGTCACAATCGCAGTGCTCGCGTAATTATTCAACGCGTGTGTGTCCTGAAACTAGGTCAGCGGAAGTTGCCCACCAGCAGCCAAGCCAGGCACAACACGGCAACAACAACAACAAGAACAAGAACAGGAGCAACGACACTCAACTCAACAAAGGTGTCAAGCAATGCGTTTGCCGCTTTGCTGATTAACGCTTCGGTCGCAGTTGCCGATAATCGCCGCGCAAAATAATGTTGCCTACCTTTCAGGGCACGCGTCGAATTGCTGTGCCAAATAATATTGCCTACATTTGTGGGCACGCTTTGAACGGCGCAACAAAATAATGTTGCCTACATTTCAGAGCAGGCGTTGCAAAATAATGTTCACTGCCTTTGAGCCCGGTGTTATTCACATTACACACACACAGCACCTGTACAGTGAACGCTCGCATATCATTATTTGTCATAACTACTGACAATAATATTTATTTTATCAAAAAGATTTGAAAGCTTATGCTCACAACATTTGCTATAGTTAACGATTTTGCTCAAAGCAATTTTCTGTTCGTCAACAATAAAATAAAGGTGGAAGTTTGTCGAGTTTTGTATACCAGAAAATATAACTATTTTCGTATATATATTATATATACCATTTTCTATTTTTTATACAAAAGTATTGTGTTCTAACTATATTAAAATTTTTTAAATAATTTAAAATTTGCTTATACAAAATTAAAAGTTTATGCTTGTAACAGATCACATTCTAAATTAAATGAACAATTAAAATTCAATTTTAATATTTTTTAATAATAATTTACAATTGTCCTATGAAAAGTTGAAGAGTTGAATGAAGAGTTTACTGCTATATTTTGAAACTATTGATTTTGTTTATATAAAAGAAAATAGCCAACAAAAACAAGAGATTCCCTAAATATTTATTTCAAATTGCAACGCATTTATTAATTGAATTTAATTTCTCGAAAATTCTAGATGCCAAATATTTTAATTTTCGAGCGTTCACTGTATTGGCTACACGCGTGCTTCTTGTGCGCGTGTATGTGTGTGTGTGTGTGTTTATGTGCCTATCTGTATCTACCTCGCTCACACACACACACACACCCGCACGTACGCACACGAGCGCGCAATGAGCGTAGCCTCGCAACTGATTCGACAGCAGCCGCCTCATGAGGCTGTGAAAAACATTTTTTTTTATTTAGTTGATTTTTTTTTTATTTAGTTGATTTTTTTTTTGCTTTTCTCATAAGCAAGCGCTTGGTGAAGTTTAGAACAGGACGATTGCGGTGTGTGTGTGTGTGTGTGTTTGTGTGGAGGTTAAAGCTATAAAAACGAAACGCCAAACAAAATGACCTTGCTGAACGAGGGAGCGAGCAATTGATATAAAGAAAAAGAAGCAGAAAAGAAAAGAAACAAAGCAAAAGCAAATATCTATGAAGAAGAAATAGAATCTAATTATTTATTTATTTGTTGCCACAAATGTCAGTTGAACTAAAGCTTAAAAGCTTCCAAATCAACACTAAAATAGAAAACTGGCAATCAAATCAGAACTATTTAAGGACAAAGCAAATTGGTCTCAACTTACGTTGACCTTAAGATAAAATAGAACATCATGACTAAAAGAATGAGACACAACAGAAAGCAATATATAGTATTCGGCTGTAAGTGGAAAAACGAATTTGTTGTTCCAATTGTAATGCAAATGGGAAATAATATTGAGGATAGCATGTGGAATATATTGATTTCTGAATTTGATACAAAAATATATGACAGACAGTGGAAATAGTACAGCCATGTAGCATAGATAGATCTTATAATATAGATCTTTCTCACGGTGTTCTTAAAAGATAATCCTATTGCAAATTGAGAATAGCTTGTGGCATATATTAGATGCAGAAATATATGACAAACAGAAATATATAATATATAAAAGTAAAATAGTCATATAGTATAGATAGTTCATATTACATAGATATTCTTTGTCTGTTTGCCCTGTGGCAAACAGAGGGCAGCTTTGTATATATATAATCCGATCCACTTTGGTGCATTGCCGCAAAAACAGAAGACATTTTTAACAAAATAATTTCGCAACTGCAAGAAGCAGACAAGAAGACGAGACAAATTATAACAAGTAAGAGGTTCTAGTCGAAAGCTCCCGACTAGGGGATACCCTGAACCGTCTTCTTCCAACATCAAATGCATATATATATTCTATTTTAGAAGCTATATGTCAAGTTTGGTGACTCTAGCTCTTATTATTTACCAAAATTGCCCAAAAAACAGGATATCGATTTTGATTTTTATCAATTGCTTGGAAACGGAGTAAGTTATCGATTATCGGAAACAAACTCGATCTGCGCGGGAACTAGGAGCATCTAATCTAAAATTTCATTTGTCTCTAGCTCTTATAGGTTCTGAGATCCTTGCGTTCATACATACGGACAGACGGAAGGACGGACAGATGCACAGACGGACAGACGGATTGACAGACAGACGGTGCTGATCAAGAATATATATACTTTATGGGGTCGGAAATGCTTCCTTCTGCCTGTTACATACATTTGGATTTTGCACAAATACAATATACCCTTATACCCATTTTTAATGGGTATTGTTGGGAATGTTTTTATGCGTTAGCTACTTTAATTTGTTAACTTTTAATCTCGACTTAAAATCAAAAGTTTCTAAGTATAGTCGAAGTATTAAAACTAAACGGCTTGTCGAATATGTACGAGGGATCAACCCAAGAACCCACGCTATAAATAAAAGAAAGTCGTGTTTAGTTCGGTTGATTTGATGGAAGATTTCTGAGTAAATATAACAAATTTTTGTTCAGTTTCTATAGAATATAATAATATACTACAATATAATGCAATTTTTAAACTATAAACAATCTACTTAACCAAGTTTACTAAACGTTTGTTCGAACCGAGCTGAACTTCCAATTTATATTTAAATATCAATTGAATCGAATGAATTGAATGAATTTGAATGTATCGAAACTTAAGCTAAAGCAGCTGCTCGAATAAACAGCTGAACCAAAACTCAAAGCCATATCCGAAAGATGATAATTTTTAAAAATTAAAATATAAGACATGCTAAGTTTTGAACCAGCACATAGATTCAAACCTGGATTCACGAGCCGAAGCTAAAGGCTTTTTGTGTTTGCAGCCCTGAATAAGGTTAAGGCTTAGGTTTTCAGCCAACGCTTGAACATTTAAATTTAAAGCATAGCTCGGCTCTGAAAATCCTGTTCTCGGCAAACGCGTCGAGGCAACAAATCTGTTAAGCAGAAAATATGAAAGAGTCCAAAATAATTTTATAGCAAATGATGCCCCACCTCATAACAAGGGAGTGTACGAAATTGCTTGCGTTAGCTGTAAACAGAACCGAGGCGAGTCGTAAAAACAAAACAACAAAAAATTGCTCTGGACACATAAAAAAAAGGCGCTTGAGGCACGTTTTGGTTTCCCATTTCCCATTTCGCGTTAGTCGTATTGTCTAATTTTCTATTTGTATTTGTATTTGTATTTATATTTGTTGGATTTGGATTTTGGTATGCGGTAATCACATTTGGTACATCATTTACTGCAGGATATGACAAGTGATGGTGCTGTTGCGTTTTGGATATTTTTGCTTTGTTTGATCGGCACACCGCAGCTGGAGGGCAGCGAGGCGGGCAGGCCGGATGAGCTGCATATAGGCGGCATCTTTCCAATTGCCGGCAAAGGAGGATGGCAGGGTGGGCAGGCGTGCATGCCGGCCGCAAGACTGGCATTGGATGATGTCAACAAGGAGCCAAATCTTTTGCCCGGCTTCAAGCTCATCCTGCACAGCAATGACAGCGAGGTGAGTTCATTTTCCATATCAACTAACACTATCATAAGCCAGCTGACCCAGACATCCCTCCCTCCGCCAGCGCCACAATAAAGATAGAGTAGAGATATATAGTTGTGTGTAAGTGCGTCTAGTTTTGAACCCTTGGGTCTCACTTATTTCGTTTCGTTTTGTTTTTGCGTTTTATTTTTTTTCTTCCTTTTTTTTTTGCAACCGTTTTACGTATTGTCGTTTTTGTCGGGCTCTACCGCAACGGCACGTTTCCAGGGCGGTACAAGGGTAGCAAGAGCTGGTTGGGGTTGGCAAGTTGGGTGGGATTGGCACATTGGGGGTGGAGCGATTGGTGGGTGCGGGTAACTTGGCATTCATTAGCATATTTCTCTTGGGGGCCACACACAGTAGCGTTTTATTATGCTTTTGTTATATTGCGCATAAAGGGTATTAAGTGTTCTTCAAATCAATTTCAACTCGATTTCGTACAACTTTTAGCCTAATTTACTCAATATTCAGTTGAAATTACGTTATAAGATACCAAATAGCAAAGTCTGATTTTTCTAATATATTTGAAGCATATTTTTTGGTATATAACTGAAGAGCTATAAAAGCAAAAAGCTTATTTTTAACTGCTTTTAGGCTCAATTAAAACTAACAGATTCCTGTTATCTTTCTCATTAAGTAGACGCGGAATATTATTAACTCAATTATAATTAAAAGCTTCCTTCTAGCTGTGTTAGAAGAAACTTAAGCTTTTTATCTCAATTAAAACTAAAAGATTCTTTAACATTATTATTATGGAGCCGCTTAATCTTTTAACCTCAGTTATGTTTAAGTTTTTCTTTTTCTATTAGTTCTTGAAAAATTATGTTTAACTTTCTTTGTAAACTTCGTGTTTCATTCGATGAGAGAATAAGAATCTAACCTAAGTTAATATTTTAATATTCTTTAATATATTCTTTACTTTACTATATATCTTTCATTTCTTTTCTATATTCTTTTTGAAAATGAACACACAATTTTCGTACAAATTTTATCTGCATTGTATATTTTTCACTTTATAAATTTGATTTTATTTACCCTAATCCGATTTAACTTTATCCATAAAAAGTCATTTGTATAATTGATATAATAGCAAAAATGTATTGAATTTGTGGCGAAAAGGTTTTTGAGAACAGCACGAAGAGGAATAGGAAGCAGAAGCATATGCATGTAGATATTTATATAAATATATTTACTCGCATAAATGTCATATGTCATAATTAATGGCTAGTTGCTGTCGCAGGCTCGCACGAAATGTTATCAATGCTCCGGGCGAACGAACAGTTATGCTTTTGAATAGCGGCAAAAGGACTGGCCGAACAGTTACAGTTACAGTAACAGTTACATCTATATTGTTACAGCAGGATAGTAGCGGACCAACTGTGGGTTGTAGAAGTGGAATATGCCTATTTATAGGCGCAGCTCATTAGTTTTAAGTGAGCGAAAGCTTAACAAACTTGTTTTGAGTTTTGAATGAGGTCACTTTGGCGCGCTCGTCTCATCATTTGAGTTTATTTTTATTCAAGGCTGTCAGCCAAACCTTTCCACATACATATACATATATATGGGGCATACTATATAGTGTATGCAGGGGAGTATGTTCAAAAGCAGCTTGAATTGAGTTCAGTTTGGTTCGCTTCGCTGGGCTTTGGTATGTACGGTCTGTATTATGCTGGCTAGTGTCTCTGGCTTTGGCAAACAGCTTCCGTTAAATGCTGCATAATTAGTTCGCATCTCTGCACCATCTACGTGCCACATGCCCATCATCATCATCAACATCATCAGCAGCAGCATCATCAGCAGGCGACAAGCGACAAAGGTCGCACGCAATGCTCAACGCTGGCTTTGGCTTTGCCTGCGCCTTTTGCTTGACCTACTTTGATGTGTGAATTGTCCCAAGGAAGGCGCTCGCACACACCGAAGCGATTAAACAAGTGCGCCCATAATGCGGCGAGCCTCGGATTTATATATATATATATATATAAATACTGGAATATGCTCTCGCAATGCCACAGGATATTATAAAAAAAAAACACGCACACAAACAACAATTGGACTGGACACGAAGCTAAACAATTACAAAGGTTGTTTACACGCAAAGTCAAGTTAAACAAAGCGTAAATGAGTTTTTCATTAAAGGCATGAATTTAATGATTCATCATCATGCAGCAAATGCAAATGAGTGCATGCCTTATGAGTGCCACAAACAGTTGGCTATTCAACTAAGCACATCAATTATTCATTGCATTTAGTTACACAGACGCACTCTAACTCTCGGCGAGAAGTCGACGAGTTTTTGGCATGAATTAATTAGAAATCAAGTAGAAAGAAGCTTTCATTGACTTGTCAGAAATTTAATTAACTTGCAGACAAATAGCATATTTGCAATATATTGCTTTATTGAGCAACTGGGATTTTTTAAAATTAACATTCAATATTTGAACGTTTGAGCTTAAATAATAGTACAATCCAGCAAGTTAGGCCTAGTTTGCATATGAACAGACAGACAAGGTTCGATCCGACCGGTTCCGATATATGTGCTGCCTGCAATAGAAAGATGGACCTATGTAAAGTTTTAAAGGATCGGTAAAGACTGAGAGACTTGTTCGCAGAGACTGACAGACGGACATGGCTATATTAACTCGGCTGTTGATGCTGATCTAGATGTCTCCTTCTATGCGTTGCACATTTCATGACAAAATTATAATACCCTCTACAAGAGTATAAAAAAACAATGCAGTAATGTAGCTAAACACAATTCTGGCCCAAGTTTTTGTCCGGAATGTATATCAAAAATATATATTTATATATCTAAATGGGTAAAAGAGTATAAGGACTTTTTCGAAATAAGCATTTGCTACCTACTTAGCCTGTCTGTTAAAATTTCTAGTCTCTTTGCCCGATGACGCCTCTGTACTCAAGTCTTTTTTGCACACCCAATTTTAGATAAAATATGTTCTGTTTTATTATCTTGCCCCTTGTGCGATATTTTTAAAACTTAAAATATATTCAAAGAGAGTGTTTTGATATTTCCATGAATAAAATCATCAATCAGTTCTTTTTAGGTTTAGCAGGTGATTTGATGATGCAGGTGCTCTCTTGGTCGGACTCACTGTATTTGTATTATTTTTTAATTTATTTGTTTTTTTGCATTATGTAAACTTGCATTGAAGACCCGTTTGTTGGCAGCTGCCAAACTGGGTCATGCCCTTTGCCAAATGGCGTTTGTACACATGTGTAATTGACTTTCTCGTTGGTACAGTGCGAACCCGGTTTGGGCGCCAGTGTGATGTACAATCTATTATATAATAAGCCACAAAAGCTGATGCTGTTGGCGGGCTGCAGCACAGTCTGCACCACTGTGGCAGAGGCAGCCAAAATGTGGAATCTAATTGTGGTAAGCAAATTGAAAATCATATAATACAAAAATATAAATATGCATTTATATAATTGAATCTGGTCACACTGTAGCTTTGTTATGGCGCCTCAAGTCCCGCTCTATCCGATCGCAAGCGTTTTCCAACACTATTTCGCACACATCCCTCGGCAACGGTGCACAATCCAACACGCATCAAGCTGATGAAAAAGTTCGGCTGGTCTCGCGTTGCCATTCTCCAACAAGCCGAGGAAGTATTCATATCGGTAGGTAAACCCCATTTTATTATTATATTATATTATTATTATATACATATGTATGATGCCAAACAACAACAAATATGATATTATTTGCAGACTGTGGAGGATCTTGAGAATCGCTGCATGGAAGCTGGCGTCGAAATCGTAACTAGACAATCATTTCTATCCGATCCAACAGACGCCGTACGCAACCTAAGACGCCAGGATGCCCGCATCATTGTGGGCCTCTTCTATGTGGTAGCAGCAAGACGTGTTCTCTGCGAGATGTACAAACAGCAGCTTTATGGACGTGCCCATGTCTGGTTTTTCATAGGTAAGGCAATCGGCAATTGGTACAATAGAGTTTCTTGATGTATCCACAAACAGACATATGTAGCTCTCTCATCTGCACTTCATAACACTTGTAAATTAAACGCACACATTTGGTTAAAAATGTGGCAACGCCGCGGTTTTTGATAAGTTTCAAGAGTAATATTCGAGATTATGTGATACTTGTTTTGATGATTATTCAATTAGTTAGAATAGCTAACGTTGATTTACAATCACTTTCAACACTATTTTGATGCTGCCAGAAAGCTGCAACAAGGTGGCAACACTGCAGTTCTATTCACCTAACAACATGTCAAAGTGCTTGTTAACTGTAACACAAACATGGCAAAACGAGCAGTGCATAGAAATTTTAATACATTTCAAATCAATTTTCATAACAATTTATTCCCAAAAAAACCTTATCGACAGGCTGGTATGAGGATAATTGGTATGAGGCAAATCTGGAAAATGAGGGCATTACCTGCACAGTGGAGCAAATGCGTAAAGCGGCCGAGGGACATCTGACAACCGAGGCGCTTATGTGGAATCAAAACAATCAGACAACAATATCCGGCATGACTGCTGAGGAGTTTCGGTGAATTTTTTTAAATTGTTTAATCCAAGCACATCTAGTTAATTGCGAATTTGCATTTAGACATCGACTGAATCACGCGCTAATTGAGGAGGGCTATGATATTAACCACGATCGCTATCCGGAGGGCTATCAGGAGGCGCCGCTGGCCTATGATGCTGTCTGGAGTGTGGCATTGGCCTTTAACAAGACAATGGAACGTTTAACAACCAGAAAAAAATCGCTGCGTGATTTTACCTATACAGACAAGGAAATTGCCGATGATATATATTCGGCAATGAATTCTACGCAATTCTTGGGTGTATCGGTAGGCGCAAATTAGCTCCATTCAAATGTTGAAATATTTACATACTTTCTCTGTATAAATTGTTCACAGGGCGTGGTTGCATTCAGCTCCCAGGGCGATCGTATTGCGCTCACACAAATTGAGCAAATGGTAAATGGCAAATACGAGAAACTGGGCTATTACGATACTCAGCTGGATAATCTAACCTGGCTAAATACGGAGCAATGGATCGGGGGCAAGGTAAACCAAATAGGCTATGCCACAAGCTTAAATTCAAATCACATTTAGTAACTGACTAGTCATAGAAAACGTTAAAGCAGCTGGGTGAAATGGATAAAAAAGATAAAGATAAAGAAGATGAGGACGAGGGTGAAATTAATAAAAAAGATAAAGATAAAGAAGATGAGGACGTGGGTGAAGTGGATAAAAAAGATAAAGATAAAGACGAGAGTGAAATGGATAAAAAAGATAAAGATAAAGAAGATGAGGACGAGAAGAAAACTGATGCAGCTAGCAGCGACAGAGTTTCTGAGAAGTTAGCGGACAATCCTCCAGCCACAGGCAGTATTGAAAGCGAAGCAACATCCACAAAGGTTTTTCAAGATGCCAGATCGTATGCCACCGCAGAGCTAAATGAAAGTCCCAATAATGCCGCTCGTAAAGATTCCATAAGCAATAACGAGCCGGTGAATCCAATTCTCGATGCCGACAGTAAGGCTAACACTAAGATCAGATACAAACAAAGTATCTCAAAAACAGAACTTACGTCCACAAGCCGTGGTATTGGTATAAGTACACGTCGTAGGGAAAACATTGTCCATAATCAAACTGTAACTACCAATAAACGTAAGAAATTAACTGGGCAACCAATTGGACACAAGGGTATTGTAAAATTACCGAATATAAACGACGATTACGTTCTGGATAATCGTTCTCGTCAAAACTATGCCGATTGTGAATACCATTTTCCGAGCGCCAATCGTTGGCAAAATATTTGGTATGATGGCAAGCAAAATAAATATTTTTCGCGTCATGCTCGAAATTGGCGTTACTCGGCAATTTATGTAGCTGGTTTTATAATTTTTATGCTATTCTTTAATACGGCAATATTTCGACGCCTAACAGATAATTTGAACATGACCACTCCTGTGATTCAGATGTCGCAACCATTTTTAATATTCGCACCAACCGGCAGCAAAACCGAACACAAGCTAATCCGGTATACGCCCCGAAATGACACACATGGTGGACACATGAGAAATAGGCTATCGGATTTTCTGAGTCGTCATGGACGCAGCAAGGGGCAGATCAAGCGTTTCGGGCCCTGCCAAGAGGATAATAACTTTGGCTATAGCACCAGCGAGCCGTGTGTATTTTTAAAGATCAATCGTCTGATTGGCTTCAAAACCAAACCCTATAAGTATGATAGTGAAGTGGTTAGATCGAGTTTCGAGCAGGTCGATTACACGGCCCTCATGCGTTTACTATTGAGTATACCGAACGAAGAGAACCGTAAGGATCGCATTTGGATAACATGCACATCGCCAAGTACGGATGCATACGTTGATTTCTATCCGGAGGCGGCATTTAAAACAAAATATGTTGATGCTGAGAAATTTAAAGATATTAAAATACAAAATGAGGTAATCAAATTTCAGAGCAAAATGGATATGAATCGACTCGTTGCACTCAAATTGAAGAATTTGCAGCTAAACAAAAGGAATCGTTTCACTTGCAAAATTTGGGCATACAATATAAAACATCGCAAAGATTTTGGACAGACTGAATTCCATATGCTGATCGAAGGAGTCAAGTTGTGCAACAACTGCTCACGAATTGTGCATTAACATTAATTTTCTTTTGAAATATTGTTCAAATTGAGCAAAAATGAATACATTTCAATTACATTCTTAACTATATCTTAGAAAATATGAATTTTATTACTAAATATGATGAATGCTCAACAAACTAAATTCTGTTTTAATAATTATTAGGTGCCTCAGGATCGCACAATTGTTACCCATGTGCTTCGCACGGTTTCCTTGCCGCTATTTGTCTGCATGTGCACCATCTCCTGCTGCGGCATCTTTGTGGCCTTTGCTCTGATCATCTTCAACATATGGAATAAGCATAGAAGGTAATTCACGAAATGGCAATCCAATAATATAACTCATGGCTAATGCGTATTTCTATTTTAGAGTAATACAATCCTCGCATCCTGTATGCAATACCATCATGCTATTCGGCGTCATCATCTGCCTTATATCAGTCATATTACTGGGCATAGATGGACGATTTGTCAGCCCGCACGAATATCCAAAGGTATGAACTACAAAATATAGTAAATATATCTCGATGGATGGTTGGCTTCCATCCAGAACCATTTATTAGGATTTTATATAGCACTCATTAATTACTCTCCTTATCTTCACACAGATTTGTCAGGCTCGAGCTTGGCTATTATCCACCGGTTTTACATTAGCATATGGTGCTATGTTCAGCAAAGTCTGGCGTGTGCATCGATTTACAACAAAAGCGAAAACTGACCCAAAGGTAAGTATTCCATGAAAACATTACTACAATTCTTCAATAATGTATACGTTTTTCCTGTGTTTCTTTTCAATAGAAAAAAGTGGAACCTTGGAAGCTATACACCATGGTTTCGGGGCTCTTATCAATAGATTTAGTGATATTACTGTGTTGGCAGATCTTTGATCCGCTGCAGCGTATACTCGAAACATTCCCACTCGAAGATCCAGTATCTACAACTGATGATATTAAAATACGTCCAGAGCTTGAGCATTGCGAAAGTGAACGCAATTCCATGTGGTTAGGTATGCTCGCCAGCTATATATTTGTATCTTTTAATATTACACTGATGATTTAACATATTTTTTTCAGGGCTTGTCTATGGCGTTAAGGGTCTGATACTTGTATTCGGTCTGTTCTTGGCCTATGAGACGCGTTCGATCAAAGTCAAACAGATTAATGATTCGCGCTATGTGGGCATGAGCATCTATAATGTGGTTGTGCTCTGCCTGATTACGGCGCCAGTGGGCATGGTCATTGCATCGCAGCAGGACGCGTCTTTTGCCTTTGTTGCACTAGCTGTGATATTCTGTTGTTTCCTAAGCATGTTGCTGATATTTGTGCCAAAGGTAAATGGCATTTTTGATTGTTTTTGTACACTAACACAGCGTTTTTATCAAATTCACCCGCAAGTGTGAAAAACTGGTGAGAAACGCCTATACGAAACTTTCTTGATCAGCTTCAAAACTGTTCTTTAAAGATAATTTGTATCTATGTATCCCTGAGTGTTTTCGTTAAATTTCACCCTTTTTAACATCTACGATCTTTAGGTGATTGAGGTCATACGACATCCAAAAGATAAGGCCGAATCAAAGTACAATCCAGACTCGGCCATATCGAAGGAGGACGAGGAACGCTATCAAAAACTGGTAACCGAAAACGAGGAACTACAACGATTGATAACACAGGTATAGAATGATAATTGAACGAATTTTCAAAATTCCCCAAAATAACGCTAATTGTGTGCACCGACAGAAAGAGGAAAAGATACGAGTTCTACGGCAGCGGTTGGTCGAGCGGGACGTCAATACGAAGAGCACAGAACTGAATGGCGCATCGGGTGCCGGCATCGCGGTTGGCGGGAGCAACGGCAACGGCGGCACGGCAACAACCTCGCTGGCAGTCCAGTCACAGGCTGCTGCTATCATCAGTACAGCCGCCTCAGCGCATCCCACGCCCGCAGCCACACTCGCAATCACACAAGGTAAGTGCACGATAAAAAAAATATATATCTGAATGCAGCTAATGTAGCGGTAGTTGTTTGACGAGCTTTATATAATCTCAACATTTGACATCTTTAGAAATTTTAGCTCTTTTTGCGGGCATTGACAAATTCGATTGATCACTTATCAAAAGGAGTTTAAAGGGTATTTCCGTTTATCAGCATCAAATGCAAACTCACCCAGCTATTTGTTATTGCAATTTAACGTTAAGTTCATTCAATTTTCACTTTTAATTACACTTTTCTTTTTGCGTACACAAAAACGCGCACAAATTTTCACATATAACGGTTCTAGCAATAACGAGCCTTAACATGAATATAACATACGATACTAGCTATCGACTGTTAATGTTTCACAATTGTTTACACCTTGTTTTCGCACCAATCGTGATCGTCTCCGGCAGCCCGATAGTCACTGTTAGCGTTATCGATATATCGATATATGTACCATTCGGCGCTGTCAATTTTTATTTAAAATATAAATTCAAACGTAAATCAACTGAAAATATGCCGTATTTATTTCTCTTGCAGATACTCATGAGCATCGTACATGAAAAAACTTGTCAATTTCCTTTGCGTGATAGGTGAATTATACAAAAAAAATGAAGCTAAACGCTAACTTAATAAATATGTGTATGTACTTAATAAACTTTGTATCAACTTTAAGCTGAGCTAACTATTGAAAATTGGTAGCAGCAATTTTGTAGATTAACTGAAATATGTATTGTACCTTAAACGTGTTTAGCAAGTACTTAAATTAAAACGAAATACTCTTAAATTACTTACAAATAATTAACGACATTAGAATGTGAACTAAACAAAATTGTTAGGCTTTAAAGTTGAACACACAAACCCAACATAGACGTCATTAAACTAATACAGAAAATAAAGAACAACAAAAATAGCAATAATTATAAGCGAAATCATGTTAAAGTTAAAGTAATTTTTAAATGCAAACGAAAACCAATTGTTGTGTTTAATACATATGTTCTTGTATAACGAGTATTTTCCCCATATGAACCTATTTTGCTCAGCGCTATCTCCTAGAGCTAGAAACACACGCACGCACACACTCACACACATTCATGCTGTTTGTTTCCCCTCCCAAGGCGGCCTTTTCCATTTCATGTTTATGTTGAGCAGCAGGACTCCTAGTCCTGACTAATGCCGTGGCAATACGAGCTCCTAGACTCCACTACCAGACTCTTACAAACTTTGGCCTATTTAACTCGTAGTTTAGCCTAAGTTAGTGTTAGTTTTTTGTATGAGTCATGTTGTGTACGCGTGTATAAATTTTTGGCGCCTGTCCAATAATTATCGTACTTGACATTTATTATGCACACGAATATAATATTTTAAATAGTTTAAATTTCTGTGAGTCGTAAGTAGCACAAATCGTAAGGAAAGCATAGCAAATCTTAGATAAATAATATAAACATATAGCATAATCTAGTGTAGTATCAAGGTAAAATTATATTATTATATTTGGGGGCGGGGTTATGTGCTCAAGCAACACTTTAATTTATTTGTACTGTTATTATACACATAGAAATTGATGATGGGAAATCTAAAAGCAAAGTAAAATTTTTGAACATACTGTAAGTTCTAAAATTGCATTTATAAAATATATATACATATGTATATATACATATAGACAAAGCAAACAAATCGGAGAATAATGTATAATGTGAAAATAAATGCGTCGTTATTTAAATAGGAATTGACATTTATTTAAAAAACAAAAAACAAACGATAACTGAAACCTATTGGAGAAATTTCTCAAATATATATACACATAAAATAAATTGAAATGGAACCTTTTTTAAATTCAATCACTCTTATTCATCACGAAAAGTGCTATAAAAAAAGAAATGAAAAAAAACCAAAACATAAACAACATCAAATTCCTACGAAATGAAAGACTTTAAAATCTAAGCCGTTAAATGAAATAAAACTATACACACACACAATTAACGATGATGAACAAATTACTTACACAAACATGCATGATATATATATATATATTTATATGTACATCTATCAATATATATATATATATATATATATACGAGTATTTGAATAGAAGAAGCCGAATTGAAGAAGCGCATAAGAAAATTTACACATTGCAAAAATGACATCTCTAGTATATAAAAACCAAAGTCAAATGAAGAAAGCAAGAAAAACACCTTTAATATATTGTTAAGGATCGTTGGAATTTGTAGTTTAATTGGATTGTAATTCATATATAGGGAATGCTGTTAGGGTAGACGTAATTTAAAAAACATGTATATTGTATATAGCGTGTTAAGCTAAAAACTAAGCGACAATTGCAAGATTTACTCGAAACTCAAATGTTAATTTGATTTTGGTTCTTTGCTTTTCCATCGTTTATCACAAACACAGCCATAACTCTAACTGCAGCCGGACACCTACAACCAAAAAGTTAATAAATAACTTTAGCAAAGCTAATTGTTGTCAAAAAAAAAAACACGAGTAAATAAACCGCATTCAAATTGATTTTCCAAACCTAATGTTAGTGAAAGCAAATACAAATACAATTGTAGCAATATGAAGCAAAGAAAACTCGGTATGTTCTTATGAAAGTAACATTAACGAATTCATTTAAAGTCTAATTAACGGAATATGAGAATTTTACTGAATAAACACAAACAAAAAACAACAAAAAAAAAAAAAAAAACCAAATAAAAAAAAGCAAACAAATTCAATTGGCAAAGATATTGTGTACTTTAGGAAAGAGCAAAACAAATCTCGTTTATTTTTTCACCTTCAGCCCGGCAACCAAAACTCATATGCATCATACAAACATCTGGATGCTGATATTGTGATTAATGCAATTACCATATGCCCCGCTCCTGAGTCAATTGTTTTATACTCAAATGCCGTGTTTGTCAACGGGTATGATAATTTACTTTTTTTTGTTTCAAATGAATCGTGTTTTAAGAGTTATTAAGGAAATTTCTATATACTTTATGCAAGTATTCACCCAGCAACGGATTAAAATATCTCTTCTTGCGTAAGTTATGCTTTTATTATGTATTTATTATTAATTGACAGGCGAATACAATTTTTTCCATATAGCCAGCTATATGTAGCTAAAACTTTTTGTTAAGACTCGGATTTACTGTTTTTTTAGCCAAAGCTATGTTAAAATTTACAATAGCTGCAGCTTAATTGCTTGGACCTGTGTTTAGCTTTAGCTCTTAGCTGCATTTTTGGCTAGAGTTGGCATTTTGAAGCTAAACAAAATGTTGAGCTATAGCTATGGGCATAATAGCCATAGCCAAAATGCTTGGCCCAAGCTCTTTACAACATTTTTCAGCTTTTTATAGCTATTTTTAAATGCATAAAGCTACAAGCTGTATAATAATCATGGCTAAAATGTTTGGCTGTAGCTCTTTTATAAATTCTTCAGCTATTTTTTTTAACTATATTCAATAGCGTAAGAGCCAAAATTATTTGGCCATAGCTAGAATTGTTAGGCTTTGGTTGAATTAAACGGCCAATTATAGTGGAACCGGCTTTCTGTTAACTTTTACTCGTAGTTTTCCATGTTTTCAGCTGAATTGACACAATCCTATGAGAACTCGTTTCAACTGTAAACTAGTTTCCAATTGGATTCAGCTCAGAGCAGTATCCACACACACACACACACACACACAATAGCATCTGACCCGATGAGTTACGCATAAATTGCAATTAACAGTTAAATGAATGCAGTCCATTTATAGACTTCTTAACGCAACATTTATTTTTACCATACCTTATTATTCCCTTCCGCCTATGCTAATTTGGCAGCGACCCACCCTCAAAAGAAGGCAGCTGTTGCCTGCTGTGCCTCGGGCTGCAGTAGGGCTTTAAGCCGTTAGCCGTTGGAGAGCTTCGCAAAAGCTTTAAGCTTTCGCCAGCATATTAAGCTCTGAACGGAGCTCAAGTATTGCAGTAGGCGCGCTCAGCTTGAACGCAACGGAAGCCCCAGTTTGAACGCGGTAGACGGCAATTTTGAGAAAATCGAAAAGAAAAAAAAAATACAAAGAAAACCGTAAAAGAAACAGAAACATGTATTCAGTTAAAGTTCTGGCTTTGTGCGTGATCAGCTGTTGCTGTTGTTTGGGCATCAATGCCAAGCTGCAGGAAAGATTCTCATGGACACAGCTGACCTTCGACTGGCCCAGCGCAGAGGCCGAGACGGAGGCCAAAACCAGCGGCCATTACATTGCGGAGAACAATTTACCGCTCGGCGTCGAGCGCTGGGAAAACAAACTGTTTGTCACTGTGCCAAGGTAAGCGTAGGCAGCCAAAAATTGCAATTACCACTGCGATTACCTCTTTGTATACTTTATATATATATATATATATATATATTTTTAATCGTGTTGCGAAAACCCATTTGGCTTGAGGAAAAACCGGTTATTCGTTGTTGTTTCTTTAGTTTTTGCTCTTTTTCTCTTCCCTAGTGTATACAACTATTTGCATTTGTAATAACTGTTATGCAAATTGATAATTAATTATATGAATGCACAGACAAAACAATTCGTGATCGTGAACAGGTGGCATATATATACGCACCCTTATCACATTTGATCTTTGACTATTTCGAATTGCCCATCTAGTTGCGATGACGTCATCGCTGCGCGGTGGTTTACCTATTTCAATAGTATGTAGACCGAAAATATGACCGAAAATATGAATGAAATCAGGTTTGATGTCAACAAAAGCAAAAAAAAAAAACCCAAATATATTGTTCTGAACAATGCAGCTTAATTTGTCAGAAAAAGGCTGAGTGAGCAATATTCCAAATAAACTGATTTATTCACCGCTTTCCCCTTTTCAAAAATTAGTTTTAAACAACTTTTGTCTGCGATTGCTTTTATGTTATCAGGTCATGAGACATTCAAATTTATGCCCTTACCAAAAAAAGACTCATATAATCCGGTTATTTGTTGCTATTTTTTTTAAATTTAAAAGTCCGGAAGAAATTGTTATAAAAAAGTGAATATACTTCAATTGAAGTGTGCTCTAAGAGAACATTTGTGCCGAATTTCGATGCCTCTAACCCGAATAATCTCAAGATCTCGATATTTATCGATTCAGGATAAAAGTGTTTTTGGGCTTAACATGTTTAAAATGAGTAACTACACTCTATAAAATATGAGCACAAGCAAAACCCTTTTAACATTAAATATGAAAGAATGGCTATTTTCGGCACGCCGAAGATTAAATACCCTTGTAGGCTTATGGTTTTGCAGATAGCTGTAGAGAATTGTATACATCGTAATTGCACCTTGAGAAAACAGGCAATTGTTTTCAGCTACATTTTAGTATAGTTATATATAGTATATAGTATATATATTATACAGTATTATAGTAGTCCGACATTAATAATATTTGGCTCATATTTTGAAAGCTTGGTGAAACTAGTAATTGCCAAGTTTGGTCAAAACATCTTCATAAACAAAAAGCTTTTGCTAAAAGAAGTCAGTTTTCGACCAATCGTTCCTATTGCAGTTACATATATGATATAGTAGTCCGATCCAGCTGGTTTTGACAGCAACAGAAAGACGGACCTATGCAAAAGTTTCAATACGATAGCTTTTAAACTGAGACTAGTTTGCATAGAAAGGACAGACGGACTTAACCCGACTTGATGCTGATCTAGAATATATACACTCCATGGGGTCGGAGATGTCGCCAACTATGCATCATTTATTTTATGACATTTTCAAACACCCCACAAGAGTATAGAAAATGGGTAAAATGTCTGAGACTTACCGATATTGCTTTTTTAATACACTCTCTTAGATGGAAGGCAGGCGTAGCGGCTACACTGAACTACATTGATCTGTCGACCAGTGAGAAATCACCGAAACTGCGTCCCTATCCCAGCTGGGAGGCCAACAAGCTGCCAATTGATGTGCAGCCACAAGAGCAGAAGACGCCAGCCGGTGGCCGCTTGGATGCGGAGAAGGCGCAAGATGCGGGTATACAATTACAGGACAATGCAACCATTATTTCCACCTTCCGCATTCAGGTGGATGCCTGCGACCGTCTGTGGGTGATGGACACGGGTCTCGCCGATATTTTGGGCAGTCCCAAGCAGATTACACCCAATTCGATTTTGGTGTTTGATCTGAAAACGGATCAGCTGCTGCGCCGCTTTGCCATACCCGCCGAACAGACCAAGGATCAGACGTTCCTTGCTAATATTGTGAGTACACTTGGCCAAGTCAATTAAGGTTTTTACTTAATAAGTTTTCTCCTCCCCTCATGTTGTATAGGTGGTCGATGTGGAACGTGAACAGTGCGATGATGCGTTTGCATATGTCCCAGATTTGGGCGCATATGGCGTCATTGTCTATTCCTATCGGGATAACAAATCCTATCGTGTTAACCACAATTACTTCCATTTTGATCCGCTGCAGGGTGATTTCAATGTGGGAGGCGTGAATTTCCAATGGACCGATGGCGTTTTCGCCTTGGCCGTTGGCCCACTGAAACCCGATCACACCAAGGACATATACTTCCATGCGCTGGCCAGCACCAAGGAGTTCAAGGTCTCCAATCGCGTGCTCCAAAACGAGAGTTATGTCAATGGCGGCCATTCCTATAATGATTTTAAACTTGTCGGCGACCGCGGCATGAACGGACAGTCGACGTCCGAGGCGTACGACAAGGAGACAGGCGTATTGTTCTACACGCAGGTGAACAAGGATGCCATCGCTTGCTGGAATATCAATCGTCCATATACAGCGGATACACAGGGACTTATTGATTCCGATTCGCATACTTTGGTCTTTCCCAACGATCTAAAAGTCGACAGCACTGGCTCACTCTGGGTGCTATCCGACAGGCTGCCCACCTTCTTATACAAGGAGCTGGATCACACGGCCGTCAACTATCGCATATTGACCGGCAAGAATCGTGATCTTATCAAGGGTACACCATGCGAACAGTGAGCCTTTGATTGTGCGCAGTTAATTTGTTTTCTCATTAATTAATTTTATATTTAATTATGAAATTATATTCACTTAATAAAGTGTCCAAGTCTATATGTGCTGCATTGCGTCCTAGCCTAAATGTCCGATTTCAGCAAATTATCAGCCAGCTGCACCTTCTCGCCCGGCTTAAAGGCTGGCATACCCAGATATGGGCACGTGGAGCACCTAAACGCGTCACCCAGATAACACTGCAAAATAATAGAAGAAAAAACAAAAACATGAGAAAATTAGTACGCGTCGGTTACTTAAATGATGCTAATTGGAAATTAACTCTAAATTGATGTAAGTTCTAGTTTTCTATATAAACAAATTTTAAATTGCCCCAATGTTATATGTAATTTATAAAACAACATAAGCACAGGGTTTTTAGAAACTTTTACAAAGACTATTTTAGGTCCACGTAAGTCTTGAACATAAACAACACAAATTTTTCCAATATGTAGTTAACTTCTAACAAATTGGCTAAGATATCGTGAGAGATATACTATAACACAGCAATCGACACCTTGAAAAACAATAAGATTGTAGTTGCAAGAACTCAGATGGTCCCTACTTCAATTATATTATAAAGTGATCCGAAATAAACATCGAAGCACTGCCTGCAATAGACATGTGCAAAGATTCATCTATATAAAAGACAGTCAGACGAATATGGATTATAAATTTACACTATCTGAGATCGGCGATGACTGCCTGGCGTTACGAACGTCGCGATATAATCAGAACGCCCATTGTAAGGGCATAATGACGGCTCAAATTACTAAACGTTCCAATTCCCAAGTGCTTTGTGAGGTCGCAGATGTCTGCCAGGCGTTACGAACATCATGAGAAAATTGAAATGCCTGCTATAAGGGTATGGTGACGATTCCAATTACTAATAGTTCTAATTTCCAAGAGCACGTTATTGTATGGGTTTTGCCTTTTCACACGTAAACATAGACGTTACTACATACATTGCCGCAGCTGGACTTTGCATTCTCGGTAACCGTTTTGGTTGTCTTCTCGCTCTCTAGCTCCTCGGCCAGGCCACAGGAACAATTCTTGCATGCCTTACGTTTGCCAGTGGTGCTGCAGACGCGCAGCCCAGCTGGATCTGGCTTTTGTTTATCCTCCTCATCGAGCAGTTCCTCCTCATCGATAAGCTCCTCATCATCGCCGCTTATTTTCCATACATTCACGCTAGAGGCTTTCTTGGCAAACGATAGCCGGGCCGAGGAGCCCGTCTCATAGCCAGGCTTCTCTGCGGTCAGCGTATTGGCAACGGCATCCTCACGGCAATTGATGAAACCAGACAGCTTGATTTCCTGCAACAGACTGCCGGCCGGTCCAATGTAGGCAAACAAATGCAGTATGCCGCTCGGTTTTAGCATGTGGAGCAGCTTTACATAATTGTCAGTCAATTGGGCGCATTCAATCACAATTAGATCAAAACTCGAATTGGCGTAAGAAGCTAAAATGCATGCAATTGGCAATAAACATGCTGACTCACACTATGTTAACACTTACAAAATGACAGGCGATGCACATTTTCGACAGCCACCTCGCCGCCGGTGGCCGCCTTCAGTGTCTCTACGCGTTTATCCAGCTCAGCGCTATCAGTCCATATATATAGGGATTTTTGCAAGCCCTTAAACTGTTCCATTGTTTGTGCGGTTGATTCTAGAATTTTATAATACTTTTAAGCGCACACAGGTTGTGTTGCTGCCAACTTGACTGTAAACTGACTAGGAGCTGCCAACTTGCTTGTGAATCGTCATTTTATATAGTCACAGCGAAGGCGTATTAATGTGATGAATATTTTCGAAAAAGGTCGCCGGCAAACTACGATTTAAATTATTTTATTTTTTTAAATGTACGCAATAAATATAATAAATGTTTTAAAATGAATTTATGCAAGCAGGCCTCTAGCGATGTCACCGGCACACCTAAAGTGAAAAGTATTGAAGAACTGACGTCACAGATTTTATAAGCTATCGATAGAGCATACGCATATCGCATACGCTTATCCACCTATCGATAGTTGCATATTTGCAGATATCGATACGATAACAACAACCCTAGTTTGTTTGGTAGCTGCTGCTTGCTAGTGGGGTTTGGTTTCGTTTTTATTTATTATAAATCAGTTACCACAGTTTAGTTGCTAGTTTAAACAGCAGCTAGCCGCAACGAGCTTCAGTCGTAGTCGCACTCGCGCTCCCAAGTCTACACTTGTTAATTGTGGCCAGGCGGGCATTCTAAAACAAAAATAAAAAAAAACAACAACAACATCGAAAGCGAAACCGTGAGAAACGACAGCTGCTGCTGCGTGTGTTGTGCCAGGATACAACGACTTGAAAGACGAAAAAAGCAAAACACAAACAAAGTACAAGTGTAAGTGCAAGTAGTGCCAAAGTGTTAAACAAGTTGCCAAAAAAAAAAAAAAAAAAAAACCAAAAAAAAAAAGAACAACAATAATAGACGACATTAAAACAGCATGTGCTTAAATGAAGAGCTACAGCCAATTTAATTTAAACGCTGTTGCCGCCGCACCGCCCGCCATTGTCTACGAGAACGCAGCCGCAGCAGTAGCAGCCGGCAGCAATAGCAACTCCTTGGAGCATACTCAGCTGCACACTCACAGCCAGGATATGCCGCACTTTGGACTGGGCAGTGCGCCGCCGCCACAGCAGCAGCAGCTACAAGTGCATCATCAACAACAACAACAACAACAACAACAACAACAGCAGCAGCAACAACAACAACAACAACAAATGCAACTGTCCATGCTGCCGGTAGCTGTGCCAGGTCCATACCGGTCGCACATTGAGGAAAAGAAGCTGACGCGCGATGCCATGGAGAAGTACATGCGCGAGCGCAACGACATGGTCATCGTCATACTGCACGCCAAGGTGGGTTTAGTGTGAAACAACAACAAAGAGAGAGAGGATTAACATGACAGCGTGACGTCACAAATACATACAATTTATATGTGTGCATAGTCTATTGAACTATTAAGTATAAATATAAATCAGGCTCAGCTTTGACTTGTTGTGAAAGAAATGTTTGTTAGAAAAATGTGTTAAAATATATATAAAAATATATTTTAAGCAAATTTAGCAAATTCAAGATTTAGCTAGCATCTAATATTTTGGAAGTTTTGGTAATATCGAGTTAGTAAATCCTTTAGCTTCTATAAGATCTATGGAACTTTGAATATGACTGTAATAATATATATATATAGCTTTCAAAGGATTTTAAATCTTCAACAGTTTTTTATCTGCAGTACTCCCAAAAATAATGACTTTTATGAAAAGTTGCCCGAGAAAATAGAAATTTTCTTGAAATTAGTGCAGATATTTTTTTACGGGGTTTTCCAATGATTATATAAATATTTTGCATATCTCAATAATCTTATTAGTATCTAAAAAAAAAAAAAAATCTAAAAAAAAAATGAAAATGAAATTAATAAAAAAAAAGGTTACATTGAACGTATAAAGTTATATGGATAAAGGATGTATTTGAATAATCCAAGACAAGAATAATAGAAGACCGTAGGAAAGGTGCGTAAATACGTCCTTACATTGGGAATATTTCAAAATACTTGGACTGCATTTCTTTTCCTACTCCTTTTTATATATACATAAAAATATATATATTTATATATATATTCCAAATATTCCGGAGGTGACGTCATCCACAGATTTGACAAGAGCTTGTGAACAGCTTTATATGTGAATTTATTTATTTATTGGTAGGCTTGGGTTAATGTGTGGGCTCCACTTGCAATTCCACAGCGAATGGCTGCTCCAGTGCGGGCATTTGTTGCGGTTTGACGCGGCTATCTTCAAGCATCGGCCGCCGTCCAGGCATCGCATCCTTCACACTTGAGTGCACCCAAATTAAGCAAACGGCGGCCACAATAAAATAATTGAAATTAATTATACGACAAATTTAACAGCTGCATTGCTGCGGTTACAGTTTGTTACGATTTGTCTCTGTCGATAATCGAAGCACTGATTTTTATTATTATTACTAATATTATTATTATTATTATAAGTTATTTGTTAGATTTACCCGGCTAGTTGGCTAATTGAGAATTTTTGCTACTCCTGCAGGTGGCACAGAAATCCTATGGCAATGAGAAGCGTTTCTTCTGCCCGCCACCGTGCATCTATCTGTTTGGCAGCGGCTGGCGTCGACGCTACGAGGAGATGCTGCAGCAGGGCGAGGGCGAGCAGGGGGCACAGCTATGCGCATTCATTGGCATTGGCAGCAGCGATCAGGATATGCAGCAGCTAGATCTCAATGGCAAACAGTATTGTGCAGCGAAGACGTTGTTTATATCGGATTCGGATAAGCGCAAGCATTTCATGCTATCGGTGAAAATGTTCTATGGCAATGGCCACGACATTGGCGTATTCAATTCCAAGCGCATCAAGGTCATCTCGAAGCCGTCCAAAAAGAAGCAATCGCTCAAGAATGCCGACCTGTGCATAGCCAGCGGCACCAATGTCGCCCTCTTCAATCGCCTGCGCTCCCAAACTGTCTCGACTCGGTATCTGCACGTGGAGAACGGGCATTTCCATGCCTCATCGACACAGTGGGGCGCCTTCACGATACATCTGCTCGATGATAATGAATCCGAATCGGAGGAGTTTCAGGTGCGCGATGGTTATATACACTATGGTGCCACCGTTAAGCTGGTATGCTCTGTTACGGGCATGGCGCTGCCGCGTCTAATCATACGCAAAGTGGATAAACAGATGGCGCTGCTGGAGGCCGATGATCCGGTCTCGCAGCTGCACAAGTGCGCCTTCTACATGAAGGACACGGATCGCATGTATCTGTGCCTGTCCCAGGAGAAGATCATACAATTTCAGGCCACGCCCTGCCCAAAGGAGCCCAACAAGGAAATGATCAACGATGGCGCCTGCTGGACAATCATATCCACCGACAAGGCCGAATATCAGTTCTACGAGGGCATGGGTCCCGTTGCGTAAGTGCTTCAAATCAGAATCCATATTCCTTTTTTATTGTTTATAATCTTTGCTTGGCTCCTTAGCTCACCGGTGACGCCAGTGCCAATTGTCAATTCGCTGAATCTTAATGGCGGCGGCGATGTGGCCATGCTGGAGCTGAGCGGCGACAATTTTACGCCGCATTTGCAGGTCTGGTTTGGCGATGTCGAGGCGGAGACCATGTATCGCTGCGCCGAAACGCTGCTCTGTGTGGTGCCTGAAATCTCACAATTTCGCGGCGAATGGCTTTGGGTATGTTTCGGTTGAAATGCACGTGAATTCTGATATTTAAACAGTTTTTTGTCTTTGAATTCCGCTCAGGTGCGACAGCCAACGCAGGTGCCAATATCGCTGGTACGCAACGATGGCATCATTTATGCCACTGGGCTCACATTCACTTATACGCCGGAGCCGGGTCCGCGATCGCATTGTAATCAGGCTGACGATGTTATGCGTACGCGTCACAACAACAATAACATCACAAGCATTAGCAACAATAATAACAATAGCAACAACAACAACAATAACAACAACAACAACAACAACAGCAGCAATTCACCAGCTGGCGGCTCCAGCTTACAGCAGAGCATGCAACAGCAAACGCATCAAACGCTACCCTCCATCTCGGAAGTGCAATGGAATAGTCATGGGAGCGGCTTGTCTTGAGTGCGGCAGTATTGCTATTATTTGCAATTTCATATACATTTATTTATGCCAAGTTATTTAAAGTTCGTCTAGCACATATTTAGTTTTTAAACACATGCTTAGTTCTTAAGTTGTTCACTCTCCACTCACTCTCACTCTCTGAATGCGAGGCGAACAAAACGAAAAACCAATTTCAAGTTGACCAATATTATCATTTTGTAGTGCTAGCCGGTACCAATAGATGTATAAATGCAAAATATATATTTGTAAATAACTCGAAAGAGCTCACTGACATAAAGAATTAAATGTAACTCTAGTTAAATATACATTTATATAGTATATAGAACATTTGATCTATATGCTGGGCCTATGCGTTGTGCCAACTCAATTGGATCGCCCATATATTTATATATATAACAACTGTTTGCTGAACATCTTGTACAACATTCCACTTTAAAAAGCTACAGTCAACAGGCACACTTGAGAACAATTTATATCAAGCGCAACATAAGCCCAGCATTAGACCATATACATATATATATAAATAAGTATATATATATATATATATATATATATATATATATATATTACAAAGCATATAATTTTGTAAGATAACTGAATGAAGAAAGTTGTAAGCCTAAGAGAAACCCCTAAATCTAAATAAATACCAGAACAAACATCAACTATGTCAGCTAACAATATGAATTTGTCATGATTTAACATTTTCTTTTTGCTTTGCTTTAAATGACCTACCAGCTAAAGATACAAAAACAAAAAAAAAAATAGGTACAAATCCCGCCAACAGCCCCTTTTGGTAAGGCGAATAGTCGATTTAAATCGGCATGGGAAAATGTTGCCATGTCGTGTGAACATTTTTGAGACTAAAACAAAACAAGTGCAGCACTTCCCACGGTGGGCTGCCTCTTCAACTTTAATTACAGTTGGTTGGTCGATTTGAATTTTTAGCTGCCATTACGAAAAACGCAAAGTCAAGAAATATATATATATATATATATATACATATATAACGCGGCATTGTTTCCGTTTGGCGCTGAAGGAACAGAATATTCACACAGCCCCACAAGGCGTTGACAATAAGCGGCCCAGCGCTGAGAATCTTTTTCTGTTTTTTTTTTTTTATCTTTGTTTAATATTTATGCATTATTTGACAGACTACCTGTTATTGTTGCTAGCTTTGTTATTTTACAGATTTACAAATTAACAATCGCAGTTTTGCATTAATTATCGCGCTTCCGTTTTGGGTTTGCCAAACTAATCACAGCATCGAACTTGAAGTTTACGCCTAATACTCTATACACATGAACTTATCTAAAATGGGTAACATAATGTTACTCAAATATATATATCGCAAACAGAAGAAGAAGTGTCGAAGACAAGCAAGGAACATCTCACGAGACCTTATTATAAGATATTCCAGTTTTTCCGAACCATCAGCCCAAGATTTGGTTCGCAGCTTGTTTTAACATGTATTTTCTAAATTCTAATGCAACAATTCAATTTCCAATTGTCCGTTCTATTAAAAACAAATTTAATGGTAGACGTGCAAGTGGCTAAGTCTCCCTCAAGAGTTTTCTATTTTTAATAAAGTCCTTATTCAAATAAAGTATGCTTCATTTCGGATGTCGTTTTAGCAGTATTTTGGGTAATGTGCTTTAATTTAATGGGCATGATGTATTTCAATCAAGAAAATTGTACAAAAAATCGGACTGTAAACACAAAAGTTACGAAGAAGTGAATTTACCATTCTGTACTGCAGCTCGCAGCGTTTTGCAGAGTATCTCATATTCTGGCACACCCGACTTAAACACTCTTAGTTGTTTTAATTAGAATTTGTGTAGCTGAGACTCAATTCTTATCAGAGTCAGCAAGTTGTAAGAGTCAGTCAGTTGCAACAAATGCAACTCACCCCCAAGTTGATGGGAATTTCTGGAGATGGCAAACGAAAGACTCAAACGACAAACTTGGCGTCGTCGCCTACGTTGCGTGAGAGATGAACTGAACCAAAGGGGCCTAAGGGGTCAAGTTGTAAAAACCACCACCAAGTTTTGTAATTGGAACTGCAACTTCTTTAAGGCCGTTGCCGCGTTGCCGCGCACGACATCTTATAAGAAGCTGAATATGAAATTAGCTGAATTTTTAATGAACATTCACATTTCGAGTGCATAATTTTTGCCCCTCGCTGTGTCTGGTTGGACAGATGGGTGTTACAGGTACAAGGGGAGAATCGTTAAAAAGAAAAAAAATTCTCAGGAGCTTCCACTGCACTAATTATCTTGAAAAATCTGAGTCTTGACTTTTAAGCCGGCTGCCGGTTTTCACACGCTGTGAAAATTCTAACCATACAATGCGTGGGAATTGCCAGCCGGTTGTGTGGGAGCCAAAAGGGGTTGCATGCAATCAAAGCAGATATATAAAAAGAATAATAAATACATATATTAAGTTATAGTACATATATTTATATTTGAATTAGTTGAAGTAGCAGTTGGGACCAATTGCAATCATTAACTGAAATGTTCTTCAAAGAACGCAACCAATTTCCAACCAAGCAATCGGTTTTATGCAATGCATATTGTTGCAAATCACATTTTACACAGTTAAATGAAATTGTATATTTTCCAAGAACAAGACACGTATTCCTGTACATGGCTGATGCGATTCAAAATTATATTAGGTGTTTAGTTTAGGCAGGTATACGAGGCATTAAAGCCATTCTGTGATACCCTGATTGGAATTGTTAAAATTATAACAGGACCATAACAGCCTGTTATTCGCTATGTTATTGATAACAGAACGCTGTAATTATCAGCGTAAAAAGGAACAAATATGAAAGGGCTTAAGAATTCCGCAACTATTTTATGGAGCTAAACATTTTGTAAAGCTCTTATTAATATTAGATACTATTATCAGTTTATAATTGATAAGAGTCTAGAAAATTGCATAAGTACAGTTGGTCAGAACAGAAACGTCTACATCCTATATATAAGAAGGTTACATATGTATATATATGTATAGATATTTCTGTATATATGTGTGTCAGTATTATGATATTCAATTAAATTGTAGGTAAATTTGTGCATCTGTAAGGAAAGAGACTACGATAGCTATGGCAAGCTCTATAAAGCTGTATGGCATGATCGAAAGAGTAGTTTATCGAGAAGCATACGAAGAAATGCGACATTTGCAGCTTTGGCATTGTTCTCTGGGAGGAGATGGCACGCCAGAATCTTGGAGTAAGTACTAAAATTTGTTGAGGTCAAACGCCCACTACTGAGTAACATAAATAAACCGAACTGCGATTAAAAAAACTGAAACAAAATCAACTATAAAAAACAATCAACCTAATGATGTTCCATTGTTTGATATTCCAATCAGAGCCCATAATTAATATTACACTCATTTATTTCATCTAAGCAATATGCCTGAAGATTATTCGAATCTCCAGATATATGTAAACAAACATGCTTTGGAGCAAATTCCATTGTGGATTCGTATTTTAGGGTGTATCACTATATGCTTGTAAAGTCACAAAATATATAATATTTTCGGGGCAACTATTCAGGTTTTACCTATTAAAGAGTTTATATTTGTCAAGCGAAAATAATTTAATAAATAATATAATAATCAAAACAAAATTACATCAATAATTTGATCAAAAGCCTCAAAACTTTCCCATAAAAAACATGTTAAACAGAGAAAGAGTGCCGCCAAGTTTTGCCACGCACCACAAGTCTATCGAGAAGTTGAACCTTTTTAGCCTGTACACAAACCGCGTGCACAGCTAGAACTTGCTAACATTTTGCACAACAGTCTGCGCAGAGCGCCGTGCAGTCTGTGGGGCGCTTTGGGCAGTGACGCAGGCGTCAGCGCAGGCGCCGGCGTCGGCGCTGGCAGTGGCAGTGGCAGTCCCTGCCGCAAGTTGTATCTTATTTAAAGGTTTCTAATATAAAGACCGCCTACGCGCATTCAATGACTGCAGGCGCACTTTTTTAATTGCATTGCATTTGGGATTTATTTATGATTAAAAATGTTGCCCATTGTTGCGGCCATTGAAAAATTCGATTGGGCATTTTGAGAAGTAAATTTCTTGGCTATTCCCACATAATTGTAACAAATGCACACTTACCCAACTGTTTATTGTTGCAATTAAATGGAGTTTTTGCACTTTTTTAGTTTAATTTGCACTTTAAAACACAATTTTATTATTACGTACACAAAAACGCGCACTAATTTTCACATATAACGGGACTAAAAATTGTGAACAGAGCTATAACAGAGGCTTAAAACACGACAATCGTTATCGATTGTTGTTTCATTCACAATAGATACAGTGATGGCAGTGAATAAAACAGTTGCCAAAAATATTGTTACACTAACGAAAACCGCTTGAAACTGGAAAAAATGATTTAACAGAAAAGTTAAATGATTTTTTACACAGTCAAAATATTAATAGTGCATAACATATATGCGCGAATTTTAGTATCAAGACATAATCAAAATAAATAATTCTGCAATGTCTCTATGCAGAATAAATAAACATGTAACACATCTTGTGTATATATATAATTTATTAAATAATTGAACATTTCTATGTATTTGATACAAAACGTCATCAGTACAGATATGCAGTTGAGATATACATAAAGTTATATAGAGTGCAAAATGCATAGATAATATTGCTTATCTATAAGGATAATATGTAAGACCTTCAACTTGATATGTTAAATCAATAATTTAAGTAAACGGAATGTGAGCTAAGATACTAAAAACAAAAGTTTGCATATTTTTACAAAAGAAATGCATTATATAAATATGAAACAGGGTTTGGTATAAATTATAGCAGCTAAATAAGCCAAAAACGAATGTGTTATCAAAGTAGGGATGCACAATAGGTAATTGACTATAGGTCCTAGTTATATAAATTATTGCATTTATAATTTATAATTATTATAAATATATATATATAGATATTTATATATATATATATGTGTGTGTGTGTGTGGGAGTCTTTTTAGATAGCTTTACTAGTTAGCTCGTATTGTTCGATTTTTGTTCATATTGGTCAACATCAAAGATATATATGAAGTTAGCAGATCGTCCATCTTATAGCCGAGAGATGTCTCGCAGAGCAGCTTCGAGCCACGCACCAGATTCCCAATTGTCATATGGAAGTACGTATTTCCTGATGACCAGTTCGAGATGCGTGTAAAGGGATGCGTAACCAGTATATCCTGCAATCGTATTAAATATTTGTTAATATAATATGCTATTGCGATTATAGTTGTTTTGTGCTGCTCATACCTTTGTTACTGGATGTATGAGACTCACGCCGTGCTTGTTAATGGCAATGAGCAGCATTTCGGGATAGTTCGGCTCGGTGGTTTGCTTCACTTCAAAAAAGGCAGAGCCAAAGGTGGGCCATCTGCGATTGAGAAAAGGAAAGGATGTTATTTAAACGAAAACAAAGAAATAGAAAAATACACGCTCGCACATACCTGTAAACGATCTTTAGGAATGCTACTTTGGCATCCTCGGAGCTCATGCCGCCATCCTGATTATATGAGGCAACAATGGAGCGCTTCCATTCGCTGGTGCTCTGCATCTTCATAATATCCGAGGGTATCAGTTCGCGCAGCATTTGTCTACAATATTAATAGCGTTCAGATATATTTGTTTAGAAAATATAAATAAATGACACTCACGGTATGGCCTGCAGCTCCTGTTTGTTCTCGCCAAAGCGTACACGAAAGACAAGTGCGGCCAACTTGGCGGCCTCCTCGCGCGAGCACTTATGATAACCGCGCAAGAGCTTTGGCAGCTCCTGGTGATAGTGGAAGATGAGATCGGCATTGCGATCCTTGCCTGGCACCGTATTCGTCCATAGTTTCTTCATGAAAAATACCTGATAGGTGAACTGCGGATTGGCGCCCTCGCGTATGGGTCGCGCCTTCTTTATCCAATCGGTCAGATGGCGGACAAAGTCAAAGAAGAAATCGCCCTCCGGCACCGAAATCACCTTGTCGGCGATTTTAACAAACAGGGAGAAGCCCTCGCTGGTGCGCAGCGAAAGACGTTGCGAGATATTGTTGCAAAAGTCTTTGGCACGCGTGGATGAGTCCACTTCGAAGGCCTCATCGGTGTCGTCCGGGAAATAGACCTTGTGAAAGATTTGCGTTGTCTTGTGCTGTATGGCCTCCACTTCGACTTGATGCGGCGGATATTTGCGCTGTCCATGGCGTATGGTTTTCTGCAGGCGATGCATTGAGTCCTGTGAGATGGGATGACGGCGTGTGCGCAGAAACAGCAACAGTTCCTTCAGCAAGCCCTGCGAACAGGCAAACAGTCCGGTTGCCAGCCACATTAGCTCCCAGCCACGCTCCTCGGACATCCGATTGCGATTGTCAGTCAGCTGCTTCATCAGCTGGCAATAGATCTCGTCGCGCAATATCTCATGCTTGAGTGGACCATCGAATATATGATCGGTTATCTCGTTGCCCATGCGTGGTCGCTTTGATGGCAAATCGCCCATATATTTGAGTATGGCAGCAAAGGCGAAGCACGCCTCCTCGACCAGCTCCTCCTTGCTCTGCAGCTTGCGCAACAGCGGCGCCTTGATCGGATCCCTGGCATACCGCCACAACTCCTCGCTGCGCTTCGAACCGAGCGTCAGAGTTTTGGACATGGTGCGCTTTGGTGGCAAACGGAAATGATCCAATGCATATTCCATAAGCGTATGCGGACGATCGCGCGGCTCCACCACGCCGCCATTTGATACCATGCTGAGGCGCCGGCCATGATGCGCCTCCTCGATGTTAAACAATGCCAATATGTCCTGTGGCGGTTTACTCAGCGTTGGCAGCACATAGACCGTCTCGGCGGGAAAATCGCCACGGTCTTGTGTCCGATCGCAGCGTCCAATGCACCAGCCATTGTTGAGCACCGACTCGCCGCACGACTCATCCTCCAGTATGATGAGATCGCCCTTGAAGAACGACAAGAAACTGGTGCCGTCCGAGGGTGCGCGATAATCCTGCAGCGCAATCACATATTTCGATCTGCAAATGGTGTGTGGAAGAAATCGATTAGCAATAGCTATTGATTGGTTGTGTGGTTCACTTACCGCTTCTTGAGTCCATCCAAGAAATACACGACCAGATCGCGTATATCCTCCGCATTGGGACTCTGGAATGTGAACTCCTCGCCCCGTACCGTGGACAGGCTGAAGGTCTGGGTGAAGACCTTATTTGTCTTCTGGCTGGAAACAGCTGTGATCTCGGGAAAACTAAGCTCGAGCAGCACTTGCTCCTGATCGTCGACCACATAGACGCCCGTCCAATTGACCGCTATGATCACATCGTTCTTGGGCAAATTGGGGCCCGAATTGCGATAGGCCTCATAGAAGCGCGAGAAAAGTAGCGGCCACTTATACTTTGCATAGCTAACGATATCCTCCTTAATCTTGAGCGATGCTATCTTATCCTTGACATAGTAGGACTTCTTGTAGGCCTGCAGCACCAGCGCTGCCCAGCGCTCAATGGCCTTATCAATGCCACTAAGACAGAAATCGGGTATGAAATTGGGCAACAGCGTGAACAGCCGCTCCATGGACATGTCTGTGCCGTATTCAATGAAATATTGCTGGGCGGCAATCATAGCCAGATCCTCCTCCTTGTCGCAGCGATATTCGCCAAATTTAACGCCACGCACAACCTGCTGATAGATGAGATTTGTGGCTACCTGATCATTGGTTGGCTCATGCCATGGCGCAAAGATCTCCTTGCGAAAGAATAGACGCCACGGCGCATTGCGCTCCTGGGCGCCCTGCTCCTTGGCATACTGTTCGCATTGTGATATGGCGTCCATCACATGATCACCGCCGCTGCCCAGCGAGCTGACCTTGTCGAAGAGCGCAATGTAGAGCGAGAAGCCGAACTGATCCTTGAGCGTTATCTTATCCGAGAGCTGATTGCATAGCTCGCGCGCCGTTGTCGCCGAATCCGCCAGCAACGTTTTCGTATTGCCGTCCATAAATGTGATGGGCAGCATGATGGGCTTCTTGGATTTGGTTGCCTGCAGTTCCAGCCACGAGGGCGGCTGATTACGTGTACCATTGTTGAATGTGCGCTTCAGACGCTCCTCACAATACGGCGCATAACCGGGCGGACCCTCCCTAATGAACGCCCTCAAATAATTAACAAACTTCTCCGATGGCGCAAAGCAGCCGACGCATAGCGACAACAATATCCAGCCGCGTGCATGGGATGATTTTAATGGATTGTTGGTCAGCTGCTTGCATATCTGGCAGTAAATCTCATCGCGCAGCTCCGCCCGCAATATGCCATGGCCAATGATGAAGTGCAGCTTCTCCAGATTCGATGTCGGACGCGATTGCAGCCACGACTGATAGCTATCCGCCGTATACTCATCATCTTGCAAGCGCCGGCGCACATCCTCGCCCAGTTTGTTCTTTCGTTTCAATGTGAGCGAGACCAGCTTGTGGCGGATCGAGCGTGGTTTTTGCTTGAGAAACGCCTCCGGATCGAGGCCCATCAATTGAGCCTCTTGGAATTCCTGTCAATAGAATGCCAAATGAAAGAGTAATACAAATTATTTATAATTCACACTTACCTTGCTTCTGATGAAATTGCGTCCGAGTGTTGCCGTCACCTTGGACATGACCGATGTGGTGTCCATGCGATCCATGGTATGATATTTGGGTTCCTGCATGTCGCCCGTAAAACGTAATATGGTTATCCATAACGCCTGCGCGGCCAGTTGATCGCCTTGCGTGTGAAGCGGCAAGAGCGGATGCTTCAATGCCTTCTTAGCATACTGATGATTCACATTGCCCTGGAAATAGGTGGCCGCAAATTTCTGGAATTTATATTCGGAGAGATCCTCCTCATCCTCGGAGATATGCATGGGCGCAATGATGTCCTCCTGATTGACGGCCTGTGCATGCGGCAGATCATTGAAAACGGACGTCTCACGGCCGCCATGTGGTGTCGGTGCATCGCTGCTTGAATCGGGCAGAAAATCGAACATGGCCTCAACCAGTTTGCCATCGTCGACGGGCTCCTCCTGCTTGCGGGCCGCATCATTGATAATATTCATTTTGACCTCAACGCGGCGACGATCCTCGAGCTGCTCCTGCAGCTCCCGACGCTCCAGCTCATGCAATCGATCCCGATAATGCTGTTCGGCTATTTCGCGTGCATGCTTATTGCCGCGATGCAGCAGCTCCTGCTCCTCCAGTTTGCGCAGCTGCAACACTTCGGCAAACTGTTTATGCTCCAGCCGCAGCTTGCGATATCGACGCACTGCAATCATGCGACGCACATGCGATTGTATCTTAATGACCGCCCACATCTTGTGACCATATTCGCGGCGAACCAGATAGCCGCGAGCGTGCGCCTGCAGCCCCACAATATGGCCGCGCAGATGACGGAAGCGATGCGAGAGGACGCGCGAACGTATCAGCGCCTGCAGACGCATATAGCCCACACGCATGCTTCGATAGCGTTTCCGCTGGGCATAGCCCTTCCACACGCGCTGGACACTGATCGCAGCGGCGCGCAGCCTTAGATAGCGACGCCTATAGACCCAGCCGCGTATGCTGCGCTGCAGTATTAGTATTTTGCGTGTGAGCACACGATCGCGTTCCTGCTCCAAATACAAGTCGTGCGCATCCTTCAGAAAGACCTTGGTGTGGCCCAATTGGTAATCAGATTTGCCCAGCACCATGCCGCAAATGCGTGACGTGGCCGCCAGACAGTCGGTACGATGTGCGGGCGGTACGCCGGCAATAAGGAAACGATAGCGTTCAACGAATTCCCGAAAACCGTGTCGTATGGGATAGCCGGCACGTCGGATCCGTATCGTCTCCATCATGCCAGAGTAGCGCAATTGGCGACAGCAGAGGCCACGATCGAACATCATTGGCTTTTTCAGTTCGTTGGGCTTAATGCAGCGTATAAAGAACGGCTGGCAGCTGCTCAATGTCTTCATTAGGGCATCGAGACTCTTTCGGAATTGTGTCGACAATGTGGGCGTACGTTTGCGCGTCTCGGCGCCCATTTCAATGTCCTGTGCGAATATTTGACGCAAGAATTTATTGCCACTCTGGCTGACCAAATGCAATAGATCGGGACTGAACGTATCACGATTCTTATCGAGAAAGCCGCGCGTATCGTAGAAAACAATGCCAGCAAAATGATTTAAGCCGAAACTTGTATTGATATCCGATTTGGGTTTCAAATAATTCTTGTGCGCCCCATGCGTTTTGTGCAGCTTGGCGAGCATCGTCTGATCGGTGCCCTTGGGGAAGCGCGCCTCCTCATCGATCAGTGCCATTATGTTCAACTGTTTAATCGCAATCAGATCGAGCGCATCCTGATTGTCCACAAACTCAATGTGCTGCCAGTTGATCGCCTCGTGATTGTATTCCTCCTGTTCCAATTTGAAAATGTGCTGTACAAAGAATTGCTGCAGATTCTCGTTCGCATAGTTGATACAAAACTGCTCGAAACTATTCTGATCGAAGTTCTCGAAGCCAAATATGTCCAGGACGCCGATGGCGTTGCGTGATGTTGCCTTCGGTTTAAATATGGCCGTGTTTATTTTACGCACAATATGCACAAAGAGACGTCCATAGATGCCCTTGACGAAGGCGTCACGCACGTCGACCGACTGGTCCCTGGACAGCGTAGAGACGACCGTCTCTCCGTGCGCGAACAGCGTCCGGCGTGTCAGTGCATCAATTAATGGCTGTATGGGCAGGCCAAGCAGTCCGGCCACACGCTCCACATTAATATGCTCGGGTATTTCCGTTGCATCCAGATTATCCACAACGGTCGCTTTGTATTTAATATTGCCGCAATGCAATAGCGCCGCCAGCAGCTTGATTATTTCCCAAATCTCCTGATCCGAGAACAGCAGCACCTTCATCGCCGATCGTATGTCCGAGAATTCGGCGGCATCGTCGCGTCCCTCGCACGTGATGCTATTGCCGCCAGTCAAGTATCTGGTAAAAAAAATATTTTATAAATATGATATTCTGGTTTAAGATACAATGGTGTAAGGAGTTTAAATAATAAGATATTTTTAGCTTATCCTATATCTTATATCATCTTAAATTTGTATCTTGTATCTTGTATCTTGTAGCTTGCGTCTTATTTCTTATATTTTATATCTTATATCTTATATCTTATATCTTATATCTTATATCTTATATCTTATATCTTATATCTAATATCTTATATCTTATATCTTATATCTTATATCTTATATCTTATATCTTATATCTTATATCTTATATCTTATATCTTATATCTTATATCTTATATCTTATATCTAATATCTAATATCTAATATGTAATATCTAATACCTAATATCTTATATCTTGTATCGACCCTGTTGTCGATAGACGGAGGGTCTCTACTCTATCTTTAATCTATAAAAATCTCACTTGTAGTCGGCAGCCGCGCCCAATTCCAGACGACTTTTCTCATCGGCGGAGAGACCCGCCAATATGCAATAGAAGACATGATAATTGCGTTCGCTGTGATTCTGCGAGACAATGCGCGACTTCTCCAACAGATATTGCTCGATCTTGGCGCCCTCGATCACCCCGTTGGCGCTGAAGTGTATGTCAATGTACTTGCCGAAACTACAAAAACCAGAAAATAGTCAAATTAATCAATTAAAATACAAATTAAATGCGCTATTTACCGCGAGGAATTATCGTTGCGTATCGTTTTGGCATTGCCAAAGGCCTCCAGTATGGGATTCGCCTCCAGAATTTGCTGCTCGATCCACGAGTGCTTGCCACTGATCGCAGCCAAATATTGTAGTATCAGCTTTGTGCTCTCCGTTTTGCCAGCTCCCGACTCGCCAGATATCACAATGCACTGATCCTGGCGATAACGTTTCATATGCGCATACGCATTGTCGCCAATCGCAAAAATATGCGGCGGCAGTTCCCCAATTTTGCGCTCCTTATACAGCTTGATCTGATCACCCGTGTAGATGGGCAATATCTGATACGGATTGACGGCGACCAATATGGAGCCGGTGTATGTCTAAAATTTTAAAAATAGTTTAAACTTTATAAGCTGTTTATAGGGTATATAGGATAAGCAGGCTGACTTTGGGCTTTAGGCTTAGGCCAGGTTTAAGTAAAGATTGGTTTCTTTGGAAAGCTTCGGATTAAATTGTTTAAACAAAAATAATTAAAAATTAAACAAAAAAATTACTTAATAATTTTTTTTTTTTTGCCTTAAATTTAAAAGTTTTTTATTTGTTTATCCTTTTTATTGTATTCTTTATTAATTTAAAATGTATCTATAAGTTCTAATAGATACTTTTTTTTAATATCTTTTTGTTTAGAAAAAACTGAGCGAAAGGAAAAAAAAGAAATAAATAAAAAGAAAATTGCAAGTGAAACTATTTGATTATCAAATTTGGATTGATTTTAAGTAAAATACTTTGAAAATATTTGTCAATTGTCGAATTGAAAGTTTTTAAAGTTCTCAACGAAAATCAGAATATAACAATTAGAAATTATTTCCCAATGTTAACAAAAAAAAGTTTTCTCGTA
This sequence comes from Drosophila novamexicana, assembly GCF_003285875.2. NCBI lineage: Eukaryota > Metazoa > Arthropoda > Insecta > Diptera > Drosophilidae > Drosophila > Drosophila novamexicana. The sequence continues at coordinate 7,024,853 of NW_020824787.1, forward strand.
AAATTAATTAGTTAAAATGTAATTATAATTAATTTTTGTAATTCAGATTTGTCTATTTTTTAATAAAAAATTATAATTTATGGTAATTTATTTTTTTTTTTTATAATTTTTGTAATTAATATTTCTTTATTTTTAATTTATTATAATTTATGTTCATTTAATTCTTTTTTTTTTAATTTTAATTTAGTGTTTATTTTTTTTTTTTATTTCAATCTATTTTTACTTCTATTTACTAATGATTATTTTTGTTAAATAATTCGCAAAAATTTCTCCACTTACATATATCAGATTCTCTTTGTAGCGTATGAGCAGATTACGCAAGATGCCAGCTTCGTGAAGATCTCCCAGAGATATCATATCCTCGACACCCTGGACGGATGAGGCGTGCATCGCCTTGATGCGACGCTCCGGTGCAAGCCAGACCTCGTCGCCATCATCATCGCGCACCTGGATGCGACGACCCTCCGCGGAGATGACACGTGCTCCAATGGCCACATCGAATTCCCGCCCCGATGCGGGTTCTATCCAGATGTAGTCACCCTGTTACAACATATACACAAGTGCTTACAATTTGATATTCCAGTTTACGAGCCATTGGGGTTGCCATGGACATTTGACGAGGGCCATAAAACTTTGCGCAGTGATGTGTTTTTTTTTTACAACATTTTTTTTTTGTTTTGTATTTTAAAGAATCACTTGAGCGTAACGCAAAAAGCCAGCCAGGGACAGGCGTGATAGATATACGAGGCATGGGAGCTATCCACACAAACAAATACAAAACGCAAAGAATGCAGCAAAGTGCTGCACATGAAGATACCCTGTATTGTGTATAGCTAATTTGTTGAGCCTAGCTTGTATTGCTGCTGAGATGGATGGCACAAGATAAAGTCTCTTATCCAATTCTGACTGTAACATATGCATGCATAACTCTATCATAGCCATTTTACACCAACATTGCTTAATAGCTACAGGGTATATACATGTGTGCTTGTATGCGTGGACTTCCGTTTGGAATGAGCTGGGCCACAAAGTTTTCATGGCTCTCACTCTTTCTCTCTGGCGTGCTCTTAACTTACACGTGTTACAATCACCATATTCGTCGTCCTTCATTTACTGTTCCTGGCTCTCTGGCATCCAATGCAAAGCCCGTTTAGCTGTTGAAAGAGAGCAGAAGAGAGATGAGTCGAAAGAGTCGCTCTTTGTTTGGACATATTAGACATAAACAGACAACAAGTTGCTGCAGGCGCTTAAAACCGGCTTAAAGAAAGAAGAAAAAACAAACAAGTATAAGAGTTGGGGGAAAAAAATAAAAAAATAAGGTGAAGTTTACGGTAAATTGAAAGAATTTACAAAGCTGTCGCCGTCTTCCCCTCCTCTGCCACAAGCTGTTGTACAAATGTCTCTATCCATTTCCTCATTTCATTTTTAACACTCTACGACAAATTTGTTGTCATTGTTGTTACCACAGGGTGTGTGTGTGTGTGTGTGACCAAAAGTCCAATCCGAAAACCCGCTGCCCAAATCCAAATCGAACGGCCACAAAAGCCAAAACCTTTAGACATGCAAAAATGGCCCAGGCACAATTTCACTTTTCAAAACTATTGTGTCTTCTTCTTCTTCTGCTGCTGCTTCCAATCAGAACAAGTGGCATTCGCTTGTTCCGTTGCAAGCGAAGCTCAACTTTTGCGTTTGTTATGCAAATAATCATTTTATATCGTTTTCCTTTTCTTTATTTTGTTTTCGATTTGTTTTCATTGAAAAAATTTACTTTCATTACTTATACGGCAAACTGTGCGATTCATTTAGGCCATAGAAATTTGTGGCCTAAATGAAAGGCCGCCTGTTCATAGCTAACGGGTGCGAGGGAGGGGACGGGGGGGGGGGGTCTATCTATCTACAGGTGCGATTGATCCGAATAGAAACTAAGTGCAAGAAGAAAACAATTTAAATCCTCAATTCCATTTAAAATTTTAAGCAAAAACTAAGTTTGTAATCTGTTGTTTTTAAGAATTTTGAAAATTTTTTTTAACTTTTTTTTTTCGAAAATCTTGCCTGAGGTTTTTCCTCTTCGTAAATGGAGTTTTAAGTTAAATACAAAGAATTACAGAAAGAAAAAAACCTTGTTAATTGCGAAAAATACAAAGTTCGTTAGTTCAACGATCGGAAAATGAGTGGAAACTGATAGAACAGGTATGCAAAAGTCCTCAGTTTGGTATTCAATTGAAAAACAAATGTTTTGTCTTGCGTGTAAAGCAGTTACACATATGTATTCCTGTTCCTATCAGTTATCGAACTTGATACTTTAGATACGAAAAACAATTGTTCACCTAGTCCAAGCCTTAAGCCAAGCACATGCGTCATAAGATAATTGCACAGTTGGAGGCGTCTCTGGCAACTGATATACTAATCGCATACATATGCAGAAGCATGTATGTATGTGCATACCATATGAATGTCTGTGTGTATGTGTGTGTGTGTGCGTGTGTGTGTCTAGGTATGTAATTGCAGACAGACGAAATAACTAAAGCAGCATTTTTTGTGGCACAGAAAACTCGAGCCATGCACATACACACATATAAACATATACATATACATATACACACATAACATAGGTATAAAAGTACGTTAAACAGTCTGGTTACGCTCTGACGATCAAAATACAATGCACACAACAGCACCCCGCTCCCACACATAATAGAGCGAGTGAGAGAGAAGGGGGCAGGAAGAGAGACGGGTGCAGGAAGAGAGCGGAGGGCAGGAAGAGAGAGGAGGGCAGGAAGAGAGATGAGGGCAGGAAGAGAGAGGAGGGCAGGAAAAGAGATGTGGGCAGGAAGAGAGGTAGAGGTAGAAGAAGAGAGAGGGGGCTGGTAAGAGTGGAAGGGGTGGAGAGAGAGAGAGAGAGGGAAGTACTGAAAGAGAGTGTGCCCAAACTTTTGAGCAGACCCTCTGCTCAACATTATTTAAAATATGTATTGCCTAACAATTTTATCAGTAAACAAAACTGATAAGCAGCGACGCCTGTTAAAGTGAGCATAATCAAAACTAAACAAATAATAAAAACATTATCATCGCAGCGACATCTTGACTGAATTTTCGTTTTAGGCACGATTCAATTGGAGATATGCATAACAACAGACAAAATTCTAAGTAGAAGATAGCCAAACCGATACACTCTCTGATTGGAAAGCATTAGCATTTTTAACGGTGCAAAACAAGTATAATCATGTAAGCAATAACAGGAAAGAAATTTGATATGTTCAATTGCGCTAAGAATGCATTAACGCGACAGTGATAAATTCTCTGATTAGAGTTTGGTGACAGATTTAAAGAGTGCAAGCACAAGCATGTTAACTTTAGCAGAAGCACAAATCTGATTGGGCTATATCACATATTAGCACGTATGGTAAATGCACGTGTGCAAGTGTGTGCAAGTGTGTGCTCGTGTGTGTGAGAGTTCACCAAGAGTCATTAGTGAAAGTTCGTATGCCGCTGCCACGTACATTACGCTTTAAGTATAATATCTATCTGCATACTTTACGATTTCGTTGTTGTTGTTTTTGTTTCACTTTGACATTAACAGCGCTTCAACTGTTAAACTGCAGTGCAGAGCGCATTTACAGCTGCTCTTTTAAATCTTCCAAAATGTACAAAGTGCGTTGTATGAGTTATGTATATGTGTGTGTGTTTTTTTTTTTATTTTTTTTATTATTATTATGCCGATGCCGACCTTAAAAAAAGTTTCACCAAACAAACAGAAAGTCGCAGCCGCTGGCTGCGTGTGCGGCTGCTGTTGCTGCTGCAAAGTCGCGAAAGCTGCGCAGCCAACAACAATAACTATGTTAGCAGAAACGTAAAGAAACACACACACACACACACACACACACACACATACAAAGTGGGGCCTTTTAGGTGTTTTTATTGAAAAGGGTTCTCAGCGCTGCAAGCTACAAAATATCCCGTTGTGCAACAAACCGGCCAAGCAAGTGTTGTTTTTGTTGTCGTTGAATTTAATTCTGGCCCCGGCTCAAGCGCAAGCTCAAGGCTTGCGAGCGAGTTATCTAGTTTTTTCTTTTCTATGAATTGAATGCGTGAGTAAAAGAGAAAGACATAGAGAGAGAGGGGGAGCAAGGGGCACCCATGGGATATGAATGTGCGGCGGCTGCAATGTGAGCCGCTCTTTGTACACGGCTCTCTCTTTTATGGGCTCTTTAACAGGTGCGCAAGTGTGTGTATGAGTTAGTGTATTGGTGTTTGCTGTACTCTCTCTGCGCCTATGTGTGTGTGTGTGCGCATATTAGTACCGTTCTAGACAACGAAACCTGAAGCGTAGCTAACCATAATTTGGTCAGAGGCTTAGCCAGAATGCAGCCACGTCTCAGCCACAGACCAAAGCTCATCTGTTGACACACACACACACACCCTCACACAGACGCATATACAGCATATAAAGAGATGAAAACATGTTGGGTGTCAGTTTCACTTGTGACCCTTAAAAAAACACAAATAACTACGCCCTTGGCAAGCTTTGATACTCTTATTCGATTTTCAGCGCACTTTTCTAGTTTCACACAGACACATCATACACACACTCACACACACACACACTAACACATGGCTTGCAGGGTGAATGCACTCATTTTTTTTTCTTCACTGTTGAAAAGTTAGAAGAGAGCTTTTGATTTTTTAAACAGCGCTCGATAATAAATTTATTTTTGCCAAGTTCTCAGCTAGCGACCATTAACGTATATAATTAACACTTTGTACACTTTTAGCCCGTATTAGTACCAGTTCCAGTTCGAGGTGCACAGTCCCAGGTACCAGAACCAGGCAAAACTTGTAGCTTTGGGAGCTTAGTTAAAGCGGTATATTCTTTTAAAAACAGGTTACATAAATAGGTCACGCACCATCGAGTGCAGCGCGCAACAGGTTAACAATGGCAGTTTGGACTTTAACTTAAACTTAAATTATTGCCACTTTCGGTAGCGCAAGCACACGCGTTCACACATTCGCTTAGCTAATTTGTTATTGGCTTGGGTGATTTTTTTTTTCTTTCTTTTTTTTTAACGGTAGTTACCTCAACAACCAAAATAACCAGCCGAGCACAAAACCGAACACGACCGATCGCTGCAAACAAAAATTGTGGACTGTCGGCAATGTGACCGGACTTGGTTAGCGTAAAAACGGCGCAGCAATGTGACCGAACTGCTTGTTACTCAAGTGCACCAACAATTTCTGACGTCATGCAGCTGTTTTATTATTTCCAATTAAGTTAGTGCAGCAAACTAGAAAATTTAAATGCATATTCTTGATTTAATGTGGCAGCTATTCAAGTTAAGAGATACATAAATGGTCGAAATACACATATTACACTCCAATAAAATTCAATTTTTAGCCGCTAAAGAAACGTTTGACAACCCTGGTGGCGTGCATGCTGTACCCCAACTGCAGGCGACTTAAAACTGATAAAAAAAAAACAAAACATATTTATATATTATATATTTATATATTTTTGTTTTTATTGAAATTTTGTAATTTAGGTGGTCAGTGAATGCGTTCAAATATAAAGTGTATTCCTTCTCGTGCGCACATGCAATATCTTGAATTAATCTTAAAGGGGTCGCGCGGGGGGGGGGGGGGGGGGGGGGGGGTGTGTGCTTGTAAGAATTTGGTGTAAATGAATTGAAGGACTGGGACTCGGACTCGAGCTTAGCAGAACTTCCAACGATTGCCGCACTCGTTGCACATGACAAACGTGGTCATCGGCTCGTCCGCAGAGCGTGTCTGTAGCTGATTGTAGGTGCAGTTGCGCTTTTTGCATTTGCCGCACTTGAGCAGATCGGTTTTGGTGCCCTGAACGGTGGCCAATTGGGCATCGTTGATTGCCTCCTTGACGAACTTTTCGCGCAGCTTCTTCATCTCATCGCTGGCCATTTCCTCGGGCGTCATTTTGGCCAATTGCTTGGCCGAGACGGCGCCGCACATGAAATTGCTGCGCAAGCCGGGATTCTTTGGATCCTTCAGATTGGCGACACGCGATCGTATGCGATTCTTGTACTTCATATCGGTGTTCTTGAACTCCATGTAGATGGCCTCCTCCAGCTCGGCGGCCATCTCTTCAGGCTCGGCACAACCGTCCGGCACTTCGCCAATTTTTAATGCATTCGCCAGCATCTCGCGGCACTTGAGCCGCACGGCGTCCGTCATGCCGCCCGCTGGAAATGATGTTTGTGCCGCGGCGGGCTTCTTCTCCTCGCGCTTATCCTTTGTGGAGTTGCTGCTGCTGCTGCTCGATTTGTCCTTGCCACTCGATGAATTCGACTTGCTGGCACTCGAGGATTTTGTTGCGCTGGAGCCGCTATTGCTATTGCTGCTATCCTTGCTGGCGGCGCTCTCCTTGGGCGTGCCGGGCGGCGCCGGGCTGGCTAGAAAACGTTTCCAATTCTTGATCAGCGTCTTGGCCAGCGCAATCACCTCGTCGTCCTTGCTGCTCTTGCGCAGCTCGTTCACCGTCATGCCGATGCGCGTCTTTGTCAATATCTCCAGATTGATATTGAGTGTCTGCAGCGCCTTCAAGAGATCCAGTGCCTGGTCCTGGCCCTGCACAATCAATTTATTAATCAAAAAGCAACTTGCACTTGTACATTGCTGCATTTGAATTATTTTATTTACTCACTGCGCCATCGCTGGACGTCGATATTTTGCCAATTTTTTTCTGAATTCGAAACACTTCATCCTCGACGCTCATTTTGACAGCCGCTGCGGATAGAATCTATATATGAGAGTATGTTAGAACAGAGGTTATGTTAATTGATTGGCTTTTGTTTTTTAGTTGCTTGGCTAGAATAAATAGGCATAATTGGTCTATTACATTATTTCCCTCCAATAAATGTTGTTTACTAATTTTTCTTTTATGTATTCTCTAGAGTTGCGTGATTCTATTTCGGAGCTAGTTCCAGTGTCGCACACACTGCTCATTTTCTGCACACGTAAGAGTGCCATTTTGAGTTTAACATTAGTTGTCCTACTGTTAACGGTATGGTATTTTTGTGATCGTTGAACGTCGGTCGCACTGCCACACTCTGTTAAACATCAACAGCCATTAAGGACGTAAAGTTTCGAACGGGCGCGGTAGCATTAATATATTATTCAATTTACGCTGGTGTTTGCAAAAATATATATTTCTGAACTTTTGGTGAGTGTGCATAATGTTTATTAAAAGTGCATTTAAAGTTAACATATGATTGATGGCAAAAAAGACTCAAATTTCTTTCGGTTTCTTTTTATACGCTTGTGGTTAAGCCAAATTTGGAATTATCATAAATTTGGATTATGAAGTTTCATTTTATTAAGTGGTTCTCCAATGTCAATTACAAAAATACCATTTCGTGTGATGAGCAAGCCTACTTAGTTAATCGGCAAATATGTTTTTTGTATGTATTTAAATTAGTGCACAACTTAAAGCATGCATGCACATACATGGCTTAAAATGCGTTTCACAATCGCTGCCGAAGTGCTCTCTTTCAATTTCTTTTAATCCCAATCGGCATTCTCGTGTCTCGCTTGTATTTCACCGTTATATATTAGGGTTGTCAAACGACGACAGAAGTGCCTATGTTTCTTGGTATTCTGACAATTCTGCATAGCTCGGCAGCTGATGACAACACTGAATTTTGCAAATAAATATATCGGTTACTCTCCGATCTGTCGTTTCATATTTCTCTCTAAGGCTTTCATTCTAATTTTTCAGTCGTCCAGCTTGGACGTTAACAGCTTGCAAATATACATACAGGAGGTGAGTGCTTAACACAAGAATTTAAAATTGCAAAGAAAACGGTGAAATAACGCTATATTACATTAATACTAAAGTGTGTTGAATTATGTGAAATTACATATTGTAACCTTCAATTTGATTTTACTACATGTTTTGGCATTCGCGCTTGTGCATACTTTTCTTCTTCTTTGGAGCTCCGTTTTAATTGTACTATTTCGGCATTCCCTTTTGCTTTCACGTTTGCTTAATTTTGAGAGCAACAGTTCTTGTGCAGTTGAGTCAATTGTGAACCAGCAAAATTCGTTCAGGATAAACGCGCGCGCATTGTGAATTGGCGAAGAGTGCTCAGAGAGAAGGCCAAGACAATAAACGAATTAAGTTGAACAGCTTTTGGATCGTTTAGTGTAATTTCACTTGCTAAAAATAAATAAGTTTTTCCCATTCAAAAACGTTTCAACAGAATAGAAAAAACTAACCTCAAAAAAAGTAAAATTCGTATAATTCCGAACAAAATACAATCAAAATAGCGGTTCTACGCTTTTATCAATTGTTAATTGTCAATCGAAACACCAATTGAGAGTTTTTTTTTGTGTGTTTTTCTTTATTTTTATCAAATAAGTTTTGTGTTTTTTTTTCATGTTATTTTAAACGAGTTTCTCTCAACGATTTTGTTGAATTGGGCTTGTGTTTTGTTTCATTCTTTGGGCTCAAAATACAATACAATATTAGTCAAAAAATGTATGTTGTATTTTTTTTGGATTTGTTCATCTCTAAATGGATTAGTCGTAAAATTTTGTTGCCGTTCCATGTTTTTTTTTCTCGTTACCAACTTTTTATCATGCAAATACATGCACACATACGTGAGCATGCACATACATATATAGAAGTATATATATGTTAATATATATATATATATAGATTATTTATACAATTTCTAATTGTAATAGCATAAAACTTTACAGGTTTTACAGGATTTGGTTTTATTATGTTTTTCTTGTTTTTTTATTTTTTTTTAAGCGATTTTTTTTCAAACTGATTTTATCATAAGTCGCGTGTGTTCAACTCTACTTAATAAGGTTTTTATATAGTTTTTCTCCGATAGTTAATATAGATTTGTTGTTTTGAATAATGCTTAAATTAAAATTGTTTCATTTTCAGTGTGTGCTTTGATTAAATTTAGTATATACGATGCACATAATTGGATTTATAATTAATATAATAGAGTATGCATCATAGCGGTATACGTATACATATACATATATATACTTGTGTGCATATATATATATAGCATTATTTTTTTTTTTTTAAGAAACAAAATTACAAGTTTTTCAACACATTTGTTTTTTTTTTCCTCTATTTTTTCTTTTAGCATATTTTGTTTTAATTTCCGTACTACCGCGTTTTTTTTTATAGTTTTTTTCCATCGTTTTCTATTTATTATTGTTTTTTTTGTTCATTTATTAATTTTTAAAATACAAGTGTAACACAGTAAAAATTAAAAAAAAAAATGCATTTTTATATGAGGGCATGGCATATAAAAATGTTTAACAAAAATATATGTATGTATGTGTAAGTGTTTTGTATGCGTATGTGTGCATGAAAATGCGCTTCTAAAAACTTTGCCTCCAACAATGAGAAACTCGTGATGTTTATCTTCTTCTTCTTGTTATTAATATTCTCTCTTTTTTTTGTCACTGGAAAGCGGGAAGTGTACTGTGTCTGTGTGTGCGTGTGGTGAGTTTTAATGAACCTTGTGTTGGGTTAAGAAAATGATTGTTAGAGGGGTGGGGGAGGGGGCGGCGTTGGGGTAAAAATATAAAAGAGAACCAACAAATTTACAATGTATCATAGAAATAGAAACTTTGCTCTCTAAATTGCCTTTGCTTAGATTTACAGTTTGCTTTTTGTTAGTTTTTTTTTTTTATCTCCATATTTAATTTATTGTGTATATATATATTTAATTTCTCTCATTTGCTGTGTTGTTGTTTTTTGTTATTGTTTTTATTTATTTATTTTTTTGTTTGCTTTTGGCTTTGGCTGCGCTGCGGCCGCCTTATAATGAAAATTTAACTCTCGCTTACAATTCGTATGTTTGTGTGTGGGTGTGTGTGTGTTGGTGTGTGTGTGTGTGTGTGTTTGATATATTGGTAAACTGTTCTCCTCCTCCTGCTCCTAATACAGACACCAACTCTAAAATTGAATGCACTCCCGGCGCCTGCCACAGCAGCAACAGAAGCAGAAGCGCCCTCCTCCTCCTCTAGCCTAATCTCCAATCGCGCTGCTTAGGCGAGCGTTGGGAATTGGCGCTCATCGTTGACCTTGGGTGCGGCATTCTGTTGCCGCTCGTTGCCAAAACGCTTGCCAGCATGACCACCGCCAATGCCGCCGCCCAAGCCGCGACGTTCAATTGGTGGCCGGCTGCCGCCCTCAAGACGAGCCGATGGACCGCCGCCGCCGCCGCCAATATTGCCGCCATCGGCATTGCCAGCGCCGCCACCGCCGCCGCCGCCGCCTTGTGGTCCGCCGCGATTGCCCTCGTTGCGTGGTCCGCCCGGACGTGGTCCACCACGGCCGCGACCACCGAAACCGCTGCCGCCGCCGCGACGACCGTCATTGAAATTGAACTGAATGTCAAGGACGCGCTGCTGGCGGCCCACGCGCTGCGGATACATGGCAGGATCGTATTCAAGTTCCTCTTCGCTTTCGTTCTCCTTCTTTTTGTTATTGTTCAGCACAATCATTTTCTTCCATTGCGAGGTGTCCTCACCTGTAAAAGCGTTTAGGTTCATTTAGTTTTCAATCCAATTTAATATCGATGAAATATAAACTCAAAATGTGATGCGCTCGGATATTTAAAATTTACATTCGTATTCATTTGACAAACTTTTTTTTAACCGTTTTGAAACACTTGAAATTCTCAGAAGGCATATGCTACTCATACATTAGCTTATTTGTTAGCTTAGAAATGGAAATAGAAAATGGAAACGTCTGAAATATACAAAAATTTCTATATATACAAATTTCACAGCACTGGAATGGATGGAATTAAAGCTTGCTAATTAACGGGCAAATATATTTTTCTATTTCACAGCACTGTCTTTTCTAGCTTATCTCCTACAAATTAATTTGATATTGATCGATTTTGCTAGATATAGTCAAAGGGGGTGATCCCACGATTCCTTATTTTCATTCATGAAAAGGTAGATTAGATGCTTAGATCTATTTCGTTGTCATGTTACCCACCTTCGCCCGCCTTGCGTATGTTGAACTTGGGCTTAATGCGCTGCTGCTGCTGTGCCTTCCATTCGTCCAGGGTTAGCTCTTTGGTCTCCTCCTCTGGCGGTGTCTGCTGCTCATTGGTTTGCTCATTGCCGGACTCATCGGCCTTTCCATCGGCATTGGTATTGTTCGCATTGGTCTCGCCGCCCTCGTTGCTCTTGTTCACATCATCGATGGCTTCCTTAACTGATCCCCAATTGTGGGCGCCAGCTCCGTCGCGTTTGTCGATTGACTTTACACCTGTTTTAACGAAATATTCGAATTTGGTTTTATTTTAAATTCGGACTATACTTTCAATCTAATAAAATATTTCTGTTTTTCTTTTCTTTTACAGCATTGGCAAAGTTCGCTTTTTTTATCAGAAATTTCTTACGACAAATCGGTAAGTGAAAAATGTAACTAATCAACACTTGTAGATATAGTGTTGGAAAATCTCAGATAAGGAACGGGCTATTCGATTTTCTTATCTACGCCGTAACCAAATGTAGCTTTCGTTTTAATAGGGTTTTTTTTAAAGTAAGATCATCTAAAATGTTAGAAAAAGTATTTAAATAGTTAATAGAAATTCCAGTTTAGAGCATGTAACGTTGTGGTTGAGTATATATTAGCAACACACGCCCCCTGCTGCCCGCCCACACTAAGGGCCCCCCCTTCTGTGCGCCCCTGTCTTCAATCATAATGTTCCATGGCGTGGAAAACTGTGTGGGCCTGCCTACATTCAGTGCAGTGTGGGGCAGAGGGACGGGGGCGCCTGCAGAGGAATCAAACTATTTTTAAACATATTTTTCTATACAACAACATATCAGACTAATGAAATGTGCGCGCAACACTCAATTTAGTTGGTGCCTACTCGTTTCTTATTATTATTTTTTTTTTTAATACATTTCTAAAGATATTAATTTTGTAGAAGAGCGAGTAGTTAATTTTGTGGCCAACCTTTTGTTTTGGGGTTAGGGTGTAAACCCCAGCATAAATGCATGTGTATATATGTATGTATATATTGGATGCTCACCAGTTTTGTCGGAGCCCGATTGACGATCAAATTCACGTTTACGATTGGCGCCATCAAAGTTGCGATTCTGACGTGGTGGACGATCGCCGCCAAAGCCGCCGCTGCCGCCGGCGCCGCCGGGTGTGCGATATGATCTAGGATTGCCATCGGCAGCAGCGTTGCCAGAGTTGCCACCTGGAGCGCCATTCTCGCGCACATTGCGGCGATTGTTGCGCTGCTCGCGCGTTACCTCGCTGCCCCCGCCGCCGCCTCCGTTCTGTTGACGAAAATTGACATTACGCTGTTGCTGCTGCTGCTGCCCTTGACCAGTTTCACGTGTTTTGCCCGCAGCAGCGCTGCCAGCATTGCGCGTAGCGACAGCAGCCCCACCTTGCTTGTTGTTGTTAAGTTTGTCATTGTTGTTGCCAGCTGCATTCTTCTTGCCATCATTTTTGTTCAATGCACCTGGTTTGTTTTCCTTTTCGGCTTGATTTGGCTTTTTGGCTCCTGCTGCTGATGCTGCTGTTGCCGCTGCTGCTTTTGGTGCCTTTGCCGTTGGCGCCGTTTTTGTGGTGGCTGCTGCGGCGCCAGTCGCTGGCTGCTGCTTCTTCTTGGCCGCGACAAGATTATCTAATGGATCGCTAACATCATCGTCCATGAACAAAAGTTCATAACGATTATTACCGGCGCTATCCATGTTGTTGTTGGGCTGCTGTTGCTGCTGCTGCTGTTATTATTGTATGGCAATATATCTTCCAATTGATTTTTCCACACACAACTGATTTTATGCAAAAATCACACACAGAATTTCAAGAGTGTTTCTGTCAGGAAAAAACTCGTGTGTGTTTGGTCGCTGCTGCTGCGCCTGTATTTGTGTGTGTCTGTATGTGTGTTGTGTGTTGGTGTATGTGAGAATATAGAAGAAATACGTTTTTTTAGTCTTGCTTTTTGCTATTTTTTCTTTTCTTCGTCGTCGTGTGGTTGCCTGGCTGCGCTCTAACCTTAATTTTCTGCGTTTCTGCTTTGGCTGCTACACACTAACGTGCACATATACATATACCACTCAAACGCACATGTGTTCTACTACCAAAAGAAGGCAAGGCGAAAAAAAACGCAAGCATGCTGTGTATACATACACAGAACAGAGCAACTCACGTTTTTCGTTTAACATAATTGCGCCTCAGCGCTTAACATTGCGCTCGTTTGCGTTTGTGAATGGCAAAAACAGAATGCAGTGTTGTGTTTAGTAGACTGTTAGCATTGCTGTTAAAAGCGTTGCATTTGAATTTTTGCGCTCTGATATATATGTTGCTGTGTTTAGTGAGCGATATACAAATTCTACAATTCATTTATTTGCATATAGACTAATTTAGTTGAAACTATTGCTAAACTGTTGAAGCTGTCGTTTATTTACAATTTGAATATAATTATATTAATATATGTTATCTTCCCAAAGCAGTTAACGACGAACTAAAACCATGTCCGACTGGGATGATGAGGTAAGTTAAAAAGAAGGGCATAATACAAAAAGTGTACTATAGTTACAATTTACATTAATGCTTAGCCTGACTGCACCAATCAGCCTATACACAAACCCCACGTTGATGATAAGTGGGAAAGCAAAGGGGAGGCATCATCCAATAAGAAGACAGTGTCGGAATGGAGCGATGAAGAAGTAGCTGTTGACAATCGTCAAGGTGCCGATGGCAATGGCAATGGCAAGGGCTATCGTGGGGATGGCCAAGGAGGTGGCTATCGCGGACGTCGCGATGATGGCCAAGGAGGCGGCTATCGAGGACGGCGTGAAGACGCTGATGCAGGCGGCTATCGTGGACGACGTGATGGCGGCGAAGGAGGAGGCTTTCGTGGACGCCGTGACGACGGCGAAGGAGGAGGCTATCGTGGACGTCGTGACGACGGCGAAGGCGGAGGCTATCGCGGACGCCGGGATGACGGCGACGGAGGTGGCTACCGCGATAAACGTGACAACGACGATGGTGAGTAAACTACATGATATTCCATAAAACCATGAGGGCTAGGAAATAATTTGGGTTTAACTCCAAATTGACTCGGGAACGGTTTAGACCAACTATTAAGATAGTGTTCTACATTTGAACCATAACAACAAAGTATGGATCTTTTGAAGGTTATTAAAGTTTTGTCTCGAAATTTACGAAATTATCTAATTCAAGGAGCCTTGTTTCGATTTCATATAATAGAAACTTACATGAACATTTATCAGTATTTGTAGGGGGTATTTAAATTTTGTCATTAACTTCGAATTCGAATTACTATCATCAAGTCTTGTAATTGGTAAACAAAATGAATAAAATAAGCAAAATAAGCATATGCATGGAGCTTCCATAGAGGTAGTCGGGGTATACTAAATGAATGACCGTTTGCTACTCAAGATAATATATGCTTAGAAGATAATAATATTTTCAATGTGGTCCGTAAGGGTGTAGATATACTTTTAGTAGCTGTTGTTCGTCTTTGTGCATTTAGCAAAAGCAGCAACTATCGTAAGATAGTTTCTCATGTGATGTAACTGAATATCTATATGTCGAACTATATGTTTGTGTGTCGTTTGTTCTTGTATCTCGTCTCAACTATTGTAACGCTAACAGTGGCTCAGCTGATGCTCAGTGGAACCGGCCATGGCCCGCGCGTGCCGAACAGCTACGATGCGGACACGGTGTCTAAATATATTGAGAGTCTCAACCTAAATGTACCCAACCAGTCGCTGGTCAAGCTGCGTGAGCAGCGCGACTATTTGCTAAAATCTTTCAGTTCGCTGGTGAACAGTGAATGGAATTCGGTTCAGGAATCCGAGCGTAAGCAGCGCCAGGAGAAGTTTAAAAAGTTGTGCGCCGCAGCTGCCGTCAGTTCGGATCGTGTTATGGCAGAGGTGGCTCAATTGCTGGAAGCATCCGAAAAAGAGCTGCAGCAGTTTAGGGGTTTGCCGTTTGGAGGGGGAACACGTGCCGAGCAGTTCATTGACGACGCAATTGTGGTGCCGTGCGCCCAGCAAAGACGCGAAATGTCAATGGCTGCGTCAACAATTCCAATAACAAAAGCGCCAGAAACAACAACAACAGCAACACCTGACAGAAGAGCATCAGAAACAAGAACGCCTGTTAGAATGTCCAATGTACGGGCACGACGCGAAGAAACTGTTGCTGCGCCCCAAAAAAGCTTGGATCAGGCCATACAGCTCATCAGAAAAGTGCTCAAGAGAGCCGCATCTGAGTATGAACTAAATGGTGGCAAACTGGAGCTTGCAACGGACGAGGCAATGCCAACAATGACACCAATGCCAAGCGACGAGCAGCGACAACAAGAATTTCCAGTACGGTGGCTATCTGAGAATTTTATGCAGCTGCGCGAAATGCGTAAGCTGCGCTCTTATAATCCCAGCGAAATGTGCGAGGAGCTGCCCTGGCCGGATCTGGAAGACAATCCGGTCTGGATGTACAACAAACAGCCGCCGGTATCAGCAAGAGCTTGGCTTGTGCCAACGGCGCCAGAGCAGCAGCAAATGCGGCAGCAGCAGCAGCTGGAGCTGGTTCGGGACCAAGATGAGGCAATCAGTGTAGCGCCTTTACCGAGCCGGGTTCTACAATCGCACAGTCAGTACACACCAGACCGGGACAGATTGCTGTCGGATGTTCAGGACAGTCAAGCTGGTGCCACACCACTCGCACCCAGAAATGTCGCACAACTAATCTCCAATGTTGGGTATACAACGCAAACAATTCGCTATCTCTCTCTCTCTCTCTCTCTTTCTCTCTCTCTTTTTCTCTCGCTTTCTATTGTATCTCCCAATCTCTGTCTCTGGCAGTGTGTCTCTTTGCACTTACCTTATGCCAACTGCCTTGCCTGCATTAGTCTAGATATGGAAACAACAGCCAATTCGATGGAATGGTATATTCTTACACACACACAACTTTTATTTTGGGTACTAACAATTTTGACATACACTCGAAACATTTGTGACAAACTTGAAAATGAATTAAATGTGTTTATGTTTGTGTGTATTGCCAGAAACACTTACTATATATATATATATATACATATTGTCAGGTATTAACCGGCTAAGCTCGGATTTTATATTTCACCCGTGGGAATACTAAGCTGAGTCTGTTTTGCCATTTAACTTATCGAGTGAACGTCTTGTGACACTCTATTTTCTCTGTAAGATCTGTAAGCCGTTTGGAGGAATGAGTAAGAAAAAGTTGGATACAACCATTCCCACAAATCCCATAGTCTCGCTTTGGCATTTACTAAGATTTTCGGCCTTCAAATAAGAAGTATAAAGTACAATTTTCTTTTTGCCAGCTTTTAATGCCAACATTTGGTGCTCACGCCTTCAAGCGAAGAGCTTTAAATTGAGCTTAAACGAATACCTTAAAAACCGCTTCAACTATCAGTTATATCTAACAATTGATACTTCCCATTTGTATATCTCGCATGCTCATCTATTTTCGCTCAACTTCACATTTCTATTTCAATGTTGATATTCATGATTGGTACTCACAAACACTCACACAATTCACAGCCTACTTTCCATACCGACTGGCGAGAGTCAGGCAGCCAGCTTAACGGACGAAGGTCTGCATACTTTGTACCCACCAGTGCCAGTGGTATCGCCTATGTTGGGCGAGAGAGGTGCTACTGGTGGGGAGAACAATACCTCAACGTCGCTGCCGTTGCGTTCACGTCATGCGCTCGCATCGTCCCTATTGCAAGCGTATCGCACCCAGTTGCCGGCCATCGATGAGGAGCAACAGAATCAGAAACGAGTCACAACGCCGCGTGTGCTTGAATTGAATGAGGATTACACGGCAGAAACAGCAACAGCAGAAACAGTAGCAGCAGCAGCAGCAGCAACAACGGATCAAGCTGATGCAATTGCTCCCAATACTCCAATTTCATTTGCGCCGCCAGCAAATACTACACCACCATTGACTCGCGATTGGGCCTCAATTTTTCGTCAACGCACAGAGTTTCCAAATTATGTACTCAGTCCTAGCTCAACAACAACAACAACACCTCAACTTCCTCCCAGACGCCGACGCAGACGCAGGCGTCCAGCGACGGTAGCACAGCCGCCCAGCGATGATGAGGTTATGCTCGGATTTTTGAATAATATGTTCCAGGAAAGATGGTCACAAATAGAGCAACAAACGAATGCAGTCGACGTCGTCCCGCATCAAGCGGATGAAATGCCAGCAGAAGTGCCGCTGCCGCCGCCGACTGAGCCAACAGCTGGCACGGAGCCGCCGGCATTACCCATGCAGACCGATGAGCTTCCCGACAGGTCAGCAGCAGCGGCAGAAGGCATAGAGCCGCAGGTATTACCAATGCAGACGGATGGGCTGACTGAAAAGCTACCAGCAATGGCAGAAGCCATAAAGCTGGCAACAACCTCTATAAATTTGGCTGATTTGCCGGAAAGACCGATTGTGACGGCCATTGAAGTTATATGCAAACCGCCCAGTGCAATTTCAGATGCTGGACAATTAGTTAATCTGACAGAAGTAAGCACCACTGGTAGCCCGATCTTGGTGGACGCTGATCAATGTGCGGAAATGAGACAATTCACCAAATCGGAACGTGTAGAACGTGAGCTTCGTGAAGACCTAAGCTTTTTAGTGGAGCACAAGCACTTGCTGCGTGTCATGGTGGATCAAACTAAGCATTTGAGTGATAAACAGCAGCGGGAAGATCAGCTACGAAATTATCAATCGCTCGCAAACAGATCCCATCCCACAGTGGAGGCCGATGAGAGCGGGGAAGCACAGAACATTCGGTATGTTGCATTGCCTGCTATATACACATACGATCCGCAAATGATCTTGGAAATGCCCGAGTGGAAGCCTCGTGTTGTGCACAATCTGCTCGGAGCACTGATCAGGAACGACCAGATTGACATGCGTGCGACTGGATTCATCGAGACGCGCATGGAGGCAGCATTTGCTTTTCGTGTGCTCCTCGAGCTGAAGGCAGCCAATATAATTAGTCTAAGCCCCGATGCGCGGTATGCCTCGCTACTTTAAGTCGCCGAAATGACGTCCTTTGACTTTGGATTTCATATATATAGTTTATAAATATAAAAAAGAAAACAACAAAAAAATATTAAGAGCGTAAGACGAGCCTTGCATAGATATCAAAGAAGATATATATCTATACATATCTAATTTGCAGTTAGTTCCAAAATGATCAATCTAAAAAAAAAGTATACTTTATTCGATTTCGACTGGATTTTATATTTTAGTTTATAAATAAAAAGAAGTATAGCAATAAATAACGTATATTAATGTTGTCTCGTTTGCTTGCATGTTTAACAAATATCGCATTGTAGTTGTACTTTGTGAATTTCTATTTAATTATAATTCTAATTTTGAAATCCATTAGGCGAAGATCGTCGTGGCGGCTTTGTTCGTGAACGCGGTGGCTTTGAACGTCGCCGTCGCGACGACGGCGACATGAACAACAATCAGGAGGATGGCGGCGAGGATTGTGAAAAGAAGGCCAGGGAGTTTTATATACCACCCGAGCCGACCAATGACGAGACCGAAATGTTTAGCACCGGCATCTCGTCGGGCATTAATTTTGCCAAATACGATAATATTCCCGTCAAGGTATGTCGAGTCAAGCAATTGCTGTAACTTAACTCACAAATCATGATATGCATTTCAGGTGACTGGCGAAAATGTGCCGCAACCCATTAAGAACTTTGAGAGCGCGCGATTGCGCGGCATTGTGCTGGAGAATGTGGTCAAATCGGGCTATGTGGTGCCCACGCCCATACAGAAGGTATCGATACCTGTAATTGCCGAAGGACGTGATTTGATGGCCTGCGCCCAGACGGGCTCCGGCAAAACGGCCGCCTTTTTGCTGCCCATACTCAACAACATTCTGGATGAGAGTCATGATCTAGAGATTGGCAAGCCGCAGGCGGTGATTGTCTCGCCGACGCGTGAGCTCGCCATACAGATCTTTAACGAGGCTCGAAAATTTTCGTTTACCACATATCTGAAGATAAGTCTCGTTTATGGCGGCACCTCGTTCAAATATCAGAACGAGTGCATTACCAAGGGTTGTCATGTGCTGATTGCCACACCGGGTCGTCTTCTTGATTTTGTGGATCGCACATTCATAACATTCGATGATACACGTTTCATTGTTCTCGACGAGGCCGATCGCATGCTGGACATGGGCTTCTCGGATAGTATGCGCAAGATAATGCATCATCAGACCATGCGTGCGGAGCATCAGACATTGATGTTCTCGGCTACGTTCCCGGAGGAAATCCAGCGCATGGCTGGTGAATTTTTAAAAAATTATGTCTTTGTTACCATTGGCGTTGTCGGCGGCGCCTGCTCCGATGTGCAGCAGACCGTCTACGAGGTCAACAAGTTTAACAAACGCTCCAAATTGATGGCAAGTCAAATGTATACATTCTTTATTTGTTTCTTTTAACTAGTCTGGTTTTATTTTGTAGGAAATATTACGCGAAGGCGCCGATGGCACCATTGTCTTTGTGGAGACAAAGCGTGGCGCTGATTTTCTCGCCTCGTTCTTTTCGGAAACCGAATTCCCGACCACCTCCATACACGGCGATCGCCTGCAGAGTCAGCGCGAGCAGGCTTTGCGCGACTTTAAGACTGGCACCATGAAGGTGCTCATTGCCACATCGGTTGCCTCGCGTGGTCTTGGTTAGTCGGCTTTTACACCCTTCCAAAAATATACATATACTTATCGTATTGCATCCTTTTGCAGATATTAAGAATGTAAAGCATGTTATCAACTATGATATGCCCACCAATATTGATGATTATGTGCATCGCATTGGACGCACTGGTCGTGTGGGCAATAGTGGACGTGCCACATCATTCTTTGATCCAGAACAGGATCGCACACTTGCCGCTGATCTGATCAAGATCTTGGAGGGTTCCGGCCAAGAGGTGCCGGAGTTTCTTAAGGAAATTGGCGGCGGCAGCAGCAGCTATTGTAGCTCCAAGTTTGGCGGCATTGATGTTCGCGGCGGTGTTAGTATTTATTTTATAATATCTATTGTTATTACCTGTAGAGAGATTATGGTAACTGACGTCATGACTATATATATTCTTGATCAGTATCTATAGCCTAATGAATATGTAAAATCATGTCATGGGAATAAGCGATCGAAAGTTAAGTTTCTTTATAAACAATTTATGTTTGATATTTTAATCAAACTTGGCATTTGCGAGCTCTGACATGATCTTAACATACCATACCTATATATATATATATATATATATATATATGTATATACTATATGGCTTTTTAAGATGCTTTCTTCCAAGCTAGCCGTAAGGGTATTCAATTTCAGTTTGCTAAAAATTAATTTTTTTTTTCCCTTCCACAGGCTAAAAACGGGCACATTGACAACTTGGAGGAAGAGGAGGAATGGAATTAAATTAGTATTCTATATAATATGCATATACTTTTAAAGCACTTTGACTAGATCTTCATCATATTTCACACCCAAAAACCCAACAAATCTATCAAATATTTCAATTGTGCTTTCTTCATACAAAAACAAAATTCATCGCGAACAAAGATAATTTATGTAAATCTTATATAAACATTGATATATACGTAAAACAATATTATATGAGTTACATATAATTTGTATTGGCAATGCAAATAATGAATGTTGCATTCAAATTATTAATTTCATTAAATTTAATCATCTTGTGCATTTCGTTTGATTTTATTAATATAAAATTAAATAAAAACACAGACAACTTTAAGTTTTAATTGCATTTTATATTTTTTTTTTATTTTTTTTAAACTTTTTTTTAAAATTTTTTTTTTAATGTTTTTTTTAAATTTTTTTTTTATGCTAGTTTTAATAACCAGACCTTCATATATTCAAGTTGCTTTCTACAGTTATAATTAACAGTTAACGAACGCTTCAGTGAAAGGGGAAGAGCACAAACAAAGTCGTCATCATATGTTTGCTCTTTTTGGCTGGCGCAATGCTTTTCACTTTACTCTTGCTTTTGCTCTTTGCGCGCTTTGCTCTGTGCTTTGCTTTGTTATCTGCCGGCTTTTTGCATGCTGCAGCCGCGCTCCCTTAACACGGACACGCTGCCCATGCCCCCGCCCCTGATGGAGCTGTCATAGAGCGTGTATGAAAACAAAAAAGGCGACACAAATTTTGCGTTTCTGTGTTGCTTCTCGCTTTGTATAGACGCACACGCATACGCACGCAACAAAATCAATAAATGTGAAACTCACCACACTCTCTTTTCGTTGTGCAGCCGTGTTGAAAAATCGCTTCGTTCAACATTTGCGTGTCATTTCAGTCTCTGACGGCATTTTCCAGCGTGCAAACGAGTGTTGAACCGCGTGCGCATTAAATAATTATTAGAACATTTTGTGGTATTTGATAAATAATACAAATAAATGAGCTAAGAAAAAACAATACAGTTACGCGCTAAAAAGTGTGCTATGCTAAAAAGTCACAACAAGCATTTATCGTTGTTTTTGCTGTTGTTGTGGCATTGGCTTAACCTAAATCGCTTCTTAGCGATTATGAAATAACGGTTTCGAGTGCCACTCTCGCTGTTGTTGTTGTTGCTCAAATGCGGCTTTGACGAGCAACAACAAAGTAGGCAAAACAAGAAACAGTTCTGACGTCCACGCACATTCAAATTTACGTTTGAATTTGTGAATTGGTTGAGTGGGAGGGGGGTGTGTGGTTTGGGGGCTGCTATGCTGGCAAGATCCCGTTCATTGTAGTTTTACCCCGCGCCCTCCCACCCTCACTTAGCCAGCCGGCGTAGCAAACGGATAACTGTTTGGCATTTTGCGCGAGTTTTTGTTCTTTTTGAATTTTTTTTTATGCGTTGCGTGTTTTCGTTTTCTTTTCCTTTGTGTACGCTGTTAACAGCGCGAATGAAAGAGTTTTTCCAAGCTGGAGCCTTCATATTCTTAATATATTCGTGCGTTTGATAGTGTTAAAGATTTTGTTCTCTTGCAAATGCCGCAAATCTCTGTGCCCCACAGTTTAAGAGATTTAAATAACAGTTAATCCAACCGAAGGCCTTTGATGATCGAGAGCGAAAGCTCTCTTCTTTGATTACAAGTTAAGAGTATTGCAAAGACAGGAGTTGGCAACAGCTTGAGCCTTCATATTCTTAATATATTCGTGCGTTTGATAGTGTTAAAGATTTTGTTCTCTTGCAAATGCCGCAAATCTCTGTTGCCGACAGCTTAAGAGATTTAATTAACAGTTAATCTAACCGAAGGCATTTTATGATCGAGAGCGAATAAGCTCTCTTCTTTGATCACAAGTAAGAGTATTGCAAAGTCGGGAGTTAACAACAGAAACTTGTATTACTTTTATTTTGCGTGTTTGAATTTCGTTTCTACCTTTTAATCGAAAACTGTAACTGTAAAAAAAATGATTAATGAACATATTTCACAGGCTTCCGTTTTTACTTAATAAACACGCGACGCAATTGTTGAACTCAACATCAAGTGAATCCTTTAGAACTTCGAGAAAGCAATTTATCAAAAAAAAAATAAGCTAATAACATATAGAAAACAAAACACAAGAACAAGAAAGAAGCTGAAAAACAATATTTGTTTTTTGGTTTATATTTTGATTTTGGCACAAGATGAGCCAAAGTTTTGATAGTTTAATTCACGGCGGCGGCGACTTTGAGGAGCGGCAGTCCTCGGAGGATGTGCCAGAGTCGACGACAACAACAACAACAACAGCCGGCGACGGAGCTGCTGCCATGGCAGGAGCTGCTGCTCTGCGGGACGAGGACCTCAGCGAGGACAACAATTTCGAATCGAATTTGCGACGACGCAAAGGCAAAATCATATCCTGTGCCAAGGAGACCATCGAGAACGGTGAGAAAACTAAATATATAACAAAATATTCCAACTAAGTAGTCGAAGATGTTCTACAGCAGCAAATCAAGTTGCAGCAGCTATGCAGGACATTCAGAGACAATTCGTCTGGCCTGACGTCTTGCAGGACATGTTAGTGACGTTGTCTGCGAGCGTTTGCTTTGCTTTGCTAGACTTTTCAAATTTCAAGTTACTTACTGTTCTTTTACGGGGCTTCGATCCCCAAATTTCGCCCGAATTCGAACCGGCGACCTACCGCGCAGATACCAATCAGACAATCAGTCAGAACAAACTCTTTTACAAAGAGCTTAACAATGACTTGAAGTACCTGAAAGGTCCTTGGCGAACCTTAGTTTAGATGGTCAAGAAACATGTTGAAAAACAAAGTTAAACAAAGATTGTTTTACATTTTTATAAACCTTGACATATATATACATATCATACCTAAAACAATCGTCAACTGTCACAATTTGTTGCATTTACTAACATTGCATTCTGCGATTCCATTGGCAAATGTCTAATGTCGGTAACATATTGAAGTAAAAACTATTTTCCATCGAAACGACATTTGTTAAATAATCGGAAAAAAATGAATTACTCGTGACGAACACCAACATTTTATTGCAAATGTGAAAAATGTGGTTTCTTATGGGAGAACTTACACTTCACATTCTCAAAAATGTAACATTCGCAAAAAATGTTAGAAATGTGGTTAGTGGAATTAGGCTATTAGTCGTATTTCTGCCGAATTTTAAGTTAAATTGTTGTGCTACATTATATACCCTGTAAACATTGAAAACGGGTAAAAGGTGTATTATGTATCTGTGGTAACGTTTGTAACATGCAGAAGAAGGCAACTCCGACACCATAAAGTATATATATATTCTTGATTAGAATCAGATATCAATCTTCAAGTCTATCTATCCATGTTCGTCCGGCCTCTCAGAACCTCTGAAAGCCGGAGAATCGAACGTATGTCCTTGTTGGGTCTTGAGAGCCAGAGTCATTAAAATTGACAAGTAGCTTTTCGAATATTATAGAATATATTATTATTATATGCAGATCGAGTATCTTTCCATTTCATAGCTATTTGGTGTTGGTAAAAGAAGGCTCACGGTATCCACACGTCGGATACTCTTGTCTAGAGCTCTCTAACTTGTTTTTATACCCTGAACCTATTGAAAACGGTTAAAACGGGTATAATGTATGTGTACAAATGTATGTAACAGGCAGAAGGAAGCATCTCCGACCCCATAAAGTATATATATTCTTAATCAGCATCAACAGCCGAGTCGATCTAGCCATGCCCGCCAGTCTGTCCGATCTCAGAACCTATAAGAGCTAGAGACTTGACACTTGACTTGACTTGCCTGTAGGTCCTTTTAGTCCATGCGCAGTACGAGCTTGTTTCCGATCATCGATAACATGCCCCGTTTTTAAGTAATCGATAAAAATCGATATCGAAATCCTGTTTTTTTGAGCAATTTTGGTAAATAAAAGAGCTGGACTCACCAAACTTGACATGTTGCTTCTAAAATAGAATGTATATTTGCATTTGGTGTTGGTAGAAGAAGGTTCAGGGTATCCACACGTCGGATACTCTTGTCTAGAGTTCTTCAACTTGGTTTTCTAATTTCTTTGCTTAAATTAGTTATGCTATATATTCATTTAATTTTCTAAAGTTTTGATAGCGCCAGGTACACTAATTATTCGATATCACCTGGTAAACATATATAATACCTTTTCCGTACTATTATTCGTACTGCTAGACGGGCATGTAAATTGGCCATAAGGATGTGTGTCTTCTTCTTCTTCTACCAGCCTTCTGCAGTGCATTTCGTGGCAATATGCTTATGGCCAATCCCCAAGTTGGCAAACCGTAAGCCAAGTCATAAATATCATATGTGTAGAGCACACGCAAAGCACGCACAGCCTTGACCCATAAAAAAGCTAATGAAATTAATTAACCAAGCATAAAAAACGGGAAATTTCATTGGAAATATGGAAAGAAAAGGGGAAAGGGGCACAGAAAACAGGTTTTGGCTTGAATTTAAAGTTAGTTTTGTGTTTTAAATAAATAAATTTTAAGTTAATTTAAAAAATTAAGGGAAATGCCTGCGCCCATCTATGTAAAAATTTAAATAAAAATACAAAATTATAAATCTATAAAAATAAATCAATATAAAAATAAATAAATAAATGAGTCGCATTGATTAAACTTGAAATTGTTAATTGAATAATTGTGCTGATGAAAAACTTTAAACTAATATGTTAAGGTATCTAATTAAGGCCTTCTTTTACTTTAGTCCAGCTCTGAATTTAAGCTCAGTTTAAGCACAATTTCGATATTAATTCTTAAACTGAAATGCAAGAATTTAAACGAACTATTTAAAAAGCTCTAACATCATTGAAAAATCATTTACATTTTCGATGACATGTAATTAACAATTAAACCAACTTTTTTAACTATATGCAATCGGGTCGATAAGTCGTTCAGATCCAATCAATTAAAGGGGCAAATGCAGGTTCAGTAGCGGCAAATAAATAATTCAGAGTCCTTTCAGCGGCAACACAAGGGGTGGGGAGGGGGGGGGCAGCTGACTCATTCCTGTGGCGCAAGTGCAGAAGAGGCGACTCCTGCGTGCACAGTTTGTATTATTTACGTTGACAGCAATAACAATTATCCTGGCGAGGAGGAGAAGGCGGGAAGTATTTACGTTAATTCGAAAATCATTCTGCGGCAACTTGAAAAAAACAAAACATAAAAACTACATAATATACCAATATTAGCAGAGCAGAGTATCTAATCAAGGTTCGAACCGGTTCTTATTGGACTTGCTTGGAATATTTTCAATTGGAACGATTGTAACTCATTTGCTAAGCTCTCTTTTTATGTACATCGTTAAGGGATAAAAAGAGCCTAATGGATAGATGCATGTATAAATAACTGAGAGAGACAGAGAGAACAGAGGCGATAATTAAATTCTAATTAGGTTTGTTCCTCTTGTGTGCAATGCTAGCATTGTGAATGCTTACATGGAGCTAGTTAATTTATATGCTCTCTGCGCTATTGTCATTGGCGGTGCTGTATGCGAAGCCTTTACCAGCGTCCATTTTGAACAATAAGAGAGCGTTAGCTTTGATATTTATACGTGCTCTTAACTAGAATAAGTGCGAGAGCCCACTTAGCATAGACGTGCGCTTTAATAGACGGATCAGTATGTGCGCGACTTTTCCACCGATCGGTCGTATTCCCCGCGCGTGTGTAGGATATCGGATTAAATAAATTTGTAATTAAACTATTGCTAAGTGCTTTAAGTTCGTAACGTGTGCATTAGATAGTCGTATATAAGTTATCCATCAGTTCTTCGCCCGTTAACTTTTATTTAGCAATCCGTAAATTACGCGTCGTTTAAATTGTGTGCAAAATGGCCGCTTTGCCGAAAAGAATGATAGAGAGAGAGAGAGAGAGAGAGAGAGAGAGCGAAAGAGGATAATTGTAAGTGTAATACGCGTTTGTCGGATGCCGGATCAGCGTGCTAGCAGAGAGCCTTTATCCAGAGAGTGGACATTGCGGATAATGTAAGCGTAGCTTACACACATACAAACATGTATAAGTCGTGCATAAGTGAGTGTATTAGTGCGAATGTGAGTCTGTGAGCGTCTGCCCAGTTAGTTAGCCGTATTATCCGCGCGTTTGCACCAAATAAAGATGTGAATATGCCGTTTTGGATTGGTAAGGTAACCGTGAAATTCTTCGATTAATTTGCATAGAAAAATACAGATACAGACATAATAGCTTATCGTTTTGATTAAGAATATATTTGATTTTATATCAAAATAAACCAATTTTCGATCGCGCGTGTTATCCAAGTGTAGTGTGTTTTCTTATTGGACAGAATCGACACGCGCCCATTTCTAGTTGGAGCTCACACATAGATAAAAAGAGACACAAATACAAACGCACCGTTGGGAACGCTTTTTGGCGAGAGAGAGAGAGAGAGAGAAAGCTCAGATTTTCGTGGGTCCAAAAAGTGACTGCCATGACTTTTAAACTTTTCTCGCCTGACGCAAACCCTGCTCCCTCGTCCCGCCACGCCCCGCTCTAGGGATAGGGGAAACGCAAGTGCATCGCGTGCGTTAGCCTGGCGTGAAATATTAGAAGTTTTGCTGGCAATTGGGCTCTGGAGAAATTGAAATGGAGGGCTCTATCGATTTTCTAGCTACGATAATGTCTGGCGGCCATTAAAGGATACGTCTGCCTCCCCCCCTCTCTTCGTAGTTATTATCATGTACTCCATTTGCCATCACTGTCACAGTGCCCCGGGTTGATTATCTGGGCCCCCATTGTCCAACTCGTTGCCATTGTTCAGTGTTTGTTTTTGCCCTTTTGTTGATTGTTTTCGTTGTCAGCCGCACGAGGAGCGGCTTCTGCTGCTCCCCTGGCTGTCGACTGGCTATCAATCGAGGCGTCGCCCACAGACGTTTTATGGCTCCTCGGTCTGGCCATAGATTGGCATTGCCTTCTGTTTTATTAACCCCTTGGCCTTGTTTCACACACACATATATATATATGTTGCTGTTTTCATGTTGTGTGTCGTTAACTTTTTCTTAGCTTTATTTTATTTTAATATATGTATGTCCTGTGCCCTTTATTGATATAAGTTTCTAATTGTCTAATTACTAGCAAGATTTACAAGGCTTTGCTCTTAAGTTCCATATCACGGGGTTTCCCATTTTGCTAATAACGAATTTTTCTCTATTTTTATTAACAACTTTCTTGATATCCCAAAAAATACACAAATTCATTTTGGTTTACTTTATTTTGATTTTTAAGCCATAAACGAAGAAATAAGTCAAAATGAAAACTATAAAAACAGTTTGAACTCAAATATATTTACGCTTCGCAAGGATTTGTTTACACCAAAAGAAAAATTCTTTTCTAGTGCGTAAACACGAGCCAAAGAAAGGCCATTAAAACAGTTTTGCGAAGAAAAACAAAAATGTGTCATCAGCTAATGGATAAATAATGCCCCCGACCCTTGGCATCATATGAGTTGGGAATCAATTTAAAGTGTACTTTTTATAAATTCTGTCCAAGCTGAATTCTGGTTGAGAAAAAATACGTGAAAACGACAGAGTGTTCTTCGGCCTTTGCGTAAAGTGTTCAACAATTTGTGGTTGGCTCGTAAAAAAGGTAACAAATATGCGACACAAATGAGAGCAATACAAAAAACGATGTAGCACAGATACATGCATATATATATACATATATATATATATATATATGTATAGTCAAAGGCAGTTTAGACAAAGAAAAGTCAACATTGCTCGCAAGTGAAAGTGTCCTTGGGAAAGTAGAATTGAATTTGATATTCCGTGCAATGCAACGTGGAACTAGTTCATTAAACTAGTTCTGTTGAACTAAAAGATTAACTATATAAATGAGAAGTTCTCTTTTTGAAACCTAATCATATTGTTTAATAAATCCCGACGATGAACATCTGCTTTGACTTTGAGCATATTCGATATGTATATAAATCCTTCCTTATCTTCCTGTTGAATAAAGCCATTTATCGCATTGGCTTCTTGTGCTTTATTGTTGGACCTTGGCTACTTGCTCTCGACTTTTACTTTTCACATCTTTTGCATATGAATTTAAACACATTGAGCCACATGCCAAGTCCCGCAGCCTGCTCGGCGTTCTACCAAAGCCAAAAGCCGATTACATTGGCTGGAATAATGAAGGAATGCCTGCAGCTTATTCATATTGTTCGTATACGAATCCAAAACACAACTCGAAATAATATTTGCATACAAATTTTGTTGGCCAAAGCAAAATGATGAGAGGCGAAATCTTTTGTAATTCAAACGTTTAACAGTTGCCGCAGCGATGGCTCATAAGCTATAAAATCTCTTTTCGTTTTCGTTTGCAAAGCCAATTAACCTTTGTAAAAGCTGCTTAAAATTTGAGTAAACATTAAATGGTCTAATTAATTGCAAATGTAGAAATATCAAAATTTAGCATAATAATAAAGGTTCGTTACGATTGAAGAGTCTAAAACTAAGCATTTATTACAACTTTATATCTACACAAATCGTTAACTAAATAATTGAATTGTAGTATAACTAGGACTATGAGAAATAAGAGCTTGAAACATGGCAAAGTCTCTGACCCCTAGCAAAGTTTTGTGCAGTTTCTTAAAGACTCGCATAAGAATAAAAATCATAAACTTGAACAAGAAACTCAAAATTCGTTTGTCGAACTTGTTTGTGATAGTTCTTCTGAGATAGTACCAGCTCCTGCTGACTATTTGAGCATTGTTCTGCTCTGTGATTCAATTTCAAACTGTTGTCAATGCAAAGTTTTGGCAATTTTGCTATAAATTTTAGATATGCAAATGCGCTCTGTGTAGATTTGTGGTGCATGCCAAATGCTTGTCCTGTGGCTATGGCAACCTTTCTGCCCTGCCGTCTCTTGCTTATGTTCTATTTTTGATACATCAGAATTTTCAGCGCCGTGAGCTGCTGTTCTCAATCTGCTCAGCCAGGTGCTCAGTCAGGTGCTCACAGGTGTAATATTGTTGTTATACGCCTTTTACACTGCACAAAATATTAGTTTAACAATTTACCAGCGTTGAAGCATTTTATTTAGCTCAGTTTGTTTACTTCGAACAACATTTCCTAAGCTCTCTACAAAAGTTAAAATTTGTTTGAAATTCTTTTGAGTATGAAATAAATATAAAAAATTTTATTTTATTTTCATTAAATTTATTCAAATTTTGACTTATTTCAAGCATTTTTTTTGAGCTTATTGAAAACAAAATTTAGTTTTTATAAATTTTACATTTAAAACTTTAACAAACTGCGTTATTTTTTTCGGTGTATCTGCACATATTGACATTACGTTTTATTTGAGCATTGACTGACAACAGATGCGTGGGCTTACGCTTTGCCAAAGCCAAACCCAAGCCCAAATTTGTTTCCAATTCAATTGCAGGCACCAAACCAATGCACAACATCATCATTATCAATATCATTAGCAACATCATTATCAGGCTCATCAGCAGCTTGTGACATTGAGAGCAGCTTAATTTCCGCTAAGCGTATGTTAAACTGCATGCCAAAAGTGTGTGTATGCATGTACTATACATACACACATGTAGATTTGTGTGTGTGTGTGTGTGTGCCTGATACCTTTGATTGGCTGCTGCCAATGCTGTTTCGTGTTTTAATTTCTCATTGATTGCCATCACAAATACAACCCGCAGAGCAGCTGTTCGCTTTACATTTGTCGCATTTGCCGCCGAAGCATGTAATTCAATTTTCACTTAATGTCAAGGGAATCGTCCTGTGACAGCAACTACTTTGCTTAGATTAAAGCTGGGAGTTTGCATATTCAATTTATCTGTGGTAAATCTGTTTTCTTAGAAATCGAAATCGATTTAAATAGGCCTTTAGAATCATAGACAGCAAATCACTTTAAAGAATCATGAATAACAAAAGAAACGAATATGAATCTTTTATGCATTTATGACTCCTTTTTGGTAAAAAGACAAAGCAAATAGTTTTTGAATAAACATATTCAAGATAGTTGTTTGACTTTAGCTGCAACATGCACTAAAAGCGCTTTAATTGCATTTTTTCAGTTTTTAGCACAAAACGTTGCACGTGCAAGGCCGGGCAATAGAAAGTTTTTTGTATATTAAAACGTTTTTGCATTAGTCATTTCAACTAAATAACTTTCTTATTTCTTAACAGAATTTCCATTTTACTTTTACTAAACTAAATAACTTTCTGATATCTAAACAGAATTTTCTTTTGAATTTCTGTGTAAGCTGCGCCTACTTAAGGTCATTTACTTTTGATAACATTAGTTTACAGTTCTTTTTGTGCTCCAATTTACATTGCTAGCTAACTATTCATGTGTTAACTGTGTGCAACAATTTCCTGCAGGCAACTGCTGTGGCATGTGGCACACACTGTTGCCCAATCCGGCCGTTGCAAACTTAACTTAACTGAACTTCAACCTTAAGCCGAAACATCTTTTGGCAGTGTTCGTTTTTGTTGTTGTTGTTGTTGTCCGTTCCTTGGGTAATCTGTGCCGATCAATCTGCATTTTCCATGCGCATATTCACATTGTTGTACTTTTATGCCCATGTCCGGCGGACAGCCGCATGTTGGAAACAAAAGAAAAACTAGCATAGGAAGTTGCAGCTGCTTTTCCAGCTACCGCATCCGCTGCCACACCTGGCCCTGTGTCTAGCCGACTCGCCCTTTGCCGTGGGCCGTAAAATTGCCAAAAAATAAAAAAAAAGGAGTAGATATCTAGCAAAGCCCTCGCTTGTCTGTATTTATAAATGAATACTAGGCATGTGCCTCATTTTTGGTCCTTGGCAGTCAGCCAAAAAGAGTTGGCAACTCTTTCCCCCTCCCCCGCCTACCAGCGCCAAAGCTGAGCTCAAGTGCATTTCACAGTAGTTGCCGGAACGGAATAATCAATGCGAACAACTGGAATGTCGAGCTCGAATAGGAATCGTATAGGAATCGAATATATATTTTAAAGAAATCAAAGTGCAGCTCGGTTAAAATGAAAGTCGCATTAAGAAGTAGACTTTTTATTATTAAATAAATTAGTAAGCATTCTATAAGGCTTGGCATAAGTTAATGGGCGTCCGTTTTTACAAATTATTCTCTTAGCTAATGTTAGAGAATTTCAACTATTTATGCTTCAAATTAGAGAAGAGCATAAAAATGTATGATTCTAGTTTTGCATAAATTAAAAATGTAAACTAGCTTAAAAGTTTATTTCTCCACATTGTCCGCATTCAGTAAATGAAGCGTCAACTCGTTGTTATTTTTTACTCCCAAATGTAGGCAACGTTTCTTCCAGCAGTCTTGTTTATTTGGAGGCTATGAATTAAATTTACTTCGATTATTTGCACTCGCCTTGAACATGCCATAAATATGGCCCGCAGAACGCGACGCCACTTTGCACTGCAAAATATTTTGACATTCATCATACGCCCCATGTGGCAGCTCCGTCGTCGGCATCGACGTCCTCATCGTGGTATATATTTTCATTTTTTTTTACCATTAATTCAATTGAATTTTTGTCGCTTTTTCTGATAAATTTCATATCGTATATTTGTGCGAGCACTTTATCATTTCCCAGCCGACGGATTTACGTAGATTATACCAATTTTTAAATCGATTGGGCAATGCGTGCGTTTTCCTAAATATTGAGACGATGAATTATTTAATTTCGGTTTTGCTAAAGTGCATTTTTACTGAAAGAGTGCCAGAAGCAGGGCAAGTTATGTTTGTTCAATCCATTGACAGACAGTTTCATAAGTTATTCTCGTACAGTGGGAGCAAATTATAGAGCATACGGGAAACCTAAGAAATGAGGGTAGGAAAATAAATCAGGCAAATATAAGAAATATATATGTCTATGAAAAAAAATCAATAGCAGTTATTTTATGATTATTGTAGTATATATTTTTTTTTAAAAAAAGCCATGTGTTCTATAATTCTATTATGGGAATATTTTAATAATTATGTACTGTAATAACTTGTTATAATTGATAACAATATATTACACAAGTGCAACATTTCGGCAGCTCAATCTCCAGTTTTGTTTAAACTTCAGCTTTTATTTGTCCTGCTTTACAATTACATTGAATATTTGTTGATTTTTTCCCATTGTATCTGCGCCCAATGTGTACACGAATATACTAAGTCAAGATGCCAGCGCTTGGTCTTTAAGTGCTGTTTGCTGTTGCGTGTTCTCTCTATTAATTCTTAGCCCCTAACGCCATGCCAGCCCATTTACTTGCTCAACTGTTTAACACATATCCGAGTATCAGCATTCATCCTTTGTGCTTACATGTGTACATGGACATATTTAACAAGTTGTCACTTCAAGTGTACACACCTCAAGTTGCAAAGCATGCTTCAAGGATGCTTTAGCATTATCTACCAATAGTTCTTGCTGTTCTTCACATCCTTTAATGTTGCCGCCACAAAAACGGGCCACAAATTATAATGAATGCAAATTGCCTAAGGCATTTTGACCGCACAGATTTCAGTATACTATATGCTTCTCTCTGCTTTGGTTAAACGAGGCTGCCAAAGTTATTTTATATTCTGTTTGCAATGCGGAAAGGGTATATTTACGTTTTGTCTTGTTCTATTAAGTTGCGTGGCTGTCATTGAAACGGACGCGCCGCGTTTTCTAGAGAGAACCACGAACAGAATCCTCTTGAACCTACATTTAAGCAACTAATCATTTAATATCTTACACCTCGTGTAAGCCTACAACTATGTTTTATTAAGTTAGTGTGTGTTTTAAGGTGTTTCGCTTCTCTGCGCGCGATCTCTCTGTTAAGTAGCAGTTAATTAACAGTGCGACGCACTGTTGCCGCTGCTCTGTAAGTTAACAGAATGCTAACAGTATTGTGAAAAAAGGACTGAATATATGGGCATATCTAAAACTCGGTTAATTTGTTAAGATTTGTTGACCAGGCTCAATAATGCCAAGTAGATTTCTGATAACCTCATTTGAAAATTAAGTCAAAGCCCACCTCATCTAAAAATCTAGCCAAATATAGACCGTTCACACCTCAGCTCCTTATCACAAATTTCCTTAAATCATGTTAAGCGCAGAGTATTATGCAATCGGCTTGGGTTTTCTGTCGTTTGCGGTTGGGGGCATGTCCGTGTACCACTCTAATGAGCCCAAATGTGATTTGCGGCGCACAGTTTTGTGGCTGGGCCCCAATTTTTGGCCAGAGCGCAACTTTTCTATGCGCACAACAAAGTTTTTTGTTGTCGGCATGTCATATCTATTACTGCCCTGGTTATTGTTGTTGTTGTTCCGTTGGCCATTAAAAGCGGCAATCAATCATGTTCTTTGATTTCCCATCTCGAATGCTGTGTGGGCGTCGCTTACACGCTCATAAACAAGAGCAATAGAACAAGGTCAATTCAGGAAAACTGTGTTCAATTGCTTGTAAAAGCAATTAATCAGGACATTTTGGGCGCTACTAATTGAGAAGTCGATGTAAGGCTAAAATGTCCTGAGTTGAGTTAAAGAGATGCCAAATGGCATAAGCGAATCTTTTGATATAATAAGAAAGATATAAAGATAACCAGTATAAATATTTTCTCAACTCTTGGGCCTCTAGCGCACCCTCAAATTTGTCGAGTTTCATTTTTCCAATCTTATCTCTGTTTGAACACACTCAGAAGCTAACCTGGGCTGGCCCAGGCGAAGCCTCAGGCAGTCGTCAGGTTAGGTAAATGTTAAGACATAATTACAAATTATGCGCGCAAATTAAATAATAAATCGGGCTCCATGTATATTCATAATGAAAATCCACTTAGTGAAAGGACACAGCACGAAGGCATAAGACAAAAAATGGGAGTGAGAACCATCCTGGCTCAAGGATATGCATAAAGAGCCTCCTATGTGTGTGTGTCTGTGTGTGTGTGTGCCGCAGATTATTTTTGTTGCGAGCCTTGGCATTTTCAGCCAATACACATTTCTGGCCAACGACGTTCTTTGGGCTTTAATATTTTAATTGCTTTCAACAAATGAAGCTGGCAACAATAATTATTTTGTTTAACTATGTTTAAAGGCCTACAGGCAAAGACATGTGGGCGCCTATGCCCACAAACTTGTGGTTCAACCACATACACACACACGACATGTGCCTCGCAGCGTATACGTGATGTGCGTATACGTAATATGCGAACACTTAATGTGACAGCCATATGAGGCGAAAAGTAGCGCTTTTCATGTCACTCAAGAGCTTTGCGTTGTGTTTGTTTATACCCTGTACCCATTAAAAATGTGTGAAAAATGGATAGCTTGGCAGGCAGGTGACAGATTTCTAATTTGAGTCTAGTTGAAAGTTGACTTAAAATTATGAATAGCTTATGCCTCTGGCGGAAATCAATTTAGTTAGGCATTACTCGTCGACTCTTAAAGCTATTGATGCGAAATTCTTAAACTTTTATTAAATAATTTTAATATCAATCCAAAATAAGGAATATTAAGTATATTTTTCTTAACCCAACTCCTCCCAACATTTCGCTTGAATTCATGCTCACAGAAATTATTCAGGATGGTTATTTCATCGTTCAGAGCTACGTATAGGGTATTTTCTAGTCGCGCTATATTGAGTCTTTCGCCCAATTTTATATGTGAATAAATATGCAGCCCAATCCCAACTGACAGTTATGAGTTGTTAGATTTTTATAGCTGTCGCTTGACAGGTTGATGCGCTTGTTGTGGCCAAAAAGCCAACAATATAAACAGCTACAGTACAGCATAAAAGTAATCATACACCTCACAAATAACCAGGTCAATAAAAGAATTGTGTGATAATACAATAAGCTGACAATATCTTTGATATATAATGCAAGTGAATTATTATTGCAATGGAAATGGATATGACATTTTAAGCCTTATAGCTAGAACTAAATAATAAAATATGCAAAACTCTTTATTACAAATTTGAATAATTCCAGAAAGGCCTCTATTCTCGGCATTTTGTTATAATGAAACCTTAATTTATATTCAAACTGTTCAAACTTTGACTGTTTACATAAAGCTGCCAAATGAAACCCAAACCTAATTAAAGTTTATTTGGAATTTTTTAATTAAAAAATTGTGCTCTTGGGTCAAGTTCAATGCTAAAATGTTCTCATTCAGATTGAACAATATTCATGCTGCTTCGCCTTTAGCCTTCCGTTTATTCTTCCATAAGAGTTTGCCCTTTTTTTTTTGTTGCTGTTGTGCCAACTGCATAATTTCGCTTATGGAAATTGAAATGGGCTGCTGCATATTGCACAAGTCGTCAAAGTTTTCGCAAACAGCCTGCACGGGGCGCCCAACCCACAGATCTTTGCCCCAGAGCCACGACAGGGACACACCGCTTGGCTATTGTAAAAACTTTTGCAACTTGCCGCCGTCAGCGCTCATTAAGCTCTTCAAGCGCTCGTCGAGGCGACATTTCTGCTGAGCAGCTTTATATCTATTTGAAGCGGTAGGGAATTGCTACAAGGTTTTGCTTAATGTGTTTATAAAGATTATTTTATATAGAAATAAATCTTTGACGATCCTGTATATACTGTTCTAGCAGCTAAATGTCAAATTAATTCTAGATTTTAAAACCTAAGAGATTTGCTCAAAAAAAACAGGACAAGATCGACTTTCTACGAATCGACGACTACTTTCCTTCTGCCGGTTATATGCATTCCATTAAAACCATTTCCAGAGGGTTCAGGAATTAAAAAGTCACTTGCTTCATTCGAATATATCCAATATATATATTAACTTCTGAGTAAATTCCTAGTATCATATGATTTTCAAACCTAATTTCTATTTATGTCCCTTTTCTCATCCATAGATGCTGTAGATGGCATCACAGCTTTGTCTCTTCGTACCCACTTCTTGGTTTCACTTTGATTTTCAATTGTGCGCTTCAATTATATATGCAGATCCAATCAATAAATTGACATCACTCGTTCCGGCTTCGACATGGTCTCTTTTGTATGATGACCCGCCTCCCTCCGCGCCGCCCTCTTAAGCCCCTAAGAGCCCCTAAGGGGGTGTGGTATGCTATCTAACTGCTGGGCGTTTTGACACTTTGAGTGGTTTTAGTTGTCAGAGTGCTGAAAGTGTGAAAAAAGCGTGGCTATAAAAATTCTTTGCATAAAATATGTCCACTAAAGGGTCACACAGAATATACGGGACGAGCTTGGGGAATTGTGAATCAGCAAATATTATTGCCAAGTTGTTTGATTGAGCCAAAGGCGGGCGACAGTAGAGTGCAAGTGATTGAAAATATTTGAGTTGAAAGCAATCAACGAAAAGGGACCATCAAGATACAAATAATCGAAAAGTTTAATCAGAAAACTGAGTATTATTAATTAAAAAATAATCATAATGGGTATTGAGTTAAGTAGATCGAAACATATAGACAATACAAGATTAATTAAGTATATCCATGCTTCAAAAATTTGGGATTTATTATACCCTGAACCCATTTAAAATGGGTATAAGGGTATATTGTATTTGTGCAAAATCCAAATGTATGTAACAGGCAGAAGGAAGCATCTCCGACCTCATAAAGTATATATATTCTTGATCAGCACCAAAAGCCGAGTCGATCTAGCCATGTCCGTCTGTCTGTCTGTCCGTCTGTCCGTCCGTCCGTCCGTCCGTCCGTCCGTCCGTCCGTCCGTCCGTCCGTCCGTCCGTATGTATGAACGCAAGGATCTCAGAACCTATAAGAGCTAGAGACTTGAAATTTTAGATGTAGGTGCTTCTAGTTCCCGTGCAGATGGCGTTTCTGATAATCGATAACTTACTCCGTTTCCAAGCAATCGATAAAAATCGATATCGATATCCTGTTTTTTGGGCAAGAGGGTTCAGGGTATCCTCTAGTCGGGAGCTCCCGACTAGAACCTCTTACTGGTTAATTTGTAGAAATTGGTTAAAGAAGTAATATGGTATATCATCCTTTATGCATATGAATCTATATTGGGTTTTACTGTCAGAAAATCTATCAAGTATTAGGATTTTGAAAGGCTTTCAATTCTTGGCTACGTATTATGACCCTCTTTTTGGGGAATTATCATTATTTTGATTAACTTTTGGCTTGATAGTACAAAATTTTAAATATTTCTCCTTGTAATGTCATTTACTTTCACTTTTATTTTGCTTTCTGTTTCTATGCTTTCTGTGAGTAATTCACATTACCTATTGTAAAACTCACAGCGATTTCTTGATTTAATTTTTTATCTTGCCCTGCTCGTCTCTTTTTAAATATTTAGTAGATGACGTGACAACCTTTTACGGTCTTTTCGTAGTTGTTATTTTTCCCAGTTTTACACATGGGCACCATAAAGCCGTTTGGCAAATTGATGTCGGTTGTCCAGACAACAGGAGTCCGGTGGCTGTGACCTACCACTTCAGCATAGTTGTCCTTTAATGGTATTTGTGGCACATTTTTATCGATGCACTGAACTCTTCCAAGTGATTAATGTGGCATCCTCTTTGTGTGGCTGCTAACAGTCCCTTCCTAGTTGCCAGAAGTTGGGTGCTTTTGTTGCTGTGCATAAATGAAACGAGGACCAATAAGGACTAACGCTTGGTCAGCATAAATTAATTACATTTCTGTATGGGGCACTAAACAGGCTGAATAGAGTGCGACAGTGAAGGCGGACAATGTCAAGTGTTGAATATCATATCTCAATGTGTTGTGAGTGGTGGGAGTGTGTGTGTGTGGATGTACTTAACTATGCATGACTATACTGTGGGGTTGTTCTAAAAGGTTTCCAAAAAGTGAAGAATTATTTATAAGTATACTCTGCCATTGGGTACAGGGTATTGTTAAACACAGCTCGCTCGACTAGAATAATTTGAAGTTATTTTTTGTAATTTCTGTTTCCGTTTCCGCCGTTCTATGCGATTTTCAATAATTAAAAAAAAAATCTTATTGGTTATTGTTCGCTGAATCTTTTTCGATCTCTTTCTTAAGCGCTATCTCTTTTTAGTTGCCCTCTCTGTGTTCTCTCTCGTTCTCTTTTTAAAATATAGCCTTTCCATGCGATTTTCAAAATCTAAGGACAATTATATTTATGCTAATATGTACTTACATAAATATATATGTGATAAAACCTTTAAACTAGCTCTCCAACTTAAACCACCTTTTAGCTCTCTACTCTACCACAATTTGCATGATTTAAAGCAATCTTACGCTTAGTCCAAACTGTTTTTTAAAGGACTTAACGCTGCTCACTGAATCCCTGTTTATAAATACTTAAGCTTGTCTGTGGTTTGACTTGCCAACTTAATTTTCTACCTCCCTGCCGCAAGGTTAAACATTCCCAATTGTCTTCAGGTCAATTTTAGCAACAGTTTTGGATTTTTCAAATGTAGTCCTGTCCACATGGCAATATGTCTATATAATTTTCTTAAACAATTATTTTACAAGACATCAAAATGCGTTAGATTGGAATCTTACTGATTGCGTAACGATTTCCTCTAGACTGTCTGTGTCGCGACATGCGCTCAACATAATGATGAAAACTTCATCGTTTGATTTCAATTAAATGCGTTTAGTCAATTAGAGCATATTGCGTTAAGCGCGCAATTGCTAATGAGTTACTTTCGTCAGTTTAGTCGCTCGTCAATGTCATCAGCGCTTGGCTAATTAAAACATAAACTGTTTTCACAGTGCTCTCGAGTATGTTCGCAACGGTCTCGGCTCACTCAATTACACGGGCTTAAGCTAGTTGTTGCCAGCAACTGATTAAATTTGAGCCATTTCTTGCTGGGGTTGGGTGCGCTTCTAGGTGGCCAGCGGCTTTCGGGCTTACGCAACGCTTACAAATTACGCTGCTCACACCCCACCTTTTTGCTTGCCTCGTGCCTCGAGCCTGGAGGCAGCCAAGGCTCTGCTCGGCTCTGCCCCAATGCGCTTTTAACACACGCCCGCGTCAGAGCCGATTTCATTAATTATTCAGGGCACAGTTGCACAGCTTCCAGCTAGCAGCCTTACCCTCTCTCCTGCCAGCTCCACTTGCTGCTGATTTAACAGACGAACGCATTTGCTGGCACTTTTCAGCGATGTCAGTGGGACTGTCGACTGTAGCTGGTGTTGACTGTGCTCCACATAAGAAGTTGTGCAGTTTTTGGCATGGATTCCCTTTAATACACATACAGTTGAAATTATCGGTAGCAGTCAGTACATATGTCGAACTCGGCGGGATCTGAGCACTATATAGCTAGAAAATAATTGATATTCAAGATATTTTGAGCAAAGTTCTTGATAAATTTATTATTTACTCCTGCTTGTGATTTCGACGCTCAGACAGCAATCACACAGTCAGTCAGTCGGAAAAAAAGCTGTGATATATATAGCTGAATAATAAGTTTAGCTTATTAGAAAGTCCTTAAGTGAATTTATGCTGAAATCGTTCTAAAAATAATTCAAAATAAGCCCAACGTGAAAGCCCTAATTATGTTGAAATTCGCATAAAATGGCATTTGGCATTTCGGTTGGATTTGCTGCAGCTATTTATACACAAAACTCATTTAGATAGATTGCAATCTTTATCGAAGGCGACCAGAGCTCATCAGCCGAATATTTATAAATTTATAAAACTCATTAGGCTCGCAGAATTTGTCCACTTGTATATAAATCACAAAATCCAAAGCGCGGTAATTAGTTCCATAAATAAAACCGGAGCAAACTTTGTGTCCGCCTAGATTTATGCATGTATATATATGTAGCTTATATGTGTGCACATATATATATATTTAAGCTTTAAATGTGTAATTCCGGCCTGTACACACAATGAATATTGTCAATTTTGTTGATGGCCGCATTGCAAATGAGCTGTAAATTTGTGTTGCCAAACGTCGAGCAAATTATCAATGCAAATTTTAGCCAATAAACCCGCCCAAAGAACATGCGAAATGTCCGCTTGCCATTTTAATATGCTTCTCGCATAGGGTACAATCCCAAAAGGGATCAACAATTTCATTGGCGACACGCACCGCACGCGTTGCTCATAAAATGCACACAATGAAGGGATTACACACAAACACACACACACACAAGCACACACACACACGCAGCTGTTCTTCCCGCAGAGGGATCACACACACATGAAGAGTTAGTGCGAAAGATTAATGTAGGGCTTCAGGAGTAAAGCATATGGCAATGCGTTTTGGCTCCGTAACATATTCAGTTGATTTGATAGTATTAGATAATATAATGAGGCTAATGAGGCTAGGCCAGATATTAATCTAGAGCAACTACATTTTTTGATAAAGTGTCCAGATGTATTTCACTTAACTAAAAAAAAACAGAGCAGGATATATGTTTGAATAGTATGCATGCAATCATAATGTAGCATATAGATTAAAATCAAATATAGTTTTATATTTATAGAAAAATTCTAATATAATATATCTGTAAAAGAAAAGATAATATCTATCAGAACTATCTTAAGAAAGCAGTTCTCAGAAGTTGACATGTTTAACTGTCCCAGTTAGATAACTTAACAGAGAGCATTCAGGTTCGTAGGCAATAATGAAATAAGTCACAATATTGATAAAGATGACAAACCATGAAAATTCAGTTATTTTCCAGCAAAAATTGTCCATTTTCACACACTTCAGATTATCAGGCTAAAATGGTTGGTTTAAAAGGTCAGTTTAATGGTCTGGTTAAAGAGTTTAAATTTGCAAAATGAATTAGCTACTTTTTTTTACTAAATGTATCAAGTAAAGCTGTTGCCAATTTGTGCTCTAATTATCGATTCCTAGTTGCTATAGTGTCTAGATCTAACAAAAGGAAACTGTTTAACTATAGCTTTTCTATTAAGCAATGCCAGCACTTAAAGGAACCAAAAAGCTTCTTTGACTTTCTTTCCCCAATCTATCACAAAGAAGTTAGCTCGCTGCCAGTTGACCCAAATTAACCTTGACAAACCATGGATGCAGCCATTAAAGGTTGCCATTTGCATTTGTCATTTGTTTAATGGGGAGTGAAAGCTGTTGATAAGTAAAAATGCAGCTGAGTTTGACTTTTGCCGCAAGTTTCTAGCCAGCTATCAGCTACGGACCAGGCCTTGACTTATTCTCAATATTAATTACGACCTCGCGTATCTGCCAAATGGTGCTGTAGATATCAAAGTCTAAGGAGCACAGCTCCTTCTGGTTCGCTTTTTGCATGTCCTGACTTTCTTTGCTGTCATTAGTCAAATTTTGTTGTTGTTGCTTTTCGCATTTCTAGCAGTTCTCAAGTTTTTTGTCACTTGTTGTTGTGTTCGTTGCAGCGGGCTGCCACCTTCTCTAATTAAAAGTTGTGGCAAATTTTTGCGGTTTGTTATTTACCTTTATTTTTTTGTTTGCTTGTTAGCTTGCCGACCCCTCCCCACGCACGTCTTTTGTACCTGCAGTGGTTATGCAACACGCCAAACTGCAGGCTGTGCGGCTTTTTGTGTCATATTTGAGCTATGTATGTCATGTGCGCTATTGCCGCTTCTTGACACATAAGCTCGAGAGCTTTTCTATAAATAATAAAACGCAACTTTAACAATATTTGCTCGAAACATGCATCAAAAACGTATATTTACAGCTCCAGAAAGATTAGATAGCCCTGTGCAATAGGTACTCTATGGGTCACGGCTCAGATGTTTGAAAAGAATTGTGCAGCTTGCAATAGCTGAGATGGTGAATATGACTTGAAGAAAGGAAAATGGTTTATACATGAAATACATTTACGCCTAATATTGCACCTATATGATTCTTATATAAGAAGCATAGCGAAACTCATAAAAAGTGTGGTTGGTTTAGTTATCTTCATAAGCAATGGGGGTTTTCAGATAACAAGATTAACAAGACATTGCTCATATAGTACAAGTAGCATCGTGATATCTTGTTAAACAAAAATTGTCCATACAAAAAGCTACTTATCGATGGATTATTTCTTTGGCAGCTTCCATGATATAGTGGTCCAATGCTAATAAGATTTTGCACAAGATCTCTTGATAAGCAAAACAGTTTTCCATACAAGAACCTAACTTTCAGCTGGTCGTTCCTGTGGCAGCTATTTGATATAGTTGCCCGATGCCTTCAACAGTAAGACCGAATCTTGTTTAATTATTGTCCTTGCTTACAAACTCTTAACAACTTTGCATTTGCTTCTGCAACTTTAAGGACACACCTCGTATCTGTATCTGCATACGTATCTGCAGCTGTGCTTTTTATATGCATCTAATGGTCTTATTGCTTTTTTGCGCTAGCTGCATTAAAAGCAGTTTGCACTGCCGCCAGTTTTCCATTGTTACCTACACAATTCTACCATAACTTTTTGCTGTAGTCTATAAATATGCATTCGTTCGGTCTAAATAAACCGCAACAAAAATGTATTCTCGCATTTGTTCAAAATCCAGGCAAAAATATTAATAGAAAACAAATTGCTCCTAGGCTTTTCGTTAAGAATGAGCTATAAAAATATATTACTTTTATAATACGCTGCAACTTTTGCAAATGTGTAAAATGGCAGATTTTACAAATGTGACATATGAGTTCTCCATCAATCCACCCTTAGAGACAACATAAGCTACGGGCATAAAATTAGTTACCAATAAATTCAATTAATTATAAATAAATTTAATAAACTAGATTTTAGATTGAAACTTTTAAAAGTGTGCCCAAAAATAGTATATGGAGCACAAAATTCATTACAGGAAAAACGTTTTTATGCCCTGCAGGGTATCTTTACGTCTCGCTTTTCTAGTTTGAGCTCTGCGATTCTGTACTTAGCAATTAATTTGAATTTCTTTTGCAGCTTCCCGCCAACTACGCCGCAAAGTGCCCTATGCCGGCCATTTAATGACCCCGCGTCGCCTTTGGCTCAACAAAATACCCACACAATGCGATGTGGTCATTGAGTTTCCCGAGGATGCGCCAGATGAGGCACTACGTTGGCTACTGGCACGCATACGCTCTCAGCCACCAGCCGGTCTGGGGCTGTTAGTTCAGGTTAAGGCACACGAGAGCTCCAGACGCAATGCCTTCTATGTGAGCGCGCCAGTTAATGTGTAAGTGCAAGAAATATAATTAATAATCATCATAAATAAAATTTTCAAGAAATTATTTATGAATATATTTTAAACTAGAGTTTAAATTCATTTGATTAAGTAAGTGAATCATTCTCAATATTAATCAACTCTTATTTCCGCAGCCTGTTCAAAGCGGCGGAGGAGGCACGTCTGCCGAAACGTCTACGTCCGGACTTGGGCGGCGCACTGCGTGAGTTCACCACCCGCGAGAGTCACTGTTTCCAACAGCTGCGCGGCGATGTGGGCAGCACCGCATTGTTCACTTCCCAGGAGCGCCAGTGGCTGGTGTTACAGGTGCTGCAGGGTCTACGCGCCGGTTGCAGTGATATTGATGCGTTGCAGGGACGCGCCACAGTCGCCGAGGGCCAGAGCATTGTCGCCGCCTGGCAGGAGTCGGGTCTAATCACACAGGTTTTTCCGCTGCACGAGACGCGCTCCCTGACACAGCTCCAAACGCACTGGGTCAAGCAGATCTTTGCGCCGCAGCCGCTGGGTAAGTCTGCCTGGAAATCAATTTCAGTGGCGAAACATATTTAAATGCATTTGAATAATTTTAAAGAATATGAGCTTAATGAAAGATATATTGAAAAAAATCAAAAGAAATATCGTTCAAGAATTAGATGCTGGTCTTAAAACTTGTTTTTTATTCAAGGTATTTTTAACAATAAATATTGCAAAGTCGTATTCAACATCAGCCTTACTATATCAGATGGGAGAAGAAAGGAAGGTAGAATCGGTTTAAGATAAGGTTTTAGATGAAATAAAGTTCAGTTTTCCAAAATATCTTCCCCAAACTCCGTTTCACAATTCCCCTCACATAATCGCTAAGTCGTAAGGCCATTACGGTATTTAAACTTCGGCTTTGATTTGACTTTTGTTTCTTTGTTTTTCAGATGACATAGCAGCCTATTTTGGCGTTAAGGTCGCACTGTACTTTGCCTGGCTGGGCCACTACACCTGCGCTTTGGGCGTGCCAGCTGTTTTCGGCACCATACTTTACTGCATACTGTGGGGCAAGGGTCAAACCGCTCAGGATATGGGCCATGTGCTATTCTCGCTGTTCAATGTGGCCTGGGCTTCACTGTATTTGGAGGCCTGGAAACGCT
Organism: Drosophila novamexicana; assembly: GCF_003285875.2. Classification (NCBI taxonomy): domain Eukaryota; kingdom Metazoa; phylum Arthropoda; class Insecta; order Diptera; family Drosophilidae; genus Drosophila; species Drosophila novamexicana. The sequence goes on from NW_020824787.1 coordinate 7,069,572, forward strand.
ACTCCGTGGAGCTGGCCTTTCGCTGGGGCACGCTTTCCACGCCCCCAGAACTGCTTGAGCCGCCCAGGCCGCTCTATAAGGTAAATTGCCATTGATTACCTAACAATTTGGCCTGACTAAGCCGTTGATTTGCTGGGTTTTTAGGGCCCGCTGGAGGAGAACAATGTGACGGGTCGCCTGGAGCCGAAGGAGGCGCCCGCTTGGCAGCGTCGCGCCTTTCGCTATCTGGTCAGCTTTCCTGTGATTGGACTGTGCCTCTGCATGGTGTTTGCTGTGATGTTTCTCATGTTGCGCTTCCAGGTGAGTGAACCTATAGATAAATAAAAGAGCAAATATTTCGGTTCACCGACTACTCAATACCCTTGCAAAAAAGGAGAAATATTAGTTTGTGTGATATAGCAAAAATGTCTGTTATCAATATGTGTTTCTTCTGATTTATTAATTAATAAAATATTAAACAATCAAAATAAATATAATTAATATAAATAAAATAAATAACATAAATAAAAGAAATAAAATATAAATATATACATAAAATGAAAAAAAAATTGAAATTGATTAAATAAATAAAATAAATAAAAATATAAACAAAATAAATAAATTAAATATATGGAAAAAAAGATAACATAAATAAAATAAAATTTAAAAAATAAATAAATATGTTTATTATAGTATTTATGGTATTTAATACAAAATGCACAAAATTAATTACTTTAGCTAAGATAAACTGCATTTCGAAGAGCTAAACACACAGCCAAAGAGCTGCTCTTATTGCAAGGGTATTACAAATTAAATATTCCTTTCGAGCAATTTGCACGATTATCACACAGTGCGTATAATTGATATTGTTTTACACTTATGATAAAACCCAACTCTGCTAATCTCTGTGTGTGTGTGTGTGTGTGTGTCGAGGGATTGCGTTTATTTGTATGTGGGTTTATTGCTAATGTGTGTGTGTGTGGGGCCGTGTTTATCAATTTGCTTAACGGTATCCTTTCTCATTTCATTAGCGCTGTTGTTGCTGCCCTTCGCGCTTTTATGGGCACGCGCACACAAATACACACGCACACACACACACACACGCCCACCGGCACATTAAGCAGCCATACTTACTTACAAACACACGCACACACACACAGCACCTATTCACACACTTATTTGCCCGGCTTCCGTTTGCTTCGTGTTGCTGTATTTGACTTTTTATGCGCACACCATTTTTGTCGCTTGTGCTTTTGTTTTTTATTGTTTTCCATTGCTTTTATTTTTGTGCATTGCCAATAAACAAACACAAATACAGTAACAGAAAATCAAATGAAATGAAAACGTTATTTATCATACATCACGCCTCATTGAATTATTTTCATTCTTTTCCGTTTCATTTTTCCGTTTGTTTGTTATTTCTTTCTTTCCACAGGATTGGCTGGATCATCATAAAATACCCGACAAAGGAATTGCTCAATGCATGTATAATTTGCACAAGGTTTTTATTCATTTTTTTTAAACTTATTATTATTATTAGTAATAAATATGTTGTGCTCACATTTCAACTTTTATATTTTATGCGCGTTCGTCTTGTAGTCGTATTTATTATCATGTCATTATTAACACGCAGTATACGAATTTTATTGGTCGTTTATTACCATAACATTTTGACGTTAGATTTTGTGTGAAAAAACAGTCAAACACTTTTTACAGCTAAATGAGAAGTACGAGAAAATATGTTAAAATATTTTAAATCAGAATTGAAAGGAAATTTAGTTAGCTTTGTGTGGAAATTAGCAAAAGGTTTGGTATAAGATCCAAAAATAATTGAGTGCTATAATTAGTATCAATTTCTAAACCAGTGTTGGTAAACTGTTAATATAGTTAATGATTGATCAAATGGATATTTATTCAATTTAATTATTCACATTTCAAATGACCGCTAGCCGACTTGGCAAATACTATAGCTGAGGGTTAAGAAAGTACTTTATACGAATTTTGAACATTTTGAGACAAGGTAACAGAAACAAAAGTAAAAAAAATACGAAAAATTCTTATAATATGGAATGCATTTAAAGCAGTTCTTGGTACTGGCTGGCTAGCTGGCTAAAAACAAGTGGCTGGTTGCATTTGAAAAGAATCTGCGGGTCATGTTTTAATTAAAACTTTTGCCACACGCTTTTGCAAGACATTTTCCAAATGCCTTTTGGGCATCCATTTGCATACCTATTTTTTGAAGGCACACACACACACGCACACTCCACAGTGACTTGTCAGTTAACATTAATTAAAATGCTGAGCAAGCAAGAAGAAAAAAGACGCCTGTGGCGAGGACACTGTTTAAATATGCGGAAGTAGCAGAAAAGCGAAATAGAAACCAAAAACTGGCATTGACAAAATGCGGGACTACGCACTGCTCGACATTCGCCATATTTTACGCACAATTGAATGCTTGGAATAACAGCAACAACAACAAAGGCAAGAAGAAGCACATATCACTTTAGCAAAGAAATCATTTAGGCAGGCCCGTTCCCCCCCGCGGCCGCCATTCAAAAGATTAGCAGCATTTTCTCATCATGAAAGAATTAAGGACAGCTTAAAGAAAGGCGAAACATTTTTAGAAGCAACTAAGCGAAACTGAGACTTTTACGAATTGCTGCACATAAAAATGAGTGTAAGCTAAAAAACTATAAACATGCATGTTTAATATACAATGCGGATAAATAATTGCAATACTATATATAATATTAATATGCTATATATAAATAATATAGTTTAATGTGAAACGAATAGTACAAAGCTGGTAAATGACTATGAGAAACTTACGCAGTTTAAAGCCATATTGCTATTGGGCTTATAATTCACAACTAGTTTTATGCCAGAAGAAGCTTAGCTTAGATTAGCTGCCTTATCAATCAGCTGTGTTTGTGGCCAATTTTGACAGAGATAATAATTCTGAAAAAATGTCCTAAATATATGAAAAGCAGCATTATTTATTCTACAAATTATATGTAAATATATACTTCTGAAATCTTTAAGCTTTCTACTTAGATCACAAAAGTGTTAAAGAGCCACCACTGCACATTCCGCTACCCTCTATTCAAGCGAACCAAGTCCACTGGGACTATCTACAAGTTGACCTGACAATTGACATGTTTTTTGTTATTTCTGCTGTTGCAGCTGCCATGTTAGTTTGATGCACTTTGTTGCTGCTGTTACTCTTTCATGCATGGTCCTTGGCTTAATATAAACAAGTGAAACTAGTCACTCTGACTGTTCACTGACTAGAAGATACCCTGTACGCAGCTTCTAGATGCTGTAACATAGTATCGCACTTACCTAAACGATGGAAATTTAATACTTAAATAATTTATGTGCTTATTGTAAGATCTTTGTAATGTAAGATATGTATATTGTATGTGCGACTGCACAACAACTGCTATATACTGTAGACACCCATTTTCATTGGGTACAGGGTATAAAAAAAGTTTTCCGGATAACTGAACCTTGGACAATGACATTTAAGCTTTACAAAGCGAAACATTTAGTTGCAATAATGAGGCACGTCAGTTGTTTCTGCATGTGTGTGTGTGTGTGGGTGGGTGTGTGGGTTGTCACGAGCAGCAGGTTGGGCAGTGTTGCAAAAGAGCTAAATACCTGTGTGGCCAAGTGGCAGGTAACTGTGTTGTGAGGCCAGGTCTAATGCGCTGTGCTCGAGCTGCTAATACAAATGTCAGGTGCTTGGTCTGAAGCTGTGCGTGTTGCACCAAGAAGCTTAAAAAGATATTTATTGAAGTTAAGCTTTTATGGCTAGTATTAAAGCTAATGGCCTTAGACAGCGCTACATATATCTTTAATATACACATAAATATCTATCAAAAATAACATAAAATAACATATATAATAGAAGAAGGCTAAACTCTTAAGCTCAAAGGCAAACTATTATTTAATATATAATACATATAAATATTTAAATATTTTTTTTTTAAATATTATATAATATAAACGAAGTGCTGGAATTATCTGTGATTTAAAGGAATATTGTCTGTGCTGAATTAGATTTTCTAAAAGTTTCTGTTTAGTTTCTCAACTGCAATTCTCTATGAATGAGCTATTGGATCAGATACAACTTTTGTCGAGTGAATGAATACTTACCTTTTTTATGTAATACACTATAAATTAAATGCACCAAACATTTTGCACTTTTAGTCATTCATTATGTGCCGCCCTTTGTTTCTTTGTCTTTGTCCTTGTTTAGTCCTAGGCTGTTTTTGCCTACGAGCGGCGTAAATTATGAATTTCAGTTGGCAGTTTAACCAACTACCTTGCTACAACAAGCTGCTAATTAAGTTGAAAATTATGCATCAAGACAAAAGAGACGCACACATATAACCAAAACACAACACGTTCACAATACACGCACACTCACGGAAGTGAAGGCAGTTTAAAAAGCGCAAACAGCTTTTGTTCTTGTGTAAAATGAGAGCCGGCTTGTGGTAGACGTTGTTTTTTTTTTGTATGCTATAAATACCCAGCAAAATGACTGGCTAAAGGGTATATGTAAATTCTTGTCATTGCGTAGAAATAATTTGACAAATGCACATTGTTTTGTGAAGAGTGCACAGCTTGAGGATTTCCTGTAACCTGATCTGAAGAGAAACAAATCTTTTAAGACTAGTGTTAAGAAACTATTTATAAAGGCGCCGCTTGGTGTTGGTGTTAGTTATTGTTTTCCAACACCGTGAATCTTTCTTATTCAACTGTTTAAACATTTTAAGGGCTTATAAAACAAGTTGATAGTTTCTGGAAAATCGAAATTAAATGTTTTAGCATTTTATAGAAAAAAATTGTAAATATTAAAACTTAAAATATTTGTAAATTTATAATTTCGTTTGTATTTAATGAAGTTTAGAGCTGTGTACCACAAATTGGGTTAATATATGAGGAGCTATATATGCAAACCATTTAGTTAACTAAAAATATAAAAATTTTAAAACTCGTATTTACATAAATAAAAGACTCAATACTCCAAAATTTGCTATATGCTATATATATATAATTTGCATAAGATGTGGAATGGAATACCTCAAGGTATATACATCAGAAGCTATGCGCCAACTTGCAAAATAGTTCTCATATATTTATCGAATGTTGTGTACTCAGTTCTAATATAGGATATCTTATAGTCTATAGTTATTCTTTAAATTGGCTAGTCTGCGCAATACAAGTGCCATTTAATTTTTGCGAGTTAACCCTGGAGACAGCGCATGTCAGTTTGATCCCATGGCCAGAACCGCAATGTTGTATACAAAAACGCAAGCCGTAGCCCATGCCAAGTCTCACACAACGGATATATCATAATGTAATCAAATTAAGCTACGATTTGGTAAATGAAGGGCGTGTGTAATGATTAAATTGCTGGCGAAATAAAATGATGTATTAATTGTTAATAAGAAGCCTGCCGGCTGCCTCTTCTTACTCAAAGTAAAGTTGGTTAATTTAGCGTAAATAAGCACTCATTAGCTTCATTTATTTTTCTTTGCTCTTGCGTTAGGATTGGTGGGATTCCAAGCTGCCGGAGGACAGTGTCCTGTGCTGCCTGAGTGTGATACCCAAGGTGCTGCTGGCTGGTGCTATTACCTTGATGGATGAGGCCTACTTTAAGCTGGCCGTTTGGCTTAATGACAGAGGTAAAAGCTTGATCAAACAATTACGCCATATGGAGAAACTCTTATGTATAATCTATATAGAAAATTATCGGCTGCAATCGAAGTACGAGAATCATTTGATTGCTAAAGTGGCGCTTTTTCAATTTGTCAACTCGTTTCTCTCGCTCTTCTACATTGCCTTCTATTTGCGCGATGAGGATAAACTCAAAGAGGTGCGTACATTTAAATAAATTGCATTATTTTTCTATGACTTTTAATTGCTTCCTTGATATGTTGCAGCAATTGGCTGGCCTACTCATCTCTCGGCAAATAATTGGCAATTTACGCGAATCGGCTATACCCTATGTCTTGGAGCAATGGAAGCTGGCCAAGTTGAGCTTTAATATGTGGGGCGCTCTCAGTCCCACGCAGCATGTGAATCGTAGTCTAGCCGAGGAACTGGCCACCGCCGAGGAGAAGCTTAAGTCTGACGCAGCTGCCACGCCCAAAACTGTGGCACAACAGGAGCAGCAGCAACAGCAGCAATCGGCAAGCAAGCGAAACATTGGACAGGCCGAGATTGAGAGTTCATTATACAAGGTAAGAAATCTATGAAAACCCTCCCGCAACAAGTTAGTTAGGTTTACGCTAAAACTGTGAATGTTGTGGAAAGCCTGTGTCCAAGAAGTAAACTTATTTTGAATAATTTTTAACTTGTGTGTTTTTGCAGTACGATGGCACATTCTCGGATCATTTGGAGATGCTGGTCCAGATGGGCTATGTGGTGCTCTTTTCGGCTGCCTTCCCGCTGGCCGGGATTTGTGCGCTAATTAACAATCTGATGGAGATACGCTCGGATGCGTTCAAGCTGGCGCATGTGCATCAGCGGCCGTTTGGGCAGCGTGTGGCCAACATTGGCACCTGGCAGAATGCGTTGAGCATATTGTCGCTGGCCGCGGTTATTGTCAATTGTGCACTGATTGGCCTGTCCGGCCAGGTGTCTCGTCTGTGGCCTGGATTGACCACTGCACAAACTATAATATTAATAGTCACACTGGAGGTATGTTCACAGCGGCGTCCCACTAAGACTGAGATAGGGGTTCAAATAAATACCTGGTGCTGGTTGGAGAATAGAGGGAAAACGGTTCAGTTTAACTATTTGATACCTTGAACCTATTGAAAATGGCTTCTAAGGCTATAATGGTTTTTTAAAAATTAAGTATATATATTTTTTATCAGCATTAATATCCTAGCTGTTCCAGCCATGTCGGTTCGTCTATCTGTCCGTCTGTCTGTCTGTCCGCCTGTCCGTATATAGGTAGGCGTCGATGTCAGAACCTATAAGTGAAAGATATATACTGAATCTTTTAAAGTATGTCCTCCTAGCGGTGAGTACGAGTACGAGTTTGTTTCCAATAATCGATAACTTGCCTCGTTTGCAAGCAATCGATAAAAATCGATATTGAAATCATGTATGTTTTGGTAAATCTCGTAAATTTTAAAAGCTAGAGTCAGCAAACTTGACATGTAGCCTCTAGAATAGTATACACAAATCAAGTATCTTTCATCTTATAGATATCGTAAATTTAATATGACACTTTCTTCTTTATATGCACAGCACATTATGCTGGGACTGCGGCAGGCGTTGACTTGGCTGCTGCCGGAACTGCCCTCCTGGCTGGCGGCGGAGATAGCCCGTGCCGAGCATTGTCGCCGCGAGATGCAGTGCAAGGGCACCTCACCGCGTCCCACACCGCCGACGCCGCCCTCAACCACATCCACACAGCCGGAACAGGAGTGCACGGGCGCCGAAACCACGCACGATCAGTCCATGGAGAGTCAACTGGCCGATGATATGCTGCTGTATGGCCACGAGCTGGCCGCCAACTATGGCCGCAGCATTGAGGCGGATGTTAATATTTATGAGAATCGCGACTCCTCGCCCGATTCGCCGCCATCGCAGGTGCGTCTTAAGCTGAGCGTGTTATTAATATATTAAAGCTTACAAAACTAAATGACTTACAGACGAGCACAATTCTAATAAGACCGTTGCATGAATCGACACCGCCGCACGGTGGTGCCTCGCTGAGCAGCCTGCATCAGGATGGCAATGGGTAAGTGGGGCAGCCCGGCTAGGGTTACCTGCTAAGTATTCCGCACACGCGAAGTCAATTAAGTCCGTCTTAGGGCTGAATAATAAAGCTCACATATGCCATAAGCACTCAAAGCACTCAAACACGCACAAACACACACACACACGCATTTATAAATATCCCAGTCGCAATTTCAAAGTTCTTAAATAATTTCTTCCCAGCATCGTCGTATATTTATATATTTAATTATATCTTTTTGTAATTACCTCTGGCCTCTCTTTTAATATAATACCACAAACGCATTTGCCCATAAATCTTTTTATAGCGCTTGTAAAAGTTGTAGGCAAAAATCGCAATTGTTTATACCGGAAATACCGCCATTTCTTGGATATTCGGTGCGCAATTTGAGTGCTCTGTCAACACACAGCCAAAGAATACAACAACAACAGCTGCTTAGCGGGTAAATTGTCTATTTTATAGCTGAAATATTTAGATGTCTGATAAAAAAAAGTAATCAATTGATATATTGTTGTTATATCTGTGCTGTGCTCTCATTTTTTGCTGTGTGTTGTTGTTTTCGCTTTACGAAACGCAAAATTTGTGATGCAAAACATTTCTCTCATTGGCAAATTCTTCACTTTACAAGCTGCTTCTATTTAATATAATCGATTCTTATACTATTTGAAATTTTTTAAATGAACTATGCTGTTTATATATATTTATTTTTAATAATTGGTAGGGGTATTCCAGCAAATGATTTAATTGATTAAATTTATTTGATTAAATTAATAATTAATAAATAATAAATAAATAAATTGTGATTTATTTATTAATAATTAATTTATACTTGATTAATTTTCATTAAAAATATAATATATAAAATAATATATAATTTAATAAAATTAATTAAATTATTAAAGAATATTTACGTGCAACACTTGAAATTATTTTGTAAATTTAGGAAGAAATATACGAAAAATTACGTAAATAAATAAGTAAAATTAGGTTTCAAACGTGATCGAAATTGAGAAAATGGTTTAAAGAAAACTAAAGAAAAGGCTAAACTAGTTTATGGAATACTGGAATACCCCTGCTTGATACTCTTTTTTACTCAACATCTTACAATTTACACTCTATATTTGTTCTTTATTCTCTTTTTCCTCTCGCTTATGAAATATGCCACCTTACAGCGCTTCAGCTAGCACGCTAGGCCTGAACTCTGCCGCTGCCAGCTACGCTTCAAGTTTGCAATCGATGCATATACCGGAAATACCGCCGTTCCGTAAGAAATCAAGCGATTCGGCTGATCATACTGGCAGCAGTACGGGCAGCAGTCCACAGCGCACTTCGATGCGTCAGCTTCAACTACAGCAGCTGCAGCAACAGCAGCAACAACAACAGCAACAACAACAACAGGCAAACAAAATCGCAGAGATTCCGCCGTACAGCAAGACGCGTAAAATATCCGTCGAGAGCGCAACTCAATTGCAGATGAGCGTAAGGCATAGCTCAGCATATTTCAATTTCAATTAATTTTCCCCTAGATAAATACCCACACACACAAACACACCCACACACACACACACACACACACACACACACAATCTCTTAAAGTTGCTTCACAATCTGATTTTATAACATAGCATACACTTTCTTGTAGACTGACAATTTGTAAAAAAACTTAATACTTGACTACTAACCCACGTATCTTAGTGCTAATTATTATGTAATATGACCGCGTGCCACAAGAAAACAATGAAACATTTGTGGTTGATGTAGTGAGTAGTTTGATCAATTTTCATTATCCTGTCACTTTTACTGGACTGAAATGCAATGCTATTTCAATAGGCTTAACGAAAAATAGGTTTAGATACATCTTGTAGGATAGGTTCGATATGTACACATATGTTAAAGGGCGTATCTTTATACATAAGGTTTATGTCCTAAAGCCAAACTTTCATCCTAAGCTTAGTATACATAAAAGTTGACTACGAGTTCTATACAAAAAATGAAACCCGTGAGCGGAATATAGATGGAAAATTGATTTTTTATATAAATATGTGTACATGTAGTGTGATTAAGTTTAGTTAAAAAGATTATATATTTAGAGAAAGTTTTATTTTTAAACTCGTCTTTCAAAAATAGCACACAGGATTTCTGTAATGCATATATATATCATTTTGATATGTGTCAACATTTTTAAGCTAAAGAATCATTTTTCTTTTAAAGTCAGATCAACATTATTAATGACATGTCCACTTATGCCCTGATAGTTATTCTGTTTGCAATCTCATAGTTAGTGAGAATACGTGAAGAATGTTATTTTCGTAAGGGTCTAATAGGATCTAATAAGCATCGCGTTACTGAATCTTAGTATAAAACATGTAGGCAACACATGCTCAACAATTCTCAAAGTATCTGTTTACACAACACAAATTCTCCCTTAACCGATAACTGATCGAACGTGACTTTAACATCCTTCTCCTGTTTAAAGGATAAACTACATAGTAAACTACACGCACCCGAATGGATGTCCCGTTTAAAAGTCAACGATAATGCGAACCTGCATAGAAGCATAGATTGTATTGCCAAGGTAGTCGATAGATTTGTTATACTCATACAAACCGATATAATAGCCCCATATGCGATATATGTTATTCGATTTGCATTCAAATTGGGTTGTGCAAGTGCCTTATATAATCACCATATAAAAAATCCGTATATGTTTGCCTTGCAATTGAAGCTTCATGTTGTTTAGAGTTGAGTCCGATTGGCAGGCAGTTCATATATGTGTTATAAAACGTTATAATCCTTAAGGTTTAAGTTCCGGCATGGCAGCAGCTTTATTGCACTCCCACACACTGTATAAACAATTTCACGCTGACTTAAAATACTCATAAGCCTCAATCTCATGTGCATGAACCAAGCTTTAAATGTGTGTGTAGTTATGTGTATGGAGTTGGTCAGCTGATCGCATACTAATGCAACCCCTTTTATAAACATATGCCAATCTCAAGGAACTCGCAAGCAATGCAGACAACCCGGATGTACTAAAGCCTGCGCCATCCTGGAGCAATGTGGCACTCAAGACGGGTGCTCCGGGTATCATGCTGGCCACACCACCAGCTGCCCAGCAGCAGCAAATTGTCGCATCCTCGTCATCCTCATCGGGCGGCGGTGGCAGTGTCTTCAGTCCGAGTGGCGCTGGTCCAGTCGCCGGTAGCAGCAGCATTAGCATCAGCAATTCCCAGTCACGGCCCAGCGTGGGCGCATTATCCAATTCCTCATCGGGTTCATCTCACAAGCAACAGCCGCAAAAGCCGTCAAAGGAGGAGCGAGAAAAGGGGCAGGAACAGGCAGCGGCGGTCACACCCTCCACATCCGCTGGCAATACAGATGATGAGACAAAGGGTGAGTCAGTGAAGCTATCTAAATATAAAAAACTGCTTGTTCTGGTTGATTGATTGACAAACTGATTGATTGATCAACAAAGTACAGTGCATAAACGTCTTGTCACTTGAGACTATTTGTGTGTGAATTTATTTATTTATTATTTATCTTTTATTAATTTGTTTTACAAAGACGGGTTTCACATTTTTTGGAAAATGGGTGGAATTGGAAGTGGCTGTGAGCAAGAATTAAATTTATATGCGAATTGGTTTCATCTTATTTAAAGTAAATTAAAAAAGTTGTGTAATGCTATCAAGTAAACTCTAAATCTGATTAATTTCCATTATTTGTTCACTATAGCTGCCGAGTTGGCGGCCAAGAAATCGCGGCTCAAACAGAAGTTGGTTAAAAGCGCGCGATCTGTGGCCATATTCTCGCTCAAGCTAAAGGAGCGAAGACAGCGCGAGGCGGAAAAGGCGGCCACCATTGCCGTAGAGCATGCCAAGGTAAGAGAGATAGATCTCTTCTACTTCAACGACTATAGTATACTCTTTTTCCATTTTTTGCAGGCTCTGGCTAAGCTGCCAATGCCTCAGCCCGTGGGCGGTGAACTGTCCTTAATACCCATCGAGCAGCTAATACAAATTGATGATATCAGACCTGCGCTCAAGCCTGCAGCAACAGTAACAACAACATCTGTTTCGTCCTCCACACAAGCTGGCTCTTCTCTGCATTATCATCATCAGCAGCAGCAGCAACAGCAGTCACAGCAGCAGCAGCAGCTACAGCAGCAGCAGCATCATCATACGGATAATTAAGCTTAACTAAAAACGAATACTAGCTATCCCGAGCGCACATGTAAATAGTTTTTCTATGCACAACCCCATCTAGTCCATGTTTTAAACGATCTTTCACTAACATATTGATGATATGAGCAATTTGCTGAATGTGTGTCTTGTCCAGAGTTGGAAGCAACTAACTAACTTATACATATGTACTTAATGGTAAACACAATAACAAGTAATTAACAAAAGTAATTAACACATTATGTGGCTAAAACAAAAAAAAAAAAAAAAAAACAAGAAAAAAACATTTCGCATTTGAAATGGTGCATTAAATGTTTTTAGTCCATTTTTCACACTCGCAAATCGCATAAATATTTGTCAAATTAAGCAAATGTGAAACGAATTTTGTTTAGCGTTTTCAAGCCGTTACATATTTTTTGGTAGCCAAAATGTTGTAAGCCTAGAGCTAAAAAAAAAATGATAAAAAATAACCAAAAACAATTTGTTAAGAGTTGATGTTACGTTTTGCATTTATGTTGCCGGAGTAAGCGATTAATTATTACTAATGTTACTAATATTTGTCTACTTAACAGAGTGCTGCAATGAGTACTTTTATTTTGCGTGTAGCTTTCAATATTTTAATATACATGTATTTATTTTATAATATTTTTGCAGGCACGCTACTCATAAACGCACTCATACGTTAACTTGCGCCTCAGCTTTGTATCACACGCATGAATACTACTCATTCGAGCTGAATACTCATTACAAACCAGATTACGCTTTGAATACTCGTTGCAGTTATCTAATTCTCTTAAGCAATCAAAAGACATAAACACACACGGAAACACACACAACGACACGACTGTGATGCGTTCGCATATGTCGTCCATTGTTCCTTCCATATATATATATATATATACAAGTCAGACAAAGTGAGTGAAGAGATATATTCAGACATAAGACATGAATTAACCGCCGCACTCGCTTGTAAACTAAACAAATCTATTTACAAGAATTCAAATTCAACAACAGCTTTTCGCAAGCTATTAAAACTATTTTTGTTCATTTAATGCTTGAGCTGAAACACGAGTATTTGTAGTACTTAGGCCATGCCCACACACACACACAAAGGGACACACACACACACAAACACAACTCGACCGATGGATATTTGTACATAATATTTAGCATTTAAGTGTCAACGAGAAATTTACACGAAAATATTGAAATATAATTATGTGCTCTTGTGTTGAAAACGAAAACCGAAAAATATATGAAACAAATTAGGTAAAAGCAAATGTATTTGAAAAACATTTGAAAAGTTATTTTCATATAATTTTGTGTTGTGTTCTTTTAGGCATGTTGCTGTTCGCGAAATGCAGCTTGAGAAACTGAAGGAACTGTTGTATATTTTAAGGAGCTGCTAATAATTTCTATTCCCAGAGCCATGTTGCTAAGAAGAATTAAAATTGTTAATACTGTGACCATGGAGGTCTATACTATTAAATTGGTAGACAATGATCGAGGAGGAACTAATGTATAGGTAAGTACTAAAAAATTCCAATTTGAATGACGATATTAAACAAAAGTGCTGCAATAGAGTAAGGTTATTTTGGGGAATATCTTACGTATTGTGACCATGGAGAATGATTTCAAAGAAATTAAATGTAGATAGTGGAAATTGTAAAGGGCCATTTGATGACAATATATATATACTATTATGCAAGGTAAAGTTGTAAAAAGAATGTACCTGGTTATGTAGGAAGAGTTATTTCGGCAATAACGTGATCAGGGAGGACAATATTATTGAATCCAAGAGAAAAGGTAAAGGAAATACAGTTAGGTCGATATTTGTTATATTTGCATATTAAGGCATCTAGAAACTATAAATGAGGAAAATTATTGTTATCATATGAAAGACAAACAAACAAATCTTTTCTTTAATTAATGAACCTGCGAATATGGCAAGAATTTGTCATATAACAAACACATGCCATTCCGTCAGCTCAGTTGTTACACTAACTCCTCCTAATGCATTATATATATTTGTGTGTGTGTGTGTGTGTGTGTGTGTGATATGTGCCTGTGTTCGTAATGGCCGTCGACTCGTGCGCCCGGCTGCCTGGTGGGGGCCTTAAAACGCGCGCTAATTAGCGGTACGTGCGGAGTGCGTTTTGTCAGGCGTACGAAATGGAATGGGAATGGAGCTGGGTCCGAAACTGGGGGCATTGCCGGGCACTCAACGGCTGCAGCAGATCTCGCGCTGTGTTATCAACGCACTCAAATCAGCAGACAACGAACAGCGAACAGGGGACAGCTCACCTGTAACAATGACATGTGTTGCTGTTGCTGTTACTGTTGATGAGAGCGTTCCAAGTGTGCAATTTTGACCCCAGTGGCCGCAACCATTCCCTTCCATTCCCTCCCTCCCATCATTGGGCAAAGCAATAAAACAAAATGAGAAATGTTGTTGCAAACAAAAAGGCATAAGTGCTCTACTGGAAAGTGTCCAAATAGAAGCTACCCTGTAGCCAGTCGCAGTACATATACTTTATTCATTATATATTTACACACTATGGAATAATCATACTAGAAGTGATTTTCTTTTATTTCGTCCGATTGCTATAATTGATGATAATAAATGGTCTAAATATTGTATTCACATAAGTGTACATATCGAACAGTTTAAAATTCCTCATCTATATATAATCGCAACCAAATTGTGTGTATTCAATTATTTTAGCGTTTATTTATTTGATTTTATTGATTAATTATTGATCGATATGCTCAAAAAAGTTCCGTTGATAATCGATAGTTATCGATATTTAGAAAATGGGATGAGTTATCGCATAAAATGATAAACTTACTTTTCTTATAATACATATATGAGAAATTATATACATATGTTCCGTTTAGTCTGTCTATATATATATAGATTATATATTTACACTTTGATATACCCGATTTTACCTATTTACCTTGTGTATAGGATATACAAAATTCTGGCACTGTCTGCCCTATTAGATTTAAACGTAATGATTAAACCATAGCCAGTGCGTGTGCAATCAATTTGTTGTTGTTGCCATCTGGAAAACTTTTAGCTGGCCAATCATTATCCTTGACCCACGGGTGCTGCAACAAACAATGTGTCATTTTAATAGGGTGACATTATTCACAGTTCTGTTTCTGTTCGCTTGAGTTGGTAATTAAAAACAGTTGTCCGCTAAAGCATCGGAATTTTACAGCAGGTTTAATATGAGCAATGATATGAGTACATTTTTTTAAGTACTATCCAGTAACAAGCTTTTGTTTTGCATATATATATATATATATATATATATGCATGAGCTATAATATAATATTGCGCACTTTGTGATATTCTTACTTAAATCATATTAATCAGTTTGAGAGGTATGCAAAACAAAAGCTTGTTACTGGATAGTACTTATATATATATATAATATTGATATATATATATATCAGATGCAGAAATAGACAATATTATAATTATAACCGTTCAGTAAATTAATAGAGGAACCTTTTCTAAATCATTTCAAAATCTTGACAAGAAAAAAAAATTAACGTAAAACACATCGATCGACCAGATCTGTGGGGTAGGTCCCTTTAAGCCTCCTTGTTCTTCGTCTCCTTAGCAGGTTCCTTGCCTTCCTTGCAATGTGCCGTGTGCGAATATATCATTCGGCTTCAAAAATGTTTTGAAATGGCTTGACCTCGATGATGCGAACTTTGTTTAAGTGAGTTTTTTCGGCCGTAAAGTGGGAGCCCATATCGCCGCGTAGGAGCAAGGTTTACCTCATAGATAAGGACCTTGTTTCACAGCGAGAAGCTTGTTATTGGTTTAAAATAGCCAGCTCAAACGCCTGATATTGCTTTTGACATGTTTGGTTACCTGGTTGTTTAAAAAATGATTAATTTTCTAAATAATACTAAGATATTTAAATACTTTTTGAATACTTTTTTTTTATAAATTTGTTGGCATTTTCCGCTTATGATAAATCGAGAAAGCGAGCAGGCTTTAGGTGAAATTCTCCTTAATTTCTTTTTATTTAAGAAGAAACCTTAACTGTCACAATGTATTAAAATTTCCAGCGTTTGTACTAAAATGCAATAGCTTTACGCTTAGTTGCGGCGTCTCTTTCACCTTTTTTATTTTTGATTAAAACCGACACCAAAATGGACACAATTTAAAATTTGGCTTCTTTTTCGGCGCCCTGTTCACCGGAAATTGCAGCAAAGCAGTTGACCCAACAAAACAAACGACGGGCAATAAAAAGAAAACAACAATAACAACAACAACAACAAAGACTGTATACAGCGTACCAATCAAAAGAGCAAACTCTAAGATAAATCTGCGCAATAACCAAACGAACAGCGACACCAAAAAAAAAATACAGCAAATAAAATACAATAAAAGCAGCAAAAGGTGAGCTTGTGTAGATATTGCAGAAGCACAGAGCCAGGCCAGGCCAGGCATGTAGAAAACCATAACGAGCTGTGCGTGTGTGTGTGTGGTGTGTGTGTGTGTAGTTGTTGCATTTGTAGCTGTGTCTAAAGATCAGCACAAGATGTGCGAAGGCTGACCAAATGATCATCATAATGATGATGATGCTGATGATGATGATGAAAGAGCAACATACAAGCAAAAGTCAAAGGCTTTATGTGCGATATTACCGTAAGATAATGAAAACTGTGGGGCGTTGGCTGTTTGGTGAAATCTCGTTGGCAGCACCTGACCCGAAAATGTTTCACATTGCCCACAGTTACAGTTAAACGCCATTTTTTCCGTTGAATTTGTGGTCGTTAAGCGGGCAAACGGGCGAGCGAGCGAGACGGAAAATGCCAAAGCCCCCAGCATCAGCATCAGCATCAGCTTCAGCTTCAGCTTCAGCTTGGAGTCCCCATTCAGTAGCTGCCGAAAAGTTTGTTGCTGTTGGACACAAAACTAATGTTGGCCTCAAAAATGAAACATGGCCACGCCTCGAGGGCGCAACGGTAAATGGCCCAAATGTTGTCTTTGCTTTTATTGTTATTTTTTTTATAATGTGTTTTGTTTATTTTTTTTTTTTTTTGTTTCTTTTGATCTGTCGAGTCGCAGCCACGTCGTGTATTGTGACCCATGGTTTATTCACCTGTCGTCATAGTCGCGTTGAAATTAAAAATTAAAATTGCAATAACTCTTTTGTTGCTGTTATTGCTCATACAGTAAGCTGTTTTCGTAGCTGTTGTTGTTGTTACTTTGTTGTTTTTTTTATCTTAATGAAACATTTTTAAATCGCTTTTAACAAACGTCGGGCTATTAAACCATACGCTATTTATAAAGCTCACACTCTCTCTTCACCTGAGCTCCGATTTAAATGCATTTAATTTTGAGGCATGTGAAAATTAATTACATTTAATTAGCTGCAGCGTCCCGCCTCCCAAGTCCAACCTATAAGTTCTCGCAACAAGGCACGGCCATACAAGTTGCCGTTTCATAGACTCTTGTTGACATTGTTGTTGTTTTTCTATATACCCTGTAATCATCAAAAGTGTTTAAATGAGGTACAACGAGTTGCTTTATGACTTTATATGCTTCACTTTCTATGCTCATTCATTCTACAGTTTCTACAGGGTATCGCTGCATCGAGCACCCTCTAAGACAACGCTCTTGCTATTTGATTTTTTATTATATGTGCTCTTTTTAATTGCTTTATAATTTAAATTTTCGTTCATCCGCAGCGATCATAAAATTGTCCGACTGCCTGTCCATGCAGTAGTCAAAAAGTAGCTGAGAAATCGCTTTAATGTGCCACCTGTTGATTGTCTACCGTTTGAGAATGAAACGTTTAAAGGTCAAATGAAACGTTTTGTTTTAATTGAATTTCAAACGAAATGTACTTAGGGCAGCCAACACTCAGCACACTCAGTTGGCATTGCGATCGATGTTTATAAACAAATTAAACGGAAGCTCTGTCTGATTTTAGCTCGTTGCCGCAACCGACTAAATTAATAGATTCCGCCTAGAGATCTGACCAAAACTATTTAAGCGTCTTGGGTGTGCTCCAATTGGACAACAATTAGTTGGGCAAATGAAACCGGCATAAGTTATCAGATCGACACAATTAAGGTCAGCCAACATATAAACCATAAACTACTGGTATTCATCAGCAACCAGTAAATCGGCTTTCAACAGAAACTATAAAGCTCCACACGCGCTCCAAGGGCAACCTTCAAAAAGATTCCTTTTTTAGCTGACTTTCATTAACACACATATTTCCCTTAAAGCTGGTTCAGTTTTTATCAAGAAATTTCTCAGTCTCTTTTGTAATTGCGTAGTCAAAATTGCCTTCTCATGTTACAAAGTTATATATCCTGTATATTATTTCTATATATTCAAGCAATTCTTTAAAGCAAACAATGAAAATATGGGTTTGAAACTCTGGCCTTAGATGTTGCAATTGCTTTTAGCTTTATTGTGTGTGTTCTGCATAAAAAGGAGATATATCGTGTTTTTATTGATGCACAACCCAGAACAGTCGATTTTACCCCTAAAAAAATTATGACAATTAGTTAATTATTAATACAATAACCAAAAGATGAGCATCGATAGCTATTTCAAGAGCCTTCTCGTTCTATCTTAAGCTAAGTTTGCCAATGTCTCAAGGATTGCAAAGTGTTTGTTTCAGTCGCAGCTTTAACCAGTTGCGAATTACAAGCGTCAAGCTACAACAACAGTGCAGCGTGCATACAGAAAACCGTTTTTAAGCCTAAAAATTCTTTTTCATTGATGCTACTCTACATTTATCAAGTGCATCCAACTTCAAAGCTAGCAACTAAATGGAATGATCTCTTAACTTTTCTCGTAACAAAGAGTCATCGAAATACTCGCGACTTTATGCACTCTCTGCGAACATAACTCACACGGCTCGCACAGGCATAATTCGAAATCCCCGAAGTGCCAATGCGCTCATTTAATTAATTTAATTAACTAAAGGATTACACAACAACAAAACGACACCCAATGGGATGGCATGAAAATGTCCGATAAATTAAGGGGAGGGGGCGCGACCGAATTGCGCAGAATGGCCAGCGGGAAGACGTGCTGCGGTCTAATCAAGCGGCATGCAGGCAATGGCAACGCTTTGCTATGCAGTCCGCACGCTTTATAAAATAATGAGAGTGTATGCTGTGCGCAGGAGCGGGCAGCTGAGGAGGGCAGCAGCGGCGGCGGTTGATTGCACCCGTAAGTGCCATATTGTCACCGTTTGATCAATCAAATTGCCGCCAATGCGGGCAAACTGTGCCACAACTGGAGCTCGTAAATGTAACTCAATCGCAAGCACATTGATGAGTAGCTGTCGCTCGATCGTTGCGTAACTTGTTCCGTGTCTTAGCCAAAGGCACTCGCAATTAGCCGTCTTCGCTACAGGCCCAGGTCCAGGTCCAGGTCCAGGTCCAGGGCCTGGCTCCTCCGCTAATTGACAATATTTATGAACACGTACGCATTTTGTCGCCGCCTTAATTGGATCGTCATCGCCGTCGCCCACAGCTGGCCAATTATTTTCATCAAAATTGTTTACAATTTTCAGCGTGCGCGTTTCAAATGAAGATCTTAACTCAGCTAAACAGACGTTTTGGTTATACGAATGCCACACAAAATAATAATAATAACCGAGCAAAGAACAGTTATATTTGAGCATAAACGAAGACTAAATACCCTTGCAGACAATTTTGTTAAATCAACTTCAACAATAGTATGGGCTATTGAATAGATAAATAAATAATGAAAGAAATAAATAAAATAATAAATTAATAAATAATCAAATAAATATAAAAATAAAAAAATAACTACAAATTAACAAACCAATAAATTAACAAATAAAGAAATTCGAAATATAAACATAAATAATAAATAAAAATCGAATTGTTTAGACAATTTGAACTTTTTCAAATTATTTATTTATGATATGTTGACAAATCGTAACTTAATTTTCAAGCGGAATCAGAACGGACGGGCTAAATTTAAAAAACGTGGGAACGGAATGAAATAATAATTGTTTGTGTTGGAACAGATAGTACAGAAACGGAAATCAAAAAGTTGCCCTTCCGAATTATAGTTAATTAAAACCAATGGCTAACTTTTGCTAATAAATTTAACTTAAGGGTAAACCAACAAATATTAAATAACAGTTAAGACAGAAACCTTGACACTAGCTTTCATAGCAAACGCAAATATAACTTTCTCCAGTTCGTCCCGTAACTTGTCTCAAATTAAAAGTCTAGCTTCACAGCGTTACATATTTCATGGCAAAATCGGAATACCTCTGATGGGTTAATCGCGCACAATGTGAACTAAAATTTGTGTCATAAATTGTCGCTAGATGAGATTTCTACCATTTATAACTAGGACCGGGTCTTGACTTGCACTTACGACTGCGCGTATTTGCCTTTTCTTCAGTTAACTATTATTATTTTTATTATTACTATTATTTAGTTTTTTTGTTGTTTTTTGTGGCAATTTAATTCAATTAACTTTAATGACACATAAAAGCATTCTTGACGCTCGCTTTTAGACTTTTAGCCAAACAAGTTCCATTTTCTACGCGGCTTTTGAAAAGTCGTTTTCGAGTGGCAACAATTTTGGCGGGCATTGGGTAAAGGGGGATATACTGTTTATTAATTATATAATTGCAAACAAAGTTTATTTAAAAAACCATTGAGTACACTCGTGATGTGCATTGAAACAAATTTTTGTTGCCGCGTTCTGAATTTTCAATCATTTGAATGGGTTTGAAGAAAACATGCACTATGCGGAAATTGAATCTTTTAAATATTAAGATCAAATTAATATTTTGATTAAATTAAATGAATTTTAAATGTTTTCTGACATGGGAAATATCGAGAGAGCGAGTAGATGAAGCTAGAAATAGCAAATAGTTTCTTAAAGAACTAAATGTATCATAAATAAGTATATATGTAATAAGTATATATGTCTTATTTACGAGAAAATGTGATATAAGTATGTCTACCTTTAAAAATATAAGCGATTTAGAATAGAATAGAAAGCAGTTTGCTTTAAGAATAGAAGCTCTATAACAGATTAGTGAAAGTTGCTTTAATCGGTTAAATAGAATTCGATGAAAATATTATAAGAGAATGTGATTCAGTTAAAAAACAAACTGAATTGAATTCTTTCTATGAAAAAGTATTATATAATATATTATATATAATATGTAATATATATACTGTATATGCACCTATTGCATCTTCAGTTGATTATTTCTATTGCGGTAATAACTTTGACCTAAAATCCTCAACGTAAAACGTTTAGATGATCTTTGAAAAGCGTTTTAGGAATTTTTGGTATGCTGTTTAGCCTCTTTTACCGCTATGCAGTATAGGAAGTGCAACTGGCTAATGGCTGGCCCCACCGCAGCGCGTTTTATGTGTAGTTGACAGTCGGCAAATGACAGTTAAATGTACGACAATATCTCATTGGATGTGGATTGTCATTTGTCAAAAGGTAGCATAAAGCAAAAATCGGCCAATTAGCGGCACAGTTAAACGTCAACATCCTCACGGCACAGCACAGCACATCCGGACTGGACTGGACCACAGATCGCCGCAGCTGAGATTCAACTGTGGCCAGTTGCCCAGTTGCCCAGTTGCCCAGCTGAGTGCGCCGGGCACATGTAACCAGTGACGGTTACATTTTCGCCATCAATCAAAGAGGCGACGGGCAGCGACTGGGGAGAACCCAAAGGTAGGCCCGAACCGCAGCAAAATGCGGGCGCCTGTGCAAAAATGCGGAACAGACAAAAACAAGCAGAAACATTTCGCTTTGCTGTGCCGAATATTGAATACCCTTACAGATATAAATAAATCAAACAATTAAATTTTGATCTATCGAGTGGGGCAACTATATATATCAGACTAAACTTAAAACTTCGCCCTGGCACCTTTGACCCGCATTTATCATTTCAGAGGGGCGAATATTACATCAGCGTCAAGTTGCGTGTATTTTATCAGCCTCGTCCAGCCAGCTATGTCCCCTTTATAGAAATTCGATGCCCACAAGATGAGCTTGAATTTCAGAAGCTCAAAGCTGCCAAGTTTGGTTTTGGTCACATCTGTAAACCCACAAAAAAACCGCTGGTTCGATTCGCAGTTTGTGTAAACTTTCGGTCCTTAGGTTCGTTTTGTGCACCTGGCTAACCAAATTCTTGAGCACAGGATTTCATTTACACCTTGGTTTATATTTACCTTATACATTCTTATATCTTCTATAAAAGAACTTTTTTAACTCATTAATTGAGAATTTTCCTATAACTAAATATAGGCTTTGGTAGAAAACTTGCTCTATTTTCATCTTAAATATTTTCAATACTTTTATAAGAGAGCTTATTTTATTTATTAACAATAATTGAAAAAAAAACTTAAGATACCTTTAAAAAACATTTTTGATCGTTTGTTTCGATTGACATGACAAGATTGCAATACCCTTTGCAAGGGTATTGAGAAAAAGAAGTTTAAGGCATAAGAAAATGTTGATGACGACGATTTGTTGGACACGACGACGTCAGTAGCTGTCCTGGGGATGTCGCGAGACTTGGAACTGACTTGCGCAATTAGTTGTCAATTATCACATAGCTCGTGGCAAGCGGGCGCTGGGGCTGGGCCAGGGGATTGTTTTGCTGTAAAGTGCTAGCCGTGAAATTGGGTTTATTGATTTGCTAAACAAAGAAAAAAAAAATGTTTACAATTGTCACGAGTCTTGAATTTATTTATTTATGTTTTACAGCCGCGCAGAGTGTCGTCTCACAATGTGCGCACTTCGGCCCTATCGCCACCCACTCCGTCAGCCATTTTCATTAACATGGCCATAAAGGCTGGCCACAAAACGTATATTGTGTAGCAATATTTCATTTGATCGCAGAGGCTACCGTTTGTTGTCGCTGCTGGACTCGGTTTACCCACTCTCTCGGGCTAACATAGCCCATGGTCTGTTGGTGCACAAAGCGTTAGCATTGTTGTTGTTTTTTTCTTCTTTTTTTTTTTTTTTGGCTGCCCGAGTGACACCTAATTAACACCAAAGGCGAGTGCTGTGTTTTATGATTGCATTTATTTGACTTAGTTATTTGAAGATGAACAGCATGAGTAGCCGGAACTAAAGCTGTCAACTGAATTGAGCGTAAAATTCCATCGATTTTTTCTGCTTTTTTTGTTTTGTCGGCCCTTTCAATTATGCATAGCTCGGGCAAGTTGTAAATGCTGTGGAATTGCGGTTGTCAATAGACATGGCTATAAAGCTCCCAACAACATTTTGTGAGTTCCATTAGCGCAGATACATTATTGATGTTAGGTTTTCTATAGCTGAAAATATGAAACAATCTGCGATTGACATAAGCATCTGATAGTAACATCTGCATAATGCATTTGAGCCAAATGGTGTGGGAGTGTTTTCTATCTGGGCTGCAAGCTGGCTTTGAACCCAACCAACTATTAAAGAAACATTTAACCAAACCAATTTCCACGAAAATGGTCAAGTTGGAGCATGAACCGAACCATTTGTAAAGCTTTTGCTCAGAATAAACGGGAAAAATTTTTTTGGCAAACCAAAGAATTCGATACTTTTGTAGTCATTTTGCCTGCCGGCTTTGCAGATATGTGAGTAATGTTGAGCTCAGTTTGATGAAAATATCTTGGAAATCAGAATACTTTGTCATCAGAAAACGCATTTTTCCACTGATTCTTTATATAGTGCTATACTATATATATACATTAGTGCGATATTTATAAGATTTGGCAATATATAAGCATAGTTTCAATAGTAAATAGAAGTGTCAAGTTTTCTTGAAAAAAGAAGAATTGAAAAATCTACTCCTCGTCCAATCGTTCCAATGGCAGCTGTCCGGCTCCGGTATATTTACTGCCTGAAACAGAATGACGGACCGATGCAAAGCCTTACCTAGAATATATATCTGATTTAGAATATATCTTCTTTATGGGGTCGAAGATGTCTCCTTCTATGCGTTACACACTCCATGAGAAACTGTTAGAATCCACTATAAGGGTATCAAAAAGTTTTTGTTTTTAAAAAAGACGAGAACAAGTATTTTAAAGATATTTAATATATTTTAGAAGGGCTCAACTTTATGGTATTTTATAAATACCCAATCCCAGAAATATGAATTACGAAAATTAGAATACTCAAGAAAACTTTAGATCTCTTCTGTGTATATCAAAGGGCATATCTTATATAGCTATAGTTCTCTTAATTTTCAAAAGTCTTTTTATACATATAAATGGGATAGATAAGGGGCAACAAAAAAACCCAACAATTTACAATTGCAGAGACCTAAAAAGAAACCTACTCTCAAAGTTATGTACGTAGTGTGTTGTCTTTTGAATTCCAGTAAACAGCAGCCGCAGCAGCAGCTGAGCCTTCCCATGATTGACATGAAAATGCTTAAAGTTTACCTTAAAACAATGATAGAAATGTTGCTTGGATGTGTTGCTCTGTGTTGGAGGGTGGAGGGGAGCACATCAAGCTGGCGACTAGTTAAAGTGAAGCTAAGCAACACCTGTCGTCCATTGTGGCGGCCTTTTGTTGTTTGGCTTGGCTCGGGTTGGCACTGTTCATTAAAAACTCGGCTTCTGTGTAAAACATTTTTTAATAAATATTATAAAATGGGAGCTGCACAAAAACCAAAATCGTTTACAAGAAAAACAATTAAGCCAAACAGACAACAGACAAATAAATACGAAAAAAAAAAAAAAAACCCACAGAGGTACGCAGTTAAAGACCCTAAAAAATGTCAACTGCCGCTCACCGCAGCCGGCAACTGTTGGAGGCTGTGATTTTGTAGCTAAGTAGCATGCCTGGGTGCCACATAGGCTACACAGATCTAGTAATCGCGCACAACTCGGGCCACCGTCGCTTGGCGGTCCCGACTCGACTCTTGTCGGCTGTCATAAAACAATTAAGTTTAATTTTGTCACCGTGCCCAGGCCCACAGCCAGAGCCATGGCTAAAAGCACCCAGACCAAGCAGCATGCCTCATGCAACACTGCGGCACTGTGGCAGGCAGCAGGCTCTCCGCGCTGCACGTAATTAACGCATGCTTTGTAGTTGTTGTTGTTTTTGTAGTTGTTTGTTTAATTGTGCACCTGTTGCCGCCTTTTGTGTCCAATGGTCCAGCAAATTGCATGCCAGGGATGTCAGTTTTTGGTGCAACAATTGTTTGGAAAATCGGCTAATGGGCTTTTCCAATTGCGTTTTATTCAGACAAAAAGCTAGCGCAATATGTTCATCTGGCTATCTGCGAGGATTTCAAGTATTTACAGGAATCTTACGCAATCTACAATTATCTGAGTTCTTATTCCTATCCTTCAGCCTTATGAATTCCTTTTTATTGTTTTTTTATTTAATATACATATATTGTTTAATTTAATTTATTTATTTAATTTTATTTATTATTTACTTATTAAAAATTAAAATTTATATAATAAAAAACTATTTTTAAATTATTAAATAATTATTATTATTGGAAACTCCCTTCCCTCTATTCGATATTCTTTAATCTCTTCCGTTCGTTTACTTACTCTAGTTTTCTTTTTACTTTCGTCCTTTTCAATATCCTTTAAATACAGCAGCAGCTATATTATATAGCTCTATAGAAAAAATGTTCATATTTTCATTAATCTCAACATTTACGAGCTCCACTATTCTCACGTATCTTCAAACCCACAAGGGTATCAAATCTTCGGTTTGACAAAGATAACCTTTATTATTCGTACTTTCTCGTTATAAAGCTTATAGACTTATATATTTATTAGGACTGTAGCATAAGGAGGTCAAGCCTTGTCTACAGTTCCTTAAGCATACCACACTATACCCATTGAAAATTTGAAAAGTGGGTTATATTGACTATGTCCTAAGGTATGTAACAGGCTGTAAAAATCATCTTGGACTTCATCGAGTATATTATGTATATATTTGATATACTCCTGATCAGCAGCAGCTGTCGAGTACGTTCTTCTGGCCTTCCGTTCGTCTGTGGAAGAGTTCCAATGCAGAGTCTATAAAGCAGATTTAAATGTTCCCATCTTTTTAGTCCACGCTAATCAAACGAAAACAACATTTTTATAATTTCCATTATTAAGTTGCTTGCAATTGTCTTGTTAGAACATTTTATTATAAATATTTAATTTAGTGAACTGTTCGCACAGGCTCGTTCACCTATTTTCTCTTAGCTTATGCCGCATTTTCAACTAATTTTGGTTTGTGCTAACATTTAAACTACTTATTAAAAAATCCCAGCTTGTGATTTTTTCTTCGCCTTTTTTTATACACTTCCCAAGCATCATTAAAGACATATCCGTAGCTACAAGAGAAGCTACTGAGAAGCGTCTTTTGCTCTTTTTACGATCCTTTTACTGTCTTTTACTTCTCTTTTTTTTATCATTTGTTGATAATAATTATGGTCATTTGTGATAATTGTGGGCCATTGTGTCATGTCTTGAGGAACTGTTTTTTTTTTCACTGTCTTTTATTTTTCCACCACTCGCACTTTAATAATAATTGTCATTTAGATAATTAGTTAACTGGCCGCTTGGGATTGTGACTTGGCCGACGGTCGCCGGAGTTTATTAAATGAAAATTTATGAAAAAAAAGGGGCGCTCTAAAGATTTATGAGCGCTGATTAGCAGACGTTTAGCTAAAGGAAAGAAAAAGTGAAAATCGGAAAATGAAGATCAGGGAAAATCCTTAAAGCAGCAGCCAACTCGTTAACTGCGATCGTTAAAAAACAATGTTATGAATGAAAAATAGAAATTTTGGATTTTAATTGTGTGAAAATTGTGTCCGAACTGGGCGCAACTCTTGGAATAGGCGTGATCCGGGCCTGAGACGTCTATTACTCAGAATTGTCAAACGAACGAACGAACGTCGACAACTTCCTGATGAATGGGCACTACGAAATCCATAAATCGCCAAGAAATGGCCGTACATCTTATCGCGATTGAGCCACCCAAATAGTTGCCACACACATACACACACACAGACACACGCACACACAAAGAACTCATAATTAAATTATGCAAATTTCCGCACTCTCCCAGGCGGCATCTTCAAAACGACACGTAAGACAATAAACCAACACCAAGCAACGACGCTTAATGTGTAGTAGTAGTCCCCCCCCATGAAAGGCGTATAACGCCCCGCCAGGGGAAGGGGTGCGGAGGGGGTGGCTGTTAAGCAGCCACATCGTTAAATTTGATTGATTTTGCTCAGCAGCAGCAGGCAGGAAGCCAAACAAACAGCTGGCAATGCTCACATACACGATCTTAATGAGAATGTAGCGCATTTAAATGTGGCGAGCATTAAAACCGATTTCGAGTGTCGCAAAAGCGACAAAAGTTTTTGGATAGCGTTTTACCTTGGCTCATAAGTATTCAAGAGCTGGTGCTATGTCTCACAGCGGACAGCTGTTCATCAAGTGAGCTACACTACGAGAAAAAACGCGTTAAAAATTATACGCTGATCCTTGTTAGCTTCGAAATTGCCCAAACAATCTAGTTAGAAAATGTTAAATATGCTTTTTGAATATTATTATTATATTTTCTATTCGGTAATTTGTCTTAAAATAAACATTTGCTCTAATTATGGAAAGTATATTTTTAGCATTTATATTTAATTTCAAATTTTTTTACTACATTTTAGAAATTCTTCCTAAAATGAATATTTTATCAAATTGTTGAACATAACTTTTTAAAATTTGTATTTAAAAATTTTAATGTAACGTTCCTTAAATGACAGAATCTCGTTTTTAAGAACAAAAAAATATTTTTCAAAAAACGACAATTTACTGAAATTAGGAAAAGAATTCTCTTACGGAATGTATTTTCCAACCTAGATAAAACATAGATAAATGTAAAAGTATACATTGTCCTTCAATAAAAAAATTCATCCTTTATTTCTGTTCCTAAATAATTTGCCAAATCAAAATTAGTATTTCCAAAAACTCTTTTATCGAGCTTTTCATGATTCTTCAAACTAAAAGCATTTTATTTATTTATGCACTTTTGTTCTAATGGCGGAGACATCATTTTCCATATACCTAGTTTAATTAAAACTTAGTCTAGTTAAGTAGAAATAGGAAGTATAGAGAATATTAAAAATGCATTTTAAACTTTCATTCAGCATTTGTCTCAATTATTCTTAAAAAATTGCATTTTATTTACAAAAATTAACTAAGAGTTCATTTTTTTGTCTATAAAGCTAGGCAGACATTTTTGCCAGTGTTGCATAAGGCTTAAACTATACACAAATTTGTATTTAATCGCTCATTTTCTGGCACACAAGCAACAACAACAGCAACAACAACAACTTGTATACTTAAAACCTTGTCTACGTTTCTCGACAACCGAAACAAACTTTGTATGTGGCGGATTTATGGGGCGCTCTATAAAATTTCTCAATAAGCAAACAAGATCCTAACTCGCACGCCAGTTTTCTCTCTCTCTCTCTCTCTCTCCCTCTCTGTGTATTGCTAGCTCTGTCGCACGCGATTCCAATGAAATGTGTTTTTCGATAAAAATGGTCCATGCGATGCGATCGAATTTAAATTGAAAAATTTGATTTTAATTCTTGCCTTCTAAATGTGTTTTCATTAGCATAATTAACGTCGTATTAAACTTGGTATAAATTTTTGTTTCTCGAATTGTAAAAATAAAATAAATTACATTTAACAGGCAAAGAAAGTTGACTTGCGAGTGGGTAGCTGTCGGAGAGGGGGCTAGCGAGGGTTGGGGATCTGACAGCTATTCATCAGATCGTTAAATTTTTTAGGGTATTTTTTTTGTTATTGTTGCGCTTGTTTTAAGTATGCATTAAAAGTCGGTTTGTGCTCGGTCCATTTGAGTGCGTTGTGTGTGTTTTTCTACACTTTCGTTCGGCTGGTTTTTTTGGATCGATCCGGGAGGGGGTTCCACTCTTGATTTATGCTTGTGGCTCATTTATATTGAAATTTGATATATGTATTTAAGCACGCGGTTGATTTTGCGAAGCCGCCCGTTGCCTCCATTCGGGCGTATTTTTTCTTTTTTGTTTTCGTATTTTATATTCGAATTAATTGAAATGATTGTGATCTACAACACGACTCGGCGAGCATACTACACACATACCTATATATAGTATATATAGTATATATATATATAATTTATTAATATCGCTTTGTTGGCCTGCATGTTAATGTTCACGTGTCTTTTGTCTGGCTTTGTGGCCAACTTATTTCAGCTGCGTATAAATTATACGGCCATACACAATAGTATAACACCTCCTAAATGTTTCCGTAAGCGTGGACCGACAAACTTACAAACTAGCTAACTTTTAGCTTTTGTTTTATGGCAGCGTGGACAAAAACATTAAAAACAAATAGTAATATCGATTGCCTGTCATATCGTGGGCGTTTTGGGGAATTTGCATGTGTTTTAAGGAATTCAACTTTACGGTTTTGGGAAAGTAGCATCCATTTGAAGTTTTCCGCTAGAATGTCTTAACTAGAAGACTCTACTATCTAACAAATCAAGATCGTACATCACGCGGCTGACATTAAAGTGTGTGAAAAACAGTACGAACAAAAAGGCAAAGATTTTTGTTGGGCCTAAACAAAAATAGAATATAATTGATGCATATATTACTAAATACAAAACTAATACTAAAGGAATATTATTATATATAAATATCATTTATTTTTGGGAAAATGTAACCCCTTTAACTTCAAGGTAAACTGACTTTTTCAATTTCATAATTATTTTTATTAAGCGCTGGAATCGATCAGCACCTTCTGATCTCTACCAAGCGTAAGACTGTGAAAGATGGGAATTAAATGTGTTGTAGCTTATATTAACACTGAGGGGTATTCACAATAATAGGATATTTACAATGAAAGGCACTGGGGACAAATACTAATACTGTTAGGGACTTAAATGATTCATCTTGTTGGTAGCTAGCTTATTTGTAGCTCTGGAGGCGCCTCTTTGTAATGGGGGCAGCCAGGACACTGACCGCGTTCGGATGCCTTAGCAGCTTATCGATGTAGCGGCTGCTGAAGCAGTTGATCGGATCTTCGACCTTTGTTGGGCGGCTGGTTCGCGTTTGTTGGCGTCTTTTGTGATGTACGATGAAAAGCCGGTCGGACTTCTCTAATTCGATGGAGCTGGTTCAGACTTGGACGAAGTTGCATGGACATCAAATTCATTGTCAAATATCTATGTAAAATATGGTTAATATGGATAGATTTCAGTTTTCCAAGGATGGGAAAAGAGTTGCAAAGTTGGGGCAAAAAACCAGGACTAGACAAGGCCGCTGTATAACTGCCAGTCTTATACAGTCGAAACTCTCTTGGACGAGCGCTGGTCTGGCAAAAAAGGATTGGAAGCCTATATAGAAAACATTCCTTTAATTATAATTATTAAAATTGTCCGCAACAACTGAGGATTCTTTCATTAAGCAAACGAAAAAATCGTTCGCAAATCAACACATTCGTCAAGCTACACATTAAAAAACCCGAAAGAAGCACAAGCGATCCAAAAGAGAGAAGAGAGAATCAAAAAAAAAAAAAGAGAAGCAATAATAACTGGGAATGGGTGATCACCCGCTGACAGAAAATCACTTGGCAACGGCTGATCATTAACCGATAACACATGACATTAAAGGTTCAAACAAAGTGAAAGAGTTTAAACGCACACAAAATGTGATAAATGCCGACCACCCCATGGAACCACAACAACAACCGCAACGACAACAACGACAGCGACAACAGGAATGACAATGACCACATCAAGTCGAACAGGTGAGGCGAAAAACGAGCGGAAAATTAATAGTGTGAACGAAGATCGGCAAGAGAATACGAAGACGAGCGCAACAGAGACAGAGACAAAAGGAGTGAGAGACAGAGAGATAGGGAGCACGAGAGAGGGAGATGTTAAAGGGAGATGATAGCAGTAAGGCACACACACATGGAGAAAAAAAAGCAGCAGATATCAGCATCTCAGATAGGTATCAGCTTACATTGGAGCACCGTTGGTGTCCCCCCTCCACCCATTCCCCCACCACACACATGATGGTAGTGAGCAGCCGGAAATTTGTCAAAATGTCAACGGGTGAAACAGTTTGTGGAGTGGAGAGTTTGGGAGCACCAGACTCCATCAGACCCCAACAGACTTCAGTTTTTCAGCGCAGGCTCCGTCGGCTTCAGGCTCTGAATCAAGCCACGTAGCTTTTGTAAAACAAACCATTAGCAGCTAATAAACATTAGTCATGCGACCAAAAAACGAGTAAGCGCGCTCCAGTCGTGGTTAGCCGACTAACAGATGCCCTGAATTAGTTCCTAGGACAAAAAAGAGTATTTAGGTTTAATGAGGTAGGAATGGACCTTAAAAACCTTTAATTCAGGAAAGAATTTTGTTATGCTACGAAAATATGCATATAAAATATGTCATATTTCTGATAGGTTTTATTAATTGGAAATAAACTTATCTGTTATCGTTATCGATATTTAGCAATTACATCGATCTGGCATCTCTTGTAAGAATCTACATGCTGAATTTATAGCTGTGAAACTCTCTGATGGGCTTAATTAATTCGGATTGTGGATAACTTATAGGTTTTGTTACATGACTAAGGGCCGATATTTGTCGACTACAATTGCAAAATGCTTTACTTATCGATATTTTGCAATAATAACGATCTGGCATCTCTCGGATTGCACCGAGCAATATGCCCCTTTAGTCATTTTGCAGGGTATCAAAAGTAAGGGGCTGGAGAACCTTAACTCGGCCCGATGATTTAGTGAGTGTAATTAAAATTTAAAGTTTCTTTCGCTCGCATATGTAAATGATCTGTGCGGAATTCCACGAAATAAATGAACAAGTTTTCTTCGCTTCTCTTCTCGCTTCTCTCTTTTTTTTTTTATCTGTCCACTCTCTTGTAGTTTTCGTTTATAATTATAATTTATGCAGATCAGGCCGAACCGCTTGTTGACAGCAGCGACCCCATCAATCAGTCTAGGATCGCCTTAGATAGGTCTATTGGCGGCACGGGTAACGCGGATCTGCCACCGTTGTCCGCCCTTCCTTCCCCTCTCCTCATGCGATATGGATCGCTTTGTAAGTGAGCCTGGACAAATCGTGTACAAGATAAGCTTACATTAGATTAAAGTGCTGGTAGCTCCACTCTAATTGGCTGTGCAATTGGATACTCACTGTACCCTCTCGCAGCTGCTGCCCCCGTGCTGACTCAGCGCCTTGTAGCTGTAAATGTGTATCACTTCATTTATATACATATATACAGAAATATTTTTATATATATCGGTCGGTTCCTTGAATTTCCTGCTCGAGTCTGTGTCAACATTTTGTTGTACGTTCTTTGTACAGACGTCCTTTAGATTTATGCACCCTTTGATCCCTACAAATCACGTTGGGCGTTTTGTTTTGCACATTTTTATGGGCGCTACTGATGCTATGCACTCAGCTCCAACTGGATATACGGATGTATATATGGACTGCAGTCTGTTGAGCCAGTTGCTAAAGTTGTCTAGTTGCTGGAATCGCACGAGCTTAACAGTAGTCAGACAGGGCATTGCCAGAGACTAAAAGATATTGCTGAAAGAAGAAGAAATGGCAACGAATACAATATAATAAATAAAGCGAAAGAGGAACTATCGAATAAAAGAATTTGTAGATTAAAATCTATTTTCTACTATTTTAAAGGATTTCTATCGTATATATTTTCTAGTCCGTCCTTCAGTCTATCCGTCTGTCTGTTTTGATGCGAACTAGTCTCTCAGATCGTCTTGTACATTGTGCAGGCAGTATATATGTCGGAATTAGGCGGATCTTGGCCAATCTCGGCATTTGCTATTTAAACTATGCTGCTTTTTTAGAAGAATCGGTCGGAAACATGAGTTTTAGTATGGCAAAATATTCTGTTTATCAAGATATCCCCATCACGCCCACTATTTTCACATATCTGCAAAACCGTAAGACAAATGTCTGCAAAGATTTTAAATCTTCGATATGCCCAATATATTTTTACTTTCTTGTTAAGTAGAGCTTTGAAATTTGCCTTCAAGCCGATTGGATAAAAATAAAAATAGTTGTATAGCACAGTTTTCCGAGTACTCACGAAAGATTTCGTTGAAATAGGAGCAAATTGTATTAATCAATAATTTACAAACAATTTAAACTTTGCTCATGCAAAGTAAAATGAAGAGTCAAGTTCCGATCTTGGAGTCAGATTTGCCAAAAGTAATTATTATAATAAGGAATAACTTGTTAACCGATCGGACAAACAATTAGCATTGATTCATTGAAACTTGGTCTCCCAGCCATGATAGATATTCTGCAAACGTATAAGCAAAACTCTAAAAATGCACTCGTGTCTGATGGGCACTAAAAAAGAGAAATTTCCTAAATCTCTAACTCTGCATACAAAGGGTGAAAACTGCAAAATATTAAGCTTAACAGCTTTTAAATGATGTAAAGCTGATCAACAATCAGCTAGGAAATAACCCGGCGTTAGCCGTTTAAGTAACTGCAGATATCTCGTATCTTAAACCCCCAACTCACGCGTCGCTCTCTTGACATGTTTTTTCATTGTTATTGATAACAAAATCTAAAAAATAAAAATATTCAATTGATGCATTTGAAACGGCGACCTCTCGCATGCAAGGCCGACGCAAAGTGTTTCAGACAAACTTTAAACGCTTTTTTTTGCCCACTTGAAGGTAAAACTTTAGGGAAATTACGTCTTTTTCACTTTAGGAAAGGAAAAAGGAATTTGTAGTACAAATTTCCGATGTACCTTGATTAACAGTTAGTCAGACATTTATCTTATGTCTAAGTAGATGGAGATGATAATTCTCAGCGCAACTTTCTAAGTCTGATGTGCAAATTCCACAACTGTTCACTCACTACTCTAATTCTTCTTCCGGGCACAGTAGCTCCTTTGCGGGCCATTACATAGAACTGGACAACTGATTATGTCACAGCTTCTAGTTCCCAGCTCTCTTTGGCATGTAAGCCTCGCCTCTCCCCCACACGCGCGGCATAATGAGCTGAGCTACAGGCAGCCCCCCCCCAACCAAAGAAGGCACCAGGTGTATGCGCATAACCGTAAGATTCACACATGCCCAAAGACGAGGCTGCAGCAGGGACAAGCAACAACAATAACAACAACGTGAAGAAGAACAAGAGAAATACATTTTGAAAATTTAACGATGCGCACATTTTATTACCGCAATTAATTACAAAAACAACGCGCAGAAAGAAATCTCCAGTCAGGGAATCTGAGATCACACGAGCAGCAGCTACACAGAGAGTGAGAGAGGGAGAGAGAGAGAGAGAGAGCGAGAGAGCGACACAGAGAGAGAGAGGGCGAGGGAGAGCAGCCTAAAAGAGAGAATGAGCTTCGAGATCTGTGATAAACATTATGATAGATGTGACTAGTTAAATGCTACTACCAAATAGTTCTCGGGCAGCCAGTTCTGGGGCAGCGCGCATAATTGGAGGCGCAACGGGCAGCCAGGGCTGGTTAATTGGCTTCGCTGCAAGCGTTTGTCGGAGCGCGGCTCTAAACCCGTTTTCCGACCAATTAAATGCCAGGAGAGAGAGAACGACAGCTAGAGCGAGAGCGAGCAGCAGCTTCAATCTCGACCTGGCCAAAAGACGTTGTCGGCCGTTGTCAGCATTTGTAGCCGCACATTTCGTATTGCGACGCGTAGCGCGACAGTTGTCCACACGGCACACGGTACAGGTGTCTGTCTATGAACGTACCCTCAAACGCAATGGGCTTTAAGCATGCGATGCTGCAGCGCAGCTACGAGCTGGCCGCCTCACCTGGCCCTGGCCCCCAGCTGCCGGCGCCGCCACCGCTGCAGGTCACAGACTTTAGCATCAATCGCATATTGAGCAAGGATCAGGCTAATCGCGTCAAGAAATCAACGGCCAGTGCATGCAATATACTGGATCTCTCCAAGAGTCGTCAACAGGCGGCCACAGCGGCTCCCCCAGCTACTGCTGCTGCTGCTGCTCCAACTGTTCCAGTGCCAGCTCTCAATCTGGCGCCCGTTCAGCTCCAGCCGGCCGCTTATGTGGCCGGCGGCTATGCCATGCTGCCGCCAGATTTGCTGGCCATGGCCAGTGCAACCAAATTCTATGCGCAATTCTTTCCACATTTGCTGCCCGCCTATGCAGCGGCTGCAGCTGCCGCCGGCCTGACCACGCCGCCCACATCGCCATATCAGCAAACCCAACAGCAACAGCAACAACAACCATCACAACAGCAGCACAAGCGCTACTTTGCGCCCTATGTAATAAACAGGCAGAGTCCCAGATCGAGTGCATCCACGGCCTGTTCACGCGCCGATTGCCTGGAATGCCTCGACTATTACAAACAATTTGTTGGCGGCTACAAGCCGACGCCACCTTTGATATCGCCGGCAGCCTCTTCTGTGAGCAGCTCGAGCAGCTGCAGGCCAGCGGCACGTGATCTGCTGTTCAGCGCCGCCAGCAACAGCAGCGCCACCAACAACATCACCAGCAACACCACCAACATTTCATTAACCACGGTGACCAATCTGCATCTGAGCACAGCCACAACAACTGCCTCGACGACGTCCTTGACCATGTTGCCCAAGTTAAATGCCGCCGGTGGCGTCGGCGGGAGCAGTTGCGCCGCCGAGGAGATCAGCTACAAGTGTCGCATCTGCGACAAGGTCTTTGGATGCTCCGAAACGCTGCAGGTGAGTTGTGTGAGTGCGGAAAAAGTGGAGAAATGACAGTGTAAAAATCAGGCTGACTTCATTTAGGATGTTGAGTTGGAATTGGTATCGATCAGCCCCTTCTCATCTCTACCAAGGGAAATGCTGTGAGAAATGGGTATAGTTGCAATGTTTAATACAATGCATTTACAATGTTATATTTACAATGAAGGCATATAGCTCAACTCTGTAAGGGATATGAATGATTCGCCTCGCTGGTAGCTCGCTGGGATGTAGACTTTGGAGGTGCCTCTCTGTGATGGGCTATAGCTCTTAATCTTACTTCCAATAACACGATGCAACAGCATCTGACCACCTTTTTATTTTGATGTATTTGTATTCTTTAACATCGAATTGAATTTTTTTTGTAATTTCTAAGGAAACCGAAAACATGTTAATCCTAAGCTTTCAATACGCAAAAGTTTATCCCACGTGCTAAATAGGATTTTTATGAATTATTCGCTTCGAAGACTTTCTTTTAATTTACCTGAATTTTTACATTCAAAAAATTTCTGAAAACTGTGTTCACATTCTTTCTAATAATGACAAAGTTAATAATAAGCTATACGACTTATAATAGGTAAAGGATTTAGTTGTTGGTATATATTTTATCTTTCCATTGAAATCGGTTAAGCTCTAGCAAAGCTAAAGCCTAAGCCCAAAATTTGCAAAAAATGTATTTCAAAATTCTGAAAATTTTCCAATATTTTCTAAATTATTTAAAATGTATTCTAAAAATTGATTCTATTCTAAATTTTCAAATTTATTCTAAATTTGCAAATTTTGTTAATTTTTCAAACTGCAAATTAATGTGGAAAATTGAAAAACTGAATACGAAGAAATGTTCCTTATAACTGGAACTGATAATTCGAGCATATCTAAAAAAAAAATGCTATTAATATAAATAAATATTAAAAACGTTCGATAGGCAGCTCAAGGCATCTTCTTGAATTTTTTATATACATATATTAAACAAGTTTCAATGTGAACGCGTTTAAAAAATAATAACGCAACGTAGCAAATGGGGCGGAGTCTAAGGCAAAGGCGGAGCGAAGAGCTCAGCAACAGGTTTATCAAAGGAGGGGGAGGTGGGCAACTGAACTGTTTATGCAAATCTGTATAGATCGTTAAAATGGTGGCGCCCAAAACAGAAGCGAAGAGAGGGCAAGAAGTACGAGAAAAAATGAGAACTGGTTTTACGCATGGGTGCAGCTAAGACAAAGAGAGAGAAAAAGCGCGAGAGAGAGAGCAGCACACACACGCACGCATATCCATGCCCGTTAGAGAGAGCGCGCAATTGAGCGCAGTTGAACAAAATGGCCGCCAAGCCAATGAGCAGCATTATTATCATTGAGTAAATTGTCTTCTTCACACACAGCACATACTCACCCGCTCACCTTCTGGCTCTCTCGCACATTTTGCAGGCACACGAGAAGACACACAAATCACCGCGCTACGAATGCTCCGACTGTGGCAAAGGCTTCTCCCAGCTGCGTAACTATAAATATCATTTATCCGTGCATCGTGGCACCAAAGAGTTTGCGGCCGAGTGTCCGGAATGCGGCAAGACGTTCAACGACAAGGGCTACCTGAGCAGTCACATGAAAATCCATCGGAATCGCAAGGAATACGAATGCCCCTATTGCCCCAAATCCTTTAATCAGCGTGTCGCCTTCAATATGCATGTACGCATCCATACGGGCGTCAAGCCGCACAAGTGCGCCGAATGCGGCAAACGATTCTCCCGTAAAATGCTGCTCAAGCAGCACATGCGCACCCACAGCGGCGAGAAGCCGTATCAGTGCTCCGTCTGTGGCAAATCCTTTGCGGATCGCAGCAACATGACACTGCATCATCGCCTGCACTCGGGCATTAAGCCCTTCAGCTGTCCGCTGTGCCCGAAGGCTTTCACCAAGAAGCATCACCTGAAGACGCATCTCAATTATCACACGGGCTGCAAGCCCTATGTCTGTCCACATCCCAATTGCAATCAGGCCTTCACCCAGTCCAGCAATATGCGCACCCACGCCAAGAAATGCCAGTATAGACCGTTAGACGGCGCTCAGGCATTTCCGGTGCCGCCCAAGCAGCAGCAGCAGCAGCACACATTGGCCCTGGGCACAGCTCCCAGTTTTGTCATGCCCCCGCCAACATTTGCTGCCGCTGCATCCGCTGCATCCTCTGCATCCGCTGCATTTCCGCCGGCTCAGCAAACGCTGCTCAGCAATTTGAGAACTTTCTAAGCTGGCATCGATTCGTATGGAGGAAAACTGTGACTGATCGATTTCGAGCCATTGTGTATAAGGGTATGAAATACTTTTTAATTTATATATTAAAAACTAAAAATAATTCTTAAAAAAATAAGCCTAAATCTAACCAATTCGGGATATACAAAAAGTTGCAAAGTTCTGGAAAAATAAGAACTTGGTCTGCTCTAAACTTATCTAAGTTGTTTTTTGTTTTGTAGAATTCTCTCGGAATTTTCCTTCACATTTCATTTAAGCTTTCATCTTAAGAGTCAAAAAAAAAAAAAATCAATTATAAAATTCTATTCTATATATTTTTTTATTTTAGTTGTTCCTTAGCAAAGTTTTAAAGCATTTTCTGCAAATTTTTGGATATTTAAATTATTTGATATAATAATTAGAGCCTTAGTGAGACTCGGAAAACTCGTGACAATTTTATGCTTATTATTTTGATGTCCGAATTAATATTTAATATCTTGCTTGATCTTCGTTTTATCTCTGCTAATTGTCACGGCTCAAATCAGACACAAATATAGAAAGTTTAAAACCGGGCAGACTTTGTAAATATAATCATAGTATAAAGATTAACAAATAAGTCTTTATAGTCTATATAGTTGCCTTTTGCGTTGGCATGTGATTTAAGTTAAATGAAAATCGAATTTCATAAAAATAAAATAAATCAATTAATATGGAACAAGATACAATAATAATGGTCGAGCAACGGAGCGAACGCTATAAAGACTCTGACTATCAGGACTATCAGACTGCGGTCAGAGAACTCATCTTGTATCCGGATTACGGGCCATTCTATGGCATAATGGGCGTGGTCGCTGCCATTGTATTCTCCTCGATTGGTTCCGCATATGGCACAGCAGTTTCTGGCACGGGAATTGCCGCCACGGCAGTTATGCGTCCGGAGCTGATCATGAAATCGATAATTCCCGTTGTTATGGCGGGAATCATAGCCATCTATGGACTGGTCGTATCGGTGCTAATTTCTGGTACGCTGGATACCGCCGCAACTTATCCGGTGGCCAAGGGTTATGTGCATCTGGCGGCCGGCCTATCAGTGGGCATGTGCGGTTTGGCCTCCGGGTATGCGATTGGAATTGTTGGCGATGTCGGTGTGCGCAATACGGCGCAGCAACCACGTCTGTTTATTGGCATGATCTTGATGCTGATATTCGCTGAGGTGCTGGGACTATATGGCATGATTGTGGCCATATATCTATACACGAAGGATGTTTAGATTCTTGTGCTGCTCATCTCTTCTAATAAAATTACAAATTACACGTAAAATGTAAACAATTTCAAATATGGCGCCATAAAAATGATCAAATAAACGATTGTTAATATCGATTGGCGATAAATTGCTGCGCAGCGTTGCCATACTGTTATTTGCACGCCATTTAACATAATCTACGCCGGTTAACAGTCAAGAAAAACAAACTGCAAACGAGCACAACTGTTAACAGACCGCACTCGCCCAGTTAAGCAACTTTGCTCCACACTTAACAGCGAACAGTTCGTTACATTGTCTCAATACCTGTAAAAAGGTAACAGTGCACGTCAGCAACACACACGCACACACGCCACATATCTAGTTGTCACATTTGCACACACGCGCATACCAGTGTGTCTTTAGTTGTTGTTTTTTTTTTCCAATTTCGAGCGAAGCAATTTAACAAAATTCGTGTAAATGTTACAATTAATTGTGAAATTAAATATTTGAAACTATTGGTGCACATTGCTAAACATACACTTTGCGTTTGCTTGCAGGCGCAGCAACAAGGAACACACAAAAACTCGGATCCACTTTTCGCCAGCGTGGGCAAAGCGAAAAAAAGCACGCTGCCAAGCGTACGCCATGGCCGAGTATTGGCAGCAACAGCAGCAGCAGCAGCTGGTAACGAACGGTGCTGACGCAGCGCCTGCTGCGGAGGCCTCAGCCACAGCGAATGGGCACAACAACAACAATAACTATGTGAATTTCAATCAATTTATCACACAACACAACCTGGCCAGCTCCAGTCTGGGCTACAGCATTGGCGGTGGCGGCGGCGCCTTTGGCCTGACGCCCAGTGGCAGCGCCAGCAGCAATTTTAACGGCGGCGGCGGCGGCGACAATGTAAGTGCATGCTACAATTTTACAGTTATATTTATGTGAATGTTCGCCTCAAAAATTTACAGTTGTATGCGCCAACGTTTTATGCCTCTCAAAATGGCGATGGCGCCGCAAGTGGCAACAGTTATAATGCAGCCGCAGCAGGATCCGCTGCTTATCCCAATCTTTATACACCCTTTGGAAATAATCCGTTTGCTGCCGCTGGCGTTGGCTACGATTTCAGCGCTTCCAAGCTGCAGGCCACAGCGCCCGAATTTGTGCCCAATTTTGCCAAGCTCAGTCTGACGTCGCCGTCAGCGTTGGCGTCGGCGTCGGCGTCTAGCAAAAATCATAACAACAACAACAACACTGCCACACAGCCAAATGCAACAGCAGCAGGCAGCAATTCATCACAGCACTCGCAGCCGCAGCTGCTGCCACAAAGAGCCGACCAGAGGCAGCCGAAGCCGCATGGCAGCGGCAACAATAGTCGCCAGCAGCGACGGAACGACTATCGCGAGGATCGCAACGAGGAGCGCTATGAGCGCGGCAAGAAACCGCAGAAACAACAGCGCTACGACAATCATCGCAGCAATAAGCGACGCGACGATTGGAATCGCAATCGGGATCGCATCAATGGCTATCCACGCGCCACCGAGGAGCTGGACACAAGCAACAGCAATGACAGCGCACAGCCCTCGCCAGAGAAGCAGCCGTCGCAACAGCAGCTGCACCAGCAGCAACAAATCTCACCAAGACGCGCGCCCGATCATGAAAAGTTGTCGCAGCGGGAAAAGCTAATGCGCGACATTGAGCAGCGGCGTCTGGAGTGTCTGGTCTGTGTCGAGCTGATTAAGGCGCATCATGGCACCTGGTCGTGCCAGAATTGTTATCATGTGCTGCATCTGAAGTGCACCATCACCTGG
Source organism: Drosophila novamexicana (assembly GCF_003285875.2). Lineage (NCBI taxonomy): Eukaryota > Metazoa > Arthropoda > Insecta > Diptera > Drosophilidae > Drosophila > Drosophila novamexicana. The sequence goes on from NW_020824787.1 coordinate 7,110,575, forward strand.
GCCAGCAGCTCGAAATCCGCCGAGGGCTGGCGTTGCCCCGCCTGCCAGAATGTGCTGGAGGAGCTGCCGCGCGAATATCTGTGCTTCTGTGGCAAACTCAAGAATCCACCGTTGACGCGCACCGAATTAGCCCACAGCTGTGGCGAGCTGTGCTGCCGTGTTGAGGGCTGCAGCCATGCGTGCACGCTGCTCTGCCATCCCGGTCCGTGTCCGCCATGCCAGGCGAATGTCAGTCGCAGCTGCGGCTGCGGACGCACCTCCAAGCTGATGCAGTGCGCCATGAAGCAGCCGCTGCAGTGTGAGGCCATTTGCGACAAGCTGCTCAACTGCGGCGAGCATCGCTGCCAGCAGCCGTGCCATGCGGGCAAGTGTGAGGCGTGCGCGGAGCAAGTGCAGCAGCATTGCCATTGCGGCAAGCAGCAGCGCGAGGTGCAGTGCACCCGCGAAAGCCAGGATAAGCGCAGCTATTCGTGCAAGGAGTGCTGCAGCAAACCGCTGCCCTGCGGCAATCATAAATGCAAGGATTCCTGCCATGCCGGCGCCTGTCGTCCCTGCAAGCTGAGTCCCACACAAATCACCAGCTGCCCCTGCGGCAAGTTGCCGGTGCCCCCAACGCAGCGCACCAGTTGCCTGGATACGGTGCCCACCTGCGAGGGCGTCTGCGGCAAAACGCTGCGCTGCGGCAAACCTGCGCATCCGCATCAATGCGCCAGCAAATGCCACCTGGGCCAGTGCCCGCCGTGCCCCAAGCAAACGGCGGTCAAGTGCCGTTGCGGCCACATGGATCAGATGATCAAGTGCCGCCAATTGTCTACCCGTGCGGACGATGCGCGCTGCAAGCGTCGCTGCACCAAGAAGCGCAGCTGTGGCAAGCACAAGTGCAATGCCGAGTGCTGCATCGATATCGATCACGCCTGCCCGTTGCCCTGCAATCGCACGCTCAGCTGTGGCCGGCATAAATGCGATCAGCCCTGTCATCGTGGCAACTGTCCGCCTTGCTATCGCAGCAGCTTCGAGGAGCTGTACTGTGAGTGCGGCGCCGAGGTCATTTATCCGCCGGTGCCATGCGGCACCAAGAAGCCCATCTGCAAGCGACCCTGTTCGCGGACGCACGGCTGCGAGCATCCACCACAGCATAATTGCCATGCGGCGGCCAGCTGCCCGCCCTGCATGATGTTCACCACCAAGTGGTGTCATGGCAATCACGAACAGCGCAAGACCATACCCTGCTCCCAGGCTAGCTTTAGTTGTGGCCTAGCCTGCGGCAAGCCGCTCGCCTGCGGACGCCACAAATGCATACGGCCCTGTCATGAGGGCGAATGCCAGCAGCCTGGCGAGCTGTGCCGCCAGAGCTGCACCAAGCCGCGTCTATTGTGCGGCCACAAGTGCGCGGCCATATGCCATGAGGGTGTCTGTCCTGAGACGCCGTGCAAGGAGCTGGTCGAGGTGCAGTGCGAGTGCGGCAATCGCAAGCAGAGCCGCAGCTGCCAGGAGCTGGCACGGGAGCACAGTCGCATTGCCACCGCACAGCTGGCCTCCTCCATGGCGGAGATGTCGCGCGGCAACTACATGGAACTCAGCGAGATACTGGCGCCCAACAAGAACAATAAATCCAACAAAACGTGAGTAGCCAAACAACAAACCCACAGATCCAACTAATCTATATATATATCTAAATATAAGGTTGTTCCGACTAACTGTATGGTGGGCTGTCCGAACCTTAACCAGAAAGCAGACATTTTTACTTAAAGGGTTTTCAGTTTTAGCCCTGTTGTACGCAACTTTTTTGTATATCAACCGCTCAGCTTCAAACTCATATTTGTGAAAAATTCATGTGAGCCGTGTCACACTCGTCGAAAATTCCATCCCGTTCTAGCGGGAATCGCAGTCAAAGATTTGTTGGGTGACCTTTCGATTTCAAGCTCAAAGAATATCCTATGCCGTTAAAGCTTGGAATTATTTAAACAAAATCCCTCTGGCAGTAGTAGAAGGTTGATATATATATTCCACTTCTATGTTTGGAAGATGGGGGAAAACGGTTTAAAGAAACTTGTAATTTCCTTTTAAAGATCTTTGCGAAACGTAAATACACAGTGATCAGTGAAAACTAAGGAAGAAAACTAAGATCTTTAATAACTTAAGATCGCCCAGAAATTAAAGCTATAATTTGCCCTGCCCTGTGTTTAAATTCGTATTGTTAAAAACAGTTCTATGCCCATTGCTTTCCACTATTTTGATTGCAAAATAGTTGAAATAGGATCGAAAAGAAGCTGATATATTTAATTATTATATTTATTTTAGCTTGAACTGCAATGATGAGTGTCGTCTGTTGGAGCGTAATCGTCGCTTGGCTATTGGCTTGCAGTCGCGTAATCCGGAGACGCAGCTCAAGTCGCTGACAAAGTACTCGGAGTTCTTGCGCGGCTTTGCCAAACGCAATCCGGTGCTGACCAAGAGCGTCTATGAAACCCTCACCGATCTGGTCAAGCTGGCCAAGGAGAGCAAACAAAAGTCGAGAAGTCATTCGTTTCCCACAATGAATCGTGAGAAGCGTCAATTGGTGCATGAGCTATGCGAAGTTTTTGGCGTGGAGTCTGTTTCCTATGACAAGGAGCCCAATCGTAATGTGGTTGCCACAGCGCACAAGGAGCGGGTGAGTAAAGTGTACTTTAATCGTTTATACTCAATTCTAACCGACTATCATATACCCTATTTAGTGCTGGCTACCTGCCACTAGCATCATGGAGGTGCTGGCACGCGAATCCGGGCAACGTCGCGTGCCCGTGCCCAGCAACAATGCATGGAGCCTCAAAAAGTAGCAGGCAACATTTCATTCGTTTATCCTTGACAATACACGAACACATTTAGCAGAGTTTATAAAAAGAGAGAGAGGGGGAGGGAGATCTCTTTGTAAACCTCTTACAACTAGCCTGAACATAATTGAAAAATTTCTAAAACGTTAGTTAAAATATTGTTGCATGGACAATGTTAAAGCAAAAGAAAGGTTGCAGGATATACCAAATGAACATAAAGGAAAAAGTGTGGAAAACAATACTAAAAACAAAAAACGAGCAAAATTGGAAACTGTTAATCAACTTTCAACTGTTTTATGATGAATTTATATAAAGCTGAATCCTTTGACTACGTTGCATATATACAGAATAATAAACACAATAAGGAAGCGATGTAAAAAAGGAAATATTTTAAATGTGAGCTAAAGAAAACCTTGTGAATACAATGGAATTCGACTGCATTTTCTGTAAGTATCGCTTAAAGAGGTTATGTTATTAATACTAATAAAATTTGTGTTGTCGTAGTCTCACATTTTGAAAATACCGAATATTTAATTTAAAAAAACAACATACCAAAGCGTTCAGTGTTGCCAAAGATGATAATTTGGCAACGCGAATCGGAATTTGTGTGCTGTGCAGCACTGTTTTGTATGTTGAATATGTTTTTTTAGCTGGTGTTGTCAATGGAGAATAAATTCCAAAAGTTTTGATAACGTAATTTGCTAAATTAATTTTTGCAGTGTATGTATCAAAAACACAACCTATATATGTGTGAAAAATTACCAGACAGGGTAATTAAAGAATTGAATTAAATATGGACATAAAATACTCTGTGAAACTGTGCAACACTGTTCCATTGACTATGTTTAGTTGTGCCACCCACCAAACAAACAGTGCTGTGTTTGTATTCGCACGTGTTTTGTGTTTTTGTTGTATCACGCTCCAATATTCCAATATTACTTTCTAACACTGTTTTAGCTGAGTCAAACACCATTTGTCAATGACTGTGTGCTTTGTTTTGTTAGTGTCAAAACTGGTTGTGGTCAAAGCTAAATAAAATCCACTTAATTTTGGTATGAACATTTGCTAAGTTTAATAAATAAATTATAGAACTATAGATTAAATGCAGTAAATATATTAATTAAACCTTAAATAAATAAAAAAAAACATCAAAATAATATAAAATTTTTGCTTAATGTTTTATGTGACAAATAATCTTAAAATATGTTGAATTTATAATTTTGATTTTCTTATTTGAAACTTACATGAAACTCTTAAGCTTCGATTTCGCGATTACATTTTTTTTTATTCATTTTTAGATTAATTAATAATAAAATTATATTAATTATATTTTCTATATTCAAGTAATCTTATCAAATATTATTATGTTAGCTAACACTAGGTAATAGTAACAGGTTTGAAGGTTTTCTTTTTCGACAAAAAAGAGAATTTTTCAAAAAATTTATTATTATAAAAAAATTATTTTTACGTATAATTTTAAAGAGACATTTAACAATCTTTAAAAAAGGCTAACAAGGGAACAATTTAAAAGTTATATATATTTAGAAATAAGATTTAAAAATGCAAAGCGTCTTATACGAATTTAATTCTTAACAGCTTTAAATACCGACTGACTAATTTAAATGTATTTTGAATAAACTTCATAAAATGAATAATTACTTTTCTCTTGCAATATTTGCAGATAACTTCTTACTTTAGATCAATTTTAATTAAATCAGTTTTGGACAGAAATATGTCGCCAAGCAGCCTACCAAGCTGAAGGATTATTGTCACAGGTAAGTACATTTCGTATAGTTTTAGTTTAGTTCAGATATATTATAAACTCAATTGAAAGTTAAGTCCATTGAATAATTGGGATTGGCAATGCGTGGTGCATGCTGCACGGCACTCAAGAAATGCCTTAGAACTATGTCTTCTATCCAATTAGACCTGGCCAACTGGCCAACTGGCCAAGTGGCTGTTGGCTGTTGGCTGTTGCGTTCGTTTCGGGCGTTGGGCACGCTTCTAATTTGTTGCCATTGCCGTTGCCATTTTCACGAAAAACAATAAGCGGCGCCATGGGAATAATGCCAAAATAAAGATGAAATGTTACGACAAGTCAAGTCAAAAGGCGGAGTCGTTCAATGGAGCTTCAGTTGGAGCTTGTGCCAGCTTCTCGAAACGCACTCACGCATGTGGCAATTGGGAATGTGGGTGGGTGTGGGCTAGGTGGGTTGGGGCTGTGTCGTATATGAATATAGACCTGACATAATGAGCCGCCCATAAGCGAAATGACTGCCGCTGCCAGCTTCGCTGCCGACTTCGTTGCCTACGTCTATGTCTTAAGATGTGTGCGTAATTTGAATTTAGTCTGCCAGGGAGTTTATTAACAAATACAAAGGAGACGAAAAAAAGAAGAGGGGAGCACTAGAGATGGGTGGCCTGAAGGGGGCGTACGAGAAAGATCTCAGAGCTGGTTGGTCTGGGCATTGTGGATTTGAAGGGGGTAACAGGAGGTACATAATGCCACAGAGATTAAATTGTGGTTGCCTTGTCGCTTGGGGTGTTGCTTGATGGGGGGCGGGGGGCCCGTGCTGTTGAGGGTTACGCTGTTCGAGTGGGGACTTGGCTTGGCGCCGAAAGAGTTCATTTTGGGTCAGTTGTGATGAGCGCACCAGAGGTTAGCTCTGGCATGAGGTGCAATTTTAATTAGAAGATTGCGCCAAGCAATGAGAAAATACTTGATATGCTAACATGGCAACACCTAGGAGCTGATGGTCCATCTAAGGGCTGCTACAAGGGGCTGATTAAACGTTTCAATCTAAGCAAACGTCTGTTTATTTCGCAAAGACAACTATTTCCAAGAGTTTTCATCTCCAGTTTCCACTAACCAAAAAAAAAAAAAAAAAAAAAACAGAAATACGGCACAGGGAATTGGATGATTATTATTTTATTTTTATTTTAAGTGCATTGAATTTGACTATTAATTCAGTCTTGTCTTGAGTTCCATTGTTTCTCTCCGCTAGATGATTTGAATAAAATTGATAGCGTTCAGTTATAGGAGCTGTGTATAATGGCAGGTTTTAACGAAGTGGAAGGAATTGTGTAGGGATATTAGTAAAAAACAAACATTTTCTTATATAAACTATTCACATTCTAACCATATGTACATCGGGGCCTCAGATACGAGAGATTGCTTGGCATAAAAGCAGTCAACCGGTCAGGCAGAATCACGATTACAATTCAAGCATTTTTTGGGCAAAAATGTATATTTTTCTGTAATATCTATAGGTAATTTCCGAGCGAGTTTTTGTGTCACTGCGTCACATTCCAAATTAATTTATAATCCGTTTTTGTTGACGTTTGGAAGCCAAGCAGTCGCTTTTTTATATTTTTTTTATTTTTGGGAAAAATGTAGAAAACCTGACGACATTTGGATGCTCATTTAGCTTGACATTTAGCTGATGATACAGTTTGCGAGGGGGTTGAAGGATGGGGTTGGGGCGTATATACTATATAAGCACGAGTATGGCAATGTGTATTATATATTTATGTATGGACGAGAGTATATGACTGTTGAAATATTCATTAGGCCTGAGTGCAGCGACAAAAATTATGCCTGCGTGTCGCTGTGCGGCCAAAACTGGAATGTCCTGGTCGGAGCACGTGCGTCATACGCCAGGCTACCGCAGCAATGTCGGCACGAGGCGCATTCAATTTGCGCATTTGGCTTTTTAAAAAATGCATTAAAGGCGCGTGCAGTGAGCGGCAAGAAGGCAGCTAAAATAACGGGCTAACGTGAATAACGTGCCCCAAATGCAGCCACAGCGAGACAGACTAAAAGACTGGCTGCCAAACAGACAAACGGACAGACATACAGACAGACAGAGCAGGAGGGAAAAAAGTTGCGATGAAAGCGCGAAAATTACTTCCTAAATAGCCGCCTGACTGGCTGTCAAGACGCTGCAGAAACGGAGGAGCCAACGGGAGACAGCCAAGACCGGAGACCACAGACCAGAGACCAGACCCGAGCTCAATTCATGTTCCGGGGCCCAATAAAGGCGACACATACAGCAGACAAAATGGCTGAGTAGGGGCGGGCGCTTGAGGGGGATGGGAGTCGAATTCAAATTGCAAATTCGCCGCAGATTTTTTATGCACTTTTCCCAAGACCAAAATTAAGCCAAGCGAACGCTGCGCCGGAACGAACTCCAGACGGGAACAGGCAGGACAAACAGGACACAACCAGGACGATGACGACGACGACGACGACGTTTTGACGACAAAATAAAAATAGAAGAAGCAGCAGCAGCTACTGCAACAAGGATGACGGCACAACTGAATGCAAATATTATCGTATCTGTATGTGAGGAGGCAGAGGTAGAGAGAGGTGGAGACAGCGGCAGTCAGGGAGAGAGAGAGGGAGGGAGAGAGAGCATACACAACGCCAGGGCTCATCGTAAGACCTTTTCAGAAGCGAAAAAGGTGACAAACTGGCCGAAGCGAATCGTTCTCTGGGAAGGGGGAGGGGGGGATTGCGGGTCTTAGCCCTTTTGCACGCCCAAAGCTGTCTATATATATATGTATATGTACACCTGCCAACTTTTTGCCTGCTGGCCCCGTCGCCCAACTAAATGCATTTCGGTTTTATTCATATTTTATTCAAATGTGGCAACCAAAATGGCACAAACACTGCGCAGTTATTTATGTTTTTTTTTTCTTTGCATTTTTCTCACTCAACCAGGGCTGCAAAATGGGGCTTGAAACTTGATATTTGATATTGCGAAATTCAAACAAAGCTAAGACAATTCCTGAAATAGTTGGGCTTAAGCTCGAAACGTTTGCAGTAAATACGAAATAAAAACAATAAAGATGTCTTAACTTGTTCAAAAGTCAATTAATTAATTTTCTTTCATTTTCATCGTCTTTATTTGCTCAACTGAAAGAGGCTCACATGAACCAGTTCAGCTTTCATGCGCGAAACGGTTCAATTTGTGTGCTGAAATGCTTAAAAAGAATATTTTTTTGCATTTTTCTCAGAAAGAATCGAAGAGTCGCGGCCTCTCGGCTGTGAGTAAATTTAAATTTCTTTGAGATATAATAATTGATATTTTACTTCAATTAATTATAAAGAAATCAATTCACATTTTCGACCAAATACTTCACTTGGCTTTCTGAAGTTGTATTGACCACACATCATTAAATTAAAACTATTGCTACCAATATTCCAAGAATTCGAATTATTATTTAAGAAACTTTTTAGTCAAAAATACAAAAAAATTAAATTGATTTAGAACTTTTTAAACGGACCACTATTTACAAAAATAATAATATTAAAAGAATATAATTCCTATTTACCAACAACTCTTTATTGCTCATAATAATGTTAAAAAAATTGTATTTCCTTATTAACAAACTTTTTGGTTAAGTAAGTTAGATTTCAATTTGTAGTCAAAGGTTCATAAAAAATATTTAACATTTTAAAAGAACTATTATTAATAATATAAAAGGAAATATAATTCTTAAGAACAAAAACAACTTTTAGTAAATATAAAAAGAAATAAACTATTTGAATGGCACACATATTAACAGAATTAATCTCTTATAAAAAATAACTTTTTAGTCAAGTGATCAAAAATTTTCAACTATTTGAATTACCTACCAATTTATAAAACTACAAATAATAGTAAATAAAGAATTATAATTCTAATTCGAAGGATCAAAAATTAAACTATTTAAACTACCCACCACTAATAGTAATATTCAAAAAATTATAATTCTAAAAATTCTTTTTTGTCAAAGGTACAAAAGCAAAATGCTTGAGCCAGAACTACTTGAACCAGTTTCAATAACAGGTTCAGCTTGTTTGGCAGTTAAAGGTTTAAAAAGAGAATTTCGAGGCATAAAATATACATATATATATATTAAATTATTTTTATATGTATACTCCATAGTCTAAAGTAGAAGACCCTCAGGGGTTAACAGAAAAAAAAAACTATAAGAAATTTGAATCAGTTTAAGGAATTTCGATTGATTTAGTTTTGAAGAGCCGTGAACGACTCCCTGAATGCAACTCTGTATAGAGTTGCCAAGTTGCTGTAGTGGCCATCTTTCATTTTTATCATTTGAGTCAATGCAAAGAGGAGCCTTCCCAAAGGAGGACGAGGCAAATGCTTTGGTATTCTCACTGCTTCAATTTTGTGGAGCAAAAATAAAGCCACAGTCTGAGACATCAGTTTTGCCATGAATTGCATTTTTCGTAGCCCCGCTGCCTGCTCATTTTTTTGCTCCCCTCCTTCCCATAAACTTGTCATCATTTTAATATTGGCAGCTTATAAGCCACGTTAGACGCAGCAAGAATAGATCAGGCAAGGGAAGGGAAGGGCAGGGGAAGGGCAGGGGAACGGCAGGGTAAGGGCACGCGAACGGAAGGGCAGGAACGTCGACCCAAAGCCAATGTCAAGCCAAGTCAAGACAAGCCAACTCAGCAACGGATTATCTGCGACAGCCCCATGAAAGGCGTTGACGTGCAAGTGGAACGCCCGTTGTGTGGGTTGCGGGAGGGATGGCGGGATTGAGGACTATAGCTAGTTTGTGTGTAGCAAAAATTTACTGTAAAATACAATTTCCCGTTTTTATAGCTCATTTCCAACAACATTTGCTTAGCCAGCTCGTCGACGTCGCCGTCTATGGGAAAACAATTTTTATTGCATTTCGCTGGCAATGAGCAGAACGAGCGGTGAGTCGGTGAGAGGGGGCAATGGAGAGGTGAAGGGGTAAATGGGTGAATGGTGAATGCTGAACAGTGGGTGGCGCAATGACTCGTTGCTTGGTTGGATGGATGGCCAGCTGGCGGGGGTTGTAAGTAAATATTACTTGGTTTTTTTCTCCTTCCTCTTTTTTTTTTTAAACACTCGGCATTAAGTGCAGCAGCTGTGGGCAGACGAAGGGGCTCTTGGATAGCAGCTGCCGCAAGGCATTGACAGAGCAGCGGGGCGGCGGGAGCGGGAGTGGGAGCGGGAGCTGTAGCCGGAGCGGGTGCGGGAAAATGGGAAACGGGAAAGGCAAGCAGTCAGGCAACGTTTCCTGCGTTAGTTGTGCGCTTCAAGATTCAATTATAATGCAATAAAGCGCGAATCAGAGTTACAATAAAAATAACAAGAGCGAGTGCAGCAACACACTTCCACACACACACACACACACTGGCACACCCCCGACAAAGTCAGCAGACAAGCTGAGTATACAAGAAATCTGCAATGCACACACACATTCACACACACAGCTGCAACTCTCATATGCATGTAGTTCGGGAAGTGTTCCAGAAATTGAAAATCAGTTTTAGAACTTTTCGAATACAGACTTAGTCTTTTTTTTCCCAATTTTCAATGAGATTTTATGAATTTTCCTCATTTAAATAGTTGTGTTTTGAAAAGCTTCAGCTAAAAGAAATCCAATTTAAAATATTCACATACAAATAGGAAACATTTTTGTAGCTTTCAAGTTAAATGGTTAAACAATTATTTTAATAAAATTATTGTCACTTTAAAACCAAATGGAAAATGTATTTAAAATATTAGAAGCTCGTAAAAGCTGCTTTAAATATTTTAACTAAAATTCCAACGGTATAAATATTTTGCTCCCTCTGCAAAATCAAGTTTCCACGCTGAATTTAAGAATTTGTAAAATTGCAAACTTTTGACATTTTTCGTCTAATTTATGTATGTAAATGAATTTTGCTTGAATTACGCTTATTAATAGGCCCCGAAAACATATTTCGTAGAAAATTAGCTGAAAGTTGAGTGAAATCAAATTAATATTGATTTATATCTATGGGGCATAAGGAAATAACGATGAAAATTGCCTTAAAACGCAGCGAAATTGATTTCTGGATCGTGCCTAGCATAAGAGCATGTCAGCCAGACGCTACAGTTGGCCATGGCTAAGGGGATATAAATGGATGGATTCGAGAGAGAGAGAGAGAGAGAGGGGTGTGGCATTGGAGAAAGTAGGAACAGTAAAATGCATTGGGCGCAGCTAAGTGTTTAAGTGTTCTAATGTAACTTTGTCTCCACGGCTTCGACTTGCATTTGTTCGTTTTTCACTCATTTTCCTGCTCCACTTCAGCGGCTGCTGCGCGGGGAGGGGAGTGCGGGTTGAGTGGGTGGTGGCAGCTGCTTATAATATGATTATTCTTGCTGCTGCTTGCGCCTTTCTTTTTTTATCGAGTGTAAACAGTTAGTTTGTTGCGCTCAAAATAATCGCTCAACAATCATAACAATTGCCAAGGCAAAAAAGAAATTCGCCTAGCCCCAAAATGTATGCTACAAAAAATTGTTCGGCCGCCCTAAGGTCATTTTAATTATCTGCCGCGCACGCAAAAAATGCAAAGCAGCTACAACAACAACAACAACAACAACAACAACAACAGCAACAATGACAACAAACAGCCAAAAGAAATTCAATTAAAATGGAATCCCCGGAAATTCCTTGTAATCCCAAACTCCCAAAAAAAAAAAAAAAAATCTTAAAAAAAAAGCAGAATGAAAAGTATGTATAATGCGTAGACATATTGTCAAAAGGCAAATTCGTACAACTCACGAAGGTAGCACAAAACATGTGGCCAATAAATTTGTGAACGGGGGCCGGAGGGAGCAAAACTTAAGCATGTAAATTGCCGCACGTTCATTTTTTGATTTTGCCAGCATGAAATCAGTATAATCTGTTTTGTCAGTACACTCTAACCAACAACAACAGCAGCAGCAGCAGAAAAGTCAACGCAAAGTTGCCAGCTGAAGTTGATTTAAAACGCGCGCCCCGCCCTGCTAGCCTGCACACCCTCTCTGTCGCATCTCCACACAGGCTTCGCTTCAACCGGTGCTTATCCGTGTCCATGCTCTGGTCCGTATCCCTGCCCAGAAGCGCTGATTAACGCACTCGAGCGCAATCTGCCTCACTTCACTTTTATGTAAACACAAAACAGAATATAAAGGCATAAAGCAAAATAAAATAGAACGCCTGTCTCTCTGTCTGTCTCTCTGTCAGTCTGTCAGTCTGTCCTGTTGTCTGTACCGTTGTCCTTCTGTTTGGGCACTGTCTCTTCTGTAGCCGGCCTATCTAGATGGCAGCGCTGGCAATGTGAAAAAATGTTCGACTCTCGCCTTCTCTCTGCCTGTCTCGCCCCCGCTCTGCCTTTTCATATTAAAGGTAATTTTCATATTTTTGCAAATGGCTGCCTGGCTGTATTCGCTATCTCTTTCACACGCAGGCTTCTTGTCTCGATTTATATCTCTAGCTCTCGTGAACTGCTGGAGCAAACGCCAAATTCAATCATTTAAATTCAAAAATACACATAAATATACTTATGTGAAAAGTACAGAAATATAAAAAAAAAACATGTATAGCTATACAGTATATATGTAAATATTTATAAAAATATACTTTTATATATTGTCTGCCAAAGTCAACGGCCGACGATTGTATAAAGCAAAATATTATCTACGAGCATTTGCTAAAGCAAAGAAGATTGCAATACCCTAAGGTGCAGCGCTTAGGAAAATTGTTTACAGGTGGGCGTGTGTGTTAACATATTCGAATTATTGACTGTGAAATAAAGGTGATTTTACCAATACGAATTGTGTACAATGAAATATGAGTACTTTCATGGATTGAGTTTAATAAAAAGAGATTAATCTATGATGGGGAATTCATTAGATACAATACTTACAAACTTCAACTAGTTTATGCCGCAGAACTTAATTTGATGGATTCGAATATTTACTAATAATATAAATACTATAATTAATTTGTTATTATTTTCTAAAAAAAAACTGCATTTTTCTATCAGCAAAAACTAATCGATTCACTCTCAAATTTTTAAATTGTGAATTTTTCTCTTAATTACATGTTTTAAGACAACGAAAGTTATATTAATTTGTTTCGACAAAATGAAAACATATTTCATTTAAGAAATGTTTACCAATAGATTTAAAGGCTATGAAGCTTAACAACATTTAGTTTAAACAATTTAATCCGCGTGCAAGAATCACTGCATTAACTAATACGATAATTATGTGGCTAAAAATATTTAGGTAATTAACATTTATTTTTGGCTAATGCTTTGCTCTAACTAGATTATGATGTAGCTTATTATTATTCGTTTCTTAGGATAGTAATGAAAATATAAATATTAATGACTGCGTGGCGACTTTTCTGTTTTGGCTTTGCTGCCAAAATGCATATATAAATATTAATAATATTAATAGAGCTTTTCCTAATTAGAGTTTGGCTTCAACTAATTAATGATGGAGCACTTTTTGGCATAACTTTGTTAAGTTCTTTCTTTGCCCTTTAAAATTGTTTGAGCATGGATTTGTGCTCACAAATTAAGCTTAGCTTCCAGCTTAGTTTAAAGCTGAAGAAATTTAAGTAATACATTTTCCTGTTAAGTTTTATTTTTCTTCCGTTTAAGCTTGACATTTTTTAGACAGTTTTATGCTTATAAAACACAATCATAGCTTGTCTTTTTCTTGTATTTTTTAAATTTTTTAAACATTTCCATAGTTTAGTTAGCTAAGCATCGTCAAACTGAGCACGAAGTCTAGTCCCTGAGAAGATCGAAGACACAGAAAAACAGGGTCAACGCCTTGTCGCTTGACATTTTTATAATGTTGGGCAACTCTGTTTTACTCTCAGAAAGTGTTACCAATCTCTTGTTCAAGTTATGTTAACCATAGCCAGCTGCGAGTGCATCAAAAGGGTAAAATCTGAGCTGTGCGTCGCTGCGGGTTGCAAAAAAAAAAAAAAAAATAGGAAGAGAATTTTAAGCTGAGGCGCCCAAGCGGCGCGTTGCAAAAAATATTTATTACTCTGCCAAGAGCCAAGAGGTGTATGTGTGCTTGTGTGTGTGTGTGTGTGTGTGTGTGTGGGAGTGTGGGTGTGCCTGTGTCTAGTGGAAGATTGCTTGCCCTCAAGGTGAAAATATGCTAAGTAACAAATAAAAGCAAGATCTGTATCAGAGCCAGAGCGCGAGCCAGCCTCGACGTCGACGTTAGCTGCAAATGTTGCAAACGAGTCGACGTCGTTTCTTTGGCTTTTTACATATTTTTTGAGGTTTTGCAGAAGTGCGGCAAAACTAGCGCACAGCTGTGCGGTGGCTGAGGGAGATGGGGTGGGGGGGGGGGGGGGGGGGGGGGGGCGAGGGGGAAGGAGGGCGGACAAACGGACAGAATGGCCAAAAGCAAAGCTTGTAAACAAATTAAGAGATTGCTTTTGGCCAGTCGGCCCTCAAAAGCGTTGAACTGAAGGCTAAGCCAATGGGCGTAGCGAAAAGGGAGGGAGACAGCTGGAGGGTGGTACTGGGAGCACATGGGCTGCGTACCAGCAATGGGCGTTTCTAATCAAATCAGTTGCTGCATGCAATAAATTCCAACAAGGCAAAAAAAAAAATAACGAAAATATAAAACACTTTGCGGTTGCTGCTGTTGCTATTGCTGCTGTTGCTGCCACAAGTTGAAGCGACAAACAACAAAATTGATTGGACGACTTTTTGTGTAGTGCGTGTAAAATTTTTGTTTACAAATTGTTCAACTTTCATTACAATGGCCAAAGGGGTGGTGGGGTGGTGAGTGGCGGCAACTCTTATATATGGCGTGACTGCGTTTCTAAAAGTCAACTCTTAGCCTATCATGTAAATATGATTATTTAAAATCATGAAACTCTCAAGCGTTTTGTAAATAATTCAAGTAGCCAACCTAAAGCTGTTCAAGTTTGCCTTAACAACTTTTGTAACAAGCGCTTAGCCTCAAATAGCTAATAAATATATGTATTAAGGTGCAATGAGACAAGCTGCCAGTTTTATAGACTAGTTTAATTCCATTAATAAACATGCCAAAAATTGAATACTCTCGTACACATATGACACATATAAATGTCTTGAGAAAGAGGATATTTTTCCATACAATAACTATATATTCGCCAAAATCTTTATTTGGAGCTGCGGGATATTGCGATATAGCAATTCGATGTGGTTACGATTTTTCTTATATGCCATGAGCATAGTCTAACTAATAAATGTCAAGTTTGTTGAACATATTAAGAATATTGGAAAACCAAAAGTATTTACATGCTTCATTTTCAACTGATCGTTGCTATATGGCAGCTATATGCTATGCGATTTTGTGAGGAAATAGGGTACTTTTTTGTAAGCAAACAAAACAGTTTCCGACTAGAGATTCCTATGACAACTATATTGGACAAGCTTGCATAGAAACAGACAGACGCCTGTTGATACTGATCAAGAATATATATTATGGGCTTGGAGATGTCTTATATGTGTTACACATTTCATGAGTTAACTTAAAACTTAGATCTTTACCAATTCTAATTTATTCTTAAAATAATAGATAAAGAAATATATTTATCTATTAAAAGATATATTAAAATATGAATAGCAGGCAACGAAAACATAAAAGTAGCTACTAGCTGATAGGAGGTGCAAGAGAAGTGAAAGGTTTAAGGAAGGTTTAAGAAAGGGTTAAGAAATCAATTTCAATATCGATAAAATTGCCCGTACGTTCTCCGTTAATTACTATCGATAGGTCGTTCGATTCAGTCGATTCAGTCTTCAAGCAATACTCTTGAAAATTGTCAACAATTTTTCGTGTTTCAACAGTTTTGTACGTCAAAAATCATAGTTATACGGAGAAAGCCGATTTCTGCCAAAGGGTATATAGGTATATTTGAGGAGAAAATGTCGTATATCAGCTATCGTCATTTTAATGGGCGCACCATCGCATTTACCGACGACAATGTCGAGGTAAAGAAACTCTTTTTGCAGCGTGTGCCATTTAAGATGCATACAGAAACGTTGCAGACATACTTCTCCTATTTTGGAAAAGTGCTGCATGTAGAATTAATTGAGAAACCGCGTAAAAAAAAATTCAAATTTGGTTATGTGCTGTTCGAGAGCTCTCGCGATGCCGCCGATGTTCTGCTCAAGGAAATGCATTTGATAAACGATCGTCTCATCAAGCTGGAGCCGTATCATAGCTGGGGTCAGCCCGCAGTCGAGAACATTGAGCCCATACCGGAAGAGTCGCCCATTAGAAGGCTAAACGATGATTGCCTGTATAGAATATACCGATATCTATCGCTTACCGACCAACTGAATCTGGCACGTGCTCTGAAGCGTTGCCCCCCGCTATATAGCTCCATCAACCTGGGCACCTTCAAGAGTATCAGCCTGTGGGATATGCACGACTTTTTCGTGCTCTTTGGCTATAAACTAAACCAAATTGTTGGCCAAATACCGCGTAATCGTTACCGGCGTCTAATTGAATTTGTTAGCACGCATTGCCACAATCTCAGGGTCCTGCGCATCACCAATAGTCCTCTAACCGTTTGCAATACGTACAAGCTGGTGGGCCATCTTCATCAGCTGCAGGAGCTGAAGCTGTCCAATTGTGATTTAGTTGATGATTGTCTGCCATCGCTGACAGGTCTGCATAAGCTCAAGAAACTGGATCTGTGCTATAATGACATGTTGACGGGACTGCTTATGGATAAGCTGCCCAGTTCTATAGAGTCGCTGAATCTTTTGTACTGTATCGATGTGGAGTCCATGTTCCTGCCCAGAATTTGTAGTGCCTTGCCGCAACTCAAGGAGCTGGGCATCAGGACGTTGCTCACCGAGCACACGAATGTGTTCCAAGAATTGGCGAACGGCCATTGCTGTGACAAACTGGAGACAATCACTCTGCAGACCGAAGCCTCTTTTCACCTACAGTTTCATTTGGAGTATCTGGCCAAGCTGCCGGGCCTCAAGAAGCTGATCATGTACGAAAGGCCCACACTTATGCTGCTGCAGTGGCTCGTGGAGCACAAGTCCGAGCAGCTAATCCATCTGGAGAACAATTCGAGGATGTCCCTTGATGCCCAGCAAATGGCGCTGGTTGCTCAACTGAATGCATTGCGCATTCTCGCTCTGCCCAATAACATTGATATCGACGATGACGTCATGGGCAAGCTGTGCAATCTGCAGCACTTGGAGGTAATTCATTTGCAGGGCTGCAAGAAAATCACAGATCAGGCGGTGCTGCGTCTGCTGCTCAGCTGCAGCAAGCTGCATGTGCTGCATCTCGAACGTTGTAGGCTCCTTTCCGGCCAGCTCATTCATTGCATCATCGGCGAGCTGCGTGAACTGTGTCGCCTCCAGCTCAATCATCGTCAACTGCCAGTTAAATTGTATTTCTTTGGCGCAAAGTTTAATGATTTTATGCTAAAGCATTCGGATGTACGAGCTGCCAGCGATATGGTCGACATTGAACTGACCCGTTGTCCATATTGGTAATATCGTCAGCAGCTGGGCGGGTTGAGGTGCTTGAGGTTGAGGTTGGCCAGCTATTGGAAGACAGAATGGAAGTTGCATCAAATAGCCATTTCATGAATATATTTTTAGGCGTGCCCACATTTAGTTTCAATATTTTATAAACTGAATATATTCTTTTATCAATATACCCTTCATAATTTCATTTTTAGTTATAGAAACAGAACGCAAAAAAAAACATTTATAGTAAAGAAAAAAAACTGCGGAAAAAGACAAGTTTTAAAAAATCAATTCACATTGCCTTTTAAAAAATTGCCTTCTATCAATATTTATTTTATTAAGAATTAATTTTTAGATCTTTGATAAAGGATTTTAAATTTAGGTTAAATCAAGCGCTTAAGAATCAGTTAACAATGGGTTTGTCCGTAAATCTTATTTGAAATGAAAAACAAATATTTTAATAGCTCTTATTATTAATAATGCATATCTTAAAACAACTCTAGCTAACTTTATAATATTAGTTTCCCAGTCATATTCTCTGAATCGGAACGAGCAGCTGCAAAGGCAATAATAAAAATAATTCGCTAAGCTCGCCGGGCAAATAGAAGCCAGGAGCTTAACAAAATGACCAAGGTTATGCATATATTAAGGATAAACATAACTTTTACGGAAATTATAATTAAACGGCGCTCCTGAATCAAGAGTTGCGTCGCGTCGCTGGGAGAAGAGTTGAGTCGAGTCGAGTGGAGAGTTCAAAAGTTGGGAAAGCGCCGCACGCGGAATAGTTTTCTAATTAACTGTGAACTATGCGCAGCACAGAAAAGACGCACAGCAATAGTAAAAGAGCAATGCATAGAGAAAGAGCGAGAGAAAATTTGAGAATGAGAAAAACAGACAGAGAGAGAGAGAGAGATAGAGGGTGTCCAGTGTGAAGCGGGCAACTAGCTGGTTGCTCGGTGAGATAAACCGTGAAATCTCATGAATTAACTGTGCCAACTTTTGGCTCCTGGCTGCCACACGAAACTATTTGAAAAGAAAGACAATTGCAGCTGGCTAGAGCAGGGGGTTGCGGCACATGCGGCGAATGAACGCAGGGGGGAAAAGAGGGCTGGTGATGGCAACGGCGACAGTTACTCCACAAATGATTTAGTTGCGGCGGAAAGCGAAACGTCGCCAACAAACAACTCGAGTGCGGGCTTGCCGCCATTGTGTGCTCGCCATTGTACCGGAAATGCCGCACAAATGAGAACTGGAAGTGGAAGGAAGTTGACAGGCATGGGCGACAACGGGCAACTGGGCGACCGAGCAACTGGGTGTCCCTCTCAGTCCCTGCAGGGCAACACGGCAACGTGCGAGGCGTCAACATTGTCACATGACAGGTCGACGCAACACCAGACAGTTCGTGGCGCGTTCGGCACTGGCTCTTACTCAGACTCTGACGCTGGCAGCTTCTCCGCTGGGTCGCTCCTCTAATTAGCTGCAGTAATGGCATGTCAACAGGGCCGAGCATGGCATCAACTTGCAAGCTCTGCCCCAAGACGGCGACAGCAGCTGCTCCTCCTGCAGCTCCTGCAGCTCCTGCAGCTCCTACAGCTGCTGCCGGAGTGTAACTGGAGACAGGCGCCACTTTTCCCATGGCACCCATCCAGACTGTGATATGCGCCTCTTAACCCATTTTACTCAGCGAAAACGCTTCAGGAAATTAAACACAAACTATAAACAGTGGCGAAAGCATTCTTAAGAAAATATGTATTAAGTTCCCCAAGCATCCGAGCTTTTAGCTCTGCGCTTCATCAGCACATAAACCAATTCTCAGTTTTAAGACACGAACATTCTGGCGTTCCTTTTTTTACTGAAAGTATTTATTGCGCTCTGTTATTTACTCAAGCACACTTTATGACAAAATTATATTTATAATAAATTAAATATTATTAACAAATATCATGCCATAAATAGGTGTAATATAAAATCATTAAATTAACTCTGTAACTGTCTGTCAAAACTATATATTTTTTGACAAAAAACCATTTAGTTGCTTCTCTAGCAACCATTTTTTTCAAAGACCTCTTAACCTTACTATTTACGGAAAAACAAATTTTTTTGACAAGCTGATATTTTCAAGCTTATCATAAAATATAACCAACTTTTAAGCTTCCACCCAACTATTTAACTACAAGTTTAATATTCAACATAAATTTGAAATTTTCTCCATGTTAACAAACCCATTTGTTAGGTGTTCAACTTGCACTTCATCCAATTGCATTTGCATTTTGCATTTTGCGGTTACCTTGCACAATCGACCTATTGAAATTTTCTCGATTTTCCCCGGAACATTCAAATTTGGCAGCGTTTTTTCTCATTTGACATAAATAATTGGCGCATAATGAGCATAACTTGAAGCAAATTACAGCGCGTGTGCCTCGAACGCTAAGCAGGTGGGAGGTTGGGAGGTTGGGCGTAGCCACGCCCTGTGGCGCCTCGAGGCATTGGGCGACGGAGGGGAAGGGCCAAAAAACTTAAAAATATGTCCAGGGTGTGTGCGGGAGGATGTTTGGGGCGGGAGGGGAGTGAGCAGGCTGTAGGAGGTTAGGGCCAAGGCAAAAACAGCGCAAGCCTTAGATATCAGCTTTCATTCTTGAAGCTGTGTGTATGTGTGTGTGTGTGCGTGTGTGTGGGTGTTCTTTTTGTCGTCCTGGTGTTGGTCCTGTTACTGGCACAGTTTTTGCGCTATTTTTGCTGCGCTCTGCTTCTTGTTAAGCTTTGCCAACGTTTTTCTTTAATTATTCAAAAGATAATTACACTAAAAATTTTTTGTCATTTGCAAAACGGCGTCGCGCCATCCCCAAGTAACCCAACTTACAGCACAAAATCTATAGACGCTCTTTTTTCCACTCGTTTTGCCATATACATACATATATATTTCTCATTATTTCTTATTTTCAGATTTGGTTATTTTTCTTATTTTATTTTTTTTTTTTTTTTTGGTGAAAGTTTGCAACTTGCAGCCGAGCGCTAAAAATGCTATTTTTATTTTTGCCTCTCATAATTGCCAGCCAAGCAACCGGCGACAGAGAGAGATAGCTAGAGAGATTGGAAGAGAAAGAGAGAGAGAATCTCGTTGCCGGCGCCGGATGCCAGCGGAAAGTTTAAGGAAACGCAGCCCAGATACGAGTACAAGCGGTTTGGCACATAAGATACAGATACCCCCAGCGGTACGACAATCACATATGCTATATAAAACATGGCTTACAAAAAGAGTGTGGGAATGGCTAAAAAAAAGAGGCTGCTGCCAGTTTCATGGCTTTAAAATATCTTGAGTTTAAATATGATTCATGCTGAATATGTGCGCAAAATGTTAGCGAATGAGAAAGTTTTGGAATATTTAAGGGTAAGTGGAAAAAAATCGCTTTTTTGTAAATAATATAATTATAAAAATATGTTAATTTGACAAAATAGGAACTCGAAGAGTTAACTATGAGACTGTTTCTTAGGAGAACCTTGAAAAAGTTCAGGCTGCTTCTCAACAAACATTTTTATGCCTAAATAAAACTTAGAAATATTCTTAAAAATTATCTGACAAATTTTAAAGGAAGCGTAAGTGAAAAACTAAATATAAATATGTTTTGAATTTGGGTTTAATTCAAAGAATTAAATTAAATATTTAAAAGGGTACTCAAATAGTTCAGGCTGATTCTCAACAAATAGTTTTTATGCCTAAAACAGACAAGTTTTAAAATAGGTTTCGTTGTAAAATAAATGAGTTAAACTTTGTATATAAATTTATACTCTGAAAAGCCAAGTCGATCTAGCCATTTCTTTGTCCATGTCCAATTCTGTCTGTTCATCCCACCGTCCGTCTATCCGTATATATAAACGCGTCGATCTCAGATCCTATTAGAGCTAGCTATTTTATCATAGGTCCTCCGATAGTCGATAACTTGCTCCGTTTCAAAGCAATCGATAAGAATCGATATAAAAATGCTGTTTTCAGAGCTAATCTCTTAGGTATTATGAGCTAGGGTGCACTTTCTTTTTTAGTATATTCCGATCAAGCATCTTTCATTTCATAATTATCTCCAGAAGTTAAGGGTATGCCCTAGTCGTTCATTCCCGACTTGAGCACTCTTGTTGTTAATTTTTCTGAAATACTTATTAATATAAAAATACATGTAAGCGCAGCATATTGACAGATTTTATAGCCTGGGACCGTTTTAACATCTGGTTGGCAACAGCTCGACCAGAGGCAATTGCAAAAGAGTTCGATAATTATCGAGACATATTTAATAATAACAAATAATAATAATAAAAGCGCTACAGACAATTGGCTACATGTGCTTCACACACTCGCATGTGTATTTAAACATAAGTTAAAAGGTGTGCATGTGTGTGTGTGTGTGTGCGTGTCTGTGTGTGTGTGTTAGCATGTGTGTGAAGCGGTCATAATTGGCAGAAATTAACGTGACCGTACAATCAATATTTATCGTCTATATAAAGTCCATGCATATATTCATACTTTATATAAGTATTTATATATTTATGCATTTATACATATGTGTGTATATATTTATTTATATATTTATTCATAGTTGGTTGCCAGTAATTTGCCTTCGCCGCGTTCGCGTTTTAATTTAAATTCAAGTTGAAAGCTGTATTTTTTATACCCTGTAAACATTAAAAACGAGAAACTTAAGAAGGGGTTTCATTTAGTTCGTTAGTTAGGCAGGCCAGGCGAAGGCATTTTTGATTACATTTTTTGTATTTGTTTTCAAGCTCAAGGGCTAACCAATTTGGTAGCTTTAGATATATATGCATATATATATTTATATATACATATAGAATCTATATACCCTATAGGCTCTTGTATTTCTATGGCTTCATATTCTTGCTCCTCTCAAAACGGAGTAAATGATATTCAAAATACAACGTTTCTATATTTATTTTATTTTTATGAATCTTAACCCGACTACGTGGTATCTTTGAGTCGAGCACACTCCTGCGTGTCCGCAGTATACTTCTTTGTTTGTTGGCTTTGTTGTTGTTGGATGTGTTGATTTTGTCCATCAACAAACAAAAATGGCACGCAAATTATGAACCGCAAATGTGCGTGCGAGCCTGTCCAACATGGGCGTTGAATACGCTTATACGCGTGGGCGTGGGCGTGGGTGTGGGCGTGTCAGTTGATGCAGCATATCGAGAATATATTTACAATCTGCGCGGCCACGAAACGCGATTCGCAATTCGCAGAACGGCCGCACATCTATTTTTAATGGACATATTTTCATATACGCCGGCATTTCATTTAAGTTTTTGCTTTCGATTTTTTTCCCTTTTTTTTTTGGTCAACGTAAAGCCATCGCTTATATCTGGATAAGGGTATTCACTTACATATATCTTACATGAATCATTTTAAAGCTGATTAAAGCAAATATTTATATATTTCTGATATTATTGTTAAATGAAAAGCGTTTCAGGAAGAAACCAATTTAGTATTTATTTATTATTTATTATTTATTATTGTTGAAGTAACTATTCAAAGTTGTTTTTATTTTCTAAAAATGTATCGAATGCTCGAGCAACTTTTACCTCAAAACATGACTCTTATCTGAATACTGCATCAACTTTTTGACCACAAGCTTCATCAGCTCGTCAAAAGCACCTGCAACTGCGGCAAATGGCAAGTGCCACACTCTCTCACACACCCACGTGCTGAAGATGCAACACGTGGCCCTTGCGTGCCTATTTGCACTTGCCAAGTGCCAAGTGGTAAGTGGCAAGTTTACATTAAATACAATAAATGCTCGCCACAATTTATGCAATATCAGAATGGGCCATAGGAGTTGCTGTTAAAGACCGCATAATGCGGGCAACTTTAGCTAAAGTTCTGTGTTCTTTCATGCCACACAGAATATTAATAAATATTGGTGTAAAGAACATCTAAGCATTCTATTTGTTAGAAAAACTTTTAGAGATCACAAGACTTAAATGTGATTATCTGCATACGTGAGAAGTTTGTCCTTAAGGCAAATGGCAACTGGTTTTTGACAGTCCAAGTGTTATTTATTTATTTTGAAATATATTAGTAAAAATAGTGCATGCATTGCTTTAATATAATTTACATTTATTAAAGTGTCATTTACTAAGAGCCAATTATAAAAAATATGTTGCTTGGTTCTCAAGCTGATTTAATTATTGAAACAAAACCAAAAAACAGTTAAAAATAATCTCATTTTAAACTCAACATTAATTGGCCAACTCTTCAACTAACTTTGAGTTCTGCAAATAATAGTAAAAATATTCACCTGCAGCTAAGCTGTTAACAATATTGAAATAGTTTTGAAAATATGTGTATCTGCAGATTGACTGTGGAGCTCAGAAGTGCGAAAGTTTCGTGTTGCCAGACTAATTGCCAACTAGTTGCTCGTCAGCTGCCACATCTGATGCAACAATGAACTGAACTAACTGAGAAGTGTGCTGAAGCGCATTCAATATTCATATGCAGACGCTTACCAACTTTAGTTGGCACTTGGCAAAGTGTTGGACATATACACACACCCACACATACTTCCACATCCACGCATTCACCTAAATAGAAACATTTTCCGCACGTTGCCAGACCAACAATGCGAACTGTCCGCTGGCTCATCCGGCTACGCCCCACTGCAGCAGAGTCGACTGTTTATCGATGATGTGCAAATTAAATTTTGAGTACGGCCTGGCAGTAAACTACAGTAAACACTGGCCAAGGGTGTGACAAGTGAAGGCGGTGCGGCGCGGTGCGGAGCGTTGCGGGGCGTTGTCAGACAGTGCACCTTGATGGATGCGATGCGCACGTGTCGCCGACCGCAATGCAACATATTTTTTACACTCCAGAATTATGGGCCAACAAGGTGGCAGGGCGGGTTGAACAAATAAACAAACCGAGCTAACGGAACATTGTGGCCAACACACACAAATGAGAAATTTATAAACAAACGTAAAAACAGCAATGTCACTGTGTGGCGCCACCTAGTGCCCAGCGGTGGAGTTTGTGTTTATTCGCCTCGCTTTTTATGAAATGCATAAAATGCAGCAACCTAAACCAGAAATAAAACTCAAAATGCAACTAATTTGCAAGGACAAAAGTGGCCGTGTTGTTGCTCTGGGCGTGGCTGCTGGCTGCTAGCTAGGTGGCAACAACCATTACAGTTGGCTGTGGCTTTAGTTGTTAGTACTGTGTGCGTACACTGGCAAAAATTGAATAAGGGCGTGCTTAAACAAACACATAAAGTTAAACAATGTAGGCATTGAAATTGTATCTCACATAGTCTACACTGAGTTCAGCATCATTGGATGCCATAGTTACAATTATTTAAACACTTTTAAATACTAGTCGCATACAAGTAAAACGAACCCAAACATGGCTAAGCCCAAGGCAAACAGCAATCGCCGTGAAATCAAGTCCATATTACATCGCATTTCTTGCCACTCAGGTGCCATACATTTGCCACGGAAAAGTTATAGAAACACATTGTTGCGTCGCTGGCCACAGATCGAAGAGAACTTGAATATGGGCGCATTCTATGAGCATCGCAAGCAACGTCTCAGCCAGACATACTGTTTTGTCACATCCATTTGCGGTCAAAGCTCCGATTTTTTATGTGCCCAAACTTTTCTTCAGGCGTAAGACTTACATCACTTCTATGGCAAACCCAAGCAATAAGAAAAAACCTATTTTAAATTGATTTTATACACATTCAAAATTAACAAGTATTTTTTCGGCTGCATACAGAATAAATTAAAATATATTATGGTCCATTATTAATTCGACTTTCATCTAATACTAAATGGAATTATTTTTATTGTTTTTTTTTATTATTTATTTTTGTCGACATTGTCTATGCTTCTGTAAACCTATTCGAAAATGCCGCCAAGTGCGTATTTTTCAATTATCATTGTGATCAAACTTTATTAAATCTGAAGTCCTTAAATCAATGATAAATAGCGAATAATGAAAAGTAATTAACAGCGTTTTGAGCATTCAGCAAAGTATTTTAATTAATAATACTTGATTCATATGCTTAACGCACTTGCTTTTTTTTTTGATTATAATATTTTAATATTGAGTATCGTGTTACTGCGTTTATGATGCAGAATTCACGTACTTTTCTTCAATGGGGAAAAGTTCAAATATTTTAAATTTAAAAGTATTAAATGGAAATTAAGTATTCATACATGGGCTGTATTAATGAATTTGGGATTAATGCACGTTGAATAGCCTTTAATAAGCATATTTAACAGCATTAACCTTTATCAAATGTTACAATTGGAATATAGTCTACTGACTAACTGCTGGAATTCAAATAAAATAATATGGAATAAAAATATATGTATATATCTTTCTATTTATCTTATCTTAAATCATAAAAATATTTTTGTTCGCAGACATTATAAAACTTTTGTGGATATGCCAGCTTTATGCTATTTTGTATCAGCTTTGCAATCGTTTATTTATTTCCGACATTTTTTTTTCTATTTTACTAATGTTTATGCATTTGTAGCTTATTATTAAAGTCGTATTCTTTAGCTTAGTTCACAGACTGCAATTAATTTTAGCTTAGTTAGAGCAAAGATTCGTATGGGTAAGCCTAACCTAGGGCATTATTGGTTTCGACTTGGGCACTTTGGCCAAATTACACTTTGGCCTCTTCAGTTGCTGTTGTTGCTGTTTACTCTTTGGGTTTTCCATGCGTAAGTTTTGTTTGTATAAGCCACGCTTAAGCATGTGTGGTAGCCCAGTGCGTATAGGTTGCTGTATGTGTGCGTGTGCGTGTGTATTAGTTGCTTGGTCGGTTAGCTGGTGCGTTTGTTTGTGGCTCGCTTAATCCTTTCATTTTCATAACTCGTCATAGAATGTAAACAAGATTAAGTTAGTTTTCTGTGCTGCTCAAGTGGCTTTAGTCGCTTCCAGTTCGGGTACTGGTTGGTGTTGCAGCTGCAGCTGTAGCTAACGCTCTGGCCAGGACATAAGGACATGCAATATGCTTGGGCCTGGGTTTTGCCTGGTCTGTGGCTGTCGTCTGCCCACAACAAGTCCACCAAGTGACTGTTGCAATTGCCTTTTGTTGTTGTCCTTGCTGTTGCTGTTGCTGTTGCTGTTACTGTAGCTGTGTTGCCTTTATACTGAAACTCGGCAAAAAGTTTTCGTATTAAAAAGTTGGACGTAAGGATTTCACAAAAGCTTCCGCCGCATTATATTGAGAGCTGATTTTGAGGCTCCCAAACACCCATTCCGCCCATCCGCGGCCAAACGCCCACCCGCTGCGCTTATTCTTATTTGATTGTCAAGTGTCACTGCAGTTGTTGTTGTTTTCATTGTAAGTTAGTTTGTTTGCTTGTTGGTTTGTTGCTGCCAGCACTAATAGTAATTAAAGTTATTACAAATAAAATTTATATGCAGATTGTTCAGCAAAGTGCGCAATCAATAAATTGAGTGCCACAGCAAATCATTTTAAAATACATTTATTACAAATTACAATCAAAAATACAAAAAATAAAGCCCAAGGCTATAAATTCAATGGGTAATCCAAAATGATGAAGTGGTGCTCCATAAATAACGTCTTTCACTTTTTTCTTCAATCATTTTCTACCAATTCTCCTCTAATCTATTCATTTAATATAAAATTAATTAATTAAAGAAAAAATCGATTTCAAGTTTATTTTCATCATTTTATTGAAAAAAAATAATATTACTATTATTAAATAAATAAATACAAAAAGCCTTTTACTCACATTTAAAATATATAATTTTAATAAATGAAAATGCAAAAAAAAACCTCTTGCTCAAATTAAAAAAAAAATATTATTAATTAATAAATAAATAAATCAAAATAAATCTTTCGCTTAAATTTTGAAAAATATATTAATAAATAAAAATAAATAAATATATAAAATAAAAAGTAGCTTTTGCTTTAAATATTAATAAATAAATATATTAAAATAAAACCTTTTACTCAAATTTAAAGAATGATCTAAACACAATTATACTTATACGTAATACTAAATGGGAGCTATGCCTGCTGTAAATTGAATTATTTCACAACGTTAAATACGACTACCTCAAGTACTTTGGAGCAGATTATATGCATTATACATCCTTTAGAAATAATACACATGCATTGTGCTATATGAGAACATAATCTTGTTAGGCTTCTCGTTGCTGCCGCATGAAATGCATTTTGTTTCAGCCGAATTCAACTCATTCCGCTGATAGCACTGAATAATTACTTAAAGAGAATTTACTAACACATAAGCACAATATTTATGAAAGCGTAATTAAAGTTATAGGAAATGTGTGTGTTTCGCTTGATTGGATTTTCGGGCCGGAGCTGTCAAACTAAGCTGCTGTTCAATAAACTAAAGCCGAGTGCAACTGCAGAATGCGGAGACAGGCTGCAGGCTGTAGGCATAATTCGCAGGCGTCATATTTGTTAAGTGTGCGGCTTTCGGGCTTGCAATATTTAATGCAAGGCCTCTATGGACTCAAGGGGCCGGGCAAAACCTCAGAAGCTCGAATTGGACCCGCCCTCCAATGGCTGGGCCGTCAACCCAGCAACACTTAGACCTCAGACCACACGGACCGCACAAAATAATCAAGTTTTGTTTTGCTGCTCGATTTGGATTTGCCGCATGGGCGGTCCATGCCCACTAACAGCAATTTGTGCGCCCATTCGCTTGCTTGATTGCGGCGGTTTTTGGGGGCGTGGCTGGCTCACGCCTCAACATACCGATGCGTACTCGGCATATGCGAATTTCCTGTAATAGATCTTGTGGCAAACATAAACTGCATGTTAAATGCCTTTGCCTGCGGCCCACACACACTCTCACGCACACGCACACGCACGCACACATACGCTCCCTGATGAGCTCAATAGCAAAAGGCAGTAGTGTGCGTGTGTGTGTGTGCGTGTATGCGATGTGCGTGCGTCATGCTCAAATGATAAATTGTTACAGGCACGACCTGGCGGCCAGGCAACGTTGCTGAAGTATGCAGAAGAGTAGCAGCAGCCGCTAGGGGGGCGGGAGTGCGGGAGTGCGGGCTGCGGCGTGTGCATTACCATGTTGCAAGCTGAAGATGGAGCAGCAGTTCTGATAGCCAGAGATAACATACAATGTATAATAGTTGATGCCACACAATTTACACATATTAAGTAATACCTACCGGTAACTGCTAAGACGACTGTGTGCCTCGCCTCTCCACCTCTCCCACTCTCTGTGTGTGTGATAAGTGTGCAGCGGTCAACGCTAGCACCAACTAGACAAATTGCAACAACATATCCTTCGGTTAGCTTAGGATTCAATGCCCTCGTTTGCATAAACGATTATTCTCGATTCGTATAAACGTAACCAAATGAAGTCATGTGAACTACTTATGCATTTGCCTAGCTATAACTTGGGCTTTTCAAGTCGGAACATCTGTGTGTTTTCGAATGGATTACTAAGTTGGCATAATTAAAAATGCTAATAAAAGCGACGTTAAATATGTATTAAGATAACTACAGGCATCTAGTTGAGGTAACTAAGAGTTGGCAGCAAGTGAGCTAAGATTGTGCGTTGGTTCTTCCCTTTTTTTTGAACGATATACTCTATATCTATATATATATAACTGACTATTTGAAAAAAGGATAAATAAATGCAATTATAAATTCACCTTTCAAGCGTTTATAATTTATCGATTTCAGTGATTTGCTTTAATCATTTCCATCCTATCTCCCTAATATTCTATTACAAATGTCTTCATTCTGCTTAATAAATATTTCCCCCTTTTAATTTATTATATATATTCCGAATTAATATGCCCATTAAGATTATATGTTATTATTATTTAGGAATCCCTTGTGTTCTACTCGAATAATTTCGTTAACTAAATTACTTGCGAAAAGGGGAAAATAAAAATAAAATAAATTTGAAGAGGCGACTTCTCGCTTGCTAGTTCAACTCTCAGATATCAAAGCTACCAACGCTCTACGTCATGTTTCCAAAGCAGGTTTTCGGTTTGTTGTTGAATATTTTCACACAAACATTGACCAAAGCATCTACCCAGAATTTTCCAAAGTCCACAAGGGATTTATTTTATAAAATTGATTGTTATTTTTCCTGTGCATTTAATGTTACACTTTTGAGCTAAATATTGTGCAAAATATGCATAAATATCTTCTCTGATTTCATTTAGTTAATTAATGAACTAAAACATAAACTGAGAAAAGATTTCTCTGCGCACTGAGCCTAAAGGCCAGTGACCACATTGTTGCTGCTGCATATCCTTAGGCGAGCTCAGCTCGTCTTGAAAATATCTGATTGCACATGAGACACAGATACAGCAAACCCCTTCCGCTTGCAATTATTTAAGCACAGCCAAATGTAACCTATTCAAACGGCAAAAGGATATGCGCTTTAAGTGCTTTGACGCTTTCATTTTGCCAATAAATTGTGTTTTGCGTACTTTGTGGGTCAGCCGGAAATGTATTTTGATTTAAAATGCGTAAAGCGTTGCGTATACGTAATGTGAGCCCAGTTTCAAACCCAATAAACGAGCCAGTGAATGTCTCCCCCAGCTTGGGGCTCGTCTGGAGTTTGGGTGCAGTTGCTTTTCTGCTGCCTTTGCCTTTGCCTGGGCGCTGCATGTCAAGTGGAAAATTAAGATTGATTACGGCAGATAAGCCGTTGAATTTACAACGAATTTAATTGATTGCATGTGCACTCGAGTGTGTGTTGCGCGTGTGTGTGACTCTGAATATTGTATTTGTGTTCCATGTCAACCTTCAAGTGGCAGCCTGTCAATTGCTTAGCGCCCAACGTCGAAATGCTCAACTTGCAATTTAATTGCATGGCCAGCCAAAAGGTTTTTCCATTTTCTTTATTTTCTTGCTCTTATTTTCTGAGCTTCGTTCGCTGCGAGTTGCTAGCTCCGCACACCTGGCAACAGCTCGTTAAGGTGCCAACAACGGGTTCACAAAAGAAAAGCTGTGGTAATAAGGCAAAGATGATGGCAGCCGCAGCCACAGCCGTGGCAGCAGCAGCAAAGCGCAGCAGCAGCAGCAAAATTTGTGGCGGTTTTGATACCCTATACATTGTTTATGGTTGTCAGGTTTTATGAAAGTTAATAGATTAAAATTAATAAATTACATTTATTCTAATTTCTTTTATAAAAGTATATCTTAATTTTAATTTATTTATAAAAATATAGGTGGATATGAAATAAATTAATTGTTTTTAAATATATCTTGATAGTCTCGTGTAGTACTCTAGCAATGTTCCTTAATCAAGCCTAAAGTAGTTTTTGATAATATATTAAGGTTCATCATTCAAGATAAGTAGAAGAAGAAAACTTCTGGTTTATCAGGAAAAAGCTTCTTAAATCCAATCCAATCTAACCCTGATCTTAACTAAGCTTATCTCTAAGTTAAACCTGTCTGCACATTCTTTTATTAAGCTCAGTCAACTATAAAGATGTAGGATCCTCTCATTGATTAAATTAGGGTATCCATATGTGAGGCATGCCTTGTTTAGTTTTTGGTTTCTTGTGATCTTTGTTGTTGCTCTTGTGGTTGCTGCTTGTTATGCCATTTTATACCCAGCGTGTTGAAGCAAATGTTTATGTTTGTTTACTTATGCATGCGTGCGAGTGTTGGTCGCGTGTGTGTGTGCATTTGTGTGTGTGTGCAGCTGTATCTGCAGCTTGTATCTATGAGTGTAAGTCGCTCTCTGTAAGTGTGTGTGTGGGTGTGGCTCATTTCAATAACAAAACGAGCTCAAGTCACTTGTTCTCACAACTGACGCACTTAACTGAAAATATTATACAGAGACAAACAAGGCGGAAACTGAGCAAACGACGCTTTCCAAGCCTGCACTACGCCCCTCTCTCCCACTCTCCCTCGCTCTGCTTGGTGGTCTCTGCATTTTAACCAGATAATGATGGCTAATCAGCTGTCTCCACAAACCTGACAACTTAATGCAAATGTTTTTGTCTCCGTATCAATTGGCCTTAAAACGATACATGCGAGTGGTAGGCTTTAAGTTTTCCAATTAGGCTGCTGGCTTTTCGGGCCTTTCTATATACACGTAATACCATCTCTCCCTCTCGCTGCGGCTAACAAAACTTTCAACCTGCATTTGTCACAGCATTTATGATATAAGTGCTAGAGAGAGGGGGCAGGAGAGGAAGATTCGTTTGCTGTTCACTGGCTTTTATCTAATAAAATCTAGAGTGTTTAATCCTTTGCACTCGGCTGCCGTTCAACCTTGTTCAACTGCTGCAGCAGCACCCACTTTGGCTAGGCAACCGAAGGCAGTCTTTGCAGCCGCAGTCGCAGTCGCAGTCACATTTGCAGTCAAAGTCGCAGTCACAGTTACCAGCTGCGCCTGTGAATCTATTGCAAATTTTGTACGCCGTTTGCCTTTTCGCATGCACGTGGTATTTATGTTCAATGGGATATAAGAACTATGACAACAGCTTTGCACAATAGTTAAGAGATTTATAAATTTATAAGTTCTATACATGTACTTCAGTTACTTTAAATACTTTATAGTTTTACTAATTTTTTTTTATTATCATAAATATAGCACCAAACCTATATCAATTTAATTTTTAAATATCGCTAATTTTCAATACAAACATGATGAATCTAGATAAAATTATTTCAATTCCAATAATTATTTAAATTCTAAAAACTCTTTAAGTTAAGCTTAAGTACTAGATTCGCCTTAGAAAAAGTTCCACATTAAACTGGCCAAAAACACTTATTGGTATTTATTTTTGAAGTTTTTATTTTCATTATTAATTTAGTATATTTGCCATTATTTTTTTATTATTCAAATTTTGCTGTTTAAATATCTCTTACTTTCTGCATATAATCAAGTGCAATTTTTCCTGTGTTTGTTTCTCTTCGTAAATGTGTTTCTCAAAAACATTTCACTTAAAACTGTTATAATATTTTATTATTAATTTTATTCATATATTTGGTATATACAACATAAATATTTTTTAGATATTTTGTGCTCATAAGAGATACACAATTGCAGTGTATTTGGACTTCGTTATGTGCTTGCTCTGCTTGCCATTTTCTAAAAATTCATTTCGTTGTCTGGTCCAGCTCGCTGCACAATGCAAAGGCGATGCAATCGCCGACTGATAAAGGCAACGGCGGGCTGTGGTGCGGGTGGTTTGTAGTCTCTCTAGTCTGCCTAGCTACCACTGGCCAGGACACGGCACATTGCGTTGTGCTTCATTCGGCACTCGATCAAATTACTTATTGTAGCCGCGCCGCAGGATGCGCAAGTGCCATTAATACAAATAAAGTGACACAAATACAGGCATGGCCCAGGCAACTATCTGTATAAGGCAACGTAGGCCGGGGCCAAGAGTGGGGGAATCGCTGGCTGTGCGCAGGTATCGTAGTAGTCGGCTTGCTTTATGCCATAACTGGCCATGGTGCTGCCATGGCCATAACTTTTGCCCACTGCTGTAGATTTAGCCAAGTGGAAGACTAATCTCTGAATTCGCCAGCACAAGCGACGGCAGCGACAGCAAAACTTTGAACAATGGGAAAGAAAAGTTTAGAAACTAGTCGTCGGTGAGCATGTCAACTGTGCGCAAGAACAACGAAGAGCATTTTGCTTGACGGCGGGCGGTCCAGCTCCTGTTTGTCCTTCTGCGGGGCGTCGCTATGCAACGAGGCGTTAAAACAGCCAGCCAGCCAGGTGCGGGCGTTCGGTGGGTGGTGGCACATGGGTCGGGTTAGAGTATAGAAGAAAAAGAAAAAGCGTAGCTAGAATTACAAGAAGGTGCAGTCGATTAAGCTCTCTGATAGATTTTTCAATTTGCATCCTTGCTGGCAGGATAAACAGCTAAAGCGACCGATTTGTTGACCCGAGCGCAGCAACAAAGCGGCCTTCAATTTGCTCTTGCCGTCTGTCTGGCAGATAAATAGTGCCGACCCCCAAACTACCCTCAAACTGCCCCCACGGAAGGTCACAGGTCGCGCTGACTCGCGGGCCCGCACCATCTAGCGCCCCCGCCAGCTGAGGCGACAACAAGCTGGTGTACAAAAAGCCGACAGCTGCCCTTGAGCTGCTGTCAGTTCGCCTGCGTTTCTTTCACACACATGCGCTTGAAGTGGGTAGATTAGCGGCGTGCTGGACCAGGACTTGGCGAATGTGCGTATTTAGTGGGCAAGAAATAAACTAGCTAAGGTATAGTCGAGCGTAAGAGGTGAACTAAAGTTTATTTAGGGTGAACCCCAAAAAAGAGCAGAATAATTATCCTTACATTTTTTTTTTTTGGCTTGAACTATATCTAAATGAACACAAGCTAGAGCGTGGTTTTTCATTCATAATACATAAGGCTCTTAATGCAACTTATGTGGCATGTGAGTTACATTTATTTCTTAAGAAAATTTAAGCCAAAAAATTAAATTTTAAGCTGAAATCAGATATGGCCATATATTTTTCTTAACTATTTTCACTAGCTTACATGTGCGTTTTTAAGTATTTTACATTGAACTGAGAGAGAGAAAGATAAGGAAATGAAGAAAGCGATAGATAGAGATAGAAAGATAAAGAAAAAGAGAGTGAAGAAGAAAGGGAGAGAGAGAGAAAGAAAGAATAGAGAAATAGAGAGAGATATAGGCAGAAAGAGAGAGAGAGAGGTAGAGAATAGCGATTTAAGATAGAGCGAGCGAGCGTGAGAAAGAGGGAGAAAGAGAGAGAGACACAGAAGGAGAGAGATACATGGAGAAATGTCGAGAAAGTGAAAGAAAGAGAGAGAGAGAGAGACAAAAAGGAGAAAAAGAGAGAGGGCATTGCTAAGTAAACCTAAGCCATACTTACCGATTTTTATTTCAATATTATTTTTACTTGATTTTCTTGAATTTTTATTGCGCTGACAAATGCTGCGCCCATATGTAGGCAATGCTTTTTTTCCTTTTCCCATTTTGCTGAGCTCATTGCCAACGTTGATGGCATGGCCCAGCATATGTCACCCATATGCCACATATGCCACCCATCGCCCGTTTAGAGGCACTGGCAGTCGAATGTATTTACAAGGTGTTGCTGTAGCTGCTGCTGTCGATATTTTACTGGCACTGCGATTAGGGTGGGGGGAGGACAGCAACGCGACGCGGAGGAGAGAGGGCAAAGGAATTTATGTTTGCGCCTGTACGCCAAGTCAATGAATTGCAACAAATTTCGCCTGCTTGCGGCTTGTTAGGCGGCATTTATTTATTTATTTATCGCGCGTTACCTTTGCCCGTGTAATAAAGACACAATATGAAGGGGCGCGGCGCAGGCCGGCAAACGAGAGGGGCTGCGGCAGGAGGAGGGCAGCGCTGTCAGGTGTCGCCGCTTGCTCTGTGACTTTTGTGTGTGTGGTTAAAATTTTTTAACTCCATGCGGCCAGGCATGCGGAACGCTGGGGGCAGAGTGTAATGGTGGAAGGGGCGGGTTGAGGGATGGGAGCTGGTTTCTGGGTAGTCGCATTGCGCGTTCATTTGGATTTATGTTGTGTTACGGATTTTTGTGGCCTATAAATTGTAATTACTTTAACGCTAAATGAGTTTTTGGCTCAGGCATTAGCTGACATTTCGCCCATTAAATGTTGTTGCTCAACTTGATTTTTTTTCCTTACTTACAATGGTCGTAATTAAAATTGGTTGCTTTCATAATGTGATTGGCCTGACTGAACAAAATGCTCGATACGGCTTCGCAACGTTGGGTATATAATCAAAAGCCATGTATCAACTGAACAGGGCCCACAAATAATCTGCCAAGTCGAACGATTTATAGACATTTGCAGGTGAAACGAGCGAGCGAGCTAGCAAAGTGTACAAACTTTGACCTCTGCCATTTGCCATCACTTCAAACTAAACAAATTCACACGACACAAGACATGGCAAAGTCACAGGAGCAGGGAAAGCAGACTGCGAGCGGTGGGGGAGGGGGACAGACACTATCTGGCACCGACTGATGGGTCTCTGCGGCTGGGCCACTGGGCGCACACTTCAAACCACTCAACTAGTCATAGACTAAATACTTGTGAGGCCATTTGAAAAGCGTCGCGCGGTGTTGTAACAGAGGGGAGGTTGAAGGGTGGGGCATCGTCATATGCCCAAACCAGATGCCCCTTGGCAAATAACGTTTTGCAAAATCGGCCGCAATTGCCAAACTAGCCAAATTAGAGAATATGCAAATGCATCAACATGCAAATCGGATGAGGGGAAGGGGGATCGGGTGGAGTCAATGTGCCTGGGCCATGCAGAATTGAGCGAGCGACAGTTTAGAGATGTGCGAGACAGCTCTGAGAGTCTGCTGCGATTCGCTTGCAAATGTGACACAAGTGACTCGAGGGCAGTGAATGCTATAGACGAGATACATTTTCAAAAGATACTTTGGCCAGATGTGCTCAAGTATGTTCGAATTAAATATCTTGAACAAGCTAAGATTATGTTTAAATGAAATGTCTTTAACAATGTAATATAATTCTTGGATCATATTTATATGATAAATCTTTAAGACTCTGGCATGTGTCTAGTTTTATGATATTTGGATTTTAACCTTAAAAAATATCTTTTAAGATTCATCTAGTTTTATATATCTTGTCCATTAAAATTGTATGTTATGAATTCTCGCAGTTAAATGCTCTATTTCAAATGTTTTATATCTATTTGTTTTATTATTTTATTTATTTTTTATCTTATTCCCAATTGTGGCTGCAGATTTTTTTAACAAATACCTAATTTTTTTGTAGTATTTTTTGGTTTTTGCACCAAATGCCAATTATATTTGCCAGCGAATTTGTATACATGGCTCGAGGGTATTTAGGTCCACATGAAAACATTTTCAAATGTATTTTGTTGTTGCAAATTTGCAATGCTTGCATTTTGTTAAATACAATTTTGCGCAGTTAGGAGAGCCCTCGAAAATGTTCTACTAAACTGGCAGAAAACCATTCAATTTAGATATGAAAAAAAAAGAGGATTCTTTGAAGAAAAGACATAACTTTTATTATTAATTCGCGAGTTACGCACTTTTGACCAATTAGTTGGTGACAGAAAATGTGGAACCTTGTTTTGATTATTCAGTTTTATATACATTATATTAATTATGCCTTCTATATAAGATAAACTTTATAACTATATATTTATTTTATGATTATTTTATATATTTATATTCATTATTATTTATTTTTATCTACTTGATGGAAGCCTATTATCATATTTATATACATTATTTTATGTATGCCTTTTATATATACTTAACAAGATACACTCTAACTAATATTGCTTAAATATTTATTTATTTCTGTAGTTGAAACTATAAAAAAATTGAAATTTATTTGTATTAATCATCACATTAAATTATTTTAAAATTAATATTATTGCTTTTCGCGCTCAATAACAAATTAATAAAACAAAAACAATTGTCAAATGCTGTTGAGTTTGAACTCGCGACTTTCTGCTTGCTGTCTTGGCGCCCAGACTCCTTAGCCACGCTGCCTCGTGGCTTGTTTTTGATTATTTTCATCATTATTTTCAAACTTTGCCTATTATTTTTGATCAATTGGAGTTCGAGATATACAAAAGCCCTCCACACAGTGCTCACTTTAGACAGTATAGGATGTTTCCATCAAAATTGTGCCGAACCGAATCAAAGTTTGGAGCGCATCTCTAGGCCAAACAACGTATGTCTTTATTGTCATCACCAATGCCAGCAGCCATCAACATGTGCCCAGCAGCAGCGTGTTGCAAGTTCAACAAATTAAACAAACTCTCTGGCTCTCTCTGTGTCTGCTTCATTATCGTTATCAACAACATTATCATTATCATTATCATTATTATGATTGTGCATGTCGGAGAGAATATGGGAAAAGTGTGCTTCCAACTGGCTGCTGTGGTTCGTTTGTCGTCTTAATCGAGGTTGCCGAACTTTTTGGCCAGCAATCATTTTGGTATGTTGAATGTTTCAGTGTTGACGTGCTGTTGGCCAACCGAAACTAACACTAACTAAAATAGCCAACTCACCCATTGGGCGACAACTATTACATTTTGGCCAAATGCCGTGCAAATTTAGTGCAATTAAAAGTCAATTGAAGCGCCACAAAATGTTGCAATTTTGAAATGCACTTAAATAATGGGATAATGGTAACAACCAACATTTGCAGAGTTCGGCGTGCACGACTAGGCGATGCCCTGTAATCCTAAAACATGGCATTCCACATAACTTTTGGCAGCTACGTACGTGCGAACCCTTCATTTCGTGCTTAGCCCATTGCGGTATTCTAGCGACTGCAAAGAGTATTCCTTTTAGCCATTGCCAACTTATGATAACCGAGCTCCTCAGCGAAAGCCCAGGCTTAAGCGTTAAACTCAGACTGAATTTCTTGCAGCAGGCTCAGGCAGGGGCAGTTATAGGGCTGCATATGCTTTTCCTTTTTTTTTAAATTTTCATTTTTTTGGAACCAATGCTTACTCATAAATCCCAGTCCGTGGCCCTGGCCTTTGGGGTCGACTCACACACACGCACGCACACACGCACACGTGCGCGCGCGAGCAGAGAGACAACGAGAACCGATTGCATTTGGGTATTGGGGATTAACGTTGCCTGAAACTGTTAAAATGAAATCCGTTCGTATGTCGCCGACAACGCTGAGACCCTTGTACAAACTGTCGCTGCTTACAACAGCAACAACGCCAACAACAACAACAACAACAACAACAACAACAAAAAGCAACACAACAATAAAAGGCAGAGAGAGAGAGAGTGAGTGAGAGAGAGTGAGAGAGAGAGTGAAAAAAAATGACAAAAAGGCATTTGTAGCAATAAAAACAGTGCAATTTGTATTTGAAATTGCCGCAAAATCCCAGCAGCAGTCAACGGGCCCACTCAACGCAGCAGCTCAGCAGCTGAATATGTATGAAATTGACGTTGGCTCCGACCGAAAACATAAGCCTGCCACGGTTTCACTGCAGCAAATGTAACAGTAGCAGTAGCAGTAGCAGCAGCAGCAGCTGACAGCAGTAGCTGACAGCAGCAGCATCCTTCGTGTGCTGGCAGTCAAATCCACCCGGGTGTTGTTTTTGCAGCGACGCGTAGCGCGCCGCGCGTTTTACGCTGCGTTGCGTGCGTGCGTCGCATCAAGCTCATTGTTTTCGTGGTGTGCGTGCGCGCGTCTGTGTGCCAGTCTGTCTGTCTGTCTGTGTGTGTGCTTGTGGTGTGCGCTTAAAGGTAAGCAATTTGTTCACGTACGTGTGAAAGTATGTGCAAGTGTTCGTTTGAGTTTTAACCCAGTGGCGTAAAATTTAACAAGTGATTTTAATATTTAATTACATTTGCTTAAGCACTACTTAGTAAAACATTTTCTAGTCTTTTGCATACCCTGTAAATACAATATTACCAACACAGGTTATTATACCCATGTCCGCATCTATAATTGGAATGTCTACTTTACACATAAATCAGGATCAATTATATCCATTTTTCTTTCCTCCTAAAAAAAACATGTTCAATCAAAGGCCAATCATTTGGGCATTTAACGAAAAATCGAGTAACATATATAATATAATAAAAATATATATTCTTAGTAATAATGAAAATATTAGCTTTAATATATGCGCTGGAAGATGCTTATTATATCCATACATTAATCTATATATGCAAATAATTCTATAGATACAGAGTATTTCCGAGTCGATCATTCTTGTTTTCTTTTCGTTCTTTCTTGGTTTTGCTTATCCCCCTTTTGTCTGTTATTAACATTAATGAATTGTTAGGTAGTTCTCTATGCGAGTAGGATACAGGATATGTTTCTTGTTACTCGGTTAAATACTTGGGGTACGTTGCGGTTAATTTTAATTAATTAACATTTTTAAATTATTGTACATTCTTGAGAAATAATTATATGACATAATAATATGTATTATTACAGTTAAACTAAAAACAGGTACGGTATCGGGCAATATAACTCTGTTCGAGCTGAAATACTTATGATAAAAACATTTTATTTTAATTCACATTTATGTGAAATATCAGCAAGTTATTAGGGAAGTTTCACTTGTAAATCTAAAAGTTTGTTTAGTAAGTAGTTTGTTCGGTAAGGTTATGGTTGTTTTTGAGCTCATTGGCTGTCATAGGGTTAACTAGTCGATTTTTGATGGTTGCCTTCGAAACTGAAGCTTGCAGCGGAATTTGAAGTAGCAGCTGTTACATTTTTTGTTGTTACTGCTGCGGCTGCTGCTGAGGTAAAAAACCGCAAACAACAAGACGAATGCAGCAACCGATGGAATAGAAGACAGTCTAACAGAATAACTAAGTAAGAGGATGAAAGGCTAAGAGTGAAGGGGCTGGCCAGCAGGTGGGGTAAGCAGACACGCATCTTGAGCATTATAAGCAAAGCGCAGCAAGGACCGCAATCAATATTTTATCAAAGCAAATGCGCTGCAAAGCAAAAAAAAAAAGGATAATAATAAGAAGAAGACCAAGATGATGCACAAGTAGAGGAAGAAGAAGCTGACGCATTGGAATTAGAAGTCGCAGAAGAGCCACAAAGAGAAACTGAGAACTTGAAAGAGAGTTTTTATGGAGCACTGTCTAAGCCGTCGAAACAACACCAAAGATTGAACTGGCCAAAAGGAAAGGCTCGAGTGAAGAAGTGGTAGTGGGGGAGGGGGGTTGTGAGAGCGCAGGGGCTATTTACTATTCATGCTAAGCCATGGCGTGTGCAAAAGAAAACGGCAAACAATGAAAAGCAAAGCACATGAAAAGCCAGACCAAGGCACGAGCATGAATAATAAAAGAATCAGCGCCCATGAAAATGCTAGCTCAAGGCAAGAAAACCGATGTATATATGACCCACGGGAACCAAACAGGAGAAAGAAAGAAGGATAGGTGGTAGAGAGAGGAGAGAGGACAGTTGGACAAACTTTCATTAAGCTACTTCAACAGATTCGTTTAATAATTGATTGAAAACGCAGTCTGCCAAATGTCATCAATCATAAGTATTGCAATCAATTAATTTGGCTCTGGCTTATTGCCAGGCAACTGGCCCAGGAACAATTCCACTACGCTGTAAAGGACCTTTGCATTTCAATTTCAAATGAGGTTCGAGTCAATTGCATGGCTGACCAGTTTGCTGGTCATGTTTTCAACTGTTTACAGCGGAAATGTTTCTGTGTGGGCGGTGAATGTCGGAGGAGATGGGGCGGGAGGGGGGGGGGGGGGGGTCGGGGTGTCAACGGTGTTAGCAATTTGCCAAAAAGGCTGCTAAATGGAAATTTGCCCAACACTTGAGTTGGGCGCGTGTCAAATTAACGCTCGTGACACGATTTAACTGGAGTCGCAGCTCGTGTTAGCAGAACGCGTGTTTGTATTATGCACAAAAACAGGAAGGCAACCAAAAAACACGAACTGACACGAGGCAACACGAAACAAAATAACTTGGCGTGGCTCAACAACGAAGATAACAATTGCGACACGATTTAGCTTGTCTTATCAGAATGCGTGTTTGTATTCGGCACAACAAAAGTAAAGCAGCCACAAAACACAAATTGACACGAGTTTGCACTAGCTAACACGAGGCAATACGCTTCAACAAGAGTCAACATAACTAAGCACTTGACACGCGCCCATCTCTAGCGAAGTAGCCCGTACGCCAGTTGGGCCTTCCATGTGTCTTGACTGTCACTTGCAGCACATAACAAAGTGTCAATAAACGTATTTGGCCAAAAAAAAAGAAGGTATGCAGCAGCAGCAGCAGAGGCAGTTGCAGCAAAAGAACAGGCAAAACTGCTTCTCAAAATATGTGCCCTACACAATGCTCAGCCAGAGCCTGTGGCTCATGTTTGTTGTCTCGGCTACCGTTTCGGGCCAACTTGATTAAGCTCTTGCCAAAAGGTGTTAGCAGGCACTTGCCACGTCTCTCTCTCTCTCTCTTTCTCTTTGTGTTCGTGTGTGTGTGCGTATGAAACATGGCCAAAATGAGTTCTGTTTGTGAATCCTGTGAAGCAGCATGTGATTTGTTCCTGCCAACTAATGGGTATGCAGTAATTGCATTTCAAAGTTGTAATATCTATATGACTACGATTGGGCTCATTCAGCGGGGAGTCTGTAGTGCTAGAAAAGTCAAATTTGTAAGCGTACCTTAATAATAATGACATTTAGTTATAACATCAAAGGCTACAATTTCATAGTAAATACGGGGAAAACTTTTCCAACGGATTAAGCTTACTTTTTTGTTGAGCGGACCTTAAAAAAAGAATCTTTAATGTTAGAATATCAAAGGTTGAACTGCGTGGTATATACAGTAAAAACCAACGTACAGTCATTTTAAGCCGAGACTTTTCTAAAGCGGACTTAAATTACCCACTGTCTGCCCAAGATTATTTTGTCATTGATTTTGATACTGTCAAAGTCTATAAATTATGATAATAAAAAATGTAATATAATATGATATCCATTCAAGAGAGTTTCCACTGTAATCTAATTTCCATAAGATATAATATAAATTATTAAAACATTTTGTGTTATCTGACAAATATGATTAATATTTCAAAATGGAAAGGTAGCCAAATCAGCAATAGTGTATAATATAATATGATTATATTATATACAACTATATTATAGTAACTTCTAATAAATTATAATATAATATAATAATATTATAATATAACATTTCTTAATTAGAATATACCATATATAACATAAAGGTATACATAGGTATACATATTTGGATTAGAATAATATTGTTTTGCTCAGAAAAAGCGTAAAGCTACGCTTTACTTGTAATTATGCTCTATGCCTTGTAATTATGCTAGTAAATAATTTCTATATTTGTATATAATCAACCAGTTATTTCTTTTCTAAAAGTAACTGTTGCTGCTGCTACTACTGCTGCTGCTCCTACTGCTGTCAGAAGCAGCAGTCGTAGTCGTAGTCGTAGTCGTAGTCGTAGCGCTGCCCAGTACCGATTTGTTGACCTGACCGCAAAAGTTTTTAAGCCCATTTCACTTGAAAATTATAACTGGCAGTCAGCTGCTAAGCTGAAGTGAAATTGCAGCGCCAACTAACCACATACTGCACGGCAAACTATCCATGCATACTCATGCACTCACACAGATACACACATGCTCACACTTACACACTGATAGAGGGCCAAAATTTGTCGAGAGCTCGGCCCAAAAAAGTAGGCTAATGCCACTTTCGAGTAGTTGGCCGCAGAGTCGCAGTGAAGTGTGGCTGCAAGTGCACTTGTTACCAATTAAGCTAATCCGTCAGATAATTAGTAACATAACACACACACACACACACTAGCACACACAAACACACTCAGCCACTATGCTGGCAGCTCTTGTTGCTGCTGCTGCTGCTGCTGCCTCGGCACATGCAATTTATAGCTGCACGTGGTTGTTGCATTGCATGTATCACGTGACACTTGATTTCCGGCGCAGTTCCCAGTTCGCTTTGCCGGCCCCTCTCCCCCGCTTTCGCCCGCTTTCTGCACCCCTCTGCTCCTGTCCTGCTCTGGCATTTCTCTTGCTCTGCAGGCAGCCTGTTTGCTTTGCTTTTCTTTGCGACTTTTCTAATTTGGACTCTGGCACAACATGCAACCAAGTCGTCGTCCGTCGTCGCCGTCGCGAAAATTTGTGGCTGGCACCTTATTAAAAGCGCCCAGCAGCTGAGCCTGAGCTGGAGCTGGAGCGGGAGCTGGCAGTCTCCCGACCTTTAGCGTTGACAACGTAGCCACATCCTAAAACTGATTCTCATCCGGGGCTCGCTCGCTTCGTCTTCGTCAACTGCAGTTGCAAATTGGCTGGCAAATGCCGTTGCCTGCTTTTAGGCTGGCTTATTAAAATTTCAGCGTGTTCATTTGCCAGTAAGTCAGCGGCTGCAGAGGGGGGCGCGTTGTAAACTAGGCGACTTTCGGGATTACCCAACAACTAGTTAATGTTTGATTTGCCTGCCAGTCAGCCCGCCAGCCCGACTGTGCGACACACATGGCTGCATTTCGGTACCATGCCCTTTATCCACAACACCCCAAACAGTCTACCCTACCTAGCGGTAGGGCCCTCCCCACTTGAGCCTGTCGGAAAGTTTTCACTACCTCTAATCTGTGTTGCCAACCTCAAGCTGTCAAAATTTGCCAGCGAACTTGCGCAGCCTTTTAGCTTGAAGCTGTGGTCATATATTGAAAATATTTATTACTTTTTGTGGCATTAAATGAATTATAAGAATTTGTTAAGCAGCGAGCGTGAAAATTAAGCATCTTAATAATTTATATTTACTTTATATATAAAATATATTACGCACATTATTTAAATATATATGATATCATAAACATATATATTCATAACTATATATATTAATATACGTAAAATCATATATATATATATATTAATTTATATTTGTCATGAAAATTATTAATTTGAAATCAAAAATCAGCCAATACATTAAAGATAACTAAAAGTTAACTCAGCTGTAAACGAGCGTACATTTATTTTTCATTATTAATTTTTGCATATTTTCTGTCAACAATTTTGGCATTTTTAATTATAATATGAAATCATATTCGAAAACTGATTAATAAAAAGGAATATGTCAATGCTAGTTTTATGCATGTCTCAATTACAGCACAAAATAATTTTGAATTTGCAGAATATTGTATAATTGTGTTACGCAATGCATTTTGTTGGCATTGACGAATATCTATACACTTGTAGGGGGTATTATAATATTGTCATGAAATATGTCATGTATAGAAGGACAGATCGGACTTCATAAAGTGTGTATATAAGTTTCACAAAATCTTATTATCATCGGACCACTATATTATATGGCTGCAATAGGAACGATCGGGTGAAAAGTAGGTTCTCCTTCTCTTTAAAAAAGCTTCTTTTTTTAGGTAGATAGCTTGACCAAACTATGTCAAAATGTCATAAATTGAATTCTTGCATGGAAATCTTATTTTGTTATCAAGAAAAGCTTGACTTACCTCTGTATTTACTATTTAAACTGAGCATCATTCAGCATTTAGAAGCTTCACTATTCTCATATAGCTGCAAACCCGTAAGGAAAATGTCTAGAAGGGTATCAAATCTTCGGCTTGCCTAAGATATTCTTACTTTCTCGTTATTATTTCGGCTCCATAATTTTATTTATTAAGCAGAAGCTGTGGATATATTTTTGCTGCTTTCACCAAAGCTGATTGTGGACTAAAATAGCTAAAGGGAAAAATTAAATTATAGATTATCTCTTATCATACACAATAAACAGATAACTACAGCATTTTTTATCAACAATTTTTTACAGACATACAGCGATATCTAAAGCAGGATTTTGTCAAATTTGCATATAATTAAAAGCGTTTTACTGTATCGAATAACACATGGGTAAGTACGATTGAAAGTTTTTTGGCCTTGCTATTTTTACCTGGGATAATTATTTTTTCACTCGACAT
The DNA here is from genome assembly GCF_003285875.2 of Drosophila novamexicana. Lineage (NCBI taxonomy): Eukaryota > Metazoa > Arthropoda > Insecta > Diptera > Drosophilidae > Drosophila > Drosophila novamexicana. The sequence goes on from NW_020824787.1 coordinate 7,155,168, forward strand.
ATAGCATAATATGCCATAAGAACGGCATTATTTCATTTTCATTTATAAACCATTTCGTTGAGCATCCTCACTATTATAATGCTCTCCCCATCCACCATTCTGATTGAGCTAAAAAATAAAAGAACATTGCTCTAATTTGTTTCTAAGTGCGGCAATCTTCAGCAGCAAGAAAAACAACAACAATGCCGAACTCTAATGGCTAATTAAATCGCTTGAATTACAAGCCAACAATATTAAAATATTACAAAATAAAACTTTTTCTGCGGCCTCTCGCTGAGATTTAGCATTTGCGATATTAACCCCCCGTCCTGCGCCTCGCCTTGGCCCGCGCAAATGCCAAAATGTTAGCCCAATGCCTCCAATGAGGCCGAAGCCAAAAATATTCAACGAAAACTTTTCACATTAAATAAAATACAAAATGCCCATTAACAGTTCGAGTGGATAAACTCGGTTTGCATTTCCACACACCGCCCACACATAGACGCCCACATATACAGCAAGCACAACACACACCCATACACACACCCTCTCACATAGGGGGGCGTTTCGCAAACAAAAATTGAATTTCGTTTCGAGGCTCAAAACTCAAAATCGCGCGCGTTGTTAGGGGTAGATTTGATGAGACGAAGGGGGAGGGTGCGGGCCGCAGGCGTAGCTGTTCGGAGCCCCAAAATGATGGCAAGCGTCGAAGGCGCATTGTTGTTGTCATGTATTGTTATTGTTATTGTTGTTGTTGTTGTTGTTGTTGTTGTTGTTGTTGTTGTTGTTGTTGTTGTTGTTGTTGTCGTCGTCGTAGCTGGTATGGCATACAATAAAATACGAACGAACGACAACAAAGAAGTACAAATTAAATCCCAATTGGAGTTGACCGCAAAATGGAAAAGACCACAAAATTATAACCACAACGATGTGGGTGGCGAGCAGGGTGTAGGAGGGTTGGGGGCATGCAACAACTTGGCAGCACTGCCAAAGGGGCTGACGATATTGTGGAAGGTATCCCCTGTCCGTCGCACAGCAAATCGAGGCAGCAGATAAGCAGCGCCAACTTGTGTTTTGTTTGAGGGCGTTGTGGCGCGCTTGGGGCACAATTATTGCTGGCGCTGGGCGCATTGCTTACACCCCCACTCCACTTACCTGGCCCCCCAACGCTCTGTTTCGCTCTCTTACACATAGTTGGTAACGTGGTCTTATTTTGGCAATTGATCTGGTAATCGAAGCAAGGCACAAGGCTCACATTTAGTTTTTGGCTAGGCCAAGCCAGGCGAAATTGATATTTATATTTAACGTAAGCCAACAATAAGCCAGGCCAATCACACACACGCGCACACTCTCACACAATAGTAATGTACACAGGGCGTATGCTTAATGTGGCCAAGTGACTGGCGGATTTCCTTTTGTGCAGCATTCAGCCTCGATTGTAGCCAGTTATCTATTAATAGAACGTTTCTGCAACGGGTAACATGGGCCAAATGGGCCGCGCTGAAGGTTAAGTTAGGCCAACAATTTGTATAGGAATCTTCTATAAACAGTACAAGACATGAGAGTTAGATTCAAATAAAATAAGGGAAAATAACAATTGGGTTATTGGTTCAATAAAATAATATTGATATACATATTTATATTAAAGTAACAAAAAATAATATAACCTCAATCATTATAATTATAACTTAAAGGCATCAGATTGAATTTTTAAGAAAAAAATAAATTAAATAATATAAATGGATAGAAATATTTATTTTAATAAAGAGAAAGTATCAATAAGCATTATATTTTTATATATTAAATTAACAACAAATAACAACCTGAATATATATCTTAATAAATAAATTAACAGCTATTAGACTTAATTTTTAAAGCAGCTGTTGAGAATCAAAGTCAGAACCACTTTTGAGCTAGTTCTTAAATACTACTTTAAATCTCAAAAGTTATCATTTGTAATTGTCGCATAGCAAAATTGATTTCTTTGGCTAAAGTAAAGTTTTGCCAAGCACAGTTTACACAGGGCACAAAAGAGTCGAACCCTTTCCATTATAATTATAATCAGTTATTTACAGTCCGTGTGTATCTTTAACTGGGCGTTGCGTGTTCCACATTATAATTAGCCAACAACAACAGAGGCAACAACAACAGCAACAATAACAATGACAACAATTGCAATGGTTGGTCTCGTATGGCCACGTCAAAGTTTGGCCTATAAATCGTAGCGCCAAAATTTAAATTAAAACCAAATAAATTAAACGCCTTTCATTGAAGATTAATGGCCTTAAAGCAGCCGCATTCTGTGGATGCTGTGTACTGTGGACTGAGTGGGTGGTCGGTGGGCGTGGTGAGGGGCGCTGCCTGCGCCTGCCTGCAGCGTCTCGCTTTGTACGCTTGACTGCGAATTTTATGGTTGATGGATTTTCAGCTTTGGCGCGCGAAGGTTCCATAGTGCACAGCCGGAGCTGGAGCAGAACCCACAGCCCGAACCGGAGCTAGAGCTGGAGCCAGATCTCCAGTGCCAAAAGGCACAAATGGCTTAAGCTGCGGCAATGGCAGCTACCATCATTTTGGCTGGCTTTAAGGCCAACTATTTTAGCTTTGCCAAAACTTAAAGGTCGCCATTAGAGCACGTGCCTAATTCAATTGCCTTGTCAGCTGAATATTTCCAGCACGTGCCATTAAAGGTTCACATGAAAGCAAATAATTCGATTGCTAAAACAAATGCATTCGAAGTTCCATGTTAGAATTATATTAGAACTATTCGAACTGTTTTGTGTGCTTTAAGAGTCTACAAATGTTGGGAAATGGGCCGGACTTTAACGAGATGGGCGGTGATGCCAATATTACTGCCGTAGCCAGATCTTTTTTTAGAGGATATTATAATTTTGTTATGAGGTGTGTAACGCATTGAAGGAGCCATCGCCGAGCCCATAAAGTACATATATTCTAGATCAACATCAACAGCCGAGTACATATAGCCATGTGTGACTTCTGTCTATCTATCCATCCGTCTTTCTATGCGATCTACTCTCTCAGTTATAAGCTATTGTCTTGAAGCTTTCGATCTTTCTGTTCCAGGCAGTCCATATGTCGGAACCGGCCGAATCAGACCCCTGTATCATATAGTTGCCAAGTGAACAGTCTAAAAGTAGTTAACTGTATGGCAGAATGTATTGTATATAAAGATATCTTGACCAAACTAATATTTACCTTTTAAACTATGCTGCTTATATATGAGCCAAATATGATCAAGACCGCACTATCATTCAATATAGTTCTATAGATTGAAAAATTAATTGATATTTAGGAAAATATTCTGTTTTCCAAAATATTCCCATCAAACTCAGCATTCACGAATTTCACTATTCTTACATATCTGCAAAAGCGTAAGAAAAATGCGTGGCAGGGTTTTAAATTTTAAGCGTGTCGAAGATAATTTTACTTGTTCGTCTTTTTTTATAGAACTTTAATCTTTATGAAAATTGTTGTATAGTAAATACATGTGCCAGGCCCATCTTCAGTGACGACTGCTCAAAATAGATAGTCGAACTTTTACATGTTGCTCCATTGTCTTATTTAAGTGCCTAAATCAATTCGTTGTTTGGATTTGCATTTTTTTGTATATTAATACAATATTTGTGTTTACTTATTTATTTTTATTTATTTGTATGTACCTTAAAAAGCATTTCAATTTAAATTGATTTGCGCTGAAGACAATGCACATGTTTTGTTTAGTTTAACAACTTTTCACAATACTTGTTTTCGAATTGCACACAACTTGCCCCGAGCCATATTCATTTTTATATAAATTTAAACTAGATCCATTTGCATATTTCACACAGTAAGCGCTTATTTATAGAAATCGAGCACAAAATTTATAGAATTCAAATGTAGCCTTGTATATTTTTGGAATATTTGAAGAGCTCTTTATTCATTTACCAAAATCTAGAGCGTAAACAGCTTGCGACATAATATTTATCATCATTAATCAGCATAGAGTACAAAGTTCTCTCTCTCTCTCTTTCTCTTGAAATATGAAGTTTGAGCCCGAAGATGGCAGCGATAATCTCTGCAAATCGCTTGAGTTTTTACTAGAGTTATGTCTATGGGCGAAAAGTGGGTTAAATTGTTGTTGTTGTTGTTGTTGCCGCATCTTGAGCTCCTTGGCACTCCCAGCTGGAGGAGCAGCTGCTGCCACATGCTTGCAAATTGTCAAGTTGCGGTTGCGCTTTAAATTATGCAGCCGGGGGAGGGTTGGCAGGATGCGGCACAAGCAGCAGCAGCCTGGCTGGCATCCTTTAACATAACAGTTGCAAAATTTTGAGAGCTGCAAGCAGCTGAATTTATATGCAGCTTAGTTGCAACCCAAAAATTCTACAAATTTTAATAATAATGAGCAGTACACACACACACACAGCTGGGCGTGTTTGCGTGTGTGTGTGTGTGTGTGTGTTGCTTTATTATTTTAGCAGCACATGTCTACACACACGCTCGCACACACACACATACACACATTGTTCAGCTAAAAATTGGATTGCAGCTGACGCTTGGCAAAGGCAAAGCTACAAAAAAAAAGAATGCAACTACCCGCTGCCGCCCCTTTGCCACCCACATGCCAACATAATAATATTATGTTGCAGCTGCCAAGGCGCAGAGATCGTTGCTGCAACTGTTTGTTTAGCCGAGAGCAGAGAGCAGGGGTGCAGTCAGTGCGGAGGGGGAGTGGACGGGGGGTACGCTGTGTGCTCGCAGAAGGACGACTGCAGCCTGACTGCTGCTGCTGCTGGTAAGGACAACACGATATGTATGTGGCGACGTGTGGTCGCAAATGATATTAACAATTCATTAATTAACCTCGTTTCGTTTGGGTTATGATGAGAAGGACAACGGCAACGACGACGGCAGCGGCGGCGGCAGAAGGACGACTGCACCTGAGCAGCACAATGTCCAGAAGCCCAAAAATACCGCTCGTCATTGTTCAGGGTAGCAGCAGCAGCAACAGGAGCAGCAGCAGCTGGCCAAAAGCTTAGTCGTATGTGCATATTTATACAGTTAGCTGAGTTGATGGCAACGCCCACCTCTCAATCCCCCAGCTGCTTTACGCTAAGTTAACTTTGAACTACTCATAAAGCTCACATGCGGGTTGTTCCAGAAAACCTACCGAAAATCAACTGAGAGCAGAAAACGCCCATGAAATTCAAATGTAGGTTGTTCCAAAAAACGTACCAAAAGTTAACTGCAAAGAGAAAGCATTTTCTAAAACATCTGTACAGATTTTTGGATGCGTGTTTCTAATCGAATTTCTTGAGGTCTTAATAAGGCAAGCACAATAAAAACAAGGTTTTGTCAGCGAGAATTTGGTTGGGCAAGTTATTTCTGTCTCACGCCCGTTTCTAAGCAAATTGAAAAAGGATCGAAATTTGGGAGTTTTTCATTTCCGACTTCACAAATTTGACTTTTTGAGCAGCGCAGTCCGCTAAGCTACAAACGTGAGTATCAACTTTCAAAGTTAGCTTTGCAGTGAGCTACATACAAAACGCAAATGCGTGTGAGCTGTTCCCAAAAACGTGAAAAGCTAAATGTTAAAGTGAATTTTTAGCAAAATTATTGTTCACAATCGACCAAAAATTATTGCCTTTAGTGAAAGCTTTTTAAATTAGTTTACAAAAGTGTTATAGGGTTATTTTTTTTTTTTTGACATTTTATCAAATTCAACCAAGCCTGGGCTGGGGGTTCTCAGATAAATAAAAACAACAATTGTTTCAATGTGGTAAACGTTTCAAAAATTGACAAAAACGCGAGATTGGGCTGCTTTTGGTTTCTGGCCCGCCTCTTTTGGCCATTTGAACTGCAAAGTAAGCCAAGCCACAAACGTTGATGCCCATTTTCATTCGCAACCAGCTTCTAGCCTAGTTGCTCTGACATATTAAATAATTAATGTTTAATGCATACAGAAAGAGTGAGAGTGAGGGTGAGAGAGAGGGAGCGGAGCCAGAGGGACACCCAGGTTGCCGTTGGCAGGGACACACAGCGGGTCTGGGAAACTGTTTCCCCGAAGCCAGCCGAAACTCGGCTGCTGTTTAACAAAAATAAGTGGAAACTAAACTCAACTAAACAGAACTCAGCTCAACTCGCTCAACGTTCCAGGGGTGGTTGGAGACGCCTAGGTTCTTTGCTCATAAATAAAAGATATTTTAATGTTTTTACGTAATTATGGCAAACCAATTAAATATTTTATAACATTGCGTTAACTATGCTTGTGGCCGCTTTAAACAAACGAGCCTCAATTGCCCCACAAGCGGGGCTGGGCAATGCATTGTGGGCTTACCGCGGCGGGGTCAACAGTTGACAAATCAATTGGCAAACGTAATCAACTGTAGATAGAGCAGCAAATTCAAAGCCCAGACAGACGATAATTTCCGCTTTTCAATTGACGTGTCCCGCTGCTGCAGGCTCCAAAAAGGCCGACGAGCTCTGAACACGCCCAGCTCTGGGGTGATGCCATAATAAAATGCCTGATGCTCCGATAAGTGACGACGTCGCCGGCGACAAGCACTCGAAACTGCTTAAAGCTGAAGCCAAGTTTGAATGCCCTTCCAATTGAATGCACAGCAGGCGGCGGCTCAGTCTTGAGGACACTTGAGCGCACTCTCTCTCTCTCACTGATATTATCACTTCCTGGACATTATTTGGCGCCATAGGCCAAACGGCTTAGCCTCGCAAGCGCATCTCAAAGATGTGCAGATGTATCTACATTTGTATCTAGGCGAGGGCTGCTCGCAAATTTACTAAAAATGACTTTGGCAGAAGATAACTAGAATATGCCACGTTTTTTACACTACTATTAAGCCAACTAGCTTGATAGCTATGTTGCTTATGTTTTGTATAAATATGAGAACCAACAAGATATAATCATCTCAAAATAAACAGGTATTCCTTAAATATTTATAGCTTTGTCAGCAGCAGACTCTTAGATTGTTAACGCTGTGCCCCCCATGCGCAGCCTTAACTTGTTGAGAATTATAAGCCTCAAGCAAGGAAAAAAATGTACAAAAATCTCTTTTTCAAATCTTACCATATCTCGCCAGCTAAGCAAAACTCAAATTACTCTTAACTCCAGCTTAAGATGCCTGATACTAAATATCAGCAATAAATACGCAAACTTTCATTGCACAGCTCTAAATATTATTCAACAATAATAACTGTTAAGCATGGACCTTAGGCTACTCAATAACTTTCGGTACGGCCCTCGTATCTGCTGTACTGTCAAAGTTTGTAAAGAAATTGCACTTTGACTCATGCTTATTACAATAAGCGATGTTCTCGTTGCCACCTGCTAGTCAAAAGTGGATAGCATTGAAGTCCTTCAGTTTCCATAGATGCTCCCCTCCCATCTCCTCCCCTCCCAGTCTTTCGCCACCAATCCACCTCAGCTGGGAGTCAAGTTCGAGCCTGTAACAAACGTAACGAACGGAAACGGATATTGCATACTTATGCCGAGTGCAAAATGGCAGCGAGCTGCGCCAGACATTCGGGCAACCCCATGGCAACCCGCACGCCACCAGCTGCACCACCGCGTGCCACGGCTGGGGCCATATATGTGCACATGTATATATATGTATATATATGTATATGTATAGTAATACACACATCGAGCAAAGCGGCAGCCACCGACAAACTTTGTGAAAAGGTCTTGTAAAATCAAAAGCCGATTAGATTCCATTTCAATGAGCAGCCAGCTGGTTGGTCATTTGGTGGGCGTGTCCAGGCACAAACACACCACCCATCCACTAGTGGAAAGGGGGTTGGGGGGTACGTATTGATACAAAGCACGGGACTTACTTACTTTCGCATTCGTACTCGGATTCGGATTCGGTTTATTGCTGTTTGCTGCTTTACCTGGAAATCGCTCCAAAATTGAAATGCCCGCAACGTTAGCATAGAGTGGGGCAATATGGATGGTTGATAGGGCGGTCGGGTGGTTGGCTTACGGGTTCCAAGCGATTCCTACTCTAAGGGCACGGGCATATCTGGGCACTGCACTTGATTAGTTCGCAAATTCAAGCAGGCAACGTCATATATCAGTGGCCATGGCAACTTCGGAGCCACTGACGACGCACTCGGAACCACGCCAGTGACAAAAGCGGGAAGCAACGCAAACACAAAGCGAAGCGATGGGCTACGGACAGATTGACTGCTAACTAAAGGTAAACTAGCAACTGAACTACCATAAATTATGCTAATTTTTAATAGATGTATGTTTTGGTAAGCACATCTTAAAGCAGACTTTTCTAGTCCTATGATAGATATAGATATTGATAAAGATATAGATTTATATAGATACTGATATAGATATAGATATAGATATAGATATAGATATAGATATAGATATAGATATAGATATAGATATAGATATAGATATAGATATAGATATAGATATAGATATAGATATAGATATAGATATAGATATAGATATAGATATAGATATAGATATAGATATAGATATAGATATAGATATAGATATAGATATAGATATAGATATAGATATAGATATAGATATAGATATAGATATAGATATAGATATAGATATGTAGATATATGAATATATATTTTAATGGCAAGGATAGTATTTTCTCCTCTTGCACTGCAAAATGTCCTAATCCCTTTATAAAAGCGAAAAATATTAATAATTTTGAAGAGCAGCCTTCACACAAGTTGAAAATTAACAGCACTTACAACACTGGTCAGTCGTATGCACTCGAACGCATTCGTGCATTTGCAATTGACTTTTCATGATCTAATCATTAAATAGCATGAGCTCTCTGCATTCTGTTAAATTAATTGCGACGCTTCCCGCTCTAGCTTAAAAAATCAAATTACGGCTCAGCGCTGTGCACCCCCCCCCCAAACACACTCACACAGTCATACACACAAGCACACACAAACACACATACACACATGACTGTGCTAGAAGCTCTTCAGCTGTTGAACTCTTCATCTGCATTGCTCAGTCATGCATGCGCTTAGCAACTGATTTGAGCTGGGCGGATCCCTGAGGGTGGCAGCTAATAGGATAGATAACAGAGAGGGTAGGCGGGACAGGTGGGCGGAAGTAACGAGAAGGACTACGAGTGGCTCGTCTATTTGTTTTAATCAGTGTAGTCGACCAGTGAGCTAATCGTTTATGATTTAGTTTTTGATTTGCTTAGTCAAGAACTGTCCATAAATCAGATATGTAGACGCTAAAGGTAGTCGAGGGGGGCGCAGGTGGAAAAGCTGTAACTGCTAAACTCGACAAACGCTGAACTTTATATTTTTATGGCAGCAGTAGCAGTGGCAGTAGCAGTAGCTGTGGCAGTTGCAGCAACCGCTGAGCCACAGAGGCGGCCGCTGTGTGTTTTCGACTATAAAATTAAATTGCGATGTGGTAGAAAGTTAGCAAATGCCCAGTACAGCGGCAGCAACAACAAACTATTGCTTACTGCCCCACATTACACATTTGGCCAAACACACACAGACAGACCAACACACACTCGTACACACTTGGTAACTGCAGCTGGGAACAATTGTTCAGCGCATATCATTTGGTTAAAAGGATTCGTTTTACTCGACGCCGCCAACGTTGGTTTGTTATATGCGAAAACCATTGGACCACTATGTGAGTGTATGCGAGTGAGTGTGTGTGTGTGAATTGGTATTGGTGTGTGTGTGTGTGTGTGTGTGTGTAGTGGAGTGTATGTGTGCACGTACAAATCAACTAATCTACTCCCCACGGCAAAGTTACGAGAAGACCGACAATTATATCCGCTCTCTGCTCACAATTTTTGCATGTCGTAAAGTTTCTAGTGGCACACAGACCCCAAGCTTTGACCCTCCCCTCCTCATCCCCTTTCACCACTATTCACACTCCTTGCCCTCCTCCTCTGTAGCCAGTAGTTGCGCAGACGTTGCACCAACTGAGCAGCAGCTTCAAGCACACTGCGATTTTGGCCATATGATTATATTTCGCTGAGGTATTATTACTTTCCTGTCCTGTTTATAAAGATGATCCATAAATACTGATAAATCCCAAATAAAAATACAATAATTTCGTTTATATTTTTATAACATATTTTGTTTTAAGCTATGTTAAATAAAGTATTCTTATTAAAATTAATCTATATAATATTCATTCAGGTTTTAGTAAAATTTTCTAATAGTTCAGACTTAGATACGCCCATAAAGTTTATTTAAATTATAATTCTAATTCTTGCGTATTTTCAAATCTTATACCATATAGCGTTACCTTATATGTTATAAAATTTCTATTAAATTGGCAATCAGAGAAAACTCGTCATTATTTTATATTTAAATATTTCCCCCACCAAAGTTTAATATTAAACAAAATTAGATTTGATTTGTATTTCTAGCTGTAGTCTAATAGGTTCATTCAAATATTTTATTAAAAAATATGCCACAGATCCTTGAAGCCACAAATTGAAAAATTAAACGTCGCATATATCAGTTCGTATTAATTATTAATTATTAAAATATAATTGAAGAGCATTTGTAATTCGTTGTTCACCCTGCTCATGCTGTATATTTTTCGAAGCACTGCGATTTTACAATTTGTATATGGTAGATTGGTGTGTGCGTTGGTATGTGTGTGTGTGTGTGTGTGTGTGTGTGTCTGTTGTGCCGAGTGTGAATCTGCCTGGCATTACTGTTTGTATTGCCAAAGTTGTTGTAACTTCGTTAAAATAAGCACTCTGTTAGTTTGCCTGCCGGCTCGATGGGCTGGTCTCCGTCCGTTCAGCCAGCGCCCCCTCCTCCCCCTGCCTGGCCGTGCCTCCAGTCGTTGCCCCCGAGTCCCCTTCTGGACAGTGGCAATGCAGCAGATTTGTCGGCGGTTTCTGCCATTACTGCCACATACCTAGCTGCAGACCTTTTTGCTGCTGTTGTTGCTGCTGCTGTTGCTGCTGCTGTTGCTGCCACTGCTGATAGTTGGCATCTGCATTAGTAATGGTGAATGGCGGTGAACGGTGGCGAGTTCTGCGCAAATTGGGTGGATTTGGATTTGACTGTAGCTGTGACAGGCGTTGCAAGTGCAGCATAGACTAGCTCAGACCCAACACCAGCCACGCCCACAGCCCCTAGGCAGCTGTCATGTGTGTCGTGTCTGTGCGAAGGTGAACGTAAACTTAGCGTTTAAGTTTGTTGCCCGACTCGGACGTGTTGCAGCTCCTTTGTGGCCATTAAAATGCAGCATTTTGCTGCCCGAGAATTCCTTTGTCTTCGCTTTCGATTTCGCTCGCCTTGAGCCGTTGGCTAAACAATGCCGCGTTCCATTACATGGCAGCAACTGGCCCAGTAGCTGCTCCCAGGCAACTCCTCCCGTACCGACAACTTGTACTTAGCGGCGTTTCCTTCCGCTCAACACGACCAACAGCCAACGGCGAATGGCGTACGGCTAACGGCAAACGGCTCGTTGGCAGCGCTGTCTGAAATGCAATTAAGTCGCATCGACATGCAATCTCCGGAACGGGGAAAGGGGCAAGCACATACGACTACACAACATGCACCACCATTCGGCACCACCAGGCAACTCGAGCAACTCGAGCAGCTCGAGCACTCGAGCAACAGCACCAAGTGGCATTTCCATAGCCGCAGGCACTGGGAAAGCCCCAAAAGCGATGAAAGGTTTGAGTTAGCCTGCATATACGGGATACACTGCCAGAAATTAACTGCAAATTTGCTCTGTAAAATGTAGAAAAGTAGTTTATCAAATATACCACGATCATAATTATCAAATTTTTGAAAAATATAAGAGCAGATATCCCTATTAATGTGGGAACTTTAAGGTTCAGATTGATTCATGCCAAAGATAATATCAATTTTAACAAAATATATTTATAATATATAAATTATATTAATAACTTTCAAAAACACTAAAAAATTAAAAAACGTTTTATATATTATATTTTTCTCATATTCATTAATCCAGAAAACAATCAATGCTCTAAAATCTAAGCAAAAAAATCAGTTTAGTTTAGGCAAAACTTAAAACATCTAAATATTAATCACGTTTTAACAAATTATTTTCATTTATTTGCCTGAAAATTTGGAAACAGTGAAAAAATGCCTTTAACTTTATCAAAAAGTTTCAATTTCAGTTTGACTTTCAAGCGAATACGTATTTAATTTTCATATTCTCTCAACAATCTTATGTTTTTATTGTATTACTACTATACTAAATGCGGCTATGCAAAATCTGCCTGATAAAATGTGAAATTTACCACTGGGGTCAAACTAACAGAATTAAATTGCGATATGCACAGCGGGGAAAGAAATGGGCGCACAGAAAGTTATACAAGTCTTGTTTGGAGTTGTGAGTTATGAGGTATCAATAGAAATTTGACTGAGCGCGAGTCAAAGGCAGATAAAGCACAAGCAACTACACATATGTATGAATAGATCATGCACAAACACACATACAATTGCATGCTGGGAGAGAATCGCCAAATATAAATATTTATATGTACATATGTCTGCTTGGGAATTATCTACTTATCCATCGCGCTCACACGAACGATTTTATCTTTCCAGACATAACATTCTCTAATTTCTGTGCGCCCATTTTTTGTCCTCTGCTTTGCGCACTTGCAACTTAATTGTCTGTAACTTTAACCCCTGTGGTAAATTGCACATTTCAGCAGGCCTACAAGTCATAATTTGACCAGCCACATTTTGTCATCTGCTGGTTGTCTGAGAACATGATCCAAGCTTTATGTAAAGCATTGCAAGAAGAAATTCCCACAACAAAAGTCAGTAGTCCGATGCGTTTTTTAAAGGTACATATATCATTCCTAACTACAACTTACAACTGTGCAGAATGTGGGCCCTGCTTAAATGTGCTATTTATCACAGGGGTCAAGCAAAAACAGAATAAAACTGCGAGTGCGCAAAACAGACACAAATTTGGGCGCACAGAAAATTGAGCAAGTGTTTTTTTTTTTGGCCATGAGTGAAAAGCATCAATAAAAATTTGATTGAGCGCGAGTCAAGAGTAGATAACGCACAGGCAACTATACATATGCATGAATGGATAATGCGCACACGAACACATATACATACAAATTCAAAGGGAATCGCCAATTATAAATATATTTGCATATATGTGTGTCTGTTTGTGCATTATCTACTTCTGCTTTGCGCACTCGCAACTGAATTCTGTTTTAGTTTAACCCCTGTGATAAATTTCACTTTTAAGCAAGGCTCGCATTCTGTGTAGCCGCAAGCTATTAATTACTGATTGGGTTATATTTCTATCTTGGCCAGATATACCTTATAAACCCGTGGCGGACTTTTGAGCTGCTGACAAATTTTATTATATATCTTGTAATCAACTGCCCTTAATATCAATTATCTAATATTTTGTTTTATTTATTTGTAAAATCTATCGTTATTTGTGTGATATTGTCGCAATTTAGCTTATCAGCCCATTAAATATTGATGTTTTCTTGTAACCAGTAGGTAAAACTTGAGACTGTGCGGAATTTTTCGTCTGCTTTAATGTGCAATTTAGCACTGGGGTCAAACAAATAGAGAATTAAGCTGCGAGTGCGCAAAGCAGAGCACAAAAAATGGGCGCACAGAAATTAGAGCAAGTCATGTCAGCAACAAAATTCGACTGAGCGCCAAGCATAAGTAGATAATGCACAAGCAGACATACATACATATGCATGCATACATACATACATAGATTTGGCGACTCTCTCTCCGCATGCACTTGTTTGTGCGTGTGTTCGCTTCTGCATTATCTATGCACGCATATGTGTAGTTGCTTGTGCATTATCTACCGTCCTCTCGCGCTCTTTCGCATTTTTACTGATGCTTTTCGCTCCATATCTCTGTTTTCTGTATTTTCTGTGTGCCAATTTTAGTGTGAGTTTATTTTCAGTAGTCAATTGGATTGTTGAACAGATTAACGGTTCCGCGCAGCCGCATGGTGTTATTAGTTTAAAAGTGCAATTTTAATCGAATTGTGTCAAATTTTACTATTAAAAGTTGAGTGCATGCCCGAACTAGTCAAAATGAATATATGATAGGAGTAAAAATAGCTAAATTAAGCCCAATCTTGGCAAGATTTACCTTTTGTTTTGACAAAGATGTGAAATTCAACAGACCACGAAACGGGAATGCCTCTAAAAGTGCTCCGATATGTAAGTCCACATTTGGCTCTAAGACTTCCAGATTACAAGTTCATTTATACGCAGAGTGTGTGTGCGTGTGTGTGTGTGTAGCTAAATAACCGCCGCACCCCTCAACCCCCGCACTCAACTGAAGCACTTTAGGGTATCTGGCACTTTTACTTTTATTTTAGCCAGGATATCAGAGCCAAGCCAAGTGCATCTAGTGCACAAGTAGAGCACTCGTCAGAGCTCTTCAGCGTGCCGATAATCCAATTATGGCTATGGCCTGCCAGCATGGCCAAGGGTCTGGCCGGCGTTTGGTGAGGGGAGGTGGACAGGGGCAGGGGCGCTGCGTGGCGTGCGCGCGTCTCTCACATAATTTTAGCCAGTTTATTTGCCTGTTGGCTTTGCGGGCTGCTCGCGTTATTATCAAGTTACATTGGCCAAAACACTAAAATGTGTGCATAAAAGGGTCGCAACCTGAACCCAAGCAGCTGCCAAGGAGTCGACTAGCTGCCCCTGACTAGGGGGGGGTCTAATGTCTGCGGCTTGCCGCAGTCGCAGTCTTTAATCAGAGGGGGCGTGGCTCTCCCTCTCGCTCTCTCTCTCTGTGTGTGTGTGTGTGCGGTATACCCATTTGCTCCGTTTAGCGCATTGTGTTTGTTATTTTAAACACGTAAGCGCTCAGCTAAACGAAGGTATTTGGGATTTTCGGTTGAACCGAAGGGTTGTAGTAACTCACAGTAGGCAGTGGAGGGGGGGGGGGGGGGGGGGGGGGAAACGGGGGGAGGGGCGTCAGCTCTATCAAATCCATTTTAATTAAAATACCTTTGTTGCCGTTTTCCATTATCGAAACACACAGTGTTAATATTTCTAGCATTTTTATTTATTTTTTATTCAATTTCATTTGTATTGATATGGTTTTTGTTTTTAATTTTTTTTTTTTTTTGCCATTTTCTTCATTTATTTTTATTTTTTGTAATTTCCACTACTTTAATTTTGCTTTTGCTGTTGGGCATAATAGGAATGATAGAAAAAAAAATAGAACTCAATGCAATGCCATAATATGTGTAATATACGCTGCCTCTGTATATTCATGTATTTACAATATGATATTTTAATAATAAAAATGTTTTCACAAAAATTGCAAAAACCCAAAAAGAATATGCTTGCTTAAAGGAATAAAAATATTTATTTCATGACCAGCAGCAGTCGAACCCTTTAACCCGCACCACAAAATCGCGTGGGTCATCGTTTCGGTTATTTTAATTAATTTATTCATTTGTTCTCGCAGTGAATAGTTTATTTAGTTCTTTTTGTTAAATATTATTATTATACTTGTGCATTTGCATCATCGTCGTGTAAACAACTACAATTAGTATCACGATTGTCATTGTTGTAACGAAAAAACACAACAAAAAGGTGATTTTATTTTGAAAAACAATTAACAAAAACAATAGCAAAAAAAAAACTGGTTGGAAAATTGTGTTTGATAATGTATGCCATTTAATTGGTATTTATATTGTAGTCGCGTGTGTGTGTGAGTGTGTGTGTGTGTGTGTGTGTGCACTCTGTAAATGTTTACGCTTTTCATTATGTTTTATTATATTACTTTTGCCAAAACTGATATGTACTTATATGTGTGTTAAAAATTGACTGCCGCCAAAGTTCGTAAGCCCACCCCTAGTAGTCCTCGTATTTTTTTTTTAATTTATATTTGTAAGTGATAAGTGTGCAATGTGGCGCTTTTTTCTACGTTCATTAAAAAACCATTGTAATTGCTATCCAATTGATCGTTCATATTCGTATCTTTAAGTATTCATATATTTAGTTATATTTTTTATTTTTAAATTATTTAATATAGATTTATTTATTTATCATTTACTTATTGGCCTTGTTGCTAAGTTGTATTCCATACTTGTATCTAGAATCGGTTTCAGCTTTTAAAATTACTCATATATATATATAGATATATATATATCATATATATACCTCATGTATACTATTATTAACAACTTAATTGTCTATTAAATCTATAGATGCAAAAGTGTTTATTAACTACGCTCTAATTGTGTGTGTGTGTGTGTGTGTGTGTGTGTGTGTGTGGGTGTGTCTATAAATAAGTATGATGTGTGTGTCCTTGTCACCTATTAGGAATCAACATATATCCGCTTGTTTGTCTGTGTGTGTTAATGTGTTTGTGATTTTATGTAATCGATTGTATTAATTACCATTAAGTTGGCCAAGACTCAGCGCTAAGCGGACAGGGTGTGTAGCGTCTGCACTTAAATTACCTAATGGTCTTTTGATGGTAACTAAATAAATGATTATATGAAAAATAATTGCTAAGACAAGAGTATCGCATGATAAACAATATAAATAATAATACGGAACAGCTGTGAGCACTAATTAGTGTCGAAAATAGTTTACTGAGCCATTAGGATGAAGTAATTAGCCAATATATTAAGTCCAGAAAAGGAATGAGTAAATGAATTATAAGTTGAATAACAATTCCAAAATTATTTATATTTTTATATGAAAACTTCCGACCGCTTGGCGCTGAAAGAATGCGACAACGTGCCGCATTCTTTTAAAGTCCTACTTTATATATGTGTGTATTTTCCGTAAATATATAATTTTACATATTATATATGCATATATAAAACTTATACATTACGAGTGGACATAAACCGATTTGCTGTTTATTTTTTTTTTCTATTCTTTTTCGTTATTGTTTGGGTTCATTAGCTAATTCCAAGTGCTGCCAAAACTCTGGCTACGATTAGTACATATATATTTATATATATATTATGTTCAACTTTATATACAAATATCATACATATATTTTATCGTTATCCAACAGGCATCTCAGTTGGCCAGTTGCATCAGCTACTAGAGCCAACATCAAAGGGATATGGTGAACAGTGGAAGCGTTAACGCAGCCGCAAAGGATAACAGAAAGATGCGCTGACCGGAGCTGCTCAAGGCGCTGGCCTGGCACAGCAGATCCTCGGGAAAAATCTCCAGTATGGGCAAATGGCGCCCCGATGCGGTATCGTGGCAGGTGTTGGCTCGCGCACGCTGTTTAAAGAGGTAAGAAATTCAAGATAGAATTAAACAAGCGTCTTAGATACATTTTCTTGGTAGATAGGTACAAAAAGATAAGTAACTTGATCATAATTGTGGTATATTACCACTTATGAGTTGCAGAGTATCTGTAAGATAGAGAATTACCAGTAAGATACAAAAGTATCTGAAAGATTCAAAAGTATCTGTAAGATACAAAAGTGTTTGTGAGATATAAAAGCTTGTGTGAGCTACAGCAGTAACTTTGCGTTTACAATTTAACTTTGGGATAATAAAATTGTTGAGAAATATCTCAGTCAATTAAACCATATTTGTTAGATAGAAATCTATGAGTAAGATACATTCATCTCTTCACTTTTGTGTCTCGCATTTGCTTTTGTCTTTTAAATATTTTTGTATCTTCCAGTTATATTTGAGGGAGCTGTCTATCGATGATTATCAACTGCCTTGCAGATACTTTTGTTGATTGCAATTACTTTTATTTCTAATACATATTTTTGTATCTTTCATATATATTTTGGATAGCTATTAATAGATATTGATCGAGTAGAGTGTCTAACTATCGATAGTCTTATAGCTTTGCCAAAAGACGATTTATTTTTTAAATATTTCTTTGAGTTAATTCTTAAATTATATAGAAACGATAAAAAAGCTTACACGCATATCGGCAACCGATAGGGGTAGCTTTTGCGAAAATAAACCAAGATTAAAGAGAAAGAATGAGTAGTAGAAAATAATTATTGGTTTGTTAAGACGCACCTGCACCATACGCTTGAGGTCATCCTTTTGTATGACCTTGATCTGCGCCGATTCGCGCAGCCAGCGACGCAGCCAATGTCCGAACCAGACCAGACCGCACTCGCATTCGAGCGGATTGTGCGAGGTTATGAGGCCGCCCATAATGCTGCGCGTGCCCACCGCATCCCAGTAGCTCTTATTGGGATAAAAACTGTCGGCGGCCAATGCATTGATGCGATTATGCGAGATATCAATGGATAGGTGGGGCACCTCGCGCAGTGTATAGAAAATTCCTGGCGGCAGATCCGAGATGCGCGTATGGGAGATCTTCACCTTCAGCCGCTGATTGCGCGAGAGTCCAGTGAAGACAGCGGGTGATATGGTCTGCACATTGCTGCCGTACAGCTCCAACAGCTGTAGCTTTGTATTGTTGGCCAGCTTGGCCAGCAGTTGACCCCCAATATTGGGCTCCAGGCAGTGTACGCGCAGCTCTTGCAGGCCGGGCAGACGGGCCACCAAATCGCCTAGATTTGCATGCGAGCTGGCATGAAGTTTTCGTAACGAGCGCAGCTTTGAGAAGGCCTGCGGATTGGCCACCTTAACGTCCAGCAGGTTGAGCTCCGACAGATGGCGCAAGCTCAACAGATCGTGCAGAGTGATGCGACGTAGGGGATTGTGCGCCAGGTCCAGAACCCTCACAGACGGTGGCAAATGCTCCACAGCGCAGCTGGCATTGATGAGCTTATTGTGGGAGATATTGACGTAGCGCAGATGCCGCAGTCCACTCAGCGGCGACAACTCCTGCAGATAATTGCCGCTGACGTCCAGGTAGGAGAGCAGCGGCAGCTTCAGTGTGGGCAGCACATAGAGGCCCATGTGATGAAGGATTAGCTTGCGTACGCGGGGCGTGTGCACAAAGACCTCACGCAAATTGGTGGTAACTAGCGGATTCTCGGACAGATCCAGATTGGTTAGATTGTTAAGGAAGCTAAAGGTGTTATCCGGCAGTATGGTAATGCGATTGCGAGCCAAACTTATGTCGTAGAGGAACTGTGAGTTGACAAACATGGAAGCGTCCAGATACTCCAGATTGTTGCGCGACATCTGAATGGATCTCAGTGTAAAGCCGATGTCCGTAAATGCCGGCACGGGCCAAACGCTCAGCTGATTGTCGGATATGTCCAGAAACTCCAGGCGCGTGTTCATGAACACTTCGCGCGGCAAAGCGCGCAATCGATTTGAGCAGATGCGCAGAATTCGCAGCTTGCGCAGATTCGAGAATTGCTCCACCTGCAGCTGATCCAGCTGATTGTGGCTGAGATCCAGCTCCTGCAGGCTGTTCAGACCCTGAAAGCTGCGGCGACGCAGCGAGCTGAGATTGTTGTGGGACAGATTCAGAATCTCCAGGAATTCCAAGTCCCCAAACGCGTGACTTTGCAGAGCGCCCAAAGCGTTGTGTGCCAAATTGAGGAAGCGCAGCGTATTGGCCAGATTGGTAAAACTATCCGACTTGGCCACATGATTGTGACTGATGTCCAGCTGATATATATACATATAGCTGCTCAGTTCATCATCGAAGCTCGAGATGTGATTGTGGCTTAGATTGAGGCGCAGCGGAGTTGTAGCATTTGAGACGTAGTGAAAGGACTTCAAGGATATGGCACACAGCTGATTATGCATGAGATCCAGTGCAGCCAGATTGGGCAGCACGGTAAAAGCGGCATGGGATATGTTGCTCAAGCGATTGTACGATAGATCTATATAGCGTAGGAACTCGAGATTGTGAAAGGCATGACGGGCAATGCTGCGCAAACGATTCGACTGCAGATTAAGCGTCTGCAAGTCACCCAGATTGTGAAAGGTTTGCGGCTCCAAGCGCTCCAGGGCATTGTAGGAGAGCTCAATCTCCACCAGATGGCTGTGCGCATCCGGCAGGAAGAGTCCGCGCGGCAGTGCTTTCAGCTGATTGAAGCTCAGATTGATGTAGCTCAGTTCGCGCATTTGCGCAAACGACTCATTGGATATGCTCTTCAGATTGTTATTGTCCAGGCCCAACCAAATCAGCTGTGAGAGCGGCAACAGGGCATCCAGCGGATCCAGAGACTCCAAGCTTCTGGCCGGGAACACAGCAAACGAGAGCTCCAGTATTTTCAGCGTATGCGAAACATTCTCAAAGACCAAAGGATGATGTATGGTTATATCATTAAAGCTCAGGCTAATCTCCTGTATTTGCTCCAGGCCCGCAAACGAGCCCAGATGCAGATGCGTTATCTTATTGTTCCGCAGCAGAATAGTCTGCAGGTTGGCGCCCCAACCGTCCACGGCAAAGATGCCTTCGGGTATATCAGCTATGGAGTTGTAGCCCATATTCAGATAGGATAGCTGTGTGTAGTTCTTCAAGCCCAAAACGGGTATCATTGTAAAGTTATTCCCGCTCAGGCTCAAGACTTTAAGATTCTCCGTAAATGTGGGCAAATTGGTTAGCTGATCGATCTGATTGGAGGTGAGATACAAATATCTCAGGCGATGCAGTGTGGATATAGCCACCGGCACAGTGGTCAGGTGATTGCGTTCCAAATCCAAGTATTCCAGCGTATCCGTCAGGCCCTCAAATGCAACCGGATGCACGCGGCTGATGGCATTGAAGGCCAGCACAAGATGCACAATGCCCGTGTCCTTAAAGACCTCCGCCGGCAGCTGCCCAACATAGTTCTGCTCCATGTTGAGCGCACGTATGTGCACGTCCGAGTAGTTTTGCTGAAAGTAATCCGATTCCAGGTGCTCAATGCAATTCTGACCCAGATCTAGCTTCTCCAGATGCATGCGCAGCGGACGCAACTGCAACTCCTTCCACTGGACGCTGCGCAGCAGGTTGTCCCGCAGACTGACAATACGCAGCTCCGGCAGCTGCTCGAACAGCTGCTGCGGAAAGACGCTCAACAAATTGCTGGACAGATCCATGGTCACCAGTGAGCGCGGCAAATAGTTGGCCGCCACATGGGTTATGCGATTGTTGGACAAGTCCAGCCAAAGCAGCTTCTGCAGCTGTTCAAAGGGACGGCCGCCCGCCCGATCCGCGCCAGGATTAGCTGCATGCAACGTATTGCTGCCATCCAGCCTACTCTGCATCGCAGTCAAGCTGCTCGGCTGTGAACTGTTATCGCCAGGACTGGCAAGCAAATCCTGAGCACCACCTGGCGCCACTTCTGTTATGTCATTCCCGGACAGATGCAGGGAACGCAACGTATCGTGCTGTGCCTCCCAGTTGCCCTCCAAGCTGGTTATGTGATTCCTATCAAGGAAACGTAAGAGAGACATCGTATTGAACTAATTAGAAAGATATGGATTAGGGATCTAGCTAGCTTGGTGCATACAACTCTTTCAATCTAACTAAATAAGGTTTTTCGAGATATATCTCATGTACTTCAAGAATCTCTTAAGAATCTCTTAAGAATAAGATATTGTTAATAGATTTAAGCCCTGTACGTCTGTCTGTCCCTTTGTCCGTTCGTCCGTTTGTATAAACGCGTAGATCTCAGAACCTATAAGAGCTAGGGACCTGAAATTTCGACACACATACATATAGTGGCATAATATTAGTTGCCTAAACTATATCAAATTTAGTACTAGATTTCTTTCTTCAACTAAATTTCTCTCTGTGTACATTTCACCACTCCAAGGTGCCTCCCACTTTGCCACGCCCAGTCGTGTCAACAGAAATTGAAGTCAATCCACTTACCGTTGCGCCACGAGTCGCGTCAGCGAGTGCAATCTCTGCAGTGCCTCCAGTGGCAGCTGCTGCATCTTGTTGCCCGAGATGTCCAGTGTCATCAGAGAGTACGTCATTGTGCTGTATGGGAAAAAGAGAGAGAGAGAGAGAGAGAGAGATAGGGAGGTTATCTATATGCAAGTTGATGTATTTGTGATACGTTTATAATGCTAAAAGTTTCGCTGGCCACGCCCACTGTCCAAGCGTCAAGCCCCTCCGCTTATTGAGGTGGCGCCTGCCTTTTGACATATTCAACACACAAGTCAGAAAACAAATATTTAAACTTAATTAACGCACCGCACACCCGACGACGAGTCATGTGACCTGCCCCCTGACCCCCGAGCCCTCTTTCCGCCCGCCAGGACAACACCACACGGCATCCAGTTACCGCTGCACTCCATTAATAGTTACACATACACGCAGTACAAACACTAAAGAAAGAGAGAGAAAGAGAGCGGGAGCAAGAGCGTAAAAGAGCGACCTCAATTATGAAAACCACGAGGCTTTGCCAACAAGCATCAGCCTCTGCCCAAAGCTGTGTCGCGTCGCTGCTTTAGTGCTGCGCGTTCTTGTTATTCCTGCGCTTTCTTGTTCGTGTTATAGTTGTTGTTGTTGTTATTGTTGTTGTTGCTGACAGGCTCTGCTGCTTATGCGACGAAGAATCAAACGCAAACCAAATTTTTGTGGCTCCTTTGGCGGGCTCTTGTTCTCTCTCGCTCTAGGCGACTTCTTCACCTCCCCATCGTATCCTTTTCGCCCCGCGGCTCTTCTTGTTGGCGGCGGCTGCCTTTGGTTTGCGTTTTGGTTGCCATTTGCTGTTTGCCGGCAGCTCGCTGCTCTCCTCTTGTTGTTGCTGTTGTTTTACTTGTGGTCGCCCATTTAAGATGAGTGTGTGTGTGCGTGAGTGCGTTTGTCATCAAAAGGCTCGAGCATGCATGTGTTTACGTGTGCATAAGCCGAGAGCAGTTCGAAAAGTAGCTCTATTCCTGTCATTAGCTACCCTCGCATCAAACTTTTTGCTATTTGCATACTTTTTATATAAATACGTCTATGTATCATAAACGACCATCTTCAAATGTTGAATTATTTTGAATAAAAACTGTTTTTTTTTTATCTATTTACAGGCACTTTAACTGTGGCAGCCCTCGTGCAATGCTTTGTATTTAGTACATTCACATGCATTTACAACTGAACCTCAACACGCAAGAAACACGCAACGTAAGAAGCAGAGAAATCAACACATGCCACACACACACACACACACACATACATCAATACTCCAACACAAACACGCACCACCACATACCGTGTGTAAATAATTAATTACCGCATACAGAAAATTGGTCATAGGTCAGTGGAAATTTTTCGGAGGGAAACTCATTGTCCTTATCCCCTCAATTCAATTCAGAAAATGACGAACGTTCTTCAGATAGTCAAGATAACAGGTCATTTGTTATTATAGAAAATATGCAATAGGATCATGATGTCCTTCAGATATCCGATTGTGCTGATTTACCCAATTTAGAATTTGGAAAGAAAAACAAACCAACGTATTTTAGACAGACAAGATAGGACATTTGTTTTGTACAGAAAATAAGCAATAGTTCGGTCGTATCCTTGCGAATCCTGACAAGTTGTATGTCAAATTGTTCGTTCCGAATATCAGTATCAAATGGCCGAAGGATATCGAAATCGTCCTTATAGTTTAGGATATATGACTATTTTCCTAAAAAGGATATGAAAAATTAAATCGGCCATAGCTTGTCCATTCTAAGGACTATCGTGATGTCCTTTGGCCAACCTATGGTGCCCATTGTCTGTTACCAGAATATGCCATGCATAGGACGAAAGTCCTTCAGACAGCCAAGATATTACAACAAATATTTTTTAAATTGAGAAAGCCATAACTCGGCCGTTTCCTCACATATCCTGACAAGTCATGTGTTAGACAAATCGTATGGCCAAGGACTATAATCTGGCCAAAGGACATTAAAATCGTCCTTGTGGTTTCCGATATATGGCTACTTTTATAAAAAGGACATTTTATTTGTAGCCATAACTCAGCCAAATCCTTAAGGATATCGAAAGGATATACATTTTATAACTCGTGGGGATCAGGACTATCAATTGGCATTCAAGAATTTTCATATTTCGAAAAAAAATTTTCACAAAAATTTTCATAGGGGTTTAGTCGCAAAATTGGCCAAAACCGAACAAATTCGGGCTAACTTTACCATTTAAAGGCCTATCATGTTGTCCTTTGGCCAGCAAATAGTCCTCGCCCTCCCATTTAAGAAAATACAATCCAAAGGACGAAAGTCCTTCAGACAAAAAAGTTTTAAGGACAAATTTCTCTAAAGAAAATAGTCTCTAGCTCGGTCGTATCCTTGCATATCCTGGCGAGCTATGTGTCAAAAAAATTGTATTGACTGGGGCCACCATCTGGCCAAAGGACATCGAGATCGTCCTTGTAGTTTCAGAGTTATCGTGATTTTACTGTAATTTTGTGTTTTCAGCCAATTTTCCTTGCGCCCGCGACTGAAATTTTACCAAGTCCATGATTCTTAGATGACCCCATAATTTTTTAATGCAGATCGATGCAGGTGGACTCTACGATCCTAATGTACCATGTCCTTTGAAAATCTGCAAGGATATGCCCGAGTTATGGCTATTTTTCTGCTCAGAATACGATTATATATTTTCTGGAATTGCTTTATTTAAATGTGTTTTTTACTTTTCAGATTGACAAATTAAGGATATCAATCCTTTCTAGAACACTTCTTTCCAGGATAGGCGTTAAATTCATCCAGATATAGCAATTTTAAGTTAAAATAAGCTACATTTATAATTATTGCTCTTTCTGTATAATTTTAAGACAAATAAATAGTAAAATTACATTTAAAAAAATATATTTTTAAATTAAAGCATAAATAAATAAATAATTTAAAAAAATCAACAATTTTCTGTTTTTTTTTTTGGCTGACCAGATTTTTCTAAAATTCGGCTGAAATGTCGTTTCGGAACGTCATATCTCCGCGCGGAGTTATGTCGTTTTGGAACTTCATATCTCCAGGTGGAGTTATGTCGTTTTGGAACGTCATATCTCCAGGCGGAGTTATGTCGTTTTGGAACGTCATATCTCCAGGCGGAGTTATGTCGTTTTGGAACGTCATATCTCCAGGCGGAGCTATGTCGTTTTGGAACGTCATATCTCCAGGCGGAGCTATGTCGTTTTGGCTGGCTGCCGAGATTTTTCTTAAAATCTGCCAAAATACCAGGCGAACAGAAATGCACAGAAGGTCGATAAAAAATGTTTTTAGCTGCCGAAAATTATTCATTGCATATCCAAAAGGGGCGCCCTTGTCGCCGGCTGGGTCCCAAATTTGTAGCTAAAATTTCCCAAAAATACCAGGCGAACAGAAATCCCAGAAGGTCGACAAAAAATAGTTTTAGCTGCCGAAAAAATGTTATTGCATACCCAAAAGGGCAAAAATGTAACTCATTTAAAATGAGTGCTGTTAAGCCACCGATAATGTTAAATGAGTAATGTTAAGTTATAGTTTATGTTAAATGAGTGCTGTAAAAAGGACTTTTAATTAGCAGACGCAGCTTCTGCTGTAGCTGCTGCTGCAGCTCATGTACAGGGTTGCTGAAACAAAATGCATACATGTTTTTGGACCATTCCCATGCGAATTCCGCAGGGATCTGGTCCTTTAGGTTCGCCAGGACTAACTCGATGGTATGATCTAACCAAGGGTGTATTAGTCAACTAGGAACCACTGAAAAAGCATACACGATTCTCCATAACTTGCGCATTTTGACAGTATTCGGGTTTTTAGGTTAGCTAGGACTATATCCATGGTATTGAATGACCATGGATATAAAGGTCATCTAGGAAACATCTGCCTTAATCATGAGCACAAAAGATAAAGCTGAAAAAAAATTAAGAATAAATTATTTTCTTTATTAAACATTAAAAGGCTCTAGCTGGGCTAAATTAAGTCCGATTTTGATTTTCTACAGAATCTAATGTGACACAATATTGCCTATGAATAATAATAAGCATAATTTTTATTTACTTTTATTAATAAAAAAAAGGATTTAGCTTAAATTATAGCGATGGAAATTTTGCCGTAGTTCACACCTGTCTGATCTGTAGGTAAAACATGCGCCACATTCTTACCCAAGCAGCAGTTAACAGCTCGGCTCTGTGCAGAATCTGCAGCCCGTTAAACATATCATTTCACTCGGACCAAAATATGAGCGCATTCAAAATTGAGCAAGTCTTGCTTGGAGCGATAAGCAGCCAAAATTCGTCTGAGTGCGAATTACAAGCAGACATACATATTCACATTTTATTGCATGCACTTGTTTGTGTGTGTATTGGCTTGCGTTATCTCGCTTTTACTCGCGCTCAGTCGAATTTTTATTGATGCCTAGCACCTTCTCAGCTTTCTGTGCGCCCATTTTTTTGTGCGCTTTGTGCACTCACTACTGATTTCTATTTAGTTTTGACCCCAGTGGTAAATTGCACATGCAAGTAGGGCTAGAATTCTGCACAGCCGCAAGTTCTTTATTGCTCGTTGATTGATATTGATTTTAAATTTTGATAAAGAGCAATATCCTCTAGGTAACTTTTTTTAGTTTACTTTTTTAAAAAACTTTTATAAAATGGGCGATTTTGGCACAAGTACGCACAATAAGACCTGCAGACTTAGCAAGTGCAATTGATTGATAAGTTAAACTATCAGACAAATAAGTTGAGCGAACGCATAGCCGCGAGAAAAATGGGCGCACAGAAAATTGAACAGGCCATCGATCAAAAGAGAAGTTCTTGCTTGGACAGATAAACAACTAAAATTCGTGTGAGCACAATTTAAGGTAGATAACGCACAAGCAAAAAAAACACACATACAAATAATTGCATTGTGTATATATGCATGTCTGCTTGTACCTTAGACGAATTTTTGTTGTTGCTCAATTTTGTATGCTTCCCCATTTTTGTCCGCTTTGCGCACTCGCAACTGAATTCTGCTTTAGTTTATCCCCAGTGGTAAATAGCACATTCTGCACAGCCAAGTTGTATTTGATTTGAAGAAGGTTTGATCTATAAAATATATGTTTACCTTTTCAAAATGTGGTGGACTATTGAAACTGTTCATTTGATACATGTATGTGCCCATTACAATTTATCATGTCAGTTAATTGGCGTCTACTATAAAATTTATTATTAATGGAGCGATTTTGTTGGAATTTCTTTCAATAATGCTGCACATAAAGCATGGATCACAATCTCAGACAACCAGCTGGAGACAACTTGTGGCTGTGCATAAACTTATGTCTGCCTTATTGTGAAATTTAACACAGGGGCTTAACTTAAAGAGAACTGAGTTGCGAGTGCGCAAAGCAGAGCACAAAAAATGGGCGCACAGAAATTAGAGCAAGTCGTGTCAGCAACAAAATTCGACTGAGCGCCAAGCATAAGTAGATAATGCACAAGCAGACATACATACATATGCATGCATACATACATACATATATTTGGCGACTCTCTCTCCGCATGCACTTGTTTGTGCGTGTGTTCGCTTCTGCATTATCTATGCACGCATATGTGTAGTTGCTTGTGCATTATCTACCTTTCTCTCGCGCTCTGTCGAATTTGTATTGATGCTTTCCACTCAAAGCAAGAATTGCTTTTGTGATCCATGGCTTGCTCTAATTGCTGTATGCCCACTTTTTCTGCACAACTTTGACTCCAGTTGTCAATTGTTAAACAGTCAGACTATTGTGCTGAGGCGCAGTTTTAATTGCTGCCATGTGATAAATTTGAGTGAGACGAACTCGTCGGCAATGCAAAGAGGGCTTATGTATAATGTTGATTACATTTAAACAAAGTCGTATTAATACGGGATCAAACGGCCGAGTGAATTTTATGTCTGGAATGGTAACTATTGTTGCTGTTTATTTTTAATATTCATGATGTTTGTGGTTTTCAATTATTTTGTTTTTTTTTTCTTACTTATAGCACCGGGAAAAGAATTTATACTACTGGAGTCGAAGCTTGTATCAAGTTCTTTCATTGCAATTGGCATTGATTTTAATGGAAGTTTCACAGAGATCGTTGAAAGCGTTAATCGAAAATATTATTACACAAAAACGACAAAGTTCAACTGTATACGACTACGATCGGGAACATGTTCCGTCGTTTGGTCTACATTATTATATCAATTGTGCTATAATATTTAGGTATTATTATTGCTTTATATTATAGGTGTGTCATGTTCTTAATCGAAATTTATATACTTTCATAGCACCAAAGAGAAGGCCCAAGACACACAGCACGCCAAGAAGTCCATAGCCCACATACGACAACCAGGCGAGCAGCTGAGATTTATGGTCCATGCCAATGGAATAGTCCCTTGCAACGCACTTGTACGACGAGGCTGCCCCGCCGCAGAATAACTGACAGGTGTCGGGCAGCACACGGCACTTGGTCCAATCGAAGCAGGGCTTTGTGTGGTCGTCCGAACAGAAAGTTAGGCAGTTCGTTGGCCTTAGCAAAGGCCAGGAAGTATCATTGCGGAACCAGCACTGGCAGAGGTTTGTGCAGTTGGCCATTTCCAGTGGAAAGGCCTTATCAGCGGCCTGGCCTGTGCGCGTTATCAGGGCGAGAAGTGCCCAGAGCCCAATCATGTTCAAGATGTGAATTGTTTTATGTTCTTTGACCGTCGTCCAGCACGTTCCAAACTCAACTGAATGCGCAACCATTCAACTTCTTTCAGAAACTTCTGATATACCAGCGGATGACTGAGTAAAATTTATACTATATATTTAGTCGGCATGTGGGTCAACGTCGTATCATTCCTTATGTTGCCTTTATGTGAAAACTCGATAGCATAGTTAAATAATCAAGAATTGTGCTGGGTGTAGGGGTATATTGTATTTGTGCGAAAGCCAAATATATGTAACAGGCAGAAGGAAGCATCTCCGACCCCATAATGTATATATATTCTTGATCAGCATCGATAGCCGAGTCGATCTAGCCATGTCCGTCTGTCTGTCCGTATATATATATATATTTGGTGTTGGAAAAAGAGGGTTCAGGGTATCCCCTAGTCGGGAGCTCCCGACTAGAACTCTCACTTGTTTTTTATGTATTATATTATTATATAGATATATAACTTTATTATATATATACTATATTATATATATAGTATATTATTTATTAAACATTGTAGTTTTGAAAACGATTTGATTACTATTTTACTAATTCAATTATAATTAATATTTTTGATATTGTTATTTATTATAATTATTATCACTATTAGTATTTAATCTTAGCTATTGTTGTTTTTATAATTATTTCATTTTCATGTATATAATCATGAGAATATTGTCATTTTTGCTGTATAATTATTAAATATTCTCTATTAAATTTTATAGTTGTATTATTTATTTTATATTATTGATTTTATAATTATATTTTTATGATAATTAATAATTGAAGTTATTCGAATTTGATACCTGTTACTTTCATTTGAACTTTAAAATTCATATGAAGCTCCTCTATAGGGTTTGTTACCAAGAATGAATTAAACCTCATTTAAAATAAATTAAGGCTTCCTGGCCTGGAGTGTGAAAAGATCTAATAAATACATTAAAAGCATGTATGTGTGTGTGTGTGTGTGTCTTCTATTATTTATAGATTACTCTTTGCTCTGCTTATTATGCCAGCATATTTCCATCATAATTTTTTAAGTTGGGTTCAGATTTTCAACTAACTTTTTGATTAACATACGACACAGCCGTGAGAAGGGCAGAGCGAGAGAGAGAGAGAGAGGGGAGGATAGCGGGAGCGTAGGTAATAGGCAGCTGGCGGGGGGAGTTCGGATTGCTTGGGCTAATTTTAGCCACATTTTGCCAGGTTTGTGCACATTAATTAGTTTGATTTAAGTTGAGATGCGGCCTGTTAATGACGAGCGAGTTTGTGTCTATTTGCCAGCTCTGCCCGCTCCGCTGCCAACGCTGTCCCACGTTATCTGTTTACTTGTGTCTGGGTTGGGCGAGGGGCAAGCGGGCGGGTGGAGAGGCAGAGGGGGGGGGTCTTAAAAACTGCGCAAACTGTTAACGTGCGTCCATTTAACTTTGCCAAATGTATGGCGCAGCGGGGTGGGGATGCGGTTGCTGGTTTGTGGCGAGCGGGCTGCTAGGCGAAAGGGGGCAGAGAAGGGTTGGGGGGGGGGGGGGGGGGGGGGGGGGGGGTATGGGGGCGGTTACTGGTTTGGGCTCTTTGTGCTCGTTAAAAAATTTTCGCGTTTCATTTCATGCCGCCCAACAACAAGAAAACCCAACAACTGCCAAATGCGGTCGAGTGGTAAAGAGAACCAAAAGAGAGGGAGTGTGAGAGAAGGAGGGGGTGGGTGGTTGGGTGAGAGTGAGGAACTGAGAGTGGGTAACGCTTCACACACAGTCACATGTTTGATGTGATGTGTGTTGTGCGGGAGCACAAAAAAGCTGACGAAATACGTGCATGTATGCATGTATGTATGAAAGTAGTGTGCGCTTTACAACAGAACATGCATATTTCGAGTCCGTTTTTAACTCGCTTTTGGTTTATGGCCCTGCGTAGGGTATTTTAGTTGTCGAACTACGTTATGGCAGCATGGCCGAACAATGTATACGCTTAAGAATGTGGAATTTACAAGGCGTATAAATATATATTTTTTGACTTTATGCGTTTTTAGGTATGGGACGCGAAATTTAAGTCAAGTCAGGCTAGGTTTCTTATTGGCTTTGGATTGTTTATGTTTTTAAAAAGTTATCAATATCTAAATAAATATTTAGGTAAGAGACTGAGAGAGAAAGAGAAGGATATAGAGAAAGATAGCCTATATAGCATTTATTCCTCTTATTATTCGCTTTTTTTTTGGGGTTTCATAACAATTCTTCTCGCTCCCTCTCTATCTCCTTCTCTCTGTCTCTTTATTTCTTACAATTTCTTTCTCTTGCTCTTTTTTCTCCCTGTCACTATCTCTTTCGTTCTCTCTCCATCTCTCTCTCTCTCTCTCTCTCTCTCTGGCACGCGATTTCTCTGCCTAGCATGTATTATATCAGAGATATATTTATTTATCATATTGAGAAGTGCGTCAGCAAACTTTTCCAAAAATTACAACAAAATATTACTTATAAAAAGTTAATATAAAGCTGCATGTAAATTATATATGCTTTAGGGAAAGCATAAAAAATGATTAGATTTTCGCCAAGATAAAAGTTATTTAAACTGATAATGTCTATGGTTTTACCAGAGTATTAAATTGCCGTTTTAGTGTGATTAATTTTTATACTCCTTTTTTTGTTGCTTTATAAGTGCTTTTTTCTCTTTTTGTGATTATTTACACTCAAACAAATAGCGCTTGAAAGTTTTTCTTTTGCCCCGCAGTTTGTCTGAATGAGATTGTGTGTGTGTGTAAGTGTGTGTGTGTATGTGTGTTCTAGTGTATTCGCCATGTGAGTTTGCATTTCCTGCCTGCATTTGCAGCCTGAGTGCGCAACGAAACACACCCAAACATCGCACACGCTGCACTGCCCAACGTGCCCCCCCCCCCTATTGCCCCTCCCTGTTGCTAGTCGTTTGTTAAACTTAATTTTACGCCTTTTTTACAACTTGCAGTTATATGTTGTAAAATATAAATGCGTGTGTGTGTGTGTAAGCACTTGCACTACAAACACATAAACACACACACATACACACTCACACAAAAATGCCAAAAAAGAAAAAGCCGTAAAAAACTGACGCACACGGGCTATATAAATAGGCCTGGAAAACTGTCGCATCATCAGAACATATGAAATGTATATGTAAATGTACTTGTGCGCGTTTGTGTGTGTGTGCGTGCGCGTGTGTGCTTGGCGTGTGTTTTTATGAGGCAGAGTGCATCATCATGGCTCAGCACTTAGGTCGTGATAACCCTAATCGCAAATGCCAGTACACGTAGTCCTCAGTCCCCTAGCTGACTCTAGTTGCCCCCTGCACCTTGCCCCTTGCACCTTGCCCCTTGCCCCTTGCCCACCCCATCACAGGTGTTGACCTTCACACACACTCACCTGAAGCTGCGCTCGGATATGTCCTGCAGCTCATTGTCGATTAACTTCAGTGTCTTCAGACGCAGTCCCTGAAATGTTTCATCGTCGACGCTCTGCAGATGCGTATTGGACATTTCGATGTAGCGCACGCTGCTGTGTATGAACTCTATGAAAGAGAAAGAGATAGAGAGAGTGAGAAAGAGAAAGGGGGAGAGTTAGTTGGAGCTGCATATATGGTTGAGCCGATGGCGAGCAAGTCAAAGTGACGCTGGCTGCCAGCATTGGCGGCCAGTTCATCATTCAAATTGATTTTAAACGGCATTTGAAGCGTTTCCCATAACCCGAGGCAACAGCTCCAGATCCGCGCCCTCACGCCACCCGCATAGCAAGCCGATGGAAGAGGGGGGAGCGGGTTTCTGAGGCTAACGATGATGGCTTTTGTTTTGGCAGTTTGATAGCAGGCGCGTTAAAGCAAATGGGTCATCAGCGAGCCATTGGCCCACACAATAGACCAAGAGGGGGGCAGACGAGGCGGAGAGGGAACGGAACCCTCCCACTCCCAGCATTGGGAAGCAGGCTGCTGGCCACCGAGCCAACGGGGCAGGACTTTGATTTTTATGCGCTTTTTCCGTTTTCTGTACCCCGCAGCCCGCCCAGCCGTCTTCATAATGGCCCAACGACCAAAGCAATTTAAAAAGGCACTTTAGATATATTGGAAGAGTGACATCCTTGGCAAAACAAACAACGCGCAGAACGCTTTACTTGATTGCCCAGCGTTGGGCGGGCCGGGGAGGAGTTCTGCACAAAATTTATATAACATTAAGAGCAAAATAGATAAGATAACATTGCAAATACCAAATATGTTGAGAAATACTTCTTGGACCTGGCAATATATATATACAGATTTATATATATATACAGATTTATACCAGGTATGGAATGGAAACGGAAACTGGAAACACCTGCGGAATGGTTGGTAGGATAAAGGATTTTAAGATATTCTGGAATCTGCATGATTGCATAACTCTCGCGAGTTTCCATAATTCAAGACAAAAACCCCGAGAAAATATTGTGTACTTTGGCAAACTGAAGCTTTGATAGCCTAATAGACATTTATCTCACGGTTTTGGGGGTTTTATATCAACTCGGCTGTTGATGCTGATTATATATACTTTAAAGAGTCATGACAATTCAACGGAATTATCCGATTGTTAGCCCGCTACAGAGAACGTTTCAATATGAGAACTGAAGTCTTTGATCCCCGAACATCTTAGTTATCGTATCTTGGGTGCTAAAGCACCCTATTTATGGATCATACGTTATAAGCCAAAGCAACATGGCTTGGGGTGAAGGCCACGACGACTACGAGTATTTAAAATGGGTGTTTCAAGAGCGACTTGGAGCGCGGGGCAAGTGTGTGAAGTGTCGCAATTAATTTGCGATTCGCTGAGCATGTGTTAATTAACAATGGCGACAAGGTCCTTGGAGTGCGCCCGCGGCTCTCTCTCGGAGGAGCGGCAGCCGTAACCCGTGAGCGGCGCCTGGTGACCATGTGTTTTTAGCCTGATTATACGGAATGCTCTGCTCCAAAGGGAATTTCCATGTCATGCTTGTCAGCTTAAATTATGGCCTGGCCTTAGCTCAAGCAAACGGCATTGCGCCGCGCTGCGCTGCGCAGGGCGGCTGTTGGGTGTCACATTGCCTGGCCACGCCCCGGCCGCAGTTCGCAGCTAACCCGCCCAAAACCACCGCAGCAAATAGACAAAAAAAGAAATAAGAAGAAAAAGCGTAATATTTTTTTGTTCGAGTGCGGGGCCGAGAAGTGAGTGCAGCGCGGCCGCAGTAGCCGGGCCAGAAAACTGACGTGCAACATGAAAATGCACTTTTCGCTTTTAATTGAAAATTTTTTACGTGAATTGTCATTTCTCTGCCTCTTTTTCACTCTTGTTTTCTTTTTTTTTTTTTAATTTTGTTGCTTTCATTTGGTTTGGTTTGGTTTGTTGCAAACTTGTGTTTTTTCTTTCGTTTTTTTTCGGGTATTTTTAGTTAGCAGGTTGGCTGACAGCTTTCAAAATAAGAGACACACACACACACATTGACAGGCTGTACAATATGCATGTATGTGTAGCTCTCATGAACAGACAGCGTGTGTGTTTCTGTGTGTTTGCCGGGCTAAAGTCAAAGTGAAGTTCGATTGCTGATTGTCAGGATTTTGTCATTGATTTGGCCATGAACAGCATCAATTCAGCAGAAATTCCTACAGTTGACTGCACTTAAACAATTAATAAACAATTACGTAGTGTAAATAAATTATGGACAACAAATTGCTAACCAAACCGAAATTTAATTACAATTTTCTGAGTGAAAGTTTCACTCATATTAATTTGATATTGTAGAAAATATCATAAAGAAAAGTATTTATTTTCTTTATAGATATTTTTATTTTCTGCATTCATATATTTTATGCTTTTTGTAAGTAAAGATTGAAATATGTTTAAATTGACATTATTGTATTTCTAGTTAGCACTTAAAACGATTTAATTTTCTTATAATTTTTATTAGAAGTGTTTTTTTTTAATTGTCCATTTTCAGACTGTCTATTTTTCATAGACTACTTTTAATGTAATGTAAGTGAAACCTAAAATTAATTGGATATGTTTAAATTGGCATCAAGTAGACACTCAACGTTTTTAATAATTTAATATTATTTTTGTTTTTAGTCATGAGGGTTTTTGTTTAGACACTTTCAGCCTGTGAAACATGAACTGTATTTTTGCTGCATTTCATTTATTGTAAATTATACTTGTGTTAGAAACTCATCCAATTAGACAGTCAGTCTGTCATCGGTTTGTATACTCTTTAGAAGGTATTATAATATTGCTTTGAGATGTGATATATTTATATTTTTATATAGTATAGGTATATACTCTAGATCAGCATCAACAGCCGAGTTGATATGGCCATATCTGATTTATTTCTGTCCGTCTGGCTGTTTCTATGCGAACTATTTTCTCAGTCTTGAAACTGCGTCTTCTTCCTGTTGCAGGCATATATGTCGGAACAGGCCGGATCGGGCAACTATATCGTATAGTTGCAATTGGAACAATTGCCAAAAGAGTAGGTTCCTGCATGGCGAATTTTGTTGCTTATCAAAATATCTTGACTAGAACCAGCATTTTGCTATTTGAACTAAGCTACTTACATATCGAGCCAAGTGTTATCAATATTCCACTACTATATTGCATAGCTCTATATAAAGAAGCGGTCGAAAAACTACATCTAATATTCTGGTTTCCAAGATATTTTCAACATACTCAGCCTTAACTAGCTTAACCATACTCACACACACTACAAGGGTATCAAAGTTTCGGCATGCCGTAGCTTTCTCCTTACTATTTAAATTAAAATGTACTACTAGGATGATAATTAACTTTATTGTTGCAGGCAAATTATTATTTTGAATTTCTAATAGGACAAATTCATGATTTCCCCAAATGCAGTTATTAAAAAATTACGAATTCATGGCATAAAAAATAAAATGTATTTATTTGCACAGCTCGCAACGCTAGCAGGCACAGCTTAAAGACTGAAAATAGCTTTGAAATGCTTTATGTGGCCAAAACATGGCTAATACAGACACACACACACACACACACACACACACACACACAAACAAACACAGGGACACACGTGCACACTAAACGACGATATACGCAAACAGCTTACATCTTAATTACATATCGCATATTAATACAATATTAATCATACGCCCTGTTGACACGCGCAACGGGCAACAAACGTGGCCAAAACGCATTCGCCATGCACGACGCCAGCTTGGCCGAAACAGTGTGTGCGCGTGTGTGTGTATGTGTGAATGTGTGCATATCTAAGCTGTTCAGCTGCTGCTGTTGTTGTTGCTGTTGTTATGAGTGGACAAGCAACACACACACATACACACAGGCACACCCACAGACACACGCACACAACATATGGCGTTAATAAACTTGAAGCTGTAGCCAGTTGCCTGAGGGGCGGGCAGGGCAGGTTGGGCATAGTTGTATGTCCATCGTATGTTGGCTTCTTGTATTTTATGGCCTCAAGTCAATTCTCTGACAAATGGCGAGCATATTTATTTATTTACTTTAGCTGCCAACGTCGCCATTTCCATGCGTTCCTGTCGCTTACCCCCACAACCCACAACCCATCCCCCCCACCATGCCACTCGTTTGCGTCACTTGCCAAGTGTTTATTCAACTCGCCAAAAGCAAGCAAATAAAAAAATAAGCAACAACAAGAACAATAAACTGGCAACAGAAACAGCAACAGCTACTAGTTGGCCAGCACATGGTCCAAAGGACAAAAAGAAATGTATATGTATAAATATGCCACAAGTTACAAGCAGGGTGAAACTTCGAGTAGTCGGGGATTTGGGCGGGGGGCTGCTTTATGAAACTATTGCAAATTAATATTTAAATATGTTTTGCTGCCTCTTGCGATAAACGGCAAGTAGAATTCACAAAGTTTCGCCATACTTACGTATTTAATTCAAAAGGCTTCTCGCTATTTTATTTATTTATTATCATTAGACCCTTCTAACGCATAGAAACCCATAAGGTATATATAATCTAGATCAGCATCAACAGCCGAGTTGATATATCTATGTCTGACTTCTGTCTATCTATCTATCTGTCCATCGGTTGAAATCGGTTGAAAAGTAGGTTCTTATATGGAAAAAAGCCGGTTTTCCAGGATGTTTTCATCAAACTCAGACTTTACGAGCTTTACCATTCTTACATACCAAAAGGCAACTGTATTAAAAATATCCTTACTCTATCGTTTTGTTTTTGTTATTTTGCATGAGCACACAGCAAAATATGTATATGATTGAAAGCATTCAAATAAAATCCGATAATCCAAGCAATTATAGTTTATGACAATACAATTAAAAATAAAGGCTCAGCTCTTGAAATACCGAAAAATGTACACAATCAAAATTTCATAACAAAATGTAAGCAAAAATTAATCAACGAAATAAGCGAAGAAATTCAAAGTAAAAAAACTCTTGAAATAACGAAAAAATTGCACAATATAATAAGTTAATTAATGTACAAAAATCAACGAATTCCAAGAAATGTATAAATTAAAAAAAAACATGTGCTCAAGAAAAACTAATAAATTTAACAGAAAGAACACCACAGCTAACATTTAATAAAATAGTATATACTTTTTCTAAAAATTGTGTTTTTACGAACTTAATAAAGCCTTTAGCAGAGAAATTTGTTCATAATATAAACTTTTAGTACTCCTTATAAAAGAGAGCGTCATTGATTGCTCTATTCACTTTTTTCTTTTCTTTGGTATATTTCTTTATAATATGTAGCAGAAACCTTAAAAAATGCTACATTTTTGGCGAAACAAAGAAAAGCTAGACGCATGCAGCATATTTAAAATAGAATTTTATGTTAACTATTAAGAATCTGTCTATATCTCCAATATTTAAAGCATATATTTTTGGTTGATTTTGTTGATATATTATTTAAGATGTCTGCCATAATGCATAGCCTAAAAATAAAAGCTTAAAGAAGCAAAGAAAGCAAGATTAAAACAAAGGGTCTATAATTTAAATTGTAATTATTCAACAAAAAAAGTTCAGTGTCTAATATTGGTTAAAATTTACGCATAAGATGCTTTTCATTGAATTCTTTTTGACTTGAAAGATTTAATATTTTTCTTGAAAACTTAAAATTTTTGGCTCAATAAAAGAATAGCTAAGCATATGCACAAAAAATGATATTTAAAACCAAATAGTTTTTTAATTGGCGTTTCCTCATCTTTAACTTTTGTTAGACATACTTTTTTTAAATATTTATCTCTTGAGCAAAAAACATCACATTAGAGAACATCTAAACAAATAATAAATGAAAATAAATAAACAAAAAAATATTTATATACATAATAAAAATGTCATAAATTAATTGCCACAAAATATAGAACGAGCAAAGCTTAAACCTAACATTTTTTTGAGCTGATATAAAAGTGAGTTAACCAAAAAGAGCCTTAAATTAAATAAGAATCTATATATGTGAAATATTTCGAAAAAGTAATAAATCAAGTTTTACAGAGATGGTTTGAGAGTTATCTTTCATCTCAATTTTCTCGCTACACACACACACACACACTCACACACACGACATACACTTTCAATTTTACAGCCCTATGGAACGCATAGGCCCCACAGTGTAGGGCAGCCAATCGGGCTGGCAAGTGCAGCGTTCGCCCTCAGCCTGGCCTTTGACCTCGCAACGTATGTGCTGATGAAGATTACGTCAGCTGAAAAGTTATTGTTTTGGTCCGGCATTCATTGAGGCAAGGCGATGCCTGCTAGTAGCAACTGTGGGCTTCATTTATATCCATATACTTTTGTGTCGTGTGCCGCAACAGCAGCAGAAGGAGCGCCAGCCAAATGGATGACAGCAGCAGGAAACATGCGGCAGCTGTGCGAGTTGTCTGCCGCCTGCCGCCTTTTTGCCTCTTGTTCGGTTCGCTTCGGTTCGTTCATTTTGTTTCAGCTTTGCTTCTGGTTAAGAAATAGTTTCGGCATGAAAATTGTGTCCGAATCGCATATGAAAAGTCTGTTGTTTGTCTGTTGCTGCATGTGGGCCAGCTGCCCCAGGGAGGGGCGAATCAGCAGCACTGGCCAAGCGTGAAAATGACCAGATAACATTAAAAATAAATCTAAATTGCACATTTCTGGCTTAAATATCATTTACGAACTGAACACAACACAAATTTAACTTTTAAAATCACCCAAAACAAAAGTTTGTGTATCTTTCCGACTCTTTTAAAGGACCTGACAGAGGGTATTTATATTCCTAATGAGAACAAGCTGAGTTGTTAATGTTTACCAAAACATATCTGCCAGAGTATTCGTCTGTCTGTTTCTATGAAAAACAGCTCTGCTTAAATATTAAATTTTTTAAACTTTCCGAAGGTTGCCCCATAGCTGTCGCAGTGGGATCGGATCGGCTCACTATATCATAAAGTTGTCAAAGATTTAGCTTTAATAGAACTTCTTTCATTTAATTTTTGATTTTATTAAATAAATCTTTTATTTTAATTTATAACTCATTTATTTTTTTAATCTTCTTTCATTTAATTTAATTAATTTAATTTTTTTATTCTAACTATTATTATATTTTTTTAAAGATATCTGAGGCAAAATTCATTATAAAAGCAAAATGTTATCAAAATCGAAGTTATATAATTTTTAGCTCTCATCAATTGAGTATTAGACCCTTGTATAAAACGTTTTCTCAAACAATGCAAATCAAGCCTTGTTCGTATGTTAGCAACATATGAACTAAATCTAATCAAAATCGGTGTACTATTTCACAGGGAATGGGGTGTGTCGGAGCATAGAAATAGAGCGAGCATTTCAAATATGTCTGAATGTGTATTTTATTCTGCACACATCAAACATAACTATTTCTTACATATTTTTTTACGATTTGTATGTGTCGTCAGGACATTTGCCTTTGGCCGGGCCAACGGCAGCTGCCTGCCTTCTGATGCTGCTGCTGCTGCTGCTGCCACAGTCACATATTTTTGGCAACACAAATTTTGGAATTTTTAATGAATTTCAAGTCGTTGTCATCATCATTGCAATTCCCCCGCCACCCACAACCCGCTGCCCGCTGCATGCTGCATATTTTTGTGTATTTTTGCGTGTGCCCCGAAAAGTATGCAACGTCTGCTCTGCTCTGTCCTGCTTCCTGCAGCCTGCAGCCTGCTGGCTGGCATGCCACTGTGGACTGCGGCCAAAACCAAACCCAACCACAGCACACAATGTCCATCTGTGGGCGCTGGACGGCGGCCACAATGGGCGTGGCACGCAATTAGCCAGACTGTCAAGCAAAGTGTTTTCCCCAAATGCACCGCTCCCCATCCAGCATCCCGCCCACACAGCTCGTTTTTTCTACATTAGAATTGCTAATTGCCAAAAGTTTTGTGCATTTTCTGCACTTTCTTCAATGCAAGCCAGCGACATGGAAGACATAAATTGCATTCAAGTGAGACATTTGTTTGAATATATTGTTTGAAGCGAGCAGATTGTAATTGTTGTAACGCCCACAGGGAAAATATGCCACGCCAGACCATCCTCAGGCTGCATGCCCCAAATTGTCAGATTGCTAATCAACAGTTGCAACATGGACAGACAAACGCGTCAAACGATTCAAGCATTTTGATACTGAATAAAACATTGTTATTATAGAAATACTCATGAATACGCAAAAATTGGTAGATGGCATTATATCAGAATATATTATTTAAAAAAATCAATATGTTAAATAAAAATATGCTCGGCAAATAAATGTAAATTAAGCAAAACAAATCATCTTCGTTGACCCAGCTTAAAGTTTTGTCATCTATTAATATTAATAATATGCAGAAATCGAAAATTGGAAATTTGTGCACTTTGTTTGGGTTTTTGGCTTTTAATTTGTATGCTCTGTGTCCATTGGAAATAAAAAGGGTATAATGCGCTTGTGCAAATGTATGTAACAGGCAAAAGGTAGCATCTCCAACGACATAAAGTATAAATATTCTTAATTACCATCAATAGTCGAGTCGATCGATGAACGGGTAGATCTCAGAACATATTCTTATATTCTTGCTAGAGACTGAAATATTGAACGTCAGTCCTGTTAGTGCACGCACGAGTTTGTTGCCGATAATCGATAACTCCGTTTCCAAGCAATCGATAAAAATCGATTTTTAAATACTGTTCTTTGAGCAAATCTGTTCGATTTTTAGAGCTAGAGTCACCAAATTTGGTACTTTCTAGAATAGTATAATATATAAAGATCAAATACCTTTCATTTTATAGCTATCGTACATTTGGAGCTTTTAAGGAAGGTTCAGAGTATTAACAAGTCGAGCACTCCCGACTAGAGCAGTATTTTGTGCTCTTTTCTATGTACATAATTTATTTATTTATATATTTTGTGAATGCTAGAGAGAATACATTAGCGGGTTTATTCGATAATTATAAATGTTTTACCCACGTAAGTTATTTAAATTTATATTATTCCCATATCAAAATTAATATTGTCAGATATAAGATGTGCCTTATAAGTCTCTTGAGTGCTGCCTGCTATGCGTTACGAATTCTCTGGCAATCAAAATAATATTCCAACTGAAAGACAACAGCATGAGAAATACTTTGCCATAACCATATTGGCTGGAGAAAGATACATATATATATATATATATATATATTTATATTATATATATATAACAAGCCACATGGCAAATGCATGCAAATTCGATAAATGTAAATTTACAAAAAGAAAATGCAAGAATAAGAAAAAGAATACAAATATGGTAAGTAAATTTTTGGAAATACGTCGAACACTGTGACAGATAAATTGGCAATGCGGATATAACAGCAGGTCCGGGCAGGGCAGCCCGGCCAT
Source organism: Drosophila novamexicana (assembly GCF_003285875.2). NCBI lineage: Eukaryota > Metazoa > Arthropoda > Insecta > Diptera > Drosophilidae > Drosophila > Drosophila novamexicana. The sequence goes on from NW_020824787.1 coordinate 7,196,474, forward strand.
GCCCCCCTGCCAAAAAAAAAAAAAAAGAAAATCCAAGCGCAGGGCCAATTGTAAGCCAAGAAAACTTTTCAATGGCTCAAACCCTCATATCTGGCAGTTGCCTGGCCTGCGAGGGCCTGTCAATTTGTGTGTCTGTGTGCGTTTGTCTGTGTTTGTGTGTGTTTCCAGTCAACAGTTTTGTGGTTATTCGCAACTTTATGCCGCAACTTGCAAAAAGGCGGCAGCGGGCGTGGCCAGCTGTTTGCATTCTGCAGCACTGTAGGTAATAGCAATATTTTGTGGCACAACAAGCAGACAACAGGGGCAAGTGCATGCTGGAGGGGGCAGAAGGGGGGATGATACGAATGCGGAATGGTAACGAAATGACAATGGAGCACAAAACTTGCCATTCATTACTTAAAAACTACAAAATTAGCGTGGAATTTGCCACAGCAATCGTTAAAAACTTTATGCCGAACGCAGCTGAAGCAGCACGAGGAGCAGGGCAGACGAAACCGAGGCAGGACACAGCCGAAAAAACTTTATTTTTACAACTAATTGGCAAACTTAAATGTAAGATTTAATTTTGTTGTGGGTAACACAGCAGCAGCAGCAGCAGCAGCAGGAGCAGCAATCGGCAGGACAAAGCCGTTTGAAAGCTTCATTAAAAAATTACAATGCGCTGCAGGCGGCAAACAGAGCAAGAGACAGAAAACGAATGAACGAAGGGGGGGGGGAGGTGTTGGGCAAGGGGGGGGGTTAGTGGTTGTGGCAAGTGGCATTGTCGACTGGCTGCCAATTTATTGCGCAGCCGAACAAAAATATTTGCCACATAAATAAAACTGAGACAAGTTTGAGGCAACTGCTGGTTCTGCTGCTGCGTCAGCGACACTTTGACAGCAGCTGGCCAATATACATACATGTACATGTTTGTATGCGTGTGTGTGTGTGTGTGTGTGTGCGTGTGTGCTGACTCACCTGGAAACTTGTACAGCGCCACCTCGTTACAATTAATCTCAATCAGCGTGGACGTCTCGTTGGGCAGTCCGGCGCACTGGCACATCGAGTTGAGTGGACACGCGTAGAGCACATCCTGCTGCTGGCTGCCGAGCAGCGCGGCCGATCCTCGAGCCGGCGGCGGACCGCGCGCTAAAGCGCGTGCCGTATTTCTGGCGCTGCGCTGCATCGCCCTGTGTCCCGCCCCAGCAGCACCTCCGCCATCGAACTGCCAGCAGTGGGCGGTGCACACGAGGCACGATATTAGCGCCAGATACAGGTGCATGCTGCAACAAGAAAGATGACAATGAAAACAGTTAGCAATGGGTTGAAGATTCTCTTCTTTAATCTGTGGGTCTGCCTATAAGGTGCGGCGATGCCAGATAACTTGCAGGGAGTACTTTTCTAGGAAAAACGACTCACAGTTCTGACTTCTTAGGTAGCTTATATGACCAAATATCTTTATCTTTACACATTTTTCAATTTTAATATAAATAATTAAATACCTGTGTAAATACAGATATATAATTAAAATATTAGTCTATGGATCTGGATAAAGATAAAAAATTATATAATATAATTTTTAAAAAGTTTAAAAATTAGGAATACAAAATATTTTTTAAATATTTACATTTTCTTTTTTGACAAAGCAAAACAACGCACCCAACTAAGTATGTAACTTTTATTAAATTTGTTGAAATTTTTTGTTGAAATTTGAATAAGCAATATTTGATAAATATTTCTTTTATTTCTTTTTTTTATTTTGAAAACTTTTTATTACATTTTATATTCTTCTCTCTTAGAAATGTTTAAAATTTGGTAGTTTAAAAAAGGTAGAAAAATTTGCTCTTGTTACTGACATTTCTTTTTCTATTTTTAAATTGTTAATTAAAGCGCATAAAAACATATTTTTATTATATTCATATTTATAACAAAAAATAGTTAAAAAATTGCAAACAAACATTTCAACATTTTTTTGATAATCTTTAAGATATTTTAAACGTATCAAAATAAGTTGTTTTTTTTTTACATTTATGTTCTTCATTCTAAGAAAAGTTTAAAATTTAAGAGTGGAAAATATTGTCTGTTTTTATTGACAGCTTCTAAGATAATATCTAAAATGTTTTTTATTTAATTTATATTTTTAAAATAGTTCAAATATTGAGAGCAAATAATATTTGGTAAATATTTCCCTTTGACAAAGTGTAAAATATTTAAAGCGCCTCAAAAGAGGTTTTTGTGACACAGACAAAATGAAATTTAGTCGAAAAACGTTCTAAGCAACTGCATCGAAAGCCATTCCTTACCTTTGCCGCACTAAAGCGAAGCACTTATTCCAATACAACAACAACAAGGAGCAAAAAACTCTGAGAAACCATAACCAACTGCATTTGTAACTTTGTGAAAATAAATAAGAGCAATAAAAGCACACACAAATAAGTTGGCATAATCTGTAGAGTACTATCTTAAATAAAATATTATATGCTTCAAAATATTTTAAAATTTGTGGTTTATTTTCGCAGAAAATAAATTAAACACAAGCAAACTGTCAGCGGTCATAAAAATTGTTGGGAATGCATTTAGAAAAGACCTGCACTTAGGATAAAGCTCACACAGGCTAAAAGCCCCAGACAACAAAAAAGTTAGTAGCCAAAAACGAAAACTGCATGTAAATATTCAAATATTGCAATATTTGCCTGGTTCAACGTTTAACGTTGCGGTTAGTAAAAATAAACAACAATTTCTCAATAGTTTACGATACAAATTGAACATTCAAAAAACAATACGAGGAAGAAAAAAGGCAGGTGGTTTGTTGCTATAACAAACATATTTTCAAAAGATGAGAAATAAATAAAGTTTACAATCAACGAAATTCAAGCTCTTGTTGAAACTGTGCAAAATTAATGGAGCGTGGCATATAAAGACGCTCATTAGGAGAGCTCTGTCAGACACCTTTGGTCTTGGCATTTATTTATTTGTCGCTGCTTAGCATAAATCGCACGTTAGAGCGAACAGAATGGCATAAAATTAACGCAACTCCCTCCCATGGCCATGCGAGCAACATTAAAAGGCCCAGCTCAATAGCACAGTGGAGCCCAAAATGTATTACGTAATATAAGGTAAATAAATAAAAAGTAAATTTTAAATTATTTTAAATTATTTCTATATTATATTAGAAGGTATTAAATATTATATTATTTCATTTCTAACTACTTAATAAATCTGTTTCAGTCTCCACTTCAAGAAGCTTGCCGATGATTAGCCCAAATATATCGAAAAATAAAAATTAAAAACAAAATAATATTTCATTTTTGCATTTAATAAGCACGGACATCAAGCCAGCTTAACTAAGACATAATTAATAAATATTTTCAGCTAAATAATATATCTATTTTTTTACTCCCTTGAAAATGTTTAAGATAACAATATTCTATGCAAAATCAATTTTAAAATAATAGAAAGAAAGTAAAAAATAAATATTTTGATATAAAAAATAAACATAATGTTTGCCTCGAGAACTTAACAATAACAATATTGTGTGCAAAATCCATTTAATAATAAAAGAAGTTCCTATTTTAAAATTAAAAGAAAAATATCAAAAAAAATATATATATACATATGTATATTTACATATAAATAAAAAATAATATTTGCGTATTTCAAAGATATATTTTAGGTTAGACCAAATTTTATGTTCAGATACTTTTGACAAATATTATTCTGATTATAAAAATGTTTGACATTATATATAAGAAGATATATAATAAGACTAATTAAGCATTCATTAGCTTTAGCTTAAATAAAGTTTTGTATGCATTATAATTAGATTTAGCTAAAATTAAGTTTTATAAATTTTATTTTTTCATTAAGCGGGCCGCTGTTAATAATTTTAATAAATTAACATCTGTGTTTCAGTATGCAGTATTTATTTTATTATATTATTTTCTTATAAATGTATTTAACTTCTGTGATTTATTTACTCTACTATGCCTTTCGGCATCCCCACTTACGCCTTCATTAATTTTATTGTATTATGTTTTGTTTTTTTTTTTTTTTTTATAATTAAACATCTCTGATTAAAATTAATCTACTATGCCTTTCGGCGGCTACCATTGGTGAATCTTCATTTTAATTTATTTTGTATTATTTGTTTATTTTATTTATTTCCAGTCATAAATCATATTTCATTTTTTATCCATAGTTCAGGCATTTCAATGCCAGTGTGCACACATTGTCGCCTGATGGAGAGCTCCTCAGCTCGGCTAAGGGTGAAGTTCACCTAAAAGCTTGCGACAATTCATGCAAATGAGTCGCAGTCACACACGAGCTCCGGCACTCACACTCTCCTACACACACACTTTCATATACTCGCATTCTAATGCCTCTAACCTTACAAAAAAGTGCGCAACCACAGCACGTAGAAGCTCATGCACACACACACACTCAGGCACACTCTGGCACAGGACTTTCATAGAGCTCTGGCATATAAAACATGTTTCATGTACGTAGATGTGTGATGTTTATTTGACACGCCAAAGTATATAATAACAAATAAAAACTTTGGCACACCAGACGACGACAACGACGACGACGACGGGCGACAACTGCTAGGACTCTGACAAGGACGACGATGACGACGAGTACGGCCCATTAGCACGATTGTTGAGCTTTAAGGCTTCGACGGTTTGGGTACCTAGGCGCACATTACGAGGGCCCATAAAAGTAGAGACCCAAAAAAAAAAAAATCTCCCATCTACTGATAGGGACTACAAAAAGAGCGCTGAGAAGTGCGCCAAGCCCCGAGCCAGGCGTGTGCACAAGTTATTTAAGTCAGCTTAAAATTTGGGTATAAGTAAAATATATGCTTTTTGTTAAGAAGGTAGCTAAAGTCGGGAACTATAAGAAGCTACTACAGATGTAACGTATACATATATATACTAGTTTCTAGTTCTAATTTTAATTAAATAAAATACATTCAGGAGCAATGTTTATAAAATCAACCATCCAGAGAGAGAACTGGCTGACAATTATCAACGATTATAATCGAAAGCTTTATTTCTCTATTTCAATAATTCAATTTGGAATGATATTATATAATAGATAACTATTTTAATAGATATTTTGAATATTATAAGCTCAAAGGCTTTTGGCCGTTATTCTGTGCCTTTTTGGGTATCTTCCAGTTGGACACATTCTGAATAGTTTTCTTATTAATATCTATAAAGACTCCTATTCTTGCATCTGCATCTGTCAAAGTTTTTAGACAGCGTTTCTATCGATATTTACACCCAAAAATATTTCAATATATCGATAAGCGAATATATGTTAGCTCCAACCTTTATTTACTATCGCATTTCTGTATAAAAAGTTCAGCGAAGAAAACTAAAAATCAAGTACGTCAGATTCGCTGTTCGCAAATTAACAAGAGAATTCTAATTGATTGAAAAGTTATTTTAGCATAGAATAGAATCGATCCAATGGCTGAGCCGCCAATTGCTGAGCAGTTGAAAATGAAAAAATTGAAATTGACGCTGGGTAAGTAAAAACTAAAATATATAAATACAATCCAAAATACATTCCCTTGCCACACAGATGAATACTCTGAGCAGTATGTGGACAAGGCGTCTGCCAATGTGGAATCCGCAAAGGACAAACATCGTGAACACTATATATTCGATACAAATATTATGGAGCTAACACTTGGTAAGTCGAACTTTCAGGAATTGACCCAAGTAAGGCTCAAAAATGTCCTTCAACACCTGCAGATGAGTATTATGAGAAGTTTGTGCTGCCCAAGGCAAAGCTTCAAGCAACTAAACATGAGGAAGAGCACAAAAACATACGCTATCAACGCACCCACTACTTTGGGCCCAGCTTTTTGGACCGCCAGCGTCAACCAAGGGAACCATCTGCCACTGACCAGAAGGGCGGCACAACAAATATGTAACCAGATGACGCCAAAGGAGCTGCTCCAGCAGACGGACTACCGAAATTCTGTTTGCAGCAGCAGCAAAAAGTACTCTCATTTAATGTGAATCCTGGCAATAAAGAGACTAACAGAGAAGTCCAGTATTCACTTGATACATTTTTATGTGGTGATAATAATATGTAAGCAGCTTCTGACTGAGCCAGCCAACCACCCTACTTAAGATACATTGAATGACAACGTAGGAAAAACAAATATTTTTATGTGATATTCATTAATTTGTTGATATAACAGCTTTTCGCCTGCGGTTTCGGCAATCGTTAAATGACAGCTGATACGCTTTCAAGTAGGTTTCCATGTAAATATTAAGCTGTTTTTTAAACTGCTCGAAAAAACAAGATCCTCTTAACAATTATCGGGCTGTTAACAAAGCCAAATTTCGTTAAATATATTTTCATGCAAATCTTTATTTTTATAGCTAATAGCAGAAGCGGCTGCCTTTTCAGGCTGTTTGCTTAATTATCACTCACTATATCAATTAATTTACTTATTTAATTATAAGTTTTTATTTAAGAGTATTAATATTATATTTATTTATTTATTTCAGTATCGCTATACATGAATATATATATTATTAATATTTAACTTTATTTTATATATATTTTTTTTATATATATATTTTGGAATTTTATAAATGTATAATTATTTATTTTATGTATGCCATCTGCCTTTTGCTGTTTACTTAATTATGCATCACTTTACTAAAAACTGTCATCAATTAAAATAAGTTTCCCAGCATTTGCATATTTATTTAATTTAATTTTTCTTTGCTTGTTATTCTGCAAATTGCTATTTTGATAATTAAATGGTGACAGCCGCACTCAGTCAATGTGATATGTTTGCTTAATCCCTTTCCTTCTATGAAAATATTTATTTATTAATTATTCGTTAATTTTTGTGCAAATCTTTGCTCCTTATTTACATTTAGTTCAACTGTACGTGCTGCCTTTGTCGGTAAAAAGCTATTTGCTTTCTTAATTACAGGGCCAATTGAGATTCATTAAATGACAACTAACGTGCTTGGAAATAGATAAGCATGGAAATCTGTATTGTATTAAATTAAATTGTTTCAGCCTCTCTCTGAAATTCTCATGCTGTTTACTTAGTTTACTTAATCATCAGCTCCCAGCTCTCATATGGATATCTAGCTTTGCTCAGCAAAATCAATATCAATCTTCAATTGCCGTCTGGCACTTTTGCTGATTGTTTTTCATTATGTTGATGGTGACAAATCGAATCTGCCTCTTGCAACATTTGGGCTGACCATGTAAAACCAAACGATACATCACACAGTTGAGTGGGTGAACGAGAGTGTGTTTTTGTGTGCGAGTGTGTGTGCTATATCATATCCACATTTATGCACCTTCAAATATTTTTCTGCTCAAATACACGCACATACACATATAGACCCACACACAAAGTCAGTCAGTCACTCGGTCAGGAAGAACAGTCGAGAGTTGCGCCAGAAAAGATAAATATGTCGTAAAAGTTTTTTATTTGCGTTTTATTTTTGATACAGCAAATGACTAACTTGTTGGCTGACATTCAGGCAAACAGACAGACGGACAGACAGACAGACAAACGGACAGTCAGACCTAATGCCCATAGCCAGCAGGTACAGCCGAAAGAGACAGAGACAGACAGTGACAGGGAGCGACAGAGAAGGCGAGTGCGTTAAACAAAGAAAGCTGGCTAGCAGCGAGTGACAGGCCAGCGACGTCTGTCACGCACAGACCGCCAGTTGCCCCAATGCGGGCGCTGCCTGACGGACCACCCACTCCCACCCCCAACCCCACTCACTTCTAGCCCTAAGCGTTGAGTAGAAAGTTTAAAAAATACAAAAAAATTAAAATGTGCCTGTTCTTAGCCGAACTTCTTGTACACTTTGGAAACATTTGTTTGGTGATCGATTAGGCCGAAAAATATTTTACAAAAATTGTAAATTTATGGTATGAGCTCTATGTTATTGTTATTATTTTTATTATTGATACTAAAGTCTTCTATTAAGACAATTAGCCATACTTTTAAAGGGGGCTTTTTTCATGGATTCGTTAAAAAAAAACATTTTTTAAGGCATATGAAAGAAATAAATCTGGGAATTATATATAAAGAATTATTTGAACACAGTATTTTTAAACATTAATATATTATTTCATAAAGCTATATTAACTACGCGCTTTAAATATTTAGATTTATAAGTGCCATTAAGATGTCCTCAGTATTCATTTTTTCCTCCAAGATCCATTGAAGAAATATTTTAAATTACCAAAAAAGTATTTTAAGACATTTATTTAAAAAATAGTTTATGATTTATATAGAATTCCCATTAAGTTGTTATAAGCTTGTTTAACAAATTCTGCATTATTTGTTTCTTAAATTCTGTTGTTGTTGGTGTTTCAAGTCTCTTTAGCAAAATACCTTGCTGTTTAGAGTATAACAAGCAGCTGGCAAAGCGCAAGCAGGACAATAAACTGTCCCTACTCACGGCCGGCCACAGTTTGCCTGGTGCTACGAAAAGGTCAACTGGAGGCAGGAGGCAGGAGGACGACCGCAAGTTTTTATTACGCATATAATGCCAGCGATTTGGCCCCGCGCTCACCCACCCGTTCGTTGGCTCAGCTTGGCTCAGGGCATGGGATCTGCATCATTTTTATACTTTTAATTTTTTATGCCGGTGACACAGTGACATCAAATGTCAACGAGCTGCACAAAACAAACAGCAGTCAAGTTCTGGCCAACGAGTCCTGCCAGCAGGGCAGCCACTAGCATAAATATGTTTAAGGATGAGCGTCCCAATGGAGGACGTAGCGCAGCGCAGAAGCGCAGCGAAGAGGCAGCACAGCAAGAAAAATGCTGAAAAACGTAGCATACATTTGGGAGCCGTTGCGCTCTGGCGAAAATTTGCGAGTTTGTGCGATAATAACATATGTAAGTTGCTTGTATATGCATGTCTGTGCGTGTGTCTGTCTCTCTTTCTCTCTCTCTGTGTGTGTGTGTGTATTGTAAATGGCGTGCAGGTTTTAAATTTAGCCCATAAGCTGCTGACTGCATTGGGGCAGGCAGCAGCTCGAGCGTGGCAAAAATTTAAAGCTGCCGCTCAGATGCGGCTCAAAACTTTAAATGAACTTAAATAAGTGGGTGTGTGTGTGTGTGTGTGTGTGTGTGAGTAAAGCTGTATGTGTGCGCAGCGTATTTAGCGCATTTTCGTCGACAGGTAGGTGTAAGCAGCACGGCATCGTGTATCTGTGAGATACATTCGAGTTAATCGCCGTAAAAGCACTTCAAAGTCAATTAGAAGCGTTCAAAGTTCATGAAAATTTCGTTTCGTTTTATTTTGTCTTCTTTTTTTTTTGTTTTGTTTTGTTTATTGTTTTAGTTTGTTTTGCTTGGGCGTGTTTTTCACAGAAATAAAGGAAACTTTATACGCAGTCAGTGGATCAAAGAGTTGGCAAACGAACTCAGATTTAAAACTGTTTTTGGCAACAAACAATTCAAGAGGCTGGCGCAAATGTAAAAAGCCAGTTAAATTAAACAGTTTACCTGTCGTGTACGCATTTAATTGCACTTTGTAATTGCTGTTGGTCTGTGTTCATGCAGCTACAATTTTTGGTTGCATAAATAATTTACGAGCTGGTCGCATCAAATCTCGTTTTTGTGCATGGATGAAAAAGTTAATTCAATAAATAATTAAAAACATGACACGACTGCAGCTGAACAGTGTGGCCATAGCTGCGTAAAATGAACCATTAAATTTGGATTTTACAGTGCAGTGGTCACACTGCTTAGGAGATATATTTAAAGCAACGCGATCTATTGAATAAACTAATGTATGCTATTAGCCCCAATTAATTTGAGTTCAAGGAAACTTGGAAGAAACTTGAAGTAATAAAATAAATATAAGTAAATAAGTAATACAAAAATATAATTGAATGTAATACATTAATATATGTAATCCATAATATAATATCATATTATATAATACAACATATAATATATGTATGTATGTGAAATGAATAATAATATAAACATTTAATTTCTTAAACCTATTTGTGGAAGCTTTGAATTGATGTAATTATAATGCAGTTAAAACTCAACTGGTTTTAGAATTCTATAGATTCGGCTTAAGACCAGAGAATGTTAAGCCCAAAATTCATGTAAGCTAGCCTCAAATTGCTTTTGCCTATTGTTAGCTATTGATTCGCAAAGCACATTGAATATGGCTCACAAATAGTACAAAAAGGGATTTAAGATTCCAACTGACTGGATAACTTTGTTTTCTGCTGAAAGCTTTGAGAATAACAGCAATAAAATTTTTGGAAGAACTCTGCGTGCAACTTGAGCATTTTGAGTTGGGCTCGTTTTAGGTTTTGTTTTCAGGTATTTCATGTATTCTGCTTCGGTAATTTACACGCTGGCAGGCATAAAGCCAACATTTCAAGACCAAAGCATCCTAGCATGCTATTGTTTTTATGGCCACATCTGCGCGCACACACACATAGGTACACACACACACACACACACAAGCTCACACCAGCAAATCATATGTCAAAATCAAAGTTAATCCCATTGTGTTATGTACAGCAATTGAAATTATGTGCTTAAAGGCTTTAGCCCAGCCTAACAAAGTGCAAATAAAAAACAAAGCAAAAAAATAAAACGCCACCCGCACAAAGCCAATTTGGCAATGTTGCAGTCGGCGCACAACAATGCCCCAAACGCAGCACACAAATTGCGTATGTTGCGCCCTGCCACACACATGTTTTTGCTGTTTTTATTTTTTTATTTATTTTTTTTTCAACTGCTGCCATTATTTTTGTTTTTATTGCGCAATACACGAAAACAATCATAAAAAAAAAGTCGAGCGGCGCAATTTGAAACAACTGCGGCAGGCACTTGAACCCAAACGGCTGACAGACGCGACAACAACAACAACAACAACAACAACAACAACAACAGCAGCAGCAAAAACAACAATAACATATAAAACAACAACAAACAATAACAGATTTATTGCATATTTCGCACTGGTAATTGAGATTAAACAGTTCAAAAAAGCAGCCGCTTGGCATTTCATAAACCCGCAGGACATACACACACACATACGTACAATGACACACACACACACACGCACACGCGTGTGCTTGTCCATAAAGCAACGCATAAATTTAAGAGCTCATACATCGTTTTGGCCTTTTGTCCCGCACCAATCGCCAACAAACCCTTTTTATTCCCTCGTAGAGGGTATTCAAATTTTGTCATGAAATGTGTAACGCATAACAGAAGACATCTACGACCCCATAAACCATATATACATATATTTGAGATCAGCAACAAACGAGTTTATATAGCCATGTCTACTGTCTGTCTATCCATCTGTTCGTCCATCCCTCCGTCCGTCTGCTTCTATGCGAACTAGTCTCTCAGTCTTAAAGCCATCGCCTTGAAACTTTGCATAGATCAGATTTTCTTTTGCAGGCTGTACATAAGTCGTAACTGGCCAGATTGGATCACTATATCATGCAATGTTCGATAATTGGGTTCTTGGATAGAACACTTTTATGGTTTTAAGATAACTCGACCAACCCTGGCGTTAACTAGTTTAACTATGATACTATCATACGTATTAGCAAAACCTTATCAGCGCTATTGGTAGAATCGTCGTTCGAATCGTTGCTCACAAATCTACTAAGCCGGCAAATTTCTACAAGGGTATTAAATCTTCGGCGTGCCGAAATGATCCTTACAACACCGTTTTTTTTTTTTGTTGCTTTTAGCCCTTTGGCCCGAGGTCATCATTTCGGTCGCCCAACTTGCATGTAATTCGTTTTAATAATTGTCAAGTTGCTGCCTTTATTTATGGCAAACTTTTAATAATTTAATTGCCGCTGCCCAGTGGCAAAATTGTTGCTGCTGTTGTTGTTGCTGCTGCTGCTGCTGCTGCCGTTTCAATTGCTGGATTTGCCGCATTCGCATTTAATTGATAAATGCGTCAGGCACTGCGCGCTTTGCCAGCTGTAATTATGGACGATTTGAATAATTCAATGCTCAGCTCTCGGTCCCGGCCATTGCGTTTTGTTTACGCAATTAATTGTGCGGTCATAGGCAGTGCACAGTGGCCTGCACAGTGCAGCACAGCCAAATCAATTGTTTGCTACTGATACGAAGAAAAAAGCCAAGTAAAACCTGACACTTCCAGAAAATGTTTTGATTATAAATAAAATAACTTATGCTTAGCTTCAGCGACCACATTTGGTTTAAAGTTAGCTCACAAATTCTCTATGAAAATGTGTACAAATGGTAACAGTTTTTGTCTGGGTTGAAGCTAGTTCATGAAGCTTAGCTCAAGGCGGCAACTCTGTTCTAACTATTGTCCTAGACATACACCATTTTTTGAGCGCGTGGTAAATCAAATTAATTAATTTATTTATTTATTTATTGGTGATAGGCAACAGCTATAAATTGCTTCATTTTCTTTATATTATTATTTGTTGCTACTCATTTGTAATTGAGTTTTAATTTCTTGTGCTTTTGCACCACTGTGCGATCGGGTTGCTTGGTCATCATCTGTTTGGCGTTCTCAACTTCAGTTCTGCACTGTCATTTGCTTGCTAAGCATTCCACACACACAGACACACACACTGGGACGCACACACACACATACGCGTCCGGCCACGCCCAGCGTGCGACACGACACAGGCTGACACGCCTACCCCTGGGCGGCGCCTCGGCCGCCACCAATACCAACACCAACAGCCGCTATGTGGTGCATAGTTTGTCGCTTGGCTGTCGCTCATAAGCAATTCATGTGTTTGTAAACAGTTCAATTTAATTTTAGTGCCGCGGGTGCGAAATTGCTGCTCAATTATTAAGGCAAAGAATTATTAGAACGGGGACTAGCGCCAAAGCACTTTTGTGCATCTGTCTGTGTGTGTGTATGTGTGTGTGTGCGTGTGTATGTGTGTGTGTGTGTGTACTGGCCAAGCACATTTGCCTAGGCCAAGCTAGCAGCTGGCAACTTCAGGTGTTTATTGTGGGTGGCACAGGGAATTCTAGTTCGTTTTAGGTTTTATACCGTTTCGGCACATAATTGCGGGCAAAACTGGAAGATAAATTACCCAAACTCAAAACTTTGACCTAAGCGCCGTTTCCGTGAGTAAGATTAATGATGCGGCAATTGCCAGCCATATAAACGGCAACTATCACAGCAGCAACAGCAACAACAACAACAACAGCAACAACATCAAGTCGAACAAGTTTATGGGATTTGAATCAAGGGTTGGCGGCGGCCCGAGTGGGTTGAGTGGCCCACGGGTAACAACATAATCATTTTAACAGCAGGCAACTATGAGAGAGCGCCACATGTGGCCAGGGCGCCCGACTAGGTGCGAATGGGTGCATATTTATGGATAAGGTGCACACACACACACATGCAGACACACACGCACACACTACTTGTGAGCAGATACTCAGTGAAAGATACATTTATTGCTTTGCCATAAACTTGAGTAATAAATTTTATTTTTATTGTTCAGCTCTCTGACTTCGACTCTGACTCTGTCTCGGACTGACTGAGCGACTGTGGCAAGCTGCGGAGTTTTTGGACTGAGTTTGGTTGAGTAAAGTTTCTGGGTACAGTGCCAAATTGGCATATTTATGACCAGTAGAGGTTCACGAGCGGCGTTTGCCAAAATAGCAAAACGATAAACGACACTTCAATGAACTGAGCGTACTCGTCGTGATTTATGCCACAGCCTGATCCAAATTTAAAACGAGCCAGAGCATCTCACGCGCAGACCTGCCACCATGCTAATGGACTTGAGAAACGAGCAAATCTGAATGCCAAATGTTCAGCTCGCAACGTTAAGTGAAATAAAATATATTACAAACGAACGACAAAGTGAATTTCAGTGAAGAAATATTATGTTTTTTGAGCTGATAGAGCCTTAACAAATTGAATTTAATTCTGTGATAACAAATCAAATCTTTTTATAAGAGTTAAGCTTGATTTTACTTTTCGTGCTCATAAAGGTTAAAGGTGCAATTTCTCATTTGAGGTGCTGCCCATTTTCGAGAAGAAACGCAATTCATATGAAGTGCTGCCCATTAGAGGAATAGATATTTGAAAACTTATTTAAGGTGTTGCCTAATTGATAAAATCGAAAGAAGTGCTGCCCAGCTTAGAAATATATATTAAGTTTCCTATTAAGAGTGCGGGACAATAAAAGAAACAAAGCGAGGAAGAAGAATTAAAGAATTATAGTTTTGCTAAGTAAAAATTCCTTTATAAAGTGTAACCCAGTAAATGGAAAAAAGTGATGCCTATTTGGGAAAGAGATATTTGATTTTTCACTTAAAGTGTTGCCTAATTAATATATTTTATAATATTAATTATAATTCATATTTAGCATTATATGGTGCACTGTCCCATTTGGAGTAGTGTTAAAATTGATTGAAGATAGAAGAATAAAATCTGAAAGCTTCGCTCAACGAACACTTGGCTAAGAAGTTGCATAATATACCCGAATTGCTTGAATATCTAATTATCAATCGAACTTCACTCTGTGATTAGAGACTGAATTACTTTGACGAAGAGTTACCCAATCGAAGATTGGGCATTCAATTTCTCCTGTGAATCAAGTTCCAAATGTAGTCTCTAATCTTCAATTTTTGCATTTAATTAGATATGCAATTTATCGGCCCAATTCAAGCGACCAAATTTGTCATGTGAATTGAATTTAAAATCTTCAATGGGCCAGCACTTGGCTTGCAATAATAGCTTCATTATGAATTAAAATAGAGCTCTTGCCCTGCCTCCCACATACACGCATACACACACACACACACACACCACACACTCACACACAAATAAGCAGGTATTACGTAAAATTTATGAATTCGTGGCATGATTCAAGCTAATCACGTGACACACAAAGCAAAGCGCATAAAAAAACATTATTTAAATATCTTAATGCTTTTAATTTACGAGTATATGCCATGTGGAGCAGCATTTGTGTGTGTGTGTGTGTGTGTGTGTGTGTGTGTGTGTGAATGTGCGTAGAAATGCCTATTTACTCGTCTATATGGGAATATTCAAATTTTGGCCAGGTGTATAATTAAATTGGAAATTGCGAGCGACTCAGGCAATATCTGGGCACGCACAGAACCTAAAAACCAAGTCAACAAAAAAAAATAATAAAAATTATACCCAACAAGGTGAAAACGTTTTTTTGGCCAAGCATTAGAGCGACGGTCTTTGCCGCCTGATGATTATGCAAAGCACTTGACCCGACAACGGGTCAAAATAAAAGCTCAAAGTTGGGTATTTAAGTCGAGACGAGGCGCTTAACTTGTGCTCCTTTTATCAGCCAACTGATACTCTACTCTGGATGGTCTCCGGGGCAATTTTCCTGGTATGTGTGTCAATGACCCCCTTGGGAGCCACCCAAGGGTAATAGTTACCCACTCGCCAATCCACACCAGAGCAGACCAACGCAACGGTGATATGCGTGTGCTGTTATAAACCTAATTAATGTATTAAACTTGCAAGATGTGTTATACGTTCCGTGTTTTAATAGGAGGGATGCCTAAATAGCTTTGCAGCTAAAAATACATTTTTGTACGTTTTACCGATTAGCAAAGTATTTTTATATCTGACTATGACTATATATTTATATATATAGAAGGCATACATTTAATTTGAGATTTTTAAAATCTTTTTGTTGTTATGTGTAGTAAGATATCAAATATTATTAGTGCATTTTGAGAAGTTATGGAAATGGAGTTTTTTTATACCATTTTATACCATTTTTTTATACCATTTTACAAAAGATTGCAGACGTCGAATATTTATATGATTATATTAATACGTTAATAAATTCTAAAAGTATAAATGGTCAGCGAAATTTAAAGCAAGGTTTTTGATATTTTTAAGCATTAAGGATCTATGTATATATATTATACGCTATTATGCTATTAATATAATTTACCAGAGAAATTAAAATAAGTTATGTTTTTGTTTTTTTAACATTTCCTCCTTAAATTTTCGTTTAACAAAAAAATAAAATTAAATCGCAATAAAAAATAAAAAAACATGCAAAAATGATAAGACGAAGATAAAAAAATACGCCTAATATATAATAAAAATTATTTTTAACTGCTGCATTTGCCAAGATAGTTAAAGTTCAATGCAAGTTATGGAGCAGCCCTCGTATGTGTATGTCGTTTATGTGGCACTTCTCTCATTAAATGCGTAAATTTAATTGGCTCAACGTCGCACGCGTCGTATAATTAATGACGTGAGTCAAAGTCAGAGCCAGAGCCAGAGACAACACACAACAGAGCTTGAACAGAACTGGAACTGAACTGAAACTAAGAGAGAGCCAACATCATCTGAATAAGTCATAAGGTCTTGGCTTTTCAAACAACAATAATAACAGCAACAAGAGCAACAAGAGCAACAACAACATCAACAATAGCAGCACTCGGCACAAATAAGCCATATCTGTTTCTGTATTCGTATTGACTGGCAGTTAACATGGCCAGGCAAAAAGTTTGCTTGAGTTTTCAACTGCTAGCAAAATTGTCCTGTGCATACCAAAAAACCTGCAACAACAAACACAATTGCAACTGTCACCCATAGACACACACACACACACACACACAAACTCATACACAGAAACGCGCACATACACTACTTTATAGGGTAGTCTTTCGTATGTATTTGGCAACAATTTATAAGGGCAATACGTGCAGGGCATATGCCGGCGAGACTTCCTGTCGAGAACAAGCGATGACTGCAACGACTTCAACTACAACTAGGACGAGCTGGAGGATGTGCATGAAAGGGGTCTTGGGAGAGTGGGGGGTATAAAGTATAAGGTTGAGGACAACTATGCGAGGTCCACGCGTGTGCATACCAATTGCAATGTTGGCAAACATTTTAAAAAGCCAAAACGGAACTCGCAACTGGTAGCTACAAATGCAACTTATGCGGGGAACCTGTCCTGCAACTGCAGCAAAGAAATTGACAAGAAATTCAGCAGGTCAAGTGAGGTATGCACGAGTCAACAAATACTCAAAAAAGATTTGACTCGAGAGTAAGATTTAAATTATATATAACTATATATAAATCAGATTATTACTTTAATTAGTTATTAGAAATATATAAATTAGGCACAGATTCTACATATAATTTGTAGGTAAATAATAAAATAAATTAATAAATTATAAATAAAAGAAAATAAATTAAATATATATACCTATGACCATTTCTCACGAAGACTTACTTTCGGTAGAGTATCTTAAATAGGTAAAAATGATATTTATAATATGTAGGTAAGAAAGATTACTTAAATATATATATATACCATATCTAAAGATAATTTATTAATATTTACTTTAAATAATAAGCGTCCATAACTTTCACTTTTGTAATTGTAATAATCAACATATATTAAAAGTGAATGTTTACAATGTTATTATTTTTATATGACCTATTTATTATTAATTTTTAAAATTTGTTTATTGTCTTAGATTCTATTTTTTTATTTTGCAATATCAATTAATATAGGAAATATATATTAAGAAGGTCTTCAATATCATTCTACCTATTTATTTACTTTCAATATCTGATGGTTCGCATATTAAAAATATTTAAAATTGAAAAATCTATTAAATTTAGAAAATAAATATATAAAATCGGTGTATTGTCTTAGATACCATCTTCAGATATGCTCTAGCTTATCATACCCACTTATCAGCAACCTACTTTTTACAGGGTATGGCACAGGAACAGGCAAAGGCAAGTTCCTGAAATTGCTCGCACTGCGTTGGCATGTGGCGCTGCTGCCGGTTCTTGTTGCTGCTGCTTTTACACAATTCGATAATAAATATTACAAGCTAGACAACAACAGCAACAACAATAACAAAAAAGAAAATAAGAAAAAGAAAATTCGACATCTGAACAAAAAAGAAAAACAACACGAAAACGAAAAGTTGAGCGCAAGAAAAGAGCGAAAACAAATTAAATTCGGTTTGCCGTTTGTCGTTTTCTTATTATTTTCTTTGTTGCTTCAGCTTTTCACAAAAATTTCAAGCAATTATGAGGCGTGGCAGGGGGCATGGGCACCCCAGCCGGGGGCAACAATTTGCATAAGTTGGCAAGCTGGTTGCTGCAGAAGACTGGAAAGAGGGGGCAGTAGCGCAGGGAGCAAGCGTCGCATTGATTACAAGCGTGAAAATGTATTTCGAATATGCGACGATGAGCGCAGAACCACAGGAAATACGTCAGGAAAATCGACAAGAAAAAAAAAACAAAGAAGTAAAAAAAGAAAAGTCTCATTGTCAGGCAACGCCGCAGGGCACGCTAGGATTTTTGGTTGTGGCCTAGTCCAAATTAAAGCAAATCCCCAGCTTGTTGTGCGCTCTTACAAAAGAAAATACCCACTGTGATTTAATAAAAGGGGTTGACTGCATTTTATTTCAAGTAAAATCAAATTTCAAATTTCAAACCAAAGGGCAGAGTTAACTTTCAAAAACCAGATAAAGCACATGTCAGAAGAAAAATGGGTATACAGTAAAATAGAAAATAATTAAAATCAAAGCGATGGAGAACTTTATCATTTGTTATGCAAGAAATGTAAAATCAAATTTGAATCCAAGAGACAGAGTTGACATTCAAATTTGTGAAATTACAAGAAACCAACCAGATTGAGTGCATGTGAGGAAAGTCAAGAAGGATGTACTAACAAAAATACAAAGAGAATAATATACAATCCCTTCTTTTAGATTGTAATTATTTTATATCTTAATAACAATGCTAAAGACAGGAGTCTCTATTTACTTTTTTCTTTGTATCATCTACAGCTGATATTATTTTATTAACTTTCAAATTTGTGATATGTAAAATTTATTTATTATTAAATACAAATTGTGTTCAGAATTAAATTAAATATTTAATTTCATGTCTTTTAGATTGTAATTAATAAATAATCATAATAAAAATAATCTCAAAGACAGAAATGTATTAACTCTATTTTTTTCTCTACTCCATTTTTATATAACTACCTTATTATATTATTTTCATATTACATACTTTTGAATAAAAGTCGGGTCGAGTGATTTTCAGGAAATTAAAAATGTGTAATTTTCTTTTTAATTTCTTTTACCTTTTACGAGAAGCAAAATTTCAAAATGCCTTGAAATTCCCTGCGTAGAGCTTCACTTCTTAATAGAATAATTTTATAGATTTTATATTTAATACATTTTGAATGTTAGCTTTAAAGCTTCTAAATATTCTTTTTAATAGAAATTCACAATCTGTGTGTGCACAACATTTTATTCATTTTCATATCGAACATAAGATGCTACAAAAAACGCTTTCGATAGGGGAATAATTTTGAAATGCCAAAGATTTCTGTGCATAGAGCTTTACCAGCCATAAAAAATCTCTATAATATTAATGGAATTGTTTGTTTTTAAGTTTGGAGTAAAGTAAAGAAAATGTTGTTAATGGAGAGATTTAAAGTACTTAGTAAGCACGCATTATTTGTATAATATTAATAGAATACATGTCTTTTTTAATTTTCAATAATGTTCTTGAACTTTAAGTCAATATATTTTAAATGCTAATTTGTAAAAAATATAAAACTTAAAAAAAAATATGCAATTTGTAGAATATTATGAAGTTTTGAACAAATTTCGAAAATATTTAAAATATAAGAGCTTGTAAAGGTCCTTCATATATATCTGAATCTCTATATATAAAACTGTTTGTCCTGACTGACTGGCAGGGTAAATGGCTTTTCACTTTAGGGGCTTTTCACTTCAGGGAGAATGGCTTTTCACTTTAGTCTTTTATATATCATGACTGATTAATGTAAATAATATGATAGTCAATAGTCCCTTTAACTGTCATTAAAAAGTTTTCATTTTGTTAAATTCTCCTAAAAACAGCATATACTACACAAAACTGCTGTCAAATAATTGGCATGGAATTTGATATTAAAATATTATTACATTTTAGCCCGAAACTAGGACAAGCCCTAATGCAAGTAATTTTCATTTTGTTTTCAATCATGTTAATTACAGCGATTTAGAAGTGTATTTACGATTCGGCTTTATACAAAAGTATCCTTCATTTTTGGCACTTTTTTATATTATATTATTTTCCCCTGTTATTGTTGTTGTTGTTGGAGTCGTATGTATTTGCAGTCGTCTTGAAAAATGTACTTTTTATGCTTCATTACGTCGCGACTTCCTGTTGTCAGTTTTTCTTTACATTTCGTTTAACATTTGTCACTTTTATAGCTGCATGTGTGTGAATGTGTGTGTGTGTGTGTGTGTGTGCGTGTGTGTGTGTGTGTGTATAAATGGTTCCATGTGTTTGTGTAGGATATATGGGCCTGTCTGCATATTTGTACATATGCCTCGCAGCTGCCCATCTTAATTTTGGCTTGTATTTTTTTGTTGCTGTTGTTGCTTCTGTTATTGTTGCTATTGTTGTTATTGTTGTTGCTGTTTTTTTTTTGCTATTTATTTTTGCTAGCATTTCATCAACAGCTGCTGCTGCCAGCCCCTGAACACATTGCCCAGCCTCTTTACAACTTGATTTAAGGTTCAGTTGATATGTCGCCATTTCGCTTCGCTCCTGTCTTTATATCTCTCCCTGTCTGCCTGTCTGTTTGTCTGTCTGCCTGTCTGTCTGCCCCGTCTCCTGAACAAATGTCATGTTCAAATTGTAGACTGAACTTTTGACTTTTGACAACGTCGCCGGCTTGATAGATAGACTGGATAATGTGTAGAGTCAAGGTCGACAGACATTCGCCCCAAATGCGCTGCCAAAGCAGCTCAATCATGATTTGGTTCAACTATCATTTTGGATTATGCCGCCAGTTTCTTAATTTGATTGAAATGGCAACCTTTCTCAAGTCAATCCTGATTGAATTCTGTGGCAGTCTTCATTGTTAAATTTCACTTTATATGTGGTTCAAAACTGATTGATGACATTGGCAAATTTTAACTCTATTTAAGTGTTCGAAAATTAAATTTAGCTGAGCTAAACGTCAATCTAAATTTATAACATATCAGCTATTTAGTCTTAGTTTAAAAGTAATATGTTGTCTGTTTAATAAATTTTGTAAACTATTTTATTATGTTGCCTATAATTACATTCTGTACTATAAATTATCTTGTTGAGGAGCTTAATTTATTTTCTCATGTTTTGTGTTTATTTACGTTAGTTTAATTAGCTTAACTTTAAAATTTAGTTTAATTACTGACAGATATATTTTTTTGTAGCTCAAATGTCAACTCTCCAGCTCTTATAAAGCCAACAAACAGTCGGACGAACAGTCAGGCAGACTTTGCCCAAGCACATACATGGCATCTAATTTTAAACTTGTTTATTTTAAGTTATTAAATCCCGATTTTCATCAATGTCTCAGCTAATAATACGCTCCAAAAACTTGAGTTGCTTCATCTCAATAGATTAAACACAAACCTGTTGTTCGATTGCCTGAAAAAAAATTGCATAGCACAGACCAACAAACAATTGGGCTTAGATTTGTGTGTTGCTAAGGGTCGGCCATTAGGCACTCTCGGATCTATCATCAGTTAAATGGAACAGGGCTGGGCGGGGGTATAAAGGCAGCCGCTCAGCATTGGGCTGGAATCACATTAGCGTGTTAAACTACTTAGCACACATACACAAAAGCAATGAACCTGAACGTGAACGTGAACCTGAACCAGAACCAGAACTAGAATCTTAAGACCCCGACCCCCTAACCGAAACCTAAACATGGCAGCTTATGGGCGCAGCATTTGTGCCATGATGTGGGCGTGCCTCAGTTCGCCTGATTGAATTAATCAGCTTCATTATTTTCGTGCTATTTGGCTTTAATGTATTTGCGAGCATGTTTCAATTAGGACACGAGCTGGCAAACAAAAGCCCAACATAAATTCCAAGACGCCGAATGCCTAATATATATATGTATATATGTATATGTACATATATACGCATTAAAGAAGAGCTCAAAGTGTGTCTTGGACTTGGCAATTTATGTGGCTACGTGCAAGGCATTTGCCCAAAATCAGAGACACAAGCACACACACACACACGTGCGCACAAACACACACAAATGCAGACAGACAGGAGCTGTGTGCATTTCCTTAAGTGTGCAGTGGCATTTGCGGCATGCATATTTAATGTTGATCATGAAGCGAGCCATTATTGAAATTGATTCACAATAAAAACACAGACAAATTACCCAAAACTTCACCTGAGTTCAAATAAATAAATATTTGCATGTGTATGTCTCTCCCTCCTGTGCGTGTGTGTGTGTGTGTTTGTATTTGTGTGCGCAGCACACATATTTGACTGTTTAATCAAAGTCCTGAAAATGTTTTCATTTCATATCCTATTTTGGAAACCAATAAATGTTATCGACGCTGATTAATGAAATTTTCTTAATCTTAACCTGATCTGCGTATGCGTATGATGATATAAAAGAAGAGATATGCATGAAATATATTTTTAATTAAATTTATTTATATATTTAGTTTATTTTTATTATTATTAATTTTTATTATAACTCCTTATTTTTATTTTAAATTTAATATATGGTATTGTGCTTGTCCAATTTGATATCAATATAAAAAGGCAAATACAATTTCTCCGGCGTGTGCGAACCTCTTTATTCATTTTCAATAGCTACAGGGTATTAATATGACAATTGATGCTGCTGATGATGATGATAACAAGATCATCATAATCAGCTGCCGCTACTGCTGTTGCTCCTTGTTGTTTTTATTGTTGTTCAAATTACGCAAGCAATCAATGCCAAAGTGCCGGCCCAGACAGGTGACAAAGCGCAGTTACAGATACACGCATTTGGGTATTGGATGGCTCACCGAAAGTATCTATAAGATGCGCACACAACAAAGCGGAAATCACAGATACACACACACACACTCACGTATATTATATTATTTTCAATAAGCAAGCGACATATTGATAACAAAAGCTTTGAAATACACACAGGCTCCGCGGACCCGCTCCTCTCCCCCCTCGTCGTGGACAGAAAATATTGAATATATATCCCAAACAGACACACAAAGGAGCTGAGCAGCTCGTAGCATAAAACATTTTGAAATTGTGAAAAAATTGTATGGCTCCGGCATTGTATTGAATTTTGTATTGTCCATGTGGGTGTGTTCGAGTGTGTGTGTGTGTGTGTGTGTGTGTGTGTGGTTGAAGTAGAAATCTCATTGAACATATGTTGATATGTCTAACGCTGCCGTGGGATTAGACTACGGTATGCACCAGAATTTCTATTATATGAAAAACGAGCAATAGACAAGGTACAAAGAGATTTACCGGGTGAGTCTGGGGGAGACCGGGAGAAAGCTGAGATGATGCCAAAATGATATGACTATGAATGCAATCCACTAACCACAAAAAACCATTTAAAACTGCCAGGCTAAAGTAGAAAAAAAAGAGGAAAATGCACACGAGGATGCAAATGAGAGCATGTTTTCGACAAAGTCAACGGCATCTCCAACTGCTGCCGCCTGCTTCTTGCTGCATCTTCGTTGCCACAAAACATTGGGTAAAACGTCGCTTTGTTGCACATGCCCCAAGCCTGCCCACAGTTTCCCACTCACACGCTTCTCCCATGGCCTCTGTGTGTGTATGTGTGTGCTGTGCTTCTGCTGCTGTCACCTAATCCCCTTTTTCAATAAGATTTAAATTTGCATTTGACACATATTGGACGACGACAACGCCAACGACAACGACAACAACAACAACGACAACAACGACGACAACGCAGCAAACAGCGATTGCGATTGCGAATGCGAATAAATATTGAAAACGGGCGAATAAAAATGCAACATTTGACAGGTCGAAGATTACCTGCCCTATAAAGAAAACATTCGCATTGTAACGGCACAAATTCCACCTGTCTCCAAGCTGTAAAATTAATTATTCACTATTTTTGTTTAAAGATTACAACTCTTTTCTTTCGTAAAACATAGGGAGTCCCCTTTAACATTTTTTGCACAATTGAAATTTTAACCATAAAAACATGTCTTTCGAATATTTTGAGCCAAACTCTTCTGTTGCTTAAGCTTTGGTATGAGAAACCCTCAAAATAATATAATATAAAATAATAAAAAAAGCACTTAATGTTAGGCTTTACTGGGAAAAAGCCCATTAAAATTATATCAAATTAGATAGATATCCATTTAAAAATGAATAAAATAAAATATTTATGTATAAATATTAAAACGTTCACATTAGTTTTATTTTTATTGATGCGAGGCTTAAATAATTAAAATAAGCACAGGTTTTTTTTTGACAAAATCAAAGGTTTTGTTAAATTAAAAATGAAAGAAATACAAAATGCGCAAGTCCAAAAATACTATTAACTTTGTACAAATAAAGATTCATTGTGGAAACCCCAAAAAGTTATTTAATTAAAATAGCGTTAGAATAACATAAAAAAAGCCAAAAATTCTTAACAGCAATAAGCAAAATGTGAAAAAAAAAAACATATTAAAAATAGGCACACTCTGTGAGGCTTCATTGTGCGAAAAACGAAAACTATTGTTAAATTGAAAAAAGAGTTGGAAATAAAAAAAAATCAAATATGTTTTATGATCTTAGGTTCCCAACTTTTAGGATACTCTTTTAGTTATACGAAGTAAAAGAACAGAAATAGAAGAGAAAGTTAAAAGAATAATAATTTATTAAAATGGGAAGATAGTTAAGATGGTATAAAAAACTACATACAAACATTCATATGTATCTGCACTAAAATTTATCAACTAAGTTAATTAAGCAACTTTTGAATAATATGAGTTCTTGGATAAAATTATGTGGGAATCTCAACTTGCATCAAATATTTAAGGAAGGACAACCTAGTTCGTAAAATGCTATTGAAATATTTTAATAATTTTACTAAAAATTAAATGCCTAATTTAATATAGATTAAAAATGATTTCAATTGTATTAAATAAATAAAGTAGATATTATCGAACAAAAATTCCAAACTACTTTTTATAGTACAATTATGGACTTAAGCTGGATAAAAATATAAAAAAAAATGTAATTAAATGACTTTAATAAAGTCAATGAAACCCTGGAGGTTACTAAAATATACTCGCCAAAAGATAAAAACTATACATTTTGTATATGAAATAATATCGAAAATATGTAAAAAGCCATAAAACCAGCGACAGGTCCCAAACATACCCTAAAAATGCAAGTGTATAGCAAAGCCATAAGTGGTCGTGCAATGCGTTGCAAAAGAAAGGTGAAATATGTGAGTGGGCGAGTGGGCGGGTGAGTGGCAAAATGGAGAGGGTTATATGTAGAGAGCTGCATAACTATCTAGGCAGCTAGCAAGCGTCAGGTGAAAAACGTGGCGTAAAAGAAAATGCGCGTTATTAGCATAGCTGGGGTAAAGCGCTTCAATTGGGTTTGCTTTGGTTAGTTGGTCGCTGGGTCTGCAGTTGGGCTTGGTAGCCGGGGTAGCCGGGTAGTTGGAGGGATATGCTGACAGGTCGGTTGGCTGGTAGCTCGGTTTAGTTGCTGGCTCTGGCTGACATGTTATGTGATTTGATTTGGTTTGGTTTCACTCGATGCCAAAGACAGAGACCATTGCAATGGGGTAAGTACGTTTTGGTACGGAAACCTCATTAGCTGGCATTCCATAAGTCAGCGTGTGCAAATGGACATGACAGACAAATGCTAGCTGTTCCAAATAACTGACAATACCTCTAACACTTTGCGAAGGGCGACGGCATTGAGCCAGTAAACTAAAGCATGCAAGAAGATTTCTTGGTTACATTCAAGAAATTCATAATCTATTTTTTGCTTTAGCTGCGCTTTGAAGCTCTTAGAAACTTAAGAGCTGCCGCAATAAATTGCCTTGGAAATTATCTGGCAAGAAGTTAATTGCTTGTCCTTAGCTAAATTGAAGTTTTTCAGTTTGTATTTTAAAACAATTCCATAAATTCTTTGATTAATTACATAAAGCATAAAGTTAAGATATGGAGTTAAATGAGAAAAATGTTTCTTTTTATACAACTTAAGATTAATTACACAAAATGGCTCTGGAATTCGATTTTGAAAAAACATCTTTGAATTATCTCCACTTGTATGTTCTAAGCAAAGCGAAACCTTTCCCCCTTGAACACAAGTCCTACGTGTAACTCAATTTTTTCTACAAATCCAAATTAAAACTGATATAACTTAACTTCTATTCTTTTGATACCACATTTCCCCGTTCCACCTACTCTTCACATTCCTCATGTCATCGCTCACATGTTTCTAAAGACTTGTAAGTAATTTTCCCATTTTGTCATTGTCTGCTTGCATTTTGTGTCATTTCCTTTTGCACTCTCAACTTTCTCAGATCAATCACACACCGCGCGCGCTCCCTCCTGCAGATGTACATCATTTATGCCAAGCTCTTTGACTAACAGATTTTCCATCATTTTTTTTGCAACATAATTTAGCCGGCTTTTTTTTTTGTGACCCTCTAATTGTGTCTCGTGTAACATTCAATTGGGTTTTCATTCTGCAGCGATAGCTTCTCAACTTTCTAAAGCTTTCGTGCTGACTCTTTTATCTGATGTGTAACTCGTGTATTTCTCCAACATATTCGTAGCTGCTATTGTGTTTCATGTATCCTACTTGGCTCGCTTCATTAAAAAGTAAGTCCTTTTAAATTGGCCTCCGCATCAATTGGAATTCATAGAACGCAACGGACTCTCTACTATATGTGTGTGTTTTCCTTTTTGTTAGCTTTATTTTTTGTGTGTCTTATACTCTGTGTATTTTCAGAAAAGTTTTTAAAAGGGGTATAATAAAGTTAACAGGCAGAAGAGGACGGCTGTATACAATATTATATATATATTCCAACGAACAGAGTTTATATCTATCGGTCCATCTGTTCATCTCATTGCCTACTGTACCCATTGATCACAAAGATTATATGAGTTGTGTTAATAAGGTTTCTTTCAGTTATTAATAACTTTCTCCGTCTATTTAACTTCTGTAAAGTCGATAAATTTCGATAAGCAGCATCAGTTTTTTAGGTAGATCTAGAAGATAAAGTGTGCAACTAAAGAGGGTGTCTAAGAGTCATGCACTCTTAACCAAAACTCACTAACTGTATGTTCTTCGCGTTTGCTCTGAAATCTGCACAAGCACATTTTTTAATCTTGTTTTATACCCCCTAGATATGGTATAAGGGTTTTGTGCATATGTATTTAGCAGGCAGACTGAAGCCTCTGTTTGCAAATTGGGTTTATTGGAGCTCATCAGAACAAAAGACAACAAATATTTCACTTGTTTAACTCAAGCCGCAAGCAGTTTCTCTTAAAATTGAAAAAAAGCTAACGAACTATAGCCTCAAGGTGTGGAATATACAGAAAGATCGGACTCCGAAGTTAGAATACTAGAAGACTGCATTTACCAAGAAGTAAGAACTTCTAAGAAAACGCACGGTTTAGGGTATCTCCTAGTCGAAACGCTCTTATTTTTCTTCTACCTTTTTTTTTTTGCTTTGCGCGTGTGCCTTTCAATTTGCCGACTGCGTGCCCAGTTAATAGAACATAACTCGGCGGGCTGCGAGGCCGCTTTTCCAGCTGTTTGGCTGGCAAATATTTAAGACCAAATTGGCTTCTGGCCAACGAGCCGTTGGGGCGTTGCGAGGGAATTGTCAAAGGGTACGCAATGTGCCGCGCTCTCAGCAGCCCCTCCCCCCACCCCCTTTAAGGCAGCTCTGTTTGTCATCCATGTCTGGCGGGCAATTTCCATAAAGGACAAGAGGCTGGCACGAGGCGCCGTCAAATATGTTAAATAACAAACTATTTTGCATTTTTATTTTTTATCTGCCCTGCTCAGAGCCCCCCTCTCTCCCCCCCATCCATTTCTCACTTTCTACATTTCTTTGTATTCGTATCAATGGCCAAGCGCTGGGCATTAGGCAAATGTGAATGCGAATGTGAATGCGAATGTGAATGTGAATGCGGCTGTGAATGTGGCTCATTCGAGCGTTTCGAATTCCTTGACGCAAATTTGTGCGGCTTGCGCTTGCCACATGAGCAGCGTCTGCTCAAGCCCCCCCCTCTATCCCTACCTCCCTCAGACCCCTTTAGCCCCTCCCGCCGGCATCCCCTCGGTGTTTTGCGTTTTTGTTTGCACAGCCATGTCAATTTAAATCTATGTCAAAACACACGGCTTAGTTGAGGTTTATTTATGTCGGTCTGACTCCGACTCCGACTCCGATTCCGATTCCCGGTCTGGCTATGGCTATGGCTCTGCCACGCCCACTGCTCGTTTTGGGTCCGCCATGGTAACCCCAACCCCGCAAACGCTCTTAACCGTATTCAATAAAAATGCAAACGCTCTTTATTTGCCTTTTCCGACGTCACGTAAATGGATCTTTTGCACTATCTGGATAATATTCGATTTCCACAAATTTGTGAAATTGGTTTGGCAAACGGTTAAGTGCGGTGTTTACCGTCCGTTCCACCCATTCCATTCCAACCCAAATACCATTCCGCCCCTGTGATGAAATTCTAATTTAGCACTCGCCTCTTTTATTTATTTAGTTAGAGCAGCAGACGGTAAGTTTTATACGCACACCAAATACCCTTCACATAATTGAAGATACATTGTGTTTTAGTAATATATATACTAATATTGTATCGTTAACATATATATTCTATGGTAAACGTTCTAGTTCTCGTTCTCGAAGAACTATTATTAAGAACTAATGGACTTTTATTAAGTGAAGAGAAACTCTGTATGCAAGGAATTTAAGACACACCATTTCTAAAGAGCGCTTACTAATGTTTGTCTAAGGGATGTTTAGCTAATTCGTTCTCGAAGAATTAATACTCAGTACAAAAAGTTTTTCCATCTCTCTATGGAAGGTTTATAATATTAAAAACCAAAAGGTTTTTATCAACTGAACAGAAAGTCTCGATGGAAGATATTTAATATAAAGATCTGATGATGTTTATTTTTACTTAAATGTCATTTGGATACATAAGAAGCATAAGATTTCTTATGATAGCTTTATAATACATGCCTATGGAACTATTAACTAGTTCGTTTGCGAAAATTTATTTCAACAAGATATAATTCTACGATAAATTAAAAAGGTAAAATCTACTGGCTAACGCACGACAGGATCATAGTTTAATCCGAGTAGTCTCAATGAAAGGTAATTGATATAAATGATAATATTTATTACCAAAAGAAAGAATTCGAATATCTTATAAGCATTAAAGTTAATAGTGCAAAACCCAACGATGGCAGCTATGGTATTATCTGGCCAATTATTGAATATGTTTTCATATACAATAAAACAAATAGTTTTGAGTGAAACAACTTAATTTTGTGAGGATGGCAGCTTAATGATATAGTGTTTCCATTGGTTTAACCTAAACAGCAGCATTTCTTCAAACATGTAATCATATTGCTTTTCAGACTGTCAGAGTTGACAACTCTCTTCATGCTCAAGCATATATCTTACTTATAATAGCCTCTGTCGGGCCATTATAACTGATTTGACGTGTATAAATGCCACAATCACAAATCGTTTCGTTTTTGGGTATGCCCCGAAAACGTCGAACTGCATTCATATGATTAACATCAATCAGGATGGGGTACGTGGTGCGGGGGTTGAGCTGCACTCGTACTCGTGCTTGTACTCGTACTCGTAATTAAAAATCAATCAGTGTGTGACATAAAGCTCAGTGCCGGACAGCAGATAGGCCGATAGGCATGCCATGGCTACTTACTCAAACGACCGCTAGATGGCGTGTGCTGTACGCTTCGATAGTTGGGTCATGGCCCTCGAATTTGAAATGATGGATTAAGTCCGATTCAGCTGAGAGTCTGGGCTGGCAGCGAATTTTGTTTATGCCCGTCTGGCAGAGCACCCAATTGAGTCACAGATTCATCAAAATCAAATGCCAAGAAAAATTGAGCTTAGCCTGGTTCGTATGAAGCTTCTATCAAATGATGTCAATCCACATAATGGTCTAACTGAGTTTTATTAAAAAGGAATCTATTGACCTATATTGGAATGCGTTATGTTTTTGGCTTTTACCGAAACTGATCTGGCAACTCTGCGAGTTAAGTTGGCTGCGCTAAAAATATTTCATTACAAAAACTAACCTCACAAAATAAACTGTTCAGCACTAACAACTTAATTTTCTGAAACAATCAATACTGTGCCTGGCAAAACAGAAGCAAAGAAAAAAAAGGTGAGACAAGTTCTGAATTCATATAACAGACTTCTTTCTGAATTTATATAGCATACTTTTTGGGGGTTGATGAAAGTTAATCAAAGTTGAATGTCTGTAATTTTATTAGGCTTCAAAACAAATACAGTTTTTCAACTAGCATCAGAAGCAATATTCAATAAATGATTACTGCCATGTACTTGAATTATTTGTGTGATAATTTTGTACATAATTTAAGCCGACTCTACCAATATGCTTAGCAATTGCAATCCTCAAGGATTACAATTAGGAAATTGCCTAGAAGCCCCACAGTCTGACATTTTCAGAGCGCGTCGGAGGCATTCAATCATTCGGTTTTGGCTTTGGCTAACGCCTACAACACACATCAAAGTCTGTGTTTATGCCCAGATTTGACAGACAGTTTTTCACGGAGCCTTGGTGCTTGTTGGTTGGCTGCCTCAAGGGCCCGACCGACAGCCGGCTGGTATTCATTTGTTTATGAAATGTTAATTAGCTGCAATAAACCTGACGAAACCAGAAATGGAATTCTTTACACAGAGTTAAGACAATGGCATGTCGGGCGCATGTTTTACCCAATATAATAGACACAAAACTCTGTTTATTATCATTTTCACGCCTGTCGGACCAGTAACCTTTTCCGTCTGACTCTCTTGGCCCCGATACGGTGACAGCGATTCAACCTTAATCATCGCATTGGGTTTTATTTGCGACATTGGAGACCCCAACGAAATAAAAAGAGTTGAAATTGTTTCCATACCCTTCTAGAGGGTTCCTGCATTTTCTTACGCAGCATGTAACAGCATTGTCGTCCATATTCCTGAACAATATCAAATCTGGAGCCATGTCCGACTGTCCTCAACTGATGGAAATTGGGATAGATTAGGATCGAGAGCCGAGTTTTATTATGATCAAAGTTTTTCCCTTTCAACATACTCTGACCAAACCTCTAGATATACATTTTCTTTTGAAATCGGTCTAAAATTTCATTGTGGCTGGAAATACCCAAATATTTTATTGTAGTTCGCCTTTTGCCTCTGAGGGTATTTAATCTATGGCCAACCCCAAAGATAACCTTCTTGGCTTGTCTTATTTTATTTTATGTCCTCATAGTTGGCACTCGCATTGTCCAGAGGCCAAAGCATAAACAGATCAATAAAACAAAAAACAAAGTTTTTTGGGGGAAAACTACTGTCAAGAGCAAAGAACATGCCCCAAAACGGAGCAACTGTCGCAGTTCCCATGCAAATTTCGCAAGCGCCCCTTGGTAACCCCAAGCCCCACCCCCTTGATTTCCCCAGTTCCCCTCATTACTGTGGCCATGTCTATTTGTTTGTACAAATAATGTGTAAGCAGGCATATTTTTGTCAACGAGCCTAATTTCAGTCAGAGATTTACGTGACAATGGCCCCCGGGCTAGGCTGAAACTGTGAGAATTCCGACAGCATTCTTTGGGAATTCCAACGGACGGGGGATAGGCTATAAGAAAAGCCAAAAAAAAAAAAAACCGAAAAGAAAAGGAATTGCCAACAACAGCTCGACACAAAAACAATTACAAAACAAGTTCCATCAAAGCGCTGCTGCTTTTTGTGGATTCCTCCTGCTGAGGGGGGCAGCGGGGCATGGGCTCCTCTTCGTCGTTTTGCGGCCAGTCAGACGGGCCATAAAAAGAAATATAACGGCAATGGCGTACAGGTAGGCCGTGAAGAAACATCATCAAACTGGGTTAGGTGGCGGGATGTGTTTGGGCCAGCTTGAGTAGTTGCAGCTGGATGGGGCTGTGGGCAGCACGGACAGGCACTCCTCCTCTATTGTTAACGCCAGGTACGTTTCACTTACGTTGTTTTTGTTTTCTTTTTTTCTTATGTGCACCTATGTTAACGCTGCGCCTCTGCAAGGTACTTGTTGTATCTGCTGCTCGGCTGTGGGTTATTGTATTCCTAACTTGAATGTATGACACATATTTCAGCTGCCAGTCCACAAATGCGTTCCACTTGCGATGCTAACCTACTTGACTCTTATATGTCAGCCAGCAATCAGTGGGCATATCAACTGATATCTGGCATATGTCAGGCATATGGGTATTACTTCAAACATAGATAGAGATTTCAGCTGGATATATACATATAAACCAACCCAAATGGCATGCATCGCACGTAACTCAAAGAGATATTAGCTGGGAAAATGTTTGTAAATTTTACAAATATTATTCAACTGTTCCTGTATCTCTTTCTATATCTCTCGGTCGGTTTGATATTTTTTATTGCATACCTTCTATAAATTTGCCCTAGCACAGGTCTGGGACTTTCAGTTTCAAGGAGCGCGTGCATTTTCTTATAATTTTCCATGTTCTTGGAAAATTCTATGCAACATACAACCGTTATAACGCAACGTTTCACCTATGCCGAACCTGGGTGGAAACGCAAACGTTATCCCGTTAACTTTTCCAAATATTTGCCCTGATCCTGTATAAGCACACGCAGGCTAAACAGTTCTATGTATGCGTGTCCCTTGTGATATGAGCATTTCGTTCATTTTTGTGCATCACAACCAAACCCCCGCCCCGCCCCCTCGCCCGGGCCAGTCGCACGTCCGCGTTCAACGCTTGTTTATTGGCTGACAAGTGCTGTGCGTCCGGCTACTATTGCGGAAATGAGCAAATGACTAATGACTGACCAAGAGTCAAACGCCTTCCTACACACACTGGACAAACAGACCCCCTTCCCCTCACCGGACCCACACTCACATCACAGTCGGTGGCCTGTAGAGTGCGACCAAGTCGCTTGCTGTGTGCATTGCGCTTCAATTAAAGAAACGCAGGAAATTGAACTTTTAGCAAAGAGCCATTTGGGCGGGAGTCGCTGAGGGGGTGGGGGGGCAGTTAGAGTGACAGCATCAATCGTTACGTTACGTTATGTTTATCGTTAAGTTTTACCTACTTGTCGTCTGGTTTGTGCTTAATGCAAGACGCGCGTATCCGTATCCAGTTGTTGCATACAGTACAAGTATTTAAGTATGGGCTGCTGTTACAGTTTTAAGAGCACTTCACTTTAGCACTTTACACTTGGAAACAAGCACACGCACACACGCACACGCACGCATACAATAATCACTCTGTGTGCCTTGAAATATCTTGTGCGATTTCTTTGTACCGTTACAACTGCAACGACACGTTTCACGTATTCACGCTAGCCGCATGCCGACGAATATGACGCGCGCGCCTACGTCCACGTCTACGTTTCAGGCTACCGCTACCACTGCCGCTGTTGTTGTCTCGCCAAATAACAAACGTGCACTGACACATCCGCACAACATTATGCGCATTTTATGGCCGACGACCTTCGCCATGGACTTCGTGCGCTTTTAGTACACCCACGAACCTAAAGACGAAGACGCAGCCGAACAACATACAATAAGAAAAACATTGGCCTAGGCGCGCAACAGAAGAACGGTAAACGTGCCAAAAATGCAATGAGGCGCATTTAAAGCGTGCGAGAGCGTACAACAGCAGCTGAGAGCGTGCGAGAGAGCGCCAAACGAAAACTAAAGAGCGCCAGAGCATGCGCATTAGGCAAATAACTGTTAAATATTAGCAGCTGGCAATGCTGCGGCACAGCATCGGACTGAAATTCAAAAAACCGGACACTGATTTGACGAGGCTTTGACAATGAAGATGAATGAATGAGTGGTGGGTTGTAGAAGAGGGGGGTGTGTAGAGTGGAGTCTGTGGCTCGTTGTTGTTGATGTTGTGTTTTTTGTGTGCCCTTTGACCGCAGGTACCGGCCGACAGCTAATAAACTCGAAAACCCAAAATGTTCGTCGAATTTATTGTAAAACATTTCTAGCCCCTGGCGCTAAGACTGACAAATGGCCACGCACACAGGCAATTTGCAAGTCTCCCACACCCCCCCCCCCCCCCTCACTTGAACGAAACAATCCTCATCCTAACCTATAAAGTTTATGCTCGTCTTCTGGCCATTGCATGTTTTATGCTCAGCCATTTGTTGTTGTTGTTGCTGCTGTTGCTGCTGTTGCTTGGTTTTTAATATACAATATTAGCCGGTAGTGATGTTTCAATTAATTTTTAAGGAGCAGCAGCAGCTCCCAGCCGAGCTCCGGCAGAGAAACTTCTAACCGCATGCTAAGATATGATGGCAGATGCCAGCAGACAAATAAATGGCTTGCTGCAAAGGGTAAATTTTTCATAGTTGGGTCCTACCTCCAATTGGGGGCGCATAAAAATTGGGGTCGGGGCTTAGGTGGAAATTGCGGTTTGGCGTGTTGTGCGCTTAAATTTGAAGACTTTAAACAACTTATTCGAGAATTGGCAACTATTTTCGAGCTCTTAAGCTTATCGCCAGGCAGACAGAATGGCGATACTCTTTGGCGATATAACCTCAATATAACCTTGTTAACCTCATAGGCAAGACCAAATATTCAATCCCTTTGCCGTAGGGAAATTTAGTTGGATAGTATGGATGCCATATATATTTTCTTATTTTCAGGTGACACTCAAATTTGTCAAAGGGCCAAAAGTTTAGTTTTCCTGACAAATAGCAACAGAACAGAACAATGGATAAGGATTATAGTTGAAGAGCTTAAAGAGCTTATCTTCCAGGCGAGCTGCTTTCCCGAGCTTAACAAGTCTATGAAAAGTTAACTGTAAGATACTCAACTGATAGAAAAGCTTTAAGAGCAGCTTTGGGAAGAAATGTGCTTGGTCGATTTATTACTATCGCAAAACTATCTTCCAAGCGACAAATGCTTTTAGCGCAGACAAAACTCTTTATCAACTTTTTCGATTTCCCAGTAATGAAAGAGAACAAGAACTCCGTAAAACCCATAAAAAAACATATTATATATATATATATAATTCTTGATCTGAAAAAGTACCAAGAAACCACTACTTGTATCTTTTAAGTAATACGCATGGCACTTAAATATTTATAGTGTGTTGCGTATTTCTTGAAAATATAAAGTACAAACCTATATTTACTGAGGAACCTATAGTCGTACCTTCTCAAGAGCCAATCTTCATCACATTTGCAAATGCCCCAAAAGAGTATAAATCGCATATTGCATATTTCTTGATCTTATAAAGCACAATCCTATATTTACTAAGGCCCCTACACTCGTATATATCACACATTTGCATATAAGCTGAACAAATATTTATAGCATGTTGCGTATTGCCTGATCAATCCTCTGCTCAGTAACTCACCAATACTGATACCTCTTAAGAGCTAATCCTCAGCGGGTAGCACATTTGCAAATACCCTAAAGCTACAGCAATTTTTAGTCAATTGTGTGTCAGCAGCTGGACGTCCCGTGTAGAAGAAGACAATTTAAAACTCTCTCTCAATATCTGTGTTTACCTCTCTCTCCCTCTCCCTCTCCCTCTCCCTCTCCCTCTCCCTCTCCCTCTCCCTCTCCCTCTCCCTCTCCCTCTGCTGTTCGCACTCTCACTCTCTTGCTCTTTAGGTTTGTCCAACGCTCTCAGGCTTTTATCTATGCTCGAGTTGGTGTTCCCCTAGCTTGTTGTGGTTTAATGGATTTGCAGTTTGCAGTTTCTTAACAATTCGATGTTATTTTCGCTCTTTCACTTCCTTTTCGCGCTTTGCCCTTTTCGTGTTCAATTTTTTTATACATTCCCCCCAAACACTCTCCGGTTTTTCTCAGTTTTTTTTTTTTTTGGTAATTGCTTTCCATTGTTGTGCTTCGATTGCAAAGTTGCGCCCGTTCCCAGGACTAGCTCAGCAGACCCAAAGGATTCGAAGCATTGCAAATTGTGCTGCATTGTGCAGCCAGCTAAGCATTTAATGTACCTACTACCAGGACAAGGCTTAAAGCATAAGATATTTATTTGCCCATATGGGCATTTCCCTGGAAAAACCCCCTATATAGCAATTATTACTCGAGATATATGAGTACAAATTGATATGAAATCCTTTACAAGCGTATCAAAATGATTGTCTAGCAACATTGACACTTTTATAATATCGTACAAAATTAAATATTGTAATATATCATCTAAAATGAAAAGTCTTTGAATCTCTCACTTTTGAGTTTTTGGGCCAAAAATATTGCCAAAAGTCAGCCCTATCAAAAATATTAATATCTATTTTAATTGAAATGGATGAGGTACGACCCACATGCACCTGGCCCTGAGTTATCCGTGTAAATCTAAAAGTTTTGCTATTTGGATTTGCAACTGGGGCTATCGGAATCACAGTGTTGCACAAATGAACTCCCCAACCAGCACGTATCTAATTTCATTTCTCACTACATGAGTGCCACATAAAAAACTAATTCAAAGCGCTCAATATAATTTATATCGTTTCGCAGGCTATCTAAAGGACCTGGGACCGATGCACACACACACACACGCACAATCAGTCCAAAAAGGCGAAAGAAATTTTTGTAATTTTTATGACCCCAAAAGACACATCAATTCCAAAGCAAACCCCCCGAACGTGGCACGGGATGTAGAGGGGCTTGGAGCGGGGCTCGGAGGGGCTTTACTCAAGCAACAACAAACATATTTCAAGATGTAAGCGCAATAAAATAAAATAATAAAAATACAACTTTTGTCCAGCCAACCCACTTACTGTCCCCCCCCCCCCCCCTCACAAACCCAAGAACTTGCCATGTTTGTTTGTTTTGTTATTGTGGTAGTTAGGGGGATTGCGTAGGCGTGGGGTGGGGGGACTCTACTATAAACTGTTCCAAGTTATCTAAAGTGTTAAATCACCTGATGCCGTCAGCATGAAATTTACGCACATAAATCTTTTAGGGCAAGTCCAAGCTCAGTCCGAGACCGAGAATGAGCCCGAAATAACATAAACCAAACATAAGCAGGCCCGTACCCGAACGAGGGTGGCTCGAAAAGTTAACGGATTATGATAAATTGCTAGTAAATAGCAAATTGGAATTACCCACTGGTTACAGTTATAGTTAAAATAAAATAAAAATAAAAAAAAATAGTGGAGTCTTTTTTTCTGAGTCTTAATTTAAAGTTACGTTCCTTCTTATTTCAATATTATTCTATTTTTTTTATGTTATAATAATTTTAATATCATTTTGCATATAAAAATATTAAAAAGTTGTCTACTTAAATAATAACAAATTTTAATTAAACAATAAAAAAAATTAATTAATTGATTTCATTTATTAAATATTCCTACTTTTAAGCACATATATGCATACGTATTTTTTAACTTTTATAAAAAAAATAAAAAATAAATATTTTAATAATAATAAAATTTAATACAAATCATTTTATATTTTTAGGTATAAAAGTTTTTCAAGGATAAAAAATTGTTTAGTTTAAACAATTTTATAAAAAGATTTTATATTATTTTATGTATTTCTTTCAAGCACTCTTCTAACTGCCCTCGCACTTGAAGTTGCCGAAAAAGGTTGCCAACAGGCCGTTGACAGTGCCGGGCTCACACCCCCCGCTGCCCCGCTTCCAGTTTCGGTTTCTGGCCCGGTCCCCTGGCCATCGATCGCTCTGAGAAAAGGTTATGTGCGTGCTCGTAGGTTTATCTAGGAGGGGTGAGGCAGGAAGGGCGCTTCGTGTATATTTTATAGGTTTATAAAAGCGCCTACACCTGATGAAGTGAAGCGGGGTCAGCGATGAGACGCGCTGTTACACATGTCTGGCCTCAACTTTTGGGGCATAGTATCACATGCTCATTGATTGATGCGGAGCAGGAAAGTGCGAGTGCGGGCAGAGGGTGGGGCTTGCCGCTGCAGGAAGCTGTTCAAATAGTTGGCAATTGGTTGCGATTCAGCAAATTCAGCTCGATTGCTTTGCTTTGGCTTTCCTCGATTTATTTCGCTTCCTTGAAGGACAACTGCGTCAAACTTTTCCAAAGCACCTGGCCAGAGGGTTGACGGGGAAATTGGGTATTAGTAGCTGGATCAGCAGCAGAAGGTGCAGCAACTGCAGCGCAGTAAAACAGCTGCAAACAGTGGCTGCGCTTTAGAACACAAACAAACAGCAGCAACAATTGAAGGGCAGCAGGTGGGGTGGCGGGGGCTGTATGAGGGCAGCAGACACGTTGGGCGTGGCAAACGGTTAATGTAATGAAAATTGTAAAAGCGGCGACAATAAAAACAACATTCAATGTGGGCAATGCGAATGTGAATGTGAATTGCGAATGAAACCAAAAGCCCGGTGGAGATGTCGGCAGCAGGGATGTGGGGAAGCTGGTAAGCGGGAAGGGTAACTGCTGAAGTTGTTCGCGACTTGAACGTTTATGCGACTGGCAATGGGCGAAAGTTTTTTTTTTTTTTTTGGTCGCAAAGCGTTTTAGAGCTCAACAATCAACTCTGCGCAGCAAGGACAACAGTTGATGGAGTCAGAGTTGCGGAAAGAGGAAATTGCCAAGCCCCAACCTCGCATACCGCCCCAGCCGACCATCTAACTAAATGATGAGCACACATGCATTTATTTAACAGGTTACTGAAGCAGCATTACCTAACACAATCTCATAAAACCCTTAACTTATTACACACAGCTTATTAAGAGTGCGTAAAAATGTGGGCGAAAGTTACGAAGTGTAAATGCAGACAATTTTTATAGCAGCTGCTTAAGATTGAAGCTGGGACTGACTGCCTGGCTAATTTGTTTAGAATAGCAAATAAATTGCATCTATATAAATAAAAGATGCCAACTGATTGCTGAAAAACGAACAGCTTAAACCACTTTTGCTCGTCGGACCAGCACGCGTGCAGTCGCTGTATCTAAATTCCGAAGCAGTTTTAAGTGTTGCTAAGTGTTCATTTTGTTTGTTATTTGTGATTATTCACAAACATAAATAATAATAATAACTAACAACTGAAGGCGATTAGCGTCTGCAATGTGAGGGGATCAAGGTTTAGGGTTCGAACTCCCGCAAAGAAATAACACAAAATATATTTGTATATTTAAATT
This sequence comes from Drosophila novamexicana, assembly GCF_003285875.2. Classification (NCBI taxonomy): domain Eukaryota; kingdom Metazoa; phylum Arthropoda; class Insecta; order Diptera; family Drosophilidae; genus Drosophila; species Drosophila novamexicana. The sequence goes on from NW_020824787.1 coordinate 7,235,662, forward strand.
AAACGAAAAACTTAGGCTTTACTACCCTTTGCTAGCTTGTTGAGAGATGGATAGGCACACAGAAGTCAGACATAGTTAGGATATTGATGCTGATCTAGAATATATATACTTTATGGGATTGGAGATGTCTCCTTCTATGCGTAACACATTTCATGACAAAGTTATGATACCCTCTGCAAGGGTATAAAAATATGTAATTTTGAATCAATTTAAGCAAAAGTATTTCGCTTTTTCACTTGCGCTTGCAGCATTATTTACTTGAGCCGGGCAACACCGGATAATTTCATTTATATGAAATGAAATAAATAATTGATAAATATATGTCAAAACTTACCAAAATTCTTGAAGACATTTCTTATGTATTTCCTCAGTTCCAGAGCGTATGAAGTGCTGCAATTTAAATGAGGGTAAAGACAATTTAAATACTATTTATATATTTATATAATATATTATATTTATATAAAATATTATATTTATATATACATATTTCATATACTTTTTATATTAACTTTGTATTAATTATATTTATTGCAAGCGCTTCGAAAATAATTTAGGAAGGTTTTTAGATATCCTTAGCAAGTTTTCAACTGTTTAAAGTCTTTCCTGCTATATATTTTATATATATTATTCGATTCTCAAGTTTGATAGATTTGTGCTACATTTGTTTTTTTTTTTTTGGCATAAGCTGCTGCAGGCTCATGCATAAACCAAAGCTTAGACAAATCCTTGAAAACAGCGCGCTTAACGTAGATGCTGAAAGATTTGCCCCAGTTGTTGGGCTATCTGGTTGGAATGTTACCCGTGAGACCTGCAGCAAAAAGGCAGAAGCAGAGCGAAAATAAGTGGACTTACAACCGGGTGGCAAGTGGCCTTGCAAAACTTGCCGACAAGTTTGCATTGCTTTCGCTGGCGCCAGTAAATGTTAAAGCAGCTGCCCCACGGCCCACTGCATTACCTCCTGCTGCTGCTGCTGCTGCTGCTGCTGTTGCCGTGCAACAAGGTAGAACCAATAATGAAAACTACTTCAACATGCAATAAAGCAAAGTGGCAGGTTTTGAAAACAGAATACGAATAATAATGAATTAATTGATTACAGTTAAATGGCGCATGAGAGTGGAAACTTACAGCGGCAAGTGTTAGGTGCATGGCGGGGGTTGGGAGGGGGATTGGGCATGCCACTAATAACAAAACTAAATAAAGCTTTTTGCCGAGAACAGGCCACATCAAGTGTATAATACAGCGCAAAGCCCCTAAGCGTATCAACTCTAATGAAAGGTATTTTGTTATAGTCGAATGTTTAAATAGAAATCTATTTACCACAAGCTCCAAAGAGAAATTCGAATTGGAATTGAAAATGGAAATGGAAACAGCTATAGTTATAGTGATAGCAATGCCAATACAAGAGACAGGCTAATTAAAATTTAATTGCACATCTAAACGAAATTTACAATAAACAAGCGAAACAACGAGCCGCCAGCCGACAAACACCCGCGCGGCCGAAAGAGACAAAAACACACGAAATATTTAAACATATAACTAACGCATATACAAGGCCTAAAACATGTGGGAACATACTAGCTGGCACGCCGAACGCCAGATGCCCTAACAAATAATAATTTGAGGGCGACTAAATAAATATTTCATCACGTTTCAAACAATTTAAAGGGGCAAAATATATATTCACAATATTGAAGGAAATATTTTTTATTATTTATTAGTTCATTAAAAATTATAGAGACAAATTTATACTTATTAAAAAAACAGATAGAATCGAATATTAAATAAATATAGATATATATCAGAAATTGAAATTGAAAGAAATATATAAAAAAGTAAATTTTAATATTAAAAAAAAAGAGAAATCAATGAATAATAAATAAATACAATAAATAAATATCTCAGATACATTTTAATATTGAAAAAAAAAAAAAATTAAAAAAGAATAAAAAAATTATTGTAAAAAAATAATTAAATATGCAATATAAATTCGATAATAAAATTAAAATTTAAAAAAATTAAAAATTCGAAAATAAATGCAATTTATTTTTAAGTATTTAATATATGTTTTTGCTCTGGAAAAGGCTAGCTTAAAATATATATTATTTTTTGAGATTCAAAAACTTTATAAATATCAAATGATAAACCGAAAACAGATATATACTATATTAATACAAAGTGCAGTAAGGTCTTCGACTGGAAAGCCAACAAAAACTGAAGCTAATTATATTTGAAAAAAGTATTTTTAACATAACAATCTTTATTTTTAAGTAGATAATATTTTCAAATTTCTAAATAAATTTTGCAACCAACTTAATTATTGCCAACGAATTGGATTTGATTTTTGAAATGTTTTCGTTAGTTAGCCAAATACAACATCAAGCTAAATGCCCCAGTAATAATACCCATAGACAATTGGGTGTATGAAAAACCTATCATTAAATGTTAAATTCAATTACATTATGCATTCGGCAAGTGGCATTTAGTGCGTTGCACAAGTACTGCAACGCAGCCCGTTTACACCCGCAATGCCAATGCGCGACCAAACACCTACTTGTGTGGATGCAACAAATTTTCGAAAGGCTTTTCAACAACATCGCTGTAGTAGTTCATAGAAAACTGCGCCAAAAACTATTCTTTACATAATTTATGCGAAATTCTGCACTAATTGCAATAGTTAATGCAGATTTCAACCGCATTTGAATTTTGTACGTGACCCAGCGCCTGTTGCCCCTCCCCCTCCACAAACCACAAAATATCTCATTTACATGCGAACCCCTAGCACAACAAGCTACCCTCGAATAAAAATAGAAACGAAAAAAAAATCAAAAATATTAAACTGACCAAACAGCTGGAACCAACTCATGAAACACTCATGTGAATTGCATGAAGTGCGGCACGTGCACCAAATGCATCCCCTCCCCCCACCATTGGCAGCCCCCGAAATGGGTGCCCCATTTGCATCCGCCCCCTCCTTCAGCTAAACCTGTTTCTGGGCACGGCACGCGCAAACAGCAATTGATTTTATGGCGTCTCTTGTTTTGCGTAGAGCTCTTTGCAACTCTATTGGCACTTTATTTAACTACTACACAGCGTAGAAAAAGCTACACAAAAATAAAAACACAAAGGACCGACTGTCCTGGGCAAGTAGATAAACTACCCTTGTGGAAGATATCTTGAGAATCGCAACAATTTTTCGCATACAAATTCATTTTCTGATCTATGCTTCTTATAGATATATATAAAATATGTATAGCATAGATCAATGTATACCAATATAATATAGATATTGTATAGTATATATAGTTGACTTGTATATATGCATATATGATACATAAAGTATGCATACCATATATCAATATACATCAATGCAATATAGATATAGAGTATAGTAGGTATAGTTGATATGTAAGCAGCATTGTAACTCATAAATGCGGACTTTGGACAAGATATCAGAAAAACCAAAAACCTTTCATTAAAGAGTTTGATTTTCGGCCGATTTTTCTTATGAAAGCTATATAATATTGTATATATTGCTAAATAATATTAAACGATTTGCGGCATAGCCCTATAATAGCCCTAATTCGTTCATATGCTTGCAGAGAGACACCTACTTATGCATAGTTCCTTAATTTGGATATCTTGTAAAATAATTCCTCATGGCACCTTTATGATATTGTATTCTGCCGCATCGATAAGCATTTCAGCCCAGTTCCAGTTCAAACTAGCTTAAGAGTAAGGTAATTATGTGTTTTTTTTTCGCTTGACGCGTTGCAATTCTCAACCTCTTTTAGCTACCAGCCATACACAGCATAGGCAGATGCAAAGTCTAAAGCAAGGGGCTGATTAAGCCAAAGGATTCTTAAATGATATATAAATAAAATAATATGCAAAAAAGAATTCAGAATATGCTTAAAAAATAAACTGTAAGCCCGTTGTTTTAGTTAGCTTTATGCATACGTTGCTGATGAATACGATTAAGTAAAGGGCACTCAATAGAGTGCAAACAATTATTGAAAAGTCAAAAGTGTGGCAACGAAATTGTTGTTTAAAACATAAGCGCAAACAGAATTTGGATAGCTATTCGAGATTATGCAAAAAGTTGCTGACACTTTTTATGCAGAGCTCACAGTATGCCATTCAATGGGCTATATATATATATATATATATATATATATGTATATATGTATATATATAGATCATGTGTGTCGCCAGCCTGTAGGAACCATCCGTCCGCCCATTTAAATCGTATGGACCCAGCCACGACTCCTGTGTCCGCTTGGCTTGATTAGATTGTCACCCAACTGACGGATGTGTGTCTGCAAGTTTGGTGTTGGCATTTGGCAAATGCAATCAAGATCAGTCTAGCTGAATGAGGGGCGGCTACGGCAGGGTATAAGGGCAAGGGTTGGGGCTGCGGGTGCTGGCTGCTGTTAAAGCTTTGGGTTTTTGGGCTGCAGTTTTTGGGTTTGGTTACGGTTTTGGGTTTTTGGCATTGCCCGCCAGCTGGCACGCCTCGTGATGCAGCGACAAAATTGAAAATGCCGCCACGCCCAGCGCATGCCCCCCCAATAAATTCAACGATTTGCTGGTGCGTAAATCTGCAACCAAAGCAGCGGCGCTTAAAACAACAACAACAGCAATAACAGCAACAGCTACAAAAGTGAACAACGCCCTGGTTCTGGATCTGGTCCTGGTCCAAAGCAGCTGTTCGTGTGCTAGCTCAAAGGATTTGTGCGGGATTTGGGCATAACGACAAAAACGAAGCACAGCCAAAAACAAAAGCGAACTTTGAATTTAAATTTAACCCGCCAGCTAAAGCCCGGGCATTCCGTAGCCGTAGCCGTAGCCATAGTCGAAACCGGAGTCGGAGTCGAAGACGCTGCTGCAGCTACATATTTACTAGCTACAGCTCAAGCAGCCTGGCTAAGCGTTTTTCATTTTACGTATATTCTAGATTGGCTGGTGGGAAATATACAAAAAAAAAAAAAAAACAAAATAGAGAGAAAAAAGCAAATTTTGTTTGATAGAATTTTCAATTTAAAAATGGCAAACACGCTTTGGTCGCGCGCGTTTTATTGAAAAAGTGCCAAATAGATTTGTGAAATTGGTAATTTAGCATAATATCAGCCGCCCACACACACGCCACATATTCACAATCAACCACAGATGCCAGCACACACACACACACATACATCCGTGCCAAATAACCACACAAGCACTAGAGATGTTCCATTAAATCACTCTGCAATAACGGGAATACCATTACTGAGCTGCCAATGAACTTTTAAGATTTCTAGAATTTCAATAATAGGGAAAATATTTACACTGGAATACATTTTTTTGAGAAATATTTACCAGACTACAAAAAAAAAGTTTAGACTAAATGTGATATAGAATTTTGGTCAGTTAAACTGATACGAATTTAGAGTATAATATGTAATTTAATATATGCTGCATCTATTTCAACAAACACAATGTTAATAGTTGTTAGATTAAAAAACCAAGTAAAATAAATGTTCTGATTTTAAGTTGATTGACAAAAATATATAGTGTAAAATGAGATATATTTTACTGGAATTTTTAATATTTACTATCAGATTATCGAGTGACTTATATATATTAATAATATTTTTACAACATCAGTCGAAAGAGCAGAACTATAATGTTTGATAGTCTAAAAAAACCAAAACAAAATGGAATAACAATTTCATATGATATAGGACTTTTGTCAGTTTGGAGTTAAGACAAGATTAGAAATTAAGGATTCAAGCAATTAATATATCGCAACTTATGAATATTATTATACATAATATATTAATAAATTGCGTAAAATTTGATTTATTCTTTTATTATTTTAATTTCATTTTATATTGTCTTTAAAATTGAACGATTTATTGTATTCAATTTTAAAGTTTTGCACCTTATTTATAATAAATACTCAATACATAATATATTCCTTATATAAGATTCTGGGATCTATTTCAAATTTATATCCGGATTCCTGTTAATGAGTCTGCAAATCTAAACAAGCTATAAAAATGTTTTATTTTTCGGTCTTGAACGAAAATCAAGCCTTTGGGCTCAGTTCTTGGCAGGTTGGAGTTCGAACCCTGCACATTTGCTAGTTTGTTGAAAATACGCACTATATTATTATTGTACTTATACATTTTTATATGCAAGAAGGCAAATATGAATTTAACCCAAATATGTTTAAAGTTTAAACAGTTCACTTTCCAAAATGTTCTGCCCAAGAGAAATTTCCGTGCATTTGCTCAACATCTTTTGCAATTCCAGACAAAGATATGTGCAGACTAATCACAGTTTAGGGACTATCACTAGCTCCAACAAATCACGTCTAAAGTTATCCCACACACACACACACACACACACACCTGCATATATTTTTGTATATATAGATACATCAGTTGTCTCATCACTAATCCCGCACACCTGGAAACGCACTCACGAGTCTGAATTTGGCTGCTCGCCTGCTCGCTTCTCGCTTCAGTTCCACAGTTCTATTTGCTGTGTGTGTGTGTGCGGGTGTGTGTTGGTCTGTCTGCCGCTTTCGATTCTGATGCCGATCCGAATCGAGTGATAGATGTACACAATTTTGCCCATTTGCATACGCAGCGCCAAGCATAGCAAAGGAGAAGGGGAGAAGCGGCATTCGAAGATAAGTTGAAACCAGCAAAATGATTTTCATTTCAATTATTTATTGATTGATTTGCAATTTGTAACCGACCAAAAGCTGCACACCTGCACATATGTATGTGCGTACATATCAATCGACTTACTGTGGATTGATGGACTGGGCGCTGCATGGATGTGCTGGGCGTGGCAGGTGTGGCAGGCGTGGCCGGCGTGCCAGCTCTGTATGTGCGATTGTGCAGCTGTGTTTGCGGCGTTGCGCATATTTAATTGAAAATGTTACCGCATTTATGAAATTGTCAATATGCAATACAAATACATGTGTGCACGCACACACACACACACAGAAAGACACGACCACACACACCGCACACTCAGCCCACAAACAGCCACACCCACACACACACACACACGCCCACGCATGCAGGTGTTGACGACACACATTTGACATATTTACATACAATTAGTTTGTGAAATGTAAATTCAACACACACATACACACAGACCGCACACACACACACACGCAAAAAAGTTTTTTGCAAAGTTAAATGCGCATAAAAAGAAAAACAAATTGAAAATCGCTGCGATAGCAACAACTTTTATCGTTGCCACTGACAACAGCAACAACAACAAGAATACAAAAATTTTCAAATTCATAAATAAAATATGCATTTACATAGATTTTTGTTACTTTCAATTAGCATGTTAAATAATCATATGGAATTGCATAGAAAATTGAAACGGCAAAGCAAATTCAAGAGTTTTCCACCTTTTCTTAAATTATTTAAATATTTCTTTGGTTTCCATTAGCCTACAAATGGACAAGAAAACATAAATGCTCTAAACAAAAGTTTAAGTTCTTGTACAATATTTGAAAAGTATTTAAAAAATTACTTTGAAAGTTAAAACTGTTTAAATGTTTTATTCTATTATATGGAATTGCATCGATTATTAGAACTACAAAGAAAATTCAAACACTTCTCGTATTTTTTTAAATTTTGTCAATATTTCTTTGAGTTCGACTAGCATAGAAATGGATTAGACAACTTAACAGTTCTAAGATAAATCCAGTTCTTATTAAATTTACGAAACTATTTCAAAAATTCTCTAATTTCATAGCTATACCGAAATTAAGAAGGACCTATCTATCTATTGGAAAGAATATTGAAATTACAATATATTTCGTAATAAACATATTATATAATTATATTTCTTCAGTATCGTTTGATTAGTATAGACAAGGACTAGAGTTGTTTTAAGATATACGAAAAGTATTTAAAACAAATATCATAAATCATATAAAATGGCATCATTTGAAATATTTCCAAGTATCATTGCTTTCAAATGTTCTAAAAAATTCGAGTTCTTGTAAGATAATTAAAAACTAATTCAAAAATGTATTTCTGCTAAAATTTTCCCCCAATAATTATATCTCATTTTCGGAAGATTTTACTGCTCAAACGTTTTATCATCGGGGTTTTTTATAAAGGCAGCAAAGTATATAAGTGTCAAGAATCTCAATTATTCAACATTTTCTGATGAATCTGAAAGAAAATTGAGTTACAGCTGCACAGACGTACGGAATTTTATATATTTTCTGGGGGTTAGAGTAAGCAGCTCCTGTCACCTGTAACATACGCATGCACAACTCTATGATACCCTTTTTGTTGCACATTTTCAATGCATGCAGAAAGTAATTTCCGTGCCCCCAACAAGTAGAAATATATTACGTTACATAATACATAGGATTATCAAGTTTGACGAAACCAGAAACAGTGCCACGCTACATTCTCAGATAGACGCGCGCCTCGGGCCAAATCAGTTCCATGGCATGGCGCGAGGTGAGAAGTGTGCAGAGAGTTCTCACGGCCGCATTGTTGCTGCCCTGCAGGGCCTGAATCTTGGGCCAAATGTTGCACTGCCACATGACGTGCAGCAGGCACTGTTTGCTGTGGCAGTGCTTCTCGCCGAGCAGAAAGAGCACCACAAGTATATTGCGCAACAGCTGCACGGGCAACTCCAGACGCAGCAGATCGCATATGGCATGCAAGGCGCCACAATCAATAAAATAGTCCAGATAGCAACGGCAGAGGTGCAGAGCAAGGCTGACCAGTGTCCAGCCAGCGGCCAGACGGACTTCGGCATCCTTCTCTTGCTTGCTGGCGCACTGGACAATCTTCTTGAGCAGGCCCAGCTCGACAAAGTGCTCCAGCTTGATGCATCTGTTGTCTATAATGCCGCCAAGCAGCTGCAGCACCAGGACACGTATATCCGGCCTGCCGCCCAGCACCAGGCCATGCACATGCAGCAATATGCTCTTGGGAAAGCGAAAGAGCGCCTGACGCCGGCGATACTCCAGGCACACATTGGCCAGCACAAATATCGCCTCGCGCTGCACCTCCGGCAGCGGGCTGAGCACAAAGCGCACCACACGGCTCAGCAGCTTCGACTTGACCATGGCTGGGACCATGGTCGAGTGGTATTCGGAGATTAAGCGTGCCAGCTGCAATGCGGGCAGCAACAGCTCCACATCCTGCGAGTGATGCAGCAAGACGGGCAGCACCTGGGCAATCTTTCGAATGGCCGTCAACGTGGGACCGGGCACCTTGTAGCGCAGCACCTGGTAGAGCAGCCAGAGTACTTGCCCCTTGTCACACGGCTGTAACGGCTGTTGGCCGCGTCGTCGATGCGTCAGCATTTGCAAGAGCTCCGAGAGCAGACCCGACTCCACGACCGCATCACGCAAACGCCAGCCGGAGACCAGGATATTGCTTATCAGCGCCAGGCAACAGCATTTAATGGTGCCACGCAAGCGAGACAGCTGCAGCATGTCGCGGAGTAGCAGCAGTAATTCTGTGGTCAGCACCAGACGCTTCAAGTCCACCTTGGTGCAGTGTGTGGTCATCTCGTGCAGCACGCGCAACGCCTTCACGCACTGGCGCGGCGAACGCTGCGGGCCCGGCTCGCGTAGATAGCCCAGCAGACCCGATATGAGGCCGCCGCGCCAGCATAGCTCGATGTTTGAGAGCAGCCAGTGGGCATATTCCTTGGCCGAGTCCAATTGATTGTCCAGATACTGAAAGCTGACCAATTTTTCGCAAATAAAATTCACCTCCTCTGTGGTCATGGCGAGGAGAGGAGAGAGTGTTGTGTGGGTGGGATAAAACGCGGATGCAACAGTTATCGCAAGATTTGTAATATTATTCCGGAATTGATTGTTAACAACTTCTAGAATTTCAAAATATTGTAATTTTTTTTCCTATTTAAGTAAAGTTATCTTTACTACCTCTTTCTAGAACTTGCACATTAGATAGTTATGTATTTAGCTTCAATAAATGTTTTAAATCTATGATTAATTTTTCATGACATACCAGGGCTGACGAACAACACACATATATCGGTAGTTTAAAGTCTGTGGCCCATGCACACAAGTATCTGACAAATTTTACAAATTTTTAAAATTATAATATTTGGTTTTATGCAAGTTTAATTTCAATATCTGAATTATTTGACCACATTTTGGTATTTTTCGTAACAAAAGGCCTAAACAAGAAACTTAGTGTTGGAAATTGCGATACAAGTGTATTTTTTAGCAGAATCTTAACAAGTCTACAGCTTAGGGCGTCTGAGTAGGTCCAAGTACTTAGTGTAAAAAAAACATCCGTGCTCCAGCTCTGTTCTACATGGGGTTGGCAGGGTATTCATACCCTATACATTTTTTGCGACAGATTAAAGAGGCAAATCTATAGACTTTAATCAATAAATAAAAGTAGTTTGTTTGTGTGCGTACTTATTGATAATTGTGGTTTTCTATTGATTTGTCAAAAGTTTCGTTTTCATGGCAACACAATTTCCAGCCTGAGTACCCAATGGAAATGGGCAGATAAGTTAAATGAGTTACTCAACACTGTATTGGTATAGACACTGTTGCCACAGAAAGTTTAGCTGAAAGAAGTTGTAGCACTTGACAGCCCTATTTGACCTTCAGTTTTATAGGCGCAGAGCAAAAGTCTGCGGCACTTGAACAGCTCTGATGGTACTTGAAAGTTTTCTTTCTTATACATATGCGCTGTAACTTCCGTATGTCTACTTAAAGTTCAGACCAGATGCTTTCACTCTCTGCCCACTTGGTTTACTTAATTGCCTTGACTACTTGCTTTTCCATTTCAACCCTCGCCCGGCCCCACACGAATCTCAGTCGAACGCAGAAAACGCTTCGTCGTCCTGTCCAGAAAGCTGAACAGCTAGCTATGCCTGCCCCACCGGGAACCACCACTCTCTTCGGCTCTTATTAAATTTACAATTGCATGGATTATGTCAGACTGGAAGCAGCGTTAAGGAGCTCAGCTGTGGCTCAATGTAGCCACTTCACTTCGATTTTTGCTGTCAGCCAGACCAGACCGGACCGTAGCTCCTTCAAGAGCTAAAGATTTCCTAAAGAGCTTTAAATGCCAATCAAGCGGCTGTGATTGCAGAACTCTTTGTATTTGTGCTTGTGTATGTGTATGGGAGTACTTGTTTGGGTGTGGGAGTGTTTGGGTGGTTGGGTGGCTGGTTGGCAACGAGGTCGTAACTAAAGTCCAGTTGATTATTAATAAATTTCTGGTGTTGTCTTATATATATATATATATATATATATATATAGACATACAGCAAAGCATTTATTTATTTATGTATGACATGTATAAGAGTATAATTAGGCAGATACCTTACACACTTTAAACATATATAATGGGCATGAATGAAAAGTCTACCAAAAAAGAATGGGCCATAGTTAAGCAGAGCTTATCAAAACCTAATTACAGAAAATCTCGTAGTCGACCTGTAATATATAAATTTAATCCTAAACAGCTTTTTCATTTTTTATGAGTAATACCTAACTTCTGTTAAGCCATTAATTTATCATTTCGTATCAAACAAAAACTGAACACAGGGTATCTTATAGCGTGCTTAGCTTATTCATAACAGAACTAAAAGAGTTGACTTAGCCTCAGCAACAATGTAAAGTACATAAGAGACAGATCAACGATGAGATACCCTATATTGCATATCCTTCCCGTTAATTTTTGGCAACTTTTTGTTGATATTACGAGATTCTACAAGCCAAAGGCAATTAAACTGCTGATAAACAATTTACAGGATATCTCAAAGTCTAGGTTATTATCACATACATATGATAACTGCAAACAATCTCGAAGAAATGCTGTTTCAATTACTTTTAGGCAATTTTCAGCTGATATAGCAAGATCCTATGTGATCAATTTATTACAGGATATCTCAAAGTCTAGCTAGATATCATTGAACATATTTCTCGTTGCAGCTGTGTATGTGTGCGTGTATGCGTGTGTGTGTGTGTGTCTTAAGCTCTAGCAAACAATATTTTAGCGCTTGTCATTTGTCTCACGTTTCTTAATTAGCTGCAGGATAATGGGCCGAAGCACGTGCTGAGGTAAACAAACGCAGGCGTCGCTGTCAGCGCGCCGCCTCAACGCCTGCGCAGCGTATGCAGCGCACAAAATTTTTGCTCATTAATTGTTACGCATATAATTGCAAAGTAATTGGGAAAATTTCATTACAGCCGCGCGGCAAGGAAGCACAGCAAGGAAAAATAAATTATAAAAACCAAAACAAAAATAAAGCGAAGCAACTCGTCGCAACTTTGAAAGCAGCACGTTATATCGGCTCCTGTTCAGGATATTCGAGACAGGATTATAAATCAATTTGGTAAAGCTGCCAGAATGACAGTGTAACGACAAGCAATGCAAAAAGTTGGCTCACCCAAGCGTCTTTAAGCTGCTTTTGATACAGCCAAGCCCCCAAGCCCCAAATCCATGTAAGTATGGCTCTTTGTACTACAGCATAATGCATGTATTCAGACATAGATTACATATATATATATATATATATTTATATGTATATATGTCAATTTATATACATATATATGGAGATATACATAGTCGGTAGGCGTCGGCGATTTGTTTTGTTTGCCATTAGGTTTTCAGCTATTGAATTTCATTGTGCTGCTCCCTGTGCCGTAATAAATTTAATATGGGTCATTTGTATGACATTCGGGGCGGCATACTCTGCCTACACCCGCCCCCACGCCTCCCCTCCTCTTTTTTGTGATATACCCCTAGCCCAAATGCCGAAATTCTCCGGCGTTTATTCACTTTTTGCTTTTCTCATCGTCTATCACGTGCTTACGTGTAGGTGTGCGTGTGTGTGTGTGTGCGAGGGTGGCATTAAAGCTTCCCAGCTGGCAAAGAACCTAAAGACAACATTGTAATAGATCAACAAATTTGAAAATACTTTGGGTCATCTATAAAAATGTAATTAAATTAAAACTTCATAGGTTTCAATAGATGTCAACTGTGAAAATCGACACTTTCACACTCTATAAATATACATAATGTAAGCCTTTTTTAGTTCAGGCAGCCATTTTAATCATATTCCCCATTTACGCTTGTTATTTTTAATATAACTAACTAATATTGCCATTTATCTACTTGATATTTATTTTCTAGGCGATAAGCGATTCTATGTTAGAAAGAAAATCAAATAAAATAAAAATACTGATTACAATGTAGAAATGATGTAGAATAACAATGATATAATAATATATATATTAAATTATTAAAAACCTATGTATATAATAGAGTTTATAATGTACTATAGTATAATAGTATAATAGTATAATAGTATAATAGTATAATAGTATAATAGTATAATAGTATAATAGAATAATAGAATAATAGAATAATAGAATAATAGAATAATAGAATAATAGAATAATAGAATAATAGAATAATAGTATAATAGTATAATAGTATAATAGTATAAAAGTATAATAGTATAATATACTGAAATTTAATGTACCTTGTTAAAATTAGAAATAAAAATAATGAATATGTTGTCAAATATATATTTATGACTATTTGACTATGTATGTATGACTATTTCCTATATTTAAAAGAAACCAATATATATTTATGCATCTTTAATTTTATATTTTATCTTTAATATTAAAAAACTTAAAAACAAACTATGCACATACATATATTAAATTATTTTTTTAAATATTAATTTATATATATATATATATATATATATATATATATATATATATATATACTATATTTGTTTGTATATAAAATATTATTTTCAACCTTTGCTTTGTTTCAATGTTAAAGGCAACTTAATATTTGTGTTGAATGTAAGCCGAATAGTGTTAGACAAGTTCATTTGCCTTGTCTTTACTTTTGGACTGGAATATTCTTCTTCTTTTTTTTTTTAAATTGTTTAAATATTTGTTAAGGTCAAAATGCCTTTTCTTTGGCTTACATTTTTTTCGCCCAGTCTTTTTGCGCCTTTCTCAAGAACAACATCTTCTTTGCCATATTCTGAGCTTCCTAAATAGTTGTTGATTCGCCCTCTCTCAACTGTTCTGGACTGTTTTGCCTACGCCGTTTCTGTGTTTTTTTTAGACATTTTTTTTTGTTGCAGTGCCGCTGCGGCTGCTAATTTTGGTTTTTGCTTCGGTTATTCGGCAAAGCCCAACAAAAGGCGCAACAAAGCGTGTGCGCTGGGCGTTGCTCAGTCTTTCGGTTTCTCGATTTCTCAGTTTCTCGGTTTCTCGGTAGCCAGTTCTCAGTTTGGGCTCAGTTTTCGGTTAGCCGGGCTCTCATCGATGTGCCACGTCCTTTTTGCTTGTCTTTCTGCCAATGACATGTTGCAAATTAAAAAAGGGTATGCCTGAGCAATCCTGTTGCGGTTAAGGGCTCCAGCGTTGACACAGGGTGCGGAACGGTTGGGGGCGGCAGCCCGGTCACTCGTTCAGCTGGGAATCGGGGGCTCTGGTTCTGTGTGTCCGGTAACAGCATTTTAATGATGCCCATTTTTGCGGCCAGGGTCAACAGCAACTGGCCACATAATTTGATGACAAACAATTTGAGCGTAAGTTTTGTCTTTGAGAACGTTAAAGTTACGCAAAATGTATGCGAAATTGCAGCAGCTTCAGCTTTTTGTTTAGTTTAGCTCTATTCTCTCTCTCTCGCTCTCTCTCTCTCTCAGCTGGCTGAGCTATGCCAGGACTTTTGCATAAAACCAAGACGAAACAAACATCCTGAATATGCCAGAAAAACTTTATACAGCTGCGTTATTTTGCTGAGAATTTTCAAAAGACGCTGTGCTGCTTATGAGCCAAGTGCAAACGAGCGGAATTTAATAAATGCCACTCTCTCCCGCTTTCTCTCTCTCTCACTCCCCTCTAGTTCATAGTTTGTCCTCAGACATTGCTTTGAAGTTGGCGTTGTCACCACAAAATCTGTCAACTAATGAAATATCTAAAGAATCTAAGCAAATCTTTGATTGACTCTTAACACTAGACAGCTATTTCAGCTTTTTGTTTTAAAGTTGTGCCAGACTTTACTGGGAAAAACAATATCCACTTTATATATAAAAAAAGTTGCTTGTTTATATTTACCAGCAACATAAACATCATGTCAGCTATGGATCATTCTAATAAACTTTATTCAAACCTATCAAGAGGCTTCTTTAATGTAACATTAATTAATCGAAAATATTTATATGATACTTTTGCCAGAAGATTTACAGAGTTCAGAGTTAAACGAATTAGAATTATAATAATTGTAATATTATTGACCATGGAAAATTGTAATTTCCTACCACAAATTATTGGCGGTTAATCGTATCTGTAGTCTCGAATTGATGTTGCTTTTGATAATTTATAAATTATAATATTATAATAATAAAATGTATACGTACATTTTTTCTAAGAAAATCAACTAATAATCAACCAATAACTAATCAACAATTATTTCTAAAAAATGAATTCATTAATATTTTAATTTTTAAGAAATAATTATATTATAATTAATTATTTATTTTTAGAGATTGACCTTAGAGTATTTTATTTCTTACTTAAATTTAAAATATACCAAGAATTTAAAAGAAAATAATCAAAAGAAAATCGAAAACTATCAAATTTGTTTAAAAAAAATATTTGAATATTTTTTGCACAAATTTAAGACAGGCAAAAAGTATTTATAAATCAAGGCTTGACATTGTTGTCTGTTTTGAGGACCCTTTTGAGAATGTCGCCACTAATAAGGTAAATAAAGGATTCCTTATATTCCTTAAATGTGCACAGTTTTGTTTGTTCCTTTTGATGTTGGTATTTTGAAAATCTGTGCAGCACCACAATGCCTGTCAACCATCACAAGTGGGGCTGGTCGGGTCGTCTTCGATTATGCCATTTAGCAGAGCAAATAAATACAATTGCCGAGAGCCGCGTCTCAATTTCAATTGGGCGAAGGATGAGTGGGTGGATGGTTGTGGATGGCATAACTAAGACAAACAACAACAAGGAAAGCTCAACGGCAGAGCCGAAGCAAAGAAAAGTAAAGCCAGTAGAGGCCGGGATGAGGCAGGAAGTAACTTGGCAAGCAACGTGAAGCGAGAAACTCACAAGGAGCTTTGTTATTTTTAACAGCAATTTCCAAGAAAAACAACAGAAAGCCAAGCGAAGCAAGCGTTAACAGAGAAGTGGATACAGCGGGAAGGGTACGATGAGAGAAGAGTAGCGTCTGCTGCTACAGCTGAGCAGCAAAGTATATTTGCCGCCATATTTGAGACAACATCGCGTATGAGATACGTGTAGCGGCAAGCATGTGTGTGTGTGGCTGAGCGTGTGTGTGACTGAGCGTAGGGGTGTGTAGGTAACTCACAGCACAGGCAGCAGCTACGCATTGTGCTTCCGTTTCCGCTTTGTTGAATTCCACTTGTTTACTCGATTTAAGGAAATATTACCGGCACAAACAAACAAAGTGCAACGCCGCCAACAGCGCGCATGCAGCCAAGCCCTAGCTCATTGCGTCTGTGTGTGAGTGTCTGTCTGTGTGTGTGTGTGTGTAGCTATGTAAGTGGGAGCGTGTGTGTATGTCGAATAGACAAGTCATAAGTTTTTATGCTCCGTTGGAGCCAAGTAGTAAGAAATTTTTATGCTTTGAAAGTTGCCGTAATAACTCACACAAAAATACAACTGAGCAAGTAAAAACGTAAAAAAATAACAAAATATGTAAACATCGATAAAAGAACGAAGCTCTTATGCTCTATAAATATTTCGAGGCTTAAGAAATAAAAGACTTTATATGCTTCAATTTGAATATCCTACTCAAAGAGACACATTACAGATTTAGAATTTCAGCATTCAATAGGATTTTAGAATTTTAAATTTATTTTGTATTTTGTGCTCTTTGGAGTAATGCGGGATTGTTTCGAAGAAAACTTCAAAGTTAGGAATATAGCCAAGTATTTCGACTACATAACTTGCAATAATTCAAAACAATTTAATATACTTTGCAACATATCCAATTTAATTGGAGAGAATGTATATTTTAATTATATCTGAGAGATTCATTTAAGATAATTGAATGAAGTAATTGAAGTAAACTTTTGTGAATTTCCAAAAATATATTAATTGCTTTGCCTTGATTGAAAAGCAAAACAGGTTCTTAAATAGTTTACAAGAATGGAGAATTGAAATTAAGTATATGTTCTAATAAGTTTCATAATTTAATATTTTTGAGACTTCTTAAAAAGCTAATTACGTCCAATTAGTTTGTTAAAAAGTTGACAGCAATAGAGGAAACTTCTAACACTTTTTAGGAGTCTTATAATATAGTGGTCTTTTTTAAAAGACAGAACAGGTACAATCAATTTCTACGAAAGCTTTAATTTTTGAAAAGGCAAATGAAATCCATTTAGGTTCTTCTAAAGCGAACAACAATTGAGGAAATTTATAAACCTTTTTTAGACTTATAATATTTGCCTTAATTTAAACTTTCTAAGAGACCAAAAAATTCCAATTGGGATCTCAAAAAGCTACGGCAATTGAAGAAATTGAGAGCACCATATTAGAGTCTTCTTAATTTCCTCAATTGCTGAAAAGGGACTTGTTTAAAGATGCCTTGAGAATTAAAGCACATCTTTAGAATAATTTCAAAGATTTCAAAGAATTTGATTACACTCTCAAGCACAACCCGTTTGGGAGATTTTGTTAACTAGCATACGTCGAATGAGGGTTTGTTAATTGTGCTGAAGAAAGTTAAGCGTAAGATTAACGACAATTGTCTGCTCGTAAATAACAAGCTGGATAAGAAAATTCATTACCTACTTTAACAAGTGAGAGCATTAAAGAAAATAAAAAAAGAAGAGAAACTCTACAAGAAAAATAACAAAAAATAGTTGGGCGATAGGGGCAGGCGGCGTGCGTTAAATCACAGGATTGAGTGCGGTGCAGGACGAAAAGGAGCAACAATAATAACAGCCAAACACGTGTTTATGCATATGTGTGCGTGTGTGTGTGTGTGCGTGGAGAAGGGGGATTGTTATAAGTTGCAGTTGAGCGGATATTTTGTACTTCAGTGGCTACGGCAATGGAAGAAGAAGAAGCAACAGCAGCAGCAGCAGCTGCAACAGACTATGGTAAATTAAGTGGCAAATAAACAGAACCTTCTTGAGGCCACTAAAAAATGCATAACGATCTTTAAAGTGGGCAGAGCTTTTAACAATTTTAAAACGAATTTCACAATCTCTTCTTCATTATTTTTTTAAAGGGTGGACAGGGAAAAGGTTGTTTCCGGCAGGCCAGCCGGTCTCCTCATGCATATAAACATAAAAAAAGCCGCTTTATTGTCAATTTTAATACGTTTTGCATTTTATGCGATTTGCCCAGGCAGCTGAATAATCCTTTGCCTTTGTCATAAAAAAAAAGTGCACAAGGAGTTAGCGAGGAGGGCGAGGCAGCAGCAAAATATAAGAATGAAATATATATAGACTGAAATTTACGAGCATCGTCGCTTGTCTTGAGTGTGCCCTTTGACATGACATTCAACAGCTTTACGTGCGCTCGTGCCTAATTTAAGGATAAGGCGGCAAGGGGCAGCATGGGGCGGGCGCGGTGCGTGCCTTGCACTGGCATGGATGGCTGAGATTTAACCTTTTGGCATTTAATCGAATTTATGCATAAAACAAACAGCGGACAGCAGTTTACTTCACTTCAATTCACTTCACTTCAGTTGAGTTGAGTTAAGTTCACAGTCTTCACCTCCGGCCCGGCCCGTTCGGCAGCCACTTAAAAGGATTAAAACTTTCCATAATATAATGTCATTTCAAATTGACAGTGAAATCAACTGAAATGTTTACTTAACACGCCCCCAAATAATACAGCCCCCATCCACCCTGCAATGCCGCCCGCCGCTAACATCTTAAAGCCAGGTCATAAGATTGCCAACCATATGAGGCTTGCCATTTCTCTCGCATAGCTAATCCGCTTAGCATTACGATAACTTAACTTTTGAGCCATTTAAATCAGTGCTCGGGCTTGTGACTTTTGGGTCGCGATAACACAGTCAACTCTCTGGATTTGAGGGGGATGTTGTCAGCCGGGGAGGGTGGTGTGCCCTGTTTGTCGGAGCATCAATTACAGCGACAGACGGCAGTTTCGCCTAATAATGCAGAAAATGCCAAACAAAGTGTTTAACGTTGTCAATTTAACAACCTCGAGCGCTTTTTTATGGCACACGCTATCCCCGTACCGCAGCGCTCCGCTCTTTCTTGGCACGCCCTACCTCCCCCCTTCGCCATCAGCACCTTTTTCACTGCCATGCCCAACAACAGAAACAGGCGTACAATAACAACAATAACAACACTGACAACGAAGCAAAACAACAACAAGAGCAACAAAAGCGTCAACGCTAGAGAAAACTTAAACAAAGAACCAAATGCACAGTGGGACAAAAGCTGAACAGCAATTTTTGTGCTTAAAATTTGATGTAAGCAAAGGTAAAGGTTTGTTATAATTATTAAATATAATGTAAAGTCCTTTAATTATATTTAGCTTTATTTAGAAGGGACCTGAGCCTTAAAACTTGAAGCTTATTCCTCATGCTTTTCATTTCACGCCCTCATTTACTAAAGGCTGCATGAGTTTGACTTATTAAATTTAAATAAATTTAATAACCATAACATAAATTAACTTGTTTAGTTTAAAGTAAAAAATAACAATAAGAAAATAATTGTAAATAGTAAAAAAAAAATGCATCGAAAAATATAATATAATATACTATGTATGTTATACAAAAATTTACCAAATATACTTTTAGCTTATCTATATACCCAGTTTGTCTTCTTTTTTCAGTTAATCTCTTTACCCAAATACTTTTTGGGACTCTAACGCGACTTCCATATGTTGAGATATGCTCAAGAAGAGGGCATAAACATTATAAGTAGATTATCTAAACGCAATAAGTCGTACTGTGCGGGCTGTTTCGAAGAGACACGCTAGTGTTGTGAAACGCGCAGGACGTGAGGAACCGTTCAACACTGTTCGAGTGAAATAACAGAAGTGGCTGTAGTCCAGTGTGCTCTGGTGTGACATTACGTCAATTTAAAGGATTTGACAGTACACTGTACTCCTATGTGTTTTTTCACTTTGTTTTATTGTGATGTGTTTTTACATAAAACCAAACTCAATTGCGTTGTTGTTTTAATTTTCCGCCTTTAACTTGATTTATATTATCGACGAGTTCATCAATGTGTGAATTTTTGATGTCAACTCAATATTTACACACTTAATAGCTTCATTTGCGGCACTGTGGCACATGCGGAGGCAACGCGGTGGCAGCCACGCGCGCGATACGCAGACACAAAGAGGGACAGACAGACAGGCAGACAGTGGGTGGCGCATAAAGCGGAAGCGGTTGGAAAAAGCTGTGGCAACTGGGCTCCTCCAGCTGGATTCTGGCACGCCGCAGATGCTCAGACACACAATCTCACACAAGCACACACACACACACACGTACACACACTGACAGCAACTGAGACTGAGATACACGCATCGGCAGACAACACACATGTTAACATAAACGTCAAATACACAAAAGGCCGCCTACAACGATGCCGCGGCCTAGAAATGGACCCTAGTTGGATAGTCGTTACCAGGGCCATCGTCTATGCTCAGGCCGGATCACGGGGGGCGGGGGTGTGTGTGTGTGTGGAAGCTTCGATATTGGATTGAGTGTGGGCCAAGGGAATATGCCGCTGTTCGCCGTACATTGGCTCTAAGTGGCGCCGTTTTTGCAGCGATTATCTCGAAACATTCGCAACGAAACGTTAAGACTGTTCAATTTTGGCAATTGATTGCCCGTTTTTCTTGGCCAAAATGTCTGCGTATCTTTGGCTATATGTGATTGCTATCTAAAAGAGATGGCCACATGCCAGGCACGAGCACAAAACATTCACTTGATTAAATAGCCTCATCTCGCAAGGGAGATTTTCTAAAAAGCCAAGCCCGGCTCGGCCTGCCATGAAACCCAAAAAAGCATGCTACAATTTGTGTATATTAACATCCGATATTCACTTTAATTGCTCAAAACCTATCGAAAGTCTTTCTCATTATATATAATTTTTACTTGATTTTTAGCGACAAACAGCTTTTCTTAGTTTTTTATTTATTCAATTTATGTTAGTACTTTTCTGGAAACGCGATGTGCGAGCCTGTGAAAAAATCGGCACGCGCTCATCCCTAGTATCTATAGTTACACACACACTTGAACTGCCCGCTAAAGCTTTGTGTTAGCTGCTGGCCAGCTGCCTGCCTACCTGCTAGGCCAAAATGGGCGTGGTCATGTAGCCTGGGTACACTACATTAAGCTAACTAATGATGCATGCCAAAGACAACAACAACAATAGCAACAACAGCAACAATAGCAACAACAATGAGAGAACAACAATTTGAGAGCACGCAGCCAGCAGAGATAAAAAATTATGAACGCAAATCTTCAATACACACACACACACACTACACACAGATACAATCACACACACACACACACTTGCACCCACCCAACATTATACTGGACCCGCAGTTGAAGCTGAACCTGTGTGCCACAGTTAATTGAAGTCATAAAAAGACAACAACAAAAGACAACAAACAAACATCTTTTATCAGCTTTTGTTGTTGTTGTTGTGCTTGTTATTTTTTGTTGTGCGTGTGAATTGCTCTCCTGTTTTCGTATGTTTTTATAACTTGTTTGTTTGCTTTTTCTTTACTTCAGTTGCTTTGCCTTCGGTCTATCCACTTTTAATACCCTATAATAAGCAGTATTATTCAAAGAGAGTAACATAACAATGAAACACACAAGCATTTATCAGCTTTAAAAGCCGAGTTATGTCTATGCCCAGCTGTATATTTGATCTCGGTTACTTCAAAAGCAAGTCTAAGATAATTTTCTAAAATATATAGGGTATATAAGTTTGTGCGAGCTTTTAGTCTAAATACGTTCAATTATGTAACAGTTCTTTACTTATAAACAAAAAGTGTACTGTTCTCTTATGCAGCTTAGAAAGCGCACAAAAAGTTGGATAATGTAAGCAACCAGCAGAGAGAAGGTCACTGGTTCGAATTCAGCAGTTACCATATTACACATTAAGCAAACCCAACCGAAAAGGGTTCGTAAGCTGAACAAGTAATTTCTCCAATTTTAGTAAATGTTTGCATTCTCTAAAGAAGTATGTTTTCCATGAAGCAACATTGAAACATTTAGCAATAATTCAAAAATCTATGACTATATATGATATATTGCAGCCTTTATTATGCATTGTAAAGCCTTTTATTCTGGTATGGTACAAGCATATCCATAGTGAAATTTTAAAACTTTTTTACAGGATTTAAAAAAAAAGAAATAAATAAATAAATCAGTTAACTAAGTTAGGAGTTAAATGTTTGGTCAACGTTGCATCAATCCCTTATTCAATCTTAATAATCTTTAAAGCCTTGTATAATCGATAGGTAAAAAGCAAGGACCGAGCTGGCTGTGATCCAGCAGCTAGAAGAGTGCTTCTATGGTCATCCATATTAATCTAAGCAGGAAAATATGTATGTATATATATAAAACCTGCACAGGCATACGGGAGTGTATAAATCTATAATAATCTAGAGCATTCTACAGGATATTACTCAGTCAAAGCATGCCCGAGATTCTAACATGCCCGCTTGTTTCTTATTATTATTATTTTTCTTTTTTGTTGTAGTTCGTAAAACGATAAGGACGATTTGTCATGGCAGGACACAGAGATTAAGTTGCATTGGCGGCAATTTCCCCTCTCGCTCCCTCTCTCTCTCTCTGTGTCGACACCATTTATGGATAGTCACTCGGCCAGGCCATATCGACGCTTCATAAAACTTAAGTAGCTGCCTGGCTGACAGTCGATGGCATTAAATTGAATTGCCCGGGCCCTGAAGTTGTCAAGGAGGTGGAAATTATTACAATGACGACGACGACCATTGCTTATGGCTGCTGATCAAAGGCAAAGAATTCTTGCCTTAACACTGCAATGCATTTCAGCAAAAAAAAAAAAAAAAACAGTAGTTCACACAAAGGACACTTGCGTAAAATGCAATAAAATATATAATAATGTATGCATTATATATGCACACAAGTACCATGAACACACTCATATAATACTGCACACTCATCATGTACACACACACACACACACACTCACCATATGTGTGTGTATTATATAATAAGACACGTACGACATAGTGCTGGGCAATGTATGAAAACTGTGATTTTATCACAGCTGAATAGCGAACTTTCACGTTTAAGCTATACTAGCTATTCTAGGTTCTAGTCGGGAACTCCCGACTAGGGGATACCCAGAACCCTCTTCTTCCAACATCAAATGCATATATATATTCTATTTTAGAAGCTATATGGTGACTCTAGCTCTTATTATTTACCAAAATTGCCCAAAAAACAGGATATCGATATCGATTTTTATCGATTGCTTGGAAACGGAGTAAGTTATCGATTATCGGAAACAAACTCGATCTGCGCAGGCACTAGGAGCATCTACATTTCAAATTTCAAGTCTCCAGCTCTTATAGGTTCTGAGATCCTTGCGTTCATACATATGGTCGGACGGACGGACGGACGGACAGACGGACATGGCTAGATCGACTCGGCTATTGGTGCTGATCAAGAATGTATATACTTTATGGGTACGGAGATGCTTCCTTCTGCCTGCTACATACATTTGGATTTTGCACAAATACATTATACCCTTATACCCATTTTTAATGGGTTCAGGGTATAATAATTTATCAATTGCGCTAATCTTTGTTAGTTTTAACCAACACTTTATTTCTGTACACCAGAGAGCAGCCGCATAACAATTGACACATTTACAAGTATACAGAATACACCTATTTAAATCATGCCACACACAATTCCAGCACTTATCACATAACTATTTATTAAAATCAAATTCAGATCACAATCGCTGTGATTGTGTAAGCATGTGTCTGTGCGTGTGTAGAGAAAGCACCAATACTCATCACTGGCTGGCACAAATACATGTGCAATATGTATGCAATTTAACGGCAACAACAAATGGACGAACTGAACATTTTTAGTCGCATTAATTATTCAAAAACCTCAAAATGGAATAACTTGTTTTACACGAGTATGTACTCCATATTGTTGGTTTGACTGCATCGTGTGACCAGGACTGATACACACACCCACAGATATAATATAAATATACATATATATATATATATATAGGAAAATGTTTTTATTTTATGTGCTCTGCCTTTGCCACACTCAACGTGTGAGCGTGTGTGTGTGTGTGTGAATGCCGCCCTCCGGCAAATATTGCATGTCCAAGCAGTTGAAGCATTCGTCTATGCTCGAATCTGAATTGCAGGGCATGCATCAAATGTGTGCGGCATATTGGGTCAAATGAAAAGTTGAAAGACATTAGCTCAATGCTCTAGCGGGCAAATAGAAATGTCTATCTGTCTGTGAGCTTACATGTGTGTGTATCTCTGCATCTATGTGTGTATGTATGTGTGCTTCTATGTGTTTGGCTATCTGTATTCGTTTAAGATGATAGCACACCATTGACAGACATCGCTATGCAAATAAAATTCCCTATTCGCTTTTTCATTTTCTGTATTTTTTTATACCTGCAACAGAAGCAACTTTCAATCAGCCGCACAATTTATGGGACAGGTTTAATGGATAAGTTCATGCCGGGGTCTGTTGGGATATGTGCTAGAAGCTGTGGCATGTTTTGGCAAATCTTAAATCCACAGAACGTTTAGAATAGAAACTGCACAAAGATCTGGTGAGTTATTGCTCAGCTTGGCAACGAAAAAGTTTTAAGCATTAATAAAATAATTAAATCTACCATGGTAAATAAATTTTAATATATTATTATTTTTTTAAATTTCTATTTCCGTTTTGCGATTATCTTCCCTACCTGAGGACTTCGAAGTTATCGATAACTTAATAAACGCTGTACTCAACTTTAATAAAATATATTAAAATAAATTATTTATTATATATTCTACAATAAAGATAGCATATCAAGTCATTCACTCAGTTGTTATTGCAGAACTATCAATAAAAACGAAACCAACAAAATATATTTTAACATAATAAAAGCATATAAATTCATTAAAAAAAAAACCTAAATAAGTTTTTCAATCAACAAAAGTAAATAGTTTAATATTTTATTTGTATACTTTATCAAATTAAATACCCAAGACACTTTACCGTCAATAAGTCAGCTCTATCATGCCAACCACACATTTATAATTGTTGTTAGTGTATCAAATTTAGACAATTAGAAGTTATCGATAACACAATCACATCTCTGTCCGTAGTTATCGCGTGCTGTAATCGATACAGTGCATTCACAAGTGCAGCCAACTTAACATGCCGTGTCGCATGACCATTGTCATTGTAACAAAAAACAATTGTCAATTTTTGAGCTCAAATGCGAAATACAAAAATCAAAACAAAAACAAATTTTAAAAAAATATACTAAAATGCACTTTGTTTAATTAGCGCTTGTCGCAGCGACTCAAGTGGCCCGTGGTTCTGTGCAGTGTGCTCATTGTTCATGTCGGACATGAATAGGCCTTTAAGAGCGCAATAAACAGGCAAACAAACAAACAAGCCATACACCAAAGCCACGCCCACCAATTATAATGAATAGGATTTGTGTCCGTGTCTGTGTCTGTAAGTGTGTGAATACAAGTGTACATCAAAGTGTGAATGCTGCCTGGCAGCAAAACGATAATAATCTTCGTTTGCGACTGGTTTCAGTTGCCTCCAATTGCAGCTCGTAGATCTGAGTTTAACTCCAATTGTGGACAGAAAGTTGTGGACCTCGGGCGGGCTGGACTTGTTTGTATGCTGTGTACTGGACCTGTTTGTGTCTGGCCAACATGTCCCTAGTCTATTGTTCTGTGGCATGCTGTCTGACCAAGGTCTGAGTGTGGGTAGGTGTTTGCCTGGCAATTGATGTAACTGTAACTGACCAAAACGTCGGACGTCTTTTTGGTTGTCTATTTACAGCCGTGATTTGTCTATGCCTGTGAGGCCAGCCTTTGTGTCCCGCACCACCCAGACCATCTAATGCTGTCTCACTAATTGGCAGTTTAACAGCATAACTGTCCGAACTTGACTTGGAGTGGGATTATGATTATGCAATTTCAATTAGAGCTGACTAATGGCCATAAGCATGTAAAACCCCCAATCAACCGTCTATGCCTATATTTTAATCAGTTGATGTGCTAAGCTTATGTTTCGGATATCAACTTACAAATTATTGAACTTCCGCAAATCAATTGAAGTTTTGTTTTATATTTTTTTAACGTTAACCGATTAGTATTTTAAATAAGGCTGTGTGAGCTTTTCATGTAGATATATTCTGTAAAAATTAATAATTTGAATGGTATTTAAAATAAGCATCGGATTGCATATGCTAGCAAAACAATCTATTACAGCTTTCTCCCAGGACGCTTTTAAGTATTTGCAGTTATTTATATAAAATTGAAATGTATCGATTACTATATTCATAACATTTAGTTTGCAGTTCTTCGATAACAATATTTTAGAATAAACTATATCCATTTTTTTATCGATCTAGAAATGACTGTATCATATAAAGATCTTAAAGTGCACCAGGTCGAATTGTTATCGAAATATAAAATGAAAATTTTATATATTTTACAAATATATTACAAATGGGGAGCAACCGTTGTCTGTCCAAGAGAGATTTCACTGTATATCCACACTTCAATTGTCCAAACATAAATATTTGGAAGGCAAACTTCAAAAATATTAATACGAAACAAAAGTTAATTAATATAAAGTCGACTTCAAGTTGGTTGGCTCAAGTGATCCAAAAATTATTGGAATAACTCCATAAAAGTGGATTGGCTGATGCTGAAAGCAATCTGGAGATGTAGCTGCCTGCCTGGTGGAGTGCAGTGATGCATCTTTTAAGCCTGACGGGCCCAAAAATTTTAATTTCTAAATAAACTTTGAGAAGCTTTTTGGTTGGCGTGTCAAGAGCAGCAAGCCCCAAAAATAAACAGGGATACCCCGCAGCGGCCGCCCACTCCCACCCTCCACGACAATCCCATAACCCCTATGAACCGAAAAACCCTTCAGTTAACTTTTCTTCATGCAGCGCGCAAATGAAGTGCTGCAAGAGTGTGAATGTGAGTGTGAGTACTGAGTATGAGTGTATTCAAGTGTGCATGTGTGCATATGTGAGAGCGAGTGTGCAAGTGTTTTTATTAAAACCAAATGACAAACTTTTGCCTGCAACAGCAGCCCTGAACCAGAAGCAGAGAGAGAGAGACGGTAAGAGTGAGCTGGAGCCCCGGAGCCAGAACGAGAGCCAAACCAACAACGTCAACAACAGCTAAAAGCTAATTTACACTTTTGTTGTTTCGGTTACTTTATATATGCCACGCCTTTAACTCCCAGCCAGCCGCCCTCCTATATGGCATAATGGAAAAACTATTTCTGCGAGTGGAACACACAAATGTTGTCAAAAAATTTGTGAATACTAAAAAACAGTCAACAGACAAGTAGAATGAGGCAGGCGCTTAAAAGGGTGCGAGCTGAGAAGCGCGGAGAAGAGCATGTAAAACAGAAATAGCAAAAAAAAAAGACAAAAAACAAATCAAATGTGTGAACTTTAACACTATTTACCGCCAAAAGAGTATGCACGGAAAAAGTTTATTCATTTAGTTGAACGAGCGCAGACGGCAGCAGCCAACCAGCACACATGCCACATGCAACCCCTATCCACCCCCAGGCACACCCGCGCCAGCGACGGCCCTCAAAAGGGGGAAGGTATGGCAAGTGCATTTCGAGTTCATTTTGTGCACAAGTGCCATACAAGTGGGCTCAATTTAAATTACTTACAATATGGCATATAAGCTCATTAGAATGACAGCAGATACAGATACAGACACAAATTAATATATATACATATACACAGATACAGATACAGTATCTGTGTCTTTAACGAGCATTTGTGGAGCAGGAGGCGTTTTACAAATGAAGCACAAGCAAATGAGGCGTGATATTAATCAATGCATTTTAAACAAAAGGCATGGGCGAGCATGGAAATACATAGTACGCGTTGATTATCTAAGCGCAGATAGAGGCGTGCCCTCGAAGAGCTATGGGAGGGGTTTTTGTACATGGAGTGTATATCAATGATTGCGTGCATATAATTAAGAGGAAATGAATATAAATTGTAGGAAATTAAAATCAAACTTATGTATTTAACTTAAGATTATATCATTAATTCCTTTACACGAACACTTTAAATAAATTGCAAAATCAATTAGGAATGGGAAATATTTAGCATGGAGGAAAATTATAATATATT
Source organism: Drosophila novamexicana (assembly GCF_003285875.2). Classification (NCBI taxonomy): domain Eukaryota; kingdom Metazoa; phylum Arthropoda; class Insecta; order Diptera; family Drosophilidae; genus Drosophila; species Drosophila novamexicana. The sequence continues at coordinate 7,264,105 of NW_020824787.1, forward strand.
CATACTCTTTGGAATGTTTAAAAATAATATTATAATATAGGTAAATGCTCTTTGGAATACTTAAAAATAATATTATGTGCGTAAATTAGTTTGAGTTACAATTAAGAGTAAAAGCAATAAAAGTTATTATGAAGACAGTTCAAAAAATAATCTGAAGAACTAAATTTTTGGCATTTAGTTATTAACCTAATTAGACAAAATGATTAATAATGATAATGATAATGATAATGATAATGATAATGATAATGATAATGATAATGATAATGATAATGATAATGATAATGATAATGATAATGATAATGATAATGATAATGATAATGATAATGATAATGATAATGATAATGATAATAATAATGATAATTATATTAATACTACTAATAATAATACAAATAAGAATAAAAATAATAATAAAAATAAAAATAATAATAAAAATAAATAGTAATAATAATAATAATAAAAATAATAATAATAATAATAATAAAAATAATAATTATAATACTAAAAAATTATAATTTTTGAAAGATTAAGGTCTAAACATTAGGATAATAAAAATGGATACGATAAGTAAAGGCTGACGCTCTATCCAACGCTCAAATCTAGAGATAATAAATAAAAAAAAAAACTAAAAGCCAAGCTTGACAAAATCCTTAAAGATAGTTTTCAAACAGGAAGAGCTGAAAGTACTTTTTAAAAGACAATTTGGACATGTTATATATTGTCTTGTTGCACCCACTCGTTACACGCTTTACACGCTCGAGACTGTCAACTCTATGACAAAGTCATTACAGCAATATCAACTTCTCCCCCAACCCCTTCCGCACGTCTACTGCACTCTTCTCCAACCCTCTGGTAGATAGTTAACCAGAGACCAGCAGCAGAGTCAGTGCATCCGGTGGTGGCTGTGCACTAGTTTCTTGTATCCAGCCAGAATTCTCACACGCCTGTCCCTGGCATCGGCCGTATGGTTGACACCACGTCAGCGGTGCACAATTTATGTGCGTGTGTTGCATGTAGCAAGCGGCGCGAGGCGTGAGTGGGTGTGCAAAAGGCTAAACTGCAGCGAAAGCGCCCGCATGATGTGCAGAAAAACAAAAAAAACAAAGGGTAAAGCGCTTTGTAAAGCGTTCGCGGACTAAGCGGGTTGCCACCGTCACCGCCACAGCCAACTCCGCGCCCCACTATACTAGCACAGCCCCCGGCTCAGGTTTCGAGGGGGCTGAGCACAATAAAAACTAGAAAATCTGTGGCCAGTCAATGCGGGAACAGCAAGTGAACTGAGCGGTCAGCACTCTTTGGGTGAGGGGGTTGCCTTGCTGCTTGAGATGGGGCTGCAGGGCTAGAATTGGAGAGGGGAAGGTGTGGCTTAGGTGCTGCTGAGTTCAGCTTGAGCGGGTTAATTGTTTTTTGCTGACTGTCGACTTGGCAAAAAAAACTAAAAAATAAATAAATAAAAAAAAAAAACACGAGCAAAACAAAATGAAATAAAAACCACGCAGAGCTTTGAATAACTTTAAGCAGTGTTGGCTTCGGGGCTGGCCACAAAATATTGGCTTAACGTGCGGGGCGTTATATAGTACTATTTTTTTGCTACTTTTTTTTCTTTTAAGGGGTTGGCATGCAAAGCAGCCGTTTGCAGCTGCAACACACCCACTTGCCACCGCCCGGCTACAAGTGCGGTGAGAGCTAAGCGACAATATGCGGTGGCTAAGACTAAGCCCGAACAGCAGCAGGAGCAGCAGGAGCGGCAGCAGCAACTGGAAGTTGTGGGGATGGTGGCAGGGGGTGGTGGGCAGACGAAACAAGCACGTGAACTAACGCAGCCGACGGCGTCCAAGTTCATTTGCAGTTTTTCGCATGTGCTCTACACCAAAAAGTTTCGATTTGAGGTAGTCACGAACATGCAGGTAATTCGAGATGAACAAACCTTCAAAATGTCTGAATATGTAAGCAAAAGATTTAACAAATTACATGAAAGAAACGCAAGTTTATTTTCAAGCACTTTATCGGAGATTGTGTGTTGTAAGCAGCTAAATAAAAAAGCGTTGAAAAATACATTTTAACAAAATGCTAATGTCTTGATTTTGTTAGGTTTGAATAAATTTGTTGTGGCTCAAATTTCTGTTGATTTCATTATCCTTAGATCTTTAAAAGCATTTTTTAGCCTGGGAAACGATTGCTGAAGTAGATCAAGCTATGATCTTGCCTTTTAGTATTATAATCATATTTTTTTAAACAATATAGAAGCTTTAACAAATTTTCGTTTGGGAATCGAAAATTAAATTAGAATGAACATTTTCCTGCTCAAGTAGTTGAAATCAATATTTCGATAACATTTTTTAAAAATACTTGCACTTATTATTAAAGATAAGTTATGACATTTCCTTTTAATATTGTAATCAACATTTTTAAAAAGAATTAAGATGTTTAAAAGAAATTTTGCTTTAGGAAACGAATGGTAAATTTGTTCAGGTACTTTAGATAAATATTATAAACAAATCCTCCTCGCAGCACTTCTTACTCAAGGTAAGATATTGCCTTTCAATATTAAAATCAAAATTATAAAAAACAGTTAAGATTCTAAATGTAATTTATTTATTTTGGTTTACGAAATGAATGCTAGCTTAACAATTTCCCGTTTCAGGAAATCGAAATGAATATTATTTTTTTTTTTAAATCGACTGCTTTTAAAACAAGAGATTCAAGGTGCATACCAAGATACAAGTATTTATAAGCATATTTTTTCATACTGAAGAAACCATGCTTACTAGAAAAGAAACGATGTAAAGGATGTCTGCATTCGCAGACAAAAGTTAAAATTTATAGGCTCAAAAAGTTTTTTAAAATTAGAAACAAATTACTACCTAAAGAGTTATTTGATTTTTTTCTAAATATATCTTCGTAAGAAAATAAAAGATAATGTATAAGTTTTGGTACTAAAGAAAACTGAGAGAGCTTAAGGATGGACGTAAAGGGATTATATGAAGTATTCTTAAACAAAGAAATATTTAATCTATAACAAAACCGCATCTGCAGACAAAACCTTAATTTATAAATACAAAAAAAATCTTAAAACAGTTAAAAAATAAAAACAATTTTCTAAGAAAATTTTAAAGTTATTCCTAGCTGTCAAAATCTGTTAAAAATATTCAAATATTTAACTATTTTGATGTCTTACAATATGAAGTGTGCCTCAAAGGAAACAAAGCACTTTAAAGTGTACAGCTCACAAAAAAAAAATATGGGACAGGTACTCTATGCTAAGTTTTTTACAGCACTCTGCTTTAGTCGCCTATGTGGCATCAAAGCCGTATTTCCTATTTCTTTTTTTAGTTTTTCTTTCTTTTTTTCACTTTCAATCCCCGCACTGTGCTCATTTTTTAGACACTGCTCGCAATGGGCTGCGTTGCCTTCGTATATCCCCGGAGCGCATGTATTTCCTATAAATTTTTTACAATTTTATGCAATTGTATAGTTTTGCAGAAAGTTTGTTGCAGCTATTTTTCGGTGCCGCTGCCGACGTCGTCGTTGTTGTGGCATTGTTTTAAACAACAACAACAACAACAACAACAGCAACAAACAGAGCACAAACAATGCAGCAGTCCAACTAGCCACGCCCACCGCCCAACACCGCAACGCGCCGAACAAATGAACTCGAATGTCCTTTTATATGCGTTCGGTGTTTATTGTGCCATTTCCTAAGCACAGCTAGAAACTTGGCCAAAATGTTCCCGATGTTGTTATCGTTGTTGTTGTTGCTCTTGTCGTTGTTGTTGTTGTTGTTGTTGTTGCTGCTGCAGTTGGCTGGCAACGTCTTCAAGGCCCCGCTGTGCCCGCTGTGTTTGCCATCGATCCCCACAAAAAGCACTCAGATTAAAGTCTAAATAATTCATTGCCATAGGCGTGGCCTCCCCAAAATCAAAAGTTGATTGCTATGAGATGCAGCACACAGATGACACAAAGCTGCCTGCTTTGTGCGTAATATTACTTAAATATAAATAAAATAATATCACATAAATTAAATAAATAATAGACGATAGAAGCATGAAGCAAATAAATTAAATAAATAATAATAATAAAATAATAAATAAATCGCAAAAAAAAAGTCAGAACTGACCAAACCTAAGCTGGAACAACAATTTTTTGTTGAATATAAAAAATGTTTGATGTACAGCCCCAGCTACAATGCATTTTTAACATGCATGTATGTTTTTACATGGATTTATTTAGCTATGTTTGGTAGATACAAGCTTTGAATAAAATACGTAATAGTTGCAGCATTTTGAATACATATTTTGTTACTTGAAGATTTTGGAAACCCAGAACTGAGCTCAAGAATGTGCGAAGCCTGGCTTACGAATAGCACCTGAAGAAAGGTAGATGGTTCTGTTGGGATATTTATAAAAACAATAAAGTTTTTTATTAGCAATTGACATTTTCACCGATAAGCTCACATGGCATTTAAATAATCAACTGTCTATGACAACAAAATAGCTCGTGCATAAATGTTTATTGGCTTCAAGAGAAGCCTTACAAGCTATTTTATACGCATGTCCAACTGTTAAACAGGAGCAAATATTAGCAATATTCAAACTCAGTTAAAGTTTAATATGACAGCTTATCGCTCAGATCCAGCAGCATGAAATATTATAAGAACGAAATCGCAACGCTCGAGGCGGCGTTACCTATGAGAAAACCAACATGCAAAAATCGTATCTCGATTAAGCAATCAAGTTTTAAGTAGCACAAGGTGAACACATGGCACCTATTTATTGATAGATACAATCATAGAAAACTGTCAAAAATGGCAAAGCAAATGATTTATAGCTGACCTCATTCAAGCTAAAGGTTTTACGTTTTGAGCCAAAGACTTAAATAAAATTGATTTTATTGTTTATTTAATTTTCGTTTTTTTTTTGTTATTTTTGTTGTCATAACTCAAATTTGAATTAGTTTGGCAACTTAAATAGCAGGCGGCAAGCAGCTGTCATTTTTGGGCGACTGATTAAATAAAATTGGAAACTTTTTAAGCCGATTTTGGCCAAGTTTATAAAGCGTAAGTATTAAATTTTGCACACAATTTGTGTGTGAAGAGACAGAGAGTGAGTGAGAGAGAGAGAGTGAGCTGGCAGATAGAAATACAGTGCCGGAAAACATTGCCATTGCATATTTTAATCAAGAGAAAATTGCATTGAAAAATATTGTTAACAATAACAGGCAACGGCGGCATTTAAATGTCCCGGCTTACAATGTGAGGCTGCGACAACGTCAGACTGTGGGGGCTGTGGGGGTGTGGCAGAAGCGTCGACGTCGCTGACCAGCGACAATTAAAAGTTTTTACTAGCATTCAAATTTTTCAATATAACCGAATGCCAATGCCCATGGTCCGCTGGCAAACCAGACCCGTAACTGACCACTGGCATGAAATATAACAACAGGAACAACAACAGTAACAATCACAACAACAGCAACAACAACAACAACCAGCACGGACAACAACCAGCAGCATCAGCAACAAATAAAAGCAAAAGGAAGCAAAGCCGCGACATTTCCATGCAGTGTAAAGAGCGCCGCAAGCGAGTTGCCCGAATCCCAAAGGGAACGAGAGGAATTCAAAAAAAAAGAAAGAAAAAACTAACAAACACACACACAAACACAAACGTGTCCTGCCACACTGTAGCTGGGGAAAGTGCCAGCCCGCCAGGCACATGCCAGCGCAATATTTGTCTATAAAAGGAAGCCGTGACAACTGTAAAGGACGCCCGACTGGCTATGAGCAGGGGCAAAGGCCACTGGAAATGGCAGGGCAAATGCAATGTACGCGCTGCAGCTGATCTATATATACATTTATATACATATATATATATATATATATCGCTTTATGTGTGGGTTCTATAAGCTCATCAAAGCTCGGCAAAGACATTAAGAAATGAAGAGTTAGAAAATCAAACGGCAATTGAAACCAAAGATCTAAAAGATAATCGATTTAAAAAGATAGAATATATATATAAAACCATACAAGAAGCAGAAGAAATAACGCTTGCAAATATATTCCCTCTGGTATATGCCAACATCTGATTTGAACAGATCTAGGCGTGACCGAATTTAAGGACCTAGTAAACATACAGGCTGTGAATTATATACCTTATATTCGAAATCATCCAAATCACTCTTGCCAGGCATCTTAGGAGACGTAGCACTGGAGGAGTCCGAGGGAGGAGGAGATTGCAAAAGTCTCAGCCAAACGATTTCACATACCTATTTTTTCTACCCTTTTTGTTGGACCTTTCTACAGAAAAAGTTGCATTAATATTGATTTCATATAAGTTTAATTTAAATTATGCGTTATGCAAAAGGTTTACATGGACGGAAACCCCGTTGATTCCAAGATTTGAGTGGAAAAGTAAAATATAACATTTTTGTCATAAAACTTGCCATGTGCATAGCCGGGCGATACCCGGAGGTATATATTTATATAGACGTATCTATATAAGACCTCAACAAAATGGACTAGCTTCTAAGGCGAATAGACAGACTGACAAAAGGCTATATCTACATAAACTCAGCTATTCATAATGATCAACAATACTATGGATCTGGAAATGAAACCTTTCATGCGTATTATAATTCCTGAAAAGACTGACAGATTGATTAATCTATGTCAACTCGACTGTTAATACTGATCAAATATAAATAATGTATTCGGCAATTAAACCTTTTATGCGTAAAACAAATCCTGGAAAGGGAATAGAAAAAAAATTAACAAATACACAATTTGTTTGAAAAGGATTTTGCTAAATTTTAAACTGACAAAATGCTGTCAAACATTCTTTGAAAGAAAGTGTCATGCTTATGCCTCATCTGGTAGAGTCCACAAATTTTAACTGCAAGCTTTAAAGTTAAAAGCTGTGACTAAATTTACATGCACCGCCTGAAGCTGTTGGCTTTAATTGAGGGTCGATTTGGCTGCGTTACCTAGGCTCTGCGTATTAATTTTCACTCATCAATGGGGAAATTGCATGGAAAATTTGACCGGAAAACGATGCGGCAAGAACTTGCAACCTTTGGTAACGCTCTGTTTGCCAATTTTTACCCATTTTTACCGTGTTTCACTTTGCAATTTCTTATCCGCTTGATTTGCATCTTGGCAACAATTTTAGCGAAGGCTTCGCTCGCAACTCGCTAACAAGCAAAGCAGCGCAGTCGCCGTCGACGGCGGCAGCGACGTCTCCGTTGACGTCCAATGTCGCCGCTGCTCATTAAAAACTTTGCGCGAGTTCGAAGTTTGCATCAGTTAAACAATAGCAACAACAATGACAACAAAATTCGGCGGAAAAGCAAACGAAATGGCGCCAAATTTTCAATTTCGAGGAGCTGTGCACAACATCATAAATACGCCCCACGGTTATTATCGACAACTCTATCAACAAGAATTTATTGCCAACTACATATAGTTCAATTGGAAAGTTATCGATTTAAGCCAAAACTAATCCAAAAATTATGAATTGTTGTCTAGCGAAATAGCAAATTGTAAGATGCAAAAGTCCAGTAAAGCAAGGTGTCTTAAGTAGCTTAAGCAAAATAAAAATTGCATTATTTCTACATTTATATTATAGCTATAAATACAATTTCTAAAAGTTTATAATTAATTAAAATGCCTTCTATAATTATATTTATACCTTCTATTTATAATTATACCATCAATGAATTGCGTACTTTTTAAATAACTTAGAAATTTGTATTGCTATTAATCCCTAATGTAATTAAGTTAATTTTACTCTACCCCAAAATGTAGGCAACACATATTTTTAATAGAATTGATTCAAAAGCCGAATGTCAGAGTTGCCAACTGTCGCAGTTTTTAATAGCTTTAAGTACTTGTGAAATTAGTTTATATATAGCCAGGATTGATAGATTTATGATATTTGGTCACTCTTTGGACTTATGGAAAAATTCTAAAAGTATTGATATTTAAGAATTATGAGCATTTCTTATGGCTTCTGTGCTTTTTGATATTTGGTCATACTTGAAGCTCAAATGCGACACACACAAACACACACACAAACACACACACATACGCAGACTAAGCAAAAGTACTTTACAGATTTGCAATCTGCACCTGTGTGCGTGTGCCTGATCTTGTTCAGCTTTTATGCTGCTGTTCTCTGTATCAACAACTCGCTGGCAAATGATGATGTTGATGATGATGGTGATGATGATGATGATGTAGACGACAATCATCATGATGATAAGGATGTATATGCTAATGCCGCTGACTTTATTCGCAAATTGAGCGCATTTAATATTTGGTTAAGCAAATGAAATGGCAATGAAGTAGAGGCCAAATGAAGAGTAGGTAACATAATTGCACTCTAACAAGTCTGGGTCAAGGTGAGTTAGCCAAGTGTATGCTTGGGTGTGTCTGTGCGTGTGTGTGTGTGTGTGTGCGTGTCTGTTTGGATTAATAACTTAAAGCTCTGCGTTACATTTATGGCATGCGATGTGCATCAATTGTGGACTGCAGGTCAAGTGGCCGCCAAATAAATTTAAAAAAGCCGCAACGCGAGAAAATGAGCTAAAAGCCACAATCTTTGCCGCTCTCTTTGGCGCTCTTTTTTTTTAGTACTTCCGGAGCTGCGCCTGCGCCAGCTTTGTTCAGCCGCCAACTGAAATGATGTTTGCTGCAGGTTTTTTGGCCAAGACAACAAGTTAGTTAGACGGCACGGTTGGGGTTGGCGGGGGAGGTGCGAGTTGCTGGCTAAGATTTGCGGCATTTGTTGCTCGGCTGACGTTGACCCCCACCGCGGGGCATGCTTAAAGCATGCAAAGCTGTCAACAAATTGGCGCCGATTAGGCTCCAACGCCCACGTTGTGCGACCGCCCGCTCTTGTTTGTTGGCCCACGAATTCAGACATAATTTGAAGCGCCGCCGGCGCCGGCAACGTCAGCGCTGGCATCGGCTACGGCTTTGGCAACTGTCGCTTACGCAATGGCCGCATGTCAAATTATGCATGGGCTTTTTGCAGTTAGGCGAATGGAGGGGAGTGAGGCGCCGCCCAGGTGAGCCGCTGTGGCCAGCTTTACTGCAGCTTGCGGCGTTAGCTGCCCGCTCCATAAATTGGCATTAGTGGGGCTTGGCTGGCACACTGTATGCATATACGATATATGTGTAGAGAGGCAATGGCTACCTTCCCCCTCCCCTCCTCCTCTGCCCCGCTGCAGCAATGCCGCTTGATGCAATTTTTGTGCAACGCCAGCGGCAGCTTAATAACTTTTATGCGTGTTTGCATATCGGCAAATGCATCGAACTGATGGAACATTTTTCCGAACAGACAATTTGTACAGTGGTTCTGATATCTATGGGAATTCTAGGTCAATGTATAGATATAAAGCGATAGATTGCATTCGACATTTGTTAGCAAATCATATGTACATTTAAGCAAAATAGAGCTTGATTAGGCTGGCAAATACCGCTAAGAGGCAAACATACTATATGAAGCCAAGCCGAATATATCGTTTGTTGAAAGAAATTTTATTGTCTTTTTATATTCATATCTTTGAGCGTTAAGCTACAAGCAAAAGATTGAATAGATATGCAATATATTTGAATACCTTATTTTTGATAAAGTTAACTAAACTAACTATATGATATAGTAGTACCCATTCCTCTAGAAGCCATATAATACATAAAGGTACTACTCCCAAAGTACTTTAAATTAAGCTGCTCGTCAGGAAGCCATATAATATATAAAGATATTACTCCGAGTTCTTTCATATAAAGGATTCATTTCATTATATATGTTGAAAATAAAATGTTAGATTGATCATAACAAAAGTGAATTTTGTCACCGTTTCTTTTTATAAAAGCGATAAGATATAGTCTTCAGGTCGAATATATCTAAACTAAAAGACGGAAGGACTAGCTCCTAGGGCATAGAAACAGGCAGAAACAGACAGACGATTTACTTCATGAGCACTTGTATAGCTTGAAATTCGAGTATTTGTTCGAATATTATTTTCATAATAAAATATTATAATTAAAAGAAAAAATTATTATAATATACTTATTTATTATTATTTATAACATTACTTACCCCACTTATTATCCATTTTTTTCTTTTCCATTTTCTTTCTCTTATCCATTTATGACTCACTTTCACTTTCTCGTTGAAAAGTTTCACTATAACATCTCCATGGTTATATTATTTTCAATTTTTGTAATTATAGTTGATTGTTTTTTCCATATTTTTTTAATTATTGAGTAAATTGTAATTAGTCAAATCTCTCTCTCACAACATCCATGGTCACATTAATGTGACTAAACGCCCATGGTCACATTAATGTGACTAAACGCAAACACACACCGTAAAAAATATAGTTTATATTTTAACTATGTTTTATCCAACGATCCTTTCTTTCACTAGCAGAATTCCAGTTAAAATGATATTTATTTTATTGACGTTTATTTTTGGCCAAAAATCTAAATATTCTAAACTTCAGAGTTTTTGTTGTATTTATGTTATTGGCAGACGATCCAGTGAACCACTGTGTTTGAAAATATGATGAAAATGTTAATATTATGTGACGTGATGGAAAACGTGTCGCATTATATTTACGATTATTGTCTCTCGTCTGCCCAAAGCCAACTGATGTGCACTTGTTTGCACTTTACATAGTCTGTGTATGCGTGTGTGTGTGTAAAGTAAAGGCGTGTGAAGAGGGGGAGCTTATCTCATAGATACAGATACATTTTGGTAAGCGAATGTACGGGGTTAAACAGTATACGTGTTTGTGGCTTTACGAGCTAATTGAACAATAAACTTCAGTGAGCGCTTTCAATAATACATGTGGTTACTTCTCCGGCACCGAGCACTGGACACAGTTCTCCATTTCGGCCGTATAATCCTCAATTTGGATGGTCGTCTCGAAGAAATTGTAGCGCAAATGAACCGCTGAAGTGGCCGCATCGAGTATCTGCTTGGCATTGGCATTGGCCCCTGTAATAGAGAAAGAGAGACACAAGTTGAGTGAGAGAAACTGAGCAACGATTAGCGCAACGAATGCTGATAACATTGATGGGCGCCCCGCCGAAATTGGCCACTCTTAAAAAGCCATTTCAAAAATAATTAAGCTAATTGCGCGCGTTTGCCGTGGACATGATGCGATGCGCCTAACCCAACGGACAGCAGCAGCACCACCTCCAACAGCCCCACCAGCAGCAGCAGCAACAAAAAACAACAGCAACGAATCCATTGGGATAATTACCATGCCGAGCACACACAGTCGAAAATACACACATGTAGCTACCCCCCCACACCACACGCTCTCCCCTCCCCATCCCACATACACTCTTTCAGCTTTCCCAGTAGGTTTGTTCGGGTTGATTCCCCGAGGCTACTCACCAATGGCCAAATGCGCAGATAGGGCCACTTTATTAATGCTCAGAGCCCAGATGCGCAAATTGTGAACACGCTCCACGCCTTCAATGCGCTGGAATATCTGCAATACCTCGGCATAATGCATATAATTCGGGGTGCCCTCCATTAGAACCTACAAAAAAAAGCAAGTAATAGAGTTAAATTACACTAAATGCAATAGAAATTATAATATATATAATTAATGTATAATAAATAAATATAATATAATAAATTATAATAGAATACGATATTCTTAGAACATTTTAAGTCCATATACATTTAAATAAACAGAATATATATATTTCAAAATTGCAATAATAATAAGCGCGAAAAATCAAACATTTGAGCTATAATATACATTATTTCCTAGCCAGCTTTAAGCCCATAAAAAGTTAAATAAACAAGAATTGTATTCTGCGAAATTCCAATAATAAAATATATACTATATTAATATTCATTAAACTATATTTTATATTTGGAATATAAAATTATATAATTCCTAAGAGAAGCACAAATGTATTTACGTATTATAAATGTTAAAGAAAGTTCTCTTTAAATGCACATAAATTTAAAATTTTTATTATTTTATTTAATTTTAATTTATTTGCTATTTTAACAGATTTTGTAAAAAACCTATCAAAATTATCTTTTAAAAATATTTTACGTAAAATGCAGTAATCTTTTCGATATTCTTGAAGTTATTAAATTTTAAATATGTCTTTTCTTTTCTTTCTTCTAAACAAATAAACCTTCAACAAATTTTATTTATATATGAAATGTAAATTAGAATTAAATTTTCAATAGACGGAAGCTGGGTAAAAAATTAACATCTAACACTTAAATTTGGACAAGGCCGGGTAATATCTGCTAGTATAATATATTTTTGCATAATATAAAATAATGTAATGTAATGCAATACTGTTGAATTATTTAAATATACATATGCAATTTAGGCAGAAAATAAAAAAGTGTATGCAATTTGCAAAGCTTCATGCAATAAACAAGATAATTGTTCACGTAAGTAATTTTAGAATTTTAAAAGAACTAGTTGCACTAAAACTGTATAATTAACTATTTATGTAACTGGATGATTTCATTAAAGGGCAGATACAAAGTTAATGACAATAAAAATTAATTAAATTTAATTAATTGATTAGAGCAAAGCGAAATCAAACTCTAATTGGGCAAGCCACGAAGGGTAACCACAAATTATACTAGACAAATTTAGAAACTAAATAATGTTACTTACTAACGAAATTTTAAGTTAATGGTGTTTAAATAAAATAAGTATATATGGCTTCATTTTCAATAAGTATTTGCTAAATGTCAATGAATAGATGTTAAATAGAACAAACATATTCAAAATGGAAACATGGCATATGGTAAGTATTATTAAAGCATAAATTTATTATTCGAGAGATTTATTTAAGTGAAAAAATAAATATTATTTAAGCACAAGTTATTCAGTGCGCATTTGTCATCAACCTTTTATGTTTTTGTTCTATAAGTTTATTCGAAATGATTTTACTCACCAGCAGCGCATCCTTCATAATTGTAAATGTGGTGAAGAGCACAATAATGGAAAAGACAAACGTACAAATTGGATCGACAATTGCGTATTGTGGCCAAAAGAAGATCACGCCGGCGGCCACAAAGACGCCGACGCTTTGGATAACATCGCCAATTACGTGAATGAGAGCGGCCCGGACGTTCATGTTGACAGCCTCGCGGCCCACCTGGCCGCCATGATGATGGGCGCCAGGTGCCGTTTCCGCCAGGACGGCGGCTATTTCCAGATCCACTCCTGGATCCACAAATTTGGCATTCTGATACGAGAAACTGGGCAGACCAGCGGCAGGCAATTCGGCATCCTCCGGCTCGAAGGCGACGCCGCCTTCGATGCGTTTCGTGGGCGATGCGGCACAAGGCGTCGATGAGGCATTCACATGAGTTGTGGCCTTCTTATGCTTCTTGCCGCGCTTGTTGCTCTTTGAGCTGCCATGACTGTGGCCATGCCCGCCGCCCAAGCCGTGCGAGTGGCCGTGCTGCAGCTGCACGCCCATGCTGGAATGGTAAGAGAAATTGAAAACGTTATCACAAATATTTAATATACTTGAAAATGTTGCAAGCCTGGCGCCGCCAGTCTCCGGTGTATCCCACACACACACACACACACACACACACACACACACACACTCACTTACCCACCTTCATTCACCTGCCCGCGGACCATACGGCCACGAGACTCTGGCCGCAAAACAAAAAACATTCACAAAAACAACAAAAAAAATTAAAAAGAAACTTTTTCGGGCATGCGGCCGACGCTTTTGCATTGTTTGGCATTTTATTTCAGCCTTTTAATGCAACTGCAGCCATATAGCCAAGCAAACACACTGTGCACAGTGGTGCTGAAGAGACAGAAATAAAAACCACAAAAACACCTCAATTATAATCCAATGGGAAATATATAAGAATTTACATCTGATTAAATGTTGCTATTGGTTGTTATATTAATTTTAAATATAACTAATATTTTTATTAGTTTCTTTATTATTTTTTATATTTTATTAATATTTTTACTTATTAATTTTACTACCATTTACATTTTTGATGAATTCATACTAAAATGAAAATATATTAATATTTTATTTATAATATTAATTTTGAATTTTATATTTTTCGAATTAACCCTAATTCTTGATCTTGATTCCAATCTGGTTCAGTCCTATTATAAATAAAAATCTACGATTTTCCATAACAAAGCTCTTTAGTATTAAGCTCTTTAGATTTAAGATATTGGTTAAATCATATACAAAGCAGAATTTCCCTCAAGTCTTAAAATCTAACACAAGTTTAAGCAAGCAGCAATTGAATGGCCTTTGGCTCAGGTTTTAGCTATTTTAAATTTTATAATTTAATTGAATTGAAAAATGTTTAAGATTATTAAGATTGTCACACTGTAATGCCGTGTATTGGTGCTCTGTGTACCGGAAGGTGTGCGAGCCGCTCGACCGCCCATTCAACTAGGTCCGTCCGTCCGTCCGTCTGTCTGTCCGTCCGTTCGTCGGTCCGTTTGGCCCGCTGCTGTGGATCCGGATGCACCGTCGCATGCAAATACAAATGTATTGTCGAAAATGGCGACCGGTTTACTAGCCCCACACCCACACACACCCACAGCACACACACACACATTCTGGAACATCTCTGTATGGCCAACCACCCCCGGAGCGATATGGTGGCTCGGTGACCGGCTGGTTGGATGGCATGCATCAGGCAGTTAATAGCTCGGCACATTGACTTTTTATTCATTTTAAATGCTCCGACATTGCAGATTTATGGGTTTTCTATTTGGGGGAAAAAGGCCATGACCAAAACTCTACCAGCGAGCAATGCCTGCCGCCCCATACCCATCCCCCCTCTGATCTGTGGCTGTACATAGCTCTCTGCCGGCTGCACTTAGCCGGCTTTTTGGAAACAATACAATGCCAGTCCGGGTATCAATAAATAAACTGGCATAAATTACGCACAGGCCAATGACACACACACAGAAACACACACACACACACACACACACACACAATGAACAGCGTCGTTTGCGGCTAATTGACGTGACGTCATAGTTGACCCCAAGATACCATTGCGCAATCAAAACAAACTACTTTTGGGTATTAAAAGTGCATACCAAAACTTCAAATTAAAACACTTTCCCTTCTCAAAAACAACAGTGTCAAAAATCGCATGAAAAAACTTGCTGCACTCGTGTGTAAATCCGGATAATACTGAAAGGGATATTTAAACCATGCTCTGGTCAAAATAATTGCTTTTTATAAAAAATCATATTACACACTCTTTGAGTGCGTTTCCGAAAAAAAAAAAATATCGTAAAAATTATTCAGTATATTAATTCGATATGTTTGAATTTTAAAGAAAATAAAATAAAAAATATTGTATGTACTTTTTTGCATAGTTAAAATATGGATATAGAACATTTCACAATATTTGTATGAGCACCTCAACATGTGCAACAAGCGGCTTTTCATATGCCCTGTTCACAGTTTGCAAACAGTTGAAAGGGGCCAATGTGGCTAAGTCATTTTGGGCGTAAGGATTCAAAGCTTTAAATTTCGAGCATCGTTTTATTAGCCTTACAGTTGCAACAGGTAAAGCAGGAGAAACTTATCACAGAGCCAATATGCTCGTTTTATACTCTATTCGCAAAGTGTGCGTTTTCAGTAGGTTAACTAAAATGATTAGCTAGCTTCATTGCGTTTTGACAATGTTTTTAATGAACTTTTTAGAAGTAAAATATTATGAATTTAAAGTAAAATCTACCTCATCTTAAAATTAAATTAAATATGTTTTTGGTAAATTGTTAAAGCTGGTTTAATTGAATCTGAATTATGCTATAAACACCGTATTTTTTTCAAAGCTTAACGTTTGCAATTCCCAACCAGTTAAAGCTTTAAAGACTATTTGCAATTCTAGAGTCGACAGTAAAATTCGCTTATGTTAAAGCCAAAATAGCACTAGCTATTTATCAAAATGCAATAGCATACAGAAATCCCGCTCATATTTAGGTATTCATATTTTGTTGTTTGTTTTCATAATATACAAAAAAAAATGTAGCTTGAGTCGAGCAGCTCAATATTAGCATTTGCGAAATCTTAAAAAAAAATTAACTTTCATATTTAAATCCAATTTAATTTTGTGCGCTTTTTATACTCTTGTAGAGGGCATTATAATGTTGTCATGGAATGTGTAATGAATAAAAGGCGACATCTTCAAGCCCATAAATTATATTTTTTCTAGTTCAGCATCAATAGCCGAGTTAATATAACCATCTGTCTGACTCTACGTCCAACACGGCACTACTATATACATATAGCACTATATGAAGAATCGGTCGAAAAATAAGTTCCTGTATCGTAGCATATTGTGTTTTGCTAGCTATTTTCATCAAACTCAGCATTACGAGCTTCACTTTTCTCATATACCGTCCCTGCTAAACCGTAAGGCATATTTCAACAAGGGTATTAAATCTTCTGCCAAGTTAGCTTTACTTTATCGTTTTTTATGCTTTATTTCTTTCTAGATGATTTAATTCCTGCGCCTTTACAGTCTTCTTATTTTTGTTTCTTTTAGTATGCCACTTGAGAGTTATCAGAGTACTGAACCTGAGCTTGTTAGCCTGACAAGTCAATTTCATTTTCAATTTCTAGGAGCAGGCAGTGTTGGCGGCATTCCCTAGAAGAACAACAAATGCGGCCATAATTTGTCAAAAAAATCAACAAAAAAATAAGAGCACCCTCTCCTCCCACCACGCTTGAAGCACAGCTGCGTCGCAGTTGGCGCGTTGATGGCCACTAAATAAATTGTACAGGACAGGTCTTTGGTAACTGCTGGTATTTCTTCTTCGGCTGCTGCTGCTGCTTTTGGTGCTGGTCCTACTCACTGCCTGTGGCTACCACCCGTCACGCGGTCAACAACAGAAACAACAGCAACAGCAACAAGACCAAGGCTGCATGAAAATCCTGCGAGCAGGATTCAATGCCGAGCACATACGCTTTTTGACTTTGAACATCCGATTGCCAAGGCATTTGTTCAGAGCGTCAAAAGCGCTGCGAGCTGCGAGGAGATGCGTGTGTGTCCTCGAGCGCAAAAAATGCCAATGCTTGTGTTCTTGTGTTCTTGTTGTTATTGTTGTTGTTGCTGCTGCTGCTGCTGCAGGATTTCTAGTCATTCGTCTCGCTCTAACCATTTGGCGCCCCATTGTTGTTCCAACTGCGTCGCTGTAATTTGTAGCGCGCAATGAAGCATTTCCCTTGATTTTGCGGCATCTTTACTCGCCTCGTTAGTGGCCAACAAACGACAGCAGCCATGACAACGCCAACACCAGGACCAGGACCAGGACGCAGGACACAGTAGCAAGCACCAGCCAGCAGGACTAGCTAGCTCCTGGCAACAGCAAAGGCAATGGCAACGGCGACTTGCGCCTGGCAACATGTCCTGATTTAATTGACAGGAACATAAATATTAGCGCATATCTTGGCTGACGCACCCCGCTCACCACCTTGTCGCAGCACGCCTCGGCGTATGTGACTGGGACAAAACCATGGATGTCGGGGACATGTCAACCCCGACTGAGCAGCAGCAGCAGCTCGTTAAGCTGTCGCCCAGTGAAACCGGACCAGCAACGGGCCACGTTTATTACGCTTCTCTTAATGCACAATTTTACAACCGAGTGTTGTTATTTATTTGCCCCGCACTGTTGTGCTCCATTGACAGACGTGCACGTAACCAGCAGCACCGAAAAATCAGCCAAAAGGCTTCATTCCTGAATACTATTCAAATACAATCATTGGGTAAATGTGAATGCACTCGAGGCATGAATCACTTCATTTAAATGCCAGTTAATTCATTTCACTTGCGCATCGATTTCAAAAAGTTTAATGAGTTGAGCGCTTCAGCTTAAAACTTTAAATGATTTACAATTTAAATTCCAAAAGGTCATTTAAAGTCAGAAATATAGATTTATCGTACAAAAAACACATTAAAACAAATCGGTTCTTAAATTTCCGATTAATAGCCGACGGTCTGCAGTTGCTTGTGCCATATTTTAACTATGTTATAAATATTATTTCTAATCTCATAATATAAATAAATGATAAAAAATGAAAATATAAGAAACATGCAATATTAATAATAATAAAAATAATAATAGTATTAATAATTCAAATATTCATAAATAAATTAATGAAATACAAATAAACAAGTAAAAGGTTCTAGTCAGGAGCTCCCGACTAGGGGATACCCTGAACCCTCTTTTTCCCACATTAAATGCATATATATATTCTATTTTAGAAGCTATATGTCAAGTTTGGTGACTCTAGTTTTTATTATTTACCAAAATTGCCCAAAAACAGGATATCGATATCGATTTTTATCGATTGCTTTGAAACGGAGTAAGTTATCGATTATCGGAAACAAACTCGATCTGCGCGGGAACTAAGAGCACCTGCATCTAAAATTTGAAGTCTCTAGCTCTTATAGATTCTGAGATCCTTGCGTTCATACATACGGACAGACAGACGGACATGGCTAGATCGACTCGGCTATTGATGCTGATGAAGAATATATATACTTTATGGGGTCGGAGATGCTTCCTTCTGCCTGTTACATACATTTGGATTTCGCACAAATACAATATCCCCTTATACCCATTTTTAATGGGTTCAGGGTATAAAAAGCCAAACTTCGTGGAATCGGATGAGATTTCACCGAGTTATGGGGGTGGTAAATTTTGACCCATGTCTATATACGAATCTTGGGGTAAGATTTGGACATGAATTTCGACCAAAAAATCGGTGTCGAGATTTGAATGCCAGATTAATCTAGAGGGAAAACCATGAAGAAAAATCCAAACTTCGTGAAAATCGGATGAGATTTGGCCGAGTTATGGGGGTGGTAAAATTTGACCCATGTCTATATACGAATCTTGGGGCAAGATTTGGACATGCATTTCGACCAAAAAATCGGTGTTCAGATTTGAATGCCAGATTAATCTAGAGGGAAAACCATGAAGAAAAATCCAAACTTCGTGAAAATCGGATGAGATTTGGCCGAGTTATGGGGGTGGTAAATTTTGACCCATGTCTAAATACGAATCTTGGGGTAAGATTTGGACATGCATTTCGACTAAAAAATCGGTATTCAGATTTGAATGCCAGATTAATCTAGAGGCAAAACCATGAAGAAAAATACAAACTTCGTGAAAATCGGATGAGATTTGGCCGAGTTATGGGGGTGGTAAATTTTGACCCATGTCTATATACGAATCTTGGGGTAAGATTTGGACATGCATTTCGACTAAAAAATCGGTATTCAGATTTGAATGCCAGATTAATCTAGAGGGGAAAACCATGAAGAAAAATACAAACTTCGTGAAAATCGGATGAGATTTGGCCGAGTTATGGGGGTGGTAAATTTTGACCCATGTCTATATACGAATCTTGGGGCAAGATTTGGACATGCATTTCGACCAAAAAATCGGTGTTCAGATTTGAATGCCAGATTAATCTAGAGGGAAAACCATGAAGAAAAATCCAAATTTCGTGAAAATCTGATGAGATTTGGCCGAGTTATGGGGGTGGTAAATTTTGACCCATGTCTATATACGAATCTTGGGGTAAGATTTGGACATGCATTTCGACTAAAAAATCGGTATTCAGATTTGAATGCCAGATTAATCTAGAGGCAAAACCATGAGGAAAAATCCAAACTTCGTGAAAATCGGATGAGATTTGGCCGAGTTATGGGGGTGGTAAATTTTGACCCATGTCTATATACGAAACTTGGGGTAAGATTTGGACATGAATTTCGACCAAAAAATCGGTGTCAAGATTTGAATGCCACATTAATCTAGAGGGAAAACCATGGAGAAAACACCAAACTTCGTGAAAATCGGATGAGATTTGACCGAGTTATGGGGGTGGTAAATTTTGACCCATGTCTATATACGAATCTTGGGGTAAGATTTGGACATGCATTTCGACTAAAAAATCGGTGTTCAGATTTGAATGCCAGATAAATCTAGAGGGAAAACCATGAAGAAAACACCAAACTTCGTGAAAATCGGATGAGATTTGCCGAGTTATGGGGGTGGTAAATTTTGACCCATGTCTAAATACGAATCTTGGGGTAAGATTTGGACATGCATTTCGACTAAAAAATCGGTGTTCAGATTTGAATGCCAGATAAATCTAGAGGGAAAACCATGAAGAAAACACCAAACTTCGTGGAAATCGGATGAGATTTGACCGAGTTATGGGGGTGGTAATTTTTGACCCATGTCTATATACGAATCTTGGGGTAAGATTTAGACATGAATTTCGACCAAAAAATCGGTGTCGAGATTTGAATGCCACATTAATCTAGAGGGAAAACCACGAAGAAAAATCCAAACTTCGTGAAAATCGGATGAGATTTGGCCGAGTTATGGGGGTGGTAAATTTTGACCCATGTCTATATACGAATCTTGGGGTAAGATTTGGACATGCATTTCGACTAAAAAATCGGTGTTCAGATTTGCATGCCAGATTAATCTAGAGGCAAAACCATGAAGAAAAATCCAAACTTCGTGAAAATCGGATGAGATTTGGCCGAGTTATGGGGGTGATCAATTTTGACCCATGTCTATATACGAATCTTGGGGTAAGATTTGGACATGCATTTTGAATAAAAAATCGGTGTTCAGATTTGAATGCCAGATTAATCTACAGGGAAACCCATGAAGAAAAATCCAAATTTCGTGAAAATCGGATGAGATTTGACCGAGTTATGGGGGTGGTAATTTTCGACCCATGTCTATATACGAATCTTGGGGTAAGATTGGACATGAATTTCGACCAAAAAATCGGTGCCGAGATTTGAATGCCACATTAATCTAGAGGGAAACCCATGAAGAAAAATCCAAACTTCGTGAAAATCAGATGAGATTTGGCCGAGTTATGGGGGTGGTAAATTTTGACCCATGTCTATATACGAATCTTGGGGTAAGATTGGACATGAATTTCGACTAAAAAATCGGTGTTCAGATTTGAATGCCAGATAAATCTAGAGGGAAAACCATGAAGAAAACACCAAACTTCGTGGAAATCGGATGAGATTTGACCGAGCTATGGGGGTGGTAATTTTTGACCCATGTCTATATACGAATCTTGGGGTAAGATTTGGACATGAATTTCGACCAAAAAATCGGTGTCGAGATTTGAATGCCACATTAATCTAGAGGGAAAACCATGAAGAAAAATCCAAACTTCGTGAAAATCGGATGAGATTTGACCGAGTTATGGGGGTGGTAAATTTTGACCCATTTCTATATACGAATCTTGGGGTAAGATTTGGACATGAATTTCGACTAAAAAATCGGTGTTCAGATTTGAATGCCACATTAATCTAGAGGGAAAACCATGAAGAAAACACCAAACTTCGTGGAAATCGGATGAGATTTGACCGAGTTATGGGGGTGGTAATTTTTGACCCATGTCTATATACGAATCTTGGGGTAAGATTGGACATGAATTTCGACCAAAAAATCGGTGCCGAGATTTGAATGCCACATTAATCTAGAGGGAAAACCATGAAGAAAAATCCAAACTTCGCGAAAATCAGATGAGATTTGGCCGAGTTATGGGGGTGGTAATTTTTGACCCATGTCTATATACGAATCTTGGGGTAAGATTTGGACATGAATTTCGACCAAAAAATCGGTGTCGAGATTTGAATGCCACATTAATCTAGAGGGAAAACCATGAAGAAAACACCAAACTTCGTGGAAATCGGATGAGATTTGACCGAGTTATGGGGGTGGTAATTTTTGACCCATGTCTATATACGAATCTTGGGGTAAGATTTGGACATGAATTTCGACCAAAAAATCGGTGTCGAGATTTGAATGCCACATTAATCTAGAGGGAAAACCATGAAGAAAAATCCAAACTTCGTGAAAATCGGATGAGATTTGACCGAGTTATGGGGGTGGTAAATTTTGACCCATTTCTAAATACGAATCTTGGGGTAAGATTTGGACATGCATTTCGACTAAAAAATCGGTGTTCAGATTTGAATGCCACATTAATCTAGAGGGGAAAACCATGAAGAAAAATCCAAACTTCGTGAAAATCGGATGAGATTTGGCCGAGTTATGGGGGTGGTAAATTTTGACCCATGTCTATATACGAATCTTGGGGTAAGATTTGGACATGCATTTCGACTAAAAAATCGGTGTTCAGATTTGAATGCCAGATTAATCTAGAGGGAAAACCATGAAGAAAACACCAAACTTCGTGGAAATCGGATGAGATTTGACCGAGTTATGGGGGTGGTAATTTTTGACCCATGTCTATATACGAATCTTGGGGTAAGATTTGGACATGAATTTCGATCAAAAAATCGGTGTCGAGATTTGAATGCCACATTAATCTAGAGGGAAAACCATGAAGAAAAATCCAAACTTCGTGGAAATCGGATGAGATTTGACCGAGTTATGGGGGTGGTAATTTTTGACCCATGTCTATATACGAATCTTGGGGTAAGATTTGGACATGAATTTCGACCAAAAAATCGGTGTCGAGATTTGAATGCCACATTAATCTAGAGGGAAAACCATGAAGAAAAATCCAAACTTCGTGAAAATCGGATGAGATTTGACCGAGTTATGGGGGTGGTAAATTTTGACCCATGTCTATATACGAATCTTGGGGTAAGATTTGGACATGCATTTCGACTAAAAAATCGGTGTTCAGATTTGAATGCCAGATTAATCTAGAGGCAAAACCATGAAGAAAAATCCAAACTTCGTGAAAATCGGATGAGATTTGGCCGAGTTATGGGGGTGATAAATTTTGACCCATGTCTATATACGAATCTTGGGGTAAGATTTGGACATGCATTTCGACTAAAAAATCGGTGTTCAGATTTGAATGCCAGATTAATCTAGAGGGAAAACCATGAAGAAAAATCCAAACTTCGTGAAAATCTGATGAGATTTGACCGAGTTATGGGGGTGGTAAATTTTGACCCATGTCTATATACGAATCTTGGGGTAAGATTTGGACATGCATTTCGACTAAAAAATCGGTGTTCAGATTTGAATGCCACATTAATCTAAAGGCAAAACCATGAAGAAAAATCCAAACTTCGTGAAAATCGGATGAGATTTGGCCGAGTTATGGGGGTGGTAAATTTTGACCCATGTCTATATACGAATCTTGGGGTAAGATTTGGACATGAATTTCGACCAAAAAATCGGTGTCGAGATTTGAATGCCACATTAATCTAGAGCGAAAACCATGAAGAAAAATCCAAACTTCGTGAAAATCGGATGAGATTTGGCCGAGTTATGGGGGTGGTAAATTTTGACCCATGTCTATATACGAATCTTGGGGTAAGATTTGGACATGCATTTCGACTAAAAAATCGGTGTTCAGATTTGAATGCCACATTAATCTAAAGGCAAAACCATGAAGAAAAATCCAAACTTCGTGAAAATCGGATGAGATTTGGCCGAGTTATGGGGGTGGTAAATTTTGACCCATGTCTATATACGAATCTTGGGGTAAGATTTGGACATGAATTTCGACCAAAAAATCGGTGTCGAGATTTGAATGCCACATTAATCTAGAGCGAAAACCATGAAGAAAAATCCAAACTTCGTGAAAATCGGATGAGATTTGGCCGAGTTATGGGGGTGATAAATTTTGACCCATGTCTATATACGAATCTTGGGGTAAGATTTGGACATGCATTTTGAATGAAAAAATCGGTGTTCAGATTTGAATGTCACATTAATCTAGAGGGAAACCCATGAAGAAAAATCCAAACTTCGTGAAAATAGGATGAGATTTGGCCGAGTTATGGGGGTGGTAAATTTTGACCCATGTCTATATACGAATCTTGGGGTAAGACTTGGACATGAATTTCGACCAAAAAATCGGTGCTCAGATTTGAATGCCACATTAATCTAGAGGGAAAACCATGAAGAAAAATCCAAACTTCGTGAAAATCGGATGAGATTTGACCGAGTTATGGGGGTGGTAAATTTTGACCCATGTCTATATACGAATCTTGGGGTAAGATTTGGACATGCATTTCGACTAAAAAATCGGTGTTCAGATTTGAATGCCACATTAATCTAAAGGCAAAACCATGAAGAAAAATCCAAACTTCGTGAAAATCGGATGAGATTTGGCCGAGTTATGGGGGTGGTAAATTTTGACCCATGTCTATATACGAATCTTGGGGTAAGATTTGGACATGAATTTCGACCAAAAAATCGGTGTCGAGATTTGAATGCCACATTAATCTAGAGGGAAAACCATGAAGAAAAATCCAAACTTCGTGAAAATCGGATGAGATTTGACCGAGTTATGGGGGTGGTAAATTTTGACCCATTTCTAAATACGAATCTTGGGGTAAGATTTGGACATGAATTTCGACCAAAAAATCGGTGTCGAGATTTGAATGCCACATTAATCTAGAGGGAAAACCATGAAGAAAACACCAAACTTCGTGGAAATCGGATGAGATTTGACCGAGTTATGGGGGTGGTAATTTTTGACCCATGTCTATATACGAATCTTGGGGTAAGATTTGGACATGAATTTCGACCAAAAAATCGGTGTCGAGATTTGAATGCCACATTAATCTAGAGGGAAAACCATGAAGAAAAATCCAAACTTCGTGAAAATCGGATGAGATTTGACCGAGTTATGGGGGTGGTAAATTTTGACCCATTTCTAAATACGAATCTTGGGGTAAGATTTGGACATGCATTTCGACTAAAAAATCGGTGTTCAGATTTGAATGCCACATTAATCTAGAGGGGAAAACCATGAAGAAAAATCCAAACTTCGTGAAAATCGGATGAGATTTGGCCGAGTTATGGGGGTGGTAAATTTTGACCCATGTCTATATACGAATCTTGGGGTAAGATTTGGACATGCATTTCGACTAAAAAATCGGTGTTCAGATTTGAATGCCAGATTAATCTAGAGGGAAAACCATGAAGAAAACACCAAACTTCGTGGAAATCGGATGAGATTTGACCGAGTTATGGGGGTGGTAATTTTTGACCCATGTCTATATACGAATCTTGGGGTAAGATTTGGACATGAATTTCGATCAAAAAATCGGTGTCGAGATTTGAATGCCACATTAATCTAGAGGGAAAACCATGAAGAAAAATCCAAACTTCGTGGAAATCGGATGAGATTTGACCGAGTTATGGGGGTGGTAATTTTTGACCCATGTCTATATACGAATCTTGGGGTAAGATTTGGACATGAATTTCGACCAAAAAATCGGTGTCGAGATTTGAATGCCACATTAATCTAGAGGGAAAACCATGAAGAAAAATCCAAACTTCGTGAAAATCGGATGAGATTTGACCGAGTTATGGGGGTGGTAAATTTTGACCCATGTCTATATACGAATCTTGGGGTAAGATTTGGACATGCATTTCGACTAAAAAATCGGTGTTCAGATTTGAATGCCAGATTAATCTAGAGGCAAAACCATGAAGAAAAATCCAAACTTCGTGAAAATCGGATGAGATTTGGCCGAGTTATGGGGGTGATAAATTTTGACCCATGTCTATATACGAATCTTGGGGTAAGATTTGGACATGCATTTCGACTAAAAAATCGGTGTTCAGATTTGAATGCCAGATTAATCTAGAGGGAAAACCATGAAGAAAAATCCAAACTTCGTGAAAATCTGATGAGATTTGACCGAGTTATGGGGGTGGTAAATTTTGACCCATGTCTATATACGAATCTTGGGGTAAGATTTGGACATGCATTTCGACTAAAAAATCGGTGTTCAGATTTGAATGCCACATTAATCTAAAGGCAAAACCATGAAGAAAAATCCAAACTTCGTGAAAATCGGATGAGATTTGGCCGAGTTATGGGGGTGGTAAATTTTGACCCATGTCTATATACGAATCTTGGGGTAAGATTTGGACATGAATTTCGACCAAAAAATCGGTGTCGAGATTTGAATGCCACATTAATCTAGAGCGAAAACCATGAAGAAAAATCCAAACTTCGTGAAAATCGGATGAGATTTGGCCGAGTTATGGGGGTGGTAAATTTTGACCCATGTCTATATACGAATCTTGGGGTAAGATTTGGACATGCATTTCGACTAAAAAATCGGTGTTCAGATTTGAATGCCACATTAATCTAAAGGCAAAACCATGAAGAAAAATCCAAACTTCGTGAAAATCGGATGAGATTTGGCCGAGTTATGGGGGTGGTAAATTTTGACCCATGTCTATATACGAATCTTGGGGTAAGATTTGGACATGAATTTCGACCAAAAAATCGGTGTCGAGATTTGAATGCCACATTAATCTAGAGCGAAAACCATGAAGAAAAATCCAAACTTCGTGAAAATCGGATGAGATTTGGCCGAGTTATGGGGGTGATAAATTTTGACCCATGTCTATATACGAATCTTGGGGTAAGATTTGGACATGCATTTTGAATGAAAAAATCGGTGTTCAGATTTGAATGTCACATTAATCTAGAGGGAAACCCATGAAGAAAAATCCAAACTTCGTGAAAATAGGATGAGATTTGGCCGAGTTATGGGGGTGGTAAATTTTGACCCATGTCTATATACGAATCTTGGGGTAAGACTTGGACATGAATTTCGACCAAAAAATCGGTGCTCAGATTTGAATGCCACATTAATCTAGAGGGAAAACCATGAAGAAAAATCCAAACTTCGTGAAAATAGGATGAGATTTGGCCGAGTTATGGGGGTGGTAAATTTTGACCCATGTCTATATACGAATCTTGGGGTAAGACTTGGACATGCATTTCGACTAAAAAATCGGTGTTCAGATTTGAATGCCACATTAATCTAAAGGCAAAACCATGAAGAAAAATCCAAACTTCGTGAAAATCGGATGAGATTTGGCCGAGTTATGGGGGTGGTAAATTTTGACCCATGTCTATATACGAATCTTGGGGTAAGATTTGGACATGAATTTCGACCAAAAAATCGGTGTCGAGATTTGAATGCCACATTAATCTAGAGCGAAAACCATGAAGAAAAATCCAAACTTCGTGAAAATCGGATGAGATTTGGCCGAGTTATGGGGGTGGTAAATTTTGACCCATGTCTATATACGAATCTTGGGGTAAGATTTGGACATACATTTCGACTAAAAAATCGGTGTTCAGATTTGAATGCCAGATTAATCTAGAGGCAAAACCATGAAGAAAAATCCAAACTTCGTGAAAATCGGATGAGATTTGGCCGAGTTATGGGGGTGATAAATTTTGACCCATGTCTATATACGAATCTTGGGGTAAGATTTGGACATGCATTTTGAATGAAAAAATCGGTGTTCAGATTTGAATGCCAGATTAATCTACAGGGAAAACCATGAAGAAAAATCCAAATTTCGTGAAAATCGGATGAGATTTCACCGAGTTATGGGGGTGGCAATTTTCGACCCATGTCTATATACGAATCTTGGGGTAAGATTTGGACATGCATTTCGACCAAAAAATCGGTGTCGAGATTTGAATGCCACATTAATCTAGAGGGAAAACCATGAAGAAAAATCCAAACTTCGTGAATATCGGATGAGATTTGGTCGAGTTATGGGGGTGGTAAATTTTGACCCATGTCTATATACGAATCTTGGGGTAAGATTTGGACATGCATTTCGACTAAAAAATCGGTGTTCAGATTTGAATGCCAGATTAATCTAGAGGCAAAACCATGAAGAAAAATCCAAACTTCGTGAAAATCAGATGAGATTTGGCCGAGTTATGGGGGTGATAAATTTTGACCCATGTCTATATACGAATCTTGGGGTAAGATTTGGACATGCATTTTGAATGAAAAAATCGGTGTTCAGATTTGAATGCCAGATTATTCTACAGGGAAAACCATGAAGAAAAATCCAAATTTCGTGAAAATCGGATGAGATTTCACCGAGTTATGGGGGTGGTAATTTTCGACCCATGTCTATATACGAATCTTGGGGTAAGATTGGACATGAATTTCGACCAAAAAATCGGTGTCGAGATTTGAATGTCACATTAATCTAGAGGGAAACCCATGAAGAAAAATCCAAACTTCGTGAAAATCGGATGAGATTTGGCCGAGTTATGGGGGTGGTAAATTTTGACCCATGTCTATATACGAATCTTGGGGTAAGATTTGGACATGCATTTCGACTAAAAAATCGGTGTTCAGATTTGAATGCCAGATTAATCTAGAGGCAAAACCATGAAGAAAAATCCAAACTTCGTGAAAATCGGATGAGATTTGGCCGAGTTATGGGGGTGGTAAATTTTGACCCATGTCTATATACGAATCTTGGGGTAAGATTTGGACATGCATTTCGACCAAAAAATCGGTGTCGGGATTGGAATGCCACATTAATCTAGAGGGAAAACCATGAAGAAAAATCCAAACTTCGTGAAAATCGGATGAGATTTGGCCGAGTTATGGGGGTGGTAAATTTTGACCCATGTCTATATACGAATCTTGGGGTAAGATTTGGACATGAATTTCGACCAAAAAATCGGTGTTCAGATTTGAATGCCAGATTAATCTAGAGGGAAAACCATGAAGAAAACACCAAACGTCGTGAAAATCGGATGAGATTTGACCGAGTTATGGGGGTGGTAAATTTTGACCCATGTCTATATACGAATCTTGGGGTAAGATTTGGACATGCATTTCGACCAAAAAATCGGTGTCGAGATTTGAATGCCAGATTAATCTAGAGGGAAAACCATGAAGAAAACGATAAAATTCGTGAAAATCGGATGAGATTTGGCCGAGTTATGGGGTGGTAAATTTTGACCCATGTCTATATACGTATCTTGGGGTACGATTTGGACATGAGTTTCGACTAAAAAATCGCTGTTCATAGTTGAATGCCAGATTAATCTAGATCCACGTTTAGATCCATTTAGTTTTATTTTTCAGCAGCATACAACTTAGGAGAAGCGCATAAAGAAGGGAAGTAATTCAAAGAAATCAAATAAAATTGTTAAAACAAGCTGGAATATTTCATAGCTGTCAATTTACTTGGATTGCAATAAATGTTTTTGCATTACATTAAGTACAAAACAATAAAGTTGAAGCTTACATTTCAGCCTTTTGGCAAGATTACCATCCTCAAGCCCTGGGAACAATTTAATGTATAGAAGTTGCAAATGTTTTTGGACTAAATTATAAACAAAACACTTCATCCAAACGTTTAAAATATTAAATTTTTTTGAAAGCCTATAATCATCTAAAACTGGAAAGCTTCTTAATCTATCTATAATTCCCACTTTAATAGCTGTTCGAACCTTAGGTTTACTTCACATAAAACTTAATTGCAGATGTTTTGCACTTTGTGCGCATACGAGTATCAATTGTTCAATAAGTCATTATATTAGCCTCTGGCTGGTTTTAAACTTATGCGTACAGATTGGTTTTGAACTACATTTAAGGGAATGTGGCAAACTTTCAGTTTAGTTCGGTAGCTTAGGGGTTTACAATCAAATTAAGATCCAAACTATCCAAAACTTTCACGGCTAAAACTAAGCGCTAAAATCTCGCCACTTGCTCTCTTCTCTTCTCTCTCTCTCTCTTTTGCTCTCTCCCTCTGACTATATTTTTCTCGGCACATTCCACTCTCCCAACCTACGCGTCATTCTCATATTTCAGCTGGTTTCGCTAATGTCCCACCTGCCATTTACGGCTCTGGCCACGCTTTTGTGTGCATGCGTGTACCTGTGTGTGGTTGAGTGCGTGTGTGTGTGTGTGTATGTGTGTGTTCCTAATGGCCGTTTTTAACGATGTGGAATCGTCGACATTGCCACTTTAAGCTGCCACTCTGAGCGGCTGGAGGTAAATCTAACAAAGCCCCACGCAAAAGTTGTTGCCTTCCTTCTGGCTTTTGCTAATTGAACTTAAAACTCGACAAACTCTTAAATGAAACTAAGTAAAAAGCCTTCAAAAAGCAGCCACTGGCACAATACCAGCTACTACACCATTATGAATGGTCTGGCTAATCTTATGGGTTGACTTTCAGATACCCTACAGAAAGGCATAAAGTACTTCAGTTCAAATAACTGGATGTGAATATATATCTAGACTTAATGAAGTTGCTCGAAAAGGAAAAGAGTCTATAGAACAGAACTTAAGAGCTTTACAATTTTGGGTCAACAAGTGGAAGGCATTCAAAAAGTGAACTATTCTGAATCTGAATATACCCAACGAGAGTCCACATACCAAATTTGATGTCTCTAGCTCTATGCTAAAGAACAGCATTTATTATTATTGATTTTATGGTTTTCGCTATCAGCAGAAGATGTAGCTATGGCATTGCTAGATCGCCTCGATAATTGCTCCGGAGCAAGAATATGTATACTTCATGCCATCTGAGAACTCTTCTTCAGCCCGCTAATAAAATTAACAATATTATTCACAATATTCACAACTTCAACAGGCTATACTAAATATCTAACAGTTTAAAATGTATCTTTAATTTTCAAGTAAATAATTGGCACAACTAACATACCCTTTTCCAACACTCTTTCTTGTTACAGAACACTACAACGGGATATTACAACAATGGCAACAATTACAAAACGAGCTTTCGAGATCGCATAACAGTAAAAGGTGACCATTTAATTTCGCTGCTCGACGTGCAACCAAACGCATTGGTGGCCAGTGGGAGACAAGTTAAGCCCCCGCGTTGACTTGACTTTCCATTCTGATGGCCTACCACCCCGACCGTACCTAACCGAACCGAGCCGGACTATTGCCACGCCCCTTACTTAGGAAAAAAGCGCTCGGAAAAGTTGCTGTTGCTGCCGCTGCACGTTTTTCACAATCAATTCACGTAATCAAACAATTCAAGTGGCAAACACTGAAAATGCCAACGTCAACTGGAAAATTTGCGCTACTACCAACAACAACAAGACCAAAAGGGCATACAACGGCGGGTCGCCGCACACACACACCCAACCACCCAAACACATATATACATACACACTCACAAGCATGTGCCGAGCATTGAAACGTTTCGATTTATGCGCCAAAAACTATGCTTCGACAGCCACAGGAACGAGCAGCATGCGAGGGGGGGGGCGAGTTGCAGGCGAGCTGAATAAAGACGTTGAGGAGCTTGAGGGAGGGGGGCCTGATGGCTGAGGGGTGTGCCAAGTGGCAGCTACAGTTGCAGGTGCTGCATACGATGCAATCAAAACAAGCAAAACAAACAAGCCTCAAGACAGCCGACGAAGCAGAAATACTCTACTTTAATGAAAGTAATCGATGAAATATCGATGAAACGTTCGAGAACTAAGGAAAGCTTCAAAAATTAAATTTTATAAAAGTGCATTCAAATAAGCCCAGCATGCTGATAAAATGGTTGTGATTATACATTCTTAGGCTGTATATAGCTAATATGAAGACTATGAAAATCGATAAATATCGATAACATAATTGTCAAATACAAGTGAACATAAAATTAAAAAAGCGTATTTAATATTAAGATTTGGTTTGCTAGGAATTTCACCAAAAATCGTATATATTAAATTATTTGAATAATTGAAAAATCGATTTTAAGTAATCGATATCTTAAAAAAATTAAATAACTGAGTAATCGATACGACAATAAATGTACGCAAAATTAAAAACGCTATTCTAAATGAAAATAAACTGGTAATCGATAACACGATAATTTATTGAAAACCGATAACATAATAAACTGATATTTGGCATATATAACTACATTGTTCCACTGTCAATTCAATTAGTTTGAACTTTTAAGGCAGGTAAATCACATCGTAAAATTATTATACCCTTTTAAGAATAAATTTTTTAAAAAAGCATGAGTAGAGAAGAGCTCCACCTTGGGACAAGCCCAACACAAACACAAGCAAAAATCGTCGCCGTAGTCGCAGTCATCGTTGGCGTCGCTTTTGCCTTTTGTTGACGCAAAAAATCCGAAACTTGTGGATAGAAAAGTTGTCGCTAAAATGTGGAGAAAGTTACCGCAACAACTGGCGGATACGACTCGGAAAAATAAAACTAAGCGAATGGTATACGAAACGGCATAGGAATGCCGTGCCAGGACAGTTGCATTGTTGACCCATTTGCTGGCCCATGCCCGGACAAGTTGATTGCGGCAATTGCAATTGGAAAACTGCCCAAGGGAGTTTGGGCCCAAAATGCAGGCAGACAACAAACAGACCCAAGTTTCGGCCAGACATTTACAGACAGCTACTGCATCCAATGGTACTCACATGACATTCACCAAAATTGCTAGGCCCGATGTGATCAGCATGATCTTGGCATCCACCTCGTAGTCGCCACTAATGAGCCGTCCAATTGCCAGCCAAACGAGTATTCCAGTTATGACCCAGATCATAAATACGGAGGCCATGGCGCCAATTACCTCCGCACGATACCAGCCAAATGACATTCTGTCAAAGATAAAATTAGAAAGTTTTTAATCGAGTTCATGTTGGAAAAGTTAAGATTCTGCCAAAGATATTATTCATAGTGAGACATATTCGTGGGCGGAAATTAGGAGATATTATGTAGAGATACATTTTGGAAAGAAGGGAACCTTAAAAAAAACTACATTAAACGAATAGATAGACGTATAAGAATCATAACATTAAATCAAATGATAAAGCAATTTCCATGAGCATGTCCTACGCCGCATTTAAATGATGATGAGAAGGCGGAAGTTCGCGGGGTGGGGGACAGGGGGAGCGGGGGCGGCATAAAATTAACATAAGTTGATAAATGCGCCCCAAAAATTTGTCAAATGCCATTTTAATTTGAGTGTCTCGGGTTTTAGGGGCGCGCCAAGTGTCCAGCTGCGTTGGGCGGACAGTCACAAGGGGCGGGCGGGGGAGGTACCAAAGGTATGAGATATTTTGGGCTGGGTTGGGTTGGGTTTTTTTATTTTGGTGTTCCCTAATGTAATGAGCGCATTGCATGCGCGGCCCGTTTGTTTTTTTTTTTTTTTTATATATTCATTTTTTTGTGGCTCCAAAGTCAACACCTGGACGCGCGTTCAATTAAAGCGCCGTCCGCAAAGGGGGCGCTGGTCTCGTTACAAAATTGAAATAATGGCAATGCCAACAATTTTGCCAGCCTGCCAGCTTGCCAACCCGTTGTGCCATTTTAGAGCTGCTAACTAATGCGACACAGCACACCGGCAGCCAACTAAAACAACAACGACAACAATAACAAAATGCTTGCAACGAATGTCTCGCCATAATAATACAATTTAATTTCCAGCAAACATCCGTCGCATAGCGCCTAACCTCTCTGCCCCTGCCGCATCAGCAGATTCTTTCAATGTATGGTGCGCTATATATATGTAGTATAAGTATATATATAAGTATATATAATTGTGTGCTGGGCCCCTTGCAAGTGCAGCCATTTGCTTAATGACCGCCTGCCGACTCTCTGGTTTCGGCTCCCATTGCTGCTGCTGGAGTAGGGAGAACTGGCTGCTGGGAGCGTCGCCAGCGTAGTTGCCACCTTACTGGCACTGGCACATTGGTTTGGATGCTGGCCAAAAACTAACATAAACCAGCCAAAAGCAAGCAGGCTTGACTTGAGTGAAGACTGCCCGATTGGGCAGATACCCTGTACCCAGCATTGTATGCAAGCTAAGCGTGATTTTCATTTGTTAAGACCTTATGACAATAATTTAAAATGTAGTCTCTAGTTTTTCTAGTCTACTGGGCAGCTATGACTATATAAACTCGGCTTTTCAGACTGATCAAGAAAATATACACATGTTAATATCTTTATCTACATCATGAGTCCACATACCAAATTTGGTCTCTTGTAAACCTCGAGATGTGCCCAAAATTCGATGAATGTTATCGATAGTTTGCAACAGATTGAAGCTGCGTCAATAATTTTAAGACTCTAGCACTTCTAATCCCAGAGATCGACAGACAGGTGGACAAAGCTATCATATCATATCAAATGCAAGGAATCGAATCGGATATACTTTACGGGCTCGCCTATGCTTCTGCTGCCTGTTAAAGACTCGTATACAACTGCAATATACCCTTTGTAAGCCATTTATAGGGCATTCAAAGAAATACAAGTGCACATGATATAGTATTAGTTGAGCGAGTGTGCAGCAGATATCATTGTGTGCTGTTAATTGGGTTGCACTTTCCAGCTGATAAAAATTAAGAGCAGTAGGCGAAATGTTGAAGGTCATAAAATAATTTTTATAATAGGGCGTCAACGAAGCAACATGTGATTAAATAAATTACTGCCAATTATAATAAACAATAATTATATTGACATAATATATTAATTGTGTATTATATTATATTTAAACTTTACTTTAAAATTGTCACAAGTAATAAATGTTACGTTAAGTTATTTTCTTTTAGGAAACCTACCTAAAGTGTGAAATATTATATTTTACAAACTATTTTAGAGACTAAAAATATTATTTAAAAGACTTATGATAATCATAATAATAATAATGGAAACTAATGATAGATAATTGTAGGAAAAAGTTTTTATTGTCGTGTTTGCAAAATTCTCGATGATTCACGGTTAGAACCAATGCATTGGCTCAAAGTTCGTTTGAATCTGAATCTGGCGCTTCAGTTCTATGAAGCCAGCCTTTGATTCAAGCTTTTGATCTCACATTTTGTATAATTTGTTCATCTTTCAGCGATTATTTTAATACATTTTTTGGTTTTTTGCAGCCACTAAACATTCTAATTAATAGTTCTTGAGTTTCTTATCTAATTGCGTACCAGTGTGCAGTATTTGGCGTTCGTTTGTGTTCAGCGCTTCTGCGTTTGCCTTTGCAATTGTGCAAATGTGTTTTGTTTTGATAAATTAGGCTTGTCAACTTGGCAGCGGCAATGGGAGCGAGTACGAGAACCAGAACGAGAACGGCAACTGCGAGGCTCTGTGAACCGCACGGAGCCGGAGCTGGAGCTGGTGCATGGAGCACCGCACAAGGCTGAGGCTTGCAACCAGGCGCTGCACATGCTGCAACAACAACAACAACAACAGCAACAACAACATCAACAAGAGAAGGCACAAAGTCTGAGGCAGCGGCAGAAAATTTACAAAATTACCATGCAACACGCTTGAAATTGCAAAAGTTTTTCATTATTCACTTTGTGGCTGCAGTCGAGTCGTCGAGTGAGTGAGATTTTTGCATGAATGAGCAGAACGTGCCGGGTGGGGCCCAACAGCCAAGA
This sequence comes from Drosophila novamexicana, assembly GCF_003285875.2. Classification (NCBI taxonomy): domain Eukaryota; kingdom Metazoa; phylum Arthropoda; class Insecta; order Diptera; family Drosophilidae; genus Drosophila; species Drosophila novamexicana. The sequence goes on from NW_020824787.1 coordinate 7,299,320, forward strand.
GAACAAGCAACCAGAATGAGAACCAGAACCAGCACGAGAACGAGCACGGCAATGGGTAAGAGGAACATGGAACAAGATGGATGCAAAGCACCCACTCGATGGCTCAGAGCCTCAGACTTGCACCAGCCCCTCAAGAGGCGTGTCGGAGTGAGGGATACGCAGTTCCAAAAGACCAATTGAAAAATGTGCAATGGCCAAATGTACGCAAGAGCAGCAGCAGCAGCAACAACAGCAGCAGCAACAGCAACAGCAGCAGCAGTACAAACAGCAACTGCAGCAGTCAGTGAAAATTTGGAAACAGGCTTTTCGCCTAATTAGACGAAGGCGAAGAGCAGCAGGCGGGGCGTTGCCAAAAGCTCCAATGCGGACGTAGCCAGCCGAGCGGCAGAAATGATGCAAAAAAAAACACACACACACAATTAAGCCGAAAACTAAATACTCTAGCTGTTATAGAAGTAAGTAGAGAGTAGAGTACGATAAATGGGTATAGCCACAGCGCATTCGATTATGTCTGCAAGAGCTAAGTCTCAATTATAGTTAAGATTTAGTAATCCAAAATGGAAAGTTTTAAGAGCGCCAAAAATATCTTAAGGTCCAAGTTTAATTAGCAAAAGTTCTTCTAACAAGATCACATCAATTAGTTATGATGCAGTTGTTCTTTTGATAAAATATCATACAAAGTAAAATATAATTTAAAATTCTGTCGTCAAAACAATTTGTTTATATAGGAAAAATATCTATTATAGAACTTAAGTTGAAGACAATATAAATACTATTTATAGCATAGATATAGCATTAATATCAGTTATATCTATATATAAAGCATATATCTATATTGTTTTTAATCAGATATTGTTAAGATTCTTTTGGATTATGCATTAAAAAGCTGTTTTATTTTCTTTAGACAAATTTTAGCAGTTATCAGTTCTTAATAAGAAAACTAGACGCTATCGAAGTATTAGTTTTTAAAAAATAATAAATCCATATATAAATGTCACAAGAAATTTTCAAACTTCAAACATTCTTGTCTTTTAAAAAAGATCAAGTATATGCAATTTTAAAGAAATTCTAATGCTGAAATATGATAAATTCATATACACCTATTTATTAAACAACTTTTGCATTTTTAATTACTCCCAACAAAAAAAAACCCTATTTATATTGGAGATCCTAGATAAATTGTTTTTTAATTAAAGCACGGAAGAAAAAAATAGGACTAAAGCCGAACAAGCTCAAAAATTGCATAAATAATGGAAAATAGTTTACAAAATGCCATTTATAAATAAATTAAGCGCCCGACAAGCTCAAAAATCGTATAAAAGATGAGATTTGGATTGAAAATTCGTTCTTTATTTTATTTTTTATTATGAAAGGATAAAGTGAGAAGCTTTATAGGAAGTAGAATCGGGCAACGTGAAAAATCGTGTAAAATTAAGAAAGGTATCAAATTTAATTTACTAAAATAATGTATATATAAGCATCAGTTATTTACAGATAAAGCTACTTAGCTTAGGATAAAACTAGAAGTTATCAAGTCTTAAAGACCGAAACCTTTGGCCAGCCATCTATCTCTACATGCAGCCTGAGATTCGAACCGAGAATTTGATTGCAAATTTGTCTGACAAACTGACTTTGTTAAGAACTTCTCTCAATTATCGTATGAATATCATATTATATGCATTATCTAATAATTAAAAGTTGTTCACAAATAAGTTCTTCACACTTTTCAATATATATTATTGAAAAGGAATGTCTTAAAAGAGTTTTTGCACTAATTTTAAGCGTTGTCAACGACTTGAAAAATGCATTTTGGCTGCTCTTTTGGCAGTTTATTGAGAAAATGTTGCTGCCCCACTGTCGCACAGGTCAAAAGTTCGAGTTACGCATGAGGAAACCCAGCATATTTGATAGCATAGCGTTGTGTCAAAAAGTAGTTTGGCAATGCACAAAAAAAAAAAGAAAAAAAAAATTGGAAAAAGAAAGTTGAACGTTTTATTGATTTCTCTTAGACTTTGTGTCAGTTGACGGCAAGGAGTTGGCGAAAGTCTTTCACCGAATGCAAGTGTTCGGGGGCGTGGGGCGTGGAATGTTGGGGCGGGGAGGGTAGTTAGACGGCGCATACATACCGTTGCGTGGATGGACGTCCGGCTATCCAGATGGCAAACAGTGAGATCATAAAACTGGCGAAATCGGTTAGCAAGTGTGCGGCATCCGTTGCAATGGCCAAGCTGTTCGATAAAACGCCACCTGTCGGCCAAAAAGAGAAGAGCGAGTAAGTAAAGGTTAAATAAATGCGAGTAGAAGAGAACGAAAAAAAAAGAAAACAAAACAGCAAAAAAAAATTAACTTGCAATCTGTGGGAATAGTGCATGGACAAAGAGATGCCACCACCCAATCCTCCCAATGCCCCAACGCTCCCCCCCCCCCCCCCCCTGCCCCAGCCACATTGAACGGTTAGCAAAAACAGCAAAAAGGAGGTGCCGCATTCAGCCAGTCAACAATTTCGATTTAAAGGCAATGAAGGAATGAGGCAAAGGCAGCGCAAGCACTGAGCAGTTGGGCAAGCAGACCAAAGGAAAAGCAAGCGAATGCGGCCAACAGCAGCTCCGATGGCACATTGTAGGTAATTGCAAAGCGATTAACAGCAACAGCCGACAATGGGGACGGCAGCGGCGCATTGGCATTGGCAGCGCTTGGAAATTAAATGTTTATTGTATAACAGCCCACTCTATAAAGTGTGTTGGTTTGGTTAAGGTACGGCAGCAGACAGTAAGCCCTTCCGGTCGCCATATTGTTGCACTTCCGGTGCTCAGTTTTTAATCGTCTCGTCGTCTCGTGCTGTGCCTTCTGCTTTCTACTTTTCAACCCCCCCTTTTGATTTTGTTAAGCTTTGTTTGACTGACATTTTAACCAAGCTCTCTGGAGTTGAGCGAAATTAGTTGAGGGAATTCAACGTAAACAATAAAAAAATCAAAGCGAAATGCAAAAATGTTGAGACAGAAACAACAACAAAATAAAAAGAAGAATTGTCAGCATACGACCCTTGCCCTGGGCTTGACAACTGGCCCGATTCCGTACACCCAAACTCACCCACAATTTCAGCGATCATAAAAACCAAACACAAAACGCTCGCAATGATCAGCTTACGGCGCGCCTTCACGTCCACGCCCTCGCTGCGCGCCCGGTGGCAATGATCCCGAACTGGAACGAGAAAAGTTAATCGAAAAAAACATGAGTATTATATATTTTATATAACAATTTTATGAGAAATATATATTGATAAAATCTATGTATAATGTAGTATATTTTAGAAGCAACTGGAATATTTATTTAATATGCAATAAATAAATTATCGATTTTATGAACAAAGTAAAAAGATTTACAAAATTGCAAACTCTGACATAAAATAAATTTGAATAAAGCAGGAAGAAGTCTATAAAGTTGATTTTTCCCATTTTAGTTAAATCAAATATAAATTAAATAAATAAATTAATAAAAATACAACAAAATGGGAACATTTTTGTGAAAATTAAAAAATAGTTTTTAGATTACAAAATCGAATATTAAATTATATTAAATAGAAAGGGAACAATTAATTGATTGAAATACAAATAAATATATGAAAGTTATGTCAAAAGTAAATATAATTATAAATACAACAAATTTTAATACAATAGCTTGATAGATAAAAGATTTAATATTAATAAAAATACAACAAAATATATAAGTTAAAAAGAAATACAAAAAGAAATAAATACAATCGTGGTAAATAAAATGGGGAAAAATCAAAGTCCGCGACATTCTGATGAACAAATTACTTAATTTTAATAAAAATACAACAAAAAGTGGGAAAGGAACAAAAGATTATATGAACGCAAAAACCTTCATATAGGGAGAATAGGGCCAATTGATTCAAAAAAAAATATTACATATAAATATTTGATTTTAATAAAAATACAAAAGTGCATTCTAATATATAATTATATTTAATTAAATAGAAACAGGAATTAAATTGAAAGAATCAATTCCTGAGATATCTTAATAGATTAAAAATGTAATCTTAATAACAAATATTTCATCAATATCAGATCGCAAATTATATATTTAGAGTAATTAAGAATGATAGACAAGATAATTATGGTAATTTAAATAGGAAGAATAGAAAACCGATATTCACAAGAATTTTCAATTCGAAAATTTCAGCTGATGCCCTTGAAAAGGCGTAAAAGGGGTATAATGTATTTGTGCAAAAGTATGAAACAGGCAGAAGGAAACATCTCCGACTTCATAAAGTATATATATTATTGATCAGCATTAATAGCCGAATCGATTCTGTCTGTCTGTCTGTCTGTCCGTCCAACCGTCCGTCTGTGCGTCCATCCGTCCGTCCATCTGTCCGCATATATAAACGCAAAGATCTCAGAACCCATAAGAGCTAGAGACTTGAGAGTTTGTACATAGTTAATTCCCAGTACATGTTAATGATTTAGGGCATCCCCTATTCGGACACTCCCGACTAAAACTTGTTTTTACATACATGCATTTCTGCAGAAATCTTAAAAATATGTGGCTGGACCATGTGGCAGCGTATGCATTGCACGAGTTGACCCCAGGGAAACTGTTGCCCCAACTTCACTTGCTCTCAACTCTGCCTGTCGCTCCCTCTCTGTCGCTGGTTCTTCTTCTTCCCTGCCATCATTTATGCCCTTTACATATTTACAAAACAGGCATTTAAATTTATTTAACATGGTACGTGAATAATGACCACCGACGCTGTTTGCTATGGTTGCCACGCCTCGCAGCTGCATGCATGGAGCTGCTGCTCCTGCTGCTGCTTCTGTTGCCCATGTCCTGATTTTGCCACGGCGCAGACACACACACACACACACACACGAGCGAAGTTGGACCTGGAATGCTTGGGCAGTCGGTACCCAGTTTTTGGTGTCAGTGACAGGCTCGCCCCGTTGGCCGCTGGCTAGGAGCAGTCTATTAAATACTTTATTGCATTTGTCGCAGCCGTATTTCATGCTTTGTCATTTCCGCTGCATTTTCTTTGCACTCTCTTCTTCTTTCTCTTCTCCATTTTTTTGTAGCCTGCCTGCCTGCCTGCCCCTCCGCGCCTTCGTGTTGTGCAGTTTTCCTTTGTTCACTCCAGCAATGGGGCAAGGTAAGAGGAAGAGAATGTGCATATGCTTCGCTTGTAGCTTGGCTGGTTGCGCGGTTTCTTCATTTGAATTCAGCACAAGGACGTCATCGTCTGCGTCTGCGTCTGCGTTCGCCCTCGGCCTCCTGCACAGTGTCCCACAGAGTCTCTGGCGCCAACTCCTACTGCACAATGGCAGTAACAATGCCGGCAGCGAAATTAAATTCCAGTGCATAACCAGCCAGTCAGCCAGCGATTCAGCCAAGCAGCCAAGCAGCCAGGCAGCGTTCAGGTACGAATTCCCAATGCCACATGAACATTTCACCTATTAGACCCGCACAACAACACACAGTTTGCCGCATCAGCTGGCAGCTCCTTCGCCTGGTTGTCCTCCATTGCCGTCGTCGTCGTTGTTGTCGTCCTCCTGGTCGTCGTTCTCGTCATCATCGTTGCAGCTGATGCATAAAAATCATCATACTTGCAATTTAAACAACTCCGATCCATCTGCATCTTTAATTGGTACGCCTTGGACGAGCTGTTTGTTTGCGTCAATGTGGAAATGTTTCCCCATTTTCCAAAGGTCCTGCTTGCCCTGCTTGCTGCTTGCAATTCATTGAAGTCTTTCGAATGCCAACAATGCGCACTTCTTATAAATTATTAATGATCAGCAGGCACCTTACAATTTCGTAATTATGTACAAATAAAAAATTGAAACGAGCTGCGGCTGCTTAAAAGTACTTGGCTTTAAGACGAAACTTAAGTAAATCTCTATTATATATAGATGTATATATATTACAGAGAGAGAACTAACGATAAATTTCAATTCTTGAGAATCGCATAGAAAGGCGACATATTACCAAAAAGGCGAGTGAGGCGAAAGGACAGAAGGAGAGAGCGCGACATTTAGCAGCTCCAGTTTTTTTCACTTTTCAGCTTTTTTACAGGGTATTAAAAGACATATTTTTGGATTTCAATTGTCATACTTGGCTAGTTGATAGCCTTGCAGAAATATACATTAAAAATATATTTTACAGGGCGTATGAAATATCTGAGTTCTTTAGCTTTCTATTTTGTTGCACTTTCTATACCACATTTTTTAACAGTGTATTCTCGAAATACACATATTAAATCACAACCGCATTGACTTATGAGCTACCTTTTTAGTCCTTTTAATTACAGGGTATATACACATGTACCTTCATACTTTTCTTGCTCTTTTCGCAACGTAAACATTGCATTTAACCTTAGATAACACCAGAATTATCGACTGTTGCGCAAGATTCGACTGCTCGAAGTAAACGCATCTGGACCGGACTTAACAAGCGACTGTTGCTAGTTAGTTAGTTAGATTTAGTTGGAGCTCAGGTAACTCAGCTGTTTAGCGACATGCTGCGCTTATTATTCACCTGCTTGTTAGCTGCTGCACATGGTGCAGCAGATGATTAGGCAACCAGATGGGCTGCCAGCTGATTGTTGATATTGGCCACAAGCCGACTTGGACGCCAATCGGAGGAACTCCGTCTAGACATGATGTAATGTCATTTAAGGTCGTTCGTCTGCCAATAAATCCAATCAGCAGCGCAAAGAAGACGCCGCCACGAAAGCTGCGCTTCGGTGTGCAGACTTATCGGAGAGGAAATTAAAATGCAGACTTGATCGAAGCAGAGGAAAGCGCTGCTGGACGGGAAATGGGTCTGGAACTGCATAGTTTTGGCAATTTACTATATAGAAGAAATACGTGTGCTCCAATCGAGCGTGAACGACTTGCAGATGCCCTGTAATGCAAAACGAGCTGTCTACTGTGTATATTATACGAATATATGCAGGAAATTGGATGAAAATCTGTCATACAAGAAATAGTATTACAAATTTGAAGCAAGTTTTTGCAGAGGGTAGAACATGCTCGGGAGATATGTATATATGTTACATACATATGCACATAGATGTTGTAGCTCACATTTTAGACATTTTTAAATGGATGCAGGGTATAAAAATGAGCCAGTCATTTATTTGGCTGCGTTGTCATACGTAAATTATGTGCCAGTTCTGGCAATTTATGGCATATGGCAATAGTCAAGCGGCGATCCGAGCATAAATTTTGATTATGTCCAGGCGAGGCAGCTGTGCTGCTTTCGCCACAAAATTGCGACCAAGTTAGCAAGCTTTGGAAAATCATCAACTGATTGATGACAGGACGTTGGGTTGTGCTTGGCTTGGTGGGATTGGGGTTGGGGATTGGGGTTGGGGTTGGGGGTTGGGTGGTTGATTGGGCGGGTGTTAAGAATATTTGCTCACCGTAACCAGTTAGACGGACGTTCTCCAGACAGGGTGACTTCAACATTGTCATTTTAGACATTGTCGTCGTCGTCGTTTTCGTCATCGTCGTCTGTCGATAAACACGGGCGTTGTTCAGTTCCATTTCCGTGTCGTCTGCCAATTAGCGCACATTACCGGGTAATAGCACACAAATTGCGCTAAAATTTTCGATTTTCAAACTCAACTGAACACAATCAACATATAAACCTGACGAAAAATTCTGTGAAAACTAATTTTCCTGTTTTCTCTCTCTCTCTCTTGCTCTCTCTTTCTCACTCTCTCACTCTGTCTTCGATGTTTGTTTTATTTTGCATTGACTTTTGCTGCAAAACGCAAAATGTTGCTGCTGCGCTTTCTTGATAATTTATGAATGACTGCAAATTGCTTTGCGCTGATTGAAAGCGACACGAAAAGTGCCAAAGTTTATCAACACAACCCACCACCCCCCCGCCCAAGCCAACCCCCCTCGCCACATTCAACAACCCCCCCGCAGACAAGCTTACCTTCAACTTCCACGTTGTTGGAGCGGCCATGCAAACAGAAAATCTGCGAAGGTGTTGCAGGTGCATTGTTGTTGTTGCCATTGCCAGGAACGCCGCCGCCGTCGTTGCCGCCGCGCTCCACAGACTGCAGCGTTGGCGTCGTACCGTAATTGTTGCTGCGCCTGCAAATGCAAAAGAACGAGATAGCTATATAAAACACGCACACATACATATGCATTAATGTGTGATGGTAGCGAGCATATCGATACTCGATATATCGATACTCAATATATCGATATCGACGCTTTTAATTGTTTTTGGTATTTATTTTAGCACAGCAAAACTTTTGCCTAAACCAAAATAAAAAACAACACAATAGAGTATTAAATCGCCCGACACAATGTAAGCGCACGCTACGCCGCACCCCGCCCAACGACCCATCGGCCCACCGCTGCGTCCTTTCACCAATGCGCGTAATGAGCAGCGGGAATAAAAAGTAAAGTAGGAAAATACGCCGAGGCGAACGAAGCGCATGAAAAGGGTTTCTTTTTCTTGATAGGTGCTAAAATGAAAACTGCAACGAAAAATTCAATTTGAAGTTTTGTTACTTAACCCAAACTACGGCGACTACTTAATGCCACGCCCTCGCTTATAGCGCCCCTTCATCAACGGCACGACAACAGCGTGGCTGCACACAAACACACACACATGTGTGTGTGTGTGTGCCTGTGAGTGGCTGTGTGATGTGCCCGTTGATAAGTTTGCTGTATGTGTGTGGATGGTCGCTTGAGTGTGGGGTAGGGTATGGGGGGGGGGGGGGGGGGGGGGGGGGGGGGGTGTGCGCGTAATTTTTACTACGAAAAGTGCAAATGGCGCTAAACTACTTGCTCTGCAAGTTTGCAACGCAATTGCAGCAAAAAAAGAAGAAGAAGAGGCGAGTGAATACAAAAAAAAAAAAGGAACTGAGTATTTTCTTTAGAGTCTTTTCTTCAGCCACTTCACTCGTAGCCTGCTTCTATTAGCCAAGTTTCGAGGCCTTTTCACACCTCTGACAGTTGTCGAGGATCCCACGGTCTGGCGCTTTTACGCCTATTTAACAAATCAGCAGCTCATTTGGCGACTTTGCTGCTCTTTATGGTAATTTGTCTAAGATTTTCAACTTATTTTTTTGTGCAAATTCTTTCGACTGCAAACTTTCTGCATGTCCCCCCCCCCCCCCCCCCTCTCCACCCCTTACACGCGCTGCCAACTTACGTCACAATCGGCGTGTCTTCACTTCTCGACATTATTGGAGAATAACAAAATGAACAAAATGCACAGAATACACTAGAAACTAAGAAAAACAATTAACACACTTTAACTCTAACTGCAACTTCACAATAGAAGCGCTGACAATCAACTGTTTTGTGTGCTTTTCGTATGGATCAACCATGTCGAGAAGCTGCGAAGACGGGCGACAGATCAGAACAGCGATAAAAATCAAAGCAAACAGCAGATAAGTGCACAGATAACAAATCCAACAAAATTAACTGTACAACTATGCATTGAGAAAGCAGAGTCGTGTGCATACACACACACACACACACATACATATATAGACGTTCGTACGAACAGTCAGGGTTGATCGTGAAGCGTAAAGTGAGGGGGGGGGGGGGGGGGCATGCACGAGAGCAGTCTCCTAATCAGCATAAGCACACGGGCTGCTGCTTATTTTTCGTCAATGGTAACGTGCGCTATGTATGCGCATTGTTTACATTTTGGCAGCGTACCAAAATAACGTGTGCAGTTAGGTATTTGAATCGAATTGAAATTCGCGCCAAATGTGTGTGAGCGAGAGAGTGCGAAGGCAGTTGGTGGCATGTGCGTGTGTTGCCAGATAGTTAATAAAACATTTGTATGCGATATATCGCAGCTGCAGCTAAGCGATATTTTTTAAAAATTATTCTCACTTGTTAACAAAAAACAAATCCGTTTTTAAATATAAGGCACAGTTTTCGCCACAATTGAAATGATGCGATAAATCAAATCAATAGTTTTCTTACTTTAAACAATTGTCTAAAAAATGGAAACTTCTTTTGAAATATCACGCAATTAGCTTATAATATAGACTTTTCTTTGATCAAGTTTTCGGAACAATTGAAATGAACAAAGAGCACAGCGGCAGCAAGGCGCGCCTGCAGCTCCTGCTGGCTGAAATCGTGCGCCCACTCAACCCTGCCCCAGAACTTGAGCTGATACTCCTCCTCCAGACGGGACAGAGCCACCGCACGCTCCACTGTTATTTGTTGATCTATCACAGCGCAGGCGAGCACAATGGACTTCAGCGTGTCCACGGCAAAAACGAAACCTGAAAAGCGTTTGTTTATAGTTGTTTAAGTATACAAATATGTCTTGTCCTTCTAACCGTGCAACGTTTCCAAGCTGTACGATTGCAAATGTTTGGCAATTTTCATTTTATCCCCTTCGCTGACCTGGGGTGGAGTTATGTTCATGGTCTTTTGCAGATTGGTCTCGAAGCGCTGATTAAACCAGGCAATCAGCGGATCCCACTCATTGCGCTGCAGCTCCTGCAGATCCTTTTCATCCTACAAACAATTTGAATGCCCATATGAAACTGTGATATATCGAAAGCGTGCCAATTGGTAGATTCATCACTCACATCGTATTGGAAGAGCACCGTATCGGTGGCCACAAAGTTCAGCAGATAGTTGACCATGTCGAGCTTTGTCAGCTTATTGGGATTGTCTATGGCCGTAAAGCAGAGCGCGGAGATGTGCATACGCGAGCGCTCAATGTGGTCCTTCTGGCCGTCGAACTCGGTGGCCACGGCAATGGCCAATGGCTCACTTTTAACCGTAAACGGTGCGCCATTCGGCGTCTTCAGCTTGCGATGATCCAGTGTCACCTCATAGCCAGCGTCTGTGCAGAGCACATTTGTTGTTTTGTAGAAACGTTTGGGCGGTGTGGCTAAAACAAAAGTATCGATACCGTTGCTGCCGGCTGTTATGAAATCTTCCATTTGCTGTAGCCGTTGCTGCTTGCTTACCATATTGACGCACTGCAGCAATGGTGGGCATGTGCCATTTAATGCTGCTGCTTATGCGCAGCAGACGCATTGTATTTGTTATTAAAGTAGCACTCATTTTAATTAATTAAAGTTCTTAATAGTAGGCAATATGATGAAAATGCCATACAGTGTGACTGTGTGCGGTATTGCAAAAAATATCACTTTCCAAAATACTGATAAAATACCAAACAGTCCAGTACAAACATTTATCGATTATATCAGAGCTAAGCGCAATTTTTTGCAAGCAATATGCAACAAATATTCAATTGAATAATGTATAAGCCTTCAGGATTACAGTATTTGGCTTTATTAAATAATATAAAAAATATTTTGCGCTGCTTTCCTTAGCACCTTTATACCTATCATTAACAATAGAGGAACGCAAAAGAGAAACCAAAAGCCAGCGCCGGAGATCATTCAATAGATTGGCAGCTGCTCGAAATTAAAGCTTAACCTTCAATTCATCTTTAACCTAACTAGAAAACGCTTGCTCATGCCGCCTACTTGATGCCACGCTCATCGAGGTAGGCCATCCACGTTTCCTGCTGATGCAGCCAGAAGTCAAAGGTCTGCTCCAGCTGCTGATATTCGCGCTCCTTCATCGCCAGATCCGCCAGATTCGCATCCCGCTGCTCGGCCAGCAGCTCGTTCTCCTTGCGCAGGCGCTCGATTAGGGCCAGCGTTATCTGGCCCGTGCGCGGCATAATGGTGCGGCGACGCGAGCGACGTCCGGCGCCCGGCGGCGCGGCGGCAAACTCTGCTGCCGGCGACAGTGGTGGCAACAATAGTGGTTCCAGTGTGCGATTGGCGGGCGCCAGCGGCGAGCGTTTCTCCGCGGGCAATGCCATGGTTGGCTCCACATCGAATTCGGGCTTGACTTCAGTCTTAACGTTGGGCAGAACGTGCTGCGGCAGCTCTGTCTTAATCTGTGCCGCCGTCACAGCTTGTTGTCCCTCAAAGAAGGGGCAAGCGTTCGGGTCCTGTTCAAATTTCATGGTTCTACAGTCGTGGCGATTAAAACGTGGCAGGCTGGGCAGCTCGCTGCGTATGGTCGACTCGATCTCCTCGATACGCTTGCGTTCCGTTTGCACAATGGGCGTGCTCTTGGGCGCAGCTGTCTCTGGCTGAAAGAGGCAGTCGACGAGCGCATAGAGACGCCACTCGGTTTTATACTGCGGATCGGTTTCCATGCGATTGCGTTCGACTCTGTGCAGAGGCGTGCGGCAATTAGGTGAATCAATGTGATATGTGAAATTTGGCACAACTTACAAATACTTGTTGCGGTAATTGCAGATGCGACGTCGCACCTCCTGCTTGTTGAGCCGGATGCGATGCTGTTGCAGGCCGAAGGCTATTTCACGAAATATGGTCAAATTCTCGGTGTAAGATGTTATTTCGTGCAGATGCTCGCGCCACAATTTCACAATTGTTGCCTCCTCGTAGGATGTATAGTAGCGCAGACGCATATGTTTTGGCCCGCGTCTGTTGGACTTTGACTCATTTTCCGGATCACTCATATTGTGTCCCAGTCAAGTAATTTAAAGGGTGCCGCAATACTTTAAAGTTACATTAAATGAGAATGGCCCAAATGCCTAATAGAGATGGGCATTGGGGAAGCACTAGAGATGTGACACGTACGAGTATGTTAAATACCGGTTACAGCGCAAGGCTTTAACAGTGCAGTATGTATTTTTTTTGGTCATTTTAGTGTCGTTGTGCAGGGTCACACTGTTATGTGTATAAGCATTGTTATGGATGTGCCAAGTGTATAACGATTGAAAAATATCGATGTTTTTTGATAAGTGTATTATACTTAAAGTGTATATAACAATGCCAACTTAATTGTTGCATATGTTGGGCCATATACTTTACTATTTGGCTGTCTTTCGTTCACTTTTGTAGCCATATGTTCACACTTAATGCCGAACTTTGCCGCACTTGATACGCGAAAATAATCGAAATGAAATCATCGGCTTTTGTGTACTAATCGATATTCGCAGCCATCCCTAGTTGTTGATTTTTAATGCGAAAAAATTGAAGCTTGTGTTGAATTAATGTGGCACTGCATTGTATAAATGCGCTTAGGTAATGCAGTGGACTAATAAGTGACTTCTGCTTCGATACAACTCCAAAACCGGGCCCTGGCGTTCGCATGGACTACGAAAATTTGGCACTGAATCTTGGTGGAGGGAGCGCTGCGGCCGGCGCAGCATTAAATGCGAACGTGATTGCGAGCACAAATACAAAGGCAGACGCCGAGGCAGAGGGCAATATGTGCGGCAGCCAGGAGCTGTTGGAGGTGAAGTCCAAGGAGAAGGCGCGTCGCTATTGGACACCCAGCGAGGAGGAGCGCCTCTATGAGATTTGGGGCCGCGAAAATTGGCGTCTCACACGCAACGGCAAGAACACCGTTTACTTTGGCCAATGGTCGGAGGAGCTGCGCGAACGCTTCTCGGTGGATGTGAAGCCCGAGGAAATACAAATGAAGGTCAACCAGACAAGGGCCAAGTTTCGGTAAGTGCATGAGCGCCGTCTCTTATAATAGTTTATAATGTACGCTCGTTTGAATTGCAGACAAGTTAAGAAACAGCTGCAAAGTGATCCATCCAGCTATCCCTTGCGTTGGAAAAAATATGACATAATCAATCGCATACTGAAGAACATACACAGGCCCAAAAACGCGGAACCGCTGCCGCCAGAGGTGCTGCTCAACAATCGCGATGTGTCGCCGCCGCGCGAAGAGGAGCAGCAGCAGCAGCCGCCGCCGGCGCAGGCACATCCGCCGCAGTCGCAGCAACAGTCGGTGCTTAATTTGACTGCCGAGGCAGCGGGCAATAGTTATTATAGCAACAATAGCAACAACAGCAACAATAGCAACAGCCATGCCCAGGGCAACACAAACAATAATAATAATAACAACAACAACAACAGCAGCAACAGCAACAACATGAGCTTCAATACGGAACTGTTTACGGATCAGTACGATGATATCAAGCAGGAGTACGATGATGAGGACTATCGCTCGATGCCATTTCAAGAGCAGATGCAACAGTATTCACCAGCGGAGCCCGCACAGCTGCTGGAGCTGCAAACACCACAGCAGCAGCAGCAGCAACAACAACAGCAGCAGCAACAACAACAACAACAATTTCAGTCTGGCTATGAGCAGAGCGTGGTCAGCTACGCTGGCAGCAATCCGGCACACTACAACAACAGCGGCAATGGCAGCGGCAGCAGCAACTGCAACAATGTGGCCTCGACGTCAGCCATCAATCATCAGGCCATCACGGCGGTGGCCTACATAAATAGCAGCAACAACACCATCAGCGTGGCCACCAATAGCAACAGCAGCAGCAATGGCGGGCCGATGCAGCCGCCGGCAATGGCAGCCGCCAGCAGCAGTAGCAGCAATGCGATGGCAATTGCGGCACCGATACCCACGCCCAGAAAGCGGGGGCGACCCTTTGGGTCGAGCAATCCGCCGCCGGCCGATTCATTGGAATCAATGTATATGGAGGAGGTGCGTCGCAAGAACCAGCTGTTGGCGGAGCAAACGAAAATCTCGCGACAGCGCCTGGAACTGGAGGAGCGCAAGCTCGAGCTGCTGCAAACGTTCTTCCCCAAATGCCTGGAACAGCAGGCGCACATCCTAGCGCGTGTCATGCAATTGCCACACCTGCAGCAGCAGCAGCCGCAGCCGCCGCCACAGTAAAAACATTTTAAATTAAATATAACCCGAGCCCCGGTAGCGTTCTATGTTTACTTTACCACTTAAATTAGTTGTCTAAGTCAGAAACAAAACAAAAGCCAACAAAAATATTAACAAAATTAAGAAAACATTGAAATTTCTCTAAACGTAAGCAACAATCGACAAAATGATTTAACAATCATGCATTGATGATGTCTGAGGTTGCACATTGCTTAAATGTCCGTAATATATATATATATATGTGTGTTTAACTCTACTAGCGTGAAAAAACAAACTCTGTTTATACCACTAAGCATAACTCTAAATAAAGATTGTAAAGAAACACAAGCCTAATTTATAATTTTCAAAAAGCAAAAGCTTGCCTTTTAATTTTAAATTATTAAGCTTTCATTTCGGATCTGTTGTTTCGATGAAAGCTTAATTAACTAGAGATTAATTATAATTTCTTCTAAAAAAAAACAAACACAATTTTGTAAAAGGTTTTTGTTCGAGCGATCCTTCCATTTCCCGCATTTTGACACATTTCTTGACATCGTCATTATAAAACCTTTTAAAAATGTTTGCAGACAAATGCAGACTGCCTGGCCATGATATACACTATATATATGGTATATACTGATACTATTTAAGTTATCTGGAACATATCCCAGCTGACAGAGTATTGGAATTAACTAAGGCGACGTTTTGCATAACCCCTTTGGCAGCTGCTCGTTAAATTGGTAATAGAGAAAACGTTTAATTAGTTTTGTACACTTTGATTAAATTTTCCGTTTCATTTAACGGTTACATTTAATAAGGCGTACAAAAATGCATTTGCACGTGCTTGACGCTCGTTTACCGCGGCACAAATGCTGCCTATTTGAAAGAGGGTATAAAAAAGACGCATGCTGAATTGCGATTGTCGCTCTATAGACAATTTAAAGATGTTTCAAAGCTCACACTGGCTCAATAGTTGAGCTATTTATCTAACATTCAATTTGAAATTAACTGCCAGCGCTGTTATCGATAATTCCAGCGATAACGCGTACGATAACAGCGTGCAGCACGGCAACACGGCCGCGCGCGCTCTCACTAACTGTTGTTCAACAATGTTTCTACGCGCCGCGATAGACTTGTTGCTTGCAATACCCTATACGCACAGGGGCAAGCTCAAGGCTATTCTCGTCAGCTAACGGGTAGACATGTATGTATGCATGTATATGTGTGTATGCATACAGCTGAGCAGCAGTGTACGACAATATAAGCATGCATGTGCTTGTGCTTGCTGTGTGAACTGTGCTGCATTTGAACTGCTTGGCTGGGCTTTGGTGCAGGGTATTCATGGGTCGACTCTCTGAGTGCCGGCAATTGTTTTGAATTGTCATGAAAACGCGGCAACAGCGACGCTAATTGCTGATTAACATTGATTTTGAATTCAGTTGAAGTTCTGTTGCGGCGCCGTGCGCTGCGCTTTTTAGTTTTTAGCGGCGTTCTATTCACTTTCGTTTTGCGTCTCCCCTTTGTTGTTGTTGTTGTTCTACTAAGTGTTGGTGTTGTTGTTATTGTGACGTCCAATTATGCACGGTAAATTGCGTTTGAGTGCTGCGCTGCCGCTGCTTCTGTTCGCTGCCGCTGCCGGCCTTTGCCTGGCGCACGCCGCGATTCTCAAATTGCCAACAGCCGATTTAAAGACGCCGTGGGAACTAATCGAGGCCATTTACGGCAGCTCCGGCCTGCGTAGCTTCAATGGCACCTGGATAACAGGTGAGCTCTGGTTTCACTTCTGATTAATTCTATGCCCCATTCCGGGCTTGTTATCAAGCCCGGAATTCCCCTCGCATAGGCTGTAATTTCCCATAATATAACAACATCAGCATGTTATTCCCAGCATGAGAAATTCTTATCAATGTGCCAACAATGCGTGTGTGCGCTTTGCTTTGTGGTCTGAATAGAATCATTTTAACCGAGTTCATTTCCCTTTCTCTCCATTGTATTGGATATCTAGGTATGTGCAGGGTATTTTGTTTGTGCTCTATGTATTTTTTTTTTAAATATTTTAAGTAATTTCTTCTTCATACACAATATGCTAAATATTAATTTATATTATTTTATATATACTTTCAATATGGATATTTTTTTTTAGATTTAATCACGAGCTGTAGCTCTTGACAGGCTCTATCTCAGACCCTAAATCTATTTGAACGTGCGTACTGCCCGACAATCTAATCTATATGGTCTCTACATATGTCGTTGCTTATCTTAACGAATCGAATTCATATTTATTGCACTAACTTTGTGTAGTTAGAAAGTTAGTTAAGGCTAGTATAAAACTTGCATCTCCTAAGCTTTTATTTATAACTATTTTTTGTTTTGATAATTCTTGAGCTGTCGCAATTATGATGCATATCAGGCTTCAAGTTCAAAGCTCTGATAAAAGTAGAAAAGAGAAACTATTGAGTGTGCTGTGCGAGTTTGCCCGACTAGCAGATACCCTGTGCCTAGGCATAGGCTTCTTCTTCATTTCTGAGACTGTGCTCAAAAATTGCTTTCATATCAAAATTTAAAATATATCTTTATATATATATATAGATATAGATAGCCGACATGCTAGATGTATGGGCTTAACATCCATCCTATTCACTGTGTACAGGGTATAGAAACACGAAAGCAAGTAATGCCAACAGGTTTTTGATTATTTATGATTCCGAACGTGTACAAATTTGTTGTTCAGTGCAAAATATGTTACATTCATATGTTATAGACGCACAGCTACCGAATTATTCACATTTGCATATATTACACAAAAACAGGAATATTTATTTGAGCCCGAAATTGGAAATCCTTTTTTAAATTTGTATTATTTTTTTACGGAAATATCATAGATTAATTAAAGACCAAAAAGTAATGCAATCCTTTAAATAAAATTCCATTTTGCGGCTTTGGTTTTTGTGTGTTTTGTTTTTTTTTTTTCACAAATGAGACTCTTAGTCAGTAGAAGGGAAGGTTTTTTGTTCTGCGCGCAAATTCAGTTTCGCTTTGCGCCTTTCAGTTGGCTGCCAATTATATCTTCGAAATCAGCTAAGGTAATTGGAATTTGCGAAACAAATGCCGACCATTTAATGCAAGAAAACAAAGAAATTGTACAACAATTAACTATATATGCTCTATATGTGGGGTTTTTTTTTTAGGTAAAAACTCATTTGAATTCGTCATTTCTTGTGAGACACTCTGTTGTAAATGTAATTTCATATTGTAGCTCAATTAAATTCATTTCAATTGGGTTGAATATTGATATATTTTTATTAAGGGTTTGAAACAGCAACCTGCTGCATGTCAGTTGGGACAAACGACAATCTAATTCGCGCAGGAAAATTAATTTGTTGATTGCTTTTTGTAAAAGCTAATAAATATATTTGTTGCCGGATTTGAACCAGCGACCTTCCGCATGTCAGTCGCACAATTAACAGCAAGAAAATTCATTTGTTTATGAATACTTATATAAGCTATTACAAATTTGTAATATGCTTAACAAGATTATGGTAACTGGGTTTGAACCGGCGACCAGCCTCTTGCCAGTACAAACACTATTTTAAATACAGATACAAGCAACAGTATTTATTTGCTGATTGATATTTCAAAGGTGTAATAAGAATGTTGGTTGCGGGATTTGAACCAGCGACCTGCTGAATGCCAGTTTGGACAAATTAAAAGCAGAAAAAATGCATTTGTTGCTGGATATTTCTATAAGCTAATAAAAATATTTCATAAGCTTAGCAGTATTAATGCTCTAGGACTTGAACCAGCGGCCTACGTTTGTCAATCCGGAACAACTTGTTTATGTAAAAATACAGATAGCAGCCAGAAACTTTTCTGGTTTATTGCTATTTGTGAAGATTAATAGAAATGTTTAATAACCCTAGCAGAATTGTTCCTTGAGGATTTGAACCAGCGACCTGTCGCTTTTAAATACAGATAAAAGCCTAAAATTTGTGTAGCCTAATCATAAACTATTTCAATCCGCAGATGAGGAATTCTATTACACTGCCAGCGATAAATCTATACACAAATACAATGCGGCCACCAAGAAAGATACCATATTTTTGGAATCCACATTTTTGGTAATTATCGAGATATGATTTCATTTATGCCTTTTTAATGAACACAATTCTTTTTAGAATTCCTACAGTGGCGCCACGTTTACGCTCTCGGCGGACAATACGAAAATACTGGTACGTCACAATTTGACTGAGAAGTTCCGGCACTCGTATGTGGCCCAATATGATGTCTATGATATTGCCACAAATACGGCCATAAAGATACACAAGGGTGAGAAGTTGCAGTATTGCGGCTGGTCGCCGCTGAAGGATCGCTTGGCCTATGTCTACCAGAACAATGTGCATATACATTTCAATGAGAATCTGGAGATACCCATTACAGAGGATGGCAAGGATGGCATTGTCTACAACGGTGTGCCCGATTGGGTGTACGAGGAGGAGGTGCTGAGCAGCGGCAGTGCGCTCTGGTGGTCAGCGGATGGCACAAAACTGGCGGTGGGCTTCTTTAATGATACCAAAGTGGAGACCTTTAAGTATTTCCTTTATGGCGATGCCGACAGCGAGTATTCGCAGTATCCGCACGAGGAGCAGCTCAAGTATCCCAAAACGGGCACACCCAATCCGGTTGTCTATCTGCGTGTCTATGATCTGTCCAACGATGATCCAGTTGTGCAACGCATCGAGGCGCCAGTTGATATTGTGAGCGCAGATCACATCTTAGATAATGTGGTCTGGTCGAACAACAGCCATTTGCTCATCACCTGGATGAATCGCCGTCAGAATCTGGCCTCGCTGCACAGCTGCAGTCACCAGGGCGCCTGCGTCGAGGTTAAGCGCATCGAGGAGCCCGACGGCTGGGTGGCAATGAGCACGCCCAAGTGCCTCGCGAATGGCCTGAACTGCATATTTGCCTACTACATTGATAACTGGTATCAGGTGTGGAATCTTAATCTCCAAACGGGCGTCAATAGCTGGAAATCGCGCGGAGAATTCACTGTGCTCAATGTCTATGGCTACGATGAGGCCAATGATAAGCTGTAAGTGTGCCGCGGTATACTTGAAGTTTTTAAGTTTACGCCTTTTGTTCTTGTTTTCCAAATAAGAGCTCACATTCAAGCAAGCCCTTTCTTATAGTATTTAATAATGCCTTAACCTTTGCAGTTATTATCAGGCCACGTCGGTCGGTGATCCGGCGCAATACCATGTCTACAGCAACAACGACTGCCTGAGCTGCAACAAGGTGGACGTGGATGGAGCGCTGTGTCGTTCCGCTAGCGCCACATTTAGCAAATCCTATTCCTACTACACGCTCACCTGCACCGGACCCAATCCGGCGTACACAGAAATCTTGGAGACTACCGCACACAAAAAGATCACCGACTGGGAGCTGAATACCGCTTATCGTGCAAATTTGGAATCCAAGCTGCGTCCCAGCTATCGCTTCATCAACGTCACCCTGGCGGATGGCAGCACTGGCATTGCCAAGCTGGCGTTGCCACCTAATTTCGATGAGAACAAAAAATATCCCCTGATTGTGGTCGTTTATGGTGGCCCGGATTCAGTGCGCGTTACAAATGGTTTTACAGTCGGCTATGAGGCATTTGTTACCACCACCAGGGACACCATCTACGCCTATATCGATGGGCGTGGCACTGGCAATAAGGGCAAAAAACTGTTGTTCTCTGTGAACAATGATTTGGGTGATCATGAGGTAGAGGATCAGCTATTAGTCACCAGCTGGCTACAGCAAAATCTGACCTATGTAGATCGCAACCGGACGGGCATTTGGGGCTGGAGCTATGGGGGATATATGACAGCGAAGACCCTGGAGAAGGACGATGAGCACATCTTTCAATGTGGTGTTTCCGTGGCGCCAGTTACCTCCTGGCTGTATTATGGTAGAATCTTGAGTTTATAACCTTTGATATGCAGCATTTAACAAAGCCTTTATTTAGATACCATCTATACGGAGCGCTACATGGGCCTGCCCACAGAGGAGGACAATCTGGTCAAGTATAATGAGAGCAGCGTCTTTGGTCGTTTGGATAACTTTAAGACCCATGGCTTTCTGCTAATCCATGGCTCCGGCGATGATAATGTGCACTATCAGCATTCCCTGGTGTTGGCCAAACTCCTACAAAGGGCCGACATTGCATTTGAGGAGCAGGTGTGTTGGGAAATAGCTTAAGAGCATTTCAATTTATGTGTCAATTAATTCTACTTGGTTTTTTTTTAGACCTACACCGATGAGAACCATAGCATTGGCAATGCATTGCCGCATTTGTATCATACCATTGATCGTTTCTGGATCAACTGCCTTAGCATGAATGTAACTGAAAGTTAACTTGTGCCAAAAGTCTGTCTAGTCAACGAAAGTTTCTATATTTGTACATTTTGTTTTAAAGCAAAGTAAAATTGCAATCTACTTTTATATGCTGTACAAATAAAATATATTTTTAAAAGAATGTTTATTTAAAAGGAAAATCTAGCTTGCCTGTGAGACATGCAACTGGTTTAAGAACTAGAGAGTATTTCAGATTATATAAAACGAAATTGCATTAGAAAACTCGAGATGTTTTCGAAAATCATTTTAAAAGGCAAACTAAACTTACTCAGGTCCAAAAATATTTTGTTTGTCCAGGTTTATAAAAATAAACAGTTGAACACAATTTTATTTAATATTTTTCATCCCTATCCTTTACATCATCTTTTCAATACCCTTTTTAACTATCACGTTCTTATATATATTTCAAAAATTTGTTATTCATTTGGAAACATTTATTCTTTTTGCTGTATATATTACAAATGCATTGATTCCAATTGAAAATCCATTAAGAGCAGCCCCTAATAAACAATTCAGGCAGCTCAATAAAAATGCAAAGAGTATTGTGGCCAGAGGCCACAATTGCCACCGCAATGTCACAGCCAAATTAAAAAACTATAAACAATTTAATAACAATGCATTTTGCAGCAGTTATAACCACAATGCATTAAAACGATCGAAATACAAAAGTAATAAAGATATACAGACTGAAATCTGAATAAATATTGTTTGAATTAATGATAATTGTGCATTAATTTATTGCAGCAATATATCTTTATCAAAAAGCTTGGACTTAACATTATTCAACGAAAATTTTTAAGCCAATGAGCCCGATTAAATAAATTAACGCAAAATTAAGTTTATCTAGCCAGCGAATACTGTGTGTATTGTCAGGCTTTTATCACAATATGCTTTAGGGTTTCGAACCAGCGACCTTCTTTTTCTTTTTAGAAAAAGATAAAGTACCAGAAGACCTTAATACTATCAAATTTTTTAAAAATTTGCTGAGCGAATACTGTGTACATTTGCATGCTTTAATCACTTTATGCACTCGGGAGTCGAACCAGCGACCTTCTTTTTTTAGACAAGATCTTTATATTGACAAAGAAGCAAAACACCTTTACACGTTTATATAAAATAAAATAAAATAAAATTTATCAAGCCAGCGTACATTGTCATGGTGTAGTCAAAAATTTCCTTAGGGTTTCGACCTTCTTTTTTTTTTTTAGAAAACTACCTAACAAGGTCTATATATTTATAAAGTACCAGTAAAATTTACTGTGTACATTTGCATGCTTTAATCACATTATGCTTTCGAGAGTCGAACCAGCGACCTTCTTTTTTTAGTTAACTGCGCGACAAGGCCTTTACCAGAAGAACTTAAACCTATTAAATAAATGAAGCGACTACTGTGTACATTGGCACGCTTTAATCACATTATGCTTTCGGGAGTTGAACCAGCGACCTTTTTTTTTTAGCTAACTGCGCGACAAGTTTAACACTATTAAATAAATGATAGTATAAAAATTCTAAAATTTAATAAGCCAGCGGCTAATGTGCACATTGTCATGCTTTAATCACAATTTTCTTTCAGGAGTTGAACCAGCGAAATCCTATTTTCAAGACAGCTGCCTGACAAGGTCTATATATTTATAAGGTACCAAACTTTGATTTTACTGAACTGATTTAATGCTCTTTAATCTGTTGCCAATGCAAAACGTTTTAATTATTTATTTAACTCTGTTGATTTTTGTCGCTCTCTGTTTTATTGACTTGTTTTTTTTTTTCAATCTGTCCCCCTGTCCCGCAGGTGTCGCGTCATTTATGCATCGCTGCGCCAATGTGTGGCATGTTGACAAGCAAAAAAGCAGAAAAAACAATGAAAATAAAAACAAATCCGTAACGTTAAAATGCCGAGGGGCGCATTGTGGCATTAAGGCCGCGCTGCGACAGTCGTTCTTTGCGCGACATTTTACAGGATTTTTATTTTTGCTTAATTATATCTCTTATTTTATCCATTTATATTAAATTGTCGCTATAAAATGGACGCTGTAACAATAACATTATTTTGTTTTCAGCCCTTGTTGCACTTGTTTTTTGCACTTCATCAGCGACAACTTAATTAAAATAGAAGACATGTGCGCCAAAAAGTAGGCAATGCATTTAACATGCACTTCATAACCTTCTGTTAAAGCGAAACTCGATCTAACAAATTAATTTAGCAATAATAAATAAACTATTTTTAACATAAATGAAATCAAATTTTTTGGCTGGCAACTGGATTTTTCTAAAATAAAGTAAGGAACTAAGAACACCAACTTAAAGAAATTTATATGCGCATCTACAAAGCTCACTGATACAAACTTTATATACCCCACTCTCTTTTGTAAAGGGTATTATAACTTTTTCATGAAGTGGGTAACGCATAGAAGAAGACATATACGAACACATCAGGTATATATATTCTAGTTCAGCATCAATAGACGACTTTCTCATTCTTAAAGCGCTCCGAAGAAATCCCGACTTTCTCGTCAGAAATTACAGAAACTTAGAAGCAGAGATTAATGAAATTTGGCAGATACAAGGTTCACTAAAAATGCTTTTTACTTGATAGTAAAATGAATTCAAACAAAATGCTACATATGAAATATTCTATGGGATATCTTTGTTGTTAACACATTCCAGTTTTTATCTTTTTCTGATGAAAAATAAATCTACATACGAACTGTCCCATAGCTTACTTGATATGTATTTTATTTGTATTCCCTGAAATCTCGAACAAATGTCACAAATAGTTGACAAACTGCCCAACTTGTTCATTCCTTTACGCCCTTAAAAATCGACTTACAGTCGCCCAACACACGAGGGCAATGCCACAGAGTTCATTTCCAACTAATATTGAATTATGTTATTGATGTGTTTTTTTCGGGCTAAGTTCAGTCATATGTAAATATTTGAGTAGAAAATAAAAAACGTGTAACAGGAATGCGACTGAGACAAGGTCGAATGACAAATGTGCTAGAATTTGCTGAAAATATTCTCTGGCAAGACATTTCAAATATGCTTTTACAAATTATTCAAGTGCCTTCATTTAATTCAGTTGAAAAGGCTCCATAAGCAGCAAATATTGTACTTAAACAGCAATTGAACTGTTAAAAGCATTTATTACAATTTGAATTTATTTTATTTAATATTTAATCTAAAATGTTATGTTTTTATGTATTGAATCAGTTTTTGTAGTAAGCTGGCTTAATTTAATTTTTATTAAATTTTTTTTATAACACATCACATATATAAATATATATATATATTTATATATATATATAATATGTAATGATGTATATAATATATAATAATAAATAACAATTTTTAAATAAATTAATTAAATATATATATGTTTGCAATAACGCAAAACTTTTTACTCTTATATTGTAAATAATACAAAAATAAACAAGCTGCAAACAAAAATTTCAATAAAATTACATTATCAGAGGCTTAATATATACATATATAAATGATTGAACAATTCCTAAGAAAAATATATATACAAATATATAAATATATATATTTAATTATTTTTTTTTTTTAATTGTTCTTTAGTTGTTCTATATTTCATATATTTAATGATGTTATTTAATTTATTGAACAAACAAATTGTTAATGAAATGATTGAACAACTCCCCAAAAAAAAAATGTTAACCAATTGCTGTGAATATTTAATTGCAATCAAATTACTTTAGACCTAATGTCAGGCCACTTGAGCAAGCCTCTATGCTTAAGAGGCTACACTTTAGCTACTCGCAGAGAAAACCCATTCAACTAACATCTGCACATATCTGCCGAATCCTCAGGGCAATTCGTGAAAAAAAATGAAACAAGAAAATAATGGGCACAAGCAAAAAGCCTTTGATATTGCTTTTTTCTTCCACTTTCACTTTTTCTACGCACATTCTTTTATATATATATTATTTTTTTGTTTGTCATTTCCAGCGGCGAATCAATCGATTTGTTTATTGCTATTTTTAACAAATTTATATGCAAGGCGGCGTGCTTTGATGTTTTTTGTTTTCCTTTTTTTTTTGGTTGGCAAATTTGTTGGCTCGAAAATCATACACAATAAGCAAACGTCAGCCATTGGAGTTGGCTTTTTGACATTTGAACGTTTTCAGTGCTTTATGTGGCAATTTGCTTGGGCCACATTGCGTATGCGTAACACGCGGCACAACTCTAAGCCCACGTTGCACATAAACAAAGCTCATTTTAAAGTAGCTCAGCGAGCATTTTTTTATTGCACAGCAAAAAATTTTGATGCAATTACAAGAAACATTTATTATTTAAGTAAAATAATTGTGAAACAAGTTTTTTAAGCGAGCAAAAACCTTAAGTTAAGCAAAATTGTGTGCGGGATTATTTTAAGCACAATTTTAATTGCAGTTTCGATGGCAAAAATAACACAATTGTCTTTAAAAATTTGTATTTTTATAATTTTATAATTTGTAAAACAACATTTGTGATTTTTGAAAGAGCTCAACAGGCGAACATAATATTATAATAAAATATTTGAGATAATCTTTGATATTTTTATACCCTAAACCCATTCAAAATGGGTATAAGGGTATATTGCATTTGTGCAAAATCCAAATGTATGTAACAGCCAGAAGGAAGCAACTCCGACCGCATAAAGTATATATATTCTTGATCAGCATAAATAGCTGAGTCGATCTAGCCATGTCCGTCTGTCTGTCCGTCCGTCCGTATGTATGAACGCAAGGATCTCAGAACCTTTGAAATTTTAGATGTAGATGCACCTAGCTCCCGCGCAGATCGAGTTTGTTTCCGATAATCGAGAACTTACTCCAATCAATCGATAAAAATCGATATCGATATCCTATTTTTTGGGCAATTTTGGTCAATAATAAGAGCTAGAGTCACCAAACTTGACATATAGCTTCTATAATAGAATATATGTATGATATAGGATTTTTTTTTCCGATTTTCATGAAGTTTGGCGTTTTCTTCATGGGTTTCCCTCTAGATTAATCTGGCATTCGAATCTGAACACCGATTTTTTAGTCGAAATGTATGTCCAAATCTTACCCCAGGATTCGTATATAGACATGGGTCAAAAATTACCACCCCCATAACTCGGTCAAATCTCATCCGATTAATCATCTAGATTAATGTGACATTCAAATCTCGAAACCGATTTTTTGGTCGAAATTCATGTCCAAATCTTACCCCAGGATTCGTATATAGACATGGGTCAAAAATTACCACCCCCATAACTCGGTCAAATCTCATCCGATTTTCAAGAAGTTTGGCCTTTTCTTCATGGTTTTCTCTCTAGATTAATCTGGCATTCAAATCTGAACAGCGATTTTTTGGTCGAAATTCATGTCCAAATCTTACCCCAAGATTCGTATATAGACATGGGTCAAAAATTACCACCCCCATAACTCGGTCAAATCTCATCCGATTTCCACGAAGTTTGGCTTTTTCTTCATGGTTTTCCCTCTAGATTAATCTGGCAGTCAAATCTGAACACCGATTTTTTAGTCGAAATGTATGTCCAAATCTTACCCCAGGATTCGTATATAGACATGGGTCAAAAATTACCACCCCCATAACTCGGTCAAATCTCATCCGATTTTCACGAAGTTTGGCCTTTTCTTCATGGTTTTCTCTCTAGATTAATCTGGCATTCAAATCTGAACAGCGATTTTTTGGTCGAAATTCATGTCCAAATCTTACCCCAAGATTCGTATATAGACATGGGTCAAAAATTACCACCCCCATAACTCGGTCAAATCTCATCCGATTTCCACGAAGTTTGGCTTTTTCTTCATGGTTTTCCCTGTAGATTAATCTGGCATTCAAATCTGAACAGCGATTTTTTGGTCGAAATTCATGTCCAAATCTTACCCCAAGATTCGTATATAGACATGGGTCAAAAATTACCGTCCCCATAACTCGGTCAAATCTCATCCGATTTCCACGAAGTTTGGCTTTTTCTTCATGGTTTTCCCTGTAGATTAATCTGGCATTCAAATCTGAACAGCGATTTTTTGGTCGAAATTCATGTCCAAATCTTACCCCAAGATTCGTATATAGACATGGGTCAAAAATTACCACCCCCATAACTCGGTCAAATCTCATCCGATTTCCACGAAGTTTGGCTTTTTCTTCATGGTTTTCCCTGTAGATTAATCTGGCATTCAAATCTGAACAGCGATTTTTTGGTCGAAATTCATGTCCAAATCTTACCCCAAGATTCGTATATAGACATGGGTCCAAAATTACCACCCCCATAACTCGGTCAAATCTCATCCGATTTCCACGAAGTTTGGCTTTTTCTTCATGGTTTTCCCTCTAGATTAATGTGGCATTCAAATCTCGACACCGATTTTTTGGTCGAAATTCATGTCCAAATCTTACCCCAAGATTCGTATATAGACATGGGTCAAAAATTACCACCCCCATATCTCGGTCAAATCTCATCCGATTTCCACGAAGTTTGGCATTTTCTTCATGGTTTTCCCTCTAGATTAATGTGGCATTCAAATCTCGACACCGATTTTTTGGTCGAAATTCATGTCCAAATCTTACCCCAAGATTCGTATATAGACATGGATCCAAAATTACCACCCCCATAACTCGGTCAAATCTCATCCGATTTCCACGAAGTTTGGCTTTTTCTTCATGCTCTTCCCTCTAGATTAATGTGGCATTCAAATCTCGACACCGATTTTTTGGTCGAAATTCATGTCCAAATCTTACCCCAAGATTCGTATATAGACATGAGTCAAAAATTACCACCCCCATAACTCGGTCAAATCTCATCCGATTTCCACGAAGTTTGGCTTTTTCTTCATGGTTTTCCCTGTAGATTAATCTGGCATTCAAATCTGAACAGCGGTTTTTTGGTCGAAATTCATGTCCAAATCTTACCCTAAGATTCGTATATAGACATGGGTCAAAAATTACCACCCCCATAACTCGGTCAAATCTCATCCGATTTCCACGAAGTTTGGCTTTTTCTTCATGGTTTTCCCTGTAGATTAATCTGGCATTCAAATCTGAACAGCGATTTTTTGGTCAAATTCATGTCCAAATCTTACCCCAAGATTCGTATATAGACATGGGTCAAAAATTACCACCCCCATAACTCGGTCAAATCTCATCCGATTTCCACGAAGTTTGGCTTTTTCTTCATGGTTTTCCCTGTAGATTAATCTGGCATTCAAATCTGAACAGCGATTTTTTGATCGAAATTCATGTCCAAATCTTACCCCAAGATTCGTATATAGACATGGGTCAAAAATTACCACCCCCATAACTCGGTCAAATCTCATCCGATTTCCACGAAGTTTGGCTTTTTCTGCATGGTTTTCCCTCTAGATTAATGTGGCATTCAAATCTCGACACCGATTTTTCGGTCGAAATTCATGTCCAAATCTTACCCCAAGATTCGTATATAGACATGGGTCAAAAATTACCACCCCCATAACTCGGTCAAATCTCATCCGATTTCCACGAAGTTTGGCTTTTTCTTCATGGTTTTCCCTGTAGATTAATCTGGCATTCAAATCTGAACAGCGATTTTTTGGTCGAAATTCATGTCCAAATCTTACCCCAAGATTCGTATATAGACATGGGTCAAAAATTACCACCCCCATAACTCAGTCAAATTTCATCAGATTTCCACGAAGTTTGGCTTTTTCTTCATGGTTTTCCCTCTAGATTAATGTGGCATTCAAATCTCGACACCGATTTTTTGGTCGAAATTCATGTCCAAATCTTACCCCAAGATTCGTATATAGACATGGGTCAAAAATTACCACCCCCATAACTCGGTCAAATCTCATCCGATTTCCACGAAGTTTGGCTTTTTCTGCATGGTTTTCCCTTTAGATTAATGTGGCATTCAAATCTCGACACCGATTTTTTGGTCGAAATTCATGTCCAAATCTTACCCCAAGATTCGTATATAGACATGGGTCAAAAATTACCACCCCCATAACTCGGTCAAATCTCATCCGATTTACACGAAGTTTGGCTTTTTCTTCATGGTTTTCCCTGTAGATTAATCTGGCATTCAAATCTGAACAGCGATTTTTTGGTCGAAATTCATGTCCAAATCTTACCCCAAGATTCGTATATAGACATGGGTCAAAAATTACCACCCCCATAACTCGGTCAAATCTCATCCGATTTCCACGAAGTTTGGCTTTTTCTTCATACTTTTCCCTCTAGATTAATGTGGCATTCAAATCTCGACACCGATTTTTTGGTCGAAATTCATGTCCAAATCTTACCCCAAGATTCGTATATAGACATGGGTCAAAAATTACCACCCCCATAACTCGGTCAAATCTCATCCGATTTCCACGAAGTTTGGCTTTTTCTTCATGGTTTTCCCTGTAGATTAATCTGGCATTCAAATCTGAACAGCGATTTTTTGGTCGAAATTCATGTCCAAATCTTACCCCAAGATTCGTATATAGACATGGGTCAAAAATTACCACCCCCATAACTCGGTCAAATCTCATCCGATTTCCACGAAGTTTGGCTTTTTCTTCATGGTTTTCCCTGTAGATTAATCTGGCATTCAAATCTGAACAGCGATTTTTTGGTCGAAATTCATGTCCAAATCTTACCCCAAGATTCGTATATAGACATGGGTCAAAAATTACCACCCCCATAACTCAGTCAAATCTCATCAGATTTCCACGAAGTTTGGCTTTTTCTTCATGGTTTTCCCTGTAGATTAATCTGGCATTCAAATCTGAACAGCGATTTTTTGATCGAAATTCATGTCCAAATCTTACCCCAAGATTCGTATATAGACATGGGTCAAAAATTACCACCCCCATAACTCGGTCAAATCTCATCCGATTTCCACGAAGTTTGGCTTTTTCTGCATGGTTTTCCCTCTAGATTAATGTGGCATTCAAATCTCGACACCGATTTTTCGGTCGAAATTCATGTCCAAATCTTACCCCAAGATTCGTATATAGACATGGGTCAAAAATTACCACCCCCATAACTCGGTCAAATCTCATCCGATTTCCACGAAGTTTGGCTTTTTCTTCATGGTTTTCCCTGTAGATTAATCTGGCATTCAAATCTGAACAGCGATTTTTTGGTCGAAATTCATGTCCAAATCTTACCCCAAGATTCGTATATAGACATGGGTCAAAAATTACCACCCCCATAACTCAGTCAAATTTCATCAGATTTCCACGAAGTTTGGCTTTTTCTTCATGGTTTTCCCTCTAGATTAATGTGGCATTCAAATCTCGACACCGATTTTTTGGTCGAAATTCATGTCCAAATCTTACCCCAAGATTCGTATATAGACATGGGTCAAAAATTACCACCCCCATAACTCGGTCAAATCTCATCCGATTTCCACGAAGTTTGGCTTTTTCTGCATGGTTTTCCCTTTAGATTAATGTGGCATTCAAATCTCGACACCGATTTTTTGGTCGAAATTCATGTCCAAATCTTACCCCAAGATTCGTATATAGACATGGGTCAAAAATTACCACCCCCATAACTCGGTCAAATCTCATCCGATTTACACGAAGTTTGGCTTTTTCTTCATGGTTTTCCCTGTAGATTAATCTGGCATTCAAATCTGAACAGCGATTTTTTGGTCGAAATTCATGTCCAAATCTTACCCCAAGATTCGTATATAGACATGGGTCAAAAATTACCACCCCCATAACTCGGTCAAATCTCATCCGATTTCCACGAAGTTTGGCTTTTTCTTCATACTTTTCCCTCTAGATTAATGTGGCATTCAAATCTCGACACCGATTTTTTGGTCGAAATTCATGTCCAAATCTTACCCCAAGATTCGTATATAGACATGGGTCAAAAATTACCACCCCCATAACTCGGTCAAATCTCATCCGATTTCCACGAAGTTTGGCTTTTTCTGCATGGTTTTCCCTTTAGATTAATGTGGCATTCAAATCTCGACACCGATTTTTTGGTCGAAATTCATGTCCAAATCTTACCCCAAGACATGGGTCAAAAATTACCACCCCCATAACTCGGTCAAATCTCATCCGATTTACACGAAGTTTGGCTTTTTCTTCATGGTTTTCCCTGTAGATTAATCTGGCATTCAAATCTGAACAGCGATTTTTTGGTCGAAATTCATGTCCAAATCTTACCCCAAGATTCGTATATAGACATGGGTCAAAAATTACCACCCCCATAACTCGGTCAAATCTCATCCGATTTCCACGAAGTTTGGCTTTTTCTTCATGGTTTTCCCTCTAGATTAATGTGGCATTCAAATCTCGACACCGATTTTTTGGTCGAAATTCATGTCCAAATCTTACCCCAAGATTCGTATATAGACATGGGTCAAAAATTACCACCCCCATAACTCGGTCAAATCTCATCCGATTTCCACGAAGTTTGGCTTTTTCTTCATGGTTTTCCCTGTAGATTAATCTGGCATTCAAATCTGAACAGCGGTTTTTTGGTCGAAATTCATGTCCAAATCTTACCCCAAGATTCGTATATAGACATGGGTCCAAAATTACCACCCCCATAACTCGGTCAAATCTCATCCGATTTCCACGAAGTTTGGCTTTTTCTTCATGGTTTTCCCTCTAGATTAATGTGGCATTCAAATCTCGACACCGATTTTTTGGTCGAAATTCATGTCCAAATCTTACCCCAAGACTCGTATATAGACATGGGTCAAAAATTACCACCCCCATAACTCGGTCAAATCTCATCCGATTTCCACGAAGTTTGGCTTTTTCTTCATGGTTTTCCTTGTAGATTAATCTGGCATTCAAATCTGAACACCGATTTTTTGGTCGAAATTCATGTCCAAATCTTACCCCAAGATTCGTATATAGACATGGGTCAAAAATTACCACCCCCATAACTCGGTCAAATCTCATCCGATTTCCACGAAGTTTGGCTTTTTCTTCATAGTTTTCCTTGTAGATTAATGTGGCATTCAAATCTGAACAGCGATTTTTTGGTCGAAATTCATGTCCAAATCTTACCCCAAGATTCGTATATAGACATGGGTCAAAAATTACCACCCCCATAACTCGGTCAAATCTCATCCGATTTCCACGAAGTTTGGCTTTTTCTTCATGGTTTTCCTTGTAGATTAATCTGGCATTCAAATCTGAACACCGATTTTTTGGTCGAAATTCATGTCCAAATCTTACCCCAAGATTCGTATATAGACATGGGTCAAAAATTACCACCCCCATAACTCGGTCAAATCTCATCCGATTTCCACGAAGTTTGGCTTTTTCTTCATGGTTTTCCCCTTAGATTAATGTGGCATTCAAATCTCGACACCGATTTTTTGGTCGAAATTCATGTCCAAATCTTACCCCAAGATTCGTATATAGACATGGGTCAAAAATTACCACCCCAATAACTCGGTCAAATCTCATCCGATTTCCACGAAGTTTGGCCTTTTCTTCATGGTTTTCCCTGTAGATTAATCTGGCATTCAAATCTGAACAGCGATTTTTTGGTCGAAATTCATGTCCAAATCTTACATAGACATGGGTCAAAAATTACCACCCCCATAACTCGGTCAAATCTCATCCGATATCCACGAAGTTTGGCTTTTTCTTCATGGTTTTCCTTCTAGATTAATGTGGCATTCAAATCTCGTCACCGATTTTTTGGTCGAAATTCATGTCCAAATCTTACCCCAAGATTCGTATATAGACATGGGTCAAAAATTACCCCCCCCATAACTCGGTCAAATCTCATCTGATATCCACGAAGTTTGGCTTTTTCTTCATGGTTTTCCCTCTTGATTAATGCGACATTCAAATCTCTACACCCATTTTTTGGGCGAAATTCATGTCCAAATCTTACCCCAAGATTCGTATATAGACATGGGTCAAAAATTACCACCCCCATAACTCGGTCAAATCTCATCCGATTTCCACTAAGTTTGGTTTTTTCTTCATGGTTTTCCCTCTAGATTAATCTGGCATTCAAATCTGAACACCGATTTTTTAGTCGAAATTCATGTCCAAATCTTACCCCAAGATTCGTATATAGACATGGGTCAAAAATTACCACCCCCATAACTCGGTCAAATCTCATCCGATTTCCACGAAGTTTGGCTTTTTCTTCATAGTTTTCCTTGTAGATTAATGTGGCATTCAAATCTGAACAGCGATTTTTTGGTCGAAATTCATGTCCAAATCTTACCCCAAGATTCGTATATAGACATGGGTCAAAAATTACCACCCCCATAACTCGGTCAAATCTCATCCGATTTCCACGAAGTTCGGCTTTTTCTTCATGGTTTTCCTTGTAGATTAATCTGGCATTCAAATCTGAACACCGATTTTTTAGTCGAAATTCATGTCCAAATCTTACCCCAAGATTCGTATATAGACATGGGTCAAAAATTACCACCCCCATAACTCGGTCAAATCTCATCCGATTTCCACGAAGTTTGGCTTTTTCTTCATGGTTTTCCCCTTAGATTAATGTGGCATTCAAATCTCGACACCGATTTTTTGGTCGAAATTCATGTCCAAATCTTACCCCAAGATTCGTATATAGACATGGGTCAAAAATTACCACCCCAATAACTCGGTCAAATCTCATCCGATTTCCACGAAGTTTGGCCTTTTCTTCATGGTTTTCCCTGTAGATTAATCTGGCATTCAAATCTGAACAGCGATTTTTTGGTCGAAATTCATGTCCAAATCTTACCCCAAGATTCGTATATAGACATGGGTCAAAAATTACCACCCCCATAACTCGGTCAAATCTCATCCGATTTCCACGAAGTTTGGCTTTTTCTTCATGGTTTTCCTTCTAGATAATGTGGCATTCAAATCTCGACACCGATTTTTTGGTCGAAATTCATGTCCAAATCTTACCCCAAGATTCGTATATAGACATGGGTCAAAAATTACCACCCCCATAACTCGGTCAAATCTCATCTGATATCCACGAAGTTTGGCTTTTTCTTCATGGTTTTCCCTCTAGATTAATCTGGCATTCAAATCTGAACAGCGATTTTTTGGTCGAAATTCATGTCCAAATCTTACCCCAAGATTCGTATATAGACATGGGTCAAAAATTACCACCCCCATAACTCGGTCAAATCTCATCCGATTTCCACGAAGTTTGGCTTTTTCTTCATAGTTTTCCTTGTAGATTAATGTGGCATTCAAATCTGAACAGCGATTTTTTGGTCGAAATTCATGTCCAAATCTTACCCCAAGATTCGTATATAGACATGGGTCAAAAATTACCACCCCCATAACTCGGTCAAATCTCATCCGATTTCCACGAAGTTCGGCTTTTTCTTCATGGTTTTCCTTGTAGATTAATCTGGCATTCAAATCTGAACACCGATTTTTTAGTCGAAATTCATGTCCAAATCTTACCCCAAGATT
Source organism: Drosophila novamexicana (assembly GCF_003285875.2). Taxonomy (NCBI): domain Eukaryota; kingdom Metazoa; phylum Arthropoda; class Insecta; order Diptera; family Drosophilidae; genus Drosophila; species Drosophila novamexicana. Next base: position 7,333,821 of record NW_020824787.1, read on the forward strand.
CGTATATAGACATGGGTCAAAAATTACCACCCCCATAACTCGGTCAAATCTCATCCGATTTCCACGAAGTTTGGCTTTTTCTTCATGGTTTTCCCCTTAGATTAATGTGGCATTCAAATCTCGACACCGATTTTTTGGTCGAAATTCATGTCCAAATCTTACCCCAAGATTCGTATATAGACATGGGTCAAAAATTACCACCCCAATAACTCGGTCAAATCTCATCCGATTTCCACGAAGTTTGGCCTTTTCTTCATGGTTTTCCCTGTAGATTAATCTGGCATTCAAATCTGAACAGCGATTTTTTGGTCGAAATTCATGTCCAAATCTTACCCCAAGATTCGTATATAGACATGGGTCAAAAATTACCACCCCCATAACTCGGTCAAATCTCATCCGATTTCCACGAAGTTTGGCTTTTTCTTCATGGTTTTCCTTCTAGATAATGTGGCATTCAAATCTCGACACCGATTTTTTGGTCGAAATTCATGTCCAAATCTTACCCCAAGATTCGTATATAGACATGGGTCAAAAATTACCACCCCCATAACTCGGTCAAATCTCATCTGATATCCACGAAGTTTGGCTTTTTCTTCATGGTTTTCCCTCTAGATTAATCTGGCATTCAAATCTGAACAGCGATTTTTTGGTCGAAATTCATGTCCAAATCTTACCCCAAGATTCGTATATAGACATGGGTCAAAAATTACCACCCCCATAACTCGGTCAAATCTCATCTGATATCCACGAAGTTTGGCTTTTTCTTCATGGTTTTCCCTCTAGATTAATGCGGCATTCAAATCTCTACACCCATTTTTTGGGCGAAATTCATGTCCAAATCTTACCCCAAGATTCGTATATAGACATGGGTCAAAAATTACCACCCCCATAACTCGGTCAAATCTCATCCGATTTCCACGAAGTTTGGTTTTTTCTTCATGGTTTTCCCTCTAGCTTAATCTGGCATTCAAATCTGAATACCGATTTTTTAGTCGAAATTCATGTCCAAATCTTACCCCAAGATTCGTATATAGACATGGGTCAAAAATTACCACCCCCATAACTCGGTCAAATCTCATCCGATTTCCACGAAGTTTGGATTCGTATATAGACATGGCTCAAAAATTACCACCCCCATAACTCGGTCAAATCTCATCTGATATCCACGAAGTTTGGCTTTTTCTTCATGGTTTTCCCTCTAGATTAATGTGGCATTCAAATCTCGACACCCATTTTTTGGTCGAAATTCATGTCCAAATCTTACCCCAAGATTCGTATATAGACATGGGTCAAAAATTACCACCCCCATAACTCGGTCAAATCTCATCTGATATCCACGAAGTTTGGCTTTTTCTTCATGGTTTTCCCTCTAGATTAATGTGGCATTCAAATCTCGACACCGATTTTTTGGTCGAAATTCATGTCCAAATCTTACCCCAAGATTCGTATATAGACATGGGTCAAAAATTACCACCCCCATAACTCGGTCAAATCTCATCCGATTTCCACGAAGTTTGGCTTTTTCTTCATGGTTTTCCCTCTAGATTAATGTGGCATTCAAATCTCGACACCGATTTTTTGGTCGAAATTCATGTCCAAATCTTACCCCAAGATTCGTATATAGACATGGGTCATAATTAAATTCTAGTTTGCATAAAGAAAATGAAATATTTTAATATGCTCTACTGGAGCATTTGTTCATAAATAAATTCAAACATTTAATACAATTTATAAATAATTATATTTTGTTTTTTTTTTTTTCAATATAAAATAATTTAATTTTATTGTTTTTTCTTTGTTTTGATTTGGCAAACTAGGCAAACTTGCTCAAAATCTAACACAAACTTATATGCAACAAATAGAGCAAATAAATAATATTCTTGGAAAATGTTGGAAGGCGAAGTTTTCTGATTTGCCTGCACTTGGAAAACTAGTCTAATAGCCAACTTAAAACTCAATTATATTAATTGCAAATATTTGCATATGTACAAGTGGCTAGCAAAGTGGCTTTCACAGAGCGCAGAGTAGCCAACAATTTGGAGCTGATAAACTTTTCGGCGTAAGTCCAGCAAAGACAAATACGAGCACAAGCAAAATGCTTGCAAATTTTTTAATTAAAACATGAGAAAATCTTTGTGTGCTTACACGAAGAAAACTTGAAGTTGTTAAAGCCGCAAAAACAAAACAACTTTTCAAATAACTTGACGCTCATAAAGTGCAAGATGACCAGCACACTTTGGGCATTGGCTAGCAAAATGCCAACAAATATTTTACAGTCCTTTTTATACAAATATACCCTAAACCCTTTGAAAATATGTTAAAAGGGTATACTGCTTTTGTGCAAATCTATGTAACATGCAGAGGCAAAAATCTCCCACCCCTTAAAGCATATATATTCTTGGTCAGCATCAATAGCCGAGTCGATCTAGCCATGTCTATCCATCCGTCTTTCTGTATGTATGAACGCATCGATCTCAGAGCGTAGAGCATAGAGTGTAAGTCCTCCAAATGCTCGCGCAGTACAATTGTCTCCGTCTCATTTGAATGCTGCTGTCTTTTTGAGAACATACGAATATTCTATAGCACAATAAGATCTACTGCTAAAAATTTCATCCAGATCGTTTAAGTAACACAGAAGTTATTAAGAAAAAAGGGGGGCGCTTATAGCCAAGCCACAAAGCGCAAGCATATCTGTATACATGTGCACACACACAAGCATACACACACAAGCACACACACAAGCACACACACACAAGCATACACACACAAGGAGAATTGCAATTGAGTTTGTATCGTTTTGCTCAGTGTATGTGCTGCTGCTCGCTCAAGCGAGCTGAGTTTTTGGTATGCTTGTGAGGTATGAGGCGGTGGCAAGGTTTAATCGGGTTGCGGGTTCGACTTCGCTTAAGGGCAACTTAATTTTTGGCTTTAAAAGTGTTCTTAAAGGAGAGCGCAGTGTGTGCTGCATTTGGTGTGGCTAGAAGAAGGTCCAGGGCAACCACTAGTCGGGCACACCCGACTAGCTCGTACTCTTGGTTTTTTTTTTGTTTTGATATTGAATTTCGTGCGGAAAATAACAATTTACACAATCATGACAAAATGCTGCACATGTGGTTAAGAAAGAAGCAGCAGCAGCAGCAGCAATTGCAGCTTGAGCCAAGTTGTGCGCACGTGCTGGTTCAACTCGCAGCCCGTTGCCAAGTGGCATGTTGCACACTCTAAGTCGCCCCCCTCGCAGTCGCCTGCCTCTGACCAACTATCAAAGCACTTGTTCAATATTTCGGCTCACATTCCAATTGAATTGTGTGTCAACTATTGAAAATATTTGAGACTTTCTTTTTTGCGAATTGTTTTTAAACCTAGACTCAATTTGCCGGATTGTTTTTTCTTAACTTTTTGGGGTTTCGTTTGTTTTTCAGCTTTTTTAAGCTGTACTCGTCTTGAATTAGTTTTTGTAAAACTTTCTGCAATGCATGCGCTTTTTTGTGTTGTTTTCCCCAATTGTTACGCTAAACGCTAACTAAAAGTAAAAACTTTTATTAAACTGCAAACTCAAATGGTTTCAAGTTCGAACTGAGTTTTTCAGCTTTTCTCTATCAATTTTTATTTTAGTTCAATTAACGTGCACTTTATTACTTGAAGTTAAATTTTTGTAATGAAAAAAGTTATTTAGAAAGTTACGAATTTTAAGAAATATTAAAAAAAAAATTTAAACAATTTTTTATGTTATAAAAATTAGCTTTTTACTTTGGCTAAATTTGTTCTCATTAAATTATTCCAATTTAAGTCTAGTAAAGCTTAAAATGCATTATTTATTTATTTTGGCCTAGCCTTTTATATGTTTTCTATTGTTTTCCCCAATTGTTACTCGAGCTAAAATGAAACTTTGATAAAACTGCATCTGAAATGGTTGCAAGTTTCAATTGAGTTTTAGAACTTTTCTCTATCATTTTTCTCTTTCTTTTTTCTCTCCGCTTTTTTTTTAAGTACGATTTTTCGTAGGATTATTTAAAATCGTTTAGATAGTTTTAACTTAAGAAAATAGTCATTAATTTTTTTATTTTAGAAAGTTTAAAGATACAAATATTTAAAGCAGTTTTTATACTAAAAGAAAAATATTTAGAAAATTTAGATAATTTTTTTTATCAAAAATAGTTTTTTTTCTGTGTTTTAAAATTCTAATTTTCATTGACTTAATTTTCTTCCAGACAAATTTAAGATTTATCGTTGATTTATTTAAGCTGAGTTTTAATTTTTATTTATTTTTGTTTTTAAATAAGCAGGAACTCAAATAGTTCAAAACTGAGTTTCATAGAATTTTATTATCAATTCTTAGTTTATTTAAATGGTAATAAATAATTAAAATCTTTTAGACAAAAATTTAGCTTTTAGGATTATCACAAGTTTCCAATTTAATATGGCTTCATTTTCTTCTAGAATAATTCAGGATTTATTATTTCCTTTTTTGAGCTTAAACCTCTTTTAATCCCCGCTTTGGAAACATGAATTAAGTGGACCCAAGGGCGGCACTTAAGTGCTCGGCTATCGCACCTATTTATGTTAAGTCTAGCGTGTCCTGTAAGATAAATTTCGGCTTTTGCGCGATTATTGAGCCTTTGCCAAATTCTTTAACGGCACTTGGCTAACTTTTAATGGTCCGCTTAAACGCAAAAACAAGCACAAACTGTTTTAGTTCCCCCGAACTCAGTTCCGTAAATTTAAGCATATATTTCTTATACACTGTTCCGCAAAATCAAAAGGATTAGATTGGCTTTGCGCAATGTCGGGCTGACTGCATAGATGCCCTGTTGGAATACTCATTTGCAAATCCTTTACAGTTTTAGCCAAAACAATAGTAAGGCTGTTCTAGAGTAAACTTTTGGCTCTGAGCAGACCATCGCACAGTCGGTTACATCCGATTCATGTATTCTATATTTTTATGTTTTGGCATAGTCCCACACAGGCCACCTTTCGACCCATTCAATATTCATACGCTGCAGCATAATTTGGACTAAATGAAGCTGCAGACCAGGCTGTCCATAAATAAACAAACGTCATGAGCACGAGTGCACGACGAGAAGTTACCCTCTAAAAGGGTTCGAATTGAAATTTTGCAGCTCTTACTGTGCCTGAGTTAAAGATAAAGTCTAGATATTTATATAAAGTCTGGAATCTTGATGCTGATGTGGCATATATATGTCTGAGAGGGTCTGAAATATATCTTGCTCTGAATCTTATTAGACTTTGATTTAGGTTAGATTCGGATTTAAATTATTTCTTTACATATATTTTACATAATTAATGTTATTTGCTAAACGAAAAAACATGAATCAATACTCTGCTCATGTTATAAATGTATGTTATAAAATTACAGGGTATCTAATATCGATGCTTTGCGGTTGCTCAGTGCAGCACATGATTTATGTGCTTGTGTCTATATACACATACATATATGTTAAATCTAGCGGAATGTGGTGCTCATTGTTTATGCTTTTTGGAGAGCTCGAATTTTGTGCGCCAAATTAAAAGTCGAGACTTGTTAGAAATTTAATTTAAGATATGCCGAAATGTTTTTAATGATTGCAGTCAATAGTTTTCCGAATTATATTTTATAAAGATGCGAGTAAAGCTTAAGAAAACGCCAAAATACACAACTTTATTTTTGGGGAGAGCTCACACGCAAATCCGTCCATTGCATTGATTGCGCTGTTTGGCCCAAACGAAGAGAGAAGAAATAAATATTGAAATTAGAGAAAGAAAAAAAAAATAGACAGAGACAGTTCAGCAGCCGCAATCGGCTCAAAGCTCAAGGGAATTAAACAACTGACAGAAACCGACCAGAAGTTTGACACGCAATCGATAGGCTGCCGCGGCATGTGGTCGGGCGGGGGGTGGCTTGGTTGGAATCAAAGTTATCGGAATGATTTTCTGTGGCTTGCCCTGGGGGATTAAAGTGTTAACGAATGTGCAAAATCAGGCGAATTAAATGTTGAAAAACCAGCTGAAAACTGGCAGCGCTCAATTTAACAGCCAAGAGACAGAAAATCAGTGAGTAAAGTACCGGTATTCAAGGTCTTAACTTGGCTTGACTAACGGCAAGTCAGAGACAAGTCGCGACATGTCCTGCGAGACATGTAAACGAACAATATGTAGGTGAGACGATAACAAAACTCACAAGCTCTACCCTAACCCCCCCCCGCCCACTCACCAACCAGCTGTCAGGTTAACCGAAATTTGAACGAATTTGAAAGACAACAAACAAGGCTACAAAATTGCTCAGTTAATAGTTGGGCACCGCAGCCCCTCCCTCGCACAGCACAGCACATTGCAGACATTTACTGTTCATTTTGCGGTTAAGTTTTTGATGCTGTTCCCAGCAGCAGACGAAAGAGAGGCAGAGAGAGAGCAAGTGGAAGAGAGCATACACAGACAGACAGCTAACAACTTGACGTTAAATTTGCATGCCAAGGACATTGCTCAGCTTCTGGCTGTCCCCCGACTCCGTGCACTTCCGCCCTTGCTTCTGCCCATCCCTAAACAGCACATTATCCGCCTTAAACACTTTACCCAACTTTTATTACCCCACATGGTTTAAAGCTTTGCACATTACGCAGCGTTGTGGGCAGGGTCGTCAGTTTGGCATTTGCCTTCTAAAGTTTTATGGCGTAGATTTTGCTCAAATGTGTTTATCCAATGCGGACGGACAATTTAATTGGCATATTATGGCCAACTAAAGTTGGCTTTCAGCGCTTTTAGAGCTTTTGTATGTGGCCAAAACGCAAATACACAGATTTAATACATTTTCAAACATTTGTTATTGTATGAAAGCCTTCATTTATTATTATATAAAATTTCTATAGAACAAACAAACAAAAAACAAGCGAACGACATCTCCCTCTCTATTACCATTTTTAAAAACCAATACACACACAAGCAATACATAACCGATCGAAGTGACAGACGCGCGCAGACTAAATCGTTTCCTTTGACAAACACCTACGCTAAGCTGGCATTTGCACTAATACAATGGCAACATAGACACAACCTAATGGCTACGCTCACGCCTTCTCTCTCCTGTTAAAAGCGATCTCTTCTGCATACGTACTTATCTCACTCATACAAATGCCATTTTATCTACGCTGCTCATACTTTGAAAGTAGCAGATTCTGTTCAAGCAACAGCATTAAAGAAATGGTAGTTAACAGTGGACAAATCGCACTAACACAATGAACTCTCACTTATCCGAAATGTGCACTGGATAGGCGCGCTCTGATCTGAATAATAGCGCCAAAAGCAGCTGACAAACACTCAAAATACCGCAATGCACATTCATACATATTATTTTTTCAATGTTTCTTTTACGCCCTTCTTTTACGCCCTTCTTACTTCATGAATATAATTTATATACATACATATGTATATACGTGTGTGTTTGATCAAGCTGTTCCCAGTGGTTTTTGGTTTTCCCTTTTGCCTGTCTTTCTTTTGCATCTAACTGAATTGATGAATTTATTTTGACTTCCAATTTGATTTTATACAGCTGGCCAAATATGGCCGCACGCGACGCACACAATATCAGAATTAATTCAAAGTTAATTAAAATGTTCTTAGCAAGGAGGAAGGCATCGTCAGCTGCCTTTAAATGTTACATTAGCTTGGTTAATGCATTCTAGTTAAATTATCATAAATAAATAAACGTGAATATGCACTCACTTGCATAAGATAATTTGCAGACTACGCTCATCTCTCTCTCTCTCTCTTTCAATTTCCTTTCCTGTGTATCGAATTCCATTTTGCGCCATTTTTTTTCTCTCACTAAAGCGCTTAACAACAAAACTGCGTATTTTACCGATGTTAAAAGTCTGGATAACTAAAAACGACACTTTAACAAACACACGCATTACGAAAAATTTAGGTTTAATACCATTTTTATTAAATAACACAGGTTTTTAAACTTTGCAAGAAACCAACACACACGCGCCGCGAACCCGACCGATCAACAAAGCAGACGCGCACAAACTAAATCGTCTCTTTAAGCTCGAGTCTATGCTTAGCCGGCATTTGCACTAATACAATAACAGCATATTGTGAGTGTTGCCTATTCAGCTATTTTCTAGCTTAATGCGGCTGTTTTCAGAGGCCGTCAGCCGGAAAGAGTTAGCATTTGAAGTGGTGTAGCTATTTTTTGGCATCTCAATCGCACTCTCTCCCGCACTCTCTCAGTCATTATTAATGCTCGCTCTCTGAAGGTAGCTGCCGCCAGCACAACGGGATCAAGAGCATCGCAGCCAATGGCATCGCCGCAATGTCCACCGGATAAATGCGCTCTGCTAGCCCAGGGCGACACACACATATTTATGTCTATGCAATTTGGAACCAGCATTTTTGAAACGAGGAATTTGAAAATACTTTATTACTAATCTCATAAGTGAACAAAAACTATTGGAAAATTATGGTTCCCTTTTCGGAGCTTGTGGATTATTTGTAGTTGGCGGATCCGGATCAAAATCATGGATAGAATAGCTTTGAGGTGGTTCCCACCTGCCCGGATTCTCAAAATCATCAAGACCGCTGCAAGTTTTCTGATATGACATACTCTCCTCTGACGTAAGTATCTTGAACGGAAAGTCCTTGCCCACGATTCCGATGCAGATGCTCATCTCCTCGTCCAGGGGCGCGGCAAAGCTGACTGCCTGAATGCCGTGACAGATCAGCTCGTTCATGGTGCACTCCGGAAACGCCGCCTCGTAGCGCTCCAAATAGGTGCGAGCACCTTGCGACCGATTCCCAATGGCCATCGCCTTGCAGTTGAACACATTGGCCGAGGGCATTATCTGGTATATGTGGCTGCCCTTCTCATCGTAGCCGGCCAGCAGCAGACCCACGCCGATCGGCCGGCGATCGTAGCGCTGGGTGCTTATTTGCATTTTGTTGCCCAGATTCGTGGCCAGGCGGGAGACGGGATAGCTGGAGTTGTACGAGTGCCTGTAGCTGAGGCATTCCGTGCGCAGATATTGGCCCAGGATGCGTGCGTCCGCCGTAATGCCCGCCACGCACATGCCCACATGCCGGTCGATGGACATGACCTTCGGATGGGTTAGGCCCACCTCCGCGGACGGCTTATAGAGGCCGATCACAACCGCAAAGTCCACACTCTTCAGGCCCACGCTGGCTGTGCCCAGATTGACCGCCTCCATGGCGTACTCCACCTGGAAGAGACGCCCCTGTGGACTCCACACGGTCACGTCGCTGTCGTATTGATTTCGAAACATAATTTTGGATGCGGTTTCTTGGTAGTCCAAGTCCTTAAGGCTATTCAGTGCTAGATCTTAAAAAATATATATGTGTATAATAAACCTTTGAAGCACTCTTCTTAATATTGAAATATATTTAAATGAAGTCAAACTATAGGCTACCCATATTTTGGATATATTTTTGAGATAATATAGAACAACTTTGGGCTTGGAAAGTATTTTGATCTGAAGGCTGAAAGGTTTTTTTTTGTTTTTATACGGAGTGTTAGTCACAACATTTTATTTTTTTTTCATTTTTTTTATCATATTTTATTAAAAGAATGTATTTATTCTTATATTTTATTTAAATATATTTAAATATTATATATATTATTAGGTATATTATCAGAGGAAGAAGTATCCAAAATTCTAATAAGAACTAAGAAAGTTGTTTAATATATATAAATTCACATAAATCCCGTTGCTTTAGCTCTTGGGAATCTAGTTTGGCTGCAGTTTAAAAATTTAGTTTAATTTTAGAAATAATGTAAGTCCTTAAGTCTTGGCTCAAAGCGCAAAGCTCTGTTTCTTAGAGCACTATTCGTAAGTGTTGAAAAGGTCAACAAGTTTTTGCCGTCCGGTTCACACTCACACACACACACACACACACACACAGACACACACGCACATCATTTTAACACATGTCACACATGCAAAAACTATTTTTCGCACATTAAAATTGCGGCTTAGTTTTTTGCCCAACAAAAGGCGCCCAGCCAGACGCAAGCTAAAATAAATAAACATATTACACACACATACACACACACAGTCGCACGCGGAAAATTCGCGCCTTCCGTTTGGCATTTTCATTTAGAAAATGCGTTGAGTGAGCGCAAAAACTTGAGAAATCACATGAGACGTTAGCCAGGGCTGGGCAATAAAAGTGTCAAATGAACTAGTTCAAAATGCAGCCTAATGCTGTGTGGCCACAATAATTGAAAGAAGTCTTGAAAAAACTATCTGAACTAGTTCGCTTTAGCCTAGCATAACAATGCTCGGAGTTAACAGTACAAATTTAAGCGAGCGAAACGCATATGTGTATGTGTGTAGATGCATGTATGCTCGGATAATGGTTGTAGAGAGTTGCCATTGTGGATAATGAGAGCCAGGCGTATTATTCATTTGCTTCCTTTAAGTATATATATATTTGTTTTTTATCCGGCTGCAGGTACATCCAGAGCGTGAGAGGGAGTTCTTCGTCCAATGCACAATGCTTTTGATCCCGTTATCTCATTTATGTTTGCAGTCGAGAGCGCTTATGCATGTGAGAGAGCGATTGCTATATTGTTTTTGTGCTCTAGGTTGTTATTGTATTAGTGCAAATGCCGGCTAAGCATAGACTCGAGCTTAAAGAGACGATTTAGTTTGTGCGCGTCTGCTTTGTTGATCGGTCGGGTTCGTGGCGCGTGTGTGTTGGTTTCTTGCAAAGTTTAAAAACCTGTGTTATTTAATAAAAATGGTATTAAACATAAATTTTTCGTAATGCGTGTGTTTGTTAAAGTGCTGTTTATTAGTTATCCAGACTTTTAACATCGGTAAAATACACGGTTTTATTGTTAAGCGCTTTAGTGAGAGAAAAAAAATGGCGCAAAATGGAATTCGATACACAGGAGTGAAAGGAAAATGAAAGAGAGAGAGAGTGAGAGAGAGAGAGATGAGCGTAGTCTGCAAATTATCTTATGCGAGTGAGTGCATATATACGTTTATTTATTTATGATAATTTAACTAGAGTGCATTAACCAAGCTAATGCAACATTTAAAGGCAGCTGACGATGCCTTCCTCCTTGCTTAGAACATTTTCATTAACTTTGAGTTAATTCTGATATTGTGTGCGTCGCGTGCGGCCATATTTGGCCAGCTGTATAAAATCTAATTGGAAATTAAAATAAATTTATCAATTCAGTTCGATGTAAAAAAAAGACAGGCAAAAGGGAAAACCAAAAACCGCTGGGAACAGCTTGATCAAACACACACGTATATACATATGTATGTATATAAATTATATTCATGAAGTGAGAAGAGCGTAAAAGAAACATTGAAAAAATAATATGTATGCATGTACATTGCGGTATTTTGAGTGTTTGTCAGCTGCTTTTGGCGCTATTATTCAGATCAGAGCGCGCCTATCCAGAGAGTACACATTTCGGATAAGTGAGAGTTCATTGTATTAGTGCGATTTGTCCACTGTTAACTGCCATTTCTTTAATGCTGTTGCTTGAACAGAATCTGCTCCTGCCACAGAGTGAGCAGCGTAGATAAAATGACATTTGTATGAGTGAGATAAGTAATTGAATTGTTGCGCTGTGTTTACGTATGCAGAAGAGATCCCGTTTGCAAGAAGAGAGCATTGGCAGAAGTTGTGAGCGTGTTAGTTATGTGCTCTATTCTGTTATTGTACTGTTATTATGCTGTTATTAAGCTGATCTAAAACGCGATTCCTTTGTGGAACGTGTGTTTGCTAAGCAGGTACAGATAAATTTAACTGAAATAGGTTAAAGATATAAATATTTTAATCAGTTTCAATTAGGAATTAGCTAATAAATTGCTTACAATTTTGATCTAGTTCATTTGTAACACAACAAGCGCATCTCTGTCTTTACATAGCATTAGAAACTTGTTGTTATATGCGATCCCTAGACAGCCGGGTAGAAAGTGGAAAGTGGAAAAGTTGGCGACACTTTGACATTTATTTGAAAATGGTTACACAAACGTTTTAAATACCGTCGTCAGCATTTCCTAGAGCTTTTACATATAATTCGTTTTAATTATGCTTTAATTGTAGCCTGTTTTGGGCCAATTGCTTGACAGATTTTCCAGTGCTCAGTTTTTGAGTAGCCGCAAAAGCAAGTAACAAATTTTCTCTTCCCCAAAGCGCTTAAAATGGCTTCCTGGCGCACCGACCTTGTGGCAAATTTTTAATTGATTTCAAAGCGTCAACTTGGAAAATGCAGGCCCCCCCCCCCCCCCCCCCCCCCCTTCCCACCACCGCTACCCACTGTTCATTGACATTTCCGTTTCAAGTTAATTTAATATTTGATGATAATGATTTTCCATGGAAATGCAATTCAAGCACAATTATATTATCAATTCGATTGAAATGAAAATTGATTGATTACCCGTAATTGTTGACATAGTTGTTATCTTCCACTCTCTTCTCTTCAAGCTTCTCCTCTTCGTTAGTAAATTTTCTAAAAATAGGTTTGCTTTCAATCTCAATTAACTGCGGCTAGTGCTCAATTGCGAAATGTTGGAATAATTTCGGCTAAATTAAAACAAAACATCAAGCCAGAGCCCGACCGTAGTCCCCTCCAACCCGCTTCTCCCCCTCTCGTACATAAGACTGGGCATCATGCCGCATAGCTGCCACAGCGTGGCGCCCCACAAATCGCACGCAACGTGCTGGCAATTTGCATGAGATGCCATTTTTCAGAGGGCGTTGCATAATTTTTTTTTTGCTGCTGCTGGCGCAGCTTGCGCCTCCCCCAAATGTATGCAATGGAATCCATTAAAGAGCCGCATTATGCGCACATTTTGATGCCGAAACACGCCGTTGATGCCAATCCCCCAACACCCGGCGCACCCTTGCTCCTCTGTTGGTCATTAAAAGTTGCGAAGCGTAAAATCAGTTTTGGGCTTAACTCTCAACTTTAACTTCAATTTTTCAACTTTAATCAGCGCAAGAGGAGGAAGAAGCAGATAAAAAGCAGAAACAGCGAGCAGAATGAAGAAAGGAAATTTTATTATTATTTCAGTCCCATTGAGCACTTATTAATTATGATTAAAAGTGGAACAAGTTTTATTACTTGAGAGAAAATAACATTGCACTTTAGTGTCGGGATATATATTACAGGGTATATGTGCTGTGAAGTCTCTCTATTATAATACTAAATACGCATTAATAAAATACTCGATATAATATGTTATGTTATATATAGTAATAACATTTATTTATATTATTATTATTATTTCATTGGATATTTATGAATGCAACTTCTTTAGTCGAACCAACACAATTTACTCGATTTTTAAAACATTTAAACATTTATTATTTCTCAAACTATGTTGAACTTTTTTAATATAAACAGGAATATGAGCAGAAATAATTGTTCAAGCTTCTGGACAATCTAATGGTTGGATAAACTTAGCGTGTCCTTACGAAATGGACTTGAAATGGGGCTTACAAAATGATTATACCCATTTTGCATATGCTAATTAGTTACAGGGTAGAGTTATTTAAGCAAATTACAAAAAATGACGCCAAGCCAATTGAGACTGACAAGTGACAAGCAATTTGAGAGCTTTTGAAAATGCGCTTTGGCTCATTTATCAAAGACGGGTTAATTATAGAAAAATATGTGCGGGTTCTTTGGGAATGCCATTACCGCCTCTAAGTAATTAGCTATACATAAATATGTTACCATTGCGAATACTGCGCGGCCTTGCCCGTGAAATGGGGAAATGGGTATACAGTCATTCAGGCCGTCAGTCAGTCATATAGTCAGTCAGCCAGTCAGTCAGTCAATCAGTCAGTCAGTGAGTCAGTAAGTCAGTGAGTCAGTGAGTCAGTGAGTCAGTCACTCAGTCAGTCAGCCAATCAATAAGTCTGTCAGTCAGTCAGTCATACAGTCAGTCAGTTATTCAGTCAGTCAATCGGTCAATCAGTCAGTCAGTGAGTCAGTAAGTCAGTGAGTCAATCAGTGAGTCAACCAATAAGTCACTCACTCAGTCATTCAGTCACTCAGTCAATCAGTCAGTCAGTCAGACAGTCAGTCAGTCAGTCAGTCAGCCAGTCAGTCAGTCCGTCAGTTAGTCAGTCATTGAGTCAATCAGTCAGTCAATCAATGTCAGTCAATCAGTCAGTCAGTCAGTCAGTCAGTCAGTCAATCAATTAGTCTGTCAGTCAGTAAGTCATACAGTCAGTCAGTTATTCAGTCAGTCAGTCAATCAGTCAGTCAATCAATAAGTCAGTCAATCAGTCACTCAGTCAGTCAGTCAGTTAGCCAGTCAGTCAGTCAGTTAGTCAGTCAGCGAGTCAATCAATAAGTCACTCACTCACTCAGTCAGTCAATCAATAAGTGAGTCAATCAGGCAGTCAGTCAGTCAGTGAGTCAGTCATTCAGTCAGTCAGGACAAAGAGTTTTATATATATAGATATATATTCAATCTATATTTAAACATTTTTCTACACCCAACCAAACAGTTGAGCAACTGTTAAGCATTTCAAAACATCTTTTCGGGTCTAAAGCGCACACTGACAACAATCAGATGTCGTGACAGTGTCAAACTACTTGCCGTACATTTCAAAGATATTCAGAGGCAGACGTAACCCCCAACCTAGAGCGGTAGGCAACCGCTGGCATGTTCACGTGCATTTCGTTGGCAGCAGGTTTATTGGAATTTTATGCACTTCTTGCATTTTATATATACTATTTCGACTTGCTTGCGAGTGGGTGGGTGGCTGGCTTGAAGGCGTGGCAGATGCGGTTTCTATAATGGCATTAAAGTTTGTCTTCAATTCGGGCCACAAGTTTCGTTGCTACGAGTTCTGCTTGCGGCAAGAGCTAGAAAACTTTTGCAGCACGTTGACGGGTATTTTTGAGGTTTTCCATCTGATATTTATGCGTTGAGCTGCGAAAATGTAATCGTGCTGGAAACTGTTGAAAAGATTTCAAATTAATACGATATAAATAGAGAAAATTACAAAAGAATTTCTAAAAACTGTTTATAATAACAAAATATTGCAAGTGCTGCTAGATTCGTTTTTATACATTTTTATTTTCCCATCATATGTGCAACGCATAGAAGAAGACATCTCCGATTCCATAAATTATATATATGTCTGACTTTTGTCTGTCTATACATCTGTCCGTCTATCAATCCGACCGCCTGTCCATCTGTCTATTTCTACGCGAACTAGTCAGTTCAGTTTTAAGACATGAAAGTCCCTCTTGGTGTTGCACGCAATACATATGTCAAAACTGGCCGGATCGGACGACTATATGATATAGCTGCCATAGAACGATCGGTTGGCAATTAGATTTTTGTACGGAATACTTTTCGTTTATCAAGATAAACTCTTCTTTAATTAGCTTCACTCTGCTCCTCATATATTTGCCCAATCAATGCCATCACATTGAGAGAGAGGCGCCTCCAATTGTTACATCCCGGCGAATCCTTTAAATGCCTGACAGTCAGGTCCCCCTTCCCTTGTAACTATACCTTATTGTTACCTTGATAGAGATCAGAAGATACATATCGATTTCAGCGTTATAAGTACAACAATTTGAACTAGTACAAAAAAAAAAACATGGACGAGCTTAAGTACTCTTACATATCCGCTAAAAGGTAAAGCAAATGTCCAGAAGGGTATTTATTCTACTTTCTCCTTAAACTTTAGTTTAGAATTTGACAGATTTAATTTACAATTCTATGCCTCTAAGATTCTTATATTTTAAAGTAAATAAGATTATAGTTAGCTATACTTTCTTGGTTTATTGGACTTGTCGAGAAAGAGTCTATAGCTTGACAACCAAACTTATATGGTTTTTTATGACTCAAAGAAAGTCTTTTTTTTTCAATCCCTCTTTCAAGTTCAAGAACCCAAATGAACTCTAAGATTTACCAGCTGCTACGCATTACTCATTAGCAGCGCTCTAATCACCTGTGCGTGTGTCAGGCAAATATAGTGTGGCAGATTATTTGGCAGCTCGTGTCAAATCCGATGAACAAAGCAGAACGCTAGACAAAATTAAACAAAGATGACGGGCTGACTAGTTCCAAGAATTGCTCCAGAGTTGAATGAAACAGTGCTCGTGCGGGTTAAATGGACGCAACGAGTTTTAAGTATTAAATTCAACATTTATTGATAAACACGCTTATCATCTGGCCGTACTTGCTTCAGACCCGGAGGCAGCTCCATTTAAGGCTCGAGGCGAGTCATTTACAGTTATGGTTAAACAGCTTTCAACAATTAGTAAACACTTAAGCTGCAAAATGTACACAAAAGTCCTTGAGCTGGCATTATTGGAGGATTGTGTGTGTGTGTGTGTATGCGTGTGCGAGTTGCGGCATTCGCCCAGCATGGTCCTTGTTCCTTGCTAATCGAGGCTGTCGTTCTATATCCTTCTAGAGATGTTGCTACTAGCTCTGCTCGCTCTTCCTCTTCTCCCCATATTGCTTTTATTTATTATACCCTTGCAGGGGGTATTATAATTTTGTCGTGAAATGTGTAACGCATAGAAGGAGACATCTCCGACCCCATAAAGTATATATATTCTTGATCAGCATCAACAGCCGAGTCGACAGAGCCAAGTCCGTCTGTCCGTATGCCTGTTTCTATGCGAACTAGTCCCTCAGTTTTAAAGCTATCTTAATGAAATTTTGCAAAAATCCGTCTTTCTGTTGCACGCAGCACATATTGAAAACCAGCAGGATCGGACCACTATTTCATATAGCTGCCATAGGAACGATCGGTCGAAAATGAAGTAGTTGTATGAAAAAACATTTTGTTTATCAAGATCAAGATTACCAAACTCGGCATTAACTATTTTCCCTGTGCTTCTTAGATACGGGCACTATAAGCATTATGAAAAGGTTGGGTCTACAAGGGTATTAGATCTTCGGCGTGCCGAAGATAGCATTTCTTTCTCGTTTTTTTTTTTTTTGTTATTGTGCCGGGAATTAAGCGTTCAACTTATATTGTGGCCCGCGCTGTCCGCTTAAGCTGCACGCGTGTCGCCAGCTTGTGGCTCGGACAGATGTCAAGAGCGCATCTTTTTAAATTTTAACAATCATGAAACTTTATCTTCGCTTCCGCGTATAACATAATTATTTTCTAGCATAAATAAAGCAAAAGATACAAAGTTATATGTGTTTTCTGCTCATCTTGAAGGGACTCGATCTCCAATTTTCGTACCCACTTAAAATAGCATTTGTTTAACATTATAAAGGCACTTGAGCTATTCGGCATAATTGTAAACTGCGCTCTTTTTCAAGATTTACATGCGACGCCTTTGGGCTGTATTTTGATTACAAATTCCTGGGCTTCGCGCAAGTATATGTTATATTGCCAGTAGATTTTACGACTTGCTAGCTGGCAATGTACTCAGCTTTTCAGATTTTGTTCGTGGGGCTTCAGCATTTCTAGAGCTTATCTCTATGTCTGCTTTCGTATGCATTGGGCTAAGTTAGGGCCATAAAAATGATGGCCGTCAATGAACATTTGGCCAATATAACGTTTCGACGTCTCGCTGCCTTAAGTTATGCAACAGTAAATAGAACGCGCCAATTTTATGACCGAGAAGTTAGATCTTGTCGTTAATACAGAGAGAGATATATAGAGAGGGTAAGAGAGAACGAGAGAGAGCGAAGAGGGGGAGCCACGCTTGGCTAATAGCCGAAGGCTTTAAATTGAGCAAAAACTCATCTAATTGCAGCCCCGAAAACTGTCGTCGACTTATAGTTCATTTAACAGTCGACTCTCGGCAAGTTTGACAAATTGCATGCCCGACATAATGATGGGCCAATTGAGCATGGGCCCGGAGGCATGCAACAATAAATCACACTGGCTGTGGGATTTCTGCAACGACTTGCGCCCAAAAAGTACTTAATGACAGTTGGTCGGGCCAGGGCACGACCAAAGCTTTGTTGGGGCAACAAAAAAACTTATATTACAGACTTTTTTGCATAGTATTTTCTATATATATATATATATATATAAAGATGAACAGCCGAGCAATGCATTGATTTATTCACCCCAAATCGTGTATTGGGCCAGATGTTTTGAGTCAAGCAATCAGAAACGAAAAACGGGCTCAGCTAAATACTTGATTATTGGATGTGTTTGGGTGTGTATTTGTGTGTGTGTGTGTCTTTGTGTGCATTTGAACTTCATGAATATTAAATGTGCAGAAAATTGTACAGAATTTAACAAAGGAAATGCAACTATTGTTCGAATACATGAGAAAGTTAAAGCAGAACGAATTGATGTGCAAATACCCTGTACTTAGCTCGGGGAATCGGGAGCGAACATGGCTAGAACAATACTCTGTAAGGAGGAAAGCTAGGAATGTGTTAAGGACATATATAAGGTGTATTGATCGGCAATATAGTAAATATGCTTACCTATAACTAGAGTATTTGCTTTCAATATACCTTATATATTCTTATTTGTGCACTTCTTTCACCTACCCCCCGTCACCCTTTACGCGCGGCCCCCCCAGTACACCACTTTTATGGTACACATAGTTAAGTTACAGAGTGTTTTTAGCTTGTAATTTGAAGCTTCTGGAAGCTTTTGTTTCTTTTGTCTTTTGACAATTAGCCACCCACATAATAAGCCTGATTTCAAGCCAAAAACCCAAATGTCACATTGGATATCATATGTCGTGATGTCAAATGGCATATTTAATGGGAATTTGCCGGAATTCAAAAGAGTTGAAGAGCATTAAATTACACAAATTATTTCTGCACTTTATTGATTTGTAAATTGTTGCTTTAAAATGTTTTCACCTTTGGCTGCATGCGTTGGAAATTCTTGATTACGCACAATTGATTGTGATACCCGTTAGAAGTGAGAAAGATAGGGTATATTCAAGCAGCACAAAGAATTTAATACCACATGTGTTCCCCCCAGCCATAAAACCGCTAAAAGAAGCTTTTAGCTGCTTTTATTTGGTATACATAAAGCTTTTTTTTATAGCATGAACAGTCCAGAGTGAGCCGAAAGTAGAATAGCCAAATTTATATGTGCTGTATACAGAGTATCTTCGAGTCGGTCATGCGCGATTAGCGTAGAGTTGCAGCTGTTGCAAGAGTTGCAGCAGTTGCAGCTTCATTCCATTTGCCACTCGCCGTTTTATTCCATACCATAAACCGATTTTATTTGGCGCTCAGATTACACAGAGCTGGGTATGATTAGTGTGTTGCACAGTTTTGTAGCCTTTGTGCGGCTTGGCAACACTCGGACTGGCCAATTGGCATTTCGAATTGCTTGGCCATAAAACTGGAAATTCATTTTGCATGTGCCACGCCCATCAACAGCTTTTGGCAGTCTTGGTGTTTATGTCGCCCACAAGAGACTGCATAATTTCCATTGTAAATATATGCAAATTGAATCTGTTAGTCTGTGTAAAAGTGTGTTTATATGAAGAACAACGCAGCCATAAAGACGTGCTATTGCGTCTTGACATGCCGTGGCTTAGTTGTCTGAGCGTCGAACTAACAAGTGTGAGGTCGCTGGTTCAAATTTGGCAGCAATTCTTCATTTACAGTCAACGATTTGCTTTTTTTTGCAGCTGTCGCAAACGAAGCAAACAATTTTGCATAATTCAATTGTTCCGAGCGACGCCGGGTAATTTCTGCTAGTTCACTATGCATAGCGTATATCATATCATTTATGTAGCTTAAACACATTTTATTGCCAAATTACATGCGATAAAAGCAAAAAGTTCTACACGTTCTGCATGCTCTTAGGGTTGGGCTTATTTTCAAGGTCATATCTTTTATGTTTGTGGATTTATCAAATCGCAATTTTTGTTATTTTTTTTTGGCTGTTCCGCAGATAAGCTTCATATATATATATATGTGTGATAAATACAAGTGTGTCAAGGTGTTAAGAAAAGTGTACAAAAACTAGCTGCGTGCTGTGCTTTTTATTCAATTGTGACTTGTTTGAACTATTGAAAAGATGTCCAGACTTTCTTGTGTGGTAAGTGATGCGAATGTGGGCGATATATAGCTGGATTTTAAACAATATAGTAGCTTACAGTTTTGGCTGCACTGAGCTGGCAGCTGCAACTGGTTAACAGCAGCTGTAATCTCTGTCAGGCCAGCAACGATGCGGCCTGCATTAATCAGACTGCATATCAATTGTGCTTTGGCCAGGATAGCCCCAATACGAATCAAATATTCAACTGCCCCGACGGCCTGGTCTGCACGGATAAGCCGCAAATCTGTTTCCAGCGCTCCGAAATGCCCGCCAGTTGTGGCGACACCGACAGCTGTGGCCTGTGCAATGAGAACAATGTATTTGCCTGCACCTCGCGCAACACATTCGCCTTCTGTTTTGGCGCCACGACGCCCACCGCTGTGAATGGCACCTGCCCCGCGGGACGCTTCTGCGACGCCTCCAGCGTGGATATATGTGTTGCCACAGCCACAGCCGACTCGATCATATGCCATTTGGATTGATTCAATTGATTATTGTGCTTCTCGACATTCAAAAGAGGAACTTGTCAAATGAGAGTCGATATTTGGATCGCGCAGTCGATTTTCTAATTCTATAAAATATTTCCTATTTTAACGAATTTGATTACCTGAAAGATTATAAAATTCTTAAATTAATCTATTAAGAACTTTGTTAAAACATTTTAAAAAATCTTGAGAGATAGAAGATTTCGTCGCTCGCTTAACATTACTTCTTACAATCAATTCTTGAAATATTACGCTTTGTTATGAAATCAAGTATTTATATAAAAAGACAATTTCAAGTGAATAATATTTTATGAATACTATTTCAATTCAGCAAAAATGATGCAGCTGCTGTAAAGAAAATTTGTGAAAAAAATATAATAAAAACCTGCATGGTTAGCGCAAAAAATGTTTCCTGAAGTCAACTGGTGTAACAATAATAATAATATTTGCTATGCAAATGGGAAAAATGTTACACATATAAATGTTTTTTTTTTTGTTTTTTGGCAAAAACTTGCAAACGCAAATTGCGCATACGCTGTGTGGTACGTAAGCTTAATAGTTAAAAAACTTTGCATATGGGAGACAGACAAATAGTATAAGAAATAAAATATGCTGACAAACAAACTAACTGCAAGCTGGTAAAAATATGCATTATGCATAAGTGTTATCTTTGGTCGCAATAATATTGCATATTATATTAACAAACTGGTCAAGTTTTGCTTAACAGCAAGACGCAATCAGAAGTAAATAATGAACACCTGAACAAAATCCATTATCTATGCTGCGTTCAAGTTATCTCAGTTATCAGCGCTTACGCACATTTGTGCAAATTTCAAATGCTGTAAATTTGGCTCTCGATTTCCACTTGTTGCTTTTTAAGCATTTAAAAATAGTTCTGTTTAACTCTTTGCTCTGGTTAAATATTTACTTTTCAATGCTCAGTGCACTTTGATAACTTAATAGTTATTTTTGTGTATGTGTGTGCGTGCGTGTGTGTAGTTGTGTTTATTTGTGTGTCGCAAATGTATCTCTATTAATTAGAGTTTGTTTACCTTGCAAAGAGCAATAGTCAAAGACACGCTGTTATTGCAATACACGGTTTCTTTCCGCTTCAGCAGCCGCATCTGATGCACGCGCAAGTCGCAAAATGAGTTTCTAAATGTCTCCTATTATGCTTAAAATAAAAATAATATTTAGTTCTAATTAAAGTAGCAGCTGATTGTGGTATGAAAGGGAATTCGTATAACCTGAATCTGTAAAAAGAACATAAATTAGAGCTGTTGGATATTAATTGGAAGCATGGTGTGAGACAAAGGAGATAGTATCTGCCGGCCCGAGTGTGTTGTTAAGCGTTCAGTTTAGTATTCAGTGTTGAGAAGAACATAGAATGGAAAGAACATGAGTATTGCGCTACAGGACTGAGTTGAACTATTCGTTTCTCTCTTCTCAATTCTCCTGAAAAGTACATTAAATATCAGATAAAAGCGCATCTCTTAGTCGTTCACAGTTAACTAGACCATCTTATTTCGTTTAATTAGACACATTAAAGAAAACTTAATTGAGTAGCACATACCTGAAAGCGGGTATAGATAGCATAGATGGAGCTGCATTGCGAGAACTACAAAGAGAAGAAGAAAGAGAGAAAAATACTTTTTCGTGACCAAGTTAAAGGGTTTCGAGTGCGGAGAAATGAAAATAGTTTTGCTGCCAGGCAGCTGCTGCCGCCTTTCTTTAGCTTAATTTAAACTAATAATATTTACTAAAAGCTATTTAAATTGTTGGCAATTAAGCTGCGAGCCAACTTTAAATCTTAGCACACCTGTATAAGCCCAACAAGCAGTTCCCAAACTGGCCAACCTGAGGCTGTTTGCCTTAACCGAAGCAAAGCCGTTGACCAACTTTGCTGTTTGCCAACGTAAAGTTTGGTTTAAAAATTTACGAGTCTTTGCTGCCTGTTTTATTTTCTATTTTTTTATGTTATCTCTTTTGTTTTTTTTTTTATACCCTGAACCCATTAAAAATGGGTATAAGGGTATATTGTATTTGTGCAAAATCCAAAATGTATGTAACAGACAGAAGGAGACATCTCCGACCCCATAAAGTATATATATTCTTGATCAGCATCAATAGCCGAGTCGCGATCTAGCCATGTCCGTCTGTCTGTCTGCCCGTCTGTCCGCTTAGATGTAGGTGCTCCTAGTGCTTGCGCAGATCGAGTTTGTTTCCGATAATCGATAACTTACTCCGTTTCCAAGCAATCGATAAAAATCGATATCGATATCCTGTTTTTTGGGCAATTTTGGTAAATAATAAGAGCTAGAGTCACCAAACTTGACATATAGCTTCTAAAATAGAATATATATATGCATTTGATGTTGGAAGGGCAGGGTTCAGGGTATCCCTTAGTCGGGGGCTCCCGACTATAAGCTCTTACTTGTTTTTTCGCGTAGGCGTGTCTGTGTGCGCGCGTGTGCATGTATTTGCACTTGTGTCTGTGTGCGCGAGTTTCCGTTTCCGGCTAACAACGTTGCGGGTCTGCCGTTTGTCCTGCTTGGCGCGTTGGTTCGCTGGCATTAAGTGCAGCTCACACTCAGAACGCAATAGGCACACACACACACACACACACACACACACACACACCCACACATGTGCAAAAGGTGTGCACAGTCGCTTGGCAATTTCGGTTTTGATAGCCTCAACAGAGAGTCGCTTTACTGTTGCAGGCGTTTGGTAAAAAAAATAATTGCGAGTGACTTAAATTTCTGTTTTTTAATTTTACTCATATTTATTATTTGGTAAAATCAAATAATTTAATAAAATAACTTATTTGTTTATTAAAACTATTTTTTTTTTTTTATCAAAAGTGTATATCTCTTGGGCTTTTTTTTTTGTTGTTTATTATATATTATATATATATTTATATTGACAATTTATTATTTTATTACATTATTTAATACTATTTAGTTATTTATTTGCTTTTTACACGGTTTATTCATTCCATATTTCATCCTTGGGCTTAGTTTCATATTTATTATTATATATAGAATTTAATATTTTCTCACAATATTTATTACAATATTTACAAAATGTAATGTATAAAAATTGATTTAATTTAAATTAAAAGAAAGAAAAAAACCAATATATATCAAATATATATTCCTTGTATTTATTTTATTTAAACTAAAACTTAGCTTCAAGCTTTTCTTTAAGTTTTAAAATGTTTTAATATCTTAATTTCTTAATTTTTTCTATAAAGTCGTTTATTCATAGACTTCAGCATTGATTTTGCAGTTAAAACAATTTAAAATCAAAATTAAGCAAAAAGAAAATTGGGTAAATTGTAAAAACAAATTTAGTCAAGAATTTATTTAATACAAAACTAATTTATGTATTTACATTGGCAACATATATCTATATATTCTTTCAATTCGTTGTTTACTTTGTATTAAATTTTCATTATTCTTTTTTAAGAATTTTTAAATTCAGTTATCATGCGCCTGTTTGTGTTTTATATTCATTGAACACTCCAGACAGCATTGCTTGTTGCAGGCATTTTTACATTTTGGCGCATTCTGATTTCTTCTCTTTCTTTCCTACGTTTTTATTAGCCAAGTCTCTCTTTCATTTTTAACTGCGCTGTTTACTGGTTGTGTGTGCCGGGGCCAATGTATTATTAAAATTACAAATGTAACATTTTATTTAAAAGTAATTTGTGGGCTGTGCTTTGGTGTCTTGTGTGTCTGTGTTGCTGTGTGTGTGCCTGTGTGTGTTTATTGTTGTTGTACTTTATATAAAAACTAAGCTTTCGTTTGTGTCTCTTTGGCCCAAAAGTAGCTTTGCCTTGCAAACTGCAAACTGTCTTTTGTTGCTTTACATTTTTGATTTTCCTGCACTTTGGGATTTTTTAATGTTTGTGGAAGCCACATCAACATTTTTTGTTTTATATATATATATCTGGCATTTGCAGCATAGCTCCAAGTCCATTCTACCACATTTAAGCGCCTTACAAAGTGCAAACAAATGCAGCAAATGCTTTCAATAAAATTGTAAATATTCAATTATTCTTTCATGGGCATGCACACATCACCCGATGTCCCTCTCAATTGCCTTGCCATTTGCACTTTTGTGCAAAATCCTAAAATTGTGTGGGCACCATTTCGCCCCAAAACCAACCCATTTGCCATCAGGTAAGCCCTTATTCATTTGTTTGCCCGCTTGGCTACACACATTGGAATTTATAGAATTTCTCTGTAAAAATGTATTTTTGTTCCGGTTTTAGACATTTTCTGCCCAAAAACATTTTAACTGAATTCAAATTGAAAGCACTTGATTTGCTGTCAGTTCAGCTCTGACTGCTCTGTCAATTATTGGACTAAATCTACGGAATTGTTTTGGTTTTGTTCATTCGGTTAGGCAAATGAATTGAAAACGTGTAAATAAAACCTTATCTGCAGTAAATTGGAGTGGAATACCATGATGTGTCAGAAAATTCAGCTAAATGTCAGAGATAGATAGATATCTGATTCTAAAACTCACAATTTCTTTTATTTAATTGAAACATTTATGGATCGTTTGTTTGCAGTCTTTATGTACTTCTGGTTCAGTTACCGTCAGGAAAAAGGCTAACAAAAGTCGTTTATTTTTGGCAAGGCTAAAGAATTGCGTCACAATTTCAAAGTTGCCAGCCGGAAATTGTTTTGACATTTGTTGTGGTTGATAAAGCAGCTCATTTGCCATATCCGCCCCCTGACCACGCCTCTGCCTATAACTAGTTGTTTTATTCCTGCACGGATGTAACTTTCGCTGTGAATTTGTTATTTCTGTTGACTTCGTTGGCCAACTGAGCTTTGGGCGTGCCCCGTGCCACGCCCACTTCCCATTTCCCATTCACATTTAGCGACATTTTCATTTACGATAATTTCAGTTGTCTGCCCTTGTGTGTGTTGAAGAAGGCTCAACTGCCAGATATACAAATGAGTTTAAAAATGCGCTGAATAAAATCGGCTAATGGATGCATAGTAAAATTTTAATCTAGCCCTATGAACATAACTATATGAAGTTGTGGCAGCAGTTCAGTCAGTGTCAGAATAGGAATTGAAGACTTTGTTTTGGCCAGGCTATAAGGAAGTTAATTTAAACCTCGTCAAAAGTTAGAGGAAGCACGACCTGCTTAAGGGTCAAGGCTCAAGTAGTTGACATTGATCCAGGCCTTACATCGGCAATGCGTTGATTATGGCTTAAATAATAAATACGAAAATTATATATGTGTGCATTGTCATTTGCCATGGTTGCCAGACCAATTGCATTACGTATATGCCGCGTCTAGGCCAAGCTGTTAAAAGCAACACGCAAAGGCCAAGTTAATTAATTGTTTGGTAACATTCGTATATAATTTGCAAAGGGAATTGCAAGTAAGACAGTAAAAATGTTGTGGATATGTGGTAATAAATAGCTGCAAGCCGGATATTCAAAGATGTTGTAAAAAGTCGAAGATTCTTAAGTGTTGTTTCCATTGATATTTGCTGAGGTCAATTAACTCGATATAAAAATATGTTTTATATTCCAAAAATAACTTGCAAGCACTTAAAAATAAGAAAAAAGAGTACTATTTTAAAGTTCGAGAAGTCGTTTTTTAATATGTGCAAAAGCTGAGAATTTCGCATATAAATATACATATGTATATAACCAGCTGCTTGCCGTCCAAAACACATGCTCATAAATATGCGATTGGCATGAAATCATAGCATACATTTGGGCGCTGCGAACTAAGGTTAACCATGCATGGAACGGACATTGGCAGCTATCACAACAACAGCTACACAAATGTACATTTGGTTAATTATATCAACAGTCAAGAAGCAGCGCAACATATTATGATGAGTTGATGGCCATTGAACCATGGAAAGTTGCTTGAATCAAGGCAAACAATGGGCCAAAAGTCAGCAAACCCAAACGGATTTAACATGGCGATTATGGTCAAGAAATTTGTGTAGATTGGAAAAGCAAACTGCGCGTGGGGCATAATCAACGGGGGGAGAATTCACTACGGCTATGTAAATGTATTTAGTTATGAAACACAAGTTTTTGCAGATTAGTTTGTTGGTTAGTTTTGGTTTACCAAAGATTGGAATGAGCCCAAGACATAGATAAGCCCAGCTGATCTACTTTATGAGGGGAAGTGAAAATCGAAACGTTGTTACCATAAATAACAAATTTAATGCATAACATAAATATGTTCATAAAAAGCTTGCCACAAAAAGCTTGCAGGCCAGTTCGGAAGCAGCAACAGAATACTTATACACATGTGTCTAACTATTTATTTATAGAAAGTAGAGACTATTTTAAATAATTTTTACACCAAAATTTCTCCCAGTATCAGCAAAAATTAATAAAAATGTTTGCAAAACTAGAAAATTAATTTTTTTAAACTATCTCAAAAATTCTTAATGTATCTAATTGAAGGAAAGTGCAATCTATTCAGCGAAACAATATGCATGCCTGTTGCCTTTTTTATAATTTCTTAAATTTTCTTATAAATCATTTCAAATTGTCAAAATTTGATTATAATATTTCTAAAAAATTTAGTAACTATAAGTTCAATCTATTTAATTTCGCCTAAATTTTACATAAATTAAAAAAAAAAAAACGAGATTGAAAAATATTTTCGAAGATTTACTAGCAGCAACGCAAAATATCATGCGTCTACTTTCCACAGCGCATCCGCGTCAACTGTTATCGTTAACGGCGACGTCTCGTTGAGAGCCGAGTGCTGGCTGTTAAGTTTTTACAGCGCGTGGGTCTAACAGCACAGCTAGTTAGCAGGTGCTGTTAACGTACATCAGCAGACTCTGTTAAGTTATTTTCTTTGCGTTTTAGGCTCTGTTAAGGCCGTGTGCTTTGTTTGCATTTGTTTTTGCATTGAACTTGAACTAGACCAAAGTTTTTGCTTTTGCCTCTGTTGTTGGCGCGAATTTTTCCGGCTATATTCTTGATGCCGCTCTCTACGCAGCCGCCTAGCAACCGCAGCTAGCTGCGCACTTGGTCTATCGAATTTTGCTTCGATCGTTAAGCAATTATTAAATTATTAATTAGGAGCAAATATATTAAAACCAGGTAATGCTTAATTTAAACCTTCGGAAGGAGTATTTAAACAAAGAAAATTAATGGCAAACAAGAATTAATGCCAACATTCCAAATTTAATGTTGCTGTTTTATAAATCTAATTTAACATATATTAATAAATAAATGAGAGCAAAGAAAAGCCCTAAAACTTATCCAAATGCTAACGCAAATTGGTTAAGTTAATCAAAATTATATTCAAATTGATAAATAAGTTAATTCTAATTCCTTTTCCACAAATAAATGAAATTCAGATTATCAAATATTGTCATTAAATGTTATTTAAAATTAATAATTCAGTAAAACTCTTGTGTTGCTGTCGCATTCCAAGTGCGGCCTATAAAATTGAGTCCTTTAATGTGGTTAGGCCTGGGGACTTATTGTTTAGATCGAAAGTCTTCTGATTTTAATTATGTATGTTAATTGATTATTTTGCTTATTAATTTGGTTGCGTCATGGCAAATAACTGAAAATGGAATATAAATAAATACAGTTTTAATTCAAGTCACAGTGTGATGCAGAAAAATGAGCAATACATCTGCAGCAGCTGGGTAATTGATGAATTAATTGCTTTTGGTACCAACAATTGGATCAAGGACAAAGACTGTAATGCGACAGACATGAAGGACACGAATCATGTCCTGAGCGCTGCATACAAAAACCCAATTGGCAACTTTTGCAGCTGCAAATGTGTGAATTAATTAAGTCAGACAAACTTAATAAGCTAAGAGCTTAAAGCTGATCAACATCTATATAACTACAACTAAGTTGTTTTTGTTTAAAATTGACTATAGCACTTGGGTATATCTAAATCGGTTTGATGGTTTATTCGCTGGAATATGAAGTTCTTTTATGATAAATGAAATATTTTTAAATGCCAATTTTATGCAAGAGCTGGCAAATTTGTTGTTAGCTACGCCTATTAAAACACTTGTTACATTTAAGCCCAACAACTAAAATGATGTTCCTCAGTTCGTAAAGTTCTCTTGCCCAAATAACATCAGCATGAAATTCTATTTGGCTATTTTCATGGGTTAGAATCTTAGCAGCTATATACTTATTTAGCTTTCTTTTCTAATTTGTAGTTTTCTATTTTATCAAGTCCATTTCACATTGTGGAATGTATTTGCCGCCAATTTACAAGAATGCTCATTCGAATGTGACAAGACTAAAGCTCCAATCTGCAGTTACGATGGCAAAAGCTGTTATTATGAGCATACTAATGACTGTTTTCTGGCCCGTGAGAAGTGCGCTCGTCAAATATTGAATCTTAGTGGTGAGTGGAGCGTAATCAACAACGAAATTAAGTTCGTTTTTACATAAACGATTACATTTCTCACACTAGTATTGGAGCAAGGCACTAGAACAAAATGCTTAGATAACCAAAGGCCAATATGTCACAACCTGTCTACAGTTCCGAAAGTAAAACAGGCATTGCGCAAGCATTTTAAATAATAACTGCATTTTAAATATTAATTACTTATTGAATAAATATTGCAATGTTTTGCATACTCTTTAACATGTGCTTTGTTATCTCAAAGCCGGCAATTGTCTATAAGAGCGTTCAATTAGCCACACAGCAAGCCGCCATTCAAATGTTTTTGGCACGTGCAAATATTGCGCATACGCCACGTGGCGCCGGTTGAAACAACATTTGTGCGGCTTTGTTGAGGCCACACGGCAACAATGGTAGCTATTTTTAAGTGAACACCGTCGGACCGGGCAATTGATACAAATTCATCTTTACGGCTGCCTCGCCTGCAATCTGTCAGCCATTTTTAACGCTCTTATTTCATTATTAGCTTGTTTCATCTGCGGCTCATTCATCACAAAGAGCTGTCTTATGATTCATTGAACTCTAATCCGCAACATGCGTTGCGTTATGTTAAAGAGCCTAACGCAATTGTGCTGCTTTGTGTGCATAATTGTTCCTCAAGGTATTTATATAAATATTTGTATAGGCATAAACGAGCTGAAGCTCAATTAAGCTAACAAGTATTAAATATTACAATTTGTATTTTGGGCTAGCATATGAATTACGCGTGTGGAAAGTGGAGGGCAAATAAAGATGTTATTGTCTTGTGTGATCTATGCGAAGCAATTTGTCATAAATGAAAAAAAGGCTTTAAAAGGGATTTTATGGTTCACTTCAGAGTATTCAAAAAACCATGTTTATGAATTTTATTATATTATTAGAAACCGGGCGCTTTCATAAAATCAAACCCACGTAAAAGGCAACGACGTTTCAAGTCGTTCAGTAAATAAATAATTAAAGACAAGTAAAAGTGCTTAGTCGGGAGGGCCCGACTAGGGGGTAACCTGAATTTTTTTGTACGAGCACCAAAAGCTGCTTGTAATAGGAGGATGGGTGGCTTTGACCTGAATATACTAAAAATTTGGTGAGTCTAGCCATTAAAGCTAAAGAGATTGGCTAAAAAAAACAAGATTTCAATATCAATTTTTATCGATTGCATGGAAACGAGGTAAGCGATCGATTACTGCTTCTACAAAATTGTACTCGTCCGGACATGCGGACAAACGGACGGGCAGACAGACAGACGGACATGCTATCTTCTGCATTTAACAACAAAATTATACCCTTTGTATAAAAAGGGTATTCAAATGTCGAGACTCGTCACAGTACACCTTATTGTTATATTTGCATTTACTTTGGCCACTTTACGCTCACGCAAATTTCTTGCGCTTGCGATTTATTTCGTTTGTTAGTTTTGCTTGAAAAGTTTTGTCATTTTTCAGACTGTGATTTGCGCCCACAACAGACAGTTGAAATGCGCCAAGTCGTTTGCACCTGTTCAGGTGATTTCTTGGCTGGTCAACTTGGCTTGCTGTTAACTCGAATGCTTGCCAGAATTACTTGTGCAATAAAATGTTGTTCTTTTGCATTTTGTGATTTTCCCTCAGCTTGTATTCTTCTTCTTGCTGCTTGAAAGTTTTCGCTTGGGAATTTCGAGTTGGTAAATTAAATTACCGAGCAATCTGTGAAATTTGTATTTATTTTTAAAATTTTTTGACTTCTTCAGCTGACCATTCAACTTTGACCGTGCTGCAAGATTTCAAATGTTTTTTTTCTTCATACATTTGAAATGCTGTAGTTCTGTGCAACGTTCATTGAACCTCGCTTATTCCAAGACTGTGCACATATATTTGTGGCATGCCTCGTAGCATTCCTAGGAATCCAAAGTACATGCGTTGCCATGCACGCTTGGTGTGTCTACCATCAGTCAAAGCTTGCAGCTCTTCGGCCATAATCAGCTGCACGGAGCCTGCAACAAGCCAAACAAAGAAAGACGAATGTGCCACATGCAACCAGCGCATGCCGTGAAAGTATGCAAAAGCAACTTAAAGTGCTCGCATTAGGTTTGAGCATTCTGCGGTTGCTCCACAATTGAGACCAGATTTTAAAGCGACTACTATTTCATTAATTCGAATTTCTGAAATTTCTAGTAAATTAAATAAATATTTAAGCAAGAAAAGTAGCTAACAATCAATTAAATTCACTCGCGGATAGCTCTCAAAACTTTTGTTCTTCTTGTAAACATTTGTAACTGCCTGCACGAGTTTCTGCAACTCGCAAAGCATGAAATTTAATTTTACATCATTTCCTTGTTTGCGTCCAGCAAAAAAACATCACTAGAAAATAAATAATTAAAAAAAGAGGGAAAAAAAATAAACAAACTGGAAAAAAGTAAAGCGGAGGATAACTGAACGTGGCAGCTAGCAACAATGTAAACAATAATTAAAACAAACACACACGTAACTGGAATTGAAATTAATGCGTGGGTCTGCAAAAGGGAAAATATAGAATAACAATGTTGATATTGCGGCTAATTATGGAATCCAGCAATGTAGCCTCTAGCTAAAAATTTGTTTTATAACAGCATTTAAACCTGACAACGGCCAATTCAAAGCTGAGCTCCACAACTGTTACGAATTTCGTTGTATAATTATCAATGAAAGGAACAATTTTCATATTAAAAAGTGCTTACGTATACTCATACAGGAATATTTACGTCATAAACATATTTTTTGATTGACTTTATCCATTTTGTGATGAATATAAATATGCTTATAGTTATTTGAATGCATTAATTATTATTCTTATGCTTGACTAATTTTTGTTAATTAATATTATTAATCAGTTAATTATTGAGAATATTTGCAATTAATTCATAAATTATTATTATTTTTATTTTCTCATAATTATTGTTATTATTTAATGTTGTATTTCTTTTTATAATTATATAAAGTATAATTATTATTTATATACGTTTTATAGCACATTTATTTTAGTTAATATAATATCTATTTAAAATATTTTATTTGTTCTATTTAAAAATGCCCAACATTTATAAACTTTATAATTATTATTTGCTAATTACATAATTTATTAATGTTCATATTATATATATATATATGTTATTTTTATTATTATTATTATTAAAATTCCTATTATTGATAAGATTGTAAATATATTTTTATGCTATACATTTTTTTATAAATTAATTTTTTTTTTTAATTCTTTCATTAGCTTATTTGTTTATTAATTATTATTAATTTTAATATCATTATTATGAGTTTAATAATATGTTGCATTATTATTAGGGTATTATTTATTTTAAATATTTATTATTATTATTTATTTATTTGTACCACTTATTGAAAATCAGATTAAAATATTTTAAATAGCTTTGAGGAGCAGCTGTCGGTCCGCTCGTCTTTAAGAGCTATCTGAAAAACGTAATAAAAAAGTTTAAATATATTTAATACAAAAAAATTATAATTATATTTAAATAGCAAAGCACGAATACTCTTCTTAAAAACAGGTTAGAAAAAAAATACATATTGAATAAAGCGGTCAGAAATAATTTAATTTAATTTTAGTTGTTCATCTTTGGGTTAAATAAGTTCAAGTTGACGCATATTTTCGTTTTGATACTCAAATATTCGCTCAGTTTTTTCGAGCTCAATATTACAGTGCACTCGTGTGAAGTGCGTAAGGCGTGACACATTTATAACTCAACTCGAATTCAAAGTCCGATTCAGATTTATCTTTGTTCTTGCACGCAAAGCAGATTTTTGTCAGAATTTTCTTAGTTTTTTTTGATATTCCCAAAGCGCGTTGACTTTGCGCGCGAGTTGTTGATTACAGGCCAAGGGGCAGCCCACGCCCAACATATGTCTAAACATATTCCCCGCTGACACGTTCCGGGTATATATTTTTTTGAACATTTTTAAGGCCATGCCTAAGCTGAAATTCTTTGTTTGTTTGTCATAAATTGTGGCTAAAATGCTTACACGTCGCGCTATTTGTATATTTTCCGGGGAATTCTTCATTTTTCCTTACTCATATTTTAATCATTTAAGTTCTAAGTGGAAACTGCTGTATATGCCCGGCACGTGCTGGCGGCTTTTGCGGAGGATTTCGTAATGAGATTGCCCTGCTAAAGTAGAAAGTAGAGTGCACATGCTGTGGTGTTATGTTAGGCAAATATTATGTTCATGCGCCCAAATATACAGCACTGAGGAAACTTATCGGAGGCGTATTTTAAAGAACAAACATTTTCATTTTAGTCCAAAACCCTTTTCAGCTTCAGTTAAGCAATTAATAAAACTATTTCAAATCTAAAATAACTTAACATTATTTTTCGTACTTATAAAGCTTTTAAACAGAAAATTCCTTATATTTAAATCTTTTTTTTCAGCTAAGAATCAGTAAATCAAAATGAGAACAAAATGTTTGCGTATAGATCGGAATATAAAATGAGATGGCTCAAAAGATACTCTGTATTAACTGGGTAAGTTTTCTACACACATTTACATAAAGTGCACAGACTCTGGAGCAATATCTTT
The DNA here is from genome assembly GCF_003285875.2 of Drosophila novamexicana. NCBI lineage: Eukaryota > Metazoa > Arthropoda > Insecta > Diptera > Drosophilidae > Drosophila > Drosophila novamexicana. The sequence continues at coordinate 7,367,297 of NW_020824787.1, forward strand.
TAAAATCTGTTAAAACAGAGAATTTCCATTGAGAAATATATTATTTAACGCCTTTTGTCAGTGTACATTAAGTATGAGGAGCTTGTCTAAGAACCCATCCATTTCCAATTTAATCCCTTGTTATCCATCTATCAAGCTTCAAGTTTACAATCACAACTGCAAATAAACAATGTAGATTAAATGATTGACTGAACCTTTTCAAGTTTAAGTCCACAGCATATATAAAATAAATTTACTCTTTTAAGAAGCTGCTGAAATTGCTTTAATGGCACTTGTCAAACTTTACGTGAAGTGTTTATAAATCAGGCACGCCTTGCTGCTTGCGCCCAAATAATTTAATCCCAAGTCTTAAAAAATGCAATGCATTTAAAATTATTGGAAATCTTTTGAAAATCCATTCGATTAAAGCTGTTCCTAAATATTTGATGGCTGGCGGCAACATTTTTGATACTAAAGCAAAAAAAAGACAATAAAAGAAAGGCAAAAATAATAAAATAGGCAAAATACTGGCACAGGTGTGCGGCAAAAAGCGCTGTGGCAACAAACAGGCGACATCCTTGGCCAAAAGTTTTTGACATGCAAGCGGGTGGCAGGTATCCGGAGGTGAAGCGTGGCATGTGGTCGTTGGGCAGGGAATCACATGTGTCTGAATGTGAATAATGGCCTACACCATATAAATACATATATATGTATTTGTTAACGAAGGCAGCAAGGACCAAAAAATGGGCGATGCGCATTGAATCAAAGTTCAGCCAAAATATATGGTAAACAATTGCTTGGCTTTAAGTCCCATTGCAAATATTGCGCATACGTCCCATTGAGCAGCCTGGCTGAAAGGCAAAAGTCAGGGCATGCTCAAAAGGTCAGCACAATAGAGAAATTTTGGGCGTTGTTGCTTATATTTATGGCTCAGCTAGTTTATCTGATTAGGAAATATGACTATATTAGAGAACACGTTTAAGGAGCTCAAGAGGTAATTAATATATCTTTCTAAGCAATCTTTTATTTGCAATGCAATCTCAAATTTGAGGCAATGCCAAGTGCATAAAATATTTATTGTTGTCAACTGGGCTGTAAATACATCCTACATACATTTTTGATATATTCTATCAAAAATAATGTAATAAATTATGACCATTTTAAAGAAAACGACCTCCAGCTCTTTAAAAAGGCCATCTTTAAGAACTCAAACGCACACCAAACATAATGTCAGCCAGACTTGTTACACATTCAACCCAAATAAGCCAAATGTCAACGCGCTCAACTGAAGGCAAACAGGGACAACAAATTGCTTACTAAATATTTTGACTTACCCTTGTTAGTTCTTCTTATTTTATTGCTGCTGTTGGTGTTTTTGCTATTTTGTTTGCGGCTTGCTTAAATGAAACACATATCAACGTTCAAACAAGAAGATAACTTAACTACAACAACAAGAACCTTACGCTAAATTTGCCTGCCAAGTATTTTATATGGATAAACTTCTAAGCCCGATTAACCTTTAAACAGCTTCTGCTAACATAGCATTCTTAACTTTCAGTATTCTGTGTGCTATAGCGGACAATGGGGCGTCGGGGGCCTCATTATTTCTTTCACCTTATAAAGTTTTATGTCGCATTTTGATTGACGTGTTATGGTCACACATAACATCTATTTCTAGCGGCAGTAAAAATAGATAAATGGAGGCCAAGATTCAGTGACAGATTTGTAGATAGAAAAATGAAGGGGACAAAATATTTCTGATCATAAAAAAAGTACATCAATTATTGATATTAAAATTGAAGAATAAGGATAGTTAAGGAGCTAGAGATACATAAAGAGAAACTTATAAAAATATATATAGCTCGATTTAGTTTAGGACTAGAAACAACTTTTTACATACAAAATATCGGACCCGTTAAGCTACATTAAATTTATGAAAAAGGCATAGAAAGGCGGCAAGTATTGATGAGACATAGCATAGAATGTAGAAGAACGGAAAATATATCACATTCTCTTCTTATTTAATATAAAATACAACTTAAAGCATGAGTTTAAAGTAAAATGAAATGTTACACAGCGTTAAGTTCATAACATTAATTTTGTTTCTAAAAATACGCTCATAGTTTTTATTTTACATTTTATAAAAAGAAATAAAAACGTTGCCAGAGGTCGGCAAGTTTCTATGGCTAGCGTGGCGTTTGTAAAATACATGTGCAAATCGTATTTGAATGCGGCATGAAAATGTTTGCCACACAATAAAATTGCAGCATAGTTTTTCTACACAGCAGGGGTTAGACCTATTTTCACCTTGACGCTGCCAAACAAAAGGCGAGCAGGCAGCCGCCAAATGAACACACATTCACACAATCCGACGGCTGTTTGCTATTCTGTATTTTGCAAAAGGTGTGCAAACTCACGCCATCCGTTTGCCATTTAAAGGCAACACGCTTTGGTTTTCTATTTTATTTCATTTCAGCATTTGAAAATATAAGGCAGAGAGTCTAAAAAAAGTCTACAAAGTGTGAAAAAAGTTTAAGGGTAGTTTAAATATTCAAAAATTCATGTTTTCTACTCTAACTAAATGTCATTTAGATGATTTAGAATGTAAATCGATAAGTTGTGATAAGTTAGGATCTGACGGCATTGCCACGTTATTCGTTTTCTGTAATTTTAGTGTTTATCAATACTGAAACAAAATAAATCTGGCACTTTTTATAGAATGAATGCATTTCAGCTCATATAAAAAAATTAGTCGTATGCTTAATTATTTACAGCCTATGACGGCTTTATATTACGTTTATATTAATTTGTTTCATGCGTTATTTAATATTCATCCAACTATTTACATATTTAAGCGAGTGCCCAATGTGTATTTTTCCTCAGTAGTTGCATCTTAAATTGAAAATGTAATTTCCATTATTTTCTTTTCAATTAAATGTAGTACAAAATGAAAGCCACGCCACCCGGGGGCAGACTGTTTAACACGCCGCAGGCGACGCAAGTTGCAAAGGCCGCCCACGTTATAATTCGCTTGCATACTTTACAGCTGCGGCCAGTGTTGAGAAATGCATTTGTTGTTGAGAGTGAGTCGTTTGGCATAATTATTCGATTTGTGTTTTAATACGCTGCGAGTGTCGCAGCTCGCTTCCGTAATTCATTTACTCTTACATATGAGCCCAAAAAAATACAAGTCCAACAAGCTGCAGAAACTACGCATGACTGTTTAGTGAATATACATTCGCATTATTTATTCATGACAGAGCATATGCAATTTTGAATAGCATTTTCAGTGGCATGCCGCACTTGATTTTGCATTCAGTGCTTGATATCCATCCCTTTGGGGAGAAAAGCTGCTCTTAAACAATGGACTCGCCAGCCATACGAAGCGAACCTTTCAGCCAGACAGCCAGCCAACCAACCATCCATTCATCTGGCTGCCTGGTGTCAGGCCATTTGATATTTGCGCTCGTCGAGCACTGAGGGAAATCTGAAATCTCACCGTAGGATTTGTTTCAGGCCACAGCAGATTGCCTTAACATAAAATATGTACATGTGTGTGTGAGTGTGTGTGCATGTGTTGTGAAAATGAGCAAATTTTATGCGTGGCTGAGTTAAGTTGGCAACTATTGCAAGGGTTCGAACCAAAGGTTGTGCTTAATGTGGCTTAAAAGGCTTACAAGTCAGCTTTAATTAACAACTTGATGTACGCTGATAGCACAAAATTATACATGACGATGATATTTATTATGAAATACTGTTGTCAGTTTCATGAAGCCTACCATCTTGGAAAAGGGTAACTTTTTATTGTAACTTACTCAACTGCTGCAGAACTTATTTTTATTTTAGTTTCATAGTTGATAGGGCAAATTTGTATTGTAATTTCTATAGTAAGCTGCTGCAGAATTATCGATAGATCGATGTAATAATCGTTCAGTTAAGTTTCATGGTCAAAATGTGAAACTTTTTACTTGTAATTTAATCAAATGCTGCAAAACATAGATCGATCGATTCAAGTTTATTTCAGTTAAATTTCAAAGCCAAAAGCTGCACGACTATCGACAGATAGATTTAATTTTTGTTGATTAGGAGTCATAATAAAAGGACAACATTTTTTTTTTAATTTCCATACTTAACTCCTGCAGATTTATAGTTAGATCGCTTTAATTTTATTGCAGTAAAAATACTAAAAATATTAATTGATTATAATTTAACTATTAACTGATAGTTTAGTTATTACACTGTCTATCGAAATGTGTGTGAGCTATCGATTATTTTGCTGCACTTAAATCTGTGTGAATTTTTAATAATTGAATTTATAAGTTTTAACAGTTCTTTTTGCTTTTCCTGCATTTCCACACATAAATCATTGTGGCGGTAAAACCCAATTATGTATGATAATTATTGTTTCATAATGTGGGCTGCAAAATTTCGCTACGTGAGCTTTCCGTTCCCGTAACAACTTTTTTAATTATTACTTCGTCTGGTTTTGCGGGAAATTTACTCCATGGATAAGTGGTAAATAAAGAAATCATGAAATAAAAGGCGAAACAAATTAAAATGCGTGTCCAATGACTGGAAAAAAAAAAACACAATAAATAAGAGAATATTGCTGGCTCTCATTGCAAATTAATTTGTCTTAAGCAAAAGCTTATAGTTTCATTGTATTTATATGTTTTCTTTTTTGCGGCATAAATAATAAAAACTTCCTCAATTAAATGAACATGTGTCTTAAATTCTTGCGTGTGCTTTACATTAAATCTGAGCACGAAAAACCATCGAAAAAACCTACAAAAATTCAACAACGAAAGTTTTCTTGTGCTTGTGCGGCAAGCGCAACGCGGCAGCCTTTGACAGGTTGCAACAAACATGTGGACAGAATCGAAGACAAACTTTAACCCGACTGCATATACGCTTATTCACTTTGAGCCTCTGCTTCCCCCCTTCCCACAGCATGCATTTCTATAAAATGCAAGAATTGCATAAAATTTCAATAAACTGGCAACGACAACACATTGTATGAGACAGAGAGAGAGAGAGAGAGAGAGAGAGAAGAACTAGAGGGATTGGCTGGGGCTTACTGTTTGGCGGGACTTTAACAGACTGCCAAGTCAGTGAAAATGTAAAACTTATTGCTAGCTGAATTTTCATCTTGACAGGCATTTTTACAAATTTCCTCATTTGCTGCCAACAACAAGTCTTCAAGATTTGATTGTAAATAAAAGCATCTCCCGATTTTCTGCTGAATTTAAACTCCACATTTACACAAGTGTTTACATGCGCTCATAGTGGATTTCGCATCTATTTATTTAATATTCCTTTGATATAATATGATATATTTAGCCACTATCCCCTTTTAATTTGCTCTTTAATTTTCTGAAAGCTTCTTATCCCTTAAATTGCAATCTATCATCAAAAAAATAGTATCACAAAATGGCCTTTAATTTTGAGGTGCAGTTTTCATTTCACATCCTTTCAACCTCGCCGTCTTTTGGCGTGTTGGCAAAGTAAACAGAAATATTTTCGACCACACGTCTTAAGGTACGCCACGTATTTCTCCGAGTGCAAACACAGCAAACATTTATAACACCGCCACGGTCTTAGATAAATGACTGTGTTAAGCGTCGTAAGTGTTGTTTCTCGTTTGTCAGTGCTTGCTTTCCATTTATACCCTGTACCCATTGAAAAAGTGTCAAAAAGGGGTATATACCATCATTGGCCAAAACATTGCCATGCAGAGACATGCATTTACTCTATCCACATCAAATAATAAATATCTTATAGATGATAGGCATTTGAGTACAACATTTCAAGCCTTAAGTGAGCAGCTTTTGGGGTACAGGGTATCTGCTTGTCTTGTCTAGCACACGCATTTTCTTTCGTTTGTTTTTTCTCTTCATTTATCTCTATAACATCTTTTTTAAGCCCAACTAACTTTGCTCGCCCCGCTGCATTTAATCTGTCCTTGCATTCTAATTTAAAACTTTATCAATTTGTTAAATTTTTGAAAGAAATATGCGATTGCAAGAACTTACATAAAACAATTTATACACCTTTCTTTTACGCCCCGTTGACGTAGCCAGATTAAGCTAACCTAAAGGCAATATTTGATCCTGTCTTACAAGATTCTCATTATTTCAAGCCCAACTCGTCTATGCTTCTAACCTTCCTTCGGCTATTAAGTTATTTAAGAGTTAAGCTAATTAAGACCCATTGTTTTTGTATTTTGGGCAAATGTCTAACAACATAAATATATTCTTAGAAAAGTATGCACATTTTTTGTTGTTGTTTCGATTGTGAAAATCGTAGCACGTCTTGCTTTACGGCTCAGTTTTGAAATGATTGTTATTCAGTTCTCATACATTTGGTGAACGTTACAGATATTACAAACATATTCCAAAATGTCGAAGGCAAAGGTTTGTAAAAATAAAATAAATACGTAAAATATTTAACTAATAGTTCCTTTTCCTATGGCAAACAGCCCGCTGCAACGGTGAGTTCTAGTCTATGTATTTAGATATAATTATAATATTATTATGATCTTTTTGTTCTGTTCATCTTGTAATACTTATACGGTATCTAGTCGGGTAAGCCGCAGCCCAAAATCAAGTTTCCCATTCACGATACTCATTTGAAAAAGTCACTGTCACATGTAAAGACTGCTTGCATTTTGGCATTGTTGGCCCCACTTTGTTACTATATGTTGCATAATATGCCGCGAAAAATGAAATATAAGAATTTTTATTCGAGCTATGATCCGTTGGATGCCTTTGATCGCATGCAAAGCGGTGGTTATTTGACCTCATGCCCCAAAGAGTCTAAATCGGATAAAAAGGATGACAAGAAGGATGACAAGAAGAAGAAATAAGTGTCGATTTCTTAACTATGTGAGGAACAACTGAAACAATTCAAACGGGGCGCAAAATATGGAACTCAACAAATTTACACAATGCATCAATGGAAAGGAAATCCACAACGCAAATGAATTCTAAGAAATTGTAAACTCAACAAAACTATGAATACAATTTTTCATGCACACCCAAACATACACACACACTGCACACGCACACAGATCTTATAAATGGAGCATTGCAAAAGCTTGACGCCGTGTTTTAAGTTATGTGTAGCACATCCTTTGCTGCCCCGTAAATCGCACCGGACAGCTGCCGCTCACAGCCGTGTGTACTGTCTGCTATTGATGGCCAATAAATACTAAGGCCAACGTCTGAATGGGCAGATGTTAAGGGTTTTTTTCTTGTTTCGAATACTTGCAACCGCCTTGCAAGTGGCAAGTCCTGTCGTCGTCCTGCTGTCGCCCTGCTGCCTCGTCAGGCATCTGACACTTGTCCTTTGACTGTTTGCTATGTTGACCGGCTGGTTGCTCTGCCTGCTTGTGCGGAAAAATGATAACATTCTTATGCATTTAAAAAGTGTGTAAATACTGCAAAACTTATCTACGCATGTGGTGAATGCATAAAACTGCATTTATATACGTTATCTCGTCCTTTACATAAACACAATAATTTAAAGCTCAAGTTTTGTGTAAGACTTTAATACCAATGCAAAAAGTAAATATTTTGAGAAATAGTTTCTTGTCATCTACGATTCTGGTCAACAATTCTATAAATGTTCCGTTGAGAATTTTTCTGTTGCAAACGCTTTTATATGCTTTTCATCTTTTGAGTTTTGTTCCAGGAAACAAATACAATTGGCCCGCATTTTATGGCTTTCGGGAGTCCGAAAACTACGCACATTTCCATTCAGACATTTCTTGGAAGCCTTTATGCCAGCTCTTTTGATTGGCATTTTCTAGCCCAACTTAATGCTTCGGTAACATTTTTGCACATTCGTATCGAATACCCAAGTCTCTTAATAAAGAATTGGTGTGAAAGGTATTATAAAATTGTGAATAATTTTGCTGCAGTAAATGACAGATATATATGTGATCATAATCATATTTACTTGTGTAACTTTAGTTTTATATAGTTCTTATCGAGTTGGATATATATATAGTAAATTTTTATGTATGTATGTTTATATATGTAAGAACTGAAGAAACCGAAGACAGTTTCAATTCGTACGTATTTGCATAATCCAATGTATTATAACTTCTACAAAAGCTATTTACTACTTTAGAACTGATTAAATCAGCATTTCTCTATTTGCTGGCATTTCATTCCAATTTTGGAATACTTATAGAGCATCTACTAAACTCTAACTTTCGCTTTCCATAATTTTTCCTTTCAGCATTTGTCTGGCACGCTTCACTTAAGAAATGTCTCAACTATTTCCCAATTTTAGGCTCTGCCCCTTTTCAATCCGGGGTTTGTTATTAAATTTCCGTTAAGCCCGAAGCCCATTTGTTCCGCTCGTTACCTCTGGCTTAGAATTTTCATCTCGCAATTAGATTACCAGTTAAATGCTTGACTTTTTTGGCACTGCTGACCATTCAACTTTGACCGGACTAACAGATTTTTAAAACCAAATTTCATGCGTTCCTTTACTTTTGGCCAACTCTTGGCTGTTAGTCGTGCGTTGAACCTAGATCAAATCGAGTAGAGAAGGGCGGAAGGCAAGCTCAATATGTTGCATGGCACATGGCATTGAAGGCGATTAGAGGCACGGCAACGCCTGATATAAAAGCTCTGACAAATCGCATTGAATACTTGGGGGCGTTTTCTTAGCTCTCATTCCGCCAGCTACTTGGACAAACAACTTTTTCGCCTAGCCTAGCCAAACAAATCGAATCAAATTTAAGTGGAATTTTGAACTTTTAAGGGTTTCTAGATACGCAAATCTTTGAATTTATGCCAGCTTGGGTTAATATTTGAATAGTTATCTCATAAAGATGGCGTTTGCACAGAACTTTACGATATTCCATTTACGATAACGCCTGCCAAGCCCAGTTGTACATTGTGTCCAGAGAAAGTGCGCTGTACGGCATAAAGATAATAAACAGCATATAAAACAATTAGATATAACACAAAATGTATAATAAAATATGATTTATTGAATTTTCGTCTGTCAGATTGCTCGTCTGCTTTGTCTCAGACATCAAATTTTGCTTGTAGCTTATGTTTTTGTATGTGGCTCAAATTTATAGCATTGTTGGCTATTAAAAATTAGATGACCGATTTTATGTCTTATGAGTAATAATATATGAGTAATAAATATAGGATTAATCCGACCTTAATACAAATTTAGTATAAATTACTGGTTTTGGCGTTCTTTCCATTTTAAAAATATCGCATTATCGGACTGCGAGCCAGCTAATTAAATAAAATAAATATACCATAAATATAATAATATATTAATTAAAGAAAAATAACTGAAAATAAATAATAAATTCATAATTGTAGTTCAATCAGGATATTTAAAAAAAAAATTAATAAATGTGTTTGATACATAAAACAAATTTGTGTATGATATAGTTAAATCAAGATAGAAATCGAGAGTCTCATGAATACAATCACAAAATGCCTTTCTTATTAGTTCTGGTTGTTAAGGCCACAAACTTGCTTCTATTTCCGTCGATTTACTTGCCATGACTATGTTTCATTAATGATTTTTCACCTATTTGCTGCAGGCAGCACATTTAATAAATATAAATGAGCATTGCTTGCTTTTCGGCTGCCACTGTGTAAATATGCAATGCACACACTTCTATTTGGTGTCGCTGAACTCTACCGAAGACAGCTTTGGCTACACACGAAGGCAGCACTTGAAACCGTCAGTATTATCTATTTTTTAAGTGCACAAGTGTTGGGCAGTCGACCACGCCCCCATCTTAAAACTGATTTGTTAATTGTGAGTTATTGATACGCCACGTGCCTGCGTGGGCGGTTAGAACTTCTGACACGCCCACCTGCCTGAGACACCATTCAGCCGTAATTATAAATTTCCAACAGCTATAAAGTTTTGTATGCGCGTGGGCATTTTCTTAAATTTTAATTGAATTTTAAATTGCTTGGCCAGGCTATTTACATGCAGCTGGGCGGCATATTTAATTTTTGAGTAGATGCCTATGAATTGAAATGTTGGCTCAACATTTTTTTGGTAGACAAGCTGCCGCCTAATTTGTATTTATTATTATTATTCAATCCTTGTTCTTATATCTTTAAGTTGTCAAGTGATTAGCTTAAATATGATAATTAAATTGGCATGACTCTGTTCGAGTTGGATTGCAACTGTTGTAAATGTAACTGAAATGAATATTTAACTAACTTGTTATTTGTTTCCATCATTTCACCCTAACGCCTTTAGTTAGCATGCTGTATGTAGTATACAACCGATTTCTTATCCTGTCTGTGTCTACTCGCTGGAAATGTCACATTTGCCAAACAAGATTTGCCTATAAGAGTTAATGTCTGGTCTAATATATAATAGCATATTTTAATATTATATTGAGGTTATGTAGCTTTATATTGAGCAACAACAATTTAATTAAATCCAATGAAATCTACCCTTAAGGATCCACGTCTGAAATAACTTTTACATAGAGACAGTTTTTTAAATAGTTTTGTTTTGAACTTTACATAACTACAAATATATTTTCTAATAAATTCTATTAAATTAATTTAGGAGCTGGTTCCAAATTTAAGGTTGTTCTAAAAATAAATTTAAAATAAAATCGAAGTTTTTTTATGCTTTTAGTTTTTATATATCAACCACATTTTTAAATATGCCTGACATTTTTTTCAAGAGCATAGCTTGATAAAAAAACTCGACAAAAATAATATTTTAAAGGTCAACCAGGAACGGATTATACAATTTTGTAGAAATGCAAGTGTACAAACGAAATAAAAATAAAAAAAAGGAAAAGTTTGATGACATCGGCACGCCGAAGATTTTATACTCTTGAAAGCGTGTTCATAACATGAGAATAGTCAAGATCGTGAATGCTGAATTGATAAAAATATCTTGCAAAAACATTATGTTTCGACCGATTCTTTATATAGTGCTATATAATGTATAATGATATGCAATATAGTATAATATCATATTGATATCATGTGAAAGGAGCATACGTTAAAGATAAAGTGTCGGGTTTAGTCAAAGTTCTGACATGGGTACTGCCTGCAACAGAAAGGCAGACTTGTGCAAAGTTTGAAGTCGATAGCTTTACTAACTGAGAGACTAGTTTGCAAGAAAAAGGACAGACGAATAGACGGACAGATGGATAGACAGACATAATTCAGTCATGGCAATATTATCTCGGCTACTGATGCTGATCTGGAGTATATATACTTTATGGAGTATTGCTTGTCTCTTTCTATACGCTAGACATTTCATGACAATATTACACGTGTTGGCGCCCATGGCTTTCGTTATCTTTATTCCAATTTCCAGTCGCTAGACAGAGTGTTCTGTTTTGCTGGGCTTCTCACACAGGGGTCGAATGATACCATGAATTAATACACTCACTGCCGGATTCAGTTCTTTCAGTACTTTGACCATAAAGCTAAGAATTTAATTTTGCATGCAACGCCCACAGAAATTGTTTTTCAGAATCGCTGCCACGCTTTGAATTCCATACTGACTGCAATTTCCGTTGAGAGAATGCGTAGCCCAACATGACTCAATCTCAGCCGCCGCTAGAAATAGCTAGAAAATGGATAGCAAGCGCACTCTTAGAGGCAAAAGGCCAAAAGTTGCCATTGGCAACAGTTTCATTATTTGTTTTTCTCACCGAGACTTAAATAATCCATAAATTTGGCTAGTGACAAAGTCCGTCTGTGCACAACAAATACACGTTTAATGCGGCTCAATGAAGCTGAAATTGACAACATATTTCAGCTTGAAATTATTTATGTGTTTTTATTTGTGTAGAAATAGGGCTGCAGTACAAATTTACATATTTGCAAAATTAAAATAAATATTTGCATACGGAAATAATCAGCTTTGCCTTCGGCATATACAATTATTTATTAATTCTTTTTTGTTTTGCTCAAAAGAAGCTTAACTAAATTAACTAAAAAACAAACAACTATTTAAAAAACTTTTTGTTCAGGCACTGTTAATACTCTCGTTAATCTTATTTGAATTTATAGCCTTTAGCATATGAAAATTGCTTGTTTAATAAATTTATTATTTTTTTCATTTAAATAAATTGACACATCCCTGAGCTGGGAGCGTTCACAGCCTTTTGGTTCAGTGCCTGCTTTGCCAGGCTGTTGTCATGTGAATGAATCCCTCTAACTTTTTTTCTTGCATTGGTTCAAGTTACTTTTAGCACATTTGTCTGAAAAATTGGCCAGATTTCGCTAAATGCTTATGTCTCCGTCTGTGAAACTGTGGCAACGCCTCTTTACTTCTGCACGACATACGGTCTTATAATGTTGTTAACCCAACGATTGATTGAACACTTAAAAATGTGCGCGTGTCTGTGTCTCTTTTTCACTTGCCCCCGTCTGCGCCATTATGCGAGTGTCTGGTATAATTAGATAAATGTGGGACGAATAAACTCTAGAAATTGTCATACTACATTTTATTCAAATTTAAACTTTATAATATATATAATATAATATATTATAATATTAATATATTTATATAATATTTTTTGTATTAGAACTTTCGTTCATTAAATAAAAGAAAAAAATTATAATTAAAATGTATGTATTTACAAAATATATACGTTGGAAATCCGGCAAAGCTGCAATATTCCTTTGCTCCGAAAACAATGTGATGCAGTTTTTTAGGATTGAATCCCAGGCTCGTGTAGATGTGTTCTAGACGCATTTTGATAGCTAACAACTTCATCTTCATTGGAATTGTTATATGCCACAAAGTTGGAAAAAAATGGGTTCAAAGGTCACGTAGAGCTCCGAGCATATTGTGCTCTGACTGGCGCTACTTTGTACATTTACTAAGCTAACACAAAAAAAAAAAAAACTAATAAATTTAAATGCATAGCCACATACAATGACATCTTAAATACACTTTCAGTGTAATGTGCATGTGCGTCGGTGCATGTTTGTTTTTTGTTTGTTTGCGTTTGTGTATGTTGTTCTGCTTTATGCGCCTTTGCAAACGCAGCATCACATCGCTTCGCATCGCAATTTGCCAAGGGGTTCATTAGACTTTCAACTTTTGTTTTCTCTGTGCCGCCACGACACGTCAAAGCCAATGGGCGAAATACATGCACAAACGGTAGACAAAGATGTGTGTGCATGTGTGCATGTGTGCATGTGTGTGTCTGTAAAATCAAGCAGAGTGAGGAGTGGCATAAAGAGCTGCTGACTGCGACTGTGGCAAAAATGGCACATAGCACACAAAAGTACCCCAAGTAAAAAGCAAAACGAAAGCAAACGTGCCACATGCCGCATGCCGCACCAGGCGATAGAAGCTCAGCACTGTGCCACAATCTATGCATAAAGCCTGTGAGCTGCTAACGCTTGGCCACACGGAATGAGAAGTAGGGTTTGTGGATAACCGCATTAAAGGCAACCGCTGCCACAAAAAAACCAAAAAAAAAAACGACTAGAGCCTGTTCCCTTAGGCTCAATAGAATATTTGTACCGGGCCGCAGCTGCCGATGCTGCGCAAGGTCAGCTTCGATTAGCGCAAAAAGTGTTGCCAGCTTTCGGGCGCAGACACTTTTATGCCATTCACAGCCATACTTATTCATTAGGCCAACGTCTAACAGCCGGCCATAACATTTGCACGCGCCAAAACTTTATTTTTACTGCCTATTTTCCGACGGCTTTCCTAATTGCGCGAAAAGGCGTTTACGGCGTTTACGGAGTAAATAGCTTACAACTTGTGGAGTCTTTTTTTCTAACCCAATCCACTCTCATGCGAAAGTGGAAGATAGAGTAGAGAAATGTCAATTTAAATACTTGGATGGTAGCGATAGGTATTCAAGTCGTTTTATTACAATTATTTGATATATATTGTTGAAACTATCTGTTAATGATAAATAAACGTTCAAAAAAAGAAATAGTTTGTTTTTTGTTTATAATTTTGTTAAGTTTTTAAACGTACTACCTAACTTGTTTTACTGAATAATCTTAGTTTGCTTTTTTGCTTATTTTTTTATGTTTATTAATATTTTAATGAATTCCTAAATATTGTTATTAATATCAGTCCAGCAGACTCTTTTATTTAATATGTACATTTGCATACTCTACCAACTGATTAAATTGCTGAACGCCTTTCTTTGCGATTTTCATGAATTTATGTCATGCTTGAAAGGCATCTCCGTGATCCTCTCACCTAGTTGTAATTTAATACTTACTACCTTAAACATATATGTGTGCATGTATATGTATGAATGGATTCGTTAGCATCAGTTTTCTTCTCTTTCTTTTACTTTAACTGCAACAATATTTGATATTTCCTACCGGTTGGCTGAGTGCTCCTTGCTTCCACTCGTTTCTTCACAACGTTCGCACAAATTAACATATTGTGCTTTTGCAATTTGCTGAACAAAATATCAATCAACTTATTAATTGACCAGCTGCTGTAGCTGTGTGTTCGCTGGTTATTTGCGGTTGTGTGTGTGTGTGTGTGTGAGTCTGTTCTTGAGTGTTCTTACTTTACTGAAATTCGTATTCACCGCGTCACGCAGCGACACAAATTAAATTTTTTCTGAAGTTGCCGCAAACTCAAGGCCAAAGGCAGCCATTTTTTCTCTTTAATGACAGCGCCCCATTTGTTCCCCTTTTCAAGCGATGTCTTAAGCTGAGCGCACACATACTTAAATTATTTACCAATAGCTTCGTTAGGGCGTATGCTATTGTCCAGCCAATCTCTCGTTGTCTTGCTTGACTGCGACTTATGACTACTTTTCTACTTGAACTTGACCAACGCACAAAGGATTTCAAATGCAATTTGCTTCTTAGCGTGGTATCATTGCATGCGAGGGGAGCTTGAGGAGATTTGTGAGGGTTTCCTTGTTAATCAATATTGTTAGAAAGGTAAAAGAATACCTTGAGAATAATAAATTAATTTAATTATATATTTTATTCATACATTTTCTCATAAAGTTGTATATTTATAGAATTTGGTGTACTTAATCACAATTCTTTGCATTCATGAAAAGTATTGCATTTTTTTATTAACCTTTAAAATGTTTTGCCACTATTTTATTTTTTTTTCCTATTTAATTTTTGTTTAACGTTAACCCTTCACATCTTTTGTCTACCTATGTTAATATATATTCATATATAATCGGCTGAATATATTATCGTCGTCCCTCTAATAGAAATATTTTTATCAGCAGGTTCTTTAAGCTACTTATGGAATTCAAATAAGTACACAGTTAATTGTGTATATTATTTACACAGTTTCTTCCAAACTAGACGCATTCAGTTTAAAATTTATTATAAAACCCGTGACTGGCTTAGGTTAAGCCAAGGTTAAGGTTAACTATACTTTGGCTAGTTTGCGGCTTATAACTGGCAAACTTACCCTCTAAGCTCTCGTACCCCCCTTTTATCAGCCTTAGCCCAAGTTTTACAGTTTCGACAGCCAATTGATTTTTGTTTGTTAACTTGCATGCACGCAAATCGTTGAGCCTGTGGCAAGAAGCACTTCCTGATAGCCTAGGATCCATTTAGCCTTTGTGCATACACACATACCCGCACACACACACACTCACACAAATATTCTGCTCTCGCTTTTATGCCTCTACCACAGCCATTGACGACTTTTAGTTCTGTGAGCATGCTGTATTCATTGTCAAGTTCACGTTGGCTGGCCACTTGACTCAAGCATTTCAGTTATGGAACAGCCAATCGATAGAAAACTATTTGCAGCATTTCATGCACGTCTTTTTTAAGAACAACAAAAAACATAACGAAAAGGATGCTTGGGAAATATATATTAAGAGTTTTGAGATATCCTTTATAAAACACAAGCTTAAAATGGCACTGAAAAAACAACAAAATATATGTGTTTTTTATTTTTTTATGTATCAATTATTAAATTCGTGTTACTAAAGTTAATTATATCAGTCTGCATGGATATTTAAAGACATTTTTCGTTTTATTTTTTCCTGAACACGCGCCAAAACTAAGACCCCACAATGTAGTGCCGGCACGCCTCTACGATTCCCACTTAATTGCAGTGTCCATAAAATGTGCTCAGTTGTCGGTGTTGTCGGTTTTGTAGCTGTTGTTGTTGTTGTTGTTGTTGCACTTGTGGCCTCTCTTTCGCAGGAGTCGTGCACATGTGATTGCATTAATTACGCCCCTGACACGCCCACAAGACAGAGCAAATGCTACCTTCCGAACTTGTTTTTGGCTTTCAAAGTATTTTGTTGATCTGCAACGCACGTGGCACGTTTGTAGTTCTCGAGTTTTAAATTGATTTTGACCGCTACACAAAAACTTTCCACTTGTTGTTGCATGTGGCACTGAAACCGCAATAGTGTTCCACATATGTGTTGCTTTTTGTTCTAAGCGTAAATATAGACACGTGCGGCATGTAGAAATTGGTTATTCAAGTTTAATGAGCCTTATGAAATCTAAAAGAGCTCTGCGTGTTTAATTATCTGCTTAAATAAAGAGGAAAAAATAAAGTAAAGATATAGCGAAACAACAATGATTTTAATCTTATGCATGAAATTAAAGTTTTTACATGAAAATTTGCACACATCTATTCATAATTATACAAACGTGCGCCCTATAACAAACATACAGATTAACGTCAAAGAAAAGTTAAAAAAATCATCATTACAATTGTTATTAAAATATTCCTTGCTAAATTCGTTATATTAGCTTAATTTTCGTATTTAAGACAATTTATTTCGTTCAGTCTGTGCACTCTTGAAAAGTCATTCAAATATTTTTCTAAAATCTTTGGTCTGTTCCGGGTAGAGCGCCTGCGTCGGCAGCACTTCGAACAGCGTAGCCGGCGACATGTGCTTTAACAGCAGCAACATCAACAAAAATAACATTTTTGCCGACTAGTTCAAGTTCAATGCAAAAACAAAATGCAAAAACCCACCGCAACAAAACAAAAGCTAACAGCGCCTCTTTCTATTGCCTAACAGCAATTGTAACAGCGCTGTAACGCTCGCTCGCTCACTCTCTCTCCCTCTGCTGTAACAGCTGTAAACAAGCGATGCTGCTAACGCCAACGCATATGCATATTAACAGCCCTTACAGCTGTAAACAGTCGAAGCTGCTGCCGCTAACACTACAGTGCATAACATAATCGTTCTCGGTCGCAACGCCGCGAAGTCAATGCCGACGAGGACTTGGCCGCAGCCGTTTAGTCTGTCGCGACAACTCAAACGATTCGGAAGCGAGGTGCTCAAGTGCTGTTATAGTTCGGATCAGAACCGAAATCAGATTTCGATTGTACATAAATCAAGCATTGCATATTGTGTTTGCAAAGTTTGCGTGCATATTGTGCGAAGCGTGTAAAATAAAAAATAAATTCAATTTTTATGCTAAAAAAATATGTTAAAAATTTGCTTCATTAAAATATATTAAACAAACGTACGTAATTTTAGGACTGATATTAAAAATATTTTAACTTAAAAAATTTAATCTAAAATAAAACTTTTTATAATTTATATCATAAAATCAAAAGAAAGAATTTTCAATTCGAATAAAAAAGGTAAAATAGTACTTAAAACATAAAACTATTCTTATAATATGAACTCCAGTTTTTAAAATCTTAAGAAATATTTAGATTTATAAGAAATAAAATATATACGTAAAAAAAGAAATAACAAAAATTACAGTGCTTAAAGAAATTTAAAAAAAATAATATAAAAACTTAAAGGTAAATTATAAAAGTAATATATATGAATGGTGTTTTATATACAATATTTATCTACGAACACCGCTGGAACAAGTTTAAATATAATAGTTCACATATTTTTCAATTAAAATTATGTTTAATTATTTATTTAAATTGAATGAATTCCAACTTTAATGTTGGGGCTATCGTTGCGCAAATTTGAAGAGTAAATTGAACGTCTTTACGGCATGGCTCAATCGATTTTTTAAGCCTCTGCATTGTTGCCATCAATTCGTTGTGATCCACTAAATTGAATTGAATAACGATTGATTGTTTTGCGTTGTCAGTTGGCAAACAAAACGAATTAAGTGGATCACAAAGCTGCTAAAACCAAATCAAATAAATGGTGTGAAATATGTTGCCTTCCGGCAGCGAGTATAGTTTGCTTTACAAAGAACTCGTGGCGTGAGTGCTCAGCAATATTGTAGCTAATATTTGGCTGTTGTCTATTTTTAGAAATGAATCGTGCAATATAACAACTTGTGTTACATGGCGTATGCGCAATTTTTGTAGCTGAACAAAACATGCAGTCATTTACAGAACATGGAATTATTATAAAATCACAAAAATGAACAAACTAAAACTATTTTAGTAACTTGTTAAATATATGCTTATGTATGCAAAATAAAGCTTTTCAATTGTAGCTGCTCAAAATAGCTCCAAGCCAATAGGTACAGAGCAAAATACAGAAGCCACCAAAAAAAAAGTAAAAAAGGCAGTCGCCCAAAAACTTAAAAGTTTGCCCATGCATGAAACTTGCCAGTCAAATTGCGCTTTGCATGTTAAATCATGTGAAAAACTAGTTATTCCAAGTGCAGAACTCAAAAAAATAAATTCGAGAAAAGAAAAAGAACTCAAATCAAGGAGCTGCCACGCAGGAAAATGCTGCAACTGGAACTAAAAAATATCTGTAGAATTTAACCCTAACGAAAAGTGAAAAGAAAGGACAAACGAGTGCGAAACCCACTCGAAACGCAACTTAAGCGTGCAACTGCTACTGTCAGCAGTAGCAGCAGCAGCTGAAGAAAAATATAAAACAACATAAAAAAAATAAAAATACAACACTTGGTAAGTGAAAATCTCTAAATTCATGCATCTCACGACATTTTTCAATTAATTTTTGCACAATTTATGAACTTGAGATCCTTCAATTTGCTGTGGCTTACGTGTAGATGCGAAAAGCTGTCACATGATTCTCAATTGGTTCAGCGAACATTTCGAGTTTATTTTGTCGCACAAAATGTGAATTTTGTCTGCCTGCCGCTCGTACAGCAAACAATGACCCTTGGTGAGCTGAGGTGATGTACCTGCGGCAGGTGCAACTTCTTTCGAATTGCTGTGCGTGTTTGGATTAGCAAATTCTGTTGCTATTTGCGTAACAACGTAAGGACAAAAAGTCATGACAAGCGGCATTCATTGGTTCATTAAAACCTCTTCGTTTGCTACCAAATATATCTGCTTACGTTTGTTTATACCCTGTTTTCGAATGCAAACATGGGGCATATTGATTTTGTGCCAAGTCTGTCTGTGTGCGACAAGGCTGGAAATTTATTGGGGTTGGAAGGTTGAAAGGCGTGAGGCTTTTATATAAATATGGTCCCTTGAGAATATATAAAGAAAATATAGATCTTGTATATTGTCAATTTTATTTTAATATATTTAGAATATATGGCCCCATGAGAATATATAAAGAAAATATAGGTATTGTACCTAAGTATTATCCATTGGATATTTTCAATTATCTTTTAAACTATTTATAAGGCTTGAAATAAAAAACACAGTGCAAAATACTAAAGATATTTATGAAAATTTGGTACAACGAATTTACTAGCCAAATTGTTTAATTTTGCCTTCAACTTTAGGTCAACAGATTAAGATGCATTAAGTATTGCAATAATTCAAAGAACTTTCTCGGATTATAATAAATTATTTTGATCCTTAGTCATCATATGGAATATTTTATCTGCAGACAAAATTCTAGATAGAGTTAAGAAACTATATGCAACACAATAAATTTATTAGAACATTTTTAAAAAATATTTTCACATTTTTTTTAATAATTTAAATTGACCAGTTTGTACACACTTATATGGCTTCAAAGTTCTTCGTCCCCATCTAACATTTTCTTTCAGAACTCAATTAATAATATTCATTTCTGCCCTGTTAGGGTATGTGGTCTTAAGCAACCTCTTACACTTATAACCAATTGCATAAGAAGCTTGTGCTTAGAAATTTGAGGTGAAAGGAAAAATTCCGGGAATTCGCTACAATCGAGCGGCATGCGACTTTTCTGAGAATTCTATAAAAAGCCTGAATTTTGTTCTACGCAGCCTTTGAAAAATTCATTAACTGCTTAACTCAAATTAAGACATTTAAGATTTATAGCTGCTTAAATATCAGAATCCACTCTTAGGTCCAGTTAAAAAAAATCTTCATAGAGCTGCAATGAAAAAATAAATCAGTCTATGCCTATTTCGAAGTGTTTCCAACCGAAAGCAATTCGAAACCGCAACGCGCACATTTCCGGCAATTTCCTGGCCATGCCAGGCTTGACAGTGAGAGTCCGCCCAGCTCCTGCGGCTGCTTCCACCCACAGCTTGATTTAGGCATTATCGTTGGCATCATCGGGTGTTCATGGATAAAACCAAATGTAGCGTGGATGACAAACATTGTCAACTTAGCTAGTTGCTTCCATTCACACTCTCTAATTGGATTTCCATCACAATTCTCTCGAGTAATGATTTTAATGAAGCTCGTTCAGCTTCCACTTATTCGCACCCCCTGCCAATGGGCCGACTTGCTTCCAGTAATTGACTACTCATTCATTATAGATTGCGGTTAACAATTTTTACGCATTTCCTCGGGCAGCGAAATCAAATTGCCATCGTTTCCGTGAATCGAGATGCTTGTTTTAATTTTCTCAAACAAATTCTAATTAATTTTCAACAAAGCTACGATTTTAATTATGCAATTAAATTCGGAGCTATTTTTGGAGGAAGTACCTTTAGCTGGTCGAGGCGAAAAATACTTGGAGGATGGTAGCAGATTATTAATTATATATGAAGCCGAAAAATAACATTTTCATTTAATAAACCTTTGACCCGCATTTTCTGTCCAAGAGCGTTGAATTTTGCGAAAATAGTATCATATAAATCCTCTAAGAAGTCTTTGAAAATGAGATAACAAACAAAAATAGTTGCAAATTTTCCGCCAAATTTGCACAGTTGCCGATGGAACTGCCAAAATCGTTTAAACACATATTCATTAAATTCTTATGTAGGTATTTTAAAATATTTTTGAAGTCGGACAAAACTTAAAACTTAACCCAAAAGTCTCTAAATTGCTTTTTCCACAGAGGAAGCTAGGATTCTGTAAATTTGTGAAACACGTCTCAAATGATTTTTCGTATTGATCCTTGGAAATGAATTTGAGCGCGAAACGATACCCATCAAATCTTTGACACCCATTTCCACTAAAGAGGGATTCACTTTTCAAAAAGGGGAAAACACTTCTCAAATGACTTTGAACAAAGACCTTTGAAAACGAGTTTGAGACTGATCGGATTGTAAGGTAACTAAGGTAACAGCTTCCTAGCTCTTATGGTTTGGGCTGTGCGTTGATAACCAATCTGTCAATCAGTCAGTGAGACAAACAGTTTAATATATAGAGATTATACTTTTATTTCAACTTATGTATTTTTCGTATTGCAATGTCTTGATGCTATATGGAAATAGACTTTGCCAATATAATTCTACTTAGAAGAGGCACACTGCTGAGCACAAAGGTTTGCGTGCGAGTCCCTGACAGAATATTTTCATGGCAAGCGCATAGGGATGGGGTGACGATTAGGTGTGGGCGATTGCAAATATTTATTAGACTTGTATTCGATTTAATTAAGTAGCACATGTACTAACAATTTCGTCTCTTATAACCCGGAATTAATAGTTAGTAAATAATATATGTACTGTAATGTGAGGTGGCTGCAACTCCGACAAGGAATGTCATATTATAGCATACTTTTGGGCATAGCGCAGCGATATTCAGCCACAAAATAGTCAAGCTGGGCTGCTGCCGAGCAAAAGCAAATGTCTTTTATTGCCACACAAATCCGGCCCAGTGAACGGAAGCGGATATGCGTTGTTATGGCTGCACTGGCGCATATTGACTTGTGTGCCTGCCATAGACTACAAAATTTCAGCTTACAGCTTGGGAGTGCTCAGCCAGTGCTGGCCGCTTTGTGGGCTGCTTTGCTTCTTTTTTGTCAGCTCACAAAGATATTTTTCAGTAAATTTATGTTACTGCCCCACAACCCAAAGAACACTCCACAGGCAACGACAACGGTGCAACAGCTCTGGGCGCGGTGTGTATTGTGCGGGTGGGGGGGTCATTAGATGCCAAAGGACAGAATAGTGCCCAACAAGTGCCCTAACCTCAGGTTAAGCATTGCTTCGCTTTGGCTCTGCCACACTCGGCGAGTGGCCTTTGCAATCGAGTGAGTGTAATATTAAAAATTCCACAAGTGCAGCACAGCTTGTGTCGCAGGTACAATTTCCTGTTGGCGTTACGATTTTTTGGCATTTTCCATAAAGTGTTTTCCTTTACGCTTGTATAAGCTGCTTGTCAATTGCTTTCCTTTTTTTTTTGTGTTTTATTTGAAAAGAACAGTATTAAGAACGATAGAAATGAAATATGGATTTGATTTTCATTTAAATTGAATGTAAAATATGAACAGAGAAAAAGACAGCAATTTAATAAATAATAATAAATGCATGCTTATAAAAGAGTGTATAAAATTTCAAAATTAAATAATTGATTGAAATTCAAGATTAGATTTTATTCATTTACATATTTTAATTTAATATTTTCCTAATTATAGATAGTTAAAATATTTACAATTAGCAGTTTTTTAATTATATTAATAGAGCATTTAATCCTGCAGATATATATTTATATATTTTAATGCTTAACTATACTATTATAATTCATATATAAATATAAATATAAATGTATTTGATATATTTATTCCTGAAAAGTAGATACCTAGTCTTAACCCTCTTTAACTCATGCTTATATATGTATATATTTGATGAAACTAAGTTATTTTTATATGCATTCATAATCTAGAATTATTTATGCATCTAAAAAAAGTATACATCATATATTTTCGGTACATCGTATATGTTTAGTATTCAAAGTTTTTTGCTTCCTGGTCTCTTTCAACCCTTTACCTGTTAACCTGCTAATCTACTTTTAGCTTATTTTTTTTTTGGCTTATAAATGTGTTAGGCTAGAATAACATTTTCATACCAATTTACTTGAGGCTGTTGCATATTTCTGTCGTAAATTATGCGCATGGGAGAAGTTTATGTGCCTATGCATAAGCCCCCAAGGAGGGCAATACAAATGTATCGTTGTGATTTGCATATATTTTGCATGGTAATTGTGGGTGTGATACGGTCTACTCTAGCACGTTCGCCCCTCTTCCTTGAACAATCGCTACTGTGGGCTCACCTGTGTACCTTTATCTATTCTAATTATTCGCACCCGTTCCCATTTGGACGATGTGACTTTTGGTCTGGGCTTGTTTGGCTCCATTCAACCGAATCCAACGATTCACAGTTCAAAGGCCATCGATTTATCATGTTTAGTTGCTCTTCTTCTTGGCTGTTTGTATAATGACCCAAATAAACATTCATTTTTTTGTGCTATGGCCGAGGTCCTTAGCCAGAGAGCCTCAGTTTATGCCATGTCTTCTTGCTACTCGCATATCAATGAGCCCGACTTTGGATCTGTGTATGTGGACGTCTTTGGAGCAGCAGGGCATATGCAGTTATATATTCAAATGCAATTTTTTGTTTGTTTATTATGCTTAAATTCATTCATTCTTTTCGTTGAGAATTTAATGCCAGAAGCTCAAAGTTTAATAAAATGTTTATATATTGCATCTTATCTTTAACCTTCATATTTATTATCTTCTCTGATTAAGTTGTTCACAAATTGAGGACAGCTCTTTTGATATTGTTAAAATGTGTTTATTGATTAATTCTTTCACTATTCTATAAACCATTTTATTTCCTAAATAATTTCCTGTACTATTTGTCATTCGAGGTTTCCGCCAACTATCCTTAATCAATTACACAAATTGTCTTCGACATTTACTTTGCAAGCCCTGTGAACGTTTCTTTATTTTTTTGCTGATGTTTTATTGACTCACTGGCGATTTCCTTTACAAAATAAACACGTGTGTACTCAACTGTGTGCTTAGAATTCACACATCAATTTATTTGCTTGGCCATTGCGTGTTGCATTTAACAACGTGGCTTAAGCACGGCGTATACGTAATGTAATTGGACTGGCACCGTTGTAAATGACAATGCTCACGCTTATAAAATTCATATTTATTATTTATGGCATAATGAACGCGTTACCTTGGATCAATGTCAGCTGCCTGGGCTTTGATCCTTTTGCAGGTCGTGCCCGATGGGCTTTAACCTTTGACTCAGCTTTAACTCTAACACTTCGTCATACTTTGGCCGCAATTTTGTCTGCAATTCTAGTTTTATCTCTGACTGCGTTGCTGCCACAGCGCCAGACAATGCTGTGGAATGCATCTGGGCTAAAGGTTATTTGAGCAATGCATTTATTAAGCATTCTTTTATTTTTTTGTTAGCAAAATTTAATTTGCTTGACTGACAGTTGGGTCCTCTAGCATTAATTAGGTTTGCTGCAAGTGTGTTGTGCAACCTGCATATGCAAACAAAGCTGGCAACTTAAATAATGAAAAAGGGGCTGGCAAGTGGGCGTGGCACAGGATCAAGTGCCAAGCTCAGTTGGCCAAAGAGGTCAACGGAAATAACAAATTCACAGCGAAAGTTACAGCTCTGCAGGAATAAAATGGCCGGTTATAGTCAGGGGCGTGGTCAGTGGGTGGTCAGGGGGCGGATATGGCAAATCAACTGGTTTATCAACCACAACAAACGTCAAAACAATTTCCGTCGACGGTATTGTGAAGCAATTCTTGAGTCTTGGCAAAAAATAAACGACATTTGCTAGACATTTTCTTGACGCTAACTGAACCAAGAGTACATAAAGTCTACAAAGATATGGGCACTAGAGACACAAACGGTCCATAAATGTTTTTAAGACTTTAAAGTTAACTCCAAATGCTGTTCGCCTTGGAATTTACGATTTGTACTTGAAGAAGTTAACTGCAATTAAACTAAACGTTTTAGGAGTATCGTATAGTTAGGCTAATCTACGGTTCATAATATGTTTAAATTTAAATTGAAAGCTATTTATATTTATATTAAATTGTGCGTCTTATTTGACAGATAAGCTTAAAGTTGTCTACAACATTTTGCCATATTTATAAGATTTATATATTGATATCACTTAATTAATAGTTATTTTTATTTTTCTGCATATTTCAACATATTTATAAACATTTTTAGACAAGCTTCACCAAATACTTGCTTATTCAATGAAAATTATTTTCACTTTTCACTTTTTAACTGAAATAAAGAGCTTTTGTTCTTATAAACGAGGCAACCAATCACTGACAAGTTCTTACACACAAGATTTCAATTCATTTGACTAAACGAAGATATACAACCAAAACCAAAATAAGTCAAGAGATGCAGTCCAATAATTGACAGAGCAGTCAGAGCTGAGCTGACGGCAAATCAAGTGCTTTCAATTTGAATTCAGTTAAATTGTTTTTTGGGTAGAGAATGTCTAAAACCGGAACAAAAAAACATTTTTACATAGAAATTCTATGAATTTTGATGTGTGGCCGATCGGGCAAACAAATGAATAAAACGGATTACCTGGCTGCAAATGGGTTGGTTTTGGCGCTGAGGCGGAATGGCACCAAAAATTTTTGGACTTTTGACATAAGTTAGGGCGAACAAATGCATTATAGTGGAAAAATAATTGAATATTTGCTGTGATTGAATGCTTCTCTACTAGATTTCTCATCGATTTATCATCTAAAGTATTGTCTGAATAGTTATCAAACACATGTTTAATTGAAAATGTTTAAGCTAGTAAAAGAGTGCAAAAGAGTACACAAGTTCCCTTGCAATAAAACATGAACTTGAACATGTGTTAAAATAAAATAAATAGCACGTGACAATCAAAAATATCTGCCAAAAAGTCTTGCAGAATAAATAATAATTCAATAAGGTAACAAAAACAATTACATAGTAAAAATATAATAAGATTTAAGCAGACACCTAAATTTAAATACCCTTGCAGACCCAACCTTTTCATAATGTTCTTAGTGCTTAGCACGAATCTAAGAAGCACAGGGAGTTAGTTAGGAAGCTAGTTAATGCCGAGTTTGGTGAAGATATCTTGATGAACAAAAAAGAGTTTTAATCAAAAACCTAGTTATCGACCGATCGTTCCTATGGCAGCTATACGATATAGTAGTGCGATGTAAATAAAATCTTGCAAAAAGGAAGGGAGCATAGTGATATTTTTAAATGCCGTGTTTACTCAAATAATCTTGGATGACAAACAAATTTTCCATACAACTTAATTTTCGACCGATCGTTCCTATGGCAGCTGTATGATATAGTGCTCCGATGTTGATAGGAAACATAAATGTTTTTTTTACAACAGGGGTGTAAAAACGCATACACATAACTGGAGAATTTCTGCCATTTTATTTGCCCAGTCGAGTGTGCACTGCTTTTTGCCTAAGCCTATGTATGTTCATGCGTATAATTTGCGGCAAGTGTGAGTTGCACTTAATGCCAAAGTTACTTTCGCAGCAAAAGAGATAGCAAGAAACGGTTGGCAAATCGGAAACGGAAACTCCCGCAAATACATTTACACAGAGTCAGAGTCATGCAAACTTGGCACCAGAAATTGGGGTAATTGCTGGCTGCACAGTCGCTTGGCAGAGCATTTATTGTGTGGCCCATGGGAACTTTAAATAATGCAATTGATTTTTGAATTTTGTTTGGCAAAAGTGTTAAGCAAATATTGAAAATATCCAATTTTTTTTTTTGGCACAAGTCTCAATCAAAATCTGAAATACATTTTAAATATATTAAAAAAATAAAATATATCAACATTAAATTTTAAAATAAAATTTTAATAAATTTTATATTTAATAATTAAAAAGAATTTAGGCCACACATGAAAAATATTAAGAGATTGCGTGTTTTAAGCCCTTGTAGAGGGTATTAAGATTTTGCCATTAAATGTGCTATAATCAGGATCTGCATCAACAGTCGCGTCGATTTAGTCATTCCGTTTATCCGTATGTTCGCCAGTCTGTTTCTATGTCTAGTCTCCCAGTTTTAAAGATATCGTCGTACTACTTTGCATAGGTCCTTCTTTCTGTTACAGGGAGTACACGTATCGGAGCCGGCCACAATGTCATAGCTGTCATTGGAATGTTCGATCGAAAATTAGATAGTAGTTGCATGGCAAAATATTCTGTTTTTCAAGGTATTTTCATCAAACAAAGCATTTACAAGCTTCACTTTTCTCATATATCCGCAAAGGGAAAAGTTCAGAAAGGGTATTAATTTTTCGGCTTGCCGAAGATATCCTTACTTTGTCCCTGTTAATGTATTTAATATGCACATTAACTTAAATAGCCAATGACTCATTCAATCGAATTTATGGCTCAGTCATTAAATAATCAGTTTAATGAGTTGTTGACTTTGTCCAGCTCGACCACTTGAGCAGCACATCTTAAGTTTATTGAACACTTTGAACGAAATGTGATCGTTAAATCCAAATACCCTGTAATGAAGGATATAATAAAGCAAGCCAAATGATATGCTTAAGAGGCAGCCAATTTTATAAGCTTAGATATATATATATTTTGTCCTTGGGCATTTTACACTGAAAAGGTGAATGAACTTGTGAATAATATTTAATTTGTTCAAATTATAATATTTGTCAATAATATTCCCATGGCCATCACATCAAAGGTTCAATCAGAGGAAGGTATTCCTCTAGGGTTTTCTATTATAATTTGCATAAATATATTAATTAAAATAATGCAGATTACATTCAATTGACAGCTTCCAAAAACTAAAATGTGTTTGATAAAACTTTAAAATTGGTTTTTTCCAAAAAATCCTTGGATAAAGTGTCACGTTCAAAAAAAATAAGAAGACCTTCTTCCAATCCCATATGCCAAACAAGTCAAATGTTTGGCCATAAATTTTGTGGCTCTTATACAAGCTCATAAATTTAGGTTAGTAAAACTGGAACAAACACAAAAAAAAAGAAGACAAGCAAAAAAACAACAAAAACAAAGTAGCCATCATAAAAGCAGCGGGTAAATCATATTTGCCGCTGTGGCTAAAAGTCTCGAGTGCATAAATTAAATTTAACGCTAAGGTGCAAAAGCAACAAATAAGAAAATACGAAAATTTATGCAGGATACAAAAATGTATACATATAAACATGCTGAAACGAAATCAATTTGCGACCGTTGAGGTATTACCTAAAGTTAAGCGGCAATTCCCAGAAGATGGCACTAGGACAACAAAGTTACGGTTACCATATACATAACATATATGTGAATGTGTGTGTGCGTATATCTGTATGTGTATTTTGGCACCTGGCTAAAGGCGACGGCTAAACGATGGGCTGCCAGGACAAATGATTATGCTGCCTCAAGCGCATATTGTTAAGGTTTTCCAGAGCAAGCTGCTTTAGCTGATCTGCTACAAACAAGTGTATCACAAAATTATGATAGACACAATGATGCCCTTCATATGAGTGTGTTCGAGCTATAGCAATATATGTGTATTTTGTGTGTAAGTTGAAATTATAGTATATATCTACAGTATATATAAGCTCTAGAGTATGCACGGAAGATTTGTTTATGAACGGAAAAGATAGAGTTTAACTAAAGTTAAATAAAAGATAAATGTGCACATTAATATTTGTTTAAAAAGCTCCAATTCTGTTTATTTAATACACTACATGTTGGGGATTCTAACAAAGGCATATGCGTGGCAATATATAAATTTAGGCATAAGTCGGAATCAAAAAAAGATACATTTCATATCTTACATTACATAAAAAGAAAAAAAACATATTAATGACTCTATATCTTTGACATTCAATATGCCTGCCAGCTTATCAGTCAAATGTATCAAATTCAAACTAATTGAATGAGAAGAAGAGCGGCTTTTCGCTGCTGACAGTTCAAATGTGGCGTGAAAACTTGACATGGATATAATGTTAAATGCTTACACACATTTAAGAGACCTGCGCGCGGCATTATTGGAGTAAATGCGTCGTCATTTTGCCAAAAACTTCTAAATTATATCCTTGTCAATCACATTTGCTCTTATCATTGTGTCAACAGACATCTTTGTGTGTGTGTGTGTGTGTGTGTAACATATTCATTTCCACAGCGGTGCGCACAAGGCGTATGCGTGACTTTATTGTCTTTTGCGCAAATTGTTTAGCATTAATGTGCGACATTTGCAATTTGATTAGCGCCAAGAACCAAGAACAAGGACGACAACACTTCTCTCCCTCTGCCATTCCATGCCACATTCTTTGTGTGGCAACGTCTTCGTTATGGGTTTTATGGATTTCGTCTCGTCAAACTTCGTTTAGTTCCCGGCTAAGTTCTAGACGTCTTGCAGCGTAATGAATTGCCCAACAGTTGCTTATTATTTGTACACTTGTTTTTTCCTCCAGTTGCTTTCTATTTTCATGCATTTATTTGATTAATTTTCCCGAGTAAAGCTGAAAAAGTTTTATTTCTAGCCTCGTCTGACCATAATTTTCATCATAATTATATTGTAATATCAATTAGAGCGTTGACCAAAAACCTTAACTTGATCATGATTAATGGCCTTTAAGAAAAATCTCAAGGTTGCCAAGACCATTGCTTGTGCGCCTAATTAATGAGCTGCATATTTTCAAACAATGGCCAACATGCCTATTAATATGCCAGACAATGGGCCAGTTGGCCAGCGCCCAGAATAGCACGAACAGCACTTGAGCCGGGCTAAGAAAATCTTGAATTAAAGATTCCCATTTAACTTGTAATTCGAGGGTAATCTTTAATTAAGCTTGCGCAGTCAAATATATTAGATATTTGATTGGCTTCAAAAGAGCCAAGAATTAAATTCGTGTTGACAATCGAGCGCTAAGGCATGAAAGGCCGAAAAAATAAATTTATTTGGAAACTAAAGCTCATTTTATTTATAAGCTGCTTTTAGTGGATATTAAATTTATAAATTTATTTATTTTCCCACATGCTATGCTTCAATTTGATAAATGAGAAAGCTGGGAACTAGCCTTAAATTAAACTGACAAAGAGGAAGCAACCGAGAGACACAGCGGGAGAGAGGGTATATATATATATATATAAGAACATAGAAATTCCTACGAGTATGAGCAGCCTATTCGAATGGTATAAAAGAAGACATGGAGGTATACCCGTTTTCTGAATGAATATAAATAAATAAATATATATAGAAAGGTCGCTATTAGCAAAGTATATATATTTTAATTAACACTATAAGTCATTGCTTTTTAAATTCGATTTTTTGTATTCAAGAAGGCCTTAAATTGATGGATAAAAAGATAGATTACCTATAGAAGCGAACTATTTCCACACCACAATCATATTTGGGGAAATCAACAATCTGTAAATGAAAATGTAATTTTATAATTGTAAATAACAGATGTACAGAAAATTAAACACCCACACACATGAAGGACTTGACAGCATTTGCTTTGGTAAGAAACCACGGCAATTAAATTGCAATCCAAGTGAAAATTGTCAAAGACCGCAAAACTGAGACAGCAAACGCAACAACAATAAGAGCAACATCAACAAAAACAACAATAACAATAACAATAACAATTAGAGCAGCAACAACAAAGGCGCTAGACATCTGCCACTTGGCGTTATTTGCGTAAACAAAAGGACAAGGCAAATGTCAGCAATTGTCAGTTGGTTGGGAAAGGGGCAAAGCATGTTCAGTTTGTGTGCGTGTGTGTGTGCGTATGTGCGGGTCGTGACATTGCCCTCAGCACTCGATAATTAAAATGTAGCCCTTGGGTCGAAAGAGGCACACACACGCCCAGTGGGTCGAGTTCGGTTCGGGCCGGGTCGGTTGCCTCTGACCTAGAGAATTGACCCTCAACATAAATCCTCAGTTTGCCCATGCATTTATCAAGCGAGTCGCAATTGAAATACATTTCCGATGCATTCGTTTTTCTTGACTCTTTTCACCCGAACTAACTGGAAACGCTTTGAATTCGCTCACCATATGCACTAAACTATGCAATAAATCTCGTGTCATACGTTTCAGAAAGCCCACAGCCCAAGGTGCAGGCCAAAAAATGTTGCCTACTTTACAGGGCTTGGGTAAATTTGGCCCAGCCGTTCTGTTATTACACAGTCTCCGATTTATCCCTTTCCATATCGAGTGTAAAATATAAATTGGAGATATATTTATACATAGATATTGTATATACTTATAGATATATATATATAGATAGATAAATATATATAGATTTTTAGATGTATAGATATCTATATATCTATATAAATATATGTGATGTATAAAAAATAAAAGTAAGCATAAAAGTGAACACATTTATATTGAGGGATTTTTGTCTAGTTATTTATAATTTTACAATAAGCATTGTGTATTCCAGTTAGTTATCTTATAAATCTTGTGTTTTCTTTGAGAATTGTCTGATGATGATAGGGTATTTGGTGCAACGGATATTTTGGAATCATGTATTCCATTCGCTGGTTACGTCTTAGGGAACACTCCAAGAAGCCTCGCCAATTTTTTTGAAAAGTTGTGTGACACTCTTCGGATCTGCCTCTTGTGAATAACTCGCTTCGCAAGTCCATAAACAGTATACTTGCTTTGAACCAATTAACATAGCCAAACGTATGCCAAACTGTTTCCCTAATATTTTCGACTTCCAAGTACTTTTCAACTCTAGGTATATTGTATATAGTCGACCTACCAATGCACACGGTTTCCAAATTTTCTTTTCTATAGTAAATTTAATTAAGATCTGGGAATTATTCTGATATACGAGAAACCACAGAGAGCAGTGATAAACGATGTGGCATTATGATGTGGCAATTTAACACAAGTAAGAGGTTCTAGTCCCTGTACCCTCTTCTTCCAACATCAAATGCATATATATATTCTATTTTAGGAGCTTTATGTCAAGTTCGGTGACTCTAGCTCTTATTATTTACAAAAATTGCCCAAAAAACAGGATTCGATATCGATTTTTATCGATTGCTTGGAAACGGAGTAAGTTATCGATTATCGGAAACAAACTCGATCAGCGCAGGCACTAGGAGCATCTACATCTAAACGGACAGACGGACGGACGGACAAATGGACAGACACACAGACAGACGGACATGCCTAGATTGACTCGGCTATTGATGCTGATCAAGAATATATATACTTTATGGGGTCGGAGATCCTTCCTTCTGCCTGTTACATACATTTTGATTTTGCACAAATACAATATACCCTTATACCCATTTTTAATGGGTTCAGGGTATAAAAACAAAAATCTCTATATAACAGTATAGTTGCAATAGGGAAAAATAAGTTTTTCTGTTTCTCTTCAGTATGACTTATCCCAAATCGTAATCAATGCTCGGCCCGCCGAACATAGTCACTCTCTCTATAAAAAACTATATATATATATAGAGAGAGAATGACTATGTTCGCAAGAATACATACTCTGGATTGTATCGGCCCCAGGCTCTCATATATGAATGCATTTTCATTCTGTAGTTTATAAAGTCTCTTGGTTCCATAAACCCTGGTGTGGCTAAGGTTATCTCGGAATTTTCGTTTGGATTAACGGAGCTTGAATCCTGATCATTGGACTTGGCTTTGATCGTCGGTATTTTTTTATTTGCGCGCCTTCTTTGGGAAGCTAAATGCACCCGTTGCTTTTTTTTCCTTTTTGGGAGCTGTTCGTGGGTTGTCAAATAGTCCATTACATTTGTTATTGGCTTATCTAACTCTGGCATTAGAGCTAAGAAGTCGGCCCTTGAAGCTAGTTCCGGTTTGATTACATTTTTACGTTTGTGCCCTGATTTTATTGGCGCCGCATCTATGCTGTCTCGCATTGTTAACTGTAACAAAAATAATCATTGAGCTGGAAAAAAGCAGGTTATTTCTTTAACTTATGCATACGATAATTAGATAACGAATGGTCAAATAGCCAAAAAGTTCGCCTTTAAACATTTTACACAAAAAAAGCCATCAACTACAGATTTATATACGTATAAATTTATTTCCGTTTGAAGTTTATTGAAGGGAGTGTATGTTAGTTTTAATCGTTTCATTTTAAATGAATCAGATATTTTTTTTGCTTTATAACTTGGACTCAACATATGCATGGCCTGAAAAGCCTGCTGAAAGACTACCTTACATCTTACCTTACCTTATCGATCTGATAAGGAATATATGTATGCATTTAATAAGACCAAAGATTTCTTCTTAAGTGCGTCCCACTTTACGTGATTAAGGGTCAACATTTTTCTAATAGATAAGAATTATACATTTAATTATATTTATTCTTCCATCTGGATCTTTCAAATAGATATTGAACTTGACATTTTATAAAGCTCCAATGTTTAACAAATCCCGCTACATTAATGCTAATAAAATAAAAAATAGATTATCCTAGAATTATTAACTTAATTTGAACAAAAAAAGTAGAAAAGTTTGCGTCATGCCATCTAAAGAAATCCGCTTGCTGTAACAAAACTTAGAATGTAAATTAAATGAGAATTGGCGATAAAGACGTTTGCCAATTGCCGTATGCTATATGAGCTATATGAATTGCATTGGCGCCCATAAATATGCAACACGATCTACGTTTGACAATCGGCGTGGCGTTTGGCGATTCGAATGCACAAATTGGCCGGTCGCAGGCTTCTACTGCTGTCGCTGGCCTTGGAAAGTCGTTCCCGGAAAAAATGGCTAGCCAATAGCTAATGCAATGGTACTCGCACGTGCCACATGCAACGCATTGTTGCCACAAGCAAACTGCAACTTCTGCTGCTGCATACTTTTGATTTCAGGGTTCAAGGTCATCTATTGTCTCTTATCTATTATTCTCTTACTGTTAGCCTTGCCCGGCCGATGGGTGTCGTTGCGGCAGCTTTTAAGCAGCTTACAGGACAGCAAAACAACATAGAATGTCAAAAGCATAAATATCTTATGCTAAGGAGCCTAAAAGGCAAGAAGATACGCATTGAATGATATTTGAAAGCGTAGAGAAAAGCGCATAAAATTGGCAAATTATAATTTTGGATAAGCCAGATATAATATATACGTAAAAGCTTTTGTCCTGATGGACGCACTGACTGATATAATGCAAACCCTAAGCCGTAAGAGCTAGTAACCACCTCGACTTCAAAAAGAGGGAAAAACCTGAAAATCATTCACAACAATCAAATTTCATGAGCCTTTGTTTATTTATGTTTTTGTCTACAAAGATTTAACCATAAACAAACGAACAAATAATGTTAAAATTTGTCAAAAATAATTTTAATATTTCTCCTGTTTAGTAAATTTAAATGATCTCATGAGTCAGCTTAGCTAAATCATGATATTCATACATTCAATAGGTAAGCGACAAAGTTACTTACGAAACTTTTTTCTACTTTTAGACAAACACTTTGTAGAATTGTATTCCTACATGATTTACAGTTGATTTTATTTAGGTGCCCAGATAGAACTTTTTTCAACAAATGAATGCAGTCGAGCTACAAATAGCCTCGCACACCGAGTCATTCGGTGTATTTAAGACCCCCTTTTGGTTGCCAAGAATTGCATTACATTTTGGCTACCAATACAAAAACCCGGCAACATAAATCAAAGCCACCATGAAAAGCCGCCACCCTCACTGTGCAGTCTGAACTGCATTTTTCCGAGTCGAGTTTTGCCCTTTGCTCACACATGTCTGGTTCCATTTTCCTTCATCTTGTTTTTTTTTTTTATTTTTTGTGGGACAACATATTTCACTTTATGCACAGAGAGAACACTCAATTACCACTTAATGTCCGTACTTCAGCACAATTTACGCAAACATGACATAGCCAAAAAAATATATATATATGTATGTAGGGAGCAGTGGGAGATGCGACTCAGGCAGGCAACTGGGTGCAACAACAACATCACCTGAAAAGCATTTTGTTACAATTTGTAATGAGTTTTTTTTGTATTTTGTTATCGGGCACAAGAAAATTGCCCAACTTGTTCGCCATTTGGATTAGAGTTTTCGCGTGATTTTCGAGCATTAAGAGTCAACACAATTACAGTGAATATTGGCCAAGTGGAAATTAGCAAACAAGCCTTGTGACGTCCAAACTAGGCAACCAAGTAAACATATTTGATATGCTCTTTATTTGCTTGCAAGGCACTTGGCTACAATAAGAAGAGCTTTTAATTAAGTTACTTTCCAACACTGATAACAATTTTTCCTTAAGAGATGGATTATAATTGTTTTGAAATATATCAATACATTTTTCAAGTAACAGTCGACTTCAAGTTCAATAAATAGTAAGTCAAGTATTGCTTTCCAACACTACTGAATAACTTATTTGCACAAACAACGTCAAAGTAAAATTATGGAATATTTGATATTGTTTTTAAAGACATTGCTAAGCCATAAATAAATATGTAACATATACTTCAATGTACTGCAGATTAGTTATATTTCACTATTTATCAGTTTTCACTGTACACACACAAAAACTGTCTTAAGCTTTTGATTTAAACTGTGTTTGCGGCCATTGTTGTTGCTTGTCATTTCTTGGGCAGCGTTTAAAATATGCTACTCCCCCATAGTCCGCACCCATCACCCTTTTACTTAAGCCGCAAATTCGCTTGACTTATGTACACATCGCAGTCCTTTTAGCTGCATATCGGCTGCATGGTTGGGGTTTTCATTGTGCTTGCAGCTGCTTTTTAATTAAATCAGAATAGGGGAAATCAATTTGGCTGGCTTAAGTCTAGCGGATGTCAGCTTTCATTTGCCAGACAGCCCTAGTTGCCAGGCAAACAACATGAAAGCAACCCCTCCACCCGACCCGCTTGGCTCATTAAGGCGTCAAACATTTTCCCCCCGATGGAAGTTTTCGTCATTGCCAACAAGGCTCGCAGACAAACTATTTTGTTAAGCCAGGTGCTTAGACTGCAGCTCGAGTAGCTGTCAGTGGCATCCTTGAGGCATCTCTGAGAATTCTGGCATTAAATCCCAAGCACTTGACAATTCACTTTGGTTTAGTTTAGTTTCAGAAATTTGCCATTTGTTGCTGTCACACAACTTTCGTAAAACCACTTTGAAATGTTTTTTTTTTTCTGCTGGCTCGAGAGATTAGTTAATTGCGCTCGCTCTAGCAGTTGGCTCCCTCTTTGCCCACGCACAAATTTTTAGCATTTGCTATCAGAATAATATCAAACCCATTGAAAAAACAACCGTTTTTTTAGTTCATACGTGTGGACAAACAATTTGCAGCTGAAAAACATTAGTCGAGCAGAATTTTGACATTTTAGCTAATGACAAAACAAGCGCACAGATAAATATGCTAGATATATGTACAAATGCTAATGGATATGCAATAGAAACGACTTCAGATATAGTAAGCTATATAAATTTAATCATATGCAGCTATATATGATGATATAGAGATACAAAGATACTTACAGATGCTTAATAATACAATATAATATAATAATTCAACATACAGATTTATGTAAACATATATAAAGACGACTTCAGTTACAGCTATATATATCTCTAGATGTATAGCTATATATATATATATATATATATAGATATCTACACATCTAATTCAAAAAAATATGTAATTAATTTCAGTTCATATTTTTAAATAAATATGCGTTTATAGGAAAAACCTGCATATAATAAATGCCAACACTTAAAACAATCAAAATTCAAAAGCGCATGAAAACATCATGCAAAAATAAAATATTAAAAAACATCACGGTCTATAAGCCAGGCAAAAACATTTCTGTGAATCAACCTAATGAAAGAGGAGGGGTAACCAACAATGTCCAATAAGTCGAACTCTAAATACACTTTATAATTAGGGTATTATTTTGTTAAATGCGCTTTAATAGGATATTTGGGCATTATATTTACATATTGAAATATTTATATTGAAGCGCATTTACTTAATTCGAATTACTATAAACCGATAATTAGAGTAATAAATTTCAATTGCAAGTGGAAATTAATTTTTTCTAGAAAAGAACACAGGCCTCTTAAATAATATGTAAAGTTTTAGTAATATATATATACAATTTGTACCAACAAAAAATATTTAATAAAAGAGTATGTCAATTTCATACGAAACAACTAAAAATAGTTTTCGTGTGATTATCTTCACACATAACGAAGGTTTTTTTCATCATGCTGCTCCACAGCCTGCATACAAAATCACAATTAAGCAGCGAATTGCCAGGCTTGTTTTTCATATATATTTTTTTAATAGCTAACATTTTCATAATGCCGATTACAGAAATGCAAAGGCAAAACGAGAGAAAACTGCAAAATAAATACAACAGTCTTAAAACCAAATAATTTTGGTAGTATACTAAGTATACTAAGCTTTATATAAAATTGATATTTAATCAAGCCCTATTTTGCGTGTCTACTAAATAAAACACATGATAAAATGTCTTGCTATCTTTTGTTATTATATTAAGCAGCTTATTTAAAGAGTTAC
The DNA here is from genome assembly GCF_003285875.2 of Drosophila novamexicana. Lineage (NCBI taxonomy): Eukaryota > Metazoa > Arthropoda > Insecta > Diptera > Drosophilidae > Drosophila > Drosophila novamexicana. The sequence goes on from NW_020824787.1 coordinate 7,404,789, forward strand.
AAAAATACATCTTTCATAATAATTTAACTAATTTATATTTTTAGAAATTTGTGAAAGAGTTCGCAATAGCTTGCAATAAATTGAAAAACTTGTTTAACATACTCAAATATTTACTTTCGTTGGCAAGCTTTTCATTTAAAAAAAAAAATCTTATTTGAAGTGTACACAAGTGAATATTTTGTACGACTCTTGACATGAAGTCTGAAGGGTGTGAAGTGTCTGCTGTGTAGCAGGAAATACGATGGCTTTTTATGTTGTATGCTGTTGCATAACAAGCTGCATGTGGCAAGCTGCTAGTTGCAAGTTGTATGCAGGAAATGGCATTAGGCTGTTGAATGTGGCTTCCCTATGGTGTGTGTTTGTGTGTGTTACAAACCTACACCTTGCGTGGAAATTCGAGCTCAAGCAGCATGTAATATCACTTAGAGGCAAACTAATCCCAATGCCTGCCACAGCCACAGCCGCTGCCACTGACATCGCCAGCAGCAGTCGTGACTCCGTACTAAGCCCAAACAACTGTCGCATCAGGCACTTGCAACTGGAGCCGAGTGCACGTTTGACTTGACCTTCCATACCCCACTGTCGAACGACTGCATTTGACATTAGTTGACAGGTTTGGAAGGATGGTGTCGGAAAGGCGTATTTTTGTGTAGGGACTGGCAAGGGCAGGCCGTGAGAATTTGTCGGTTGAGCTTAAGCCAAACATTGATGAACAAACTGCAGCTATTCGGTATCAGAATGCTTATTAAATGCCAATGGCAGCTGTGGCAAACAGATACCCAAATACCAGCATGTTGTAATCCACGTCTTTAGCAGGGGATAAACAAAAGGCATTGCATAAGGTAATAAGTACATTGCATGTCGCATTGGCAAGGCAAGTGCTTACTCTACTCTATAAATATAGATAGCATTCATATAGGGTATTTGATCGGATTATGTTTGAATAGGCTCAGCGTACTCAATATGATACGACCAATGCTCCTATTGGCCAACTACTCACTCGGCAAATAATCAACTGGACTTGCAAAGAGATAGATAGACATTTATGACAACTGATTAAAGTGACTTCTTTTAATCGTAAATTAAGATTAAGATTAAGTTAGTTGGTCCAAATATTATACGCATTTGGTTAAAAGAACTCTTTGTTTCCATAGTTTGAATAAGCAAGTAATTAGTAGGAGTATTAACAATAATAAAAATAACCATAATATTATAAGTAATATTATTAAGAATTATTAAGATATTAATTCTATTCTATTATTAAGATAATAATTCTAATAATATAATATATAATATACAATAATATTAATTATAATAATAATAATAATAATAATAATAATAATAATTATAATAATAATAATAATAATAATAAAAATAATAATAATAATAATAATAATAATAATAATAATAATAATAATAATAATAATAATAACAGTAATAATAATAATAATAATAATAATAAAAAATGTATTATAAAAATATTAATAACAATAATAATAATAAACTTTTTATTAATATAAAGTGTATATATTATAGATTCCTCAAATAAGCTTTAGACAGGACTCGATTAATGCCTTCTCATATTTAAATGATATAAAATGTGTTCACGAAATCCCAAGAAATAATTGGAATGCATTCAGCCAATGCGAGGGCTGTTCAGGGAGTTCAAACGGCTTAATTGTTAGCCGCATTTCGCTTTGTCGGCCTCATTAATTATAATTTCTGGCAATTAAGTGTTGCCTTCAATTGCAGTTCTTGCTGTTTGACCCAAATTCTGCCACTGGCAGCCGCAGATATATCGAAGCAACTATTTGTGCAGCCGACAAGGTGCAATCTTGGATGATGGGCTGAGTATGGGGGGCAAATGGCTGCACAAGCTGGTGTAAAGCTGAAAACTTTGTTAGGAACGCTTCGCTCTGTATTTGATTGCCACTTCGGGCCATTGTTTTGTTTATGTTTTTCCATTGGGTGTGGTTCTTGTTGTTGTTTTTTGTTTGTTTGTGCTTTGCTTTTGCCTCTTGCCTTTAATTGAGCGAAAGCAGAAAACTTTGAATAACATTTATGAGTTTTTATTCGGTGCGAGAGTTGTGGTGCAGCTTTTGGGTGTTTCCTTTGAGTTGTCTGATAAGAGGTTTAATTGATGATAAAACATGTCGCAAATAAAGTACGTTTTTTAAGATTCAATATTATTTCGAAGTTGATCTGTCAAAACATTTCAAGATTTTGTTCAACTGTTGGAAATGTGAAATGTTCAGATAAATATTAATTTCCACAGGCTGCATCTTAAAAGAAGCTGTTATTATTAATATAAAGTATCATTCTTTCTCTCTAACTATCTGTCCAGCTTAACTATATCTTTTCAATAAAGCTTAATTCGTGTAGCTTTAAGCAGCGCAGTATATGAGAATTGAGTGCTTGCAATTAAATTACAAATTAAAATATCGCCTGAAAGGGTTTACAAATATTTGAGATATTTAATTTAGGAATGTACGCATATTTCAAAGCAATATAACTTTCCCATTCTGCACATTTCCTGCTCAGCACACATTTTTTCCAAATTTTTAATGTGCAATACGTTGCGCTGCTAATTATGTGAGTGCAGAAAGTGCAGGCTGTCCTTTCCCCTTCCCTTCCCCGTTTCCACATCACTTTAAACTTATGTGTCGCCGAGCGGGATGCTTTGATTATTGCCCATTTTAGTGTTTGTTCCCCTTTGTGTACGTGCTCTAATTAATAAGGGCTCGTGTTATTTTGCACTCCTATGTGGAGACACACACGCACACACACACAAAAGACCAGCAAATATAGCTATCAAGTAATTAAAGCCCCGTTGAATCATCATGCGCTTCAAACACGCACGACTCGGTACTTTACAACTTTATGTCCAATGTTAATATTTTGCTTTCAAAACGGTCCAAAAAAGGACAATAGTAAAAATTATCGCATAAGTATTTGACATTTGGATTTTATTTTTATGGATAGTTTAAATACAAAGGTTAATTAGCTGTTAATAAATATAACTATTGCGTATGAGCTAGGTATATACCCTGTATAATATTGAAATTAAAATACAAAACTATAAGGAGTGTGTGTGTGTTTTCTAGCATAGAGTATCTTCAAGTCAGCGTATTTAATTAAACTTTAATCACTTATGTCTGAAAACAATATCCACAGCATAATTTTCTCTCAGCATAAATTAAATTAAATTTCCGCTATAATGTTATACAGCTTAAAATGAAAGTTTCTTATAAAACGTTAATTTTCAGGTGCTTTAGTGCATTTTAATTATAAATAAGTGCTTCACGGTTTCGGTGCCTTTCGCTGGCAACTGATTACCACTCACTTTGCATCCACTTATTCATCTCTCCCTCTCCTCTGCTCTCTCTCCCTCTCTCTCTGCTTGCAGCTGCAACGCATTATTAGTTGTTAGCATTATGAGCGTTCATAGCCTGCAGGGAACGTCGACATCGACTGCAGCGTTGCCAACATCGTGCTGGCAGAGGCAGCGGCAGCGGCTACGACGCCGGCGTCAACAGGAAACGGAAACAGAGTCGCACAGACGGGCTCATAAACAAATGCGCCAGACTGGCAGCGCCAACATATCAGCAGCTTATGAAGATAATGATGACAGCAACAACAACAACAAAAACAACTGCAACAACAACTGCAACAACAAAAACAGCAAGGCCAGCAAAAGCCCCACTACAACTACAAATTATAGCATTTCCGGCTTACCAGATTGCCAACAACAGAAAACGGAACAAAGCACCCAACAGAAGCTTACAACTAGCATACACCCGCGCGCTTTGCCATGGCTCTTTATGTCACCGCTCCTGCTGCTCGTACTCTTAGTTGACCGCTCTTTGTCAGCGACTGGAAATTACTCGAGCCTGGCACTCAATGAGAGCGGCATCGAAATCACATTACCCATTAATGGGACAACAGCCATATTAGCAACAGCCGCAACAACCGGCGGCAGTGGAGCAGCGACCACAGCTCTGGCTCTGAGCGAGCTGGCGGATGAGGAGGATGCTGAAAATAGCAGCGAATATGTTTTCGATCGCACCGATGTGCGAGTCATATTCATCACGCTATATACGATTGTCTTCTGCTGTTGCTTTTTCGGTAAGTACGCATTGTTGTGACAGATTCGGATGGATACAAATTAAATACTTATTTTTGACTATTTACTGCAAGACATACTTGCTTAAACTCAATTCGACCTATTTATAGTTACAGTGTTTTAAATAAGTGCATTTACTATCTACGGTACTTAAAGCTTCCTCCTTCTTATTTCTTTCACTAGGGTCTGTAAGCTTTGCCTCATTTTAGTTGCTTACAATTCCCAAGTGGTTATAACATCGGAAAGAAGACAAAGCCTCGCATATCTAGAGTCGATAACAGTGTTAATGACAAATAATAATGGAGAAAGCCAATTTCGAGGCTTGCTGTTGCTCAAATAAACTCTAAGGCTAATATTAAGAGTATAGTCCATAGACTCTCACCTCCTAACTCAATTGGCTGTTACCTTTCATTTTGTCAGTATCCAAGCCAGCAAAAGCAAATTGGCCAGCTCATGGTTTTTCCTGGCATTGATACCGGTCGAGACATCATATTATTTAGTTGCCTTTTGGCTTCCTGTTTGTATAGTTTCTCTCTTCCCCTCTCACTTTTTTCTCTTGGTATCCCTGGTAACTGCACACTTGCCAATTACTCAATGCTGCTGTTGGCCATAAAAAATGGCTACAGATGTGGCTAAGGAATAAAGGACTTCTTTGTGGCTTGACCACTTGACCGACTCTGAGCTTGTGGCTTTGCGGTTCTTTATTCTCAGTTCATAAGTTAAAAGTTGTTGATGTTGCGGTTGTGCGGCCTGCAAATCTATCGTCATTTAATGCAAATAACGGCAAATGTTGAGCTTTAGCATTTTTCTTAAGCTCTGCTTTTCTATTTTTAAATCCTTAAATAAAAACTACTTGTGCACGGGCTTAACTCAATTCAACAAGTACCAAAAAATCCACAATTAGCTGTTATTTCGTTTTTTTCTATACATAAATTCGCACAAAAAGTTCAAGTTCAAAGGGTATTTAAAAAGCGGCATCGCACCGTTAATTGTTCTCTTTTCAAACATATGTTTATTTAAATTGTGGCTAAGTTAATTCAAACAAGCTTAAAAGCAAATGCAATGCCATTAAATTAAGCGTTTTGTTTGCCAAAGCGACAACTACTGTAAATGGCTGCCACGCAGCGGCGACCCGGGGGTACTGCAATTAGTGGCAACTGGCAAATACACACACACACACACTGACAGACGCAGACACACATCCGAATGTAAAACAACGCAGCCAAAGGGCAATAAAGTGTTGTGTTATCGCATGAACAACAACAATGCGTGCTGTGGATGTGGTTGCAACTTGCAAATTACATGGCCTAATGTTTTAATGATGGGCACACTCAAAGCCCCCACGCACTCACCCCTCCCCTCCACAGAGAAACTTTGTCCAAATGTTTTTGGTAGTTCTTGAAGCAGCAAAAGTACTTTCATTCAAATCCAAGCCAAAAAGATAAAGTCGAAAACCAGCCAAAAACATAAATTCCAACAAGCAGTTAGCTCGACATAATTACTGCTGTTGCGCAGCGTTGCTGGCGCTAAAATTTTCAAATTAAACGCGTCCGATCAACCAAATGCCTATTGAGTAATTTATGCAATCAATTATAATGAGCTGTCACACGAGGCGTATGCGCGATTTCCCGACAAACTCTTAGCTCAAGGTCAGCGTCGGGGGAATGCAACCCGTTCGTGTTTTCTATTTTACAAATTATTTATTTAACTTGCATTGAATTGCATTCAAAATAAGGTTTGTCAAGCTGAGGTTTTCAATTAAATTCATTTATTTTGTACAAATCACTTTATTTTTGTTTATACCACATTTTTAAATATCCGAAACTGAAAATTGTTGCAATCTATTCAGCTTGCTTTGCTCTAAATTTGTTTGTTTTTAATAATTTAACTTGAAGGAATCGCTTTGCAATTACAATATGCTGCAACACCTAGATACTGACACATATGCACACACACATGCACACACGCACATCCACCCACACATACTGACAAGCACACGCTCGCGACAAAACACAAACCGCTGCCAGCGAAACACACATCAACCTGGGCAAATATATTTAATAGTCCCAAACGCATTGGGCCAACAATTGTGGCCAGAATTGGCCGGAAATCTGAGCCCTGAAGGCCAAGGCCAAGGCAAAGTGTTAGCAACTGCGGTTAAAGGCAAACGAATCGTATCTCAGTCACCAAGGCTGCCAGAGCTTTAGCAAGCCCATAACTGGATATTAAATAACAATATGTTGTATAGTTAAATGCACTCGATGCGCCACAACATTTTGTATTATATTACTTTATGCAACCACTGCAGTAGAAATGTCCTCTAATAATATAAATATAAATATAAATATAAATATAAATATTCAATATTTGCCTCCATTTCTCTTTTCTGTCTCACTCTTTGTGTTACTCGCTCACACATTGCGGTCTGGCGTGCACTCGAATAGAAAAATGTAAACAATTACGAATATAATGTAAATTTGAAACAATTTGCGACTAGCTGAAACACCCGCTGCTACTCGTAACAGCAGAAAACATTAATTAGAGCTCAGCCAAAAGTCCATAAATTTTCCCAAATATATATTTGCCGAATATATGCATTGCCCCAACCTCATAAACCAACAACAGCAACCAGACACAAATTTTATATATGTATATATTTATGTTCTTTTTTTCCTTTTTATTTTGGCCTCAAATATATGTAATAATTATTTGTTGGCACACACATGACAAGCACAAAAAAAAAAGAATAAAACAAAATGTTTTTCAGCCGAAACTTTTTTAATTACTTCAAACAATTCTGAACTCACAGCGGAACAAAGCCGTACAAAATGTTCTCAAGGCTGAATACCCAGCCCGACCTCTTAACTGAAGGGTTATCCAAATGTAAAGAAGGGACTAATAAAGGCTGTGCCGGAAATCCGCTTGATACATGTGTTGCAAAGTTTCACTGTTTGCGCTCGTTTCATTTGTTCAAATATACAAGAAAATGTGAAAAAGATATAGCAAAAGAGGAAGTATGAAGAAACACCCAAAATTTAACAGCTAATCTTTTTTTTTTTTATTGAATATCTGTTTAATTTTATTTTGCGCTGGAATCGATCAGTGTCTTCTGATCTCTACCAAGCGGAGTTAAGGGTATATAGTATAGTTATTATTTAATAACTTAAATGATAATTACAAACTTAAAAATATATAACAATAATGAAAGGGAAGTTTAAGTGATGCGTCTCGTTGGTAGGTCGTCGGGGTGTAGCCTTCGGAGGCGCCTCTCACTGATGGGCTCAGCCAGGGCCCTTGCGGCCGCGTTCGGATGCTGCACCAATTTGTCGGAGTATCGGCTGCTGAAGAAGTTGAGCTGATCTCCGACCTTTGTTAGGCGGAGATCGCGTTCGATGGCGTCTGTTGTTACGTACCATGGCAGGCCAGCCACCTTGCGTGCTGCCTTGGCTTGGACCACTCTTATGCGACGAAGCTGGTGTGCTGATGCCGTGCCCCATACTTGGATCGCATATGTCCAGATAGGCGTTACCATCGTTTTGATAAGCAGTGCCTTCGTGGATATGTGCAGCTTGCTTTGAGGCTTTAGTAGCCAATCGAGCTTTTGAAGCCTTCTCAGGCATTTTGCTCTCGTTGCTGTGATGTGAGGCCCCCATATGAGCCTTCGATCCAGGTGGACACCCAAGTAGCAGAAAGAGTTGGTCTGCTCAATGGTTCCTCCATCGAACCGTAGCCCCTGGCAGCTGTCTGGGCGCAGCGTGAAAGTGACGCAGGCGGACTTGGCACAGTTTATAGCGATGTTCCACATAGCTGTCCAGGTTTCGATCTGCAGCAGCCAGTCCTGCACTGCACTTGTAGCAGCTTGCAGATTTTTGTGGGAGGCTAGGAAGGCAGTGTCGTCCGCATATGTTGCCACCAGCAGTCTCGCAGGGCTGAGGACTTCATTGCTTTGTCCTTGTGTGGGCAGGTCCGCCGTATACAGCGTGTACAGCATCGGACCGAGGACGCTGCCTTGTGGGACACCTGCTTTGATGCCCTTAATTGCCGACCTTTGGTCTTTAACGGCCACATTAAAGGTGCGTCCTGCCAGAAAAGAGCTAAGGATGCTGAAGTATGGCGCTGGGAGTATCTGTTTGATCTTGAACAGAAGACCATCGTGCCAGACCTTGTCAAACGCTTGTTTGACATCGAGGAAAACGCCGACGCAGTATTGCTTCTGCTCAAAAGCTTCTAGAACATGTTTTACTGCCCGGTGGACCTGCTCGGGGCAGCCGTGAGACTTTCTGAAGCCAAACTGATGATCCGGGACCAGGCGCGTGACCTCGTCGAGTTCTAAGAGACGGGTTAGCAGAAGTCGCTCAAAGACTTTTGAGAGCGTCGGCAGAAGGCTTATAGGGCGGTAGGACTCAAGTTGAGTTGGCGGCTTACCGGGTTTGGCGATCATCACAATTTTCGCATGTTTCCATTGCTTCGGAAAGTGGCCAAGGCGGAGCATGGAGTTGGACAGCTAATCTTAATTCATATATGCTTACGTTTTCTCTTAAAGTGTGCTTTTTAGTTGCCTTTTTGTGTCAAATGCCGACAAATCACTTCTGCAATGTTCTATCTATGAATTGAGGTAAAGTTATACCATAATCTGCTTTGGTTGAAGACAAATTGTATTTGTGTTCAACAAGCTTAAGATACCCTAAAACCTTAAATTGATTAAAAGCGGCATGCTAGAGTGATGCAAGCGTAGATGGAAATTTCTTAGCTCTACAAATAAACATATATGAATTTAATATGACAAGCTGTAAATTAAACAACTAATTTAATATATCTATATAAATTATATATTTTTTATTTATTTAATTACATTTTTTTTAAGCATCCAGTTATCTAGGAAAAAAGGTTTTTTTTATGTTAGGTATGCACTATCGATAGCCCTATGTAAGCAATATCGATAATATTATTAGGATATTTATGTAATTTGAATTATGGAAAGATTAACACATTACATTTCATCCACTAGATTTATTAGGACATCTTCTAGTCAAATGCTCGGTGTCTGCGGATGACATAAACATATGAAATGAGCACAAATTAGAGACCTTTTTCACACCAATAATCTAGTGAGTCTGACAGAGGTGGACATCTGGGCAATTAGCTTAACTGTCTGCACATTCGATTCAATTGTTAGCCACATATCATAGGCCCTTGGCTACTGTCACTTAAATCCACTTGGCAGGGTTTTCATTTAATTAAGGCTAACAGACATCGAGATGGCAGCACACACACACACACACACGCACACATTGCGATAGATGTGGCCTGAACAAAACCCCTAATTAAAATAAACTTTCAACGCAACATTAAACCCAACGTCGAGGGAATGCGACGAAAATTCTCAACCAGAATGTGTACACTGCCAGCTAAAAGTTATTGCCCCCAATGCACGCAGCCAGGCATAGAGTAAAACTTTCTGCTACTACTATGAAATGAGAGCTTGTCGAGGAGCTGGGCTTGTCGCCAGGCTTGCCAAAATATTTTGTTAACATTTTTAATATCTCCCAGTTGGCTTCGGCTTTTGTTTTGCAATTGTTGCAAAAACTTAATTGACATTTTGATATCTGTTATTCTTAATCTACTTCTTCTACTGCTTGCAGGCAATCTACTTGTGATATTGGTGGTCACTCTGTCGCGTCGCCTGCGCTCCATAACCAACTTTTTCTTGGCCAACTTGGCATTTGCTGACTTCTGTGTGGGTCTCTTCTGTGTTATGCAGAATCTCTCCATTTATCTTATAGACAGGTAAGTCAAAATGCCAACGCACATCTAATGCCGCGACTGTGCTTATTCAGCTTCTTCGGTGTTTATTTTCCGTGCTTTATGATATTTTCTGCGCATAAAGCATTAAACAGTAAATTATTCTTGACTTGTTTATGTTTTATGAGAGCCATAGCAGTCTCTAGCTGCTATAAGCTTCGAGATATGCTCTATAAATCAAATAACACATTGATTATTGTCAATATAATGGAGGCGAGGCAAATTATCAAGGACTTTAAATAAGTTTGTAACTTAAAACACGCTTTAAGTCCCTAATCTTAAATGCACTTTTATATTGATTATAGTTAAACAAATGTGTTTGAGCAGGGTATCTTTTGATGCATCACTCCCAAGTGGAACATAAAAAGTTTATTTTTATTTGTTTTCTGGCTTTTTTCTGGCATTTGATTTCTTATTACTATTTTGTTATTTTATATTGCGGCTCGTTTGCGCTCCAGACGAATAAGTCAATAATCAGCCGAGAGCAAATAATAAACAAAGACAAGCAAATATAAATGTTGCACATATATATTATTAGAATTTCATTTTGAGTATTTGTGTGTCGGAACTTTCCGAAAACAAATAACATAAATGATACATCCAAATTTATTGACGGTCAAATGCAAAATACATTTCATAGCAATTTTTAGGGGAATTTATGAATTTATTTACTTTTAGTTGGCTCAAATTTAATCAAAATAAATATTTAACATAACATGCAAATACTAGATATTGAATTATGGAAAATATATATATAATAAATAAATATTATATTTAGGCATTTATTTGCGTTATTTGAAATTTCTGTTATTAGTTTAAGAGCTGCTCTCATTCATTTTGAAATTAGGTAAATATATTTGATATATAAAATGTGTTGTTTAAAGAAAAACTTGTGTAAAAGCCGCATTCAAAATTAATTTGACCAGCAGCTGTCAACCAATTATCATATGAAAAGGTCAATTCTATTATGGCCACATAAAATTGCACAGCTTGGTCCCATTTCGTAATTGGATTTGCTGAGTGGGTGTGAAAATTTAGTCAAATATTTAAATATGTTGGTCCTAGTTATTGGCGTGGCTCATCAAAAAGTTGGCATAATTCATTTGCATAGTTATTTATTTATAAATGTTGATACTGCACATATACATGATTGATTGGGGTGTCGGGCTGTGGTGATATATGCAAATTATGGTTAAATAATTTATTAAATGTATATAACGCAACAAACTATGTCAGGCAACTGTTAGGTACAGCTACGTTGGGATACACTTTAATATTTATACTTTATGTATTTATCACATTTCAAAATAACTCTTCATATTAAATTATAAAAATAAATCCCAGCCTTTACGGCCCAGATACTTTTAAGGCTCGCTCATGCTTCTAATGCAGGTTTAAGTACCTCAAGTTTTTTATATCCCTCTCAAAGACTCCATCAAATGACTGCATTTTAATATCATGGACAAAAAAGTAAAAAAATACATGAAAAACGTGTCACGTATATCGAACGACAAAAGTACATCAATTTCCTCTTCCGGCAGAGCCTTTAACAACACCCCCTTCCCCTACCTCCTCAGCACTCTAATACTCCTGTCAGTGGCGCAGGTCGCACAAAATAGAATTACTTGTTAATCCTCAAGCACAATGAGCCCAAGGCTTTAATTTCAGACCGAGAAATGCAATAATAAAAATAAAGGCCAAGTGCGATAATCTCCGGCAACCTCTGGTTAAAACGACACCTTAATGTGGCATTAGTTTTCCCGACGTCTCAAATAGAATTTATGTTGCCAACTTTTTCGCTCGTTTCCATTAGATTATGCCACGATATTTAAGGAGAAAAAATAAGATATTTCTAAATGTTTATATTCACATTATTTTTGCAATTCTTTTCAGCTGGGTCTTTGGCGAATTCCTCTGCCGCATGTATCAATTTGTGCACTCGCTCAGCTATACAGCATCCATTTTCATTCTAGTCGTCATCTGTATGGAGCGTTACTTTGCTATTGTACATCCAATAACCTGCAAACAAATTTTAACAGCTGCACGTTTAAGGGTAAGTCATCGATAGAAATCGATTTCTAGCGTATTTTTTTTTGGAGAGAACGTGTCTATATTTTAAAAGCTAGAGAAACTTAAATTAAAAATTTCGTTTATCACACTTAGATTAAGTTAGTTTCACCTATCTGGCAGTTTTTCCTGTTTCATTCCCAGATCAAAAAATATCGTTTACTATGACTTAGATATATGACAGCTACTTTAGTTTCCCACTATTAATCTATTTCCAACACCATTTTATTTATATAAAACACGCCGAATTAACAGTTAGTGAGGATCTCCTATACCATATCTTTATATGGTCACATTTTCATGGAAATAATGTATAATTATTATTAATTTATAAGGCACTGTGTAACCCAAAAAAGTGTTTGCAATGTTGAGGCCATTCGAACCTAAGCATAGAGTATTTCGTAGCTGAGTTATATTTTCTTTTATATGTATTTAACTAGCTTCGCCCATCGCGACATTGCTGTGTTGTTGTTGAATGCTCTACATGCAAAGTTTCATCTCCATTCTAGCTAGCGTGCACATTGAGTACGTAGCCCTTGCCGTTTGAGCTGTACCTTGACTATCAGTCAATCAATCAGTCAGTCACTCATTTAGTCAATTAGTCAAGACAAACTCCCTTGTAGACACACAGTTGAAACTTATTGCATGACAAAGGCAACATCTATATTAATAATGGCTAATTAAGTGCAGGAATATATATGTATGTATGTATATATATATCTATATGATTATTGTAACTCATTTTAATAGATATAATTTAATCGCACGAGTTGAAAGAGAAGAATTAAGGGCAGCTATTTTTAATTATAGTGTATAGAAATTAATCAGCTAGTTGAAGCTAGCAGAAGTTGAGAGCTTAAGCAATGAACTTGTTTTTTGTTGTTTTATTCTCTGAAATCGAACGCACTTTAAGGAAATAAATAATAATAATAGCAGTGAAGCTCATATTCTTGATACTCTGAAATTGTTTATATTTATTTTCACGCGTGCAATATTAAACAGCGTTTAATAAAGTCTGCCACATATGCATGTTATGTTTTTCAACATTATAATATTTGCATATATAGGTTAATTGTTCTCTTCAATTTTAGGGCGTATCATCATTTGAACAGAACTTAGGGACCTGGTATCATCAAATTCCTTCCATATAATGCCCTCCCCATTGTATCCAGCAGGATTATACTCTTTATATTCTCCATTAAGGTTGGCAAAACTATGGGTGCATAAGGGCAATATGTTAAATAGCTTACCGATTGATAAGTTTGGAATACTTACTAATCAAGATTTTCGCATGAATTGAACCACCAACCGCCTTTGAATGCTTTAGCACAGTTTTTCATCCAATAGTTGTCATTGTCGCGGTCGTGGGTACTGAATTTTTGTCGTATATTATATGTCAACGTACGTCCGTTTCCATCGTAATAGCCGCCATTAAATTCGATTTGCTGTAATTCGTAATCCGTATCCTCGCTGCCAACAAGAAATTTGGAAAATGTAATAAATTTAGTCCGAAAAGTGAAGGTCTCCAAAAAAACAAGCAGCTCATGCGGCTGTGCAGCAGTCATTCGGTGCAGCTTTTCCAAGCCAATAAAGAATTCTCCATTCAAATCGCCGAAGCCATTCCGATAATCGTTCCAGTTTCTATTGAAATTTACGCTGCCATCCAAACGGCGCTGAATCACCGTCCAGCCGGAGCCCTGAAAGCGAGACTCGCAAGGCGCCATAAATGGGCCTACGCCAGGCACATTTAATACCTGAATATCTGAGGAATTGCCAAAGGTAAGGCAGCTAGATGCCGCGAGTGTGTTGATTCGATCCTTGCACTCGGCAAGTTGTTCATTCTTTTGCCTAAGCTTAGCCGCGTCTGCTCTAGCTCTGACCTGCAGGTCAGTTAGCTCAATATCCTTATTGTTGCAGGTGGTCTTATAGATCGCGATGCTATTATTTAAATACCCTATCTGTTCCCGCTGCTCGTTTAATGCAGCGACATTGCTATCGATCTGCGCCTCGTATGCAGCGATAAGATCTTTTAGTTCCTTCACTTTGGCAGCATCCGCCATAATCTTGGACCTGAACGCAGCCACCTGTCGCTTCATTTTCGACACGTCCTCGGCATTAACCTCGCAGTTGACAGCGACGACATCTAATGTGATTTTAAAAATGTGTATACCTTTTGCATATAAGACCTTAAATCACAAAAATTACCATCTTTTTCACTGCTGCTCACGTTGAGTTTAACAAGTGGTTCTTCTTGGACTGTCTGATCGTAAGTTTCGGTAATACCTTGTCCATCAACCACAATCATTTCAACTGATTGCGGCTGTTCCTCTTCAGGGATAAATTCCAAATGCGAAAAAGATTTTGAACTAGTTAAGCAAACTTGCCAGGCTAGGCATAAAATGATTATCCCTAATATATATCTCATATCGAAAAATATATATTTATATAAATGTTTTTTCATTGGCTGGTAAGGAAAGCACAATACGACACAATCGAATGGTTCTATAGCTTCGGCTGTCAAACTTCAACTGATTGATATCAGGCAATGCCAAAGACGAAGAAATGCTCGACGATTGTCGACGTCAGCACTTATTGCACTATGTAAGAATGCTTGAACAGGAGTTACCCTAACATCAGAGACATAAGATCTGCAAATAAGCACAATAAGATCTGCAAAAAGCACAACTTTAACACAAAGACATGCCAATTAATAAGCTATGGAGTTTTTAGAAATGAATTCTGGCGATCTGTTTCCTTAAAATTATAATACCCGTTATTGACATTTAAGGGACTACAGGGTAGATATGTTTGTATTCCGTTCATTCAGGCATGACTCAAAACGATATATTCTCGTGTTAAATCGTGCTTAGGCCTTGCCATGCTCTGTACACAATGCAATAAAAAAACATATATATTCAGCTGTCGATATTGTTTGGAAATATCAAAATAGTTTTCTTTATATAAATGAAAATATTTTGACCGTTTCACTTTAGCTACAAATTTACAGCCTGAAGGTTGTGCCAGCCCTTATCGTGCTGTTGGTACAAAAATTATAGATACGAGTCCATCTCTAAATAATAACAATAGATATTTGTTTATTTAACGAGTTGCAAATAAATTCTGCTTTTATGACAATAATAATCTAAAATCTTAAAACTGTAAATTTAGTTATTAAAAATATTTTAATTTTAATTTTCTTTATAAATTTAAATCTAAAAATATTTTAAATTTAATTATTAATTAATTTGCAATTGCAAATTAGTAAAGATTCTTTTGCTGTTCACAGGCACAATGAAAAATTATTCATTTAACTTGCTTTGATATTCATTTTGACCGCAATTTGCGCGCTAATGGAACTTATTAAAGTGAGCCCAAAAAGTTTATGTGTTACTAGCCAGCCAAAAGGCTTAATAAGCCATGGCAGACGAAAAAACTTAGCTAAACATAAAACTTTTGCCAATTCGCCCGGCGGCCAGGCGAGGCGACCTATTCAAGATCATATCGTTGGCTGGGTGGCCAGGGTACAAGCATAATTATTGACCCATTTTGTCTAATGTAATTTCCCATGAATCCAAAAAATAAATAAAATTCGTGCTCGTTGACCAGGCAAATGAAGCAATTTACAGCTAAATAGGCGCTTGTTGATGTTAACAGCTCCAATTAAACTCTTACAAAGAGACTTGGACGTAAAAACGTCCCAATTGCCGCGCTACATGGCAATTTGTGTGTTCACTCGCAATTAGAGAAATTGTTTGCGTGTTTGGGGTATTCGTCTAACCGACTCATCAACTCTTACAGATGGTCATTGTCACCGTGTGGATAACATCGGCTGTCTACTCAACGCCCAAATTTGTCTTTAGCAAGACCATCAAGAACATTCACACCGAGGACGGGCAGGAGGAGGAGATCTGTGTACTGGATCGTGAAATGTTCAACTCAAAATTGCTCGACATGATTAACTTTGTGCTGCTCTATGTGATGCCTTTGCTGGTCATGACGGTAAGTATTCGATAATAAGGGGTGCATTACTTAATTACTTACTCTAGTTGCATTATTTATTTATTTTAATTATAAAAAAAAAATTAATTCCTTTAGTTTTGAATGGAACGTAATTCGCTGTGGGTACACACTATTTAATTTATGCACTTGTTAACATGCTTTTAAATTTCTATAGTTGATCGAAAAACAACGAATTTCTAGTTCAAATGATACACAAAAGTATTTAAATTGATTTATTACTTAAGTGTATCACTTTAGGGTGCATTACAATTCAAATTTGGGAGTGCTGGTCATGTGTAAAAATTCAATTTTCTATGCCAACATTGAGATGTGAGGGAAATGTAGCGTGATGTTTAACCAAATAGAACCGTTTCTAGTCCGTGATAAATGGCACGCAGTACCAAATTTTTATTAATTCTTTGTGTTCATTTGCATTATTTTGTAGCAAACCAAATTTTAATCGAACCGGCCCAAACATGCCGGATTTGCCGAATCAGCTGGCTGGGTTCTGGCGAACCCTAACCAGAATCACAAAATATATATATATTTTTTTAATTTTTTTTTTAATAGTATAAAAGAGTTTCGAATTAGAAAATCAAGCTAAAAATATAATATATTTATTTGTTCTCTTGGTAAATCGAAAATATGCTCCGAACCATGCTTTGAACCAAAACCTAGGTTCATAGCTAGATGGATAAAACTAGAATCAGAGCATAAGATAAAGCTAACTCACGCTCATGTGTTAATAAATTTATTGGTTGGGTTGACTATTAATAATATTTAATTTATTTTCTAATATGATCTACACTTTTGTTCGGCAGGTTTTATACAGTAAAATAGCCATTGCGTTGTGGCGCAGCTCGCGTGGTCTCAGCCCGCATGTGACACAACATCAACAGCAGCAGCAACAACAACACCAACAGCAACAACAACAGGCTATCCAGGAGAATAGCATGAGCCTGCACAACAGCATGTACCATCATCATCATCATCCACAACATCCGCACCATCATCAACTCCACCAACAGCATCAGTTGCCAGTATCGGCGGCAGCAGCAGCAGCCGCGTCGTCGCTAGCTTCCTGCAGCAGCTCCACGTCCTTGTCACGTAAACATAGCAGTAAATATGAAAAGCGTGGAGTCAGCATCACGGAGAGTCAGGTGAGTCCAACAACAACAACAACAACAACTGGTCACAGGTGTGCCACATACCAAAACAAAGCGAATGCCCTAGAGCATATATATCTATATGCAAAAGATAGAATAACTAATCCTAATGTCCTCGTATACATTTAAGATGAGAAAAAATGCTTTGTGCATTGCGCTCAGCCCTGAGCAATAAAACTGCACAAGAAGTTGAGCAGGACCGAAGACCTAAAGCTTGCCATAAATTTTAATCAGGCTAGGATAGGGAAGGTTCTGCGAACATCTTATAACTATTTTCCAAACTCGCAACCTTTTGAAATAATTGGGCGAAATGTAACTTCATAAATCTATTATACCACCAACATATATGTTTTACTTTGAGTTCAAGAGTTGTGGATGTCCATTACATCTCGCATAAATTGGATATATTTAAATTAATACCAAGAATTGAAGAGAATAGATGAATGTTCATTTGAAATAGGATAGTTGTACTTTTGAATCAATTGAATGCGTTCAAGCAAGACATGAAAGCTTTTTATCTAGCAAAGTGCTTCAAAGTTCTTCGGTTAAAATACATAAAATACTTGGAGAACAAATTTTAGTTGGTCGTTTAAAACTCACGTTGCTTGGCTTTCAGTTTGAGTTACACTTTGTCTGGTCAAGTTGGTGTGTTTCAGCTGTTGGCAGTTAAAGTAAGTAAGTAGCTCGGTGTTGCTTATAATAGCTAATATTTGCTAAAGTTGAGCGAAAGGCTATCGCAAGTTTGCGCTGAAATTGCAATTTGGCCAACTTGAACGTTGCCTCCACCTGGCTGCCAGGCTGCCAAGCTGCCGTTGTGCCGAGCAGCCAGTTTCACGGCAGCAGGTGTCAAAGCGCATTAGAAAGTATCAGCGAGCATGAAGTTCAAGTGAAATATTTAGTTTTGAGCAGCTGCATTGAGTTGGCAGCAAGCTGGCGGCTCATGCGGCGTATGCGCAATATTTCAACTTGCCACTTACTTAACCCCAATTGACCGACTGAACAGGTATCTGGCATTGAGTTGAGCTGAAATAATGATTATTCGCTTATCCACAACAACTTACAATATGGGCACATCCATCAAGCACATCACCAGCCCTTTGAAGTGGCTCTAATCAAGTGAAAAATGTGCGCTAAGAAAAGCAGTTGAGAGTATACGTTATGTGTTCTATGTATGTACTCTAATGATTTATGAACATAAATTTGCTGCCAAGCAACTGTTTGGTAGCTGGGGGTAAATCACTTAAGTGTCGTGTATATTTAGTACAAAGCATAACCACAATAAAAATTGAAGCTATTTTGAGTGCAGCAAAACAAACGCAAACACCAATTAGTAGAATATTTATTTTATACTAATATAATTTAGGTATTCTCTAATTAAGTCAAGTTTATAATACTTGTTTACTAATAAAAATGTTAATTTAAGTATCAAAATTCGCGAGTAGGGCATAAAAATTCACAGTAATAATTTTCGAAATATTTTATTAAAGTAAAATATAATTTTTGTTATATTTTACCTTTTATTTTATATTAATATTAACTTAAACATACATTTTATATTTCCTAATAGGAAATAAAAGTTCACAATAATAATTTGTATTTTAAATGTTAATATTAATAATGGTTTTGGCGACCTTTCCATAATAATTATATAGTTTGCTGGTTCGAAGTCCGATATGAATTCCATATTCTTGAGTAGGGCATACAAACTTAAAATATTTCATTTTTATTATTAAGCATATCTATGTAAAGTTTAACATCATTCCATACTTTAGTAGGATAGACGATCTAACAATAAGTTATTTGATTAATATAAATGTTAATTTGAATTTGAATACTAACTCTACAAATTTACAATAACATTTCTTCCTCAATTTTTTGTATACATAATTTAATCTATGACCTTTTTATGACCTTAATCCTAAGCTAGCTGTTTAACTCTCTTTGTGTTTCAATGTGTTCTCTCTCTCTCTCTCTCTCTCTCTCTGTCTGTCTCTAACTCTCACGCTGTCTATATGTGTCTCTCTCTCTCTTATACTCTTCTGTTATTTGGGTTTTTATTTTACTACTAACAACAACAAATTTTTTTTGCCTCCCCCTAACAACATCACAACGACAACAACAACGCAATACACAACAAACACAAAAATTAGCTTGATAATTGCAAGGTGGGTATGTCTGAATAGTCCTTAAGCCAATGCCAAAACGCTTTAAGCTCTGTACTGAACAGACAAACTGTTAATGGTATGCCTAATGCTATAACATCTATTACTCATGCAGGTCTCGCTGGAAGCGGATCGGCCCATTGTGAGCGCTTGTCGCAAAACGAGCTTCTATCATCACTCCCACACGCACAATCAACGACAGGGCAATGGTGGTGGGGGCGGGGGTGGTTCCGGCGGAGGTGGCGCCACACACATGTCACATTCATCGAGCAATGTGCTACGCGCCCGCAGGGGCGTGGTCCGCATGCTGATAATATTTGTGCTGACATTCGCGCTCTGCAATCTGCCGTATCATGCGCGCAAGATGTGGCAATACTGGTGAGTGCACAGTAAAAAATTAAAGAATATATATAAAAATACTTCTATAAAACTTTGCAAATTTTCGTCAATTTAAAATATACGTAAATTAGAGAGTTTTCAAATCAGAGCTCAGCTCTGGTAAAGACAACTTTGAGTTAAGCGATTAGCATCCCCTTTTTGTATTTGAAATATTAACTAAAATACTTAAATGAAATTAAATTCAAGCTCAAAAATAATTGTAGTTAAAAAAATAACATTATGGCACTTTTTCTTGCTGTATACTAGGGTTGCCAGGCAGCGCCCTTGTCTTTCCCATCACCAATACCATCATCATCATCATCAGCATCGTCGTCGTCATCCCGCCCATCAGCGCCATTTTATGTTATGCAAACAGTTGACAATCATTTGCATATAGCGTGCACATCTGCTGTGCCGTAAATAATACTCCTACTTGGCCATGCAAACAATTAAACTGTCAATTGAAGTGTGCCAAGCGCCAGACTGATTGCCAAAGTGCTCCTGCTCTCCCTGAGCCACAATTTTGCTCTAATTGTTATGCAGAGCTCGTCTTAACTTTTTCCATACAGTCCGTTGCTCAAATCGAATATATACTTCAAACACTCTCTTAAGAATTTACTGACCAGAACTCTGAATTCCAGCATAAATTAGGCAGCTTACCTACAGCCTACTTGCAGCTACTTTCTTAGCAGAACCTCTGCAACCGGAAGCAAGCTTATGAACTCGGTTTGTAGGCAAGCGCGCAATTAAATGTGTTTTAGCCAAATTCTCCTTATCTTTTCCGTTGCACAAGTTTGCAAAAACTTTCATTGACTAAGCTACACATAATTGTTCTTCATTTTTTATTGAGTTTCCCTTGATTCAGCTAGATCTATAATCTAAAAGTCAAAATATAAGAATTACATTTTATAATTTATCTGACACAATTGAATATTGGCAAAATTACAGTTATTTTCGTTTGCAGGTGATGTGTAAACATAAAATTAATTGTAATTATAAATGTATTTAAATATTTTATTTAATACATTATATTAATTACAATTTATTATTATGTGTTATATAATTAATAATTTTTTATTTTCCAAACTCTTTAAAGTTGTGTCCAAAAAGCCAATATACTACCTTATCTATAAATACACCTTTAACACCTGTTTTTTTAAATCGTATTTAAATTATAAATTGTAAAGTGTCACAAGTACTGTCTCGTCTGCCCAGAATGCTGTCAAATACAGAACCAATCTTCATTTTGTGTCAGCTCTGGCATCAATCAAATTTGATGCGCGTCGGCAAATCGAAATATATTTGGGCATTCAATATGAATTATTTCCTTAAATTTGCTTTCAAGGGAATTTTCGTGATCACCTTGAAGCTTGCTGGCAATTTATTCCATTAGCAACAATTATGGGGCATCACATGGCAAATAGTCTAATAAAAAAAAAAATGGTATAGGTCTGCTCCTGTTATTGTTTCAACCTCCGCTGGACCCCTGCTGTTTTTGTTTGGGTTTTCCTTTTACTTGCTTTTATTTTTTGCTATTGGCCTTTGGTTTTTTGTGGGTCTCGTTTGATTTTACCATTATACGACAGCTTATGGTCGTTTGAGTGAGGGATTCAGTGGCCAGTGGTCCGATGATTGGCTGCATGGATAGCAATGTCATGGCAGCTACCCAGATGATTCAATATAAACAATTTAACGCCCACAGACTTACTGGCAGAGTCTTAAAAGTCGCACACAAGCAAATAAAAAAGCGAAATGGAAGCAAAATTGAAAATGTGAAATGCCAAGAAGCAAACATTTATCAAAGCATGATTTAGACAGCCCAAGTCCAAATATATCTCAATTATTTTTGCTGACATGACACGTTGTAAGTACTCTGGCTGAAATTCGTGCATTGCTTTTATGTGGCAAACGAAAATAAATAAATTTGATTTTTATGCCTTTCCAGCGAGCGTAAAATCCCAACATATTTCAAAAATTACTAAAAATGCGCGAAAAAAACCCCAAGCGAAAATGCATTTCAGCTATTTTGTGCCTGTTGCAATTTAAAATATATTATTATATGAATTAAAACTAATATTTTTGGAGAGCAAGCCGAGCAAAGCGACCAGATTGTAAACAAATTTTATGAAGTATTTGGCCAAAGTATATAATGAGTAAATAAGAAATTACGCATTTCAAAAAGCGCTCAAGCTTAATAAACGATAATAAGTAGTAAATGGCCAACATAAATAAATAATATATAAATATAAATGTTAAGCTGCCAATAAATGAAACACAAATATGACAGCTTGATAGCCAGACTTTTGGAGCACTTATTTTGACACTGGCTTGGTCAATATCTCTCAAAGCTAAATATAGCTTTAAGCTAAAATTCTTAGGCATAAGAATAATCAAATTATGTTTACCTTATTCAAGATATTGCTGATATTTGAGATATTTTAGCACTTTTTATATTGCAATCGCACGGAATACAAAAATTAAATCGACAAAGTAAGGATATTTTCGGCAGGCCGAATATTTAATACCCTTATAGACATTTCTCTTTTGCAGATATGTATGTGAGAATAGTGCAGCTCGCAAATGCTGAGTTTGATCAAAATATATTGGAAAACAGAATATTTGTCCATATAAGAACCAACTTTTCGATAGAGCTTTCCTATAGCAACTATATGATTTAGAGGTCCGTGAAACTTATACTTTCGGTCATTTAACATATATTCAGTATATATATATGCTTGTAAACAGAAATAAAGTAGAAATAGCTTAAATTTCAAAGCTTAATATTTAAGCTTTTGCCCATGTCCAAGTTGAGCTTCTACCTAGATATTTACTAACAGTGTATTTAATGTCCAAAAAAGGAACACAATTTATGTTATCTGCTGCCATATTAGTCGGAGTTCTGGTCATTTATGTGGAGTAGCTTTAATGAACTGAAGCTTATGTAATTGTGTCATTTGGTTCATTTAATGCTGTCATGCGCTGTCAATTGCTGCAACTCATACCCAATTTTGTTGCACGTTTTATTTATATTAATGCGTTGCCAGACAGCAACAAGAAGACTCAGCGTGCGACGAGGCACGTGATCATTATTAGCCCAGAAAACACTCTTCGAGGAAGGTCAGCTGGCTGCTGTCTATGGGCTAATGCTGGACTTGCCTGCCATTATGCCATCGCCTTATGTCGGCCTATTATAAGGACTGCACTGGGTCAGGCGAATGTTCACCCCATGCGGCGTCAGCTGGTCACCATGGCCATTGCTTCATGGGTTGCCAATTTATATTTAGACTTTATTTTAAATTTGCAAGTCAATTGTAAAAGCCACTTGACAGCTCAAGTTGCG
Source organism: Drosophila novamexicana (assembly GCF_003285875.2). Lineage (NCBI taxonomy): Eukaryota > Metazoa > Arthropoda > Insecta > Diptera > Drosophilidae > Drosophila > Drosophila novamexicana. Next base: position 7,427,826 of record NW_020824787.1, read on the forward strand.
AGCAGAGTAGCAGCAGCAAAGCAAAAAGGACCTTTGAGGGTGCCAATCAGTTAGTCACACCCCCTTCGCAAGTTACACGCCGCCCATTTTTGTCAGTTGCAAGTACAGCGCAAATTGTCAACTGGCAAACAACGAAAAAAACATTTTGACAGTTGACTCAAAGTTTGAGCTTTGTCCACTTGGAAATGAAAATATTGTGTATGCGACTTGACAATATCCTGCAAACCAAGCGCCCAAATGCAATAACAATTTTATTTAATATACATTTATTTATTAATTCAAATCTCAGTTTTTAATCATAAATCAATCAGAGATGTGCGACTAAGACACTCAGCCTTAAAATATCAATTAATATAGATTGGGAAATTAATCCCATATTTATTATTTGTATACCCCCAAAGGTATAAAGTACTTAGGCATGTTAGTTCAATAGAGAAGTTAAACAAAATATTCACAGCATTGGACAGGGTATACACAAGTCGGGCAGCAGTTTTGTGGGCAGCTACCCAAAGTGTTCGTTCCAGTTATGCATCCTACTTAAAGACGCTGAAAAACTTTGCTCTACTGGCAAAGTTACGCGAGGAGTGTACTATTCTGAGGAAGCAGGTACAAATCAGTTCAAATACTTGTCAGAGGTTGTCAAATAGCTGGAAGATAAAAACAGAGAAAGAGAGGAAAGGTAGCAAGTAGTACGAAAATAACTCTTAATGCAAATGCTTCTAAAATTTACTTATTTATGGTAAATTTCTTAATTTTCAATATGTAATAAATATGTTACAATAATAATTTGAAGCAGATCAATCTTTATGAAAATCCACTTGAAAATGTTGTTTCAAGATGAGAAGAACTGGAGTGCTTTCTGGTACATGTTTATTTAGTTGCTGGTACATAAATGCTAGCTATATTTACATATACTAAGACTTAATATATATTTTTTATTCATGCATAATTCCAGGTCACGTTCATATCGCGGTGATTCCAATTTTAATGCGCTGCTAACGCCGCTCACTTTTCTGGTCACGTACTTCAATTCGGGTGTTAATCCCCTGCTCTACGCTTTTCTCAGTCGCAATTTTCGCAAGGGCATGAAGGAGCTGCTGCTCTGCTCCTGGAAGAAGGGCAAGGGCAAATCGTCCTCCAATTCGTCGATGCATCACAAACGCAAGGCGCTCCAGGTAAGTGCTACCACCAAATATTTTCGAGTCACTTTAAGTATTTGGCATTGAGCAAAACTTGGTCTGTCTTTCGACTCTCTGCAGACCCACTCGCTGCCCACAGATACCACGCACATTGGCAACGAGCAGCTATGATGCCCGAGCTGCTGGAAGACGCACTTCAAGCTCTTCGGTCGTCGCTCGTAGAACCCATCGGTGGCCGCTCGTGCTGGTCGCATCTAGCAGTAATCTTATTGTGATTCTCTAAGAAGCCCCATTGCTTGGTTGGATTAGCAATTAAAATTACGAATTAACTATCCACAGTTTTCATTATCATTGTCATTGTTGTATGATGAGAACTAAGCCAATTTAAAAAGCCGCATTCGTTACAGGCTAAAACGAAAAGCTCTTTAAGTAACTGGAGAAACTGCTCTATAACTCGTAAATTATAATTAAATTATTCTATATATCGGCACACGCTGCGTGTGTGAGTGATACAAAATATACGAATAAATTAGCTACAATTCAAAACAAATGTCGGTTTTCAGTAAAATTCGATTTTTACAATTTGCTTAAAATTTTCCTTGAGGAGTTGCTATCCTTTTTAGTTTCATTAACTTTATTTATTTAATTTGTTTACAAATCCTTTGTGGATTGATTATGCTTTATAATTTTATTCATTTTCCTCGGCTACTTAAAATATTTATTTAAAAATGGCTTTGTTTTCAATGCAATAAACATGATATAAAACATATATGGAGCAGTGGTAAGCTCATAATTTTGCTTGCGTTATTTCTTGCAAAATTTCAAGATGTTGTATGGCAACATATATAACAAGCTATAACAAGCTTAGCTACTATATATTAATATTCATGTTTATACTCGTTCATACTCTTCGGAGTTCTATAGCATTTATTGCATGGTAACTTCAACATGTAATTAGTATTTTATTTTCAGTTTAAAAACTTGATTACATTTTGAAAGCACATGGGGCTTATTATCTTTATAAAACCCCTTATGGTCCTTATTTGCTTAATTAAATAGACAGACAGACAGATATGCCACAAAGCAAATATTACAATTTTTCTTTTACTTGGCAAGACAGCATACAGAAACAAGTATGAGGTTCTAGTCGGGAGCTCCCGACTAGGGGATACCCCGAACCCTCTTCTTCCAACATCAAATGCATATAAATATTCTATTTTAGAAGCTATATGTCAAGTTTGGTGACTCTAGCTCTTATTATTTACCAAAACTGCCCAAAAAACTGGATATCGATATAGATTTTTATCGATTGCTTGGAAACGGAGCAGGTTATCGATTATCGGAAACAAACTCGATCTGCGCGGGAACTAGGCGCATCTGCATCTAGCTCTTATAGGTTCTGAGATCCTTGCGTTCATACATACGGACGGACGGGCGGACGGACAGACAGACGGACATGGCTAGATCGAATCGGCTATGGGTGCTGATCAAGTATATATATACTTTATGGGGTCGGAGATGCTTCCTTCTGCCTGTTACATACATTTGGAAATACAATATACCCTTATACCCATTTTTAATGGGTTCAGGGTATAAAAAAGAAAAAAACATCAAAGCTAAATGTCGAGTGCCGCAGCAAAATTGAATAAAATGCGCAGTCTACGCCAGATACGTGCCACAAGCAGCTTAAGAGTTAACATAACGATTTAAGTTACTTGCCCAACCGCCCACATTCCATTCAGAGTTGCAACTCACGCGTTTTATGTAAACAGCGCCAGTTGGCAACGTTTGGATGGGGCTCAAATTGTTTTTGTTTAATTTAGACGCGATTTTGCATAATCAGCAGCTTCAAATTGCGTTTGCAATTTATAATATTTGATTTCGATGCCGATTACCGATAAAATCCGCTGACAACTGCTTTTCACGGCCGATTAGAGGACTTTTACAGCTGAGGCTGCTAAAAAATACCGTCCGTTAGCGCTTTAAAACACTTTTAAATCTTTTTCGCTTGCTTTTCGCGTTGGCTCTCGAGTTCATCATTTGTCAACTGGCGCAGTGCATCCGCCAAGAGCTGCTCGAGAGCACAAAGCGAATTTCTGAAGAAACTCAATTACCAGGCGACCAGGCCTTTGCTGCAAATTAAAAGAACGAAAAAAATCCACAATGAAATTCCGTGCAAAACTGCAAGAAAAAAAAAACACTTGTTTGTTTTGGCCATTTGTTAAGTCGCGTTGGCGGCCTTTGTTATGCAAAAAATGACCATAAATTGTGTCAAGTGGCGGCGTCGCTTGCGTCGCCTCAAAGGATCTCAACGTGGGTCAGTTGAGCGTACAATTTCTCATAATTAAAAGCAAGTTGAGCGGCTGCTGCGGATTGGCATAAATCACAGTAGCTGCCGCCAAATGGCGCTCAAGATAAGCTCCCCATGATATATGCAAACCTCACTTGTGTGTGTGTGTGTGTTGTGGATATGGGCTTCTGGGTGGCTGGGGCCTGCCTGTTCAGCTTTCAATAACTAAATAAAACCCATGCAGACAACATAAATCATACGCCCTGTGTACGCTCGTACAACGCTGGCAACATGTGCTCAGCAACATGTGCCCTGCAACATGTTGCCCTAGTGCTTGTCTACTGTCCGCAGCCAAAGCCCGCCTCCACACTCAGCCTTCTGAGGGGGATGCCAAAAATAAAAATGTGAAAAAATGATTGAAATTAAAAAATTCAAGTAACAGGCGAGCAGCCAACGACAGCAGCTCAACAAATTGTCGAAAGAGCTTGAGCCGAAAAGTTTACGGAAACTGATGAAAAATGTTTGTCATGTGCGTGTGAGTGTGAGAGAATGTGTGCGTGTATGTGAGTGTGTAAATCCTTGATGCGTGTGCGTTTTTGTGTGTGTGTACAACAGACAGTCACAAGCAGAAGAACTATAAGAAATGAGATAGCTAGACTAGCAAATACCCTATACTATTCAAATTGATTATTACATTAAGGGAGCCGGTTTTTGCAAGGCTTATGATTATTCTTAAATCTATATCTTGAACCGTCTTTCCCCTCAATTATGATGAAGTCTCTTGTTTTTATTAGTTAAACAAATTTCACGGTTAATTTAACCCTTTTGTAGGACAAAAAATTAAATTGATATTTGTCAAATATTTTAATTTATTTACTATTTATAGAATATATTTGAAAGAACAAACAATAATTTATTTTTGAAGTAATTAATATACCCTTTTCACCCAGTTCTGCAGACCGAGGGTATTTAAAGAGTAAAGAGTTTTCCACCCGTTGCAAGTCAAGCTCGAGCTAAATGGCAATAACGAAATGCTGCTGAGCATCAAGACTGGCAAACAGCAAGAGTAGCAGGCGAACGACGAAGCAGGCAAATGCTGCACACATGCTGGTTGTAGTTGCACAATATCCAGATTGAAGTTGTGGCCCAAAGTGTCTGTCTCGCTCGTCAAACTAGCCCGCTTCCTTGCCCATCTTTCTCTCTCTCTCTCGCCCTCTTTCTCTTGCCCTCTGGCTTATTCAACAATTATAAAGCAGGAATGTAAAATGTTGCTCGTTTGCCGCCCGGACCAGTGCTTGGGTAATGTGTCAACGTGTAGTAGGAGTTACTTTGTCCTACGTATTATATTTTAATTTATATGTAGCCAGCAGTTAATGCCGTGGCAAGCACATGCGCCACAACTCTTGCCAATTGTTTGTATGATGACGCAAAACGGGCTTTCAATTAAAATGCCAGCATCTGAGCTATATAAATATGTCATTATGAAGCGTTGGCCAGTGCAATTTCCACCAGCAGCTAATTATTAATTCCATTTTGTGTGGGTTACCTCCGTCAAAGGATTAAAAACCATTCAAGTATAAAATTGCACCAGTCAAAGAAGTCAATTGCAACAATGTCCCAGCCATGCATAACTGTGGGCGTGGCTGTGTCCCAGTAGTTGGGACACTAAGCCGATTAGTTGTATAAAAACAGAGCTCGCAAAACCGTTTCAATTGGAGCAAGTTTAACAAAAACAACTAAAAAAAAAAAGAATTTTGCCTAACAGATTATGGCAATTAGCTGGGCGAGTTACAAAACGAGCTTAGCTTAGTTTAAATACCGGTTACGTAGCGCACATGAGTGTAGGCGTGAGTGTGTGTGTGTGTGTGTCGATGTGTGTGTGCGTGGAGGCTGCATAAAACTTTGAAATTATTAACTTTTAACACAATAGAAATCCTTTTCAGCTAGGAGCAAAGCTTAAAACAAATCTAAGCCCTAGCTTAGATTTCTGGCCTTCAGTATGTACACAACAGTTGCACTTCCAAACATTGTGAACTTCAGCCTCGAAACACATAAGCTCCATAGGAAGAAGGAAGAATCGGTCGAGAACCCCGCTTTCTGTATCTTAAAATTCTATGATTTTCAAGATATTATTACCAAACGCATCAATTACTACACAATTCTCCTTAAATTTCTGTATTATCGTAAGACATATGCTAGTAAGGGTTTTCAAACTTCGGCACGCCGAAGAGAACTGCTCTTTCTAACATTGTTTTTTTAAACGACTTGCAGCCGTTCACCTTTTAAGCATGCTTCGATTTAATTATTCATTGACAGTATTTGTTATATAGCTATTTAGATAATACGACAAATGATCTTTATCTCGAAAAGTAACAGAGCTCATATCGAAAGCGACGTGGAATGTGGCCTGCATGAGGAACACTTGTGGACGTTACGCGTAATAAACATAGGTGAGCTGCCGAATAATAATATAAGAATACAAAGTTTAAACAATTAAGCATTGAAAGTCTGCAGCATTTTATTTAATATAAAAAAAAAATCGGAAATAGGCTATTAACAGCGCTTTTATATGTTAACAGGTTTAAAAATCGTACATATATAAAGCCTGCATACTTTTGTTCGTTTAAATTATTAAGCATTAGCTTCAAAAAAAAAACAACAGGTGGCGCATGTCCGCTAAACATATTTGATATGGTACATACTTTTGTGAGCAATAATATTTAAGCTGTCAAAGATACCACTGCATACTTTTGCGCTGGCACATAAAAAGCTATTTTACGCCCCACGGCTGAAAATTGACAAGTCCTGGATTCTTAGATAACACCCAAATGTTTTTATGGATATCCATGCAGTTGGTTCTTGTGTGCCCAGAGCACCATATTCTTTGAAATTCTGTAGAGTTGTGGTCGAGCTATAGCTATTTATACCAAAAGGATATCAATATTGAAATTCTGCCATAACTTGGCCATTTCAAGGACAATCAAGATGTCGTGCGGCTGACAGATGTTGCTGATCCCAACTATTCAAAATGTTGAAGGAAAAGGACGAACGTCCTTTCCTCCTTCACGATTTAGTCATATATGATTACAAAATATGTCAGCCCGTAGTTCTGCCGAATCCTTTCGGGTCCCGACGAATCCCGAATCAATTACCTTTTGTTGATTAGGCCTACTAACTGGCCAAAGGACATCCCGATAGTCCTAGTAGTTTCCGAAATATGCCTAATTTTCTAAAAAGGACATTCTAATTATGGCCATAGCTCGGCCATATCCTTAAGGATATCGAAAGGATATACTTTTTTGAACTCGTGAGGAACAGGACTATCGACTGGCATTCAAGGATTTCCAGGATTCGACCAAAAAAATTTTCTTCAATTTCTGTAAGGGGGTTAGTCAGAAAATCGAAAATTTCAGGACTAACTTCGCCATTTGAAGGACTATCGGGATGTCCTTTGGTCAGTAGATAGTCCTCATCCTACCATTAAAGAATATACAACCCGAAGGACGAATGTCCTTCAAACAACTGAGAAAAAAGGACTTTTTTGTAAACATAAAATAGCCTCTAACTCGGCTATATCCTTGAATATCCTGATGAGTCATGTGCCAAAAAAATTGTATTGGTCAGGTCTACCAACTGGCCAAAGGACATCAAAATCGTCCTTATAGTTCCGGAGATATTAGCGTTTTTGTCTGTAATGGCCATTTCCTTGCAATTCGGGACGGAAAAAATGACCAAGTGCAGGATTCTTAGATGACCCCATAATATTTTGATGCAGTTCGATGCGCTTGGTCCTTACGAGCCTAACGCACCATGTCCTTTGAAAATCCGTAAGGATATGGCCGAGTTCTGATGTTTTTTTTGTGAGGAATTTTTTGGGCAGTTAAGGTTAGTAATTCGAAAGAGTCGACATAGCTTCGCCGTTGATCTGCGCGAGATTATGTTATGTTAGAAAACAACTCTCGGGTAAAAAATGTCTGATTTTCGTTTTTAGAGCGGCGGAGATATGACGTTCCAAAACGACATAACTTCGCCTGGAGATATGACGTTCCAAAACGACATAACTTCGCCTGGAGATATGACGTTCCAAAACGACATAACTTCGCCTGGAGATATGACGTTCCAAAACGACATAACTTCGCCTGGAGATATGACGTTCCAAAGCGACATAACTCCGCGCGGAGGAATGACGTTCCAAAACGCCAAAAACAAATTGTGGCTGGAGAACAAGGTCAAAATATACAAGTGCATTTTAGCTCCCAGCCTATTCTATGCCATACAGATGTACGGTATTACTGCCAAGTCGCACCTGAATAAGATCCGTGTGCTACAAGCTAAGACCTTGAGGATGATCTCTGGGTCTCCATGGTACATAAGGACACGTAACATTTAGCGCGACCTTAAGGTGCCCAAAATAGGTGACAGAATTCAAGTGATTGCCCAAAAATACACGAAGAGGCTAGGAGCTCATCCAAACTGTTTAGCTAGACGCCTAAATACTGCCTATCACCGTACAAGAGTAAGGAGGAGACTCAAACGCCATCACCCTCAAGACCTCCTGAACCGGGTCTTGACATAAATATCTCATAATAAAATTTAGACGATCTCCTTATAAGTTATCTTTAATTCATTGTCATGTTCTATCTTGAATTATTTTGTTATTTTTAGTTTAATTTTCTGATTAGTTTAAGTTGCCTTGCAGGGTAGCAGCACACTTATCTTGTTAAATAAATTTCATTATTACCTTTATTAAAAAAAAAAAAAAAAAAAAATGCTATTTTGAGCAGAATTTATAAAAATCTTGAAAGCCGGTGATGCCCTCCAGATGCCCCTTTTGGGTATGCAATGTTTTTTTCAGCAAGCCACGCAAAAACTTTAACTTTGAATGCTTATAACTCGGCCATACAGAAATTGAAGAAATTTTTTTGGTCGTATCCTGGAAATCCTTGAATGCCAGTCGATAGTCCTGATCCTCCCGAGTTCAAAAAGGTATATCCTTTCGATATCCTTAAGGATATGGCCGAGTTATGGCCATAAGTAAAATGTCCTTTTTAGAAAAACAGGCATATCACGGAAACTACAAGGACTATCGGAGTGTTCTTTGGTCAGTTGATAGTCCTGGACAATACGCGTTGTATGATATAGGATATGCAAGGATTTTTAAAAAAATATGTGCTATTTTCTGCTGCTTCTATATATTTTAAATGGGCGGGATGCGGAATATCCTTCAAAGTAATGGCCGATTTTAGAATTAATGTCCTGTTTCAAAAATAACCATAGATCAACCAAATCCTTGCATATCCTTCCATTTGTTGACACTAAGGACCGCTTGCATCGATCTGTAACAAAAAGTGTCCTGAAAGAAAAAGCATATATGTTTCTGGAGCATTTCCGTACAACTTTTGCAGGGTCCTGTAGGTTCGTTAGGACTATATCTATGGCATGGCATAACCAAGGATACGGCGGTCAACTAGGAACCAATCAGGGGGAGGCATTTCTGCTGGTGGAGGCTGAAAAAATTATTTAGATTCACCAGGACTATATCCGTGACATGGAGTAACCAGGGATATATAAGTCAACTAGGAACCATAAGGCTGCGATATGCGAATCGCAGTGCATTTTGTTGGCGTTTACTATTTCACATTTTAAGGACTTAAACTAAAAGTTGTACAGGCAAAAGTGAACCTAACCTAATGCTTTTATTTACGGGAACCCTTTCGTATACTTCGCTGAGCTATTGTTTTAGGCAGCAACAAATTGGATTTTATTGGCAATTTGTTTGTTTTTAATTCAGTCTAGCGACCTTTTTTTACAAATTAGTTGGCTAAGCTGGGAGACGAAAAGGATTTCGCCACGCAAAAAGGTCTCTCGCATGGACCCCAACGAAAGTCCTGATAATTTGTGCAATTTAAGTAAAAGCCTGCTTTGCCTGCTGCTTGAATATTTACACTTTGCTTCCTACTTTCATTTCGTCCTTCAGCAGGATGCCGCACGTAAGCTCTTTCATAAGGCAACCGTTCGTTGCAAATTGTGTTTACGCCGCGCCGCGTACATCATTTAACTTAAGCTGCCTGTCGGTGCGATTTTTAAATACAAATTGCGCGGTCAGCCGCCGCATTAATTGCTGCCTATTTATATGGCTGACTGACGTTAGCTTTCATTTATGCGTATGTTGCGTGCATTAAGTGCAATTAAAACTGCACATGATGTGCTATTAAATACCCTATACATAACTAAATATCTTTCTAGAAGAGTTGTGGCTGATAGACTACTTAATATATTACATATTTCTTAATTCTATGGGGCTTGGGTACAGGGTATCAGCTAGTCGCGCATTGCTTGCAATCACAATCAATTTTACAATAATTTCAGGTTTTCTTTGTTTATATTTGTGAGTGCATTATTAGAATATCTTTTGGTTTCTACATTTATCTTATGTGTTAGGCTTTGTTAGGTGCCAAGATCTTAGACTTAGTTTAGCTTTAGCTGCGCGACTAAAGCCTTAAGCTATATAGACTCCTTTTGTATCCTTGGATTGAATTTGTTTTAGTTGCCTTCCTCTGCTGGACATACTAAAAGCGAATCTTCCTCGGGTGCTTAACTCTATACATATATATATACATGCCTACGACTTAATCTACAAATGCATCTTTGGTCCAAACGGTTCTCGTTTTTTGGGGGATTTCCTCTCTCGCTCTCTTCTTGTCCTTTCTTCTCCTATGTACAACGCGCACGGCTCCACTGGAGCCGGCGCTACAAGTAGACAAAGTGGCCCAGACCTTTGGCCGGATTGTTGTTAACCGCTTCCGCTGCAAGTTTCGCTGCTGCAGCTGGAGTTGTTGTTGTTGTTGTGGTTGTTGTGGCTGCTGCATTGCCATTGACATCCAGGTTGTCCACCTCGGCGACGGGTAGCAGGCGGCTGTAGATGCCAGCAGGCGCATAGCGTGCATTCATATGTATGTCTAGCAGCTTCTTGTCCTTGCCCAGCGAGGAGAACGAGTGCGTCGCGGTGCGTATTTCGCGTATGTTGTACACGGGGCTGTAGGCGCGAGCGGGCGGCGAGGCGTTGCCATTGCTTTGAGCGCTGGCCCCAGCAGCGGAGGGTGTGGTAGCAGGCGTGTGGCGCTGAAAGAAGTCGCGACGCAGCGTGCACTCGGTGGAGTTGTCTGATGAGCCGGAACTGCTGGCGCACTCATCGTCCTCGGCATCCTCGCTGCTGCTGCTGCAGCTGCGCAGATCCTCGGCCGGCTCCGAGTCCAGCGACAGCTCCAGTAGGCTAATTGCATCTGCATCCTCGACCGCAGCAGCGGGAACGCCCGTCGCAGCGCTCTCGTAGCTCTGGCTGATGGCCTCGTTCAGATTGGCCAGCAGCTGGCGACGGCGCGCATAGTTGGGCGTGCGCCGCACCAAAAAGTGACAGCTCTCGCCGCGCCTCAGGCGCTCCGATTGGGCGCGCAGCGGCAGATCGTCCGGATGCAGCTTGCGCTGGCATTCCTGGCCCGGGCACACCTCGTACAGGGCAAAGTTCTCGACGGGCTCCAGCGAGCTGTAGCAGCCGAGCAGCAGCTGTAGCAGCTCATCGCAGTTGGTCTCTTCGCTGATGACCAGCGATTTGTACTGTGAGCTCGGCTGCAGCGCCGAGGTGTGCACCCGTATTAGGCCGCCCGGCTTCAGCTGCAGGCAGAAGCGCGACTCGCCCTTGGGATGGCAGGCCTGGAGTATGGCCGGGCGCGTGTCCTCGTCCAGCACCAGTATGGTCTTCACGCCCGCACGCCGCACGGCCACCTCCATGGAGAGATAGAAGAGGCGAGGATCGCGATGCCGCATCTTCAGGCTGCAAGGAGCAGGACAAATCATTTAATGGCCGCAATTTCGGAAACTAGTTCTCCGTTCACACTTACCGTCGCAGCAGCTGGGCAATCACCTCCTTGCTGGTGGTGTCCCACTGTATGCCCAGTGTCTTGTACTCAATGTCGATCTTCAGGCAGTTCGTGTAAACCTTGATGGTGGTCTGTGGGGGGAAAGAAGCGAGACCTGCATTAGTCTCGGCCAGGGGCAGGCTGGTCAATTCGAATGCACTCACCTGCGGCGGCTGCTCATTCAGGCTCGAGTAGCTGGAGGCGCGCGATGGCGTTCGCTGCATATCGGTGGGCGGTTCCGGACTGCCGCACATGGAGCTGGCGCAGGATGAGGCGTTGCTCGAGGAGCGCAGCGAAACCGAATCCGAGCGATTGCGCAACGGCGAGATTTGAACGTGCTTCAGCATCTGCAAGAGAAGAAGCAAAAGGGAGCTCAGTTAGGATTTGAATTACATTAAGAGAAGAATTATTCTGATTAAAACGATCAACTTATTGAGGAAGAGGGAGAAGACATATTTACTTGTTTAGTAAATGGTTAAGTTATTCGAATAAAATTAAGACATTATTACAGAATGCAAAGCAAAGATTTGTTCAGGAACTACTCCATAATATTTGTTCATTTGAACTAGTTCACAAGCGTAACTAGCAGTTCTATGAACTTAAAGCGTAAGCAGTGCAACAAAAATGAAAGAATTAACCCGCAATAGAATTAGGTTTTGCTTTTGATGTAATGCAAATCTGCTCGGTAGCTAAGCGAATCGGCTGAGCTGTAAGCCTTTTGGCTGCCCTCTTACAACAAGTGCGTGTGTGTGTGTATGTGTGCCATATGCTAGCCCAGACATCGTCCCATATATATATATATATACAAATGTATATATAACTCAGTCAGTTTCGCCCTGTCAAATGAGGCACTTGAAGCCCAGCGATGCGGCTCGGGGAGTCTGCCTGCCGCGCTGACCCTCGCGAATTTGCAACATTTGCCGCTAATTGCGGGGTCAGTGCAGGCGAGGGGCAGCATGAAGAGCGGGAAGGCAGTTGCTACCCAGTCACCATGCATCCCATGTCGTATCATGTTCCATTGCTTGAGTGCCTCCCGCTTGGATCTCGCGCTGCGTTCGTTGCGGTTCACTTGCTGCTCCACTTGCAGCACTTGCAGCAGCAGGGGGAGGCTGCGTGGACTCTGCTGCTAGCCGGCATATTCTAATTAATCGTCTGAAAGTCGCGCATCTTACTCTTCTTCATATTTAATAGTTGTAGCCATTTTAATTAAGGCTGAGCCCAGCGCCGCGCTCCTGATTAATGCAGATAATTGAGCTCTCGGAAAACAGAATATGTTTTGTGAATATGCACATATATTTTTGCCATATGCTGCGCTCGCATTGAGGCAATTAGCAGATGCCCACACACAGACAGAGAGCGAGCGGGCGGGGAGAGAGTTTGCGGAGTGCGGGGTGGGGGAGCTGACCGGATGTTGTTGGCCCGTTGGCAACTTCCGCTCAGCACGAGCATTTACAATGCGGCACGCCTCGCTCTGGGGCCCGCTCTGGAGCGCACTTGCATTCAATCAGCTTGTCAGCCCTGATGTATGTGCGCTCTAGGCCAAGCCCTCGGCTGTATATCTATCCCCCCCCCCCAAACACACACACCCTCTTCCCCACTCTCCACCCACTTACCACTCTGCAGTTCGCTTTCATGGCTCATTGTCAGCGCGTCGCGTTCCATGACGTGCCCAGCCGTGCCCTTTTCATAATTTCAATACATCACCAATTCAGGCGCCCGCACACACACACGCACACACACACACACACACACACACACACACACACACACACACACACACACACACGCACACAGCTGAGGGCTCTTCAGCTCGTCCGTCCGTCCGCCTGTCTGTTCTTGTGTGTGCCCCCAACCCCTGCCCTGTCTTGTTGCATGCTTCACTGCCGCAGCATTTGTCAAGCAGCAGCGATTTTCAACCCTGTCGGCGATGCTCCTCTTTAAAAGAGGCAAGGTAGGCAGGGCTGGGGCCCACATTTCTGCCCAATTCGCCTCAATGAGCCGGATGTGGCAACTTCATTAGCGATTAACAGTTTGGCAAGGTTAGAGTTACAGTTTAACAAGCACTGCCAGAAAGCGGGCGCAAAAAGCGCAGCATAATAAATTGAAGATGCAGCCAGAATGGGCTCTCCCAGAAGGGGAGCGGGGAGACGCACAGCAGAGGTAGCCAGGGGGAAGTAGAGGGGAGTTGCGAATTGAAATGCAAATCAAACAAATTAACTTTTCACACAAGTCCAAAAGTTGGGCGCAAAAAAAAACGGAAGAAAATTGTAATAAATAAGCGAGCAGAGCAGAAAAAACAAGACGCGCACACCGACTGGCAGATACTCTGTAGGCACTAGCAGCTAGAGATGTCAACATATTGATAACATTATCGATATAAAGCATTTACAAATCTTTTAAAAATTTTAATTGTTTCTTAAATATAATTTTTTTTTTTTTTAGTTTTATTTGCCCCAATTAAGTTGTTAACTGATGAATGTATTCGATTTTCTTTTGACTATCACAGAGTAAGTATAAAACTATGCAAGATGACAGACAAGTCCATATACCCTCTTACTCATTTGACAACAGGGTATATGAAATAAGCCAAGAGCAATGCAGAAAAAAATATCGTTAAAATGAAATTGAATTAGAAAAAACGCATAAAATTTGAATGCACGCACGTGTTGGCCCATAAAACAGCTTCGGGCTAGAAAAAAGAGAGCGAGAGCTTGAGAAAAGTCAGCATAGAAGAAGAAGACCGAACGACTGCAAATATACTTAGTAGATAATCAGCCTGAAAGTTGACTGAAAACTCGCATTGAACTTTAATTGGCGCATTGTGAATAATTTTACGGCCAAGTCTAGCGATAATAATGCCCAACTTTGCCAATTACGCAAATGATAACGATAACGATAACGATGACAATAACACGCTAGCCGAGCGCACTTGTTCTCTCACATGAGCTCAAATTGGGCTGTTTTAACCAACACAGCGCCGGCACAGTGTTGCAAAAGACGCATAAATTGCGAGAGGTATAACGACAGGAGAAGGTAAGAAATGGCGAGAACTGCATGAGAGAAAGAGACTTGTTACCACAGGCAACAGCACTGCAGAGAGCAGAGGATAGAGTAGGTAGATACCCTGTAATTTTGAGTGATCACATGTGTATTTGTGTCTATCGGTTAGCTAAACTAAACTTAATTTCTAGGGTATAAGATGTACCCGTACCTCTTGTAGTTCCTGAGCTCAATTTGGGCACAGGGCACAGATACCCTGCATTTTTAAAATATAGTGAAATACAAGACGACATCATAAGTCATTGTCTTAAAACTACTGAACAGCGCTGAGATTTATCACGAAATTAAAATACATTCAATTTCTGGGGTGTATGAGGTACTGCGCAAAGATACCTTGCAATTTTGAATAAATTTAATTTCTAGGGTATAAGAAACTCACATACTTAATTTAGTACAGCTAGCTTTTTTACTTCTGTATAAGACCAATGCGTTCCTGTTACTACTGAACGCGGCTGAGATATAACGTTCAATTGAATTTCTAGGGTATGAGAGACACACATACCAAACTTAATATAACTAGCTCTTGTACGTCTTGGGGACTGGGCACAGAGCAAATAAAATGATTTAACTCCAGCAGTTATTATTGATTAAGAACTGACAAACTTGTATACCCCGCATTAACTATTTTCTACAGGGTATCTAAAAAATGTCGTATGGACCAACAGAGCAGTGCAATTGCCCGGCCAAGTCGCTTAGCAAAGGCGACTGGCAAACAAAGACAAACTTGCAGATTTTGTGTGTTTGTCGAACTCTAGAGTCCCGCCCCGAAACTCATCGAGACGAAAGTCGAACGTCGTTGCCTCTGCTCAGGAATGTTTTAATTTGAAGTTTTGGCTCGAGCGGCACACCCACACACACACACACGCCCCGCTGCGATTTATCAGCGAATGGTGTGATAAGGGCGCCAGCTGTGACATTTACGACTGGCGCATGTCCTTGAACCGACTCCTGTTGCTGTTGCTACTTGGCTACAAAAAACGAAAGAAGCCAAAATAGCAGTAGAAGAAAAGTAAATCAAGAACTGATTTTCGTACTTGGCGCGGCGGCAACTTGGTGACTCGTTGGCTTGTGGGCTTGTGGGCTTGTCAAAGCGCCGCCATCGAGGGCATCCTTTATCATTTGCACACACTCTCTCGCAGGGCAATGTCACCGCCTTATTGATTGAATAACCAGAAAACGCAACAGTAACAGAAAGAGAAGCCGAAACCGAATCCGCAATACCCAAACTAAAGGCAGCGGCAGGAGCCTAGCCGTAAAGCCGTAGCTAAATATTTTCATGGTCAGCAGAGCAGAAAAAAAACGGACCTTCATCATGGAGAGAACAGCAATAAGAGAAACAAGTGGAAAAAAAGGGATTGCAAATACTTCTTGCTGTTGTTGCAAGACAGACACCAGCCTCGCCAGTTGTTACTTAAATCTAAAGCGTTTCCACATTTTAACGCACATTGTTGCAGGCCACGCCCCGCGTAGGCGTTTACACGAAAACACACTTTAAGACTTTGTCTTCCTCTTTTCGCATATGCCTCAATGGGTTGAGCCTGATAAGATTCTGTTGTCCTTTATTAATCAGCGACTGTGCAACCAACAGAGAGCGTATATGACGAGCCGAGCTTAACAAAAGGCAGCATCTTTGACATA
Organism: Drosophila novamexicana; assembly: GCF_003285875.2. Lineage (NCBI taxonomy): Eukaryota > Metazoa > Arthropoda > Insecta > Diptera > Drosophilidae > Drosophila > Drosophila novamexicana. Next base: position 7,443,869 of record NW_020824787.1, read on the forward strand.
GACATCGTCTCTATTCTTTCAGGGGACGTTTCCATTTCCCGAGCATTGGTGGCCACCAAAACACATTTTTCGAATATTTTTGGAACAAATGAAAAAGCCCAAAAGCAAATGAGAAACAACAGAAATCGTGTGGGTAGCAAGGAATTCAGCAAGGGTTGCACAAAATACATTTAGATATTTATGCTACACAAAGATGTTGCTTAACAGATATTACGCAGGGCATAGATTACAGTCTAGTTGTATAATTAAATTAAAGAAATCAAATGCCTGCATTCTTTTCAACTCAACTAAAACTCAAATTCATATTGTCATAAACATTTCTGCTTATATTATTATCAAGCTTTACAGAGTATACCCCAGTTTAGTTAAGCATTGTAAGGGTTCTCTTCTTTTTTTCATTAATCCAACCCAAATGAGCAAATTCATGAACCGTTTAACTTTGCGGATTTCGCTTGCATTCTACGAATAAGTTTGGCGAAAAACCTTGCCACAAGCATTTTCCTATGCGCAGAATAGCTGAAAAGCCGAATCTGTATGTATTTAAAAACAAAGAGACTTGCATAAATTAAGCGTAAAGCGAAACATCAGAAATCACTCAACTAAGAATGCAAAGAAACTGAAAAATTAACGAAAAAGCAAAGAATAAATGAAAAAAAAAAGCTTTTGTTATGCTTGGACGCATATTGGGGCAAAAGTTGCCCAGAATAATGCATATTCATTAAAGCCAGAGCAATAAAAAGAGAAATAAAAAATAAAAATTATATAAATACAGCTCGTAAATATCTTTAAAGTTTAAACAAACAGTTAAGTTAATTGCCAATTTAATTATCGAATTATATATATATAAATATTTTCGTAGGTAATTGACGAATAATTTGGAGAAGAATTCAAGTGCACTTCAAAGGCCAATTGCGAGTTTAATTAATTCAATTAAAAAGCCAAAATGTTGCCTAAATAAATTATAGTTCACGATCTAAACGAAATCAAATTTAAATGATATTCCCATGAAATATCTAAACAATAAATCAATTCAATGGAAAAGTTATTCAAAGGCAACTTTACAAGCTTTTGCTGCTGTTTATATATTTAAATTCTTTGTTAAAGAACTTATGACTTTAAAGGATGTGATGCACAAAAATTGTATTTGCAGCCTTTGCAGGCGGATTTCCTGCGGGTATTGTAATTGTATTGCAGTTGCGCGATTAATTCCCATATGTGGGAGGCATATGTACTCTATTTAATTTGTGCTATATCTGACTTTATCTGACTTGTTGGCGCACTCTTTAAATATTTCACGAGCTGCAATGCAAATTGTAAACGGATGTGGCAAAAGCTTGTTAAATGCATGAAAGTGCATTTAAACCAAATATTTTTTTTCAGCTATTTGACAATTTTATAATTCGAGGAATTAAGGCAATTAAGCAAAGTAACTGGTTGTACGTAAATAATTAATGGAACTATATTCGCAATAAAGTTTTCCATGTGGACTACGCATTACATGCAAAATAATTAACCTAAGTTAACCTGCTAAGCCGTACATATTAAATCAGAAGTACGGTTAGTTTTTATGCAGTCGGGCAAAATATAAGAGAGCCAGTGAAATGAATGGACAACAGAATGTTGAATACCCTGCTAGTTAAAACTACTTTCCATGTCTTTAAATATGAAAAACCTTTTGAATATTTGTTATTTGTAAATATGAACAAAATTTTGTGTTTCTATAAAATTATCAAATTAATTTTTGACTTTCAATTTCTAGGGTATATTGTAGCTGGAAATATGTTCGAATAGATACAAACACGTTTTACGTCACGAACTTTGCACCTAAACCTAAATACCCTATAAGCGTATTAAAATGTTAAATGCATTTGCATACAAAATCGGAAAAAAGAGCAAAGAGCAGAGAACGAAGAAATAAAAAAGTAGAGAATTAAAAAGTGACTAACTAACATTTGCTCGTATAATGCAATGCTTAAGCGTGCTATTTATTTATTTATTCCTAGCTTTTTTTTCCGACAGTATTTTTTTGTTTGTTCTTTCTTTCTTTTTGCATGCAGTCTATTTGATTGCATTGGGCTTTTTTGTAAGCCGCTTAGGCGACGCTTTGCTGCAGCTGCCGCATCGGCCAATTTGGTACGCAATTAAAAAGTGTTGCATAGCGAAAGGCGCAAAAGCCGCAAGGCCTCCACAACAAGCACAAAAAAACCGACCTAAATAATAAAAATACTTTTGTTGGAATCGTAACCGAGCGCAGCAAAAATGTTAAATGTATTATTTTCTAAGCTATTTTTTTATACCCTGTACAAAGAAAAGCATACAAAATTGTTAAAATGGGCCTTAATATATATAATATATAATATATATAATAATTTTCCTATGAATTCTTCTAGTATCAACTACTAAATTATATATTTATATTCCAAACTAATTGCCTAATCGATCTAGATATAAATTTGTACCTTATTTGTTCTCAGGAAGAATTAGGCCCACAGCTCCGAAATTCGTCTCTTGTAGCAAATGCAGCTTACATTTGTTATGCTCTCAGAATTTATAATTTATATACATAAATTTGTTAAATAGTTGCACAAGTAAGCGGCTAAGTTTTGCATTTTGGTACTTTGCAGGGTATCGCCCAGTCAAGCACTGCCAGCTAGACTTATTTCACACTTTGTTTTCAATTTATTTTGAATGCGAACCTTGTCGAGATGCAAAACGAATTCCATTACGGTTAAAGTTGCCTAGGAAAAAGATAAGTATATGCCCGGACCGGACCGAACCGGACCGAAACGTGTTCCAAGGGCTTCGGACCTCGCGGCCCCGCAGATTAACTGCTTTTTAATTGGTATGAAAAAGTGTTGTGTTTATTTAGCAGGCACGCGCTTTTGTGCCATGCAAAGCGAAGAGTCCATTGCGAACACATTGCACCGGGCATTGTTTAAAATGCAGTACGAATAGAAGAGCAGCCGCCCTTAAAGCGGGGCCGCAGAGTTGCTCATTAAAAATAGCTGTTGTCATAGACAAAAACCAAACCGCGAACGTGTGGCCCAGAAAGTGCTCGTATAATGTAGGATGTTAATTCAACAGCATGGCTAAGGACAGCTAAAAAATATGCTGACATCCCCAAAGTAGTCGACCTGCACGTACCCTTGACATAGAAAACCATGTTGGCTTTTATTTAAAATAAATTTAAATAACAAGACAACACCATAATTATTTAAAATTTATTAGCGGACAATAGGAATACAGAATAATTCCTCGCTTTTTGCTGCTGCTTAAAAGTCACCCAACCCCCTTAGCATATGCTTACCCCACCACGAGGCTACCCTCGCATACAACTTCGCCACTTACAGGGTATGCAAATAGAGTGCAGCGAACAAGGTAAGCCCACAGCTGGTAAGGCAAGCGTTAAGCAAGTTAAGAGTGGCGTAAAAAAGCGCGAGCCGCACTTGAAAAGAAACCAAGAAAAGGCAACGCGAGAATAAGCCAAACGTGTTGCAGCTAAAGCACTGAAAAGTTCTCAAAAATAGTCAAAAGCAAAGAAAAAACAACTTTTGCTGCTTAAAATTCCAATGTTGTTGCCAGAGAAAAACTCAGCTAGGTATTATCCATGTAAATATCTAAAACTATAAAAACGGGCAATTTTCTACCTGATCGGCAGCAGTTCAAACTTTGCATAACTCTTCGAGTCATTATGCAAAACAAGAGCCCAGATTAACCCGCCACAATTTTCACCCACACATTTTTATATTTTTCTCGTAGCCTGCAACAGCAATGAAAATTACTTGCATACCTGTGCGAGGTGAGGTGTGCCCGACGATGAAAATTATTTTTATGAAAATATTGTTGATCAAAATTAATTGAAGAACAAAACCAAGTTATGTCCATAATTAAAACATTTTGGGGTATATTAAAGTCGCGTGTCCAAAACAAATCTCTTTGAACAGCAAATACTCATCACGCATACGCAGCGTGTGCCGCTTGAAATGGTGTGGACATAAAGTGCAAGATAAAACTGCCGCGCCACATGAGGCAGCAGCATAATGTGGCAAGCAACTGCAGGTGAGGCCAGCATGTCAGCCGATGTCGTTGTCATCGTTCTTCTTCTTGTTTTTGTTGTTGTTGTTCTTGTTGTAGGCGTCAAATTTGCATAAGTGGCGCCTCGTGTGGCAGATATCAAAAACAAAACCAACACGAAATGGGCAGCTAGGTGTGGGTCGAGGGGGGTCAAGGGGAATTGCCGGGTGGCATAGCCAGCAAGCAGCGTGTTGTCAATCAAGGTTGCCAGACCGCTGCACTAAAGTGCAGTTGCAGTTACATTTTGCGTTTTTGTGGCGTTAATAACATGACCATATTAAGTGGAGCGAGAGAGATGGAGAGAGAGAGGGAGACAGCAAATTCAAGCCAGATAAAAAGAGAGAGCGGAAGTGGGGCAGCGGCTGGCATGTGTCACCTGACGGCAGCACAAATGAATTGCAATTATTTAGAGCATGCTTTTAGGCATTGGCGCCACGCCCCCAAAGTGATGGGCTGCAGCTCCCTCAGGCAAATGTCAGTTACAAATTTTGCGGTCAACAAAATGGCTTCGCTTGTAATTTATGTGTGTGTGTACGTGTGTGTGCGAGAGGGTGTGCGTGTGCGTGCGCTTTTGCATTTTGTCACCTAATCATTTGCATATTTTGCGGCATTTAATGCGTATTTATTTTACAAAGGTTTCCACAGAGCTTGATAAAGTACATTTTTAATTGGTTTTTAAGCGCTAAATTTGCGAAATTGAATATTAAACAAAACTCATGCAAGCATTCCATAAATATGTTTTGATAAAAATAAAATAATACAAATAATGGATCGCCTCGATTGATTGAACTTTATAAATATTGTGATTACAACAAAAAGACTCGATTTGGATTTTTTTAAATTTAATATTTCCTTTTCACAAATAAAGAAAATTCTGATGCAAACTACAAAATGTGGGCGAACTAGGCCAAAATGAGTATTTATGAGCATTTCAGGTACACAAATGAAGGCGCTTTCACATAAGTATTAAATGCCAAAGGCATTTGAATACAGAATAGTTTGCAACTATTCATTCCTTATAAGTATATATTGTCAATCATTTTATACAGGACATCCGAAGTATTATACTTAGCATTACCAACAATTTGTCTTATCAAGCCCGCGTTCTCTTGTATTAGATTTCATATAATAAGGACCACACTTTATCTTTAGTTGCATAAGCGCAATAATGCTAAAAGCGCAACGCGCTACTTCAACACAATTTTTCTTCATGGCTGCTAGAGGCAGGGTAAACAGTGCCACGCCCACACGCGGCACGCCTGCAGGCAGAGGTAGAATCCGGACAGGACTCATAAATTGCATATTTTAAAAGTGCCGTAAATTTTGTGTAGGTGCGAAATTGAAACGAATACCGTTAGGCACACACACGCCCACGGCTGATGCTGACCTCCCACTCCCCCCCCCCCCACTCCCCCCCCCCTTCTTTCACTTCAATTTGCCAGTGCATACCTTTGGGCGCAAAGTTTCTGGCGGCGCTCATAAATTCAAAGTCAAGTTCGGCAACACATGTTTACGTGGCAGGCAGGCTGCTAGCTAGAGCTGGGCGTGGCAGCTAAATTTATGTCTTCGATTCAAAGCTTTGCTAATAATTGCACATGATTTTTATGAGCGACAGCGGAAATCAACTGCAATCGGGAGAGAGAAAAGTATCTCAAAGATACAAAACTGTAGCCAGGCGTGACAAACAGCAATTAAAGCCGAGCTGAGTATGTAGCATGCCCCGTGGCAGCGAGACATCGAAATTAAGTGCATCCTTTGGCGTGGCACACACTTGGAGACACACGCACACACGCACACACAAAACAGGAAGTCAAATTGGAGGAAATCACTTCCTATGCACAGAACCATATTAAAAACGTTGCGCCAGACGCAGCTAGAGCGAGAGAGAAGCACAGCCTTTACACATATATACATATATATACATATGTATTTATATATTACAACTTATCAGATGCATAGACAGTTTTCTAGTCACTTCCGTTGGCAACTTGTTGCAAGTGTCGGCGTCTTAAAACATGTTTGCCTCATGCTGCAAGCTCTGGAATTTGCCTGTCTGCATAAATTCTTTCGATATGATTTATGCCCAGAGAGAGAGAGAGAGAGAGAGAGAGGGACAGAAAGAGAGAGAGGCTTTGTGACAAAACTGGTTCGAAATGCATTTGGCATCCGGTAGCACACACAAAGAAGAAGCAGAAGCTGAAGCAGAGGCTGTGGTGGCAGTGGAAAAATAAAAATAACGCTACGAGGCGTGTTGCAAATGTTTAAGCATTTAAATTGCCAGCTGAAGTGAAGGAAATGCTTGTCGCATTGCAGTTATGTGCGAGGAGAACATAGTCAGCGGGGGAGGGGGAGGGATCTTCTATTTGGCATGCCAGGCACAGGTTACGTCACAATCAGCGTCAGTTAATAACGGTTCTTCGTTCAAGTATCTCTCGGCTTCCACTTCAGAGCTCTCCACTTTTTACTGCCGTCAGCTGGAATTGGGATGGATGGGGCCTTAGGGGGGGTTAGCTCAAATAACTGTGCGCCAGGCAGGCCGCACGTAATGCCTGCCCCCGTCCCGCGGCAATCTGGCAAATCACTCGCATTATATTAAAGCGCCACGCCCCAAATAGCACGCCCTAACTACTTCAAGGGCCGCCCTCCCCACGCACACGCACACGCACGCACACACGTAAAACTTTTTTCATTATCACATTCGCAAACCAAAATGTGCAATAAAAAGACAGGCAATGCACGACTGTGAATACCCTGTAACTGAAACTGAAATCGAGAGATAGTTTATTGTTCAGTTAAGGCAAGAATCAACAATTGCTAGCTTAACTATTACCCATTAAAATGCCACTCAAGAGCAGCTACTACAATATACCCCTTTTCACGCTCACCTAAAGGGTATTCAAATTGAGTTTGAGTTTTGGGTAGTCGCTTTGTGTCGCATGTGTCTTAAAGTAGGTTGTTCAGTTAAGTTTTCCAACTTTGACATGCGGCAGCGCTCCGGCGCCTCGTTAGAGCTGGCCACACCTTCAAATTATACGTGGGCGTCGAGTAGGTCAGAGAGAGGGGGAGGGCGTTCAATTACATTTGGGTTCGGGAAAATAAAAGATAACATGCTACATTAGTTTTACGGGGTGTGCGTTGGACAACAGGAAACGTAGGCATTAATGGCCAAGGGGGAAATTCAATTAGATGCCCAAAAAACAAAAAACATGAAGTTATCCAACGAATATAAATTGATATTCCCCAAAAACATGTTTGAATAAATTCTGATTAAAGCGGACTGAAGTGGAAACGCTTTAAGACGCGCGCTCTCATTAGGTAATCCTCCATTTTCAGTTTTGCATTTCGCTGTCAAATTATTTGCTCGGGAATTTAAGACTATTAAAAAGGAAGGACAACAGTTTCGGGCGTTGTACGCATTAAGCAAACCATATTTTAAAATACATTTGTACACTGAGCGAAAAGCGGGGCAAACAAAAAGATTACCAAACACTGTTTTAGGTAAAAAAAAAATTCTTCATGAATTCCGTGTTGCTTTAAAGTTCGATTTATTTTGCTCTTTTAAGCACTTAAAAGTTCCACCCTATTTTCGCTCAGTGCAGGTATGTGTAAGGCCCTATATAGTAGCGGCGGCGGCGGCGTGCGCACAAAATCAACAAAGGGCACACAAAGACAAACCTCAGCTCTAAGGTAAACAAAAGCCGCCAAAGGGACACACGAACACGGGGCGTGGCGCAACAGAGGGGACTACAGCATGCTGTACAGCAGGGGGACGCGGTGGGGTAGGCAGGCAGGCATGCAGGAAAAGGGACTGCGCAAGTCCAACTTCGCGTCTCGCCAGCCACCAGCTATTAATTTGTATTTGTCTTGTCATTTCAAGAATTCCGCACAGAACTGCCTGTTGCCAAGCATCGAGGCTCAAATTACCTTATAAATAGTTAGTCGAGCACTAAAAGTCGCTGACGACTTGCGCATGAGATTCTCATTTGACGCTTACCTGCAAAGAGAGAGAGAAAGAGTGAGAATAAGAAAAAAGTTGACTAATTGTTAGATGAGTTAACAGCTAAATGTTGGTTCCATTAAAAGAATGCTGTACTGAATGTGTAGCAGCAAAAAATACCAACCGAATTTGGCAAAGATTTCCGAACACGAGCACAACTGCTTATAAGTTATTACAGGGTATATGCACAGCGTGGGATAATGAAGGTATAAGTATAATGGAATTTTTTAATACTTTTAGAATATTTCTAATTCAAAACCTAAGAAATCGAATATGATTTTAAGTTGTATGTATGCAGTATTTTTGGTATTTCAATAGGTATATTTTCGGTATTTATCTTGGTATATTGTTGGTATTATCTCTCACAAGCATCAACTAAACCATGTTTTAATCAAGCTACTTCGTGAGCCCTTTTTTATATTAATATTTTAAATGTTGGTATATTTTTAATACTGTTTGAAAAATGACCACAAATACTTGCGCATATGCATATTAAATATTGTTCTTTTGGTATTTTGACTTAGAATTTTTCTAGTATTTTATTTGTAATGAAAGTGCATGTAGCTGATGCGACTGTAAAAGCTATTAGACGTCTCGCAATATCCTATTAATTCCCACCCACAGACAAATTGAAAGTGCATCTGTTTCTAGATTCCCATGCCTGTGATGGCCACGCGACAGCTGCCACAGCGCAGAAAAATATGAAAAACCATATGGGAAAATGTGCCAAAAACAAAAAGACAACAACAACAACAGACGCTACACACACTCGAGTCATCAAAACAATCCGGCCACGCACATATGCTACCAGTTCTCGGTTCTCAGTTCCCAGCTATGTGTGGATGATGCACTTGATGCAGAGCGCAGCTGACTTGCAGTCCTTGCCCATAGCTGTAGCTAGATAGCGATAGTGTGGGAATTTCACTATGAGAAATACGAGTCGAACTGGAAGGCAGCTGCTGCCGCTTCACATGCCGAGATCTCCGAGGTAGCACATAGGCAGGTAGACGGACGGGAGGAAATGTGCGTGTGTGGAACATGTGGAAATGTGCATAGAAATGGAAATGGAAATGGGAAATGGGTAGACTGAAATGCATTTGGTGGATACACGAAATCAAAGTCAATGCCGAGTGCCGAATGTGGAGCAAAGTTGAGGCAAAGATTTTAATTTGCCAGCTGGTTCAACGTATCATACGAGACGTTTTCGTTTATAGGTTTCCGGTTTGGGTTGCAGTTGTCTCTTCTATTTTTTTTTTTTTTTTTTTTGGAGCGGATGTTGGAGCAGCGGCACTTTCGTTGGGTTCAGGGGTCAGCGCTAACGAGATCTGCTCTTAAGTCAATCTATTGTTCGAGCCCAACGCCCACAATTAGGGCAAAACTAGGAAAAACAACAGCTGAGGTTCTCGTAGGTGTGAAAAAAAGAGTTTGTCTATTCATTTTGCTCGACTACTGCTGCTTTGTGCCTTTTGTCTTTTATCTTTCCAGGTAGAGGGGCTCTTGTTGTCAGCATATTGTTTGGGCTCAAGATTGATGCATGCACACGATAAGCGTGGGCTGTTGCCGCTCTGCCATGAAACGCCTATGAATATGGCCTCAGGGCGTTGACAGGTTGAGCTGCAGTTTAAGAGCTTGCGCAACATTATTTTATTTTGCCGGAAAAAAGACAGAAGTGCAATGTGCAAGTTTCGGTTTAAGGTTTTAAGTTGAACGAGGTAGAAATGACACAGTTGCCTTTGCATTATCATAGCTTAGGCAATGTTGTTCTTAGAACTAGTTCACTTTTAGTGTAATCGCGTGAGCTTAATGCAAAGCCAACTAGTTCAGAGTTGAAAAGAACTAGTGGACTGAAAGTCTATAATGTAGGAGCGTCGCAAAATAAAGAACTAGCTCAAGTATTATTGCTTTTTCAGGGAACTAGTTCCATTGGAGAATTACATAAAAGAACGGACAATTGATTGCATTAAAAAGAACTAGCATACCTTTCAATACTACTATTTTTTATATTTACATTTATATGTTTAACAATAAATAACTTGTTTAACCTAAATTTGTTCTCCATTTGGTTTATATTCAAGCCTAGTTTTCCTCTCACTTTTATTCAAAGTTGTAAGAAAGAACTTTTTTGAGAAAGATTTCTTTTTTGAATCTTCTCATGTTCTCAGTTTTCTCAATTCGAACTAATTCCATTGTATCCCTATGATCCTTAGTTTTCCTAAGTTAGGTTTAATTTCTTTCCCTCTGAATTGTTGTGCATTTCCTTTAGTATATATTTACATTCTTTAGCCATTTATTGGTTCATGCTCCTTGTTATGCGCATTGTTAGACACATTCTATAGAATTCATTTGACTTCCTTTTATGGCATGCCCACAACTCGTAATCCTCCCTCTAAAATGCCAATCATCTAGCCTTTTGTCAGCATTTGATGGCTGACTTTAATCAATTAGCCAAAAAAAAAAAAAAAACCCCCGGCTAAATCCTGTACACAATTCGATTGAGTCAGGTGCACACTTCCTGTACTGAAGAAGAAAATGTGTCAAACTTTTGGCCAAGACGTTGAAAATTTATGAGCCCTTAAAAAATTGATAGCGATAATTTGTCAAAAGACTCGTCAAATTTGTGGGCATGAGTGGGCAACAAATTTTCGACAGGAAGCTGATTTTTATTGTGCTAAAGAATATGTTTTGTACAGCTTCTATTTATATAATGTCTGTGTGCTCATAAATTAGAAAATGTTGCTGGACACGAAAAAACAAAAAAAAAAGTGAAGAATCTACTGCGCATTTTAATGAGTCTCTTTTTTTTTTTTTGCGGACTTCTTGGGAATTACTGCGGCCGAACTGCGAATTAAACTAAACTAGTTTTCAGTTTTCCGAATGGCCAAGCAAAAACACAAATTCCTATTTTCAGTCTCTTTTTTTTTCTTCCTCTGCTTTAGTCGCTTTTTGCCGTTGCCGCCAAATTTAGCTGGCTAACCGAAATGAAGTACAAATGAAATTACACAATGCTCGTAAAATGTTGTAGTTGTTGTCGTCGTTGTTGTTGTTGTTGTTGTTGTTGTCAAGGCACAAGTTTTGACTGCGGCTTTTGTGCTAATGGGCAAGTTCTTGCGTCTGTGGAGTCTGCGACGACATCTTGGGTCTGTTCTGCCTGTGTAAATATAATTATAATTTGTTATGTTTTCTTCATTTTTTCCCATTTGGATTGCTGCTGCTGCTGCTTCTTCCCTTTTTTTTCGGACAACTGTTTGAGTTAGCAACTGCTTAACATTGGGCTTAACAGTTGCAGCATAAGCAAATACGTATTCAGAATGCGTGTTTGGCCAGCGACAAGTTTCTGGCAACATTGTTTGCACTCCATTAAGAATGTCAGCTTAAAATGTTGCTCAACATGCGCGAAGGCTGAGCAAGTGCAGGCAGACGCATGCAATGGCCGCAACCATAACAAACTACAACAACATTTAGCTATTTGTCACGCTTTGACGTTGCTGCTGCGCTGCTGCTGCGCTGCCACTGTCGCTGACGCTGTCCATGGCAGCACGCGTCGACGCGACGTCGCTTAGTCATTTATTTATGCAGCACTCTTGTTGCTGCTTCTGCTGCTGCTGATGTTGCTGTTGTTGTTGCTGGTCGGTCTTTGACTTTGCTTTGCGCTTTTCCGCGTTTGTCAACAAAGTTTCTATGCAGTTGCTCTGACCGTAGCTAATTGTTGCTGGCTTCGGCTGATGTTGCTAAGGTGAGTGTCCCCACTGCAATTTTGTTGCCATTACGTTGGCAAATCGCTTTCAACTTGTTGACGTGTCTGCTGTCTAAATTGTTGTTGTTGTTGTTGCTACGCTGGGCAACAAATAAAAAGTTGTACCTGGTATTTAGTAACTGTTAATACGTAAAGCTTAAGCGCTTTTCCTGTATTTGCAGCTGTCGGAAAAACTAATTAAAAACAACGCAGAGAATCAAAAATCTGTAGACTTGACCATATGACACTCAATTAAACTCAATTGCGGTCAATTAATTAATCAATTATTCCGAATTTTTTCTCATTTTTCACTTAATATCTGATTTAATTTGGGTGCAACTTTTTGTGGGTGGTGTCTGTGCAATACACTTGACAGTTTTTGAAAGATTTCTGTAAGTGTGTGTGTGCGCTTGTATTGTGTCTGAGTGGGCGTGCGCTGTGGTTATTTATGTTTTTTATAGGGTATATAGAATGAACGACTACAATAAATAAAATTTACAAATGAACTGTTTAGTTACAAAAGTAAATATAGGAGATATGAAAATATCTCAAATATAGAAATGCATCAGAGAGGCGACACAAAAGTAAATGTGAGATACAAAAGTATCTGTAAGATGCAAAAGTAACTGTATTTTACAAAAATATCTGTAAGATTTAAGTTTAGCTGTAAAATACAAGTTCTTGAAGACAAAACGATACAAAAGCATATGTGAGATACAAAAGTATCTGTAAGATACAAAAGTATCTGTAAGATACATAAGTATCTGTAAGATACAAAAGTATCTGTAAGATACAAAAGTAGCTATTCGCTGCATTTCTAAGAAAATATCAACTAATATGGCTGGCTTCATTTCACATAATTATTTAATTCTTGGTTTATGATCCAGCTTCTAAAAAATACAGGGAATTGGCCAGTCGTCGACTTGATTTAATGGACAAATGCTTTACTGGACGAGCGAATTGTTGAAATTAATTAAATATTGCTCTTAAATTATGCACGACATTTACAGTGCACTCACATTTTGTAGTACGTCAGTTTAAAGAGCTGCGGTTAAATATTTTCACAGGAGCTGCAGCAGAGAGCGTCTCATAAATTTATTGAAAGCCTGTCACATTTTATGGCATTTGCTATAACACCCAAAAACTGTTGCCGCATCATAAATATTAAAAAAAGTAAAAATAGTAATAAAAATCAAAAAGCAGAAGCCAGGCGGCGTGTAAATCTAAAAATCGCATAAAGCTTTCAGCATTCAGCGGAAATTATAAATTCAGAGCAAGCGTTTTGTTTTTTTTTTTTTTTGTGTTGTGTTTTTTCTGGCTTACACAATTGCAAAAGGTACAAAAGCGGGAACAACAATTCTATAGAAATGGCTTAGGTATTGTTTTACACATTTGTGAACTTGTCAATAAATGATTGCAACAAGCGAAAATTGTAGACGAAAAGCAAATGCTAAATGGATGCACAATCTATTTTTGGCATCGGTTTTTTTTTTCGAATCTGTATAGAAAATTATTTTGCATCCAGATTTCACATAGTTAAACGCTTCCATTTGACATTGTCTCAGGCAAGGCAAGGTCGTCGTCGATTGTGTTGTGTGAGAAACAAATTGCACATTTGTTCAAATAAATCAAAAGTTGAAAACATTTTCCATATTTCAAGTATTTTTCACTAATGCACACAAAGTCACAACACAAAAACATAAAACGTCCTCTAAAAAGCGTGCAACTGCCGCAGACTGTGGCAACAACAACGCACATGTGTCTGATACGAACAAAATATACAACAAAAACAAAGCCAATTCCAAGAAGAACAGGAGAAGCAAACAACAACAACAACAACAACAACAACAAGAGCCAAGGCGCATCTTAATGAAGTTATGAGGGGATCCAAAAAACTGAAACAGCCCAGACTCAGAGAGGGTAGACAGCATCATATTATAAGATACGGCAACTGTTCCACTAGCTACATAAATATATGCTTAAATGGAAGACATGAAGCTGAAGCTGATGCTGATGCTAATGCAGTTGTTGTTGTTGTTGTTGTTGTTGTTGTTGTTGTTGTTGTTGTTGCTGTTGTTGCTGCTGCAGCCGCCTGCTATCCACTTAAGCGTCAACAATTAATTTTCCTTCTTTATAAAAGTGTCGATTAAGTTGTTTTTATTTTTAAAATTCCATAACTCGTAAGCTATTTGCAGGCACAGTGGGAGTGAGAGAGAGAGAGAGAGAGATTGCGAGTGGGATTGAATTTAAGATAAGTCTCAATGTGAATTCTGTGCCACGACTGAGTCATTTATGGGGCAGCATCTTGCACTGGTTCAAGGCATGCAGCCAGGAAAATGATATGAAATATTTGCAATTGCTATTATTAAGCCTTGCATTTGCAGCGAAATGCGATATGCGGGGCAAGCCTTGAGCCTTAGCTTTGCAGAGATTACGCTCATTTTAGTTAACAAACCTCTCGAAAAAAAAACAAAAGAGAGAAACACACAAAAACAACAATGTTTCCCATGCAAAATATGCGAACGCACAATTAAGTCGCCTGGGAGCATGGCCCAAAAGGTTGTTTGGAGCTGCCCAACAAAATGCTTCCTGCTGTGCCAGCTACCACTCCCCGTCACCTCCGGCTATCATCATCTGATGTGCCAAGCAAGACGTCAACTTGTCACTTGACTGCAGCAGCAGCAGCAGAAGCAGCAGTAGCAGAGGCAGCAAGAGGCAACAACTGCCTTTAAGTTGCTTAATTTGTCAAAGAGAGCGGGGCATGACTGGAATGCCAAGGCATTTCGGGGCACAACGACGCATTTATGCCCTACTTTTGTCATACAAAGCATAGAATCTATATTAATATGTTAAGAGAGACTTTTAAAAATTCTACTAGTTTTAACAGCAATAGATAACATACTTAGTTAAGCATTCGAAAATTACATTTTCTAGGCTCTGTTATCTGCAAATCTGAATTTTAAGAGTAACTTTTTAACTTAAGTTCAAAAATATATATAAAGTATTGTGTGTCTCTCTGTCCTTTAATGAAAGAGTTTGGGCGTCATTTCATTAAATATGATTTTCCTTAATAAAAACTAACATTTCATTGGTATGATAAGATTTCAACGCGATATGTCACAGTCAAGTGCATGTCAAGTTCATGACAAAATTGTTATACCCACGCTGGCCCTAGTTTAAATCTCTGGACACAAAAAAAAATGCAATTGCGCAGAGTTTAGTATAAATACATTTTTTTTTAAGTTTTTTTTTGTGTTGTTGTTTGCACTGCATTTTTTACGAGCTGTGATGTCTGTGCCAAGTGTTTGTGCATTTAGCCGCTTGGCAGTGACTGATGTGCAGAAATTAATCACGCTCAAATAGAGCGCCAAGTGGCCAAAACCTTTTTTTTTTTTGGCGAATTGCTTTGGATTTTGTTGTTAAATTTTGATTTTTTTGCTGTTTTCCTGAGTTGAGGCGTTTACAGAGCCTTTAAACTGGGGCGCTTCCGGCCTTAACCCTTACAGGCGACGGGTGTTAAGGTACACGCATATCGATTACGCCAGAGACTGAGCGAGAGCGAGCTAGGAGACAGGGACGGAGCGAGAGAGAAGCGAGTGGAAGTCGAACTGCAGTTGCAGTTAATGAATCCCTCCACAGTTGGCCAAGACTGAAGGAGAGTGAAAATACAAAAAAAAAATGCAAGTCAATCAAGTTGTGTGCCAGGCATTCCCACAGTGCATTAAAGCCAAGGCAACAGCACACACACACACACACATACACACGCACACTCACACCCAACATAGCTTTGCAGCCAGGATTGCAGCAGCTGGGAACTGACGCACCGCACGGCGGTCGCATTTTGCGGTTTACATTTACAGCAATCGACGTTGGGCGTGAGAATTTGTCGCACTTTTTCTTCTTCTTCTCACTCTTTTCAGATGGGGGTAGAAAGTAAATCTTTAATCGGATTTACGACTGATATGCGTACTGAAGAATGGCCCCCTTCCAACGAAAGTTGAGCGCGGCCTTTAGAGAGACACGCACTTGACCCTAATGGCTGGCAGAGCCGCGAGAATCGCGAGTCGTTTGACAGATGAAAGTTCACGTTGCAGTTGATTAGCCATAAAAGACAAGGCAGCGCAATTATGGCTTAAATCTCGCTCTTGAGCCAAGATCTAGAAAGCGCTTAAAACAGCTTTTTCCGCCTCGGGTTAGCACAGCGAACGCAAGGCAAGAGCGTGAACAAAAGAAAACAAATGTCGGAAACAAAAGCCAAAGTCAGACTTCAAATGCACTAGAAACGATTCGGACTTATATCTATCAGCATCTGTATCTGAAGATCTTCAAATCGCAGCCATCTGAGAGTATTTGCCTAGGAGTTCATTTCAACATGTGAACTAAGCTAAAACCTTGTTAGTATCAAGAGATTAAGTAATATTTGGCAAACTAGAAAGTCGGCTAAATGGAAACTAGTCAAGTTTTTAGTTTTGCTTTGAATGGTTTCTCAGCATAAAAAAAACTCTGAAATATCACGTTGGACAGCTGAAAGTAGCTTATCTTAGCTAACTAACTATCTTAGACGTTTGTTAAAAATAGCTTTTCAACAAATATTATACAACCTGGTTCTGATCTCAATTATTAAAGTCTGAGCACGTTCCAAATGTATGTCTAAAATTATTTAAAAATTGCAGACAATTTTAGAATGGTTTTTAGTTAGTTAATCTTCAACTCAATTAATATTATCTTAAATTCATTAAAATTTAGTTATAGAAAAAGCGAAATAAGAAATTAAAAAGAGATATATTTAAATGTTTAAGCATGTCATCCAAAGGTTTAGAAACGTGTCTTACCTACATTAAATTTCAATTTTTATATTTTCCGCTAAACAATTTTTATATATAAAAGGCCTTACAACAAAAGCTAAAATAAATTATACTAACTAAACATCTCAAATGTTAAAAGTTATTATGAAGAAAAACTATTAAATATATTTTATAGTTAAAATGATTAACGAAGCTTAGGTTTAAGGAATTGATCTAGACTCTATAAAAAAAAAACAAAAATTAATTATATCTCAAACAAATATTTTACTATTTTAGTCTAAACTTCCTAAATTATAATCCAAGAACTACGTGTCATTTAATATGTTTAATCTATTGTAACCAAGCGCCTCTTGTGGGGCTTTATATAGAGGTGACAGCTCCCGGATCAATTACGAGCCACGTCCGATCAGATAAGTGTCTGCGCTATGCCATAAAAGCGCGCCATAATTGTTTTATAGCACGCCATTTAACGCATTATTTCACAGCTCTTTTTCATTATTCTTCGTTGTTGTTGTTGTTGTTGTTGTTGTAGCAAATGGACAGTTTACAGATATTTGGGCTCCCTTTTTCACTTGTTTGTTAATTGATTGTTAACAAAACGGCGTGTCAACAATAAGCCGAGTTAAAACAAAAAGGCCAAAAGCAAAAGCAACAACTGTCTGCCAGAGACAGCGCCAACATTCAGTTGAACATTTTTGCTGACGCGTTTCCAATGAAAAAAAAAATAAACACAAATCGAAAACAAAAGCAAAAAATCTTAATATGCATATTATGGGCTTTAATTTGCGCTTTAAAAGGCGCTGACTAAGCTCGCATTTAGCCAAGTTCGCGTGAATTTGAAAACGAGCTGAAAAATACCCAATTTTTTGGCCTGTTTTCAATTCAATTGAATACTTTGCATTTAGCTGTAAATACACAACGTCTGGCCTGGCTCCGACTCGGGCAATGGATCTTATTGAATTGCAAATCACTTTCAAATTTGCTTATGACACGCGCGACTTTTCGCGGTTTGCCGGTTTGCCGTTTTGGCGGGGGTTACGGCATTTGACAATATGTTGCTAAACGTTATTGAAAGTCCGGGTCGTTCAGTTATTTCAAATGAAAACATTCCCTGTACCGAGCACACATACATATATACATATGCAAATTCTATGACAATTCCCCCATGTCGTTTTGCTGTTGTTGTTGTTGTAGTTCTTCAATGTGCGGGCGTGCCTTTAATTTAACGAGAGACCCAACAGACAATAGACATATAAAAAGAAATCGAATATTGTTATAATCTTTTATGGTAGGTGAACAACTTCCTGGGTGCACTTTAAAAACCTAGCAATGCTCGCAGAGGTCATTAAAAAGAAATCGTTAAGCAACAAACTCTATTATAACTATGCAGAACTCGAGGGAATATATACTATAATTGTTTATTCTAATGGAATACCCTATAAAAATGGTTAAGTTTAAGCTAAGTTAATTCTTTTATTTTGAGTGCCGTCAACTCTCACTGATCTCCAGTTATAGATAGCTGAAACATCTCGCTCGCCACAAAATCAATATCTTTATTAAAAGAAGAACTCCCCTATTTCTCCAATACGTGCTTGTCATTGGCAATAACTGAATCAAATGAGGCGCATATCCTTTTCAAGAACCAAACCTATAACACGTTTCGCCAGCATTTAAGCCCCGTCTAAATATCCCTAATAGCGAGTGCGGCTTTAACATCTACCTGTTCGAGGGCCAGGAAGAGAGGGCGCTAAACCGTAGCAAACCGCACTTGACAGTAGCTGGATGGAGGGAGGCTAGGCAGGTTAGTACAGGTAGTGCTCACGTAGGACCCCCTGGCTGGCATTGTTCGTGTGCATTTCCTGATTTTTAATTAGCCAAAATAATACAAAACGTTGTCCTGAAGCGACCTTTTCTCAGCTAAACGTGAGCACAACGTGAGCCGCATTTTATAATCCGCAATGTCCCACAGTTTATTTTATTCCACTTTTTTTCTTTTGATTTTCAAGAGAAAATTTGTTGTGCGGGACAGGAAATTAATTCAATATCAATAACAATTGACGACGAGTACGACGAACTTCAGCGAAAGATGCCAAATTGCCCGAAAGTGAAGTGAAAACCGCGCAACAACAAGTTCCCCAAAAACCACACTATCTCCAACAACAACAACAACACGTGAAACTATTAAGTTGTCAAGTGCTTAAGCGAAAATTTCATAATCGAGCGAGGAGACAACGGACTAAAGTGAATTTTCAAGGTAATCAACATCACATACATCATTATCATCGTATCATATCATAATCATCAACAACAGCATCTGTCGCTGGGAAATTTTCGCTCTGAGAAGACAGTCTATTAGCTGAGACGCATTTCATTTCAATATGACAAATTGCCGTAAGAATATGTGTCTCGCTTTTAATGCACTGCGATTAACAGAAGATGGGTGTATTGGGTTGGTTGCATGCGTGTGTGCATAAAAGTTATCGATTTATCGATTAAATATTCATAGAAACTTGATATAGTTTATGGGTCAATATAACGACTGTTGTCGATCAGTTTTATTATCATCAAATATTAATCGATACGCAACAATTCCGAACAAGATAAATCGTTTTCTTAATTGCCTTCTTTTTAACGAAAGGCTAATTCGCTTAAGTTATATGTTTTTTTTTGTTACGCTGAGAGCTCAAATATGAAAGTTATCGAAAACGTCGATAGGTTTTATCAATTTCAACAGGTTATCGGAAATATCTATCGATTTAAATACTTTCGATTAGTTATCAAACATATCTTAAGGTCTACAAATCTTCAATAATCAGACGTATTTATTACATTTTTCTTTGACAACTTTAACAGAGTATCTCGCAGACAGTAACAGCTTACTAGAATATGCTGGCCTCCTGTCTCTGTTATTAAGAAGTTTCGTAAATAAGATTTGCGTTAATTAGGCAGCTGGTAAAGTGGCTGAGCTATGGATGAGTAATGAGCTGTGGGCATATGATGATGGGAACTTTTTTGAAAAGCAAAAGTTGCCAAATGATTTGATGAGCTGATAAGAACCTAATGGAACCTTTCGTACTTTGTCATTTGTTTCAGCTAATGATCTGTTAAGTGATGCCCAACAAAGGCATATTAAGCGTGTGAAGCATTTGATATGCAAAATATATATATATACATATGTCTTACATATAAAAGAAAGGAAATCCAATGCGAGTTACGCATCCATAATTTGTATAGATTTGATTGGACACAAATTTATGTAAACTATTTTGTTATAATCAAAATGCCTCAGGAAATCAAGTTTTAATGTCTTTCATAAACATTCAGACAACGTTGCGACTAATTAAGCAGGAGATTCCATTTAGTAAGAGACAAAAAAGATATATATACATATATTTCCATAAAAATGTTTATGCTTTTTTGTAAATAGTTGAGAAGGTCGATGAGAAGGTAGATGCGTGTGGCCCTCGAAGTCATTCGAGCAGTTTTTGCATTGTACAAAATTATATATTAATAGAGTATTATAATGCATATATCATGCGCCTGGCCCGCCGGCAATGACATCTAACAAATTTATAACAGCGCGCGAAAATTTGCATTATAATCGCCACAAGATGATATCTTACATGATTCACGGATTGCTGGGGAGAAAACGGAAATGAGTTGCCTGCCTCTGGAGTACCGTTTGTGGGGCCAAAGCGAGGTTCAATCAACTCGGACTGAATAAACAGTTTGAAAGCTCTTAAATTCTTGTGCAGCAATTAAAATACGTGAAAACATTGATTTGATTAGTGAAAATTCTAAACTTTCGCCAATGAGTGAAAAGAAAACCAGACCAGAGTGCTGGGTAAACAAGTCTGAAGATAAGACTCTCTCAAGACTTTCTAGCGGAAGCCCGAACTCAAGTGGATTATCGCAATAAATCAATTTCGGTAGCAAAGACATAAACTGGCTTAGACGAAGAATAAGAAGAAGAATTAGAGATCACTCAAGATCATTTAAGAATCGAAAGCTGAAAATGCCAAAACTCACCTTTCTAAAGTTCAATTGGGTTTAGCTTTTTTCGGTTTATCTTTTTTTTTTTTTGGTAATCCAAAGTGTATTTGTGTGTGTGTGTGTGCGTGTGTAATCCCAAAACTTTGATGGATTGTAATACACTAAAAAATGCACAAGGCCGTTTTTTTATTTTTTTTTTTATGGTTTTTCGTTTCCACTTGTGTTTCTTCTTCGCCCTTAACTTATCATGCACTTCACAACACTTGGAACATTTTTATGCGTAGCCAAAGGCCCGTACGTGCCGCATTATGCTATATGATTCCGACTGGGGCGCGCATCTGTTGCGGTTGCGGCAGGAAACGAACAGGTGCAGCAGCACCGATTTGTAATGCCCTTTGGCAGATTTTTGTAATTGTAATTGAATTTTTGTCAAAAAATGTTGGATAAATGCACTTTCAGTTTCGTTCGTTTAGGCTTCGATTTGCATGCGCATTGCTGATAAGCTTTTAACAGTTATTCAAGTGATGAGAATTTAAAGCGCAAAACAAACAACCGCAACAACTACCGCACTCAACAATGCTTCGAACACAACTGAAGCCACAGCGCTGCCAGCGGCAAGGGCTAGTCTGCTAGCTAACGCACGCTCTCGCTCTTGCTCGTGCTCGCACTCGAGCTCTCACTCTCAGCGCGCAGATCGAGCTAACTGGTGAGCGCAACAAAAACAACAGCCGGCAAAGGCTAGCAACATTTGTTGCCAAGACTGTGAAACGAAGAGAAGCAGCTATGTGCAGCTTAAAATAAGTAAGCCACATAAATAAGCAAATATAATAATAAATTTAATATAAAACCAAACTTAGTTTTAATTAACAAAATCAAAGTAATACTAAGACTCATTCAAAATGTTTATAAACATACATGACAACTTCGAAGCAAGAGTTTGCTGCTCGCTCGTAAGCGAACACTCTCGCTCTCTATCACTCGTTCACTTCACTCACTAGCTAGCAAGCGTGGGTGCAAGGCAGATGTTGCTAGCTGCTCGCTCTCTGACCAGCGTAGGTGTGGGTATGTGTGTGTGTATGAGTGCGTTAGTAGACGCTTGAGTGTGGGTCGTTTTTAAAGTTTTACTGCTGAGCTGTGGGCGACGCTGTCTGGGCGAACTAGTTCCACTTGCTGCGCTGTTCACTTTGAGTAGGCAGCGAGCGTTTGCGATGCCGAAAAACGAGTTTCCAATTAGAACTGAAGTTGCGTCCGGCATGTGGGTTTTTCATTTGGGATGGGTAATTGCAAAGAGAGAGAGAGAGAGAGAGAGAGAGCGTACTGCATCGGGGCGCAAAGCGTGACCAGAGACATTGAGCGCCGGATGGACTTGAATATATAAATGCAAGTGTGTGTGTGTGTGTATGAATGCAAGAGCACTTGCAGCGGCAGAAGCGCAGCAACATTCACTAGCAACATGTTGCTAGCGGTGATATAAGATAAACATAAAAATTCATAGAAAATACTAGAGTTATTTAGTTAATTAAATAGTCTGTATGCCGTTAGCCCGTACGGTTAGCAGTTACAATAGTTAGGAAAATATGCCTCAAACAGCTGCCGCGATTTTTACCTAGAACCTTAGGTATTATGCGCACGTTCCTTGCCATTTATGGGCTAAAGACTCTTATGGCCAACACAATTGGACCTGATATTAAATGTTATGGCCGTAAAGCATAAAAACGCTTGAACTTTGGTGCCACACAAAGAGACCGAAAAGAAAGTCAAATGCCAAATGTAATTTGCGGGCAACACGGCAAACATATTTAGCCATGATTTATTTAACAAAGTCACAAAAAAGACGACTCTCAAAAAATTAATTACCACAAAGTCAAAAGGCCACATACAAAAAAATATTATTAATGAAAGTGAAAATGTATACAGCAGAGGAAAATGTTAATCTTTTTTTTTAATGTATCGCTCTTGTTGCTTTGCGATTTGAAGCGAAGCGACAAAATAATTAAATACAGCTCTATTTATTTGAAAGCTTGTTATTGTTATTTAAGATGTAATTTCTACTTTTTATTTATATAAATATTACTTGCAGTCTTTAAAAATTTCTGTAAGTAGGGTATACGAGAATCTGTGTACTTAATTTCGCAGCTGTTGCTCTTATGACATCTGAGATTGATAAGCTCGCACTTGACGTATTTGATTGTTTGGGCGGATTAGGAATATGTGTCTATAAATACATTATAATGTCCCTATCTTTCTCCCATTTAACATGTTAAACTATAACAATAAGAATTAGACAAGCTTAAATATTAACTAAACGAACAAAATCAGTCGGAGCAATGTTTTACTATTGTTGCAAACTTTTAATGCTTGTTTTAGTTAAGCATGTTCTTTTCTAAGTATTTTGTATCTCAATCCAAGCTCACATCATTCTGGCAAGAAACAGAAGTATATATAACTTAATCCTATATATTTATTAATAAGGAGAATTTTCTGCTAAACTGATAAGAAAAGCTGTCTTGAAATTAAAATAATATAAAACATATAATTTATATAGAGAAATAGAGAAGCTTTCTCTCAGTCCCTCTCCCTCTCTGTGTATAGACAAATGTTTGAACTAAGATAGAGGTGAACTTTTTGAACTGTTTTGAAGATTGGGTATTATTATGGTTGTTGGTGTTGGCATTCCTGAAGGTAAACAGTTAAATATTTGTTTAGAATTGGATCGTATCATAGCACGCTTTTCACATGAGCGTGTGAAAAGCATACAATGGAAAACAAAGTTGCGGTGAATCTGTGCACAGCATGTGGAGCGTTCAATGTACCACAGTTACAGCTCTGCTTGGGAGTAGGTATAATATATATTTATATATATATATATAAATATGATGTTGAGTTATGCCAAGAATGAGATTCGAAGCATGCTCCAGTTACAGCTGCAACCAGCTTCAAATTGTGTAATCCCAGACTCGGACGCTTTAAAGCCCTAGCTTGCTAGCTGCTCTCTTTCTCACTCTTTCTGGGCCGGCTGCAAGTTAATAGCCATCGGTCAGCAGCTGCCGCAGCCGAAACAGACGTGCTCCAAATGTAAACAAAGCAGCGGCAGACGTTGGGGCTGTGGCATCTGCTGCATTGCACTTGTTGCCAATTGCTCGAGTTGCATCTGCCGGCGGCCGGCGGCCGGCGAGAAGCGGCCAGCGGATGGCGACGTCTGCCAAGTGGCAAAAGCCACTTCCTCCTTCCCCCACCAACAATGGCGCGTGTTTTTTCTGCGTTCTGCGCACATTTCCTATAAATACTTGCCGTAGCTGTAAATCAAAAAGAAGCAGCAAAGCAGCAGAGAAACAAAAACAGAGACTTGCATCTTGCCTCTTGCATCTTGCAAATGATGCTATCAATCAAGTTTTATGCGGCGGCACTTACGTACTGCATGCTACTCGTACAATTGTATCTGCGAGATACAATTGTATCCAAGAGATCTGGCTGCTGCGCCCAGCATAGCTGAGTGGCCCGTTGCTCGGGCTTGCCGCTGCCGGTGCCTTGGCTAAGTGGACGCTTGTTAGGCGTACTTATCGGCCGTAAAGCCATAAAGTATGAATAGACAAATCAATTGAATTGACTTGAATTTATGTTCATTGTTATGCATTAGGCGCAAACACCTCAATTTTAGAGATTACGTAAAACGGCAGCGAATAAAAATAACTTGAGATTTCATGCTTGTAAGAAGAAACGTTTAAGCAGATGCACAAGAGATTTGTATAAGAATAGAACAGTCAGCTTTGGAGCGCTAAAATTTAAATGCCTAGAAGATTTTAATCTAGCTAGCCTAGCATATATTCCATACACTCTTATACAATCAAACAATCTAAATCGATAGTATATAATCCTACAGCAGCTATTTGAAGCTATCTAATCTTCATCGTTGCCAATAATGCTCCTTATTGACAATCAGGCAAATATAAAATATTGAAAAAAACAAGTAAGAGGTTCGGGAGCTCCCGACTAGGGGATACCCTGAACCCTCTTCTCCCAACATCAAATGCATGTATATATTCTATTTTAGAAGCTATATGTCAAGTTTGGTGAATCTAGCTCTTAATTTTTACCAAAATTTCCCAAAAAACAGGATATTGATATAGATTTTTATCGATTGCTTGGAAACGGAGTAAGTTATCGATTATCGGAAACAAACTCGATCGGCGCGGGAACTGGGAGCACCTACATCTAAAATTTCAAGTCTCTAGCTCTTATAGGTTCTGAGATCCTTGCGTTCATACATACGGACGGACGGACGGACGGACGGACGGACGGACGGACGGACGGACGGACAGACAGACGGACATGGCTAGATCGACTCGGCTATTGATCAAGAATATATACCTTATGGGGTCGGAGATGCTTCCTTCTTCCGTTTGCACAAATACAATATACCCTTATACCCCTTTTTAATGGGTTCAGGGTATAAAAATGTATTAAGAAATATATTTTTTAAATGTTCGGACAAAATGCATACAATATAATATAGAAATGGAAGGTAGAAATCATGACCAAGAAAAAAATACTCCATAAACTGTTCGAATATATGTTAGGTAACTCCCACAAGACAGAAATGTTGCAACTCTTTTAAATCAAACTTTGTAAACAGCCCGACAGCAGCTACGCCCACCTGTTTACGAGCTCTACGTGCATCTAGCTGTATTTATAGAATGTCTTATCACACTCACAAAGGGGCGCTTCGGGGCAGCGGCTGACCGCAGCCCTCTTATGGCGACCCTAACGAGGGGCAACAGCGGCTACCTCAAGTCGAAGTTCAAGCGTTGGCAGCTGATTTTCAATGCTGATGACTTTTTGTTGATTTGCACGCCCAGAGGACGTTGCTGAGCGTATCATAAACATGAACTTCCGATTGCGGCCGCTGCTCAAGTGGCAAGTGCCACGAGCTGCCGCAAAAGCCATCAGGGCACATAATAAGAAGCTGAAGCAAAAAATATATTTAAAAAAAAAAAAAAAAGAAAACCTGAGCAGCTGAGCCACAACAGCTGGAGCTCTGCAGTTAAGCAAACAGGTGCCCAAGTGTCCGACAACAAGCTCGTCTTCTTCATATCCGCTGTCATCGTCGGCCTGGGTCAGCCGTTGGGGAGAGCTCAAGCGGAAGGGCGCGTCGCTGTGCGGCTCCAACTTCGATTGCGAGCTCGATTAGCAGCCGTGGCCTTCAAGGCAGGTATCGCTGGGAGCCCATTTGACTGCGACCTTTGAGCACAAAAAACCTACACAATAGAATTAGTCGAAATATTGCAAATTTTTAATTTGCATGCGATCTTGGGTATTCATAAGGTTTCGCTTGGATATAGCAATTAATTTACAAAAATTCCCAAAGTTTTCAGCTGAAGTGGCCTTCAGAGCGTAAGATATGTGGATCTTAAAACCATATTATGGTGAAGAGAGATGGATTGGAATTGGAATTTTTTAGATTAAAAGAAATTAATGCGAATACTAAGAAAATTTAAATTAGATTCGTTTAGAAGAGACAAAATGTTTTAAATGACCTTTAAAGTGTAAACTAAATAAAAGCTGACCAGCTCGTCTGAATCTTTGTATTGCTTATAATTCTCAACTAGTTGTAGCTGCGAGCTGCATACTACATAGAAATTGTCTATGTATAATCGAAAGCAAGCTCTGCTGATGAAAATCTGCTTACTCTTGGTGTTTATACCTTCTTGACAACTTAGACCTTGAGCTGGGAATTTTGAATTAGTTTAAAAGCCGTTTAAGACTCAAGAATATATTTTAGACAGTTAGATGTTTAAAACACGTCTATTTAAAATGTAATTAAAATTATTTCAACTTTGCATTCAATTAAATAAATATTAATAGCTGTTGCAAAACTATTGCCAGGAAGATAATATGGTGATTTCAGAGATACAAAGTTGGCATTATATTTAAGTATATAAAATCTCTATCTATTGTAATCTCCATAGCTGACAGTTATATATACAAGCAAACATAGAATGTATATCCTCTGAATTTAGCTTTTGTAAACTAAAAGTCGAGCTGCGAAATTTGAAAGCCTTTACATTGCACACCTTATAACCATAGGAATTTAAGATCCGAGTTATGCTGGGACATTAACGCAACCCTCTAGAAGAGTTCACAAAGACCCTCAGCTCAGTGGGAAGCTCGCTTGGCAGAGGCTTTCATATATTTTAAATTTCATTTTCCATTGAAAAGATTTGATATATATTTGTTTTGTCTGCGTTTTGGACATATATTTCTTCATGCATATTTGTCTTGTCAACGTTTTCATAATTATGATGATAAATTAACGCAAAGTGATTTATTGTGCGAAATATTTCTGTGTATTCGGTACATTTTTCCAGACGAGCTCAGGCCAAGAACATGTTTAATAAGCTTTGCTTTAGACGGCAACCAGAATAACGACCTTTAAAGTTAGCTTTGATCAAATTTGCACTTTCATATTGTTTATTTACAGAGTTGACAACGCGCCGCATTTACTTTCAATTTTCAATTACATTTGGGACACACACGCACACACACACACACACACACACACACACACACCTGACACATTAGCAACGCCTGCAAGATATTATATCTAACGCATTGCACACAATAAATCAGCCTTAAATGCCAATTTAATTTTGTAGGGGTAGGGTAGGGCGCTGCGGCGTGCGGAAATGGAAATAAAATATTACCGCAAAATATTTGTTGGCAGCAGCAACCGCAAATTGCGCGCAATATAAAAAACTCTTTCTTTTTAAAATTTCGGTTTTCTTTCGACTAATAAAATAAAATACTCCCAAGCGCTGCGAAAGAAAAAAGTAAACCCCGAAACGAAAACTCTTTGAGGTATGTTTTTGCTGCGACAATGTGAAAACGAGGGCAGCCACAAAGGTTGTTGAGCCTAAAGTGGACAAATAATAGAACTAAATATATGAAATTCAAATAAAAATAAACCTAAATTATATAATATATTTAAACAATATTGTTTGTGGCGTCAAGAGGCAACCTTTGAAATTTGTAGAGCTCATAAAATATATTATAAAACAACCAGGCATATTCGGAAAACTGTTTCTTTTAAGGCTATTGAGATAAATAATCGGAAAGATAAACAATTCGTGAAGCTTTTAAAATATCTCAGATAAATGATTTTATATGGATTTAATATTGGATACAACTATATAAATAAAAGTAAAAAACCGTATCCCAATAATTATATACAAATTTCCACGAGGTTTAACAACTGGGCAAATACACAAAATTCGAGTGCCTTTTAACATACTGTAACTTCTGGAATTACCCTCGAGGGGTATTTAGAATTAGCCACACTTCAATACTTATTATTTCGCTGGCTTTTGTTGAATGCAGTGTTGCAAAACGATTGCAGTCGCGCAATCGTCTCGCTTTTCATTTAATTTCGATTTAAGTAGAAAACGAATGCAATTGAAAAACGATTTGAGTTGAGTGTGGCATTTATGTTAATGTCCATTTAACCACAAATTGTGAAATGTTGCATATAATTTGATTACAACATGCCACATCCATTTGCAGTGTATATCAAATCCAAACGAGTATTTATGTCAGCAACGGGCAGCCACGGCATGGGTAAGGTAACAGAACCCAACCGCCCGCTGTTTATTAACAATATCATTTACAAAAACATTTACACTAGCTTCTAGCAAGGCTCGTATAACCGAAAACTTTCATATTCCCAATGCATAGCAGACGCACACAACTCAATCGGGCCATAAATGTCATCAGAATGTCTAAATTATGCTTGGAACGACGAAAAGCTATGCAATCCCACGTTGAACCTGCTGCGCGTTGCATATGAAAACCGAAGACTTGGGAACTCTCGTATAGTATTTACAATATTTCTTATGAAAACAGATTTCTCGGGTTTTTTTTTAATAATATCGTGTTAAGTACAGCAGTTAGAGGCATTTTAATGCCACTTCCGCTGTTTGGTTTATTTATTCTTCTTTTTTTTTCTATATGAGATAATGTCTAATAAGAAAATATGTACTCAATATTATAAAAATGTTGAGAGATGATCCCATTTTTTTATTTCAAAACCAATCCTATCCCTGCCAAAGTCTTTTCTATCTCTTAACACAGTAAATCTAGATCTGGCTCAGGACAATTTTATAACATTTGCGATTTCGGGTAAAAACTGAACCAAATAATATACTATTTTGTTCTTGATTTTATCTGCTGCTGACTTTGACTCGTTGCAAGGTTTGATTGGCTTTACCAACAGCTTACATAAAGTAATATGCATTTAGTTGCAGTAGAACCAATTAATACAAGCGGAAACAAGAATAGCATTAGGTTAGGACACTGCAACTAATCGAATTGACTTAGGCATATGTAAACCTTTTATAAAACTGAGAGATCGTCCAAGACGTGGCTTAATACAACGTTAGGCACCAACATGCTGGCCATGGCAAGAGCACAACTGTTGATATGCTGTAAGTATGCGAAATGAATATAGAAAATAAAATAAAAGTGGATTATTTGTATCAATTTTGATTCCAACTAGGTCTTTGGCTAGTACTTGGCTCCAAGTATGTCCATATGTTACCATGCAAGGAGCATGGTTCACATCATAAACAAGATGTCGATAACCAAGAAGATGGTCAACGTCGCCATAGCAAGACACAAGAATTGTCGATAAAGCTTAAGGTTTACCAACCAGGAAATGAACATGAGAATCCCTGTCATACGAATGAAGAGAGCGATTGCGAACAATCCGAAAATGGAGAGAATCAGCAAGATAATAAGCAGGATAATAGGAATGAGAATCAGCAAGAGAATCAGCTAGAGAATCTGACACAAAATCAGAATCCAGAGCAACTAAATGATTTCCTATGGATCTTCACTTATAAAAGCCATTGGGAACTTCCTCTGCCAACGTATACAAATTCTCAAGTATCCAGCCTAAGAATCGAACCTAGGGACATCTGATAATTCCGCAGAGAGTCAACCTAAAGCCGTGACAATTCCACCAGCTTATGGCGGTTGCTTAGCTTTCTGTCCTTAAGAAACGTTGTCAATTCAAGAAAGCACAACTTGATATAAATCAATAAAATATCTATCCCCGTGTGTATATATATGCTTAATATTTATGGTAGTTGTAGCTGATATCCTGGTTTACTAGAAAATATGGGAAAATCTTGTTCTTGCTTATGAAGAAAATTGAATACCTTTATTATATATTTCATTTGATTTTAGGGATTATTGTTTGTCTAATACTATCAGAGAGCTGAGTACCAGCCTATATAGTATATCTATAGTTAATTCCGACGCAAAACATTTTCAATTTTTTCAACTTTCCAGTATGTATAAAAGGGTTAGGAAAAAAATAAAATTGAGCTATTTTTTGTGAAAAATTAATCATATTTTAGGTCTATAAATGGAGTACAAAAATATCGCTATAAAGCCAATGCAACTAGATCGACCACCCTTTAAAGATATTCCAATTTTTCAAGCTTATTGAGCTATTATATATCACTTAAGGACAAGCAACTGAACAAAACGGAACAAACTTAATTAGCATGCGGAAACGGATTATATTAAATTGCTGAAATATTGAACATATCTTTGACCTTTCATAAAAGGCATAGCGAAAAGTAGAAAAGTTATTCAACCAACCGCAACAAATACCAATCTTTCTCGGTTAAATCTACAGAAGCAACAAAATTAAAGATACACATTCACTTACTCTATTCTGAGAGTTCGAGCAAAATGCTTATAAGCAAGGTTATTCTCTTCCAAATATGCAGTAAGTAAAAAAAGAATTAAAAAATATTTGAAATGAAACTTGAGAATTAAATAAGGCCCGAATTAGGTTATTTCCTGTTAGTTGAGCTAACACACGGCAACAATCAGGCATTTCATCGGTCTAAATTAAGGACTCAAAGAAGATCTGGCCTCAAGAGGGTTAATAGATGCACGCAGTTGAAGAATCTATTAAAGCAAAAAGGCAATCCCATAGTAGAAGCACCTAAGACTTCGCCGTGTAAATTAAAAAAAATCAAGAAACAAAAATGTACACATCCCGTATTGCATGGAAACTACAAAGAACCAGTATACCCGACGCGTAAAGGATATCCAGAATATGAAAAACCCGCTCCGGATGCAGCAAGCATACAGTCGGTTCAAACACTGTCTTTAAATCTAGTATGGAAGCAGATTGTTCAAAGAAATGAACCTCATGGATCTCCAAAGAACATTTCTTCATCATTTATTAACTCGGTTAAGCTTCCCAATGTGAATGATAATATCTCCTCGTCAACGGAACCATTTACCAAATCAGAAACAGAGGCAAGTTCCTTGGAGTCTACTTCATCATCCCCTTTGAATATTCTTCCATCGCATAATAAGCAGGATTCCGCAACGGATAGTCAAACAGTTCAACCACTGACTTTAAATCTATTATGGGAGCTGATACTTCAAGGGAATGATTCTATTGTATCACCTAAGAACATTTCTTCATCATTTATCCAATCGGTTAAACATCCCAATGTGAATGATAGTCTCTCCACGTCAACCCAACCATTTACTAAATCAGAATCGGAAGCCTTAAATCCATCATGGGGGCCGAATTTTCAAGGGAATGATTCTACCGTGTCGCCAAAGGACATTTCTTCATCACTTATTCACTCAGTACAACTTCCTAATGTGAATGATAGTCTCTCCACGTCAACCCAACCATTTACCAAATCAGAAACGGAGGCCCCAAATCCATTATGGGACCTGATTCTTCAAGGAAATGATTCTACTGTGTCGCCAAAGGACATTTCTTCATCACTTATTCACTCAGTACAACTTCCTAATGTGAATGATAGTCTCTCCACGTCAACCCAACCATTTACCAAATCAGAATCGGAGGCCTTATATTTATTATGGCAGCTGATTCTTCAAGGGAATGATTCTACTGTGTCGCCAAAGGACATTTCTTCATCACTTATTCACTCAGTACAACTTCCTAATGTGAATGATAGTCTCTCCACATCAACCGAACCATTTACCAAATCAGAAACGGAGGCCTTAAATCCATTATGGGACCTGATTCTTCAAGGAAATGATTTTACTGTGTCGCCAAAGGACATTTCTTCATCACTTATTCACTCAGTAAAACTTCCTAATGTGAATGAAAGTCTCTCCACGTCAACCCAACCATTTACCAAATCAGAATCGGAGGCCTTAAATCCATTATGGCAGCTGATTCTTCAAGGGAATGATTTAACCTTGTCGCTAAAGGACATTTCTTCATCACTTATTCACTCAGTACAACTTCCTAATGTGAATGATAGTCTCTCCACATCAACCGAACCATTTACCAAATCAGAAACGGAGGCCTTAAATCCATTATGGGACCTGATTCTTCAAGGAAATGATTCTACTGTGTCGCCAAAGGACATTTCTTCATCACTTATTCACTCAGTACAACTTCCTAATGTGAATGATAGTTTCTCCACGTCAACCGAACCCTTTACCAAATCAGAAACAGAGACAACTTCCTTGGAATCTACTTCGCCTTTAAATCTTCTTCCATCGAATAATAAGCAGGATTCCGCATCAGGTAGTCAAACAGTTGAAACACAGACTTTAAATCCTTTATGGGAGCTGATTCTTAAAAGAAATGAATCTACTGAGTCGACAAAGAACATTTCTTCATCACTTATTCACTCAATTCAGCTTCCTAATGTGGATGATATTTTCTCCACGTCAACCGAACCCTTTACTAAATCAGAAAGAGAGACAAGTTCATTGGAGGCTACTTCGGCATCACCTTTGAATATTCTTCCATTGAATAATAAACAGGATTTCGCAACGGGTAGTCAAATGGTTCAAACTTCCGAGTTAGGCCAACAGCTTCCTGAAAATCCTGATTTAACGAAGCCTTCATCAATTGTTCAATCCATTCGAATTCCTGATTTAAGCACACCGCTTTCTCAATATAACGGAAACGCAAGTTCCTTGGACTCTGCTGCTATTTCTTCATCATCATCAATTATCCACTCTATCCAATTTCCAGTTATTTCTAATCCCTCAAATTTTGATCCTACACCTAAAAATGAGATGACTTTACCATTTACTAAGTCGGAAACAGAGACAAGCTCCTTGGAGTCTACTTCATCATCCCCTTTAAATATTCTTCCATCGAATAATAAGCAGGATTCCGCAACGGATAGTCAAACAGTTCAAACTTCCAATTTAGGCCAACAGCTTCCTGAAAGGAATTCTGAAACTGATTTATCAAAGTCCGCATCAATTGTTCAATCCATTCGAGTTCCAGATTTAAGCAAAACATCAATTTTCCACTCTATCAAAGTTCCAGTTATTTCTCATTCCTTAATCGTTGATGCTGCACCTGAAAATGAGTCCACTTCAACTCCAAAAAATCTAGAATCCGAGCGGCAACCTCTAGCAACTGATATCTTAAAGTCTGCTTCATCAATAGTTCAATCACTTAAAATTCCTGTTGAGAATGACCATTTATCGTCATCATCGTCGATACTTCCATCAGTTCATAAACGTAGTTTACCAGAATTCCAAGCTCGTTCTCCATTAGTCCCTAATGACATTTCCGCCGAACTTCTTCAAGATTACGTGTAACTCTGGTAAAACAATAACATATTATCTCAAGTCCCGTGTTTAATCGAAATATAAAGTCCTATTCCTTGAACACAATATTCCAAGCAAGTCTTACACAAGCAATAATATTTTATTAAAAACTTTATTTCCCGATATTAAACATCTGATAGGGAAATATGTTACTTGTAAAAGCTAATCCATAGAATGCCGATTTATGATTGTGCAATAATAAAATTCTATATGTGCTTAATATTGTATACAAAAACTGACTTTTGGTAAGCTGATTGACACAAGCTCTTCAAATAGAATAGAATATATGTTGATGGATATTAATCTATTTCAATCTACAGTAAAAACTAAAAGATTGAAAGAACAATTGCTAATCTAAAAACGATTGCGCTTCTATCGCAAGCCCTTCTCTTAGAACCTTTAAAGCGAACATTCAATAAACTTTACGCTGTAAAAGTTAATTGCTATAAAAAGGCGAGTATTTCAATCAATTTTATAGCATGAACGCACCATAAAAGTGCTATTGAAATGTCATATAAAATGCAAAAGAATTATATGAAGCGCATTTGCTGCTCAGCCACAGTTCGAAAATGAAGCTCATATTTGTGCTCTTGGTTTGTTTGGGTAACTAACATGTCAACCCTATAAATATATTTTTTTTTTATTTATACTTATATATATATATCCTACTCTCACCACATAGTTGCGCTGCTGCAGCAGGTATCTTATGATAGAAATCAAGTACTGGCCTTACCTAAAGGCAAGAGTACCACCAAGGAGCCATGGAACCACGAGAATGATCAAACAACCCATAGACATCCATACAAAATCTCTGAAGATATATGAAATGCAACCAATTAAAATTTAATTGAAATATTGACAAAATATATTAAATAAAAATGTAATTTTTAAAGCATTTTATGAAGTGCAGAAAGTCCGGAAAATCCCTGGAAAATCTGTATTTCTTTTAGTTGACGCTTAGCAGCAACAATTTTTCAGCTAAACAAAAAATTATAAAATGGAAAATTCGCCAAGCACAACAATAAATATATGTAATATTGATATACGCTTTTTATTATTTTTGCTTCTATTTGCATGTCCTCCATGGACACTTTGCAAAGTTATATTGGCTTCTATGGTCACTTCTTTGCTCACTTTATAAATGTCTAAAAATTTAAATATACATTTAATTTACACTTCAATATGTCCTCCATGGTTTCTTAATGTTAAATGCAGTTAATGTAAGTCTTCTTTTTACTTTAAGAGCTCTGCTTTGACTTTGTGCTTTTATAGTTATGTACACGCATATGTCCTCCATGGTCACTTTTTTTTAACTGAGCAGAAGCACAAAATATTGTCATGATCTAGTTTTCTATTCGAATTAAATTCCATGTGCCACACCTGGCCTCCTCTTTGGTATAAAGCAGATGTTCCTTCACGAACGCCTGTTGTATGAACATTTTCTTGGCAAATTTGAACCCGAGTTCAGAAAATATTGATAGAAGAAAATCAATGTTTGCCACTGGTTCTTATCGTAATTGAATATAATTAAATTAACTTTGAAGTGGAGCACAGCCAAATGCACTCTTTCGCAAGGTCCATTTGGCGTTTACCTTATCAGCAATTATGAAGAGCCATAAAAGTTAATTGATTCTCGCCACATTGTTTGGACCAAGTGGCTGCAATTCTGTATAAAAGCGGCCCAAACGCTGTGCACATTCAGGCCCATTCCAAGCGCGAGAGCAAGAGAGCAACATGAAAGTTCTAACAGCAGTTCTATTGACATGTGGTAAAGTAACAAATAGGCTCAGCCAAACGTTAAATAAACTAAAATCAGTCTCGGTGATGCTTATAGTTGTGGCGTCCCTTGCGCTGCTGCACAACGTCTACGGCACGCCGGTGCCAACCCCTATTCCGGCTAACGTTACGGAAACCAAAGCGCCACCCAATGACGAGCCGCTGCTCGTGGAGACGCCGACAGCCAATCCGTCTTTGCAGTTGCCTCAGAACAATTTGATGGCCGCGAATGACCCAAATGTCGCTGCTAGGAGCTCCTTTAAGCCCATTAGCGTGCCTCTCTCCGCTAATGCTGAACCTTCGGCCGTTGCAGCAGCTGCAGGCGAACAGATTCCATTGCAGGGAAACCTGGATGATCTAGTTCCCGATGAGGCAGCCGAGCCCTCAACAGCTTAGGGCATAAAAGTCGCGAAAGCAGCGTAAGGTAAATGCACACAACACCAAGCAGAACACACACATACACATACATTTGCATATAAGTACAGGTATTTGCATATATACCTTATATAACTATGCTTTATGTACCTATCGCTATATACACATTATGTATTTCTATCAGCACGGGCGATTAATAAATTGCATTGAAAAATGAATTTAATAATTAAAGATCATAATTACAGCGTTGATCAACACTAGGTTACAGTGTTTTCAGTTAACAGCCGCCTTTGACTAGTTGCCCACACTGTTCACTGGGGCATGGCAGTCACATAGTATTCACAGCGATCAAGCTACCGACCGGATTTGTATAAAAACAAAAGAGTACGAAGAAACCCAAAGAAGCCGAGGCTCAAATACCCTAACAGACATAGTACATTTTACCGTACAGAGAACAAATAGAATTATTTGACTTAAAAGAGACTTATTTGATATTATAAACCATTTGGGTTATACAAAATTTTACCTATAAGTGTGAAAAGTAGTCAAAAAACTGAAAACTAAAATGTGGAAATCACAATTGAAAGCACAAAATAAATGATAGAACAATGATTCCACTCCCAATAAAGTTTTTGAAGGTATATTAACCATTAAAATACTTTTTAAAAACTCTAAATACAATGGCTGTAAAGACTCTCGCCCTGGTAAAAAATATTTATACCCTATATACCCTCAAGCACGTATCACTTGTTGTTTTACAAATTCATACAACTCTAAGCTAAGGCAACAAAGCAGAAGAAGTGAAAAAAAAATCACTTACAAAGAGGAAGCGTCAGCTACAACAAGTTTTATCAATGAAGTTACGAATCGGTGTAAGGTTGACGACGGCGACAAGAAAAACAATGCTGGCAACTCAACCACAATACAATGTCGACAACGGAAGCAGCAGCAGGAGGGGAAACCATAGACCACATAAAACCGCACAAAAATTCATTGATCAATGGACTGGCCATGTAGTAGATGGGGTCTGGGCCTGTGTCTCGGTCTCGGTCTCGGTCTCCGTCTGAGCTCAACCGCTGGCAGGGCCATCATTACAGATGTGATTTAAACACGTTCTTCAAAAAAAAGACGATTTTGTTTTTGCTCCATCAATAATATAGGTTTATGTATTGTCGTTCTTGAGATATCAATTTGCATGTTAACACATCGTGTGAGCATCTGAATGAATGACTGACAAATTACCAAAAGCCTAATGACTCAATCCTAATATGTAAACTAGTTGACTCTAAAGACGGCCCGTGTATGGGAAACCAAGCAAGAGACATATATATAAATATATGTATAGACATTTGTGCGAAGCATATAAACGCTTTAGATTGGTGTATAAAGGGAATATGGAATAAGAATATGAATATAACAAGCGAAGTTTTGTGCCATCAAATATTTAAAGTAAAGAAATTTCTTTAAGAACTGATCTGTGCAATATATCACAATATTTAAATGTATTCAAATGCCATTTTGATTGTCTGTAATAGAATTATTACCACTGCGCTGAGCTAAAACCTAATCCTACCAATATTTAACTGTATTCAAATTCAATTATTTCAGTCATTGCAGCCAACATTATTGGCTATACTAGAATCTAGTTGGATTCGTCTTGCCCATGCCTCTCTGCTGAGCGCATCACACAAACCAGATCCTCCATAACAAACAATACTCTTTATAGTACAAACAATTACCCAATTTTATTATTCAACGCATAAAGTTCTTTATTAAAACATTGTATTGGCTTACTAGAATACTAAACGATCGGGCCTATGATGGGCAGATGTGGTTTGGCATGTAAATCATACCAATTTATACCTGCTTTAGCAAGCCCCAGAAACAGCGTCATGCCAAGAAAGACTAATGGGTGAATAACTAATTGAATTAAATGTAGATTAATTTGAAATTATCAATTACTTTTGGTTAAAAGAACTCTCATGGCGATAAGTTTTGTTAGCACAAAAGGACGCACGTAAATATTCAATGAAAGTGAAATCTGTTATATGAGAACTCAAACTTGAGGTGAAGTTAAAATATTTCATTATCTATGGTACAAAAAATAACATTACTTATACAATATTAAACAGTTTATATCTGTAGCAATTGCAATTTTCACAGACGTTAGATTCAACTGGTTATATATATTTTTTAAAAACATACTTAAACCTTATAACGATTTCATGCTCCACAAACCGTAATTTGTATAACCACAAATTAGAGTTCAATTTAATTTGGGCCCACCTAATTACGTAAATGTGAACCGCAAATACATAAATATGTTATAAATATATTTGGCGAAGCGCAAAAAAAATACGAAATACAATTAATTCGAAATAAATTTGAAGTCGTTTGCAATTATTATTTGTGGCTGTCGCTTTTGCCAAAATAAGTAGAATAAAAAAAACAACATCAAAAGCGGCATAATTAAAACAAATACGCATACCGTTTAATTATATTACCAAAAAACAAAAATTATTAATAATGTAGCTGGCAAAACAATGCGCCACGTTTAATGACGGGCAATCAATGTTAATGGATACCAGAAACAAGAAATAAAACAAAATATGAAATAAACAAAAAACAAAATTGGACTAAACCGAACAAAAATAAAAGCTGAAAATGAAATACTCTTGCAGAAAAAATGTATAACTAAACCTGAATTATTAAGATTTAGATTGAGGTTACATTTAAATAACATATATATATAGTATATATAACATATAACCTATATGCTACACTCCGAACGAACTGATCTCTGCAGCGTATTTAAATATGTGCCAAGCTCCATTAATACTGAGTAATTTCTTATAGAAAGCTGTACAGACAACTGATCGCTGAACTGAATCGATTCAGCTGTTCGAAAATGTGACAAAAATGTTAATATCCAAATTTGAAAGGGTATTGAAGTGACGCAGCTGTGTTTATAATCAGTTGAGCAGCCATCAAAGAGTTAATAATAACAAGTGCCACTTGCTTTGGCGCCCAGAAGTCGTCGCTATGCTTATAAGAATCATAAAATATACTCTTCACTTTATTGGAGTAAACACTTGCAGTTGAAGACTTGAAACTTTAGACATTGGAAAATTGAGAACGTAACAAAAAAGTATGAGAGAAATATTGTAAAAACGACTTGACAACTAAAATATATACATATATCTCAATATTAATATTAATACTAATGAAACTTAAGTGATAGAGGAATATTATGAACCTATTTATAAATAGTTCAGATGGTTCCAGTTCGAACTAGATTTTGTCGACAATATTTGATTTATTTTAAATATTCAAACAGTTTTAAACAAAATTATTTTTCAACTATATTTGAGTAATTTTGGTTAGTGTACAAAATGTGGCTGCCACTTGGATACTTGGGAGCACATTTTGTGGTCTGTTTGTTTTGTTCACATAAATGAGAATATTCAAATTTGTCAACTGATGCGGGCAGCCGCCGCAGCACTCAACTGACTCAGGCGCTCAAAATTGCATAAAGTTCACTGGAAAATTTCCCGCCAACCAGTTGGTATCATTAGAGCTAATCATGCTGAATGCTGAATGCTCTAATCAATGTGGCTTTTGCGCGGCAAATCAATTTGAACTCACACTTTCATGTTTTCACTTTCGATTCAACTAATTGAAAACAAATAGGGGCGTGCGGCTGTGTGTGTAAGTGTGTTCAATGGAAACCGCAAAAATGACAACAGCACACAAAACACAACATCAATTACATTGGCGCAGGGAAATTGTAAAATTAATGACTTGAAATTGGGAAAACGTGAAGAGCGCCAGCTCGAAACCGCAAGATATAGATGGACAGGCGTGGGAGAACGCGAACAATCTGATTGACAGTGGGCCCCAGGTTTGCCTCAAGATGTGACAGCTGAATGAGCCAAAAAGAAAGACGAGCCCAGAGCCAGGCAGTGCTGCCAGCAGAAAATAGCTAGTTTATCAAAATCAGCCTAGGTCTAGAAAATATCGGATATATCTTTAACAAAAAAGGAAGTTTTTTATGAAAGTCAGATCTATAAATGTTTAAAATATCTTGCCAAAATATACTAGCATATTTTCAACAAGTCAGCCAAGGTCTATTCAAAATCGGAAAACCCTTCGCATGCGTATGATATCTGGCGTTATATAAGTTTATGCCAAGCATAGAACACATTTTAAAAATAAATACAACTTTTGCTTATAAATACAACTTTTTTAGTTTTTTTTTTTTTATATTAAGATAATTAGTTCCTGTTAACTCTGGCATATGCACTACAAGAAGAATCTATTTCGAATTATCTGTAAAATAGCTTCAACATTTGACAAGAAGTTTTCAATTAATTTAGATGAAGTAGTCTATCACATATTAAATAAACACTCGCTATATATCTTTTAGGCTACATTATTTTATGACTCTAGTCCCAACGAAAAAGGCTAGATTTGTTTGAAATTAAAGCTGAATTGCCAGCACTATTGGTCTGGGTGATAAGTGAGTGACAAGGATGCGAGTGGTCCACTCACTTTTATCGCTATTTCACGCTCGCGTGATTTCTGACCTGCCTTTCGAGACTCGAACCAGCTGATTCGCCATTGTTGAGACTAAAGTTGTCAAAGTTGTTTTTTGGGAACCGGCCTTGCAGAAACTCACGCGCATTCACGCACAGCTATCGATGAGGTGCCCCTTACATGATCGAAGCCAAGCAAGCAATTAACTGATTAGCTTTTGCCTCAGTTCCAATTCCAGTTCCAATTCAACAGATCAAACAGTAAAACTAATTAATTGACTGAAAAGCCCGAATGACAACATCAATAAAACTGCAGCAAAATGAAAACAAAAACTGGGCCATTGCGAAAGGTGAATGATCTTTAATGTGGGTTGACGGGTTCAATTAATAAGCAAAGAGTTTTAAACAATTACAAATATATTTTATGATTAATTCAAGGAATTTATAGAAATTGTGCAGCAAAGATAAAACAAGTTGCACGCAATATGGAAATTGTTGAATTAATGAAAATGTGCAAGAAAAAAAAAACTCAACTTATGTATGTTATGTAAAGCTTTAAATTATGGTGTATCAGATATCCTGTCGCTGGCACGAAATGTTGTTAAGCAGTTCGTAGAAAAAGCTTGAAAGTATTCCAATGCTTTTCCAAATTGCAGCGCAATAAAATATGTCCATAATCAGCTTAAATGCAATCGAATGCTAATTAATAAGCACTGGCCATAAATTGAATTAAAATTCAATTAAGCTTAAAAAAGATAAGTATGCAACACTTTTAGTTTAAATTGAATGCAACGAAACCCTTGCAGAATCCGAGTTACCACTTAAGTATACCCTGTAATTAGAGCTGACTTAAATAAAAGACGCAGCTAAAGTTTCTCCAGCTTAGGGGCATTTACACCCTCAGATCAAGGTGTTTATGCTGGTGACCTATTTAAAAATCGGCTAAATATATAAAGACGTCGACTTGAAAGCACCTTTTACACATTTTAAATGCGTACAGGGTATCAAAATACATGCTGCTCAAATAACAATATGAAAATAAATAAAAGCTCTTGTTGTTTGCGTCGTCTCATTTTTCAGACATCCAACCAAATGTTTTGGCAAGTCAGCGCAATTAAATGTAAATATTTATTCAGAACCTTTAGAAACATATATATGCTCTGGGCATAAAGTATATATAATATTAATATAATCAGCGATATCCGTGGAGAGCCAAGTGTAAAACCAACATTAACAAATGAGCTTTGATTGTTATTATAAGGCGGCTGCCAATGGGGTATCTATTGATTTGAGGTGAACGGAAGTTAATGATTGATAAGCAGCGTCAAATGACAAATTAATTGATTGAACAACGACTCAGAATGGGAATTAAATGAAGCTTTGTGCCAAATTAATTTCCCAAATGTGTGTCTTTGTCTGCCTGTGTGTGCGTACATGAGTGTGTGTGTGGTCGTTTACAATTTATTGATTAGAAATTGTTGACCATTCAGTTAATTGCCAAACGATTGCATTTCACTTTGAACCTGCCAAATTGATGTGGCAACCGCAGACACTAAAATCCTGATAGCCTGATAGCTAAGTTAAATAGATGAATTTGACATAGGAGATTAAAACCACACGTGTTTAGGCATTGCGTTAATTTATGTGGCTATAGAACTGTTTATCATGGCCTGCGTTGGAGCATCGGACCAACAAGCATGATGTGACCGATTCAAATCAAGGGGCATTTTTTAACATTTTTATTTGCATACTTAATTTGTTATTAGACACAAGGGAATGCGTGGAATGCGTTGGCAACAGTGAAGAAAAATATAAGGGACTGAATACTCGTGAAGGACAAAATATTTGTAAATATGATTGTAGGGTGAATCCATGGAGGAGGCAATAGAGGCAATTTAAGGGGCAACGCCAAGCAATTCCTTATAAAGTGTCTATTTTATATAGACTGTACAGACAGTATCATGTTTATAGCTCAACTTTTGTAGAGAGCTAGGCTCGAGGATCACACACAGCAGGTACAAAGGTGAGCTGCAATGGGAGTGCTACCCAACTACTCGTTGGCCATAGACACCATTGACAAGTGCTTGCAGGTAGCCAAGCGAACCGAAGCGCACACCTGGCAGAGGCCTCTCACAGGCCGGCACTTCAATGCTGAGTGGCAACAACTTGGCCAACAGCTCGACACACGGCACTAGAATCCAATGACTTTTTGAATCGATTCCGATGACAAAAGAAATTAAATCGCATTCGTTGCGCCGCAGGGCAGGAAACGGAAACGAAAAACAAAATGCGTTGCGTCCTTTAAAGAAGAAAAGCATCTAATATCATGCGGTGTCTTTATATAGCTTGAAGTGAGTTTTATGAATGGTTTTTTTTTTTGGCAAATTGCCCGCACTAAACTCAAAGAAATTGGCCCATTGATGTAAAATTCATTCCGATTCATTGTTTTACTATTTGAAAATATTTTAACTCAAGCTGAGCTCGATGCGTGCTAGTGACAGCTGCTTTCATTCAGCTCAGAGCCCAGTTGACAAAGTCAAACAGAAAAGATACTCGCATAGACAGATACGATAAATAGATAAATAGATGGAATGGATAGCTTATTGTTTGTCTTCATGTTTCGCTTGTTTGTATTGTGCTCTGTTTGTCTTGAGCTTTGCTTAGCTAATTTGACTGGGCCAAACAA
Source organism: Drosophila novamexicana (assembly GCF_003285875.2). NCBI lineage: Eukaryota > Metazoa > Arthropoda > Insecta > Diptera > Drosophilidae > Drosophila > Drosophila novamexicana. The sequence continues at coordinate 7,486,482 of NW_020824787.1, forward strand.
ACAACATCAAGAAAATATTAGCCCCACAGCAAGCCAAGGCAATTCAATATAAACACTGCCCAAATTGTTACCCTATTTTAATTAGAATTGCAATTATTTTAGATAAGTTTTTGTTTCTTTCCTTAATTTGATGAAATAAGAAATAAACGATAAACATTGATTTTATCGATAAACAATATATATTTAAAATATTTCTCTACCTAGTATTGAAACTAAGCTAACTATTAGGCTAACTGAAGGCGCAGAATTACATTTTCCCTGATGTGACCGAAAATAATTATCCGGAAATAAAATATTAATAAAAACAATCATATGAGGACTATATTTAATTGTAAGTATAATGGGCCTTATCTTAAACAAATAGACATATTTCAGCATACAAATAAACACACAAATAAAATGATTTATATATTTCTATTAATTCTCGTTAAAGCAAAGCTGCTTGAAATGAAATAAAACTCGACTTAATATTGTTAGCGCTGCACTATTTATTTGTTAAATATTTGCTAGGCAAACAAATAAAAGCTGTTTGCTTAGCTGCAGGCGGAAATTCGATAAGATTTCGACTTGTAGTCGTTTTGTTGATTTTCTTATCAAGATTCAATTACAAACACACGCGTTATCAATAAAGCTAATGCATAAATCTCTACTAACTTCACACAATGGCATCATTTTGTGACGCTTTGTATCTGTCGGAGAGAATAGAATAAACTTCCTGTGGCAAAGGTGCCCTTTAAATCAACACACGCAGCTGTGCTGGCTTAAAAGCTCCACTGACGAGCCTCTGGGCGAGTGTGAAGTGCTCATACACTTATATATATATATATATGTAAGTCGTCATGATTATGTGAATAAATACTTCAATACACTATTTGAGCTTGTTGAATCAGCGACTGAAACGCAAGTTGGTACTAACTCTCGCTTTCTTAAATATTGTTAGCAAGAGTATTCGTATGAAGGTGTATGTAACAGGCTAAAAGGACTAACTTAAGCAATTACTTCCACATTTGTCTAGGTTTACGAACATACAACTGTCATTTTTTTCAATCGTAAGATACATAATATTTTCTCATTTCTTTCAAAATTTAAGTATTATATAAAATAAATACATGTCGACTTGAAGCGGAATATAAGAAGAATATAGAATATCTAGTAATATAGAAGGACTTCCAGCACAGAAACAATTAATTTGCTTAGAATTTACTGATTATAAATTTATTTCTCCTTAATTTACTGACTACGCATTTCCTCACACATTTCTAATCTACAGTTCATTGTATGCTCAACTTATAAAATATGGCCGATTAAACGAGGCAATAACAAGATTTCGGAATGCATTCCTTTTCCTTGGCGGCAACATTCCATTGTCAAAGTGAATACACACACAAGCCCTATAAAGGGAATCAAATCTGGAAAGAAGCGAGAAATATCGAGCAAGGAAAATGCCTATCATAAATAACAAAATGAGTAGCTACGAAAACTGAACTGAACTGAAAGTATGCATAAATCTGTCAAACGAAACGATTTCAAGCGGCGCATCGTCGCGTCTGATGCCCATTTGGGTTGGCCTGAAATGCGACACTTTTGGGCCCAAACGATTTCCAGTTAACAACGACTCGGACACAAATTAGAGCAGCAGCCAACAGGTAGACGGCGGCCTGACCATGCCAAAAGATTGCGTCAAGGGGCGCCCAGTTCGGACGCAGCTATTTTTAGGGAAAAAATCAAGTTTATGATTTACAAGCAAGCAAAGGGCTAGCGTTAAGAGTTGTCCTAGAATACGGCAGAAATTTATTTTGAATTGCAGATTTCCGAAAAATAAACTACATTATTGCAGGCATAACCGCATAGATGTCCCTAAGTATATGACAGGAATAAAATTTCGATGGGTTGCACATTTCCGAAAAAGGGTTATTGTGAAATGTTAAAACAGGTTGAGGAAACGCAGAACAGGGTTGCTAAGCAGCAGGCTATGCTTTAAAAGCAGGCCTTAACTTGCTTGTAAATCATCTGAGTATTGAGGCCAATAAACTAATTGCGAAGAAAATTTACCAAGCAAATAGATAAAGCTAAAACACGTCCACTATAGAAAACGTATTTTAAGGTATTTTATATACATCAACATAAGTGAATGTTAAGATTTACAAGCAAGTTATTTTTTCTCTATTGAATCGATCCAAGCTCCATTGAAGTAGCGCAGTCCGCAACAGATATTCCAGCCTTGCAATACCATTCACATCTTTAGTTCTGCTGCAAAATTTGTAACGTGAATTGGTTATGGCTTTTGCGTAAGAGCCAGCAGACGACAACATGAAGATGACGATGATGATGATGATGATCATTGATACCCGTTTCCCACACGCTGAGAAAAGACAATGTCTCGTTTCTCATTTTGATTACATTATTATGATGCATTTGGGCGTCTCACTGCTATTTTGGTCGCATCTTTTCACTGAATTCATGGTTTCATTTTCACATCCATCGCTGAGCGTATCCCACTCACAAACTATCCACAAACCCATCATCATACCAACTCGCAACTCGCATCTCCCATATCTCGCATGTGTTGCGATGATTTTCAACGGTTCGCAGTGCGGGGCGCACGCTTTCATTTGCGTTCGGAAAATGACCCACTTCCGGATTAACATGCTCCGCCGGGACGGACAACAACTTTTACTGTCACTACAATACTACAACACACTATTGTTGTTTTCGGGTGGGGATGCACACGAATGCGCTAACATTCTAACACATAGAGTCTAACGACATTTTCAACAGTTATGCGACAGTGTAGGGGGAAAGGCAGATGATGCTAGAGAGAAAAAAGAGAGTGTGAGTCTAAAAATGGGCTAAGAGAAAGCTAGATTGTGAGAAAGAGGGAAAGATATTATAATGAGAGAAATAGATAAAGAGAGAGAGAGAGAGAGAGAGAGAGAGAGAGAGAAAGAGAGAGAAAGAGAGAGAGAGAGAGAGAGAGAGAGAGGAGGAGAGAGATAGAGAGAGAGATAGAGAGAGAGGAGAGAGATAGAGAGAGAGGGAGAGAGAGAGAGAGAGAGGAGAGAGAGAGAGAGAGAGAGAGAGGAGAGAGATAGAGAGAGAGAGAGAGCTAGGAGAGAGAGAGAGAGAGAGAGAGAGAGAGAGATAGTGAAAGAGAGAGAGATAGTGAGAGAGAGAGAAAGAGAGACACAAATAGAGATCCAAAGAGAGACAGAAAGAGAAAGGTAAACGGGTTGTAATGGGGGAGGGAAGAAAAAACACACCGATACGCATCACTAACTCTATGCGTATCAGTGTGTATCGTTTTCTGCCCTCCCCCACCCCAACCCTCTTCACCTGTCCAATGAGATATCTCCTATTAAATATAACTGGCTCTTGATGTGCATCGGTGTATATCTTTTACCTTCCTCTATATACATAGAAACGTAGGGAGTGTAAACAAGAAATTGGCTGAGAGCAATGAAGAGACATAGTCAACTACACAAGCTCAAAAACTACCGACCCCCAATATATGTCTATGTTAAGCAAGGGTATTCAAACTTCGACGTTCTAAGCTCAACAATTATTTGCAGCAGCGGAACAAGAGCTCCAGAATCATATTCGATGGCTCGCAACATCACCAGGAACTAGGGCCTAGGGCCAGAGCTTGGGTTAGGGCTGGGGCTAGCTAATGATGTTGTTGCTTGGCTTGGGCCAGACCGAACATCCGCCGCTGGTGCATAATTGTTGCATGTTTGTTGCATTTAATTGTAATTTATTTGCCATGCCATAGAATTGAGATAAACAAAGAACGGAAGCAAATATTTTCCGGTGGAAGCACAGGGAAATCTTCATTGGCGATGATAAAAAAAAACTAAATAATAAATAAAAACAAAAAAGAGAAGAAAAGTGCGCATTGATTGATTGCAGGGCTCGTCCAGAGCTGGCAATGGGGCAGCTCAGTAGCCAATGCAACTACCAAAGTCCAGAAAGCATTTAACCGAATGCCAATTGGCTTTAAGAGGTTGCTCTTGTAAAATTGTTGCAGTTCGCTTGCATTTTGTCGGCTTTTGCTAAAAGGCAAAAATACCAATGCAATCGACTTGGCCAACAATCAATCATCAAAAGGCGCAACAGAAGCCAAAGCTAATTGCCAGCTAATACGCGAAAAATGCGAATGCGAATGCGAATGCCGGGCTACGCAAAGAACGCGTCCGGCAAAAGGAAACTGCACTTCCTATGGGCTGGTCCAACACCTGAAGCTCTCAATGGGGCATCATCAATCAGGCAGGCCCAGCTGACCCAAGAGCTGGGTCACCGCGGGCACGGGTATCGTTGCGGGTGCGGCCAGAGTTTTCACACTCAGCCCAGGCCTAATTGAGTGGATGCTGCTGCTACACACAGACACGCACACACGCACAGACACTTACACACGCACACACACACACTAGACACAACAACCAGTTAATTAGCTAGCAGCATCCGAGCATCCCTCGTATAGAAATCAAAGCGGAAATTGTTTATTAAAAAATCTAGCACTGTGTCTTAGTATACAATTACTATATATTGTGTGGATAATGATATTTTGATTGACTTCTGGTATTTTGGGTTATGTGTGTTAATAACACCACGATTCCCAAGTTACGATTCTCAAGTTACGTAGCGAGCATAGGAATTTTAACAAGCTCCAAAATAAAGAAGAAACATATTTATTTTGTATCGAATTGTTGAAATGGCCGAAAATTGTCCTCTTAAATATTAAAATTCCTATTCATTTCTGGCAATCGCGCTTACTAAGAATATTTTGTATATACGTAAGTGTCTCACTAAGGTGACATATTTGCAGTACTTGTAAATAGAAATACACGAGAGATTAAAGATAGTGAATCTTCAATTCAATTCAATTTTTCGTGCTGTTCTATAGTTTTGGAATTTGTCTCACATATGCGAACCTTGACTTGAAGGATTAAATACTGATACTGACTCTTACGTCTTCTCAGGTGCTTGAACACCTGCTCAGCGTGCAAAGGCTTAGCCCAGCACGCTAATCAATTGACCGGTGAGTTGCCAAATAAAATTAAGAGTAAATATACATTCAAACACATATATGCACAGATCTCATTAGTCAGCTAAGCTCATTAATTATGCGCACGAAGTGCACAATTCACACAAAAAATAAGTCTATGTGGGAATTTGGAGACAAACAAATGAAAAACTGAGGCATTGTCTCTCTTGTTGCACATGAAAAGTGAAACTGCAGTGGCACGAATTGGAAAACAAACCAAAAATTGTCAACATCCGTTCCAGAGGCACATCAAAGGCCCAAAAACCAGATTAACAATAAACATCAAAAATTCTCCCACACGCGAACAGCATAAACTAATAAAAAATTTCAATTATGCAAATGAATTTTTGCGCCTGCGCACGCGCCAATCCAAGTCAAGCCAAGTAGTTGTGAGTGGGCGTTGCGGGGGCAGGATCGCTTGACCAGGGGCCAGAAGCTGCAGTGGGCAGCGGCGAGTGGGCGGGCGAGCGTGCGGCTAGATGTCTTTCCGCTTAATTGATAAAACAAAAAGAAAAAATAAAAACTTTGCTGCTGGAATTAGGCGCAAAAATACATGAGAATTGCGTGGTGTCTGAGCTGATATTGAACATGGTTGGCTAACGGCCATTAGCCCGAGCCAGGCATGCCGCAAATGGTTAAAAGCATCGTGCTCTGTAATCAGAGTGCCATATAATCTGTGCTGTCTATATATGATATGACCGTAGAAGGTAAACGGCTTGTAAATTGCTTTGTTTATCGTTTTTTAAATTTCAATTTAGCACAGATGCGGGCCAATAGTTGTGAAATGCGCAGACAGAGACTAATGATAATTATGATTGTAATGATAATGGCCTTTTCTTTTCTGCACCAAAAAAACAAAAAAAAAACAAAAGCAAAACAAGGCGCAGAAAAACTTTCTATAATGCCGAGCAGCAGCACCCACAATCGTTATATCATCAGCATATCAACGCAAGATCAGCTTCCGTTTGCAACTGAGCGAAAGTTATCAACAACTCATTACAATCAACAATCAACAACTCGCTTCAGTTTCTGTCTCTGCCACCCCTTTTCCTCCCCTCGCCACTGTCTGGGGTAATTTCAAACGCCGAAACAATGACACATAAATCGCTAACAATAATAATAAAAACATATATATACACACACAACAAAAATCAAGCGTAACAGCATGAGTTTTCGGAGTCACCCATATATCATACCCCATGTGAAAAGCTGCAAAGGCTGTTTGCAAATTGTCTGGCAATAGAAAGCAAGGCAACAAGTTGCACAGTTGCAAGTTACCCCCCCCCCCCCCCCCCCCCCCCCCCGCACTCTGTCCTATTGAATTACTTGCGCGTAATGTGAGAAAAATAAGTGCAACGTTGTCACAATTGCGACTGTGAGAGAGTCTGACATTTGGGTTTTCATTTGTTTTTGTTTTTTTTTCTTCTCTCTAGTCAAACAATTGTCGATCAAAATATAAATCAAAGCAATTCCATTTGGATTGTTTATACTTGTCAAACTGAACAATTGTGCTCGTGTTCCGTGCTGCTAGCATAGAAAATGACATTAAGTTGTTTTATTCAAGCTCATTTCACAATCAAGAAACCATTAAACGTATTCACTTGGCTCGTTTATAAACAAATGTGGACTAGTCGCAGGAAATTTGAAAAAATATTTAAGCTGGCTTATAAAATATTAATTTGAAATGAAATTACGTTTTTACTCCCTTGTTGCAGGTCTTATAAACTTGTCAAGCAGTGTATAATGCTTAGATGAAAGCAGCTCCCAGTCCTTCTAGTATATCTATAGGAATGTTATATCATTAGAATGATATGTGAGTTTTCTTTACTATGCTCTACACTTATCTAAAAGGTAGTATTTCACATAATAAGAAGGATATTAGACCTTTGAAGCATAATTCTAAGTAATTTTTTTTGAGAACAATTATAATTATCAAAATAGAGACACATAATAAAACGACCCATTGAATGCTTTTAAGACTAGTGTTAGAAGATTTAGTGGATTTTATGGCCTTCATGCTTTGCTATTAATTTCAAGACAAGTCGTTTGGGTTATTATTCGACATTTATCGGGGGTTCAAATACGTGTCTGGCTTAGATCGTCTGGCAGCTTAGAGCTTAGTAGGGCCCACAGAGATACGCCCACAGCGCAAGCGTGAGATAATCGGGTCTTTAATACAATTACATATAACATTGACGTAGGTCGTCGTCTCGTTTGCAGCTCAACGTCAACATATGGCCGCAAAAATACATAAATGGATAAAACATCTTTCTAGTTTTTATGTGGCCAGAAACAAGCAAAAACGCCCGCACAAATGACGACATTTGATGATGATATAAGCTGTTGTTATTTTTTATTATTATTATTATTTTAGTTTTCTTTTTTTTAATGCTCTCAGGGCAGCAGCTGATGCTAACTTGATATGCGCGCATATGCCATATAAATTCCCCTGAATTCTTGGCCAAGTTCAGCTCCATTTTGGCAGCTAATTAATGAGAAGCCCAACAAGTCGTGTGGCGCGTGGCAGGTGTAAAAACATTATTTTTTTTTTTGTATTTCCACAATTTTTTTACTGCATATTGTTTGTGGTTTTGCATTTTGGGGATTGTTTGTTGCATTTGTCGTGTGGGTTTTCCAGTCGTTTGTTATTGGCCCCGAAAAGCGCATTGAGCGTTGGTCGTAGCTGCCGCACAAATCAAAAACTCATTCATTCACTAAACGCCAACAGATTTTAAGACTTGGTAGTCCATTGATAAACAGAAAAAAACCGCTTGTGAATGGGGCTTGTGGCCTGTAAACATGGCCAAAAGGTGTTTATGGCTTCAAAACATTGTATTTGCATATGAAAAAGAACCAAGCTAAGCCGAACTCCAAAGAAATGCTAAGTAGCTGTGTTTCTTAGTAAAAAAAAAATAAAAATAATAATAATAATGACAAGAAATTCTAACCCAACGCAATCTGATGGCAGCTTAGGTGAGCTCTTATTGTGGGCCCAACCCACGTGGCTTTTAGGAATTTAGAATTAACACAACTTTTAGAAAGGAAATCTTGCTGGATTTTAAGCGTCTAAAATTTATTTTGTTTATATCATTTTAATATCATATCAATGACTGATCGAATTGCACATTGAGAGCACAATGTGAAACCCAAATTTCAGCAGCCAAAACTTGACAATTCAAACAACGCAATTTCAGTGCAGATCGCTTCAGGGCAGCAATTTTTCGAGCCTTCATAAATCATAACAAATTGAAAAACTGACTAGCTGACTGACTGAGTGACCGTCTCACTGACCCGAAGCAAGGCCGAAAAATGTCACCAGCGTACGCCATACAAAGTTTTGTAATAAAGTTCCAGAGCGCAAAAGCCTGCGGGCCTCCAAAAGCTACAAGCAGTAGCAGCTTGCAATACCCTGTACTCCAAAGTGCTTAGAAGGGTACCATCGATGTGTGCATAGATATGCAATTGACAAAAGAAAAGAGTCTATTTCATTAAAGAATATACATTTGCATTTGTTGTCTTAAGCAGCATCAAAATAAGTACCAATTTTCTTTAGATTAAGTAAGAACAGGAGTCAAGGTCTGTTAGTCAAGCTTTTTTTTAGTTTTTGACTAAATTTTTGTTTTGTCTTCTTAGATATAACACAGTATTTGTAAAATACCTCTTGATAAAGCCTTCTACCTTATTTCGATTATTTTCTAGTAGATAAAATACCCTTGTTTAACTCTTGTAGAGTAACTTCTAGTCGATCATTTCCGCTTTTTTTGACTACGTTTTCTGTCGGTTTTTGTATCAACAAATCATAAAACGCACTTAACCTACTGTGTACGCATACTTCGGCAGCTGCCTCACACCCCACAGCTGCGCTCCATAACAACAACAATAGACAGTGTCCCCTCTCTCCCCCCCGTAATCCCTTACTCCAGCTGACCAAACAAATTGAACACCCCTCCCACCCCTCCTGACTCTGTTGGCCAACAACAAGCAGCGACTTCGCTTTGTGCTCAATTGAAAACTCAGCAAGTTTTCAACATTTTTGGGGTAACCATACGAACTGGCTGCAGGATGGGGGCACGAGGTTCGGCGGGGGACATGGAGCAGGGAGCACCAGTGGACTGTGCCGGCCGGCAATTGTTTTGTCAGTTCGAAAAGCGCTGATTAAAGCGAGTCTGCGGCTCGGCGGCGCAATAGCGTATCGGTCTCTTGTTATTTCGCAGGCATTGTTGTCACAACGACGACTTTTCATATGCCGAAAAATTCGATATGAGGAGCTTCAACTGTGTGCTATATGATATAGTAGTCTGATGCTGATAAGATTGCGCTCATAAATTGCTAAAAATTAAGTTGCCAACTTATAGAGGGGACCAAACAAAGATCAACGTAGTTTAACGGATTAAAATCGGAGCACTACTTATAGGAATTTATATTTGTATTTATAGGCATTTGGAACATAATAGTCCGACCGAATAGATACCGACTAGGAAATATCCTGACCCCAGCCTCGAGCTGCTTTTGTAGCTTCTTTCTATAAACTATGGGATATGTGCTATTCATTCCCAAATAATTAACTTTTTGGTGCATCAGGATGGCATCAGTTTGTGTTTAAATACTAAAGATTAAGCACTTAATTTCTAAGGATAACACAATATAATTTTTCTGGTTGTTTATATGTTAGTTTATGAAGTCTAAAGCTTGCTCTTCTTATGAATTCTATAACGCACACTATATTAAATTAGATAGACAATAGTTTGATTAGTTTATACTCAAACTTGTTATATACATGAAACAATATCATGAAATGCAAGACTCTTTCATACTTTGAATTAAATATTTCACACGAAATTGATAAGCCGTAGCTACTAAATCTCTATATATTCTGCAATTTACATTTCATTTATTACGATAACTGCTATTGTACTTGCATACGAAAGGGTGTTCATTTGTCGTCTTTATCAAGCAAAGTTCCCTCACATTGTTTTGCTTGTATTTGGGTTAAGCGCTCCAACAAACTTCAAGTCATGCATGGCCAGTGGCAGTGGCCAAAAGAGTTGTCTGCTTTTTTAGTTGCCATGGTTATTGTTATTATTATTGTTGTTGTTGTTGTTGTTGTTGCAGTGGTTGTTGGCCTATCAACAATCGATGCATTGCAGTTCTTGCTGCGCTTCTGGATAGCACCACGAAGATTAATGGGGCTATGCCCAGGGTATTATGTCTTAACATATTTGGAATTTTAATTCGATTTGTGGTTACGTTTGGTTTCGTTTGCTTTAGTTCAATGAACATTTGTGGTGCGTTTCATTAGGCGTGAATTGTGGTGCGTAACGCCCAGTCTTAAGTAGTTAATATGGGGTTACTAACCACTCAAAGAAGAAGAAGAAGCAGCAGCTATGTATGTGCCCATGTCTATAATATTAAATAATTATAGCCTTTGTACAGTAAAAGCTGCGGGTATGGAGTTCATATGAACATAAGAACTTTAAACTTAAAAAAAAGAAAAACGAAAGGACGGAGAAAATCCACACGCGACTGTGGAATATTAGCGGAAAACGGCTAAGATATTTGCGGATAAGATAAGACGGTTTTTACGCTTTTCGTTAAATTCAACAATTGTGTAGAATGTGTGAGCCAAGGTTTTGAGACGTATTTAAAGCCGTTCTGCGTATAAAATACGGGCCAAAATTTATATGTGCGAAAATAGAATTTAATTCGAACTGCTCAAAGCAACGACAGAATGTCTCTTTCAACGCCAAATCTTGTCTTAGCTTGTTCAAACCTAATTCAGCGATTGTGGAAATTCCACTCCATTGAGTGGAAATGGACGCTCAAGCGAAAAATTTGTGAAAAAGTGACGTATTGTACAAAATATTTAAGAAATAAAGCTGGTCCGGTCAAAGCCGGGTAGTTGCCGCTGATGATTATGTAAAGCAGCAACCGGAGACAAGAACCAAAGGCCAGACCCCAAGACAAAGTTTTGAGCAAAAAGTTAAAAAACAAGAAGAAAACCATATGCAGCGGTTGCCATTTTTTAGTCCCGTTCTAGCATCCGCCAAATAAAGTCATGAATTCGGAGCGTTACAGCAGCAGCAGCAGCAACAACAATAACAAGAACAACAACAATGCCAATGGTCAAGCGGCTGCAGAAGCTTTTTAACTTGGCTTTATTCCATTTTTTTTCTTGTTTTTTTTATTTTGTTTGAGCAGCGGAAATTATTATTAATTGCTTGGAATGCTAGGCCCACAAGCAGCTGCCCCCTCACCACGCCGCATAACATCTAATGGCTTCCGTTGGCGTGGCAGCTTCTGTTACGTTTGCCTAATCATTTTGATGACGTCAAAAGCCGTTTATTCATGGCCAAAACGCGGCGAGTTCTTGGCCCCAAATGCGAGTTGAAATCCGTGTACATTGGGCGGTTTTTGTTGCGTGGATTGTGTAGATTAATGTGGAGTAACAGAGTGTGCAGTTCATTGGCCTTGGCAAAGTTAGGAGACATTTGACAGGCAACCAGCCCCCTGCCAGCAGACAGCGTGGGTAAGAATTGTGTGTGAGTGGAGTGCACTAGAGACTGGCCAAGCGTGGCCAACTTAATAGCTAGTCTTCAGCTCCAGCTCCAGCTCCAGTGCAATTGCGATTGCAGTTTTCTCTAGAAGCAAACCTGGAGCCAAGGGAAATTTCGCCAACGCCAACGCTTGTGCTGCCATGTGGCCGTTTCATATGACTGACTGCAGTCGGGCGGCAGCGGGCAGCCAGAGTTGAAAGTGGAGCTGGAGCCAGTTGTTGCACAGTTCCAAGTCATGGTGCGGCATCCGTTGAAACCTGCCAGCTGTTGCCCCAAGGCACGAGTAGCAGCGTCTCCAGTGCAACAGCAACAAACAGGGAACGTTTGGGGTGCGATTCAACGGGGCGATTGTATTACCCAATACAAAAAGGTGAACGACTGACATTTGCGTAATTGTGTTTGAATGCCGGAACGAACCTATCTTACTTTTCTTTCTTTTTGTGCAGCCAAACACAATAGTCAAAGCATTTGCATTTGGACTTAAAAGCTCAAATTGATTGGAATAGGCTGCAACATGGGCTTTAGCTGATCAATGTGAGCACTGAAAGTCAGCAAAAGAGCGTGACGACGGGTTACTTTTGTATGTCCCACACATTCTAAATACGTTGCACATGCATTTCACGCAGTTAATTTCCCATACATATGAATATTTCAAATAGTCCAATGACTAAAGTTTTAATTATTTATATTTAATAAACTCTTTTGCGAGGCAGACAGCAGCCACTTTGCCTTTATCAATGCATTTTTCGATCCTTCTTTCTTTTTTGTTCAAATTATTAGAAATACGTTTTGATTAACTAGTATAGGCTTAAATATTTAGGGCTTTTAAAGACCGTATAAATTTTGTATATACATATGTTTTATTCACAAACTATGTGCAATACGCATATTCTTGGGCAACTTAACGTTGCGAAGTTAAGACCCTATGGCAATAGTTGAGCTGTTTCGTAGTGCAATATAATATTGTATATAGTATAGATCTTTGGGTATAGCATAAAGGTCTGTTCACCGTTATCGATTGAGATTGTTTTGCAGCGCTCGTGTATCTCAACTTATTCTGCGTTTATCAGCGTCGTCGAGCGATTTGTTTGTTGTCTTTTGCACAATGTTTGTTTATTTTGACACGTTCGTTGTTGTTGTTGTTGCTGTTGTTGCTGTTGTTATTGTTGTGCGCTTGGTCGCTGCGTTGGCGACTTCAATAAATAATTTTTTTTTTTGTATTTCCGTAAGCCGTCGCCTCGTGTGCCCCCATTTTTATGGTCTTCATGTAAATTTTGGGTTTATTTTTAGGCACTTGACTAGTGGCAGCCGCAGTTGATCTGTTCGTAATTTGTTTATGGCAACTGTTGGCTCGATTAGACGCTGGCGTTGACAGCCTCACAGCTGATGAACTCTTTTGAAGCCGCGACAACAACGACGACGACGACGACGACGACATCGACAAGCAACATGTGTGGCAGCAGCTATTTGTTTTTCTCATTTTTTTTTTTTTTGTTTATGCCGCGTGGCAAGACAGGCAGCATGCGGCAACTGGAAAACTGTCTGCTCTAATGATTTTGACCCTGAACGAATTTGAAGTGGTTTCGTGGCTGCAACGTCTGCCACTGCTTACAAATATAAACATGTCATGCATGGACCGAGTCTGAAACGGAGTCGAGTCCAAAAATCTTAACTATTTTTATGCACCCTGTTCCCACTCAATTGAGCAAGAAGGTGTCCGAGGGCGTGTGACAGCCAGCAGTAGACAGCGCCAACCCTTGAGAATATATATATAATATATATAGACTCGAGCTGCTATCGAACGGCTATCTGTGAAATCTCAGTGGGCAAAAGTGCTAGAACTAGAATATTTAGTACGCGATTAGATCATAGCTTAAACAAACACAAACCACAATTTTTGCAAGTCACATCTATGTTAACATTCTCATTCAAATACGCTGAACAGAGAAGTTGTTTAAAAAATGATTACAGGGTATTTTCTTGTCACGCACACACGCCACACAACATTCCTCTTGTAATTGCTAAGTCGAAGCTATAAATTTGACGGCCTGCTGCTAAGCAATTGATATCACGGCAGGCAGCGCAACGCCTTAAAGATAATCACAGGTGTAAAAGATACAAAGATGACATGCAGGGGGGGAAAAACCAAAGAAAAGGCAGCACAACGGAAATTTGCACGATGGAGACAAATAACCTCTAAACTAAGAAGATGCGAAGATTAAAACGAGTATTATTTTTTATAAAAGCTTAATACATTTGTGCATGCAAATTGTTGAATAGATTTTTCAAATTTTAAGACCATTTACGCAAATACTTGCTCTCAATAAAATCTAACAATTTATTAGATTTTAAATAAATGTTGAAAGTAGTTAGCAGAACAAACATAAAAGTTTATTATTTGAGTTACTTGAAGAAGGTATTGATATGCGAAATATTGTTTTATAAAAAGCTAGCAAAATTTACGGTAATTATTTGTCGAAAACTCAGCCACTTAAGATTTCCGTCTCACTGCCCAAATCCAGAGTAGCCGAGCCCAGGGAAGTGGTTACCAGATTGAGCACCTGCTGCAATGGCACGCCGGCCTTTTGCAGATCATCCCGCACCGCACGATACTCTGGCAGGTCGCGCACGTTGCTGAGCAGACGCCGGAACTCGGTGCCGCGTATGCGACGCACTGCTTCGGACAGATCCTTATCGGACGCCAATTGGCGTCGATAGAGCTCCCGGAGCTGTGCGCGCGGCAGTGCATCGCGCAGATCCTGCAACAGTCCGCGCACGCCCGTTCGGCGATTGGGCAAAGGACTGCTGGGAGGCTCTGAGGACTGAGCATTGAATAGCAGGCGCACATGCTCCAAGTAGTAGGCATGGTTGAGTTTCAGGGTCTGGCACACATAATTCCGCAGAACGCCCTTTTCCTTGGTGTTGTGCAGACGCGTCACACGCTCCTTGAACTGATCGCTGCGCAGCAGCTTGAGCAGCTCACGGACCTCGGCGTCCTCCCTGGCATTGGCCAAAATGTTGCGCAAGCGTTCAGCGGGCAACAGGGGACGAGCTTTACGGATGAGTCTGGTCAAACCACGCTCTGCGCTACTGGGACATGCGTTGCCATCGCGTGGAAGCGATGACTGCTCGTTCTCCGCGTGACTCTCCACTTCAGTGGCTGAGTGCGTAGCAGGGTCAGGCAGCCGCTCCGGCTGATGCACTTCTCGCGCTTGCCTACCGAAGCCCGTATCGTAGACGCTCCAGTTGATTTTATGCGCCATCATCAAATCCGACTCCTGAGCACTCGGCTCTTCCAGCTCGGACAATGTATAATCTTCAGGAAACTCAAAGTAGGCATCTGTTGTGATTGTCTCCTCAGGCAGCTCGGTGACAGCAGCCGCCAGCAGCATGGAGCAGCTGAGATAGATGAGGAGCTGGTACATCTTGGTAACGTATCAATGGGACACTGTGCCTTTGCCATTTAACTGATGCAGGTTTTATAGCAGAAAAGCTCACAGAATCCCAGCCGAGTGCTAACTTATCTGATGTTTAACCAATACACTTCTCTATTTGTCCAACATATTTGCAGGCAAACACAAGCAACGAACACAGAACAAAAAGTGGAACAACCTTGAGATACTTTTGAGCTCATCAATCTTTTAAATGGGATAGCATCAAACTCATCAGGAGTTATCATATGACAAATACGTTAGGGCCAATACCCTGTGGCCATTGAAGCAACGGGTATACTCGACTAGCACCTGCTAGAGCCAGCAGATTTCAGCTCTGAGCCCATTCGAAGCAGGGTATCTTACAGTCGCACCATCTTAATGACACTCACTTGCCAATTTCTGCTGCTACTGCTGCAGCTTAAGTGAATTATTTATGACTGCAAAGCGTGTAAAGCCGCTTATGTGCTCTATAAAAATGAACAACAACAACAATATACGAAGCACTTGACAATTGCCTAGGAGTCGCGACAGTTTTGTCTGTATTTGCCAAAGCAAATTTAGCAAAGTCGTTTTGGGGATTTGCTAAACAATTTTCCGGAATATGTCCTTGGCCATATTAAACTAAAATATTTATGCGTGAGCACTTGTCATGAATTCAATAGAACTGTGCACTTGATGGTCATACTTATAAGGGATGTAGCAAATGCACATTTGATCTAACAAATTAATAAAATTTGTTTGATGAAATATAGGAAAAATAAAGAATATTTTCGTTCATATCAGCAAAGCGATAACAGATCAAATGAAACGAATCTATTTCTGTTAGAAACTTTGATTATTGATTATTAAATAAAAGATAGTATTTAAATGATAAGGAATATATATGACATCTATCGAAAATAAAAACAGCTTGATATAACTCTCAGCATCAACAATCATGACAATTTTTATAAATAGCCCACACTCTTCAATTACAAATTAAATAGAAGGGTCTAACAATTTCCGAATCAAATTTAAGATTCGCTGTCCTGCTGATAAACTTAAGGGTTGAAATCATCTATAGGTTTTATTGCCAGGCCCATGTTCGACAACAACAATATACTTCTACTCTAAATAGAACATCTTCCACCAATCCATCCGACGCTTTGTTCTATTTTTGTTCATCTCGCATAATTTAGCCGTTCTTTAACAACTGGCAATATCATTTAAAAAGGAATAAATAAAAAGTTTATTTGAAGGCGTCCGACCAGAAAGTCATTTGCACAGCATTCATGTGGGACTCATTAGGCGGGTATCTCTGGCATTTTGCACAGCTCGGCAGGATTTACTTGTTTGCCTTGTATCCTTTTTTCGGCCTGTTGACAATGAGCGAAACGAAACATTACAGTAGAGCGACATTCCGCAAGGACCAAAGCTTCTGCGATGAATATTCATGTTCGTAGGTTAAAAGACAATTTTCACTTGCCGCACTTGAGGCTTTGGTTGGGTACATAAATTAGCTTCAGATTGTATTTGATTGTCCTTGGAGAGATTTCGTTTATTTTTTGTGGACTACAATGGGTTTTAAACGAGCATTCTGATGTTTTAAATGCCTTTTGACATTAAAAAACAGTTTGTGAACAGAGCAGAAATACTATTTGAATAACTATCTGATGATAGATAATATATCTGTAGATAGTTTGATAAAGCTGCTTTAAATTCTCGTTTCTTTTGCTTAAAGTTCTAACAATGAGGGAAATAACGCCAGGGTGCAGTTTTTCCAACTACTCACCTGGCGCCAAGCCCGAAAACTACCGCCAGGGCCAGTCTCATACATAAATATGTGACTTAAATCGAAGCATTAAGACTTAAGGCCAAGTTATGCAGCCAGCACAAGCCCAAAAGGAGCAGGCTCCAAGCAAAGTCACGCAAATGAACAAATTGAAAAGCAGACGATTCGGGTTGGGTTTCCTGGCTGGTTAGGGGTTCACCAGGGAACCCAGCCAGCTCTGAGGACAACGCCCAGTTTCAACTATTTTAATGCTTTTCTACTCCCACGGGGCTGGACAGCTGTGTAAATATTTCATGTGACACGCCCCAAAGCGCATTTTACTTAATTGACTCAAAGTAAAAAAATGATAATAATAGTAAAACGGGAATAAAGAATATATTGTAATTTGATCAAAATTTAATTTTCGATTTGACGGCACGTGTGCTTCCCCTCCCCGCATTACCACGATTGTCAACGCGTTTACCGAAATGTTAATGCTCGATTGCATTGCGTTCAATTCAAATTAGGATACACTTTTCGAGACCATTTGCCGGCTCGAACGTGAGCCGCATTTTAGCCAAGGCTTAAAGCGTTCCGTTAACAAATCGAATTGTAGGATTAACACTCGAATTTTCGGCCCTGCCAATTGGGAGGCTCTAATGCAATACGCAAATTGCAAAATATTGACGAGCTCTTGTTTATAATAACAATTACGTGGGCAATAACTGAAGTACATTAAACCCAATCTGAACTGTTTAACAATGCGGATTGTATTTTAGGCTACCTTAAAAGCAGCCGATCCGCACGAATTCTATATGCTCTATAAACAATACCTATTCATCCTTTCTATTAAGCAAACATTTTTTGCTGATTTGATGATTTGAAATTATATTCTGGCCATGAGAATATTTGATCTGCGTACATTGCGTACGCATTGCCAAAGCCCTATATGCTCGTTTTCACTTTGTGCACAGCGTATAATTTACAGTTTGGCTGGAATTTTCCAAACCACCAACTTAATGCAATCCACTTTCAGCTAATTCATTTCCAATTTCTGACTGCGCAAACGGCAAGAATTGGAACTACATTTAATCAACCGAGTCCACCCACACACACACACACACACACACACACACACATAATTATTTACAATGTTCGTTGCGGTATATTAACCATCATTTGAGTGCTATGCATATTGCAAATTTGTTTATGCAAATAGTAACCTGTTACATAACCAAATTAACTTGTCTAATTAGTCTAGTCAGGTGTAGGAACACTTAGCATGCATATCATATGTATTTATATGTACATGTTTACACTTGTATATAAACATATAAAACTATTCCAGCCAGGAACAGTTAGTTCAGCGCACGCAAGTGATCTGATGCTGCGCAAGCACATGGGAAAAGAAGAGAGTGAGAGGGGGGCAGAGTATGTACGGAGCAACAGGCAAACCGATTGCTCATTGATATTCCATATACATACATATGTACATAACTGTACAAAAGTGCAGTACGCAATAAATTTGTCTTACACATAAGCATATACATATATATATGTGTATATAAATAGGAATGTTTCTACACACATACGTGTGTATACGCTAGTAGCGTGTATACGCTAGTATTCCAGCCTGGAACTGTTAACCTTGAAAATTTAGCACAAAAGATCTGTGCAGAAGCCCATGCAAAGAGATTTTACGCATTAGAACTCATTAAATATAACTGTTTTATAATGCAGTACGCAACAGCTATAGAATAGGCTTGCAAATGGCCCAACAAGTTTTAATTACGAGAACTGACAAAAATAACTGTAAATGAAAAAACAAGAAAACATTTCCATATGTACATACCTGTGTGCTGCTGCTTTTTATCCAGTGCACCACTCAGTCTTATAGCAACTTATAGTCAATTCGTCAATTATGCTGTATAAATAACACAAATGCCACGTAAATAACCAATTTGAAAGATAATTTTTCACCATTTTCAATTGCGCCACTTTCCACATCAAATTTCACGTTTTTTACTCCACACGCGCAGCTGACTGATATTTGGTAGCATATGGTCAGCCCAATTGACTAACATGGTCACTCTAATAACATGTATCGCAAGTGAAATATCGATAGCCAATCGATAGCTGCAACCAAGCATGAATTTAACGCGAAATGAAATAACCGCTATGAACGAATCGTGTAAGTAGGCAGCAGATCAAGGTTTATAAAAGAAAGGAGGATAATTCACGCAGTTAAAACACCGCACAGCTGCCGACACAACCGTGGCCATGTCCGACATGGAACAAACTTCACCATCCCTGCTCAATCACAATGTCAGCTTTAACAGCAGCATGGAATTGACTTTGCCTGCGGCCTCCGTCGCTGGCAGGGGAGGCACCTTTCCAGATCTGAGCTTCTCTCTGAGCGAAACGGAGCGGCGACAGCTGAAGCAGTACAAGGCGTCGGCTGACGAGAGCAACATCAATCGCAGCCAACGCAGCGCACTCAAGGATGTGTCCAACAACCAGAGTTGCAGCATAGAATTGGAGGAGGGCAGCGGCATAGAAGAAGAGACCGAGCATGTCATAAGCGTGGACGATACAGTCGATGAGCTGCTACAGCCGCAGGGGGAGGAAATGGTGGACCAGGAAATAAGCAGCACCACAGTCAAGCCGCAATCGTCGCCGCCGCTGCCGGCACAGGCGACGCTGTATTTTGAGAGGCAGCTGGTCGAACTGGGTCGCCGTTGCTGGCCATCCACGGCGGAGGCACAGCACTATACGAAGGGCTGTTACTGGTCGCCAGATGGCACTTGTCTGCTGACGCCCGTTCATCTGGACGGCATGCATGTGATGGAGCTGCCGTTGGATCTATACGAGGCCAGCGACGTCTCGGTGAAGCGCAGTCTGTCCCAATTGCAATCGGCTGTGCATGTGCCCGAGGGCGGCACCGTCTACGATTGCGTCTGGTATCCGCTGATGAACAGCCAGCAGCCGGAGACCTGCTTGTATGTACTAGCTGTTTATTGCTGCTGCACTGCATCCACTAACCCAATATCTTTCTTTGGCCTCTAGCTGGCTGGCCACGCGCCAACATGAGCCCATACACATGTGGGATGCGTTCGATGGACGACTTCGTTGCAGCTACAGCGGCTACGATCAGGTGGACGAGGTGGTGGCCGCCATATCGCTTGCCTTTGCGCATGATGGCCAGAAGATCTATGCAGGCTATAAGCGCTGCATCAAGATCTTTGACACGAATCGCCCAGGTCGCAGCTATGACGAGTATGCTGTCAAGTTTGCCATCTCCTGCATGGCTCAGACCGCGGAGCATCCGCACACGGTGACCTGTGGCAACTGGAACGGTTATATACAGCACTTTGACCTGCGCTGTGCACCCAAACAGGGCCCACTCTTCACGCTGGGCGGCCACACGGCGGGCATAACACAGCTGCGCTATGGCACAGACGCCGCCGGCAATTGGCAGCTGTTCAGCGGCGCCCGCAAATGCCCGAAGCTGTTGCAGTGGGACATGCGCAACTATAAGAGGCCGCTGCGCGAGTTTCAGCGTCAGGTGAAGACCAATCAGCGCATACAATTCGACCTGAATCCAGAGCAGACCTGGCTGGCCAGCGGCGACACCGAAGGTGGCCTGAATTTATGGAATCTGGAGGCAGCCGGGGAACCGGAGGCGCTGCAGCTGCCGTTGCACGGCGACTGCTGCAATGGCATCAGCTTTCATCCGAACCTGCCCATATTGGCCAGCAGCTCCGGACAGTATCATTTCATGGCAGGCGGCGACAAGCACGAGGATTGCAACAACACAAGCCTGGCGGACAGCACGGAAATGCAGCAGGAACAGAAGTCTATAGTGTTATATGAGAATGCCGTATTGTTGCTCTGGTGTGGACAAAGCTCTGAAAATTAAAAAATTAACTATTTAAATTTAAAAAAGAAATTAAAATTAAACCCTACATCTATTCTACAAGTTTTGCCAATGCTTTTTTTTTTAACTTAGCTGTGCTGTTAAGTGAGCGAAGTATGTTAACCAACACAGAGCAACGCTGTAATGTTAACAGCCTGCTAACGGATGCGTAGCATCAGCCCAACTAAACATGTTGCCAACCGTGTATGTTAACAGCCTCAGGAGCCAAGCTTACACATTGTAAAGCCAACAACAGTTCTGCTAATTGCATAACAGCGCGCGCCACATTTAAAAGTAAAGTCAAATGTCTACCAATTATAAATATTTCATTTATTTTAATTACGCATTTGTATTACACATTCATTATTAGAATTCACTTAATGTTCAACTTCGTTTTAAAAGTAATGCGGGAACGTAAAAAAAGGTTGTTTATGCATAGGCTGCTTTAAGAAGAGAACATTCATATCATGAAAAAAACGCAACTGTTTTCGCATTTTTCTCATACAAAAGGTATTGTTTTTGTTTTTTTTTATTATTTCGTTGGTTATTGTTGTTGATTATACATTAATATATAGTTTATATATCATAAATTGAGTACATATCGAAGCGTTTTTATCAATTGTATTGATTTTTGCATGTAGTTTTTATCTCTGCTTGTAATAGATTCAAAGTTTCAAGTGTCGCGATTTTGTGGGAGCTGTTCGTGTTGTTTGCTTTTATGGTAATGCATGAATTATATATATATATATATATTTAGATTCACATATATGTTGATTTATAGTAGCCATGGTTAAGTTATAGACACATTTGTAACGGCATGTCAATTTAAATTTAAGCTATTCTCAGCGCTCTTTGCAAATAAATGTGAAAAAACGAGTTCGCAGCTGATGCAAAAAATTTGCCTAAAAATTCAAATACATTTAAATTTCCCAACCCAACCCAATAAATTTCATTTAAACCATTTTCTTTTTTTGCGGCCAAAAATCTGCGCACATCTCTTCAGCTTCAACTTCATCTAAATATAACTTGACGTTAGACAAAATATGCATTTCATTTTATATTAGTTTCTATAATATAGATTTATTTCTATAATATAGATTATGTATATATATATATATTTATATATATTTATGTTTTATTAATGCCTAAAGTGTGTTTATATTGTTTATGTTGTGTAAATGAAACGAAAAAGTTTGTGTTTTGTTTTACTTTGTATTGGTTTTTTATTGAGATTTTTTTGTTTTTTTTTTTTTTATTTTTAATTTTTATATATAAGCATTTCTTATGTATTTTTCTGTTTGACATTTATTATATAGATAGAAAATGCGAACTTATATAAAATTGTTATTTATGTTGAGAAGTGTCCAACTCGCAACTTCACACAATGTTAATAAATTAAAATTAATGTTAAATTATATCATATATATATATACTTTTTATTTTATATCCTTTTTTTTTTATTCTTTAAGCAAAGCATACGAAAACGACAGGCAAATACAATTCTTATGGCATTTCTATTGAACTTTTTCCTTTCGAAAATGCGCTGCAAATCAGTAAAAAACACATTTCGATTCATATTTTATATATGTTATGAAAAGCTTGACAATTAAACAATTCTTTTATTTGTATCAAATTAAAAGTGAAAAAAAAATCTAAAAAATCAACAGACTTTCACATTAACAATTTAAAAATAAAAAAAATTATGAAATTTCGTAGAATTATAAAAAAAAAAAACAACATGATTTTCAATTATGGAGTATTACAATAATTTAAGTATATATGATTTGTTAGATCTTATTGTAGTTGGTTTCTTTTGTTTTTTGTTTTTTGTTTTTGTTTTGCGTTTTGTTAGTTGTAAATTTGCTTTACTAAATGTATTTCTTATTAATTTGCAGTATGCATTCGCTTCATATTTTTGCTTTTCTTGTAGTGTAGTGTAGAGTTTTGAGTTTTAAATGTTTTGCTTGGCGCTGTAGTTGTTCTTTTTGTTGTTGTTGTTGCTGCTGTGGTTCTTCCTCTTTGTTGCCTGCGCGTTTTGCTCAGCAAAAATGTTCTTTAAGATTTTTAAATTTTTTTTTGTTTTTTTTTCTTTTTCTCTTTTAGTTAATACTTGAAATTTTTGAAGCAAATCTGTTGTTGCTTAAATGTTGCTTGCTCAAATATATGTTTGTAGTTGTTGTTGTTGTTGTCGTATGCTGAGTGTGTTTCTGTGTGTGTGTGTGTGTGTGTGTTGCAGCCGCCGCTGTGCGCTTTATTGAGAACGCTCCACGTGCCCCAGCAGCAACGGCAATTCCTTGCAGCATCGGCTCTAGCCCGACGAGGCAATGGGACTCTGCTGTTGTCCATCCATGTCCTGGGTCTGAGCCTTGTTCTGGCGCACAACCTCAGCGCGACGTTCCTGCAAAAGGGGAATCGTTTAATTAATTGGAAAATTGCATTTCTCAGTGCCTGTGCGTGTGTGGGTGTGTGTGCAACTGCTACAAATGAACGGCAGGCAAACGGAACAGGCAAGCGAGAAGCTAATATATATACAGATATATATATATTATATATATTTATATAGGACCTACAAGTTGTTGAGCTTTCTCAATTTTCTTGAGCAACTCCTTTTCGCGATTCTGCTCGGCGGTGTACAATTTGTTTTCAATAATGCGCGCTTTCTCCTCGAGCTTTTGATTTTCCAATTGATTGTTCTGGGTTTTGATTTCAGCAATTTTGATTGTGTTCTAAATGAAATTTAAGAAAAACGAAACAAATAAGAATACCATAAATTATATCGATGGATGAAACGCAAAATCTTTACTTAGTACACACACAGAGATACATGAATGGAATCAAGGAGCGTACGTGTTATTATCAATTCCATATTTCTTATATTAACTCAATAATTTAAAATATTATCATATTAATTGAGATCAATAATTAGAAAAGAAATATTAAATTTGAGTGCTTAAAAAATTCAAAATTAAATGAAAGGAAGAATAAAATGCTTACTTATGTAATATAAATTTAAATTATTACAAAAAAATATGATTAATTCTCTTATCAAAAATTGAATTTTCTTTAAAAAAAGGCAAATAACTAGTAAAAGAAAATTAAAAATAAAATACTCGAATAAATGAAAATTAAATAATTATTAAAATTTATTATCTGACTTGTAATTATTACTAAATCTACTTGGCTCTAGTATGTTTACTAAAAAATAAATAAAAAAATAAATATTAATAGTATTTCTTTAAAGAATTATGTTGTGTTATACAAAAAATACGTGTTAATTATGTGGTCCATTAAATCAAAAAGTTTAATTAGTTAAACAAAACTAAAAACCTATATATTTTTGATTATTTGTCTTTTTCTCATATTAAAATAAATAAATAATATTATATAAAATATATATTAAAATTTAAGTTTATTTTTTGTGTTTTCATAAAGAATTATATTTTGTTATAATAAAAAAATACGTGTTCATTTTGTTGTCGATTAAATGAAAACATAAATTAAACGCCAAAAAAAAATTGTTTGTATTATTTTAGAGTAATGAATTATATATTATATAATTTATCCTCTTGACCGTAATACATGATATAAGGAATGGTGTAAATAAATTAATAAATATATTTAGAATATCATATAAAATGTTGTGTGTTAATGCATAATGTGCATTTAAATACTAGACTATTTTCTATGTGCGCAATTGTTAATTTGGAAACGAAACAAACAAGCTAAGCTACAATAAGGACAATAATATAAAATATCATTAATAATACTATTATATTTTATAATATTAATAATGCATTATAAATAATTTAATATGAATTTAATATATTCATTTAACTCACATGCTCCTTGAGACGATTCAACATTTTCTTAATATTCTCATCGCGCAAGGCCTGAGCAGTCTTCAATTTCTCCTCGATGGCCTTCTGCTCATTGGCCTTCTGCTGCTCCAGAGTCTCGCGCGTTTTCTCAATCTCCTGGGCATGAATCTGTGTTGGGGGCATACAAATAGATTGGTAACCTTTTAATTTATAGAGCCAGCATACGCACCTTTAGCTTTTCCTTCATGTCGCTGATAATGGCCTCGCGCTTCTCCACATGATTCTCCATTTTGGACTCGAGCTGCTCCTTGGTCTGAGTGATGAACTCGTTGGTAATCTCATCCTTTTTGCGTGTGGCCTCTTCGACCTTGGCCAGTTTAATCGAGATCTCGGCCATCTTGCGGGCCTCCAAGGACTGCAAGGAAAACAAATTATTGTCGATTAATCGATCGATCTTTATGTTCTCTAGTCTCAGTTCACACTCACAATGCGACGCTCCTCGGCGGCCTTTAGCTTCTGCTCAATCTCCTCGGCGCTGACATTTTTGCCAGGGGTGACGGGTCGCTTAGGCACGGCCACATTGGGTGCCGGCTCGGCCAAAATAACCTCATAGCTGAGCCCGCCGCGCGACTTCTCCTGGCAACGGATCTCAGTGGCTGCAAGGCAAATGAAAGTGAGAAACCCCGTTTAGTAATACAATATTTGTGCATTTTGCAAAGGGAGCTGCTGCTTTTGCTTATTGTTACTTATAAGAAGTATATATATATTTCAGGATAATTTAGCTGGGCACAAGACACCCCCAGGCTGCACACAACGTGACGTCATTCGCACAAAGTATTTACAGCAAAAAGAAAGAACTGACATTTCTGGGGGTGACAAAGATTCAAAGCCTCAGCAATAATTAAATTTCTAGAAGAAACATATATACATATATTTGTTTAGCAATATTTAACTTGCATTTTCTTAAGTTTTATGCTCAATTAGGAAATTAATTATTGAACGATTATTTTAATAGATATTTAGTATAGATTTTCAATAATTTAAACATATTAATATTCGTAAAATATAAAAAATATTAATATAATAATATGCAATACATTATTTTATAAATAAATTAAATTGTTTATTCATATTCAATAAAATATTTAACTTTTATATTTAATTTAATTTTTCTATTATATATATATTTATATATAACATATTTAATTATTATTATATTAATATAATGTAATGGTCAATCATTCTTTATAGGCACCTTATAGAAGATGATTAAGAGAAATTAGATGTAGACTAGATGCATCCAATGTAGACTAGAAGAGATAATTTTTAGACATCCCCGAAGGTCGCCATCTATAATCAATAAGAAACCAGGCAAATTCTTTCACCTTGGCCTTCGTTCGCACCTTTAACCAGTTGAGAATTATAAAAACAGCACAGCGAGCGAAATCAGAGTCAACTTCTTGTGTTTTTTAAGCTTAAGCTTAACGTAGGGCAATCATTTTTCTAGATTGTAGACGGAGCTTATTTAACATTTTAAATTAAATGTATTTATTTAATTAAACTTTCAACCATAATTATAGCCGGAAGTAGTATTATAATAGCCATGTTTAGATCGATTAAGCTGAATACATTTATACCAGATTTTCAACTAAACTAGTCACTAAATACACTTTAATTAAAAAAACCGGCAGCAGCTGCAGCATAAGCTGGGCAGCTGTTAAAAATCCTTAAAAATAATTAAGGTCCGTGCGCATATTTGCAATACATTAACAATTGCTGCCATCTTTGGCCTCGCCTAGCTGCTCTTGCGGCTTTTTGTTGCACATTTTAAGCGCAACTTTGATTAATGTGCAACGCGTTGCAATGTTGCATTCGCCAAAGCCCATTTTCGCGCTTTTCATGTGACCATTTATCATATACATATACATATACATATACATATACATATATATATATGTATATATACATAAAGTATACGAGCGTGGAATAGTGCCACGTAAACAATATGCAAAAATGTAAAGAAAATAAAGAAAAACATTTCTCTGCACAATTATGATATTAAATGCAACGGAAAATGCATTTACACAGCTGTGCATTAAATGGAAATGCCACAAGAGTTCCCCAGAATGTTGACTACTTCAATTACAAATATGGTTAAAACAAATTCCAAGGTGTAGAGCTCTTTGATAATGAAATTCTTGAGTGCAGAACTGTTTTATAAACAAATGAAATTTCAGATATGCCATCCAAAGAATTTTTCAAATTTACCTAGAACAGCTTTAGGGACTAAGATAGAGATAGATAAGCTATTGGAAACTGCAAATGGGAAGTTAAAGCCCAGAAATCTATATTTTATTCTTGAAAATTTCCAAAACCTAAAAAAGAAGGTACACACAGGTTCCACACAGGTTAAATGGAGAGTTCCACAAGATTCTGATCCTGTTAAGTCCTTTAATTATAGATATGGTAAGAACAATGGTGTTATTTAAAATATTCCTGATAAAGATATCGACCTAAGGTTTAAATCGAAACAGGTTGTTTCGAGCTCTCAGTTCGCAGTTCGTGAACCCAGCCACACAGATTATCTTCAAGTCAGAAAACACACCCTATTATTTTGCCTGAAAAATGTGCGAATATCTGTGATTCCAATGCACGACGCAAAGCAATACAAAACACAGCCTGAAATTGCAAAGCTAAGCATAATAGAAACTACAATATGAGAGGCAGGAAGAAAAACAACCCCCAAACAAAAACTAAATATAGCTTGCAAGACGCTCAAATGAAGTGGAAAATTTGTTGGCAAAACACATTCAACGGGGATAGGGTATCCAATGCGGCGGGGTTGGGGCACTAACGGATATTGTGTAGGTGTCGAACAAATTGTCTCGTCTGTCCGACTGGCTAACATCTAACGCCGTTGACACATAATTTGCCATTATTAGTGAGTGTCAATCACAAACACGTTTGTGGTTTCGATTTTGATTTCGATTTGAGTTTTAGTTTTTTTTAGAGGCTTTGATTAATGTTGGGCCACGTGCGCATGTGGTTTGGGCGTGGGGCAAAGGTTGGAAGCAAAGCAGAAGGTGTGGACAACGCACAACTTAAGCTGCCCAAACGGTTTGCATTTGACTTGCAGATGCGCAAAAACCCTTTTTTTCGGGATTAAAAAGGAAATCGAAAGAGCACAATTACATTCGGGCTAACGAAGAGCGAATACCCTCACAAGCCTATCCTCAATTTGCGATATATGAATATCATTTATTATCAATTAGCTAGGTCTTCATTTTGTCATAAATTAATATCCTTTATTATCAAGTCCCCTTAGTCTAACGAAGAGCTAATACCCTTTTTTTACCGAAAGAAAATGTTCAGAATAGGTTGATTTAGCGTATATAAGAAGCTAAGCTTGGGTAGTTTAAAATACCTTTTTTATATAATGGCCTGCAGAGGCACGAATCTACGTGGATCCTTCATAGAGAGAAGCGAATCTGCTTGGCATTCTAACTAATGTAGATAATGTATGACATCGGCACTACTAGTGACAATGTCGTGATACCCTAGCCATAGAGCATCTAGAACATTACAGCCTTTTGACCATTCGGTCAGCTGTGTGTGTGTGTGTGTGTGGCAAGCAATTTGCCAAAGTGACTCTTGCGGCACTTACACTCCATTAGGCCGGAGCCGCAATCAGGCTGAGAGCCGAAGAGCCGTGCAAACTCACCTTTCTGCTGCTCTTTCATTTGCTCCAATATGTCGAGCAGCTGCGGCGCATCCGAGTGACCGCTATGCTTCTCGAGCACATGCAGCTGCAGCTCCTCGGCCGTAAAGCCGAGCTCATCGCAGAAGGCGCACTTGTAGCTCTGCGGCGCCTCACCGTTGACCATCTCCTCGCCGAGGAAATAGAGCTCAAAGAAATCTTGATTGTAGATAGCCTTCATGGGATGGTAATACTTATGCTTATCGTTCGGCACATTCTTGCCACCATCGTAGCAATCGCCGCAATAGGTCACCGACTCGCCGCAAACGATGCACTCGTAACGCCGACCCAGATTACCATGGGCCTTGCAGCCCAGACATTTGCTGATCTCTTGCGTGGCATTCGATTCGTTCGAAGACATTGCACTCAAATGGGTTTGGTTTTTGATGAAAGGGTTTATCAAACAAGAGTAGCAATAAAATAACTACTATAAAAACTCGGGGGGAAAACGGTTTGAAAACTTTGCCGTTTGCTTCTCACTGGTAGTTTGATAAGATTTTGATTTTTTTGTTCTATTTTTTTATTTTTATATTTTACGTTTACGTTCTTCAAGCTGGGCGAACAATGTTAACAATGAAAAGTAGAGTTGTGCCGCAAAGCTAACGTTATATTTGTGCAGCGCTGCCAACTTGATTTTTTAAGAAAAAAAAAGCAACACTTCAATTTGACAATTGTGTGAATCCGTTAAATATGAGGTATGTCAATCGGAAATCAATTTCGAGAATACCCCTGTGCTAAAAATCTCTGAAATTTAGACATTTACCTATGTACGTTTCTAAGGATAATTAAGAAAGTAAAAAATGGAACGTGTGAAGCAGTTATTGTGAAACATTTCTGAACTGGTTAGAGGAGGATATTCTGAGAAAGAAAAACTAAAGACTCTGAAATGTCAGCTTCTGAGGTTTCGAACCATTTGAGAGAATGAAGCTCTGAAGTGTTTGCAAGCTCAGAACCTTTTAAAACTAGCTCAAAGATATTTTGAGAAAGAAAAAACAATAGACACGGAAAGCTCAGAAGCAAAACAAGTCTACAGCCCCAAAACCAAAGACAATTTAACTAGTTTGTCGATACTTTGAGAACGGAAAACAATAGACATGAAAAATATGTCGGCTTCGACTGCTTTGAACCTTTATTGAACTGGTTCGTAGACGACATCCAGGCATCCAAGCAATCCAGAATTGAAATTAAACAGGAATTTTTAAAATTGCATAAACTTTGTTATGACAGCTTTATTATTAAGTATATTGTATATAAATCTATATTCCTTCATTTCCTTCATTTTATGGATCTTTAGTAGCCATAAACCTGATCAATTTCATTGACGAGCATGGCAATGGTTGAGTCGGAGGTCTCTGAGCCAGAATTATCGTCGTAATCGTCCTCATCCTCATCCTCCACTTCCTCGGCATCGCCCTCACCCTCGCCAGTTTCCTCCTCGTGCTCCTCCTCAGCATCACATTCGGATAACTCGTCGACTACGTTGACAGTGACAACTTTGGGCCCGCTCTCTGCTTTGGTTGCTGGCCCAACAATTGTTAGCTCATCCTCCTCGTCCCGCTCATCGGTGTCCGGATCCATGTCGGAGTCGACGCCGAGCACAGGATCGTGTGTCGCCTGCAAGATCATATCCGGTATTGCTGCAATCTTTGTGTTATTCTCCAGTTTTGTAATCGAAAACTCGGCCAACCATTTATTATAGAGATCGAGGTTCTTGTAGAAGCGCTCCATAATGCCGGCCGGAGAGTTGGCGCTGCTGCTGGGCTCGTCCAAAGGTTCCTTTTTGGGCTTGGGCTTGCGAAGGGCATTTGTCAATTTGGGAATTGCGGCTGGCTGCAGTGTGACCGGCATGAGCTGCTCATCGGCCAGCATGGAGCACAGCAGGGCCTCGATAAAGAGCACACGATGCGACTCTGGTGGCAGCTTACGTTGGGTCTTCTCCAGGGGCACAAACTTAAGGCATAGAAATTTGTGCAGATCCGATTTGTCAGCGCCTGCCTTATCCTTGCCCTGCTTGGTCTTGCTTTTGTCCTTATCCTTACCTTTATCCTTCTCCTGGTAACGTACTTCGCCTGGCGCCTCGCGCAATATATCCGCATAGCTGGTCAACAGACGTTCGGCCCGATGCTGCTGATGCTGCTGCTCCAATAGCGTTGAGGACTGGGCCAAATACGAGACCCAATCATCCTCGGCGGCACGTCTGGGCAATTGGTTATTCGGTTTGGGAAACAAGGTGCCCAGACGCACAGCTGGCGGCATGCTGCGTATGCGACTCACTTTCGGACTACGCATGCCTCGGGCATCCAACACACTCACATCGGGCCGCGCAGGCGGCGGCACCGGCTGCTGCTGAGAATGATGTGCCGCCTGCTGCTGCTGCTGTTGTCCCTGCTGCTGCTGCTGCTGGCCCTGCTCTTGGGGCCGCATCAGCACGTTCATGCAGTGGCTAGAGTAATATCTCGGATTTGTATTGCTCCAGCGCAGCTCCTCCAACACATTGAGCGCCTGCTGCTCCAAGAGAGCAGCACGACGCGCCTGTGTCATCCGCACCGCCTCACGAAAACTGACAGCCGGATCCAAGGCAGCGCGTTGCTGCGAGACCACGGGCAGCACAGGTCGCGGCAAGCTGGGCACATGTCTCAGAAAGGCAGATGCGGATGCAATGGCAGAACGCGAAATGGTGCCCGAACCTGACACCGAACCGGAACCCGAACTGCTGGCAGTCAGACGTCCAGTCGCCGCCGAAGCATCGGCAGCATAGCGTGTATAGAGTATGCTAAAGTATTCATCGAAATCCTTATGACCGCGATGCATATCGGATAAGTGCTTATAGAGCTGCATGCTGGTAAATCCATACAAATCGCAGAGGGCGCATTTATAGCTCTGCGGCACATTGGCCTCCACATAGGATTCGCCGCCAAAATAGAGCTCATATTCGGCGCGTGTATAGTGTGCCTCCATGGGATGAAAGTACTTGTGCTCCGGCGCCTCGGGCAATTGGCCAGAATCGTAGCAGCTGCCACAGAGCTGATAGCCAATGCACATCCAGCAGGCATAACGACGTCCAGCAAAAGCTGCCGTCTGACACTTGCAGCAGACATAGCCAAAATGACGCTCCGGCGGATGGGCAGACGATGGGGCCATGGCTAATAAGACGACAGAAAGCATTCCAGATTCAAAGTGGCTTCAAACAGGGCACAACACAAAAAGAAGCTAGCACAAGTTAAACGCAAGCAAATCACAAAATATATTGACAAATTATATATATGCATATATTGATATATATCTGTCTATGCTTTTGTATACATTGAACTCATCAAACAATTTGTTTATGCAATTTGAGCAAACAAAGCGAGACTTGCTAGACTTTAGGAAGAATTTTCAGTTTTGTGCTTGCCTTGATGTTCGCTTTTTTGTTTTTGTGCCCAGATAAATTTACCATTTACTTACGTGCAAATATTAATTTAATTTAGTTGAAAGCAACTAAATGAATTCTTTGTATATTTTTTATTTCCGTTCTTTTTTTTTCTTTCTCTCACTGACTTGCAACTTGAAGCAAGTGCTGCCACTCGCAACAGCCAAGCCCAAGAAAGCGCTCGTCGGTTTCCACAAAATCCACACGTTCCACAAGCGCCTTTTCGCGCTGCCAACTGACTCGAAGACGTGAATCTCACTGTTTAGTTTATTTTAATGAATTTTAAAGTTTGTTTTTCTTGTTTTCCACACAATTTTATTTAAAACTCACAGTGCACACAAGTCAATGAAAAATTGTTAACTAATGTCTGTCTGCTTTTGTCCTCCCAAGTTAAAATAAAAGCAAAGCCTACTGTTTACACATTTAGAAAACATATTTACCTAAATATGTTCAATTCAATGCTAAATAAGCAAATATATCGAAACAGTGAGAATTGAAATTTGGAAAAACTAATAATAATCCAGAATAAGAAACGGAAATGGTGGCAAAAGATTCAATCATAAAAACTTATTTTATTACATTATACAAAAATTATGTTTTGTAATAATAGTATTTTTTTTTTATTTATTATAATTCTTGTTATTTATGTGATACTTTTAATATATTATGATAATTTTTTCTATAAATTTGTATAGGAAAAAAACTCAAGGAGGCCCCAAGTTTCAAGTGACAATTCTCTAGCTTTTCTCTGAGTCTCTGAGTTTGATGATTTCATTTAGACGGACAGACAGACGGACTTGGCTAGTTCAACTCGACTGCTGATGCTGTTCAGGAATATATGTATATATACTATATGATTTTGGAAAAGCTTTTTTCGGCCTGTTACAAACATTTGCACAAAGTCTTTAGAACCTTATTAGCCATTTTCAATGCGCACTAATTACGTAAAGCTACTTCTTTTGCTTAAATTTCATTACTACGCACTGGATTTAGAAATATTTTAAACAGAGATCAGCTCAAGATGCTTTACAAGCTACAACATATCAAATGGAGCAAAATCCCCTAACGGGCTTATATACAAATGAGCATAAATATTAGGACATTAAGAATTAGAATTAAAATAAAAATTCGTTTTTATATTTATAATTTAATTGAAAGTAAAATAAAATATTTATCGATATTTATCATTTATGGAATGTGATGTTAGCATATTTTTGAATTTATGTTCGGTCTGCGGAAATACAATTGCTTATTTCGCCTAATAAACAATAACAAAAGCTTTAGGTGGGAAGGGTAAAGGTAACTAAACGAATAAATATTTTGCAATATAATCCATTCAAATTCGAAGCTAATTTAACTTAAAATTTCGCATTTAATAAATGTGTAGGCTACAAAAACATTAAAAAAAAGTATTTATTATTTAAACGACAATGTAAAAATATCTTCGGAACGCCGAAGATTTAATACCCTTGTAGACATTTGCCTTTTGCAGTTATGTGAGCATACTGAAGCTCGTAAATGCTGGTTTTGGCGGAAATATCTTGGAAAACAGAATATTTGCCATACAAGAAACTACTTATCGAACAATATGATATAGTAATCCGATCCGTCCGGTTCCGGCATATGTAATTGCCTGCAACAGAAAGACAAACCCTTACAAAGTTTCAAGAAGATGGATAGAGACTTTTTCTCATAGAAACAGACAAACAGACAGACGGATATGACTATATTAACTCGACTGTTGATGCTGATCTAATATAAATCAACTTTATGTGGTCGGAGATGTCTCCTTCTATGCGAATAGGTGAGCATGCATTCGAGTTACATTTAACTTATACAGAAACTCTGCTTCTTTTTCTCTATTATTTGCTCAGCACCTTGGTGAATAGATTCTTGAATAACTTCTGTGTTTGTCGTTCAATAGTTTGGAAAACAAATGTGTGTGGGTACCGAAAGGAGAGATTATCGAGGTACATTTAGCCAAAATTTGTCTCAGTGTAAGCTAAGCAAAATGTAACATTCCGATTATGAGCTTTTTGCTTTCCATTGTCTCTTTAATCGTTACGTTTAAACAAACATGTCGGACAGGCAGAAAGACGGACGGACACGCCTAGATCGTTTCGGCTATTGATGCTCGACAAAGAGATAGACATATCGAAAATAGTTAAATAAAAACTAAAATAAACTAAACTTTTTTAATGTCAATAAAAAACCAATTAATTCGGGAGAAAATTGCTTACCTTTTTTTATGATAGCTTTTTAATTTGATATCACATTTTTTTTTCTTCAAATTTGAACTTTTAGCACTTTCACGTTAGCTCTCATAATAAAGAACTTTCAAAAATGTTTCCTCTTTTTTTAGCATGTTCCATGCGTTGCTTAGACTACACTTCGAGCAGGTGTAGTTGCTGGCCAGTCATGCAAATATCCTGCCACGCCCACCGCCAACACACACACACACGCGCGCGCACACACATAGATATGGTGCAAAAGTAATGCTAAAAACTCTCGTTAACATAATAAGCCTTATTATAGAAATTTAAAGCAGCGTAAAATGCAGCTACATAAATACACACACGCGTCAGGTTGACCTCAATTAAAATAATTTCGCCCCTTTTTTTTTTATATTTTGTCAAGTGTTTTGCCCAACTTGCATTTGGTGTATATACAATTACATGTGTAGTATATACAGCCGAGTGTTGAAAAAGGGCCGTTGACATTTCACGCTTTTAATTAAAAATTGCGCTAGATGCGTAGAAAGAGAAGAAACAGCAACAGAATAGATCCAACAACAACAACAAAAACAACAACAATTTGTGCTAAATGCGGCTTAGAAATTTTGCTATAAATTTCTAAATAATTTGAGTTTGTCATTTGATAATGTTTTAATGGCATGATTTACATTTATTACACACACAAACACAGCCTGTTCGGAATTCCCAAAAATCTGCTTATGACAGCTGAAGCAATTTGTCAGATTCCCAAAAAGGGGGTCAACAGGGTTTGTCTGAGCCACATTGGGATCAGGGGGTGCAGCGGCGTCATGTGCTTGTCGCCTGTTGGCACTGCGAAAGGCCAAAGGCCCAAAACAAATACACAAATTAAGCCATGCTCAGAAATACTCAATTACATGAGTCCAAAATGAAAAGAAAATAAACCAAACTGAGCTGCGAGCCAAAAAGGATTAAATGGCTTTATTGGGGGCTTAAGGCTCGTCATACCCTGTAGCCAAACTGATAAGTCTACAGGGTATGAAGGAATGTGAAACATCACCCAGCAAATCTTTGATACCCATTTCCACTAAGGAGGGATGGAATAAGTAAAAGCTTCTGGTCTATTCTCTAGACATATATTATTGCTATATAACGAAACAACCTTCGATCTAGTTACAGGGTATTTTCTTGAGCAAACACGCAC
This sequence comes from Drosophila novamexicana, assembly GCF_003285875.2. Classification (NCBI taxonomy): domain Eukaryota; kingdom Metazoa; phylum Arthropoda; class Insecta; order Diptera; family Drosophilidae; genus Drosophila; species Drosophila novamexicana. Next base: position 7,521,581 of record NW_020824787.1, read on the forward strand.
CTAGAACAAATACTGAGCCTAGGCTTAATTCTCAATGAACGCACAAAACGCGTAATTCACATTCAGCATGTTTAAGCTCTAGTTACAGGGCATTTGCTCGTGTAAGCATTCTTCTTGAGCTTTTAATCTCTTGTTTTTTTCGACCTTATGAGGCCAATCGAACCATTATATGCGTATTTTTGGCTAACGCCCAAGTTGAGCCAATTAGTTAAGTAGTTTCATAAATTTCAACCCCTCGAGCAGATCGCATAGTTAAGAAAAACTTAAGCTAAGAACTACGCCAAACCCCAATTCTTAACAATTTTATGTAATTAATAATGTAACTATAAGCAAATTAAAATCTAGAGCTAATAAGCATTTACATTACTTGAAGTGCACGAAAAAATGTGCTTTACGCCAGTTGCCATACAAAGAATTAAATAAAATTGTTCCATTGTCAGCAAAAACTTTTGCATGCAAGTGCAAAAGCATTTTGCCATAATTATTCCTTAGCAAAGATATAGCAGAAGCAGAAGCAGCTCACAAAAAATGTCGGCTAAAATACTCACATATGTATATACATATATATAATTTGGCTGTGCAACTTTTGGCCCTGGTAATATTCATAAGTGTCTGCTTAATATTCATAAAAGCATTTTAATTTGCATTTAATTCAATTATTTTGCGCCACTGTAGATGGTTGCTTTTTGTTTGCCGAGCAGGGGCGGAGGGTCGGTATATTCGTGAGGGGGCTTCTATTAAGCACATGTAACTTTCGACAACTGAAGGGCGCACTGGGCGTGGCACAAGGGCTGTGCCATGTGCACGTCAATTAACAAATAATTTGACGCGACATTTTGTCGTCGCCAAATTAAATTAAAAACCATTTTCTGGCCAGAGTTGCCATCAACACCTAAAAACCCTCCGCCACGCCTCCTCGCCCATTAGGCAGGCAAGCCTGCTTTTGAAACGGAAAAAAAATGACAGAGCATAAACCCTGAAGGCTCTTATACAAAGGGCGTTAAATCGGAACACGGCACAATTTAAGAGCTGTCAAGAGCTCTGCAAAATAAGTTTATCTCCTTTACTTACAATTCAAATTGATGGCCACCATTATGCGGAAGAGAGGGGCGCGGCGCAAATCAATGCAAATCGCACACACACACACAAAAAACTCGCGTTGAATTTTCAGCAAAAATGTACAACTTGCTTTTATTTTATAAACTGTGTATTTCTTCTTTTTTATGATTTTTTTTTTTTTGGCTATTTCCGCAGCTGTTGACGCGCAGAAATTCGCTAACCAACTGAACTGAGTGAATGGCTGACGGGCTGAGCAACTGATGTGGCCCAAAGCGAGCGACACATGTGAAGAGGAAGAAAAGGATAGCCCGGACACAAACACAGTTATGGACTGGCAGAGCCCAGGACGAGTGCATGCAATTTTAATTCGTGTCGTGTAGCATAGTGTTGTTTTTCGCTTTTTTGGCAAGCGCTACCAAAAGAGCTAACGCTAGTTGTTTTCGTTGTTGTTGTTGTTGTTGTTGTTGTTAGGAAAAGTCGCCGGCGACATTCGTCTGGCAGCCTAATTGCCTGGGCGGCCGACCAGCCCAGCTGAGCGGGTCGAGCCAAACAGCTGATGAGTCAGCCGTCATTGGAGTGAAAACTGTAGTCAACCAGTGTAGCAAGTGAGTCAAATGTGCAAATATATATAAAAAACAAGTAAGAGGTTCAAGTCGGGAGCTCCCGACTAGGGGATACCCTGAACCCTCTTCTTCCAACATCAAATGAATATATATATATTTTATTTTAGAAGCTATATGTCAAGTTTGGTGACTCTAGCTCTTATTATTTACCAAAATTGCCCAAAAAACAGGATATCGATATCGATTTCGATTATCGATTATCGATTGCTTGGAAACGGAGTAAGTTATCGATTATCGGAAACAAACTCGATCTGCGCGATCACGTCTCTAGCTCTTATAGGTTCTGAGATCCTTGCGTTCATACATACGGACGGACGGACGGACGGACGGACAGACAGACGAACATGGCAACATCGACTCGGCTATTTATGCTGATTAAGAATCTATATACTTTATGGGGTCGGAGATGCTTCCTTCTGCCTGTTACATACATTTGGCTTTCGCACAAATACAATATACCCTTATACCCATTTTTAATGGGTTCAGGGTATAAAAAAACTATAGCTCCTGAGTAAATTTTACGTACCTGCATTTAGCTATATTTGTGGCTTTGAAGAAAATATTTGCCTTTAAACAATACACAATCTATTTGACTTAATTGTTTTATCGATCGATAAAAGTACAAATATATTCAAAAAGAATATGACAAAAGCTGACCTAACCGATCAAATAGTGTTATAGTTAGCCAAAACTATCAGTTCCGAATATGCTGCATGCTTAAAGGGATTATTGGCATATTATTGAACTGATTTATCGGACAGTTGTATCCAAAAGCCCTAAGTAAAGACTTAGGCAACCTACCCATAAGACTAATATTAAAAGGAAGAGAAACTGGAGGAAATCTTTAAAGCTCTCTGAACTTTTCAACTTTTATATCTGCATTTTTACGAATAAGTATAATTCACATACATTAAGCCTGATAAGCCACACAATCTTATCGATAGTCGCTAAGCTTACACAGAGAGCATTTTACATTTACACCTATTTATTTTTTTCTGCAGAGGGTTTAAACATTTCGTAGAAATTTCTAACGTATTGCAGTAGTAAAAACTGACTTATCTATTGGCTCATCTACTTAGAGAGCGAGTCTATATGGGATGAGCCTTCATAGCGTGAAATTTGTGCCAGTTCAAATGTATTTTAGTAGGAATTTCGCAAGTTTTTATGCTTTGCAGACCTTGGAACTCGCCATCAAAATTTCTGGCTTTTTGCACAGTGTACCTGCTGCGTAGAAGTACATTGTTTTTTCCGCTATATAAAGCCAACTTAAGCTATGAAATTGAAGAACAAAGCTAACAGCAAACAGAAAAACAAAAGGAAAGCGCATTTCGTTTTCAAATGCCACGCCCCGACTAGTCACAGTTGCGCCCTCGTCTAAGCCCGCGACATCTACGTGCCCAGCAGCCACATTGGCATTGATTGGCCTCAACGTTGGCCAAATGTCGCCGAAAGTCTGACACAACACACATACGACACGTTAGCCGAGCGAGCTGAAGGGAAGGCGCGTTTGTAGCTGGCCAAAAATGTCGGTAAACAGCACTAAAAGCTGCAAAAAGGCATTGCATACGACAAGGCGACAAAACAGCAGCAGCTGTTATGGTATTTGTTGTTGTTGTTGTTGTTTTAATGGATTTTATGCCGTTGAGCGGCTCTTGCGAGTCGAGACATGCACGACGATGATTCATTGAGAGTTCCTACGAGCAGCTTTTCCTGCAGCTTTTTGAGTGTTTTTCATGCGCCTTTGCAGACAAATTACCAAACAACAAATGGATGGGCGGAACTTACCTGAAAAGAAAGCAAAAAAAAAAAAACAGAAAGACAATTAGTGAATAAATCGTGATAAAAAGCAGGTTTAAAAAAAGTTAAAAAATATTGCAGTCATACATCATAAAAAAGCACGCACATGCATGCTTCCATTTTTGTGAGAGCGACCTAAGTGACCCTGGAAAACAAGTTATTTATGAAATAACAAATTTTAGCTCTGCAGGTTGGGAAAACTGTGTTAGAAAGTAGCTCGTAGTAGCTGCATTCTCTAAACATTAATTTAAATAATGTCACCATGGAGGACAGACGGATGATCAAGAGAAAATTAAATACTAACTCCATAAAGTCAAGAAATATGAGCTTAAAAGTAGCTACTCGTAACTGCGTGCTCTTATGAAGTTAAATCATGCCACCATGGAGAGCAGATGCGACACACATGTGTAATAACAGAACCAAAAGCAAAAAACCAAAAAAAACTTCAACAAATCAAACTTATAAACAATCAAGATTGTTCTAGTAGGGAGTGCCCGACTAAGGGATACCCTGAACCTTGTAAGTTCAACACCAAATGCAGCCTGCGCTAAGCAGGGGGGTTTCTATAAAAGAAAGAGGATTGATATAAATGTACTCTAGTAAAAGGTAAATGCCAAATTTGGTCACTTCAGCTCTTAAAACATAAGAGATTTGCTTAAAGAACTGGTTTGCGATGTCAATTTTTATCGATTGCTAAAAAACCGACCAACTACTGCGCGGACACTAGAAGGACCTATGTTCTCTCTGTATTTAGCTCTAATGGATTCTGGGAGCAAAGACTTCATAGATACCGATGGGTAGACAGACTGCCGGACAAACAGACGGCCATGGCTAAGACGACAGGTCTATCGATACTACCCAAGAATATATATAATGTGTGTGATCGGAGATGCTTGCTTTTGCCTGTAACAAACATTTACACAAAATCATTATACCCTTTTACCCTTTTTCAAGGGGTATAATAAAGCCTTAACATGGACACAAATAAAGTGATAAAAATAATTTTCCAAATATTCGCCCATTAGAAGGAAACATAATAATAAAAAAAATGTAAAATATGAACTTAGTAAATATTTCTATCCGAAAGTACAGTCAAACTGCATTATAACAAACGCAAATGGTGTAACATGTAAAGACTTCCACACAAATAAAACCAATAACAATAAAAAAAGCGATTTCTTCAAATCTTCTTAATAGCAAAAACTTGGCAAGAAAGTTTGGTAATTCCTTCGAAAACTCAATTTGTGGAAGAATTCATTATAAAGAAGCTCGACTGTAATTCTATAAAAGCAGAAGTACATTCAGCAGCCCAGCTGTTTGTTAAAACTTCCTTTGCCGCTGCCCAACACTTTTTTGTGTGTGTGTGTTTTTTTTTTTGCATAAGTGAGTGCCGTTAGTTAGTGGCAGGAAAAACTTTTAACCAACGTTACGCTTCGTAGAATGCGGCGTCTAAGATAAGAAAAAGAGACGCGACAGCTAAAAAAAATTCTTGCACTTATTGTTGGCTGTTGCTGGGCAAAGTTGCTCAAGATGTTGCGAAGGCAGCACAGCCAGAACATAGTTGGAAAAGTTCTCTCTCTGCCGCGAGGCAACTCAATAAGTTGTTCTTCTGAAAGGAGGCAGCAGGGAGAAGCAGGCGCTTTAATTAGTCATACATGAGCTTTGCTTATAAATACTTTCTTTTTAATGTAAGCATAAGCTTGCATGTCTAGCTAGGCATGGTTGCTTTTTGTGCTGGCAGTTCGATAACTTCGCCAACGATTTTTGTATTTATCGATAGCTGGAAATTCTGCGATTTAAAATCGAACTCAAACTTAATTTCAGCCGGAATATTTGTGGCATATGACGCCTTTGGAACGTTGTGTATGGAATGCAAAAATTGAAAACTAACCGACGCCTGCCTGACACCATTTTTCTTTTGTTCCTGATTAAAACTGACACAACATGTTTTACATTTTCCTGGGCTACTTGTCTTAGCCATTATTCTTTATTTTTTATTGTTTTTTTTTTTTTTTGTCGCTTCTCGGCTTCGGTTCTGTCTAGTTTCTGGGCGATTACATAAGCAAATGCCGTCTGCACGTGCAGCTAATCGACTCCTCAGCTGCCTACCACTCGCTGGTTGGTATCCAACTGTGCGCGACGTTGCCAAATGAAGCCTGGCGCCTTGGCCCAGACAGCAAAGGGAGAGCTACCCAACCCCCTATATATAAGTATATATATTTATGTAGTACTGGGGTAAGTTGCCGACCAGGTATATCGCATTGCAACAACTGCAAATGACGCAGTAACGTGACGTGTTTCGGGTTTCGCTTTGTGTTAGGGTGAAAAAGTCAGGCGACCCAGCTTGAAATGGCCTCAAAGGGGGCGAATTGTTAAGGTAGAAATGACAGGGTGTTTCAAGTTTTGCTGCACCGACTGCAGTTTATCACCTTGGGAATGCGGCTAGGCTAACTGACGTCGTCGTCGCCGCCATTAGCTATATATAGTATATATACATATATATATATATATCGAACTTTTTTGTATGTTGCAAAGGCTACTGCACTATTGATTTTTCTTTTTTTTGCCTTTTTTTTGCCTTTTGCCTTTGCTGGGTTTTATTTTAGCAACGCTGGCCATTTGGGAGGCCACTTGATATTAGCATAAGTCAATAAACTGTTGGCAAAAATTACGCCAACTAACATGTGCGGCTTAACAGGAAAAGTCTGGAACAGAACATCACAGCGAAAATTGTGGGAAATTGGTTAACCTAATGATGATTACAAAATAATAATGTTTAATGATTGAAAAACATTATGGAAATCAAATATGCAGCGTGTAATGGCTATAAAATGATGGTTATTAAATATGCAGAATTGCATGTGATATTAGGTCAGGGCACACAACCAATGAGAGTTAATAGCCCAGGCGCTCGGAAGGTTGATTGAAATTGTTAACTTTTTTAAAATACTTTTTTTGTAATGAAATACTATTAGTTAATGTTCTAGCAGGAAAATGCCGTACGATCAAGTATAAAGAAATTGTTCTCCCGCCCTCACAAACTTAATATCAGACAACTTTTTTTATTCTCAGCTTTTCCGCTCTCTTCCCTTTTACTGTTACGTTAAATTAGCAATAGTATTCTGTATTTGCTTTTGGTTTTTCCTTGCTCTTTTTCTTTTCATCAATCCCAAGCCGGCGTCATATTCAACAACAACAAAAAATTAGGTTTCTATTCTTAATACGTCGCTTAAAAGCACCACCCAATCCCCGAGTGTTTGCTCCAGTTCTCACTTCGAGTTCTCGACAGGAGCGTTAGGAACAGACCGTCTTATGCCGTTTCCTTCATTAAGCGCCCGTAAGTATGCCTCAACTTCTTTCACATTCTCGTCGCGTCGCCTTGCTTGCTATTATTTGCTTTGCTTGGTTTGGGGCTTAGTTCTTAGCGCCATATGTGCACAGTCAGCAGTTATTTTGAGGCTGGAATTGGGCTGCAGACACGCCCACTTTTTGTGCATTGCATTTCAATTAAAGTTAAGCCAAGTAGAAGAGCAATGAGCGTGTTCAGCTGCTGAATACCCTGTAAGCAAAACACCTCTAGCTCTCTGTGCAAGTTATTAAAGTTTGATAGACCCTCCGAAAAGCTTCAAACAGCCCAAAAAGAGAATTCCCTGTGAACAGTTACTAATTTCAGTTATCTTAAGACAGATATACCCTTTAATTTGATATAAGACTCTATATAAATCAACGTATATTATTATATAACCCCTTTAAAAATTAATATTACTATTATAAACTATTTCAAAAAGCGGATATACGTCTGATAATAGGTCTAAAGTCTTAAAAAATATATATTATTTCCTGTAAAGAACATTTCGAATAATGTATTAACACCATTTGCTTCATATTTTAACCAGGCTATAGGGTATAGAAACTCTTTCAATCAATAATATACCCTGTTAAGCTACTTTAGAATAATTGAACACAAAAAAATCCTACTAGCCTTTTCTTTACCTAAGAACAGCATACCCTTTATTTTAGCCAGAGTATAAAAGCACCTTTATTCAAAAATGTACAAGTCTATTACCCTTGTTTTTTTTTTCTAAAAACAACAAGCAGGGTATATAAACTCTTAATATATCTTATATATACATATACCCTATAATGAGCTATTAGAAGAGCCGTAAGCCATTACTACTAGCCTTATCTTCCCTTAAAGCAGCATACCCTTTATATATAAAACAGGCTACAGGGTATTAAAACTCTGTTTTTCAAATATTTAAATATTTGGCATGAACCTATATCCCCTGCGTAGCATACAACATTCTACAGGGTATATTAATGCTTGATGAAGTTGTCTGCAAAAATTAAGATGGAAATCGCTTGGACCACAAATACGGGTACTGTGTGCACAGGGTACAGGTTATCTGCCCCCCCCCCCCCCCCCTCCTTTTTCCACGCCTCTGCGCAGCCTCTTGTATTCGAGTGCTATTTCATTCTGCATGCGGGGCTTTTGTTAACTGTTGCAAATAATAATACACTACCTTTTTGCACTGGAAGCGGTTACCATTGTTTATTTTTGTTGTTTGTTTGTTTTGCTGCTTTGTTCTTGGGGCTTGCTTGTTCTTCAACTTATTGACTGCCAGCTGCATAGCTAATTAGCTGCTGTTTATTATTTTTTTCTTTATCATTTTCTTGCCTATTTTGTTCTTTCCTATTTTCTGGCCTATTGCAACATCTTACATATTGAAAGAAATTCAAATGAGCAGCTTTCCACCCTTCTGCTTGCGCGGGCTGGAAAAATCTCTTGGTTTTCCCGAACATTTCACTTCTTCTTGAAGCCCAATTGTGCCGTGCTATTTGTGCAGCGCATTAGGTACACCGAAAACTGCCGTCAATGGTTGGACGCATTGAAATTAAACTTATTTCAATAAAAAACAAAAGCTCTCAAGTTGTTCAGGAAGCCAACTTTTTAAAGACAAAATTTTATTTTGACATTCAAACTTTGAATAGCATATAAAAACTATATATATCAGATAGTAGCTTGAATGCATTGATTATTGGTGCAGTTAGCACAATTTTTTAAGTTTTCTTATTAAAAGTTTAAGAATAGTTTATTTAACGAAGTATTGCCTAAAACCATTTTATAAAATGTTACGCATTAACTAAATACTTCAAGCTTCAAATGATTCGTAACATTTTTCTAAATGCCTTATCATTTAATACTATTTTATATAAATAATTATTTTTTTAGTAGAAAACGTGAAACTAAAACACAATATACGATTTGAGAATATTTAACGTAATAAAAAATGTTATTATAGCTCAATCGCTTAAACATTAAAAAATATATCAAATAATTTATATTAATTATTCTACTTAATAATTTTTAATTTGTACATTATTAAATTCCTTTTCATATAATACCAACCCAAATACAAAATACCATGCTTTTGGTATGAAGTATGAAACTGATTCACGAATAAAAAAATACTTTTTATAATTTATTTTTAAATTAAAAACAAAAAAAAAAACAATTTTAATTGGAAACATAAATCTGTAACATGTTTAAAGAATAGTAAAAACAATAAATTATTATCTAATAAACCCTTTCCTATACATATAACCCTTTCATTAATTGTTATTTAGTATTTAGTATTTTCTAAATGAGTGCTTAAATATCGTGTTTTTTTCGGAAACGTGAAACTGAAACACGATTCATTGAAACGGCGCTAAAATGCAGAATGGCACGTTGCAAATATATCGCACTGATTATCGATAAGAAAATATAAAAAAAAAAAAAACAGAAACTTCGGTTGTAACTTCTCTAGTTTCTGCCTAGTTGCAGAGCAAGGGTCCCCCAAATTGCATTCTTGTAAGCAATGAATATGGCAGAGACAAGCACTTGGAGCTGCACATTACCGAAATTTTATACGTTCACACATATTTGGACCATCGAGAACTTTTATTTGGTCTATAATATGTGTGAGAAACTGGAATCGCCGACATTTTTCAGTGCGGATCGCAAATGGAGGCTTTGCATCAATACCAAATACGAAGATGATTTGGTTATGTTCGTATTCACAAATCTGCCAAATGCCAAAGCGGTTGTCACCTGCTCCATACTGGATCGCGAGGAGACGGCCATAGCCATATCCCTGAAAACGGCCTGTGAACGGGCCTTTAAGTTCATGGAGTGTGGTGAACTATTTGATAAATCCAAGGGCTATTTGCCCAATAACAAGCTGTCCATCTGCTGTAAAATCATAATGCTGAAGGAGACGAAAAGCAGCTGCGGACAGACGAATATGATAAAAGTGCCCGAGTGTCAATTGGCCGAGGATATGGGCAATCTATTCGATAGTAAAAAGTTCAGCGATGTGGCCATTGTTGCCAGCAATGGACGGGAAATAATGGCTCATAAGAGCATACTATCTGGTAGGATATTACATTTTAACTATATATGCATATGTATGTCGACATATTCTATTCGTTTCGCAGCTCGCAGCGATGTTTTTTCGGCCATGTTTAAGCATAAAACCGTGGAGAATGAAGAGAATCGTGTCGTTATAGGCGATTTAAATCATGATATTGTCAAAGAAATGCTCAAATACATGTACACAGGCAAATCAGCCCATTTGGATGTATTCGCCAAGGATTTACTAGTCGCTGCCGACAAATACGCACTCGAGAAGCTAAAAGCAATGTGCGAAAGTTCTCTATATAGCAAACTATGCGTTAATAATGCGGCACAAACTCTCGTCCTTGCCGATATGCACAGCGCAACGCAACTTAAGACACAAACAATTGAATTTATTAAGGCACATGCCAGCAATGTTAAGGCCTCAGCGGGCTGGAAGAGAATCGTACACACTCACGCCAATCTAATTGCTGAGAATTTTCCATAAAATGGGCTTCAGAAATCTCCCAGAAAACAAACCAAAAACAAATGTTTACATTTTTATATCATTTTGCTCAAACTATTGTTAACACAAATGTATACAAATATCATCTCTAGTCTGTGCTAGGTTTTCAAATAAAATACGAATACCTAGGATTACTTTGATAAGTGCTCGATTTGAGGCTTGGCCAGGACTAGTTTTTGAAACTCTTTCACGTAATGTGTATTGTATCTTGCATCAAAATAATTTGGTATATATAATGGACAAGTACTAGCAAACCCTTATTGTCAATTTGAGCGCATATAACTTTTTCAGCTACTTTATAACTTTTTTAAGGCGACACTTTACAACACTAGTTGATAGTTTTCTTTTAACACTATATTATTAAGCAGCCCAAGCAAACGTCGGTTGTTAATTAAGTCTAGATAAATGATTATACAAATAATAAAATGATCTTTGAGAGTCAATCAGAAAAACAGCTTATTCAGCTTCTATTTTTGTAACAATATTTTAATACTATTTTATCAATTGAGGTTTTTTAAATATTTTAATTGGTAATGAAACGATTTTTGAGAATAAGTCAATAAGAAAACCAATTAGACCAATATTTTTGAGCTATTTTTTTCTTGAATTTAGCCACTTTTTTTATAATACTGTTTGTTATAAGTTGTCAAAGGCAACAATTGGCTGTCAATTAAGGCTTTGTAAATAATAATAACTAAACAACTTTGAGAGTCAATCAATCATAAATCTAATTCAAATATTATTGTTTGTAGTTACAATTTACAACACTGGTTGTCAAAAGTAGCAATCGGCTGTCAATTGCGTTTTTGTACATATTGAAACATTTCTTTAAGCGACAGTTAGAAAGATAACTCAGATCTAACTCCTTACAAGCTATAAGCAACAATCAATTGTCTAGTAAGTACATCATATTTTAAAATGTAGCAACATTTAAAGTAAACCTCGCTGCATTTTCCACGCGCTCTGCGTGGCACGTAATTGTTGTTGCCTGAGAGCCACGGAAAGCACATTTCTGATGCCATTTTGTTGCCACTCATTAAGACAACAATTATACTTTATTCAGCGACATTCAGGCATATTTAAAGCTATATACATATACATATATACTCATTTATCTAGCTAGAAAAACATTGAAGGCAACAGCAGCTACAGCCAAGGACATGTTGTCATAATAATGCCATACAACTGGCGAATGGCAAGTTGCAACAAGCGAATGGCAACGACCAGCGGCAACAAAATTTCATTGTTCAGATCATTTTGGATGACGCCGTTGTAAGGCGGATGTGTCTGCGGATGAGGATGCATTAATGCCAGCCAGCAAAGGAAGAGGGAAGAGTCAGAGAGGGAGAGTGCTAGAGAGAAAGAGCGTCAGTCAGTTGAACATTTCTGTGTTGCCTGTTTATAGCACAACAACAAATTTTAATGTTGCAACTGCAGCTTGCAACAACGTCGGGACGTTGCCATAACAAACGCTAAAAGTGTCAGTGACATTTCAACAACATTTCGCCAACGCCATGCTGGCCATGTGCTCGTCCTGCTACGCATACAGAGCCATGTTCCAATGCCGCCCCTTGCCCACGCCTTGAAGGCCTCGGCAACAACGTTGCAAGATAATTTTAAACCAGCAAACGAGAATATGTTGCATGCAGCAGCAGGTTCCTGGTTTGGGTAGGGGCGAAGTGAACTCGTGTCTCTGACAGTCGCTTGTTGCCAGTCTGATTAACTATCCAAGCGGCTTAACATAGTCGAGTAAATTATGTCTGACCCGGACGCAGACGAAAAGTGCAGAGCAAAAACCTGGCAGAAGCTTGTAAGTTAGTTTAATTTAGAACTGGCCACTTCCTGGTGACAAGTATTAAGTATTTTGCAGGCATTTTAATTAAGATTATCTTAAGTTGTAAGGTCTAGTACCGTATGACTTTTACTCAGCACAGTTGGCTGATCTTTGCCAGATTCTTGTTGAGAGCGTTAACTTGGCTTCAATTGCCTGCAAATGTTGCCAAGAATCCGCCCTCAATCCGTCATATAACATTTTAGTTTATTCTATTACGAACTTTACAGTATATGCAACACGTTTTCTTTTCAATTGCAGCTTAAATAGCTCTCATATATTCTACAAAATGTATGTTTTTCTGGTAACCATAACCCTAGCTAGATTGAATTGCTCCATAACCGCACTTTAATCGAATAACAATTCATTTTCCTATATTCTCTCCTACTAAATGCCATTTGCAAAAACTTTTGCTGCTGGAGACAAACTTTTAGCCATCTTATAAATAATGTCCAAAAGGCTGGCACACTTGGCAAAAGTCGCATAAAAATGAAAGCGTGACTTATAAATTACAAATGACATTCTGGGCGATATGTAATTACAATGAAATAAATACTATTTATCGATTTTCTCTTTCGCAAATTAAGTTTCGGTTCAAGCTACGAGCAGGGCTAAACAATAGGGTTGTATATCTATATCTATAACTATATCTGTGTGTCTGTATGTGATTTTTATTTGTATTTCTTGTTATTGTTGTTGTTCTTGTTGTTGTTTGCGTGTTGCTGCTGCTGTGGCCGCTGCTGGTTTTGGTAATTCGGGCACAACTAGCATGGTTAGCTGCCCTTCGGCAAGTGCCAACCACCCAACTGTCCAGACACCCAACCACCCACCAACAGCCCGTTTCCATTTTGCGCGTTCAGTTTTATGAGCGTTCAAATTAGTGCGTTTCCATTGCCATCAACTCCCGTCCTATTGTTGCTAGACTTCCCTTCTCCGCGGCCAATAGCTCGATATGTCAGCTCTTCGTGTTTTGTGTCCACTTCGAGCAAAGATTGTTTTATGGCCAAAGGCTGTTTAGTTTATTAGCCGCCAACATGCAGGTACAGTTGTAACCCTCCCTTCGGAGGCGGTGGGCGTATGTGCGTGGGCGTGTTGAATTGCGGCTAATTAAAACTATGCACCCACACTTAACCCCCCTCCGCCCCCCCTGCTCTTTGTACACGGCACGTCAATTTGGCGCCTCATGTGAGTGGACATTTGTGGCAGCCCTTTGAGTTAAGGTTAAGGTGGTTGCATTCAAGTTGGTGTCCCCTAACGAGCTGCTGACAAGAGCTAATTAGCTAGAGAAACCTGATTGAACTCTGTGTCTCGCTGTTTGTTGCCTGTCCGAAATTTCGTATACTTGATTAATTAGCTGAAACGTGTTCAATTTAAGAGAAACCCTATTGCTGCTATAGCAAGACCCTGCTTTACAAATCAAGGCTTTAAGAATTTTCCAACATTTTTTAAGGTGTGAAAATATTTTAAACCAATTGAAATTATACCTGATTTCGCATCAGTTTAATGGGGTTGATTATGAAAAATAAATTAATGATAGATTGTAATGCTGTCAAAACTATCAAGCTCAGGGAATACAGATCTCATAGATCAGGAAACAGCGGATAATAATAATATTACAGGCAATGTCCTTCTTGATATTGCAATATAAACAAATATGTTTTATAATTTAATACAAATAATAGGGCTAAATAAAAAAGAGATTTATAATTTGATCAGACAATTTCTTAGAAAATTCAGCTTATGTCCCACATGTTTATAAAGTGCACTCAATTTCTCAAGCATTCAAAATGATTGCGTAGTGAAGCATAAATCTCTTTAAAAATCGCCTGTCAACCACAAGCCACAGAAATATGCATAAATATTTTATACAATTTTATGAAAGTAATGCATGGGACAAGCAAAGGTAGGCATAAATAAAAGGACATGGCTTGGGGTTAGAAAAGGATTGAGAACAGGAGAAATGAAAGCAGTTAGAGACAGGGAGGGAGAGAGAGAGGGGAAGGGACAAGGACGACACGTACGTACAACTGCGCCAAGTGTGAAAATTATGCGTTCAATGAAAATATTTTGCTCGAGCAAAGGCTCCGTCCCTTAAGGGCCGAGGGGAGGAAGGGTCCTGCGCCAGCTGCTGTAGCTGGCTGTAAGCCTTTTAAATCCTGCCCGTATGCAAAACATGCGCTTGCTGCTAGCCCAGGGCTTAGACTCCTGTTTGACCACAATGCAATTTTGTGGTTTACACAAGTACAAGGCCCCCGCCACTCGCCCCTTGCCGCAAAAAGTCTGTTTGAAAAGGGTGGAAATTTTTGGAGCTCACTTGAATGCGCAATCAGCAGGACAGCAGGATATGCTCTGTATATAATGCATGGCAATAATAAAATTGTCAGCTCCACTTGCGCCCACTTAAATCCGCCCGTTGCCATAAATAAAATGTTGCATGCAAATGGGCGCAACGCGTTTCTATGGAGAAAGAGACACACAGCACGCTGCAGCATGTCCAGAGATAACCAGTTGACCGCATTGCCCAACCGGATCCCTAACCCATCCAGCCGCATCACATAATAATTATTTTTTTTAGGTCAAACTCGCTGCTGGACAGTGAAAAACCAAATGCCACCGTATTCATAGCCATTTCCAATGGCTTTGTGCGTGCTTTTCCCATAGTCTGAAGTTGGTCATTGTTCGGTATTTTATTATCAGTTCCAACAGCAGTTTTGCCCTCAAACCCACCCACCACTTGGCACAGTCACGGAGCGCGTAATTTAATTTTATTATTATTCGTGATTATTTGTATATAGATCCGTTTGAATAAATAGTTAAATATATGTTTAAATATATCTTGTTTATCAGAGACACGCATCGCTGAACATTTCAGGGTCCGACTGAATAATTTACTTGCATTGTTTGCTTTACAGATTTAAAGAGTGGCAAAAATAATGCCTGATAATATTGATATTTGTGTTCTAATGACCTGTTTCCATAAACACGAAACTGACAGTAATGAAATATGAATAGATGATTAATATAATAAAATATAATACCATATTTAATAAATCAAGTCCGTATAAAACTAAGCCATTTGCTCGAATCCCTGCTAGTCATGTATATCATGGCGCCAAGACGGGTTTAAAGCGAACCGGTTCGACTCAAGAATCCCAATTGGTTTTCTAGTATCAACTTTTCTTTTGGGTACGCAGCGACAATATTTATAGATACATATGATTTTTACATGCATATTATTATCATATATCATTATGGCACAGTTATTCAATCAAGTTACCTATCAAAATTATGGAATCGGAGGCGTTTACCTATCAGGAAAACTATCTCTCAACTGGATCAATTTGATTACGTTTCAATCAAATTAGAAACAAATCAAGTTACAGCCCAAACAGTTGACCAGAAATCAATGTTGGCTTCAGGACAATTTGCTGCAAGGAAAAACACAATATACAACTAAATTATGGACGCTCCCTGTGGACCTTGTCTATATGTATATACATATATATCTATTTATCATTAGGAAGCTGCTTTTGTCATTAGCATAAATAATACGCATTATTATTATCGTATTTTGTGTTGTTGCTTCGCTTCGACGGGACTCAATATATTCGCAAATTTTCGCATAATAATAAGTAAACGGAATACGTACACAAATGGCAAAATATTTGTATTCCGTTTGCTGTGTGTGGTCAGAGGCCCCCCCAGTCCAAAAACATATTTGCTATGCAAATGATGACAGCTAAAAGCAGTTTAGAGAGAAATGAACAGGCGAACGGGGAAGCGAGACGGGGAAGCCCTGCAACTATGCGGTCATGTTAGGCTAACAAACACGGCACAATAACACCTTTTGGCCTGTTCGCTGTGCAATGTGTGAACACGGCAAACATTTTACCCAAAAACTGGCCACAATTCTCGCTCTCTCAACTGCTACTCAAACTCTCCCTCTCTATATCTGTTCGCTGCTCGAATCCCGCAGGCATTTGCCTTTCAGCTTGAATGCATAATTGAAGTTCTGTGTCGGGCATCAAAAGTTTGCACCAAGTAAAAAGCGCTAAATCGTGCTCAAATTGAAGGCATTTGAAAGCGTTCTAAAAAAATAAATAAAATAAAAATCTACCAAAATAAGAGCTAGGGGCTTAGAAAGGGTTCAAAGCAGAGCACACACAGTTGCAGTTTGGCTGCAGGTTTAACAGGCACATATAATACATTATAAGCATTCTTAATATAAGAGTTATGTTCAAGAAAACGTTAAAAAAATATAAACTTTTTAGTGCTGCCACCTTACGTTAATATTTGACAGTAAAAATGGTGGACAGAGTTGTCAACTCGCGGGTTTGCCAGTGCTGCTTAGTATTATTATTATCATTACTATAATTATTATTGTTATTATTTTAATCATCATTATTCATTTTATTATCATTATTATTTTATTTATCATTATTATTATTTTAATTATCCTAATTAATATAAATATATGATTGTTATTAGTATTATTAATATTAATATTATCGAGTATACATTATTTAGTTATTATACTTTAAAATTTCTTTGACGCGAGCTTAAGAAAACTTCATCTAAAATCATAAAAAAAAATAGGCATATATATACCCATTAATAGTTTCATATGGTATGTGCTTCAGTTCAGCCAAATATAGATCTCCTAAGCATATCTAGGGCGATTGTTAAAGTTTTCTTTTAAAGTTTTTAAATTTTTAGCGTTCAAATTAATTTTCACTTCATCATAAAATAGCTGCTCTCTAAGGCAATATTTCATTTTAGCGCACAGGAATCATTCCTCGGCTGGTTTATTAGCCATCAGTACAGTTTGTAGACCCTCATGAATAGTTGCTGGCACTTTTTTGCACATTTCTCTTGGTATTGCGACAGGCTGCACCGAAGATTAATGCCTTGGCTTGCAAGGCAATCCACTCACTTTCCACTCTTGCACTCTGCGTTACACTCCATGGTGATTTGTCATCATAAACAATAATTCACAATATCCGTTTAGTTCGCTAGCGGAATTTTTCTTTATTCGTGTTTTGATGCTCTGCTCTTGAATCGTGCGCCATTTTGTTCAAAGGCGTGGAAAAACTTTTAATGGCGACAGTTTTTGAAGTGTCGGCCATTTTGCATTTGTTTGCTCAAACACTTTTGAGTTCGGCCAACTTGGTCCATTTAATTGACTTGCTTCCGTTTTTAATTGCATTTTTCCTCGTTTTATTTCGGTTGGTTTGCAGAGTTGCCAACAGCTCTTCAGAACTGCACAAATAAGTGGAAATGAAACGACCACTAGACTCACAAATACCCTGCATTTGTTGGCAAATGTATTCGCTAATGCTTAAATGTTTTGAAAAACTCATATATGCAGGCACTTATTTGTAATTAAACAATAACTTTTGTATTTAGAATTACAGCTCTTTATGAAATGCCTAGAGTTTTAATATAATAGTATAATTTTCTTTCAGGAGTATATCCTATATGTTTTTAATCATACAAAAGTTTTAGGAAAATGATAGAATCAAATTATCTTCACTTAAAAAAAAAACAAATGTTTAAGAGCTTTTAAAAATGTAAGGCCCATTTTTTACAGGGTACAAACAACAAAGCAGGCTGTCTGCCTGATAGATAGAGAGCCTGCCCTTTAGCGTAGGCGAGTAAAAGAGAGCGAATGTAGCAAAGGATTTTAATTAAAGCAAATAAACACTGTTAATTAAAAAGGCGCAAACGCATAATTGAATTGTGCCGCATTGTTGTTTCCTTTATATATACATAAGCATATACAAATATATATATCTATATGTATTTTATAAATACGAAATAAATACATCCGTAAATATTTCGCAGTCGTTATTAATTTTTAATTGCAGTTTGAGTGTTTTTATTGATCTGTTTGCCATTTTATTGCATTTGCATTCGCCTGGTTCCTCTTTTTATTATTCGCTTTTCAATTAATTTGGCTACTAATTTTTGGGCCTAATTATTATGGCATTGCTAACTTAATTAACATTTAATTAGTTCGCATTTTATTGTAAATATTTTATAACAATTTCTGCCCATTAACGTTTCCATATTCATTTAAATCTACTCAAATTAATTGCTATGCAATTTGTCCCGGAGCTGCAGACGAGCGAGAAGTGTATTTTTCCGGGCTTAGTCGCTGTGTTAATTAGCAGTTGACTTTATTATTTAATATTTAATGCAATCATAATTTCCAATGAATTTTCTGCGGTCAACAACAATGCTTTATGCGAAAATTGAGATATTTGCCGTTCGGTCTGGCTTTTCATGGCATATTTTTGGGATTATGTGAAAAGCGTGTGGCTTTTATTCTCATATTGGATTGTTGTAAACATTTTATTTACGCAAATTGGATTTCTTTCTTTTGCTCTACGGTTAATAATTAATTTTTCTGAAATTTCGCTTACTTTTCATAAAAAAACTATTATCTATTGACTTGTCAAGTCCAAACATATATTTCTAGGACTTATGCTCAAGCAAAGCCAAGTATTTATTATGCACATTTTTCTTTTAGCCCTTTTAATGCTCTAATAAAACACTCAACTTTGAATACAATTTTTCAATTGCATTTTCCATTTGTTGTTAAAAATGTAACCCAAATGAATATTCAAGTGCTTTGCGAAATTTTGTGCAACTTTCAGATTCCAGCTTATGCCCCAAAGTAGACCAAGAAAACTAGTTAAGATAAATCAGTTTTCCCTTTTCACAAGCTCTTGACCAGAACCCTTCTCTCTCGTCCGTTCTCAAACTAAAAAGCAAACTATGCGCTTAAGTTTCTCAAAGCTTTTCGCACTTTAATGACTTTTGCGCATTTTGGTTCTTCTCTCATTTACTTGAGCAAAAGTGCTTGGTACAGCAGAAATTCGAGCGATTGGACGAGTTCCTTCTCAGGGGAAGGCTGCATATGGAAAATTAATGAACTTAATGTGAGAAAAAAATGAAATAAAAGTGGCATAAATGATAAATGAAGAAAAGCTGACACAATGCGCGAAAATTAGCAGATGGCCCTAATGTAAATTAATGCGAAAATCTCAAGCTAAAACAATAATACTTCAACTTTTTGATTGTAAGTCGGCGAATCTTAAATGAAATTTGAATAGGTCGAACATGAAGATTGAACGAAAGATTAATTGAAAACGAAAACGGAATAAACAAAGTGTGGGCTTTGCAATTTAATTAAATATTGTCTTGACTTTTCAATGCATCATATAACACCCATTTTCACTGTATTTATCGGTATTCCATTCAGTTCATCGTCTAGCCAGTATATTTGATACATATTTATCAACACACACAATTCAGACTGTCCACAAAAACCACATAAGCACATACATTTTATCTGCAGTCTTAATTACACCTGACCGCAGTAGATGCAAAAACAATGAATCCAAAGCGCGACTAGCGATTACCCTGTACAGAGCACAGTTTGTTGGATATGATTAATGCTTCTAGTTCCCTCTGACCTTTTAGGTTAAATAAGCTAAGTTGGAGCTAAGTTTTGGGCTATTTGACATACTAAACGGATTACCCTAATCATTCGTTTATAGGGTATTTACAGAAGAATAAGGTACTATCACCATGGTCTAACAATTAGCTACCTGTATGTTCCATTCCCGCAGATACGTATATCAGCTTACTAACACGAACACGAAAATCTGCGCAAAGTATTTAAAATGTTGCAGCAAACCAAAACAAATTATATTAATACGCGACCATGTTCAGTGTGTGAGCACGTATACGCCGTGTGGTCCTCTAGGGGCGTCAGTTTGTCAGGGGCAGCGCCGGGTATTGTCCGGCTAAAGCTACTTCATTTAGCATGGCGCCGACCAGACGATTTTGACATTTTATTACCTCACAAAAGGCAACAAAAAGCCAGGGAGCGCCTCGGGTGGATAATTTACTTGAGGGGGGTGGGTTGCGCTCGGTAGGGAGGGTCGGGGTTTGAGCCATGAGTCAGCTTGGCCAGCGGCGTCTACCTGACCAACTTAGTTGTTGTTGGTAACAAGTTTTGTAGCCGCGAGGGGAATTGCCGACCATGTTGACTGTGTATATATATTTTTCTGTGTTCTTTGGTTTTTTCCCTGCTCTGCTTTTTGCTGCTCTGGATGTTTTTTTTTTCTAAATTGCCGTTAGTAGTTTTTGTTAAGAATATTAGACCTCGATGCTGCGTTTATAGCTGCCTATCAGGGCACAACTGCCGGCACGTACTGCCCATCAAACAGTTGCCAGGTCTCCGTTTGATCTATTCAAGCAAAAACTTGTCTCGTTATGCAATTAGGGGATGAAATGCAGGGCAGCAATCGACTGGGTCACAAAATTGGCATTAGCTATATTTAATCTAGCTAGACGACCTAACTTACATCTAATTTGAAATGAGCTGACAGCAAATGTTAAAGGTCGAATTAATTTTTAAATTTTCTGTTGTTAAACAGAAATTAAATATTTATATTTATTTATGTATAACAAAACATTATTTCTTAAAATAATTTAAATATTAATATTGATTTTAATAAATTAAACAAGTAAGAGGTTCTAGTCGGGAGCTCCCGACTAAGGGATACACTGAACCCTCTTCTTCCAACATCAAATGCATATATATATTCTATTTAAGAAGCTATATGTCAAGTTTGGTGACTCTAGCTCTTATTATCGATTTTTATCGATTGCTTGGAAACTGAGTAAGTTATCGATTATCGGAAACAAACTCGATCTGCGCGGGAGCCAGGAGCATCTTCATCTAAAATTTCTCTAGCCCTTATAGGTTCTGAGATCCTTGCGTTCATACATACGGACGGACGGACGGACAGACGGATGGAGAGACAGACGGACATGGCTAGATCGACTCAGCTATTTATACTGATCAAGAATATATATACTTTATGGGGACGGAGTTGCTTCCTTCTGCCTGTTACATCCATTTGGCTTTCGCACAAATACAATATACCCCTACACCCATTTTTAATGGGTTCAGGGTATAAAAAGTCAAACTTCGTGAAAATCGGATGAGATTTGGCCGAGATATGGGGGTGGTAAATTTTGACCCATGTCTATATACGAATCTTGGGGTAAGATTTGGACATGAATTTCGACCAAAAAATCGGTGTTCAGATTTGAATGCCACATTAATCCAGAGAGAAAACCATGAAGAAAAAGCCAAACTTCGTGAAAATCGGATGAGATTTGGCCGAGATATGGGGGTGGTAAATTTAGACCCATGTCTATATACGAATCTTGGGGTAAGATTTGGACATGAATTTCGACCAAAAAATCGGTGTTCAGATTTGAATGCCACATTAATCTAGAGAGAAAACCATGAAGAAAAAGCCAAACTTCGTGAAAATCGGATGAGATTTGGCCGAGATATGGGGGTGGTAAATTTAGACCCATGTCTATATACGAATCTTGGGGTAAGATTTGGACATGAATTTCGACCAAAAAATCGGTGTTCAGATTTGAATGCCACATTAATCTAGAGAGAAAACCATGAAGAATAAGCCAAACTTCGTGAAAATCGGATGAGATTTGGCCGAGATATGGGGGTGGTAAATTTAGACCCATGTCTATATACGAATCTTGGGGTAAGATTTGGACATGAATTTCGACCAAAAAATCGGTGTCGAGATTTGAATGCCACATTAATCAAGAGGGAAAACCATGAAGAAAAAGCCAAACTGCGTGAAAATCGGATGAGATTTGGCCGAGATATGGGGGTGGTAATTTTTGACCCATGTCTATATACGAATCTTGGGGTAAGATTTGGACATGAATTTCGACCAAAAAATCGGTGTTCAGATTTGAATGCCACATTAATCCAGAGAGAAAACCATGAAGAAAAAGCCAAACTTCGTGAAAATCGGATGAGATTTGGCCGAGATATGGGGGTGGTAAATTTTGACCCATGTCTATATACGAATCTTGGGGTAAGATTTGGACATGAATTTCGACCAAAAAATCGGTGTCGAGATTTGAATGCCACATTAATCTAGAGGGAAAACCATGAAGAAAAAGCCAAACTTCGTGAAAATCGGATGAGATTTGGCCGAGATATGGGGGTGGTAATTTTTGACCCATGTCTATATACGAATCTTGGGGTAAGATTTGGACATGAATTTCGACCAAAAAATCGGTGTTCAGATTTGAATGCCACATTAATCTAGAGGGAAAACCATGAAGAAAAAGCGAAACTGCGTGAAAATCGGATGAGATTTGGCCGAGATATGGGGGTGGTAAATTTTGACCCATGTCTATATACGAATCTTAGGGTAAGATTTGGACATGAATTTCGACCAAAATATCGGTGTCGAGATTTGAATGCTACATTAATCTAGAGGGAAAACCATGAAGAAAAAGCCAAACTGCGTGAAAATCGGATGAGATTTGGCCGAGATATGGGGGTGGTAATTTTTGACCCATGTCTATATACGAATCTTGGGGTAAGATTTGGACATGAATTTCGACCAAAAAATCGGTGTTCAGATTTGAATGCCACATTAATCTAGAGGGAAAACCATGAAGAAAAAGCGAAACTGCGTGAAAATCGGATGAGATTTGGCCGAGATATGGGGGTGGTAAATTTTGACCCATGTCTATATACGAATCTTGGGGTAAGATTTGGACATGAATTTCGACCAAAAAATCGGTGTTCAGATTTGAATGCCACATTAATCCAGAGAGAAAACCATGAAGAAAAAGCCAAACTTCGTGAAAATCGGATGAGATTTGGCCGAGATATGGGGGTGGTAAATTTAGACCCATGTCTATATACGAATCTTGGGGTAAGATTTGGACATGAATTTCGACCAAAAAATCGGTGTTCAGATTTGAATGCCACATTAATCTAGAGAGAAAACCATGAAGAAAAAGCCAAACTTCGTGAAAATCGGATGAGATTTGGCCGAGATATGGGGGTGGTAAATTTAGACCCATGTCTATATACGAATCTTGGGGTAAGATTTGGACATGAATTTCGACCAAAAAATCGGTGTTCAGATTTGAATGCCACATTAATCTAGAGAGAAAACCATGAAGAATAAGCCAAACTTCGTGAAAATCGGATGAGATTTGGCCGAGATATGGGGGTGGTAAATTTAGACCCATGTCTATATACGAATCTTGGGGTAAGATTTGGACATGAATTTCGACCAAAAAATCGGTGTTCAGATTTGAATGCCACATTAATCTAGAGAGAAAACCATGAAGAATAAGCCAAACTTCGTGAAAATCGGATGAGATTTGGCCGAGATATGGGGGTGGTAAATTTAGACCCATGTCTATATACGAATCTTGGGGTAAGATTTGGACATGAATTTCGACCAAAAAATCGGTGTCGAGATTTGAATGCCACATTAATCAAGAGGGAAAACCATGAAGAAAAAGCCAAACTTCGTGAAATTCGGATGAGATTTGGCCGAGATATGGGGGTGGTAAATTTTGACCCATGTCTATATACGAATTTTGGGGTAAGATTTGGAGATGAATTTCGACTAAAAAATCGGTGTCGAGATTTAAATGCCACATTAATCTAGAGGGAAAACCATGAAGAAAAAGCCAAACTGCGTGAAAATCGGATGAGATTTGGCCGAGATATGGGGGTGGTAATTTTTGACCCATGTCTATATACGAATCTTGGGGTAAGATTTGGACATGAATTTCGACCAAAAAATCGGTGTTCAGATTTGAATGCCACATTAATCCAGAGAGAAAACCATGAAGAAAAAGCCAAACTTCGTGAAAATCGGATGAGATTTGGCCGAGATATGGGGGTGGTAAATTTAGACCCATGTCTATATACGAATCTTGGGGTAAGATTTGGACATGAATTTCGACCAAAAAATCGGTGTTCAGATTTGAATGCCACATTAATCTAGAGAGAAAACCATGAAGAAAAAGCCAAACTTCGTGAAAATCGGATGAGATTTGGCCGAGATATGGGGGTGGTAAATTTAGACCCATGTCTATATACGAATCTTGGGGTAAGATTTGGACATGAATTTCGACCAAAAAATCGGTGTTCAGATTTGAATGCCACATTAATCTAGAGAGAAAACCATGAAGAAAAAGCCAAACTTCGTGAAAATCGGATGAGATTTGGCCGAGATATGGGGGTGGTAAATTTAGACCCATGTCTATATACGAATCTTGGGGTAAGATTTGGACATGAATTTCGACCAAAAAATCGGTGTTCAGATTTGAATGCCACATTAATCTAGAGAGAAAACCATGAAGAATAAGCCAAACTTCGTGAAAATCGGATGAGATTTGGCCGAGATATGGGGGTGGTAAATTTAGACCCATGTCTATATACGAATCTTGGGGTAAGATTTGGACATGAATTTCGACCAAAAAATCGGTGTCGAGATTTGAATGCCACATTAATCAAGAGGGAAAACCATGAAGAAAAAGCCAAACTTCGTGAAATTCGGATGAGATTTGGCCGAGATATGGGGGTGGTAAATTTTGACCCATGTCTATATACGAATTTTGGGGTAAGATTTGGAGATGAATTTCGACTAAAAAATCGGTGTCGAGATTTAAATGCCACATTAATCTAGAGGGAAAACCATGAAGAAAAAGCCAAACTGCGTGAAAATCGGATGAGATTTGGCCGAGATATGGGGGTGGTAATTTTTGACCCATGTCTATATACGAATCTTGGGGTAAGATTTGGACATGAATTTCGACCAAAAAATCGGTGTTCAGATTTGAATGCCACATTAATCCAGAGAGAAAACCATGAAGAAAAAGCCAAACTTCGTGAAAATCGGATGAGATTTGGCCGAGATATGGGGGTGGTAAATTTAGACCCATGTCTATATACGAATCTTGGGGTAAGATTTGGACATGAATTTCGACCAAAAAATCGGTGTTCAGATTTGAATGCCACATTAATCTAGAGAGAAAACCATGAAGAAAAAGCCAAACTTCGTGAAAATCGGATGAGATTTGGCCGAGATATGGGGGTGGTAAATTTAGACCCATGTCTATATACGAATCTTGGGGTAAGATTTGGACATGAATTTCGACCAAAAAATCGGTGTTCAGATTTGAATGCCACATTAATCTAGAGAGAAAACCATGAAGAAAAAGCCAAACTTCGTGAAAATCGGATGAGATTTGGCCGAGATATGGGGGTGGTAAATTTAGACCCATGTCTATATACGAATCTTGGGGTAAGATTTGGACATGAATTTCGACCAAAAAATCGGTGTTCAGATTTGAATGCCACATTAATCTAGAGAGAAAACCATGAAGAATAAGCCAAACTTCGTGAAAATCGGATGAGATTTGGCCGAGATATGGGGGTGGTAAATTTAGACCCATGTCTATATACGAATCTTGGGGTAAGATTTGGACATGAATTTCGACCAAAAAATCGGTGTCGAGATTTGAATGCCACATTAATCAAGAGGGAAAACCATGAAGAAAAAGCCAAACTTCGTGAAATTCGGATGAGATTTGGCCGAGATATGGGGGTGGTAAATTTTGACCCATGTCTATATACGAATTTTGGGGTAAGATTTGGAGATGAATTTCGACTAAAAAATCGGTGTCGAGATTTAAATGCCACATTAATCTAGAGGGAAAACCATGAAGAAAAAGCCAAACTGCGTGAAATTCGGATGAGATTTGGCCGAGATATGGGGGTGGTAATTTTTGACCCATGTCTATATACGAATCTTGGGGTAAGATTTGGACATGAATTTCGACCAAAAAATCGGTGTCGAGATTTGAATGCTACATTAATCTAGAGGGAAAACCATGAAGAAAAAGCCAAACTGCGTGAAAATCGGATGAGATTTGGCCGAGATATGGGGGTGGTAATTTTTGACCCATGTCTATATAAGAATCTTGGGGTAAGATTTGGACATGAATTTCGACCAAAAAATCGGTGTTCAGATTTAAATGCCACATTAATCTAGAGAGAAAACCATGAAGAAAAAGCCAAACTGCGTGAAAATCGGATGAGATTTGGCCGAGATATGGGGGTGGTAAATTTAGACCCATGTCTATATACGAATCTTGGGGTAAGATTTGGACATGAATTTCGACCAAAAAATCGGTGTTCAGATTTGAATGCCACATTAATCTAGAGAGAAAACCATGAAGAATAAGCCAAACTTCGTGAAAATCGGATGAGATTTGGCCGAGATATGGGGGTGGTAAATTTAGACCCATGTCTATATACGAATCTTGGGGTAAGATTTGGACATGAATTTCGACCAAAAAATCTGTGTCGAGATTTGAATGCCACATTAATCTAGAGAGAAAACCATGAAGAATAAGCCAAACTTCGTGAAAATCGGATGAGATTTGGCCGAGATATGGGGGTGGTAAATTTAGACCCATGTCTATATACGAATCTTGGGGTAAGATTTGGACATGAATTTCGACCAAAAAATCTGTGTCGAGATTTGAATGCCACATTAATCAAGAGGGAAAACCATGAAGAAAAAGCCAAACTTCGTGAAATTCGGATGAGATTTGGCCGAGATATGGGGGTGGTAAATTTTGACCCATGTCTATATACGAATTTTGGGGTAAGATTTGGACATGAATTTCGACTAAAAAATCGGTGTCGAGATTTAAATGCCACATTAATCTAGAGGGAAAACCATGAAGAAAAAGCCAAACTGCGTGAAAATCGGATGAGATTTGGCCGAGATATGGGGGTGGTAATTTTTGACCCATGTCTATATACGAATCTTGGGGTAAGATTTGGACATGAATTTCGACTAAAAAATCGGTGTTCAGATTTGAATGCCACATTAATCTAGAGGGAAAACCATGAAGAAAAAGCCAAACTTCGTGAAAATCGGATGAGCTTTGGCCGAGATATGGGGGTGGTAATTTTTAACCCATGTCTATATACGAATCTTGGGGTAACATTTGGACATGAATTTCGACCAAAAAATCGGTGTCGAGATTTGAATGCCACATTAATCTAGAGGGAAAACCATGAAGAAAAAGCCAAACTTCGTGAAAATCGGATAAGATTTGGCCGAGATATGCGGGTGGTAAATTTTGACCCATGTCTATATACGAATCTTGGGGTAAGATTTGGACATGAATTTCGACTAAAAAATCGGTGTTCAGATTTGAATGCCACATTAATCTAGAGGGAAAACCATGAAGAAAAAGCCAAACTTCGTGAAAATCGGATGAGATTTGGCCGAGATATGGGGGTGGTAATTTTTGACCCATGTCTATATACGAATCTTGGGGTAAGATTTGGACATGAATTTCGACCAAAAAATCGGTGTCGAGATTTGAATGCTACATTAATCTAGAGGGAAAACCATGAAGAAAAAGCCAAACTTCGTGAAAATCGGATGAGATTTGGCTAAGATATGGGGTTGGTAAATTTTGACCAATGTCTATATACGAATCTTGGGGTAAGATTTGGACATGAATTTCGACCAAAAAATCGGTGTCGAGATTTGAATGCCACATTAATCTAGAGGGAAAACCATGAAGAAAAAGCCAAACTTCGTGAAAATCGGATGAGATTTGGCCGAGATATGGGGGTGGTAATTTTTGACCCATGTCTATATACGAATCTTGGGGTAAGATTTGGACATGAATTTCGACCAAAAAATCGGTGTCGAGATTTGAATGCCACATTAATCTAGAGGGAAAACCATGAAGAAAAAGCCAAACTTCGTGAAAATCGGATGAGATTTGGCCAAGATATGGGGTTGGTAAATTTTGACCCATGTCTATATACGAATCTTCTGGTAAGATTTGGACATGAATTTCGACTAAAAAATCGGTGTTCAGATTTGAATGCCAGATTAATCTAGAGGGAAAACCATGAAGAAATATCCTATATCATATATATATTCTATTTTAGAAGCTATATGTCAAGTTTGGTGACTCTAGTTCTTATTATTTACCAAAATTGCCCAAAAAACAGGATATCGATATCGATTTTTATCGATTGCTTGGAAACGGAGTGTGTTATCGATTATCGGATTATCGATCTGCGCGGAAGCTAGGAGCTATTAATATTTATTTTTATTTAAAAACAATATTAATATTTATTAAAATTTATTAAATATGGTAAAAATAAATTTTGTAAATTATTTAAGTATCAATATTAAATTTTAAGAAAAAATAATATCAATATTTAATAAAATGTATTTAATTGTGATAACAAATAAATTTGAAAACTATCAAATTTTAAATTTTGTAAAAATATAGTATGTTTTATATATACTTTTAAAAATGCAGTATGCATATTTATTTTTATATATGAACAAATAATAAGCATATTTTTGTGTTCAAATATTAGTTCAATATTTGTTATATATATTTTGTGTACATCATTTCCGAAATATTTTCCGTACTTACTTATAAATTTAACTTTTTTGTTAAGTCGCGGCTGCTTTGAGCGTATTTTATTATTTTTCTTTATTGGCGCCGATCTTCTCGATACTACTTTAAGTGTTGTCACCAGTGTTGGTTAGCATTAGAAAATAGAGTTGTAAGAAATAGATTGCAACAAGTTAGCCAAAAAGGGGCGTTCTTTCAACATTAAAACAAAACCTTCGGTAACAATTCGACATGGCATTAACTTTTTGTTATTGTTTGTTGTAGAAATATTTATATAAATTATGAAATTGTTAATTATTATTTTAGTGCTGTCAATCTCACACAACAAAAAGCAGCAAATAAAATAAATATAACAAGCAAAATAGCCACAAAGTGCACAGAAAAATTTAAATAAATATTTTGCTTTAGCCAAGTGTAATAAAATCCAGCTTTATGCAAATCCATTTAACTTGTATTATGCAATCAACAAGCATAACAAACAGACTTAATGTCTGACTAATCTGCTTTATAAATATGTATGTACTTTTACTGCTGGCCCTTTTCACTCATTTTACATTGACAGCATATTCTACATTATATGAATTGCCAAATATGCTACGCAAAGTTTGCCTAAATGCCTGGCTTAAACTATTAAAAGCTGCTTAAAAAGCCTATTAGCATAAGTTCTTCATAGTCTTCTTTGCAGTTTTAAAAACTTATAAACAGCTGCATTAATTAAGTTTCTTGTTTTTTGGGCCAACATTTCATTTACTTGCCGCATTTTCATTAACTGCCTTTCGCTTTGTGTACTTTGTGCCCCTTTTTGCTGGGCTCTACAGGCCCCTCCCCCCTCCTTTTTGGCCACGCCCAGCTGCGTACTAATTATAAAATTATGCTTAATCTAGCATAAAAAGCGAGAGACCCCGTCTTGCTTTAAAGGTCACAGGCAATATTTCACTTGGCCGCCTCGAAGTATGCTATAATCAACGTAATTTCGTTTATCAGACAACCTAACCGCGCCCCGCTCCACGTTCACCTCTCCCAGCTCACCCTCTCCATTCACTGCTCCATTTGGCATCTTAATGGGCATCCACAGTTTTGGCTTCCCCGCTCTCCCTAGCCCCTCGCTTCTCAGTTGACACTTGCCAAAGTTTGGACAGGCACAGTCCGACGCGTTGCTGTGGTCAGCACAGTTATTGGATGAGAAGTTTTCCCCAAGCCCCTACCCCCCACTGGGCCTCATAAAAATGAATGTTAATTTCTAATTAACGCTTAAGACGCTGGCAGCCGTCTTGAATGCCACGCCAAAGTTTGCACTCCAATATACAACTGTCATTAGGTATCAAAATAATGACAGTGCGCGCGCAGACAGGAGGCAGGAATTAAAGACGGACATTCGAGAGGAGACCTGCAAGCAAAGTTCTCTTCTCTCCTGTATAGCCTGATTCAAAAGAGATTAAAGATTATTTAATATCCATATAGACATTTTTATGCAAAGTTTCACGACGATAGCTTTAAAACTAAGAAGCTAGTTCGCAAAAAAAGAGACGGACAATCTTGTCAATATTATCCCGGAATATATACAATACGGGGTCGGAAAGCTTATTTTATATGCGTTACACATATCAGGGCAAAATTTTAATACCCTCTACAAGGGAATAAGAGTGATACAGTGCAGTAGAAGAAAGAAACTCCGATCCCTTGGTCAACTTCATTAGTAGATTTATCTTGAAGACAGATTTATCTAAGAGATTAATAAAGCTTGGTTTCTCAAGTAATGATTGTTTTATGATACACACAAATCAAGAATATTTCACTTTAATAGCAATGCATCGAATATCGCACCTTGCGTCGAGCCTGATTATCTGATTGTCTGCGAAAATTAGTACAGGGTATTTTCCAGTCATACTAGTTGACTTTAGCTTGGGCTTCGTGTACGTGTAATTACCGCAAAATGACGCACAACTTTTGGCCATATGCTTCACTCTTGCCAATCAACCCGCTCCAGCTCCTCTTTGATCGCTGCACTGTCATAAAACTTTATGCCGTTTGCCAAATATTTGCATAAAACATTTGAGGCCAGCGCGCGCTCTTCTCGCCCACAATCACATTTGTCGTTTATGCTTCAAACACACTAAACGTGTTGCCATAAAAATTCAATGTTATTGTCAGAATACTTGGGCGTAGCTGACAGTTGATTGTTGTGAGCTGGGCAGCGCCGAGCGGGACAAAAATAAACATGCAACCAAAGAGTTTGTTGTCAAGGAGTCCCGGGATGCGGGGTGCGAGGGGTGACGGCGCGTTTCGCTTTGTTTGCTTGAGGTAAAAGGGACCACAGCAAGAACAACAACGAGTAAAACAACAATGTCTGTCGTTCTAGTCACAGCTGTTGACAGTCGCTGTTAAAGTAGCTTGCTCAGCCCTCAGACCCTGTTCCTTAGTGCCGCCTGCTTTATGCATAAATATATGAATTCATTTTAAAGCAGCTTTTTAGGCGCGCGCTGACAAGCATTTTTTTTATTTGTTCTTGACTTGAAAAACAAAAGAATAAATAAATAAATATATTTTAAAGTAGCTTTTTAGACTGAAAAGAATTATTTATTTGTTCTTGACTTGCAAAAAAATGTTCAGTCTTCAGCTTTATTTTTTTTAGTTTTTTTTTTAAGTTTTAGTACGCACAAAACCGAAGCTGATATTTCTTGAGTGTTGGGAAAGTCGGGTTTCTTATACTTCACAGCCCAAACTAGGTAATATTTTTTCAGTGTTAGAAGAGTCTTTCTTTTTAGATTTTGGTACTCACAAAATCGAAGCTTGAGTGTTGGAAAAGACGTGTTTCTTAAACATCACAGTTAGATTTTTATAAACATTTTAGTACCCACAAATTTCAGTAGTGTTGGAAAAGTCTTGCTTTTAGACAGAGTGAAATTTATATTACATTTTTTAAGTGTTAAAGAATTTTTTTCTTATTGTTTATTTTAATACTCACAAAACCTAAGCCCCAATTCCTTGGTCATGTTTTTTACATCATTAGAATTGGAAAACACAATTTTTAATTTCTTTAGTGTTGAAAAAGTCGCAATTTTTTAAATTTTCAAACTCTCAAATGCTGAACCACATCCATTTCTCACTTTAGCTAGAACATAAAGCCAGACAACATCCCGCACAGTTTTGATAGATATGCATACCATATGCCAATGTCAGTTTCGGTTCTTCCTCTTCCCCGGCCTCTTCTTCTTCAGAATCATCCTCATCTTCCAATCCCTGTACCATTTCAGATGGTACGTGCTTCTATTTCGTTGTCTGCGGGCGCCTAATGCAATTTTCTTCAATTTCTGCTTTGACTTCTGCTCCTACAGCTGCTTTTTCTATACATTTTCCGCATTCCCTGGACTATGTTGAGTTTCTATTTGCATTTTTTTCTGTGTTCGCTGGTTTTCTTTATGCTTTGGCTTTTGTGTGCGCGAAAACTAAATTTGCACAAGTTATACCCTGTAAATTTTAGAAACACTACGATGGGTTGTTAAATGACCAAGAATATAAATTGGGAGTATTGATATTCGACTTTGAACACGTTCTAACATAGCAATTGCAGTATAAAAAGTACAGGGTATATGACAGTAATTGACCATTGTTTTGCTTAATCACAAAATTTGATAGTTGTGCTTTTACAGGGCAAAAATCATTATATCAATACAAGGTAAACTATATATATTCAAGTTATACCCTGTAATATATACAAGACAAGTTCACTTAGTCCCCCAATTATGCTGCAACAGCATTTAATCTTTAACTCGACTTTATGTTCGAGGCGAAACGCTTCTAATTTACAGGGTATCTAGACCGTTAATACTGATTGCTCGCCGTGTGTGTATGGAGTGGCTGGAGGCACCTCTGGGTTGCTGCTGCTACTTGCTTATGCTGTTCATGTCAGGTTCACGACAGACTTGTCGCTCACTCACTGAGGGGGACATTCACGCTGTTAAATAATTCATTCATTCATTTCCACTCGTGAATACTGCCCCCACCATTTATTTGGTCGTGCACTATGGAATCAAGCATCTTGACAATGACACTGACATTTGCGTGCATATTGCGCTTGTGTTTGGGTCACTGCGACTAGGTTGGCGGGTTGAAGAGGGCTTAAGTTAGGGTTAGGAATGAAGTTTAAGTTTTATTTTCTGTAAGAAAAGTGCACTCAAGGCAACATCGAGAAGTTGATTTTAGCAGGGGATTTCAAATTGGGCGCCGAGCTAACGAGCAAGAGGTCGACGATTTAAATTCGGCAGCAATTTTTAATTTTTATATTATTTTATAAGTTTTAACATGGATACCTTTTAAACGTGGTAAAATTGGATGTTTTCTTTCTATTGTGTCTGCCTCAAAATCAAACATGCTTAACACTGTTTTACATGCAATTACTGGAATTCATAAGTTTCAGAGAGCGGGAGGTAGAAGTCAAAGGCCAAAAGACGACAGGGATTACGCCCACAAAAGAAAAAGGCAGACGCAACTGAAATAATGAAGCCCACAGCTATTCACACATTACTCGTTATCTCAGAGCAGTCAGGCGGGACAGACGAGCTGGGCGAGACGAGCGGGGAAGAAGGACACGCATTGAGTGATGATGACTTTTTGGCGGGGACCTTTCATCTGGCTATATAACATATACAACAAACATACTTTTATCTGTGGAAATTGCGCACGCATTTAAATGTTAAAGACACTTGCAGCTGGTGGCCTGTCAGCCAATTTGTTGACTTTTTCTGCCTTTCTTCGACTCGCTCTCACTCTGTGTCATTTTCCGGGCATGCCAGGCATTCGCCAAAATATGCAACTTCATTAATGTGTTGGCCTTTGGCCGAAACAAAAATGAAAATTAAGTAATGTTATGTATGCGTCTGTTACGTGAGAGACATGCACAAATCTTGTCTGGCACAATGCTCTAGCCTATTGGATAATATGGAAAAATGTGCACGCTACGTGACAGCATGGCCTAAATAGTTCTGACGCCTTCCTGACATTCTTTGGCAGCTGTGGCAGCCTTCTGTTTCGCTGCAGAACTTCAGAAAGTTCCAAGCGGAAGCCGAGCAAATTTGATTAGCTTGCGTGGCAGCTGAGTTATGTGAGATGTTTTGCCAGTTTGGGTAAGTTTTTTGGCCATAAAATATGACCAAATTGTAATTTACATTGAGATTGAATAAAGCCAAAAAAAATGGGTATAAATATAAATTCAAAATTGAATATTACTTTGTAGCTAAGGCCAAACTTTTAGACTTGATTTATATAAATCTTCTCTGATTGTCATGATTTATTTATCTTCTTATTTATAACTCATATATATAGAAGAGATCTAAGCATCATTAAACATAGGAAAATCGTTAAAGATGTTACAAAATATTGATTCGCCTATGTTAAAAGTGCTTTAGGTATTTCACATATCTTTGACAGTTTTGTATGATTCTCAGTTAACCTTTCTAACTTTTCTTCACAACCCCCAAGTTTACTTTTTATTTCTGACAAATGTTTCACTCTTTCTTTTCTTCTAATGATTTTACCGTTCCTTTCTATAGTCGAAGTTCTTACAATTCCTTTATAAGAGCACAGCATATATACCTTTTTTTTGTGTACGGCTTTTAAAATTGCTTCATGTGTGAGCTTAAACGAGAAAATTACGCATCAGGGAGCCCAAAACTCTCTGCTGTCCAGGCATTATTTATGACTTTCGACAGTTTGATGAAATACAAGAGCTTGGTAAAAGGTGTTGCCGCTGGCAAGTGGAAATACGAGAGTGTGTCAAAAAGAACAAAAAAAAACACACACACACACACGCACACAAAAAGGACACCAACATGCAGTTCATCCACGGACAGGACTTTGTCAAATTTGACAGGGCTCAAAAAAGCAGCACACACAGAAAAAATATGTCAAAAAAGTAGATTATGTGTGACTGTTTTTATTTATTGTGCAGCTTTCCCTCACCAAAGAGTCGATGGACAATGTAAATCATCGGCAGAATGCATAAAACCAAGGTTTGAACTCCTGACAATTCTAACATAAATTGAAACATAAATGCTGCTTCGGGCCTGAAATGCACAATGAACAATTGTTACAGGTATAAAGGAAAGCTCTGAGATTTTATAAGCACGCAGATTATATCAAATACAAATAGAACTTCAGACTAGGCTTATAATATATAGAGATTTATATTTCCACAAAAAAGACCGCAGAAGTTTAATTGTAAAAGAAACTATATCCACTGAAGTTTGTTATACATATAAATCCCTACTATATATATATATGTATATATATATATATATATTTTATGTGATAATATACACTTAATGCGCATAAAATATCAGAGCTTTTCTTAAAACACAATAACCCCCATTGAATTAATGACTGCAAGCTGATGCCTTTTCTTGTTTTTTCTACCAGCTCCCATCTCAGTCAGCTATTCATTTCCCGTCGATACTGCTGAAGGATTTCCGCTTTACTTGGCTCAACATCATGGCCCTAATGAGCCAACCGTCAGCATGCATACATATATATACGTAGTATATATGTATATATATGTGTATATATATCGGTGAGCCAGCTATAATTTCTACTCACAACAGACCT
This sequence comes from Drosophila novamexicana, assembly GCF_003285875.2. NCBI lineage: Eukaryota > Metazoa > Arthropoda > Insecta > Diptera > Drosophilidae > Drosophila > Drosophila novamexicana. Next base: position 7,556,746 of record NW_020824787.1, read on the forward strand.
TGCTTGAGTGCCTCGCTCAACTCATTTCAAGGACAGCTCTAGAATGTTAATGGCTGACAAATATTTTTTTTTTTGTTTTATTGCGGGACTTTTTTGCTTGTGTATGTAAAGTACAAGTCACGCAAGACTTGAGACGTGTACAGTACACCTGCTGATATGTGTACAATACATTTGTTTTTGTATTATACAATTTGGCTTTATTTATTACACAAGTGTGTTTATATAAATATTCAGTCAATCTAGCCGCTAAGCAGCTGTCAAAGGTCAGTTTTACAGGAGGGTTCTCTCGGCTGGTAATTATTGGATCTAATACCGTAGCCGTAACACCAGCTATAATAATTAAAATGCCAGTTGGGGCTCTGCAAAGCTTTGTTGGCGTGCCGATTGTCAGCGGGCGCCTAAAAGACGGCAAAGAAAACAGAAAAATTCCAAGTTGGGCGGGTTTTCTTTTAGTAGATTCAAATTTATTTAGCTTACTTAAGCAGTTACTGAAAAACCACATTTTTAAAGACCTAAACATAAAACAAAGATGAAAGTAATCCAATCTTATACCCTGTGTTAAAACGTTAGTCAGACTATAAATATATTTCCTACACTTTGTAATAATTTTTTTTTTAGGATCGTTTTAAAGTGTTTGGATAAAAAAATTGGCATTTAATATTACAGAAAATATCTTTACAATTAAAAAACATTTATTGAAAATGTCCGAATTGTAATACACGATTGAAAGTAGAGAGAGAATTAAAACTCGGTATAGTTTTTTGCCTTCAGGCCTTAGATTTCTCGACTTGGGCATTTATATACATTATTCTAAATGAATACGTATGTGTACAACATATTGTGGTCTTTATATATGCAGCATGAGATTTGTTCTTAGCACAGCAGCTGTTCATGGATACTTTTGGCAAATGAAGCACATTCGCAAAGTTAATTTGAGTTCAAATGTGTCTTTCTCTATCGCTCTCTCCCTCTTTACATCTGCCTATCCCCATCTCACTCGCTAGCGAAAGTAATTTGTGGACATTTACAACACATGTTTAGCTTTATGGGCGGTCCAAACCCAACTAATCCATCATATCAAATGCCACGCCTTATACACACACACATACACACACACACACGCTCGCATTCAGCCGCAAACTGTCGAGAAAATTTGTCGCATCACGCATCCGAAAGATGCATCAAATTATATTCACATTGACTCAACTCGACTTCATTTGCCTGTCGCAACGTTCTGTGCAGCAATTTATCTTAATTGATTTATGCCCAGAGCCAACCGAAGCAAATGGCTTTACTATAGCAATATTATGAGTTAAGATAGTTTTGAGGTGCTTTTGTGTTTGCAATTAAACTAATTAATTTTAGATAAGCAAAGGCGACTAATAAAGCATTACATTTTGATTGTATTTATAGTTTGTATATTTGCCTAAGATCTCAGAATATTGCATTTTATACTATGACACGCGATTTATAATGGATTTCGGATTGGCAAGACCAAGTTTTGGCATGAATTTGGTTTGGAATTCCATTATTTGAAAGACTCTTGCTACGAGCTTCAAGTTTTCACAATTAAATGTTCAGGACTCGAAACCCTGGATATGCAGTGAATAATGGAATTCAGATTGGCAAGGTCAGGTTGTGGCATGAATCAAGTTTCGAATAACATTATTTGAAAGATCTTTAAGAAAAGGTTTCGAGCTCAAAATCCAAGTATAAGTTTTAACAATGACTGTTCAGGGTTTAAATGCCTGGATATGCAGTGAACCCTTTCAAGAGTTTGAGACCCAAAATTCTGGTGGCCAAAAACAGTTTCGATTTATAATATTTTATTTAATATATAATACAAAATCATCATTTTGTAAAGTGCAAGCTCTAATAATAATCTAATAAATGTGGCATAAGCCACATTTGCATATAATTTCCATCCTCTTTCATCTTATATAAATTTAAACTCATTATCTTCTAGTTTCTGCTCTATTTTACATGTTAAGCTGTATTTCTAAGCCACACATAATTTATTAGATCAGCTTACTCTTTTTTCAACTTTATGGCAAACCAAGCACACATTAAATTTTCTAGAATTTTGCAATGCTGGCATTCAAGTCTTTACACATGCCACATTTTAACACCAATTCAAACAATTTGCAGCCCCTTCCGTTGCCTGCGCACAATTTTTGCCCCAAGTGCAGCAGCAGCAGCAGTCGAAAAAAGCATTTTGAATTGCAATTTTGTAGCTAGGAAATCTAATTTGCCAAGCCGAAAAGCAAAGCGAACCCCAACAGCACGACCCAAACCAAAACCCAACCAGGCGAGGCCATTACAAAGCGCAGAGATGTGAAAGAAATAGAGAGAGCGCGAGAGAGATAGATAGAGAGAGAGAGAGAGAGAGAACTAGGGGAAGATGCTGAGAGACATGTGTGCCCCCATAGCACCAGCACTCACAATTAGAGGCGCCATATTAAAAACCAGCAATTTCAGCTCTAACCTTGAGCCAAAGGCAAATCGTGGTTGGGGACAGGTTGGTCCCCATTTCTACCCCCAAAACGAAAACCATCTCCGAAATTAAGATGCTTCCACACATACGCGAGAGTCGCTGTGTCTGTTCCATAAATTAGACATGTGTCAAATGATAATTGAGCCGTTTGCCTGTCAGTTGATGTAATTGAATTTACACTTAAAAAGAAACTCAACCTGCATTTTTATTTATTTTAATTTATAGTTTTTGCAACTATTTTTAACCTTTTTTTTTGAATTCCCAAAAGCTTTAACAAAATCTTTAAATTTAGTAAAAGTACCGAAAAAGTACTGAAAATCATGCTAAAATAAAATATTGTAACCTGACTATAATACAAATGATACAAATAATAATAATAATGATAATAAAATTCAAATTAATAATAATAATTATAATGTTATTGATAATGATAATGATAATGATAATGATAATGATAATGATAATGATAATGATAATGATAATGATAATGATAATGATAATGATAATGATAATGATAATGATAATGATAATGATAATGATAATGATAATGATAATGATTATGATTATGATAATGATAATGATAATGATAATGATAATGATAATGATAATGATAATGATAATGATAATGATAATGATAATGATAATGATAATGATAATGATAATGATAATGATAATGATAATGATAATGATAATGATAATGATAATGATAATGATAATGATAATGATAATGATAATGATAATGATAATGATAATGATAATGATAATGATAATGATAATGATAATGATAATGATAATGATAATGATAATGATAATGATTATGATTATGATAATCATAATCATAATCATAATGATAATGATAATGATAATGATAATGATAATCATAATGATAATGATAATGATAATGATAATGATAATCATAATGATAATCATAATGTCATAATAAAATTATAATTATAATTATAATTATAATTATAATATTAATATTATTAATAATACTATAATAACAACAACAATAATAATAACAGAAATGATAATAATAATAATATCCAAGTGATTTTGTTCATTAATCACTATTTTTGTAAATTTTTTAAATTAAACGATTTATAATATTGCGATTATCTAACTAACTAACTTTTAGTTGTCCATAACCTGCAAGCTAAATAGGCAAAATAGACTTTTAAGAATTTGAAATATTTGCTAGATATTGTTTTATACAATCCAATTTTCAAGACGTTGCTGTAGCCCTTGAAATTTCTCATTTATTTCAGCTCATTTACTTTTACTGGCAACCCATTTAAAATGGGTATTATATCTTTTTCACACGCGTCAAGTGCAAATTGAGCCGTTTTATTTTGTTTTTGTTACCACAACAGGCGTAATTAGGTACAGTTACGCGGCAAGATTTATAGTCTCAGGCTGCAAGCATGTGCAAGGGGAATTGTGAAAAATACCTTCATCAATTGAAAAATGGCTAACACGTGTGGGTCGAAGATTGGGAAGAAGGTAAACGCATGTAAGTAATTTGTTGTGGTCTTTGTCTTTTAACTTGCTTGTCTACCCTAGAAGGGACTACGTAACAAGGCACTTCTGACTTTCTATATATGGATATATATATATGGAGGAAAACACACTTGATATTTGTAGTTAATAACTGTGGGAACACAATAAAGTTTTGTAATGAAAATATAAATCACCTGATAATTTTGTTTTCAACACGATAATCAGCCAATTAATATCAAGTTTTTCGCTCCATATTTCATTTGTAGCTCACCATTTTAAGGCTAGTTTACATTTTCAATTTTATTGGTACTAATTCCACTCTTATTTCACGAATAAGAAATTTTAATAGATAGGATTTGAACTATATGAAGCTTCCTTTTACATTGTTTTTTGTGTATGGCAATGTATTTCCTAAAATTGATTTTTACTGTTTCATACTTTTTCCAACTTTCACCTTACCTGGGCGAATTTGTTTCCGCAAAAAGGAGTGGAAATTGTACTAATTAAACTAATATGTAGTATATCTTCAAGGGTATTTCGTCGTCACCTGCCTTTTTTTCATATTGCCCACCTTCTGGTTTTTTTTTGCGTAAGGTGCCTGTGTCAATAAATCAATATACGCCTCCCACTGTCAACGTCATTGATTGTGTGTGTGTTTCAGTTTCGACTTGGGCACAAGCCCAAGTGCTTGTGCTTGTGCTTGTGGCTGTGCTCGTTGGGCCGTGTGCATATTGCGCAATCATTCCGTAGTCGTATGTGCGATTGTTTGCGGCGATTATTGCATTTTAATAGCCCAATACAATATAAATAAAATCATCGGCATAACTGAGTTGTGTGCGCCCGCCATTGTCCAGTGGCCCAAAAGGGCATTGATGAAATGTAATGCAGACATTCATATGCATTAACACAAAGGCAAGGCGTTTGAGGGCGCTTTAAGGCATGGCTAAAATTAAATTCCATGCCAGCTAGGCTATGTGGCATGCGGCATGCGGCATGACTCATCGTTGCCGGCTGACTGGCGCCATGCGATGTCATGGCGCGGGGCACCATAAAAAGGCGGCAACAGCAACAACAATGGCCAACAAACAGTCATCCACGAAATTGTTATTGCCTACTTGGTGGGGCATTTAGTTTTGCCTTTCCACGCGGCATCGGCAAAAATCAACGTCATATTGTTTGTCTTTTCGGTTTTTATAGTTAAAGCTCGTTCCCTCTTTCCCTCGCTCTCTCCCGCCCACTCATTGACGTTGTCTTTCTAGCTGAAATTGATTTTCCCTGCCAGCGCCAAGGAAAAACGAATGGAAAACTCGCTGAGCAGCTTGAATTTTTCATCAGGCATTAGAATACATGTGTGTTGGTCTTTCGTGCTCTTCTTCTTGCTCTTGTTGTATTACATAATTGTCTTGGGCCTGTTGATGACTTAATGGGTCTCAAACTGCGTCCTTGACTGTTGCCAGACAGCATGTGAGGTGGCTGGCATTTTGATTGATGACCGTTCGATATTTGATTTGCTTAGACAGTGTGATCTAATAGACGATTATTCGTGAAATAGCAAAAGAAAATGATAAAAGATCTGTCCCATACTTTACATAGAATATGTATAGCAAATGTCCTAGTCATCATCATCATCATTTTATTGCAAATTAAATATTGCGACACTAAATATAGGTTATTCAAACTTTCAATCAACTAGAGAATTCTAAAGGATCATATATATATATGACAAGAGCAACAGACAGCTTTGATCCTCGGAGGATCTATAGATTCTATTTAATGAAAATCTATAGGAAGCATCTAGGCTATGGTCTCTAGCTAAGAGTATATAACATACAAATACATAGATCATGCTGAGATTGAAGAAACTCTTAACTAAAATAAGTTAGAAATGTTCTTCAAATATCTTGGTCAGACTAAATTCACTTGAGAATTGTAGTCCGAAATTGTTTTAGGGCTGCTCTTAAAAGTCTGCCCCTCTATGCTCACGGCTTTTTCCTTTGGGCTCTAAAACGTGATTATTGCTACAACAATGCACCACTTCAGGAGCCTTCATCAAGTGTTCTGTGGAGCTCTTGAGCTCAAATTTCTGTGCGCCCTCGAACACATTGTGCGAACAATCAAAAAGTTGAGTGCGCAACAAATTGAACCTAATTCTAAAAACTACAACAACAGCAAAACCTAAAGGTCAACTCGCAGAAGGGTCAAGAGCGAACTACAACAATAATAAGCGGGGGAAATAAGTTCGGGTCGCTAAACAAGTTTTTGGCATTGCAGTTTGAATAAAAATAAGTGTGTCCTTAACTTTTATTTATTGACTAGCAGAAAGCCTTAACAACAAATAAAAACAACTAAAGTAGAGTTTAAAATAGCGTTAACCTTCGTAGAAGAAAATGTACATTAGCAATGTATAAATGACTTTTATGTTTAGTTAATAAAAACGCCTCAAGTCGAATTGTTACCAATTTGTTCAGGTTTTTGATAGTAGCACGTTTTCTACTACTATTTCTACTACTATTTTTGTATTTATTTTGGCTTACCCGCTGGCAAAATGCCCGGCGCACGGCAGGTGTGGCAGAAGCACTGCATCACCGAATCGCGTACTAATCCAATCAGCATTTTGGTGCCTTCTTATGGTTTGTTTCTTCCCTTTTTATAAATAAGTATTTGTATTAAGTATAGTTGTAGTTAGAGTTTTTGCTCGGATATGTGAATGTTGGCAACTCAATTATTGTGTTGCCTACTTTTGAGAGCGCAACGCACAGTTATTATTTTGTTTTAGTATTTAATTTAATATAATTTATTTAAAAATATTTGTTTACTATAATTGTCTAACACTTGCAATTTTGATGCGAATATTTTGATAATTTGTGCCGCGCTAAATAGTATGCTACGAATTGTTTGTATTTGTTTACAAAACACAGCGGCGTTCTTTTGTTGTTGTTGTTGTTGTTGTTTTTTTCCTGTTTTGTTTATTTGCTTTTACTGCGTTATTTCAGCGTCTTGGCTATTACTGTGGAATGCAAGAACGACCAAGACAAAGAGAAACGACGCTAACGACAACAGCACGAATACGTAACGAGCGCAACGAACGACGAAGACAAACTAAATTATGTCGATGTTAATTTTTCAACAGCAGGCGAACAACTGACGACGCTGACGCTGCCGCTAACGTTAACGTTGACGCCAGCTGCGCTGTCGCTGTCGCTGGCGTTGGCAAGGACAATGCATATAGCAAAAAGGACAAACCACTTTGGGGCGCAACAGAGCTGGCGGCATTCACAACAGCTCCCCCAAGACACAAGCCAACCAAAATTAGAAAGAGAGCGAGCGAGCTTCAGAGAGCACAGCTCTGCAGCGCAGACTGAGGCAGAGCGCGTGTGCTTGTGGGGGTGGCTTGCTGCTCCATGCGGGAGCGCGTGCTTTCGTAGTTAAATACAAGGGTTGACCAAAGCTGAGCTTTTTATTAAGTTTGCAATTAAATTTTTTATCATTCCACACTCTAATTTGCATGAATATGTTATTAATTTCTTTGATTATTTTCATAGAATTAAGCATTTTATAAAATTTTATGGCAATATTTATCATAGTCGACCTTGCTGCGCTACATTAATGTGCGAAATTTCGAAAACAAATTTCGAAGCATGCGCCGTGAGAAGCGCAGCGAACTTTTGCTGCTTTGTTGCTGCTTTCGCAACTGCGGCAGAGCCCAAATTCAAGAGAGTAACAGTGCAGAGACAGTTATTTGAATGCAGTTTTGCTCAACACGGAAAGCCGGTTAATTTTATAAAAAAAAATTAAGTTTTCGAATAATTGATAAATATCGAAAACTACCGATTTATATTTAACATAATTATGATTCGATGAATAACTTAAAGTGTGATGAATATAGATATTTTTTATTATATTATATTATATAAATATTAATTCAATCAATAGACAAATTAAATATATGTATAATTATAGATAAGTCATAATTATACCTTTAAATTAATAAGCTATTTCACATTTTCAATATACAACATACATTTGGATCAATAAGAAATTTGAATATATGTATTAAATAAACCATTTCTTATATCTTTCCAAATTCGAAAATTTCAAATATTTTTGAAAGATTTTTGCTCTGTCAAAATTTACAGCTGGCAACGCTCTTAGCTGCGCTCAAAAGAGAGCGTAAATATTTTCGGCAGCGTCTGCGTCTCTCTCTCACTTTCTGTCTTGCTGCTGCAGGTTGTTGGCAGAGTCGAAAAAACGTATTTTCGAATATCGAAAATATATTAACTGCAATTAAATTATATGGCAAGAGTCGTTCTCCAGCCCGCGGCTGGCGACAACAACTGGCAAAGAACAATAAATAAAGCGGCGATGACTCAAAAAAAAGCCGAAAACACGCAGAGAGCTAGAGAGAGAGAGAGCGAGACAGAGAGAGAGTGCAAAGACGGAGAACAGTAAAAATATCCTTGGCACAGTAGTATGAAGCTGGCGACGTGCCGGCCCTGTCGAAAGGCGGACAAGGATATAGAGCGGCAATTTAAATAGCAGAACGGCGCCAGTGCCGAGAAACCAAGCCACATGGACCCATAGCAGAGGAGTCTCGGTGTGACGATGAATCACAATAGGACCTACGCCAGAGTCGGAGTCAGAGTCAGAGTCAGAGTCGGTGTTTTGGAGTCGTAGTTGGAGCCAGAGTTTGGGCCGTAGTCCGAGTCGGAACTGGGAGCTTGAGCTGGCGGCGCAGAGCCTGAGGGACTGAGGGCCTGCCAGGCGACACTCTCGCCCACACGATGTTCATGTCTGGAAGGGATGTCTGACGAGGGGGGGCAGGACAAAATATGCAGCTGGAGGCGAGAATATCATGACAGCAGCTTGTCGAAGGCATCGAAGCACACAATGCCTTCTACAATATTAGTTGTTGATTATACGCAGGGGGAGCTTTTAGTTGCGAGGGGGTGGTAAGTGGAACGCTTGGGTTACGGCTTTCTCGTTTTGCATTTGAATTGCTTGGGAAATCATTTGCCGGCAAACACAACGTGAATGCCGCCATACGTCCGGTGCGCATTGATGTGCTTGTGTCATGCCATATAAAGGGGCGCGCTTAAAAGGGGGGCAATAGGTGTAAGGGGACCCACACACATACACACACACACACACATGCATGCACATACAATAAATACACATATTATATAATGGCAGCAAAGTGTGAACATTTGTGTGTTAAACGGCCAACGGTTTAACACAGACAATTGTGTGTTAAGTGGGCAAAAGGTATTTTAATGATTATGTCAATGCACATGGGCGGGGCAAGCACAGGTGGGGGTGGGGGGGTCAGTTGGGCAATATAGCTAAAGCTTAGATTTGCAAACTTACAGAATGTGCGCTGGCAGGTGGCCACAAAATTCAATTGGGTAAATAAGTGCGAATAGCTTACCTGAAAAGAAAAGAAAGCAAAAATGTTATTTAAAATTTAAAAAATTCAATATATTTAATTATTTAAATATATATCTAATTTAGGCTGAAGCCAAGGTTTATGTGAATCAAATTAAATTTAGTTTAAATCTTTTGAATAAATTATAAAATTATAACTTGTGAGAATACTAAGGCTCGAAAATGCTGAATTTGATGAAAATATCTTGGAAAACATAAACGATTTTGTTTGAACGATTTTGAACAATTTGATATAGTTGTCTGATGTTGATAAGACTTTGCATATATAAGAGGAGCATAGTGAAAATAATAAATGCCGAGTTATATTAAGATATCTTGATAAACAAAAAAGTTTTCCTACTTTTTGACCTAGCGTTCCTATGACAGCTTATGATATAGTGGTCCGATCCACGGACCTATGACAAGACTTGGGGACAAGTTCGCATAGAAACAAACTGACGAACAGATGGGCGGACAGTCAGACACAAGACAGGCTTGAACATATCAACTCAAGTGTCGATGTTGCTCTAGAATATACATATATACTTTATGGGATCGGATATGTCTGCCTTTATGCATTACACAGTTTTACACAGGTTATGCAAATAGTTGAGAGCTTACATAAAATTAACTAGTCTATAAATATTATTAAGCAAAACAGCACTTTAAATTGTCTAGTTATATAAAAACAATAGATTTAAATGTGAGCAATTAATAGCTTAAGTGGCATTCATTTGCATTTCAGAGGCCAACACGTGTTCAGGTAGTGTTCAGGTGTCAGCTAGTCGCTGGCTTCTCTATCATTCCCCATCATTAACCATTAGCTACGACATCTGCTTGGCAATTGGCAAACATTTGCGTCCAACTGTGGCTCCGGTTGCCACATTAGCCCCTCGGGGCGAGGTGGGGCCTCAGTTGAATAGCTCACTTAATTACATCTAAGAGCTGTCTCTCGTCTCCCACTCTCTCTCTCTCTCGCGCTCTCTCTCTCTCTAGCTATATGCAGGCTTCTCTCTCTATTCTTTTTAATTGAAATGCATTTCTTTTGCATGCTTTATTGCTGTTCCTTCGTGTATTGCATTTAATTAAGCAGCTAAACATTCTGAGCACTCGACGTTGACGATGACTAAACGAGTCTTTCGAGTGCCGCAAGTTGCAAGAACCAGAACCGCAAATCATGTGCGGACCTATGCAACCTCTTACCCAACCCCCTTCCCACCACCCCCTTGCATTCACAGTGCACATAATTATGCAGCACTTGGGCCCCACACTAGACGTGAAATTAACTGCTTAGCTTAGAAATGGAAATGGAAATCATAATATTTTCTTTTGCCACAACACGGCGTATGAAGCACGCAATGTTTGCACACTTTGGTCACACTACTCTCTATTCTCTACAGATACGCTCTCTCTCTCTCTCTGTCTCTCTCTCTCTCTCCCTCTCTCTCTCTCTCTCACACACACTGTAGTTCGCTTTGCGTGTGCTGATTGGCACCACGTGCCGCCTGCTGCCCGACATGGCTTATCCATAAATTTTCGCATGTTTCTAAACCAAATATGTACATTGATCCATTCTTTTATATATTTATATATATAACAGAGGGTTGCACGATAAGTTTCTGTTGGTTCACTTAATTAATAACATTTTCAACAGGCATTCATATACATCTGTATATAAGGTATATTATGAAATCGCTCGTTTTTACTAAACAAACATTGATTAATATGATTAATATGTCACTTAAATATATTATTCCTAGATATTTTTCTTTCATATATATATAGCTTTATTATTAATTATTTAATTATTTTGTATATATTATTATTATTATTTTGTTGTATATTGTACTATAATTATTTTAATTATTATTATTATCATTATTATTGTTATCATTATAATTATTATCGTTATTATAATTAGGTTTATTATTATTTATGTATTATATTTATATTTTACACCTATTTTTCAATTTTTATTTTATTGTATTTTTATAAAATAGCTTTTCTATAAAATTGAGCTTGAGTTTATTTTATTAGCATTGAATAATTCCAGATTTTTTCAGTAATTGTTTTGCATTAGTCAGTTCCACTGAACTTTATATATTATATAGTTTATTGAAACTAAAATAAGAGGCAATATTTACTGTGCACATAACTATTGAGGCAGTTAAACACATCATATTGTAAATTTAATTAAAAAAAAACAATTATGTGAATCTCTTGAGCCACCCTCGTTTTAGTTATTCATATGAGTACACAAGTACTTTGTAGTTTCAGTGTCTGCTGCCGGCTGATTTCGTCATCACTTCAGGCATGAGTCACAGCCTCGACAGCCACTTGCAGTGAGAGTGGGTGGGCCAGGGGAAGGAGAGGGGAGATACGGCAGTAGGGTGCACACGCCACTAAAATGTTGGCAATAACAACTGACGTCGGCGTCGCCAGCGTCGTTTCTTATCTGTTTTTTTTTCTTTCTGTTTTGCGCATATATGGCCAACCCCCCAGACTACAGCCACCCAAAACTAGTTGTTGTTCCTCTGCTGGCTCTTTTCCCTCCACTTCCACTTATACAACTACTTCTTCTGCTTGTTTTTGTGCTGTTTCTTCGGCTTGCCGGGCCATGCAACATTAACAGCTGAGCGAGTTTGAAGTTCGATTGCATGTTTAGGGCACATTTTTGGCTTGCTTTTTTTTGGCTTTTTTTTGCCGCTACCTTTTAGCAATTTTTATTTTACTTTTATTTTTTATTGAATTTTCAACTCTGGCTGAATTCTCACCTACTGCTTGAGCCACTGTTGTGTTTGCTCTGCGTGACAATCAGCTTGGTCGGGAGTTCGCATTATACACCCTATTTTTAATAGGGAAACGGGTATATTCAATTTCAACAAATTTGGACAATTTTAAAGAGCTGCATATCGCGAGCTTCACTTTCGTTTTAAAGCCCGCATTTAGCTTATATACCCCTTTATTACCGGGAAAAGGAGTATATTTTTTGGTAAGGCTTTTCGATATTTAAAGGGATAAATATCACAAGCTGCTCGAAAAGGGTATATTAAATTGCAATAATTTTTAACAAAATATAACTTTTGATTTAATAATTAAGAAAAACTTAGACAAATGCACGTTGCATTGTTAGAACGCTGTCTATAACTATTTTAGACTACAGAGTATCTTATAGTCGTGCTTTGCTGTTTGCAACGCTTCTCCTTGTTTTATCCGTTGTCGTCGCCTTTTGTTTATTTCAAAATTGAATTTTCGCCATTTTATTCTGTGTTCGTTATGCTGTGCTCCTTGCATGCGTTTGCCATTTCATTTTCCATCGATTTAAAGTTGTCAAGCTCTGTGAATACCCTGCACGCATATTACGGCATATTAGTTGCGCCAGCAAGTTTGTTAAATGTGCATATTATTTGCAATTGGATGCATATTTCATGCGGATAACTAAGCTCGAATATTTTTGTTGCTTATAAGAACCATTTAAACATGAGCTGGGCTTAGAATTCCCCAAAAGGTTTTGGCGCAGACTTTATGAAATGGTTCGCTGGAAATTAGAGGTCTGTCTTAAATCTGGGGATTTGTACAGCTAAAACCCAAAAAATGAATTGCATCTATAAACTCATTAAGGTCTTGATAGGGCATTAAAGCGTAAGCATAACATTTTTCACATTTTCTTGCTAGTTTTCGTGGGGTTTTCTTTGGATTTTCTTTTCGGTAGCCACTTAATGGATTTTCGCCCCGGCGGCAAACAGCCATGTCTGAGCTTGTGCTCGTAAAATTTTGAAGCTGTCGCGTAAAAGGAAATGATTTTTTTGTTGTTGCTTGGGGTCCAGCAAAGTTTTTCGACAGCAGCAACTTTGCAGCTAATTTGTTAGCCAAGCAAACTTGTTTGATAGTAAAAGAGCTTAAGGTAACAACGTGTCACGGTCAGGGACTCGAACCTGCACCCACGCCCAGACACTCGTTTTCCCCACAACTTCTGGCTATAATCAGCCCAATCAGCTGCCACAAGCCCCATGCCGATGTGTCCTTCAGTACGAGGCGCACCTCAAATCGAATTTGCAGCCCAGACAAACACACTAAACATCGACTCACAAACACAAACAGAGAAAACATTGACAATGTCCTTCGTACGCTTTACAGGCACGTACCACGCACACACACAAACACACACAGGCTCACACATATTGCGTCGTTTACTGGCAAGCCGGTCTCTTTATGTAGATTATGATCGGGCATTGTCTGCCGCAGCTGCCAGTGCAGCAAAAATACGCCTAGTCATCGCCAGTGTTGTCCTTCGGCATTCACAAGGCGCCGTCGTTGCGTTCCACAGTTTAATGAACCTTCGGAAATATTCTTTAATTTTCACAGTCCTTGCGAAACAAAAGCCAGAAAAGCTTTTAATTCAGACTGACAACTACCAAAATCCTAATCAAAGCTTAGCCGATTTCTAGGCTTAACTAATTTTTATAGATTCAAAACCTTGACTTTGTTTATTTGTCCTCTGGCCCGACTTTTCGTACGGATAAAAATTGGTCCGAGGCTGGTCACACCAGATAATTATCTGCCTGTCTGACCGTAGCACAGTTATTTATTTTTTGGTCAAATTTCATGACACCCTTCAAAATCAGACTAAAAACTCACATCAAATGGAACCAAATTTTATAGAATATGCCAATCGGATTATGCTATGCTCTATTTGAATTCAACATATTTGAGGCTTACCCTTATTCTAATGTTTGGGTTATTCACAAGAATATATATCTCATTTTACGATTAAGTGTATAGTCTAAATATTGTTAGGCACTTCGTTTCAATTGTGATTTCTTCAAAATCAAATCAAAATTTAGACTTGTTTAGTTTCCATCTCTTTGCTTTAGAGGATTTATGTTATATGTCCTGGGCAGTTGGCCTTAGCAACGCTCCACTGAGCTGGCCAACTAGCCAGGGTGGCAACATGGAGCAGCTCCAGCTAGGTAGACGAGTCAAGTGCAACCAAGCTGGAGATTGGAGAAGTGGAGTGGAGAGGAGAGGAGAGGAGAAGGACCACCCACCGCCCAATGCCGTGTCTGTAACTGAAAACCAATTGCCGGTTTTGGACTGCAGCCACATCACGTTTGTCTTGGCTGGCAAGGAATAAAGGACGCCAGGAGTTGAACGACGTCGCTTGCGGTTTAAGCCAAAGTGCAAGAAACCGAAATAGGAGCGCGGTAAACGGGTTAGGGGGGACAGAGGGTGACGGGGCAACCGCTGCTGGTTACCCCACGGGCTGTCGCGTGTAAGACAACACCAGCTGCGGTGGCAACAATAAAAAGGATCAAAGGGATAAAATGTCTTGCGAGCAAGCAGCTCGCAAAACTATGCAACGCAAGTTGCACAAGACATCGACGGGGCTGGAATATTTGTTGGCCTGCTTGCTGCTTGCTGCTTGCAGCTGCCATTGGTAATAGAGTAATTCAATATTGGGTGTGGCAGCAGCGACCGCCACACACTTGCACACACACACACACTCAGAGCCACACTCAAGTTGCATGTTATTGATTTCTTTCCGGGCGACTCCGCGCCAGCCACTTCATCAGGCAGCGGCAGCGTACTTTAAGGCCCAACAATGGGCCACGTTGACTGCTTCTTCTTGCGCCTTCACACTTGACAGACAGACAGTGGGCGGGCGCTTGTTATTAAAAAAGCAAAACCAACAGGCATTATATCGTGCCGATATTCAACAACGCTGGGAATCCTTTGCTAATGTGGGCATAGGCCCAAAAGTCGGAGGCCAAGTCAAAAGAATGTCTGGCAAAGTAAACTACTTGAGAGTTGACGATAAACGCGAGACGTCGGCATTGTGCGAAATGATGATGAACTTAGGGACGACAGCCGAAGCTGCAAAGTGGGCGGGGTCGTAGGTAGCTGAAGAGCCTGTGCATTTCTTGAACAAGGGCTGGGCCGCATGTGTTTTCTCATGTGTGGCTTTAAAACCAAACACAGACACAGCGCACTTCACTTTTTTTACAAATAAAACCATTTTTTAAAGATCGCCTCTCTATGCGGTTCTCATGAATTCAAGTAAGTTTGAAAAGTTCTTACGCTTTGATTCCAAATTATATTATATATATATTTTAAATATATATTTGAATTCAAATGCCTATTTTTATGTGCATATGTTTTCTTAAGGAAAGCTTAAATTAAGGTATATCAATATCTGCCTTAAACATGTTTTGAAATGCCATAAACATATTTTTCGGCCCTGGTTCTTTTCAAAGACAAGTTCAAATATTTTTATTGGTATTTTCTTTTCAGTTTTCTTTTTTTTTCTGTTGCTTTTGTTATTGTCTTTTGTTTGCTGTCGCAGAAACTTGAAACGTTGCTTCATTTTTTTTCATTTAGACACGTACCCAAGTTGTCGGCTTATGTTTGCAACCCCCTCAAACGTCCCTCTCCCACCCCCTCCCCCATTTCAATCGATATTGATGAGATAACTTCCTTTGGCAGGTCCCAAGTGTTTGACTTTGCGGCTTAACGACAGAAAGATTATTAATAATATTTGGCCTGAAAACGCAATTTCAGGGATTTAAAGAAGTTTCAGCACAAGATCAAAAACTGGCCAAATCTCTTTTTTATGGCGCCGCTTTTTGAAGTCAGGCTCGATTATGAGTGGCTGCCAATGTGGGTCAATGTGTGGCTTCTTTTCAATTTATGCGCTTATTTGTCAAAAATATTTCTCTCCGATTGGCGGTATGCCAAGGTTTCAAAAAAGGCAAAATAAGACTTTACTTCTTTGCCCATTTTTCAATTTAGACAATGACAATTCCGACTACCAGCCACGCCCCTTTACATTCGAAGGGGGTGAACATCAAATTTCGCAGTTGTGACTTTGCGATTTGTCTTTTTTTTTTTATTTTTTTTTTTTTGTATTTTTTACATTACAATGCACAGCAGGATCTATTTTTGCAAAAATCATTTTTATGCTTGGCTTTCGTAAAAGAAGCAAAAAAAAGCAAAGCGGTTCTCGAATACTCAAACTCCTGGAATTAGTTATGTTTAAAACAAAATTATTTCTTCAGATGAAAGATCTATTTGATATTATTATTCCGGTGCGAAATTAATTTGAGAGTTATCGCTGAGAAAAATTAAATTCGTTCTCGTATACGTGATATTGTGTTCATCTAAACATTTTTCGTCGGACTTGAAATCTTTTCTTGTTGATATTATTGTAATAATAATTTCAAGGCATAAAATGCCTTAGTTCAGATATTATTTGAACATAAACTAAAACTTTACTAACTTTACGCTCTTGCATTTCATTTAATTTCTAGTCTATTTATTTTTCAGTCTATTCTATTTTTTCTTTAAATGAAGATTTCTATATTAAATAAATAATCGAAATCTGGACGAAATACTAACAACTCTTTTTATTGGAACACCAGCGTTTGCTATGGCTGACTTATTGTAGTTCAAATTGCGTCAATTCATCAAATTTTGCCCTTTTGGTCGATTGCGTTATGGGCGCTTGGGGGAGATTTCCACATGTTTCCATTTTTAATATAGCTAAAACGTTTTATGACTGCCAACCAAAGACACGCAGCACTTGAAATTCAAATGATTTTTTTCTTTGTATATATATGAGTATATCTGTCTTTTAATGCGCATAAAGGGAGCGCAAAAGGGTCAGAGGTCAGGTGAACCCTTCGATTTTTGTGCCCCGGTTGCTTTAAATACTTCTTGCTTCAAGTTCTTGTGTGGCTTTAAGCCGCAGCAAAAAAAAACAGACTTTGATTCAATTTGCAGGCACTGCGTCAAGCATTTTTATGCCATTCCGCGTTGCATTTTGTCGACGCCATTTCCCTTAGATTTTTAGTGCCTATTTCCCGTAGAGGCCGTAAAAACGTGCAGGTAAGAGCAAAAAAATGAAAAAGGACGCTCAAAATTGTTGTTGAAATTGTTTAAAGTCATTCGCATGTGTAAAAGTTGGCGTAGAAATATAAAAATAAAATGAACAGAAAAAAACTTATATATATTTTAACGCGCACAACACTTGCCAGCATGTGTGTGAGTGAGAAATGTGTGTGTATGTGTGTGTGTAATGTGTGTGTAAGTCTGCTGCTGGGAAAATGCCCGTTTATGTCACTGGGGAAATTTACGTGCTACCCATCAACGTCAGCAGCCAGAATCTGCTGCACCATAGACCACGCACAGTGGGTGGCGTTGCGGGCTGTGTTCGGAATTACGAGAACTTTGTGTGGCGGCGAATAAAGTTTCATATTAAAAAGTAGTGCACGCATCAATGTTTGAGTTTTTACTAAACATATATGGGTAATATAGAAGAAGAAGTTGTAAAACAACTTATAAGGGTAATATGGAAGAAGATATGCAGGAAGAACATATACGGGTAATAAGGAAGAAGATATAGAGGAATATAGATATATATAGAATAGATACGGGTAACATAGAAGAAGATACGGAAGAAGAAGAACGTACAGAGGTAATGTTAAAAATGTTAAGAAAAGAAGTTAAAAATAAAAAAAAGATGCTAACAATTGGACCTAATTGTCTTATTTTCAAACTTTATTCTTCCTCCAATATGTGAAATGCTGTCTTGCATAACTTCGGTATTTAAAGTCCGATCCTTATTAAATATTTCAGGGCTCAAATATGGCATTCAATTGTCTATATATCCAAAGCGCAATCTATAAATATTTTCCAATTTATTTCAGAAACGGGGCGAGATATCCCAAATGGGAAACATTTTTTACGCAGATATCCTATACGTTATCATCTTCGAGCTATGCTTAAAAAACCATACCTATATATGGAAATCGAAGGAGACATGGTTAGAGGAAATTACATATTTCAAATTTAAAGTCTGTAGCTTTTGTATTTGTCCGATCCCTACAAGCCTGCCAAGTTTCGGCGTTTTAGTTTCTTCAGTTAACTCAGGAATCTTGAGGGCGACTTTAAACGACATTAGTTGCCGCGATTTATTGTATTACTCCGCTTGGCATCCTTCACATCAAATTTAGTTGTGCACGTTGTAAAAACAAAATTGCGGATTCAAAAGCCGCAAATAGCTAAGCTACCATTTACCACAACTTCCGCGCAACTCGACTCTTAACTAACTGAAGGACAGACGCACGAATTGACAAAAGAACTGCCCCTGCGGCGGTTTTTTTGTCCCTGTTTGACGGGATCAACTACCGCCAGGTATGTAGCAGGTTTTGTTGAAATAAGAAGCTTAAGACAATTAATTGAATTTATTGCGTATTTCGTGCGTTTATGGAAGTTGGGCGGCAGTGCGGGGCGTGGCACGCAGTGTAAATAGCTACGGGAAGCCCCATAAGCAGCGACAGGAAAACAACAAACACGGGAAAAACCAAGGGACAAATAAAACTATGCGAGAGAGAAGCGAGCCACACCTGTAAATAAGAGCCAGCTAAAGTTTTATGTGTGTGTGTGTGTGTGTGTGCAGGCAGAGCAGGGGTTGGGTTTGGTTAAACGCGTGTCTAGACACAAGAGCCAGCCGAAAATATTATGTTGGCCTTAAAGTAAGCCAAGTGATGGCTATTTGGTCCACTCTTAAATTTTTCTACCTGTTTTCAAGCTATTTTCAAGCTGCTCTCACCTGGGCCAGCAATAAACCTACCCGTAATGCGAAAAATTTCATAATTTATTTATGAATGCAGCTTTTACTTGTTTTATATATTGGGGGGTTCGTACCCCTCCCCAGCTGGCCAGTACGACGCCCCCACTTGGTGCACGTGACGCATTACGTGCAGTGCGTCGTGTAACGTGTGTTGTGCACACACATCATTATTAATGCATTCGCACACGTAACCCGGTAAGCAAACAGCTCCAAATATAATAAAACTCAACCCCCCAAAAGTGATTAGGGTAGGGAATGCTGACTTTGGCTATTCCCCAATGCCACTTGTAGCGCTGGCTCCTTTGAACTCTTGAACTTGAAGTGCGTAATCCCGCCTCAAAGGAAATAAGTAATGCTCAAGTCGAAATTGACTGACTAATAGATACCCTGTTGCTAGAAATGTGCTTCTAGCCGTGGCATAATAAGCTAAGTTTTACCCCAAAGTGCTTAAAAGACACAGTATATACATATATTTAAGTCTAGATTGCTCGAGCTGCAGTTACCCTGTCTACAAATTTAAAAATATACATAATTTATATAAAAACCTTGCGTTTTATTATTTATACTTATTCTGTATTTAGGCTCTACAGCTTTTAGTGCTATAAAACTCGGTTCTTCATGTTGTTTAAGAACAGTTTCTCCCTCCTGCTACTTCTTAATGCCTCTTCTCAACTACAGGGTATGCAACGAAACTTTAATACCAAATTTCGTTAGCCTTTTGGGACTGCTTACTATTATGTGCCCTTAATTTTATTTATTTGTTTTGTTTTCCCTTGATGAAGTCAAAGTCCAGCTTAGCTAAGGCGAGTCCACATAATGCCGGCGGGATCAAGTTTTTCGTTTTTTTTTTTAAGTTCTCTTTTTGTCTTGTAGTTTGCCCCAAACGAACAAATTGAATGCGCATTTTGTTTTAATTTACATAAAGGGTTTACGAAAACGCTCGTAAAATGTCATTGGAGCAGCCCTCAAACATGCGCATAAGATTACAGCAAGTCACATTTCGGTTCCTTGACAAACAAACAAAAAAAAAAAAACCTGCTAAGTTTGGACGAGTGCACACAGCAGCCCAGCCCGAAGCTCGTCCAGTGCTCGTCTAGACATCGTCTGACGTCCGGGTAATAAAAATGTATATAAAGGTGTTTCTGGGGGGCAGCCCGTGAACATGGCCCTGGACAAACGATGGCATCGTTAGGCGATGCTGCCAGTTTGATTTTATACGCATTTTTATGGCTGCATTAAGCACGGCCGACACCGACACGTCCTGTCAGAGCTCCTGCTGGAGGGCTGGGCAGCAACAGAAACTCATGTCGTTTAAAGGACACAGGTTGCAATTAGGAACGATACGAGTTTGTTGGAAAAGTAGCTGTTTTTTTGGCGATATAAATAGACTCGAGCAATTTATATTTGATGGTGAAGTAATTTTTGTAGTCTATCAATGGAAAACAAATACCAGAAGAAAAGCTAATGTCAAAGTCAAGGTTAATGTAAGCTGAAATTATTAATGAAATAAGGATATGTTCTCAAAATTTGTTTAAAAAAATAACATTTTAAGTAGGTATGGCAACACCTGACGACAAGCCAGCAACTTAACAAGTGGATAAGGCTTATTCCTAATGTTAAATATGCAACAAGTAGATAAACTGCCTGGCATATTTTCACAGCAATTAGAGCAATAACATGCTCTGGAAAAAATCTAAGGCAGTTTCAAAAGGCTCAAAATTGACTGTCAACTTAAACAGAAACATATGCACACTTAAAAATTGACTTTTTGTTAAATATATAACCCGTCTGATATATTTTAACAGTAATACGAGCAGTAGTAATCGCGTCTTTCCTTTAAAAATATAACAGCTAGATAAACTGTCAGGCAAATTTTCAAAAGTAATACAATCAATAACAAATTTAAGAAAGTTAAATTTACAAAAGTGGTTGTCAAATTTAACAGGTTCCAAAATTTCATTGTATTTTTCTAGTATGAAAAATGGAATTATTAAATTTGTTTGCTTATTTAAATATTTTGCTAAAATTGCAAATTATTTTTGAGACATTTGACAGTAAAAGAAAAATCCCAAGCTTTCTAAAAATACTCAATATGAGAACAAAAAAATGCGTAATTTTATTATTTTATTCAAGTAAGCAATGTTAAAAGACAAACTTTCAAAGAACTTGCAGAGCCAGCATACCAAATTTAATAACTTCAACTCGAAACTCCTTGAATTCAACATATTCACACACAGGGCTATTTGCTTTTCTATTAGAGAGCACTTTATATAAAACTTTGAAATTGTATGTAAATGCTATAAAACTAATAGCCCAGACCGAAAACAAATGACACTTTTATGGCGCATAAAAATTGCCACAACAAATTATTTCCCATGAGGGGGGGCCGACAATGCATACCAAAAACTGGAGTTCAAGTCTTGCACTCGGTTGGAAGTTGAACTTAAAATACACGCACACACACTCACGCACTCACACACACAATCGCTGCTTACATATGAATATGCGACACCCATAATTATCATGTGCATGCAATGGGTGCCCAGGGACTAGGGTAACCGAGAACCGAGAACCAAGAAACAACAACCGACGACCATATGTTTTGGCATAAAAAAATGAAGAGCAAGAAAATACAGTTAACTATGAACTACAAAATACACTTACAGACTAGATACCTACAGATTAGATACTAACTGATTCCTGACAAAGCAATTATTCCAGAATGGTTCATATTGGAACTTCCCAGACTCAGAGTGCAAACGTTTTTTTGTTCAACTTAATTTGAGAGATGATTTTCCAATTGAAGTTTATATTTTTAGGGACATTGTTATCCTAGGTCATTAATTTTTAAGAAATAAAGTACACATTTTCTTAATCTTGATAAAGCAAAATATTAATAAATAATGTTATTTAACACTTTTTTTGAGAAAATTCCATTTATTAACCTAAGTAGCTGGCTCGAGCTATTTAAACCATTTTTAAAGAGCTCTTCAGGTCATCAGACAAGAACTCTAAGTTGAACTGCTTAATATTGAAGCTATATGATATAGTGATCCGATCTACGAAATCTTGTACCTAAAATATGCTGTGGCTTAACGTTGATCATCCAGAATAATTCAGCTTCATATATATCAATATGTTACATATATTCTACTATATCAAAAAACTCTTTCATAATACCCTAACGAACAAGTGCAATGTTGGGCTAGCGAGTTGGAGTTCGAGTTCCGTAGAAACTGTGGCCCATTGGGGTGACAATTTAAAAGAATTGATTTTTATTACAGGGTTCCCGGCCACTAATGACGTTGTTGTTGCGGCTTTTTCAAGTGTGCTTGTGTGCTTGTGTGTGTGTGGGAGCTTGGTGCAATTTATCAATAGCGATGTATATATCTATATATATATATATGTATGTATACTAGATGACATGTTCGTACATGCTGTTAAACAGATATGTGCAATATTGCTTGTGCCGAGGCAGACAAGGGGCACGCATATTTCATACACGACTGCCCCCCAACAACTCAACTCCATCCAACCCTCTCTCCATCTCCCTGCCAGTACAGCCTACTCCCCAACCCCTTCTCTTGGAACGGTTGCGTGCAAACGACCCCGCTGGGCATGGAACTTCTGCCGGATCCAATGGACGCCAGCGACACCGACATATCTTTGCTGTCGCCAATGCAGCGTAAAATTTGCTATTTTTTGCCCTCCCCCACCCCACCTCCCCTTCTCACTTCAATGGTTGAGCATTGGTTTTGTAGCTAGAACATGTGTTTTTGTCTTTTCACTTCAACCTCCCCTTTTATCGGTAAAATTGCAGCGCTCATTCGCAAAGCTCCTGTTTGTGTTTCTATTTTTGTTAGCAGAGTTCAAAAATTTTAGCATTGAGCAACACTCAACACTCAACACTGCAACGATTAAATGTGTTGTAAAATGACAAACATGTGGTGGACTTGAGAGGGCTTCAATGAGTGATAAAGTGGGAAAAAGAAATATATAAGGTAATATTTCGTAGCCTGAATAAAAGGAAAGAGAAACAATCAGAGAAAAAACAGAAGGAGAAACAAATTTCAGATTTAACACGTCTCTCTATTATAGTGAAAGCACATTGTAAATATATTTTAGCTCAGTTAATCTATAATAAAACTTCATGAGAATCGCATAGAAGGGAGGTTTTTTTCAACCACAATCGTTGCCAACATTTCTATAATATTCAATACAAATATTTACGTAACGTTTTTCATTTTCGCACACACATTTTCAGCATTTTGTATCACTCAATTTTGTAGTGCAGTGAACGAGATGTCAACAAATGAATTGCATTAATAACTTTGGTCTGGCATGGAACGTGTCTTTTTGCTGTCCCAGCGGACCAACTTTTTGCCAAACAATCGAATGCAATTTTCATTTTTGTATAAACAATACGGGACTAAATTGCATTTGAGCGAAGGCTTTTAAATGTTTAATACACTCGCCAGACAGATGACAATCAATTTTAATAAACTTTAACATTTAACATTGTTTAACAAATTCAAGTGCAACTCCCATAAATCACGCAGTGCCACATCTATATACATTTTTGACCCCATTAACAATGACAACAGCCGCATAACATAGCGAAGGGTACGCTCCCAACAACAAGCACTTTTCTCCCTCCATTAAACTGACAGCAGCAGCCCAAACAATTTTTCGAAAACACATTTTTACTCACTTCAAACGAAAAGCTGGGCTACAGACAAGTGGAGTTTTCCCAGTTCTACAGAGCCTGCGGCAGTTCTTTCTGCTACTGTTTTATATACCCTTTCGAGAGTTTTTACAAACAAGCTAGGACTTGAGTTTTACCATCTATTGAGTCAGTTTTTTAAGCCCCATTGATTGAAGTTCCTTGAAAAAAATATTTATTTAAAATAGCTAAGAAAAGTCTGTTCAAAACGAGTTAAAAGATGACTTCAACGTTTAAATAAAAGTATTACTATATAAAAACTAAACACATCTATGTGTGTTATATCGAATATCAAAGTATCTCATATCAGATCTTGTCTTATAAAGTGCAACTTCTCTTTAATTCAGTTTAGCAAAAATCAATGAAAGCAGCAAAGAGTATTTCAACGTTGGCTTCTTCAGTTCACATTTGCAAGCAGCTCTCATCGCATTGCTGTTTGTTGTAGAAACGCTCATTTGCATCACTTAAACAACAATTACATGCCCTCGAGGGCCTGAGACGTGGCCAGACAGTGTAGCTCAGGGAAACAATAAACGTGGCATTAAAGTGACAGACGGCTGAGCGTAAAATAATACCAATTCCAGACGCGAGGCATATAAATAAGTAATACAATTTGAACGACTGAAAGAAAAAAAACCCCAATTGCATCAGCTACAGAAGCGAGCGAAAATCAAAAATGCGCCTCGAGGCGGTTTTTGAGAATAAAAAAAATATATATATATATGAAAAATACAAAAAAAAAACAAATGGTTGGACTTTGCGGGCGAATAAGATTGGCGGGCTACAAAAGCGAAGGCAGACTTGGAGCAGACGAGTCCGACGAGGCGCAACCATTTCGCGCTTTGTTGCCGCATTTCACGGCAGCGGCATCGGCAGCGGCAGCAACTGCCGCCCAACTTCCGGTTCAATAAACTTTCGCAAAAAGTGTACTCGTACATAGTTTGCTGCCCCCTAAGCTCCCTGCATCTGTGCATCAGCCCCCTCCACTCCACTTTTGCTATATACACATACAATAATGATAACGATTTTTCCTTCACTGCCGTCGACTGCAGGCAGCTGTGTGTGTGTATGTGTGTGTGTGGCAACAACAGCAAATAATGTTTATTAACTGGTTTTTAGCTAACGTCTGACTGTGTGCGTTTTAGCCGACTTGTGCGACCAGAACCAGGATAGAATTTGCTGGTGAAGGGATTGTAGTGGAAGGAAAGAAGAGGGGGCGAGCGGGGAGGGGGGAGGAGGCATGTGCAACCGCGCGCACTTGCTGCGTATTTGTGTCGTGCGGCAACTGCAGCAATTGCAGCAATTTTATGTGGCACTCAAATGGTTGCCACAAAAGCGACTGCGAGTAAAATGCCTGTTGATTGCAGCCACAAAGCGTGGCATACTTCAAGGCGCAATAAACCACATAGAACGATATATATATATATACATATATGTATATGGAGCAGGAGTTGAGAAAAAAGCTAAGAATACAGATAGCACTTGTACATACATATAGCTAAAAATCCAATAAGATGTAAGGAAAATACACTTAAACTATTTATATTGAATAATAATAAATACAAATCTTAGATTCTAATCCATATTTTTAATTCAGTATTTATACTTTCTGTGTACTTTCCCAAGATCCAAGATTGTAATCTATATTTTTAATCCAATATGTATACTCTTTAAAACTAAGTTTAAATATATGATATTGATATATTTAAATATCTAAGCCAATTTATGCACATATATTTCACAATTTTGTCATGTCCATTGTAACTGAGTATCTATTATGGAAACCCTCCTTGGATCTTAGAGATTTTAAGAGCTAGGTCAGAACAAATTTTCTAAAGTATGCCTTTGTAAAATAATTTTTATTATGAGATTTGCACCAATCCATTTTCAATTGCCCCAACAAAAAAAGGGGTATAATACTAGTTTGGTTAAAAATTCAAAACTTTTGAGAAAGATTCAGTTCCAAAGCATAAATAACTTGCGTCCTGACAATTAAATTTCCATTAACCATATTAATTAGATGCTAATTTTGGATAGAGCTCAAATTTAGCACGCAATTTCTAAATAAAATTTATCTACGGCCCGACATATATTTTCAGTAGAATATGCATCGTAAATATAACATTCAAACGTTTCATTACAATTTTTAAAATATATGACAAACCTATATTGGAACTGAGTTCAAGTATGTTTAAAGCCTGTTTTACAAACTGAACCCTGAAGACAAGTAGTTGGTTAGAGCCATCGACTTCTTTTTGTTAAGATTTGCAGCCTGTATTTGCAATATTCATTTAGTTTTTGTAAAACAGACATTGAACTAAGTCTGTACAGATTTTCTAAAATTCTTTGAAGACGCCTTCTGTAAGCCTTAAACAACTCTAATCAATTCAAGTCATTCTCTGAGCTCTTTTAAAAACCTAATTAATATGATAATTATTTGCCAATTGTTGCTAAGCTTTGTTAAACAAATTTGAACAGTTGGCCAAGAGCAGCTTGAAGAGTTCCACCATGGGCCAATTAGTCATGGGAGGTAGAGCTTAAATTTATGATCCACAAAATGAAGTGCACAGTTTGCACATTTGAAAGCCACAAGACACTTCATTTATTAAATGATTTCAGTCATAAAAGCTGCCCAGTTGGAGCCAAAACAATCAACTGGGACAGACATAGACAGAGAAACAGAAGCCAGAGAGATGGCAGGATGGCGGCACGGAAGGATATCTCGTACGGTCAGACTGTCAAAAGGGATAAGCTGACAGCAAATGCAGCCATCAAGCGAATTAATCAAATTTTGTGCCAAAGACCATTCTGCCCCAACAAGCCCCGCACTTGCCACAGTTTGATTGTCAATTAAAAACGTTTGGAATGCCAGACGACGACGACGACGACGACCAATATGAATGGGCTAGACCCAGGGGCAGGAGCAGGGGCAGGGGCAGCGCTTGGGCAGCTCCTGAGTGGGTCGATCTGTTGCTGCCTGAAGTGGCAACCGGCAGCTGACAGATAGCAGCGGCAGGCTCGGCGGGCTGAGCTGGTGGAGCCAGTTGGAGGCAGTTGGGTCAACAGCACACACAAAAGGGTGCTTCGTTCTATAAATTGATAGCACACCAATTGAGAACCAATTGTTGCGTTCATTCTCTAACCCCTTTTTTGGGCGGGTTTGAATTGAATTGCTGGCAATTTGTTTGCCAGCCGCTAGAGATTTTGGGAATGGGATTCTAACATTTGAACAAGAGCATATTTTACTTAATATCCACAAGTCCTGGGCGCTTAATTAGTGTACAAAATGAAGCGTGTGGAAGAGCTTAAAATAAAACAATTCACAAAACTGGCAGGGATTCAAAAATAGAACCAGCATTGTGGTAAGCCTAGGCTGCCTTTAAATAAAATCAATTTTAAATCTAGCTAGGATTCTCTCACACTTAACTTAAAGAACATTTAGAAATTTCTACATCATTTGATTTCCTTTTGCCTGCAGCCCTTTTCCACCTCCCTTCTTCTTTCGCCCCGCGTGCAGGATTTCCTGCGCCTCATTAGTCGCAGCTTTTAAGCCACAAAACCCCATAGTGACCGGCGCCTGGGTAATGTCAACTGAATGTTGGACGTGATTGTCGGCGGGCACACAATACCAAACCGAACACGGCAGGTAAGAATGCTCCAGTTGCGTGGCACGACTAGGAGATGCCCTGTAAACGGTTCACATGTAACTTTTTCCAATCTCTTCTGTTTGTTAACAATTTGTTCTGCTTTGTTAAACATTTGATTTTTGAGATTATCTTAAAGTAAATCTGATATTTCTTAAGCTGAGCTTAAGTATTTTATTTATATGCAAGCGCATTGCATGGACAGCCACATCAAGCCCCATTTTGAAGACAACTGGGCTGCAGGGTATAACAAAGCGATTTACAAAATTCGCACAATTCAAGCTGACACGCACTGCGACAAAAATTATGCAACACAAATACGACAAACGATTTGCTTCAATGTTTAACGCACCATTTGTCCCAGGAGGAGGACGATGATGATGATGATGATGGTGCTGGGCATGATGATAATAATGATGATGAGGATGAGAATGATGTTGGTGCTGCTGACCAGGCTGAAATATTCACCGCACATTTTGCGGTGACATTTGCGCGTTATGGTTTTGTAATTACCTGTAGCAATATTTGTTTTTTTTTTTTGTTTCCTTTTGTTAAGAGTGGGAGCTTGTACCCTGGACTTTACAACATTTGCGAGCAATTTTATGAGCAGTTGATTGCTGTTGACCAAGCTCTTTGGCGTTGGCGTTTGCTGTCGTGTTTATGGTTTGGACATTTACGTAGAAGTTGTATTTTTATATTTTTTGCATTTCTGCTGCTGCATTTAAATGTCATTAATTGGCCATTAGGCAAAGGGGCGAGCGCTGATCTTGGACTGGGTCAAGGCTGTTCAGGTAGCAGCAACTAACCCAGAGAAAGTAAATTTGCCAAGTTTTTAGTCAGGCTTAGTGCTCTGTATTAGGCTGCCTAAGAATGACACATTATAAATAGTCCCGTGGCCTTTCAAGAATATTCAGCTAATCTACTTGTCATTATCACTGAGTGCATAAAGGCAGCTCAGGGCACTTTTCACACTTGACCCAAATAGATTTTGGGCCTGGAACGAAACACAGTCTCATAGGGAGAAAATTCGCATTTTGCTGAATCTCGACACGTAGCGTTTATCTTGTATTAATAATGAACATCATTATAATTTAGCACACAATGCAACAAAAATAATATCAACAATAAGATTGAAGATTTCTCGGCGTGTTGATGAAGCTCAAATGCCCTTACGATAATATTATATATATTAAGGAGCTGCTTTGATAAAATTTAAATTTTGATTAATTCAGCTATATAATATATATACAAATAATATATATACAGATTTTAGCATAAAATCGGAATATTATCTGAGTTTCCTTGTTAGGTCTTTAAAACTAACAGAGTTCCTTCACACCGATTACCAAAATCAATTGTTACTTATGGATATATATATATCCAGAGTTGCACAATTTGTGAGAAAATTGAAATACCCGCTAGCCAAACAAGTGTAAATATAAGCTGTTGGCTGTTAAGATATACAATGAGATACATGCATATAAATGCGCACATATATCTACTTGAACATATACACAATATAACCAAGGCACAAGACACATAAAACACTTGGGAGTTTGGCTTTAATGGCACTTTTCACCCACACACGCACACACACACACATGCGCACGCACATACGTGTATATTGTGAGCTGGGCGAGTTGAGTGCGAGGATATAAAGGAACAGGAGCAGCGCATAATAAGCAAGAAATCTGTTGATTGTCTCTCATGCCTGTTCCTGGGGTAGAGTGTAATCAAAGTTTTACTTTGGCCCCGGCATCAAAGTGACAGGCAACAACCAGTTGCTGCTGCCACAACACTTTGCAAATAAACAAGTCGAGAGAGGGTCAGACTAGCAAATACCCTATAAACAAACGAAAGCAAGCTAGGCAGTTGCTGAGTTTTGTCTTCTCCGATCTTGTCTTTGTCTTAAGTCCGATCTACATACAATTTTGTGGCCTCGCATATGCCATCCAACTATGTGTGGATGCCCTTAAATTGGCCCGAGATACGCCTCCTTCCACCTTCTATTACACACATCTTGTACATTTTCAAGGGGTATAGGTTTTTAATAGACACGAGCAGCATCAGGACACGCACACTCCGTGTCGCACAGCTTTAAAAACAACAAATGAAGCTGAAATACTTGCGTTGACATGTATTTAGTTTCTCCATGTTACCGAGTTCAAACTCAGACCTAACCTCAAAAAGTCACTTGCTGCTGCTAGGACATAATTAGAAATAGCAAAACTACTGCAAAGACAAAGTTCCTTCGCTTAGTGCAGTACAGCTCTACACTGCGAACCCCCCTGTTGTTCCAGTTGAAAAGATGCGTTAGGCATTGCAAATGAGTTGTTCGTGCATCCTTTGCAACTGTCTCTCTCTCTCTCTCTATCTCTGTACACATCTTTCTCTTTCTCTCTCGCTCTCTCTCTCTCTCTCTCTCTTTAGCATTAGCGTAGCATGCCATCTCAGTCGACGGCGACATGTTTGCGACGACACTGAGACGTTGACATTTTGTGCGTTGCTCTTATGCTGTCTCTCTCTCTCTCTCTCTCTAACTCTCTTATTCTCTCTCCCTCTCTCGTTCTTTGGCCTGACATGACCGGAATAGATAATTATTTATACAACTGTGGGCATACACATACATACCCATATATACAAGCACATAATATATATAAGCATGTACTTGCCTAGATCTTGTGCGTAGTTGTCCTACGCATCTTGTTCCTGTTATACCCTGTAGCTGAGAACCAAAGTGGCCATGCGGGACTATACGCTTTTTATCTTTAATGACTTGAAATTAGCTATTTAGCATTTTCGAAATATTAATTTCAAATATCATCTATAATAATATTACTTTATAAAGATTAAGAATATAAAAATAAAGTAAAGAGTCAGCCGTAATCTCTCGGAAAGTTAAATTTCTTTTATTTTTAATATAATCTAGTTTCAAATGTAGAGATATGTTTTATTGTTATTCATTTTAAACACTTCAGTTTATAGAATACAGGGTATTCTGATAGTCTGGCAAACTCATCTGCAACATTTCCACATATTTGTTACATTTGTTGGACTTGTCGCCGTTGCGTTGAGCGAAACTCGTATTCTTACAAGTGCTACCCCAAAAAGTAATTCAATTTATGTTCCTGTTGCAGTACAACTAGAAGGAAACACAAAATACGAAATACGATATACAGCGAATAGTTGGCTACTCGAGAATAATAATGGGGTGTAGCTGCCCCTCCCAACATGCACATACATAAACATATTCCCTAATGCGATTTGCATGCTTCACAGCTTTAAACTAGATTTTAACAGCTTGCGCTTCGTGCATTTCTTGAGCTCTTTAAAGTGGGCGGGGTCGGCGATTTATACATAAAACTCGTAGCATCCATTTTACGGAGTGCGAAAATTTCTTGATTTTTCGTATCGCTAGTTTGTGCATGTTAAACATGACCCTGTCATAAACAGGCAACGTTTTATGTTCTCGCGAAATGGAGGCAACACATCAACAGCGAATCGAGCTGTATGGCCGAATCCAAGGCGATTCTCACAAAGTGTGGGCGCAAATAATTCGCAACTGGTTAACATTGCGGCGGCAATATAGTTGCAGCTGACTTGAATGAACATTATGTTAAGAATAGAATAAAAGGAGATTAACTAAAAGTTAACCAGATATCCCCTTTTCCCTTGTTTCTCTTTTCAACCTTTACCCCTTTTTAAGACCTGCTTTCCTCATATTATGACACTTTCCGCACAAAGCTGGCACGACATATTTCGCGACTGTTTGGCCTATTTACCAGGTTTTCGGGTTCATAAATAATGAAGACAGAAAGACCAGCGTTTTGTCATGCATAACGTAACGACTTTTTAATAGACGCCCAATGTCGAAGACTCGCCAAATTGAAAAGTCAAATGCGGAATATAAATAAAAGCGGGGCAAATCTAAGAGGTGTTGCTGGCAAATCCTTGGCTCTCCTTTCTCTACTTGCTCTCAAGGGTTTGTGTGTGTCCCAGAGTAATTTACACGTGATTATCGCGGGCTGTCCCAAAATGGGATAACTTTGTCAACAGGATACTCAGGCGGCGGCGACCGGTGGTGTGGCTGCCATCATTATTCCGCCCGAATGACGGGCTTACACTGAATATACGCATACAGATACAATATATTACCATATGGCTGGCAGACAATAATAAATTCAAGCGTTGTACGTGCCGCACGTAAGAAACGTTGCCTACTTACGGGCGCTCATGCATAATTTAAATGAAGTCTGCGACAGGAATCAGCTCGAGGATGGACCCGAAACCCGAAACTGTGACCTAACGCTGCTAATGCTGTGACTGAAAACAGTGACTTCCGTGACTCTGAAGCCTCTTAAAAAAGGGCCCATGCAAAAATGCTATAAAGGTGTTAAATAGATGGTATTTTTTGTTTGTTTAATAATCCAATAAACTTTTAAAACCAAATGTTGTGCAAGCGAACGGATCTTAATGTAATCATTTCTGCTTCGAATTATTTTTTTAAAAGTTCACTATCAAGTGAAAGATTTTGCCAAGATTTAAAGAGAAGGAGCGGCACCTACTCTTCACATTTACATCTATTTCTGAGCCCAATTCAGGAGTATTTTTAACAAAGATACGTCAGGGAAAACGCATCTCTAATCCAACAATAGATACATTTTGCTCGCCTATCAATGCGTTGTCATCTCAATTTAGCCTAACAACGCCTCCCCCTCGAGCATGCAACACATTGGCTGTGCGCGCTGACCTATTTTGGTTAAATTTCTAGCGTCGTCTCAGTTGGTAAGCCGAACGAAGTTGGCAAATCAATTCAAATCAAATTCAAGAAGAGTTGAAAAGTTGCAATGCAATTGCTCAATCGAGCTTAGAGAGCGCGTCTTTATTTCTGTCTGACCAAAATAAACTGCATGAACTTTCGACTCGAAATACACTCGCACACACACATACACACACCCATGACAATAAATTGCAAAACAAATTTTTTTTTTTTTTGGCTTTCGCATTGGCAACTTGAACCTGGCAAAAGTTACTCCCAACGCAATCAATTT
The DNA here is from genome assembly GCF_003285875.2 of Drosophila novamexicana. Lineage (NCBI taxonomy): Eukaryota > Metazoa > Arthropoda > Insecta > Diptera > Drosophilidae > Drosophila > Drosophila novamexicana. The sequence continues at coordinate 7,589,210 of NW_020824787.1, forward strand.
TTACGGCAGTTTAGTTTTTGCCGAACTTGACAATCAATGGAAATAGTTTAATCAAATGCGACTGACTGCCAGACATTGGTTGAGGGGTTGTGTGTGGGTGGCTCGGTTCGGTATTTTGACCCGGTAGCGGAACTGTCGACGAGATTTGCATACCATTAGCCCAAACTGGCAGCTAACGAGCATGTTGAGTGCATTAACTGAGTGCAACAACCGCTGCCAACAGGCAACAGGCAACAATAAATGCCAAACAATTTGCCAAATCATGATTTACAAAAGGCAGCGCATAGGAAAACTGAATGCCCAAAAGGGGGACGAAGGTTGAGTCGAAAATCAGTGGCGGCGACTAAGAAGGGGTGGAATATGTAGGAGATAAAAAATAAGACATCATATTTGTAGCTCATAGATAAACATCGAAGGGTAACAGTATTCAAGAAACACAAGTAGATATCCTAAAGAAAGAATATTCAAATATCGGATTAATACTAAATCAGAAATATACAAGGATCTTGCAAGGAATTACATATATTAATATGTTCATCTTGTTAAAATTGTAACTGCTGCTCTCAAAAGTATCTTATAGATACTATGTGAACATCTTTGCCAAGTTGGCTTCATGGAATTGAAAGCCTTGGTACCTAAATGGGCTAAGATAACTCATCTAACATTTATTCACTATGTAAATCAGTTAATATTTTATAAATACATAACATAACAACTAAATGTTACAGCACTCTGCAAGGCAACTTTTTTCAAGTAAACTTTGCCGGTAACGACAACGCCACTGTCCTCAAATTTGCGGCAAATCTGTGCACATATTTTTATACAATATCTTAATGCGAGCTATTGTGCGCGAGTGAAGAGCGTCAAACGGGCGACGGTACAGATAATAATACAGCCAACAGCCAAGCGGCAGGCGGCAGAGTCCTAAACACTTCACGTCATTTCCAATAAGATTGTCACAATGGCGCCAGGAGGAAATGTGGTGGGCAGCGGGGTAGAAGTAGAGGGGCTTAGCTACAGTTGCAACTTTATGGGCAAGTGTATCTGTTGGATGCGCATTCAACGTATTTAGGCTACAATAGCGCGTAATCTATGCCACTCGACTTTGCAACAAGCGGCATGCGGCAGTAACGGCTGCGACGGCATCGTTTTGCTTAGCATTTTGTATCCAGCAGATACTTTTACCCAACACAATGCAGCTTAATGCTAAAAAGTGCACAGCGCATGAATTTCATTTTATTTGCCTTGCATTTTTATGATTGCTATGCAAATGCAGCACAGCCCGCGGCAAACTCAACAACAACCTAGTGCAGTTATCTATGAAGTGCCAAAGATTAAATACCCTTCCAGTCATATTGCAGATTTACAAAGTATTTCCCGAGTTCTCATTGAAAAACTTTATAATCGGTTCCTCTATCACAGATATGTAGATAGTTTTAGATACGTTCCACATCGCATAACAAAATATTACCTCCCCCTCTCTCTCTCTCTCTCTCTGGAAGGGTATCACAACAACACTGCAACGCAACGAGGCGTGGCATCTTTTGTTCCGCCCGCAATATAAAAGAGCAGCACAGAAAACAACAAAAATCGAATTGCGAACTTGTTTGGGGCGGAGGACGTGTTTTGCCATAGAAGACACAAACAATTGTTGTTCAGCTAGCACTAAGAAGCACAACAAAGTAGACAAAAAAGTATTTAACATAAAAGCGACCTAAAGAAAATTTATAATATGGTACAGACTTTTAAGAACTGTGGGAAAACGTAAAGAAAAAAGGAACTTACCTTCGGTATTAACGGTTAGGTTCTCCATATTAGTTGATTCGTTTGGGATTAGATGAAAAATAAGATTAAAGTTGTTACTGAAAAAGAATATTTAAAAATGATAATAAATAAACAAATTATAAAATAAGTATTAAAAGGGGAAAAATTATAAAAAATAAATCTAATAAAAACAGCTAAAATGGGGAAGTTTTAAGAATTTAACATAAATTTATCAGCTCATTAATAAATCAGCATGAAAAGCTTTTAACCGAAATTTAGCTCTGGAACAATTTAAACATCCAGATATTTAATAAACATCCCTCTTAAGAATGTACTCGTTTATAAGTACATGTGCTGTAACTTATTTACGTAACTATTATGCATTTAATAAAATATAAGTAAATAAAAAAAATATCTTTATTATATCTTATCATCTTATTATTATTCATAATCGAATCAATTAAGCCCCAAGTCAGGTACTTTTTAAGCTCCCCTCGTTTGTCACATCGTTTGTGAACACGCACAAAAATACATAGGCTGCTGCTCCGTTATAATACTGCCCACAGCTGCAAGCGAAATGCATAAAACACTCGAGAAAGACGCCCTTGCAGAACGCAAGGAGCAACAAACAACGGCAAACAAAGAGCAATGCCAATAAGAACAGTGACAGGCCGTAACAGCAGCAGCAGCAGCAGCAGCTATAACAAGCACTCGCTCATTACTGTATAAAATAAGAAGAGCAACAACAATAACAAGAACTGCAATAGCGAACGCCGGCCACTGGAAATTGGAAGCAACAAAGCGTGGGCCAAAAAGGAAAAGGAATAGCAGCGCCTGCTGTCAGGGCAACGACAGCGACAGCGACGGCAAAAGCAACTGCAACAACAACTGCAAATTTCAAAGAGCTGCAAAGTTATTGGCGTCGGCGTTTTGCAGCTGTAATTGTTGTTGCTATTGCATTTGCGCAGTAGCAGCCAACAGCGAAAAAGGGACTGCAGCGAACCGGATAAAACGCTTTCCAGTTTCCAATTGCTGTAGCGCCTCATCTACTTACCAGTTTTAATAACTACAAATTTCCACAAAGTATCCAATTAACGTTTATAAAACACACGAAATTTAGTAATTTATTTATAACTATACTTTACACAAACAAATTTATTGAACTGCACTTTTTTTCTTTACTCTTTGAACTTGATTTTATCACGGCGCTCAGCGCTATGTAACGATCGTGTTGACGCAAATTTAACGACTGAGCGACTGAGGCGCCCACCAGGCTGCTTTGTACTCGATCGCAGGAGAAGCGGCACAGTGGGCAATGTTAAATAAATACTCACTCATATGAAATACTGCTGCAGGGGGCTGGTATTGAGTCAGAAAGTTTAAGTATTTAAATTTGTAGAACTTAATAAATAGTGCTCGGCACTTATAATTTAGTTACATTATTTTTCTGAAATATGGTGTTGTAAATTAAGTACATAGCAATAAAAATTGAAAGCAAGCTTAAAATATTTACATGATTGAACTTCGAAACAGGGAGTATGCATAGTATATATATCTTTTACCCACGGTGCGGCATTGGCAGCTGTGCTCTTCAGTTGTTGTTTATAGCTAAGGGAAGCTGCTCCAGGCGCCTTTGGTCTGCTTATGCATTAGCGCGAGTGAGATGACAATTGTGGCACTTGTGTTGTTCGGCACAAACGGTTAAAATTCAAATAACAATTCAAAGTAAAAACGACGTTAGGCAAACCGGTAAATGACGCCTTTAGGGTAAAACGAACGCCAGGAGAGAAGAGAGTTGAGCTGATGAGCATACTTTTTGACAGCTTAGACAAATATTCCATAGCTCAATTGGGGCTTTTTTGTACCTTTTATTGTTGTTGTCATGAACTCATCCGCTTAGATTTATTACGAAATTGAGCAAAAAACTCAAAAGCCATGCATACTTACCATATGTATATGTATATGTATGTATATGTATGTACGAGTGAGTAGGAGTATTGAGCGACTTTTTCGCTAGCTTATCTGTGAATGCAGCAATGTCAACCTTAAAGCAATAAATCAAGAAATAGCAAAGTGCACATAGTTGACTCAAGATAACTGTTACTTCTATGGTTTATGGCTGTACATATGTATGTACTTATTGACAGTGCAAGTGCAGTGAACCCAAAAGCACTAAGACTTAATAAGCTGAGACCCACGCTGAAACAAAAATTAAACAAAGTGCCAGCGAAATTTTCCACCTACACGCCGCCCAACACTCAATTAATTTACCTTTCTTCTTTCTCATTAGACCAAGAGGTCAACACAGTTGAAATTTAATACATACACACGCATGCATATATAGAGTTCGTTTGTATGTACATATGTGTGCGTGCAAGTATGAATGCATGTAAGATGTGTAACAAATCAAATTGAGATCACATAAAAGTGAAATTTGATCGAATTGCTGTAAAACTTGAAACTGAGCATACGCAGCAGGGCGTGGCTGGGCGGTAGCTTAAACACGTTTAGGTGCGTAGACAGACGTTATCAGTGGGGCGCCAAAGACAAATTGCGCGACAATTTTCATTTTCACTTGACGGTCATAAAAATAAAACATGCGTTCAATTCGAATTTGCATTTCTTTTACTTTTTGCTTCATTTATTAATTGGCGCCGCCGGAGCGAGCGAGAGGGAAGCTTAAGCGCTGTTTTGTTTCCCCCGCTCAGACGCCGTTTTACCTTTTGCGGTTGAACAAAAGCAGAAAGCAAAGCGCCGATTGAAACAAAGATGCTGCCCGCGGCTGACTCACAATGAAACAAAAACAACAACTACAGTAGCAGCAGCAGCAACAACAACAACAGCAACAACAAAGAATGGGGAGGCAATAAAAACCGTAATTGACATACAATGTGCGCTGTTGGCATTAAAAATTGCCACCCGAGATCAGCGGCTGCTGCGCCTTATTTGGCAGTGGCTCAAGGCAAAGCACTTTTTTATACCCAGCGAGTCCATCCGGGTTTTAAACGCGACCCCAAGTCACAAAACTCTGCGCTGAAGTCCTTTTGGATTATCGTACAACAACAAAAATGACAATAAATTCATAAATACTAACATATTCACCAACGCAGAATAACACAGTGGACTCGCATTGGAAGTGCGCAGTGTTTAGAAAGAGGGAAAGATAGGTAAAAAGACGGAAAGAGTTAGAGAGAATCGAATTTACAGTTAGAGAGAGAGAGCAAGAAAGAGAGCACAAATAAGCAGACGATGTAAGCTGCAAGTTCGATTGCGATAAACAAGGCTGAAGAGTGGGAAAGGGGGAAGGGAGAGCTTTCTGTTGTTCGCGATAACAATTCGAATTGAAAATATTTTGTATTAATTATAATATTTTAGATAAGTTATTATAAGCAAAACATGCATTTCAAAGTAGTTATTATATAATAAAATATGAATAGTAATTATAATAGAATAATACGTACATTTATTTGTTTGGAAAATGTATATGTCGACAAAAAATTTCGTTGACATTTCGCCATGTTTCAATTCTAAAAACTGTGGAATTATGATCATTTTATATTTTTCATTTAAAGTTACCGCTTGCCTTCGTTGATATATCAGCTCTTTATGGTTATGATACTTTCAAATTTTTCACATCGATAAAAATATCGATTAATCATCGCAAAAACACGATATGTTTGGGCGCGAATTTAGACAATTTTCAAAAATGTGACATTTTACGCACAATTTTCGCTTTGTGCTTAGGGTCTTGCTAAAATTTGATATGTGGCTTGTTATCTCTTATGAGCCCAAATTTAAGAGCACTGTTCCGCAAGTGACTACTCAAAATATCACCGACAATTTTCCAAATTTTACAGTGGGTATTATGTTCTGATTTTCCTACGAAGTTAACGGCTTCCGCCATACTCTAATAGGTCCTTTATTGTAATAAATCAATTGGATGAGAAATATGCATATACATATGCGAAGTACAGTCGTTTTTCCATGTTTATTTTAGAAAGTAGCGGTACTTATTGCGAATCGACTTCATCCTTCAGTTCCCTGGCAAGAGCTCTGGTTTAGATCTGAAGATTTAGAGCCTCCTTTCTCTTCATTAGACGCTCTGCACGCTTCTCTTTTTTAGGCTAAGACTAGTCAAACTGAGTAATATTTGTGTGTTGTTTTTTTTTTGATTCTTATTGTTAAAATTGCATTTTGATGTTACTGTTTCTTTAAAAATAGCACCACTAACTATAAATTCCCAAAAGCGGGTTAAAAATTGCAGGCGCTCATATTTTTAGTCTAAAAGTTGAAAAAGTATATGTCATTCTTGACATACTGTAAGCAGGTCAAGCAAAAGTTGATTTATTTCAATATATCAAGAAATAATAATTAAAAAATCATAATAAAAACAAGAGAACAGAGCAGAATTTCCAAGTCTGTTCGTTCAAATCATTTCAAAACTATATCACTATTTATATATATATATATATATATATATATATATATATCGTATATAATATATATGTATATATTTCCTATTTTTAAGAAGCGTTAGTTTTTACTTATAATATTGTGAGCTTGTTATCCAAGAAGTATTCGTGTTTTATATACACGAATACATTAGTAACATAATTTCTAGAATTAAGGTATATTAGATACAAGAATTGAGGAAAATTGAAAAACTCACAGATCATCCCTAGGAAGTTTTCTGTTGTGGACGGGCTACTGGTGAGCATTGTATGCCTGGTTGAATGGATTATGCCACTCCGAGTTGTTGCCAATGGGAACATGAAGATTTTCGAGCTGTGTCAAAATCGAGCTCCAATCGTTGGCAAACTGATCAGTCGAGTTGGCTGAATCGTAAGCCTGATCCATGGGAGATCTGTTGAGGTTTAGGTTCAGGCATATGCTGCCAAAGCAATAGGAAATGTAGCCGCCGCAGGCGCCCAGCTTGTGCATGGAATCGTCATCTATGGCCATGGACAGGTGCAAGAGATGGCCATTGACAGCTCTGCGTATTATTCTCCACTGTCTGGTATTGATGGGATTTTGTGCGTTTATCAATGCCAGCACCTTGTCGTCTGGCAGCTGTGCACTATCTGGAAAGTAGCCATCGATCAGATTTCTTGGAACTTGTTTATCCTCCAGCAGCTCTACGTTCAATCCGCTCTCTTGCCGTATACGAGCGAAATTGTGACGCACCCAGTCGGCCGTCTTCCGGTTGGCGCAGACGAGCAGCAGCCACTCGGACTGCGGTGCACAGTCCTCGAATTGTGGGAACACATTCGGCGTTCTGTGGCTGACGGTCAAATCCAGTATCACCTGCTGCAGCCGGACCATGTGCTCGGCAGTGAGTGGAGGCGATCTGTTCGTCGCTATGAAGGCCAGTTTGTTTAGACTGCAGCACTTCTTTGACGCCGGCAGAACGTTAGATCGCTGTGACCTTGCATCCGCCTCTGCTTTTCTCTTTGCTTTCCTCTTGGCTCTCTTCTCTGCTTTCTTCTCTGCTTTCTTCCTGGCTTTCTTCGTTATTTTCCTTGTCGCTTTGACTTCAGCTGACTGAGTACGCTTTTGATTTGGCTGTGCCTTAGCCGCCGCACCGGACTGCTGTTGCTTCTCCCGTTTCTTCAATTTGGCCAAATCTACTTTAGAGTCCATCTGGGCCGGCGTCTGTGTTCCTTCGGCATGTTCCAGTTTGGGCGGCTTTGCGTCCAAAACGCATTTGTCGACTTCCTTCTTGATACTGCTGGCTTCCAAGTAATGCTGCGACATTGTTTAAATTCTATTTCTGGCTTAGTTTAATCTAAACATATGTTATCATCCTATTTCTATGTACAATTTGAAAGCGTGCTTATGCACTATTGTGACTGCATTTGGCAAGCAAGAGGAAGAGCTTTGCAGTGACTGGCAGAAGCTATAAGAAGCAGAATTCTGCATAGAAATGGCAATTTGTCGGAATTTGAATTTACTGTAAATTGTAAATTATTAACATATAAAAAATAAAAAAAATTGCAGTATTATGTTCTTGATTGAAGACAATATAAATAATTATATATTTATAAATTATACAATTTTAAATATTTATATTGTCTTTGGCATTACCTAATATGCTATACGAAATGGAAAAACATGCATTTATATACAAACTATATATAAGCTAATTATTATGTACATTTCCTAATTATATCAATAACGCTTTGCACTATTTAAAAACTACTATTTGCCTTTAGTAAAACTAGTTTCTCTATTGGGTAATCGGCGGGATCAGATCGTCTTAAATATCTGTGCACCAGTGATAAGACGCGTTCAACTGGCGCTGATGAAGTTAAGGGCGTATTATACTTTAGCGCCAGGTCCTGGAGCAGAGGATACTTTTCCAGTATCTCGAATGTTGTGCCCGCATCCCGTAGATAACTATGGAACTGTGCCTCAGCATCATCCATAAGCTTTGTCGCCGCCGGCAACGGCGACGGCTGCGACATATCCAAATCGCTTGTCTCGCAGCCATCATCTGGGAATAATAAATGAAACGTTCAAAATGCGACAAACATTGTTAGGCTTATGTGAATCTACCAGTTTCATCGAATTCATAGAAATCGTCCTTTTCCTTTGGGTATGCTGATTCCAGCGCACTTTGATAAGCATTCTCTGTGGCTTTGGCATGCCGCACGGCCTCGGCAATAACTATTTTATGTATGTCGTCAGCGCTGCGTTCGTGGACAGAGACCTTGGCTAGGGCATTGAACCAACGCATTTTAATGCTTGGGCATAGCACTGATGCTATAATTGCACTGTTCGCATCCTCAGCGAGGTGAACATATCTGGCAAAACGTTCCTTTAATTTTAGCTGTAGCTCAAGCGCCACAATTTTCAGATCGATGAGCTCGGAGGAATCCGACACTCTCTTTAGCTTAACGCAAAGGGACGTCAAGGCAGGTATGAGACAGCCATAAAACAAATTGTTCTCCATTCGCAAGAACTCAATGGTCGTTGCAATGGGACCCATTAGTATGCGAAATTCCTCCAGATATTGTATATCGCTTGCCGAGAAGCACGAGTTGTGCAAAGACAATTTGCTGCAGAGCTCGGCCAGTTTTTCCTTATGCGACAATATGCAGCAAACGGCATCATATATGGAATTCCAGCGAGTTATTGTGGGGATAATTAAAGCTTCGCCTAATACTGCTGCGATAGTCTCTGCCGACTTGGGGCAATCGCATTTACGCCACAACAAACTGCACTTTGCAAAAATCTAAAAGAAACTACAATTAAACAAATATGTTTGCTGGCAATAAATATGAACATTACCCTAGAATGTCGCTCCTTCAAGGACTTGTCCATGGAGAGGAGCTGCACAAAATCTGCAGATGCTAGGACATTTAGCGTATGGCTTGCGCATCGAATATGATTTGGTAAAACATTGCACGTTAATTCCATGGAGTTCGCATTAGACTCACAATCGCTTTCATACTCATGCGCATATTCTTTTCTTATATCTTTGCTATTGATGCCGAACTCATGAATGGCTCTTGAGAAATCTGAGCAATTGTGCGTTACTGTGGCCACAATCTTCAGATTGTTCAGCTCGTAATCGTTGTTAATGCTGCTTATCATTTCCAAGATCTGAGCATAATCACCCGAGAATCTTCGGCAGGCTAAAGCAACTGAATGCCTTTGATACTTGTGATCCAGCCAGTGGCAGGTATACCCAAAAAAGCTGCAGTCTCTAGTTGGCCAGATATCGGCGGATGTGCATACATATTTGTTTGTTGCAATCACATTTTTAATGCTGTTGACAATCTGCGAAAAGCGCGCATCCAGACGCATTTCCAGCTTGGAGCGACCAATGAGCCGCAAATTGGTGCCCTTAAACAAATTGCGAAAACTATCCGTTTCGACGATTGACAGCGGCGACGCCGTGTCTATTATATAGCACATGACTCTATGATCGAACGATTCGGTTCCTTGTACTTCTGGCGGTTCGGTAATGCCGCTCTGCTTGGCTCCTATGAATGCCGCATGGATATCCGTGTGCTTCAGACGCAAATGCTTTATGAAATTTGATGTAACCGTGACGAAGCCCTTGATGCGACTGTGACACGCGTTGCAGGTAGCACTTATTGCACCCGGTTTGGCACTCGACTCCTGTACCTAAAAGCACATATAGCATAAGTTAAAGAATGGAACCATATTTTACAATGCTCACTCTCTCAATATTGCCAAAAAATCGAAATATCTCCGGCAATTTCATCTGTTTTTTACGTTTTGCTGATACATTTTCGGCACTTCTCCTGCCAAGGCGCTGCAAGGGCGTAAATTTTCGTTTTCGAACTGAATCATCCAGGTCCATATCGTATTCGGATATATACTGAAAGAGTATAACATTTGATCAATACAGCAATAATTGCATTTCACAATAAGCAATTATATAGCAGTAACAATAATTAAAATAATGAGGCACAGCAGATAGAAACAAACAATTAGCTTAATTAGATAATATATTAGAGTATAATGAACTTAAGTAATTGCTAGCAGAGTAATTACTTTGCCTCTGCTGCGCTTTGTTGTTCTGCCAAGGCAAAAAACAAAAACAAATTCAATTGAAACGTCTCACCAAGAACGTACCTCTGTTTCCTCAGAGCCAGTGTCCAGCTGTTCCCTTGGCGCTTGCCAATTGGCCATTGCCTCACTGCTCTGCCAGACTACGTCCGGATGCTCCTGCTCAATCTTGATGCCAACCGTCGAAGCGCTGCTCTGCGCCAGTTGCCAGTTTAATTGCTCGGCTGCAAATTCTGTGGTGGCATTGCAGTCCAGAGCTTCTGTCTTGATGCTGCTACCATCTGCCATTTTGCCAATATTTAACATTGTTGTCAGCTGTTATTGTTGCTTAAAGATACATGTTTTACAATGCAGGTAAACGCATTTAAAACATTTTTAAAATTGTATTCAAGCACTGAGTAAATAACAATTAGGTGCTGTTGCCAATGGCATGCCAACTTGTGTTAAATTATGTGTTGTGTTGGGAATGAGCGCAGTGAATGGCAAAAGGTGTAAGAAGAAGAGCCGTTTACAATGCGCGCCAATATGAAAATTCAAATTGCTTAAAGTTGCAGCGAGAATGAAATAGTGATGCGAGTTACATTGATAAGTTATTCATGCCAAATGCAATTTGGTTATATTATATATAGATACATATATAAATACAAAATGAATGGCAAAGCTTTATTTTTTATACATTTTTTGTTGTATTCCATAAGTCATGGCATTTTCTTTTATCAATTTTGAAAAGTTTCTTAGCATTATGGCCAAATAGTTAGGGAGCCAAGTTTAAAAACACCGTGCTGTCAACAGCTTTCGGCGCAATGCAGTTGCTTTTGCCAGTTACTATTAGATTTCCAGCTAAATTGCGTATACCCTGTGAAGCTGCAACGGATGCGGGTATTGAAAGTATAAAAAATGCCAGCTTCGATAAATAGGGAAAATTCGTTTGGTTTTGCTGCCACCAGGTCATGACATCAAAATATCGGTCATAGTGCTCTATATGGCTCGAGTAACGTTCAATTTCATAGTTAACCCAATCTTCAAGTGAAAGCTTGGGCGTATGGATTAGGTGAGAGAAGAAAAACTTGAAATCGGTATATTTATCTTCAGGGTTATTGGAGTCAATTGATTGCATCGACGTATTTGAATTCTCTTCGTTTAAATCTCTCGATTTCCAGTTATTCGTATTGTCTTCTTTAATATCATTTGAATGGGAATCCATTGTTTGAGTCTCCGTATCCGAGTTCTCTTTTTTGATATTATGTGAACTTAGGCTGAGACGCTCTAAAATTTCTTTTCTACAGAATTCTTTTGCCCCTTCCTGTTTGTCTTCTATGTATTCCTTTGCGGGTGGATATAAAAAATTAGCAACCCGGTGATAGACACTCAACTTCGAGGTCCACGCATTCAAGTTACTTAAAATGTTTTGTTTAAACTCAGCAATTGCCGCAATATCATTCGGATCTAGTGTACAAAGTACTTTCAATTTGTTTATCGATGGCAGGACAAAGCACAGGGAAGGATAGCTGGCGTCCTGTAATTTATGCAATATTGTATTGAAATCTTGATATAATCTGAGTAGGGACTGAATTGTGTTTATATTAATATCACCAAGTAGAGCATCTTGATTTGAATCAGCAAGTATCTTTGTTATTTTTATCCAATGCTCTGCTATAAATTTGAACATAACAAAATTTGAATTCCAACGTGTCGTGCCCGGACTTCTCAGTATTGATGGTAAATTGTGATAGCTGTTCGAATTTTTAAAATATTTTACCAGCTTTTTACAATTTTGAATTATCCCCTTCAGTTCGCTTGAAGCGTCTTCTGCGAGCTCCAAAACATTTGAAAGCAATTCGCTAGAACAATTTATGCGTGTCAAATTGCGGAAGGGTTTCCTTTTCAGGTCTTCACTCTCAGTTACAAATATCAATTTATCAAGATCCTTGATGCCGAATTCAGCCAACATATTTTTTAATTTACTGAGAATGAGCTCATCGTTTGTACGACTCAAGTCCATGGACTTAATGCCTAGTGCTATGTTTTGCAGCCTGTTGTCTTTTTGAAAGTGAAGACTAGCACATAGAAAGTTACGCTTTACATACATATCTGTCCACATGTCCATGGTGACGGAGGCTTCAATTCTGTTGTCAATTCTCTGCTCCAAAAATGCTTTCATCTCTACTTTTTTCATATGCGCCGTTTTGTTCAGTTGGCGTGAAATGGTGCCCGCTTCGGGTATCAAATCATCTATTTTTATATTCTCACCGTATTTTGCACCGATTTGTACGAGAAACTTGGCCAGCTTATGAAACCCGGCACCTTCTATAATGCTATAGGGACGGCAATCGGCAATTATCCACTGAGCGCAAGCCTCAAGAGCTGCTTTCTTATCCTCAATCGTTATGGGCTTATGGTCCTCCACGCCAACATAGAAACATCTATGCCGATTCAGATTTGATGTATGTTTGCCATCATATTTAAAGAGTCGATTGCACTTCCGGCAACACAGATAACCATCCAGTATGGTGCCGTCGGATTTACGTACATCTGCAAATAGATCCCAGACAGGGCTTCTGCCCATGCGCTTGGGTAGGAGCACGTATGTTCCATTTCGTATTTTCTCTGAAATATCGTTTGGCGTTTCCATTCTGTAAAACAAAGAGAAAATTATGATTATAATAAGCAAATATTACTGAAAATATAAATACTTATCAATTTATACATAAACTTATTATAAATACCCATTAGATTTGTATGCTCATCTGGATGTGGAAGGCTAATCTACAATCTATCCGAAACTAAAACTATTCCACATGAATATAATGCAAATTATTATAGCAATACATTTACAATTGGCAATTATGTACACATTTATTAAAAGCTTAAAGATATTTAAAAGAAACATACTAACTAAGGACAATAAAACTATGCTATTTCTTAAAACATTTGATAGCCTCCAGCTTTTTCAATTCGATTTCCTCCATTCTTTTGAAATGCTGTAGCATTACATTCGTCTGCTCGGCCATGTTGGAGCGTATTGCGTCCAAGCTATCGGCAACGCGCGTCATTAATGCATTTTGCGCACTACAGAGCTCCTCCAGATTTTCCGTGTGCCGATTGCGTTTGCGATTCTTGTCCATAACATCGTCATCCAAATCTGCGGATTGATCACATTTCGCTTTGTCAGCGTTATTCTTCATCGATTTCTTGGGCAGGTCCATGGATGTGCTGTTATTCTGCTCATAGACGTCGACAATTTCATAGGAACCGCACAACTGGGCCAGCGTGTCCTCCGTGGGCTGCAAGCTAGGTGCACCGCTAAAGGAATAACGACGCTCAGGCCTTGCCTTTGGCATGTCATCGTGCTCGCTGGGATAACCAAAGGATTTGCCGCATCTAACTACTTCCACCTTATCGTAGAAGCCGCACAATTGAGCAATTGTCTCCTCCGCGGGCGTTAACACCACATGCTGGGTGCCGCCTCCAAGGCCAGCTGAGTCCTTTTTAATTTGCAATAGCTTCTTTTTAATGGATATCTTCCAGTCCGACCAGACCTGTAAATAATGTATGCATTAATTTATGAGACATTTCGCAATCCAGAAACTATATATATATATTCAGGATCTGTTATATGTTTTTATGTGAATTTGTCTCTGAGTTGGAAAGCTTTCTGTTGCAGTCAGTACATATGGCAGAACCGGCCGGATCGAAGTACTATAGCATATAGTAGACATCGGAAAGATCAGTCGAAAATGAAGAATTTTATAGTTCGTCAAAATATCTTGACCAAATCCTTTTACTTGCTCCTTGAATATGAGTCAAATCTTTTTAGATCGTGATTCGGTTAAAAAATTCGTTTTTTCGGTTTCTTCTAGATATCTTCACCAAATGCGACAAGGGTATTTAATCTTCGGCCTGTCCAAGCTATGGGCTTCTTTCTTTGTGTTTGTTTTGATGTGCCTTAATACCTTTTTCCAGGAAGATACATTTTTGAATGGCGGTCCTTCGGCATTCAAATCCACTGAAAGACTGCACCATTTTGCGTCCACGACAAAGCGTTCGCCTTTGAAGAGTCCTTTGGCAATGTCCGGATGTTTTGTCATGAATGCAATGAGTATATTGCCCTGCTCTCGGTTTTTGTGTGTGCGCCTGCAAAAAAACAGAGTGTAGTTAATAAATGAGACCGTGATATTGGCATTTAACTTACATTTTGATAGTTAGTTTTTTTTTTGTATTTATATCAATTGTGCCGTTGGCAGTGTTGCACATTGCCAAAAGCAAATACTTTATTTTATTTTTATATAGATATATTTTTTTAGCAGGGCACGATGTTTGTTTACACAACCAATTAATTTACATAAAAGAACACAACTCTACATTAAAGATAGACAGATCGACAGGTTTATATCATATTGCATAGAATTGTTGCTGCCAATTTCAGCACGGCGTTATACAGCACTGTGCGCACAAATTGTTATCCTGATGCCACCCCTAAACAATTCAAAGGCGGCACCGAATTTTTTCTTGAAAATATATACATATACGCAAATCAATATTGTTTAATAATACAACCGGGGCCAAGTTAGAGAGATTTGAGATATGCACATTTGCGATTTAAATTCGGTAGCTCAGAGAGAAATAAACTCACTTGCCGAAATGTGAGCGGAAATTAGAAAACGGTACAGTTGGCGGAATTGCATTACCGCAAGTTCGTACCGAAACGGGAAATAAATCTGCTATGATTAAAGGCATAAAGGGCATATTTATAGCAATACACTGGGGTGGAGACTACATTAGAAATTGCAACCACGAAGAGACAGCACTGCAGATCATTCGGGCATATATGTTTATATAGAGATGCACACGTATGTAACGTAGTTAGCTTAAGATTCACTCACTTCTTTGGTCGATCTTGCTCGATGCGGGCCTTCTTGGACGGCGTCTCCGTCTCCTCAGTGCTCTCGTAGTCTGTGCTTATGTCCTGCTCAATTTTAATTGGCCCAATGTCAAGATGCGCTGCCGCTGCCGCCGCCGCCGCCAATGGATCATCCGTATCCTCGCAGTCATTGTGCGGCAATATCTTGCGGGCTTTTGCTATGCTGGCCATTATTCGATTTTTCACTTATCAAGTATTTGACGACTGACTAAATGCCACAGCGGAGCCCGTATGCTTTGTTTTTGTCAGCGAATTCGCAAATGCAGTACTGCAATTTCTCGGCGGCTGTGTGTGCAGCTCGATAACTCGACTGACTTATCGATAACAATCAGCTGTCACTGTTAGAGAGGCAGAACAAAAACTATCGGCACATATTTCAAAAATATGTTATTCAGTAACATTTATTTGATGTATTAAAAACGTGTAAATTAGCATGAGATAGTATATTATTTTAATAAAACAAAAATACACGTATCTCAATAAATATAAACATAAAAAAATATGTAACTATTTCAAAAGTAGATACGTTTAAATGGTCTTCTATTTGTGCTTTAGATTGTTGGAAATTGTAAGCAGAACATAAAAATTTGTATTAAAATACATTGTACAGAATGCATGTGGACTTATTAAAATAATACTTATGTTGGATACAATACGACACTTTGAAATATTCGGCAAGCTGGTAACACTGACGTTTTGCTGTGAATGGCTTGCAGGCTGGCAACTGCCTGGCAAATTTGCCATGTACTAAATCAACACTAAAATTACAAATCTTTTTCCTTAACTAGCTTGACACATGGAATGAAATATTCGATTCTAAAATGAAAATACGATTTCCCTATTGATTTTGCTCGGTCCTGATTCGATCGAGCAGCAGCATTGTCACCGCCATCTCGGCATTTCGAGCTCCTGTTGATGACAATCTACCCAACAGACTGTCCCAGTACTGAAGAGCCGGTAGGTTTCTCAAGGTTAGTTGGGAAGGAGCCGCGGCTGAGTGTGGCTGCAAGACAATTTTCTCAGGTTTTTTAAGCGATTGCTCCATCGTATTATCCGGCTTATTTGACTTTCTCGCGCCTTTCGATTTGCGCAGTTTTTCCGATGAGAATCGCATCTGATGTAAAAGAATATTTATAATACAAGTCCATTCGTATGATCAGAGACAAATATAGTCATATCTTACACAAGAATTTGTGTATGATGTCAACGTGGAGCTGCTGTCATCTTCACTCGCAAAGCGTTGCGGCATGCCCGAAGAGACCGCCATTGGAAATCCTTGGGAGATTAATTTCTCACGATTTTGCAGAGGCAGCTCAACTGCAGCGTCTAGTTTTTGTGACCCCCTCGGGCCTTTTAATTTAAGCATATTTTCCAGTGGCATTTTGGCCTGATGGTAACGAATATTTACAATAAACGTGGCTTGTTTTTGTTATCGTCATATCTTACGCATGAATTTGCATTCGATGTAAAAGTTGAACTGCTGTCGTCTTCATGTGTGCTCGTAGGAGATGCGTTGCAGGACTCGGAGGAAGAGTCTCCAATAATTCTATAATGAATATATTTTTTTTAACTGAGAGGATTGCCTATTCAATCAATATGTATTTCCTACCCTCGATGCTTGGTAAAATTTGGCAAAAACTTCATATATGAACCGAACTCCCAATTGGTTTCACTGGCTTGAGCAGCAGATGTTGTGCGATTGAAATTGAATCTCTTTTGATAGTATTTAAAACTTGCGCGCAACGATGCCCAAGCGGATCTGCAGTCCTTTGCTAAAAGACAATTCAATAGTTGATTTAATGGGCGCAAGCCTAATTACTATTTTCATTTACTTTCTTTCTGCAGTTCTGCGGTGACGCTCTGCCATGCACGGCCCACCGTATATCCATCGTAATGCTGTTTATGATTCATGTCCCAAATCACGGGCCTCACCTCAATGGCTTTGATGAGCGTAATTGTTTCGTCAATTGTGAAATTCTTCATTCGGGTTCTGCGCTCCAAGGTTCCCGAACGGTTGTGGCGCCTTTTAATAAATAAACAAAATAAATGTACCTTATCTGTCCAAGCTCACAATTCAAATTCTTTTATGCTCTTTAATCCATGTGCATGGCAAGTTTAGCAGCCAGTTTGCCAGCAGAAGCATCTGGCATTACAAGATCTTCTTAAATTAAATACATTTTCGTGTGGTCAACTAAAGTACATTTGTGTTTATTTGTTTACTGATTCTGTATTCAGTATTCAATTTACGTCAGCTTCAGCATATTTATGTTATATACTTTGTTCATTCATTTAAATTCTAGTTTGGCTTTTATCTGTTTGATTTCGATCTCCAGGAGCTCGATGCGCAGTTTACGTTCTCGCGTCTCATCATCCAACTTGCTGCGTCTCTCGATCATTTCCATATCGTGTTTTTCCTGCGCTCGCTCGTTCTCGCATCTGCAGAAATTCTGCTGCAGCTGAAGTAGCTTCACTTTTTCCTCCTCCAAACTACGTTTGCGTTCAGGAACTTTTTGCGGCATTTTCTTTTTGAGAATTGGAATGCGCACGGTGCCAGTGTTACATGTGGCCCACCTGGAACTCGTGCTTGTCAAATCATCTTCTGATAGCGTAATATCGTTGTTCTATAATTTAAACATGATTTCAATTTGCATAGAAACAATCAATATATATAATTCCCATTTGATGTGCCTTACATCATGATCCCCTCTAACGATATCATATAAATCCTCTTCAGCCTCATAGCTGTGCTCATTTTCCAGAGTGTCTGTTGAATGAATTTGTAATTTATACTATTTGAAAGCTCTATCATTTTCCAGAACAAGCACTACTTACTGCCATCTGTCTCCAGTGCTTGCTTGAGGCACAGTGCAGCATCTCCGATCATGGCGACAATCTTCTCGGAAACCGTGGATACGATGGGCGTGACCGGTTCCCCACCCATGCGCAGGCTGTGCGCCCTCTCTTTGGCCAGCTCCACTTTGGCTCTGCGTTTCATGTGAAGATATTTATCTCGTAATTGTCGCCATTCGCGCAGAACTCCCGTTTTAGCAACAAAATTCTTGGTCAGTTCTGCCCAGACCTCCTCCTTGTGCTTCCATGTGAAGGCATCCGATTTTTTGTTATTGAGCACATCGTTTCTCTCCTCGACGAGCTCGACAAGCGTTAGCTCCTCCTCCGGCGAGAAATTTTTACCACGTTTTTTAATTTTTTCACTGGACATTTGAATTTTGAATTGAGATCACAATATAAACAATCAAAATCAGTTTATTGTTGTTTATTTACAAGCCTGGTCATTTCTATTTTTATGACCTGCTCAATTAATTATCGTACGCGATTTGTTTGGTTTAACAATACGATAAGGAAAACGCATAGAAAGTAAATCCAGCTGAAAGTAAATTCAGCAGAAAGCTGCCATGAACTTTGCCAGGAACATGAGAGAACGGAGCATAAAAGAGGCAGCTGTTAAATTTGTCAGTTATCGGAAAAATGTTGCACGTCAGAGCCAGACCCTCCTATTTTTTTTTTGTTTTTTTTTTTTTTTGCAACCTGCCGCTTAAAAGGAAATATATTTCCGAATATTTCACATTAGCGATTAAAACCTGACGTGCTCGCAAGTGGTACGCATAAGCCTGATCCATAAACAGTAATTGTATTGTTTAACTTGACTTACTTCTTTGGTTCCTGCTGCTCCATTATCCTGGCTATTTTAGCCGGCGTCTCCGACTCCTCGTTGCTTTCATCATCTGTGCTCGTGTCTTGCTCAACTTTTATGGGCCCAATTTCCATATCGTTCACTGTTAGCGGATCAGCTTTTTTATCTGTGTCCATATGCGCCAACTTTTGACGAGTTTTTGGTACGCTTGTCATTGCATTACATCGAATTTATTGTTTGCCTTATGCAAAACTTCAACGAGCACAAACTGGCCAAACATAAATGCAATACTGCAGTTTCTGTGCGGCTGTGAAAGTTCGATAGGTTTTCGATAGGAAACAGCTGCCGCTGTTAAAAATGCAACACTGCATTTATCTGCGTGCGCAAATGTTTGAATTGTTATTTTTTATTTAAAATCTGTACGCTTTTAAATGATTGCCCAAAAAGCGGGCAGATTTTAAATAATAATAAGAATAAGAATAAGTATATATGCACAAAATAGTAGCTTATAATACTACGCTTCTTTCACTTAAATGCGCTATTAAATATTTAGCATAATGTTAACACTGCTGTACACGTTTCGTTGTGACTGGCAAACAGCTGCGCTGCCCAGTGAATGTCTGAATCGGGTCAAGTGTACGTGGATTTTAGACGACTTTCACGACACCGACGCGACAAACAAATTAGAAAATTAACAAATGTTAGTAGTGTAAATAGTAAACAATTCACAATAACAACTAGAATATGAAAGTAAACGTTTGAAAGCAACAAAATTGATTTAAATATATATTTTCTACAATAACTACAAAACGGTCTCTCACATTAAATGCGCCTGACTCAGAGCTGCTGATAAAACGAAAAGAAACCAGTAAAACAAGCACAACAAAACGCTCGATAGCTATTAATTATTGATAATGGCACCCACACGCAGGCCCAGCGACGGCCTGCTGGCGAGAGTCAATTTTCCGCTCTACGCGGTGGACATGCTCACCAGTCGCCACATTTTGGTTGCCGGCGGCGGCGGTTCCAGCAAAACAGGCGTTGCAAATGGCTTTGTAAGTGTGTCGAATATATGTCCAAGTGGTCAACTATGCGGGCCATAAATATAGAAGAACCCGACTCTCTTCAAGCCAGTTGAATCCATCTCTGTAACTATGGCTTTTTGTTTAGGAAATCTACGAGCTTTATCACAACGGCAGCCACTTTTGCGCGGAGGAGGTGCTGCGCCACGAGACGGGCGCCAATGTGGTCATGAATTTTGCGGTTCGCAACAGCGGACGGCGTGCGTATCTGTGCGCCGGCCAGGAGGCGCATTGTCAAATGTATTACGTTCAGCCACGCATCGCATCCGAGGATGAAACGGATCGGGACCGAAAGCCAGCGCCAGTCGAGCGTCCGCATGAGAATGGCGTGCGGCAGCGGGGCGCAGCACATTCCGGCGTGGAGGCGCTACCCAATGGCCATAATAGACCCGGCAATAAACCGGCGACTGCCGACGATATTCTAAAGCAGTTCCAGCGTCTGCATTTCGATATCCAAGCGGCGGATGTGGTGCAAACGGATTTCCTGAGCGGCGCGGAGCCGCTGCAGCGCGTGGTGCGCATCAGTGGTAATGGACAGCTGATGGCCACGGGCGGCACGGACGGACAGTTGCGCATCTGGAGCTTTCCACAGATTAAGCTGAGCGCCCAGCTGGCGGCGCATACCAAGGAAATCGATGATCTGGACTTTAGTCCCGACTGCAAATATATTGTGAGCATTTCCAAGGATGCGCAGGGCATCGTTTGGGATCTGAGCACGGGCAAGCAGCATCACAAGCTGCAATGGCAAACGCCAGAGGGTGCCAAATATTTGTTCAAGCGCTGTCGCTACGGCACCGTGGAGGCGCACAAGGATAACTACAGGCTCTACACCATTGCCAATCCGTTCGGCAAGGTGGGCAAGCAACGTGGCTATCTGCAGCAATGGGATTGTGCGAGCGGTCAGCTGCGCGCCGCGGTGCCCATTGACGAGAGTCTGTCCTCGCTGGCCGTCAGGGATGATGGCAGATTTGTGGCCGTGGGCACCATGTTCTCGGGCAGCGTATCCATGTACATAGCGTTTAGTCTGCAGGTGAGCGGCGTGTTTTCGCACGGATTTGTACTAGAAATTAACTTGTTTTCTTTGGCAACAACAGCGTGTGCTGCATATTCCCCATGCTCACTCCATGTTTGTGACCGGACTACAGTTTCTGCCCATTACCAACGAGGAGGGACCGCCCATCTCCAGCGATACCGAGGCAGCCGTGCTCTCCATATCCGTGGACAATAAAGTTTGCATACACAGCCTGCCGCAGCGGCGTAAGTATCTCTTGGAAGTTCCCTCTAAATCAATAGCAAATCTCATGCCCTATTTCTTTGCAGGCACAATTCCCGCTTGGCTTGCCATTCTCTTCATGATTGTCATGATATTTGTGGTGTTTGTGTTCTGCTCGTATATTGGCATCTGAAGACTGCCTGCTCGACCGGCTGAATCAATTTGCATTATTAGTTCATAAACAATGTTTAGTTTTGTAATAGGCTATACCCTCCTACACCACCATCACCCACATGAACCTAGCTCCCACTAATTATTTTAAGTGTATAGTTGTTTTTTTGTGTCGGCTGCCTTATCTCCTACACTCACTGTAGCTTTCGTTATTGTATCATAATTTTGCTTCAATTATCTCAAATTTATCGTTCATAATTGTTATATGACAGTAAATAGCTTGCAATCGAATTGATATTTGATTATTATAAAAAAAAATATAAATTAAAACAGGTGAATGAACTGCAGTTATATAGCAATAAATGGAATATACATAACGAAAAACTGAGCTTTTACTTACACGTTAATTCCTTCTGTTAGGCAATAATAAAGTCGCCGTTAAAAATATGGTTCAATTTGTAATATAATAGTTCACTTATTTTTCAAAGCTTTCAAACGCGCGCGTTATTTTCTAAGCTTCTGTTAAGTAAGAGTCACTTAACAGTACATATCGCTGTAGTTGGGTTGGTTGCCGTTCACTGCAAACGTTGACATGTCTGCTCCAATTGTAAGCGCTCACTTCACTAGCACTTTACATTTCCCGCTTGTTTGCAGGTTTTCATTTTTATTCTTACAAAAACGCACATATACTTGACACTTTCCGACATTAACACAAGAACTACTTGGTATATATGTTAAAAAAAAGCTTTGCACTTTGATTAATCTATTAATTTTGCTTATACACTTACTTTTTCACAATTTTTCACACGCGCGCGCAGTTAATTAAGCGTGGCCAAGCTAACAGCTGCTTAACATTCCGATTCACTGTACACGTAAAGTTGCCGTTCACTGAAAACGTTAACATTTTTACTCGATTGGCGCGCTTAGGTTTTATCACATTACATTTCCCGCCTGTTGCTGTATTTGAATTTGAATTTTTATTTTTTATTTTTATGCTATTTGGTTTTTTTATTATTTCGCTTGCGCTTGCTTGAAATATTTCATGCTACAATTTATAACTATATGTATATTACTTAGCGTTTACAAAAAATTATTTATGGCGCACACTAAATATGCGTTTTACATAGATTTTTGCTTTGTTTTTTTTTTTTTTTTTTTTTTTATTTGTTGTTTTTTGTCTGTTTAATTTAAACTTAATTATGCTTGCTTGCTCTTTGCTTATCAGTTCATTATTCTCCGTATAGTAAAATAGTGTATTAAATTGTTGTGATTTACATTTCAAGTGAATTTTGTTGCATGATGTTTGTTTCTTACGTTTCATTTCAATTCTTTATATTATTGTTTTTTTTTTTTTTGTTTTTTAGTTTTTGCTTGTATCAAATATAAAATGCATATCAAATTGATTTAAATTTTGGATGATTACTTAAACATATAATGAATTGATGGGCGCGCATTAGTTACATAATTATATAATTGCAGTTATATGTAATATGTAGGTTTAGTTTAGAATTATATGTGTATGTATTGTATATTAATTGTATTTAGTTGCTGCTGCTGCATATTGCCAATATGGCCTTAATTAGCATAAATATTTAAATGTATTTCATTATGTACGTAGCTTATTATTGTTATGTGTTGTTGTTTTTGTTGTTGTTGTTGTTGTTGGATTTCATTGTTGATTTTGCTTTAAATTTGAAGTGCAATGCCAATTGTTGTTGCAATGTGACTTAAACAAAAAACACAACGCACAAATTAAAAGTTAAAAAAAAACATATATACGAAACATTTAACAAAATACACATATTAAAAGTATATAAACGTAATAGGACATACAATTTGTTGCTTTTCTTCTTTTTGTTTTAAAAGATATTTTGCTTTTTTATAATACTTTTGGCATTTCTCGCTGCTTAAAAAAGAAAACAAACACAAACACAAACATTGACAAAACATTGCTGCATGCAACATTAAACATTAAATTTGTAAACTAAAACTAATTTCAGTTAGAATTTATTGAACAGTCTTTATGCTGATTAGTTGCCGCTGCCGTTGCCCTTGCCGCTGCTTCCACTACGTGGCCTTGGCAAACTGGATGACGGAGCTCATGCGCATCACCTTGGCGCCGGCAGCATTGGCGGCAACATCTGTTGTGGCATTTGGTGCAGTGGCTATTGTTGCCACCGTCTCGTTGACGCCGCCCGCTGCACTATTATTGGCGCCGCTGCTGCTGCCGCCGCCGACGCCGCCACCAACAACGCTGCTGGCCTCGCCCTCGTTCATGTAGTGCTTGCGCTTGCGCAGCGGCAGGGTCAACACATTGCGATCGGCCATCATCAGGGAATCGCTTTCGGGCGAGGAGCTGCGCTCTGGCGATTCGGTGCTGGAGCGCAGTCCAATGGCCGCCTCAACGCGACGCACTATGTCCGCATTGGGCAGGGCAGATCTGTGTGAGGCAGAGAGAGAGAGAGAGAGAGAGAGATTCAGTTAATAAAAGTCGAAGTCGAGTCGAATGGCAGCTGCTACTTACTCATACATGGGCACCGGCACATAGCCCTTGTGCAGTCCATGACGCGCCAAGTCGCCGCGCTTGAAGTGCTCGATGAGCACATTCGCCTCGTGCGTGTCATCATAGTTGGCCGCCAGATCGCTGACATGCAACGTGGGCTGGGATTGGGATTGGGATTGGGGCTGTGCCTGTGCCTGTGGCTGGGACTGTGGCGTGGCGGCATGTCCGCGTCGCAGCTGCATCATTTGCAAGGCAGCCACCTGCACATCCTCATCGTTGTCATTGTCATCGGCGTGTTCGTCTCGCGCCATGCTCGCCGCCTGCAGCAGCGCCGACAGGCCGGAGGGCGCAGGTGCGGGCGTGCTGGGCTGCAGCTCCACTAGACTGGGCGTCTGTGGCTGATAGTAGATCATTTGAGGCGCCGGCTGCTGCTGCTGCATGCTCAAGTCCGTGGGCAGCTCCTCGTCCGCATAGCTGGACAGCAGCTGAGGGGCGCTGGCGACGCCGCTATCGCGACTCAGCGCATCCGGCTCGTTGGGCGCCGTTGTGGCCAGATATTGCGGCGGCGTCGAGGCCTGACTGCTGGCCGGCGAGTATATGGATGAGATGGAGCCGGGCGAAAGCGGCGCTGCGCTGGCAGCTGCCACAGCGGCAGCAGCGGCTGCTGCGGCTGCCTTAATGCTGCGCGGCTGACGCGGCTTTTTGACAGCCGGCGGCGAGCTGGGCGGCGAATTGTTGCTGCTCTCCGAGTTGCTGGCTATGGATGAGGCAACTGCGACTGCTGCAGCGGCTGCAGCGGCCTCCACCTCATCCTCGGGCAGCTCATTGGCATGGCCCTTAATGTGCGCCTCCATCTCCTTCTTGTTCTTGAAGGTCTCATCGCATATGGTGCACTTGTAGCACTTGGCGCCGTAATGCTGGACACGATGCAGCTTGAGCACATGATTGTAGCCAAAGTCACGGAAGCAGATGTCGCAATGGTAGGGCTTCTCGCCGGTGTGGGTGCGCGAGTGCACCTTCAGCTGTTTGGAGCAGGTGAAGCCCTTGCCGCAGCCGGGCTCCGGGCATTTGTATGGCTTCTCGCCGGTATGCGTGCGCATATGGATAACCAGCTGGCCGGACTGTATGAATGTCTTCTCGCAGACGGAGCACTTATGCGGCCGTTCGCCCGTATGGATGCGCATGTGACGATGCAGTTTTCCGGAATGCTCAAAGGCACGCTCGCACACATCGCACTTGTACGGTCGCTCCTTGGTATGGATGCGCCGATGCACCTGCAGATTCTCCTTAACGCTAAACAGCTTGTGACAGAACTCGCACTCAAATGGACGCTCGCCCGTGTGCGTCCTGTAATGCCGGATCTGTAAGATTAACAATTGGAATAGGCATGAGTGCAGCTCTTCAAACTCCACCCTAATATTTAAATTCATATTTCTGAATAATAACTCTAGATTTTCAATTAAAAATCTGCATAGTGTGGAAATTTCTTTAAAAAAAAAAGACAAATTTTCACTCACATGTGTGGAAAATAAGTGAAATCTGTGAAAATCAGTTTTTTCTCTCGCTTATATCACAAGAGAAATGATGTGAAAGCCAGACTTAGAGCGGGTTTTCGTTTCAGTGGAAATAACAAATCCACACATAAGAGTGGAAAATGGTTTAAATCAGCAAGTTGGCGTTTTCTTGTTTTGTTTAGATCAAAGATCAATGTAAAACTTATTTGCAAAGCTACTTAACCGAAATTCGGCAATTCCACCCATCGGGGTGGAAATGTACGTGAAAGTTTGTATGCCAAAATGTGAAATATTTGCAAGCACATTTTCAGAGCTCAACATAAAATACTTATTCGAATTGTTTAACTTTGGCAAATCCACGCAAATGTGCGGAAAATGGGTGAAACACAGGAAAATAAGTATTTTAAAGAACAGCCCACAACCCCATCCCTCTCCCGGGCTAACCCCATTCAGACTAGCTAGTTATGATAGCCATGACACTTACCAAACGCGCGGGCACCGCAAATGTCTTCTGGCACACATTGCACTGATAGGGATCGGCGCCGGCGGCCACATTGGCCAGCGGCTTGATGGTCGGACTTTTGGGTATGCCCAGCGGCAGGCCCGACTCGTTCAGCTCGATCGGCGGCATGCCGGAGCTGCTCGAGCTGCTGCTGGCGCCCATTGTGGCACCCTTAAGGCCCAGTGCGAGATCCGCATTCTTGGCGTGCGATTTCGTGTGCGAGGTGTGCGCCGATTTGCTGCCAAAGGTCATGCCGCACTGCTCGCACTTGAACTGCGGCTTGTTGATGTTGGGCTTGCGGGGCGTGGCAAGCGTTTTAGTTGTCGCCGCTGAGCCATACGCCAAGGGCAGCTCTGTTTTGATGCGCTGCTGTGTGGCAGTTGTTGTTGTTGCTGCTGCTGCTGTAGTTGTTGCTGTTGTTGTTGTAATACTTTTATGTTGTTGTTGTTGTTGTTGTTGCAGGACCAATTGATAGCTGGCAAGTTGCTGTTGCTGTTGCTGTTGTTGCTGTTGCTGCTGCTGCTGCTGTTGCAGCTGCTGCAATTGTCGCTGCTGCGGCGTCTGCAATAGCTCGTAGTGCTCATGCTGACCGCCAGGTGGCGCAACACCAATGCCGCCACCGCTCGTTGCGGTGAGTGGCGTCTGCAGGCAGAATTGCGTCTGACTGGGCTGCTCCGTCTTTATAAGCAGCTGATTAGCGGGATAGTAGACCATGTTGGTTGTGGATGAATCTGCAAAGAGATGGGGACAAAGGGAAGCGCAAAGTTAATATTAATAAGTAATATATATAAATAATTAATATTAATTAGAAATTTTCAAACAGTATAATTTCAAATATATAGTATATTTTCAAATATATTTTCAAATAGTATAAAATATAAAAAAAAAAAAAAAATATTAATCTAACTTTTATTATAAGCAATAAAAAATTACCTAAAATGAGTTTAAAAACTTGTAAATTACTAAAAATGTGTTAATAATCAAATACACTTAAAAATATAAATATCCATAATATAAGTTTAAAAAAAACTAACCTTAAAGTGAAAATATGTTTGCTTAATTAAAAAAAAAATATAATGAAAAAAAGATTTACGTTATTTTAAAATTAATATAATATAATAAAATATATTTAATAATCTAAAATATAATTATTAAAAAAAAAAACTACAAAAATATAAAAAAAAAGTTTTAAATTAATTAATATGCCAAAAATAACTCGAAATTTAAATTAAATTTAGTTTAAGTAAAATTGATCAACTTGGAATATTTAATTTAACAATTTACAAAATTAAATTGATCTTCTATTCTATTAAGTGAGAGTCAAACTAAGCAGCCTCCATAATTTAATTAAGAAAGATCACTAAACCCTATAAAAAAAAAATTTATTTAAAGAAGAGAAAAGATTAGCAAACTTTGTCTTAGTTCTTCTTAAAAGAAAACCATTTTGTATCTGTTCATCGAACTTTCCGAAAGTCAATTCAAAGCATATGACGAGAGTTTCTACGCACTCTAGAGAGGACTTGAGAGTCTTTCGAGGTGTTTGCAACCCTGGTCTTGGTCTTGTTTAAGAACTTGACAACCTGCATTACGCATTTTCCTTGGCCGTGCCAGCAGCGATGAGTAACAACGCAAAAGCCCAAAAGGTAGCCGCGCATTAAGTTCGTTGGTGGTTGGGAAAACGGAAAACCCGTTAAGGGTGGGGGGCCCCCTTGGCACCAACAACAACAACTGAAAAAAAAAACCACCCTACGCACTCGAACTACGCAATTTTCTGTTATTGCCGGCCCAAGTTTTCACGAAAAAAAAATAAATGGAAAGGAAAACGCATAAGCTTGAGGGGTAAGGACTGCGAGGAGTGTCAAAGAAAAAGAGAGAGAGAGAGAGAGAGAGAGAGGCAGGGTGGGGTTTCTTATACCCCGAACTACGCACTAGCATGAACGGTAAATGCGGGAATTATTCGAAAATTTCCCTAATCTAGGGAAATTTGTCGCAGCTTGTGAAGCTCGGAAACCGGCATTTGCGACTTCTCTCTTTTGTTTGTTATTTTGATTTGCTCCCCCACACACGCACCCCCCCCCTCCACCCCACCACTCCCATCACTCTACAAGCAAGAGAAACTGAACTGCGTATACCAAAACAAAATGGCGTACGCTTTGGCCTGCTCGGAGGGGGGGGGGGGGGGGGGGGGGGGGGGATTACGGCAAAGTTTTTCCCGGCTTGTTACTGGCGCTTTTCTTTACCTTTGCCATTTGTTCTCTTTGGCGCTGCTTTAGCCTTAGTTTTGGATACATCGAGCAGTTCCGTGCCGGATTTATTCAGCGCATCCTTAATCCAATTTTGCTTGGTCCCCCAAGTCTTTTTCTCATTGGTTCGCTCCGTCATGGTGTCCGATAATATGCTTTTCTTTATGCTGCCCAAAACTAAAGATGTCGAATTTTTGATTTTCTTGGTTTTAGTCCAAAGTTTTGTGGCAGTCCATGTTTAGTCTTAGGTTATCTATGTGCTCGGAGATCTTTTTGGGTATATTATATAGTATTATAAAGTTCTTGAGTTCAGACTTGTTTTTTTTTGTACTGTTTTTTTTTTGTAAATCAGTCCTGAGTTTGAATTTTTGTATAGCGACAGTCTTAAGTTCTAGGCGTATTTCATTTGAATTCCTCCTATATCTTTCTTAATATATATATATATATATATATATATATTTTTTTTTGCACTTTCTTGTTTGTTAAACTTTTTAGTTCTTTGCCTGCGTTTAGACAACAATTTTCATTTTTCGCGTAATTTTTTGCTTAATAACACTCTTTTTGATAATTTTGATAATCTTTTTCAGATCTTTGGACTGTTGAACGGGCGGCTGTTGATAGTGCGGATAGTTTTGGGTCTGCTGCTGCTGCTGATGATGATGATGATGATGATGATGATGATGCTGATGATGATGATGATGATGCGGAATCAGGTGAGTGCCTTGACCGGAGCACTTATGCATGCGCATTTTTCTAAACGATCTTAGGATATCGTTCATTGGGAAATCGGTCATTTTCGAGCTCCACTCATGCACACACACACATACACACACACACACGCACGCACGCACAACTCAACTGGGAGGCGAGTACTGTGCAGAGCTCTCACATTGCCGCACGCGAAGTTCTACGTTTGATGGTGCACCGGAGACTGGTGGGTGAGTTGCCGAAAAATATGCTGAGAGCCCGTACCCAAACCCAAAAACCAGACCAAGAACAGAAAGAAGAAGAAAAAACCAACCACCAACAACATGAGCCGTCGGCCCATTGATCTGTGTTCTGACAAACAGAATTTCCCAAGTGCGAGACGCGACGTGCATTCAATTGGGAAAAGCGAGTTTATGGTATTTTAAACGAATTAGGTTGAGCGGGAAATTATTTGAGTGGTTTCTAATTTGAGCTAGTCTCTTATTTGAGCGACTTTTTTCGAGTTTGAGCGAGTGAGCGCAACAACTTGAGTGGGAAATTCGGAGCGCCTTTAGGATGGGCAATTTGAGTGGGAAATTTGAGCTAGTTTCATAAATAAAATTACTTTATTAGGGCAATTTGAAAGGGAAATTATTGAAGTACTTTCTTAATGTGTGTTAAGAAACATATGAGGAGGAAATAACTACTTTGTTAGGAATTGTTAGAGTAAAATCAAAGAACTTGAAAAGGGAAATTATGGGAGTTTTGGAGAAATGACTCTTCGAGTGGTTTCCTATTTGAGCTACAAAGTAAACAAATAAGGGCAATTTGAAAGGGAAATTATGCGAGTACTTTCTGGATGTGAGTCGAGCAACCTATGACTAGAAACTTACGAGCTATATGAAGTGGCATATTATTTGAGTTCATTCGAATTTGAGCGAAAACATCTGAGCATATGAACATATCAAGTGCTAAACGAGTGCTATGACTCATCGCAACAACCAAAAATCCAAATCTTATCATATTATCAAAAAAAAAACAAGACAAAAAAGAATACCATCATTTGACAACATTTGATTTTCAACTGAGTCATGCTGAATTTGATACATTAATCTACATAATACCCTTTATAAATATCATTCAAATAGATATATATGCGCCAGAAATAGTAACGATGACATAAAAGTTAAAGCCACTAAAATACTATGTAAATTGCGAGCATTTTTGCAAATCAGTTGATTAGATTAGATACGGCTGGACGGGCCTAACGCAATAGCTTTGAAATAGGGTAGAGCACTTCTAGATTACCGATCGCATATGTCATATATATAACACTCTATTTCAGCTGGTCATGTCAAAGTCTCAATAATAAAACTAAAAAGAAGAAGCAGAATACCCTATAAATATTTCACTGATTATCAACATAATCTAAAGATGCGTATAGAAAGTATTTCGAAATCGAAATCGAAAAAAAATACAATATTAATACAATACTTGACTACAGCTTCTTCTTATTCATATAAAGAACAGTTTCTGATCCTGATTTTGTGATCATTTCCACCTTCGACAACTTGAAACTTGAAAAGCGCTAAAAGCATGAAAAGTCCAATGGAAAAAAAGAATAATTTTTTCATTGCACGCAAGTTCAAAAAACTTTTTCAAGTTTTTTGTTGTTGTTTGCTTTACAGTGCCAGGTATGTGTGTGCATGTGTGTGTGTGTGTGTGTGTGTGTTTGTTGGACTGTGCCTCACACAATTCGTTAAACTGGCGCAAAAGTTCATTAACATTCGACACAAAAACTATTTTCGTGTGTCTGTCGAAACGAAATTAAATACATATCACATATGTATGTGTGTATGCATGATCTCTCCCTCTCTCTCTCTCTCTCTCTCTCTCTTGCGCTCTTTCCCATTCTTGCTCTATTTCATACTGCGCTTTGAAGGTAAGTCCAAAAGAAACACACCGAAATAATTTTTTTTTTTTTTTTTTTATCTATTTATGAGTTTAAAAGCACGAGAAGCGCACAATAAGAGCTCGGTCAATGATCGTGTAGATCTGCTGCCTACCCCCCCCCCCCCCCCTCTCGCCCTCCCACACCCCTTGTGAGACAGGTACACCTTACCCACTCGCACATTTAGTGCTGGGCAATACTCGTATGTTTCGTTTGAAATCAAGCTGTTTACCGTTATTTTTGTTGGGATAGCTCAGAAATGGAGCGCAACGCGCTTGAAACTGGTCTTGGAACAGATCGAGCGCCGTCTGGGAACAGCTAACTTGTATGTTGGATAGATCAGTTAGGCGACTCATAACCGATAATAAGAGCAAAAGAGAAAGAGCGTTAGCGACGCGAGAAACGAGTAAGAAAGAGAGAGAGGGAGAGAGAGAGCATAAAAGATGAGAGAGCCACAAGATTTATGAACAGATAATGCAAATGGGAAATTAAAGAGTGGAACATGGTGACTTTTATTAATTTACTTAATAATAATTCTTTTAAGCTGTTTAATTGGCGTTTAATAGTTTTCTATAATTGTAAGCTTATTTTATTTTTAAAAACTTGTTAGTCTCTCTTAAATTTTCAATCTATTAAATGCCAGACTATTAGTCAGTAAATTAAAATAATAATTGTTAGAAATTTAGTTGTATACACAGACAAGTGCAACTGATATTGATATCTGATAATAACAGCTGGCATTATGTGTACTAAAAACTTCAGATTTTAACTGGAAAAAAAAACCCCCCTTGTCATAAGACTCGCGTGAATTTAATAGTGTTATTGTAAGCTTTATAGAGAAGGAGTTATTGAAGGAGAATACACACACACACACACACATATATATATATATATATATATGGCATGTATTTGAAGAATCTATATAATATAGATTCAAGATTGTTCAGATCATAAAAATGTAAAAAGTTGAAATTGACAAATATCGCCACGATATAGTTTTACTTAAAGCTATGCCTAGTCTTACGACTGTTCTATGCTCTTAATTGAAGCTCTAGTTTAAGTTATAGATTTTGTATTATAATTTATTTAGGTCTTTTATATATTCAATCTTCTTAAAGCTGGAACGCACAAGTTCCACAATTTCCAGCAATTAGTGAGTGCTCCTCAAAATAGCCGAGACCCAGACCCTCAGCACACACCTCTGTGAATGGGAACAGACACATTTACATACATAAATATGCTATACATATATACATACATATACATATATGTATGGGTATGTACTCTGTGTGCCATAGAGCTACAATTTGTTGTTGTTGTTTTTTTGGGAGGTCAATGAACATTTAAATTGAAGCAAATTGTAAGCTTTTCTCGCTCTCTCTCTCTCTCTCTCTCGCTCGCTCTCTCTCGCCTTGTCTGTCGCAGTCTCTGTGATTTGTTTACATATTTTCTGACCATTTGTCTGGCGTATCCATTACAACAAACTCTTCTTCTTATTGTTGCTGTTATTGCTGTTGTTGTTGTTGTTTTTTCTATTTGAGCTTTCAATTAAAAATTTTCGCTACGGTCGCGATAAGATAGAATTCGCCTGCGGCGTATTCATTAAGTTTTTTTTTTTTTTTTGTTTAGTCTAGTTGAAATTTTAATGTGGGAAAACTACTGAATGAAATTTTGTTGCGGAAGCCTTTCAGGGACGCACTAAAATAAAAAAATGAAAAAAAAAGAAACTGTCATGACCGATAAGATATTGATAAGAGAGTAGAGAATCGTGTGACCGGGAACTTAGCGCATGTTACTGGAAATACCCAGACGAATTGTTATTGCTAGCTCTGGAAATCAGAATATTCCAGCAAACAGAATTGAATATAATATAATTTATGATTTTATTCCTTTTAAACAAAGTATACAACTTTTATACTTTTTGTAAGTTAGTTTGTGGCTTAAATTATAGTTAACAATAATTTATTTTTAATTTGACCATATTTTTATTGCATTATAATTACGTCTATAACTGCCAACAACAACTCTTTCATAAGAGTAATTAAATAGTTGAATTAAAAGTCAATTTATAAAGTCAACTGTTTGTTCACATGGAACCAGTTCCAATACCGTTTGAAGGATCTGCATTTCCAGTGTCCGCAAAAAGTTGCGAAGGTCTAGACGAAGAGATTAACAGAAGCGTCAGCAGAGGACACCTACACATACATACACAAGCATAGGCGTGCCTATGTATGCGTGCGTACGATTGAGCGAGCAAACGTTGGCAAAAGGAGAGAGGGAATCAATCCAACAAATTATGTGTACATACATACATACATATATAGTCTAGCGGTTGGCCTAGGTCAAAACGACGCGTCGCGCCGCCAGCGAGACAAGACGCGTCGTACTGAGCGCTGAACGTGTGCGGCTACGGCTGGTGTTCTAGTAGGCAATGGAGTGGGGGGAGCTGGTGGGTGCTGTGGGAGGTAGCTGTTATGGCAGCGCGTGTGCAAATTAAAATAATAACTTTAATGTTAGACTTTTCATAACAGCATGACTTAACAGTTTTGCGGCAGTTAGTTAGTCAGATAATAAAATCTGACGCAATTTGTCATTGCAATAGCGATTTCTATTTATTTTATTTTCTGTTTTTTTTTTTTGCGTTAGTTTGTGCACTTAATTATTTCCATGTCAAGGTAGCAGGCGAAAGGAAATCAAGGCTGCAGCAAAAACAACCCCAACAAGAAGAATTTCACTTTCGCAGTGGCAGCAGCCCCACATGCAAGCACTTCCCTTTCATTTGACTGTCTCTCTCTTTCCAGTCACCTTGCCATCCGCCCACAGTCCAGCCTGCAATTTGCAACAACAACAACAACAACAACAACAACATGCAACGACGTGCTTACTCACTGCACATACAATTAATGCAAACACACACACATGCACACAGCGACAGCGACAGTTGCGCATTGCCTGCTGTGGAAGGTGTCGAAAACAAACGCACGGCCTCCTTATGGACGCGCACGCAAAAGCAATGTAAAACGCCAGCAACCAGGCAATGTGCTGTCGAAAACACTTGCACGCCCTCCACGTGTAGTTCAAGTTCATGACAAAACGACGAGCAAAGTACACGAGCGATATGCAGGCGAGAGAGTGTGAGAGAGAACATTTTGTGTGGAGTGTGAGATTGCGCTGCTGCCGCTGTCGCTGCCGTTGTACGCTGCCTGCAGCTGACGCCAGCGTCGCTGTGCACGCTAGCAGCGCAGTGCAGTTTTCTGCCGCTAATGGGGGTTTCTATGCGCATGTGTGCGTGTGTACGTGTGCATGTGAACGTTGCAAAAATTTGCATTGCATACTTTTTTAAAGCGCTTGTTAAATAATCTAGAATAGTGCATATGTTGGGCATTTTCGTCGGCAACAGTTACAAAATTACTAAATTTCATTTACATTTTGATAGCACGAAAAGACGCTGCGCTCAGCGCAAGTCCAAGCGGCGACAAAGCAACCTCATTCCGCGCTCGCCACACAAAAGGGTCAACAACCCACGAAAAGCTCATGACGACGATAATACATTTTTTCTTTTCGTATTTATTTTCGAAAAATGTAAAGAAAAGAAATCCGAAAACAAAGTGAACATGTTTACACTCACATGCGTGCGCGTGTGTGTGTGTGTGTGTGTAAAAAGAAATGTGAAGCTTCCAGCCAGAGTCGAAATTTCAGCTGCTGCCGGGGCTGGGGGATCGTGTTGTTGTCTCGGCTGTCGCCTGGATCGACACAACAACAACAACAACAACCACAGTCAATACATAAAAATTTGTGGAAACCTCAAAATAAATACAGATATGTACATATGTATGCATCAGTACGCGCACGCACACACACACACATGTTACAAATAATTCGACACGGAGACGACGACAGCCGAAAAAGAGGCGGCATGCACAAGTGTTTTTTTTTTCGCCGCTTTTTTTTTTTTATACGTGCCGAATTTAACTTCTTTGTGCGCTGCAGTACCGAAAAAGCGTAACAGAGATGGAGAGAGCGAGAGCGAGAGAGAACATATTGTATTTGCATTTTATATTATTATTGTTGTTAAATAATTATATTAAATGTATATTTATAAAATGACATATCAAAAATAAACAAAATTCAAACGAGGAGCGGTTCCAGAATTTACAAGCAAAAAAAAAAACAAGTTTGCAAGTGTAAATAAGCATATGACATATAGGATTTTACATGTACACATATGCGCAAATGAAAGGAGCTGGAGGGAGAAGAAGGTTGCACGGGGGGAGGGTGTGCATATTGCTGAGCTTCCGGTGATGAAAATAACATTATGATTTAATTTTTGGGGGCGTTGCAGCTGGGTGTAACTTGGGGGATTGGCAATAACTTACGATAAGTTGCACGCGCGCTAAACGGAATGTTAAATAACATAAGGAATGCAGATAATCAGTTTAACAGCAGTTAAGCACAAATACATATGTACATATGTACATGTTTAACATGCAGAATGTAGAATGTTCTAGAATTTCATATTGACTATCAAGGCATGTGAAGTATTTTAGTTTTTAAAAACAGGCCCTTAGCCGAAGCGCTTAAACTTAGTAACTACAACTATAATTTATATAACTAAATTTAATTTGAGCAGAAAATAAATGTACCTATTGCTATAAAGCAACACCTGTTATCAAATATAAATGCAATATCCTGTAGATACATTTCAATGTACATACACATACATATACATAAGCAAATACCAGTTTGTTTGCTGCAGAAGCATATACAAGTATACATACATACATATGTACATATGTACGTATGTATGTACATTCTACTTTTTTCGGCAAAAACCCGTTTTGCAGGTTGTTTGACGACAAAGCCTCGCTTTAAGCTTAAAAGCAGCTTTTTTGTTAGAATCTGTGACTTGTTAAAGGGCAAAAGCTTTAGAACTGATGCTCGAAATACTGACCAAGCCTAAGGCATAACTGTTTATACATACATACATATGCATTATCTAACTGATCGGCCATGATGCTGTGGGAAATAGGAAAAAATGTAAGCAAACAGCTTTTACATAGCATGCAAATGTTAATTGCATTAGAAAGAGACAGCCTGCATGCATGTACATACATGCATACATATGTGTGTAGCAGCTACAGCTGCGCCTTGAACTTGAATTCAAGCAGCAGCAACTGCGACTGCGATGCGGCCTTCAAATGAAGTTCGGTACAGTGAACAAATTGAAAATTAAATGCGCATAACAAACGCAAGCAACACCAGAGAGAGGGAGAGAGAGAGGGAGCGCAAGTAGGTGTGTGTGTGTGTGTGTGTGCGAAAGGGTGTGGGGCGAATATGAGAGTGAGAGTCGGAGAGCTTCTGCAATGCACGCGTACAGCCAACGCCAGCGTCAAAAAGCGACGACGCCGCTGCAACTGTCCTTGAACTTGGTAAACATTTTTTTTTGCGGTCGTTATTGTTGCTTGGCCAAACGAAGGACAGCAGCATTTGCACACACACACACACACACACTCGCACACAAGTATTGGCAGAGGCAGGCAATCGAATGCAAAAGCTGTATCCACCATTTGCTTTATTAATGTGCAGCAGCAGCGACGCCAGCAGCGACGCCGAGCAAAGCGCAACAGCAATGCTTTCTGCATGCATATGGCTTCAAAGTGTTATGCCTATAGGCCTGTGTTGGTATACGTGTGCGTGTGCCTGCGAGTATCGATGAATTCTGTTAAAACTATGTACAATGTATGCTTGTATGAGAACAAAGCAAAATGGCGGTCTGTTATTGAAAACAAGGATACTTTACAGTCAAGGTTAATCAGTGGAAATGTACATTTGTATGTATGTTGAAGTACATAAGTAAAATGCATTTGTTTATAAAATTCCCTGGAGACCATCAATGAATTGTTATGAAAAGTCATTTTCAACATTCTGAGCATATTCACACTTACATCTGCGAAAAATACCATGCACAAAAAAGTGATTTTTTAAATTTCCACGAAAGTGATGATAAAATGTCTAAGAGCCGTTACTAAGCGAAAAGAATAAAAAAACACATTCTCAAAAAAATAAAAATAAAATAAAAAACCTGACCACAGAGCACAAAAACACTATGAATCAAACAGAAAGCCAATAGAATGACGGGACAGCTCACTTCATTTAGTCAGAATTGGCAATTAGAACAAAGAAAGAAACATATGTATGGATGTACATACATACATACATACATACATACATACATACGTATGTATGTATATACATATGCATATGTATGCCATATAAAGCTGAACGCGATATCGGCTTGTTATATAAGCAATACATGCGCAAATTGTTAACCAAGGTCAACAATTTTTTCTACATAGAAAATGATTTCACAAATAAACCCAAAAATATCAAAAAACCGTTTGGTCAAAGCAGATATGTTTATATAGTATTGTGATAAAACAGAAATACAGGCAAAGAACTTTCAAGAATTCTTACAGTAACAACAACAAACAAACTAACGTGAATGTTACGAAAATAAAAAAAAACAACAAGGGGTCAGACTAGGAGATACCCTGTAGCTGGGTTGCCAGCATGCAATATGTGAAATGTAAGTATTCTTTATATAAACACTAAGATGTCCTATCTTGATCTAGAGCTCTCGATAAATATCGATATTTATCGATTTCGATAACGCGCATACTTATAACCTTAACAGATTCTAGAATCTAGATCTAGAGCTCTTGAACGCGCGGCTAAATATCGATATTTATCGATTTCGATAACACGCAAAAACTCGGTGATTATATATGTATACGCTGTGA
Source organism: Drosophila novamexicana (assembly GCF_003285875.2). Lineage (NCBI taxonomy): Eukaryota > Metazoa > Arthropoda > Insecta > Diptera > Drosophilidae > Drosophila > Drosophila novamexicana. The sequence continues at coordinate 7,626,754 of NW_020824787.1, forward strand.
GTCTCTTTGGCTGGGCTCTTAATAGAGTCAGACTTCTGCTCATTAAATACATTTGCAACGATAACAATATACCCCTTCTTTATTCATATGCAATTCGTATAGGGTATAATAAATATGGCGGATCGGGTCGGCAGTTTTTGAGGAAATGCGACGGGCTGTCCGGGCTGCTATATGATATAGACACATACACACACACACACGCACATAAAATTTCGGCAGCAAGCACACAGATACACACACACACACACACACACACACACACACACACGCACACAGAGTTATACACAAAGCAAACGTAGCTTTACGCATGTCTGCGAACCGGCTTTTTGTATTAGAATCATCTTTTGCGCTGTGTGTATCCGTCAGATACTCAACTGATTTTTTGTGTGTTTTGTGTGTTGCAATACGAAATTTAATGGGGTAGGCAAAGGGTCGGCAAACACAACAAAACCTATTTTGTCAATTCCTACTGCAACCCCCCCTCAAAAAAAAAAAACAAAAACGTTTCTCTTTGAGTTTATGAATTAACTGTAAGCTCTGCAGATAAGCAAATTTTTGGTTAAGAAACAAAATAGCGCTTGCTGATAAGCCATAAACGGAATTTTTATGCTATTTTTCTTCTATTTTTTTTGTTACCGTTAAAAAGACTTCGCTTTTAGCGCAATTTTTTTTTGGGTGGAAAGTTTACGTGTTTATTGGCGGCACTTCAGAGTCGTTAATCGTGGGTTTCACTGTGTGTGTGCCTAAGGAATGCTTCATAAGTGAGAGTCAATTGTATTTTACGGTAGTGCAAAGGTTCTCGGGGTACATAAAAAACAAACACATAGAATATAAATCGATTAAGACAGCACAAATTGTGCTTATAAAGATTGCAATTTTGTACGTAGCGTAGATATTTTGATAAAATACGTTAAATGAAATTATCTTTAAATTGTGCTCTGCTTTGAATGGAAATTCCCTAAATTGAGTGAAATAATATACGACATTTTTAATGGATCTTGGATTTGATTTGAAAGTTGTTTTTCTGGCGAGCTTATGTTTTTATAGACATAATTTAATTTAAATAACATTAACAGTGACAGTAACAGTGCCTGTAACATTCCCGTTAACAGTCACTGTAATCGTAACAGTGACAATAAATGTAACAGTATCCTGTGCAGTAACAGTAATAATAACATAATCAGTAACAGTAACATAATCATTAACATTACCATGTACAGTAACAGTAACAATAGCTGTTACCATAACAGAGATATATGAATACAAATGCTCACATATTTATAAGAAAAAATCAAACAAGGAAGTGCATTGAAATATGAATTTCTTTATATTTTGAAGCTGTCATTAACTGACTATATAATTATTGTTCGATAGCCGATTATAATCAAGCCGAACACAATCAATTGGGCTATAAAAAGTGAAAAATTTAACTTCAAGCACGACAGCTCCCATTCATAAAAAGCAGCTAAGCGCACAGCAAAGCCCCTCAACAGCAGATACATTTAAATGCCGCATCGATAAGACAAACTGTTGTCGGGCCAGCGATAACAACAGGTGGAACGTGAATGAACGCAGCTACCTATCAGAGAGAAACCGCAACACGAATTTAGCGAGCCGTGCGCCACCTACGCAAATCAACTGTCGAATCGGTTCCGATAGCGATAACAAAGCACACGGTTCTACCCGATGCCAGAGCTGTAAAATATGCTTTTGCTTTTACTTTTTTTTTATAACTTAACAGTTAGACGCGCCGCATCGATACAATTTCCTGTGCAACGCACATAAATACCCCAATATCAATTTCAAAGATTATTTTGGCATTTCATGTGCTTGCCGCTGTTCCTCCCATTATTTTGTTATTGTTATTGTTTTTTATAAATATATATATTGTTGACGCTGGTACTGACCTTCAGGCACAAAATTAGAAGAATTTTTGAGCACGGGACTTGTTTATCGCAATAGAAATTGCACAAGTAAAAGTATTATCAATAAATGTTATATAGTCCATATAGCAGACCAGATAATTTCTTTGCCCAGATTGATGGGCAATTCAAATGAATCGCACAGGTGAAAGTCCAAATTATAATGCTGGCTATTTCAAAAGTTTAAGACTTGGGAATTTTTGAGTAATGGCAAATTATTTTTGAGAATTTTCATATGCTCAAGAAACTCGCGCATTTAACTCTAAACTCGTTATTTTAAATATATATATAAATATATCGACATTAATCGATTAACTGAGGTTATTGACAGTTATTCCGATAGATATTATTACAGGGAAAATCTTTAAACTGATATTGACTCATTTAATTTAAACTCTTAATTTTTTTTTAAATATTTTATCCAATTTGTGTTCCTTAAAATTGGTCGAAATTTGTAGTTACAGAGTTCTCTGTCGATATTAATCGATTAACTCAAGTTATTGATAATAAATTTCGGGTGCTATCAATCTTTAGATTGTTCATTATCAGAATCGTTATACGAATCGTACGATCCTTGGACACTTGAAGAAAGTGACTCATTCGATTGCAGTAAATGAGTCACAATGTTAGGAAACCCCTTGATATATTGTCCCACAATTGATCATTATCAAGAACCATTTAGCATTAAGTTTGTAAGCCCCATTGGACTTGCATGATGATGATGGTGAGTCAAGAGGTGTGCGTTCTATGGCCTATGGGCTGAGTCATCAGGAGTCTAGGCGAGTTAGACTCTCTAAGTGGGCGGTTGGGTGGTTGTTGCGGTTGTCTTTTGGTCTAGCGAAATTCATTATTCGAGTGAAACCGATTTTGTTTTCTGCGAGTCATGGGGCGTATGCGTAATTATAGCCTGATGTAATAATCATTTCTCAAAAGCTTCATCTAGCGTATTTCCAGAAGTTGTTCATTATTGTGAAAACCTCGAAATAGCATAAGCTTTTTATTAAGTATACGCAGATGCGTTTACTTTAACAAGATTATACATTAAAAATATTATTTTTTTATGACAAACCAAAAAAGTAGTTAATTTTTATTTGACTACAAATATTGAAAAAATATTAGTATTCAAAAAATAGTAAGGAAATAGTTGAATTTATTTTTTTTTATTAAAAGCTTTAAAGATTTATAAACCTAAAAAAATATGTTTTTTTCTTTTTTTTTTTAATTTAAAATAAAGTTTTGTTTTTTTAAATAAATTATAGATTGTTCCAATATTTTTATTTAAATAGTTTAAGTTTAGATTAAATGTTTTAATTTTCTTTTTTTATTTTTATAAATAAATTATTAAACAATAATAATAGACAATTTAATGAGAAACAAAAATAACATGTACGAATTTTGTTAAATATTAAATACGTATTTTTTTTTAAATATTTTAAATTTTTCTATAAACTCACCATAAAATTGAAACAAAATCCACAATAAACCTTAATAAAGTACTCCTTGCGGCGCTCTGAATAATTCCAAATTGCAGTTCCAAATAATTGTGTTGTATTGGGATTGTATTTTGTTTAAATATTTAAATATGTCGATGTTTTTGTATTGTTTTGTCACAAATATTATGTTGATTGATTGTACTGTTATTTTGTTAGAAACACTTGTTGTCGCGCGAATCGACGAGGGGCAAATGTTTTGTAGAACTTTTTCGCTGTTGCGCACTCGAGGCGAGTCAGAAAAAAAAAAACACAGAGTCGCCGCAAATCGTTAATCGTAAGCGTCGCCCCTCTCTCTCTCTCTCTCTATTGGCGAATTCGAGTTCGCACTTGTCGCTCGGGCAAATTGGCAAATGCGCTTCGAGTGTGTGTGTGTGTGTGTGTGTGTGTGTGTCCGTTAGAATCAGAAGTAAGTTACGCGAGGCGACAGCGTCGACTGGGCGAACGAAGCGATCGTTGCGGTCTGATATTGAAATTGTATAAGAATCGAGCGGCGCAGTTGACGCAGCCAAAAGTTGACTGTTCTTAATCGTTGTGTAAGCGAGAGCGAGAGATTTGTGTTTTATAATTGCGAGCCGTATTTACGTATTATATTCACATACATGCATATGCCTGTGTATGTGTCTGTGTGTGGGTGTGAGACGCTGCCTGAAGCTTTAGCGACGTGCTGCTTGGCGTTCGTTCTGCTGCTAACGTCTAATGCCAGCGCTTTTATACATACATATGTATGTATATATTTTCAAGTTTAATTTGCGCTCGTGGTTGTTGTTGTTTTTGGTGGTAGTGTTGCTGCGGCGGCGAATTTCCGTATCAAACGTTGGCATGTATTTGTTTATGTGTGTGTGTGTGTTTGTGTTATTTATTATCTTTGCTGCTTTTGATTATTTGCATGTATGTGTAGCTGCGCAGCACTATGATTGCTGTTGTTGTTGTTGTTGTTGTTGTTGTTGCTGAGCTATTAGCGCTTTGTTGTTGCGCACATTCACACGCCACTATAAACAATATTGACCTAGGTTATATACTATATGCGCATACATACATACATACACGTATACTTCAGTATTTCTGATTTTTATACTTTGCTCAGTTGTTGCTGTAAATGTTTGCCTATCGCATACTATTTTATAGCTTTTTTCTAGGTTATATTTTTAGCAATATTCTTGATACACTTTTGCATTTATTAATTTATATTTAATGTTAATATATATATATATATTCGTTATCAGTCTTTTGTTAAACAAACTATTTACAGTTTATAGAAAAACACAAATTGATTTAAGAATTGCACTTTTTTTGTTGAAGAAATTATTAAAAACATTTGTCAGATTTCGTTTTTGCGTTGATTTTTCTTTTTTCTTCTTTTACACTAAACAATAAGGCAATGGAGATCATATAACGTTTATAATTTTCTTAATGTTTTCTTGAATTATTTAAACAGCAGCTTTTTTTGCTTAGCTATGCACAGTTAAAAGCTTTCTAATACTATTGAAAGTTCTTCCAAGAACAGAAACGCTGCCGTGTGCTGTGTTGACGCGTCGCCAGCTCGCTGAGAAATACGAAATGGCGGCCAGCGTTCAAAATTTGCCGAGAACAACGTGCTGCTGGCAGCGCAGCTAGCGGCGGCGCAGCTGTGACTGCGCAGCCAGCGTCGGTATTGAATGGCGGCAGCGACGGCAGCAGCAGCAGCAGCAGCGACAGCGACAACTGAAGAATGAAAGCGTTGCGTATGCACGTATGACTGTGTATCTGTGCGCACGTAAAAGTGTGCGTGCGTAAGCCGGCATTTGAGACAGCAGCTGCTGCCTCTAACGCATACACACAGAGGCTCAGGCAGTATTTTGTATTTTTTTGCAGCCGAAATGGCGGGTTGCTGTTGTTGCGGCGATTGCTATGTTATTTTCGGCAATTGCCATTGTTGCGTTGGCGTTAGCGTCGACTGAGGCGCAGTGACAGCGTCAGCGGCGACAAACGCGCTCAACTTACTCAATAAAATTTTTATTATGATATCTACGCACACGAATATAATTCGTGCGGCGGCGTTGGTCGTTCAATTTGCATTGTTGTTTTTTGCTCTTGTTCTTGTTGCTGTTGTTGTTGTTGTTGTTGCTGCTGGTTTTGGCTTTGCTTTGGTTCTTATCGCAGTTGTTGTTATTGCTTCTTGTATTTGGTCAGTTGTTTTTGCCGTATTTGTGTTTTCACAGTTTTTTGTGACGTATATACGTGTGTGTATGTGTGTGTGTGTGTGTGTGTGCAATGCTGAGAGACAGACTCAATTTGTGATTTGTTAGCATGATTCGATGCCTTAGTCAACAACGCGGTTAAACCCCAGATAACTAAAGACTAAAGATCACATGATACAAAGTGCAAGACGCAGTAAATTGGCATAGGACAGTTTGAACTTTGTAGCGGTAAATAAAAGAGATACAGTAAATACACGTGAGCTGGCTATAAAAATTATCGACAAGCAATCAATTTCTATACAGCTAGCCTGTTATTATTGCTAACAAAATAGTTCAATTAAAATTGTAAAATGGTTAACATTTATTAATTATCCCATTTACATTGGGCAAAATGTTAAGTTTTCCAACAGTTCTGCCAGTCAATGCCCCGTACTTTATAGCCAATGTATGGTAACAGACACTCTGTTAGCGCTGCGTATCTTTTGGCCTGCCCCCCATCACCCCTGCTGCACTCCATAAAATGCAGCCATTATATGTTGTTGTTGTTGTTGTTGTTGTTGTTTAACGTAGTGCATTGACCCGAGATTTCTTTTGTCGGCCAACATTTATAGTCAAAAGCAGCAGCAACAGAAAATCAAATTTAATTTATAATGCATAAATAAGAAGTTCTGCGAAATTCGACGAAAATGTTGAAGAAATTTCAATAAATGCAGCGGCCGAAGAAGAAGAAGAAGAGCAGCTGAAGCAGCAGCGCACAGCCTGCGTCAAGCATTTCCGCTGTCTGCGCTGCAGTCGACGCAGCTGAGGCCGAGGCCGCGGCCGCTGCTGCTAATGCTGCTGCTGCTGCGAGGGGGGGCGTACGTTTTTCAACGGTGCAATAAATTCAAGCTTCATCCCTTTTTGGCAACGACCAACACCAACAGAAACAGCAGCGAGCCAAAAAATACAACAACAACAAAAAAAAAACACACACACAAAATAAAACTCAAACCCAAAATGTCTGCAACGTTGTCGCTTGCAAAGGGCAATGCCAACGCCAACAACAACAACAGCAGCCGCAGCAGCAGCAGCCGCAGCAGCAGCAGCCGCAGCGCAGCAGCAGCAGCAGCCAAAGCTGCTCGTGTGGCGGCCGTGCAACGGTTTTCAACAGCTGGCATCGGAGGCCGTGCCACAGTTTTCAACACATGCTGCACATGCAGAGGACGCAGGCGGCGTCGGACACTCAAGAGTTTGTTGCATGTCTGCCCTGCGCTCTCACTCTTACCCACCCCCTCTCTCGCTCTCTTTCTCTCTCTCTCTCTGTACGTATCGGATAGCAAATGTGCATATGTATTGGCTGTTGCCAGGCTGCAGGCGACAGTTCATGTTAGACTACGGCTGGGCGCTCGCCAGCTGCTTGAGTCATTAGACACGTGGTGGGCGTGGACCAGCCCACAGCCCCCACATTGAACGGCCTAATAGCTGCCAAATTCATGATAATATTCATGCATATACTACAAATTATCATGTGATTTTATGAATACGGATTTTATTTAAAAAATGATTTATATAATAAAAGTCAAATAAAAATACATAAACTAATATAAAATAAAAATAGTATATTTAAAAAATAAAATAAAAATATGACATGCAATTAAAAATAAATTAATTAAATTTTAAAAGAAAAATTAAAATAATATATAAAAAAAATAACTAAAAATATTATTATATAAAAAGAAAATATAAACAAAAATAGTCATAAAAAAAAATATTAAAAAAATATTACACAAACAAAAAATTTTAATATTTAATGAAATAAAACAAAATAAAAATATTGCATAAAAATAAGAAAATGAAATAAAAATATGAAAAAAAAAATATATATATTAAAAAATTAACTAAAAATATTATTATATATAGAGAAAATATAAACAAAAATAGTCATACAAAATAAAAAAAAATATTACACAAAAAAAAATAAATAAAAATATTATATTAAAAATTTAAATATTTAATTAAATAAAACAAAATAAAAATATTGCATAAAAATAAGAAAATGAAAAAATAATATGAAAAAAAAATATATATTAAATAAATATTATATATTTTTTTAAATATTTTTTTTTTGGCAATGAACGAGTTAAGCAAAATATGTATAATAAAAATACTAAGAATATGGTTATTAATAATATTAATATACAGTTGAGTTGCAAAAATAAACATTTTCCTACCAAATAAAAACAAACTAATAATATATTGAGAGTTAAATATTGATGAACATAAAAAACTCGCTATCAATCAGAACATTGCTCAACCTTAGAAGAGAACTCCCCATTTTTACGACCCATAATACCACATACTATACTAATAGCTATACTATACAGAAAAACAATTACTAAAAACAATTTTAGCTAAGCTTCTGTTATGAGTTTTGGCATATTTCCGGGCGGCATACCAAGGCCTTGACACCTCGGGGACGTCCCATTAATGCTAGGCACTTTCCGACATTGCTGCGTTTCCCAGAACTTGTGGGACAGAAAAAAAAACAAAAACAATCTATATACATACAAAAACAGTTGCTAATGGGGCCTACTTATTGCACCACAATGAATCATGCTGCATTAGCGTCATTTCAGGGCCCTTCTGCTGTTTTTTTTTTCGATTGTCTTTGACAAAAAATTAACAATAAAATAAAAAAGTGTTTCATTTGTGTTGAAATTAAAGATCAATGACTGTGGCGATTTTGATTTACCATTAAAATGAAGATAATATTTAACTGCGGGATCTAATCTTATCTGGCGCCTGGACGTTAGCCATTATGTCATTCCGTATAATGCGCCAATAGCCACGTGCGAAAACGGGGGGTACGTCAGGAAACAAACAACTCGTGAAATTGCACAACATTTATTGCGTTCTCTTCGGAGAACAGCGCTTCAATACAGGGTAACCCAGTTAACAGAGCATAAACTACACTCCTAACAGAGCATGTTAAAAACTAAACAGCATGAGAAGTACGAAAAACTGTTAATGAACTGTTAAATAGCCAATATGCGACTACTTTAGGTAGTCTGCTCTGTTAACAGTGCCTGTACATACTTTTAATGACATGTTAAATAACAGAAACATTAAAAATTTCACCTAACCACAAAATCTCTTGTTTTTTGGAAAATACATTTTAAAAAATAATAAAATCAGTGTTAAGTTTCTAAGTTAATAGGGTTACTAACTAAATAAATATGCACTTAATAAAACTAGCAACCAAGCTGGACAGCATTGTTTACTTTACTAGATAATCTACTCTATTAACAGAGCATGTAAACAAAATTTGAAGCCTAGTTAACAGAGCATAACCTACTTTGATAACAGCGCATATTCAAAACTAGACACTAAAATGTTAAATAACAGCGATGTAATAAGCGCGAAGCAAAGTTAACAGAGCGTAATTTGTTCTATTAACAGAGCATATTAAAAATTGGACAGCTTAAGTACATTACTGTTAATGAAATGTTAAAATATTTGGTACCAGACAAAATGCAAATTATGTTATACAAAATAAAAAAAAAAATGGTAATAGTTTCTAATTTTGTCTATGAATTAACAGGGTAACTAACTAACCAAATATTAAGCCAACAAAAAAAAGACTTAGCTTGCCATTATTTACTTAAGATAAAAAAAAAAGAACAGTGAAACAGAACTGCGTCGCATAATTTTGTGCAGATAACATTGCCCAAGTTCTTGAAATAGACGAGCCCAATTACGTATACGCACCGTGAACACTTTTCTAGCTACGCCTTGCATTTATTGCATTTTCTTGTTAAATAGATTTAGAATAGTTGATCTAACGTTTCCTGAACTGATGTAATTGCTATTATTGTTATTATTGTTATTTATTTGTTTACAAAAACGTGCAACCACCAGAGAGAGGGTGCGAGAGATTGAAGAGCAAACGAATTGTGAAGTGCCGCACGGGCAAAATGAAAACATTTGCTTAACGCTCACAAATCTATGTACATAGGTCTATACGTATATACAATAGGTTTTTATCTTATTCGTATAGTCGTATTCAATGTCAGTGCCAGTCGTAGACTTTTGTTATTCCCATTAATATCGTCGTTACAGGCCTCACACGAGGCGAGCGTCAAAATATATCTATGTATATCCGTTTATGGGCACATCTAATAAAGAAACTGCAGTCTGGGGTTTACGGAGAGGACTTTCGAGAGGACTACTGAACAGAAGAGCGCAATAATCTCAACAAAATATATAATATACCTATGGATTATCTAGATTTTATTCTTATGGTTCTTCTTTTGCAGTTTCTGTTAATACTTGAGATTAAAGACATTCCTTGTGGAGAATACTAAGTGAAAAGTCTTAAGGATATGTATGAAAAAAACCCTCAATATTATAAAAAATAATAATAATAATTATAAATTAAATTAATATAATTAATAATAATTATTGATGAGCACATTACGTAGTTATATATATTATAGATAATTCGTTAAACAGATCAAATTAGGGTAAACAAAAGTGTCCCTTTCAATGCCAGTTTTAGGATCTGCATAACTCTCTTAACTTAAAGTTTCAATTTGCAAGCTTTAAGGACTCTTGAGAGCGCAAACGGAACGTTGAGAGTGAACACGCTTCTCTTTGGCTTTGGACCGTTCCCAACTGTTTCAGCATTAAGCTTAATGTGTACATAAATACATATGCATATGTATGTGCGTGTGTATGCATGTGTGCATGTATTTAGTCAATAAGCATGCAAATATCGCGTGATTATAAAACAGCTTTGCATTTAAGTTTTATGGCAGCTGTTTTTTCGCTCCTCCTCTTCTTCTTCTTCTTCGTTTTAATAATTACTGTTGCACAATAACAGTTTAAATTGAAAAATCGTTTGGCTAATGTGTCCAGCTGTTAAATAAATGTACATACATATGCACGCTTGCACAAAACGAATGACATTTGTAACATTGTAAATAGATTTTTTTTTTTGTGTTCTGAAATTGTTGAATTGAGCTGCTCTGTAAATAAGCGACATATCAATTAGGCAGCAGCTAGCGCAACAACAACAACAACAACAACAACAGCAGCAGCAGCAGCAGGGGGAGTGTCGACGTCCAGACTGCGTCAATAATAACTGCATTACACGCGGCAATGACAAAAATATATATATAAATATATAAAAACTCTCTCGCGCACACACACACAAACACACTCAGAGAGACAGACCTTGCACTCTATCGCTCTCGCACGCTATTGTTGCTGCATTCGCTGTTGCCCTCCCTCGCCGCTTAGCTACGTTACAATCTGCTTTAGCCGTGCTCTTCTTGTTTCTTGTGCGGTTCATTGACCGTCGGCACGTGCGTTGAAAACTATTGCACATCCTCGTGCATTTGTTGGTCGAGTCTGTTGAAAACATTGGCACTGCCTCCAAAGCGTACACTACACGTTGCATTTTATCGCATGCACATGTCACTAGTTCTCTCTCTTTTGCACGCTCTAGCACTATGACAACTATACAATATATAGAGATGCCGGTTGGTATACGCTTGGTTGTCTGTGTGTGTGTGTGTGAAACGGCTTTTTATAGCTCGCCTGAATGGCTTTGCTTGTAGTTGTTGATGTTTAAATTTTGTTGCTTGCTTTGCAGTTGCGCGTGGCCTGCACTAGTGTGCGCGCGTCTGTATGTGCTTGTGTGAGTGTGTGTGTGTGTGTTATATTCTCAAGTAACTTGCATTAATTTTGCGTTTTATTTTCGGCTACTTTCGATGTTTACAGCTATTTTTAATAGTGCCGACGCACCCACATTGCAGGCCTCTTAAGTCATCGCGCAATTTTGCGATCAATTGCAATTTGCAATTGATAGAATCAACAACTGTATATGCGCGTATGTGTATATGTATGTGCATATATACATATACACACCTTTTGATAATAATGATAAGAGGCGTTCAACATTCTTCGGACTAAAATATTGACCATAAATTTAAGCTTCCGATGGGGCGGCTCATTCAAAAAAAGAAATATATATGTATGTTTGTATGTATGTATGTATGTATGTATGTATGTGTACCTATAAGCCTACATATCAAGCACACGTCGAGTGCCCTAAGACACAACTACATACATACATGTATGCACAACTACACGCACATAATGTTTATGCACCTAAAACATAGGGCTATACTTTGGGTATTTAATCTAAAGTGGGGTTGGGCGTATATTTGTGCACATACACTCCGTGGCATTTGCATAGATACTGTGCAATAAATACATTTAGGTAACAGCAATATTTCGCATGTTGTCAAACCAGTTATTGTTGCATATATATAGTTAATTATTTATAAAAGCCTGTCAAGATATTGCAGCTAACTGTTAAATATTTACAAGTTGGATTTGCAGTGAGATGCAGAAATGTAAACGGAGCCTTAGTTTTAACAGTTATATAAGTATATTTATATGATAATTATTATTTATATCTCACAAAGATCTTTGAAAATATGTTTAAAGCTCTGCCTCCCTCCTAAGATAACGCCAAACAGTTGTATATATAACATTTCCTATTCACATGACCAGCAGTGTATATTGGTCTACTGTTCTACCTACGCGTATTATTTGTAAATTTATTGCTCAGTCATTAAGTGCGAAGTATCAATTTCCGGTTGTGCTAAGCCCCAAAAAGTTATTAACTAAATGCCCGAGCAATTAAATTAGAACCAAATACAATTACAGGTTAATATGCAGGTGATAATTAAGCTGATGAATTCGGAATGATCTTTACATGAGCTTGAATGAGTTTTAGTCACTTGAACGAACTTAAACTTTAGTTAGTTAGTTGTGCTTAGTATTAGTCTGTGTACCTGGAATATATATCACTATAAGGTGAACTCCCCTACCTCGCATTTGATAACATTGCTATAAAGCCAAAATCTTTATGCCGTGTATGCTAATTAGATTGCCAGACAGGTGAATAAATCAATTTGACAACCGGTTTATTTCAAACATCAAATCTTATAGGCCACAGTTAAATTGAGGCACTACGCAATGGATGTCTGGGTATCCAATAATTGTGCAATTGAACTGGACGACACTCGATTGCAATCGGCTTACGTAAATGTGCATACACAGTTTGTTATTTCATTTATGAACCTCACACAATGTGGGCAAATTGTAATGCCGGCACCTAGGCACTACGAGAATCCAGTATTAGTTGGCATATAGTATATAGAGTACTTTGATTTGGCGCAACCTTGACAAATGGTCGTACATTGACTCGGGAAATAGTCTAGCACCAGAGCTGCCCCCTCTCTCTCCCCCTCTCTCTCTATCTGTGTCTGCCTCCCTTTCTAACGCCCGGCTTGGCTCGTTGCACGCGCGATCGTCAAAACTGAAAATATATGGAATATATATCGAAGAAAAAACAAATGCATTTTTGTATATTACCGACACGCTCTCTATGATATGGGGTATACATGCATATATCTAGTATATGTATGATATATGTGTATATAATAATTTGCCCGATTTTATTAGCACTCCGGCGAGCGGTTCCGGTGCCGTTGCACGCTTTATGTTAATTGCCGGAACGTGTCGTCGTACAAAATGCAAAACAAATTTACTTTTCAAATGCATTCAACTATTTTGGGCCGTGGGAGGGGTTCGGTTTTGATTTATGCCTCGCTTCGGTCCTAGACAAACAATTTCGCAAAGTTCCCCCATTATATATATATATATATATAATGCCTGCGATAAGCAGAATTTATCGGAACTGACAGAACTGATGTCATTCGCTCAGCGTTTCCCATTATATATATGTAGGTATGTGGTGCATGGCCGTAAATTATAATTCAAAGCAAAAAGCTGAGCTTTGTATAGATTTGTGCTGGACTACATTGTTGCAGCGACTGCAGCCAATAACTAGGCTCTATAGCTGGAGCTGCTTTGGGGGATTTACAAACGAAAAGGTTTTTGCATTACTTAAAAACATGTTATCGATCTCATCCAACAGCGTTTATCGATCAGTTATCGACAGATCCACAACAGTTTCAAATGGTTAGATATGCTAAATGATTTTGCTATAAACTGATATTTAGCTCTTATGGACTCGCTTTTTGTACTATCTAGCCTAGTAGCAAGGCTTTTACTATAAATCGACTTCAGGTTTTATCAGCTCCTAACTCATCTGCAGTGATCCGTTAAAGTTTCTTCTGAAAAAAAGCCTAAATAAAAGGTAACTATGGCTGTAATTTCTCCTTTTTACACTTATATTATGCAGCTCAGGATATTTTTAACTATCGATAATTATCGATTGTCGCTCCTGAAAGATGTAAAATTATCGATAGCTCGCCCGCGATATATATCGATTTTCGGCCCTAAGATAAAGCCTGTCAATAGTTTCCACCGATAAATATTGATTTTTTTTTAGTAAAGCTCTCAGATTAGACAGAGAAATTAATCCCACAATTTTTTTTTATTAAATTATCGATAGCTTTTCCGCGATATATATCGATTTTCAGCCTAGTTTTTTTAAGTATATCGCAGATCATAAGACAAAAAGAAACATAATCTTGCAGCATTTTTTTAAAATGTATCGATAGCGATATATATCGATTTCCAACCTGTTTGTTAAGCATATCTCACTTATGTGGAAGATTAAGAGGAACCCAATCTTGCAAGCATTCATACATTTTCAATAACCCGATAAATATCGATTTTCGCCGTTTTCAACTCTCAAAGTATGATAATACAATGATCACGATTTAGCATCGATCTCGTAATTATTATACTTGTTGTTGTTGTTGTTATACTTATTGTTGAGTACAAATTCGAATAATACACTCAGACAAGGGTTGGGTGCATTACTCAATCCAAAGCTGGATGAGTGTGCGAAGCAACCGACCTATAGACCATAGATAAAGCCGCATGCAGGCAGTCTATTAGATAGACAGTTAGACCTATGCAACTAACCAGTTAGGTGTTGAGGCTATACGCTTCAGAAACTATACTGATAAACAAAGGCCAAAGGTCGACTTGGCCAGAGATTAGAATAGAAATGTTTATGAATGATGATATTACCAAAATATTGCGTATTTATTAAGTATGTAGTATTGTATGTAGTAAAATATTCGTTTCGAACCAGTGACCCGCTTTAAATGTAGCTTCAAATGAATGAGTAGCGGTATATTTTATTTGATTTGAACCGGTGTCCAGCTTTCAATCGAAGACATATTGTTTTAATTGAAATGGACTCGAACCGGTGTCCAGCTTTAAGCCTAGCTTCAATTAATTTATGAAATAGACTCGAACCGGTGTCCTGCTTTAAACCTAGCTTCAATTAAGTTAAGATGGACTCGAACCGGTGTCCTGCTTCAAATCAAAAAGTAGCTGGTCCTGGTTTATATTCGATTCGAACCGGTGTCTAGCCATAAAACTAACGTTAAATCAATGAGTAGCCCGGTTTCTATTCGACGTGTTTTATTTCAAATGGATTCGAACCGGTGTCCTGCTTTAAGTCAAGCTTCCAATCAGCAGCATTAGCTGAGCCTGCCTTATTTACGACTTCAAATGGATTCGAACCTGCTTTAAAACTAACTACAAATCAATAAGCAAGGCTATATGAGCAGTATTTAAATACGCTTCGAACCGGTGTCCTGCTAGCTTAAGAGGCTTTTTGTATAAGGCAGAAGGAAATTGACGTTTGCTAAACATATTTCCGCTTTCCTTGCGCTTTGTGCCTCTTTTTTTTTCGTTAAACTCTAGAATTTATTTGCCTGCTGCTAAGAAAAATGTGCACAAATACATATATGCCCATTTGTATATGGACAATATATATATATATATATATATATACTTATGTATAAAAAATTACGTAGCCAATAAATAAGTCGCAAAAGGCAATTCCATGGCTTACTTTATGGCTCGCTGGCAGTTGGGTTCGTTGTGCCCCGAAGGCATGTCAACGTTTTTTTTTTTGGCTGCCTTAACTTTTTGTTCAAGGAAGGAAAATAAAGAAGAGGAAGCACATTGAAACGCTGTCGATGCGATAATGCGACGTAATTGCATAATCTATAAATAAAATCTTAACGATTAGCCCATTAATATAATACGATTTATATTACGCTCGGCATGACGAGCGCCATATGTAATATCTCTTATCATCTGGTATTTGCCTGGAGTGCTTAATAGTTTTATTATTGTACGCTAGCAGCTCGAATTTGAGTGCATAATACCCAGATTCTGGGCTCGTTATATTCAAGGGTATTTACAGGTGCTGGCAATAATAGATTTTACAGAAATAGATTCAAAACTAGGTTATGAGAAGAAAGTTTAGGATAGAAAAAAAGGTTGACACAGGGATTTTCAGTAATAAGTCAAACTTGATCTGAACCTAGATACCCTTTTCATAGTAAATGTGCAAATTACAGGGTATCAAACTATGCGAATAAAAGCAGTGTAAATATATACCTTTTAAGAGATACGCTTTTTGTGATGTACAGAACTAGACAAATTGATGTAAATCGAAACACATTTTACAGGGTATCAAACAATAAAATTGATGATTCGGTTGCTAACTATAATCCCGTAGTTACCGCGTCAAATATTTTTACATATAACTTGAACCAAGATACCCTCTTACTACGCAATGTTCAAAATTACAGGGTATCCAACCATGAGAATATTAACTGTTTTGATAGCTTTTTTCGATGCAAGAAATTGAAGAATTGAAGTTAAAGTTAGCTTATGCTCAAACCCAAATATGTTCGAAATTATCCTTAAACAAGGCACTCCTGAGCTTTACAGGGTATTAATCTGTATTAACACTAGCTAGTGCAAAGAAACTATTGATAGTTCTAGCTTCTTACTGGCTTATTAATATGTGTTAAGCCTAAGATGTCTCAACTCTTAAGCTTAAGTTGGTCATAAGCTCAAACTAGGCACTCCTGAGCTTTACAGGGTATTCAACTATACTAACACTAGTTAGTGCAAGGAAACTATTGATAGTTCTAGCTTCTTTCTAGCTTATTAATATGTGTTAAGCCTAAGATGCCTCAACCCTTAAGCTTAAGTTGGTCATAACCTCAAACTAGGCACTCCTGAGCTTTACAGGGTATTCAACTATATGAGCACTTGTTAGTGCGAGGGAGCTACTGAAAGTTCTAGCTGCTTGGGATCTAATCAATATATTTGAAGATGTGTATAGAAAGCTGTCGAGCTAAGATGCCTCAACCCTTACGCATTGGCAAACTCAGGCTCAAGTTGGGCATGCCCGCAGTTATGGCCACATTAAGTTGATTACGAATGGCATGGCACTTGAAAAGTTTTGGCATTTAAGCACATAACCGCCAACTGGTTGTGTTTTGGCATAAATTACAAATTTTACGATTTAGATAGGAATAGGCGCAGTAACCTGTATCCCATTCTGTTATGCGTTTTAATGCTCTCATTTCCGGCCTTTTTATCTGTTTCGACATTCAGATGTGTGTCAAATTGCCACCCACTCGATGTCTTCTGGCGCGGACTCAAGGTGTACGAACCAACCCCGGGTGCTCTTGGGCTTGCATATGTTTTCCTATTGGGGTTGGTTTTCTGCGGCCGTGGTTTTTGGCTACTTGCCTTTGGCCGGAGTTTTCCGGCTTGGCTTTTACTTATTTTGGCTCAAGTTCAATGACCTTGCAATTTTCTTTCATTTCGCTTTCTTGACACAAAATTTCCTTGAGCCCATTTGGGGTTGGGTCGACTTGCGGCAAGCCAAGGGTGGTTTCTCTGCCTCTTCTGGTTGCATGACATGCGCATCATTTGTTTTGATGTGGAGAGAGATCTTCTCCCCCACACGCTTGGTAGGTTGGAGGCGGGCTGGGGGTAAGGGTCGAGAACATTTGATTGTCTTGGTTTGTTTGCTTTTCATTTGGGGACTTTTCTCGAAGCATACACCGGCCGGCTAGGTTTGCATTGGGGCACATATTAATGGGTTTACGACAGCTGGGTTGAGAATGGGGCAAAGGGTTTAACTTCTGTTTAACTTCCTGTTAAATCAAAGCAGTTGCTTTTTAATCTATTTAATGTCTAATAGGTACTTCAATTAATTGTCGGATTGTCTAATACTCATTAGACATGAAAAGTGTTTCGCTGTAGATTAACCCTTAAACTTGTTGTCAAAATTTGAACTCTTAGTCAGAAACTTAACTATATTGTCATATGAACTCCGAGAAACTTCTCTCTTGAAACTTTAAAATGCATTTGAGCCGTAAACTTCTTGTCATTCTGGCTCAGGTTCTTTCAATAAAATACGTTAACAGCCTAACTAGAACTTAATTCCCTTGTCAAATCACACTAATAATAATCTAACTGCTTGTCAAATCAAATGCACTTCTTGTCAGCATCTTACATGATAAATTTATATTTAAGCAGCCTAACTAGAACTTAATTCTAATGTCAAATTACACTCAAAATCAACAGCATATAATTACAAAAGTTTTTGTAACTGCTTGTCAAATCAAATGCACATTTTTGACAGCAGCTAAGATGATGAAGATTTATTATATAGCAGCCTAACTAGAAATTAATTCCATTGTCAAATTTAACTTAAAATAAACAGAACGTTTTCTAACTGCTTGTCAAATCAAATGCACTTTTTACTGCATATTTTCAACTATTTCCAAGCTATTAACTACTCGACTCCTCTGTTAAATACTAGTCTATAAATTACCAGGCATTTCCTCTGGCTACTCCAAACATATTCGATTGCTCGAAAACTCTATCAAAGTACTTTACATG
Organism: Drosophila novamexicana; assembly: GCF_003285875.2. Taxonomy (NCBI): domain Eukaryota; kingdom Metazoa; phylum Arthropoda; class Insecta; order Diptera; family Drosophilidae; genus Drosophila; species Drosophila novamexicana. The sequence goes on from NW_020824787.1 coordinate 7,645,105, forward strand.
ATTTGCCATAAATTAACATTTGGAAACTGAAATCTAACGCAAGAGTCAAGTGCAGCGTCCTCCCCTTATAAAGAGATACCATATAGACACACACACACACATATATGTATATATGTGTATGTAATTACACCCTCAACGAAATTAACGAACGTGCGGAAAAGAAAGCTTCCAAAATGATCAACGCAGGGCCCCAACAATATATTGTTGTCTACGCCCCCCCGATTTATGGCTGAGTTTCGAAAAGTAAATAGAATTAGAAAAACCCGAAAAGAACAAAGAGCAGAGAGCAACGCGCCAACGAGAAATGGCCCCGCACATGTCCACGAACTTATCTAATACTATGGATACCGTTACTTGAGGTCACTGGCCCACACAGGGAACTGCACTTGTGTACAACAAACAGACGATGACAGCGACACGCACAAACACACACATACAAGCACAGGCACGCACTCTCTCGCTCACGCACTCTCTCGCACACGCACTCTCTCGCTCACGCACAAGCAACAACAATGCTCAGCCGGCGGTTATGTCACGCACATTAAATCCAATTGGTGGGAAATTTAAGCTGAGCGTTTTATCACATTTGAGTGCGAGTCGTTTGAGTGTAATTTATGCAGCCCAATTTGTTGGGCATTTTGTTGTCACTTTGCGTACTTTATTTTGGGGGGAGGAAATTTGAAATGCTTTGAGCGCGTTTATGCGGGTAATTTGTTGCTGCCGTTGAGTTTTTTTTTGAGTAATATTATGAGATTGAAAAAAAAAAACAGAAAGTCTTGCTACAATTTTATGCCAGACCTCAGAGAGAGCTTAAAATATTAGGAAAAAATTTAAGAGGACAAATAAGGAATGAATTACTTTTTATATACAAATAAAGTCCCATATTAATTTAATCTAATTAGGAATTTAACAAAAACGTAATTTTCTAAAATTCCCTTGTTGACTCAAAAGTGAGTTCTATAAATAAAATAAATGAATCGCTTTCCAAGTAGACTTCTGTGAATGTTTCTTAAAATAACTGCATAAAATGAATATTTTTTTAAGTATTGCCCATGAAGCTATTCTAACAATTCGACCATAACAACATTTTATTTGCGTTTTAGCGCTCAACAATTACCCTGCTCAAACGGCCAAACTAATCCGAACTTGCGCATAAAAAACACACTCAAACGGGATTAAATAAAAATTTCCCTTTGAACAGCTGTTTGAAATGCGCAAACTCCAAGCGACTACGCAATGCAATTGAAATTGATTTTGTTGTTTTGCGGCGCGACGGAGACCGGAGCCCGTGCCACCACCAAAACATAATGGACACCAGGGAAATTTGGGAAAAACAATAATTCTTCTATGACCCATTTACGGGGCGCAGAGTTCAAAGACCTTTGCGGGCGAGCTTCCAGAATGCGGCGAGTCCGAACCCCAAAAAACATGGGGGCTTATGCCTTTTACTTTCTGTATCTAATATAATATATATATACATATATATATGTATGTGTATATATTGTTTTTACAGCAACTGCAACTGTTTTCTGGTTGTGTGGGTGGCTGGCCGGGCGGGCGCTCATGATGTCACTTATAGGCTTGTTTGCCTGTGGATAGCCCAGGGTGGAAATGCATAATCAGCTCGCGCTGTCTTCCATTTAATGCGTGTCCCAAGCTGTGCATTGGTAAGCTATCATATCATGGTGGTTGCTAGCTGACAGGCGGACGGACTCCCCCCACCCCCCTTATCAAGCTCTCCACCACCCTCCTCCACAGTCAAAAACAAAGTACTTGTCCAATTTGATTTCTGTTACATGGCTTAGCTTGACCCATATTCAAGCGGACTCTGTTCATTTGATGAATTATAATTTTGTGTCTCATTTGATTTGATGGGATGATTTTGATAGTACAACATACAATTTGGACTGTCTCTATAGGGCAGGACAACAAGCTAGTTTAATATTTATTCAGAAAAATATATTTGAATTTCCTAATTAAAATGCAAGACCAACTATTCAGCTAATATCTAATATCTACGTTTATGTTAAGCCAGTATACATATTAATTACTAAAATAGTTTACTTTTTACTATTGAAAGCTTTTCGAACTGTTCGGAAAAAACATAATCCTAAGAGACTATAATTATTAGCCAATTAAAAATGTAAGAAATATATTATTAATTGTTTTTATATTCAAATAAACAAGAGAAAGTAAGAATGAATGCCGAAGTTTTAATACCCTTATGAATATTTCTCAGACGTGTGAAAAGAGCGAAGCTGGTAAATAACTTGGAATACAGAATATTTATATATATATAATAATATATATAATATATAATATAGCAGTGCGATTTGGCTAACATATAAGCAGCATAGTTTAACTAGTTCAAGAACAAGATATCTTGATACACAAAAGAGATTTTTATACAAGAACCTACTTTTTGATCAATCGTTCCTATGGCAGCTATATGATATAGCTATATAGGAGCTATAGCAGCTATATAGGAGCATAGTGAAGCATAACAATGTGAAGTTTGGCTGAGATTTATGGATAAACACCAAATTGTTCTCACAAGTTTCTCTCTTTCTCTGCCGATTGTTCCTATGGTCGCTATATAATATACTAGCCCGATCCAGCCAGGCTCGACATACATATGTTCTGCCTGCAACAGAAAGACTTTATGGATATTTTATAGATTTCGGATATGTCTTTTTCTATGCGTCTCAAAACAAGATACTCCCACGGGCTAATATGGTTCGAGAACTCTAGAATTTGAATAGGCTTTAATAGGCTTAATAGGCAGCTCTTCAAGGGAAGCCACAAATCAAGCTGTTCGAAAAACAGGAAAACGAAGACGTCAAACTCGAATGCAGCAGCAGAAAGCGATCAAAAATTCAACGTAAAATAAGCTTCATTCAAAAATTCTTGGGTATATATATATATTTATATAGATATATTTTTATGTATATGTACGTGCGCTGCTCCGAAAAGCCAAAAGAAAACAAACGCCGCGAATCTGGCCAAATAAAAAGGGAAAGTTCAAGAACCCCATGAAAGCGTCAGCGCGCAGATACATCGACACCCGAGGCGGGAGGGGCGGAGGTGGGGGAGTGGGAGGGGTTGTTGCCGGGCGCGGGCCAAGGGGTAGCACTGCCTGTCTCACTGTTGAATGGCGAGCGCGACCTCCCCTCTACGCAATGGACTAACAAATTTCCCCGCACACTCACCAAAAACAAAAGTGAGTCTTGTGCTTAACAGCCCCCTCATTTCCCTGCACCCACAAATCTCCCCGCTAGAAAAGTTCTGGTTTTCCTTTTCATTTTTCTTTTCTTTTTTTTTTTTTGGCGCAGCACAAGAAAAGCATTGGCTGCGCCGAAGTTCATTGAACTTGTTTGGAAATTCGGAAGCAAAATTCATTTGTTGAAGTTCTCGCAAGTGGAGCCCAATGTCTACCCCACATTAGCAGAGATATGCTGGCCGCTTGGTGGTTGAAATGTTTCCACACACACACACACGCGCGCACACACACACGCACATTTTGTTGTCAAATTGGATAATTTACGTATGCAACGAGTTTTCCCGTTTTCCTGTGAGGCATTAAGGATAAGGCTCTTGGGTTTTTCTTGTACACAAAATATTTACCAGCAAATTTTGACCTGCTTTTGTTCTCATTTTATTAGCTTTTCACACATTTTCCGATTGGGCAGCATGTATTTGCACAGCTAACAACATTGTGCATAGTTTTACTCACAAAGCTGGTTATAGGGTATCTGCTAGTCGGTCAGCATCGACATGAGCACTCTCGAAACAATTTTGAACTGTACTTGAAATCAACTAGACTTCAATTAAACAAGATTTTTTAAGTATCAATCCAATTGAATGTAAACTAAGAATTTCCCTCATTTTTCACGCATGTCGGCGGAATATCGAAATAGGTGAAACGAAATTTTAAACGAATTTCCACATCGTTTTTTTTTTTGTTTTAATTTAAAGCCCTATGAAAAATTAAAAAAAAACCGTTTTCCACCTAATTTTCACCCTTGTCAGTGGAATAACCCCAAACGTTATAAAATTTTGTCAAGAATTCAGCTGAATAAACAGATATACAACAAATGTAAAATAAGATGGAAATTTGTGTGTTAGCTACTTACAGACATTTCCAATTTTCCATTTTACATAATACTTTATTTGAATTCCATAAATTTCCTGACTGTTGAAATAACCAAAATTTGTTTATGATTGATGCTGACAAATGCTTGTGTGCAAAAATATCAAAAATTATCCGTTTTGTTGATTTTGATGAAAAAAACTGTTGCATATTTTGTGGCATATTGTGAATGAATCGATATGGGGCACAAATTTTGGTCATGCCTTATCATCTATTGACTCGGCGTCTAAGAGAATTAAGTTTTTGTGAGTACATTTTAACTTGAAAGTTGTTCGAACTTACTTATTTTGAGTTGAAAAATTGGTTTTTCTTATTTTCTTGTGTCATCCAATATTTAAATTTTGATAGATTTTGTTATTTTAATCCAATTTGTAAGCGCTTGTATATTGTCCGATTTCAGGTCGAAAATTTCATAATTTGTTAAGTTCGCAAAGTAACAAATATTCTAACTAGACTTTAATATAGCTGCCTAAGCACACACACACACACACACAGTCCACTATTCATAGTATATATATTACATTAAAATATATTAAAAGTAATTGTTGTTTACAAACGATAATCGGATTAGCATAAGACGCGAACAATTTAATTAGTTGCCAGTTTTTGTTTTCTTTTCTCATTTGTTTTTTATTTAATTACAACTTTCTGGTCGTTTTCTTTGTAGCTTAATAAAAAATATATATTGGATGTTATATGTATAAATATTTATAATCAGCGTCAATTGTTTCATAATCTTCTCTCTGTTCAATTTTGCATTGAAGCAAGCAACAACAAATTTTAACTAATTGTCTGCATTAACGTTAATAATACGAACGTTGAAATTTCCAACAATTTTCAAATATCAAAAATAGTGTAGATCGATTGTTTTCTTGTCGGAATTGTTGTAAAAGAAAAGTGACCAATAAAAATGTCTACTGTAAACCAATCAATTTTATGTTCCAACGAGTGCGTCACACAATTTTGTTAACAATTCAAAATGTGAGCCTTAACACTGATGTGAGTCTCTGTGTATGTGTGTGGGTGTGTATATGCCTGTGTGTGTGCCTGAGTGTGCGTGTGCGTGTGCGTGTGTGTGTGTGTGTGTGTGTGTGTATGTGTGTGCAGTAGTGTGTTTGTATTTAAAATAGAGTTAGTTAGCTTATGATTTTGCTGGTTGCTTGTCAATTTGATTGTGGTTCTTAGATTTGATGCTGCCGTCCGGGCTCTACTGCGCCGGCGCCGGCTGTGGCTGCGGTGCCAGGCGATTCACGAATCCAATGCCGCCGCGTATGATCTTGCCAACGACTGGCGGCGACCGAGCGGCCAGCGTCTCAAATGTGATGCGCAGCTCGGCGAATGCGGTGCGCGGATAGGGATTGCGACGCGAGCTATAGCGCATGACCAGGTAGTGGTAGTAGATAATGGGCGTCATCAAACCAGCATGGGCCCTGTTCAAAAGGAATATCCAAAGATTAGCAATAATATATAAATATGTATATATGTATGTTGGCTGGCCGGCACACCATTTTCCGAAAGCTTTTCTTTTCTTTAACCAACCTATCATATATAAAGACCCTTGAATGAGTTTAAAAAGGTTCGTTCCATTTTTTACGTCTGAACTGTATTTATCCAAAATTCCTTTCCAAATGAGTTTGCCTTACTTGAAGGTTTTGTGAATCGCATAGAAGGGCTTTGTTAAACAAAAATAAGTTTAAAAAGATAGCGAACGTGAGTGCAAGTAGAACTTGGACAATAATTAGAGAGAACCAGTTACCATATTACTTAAAGGTTTTGCGAATCGCATAGAACGGCTTTTGGGCTATTAGGAGATAGCGTAAGGAAAATAAGACCAGAAAAAGAGTTGGAAAGCGTCATATTATATTAGCTTTACTTGAAGATTTTGTGAATCGCATCGAAGGGCGTTAAACAAAAATCGGCTGGTAAGCAACATTTTCATAAAATGTCCAAAAACCTCGTTTTACTTCACATATGGTAAGTACAGCTTTTAGCTCTTACGGCTTAGCATGTGTGATATATGATATACATATATACATATATATATTGATCGCACCGTTTCAAATCCTGGTTTGCAGCCATATTCATATATACATAAATAGTTTATAGTACTCACATAAAGGTCAACACAATGGCGTAAGGCATAATGAAAATCTCGCAGAAGGCGATGGCCTTCAGTATATTGGCCGCCTTATACTCCACAATTGAGATGACAAAACGTGCGGTCCACCAAGAATTTTGACCAATAAGCTAAAAAGGGAGAACAAGTTATATTATCAGGCTGATCCAAGTGGCTCACTTAACATTTTACTTACATCCAACAACTTGAGCGAATAGCTGGACGCATGCAGCACCGAGTAGAGTGCAACGGGTATGAGCACCAGCAATGTGGGACGAATGCTAAAGAAGATCAGCGAGTACATCATATAATGACACGAGTCTTCGGCAAACAAACGTGACAGAAATTCGCGGCTGAACGAGAATGCAGGCACACGCTGATGCAAACGCAGCGCCGAGATGGCCGCATTCGCAAGCAACACTTTGTTGAAAGCGCTCTGCTGTGAGCTAAAAAGACATTAAATGGAGTTGAGGATTAGTCAGTTAGTTGTTGTAGTTGTTTAAGTTTGAAACATATAAAGAGTTAAGGAATCTTGACCAAGCCTACAAATAGATGTCGGCCTGCCTGTCTTTATGAACGCGATCATATGAAAGGTTATTAGAATTAGCATACACAGATTATCCCTATTTAATTATTTTATAATGCCCTTCTATTCGATTCGCAAAACCTTTGAGTAAGGCAATTATTTAAACTGGTTTTTACTTAGTCTTGTCCTAGTCTTACTTTCCCTCTGGTTCCTTTCCCTATTAACCGTATTTATGTTTAACAACGCCTTTCTATGCGATTCACAAGAGCTTCAAGGCTTTTATATTGAATTGACACTATATTACCCTTGATACCATCTTACTTTCGCCTACTTTCGCTCTCTTTCTCTCTCTGTGATCTTCCTCTCTCACTATAACTTGTTTCTAACCGCTAGCTTTGAACTCTTTCCAACTAGTATGCAAATGTTGACTGTATTAGCTGGATTTCCCTCGTTTACTCTCACATACACACTCACCCTCGCTCTTAGACTTTCCGTTCTAAATATTTCTTCAGCTTAATGTCGCCTCTCTATGCGATTTTCATGATATCAATTGAGGCAAAGTAATGTGTTTACATAAGAATTTGTGAACGTAGTTGAGTAAATACAAATGTAAAAGACCTTCCGACACAGGCTACACATGTTTCACCCATTTCTCAGTTTTGTAGGTGATCAAAAATTATACAGACTTTTTAAGTACTTACGTGAATATGGGCAATACATAGCTGACGGTAAAGAAGATAACTAGCAGACGTAACGCCCAAAGCGCCGAATCGATGCGGTTTGTTTGGAAATGCTGGAGCAGCCTTGCCGTAGCATTTTGTGTTGTCTGCTGCTGCTGCTGCTGTTCCTGCTGCTGTTGTTGTTGTTGTTGTTGCTGCTGCGGCTGGGATGTGGTGGATGAGCTTGGCTGTGCATCGCCCTGGGCGCTGTCAAAGCTCGGCTGTTGCTGTTCAGTTGTTGCACTCATGCTTGTAGTGTTCCTCTAGAGCTCTCTGCTGATATTCCGGTCTGCAAGTTGGTTATCAAAAAAGTCAAATAAATACCATTAGAAACCTTATCACACTGTGACAATGCAAACAGAGAGCTGCCTCTTATCAACACTTTGCTAATCGTTGGCCTGATAAACTTTAAATACTTGGTCTACAACTGATATTTGGTGCAGGTAATATTAATAACTAAAGAAATTTTTAATAGAGAAATATAACTAATTAAGAGAATAACGTTAAAACGTACGCTTGAAGTATTTCGCCTGGTTACAGATTCTACCCCTTTTTTTAATATTCCGCTCTCAGCTATTAAATACAATTAATATTGCCCTTTGTATAGGCCAGAACGTGCATTGTCATGATAAAATTGGTTAATATAAAGTTGCTAAAACGAGGGCAGTTCAACAGGTAACTGAGAGTTGTCCAAAAGGCAAACTGGGCCGACGAGTATGATTATTGCTTTTCACATTTCACAAAATATACTCTGATATAGATATGACTTTAAACTAAGAAACTGCTTCTTTGTGAGAATAGACTATAAATTGTTGAGAATAAGATTCAATTCCTGACTCTGATATGCATTATCAAGTTTAGGTACATTTCTTTATGTTTACCCTTGCCTAGGGCTTTACAATTTTGACAAGCAATATGTAAGACATGGCTAAACATTCTGACATCACAGACAAATATGTGTATAAAAAAGCTTTTTTTTTTTTATTCAGATATATCTTTTTTTAAATACTATTTACTTCGATTTCAAGTACCATATAACACCTACAATCAGTCAGCAAATTCGGATTAGAAATCTTATATCTGTTATACGTGTATAACAATCTTCGGTAGACCCAAAAGATAACTGTTCTCGCTGCACTCGTCAGCTTTGGTAGGTTTTTTTTTTTTTTTTAAGAAACGCGATTTTAATTGTAATTTACATAGACATAAGTATTGTGTGTCGTAAAAACAAAACAAAAACCAGTTGAATGGAAAGTTGCACACACACTGACACACATAAGCACATATACACACACACACACACACACACACACAAGCGCACACACAGAGCTACGCTTAATGTCGAAGGCGTGTACAGCGTTGCCAAAGAGGCGTTAATGTTCGGGTCTGGCAACTATGTATAAAGTAGCGGCAGATATTTTGACTGCAATTATGGCCAAGTTTTGTAAGAGTCACAACAACAACAAAAAAGCACACAAAAATAAAATGTCAATTGAAAAAGCAAACGTAACTTGACTAGTTTAATAACCACACATAAATATAAACCAATTCAAATTTAAAGAAGCCTTAAAAAACGACTTCAACTTTCTGAAGAAATTGTTTAAGAGTTTAATTGTATTTATTATGGCTTTTAAAAGCCGTACAGAAAGTTTTTATTGAAATCAAAAATGAGCTTAACGAGGCACAACAATTAAATGAGTTTCTAACTAAATTCACAATAATGTTTAAGATTACTTCAATTGTGCAGCCGTAAGTTACGGGTTTCCAGCTTAGCTTCAGCGATTAACAAAACAGACTGATGAGAGCCAAACCACTGACAAAGTAACCACAATGTGCATGTCGTTACGACATACACGTCAAAATAACAACAAACACACACACACTCACACACATACAGGCTATTGCCCAAACAGGTGGCAGGCACACAACGTACAGAGAGGGGGCGTCAGAGCTGAGCGAGAGAGAGAGAGAATGAGAGTGCAAAGAAAAGTGCGACGGCGTAACGTGGGCAGAAAACGAGCTTGAAAACTGGCGGAAAAATTTTGCAATTATTGACTATTTTTAAGAGCAATTGGATTTAATATACAAAACATATGAAAGAAGTAATATATTTATTAACAACAGCAAATTTTTTTTATCGTTCGCTTGCTATTTTTTAACCATGCATTTGAACATAATTAAAGAGAACTACGAAATGTAATTACAATTTCAAAAGTCTGGCAACATTAGCTAAACTCATTTTAGCTGTTTTTTTTTCATCAACTTTAGCAGCTTTTTTGTCAGTCAAATAGTGAGGCAACACTGATGATAATGCACAGGTGAATCGAAACGTTATTGACAGCTGCTGGTGGTCATTAGGGGCAATCATACCGTATGCATATTGTTGGGCCGAGAACCAATATTGATTTTGGTAAATGATGTCCTTTCGATACCAAACTAGGTCGAGTTCAGCGCTAGATAATTAATTGTTCATTTGTTATGCGCATTTTAGAATAAGGTCGACTAATAACTGAAATTTAATAACCAAAGTATTTGGGCAACATTGGTGGTTAAATCAAGCTGAACATGATGAAATCTATGTAATAATGCGTAAACAAATGACGTCACGTCTGGGCCCACGAGGAACACGTCAGTGTCAGCCGCCGTACACACACAGATTTGGCGAACAAGGTGCGCGCTCTTATTGTGCGACATTTGATTGCGCTGATTGGCATTGTTGAACTCTTTAGACCCCACGTATGAAATGAACATGACTGAGCAAAATCAAAGCTTATACCAAAGTGCACTTTAATTACATTTATAGCTTCGCTGGCCACTGAAAAAACGCACAAAATCGGCACTTAAATTGGCTACTTCCGACTTTTTTATTTTATTTTATTTTATTTTTTTTTGGGCAACACGTAGCAACTGCCGGCAAAGCAAATGTGCAGCAGCATTAATGGCAGCGACCTGCATATGCCTAGCCTGCTTGTACACATAAATAAATATTCACTTATGTACACCAGCGTGTGGATATCATGGGTAAATTGGGTTATTAACCATTGCAGCCGCCTTTTTTTTTTCTTCTTTTGATTTGGAGCCCCTTTCTCACTAACACTAATGCACAGGAGCTGCCGCGAACGCTGCAGTTGTGAAACAACTTGCGAATGTTTTAAAGCTAACACTTTTTAATGTACGTAAACGTAGTTTGAAATTGAAGCAAACTTACCCGCTTAAATGCAACTAACGCACAGCGTTGTTTAACTGTATGAAATTAAATTAAATAAAATAAATGTGTCGACACGAACTTGCGATTGAATGACTATCGATAAATACTAATGCTATACAGTGAAGTGTATCGATTACTAACCAGTGTATACCATGTTTTCAACTACCAAATGGTAGTGCTATGCCAGTGTGTACATACCTTTCAATTTGCATTGCAATACAGCAACAGGCCAACCGCGTTACTTTATATTAATGGATTCAGGATTAATAAAATCATAGCCATGGACAACGATGACATAACATTACCAGCGGACACCTTAGCTATATTGAATGAATTCTTAGCGGAACGCTCAAAGCGTGAACATGACGAAGAGCAGCGTATGTTAAACAAAACGGGCAAAGATGCACATTTCGAAGAGGATTGGGTAAACGATTAATCCGGAAATCGGTATTTTATTGCTAATTAGTGAATTGTTTCAGCAACTTAGTCAATTTTGGTACAGCGATCGTACGAAACGTGCAATAGGCACTGCAGTAGCCAAACTTGTAAAGGAACATAACAGCTCAGACTTTCGCATTGCTTTATTATCATGTCCATCGCTGTATGCAACTATCAAGGATGTGCATGACCAGGGTATGCAATGGCAGAGTGTAGAGAATTTCCTGACTGTCTAACCATTCCACTTTCAGTCAACATATTTGAGTACGATCAGCGATTCGCTGCCTATGGCACTGACTTTGTGCACTATGATTTCAATGCCGTGGACAGCTGCTCGGACTACCTACTTGGGCACCATAAATGCTATGATCTGATAATTGCCGATCCACCATTTCTCTCCGAGGAGTGCATGAGCAAGATGTCAAAGATAATAATTAATTTACAGCGCAGCAGCGCATCCAAGCTGGTATTTTGTTCTGGCGAAGTGGTTGAACCGTGGTTAGTCGCCAGTTTGCCGCTGCACAAATGCAATTTTCGGCCGGAGCATGAACGTAATTTGGGCAATGAGTTTGTTTGTTTTGCCAACTTTAATTTCGACCATTATATTGAAAATAATAAATAACACATGGTTGTCCGTATCAACGGAGACTGTTAAATGCCTTGAATGGAAATTGTGTATGCATTTTTATTTTGCCGGTGCATCCGCTTCCTTGCGCTGCTGCACTAGCTCACGCAGTCCATCCTCTTGATCCTTAAGCGACTTTTGCAGAAATTCCTTCTTCTTTTCGAGCAACTCAATGGCCTTATCACATTTGTCCTGCTTGCTCTTCAGCTCGCTACGCATGTTGTCCAAATCAGTCAACAGAAACATGCGGCCAACGGACATGTAGACCCTGAATAAATGCATCTTTATGAGTTTGCATTCACAGCTTTTACTGCCTATAACGGACAGACTTACCTTGTGTCATCTGTCAAATTGCTGGTGCTCTTCTCGGTTAGCGTATATTTCTGTTTACCCGTCTTGACCATGTCGCATTTCATGTCAATCATGTTTATCTTTTTCGTGGTTTCCAATTTATTAACTTGCATTTCAGCGAAGGCCTATTTGGGGGTTGGGTTAAAAACAGATGAGTGTTTTCCTTCTTTGGGGGCACCACGCGCTGCCTACCGGCAGTCGCTTGGTTGAGTTTGACCTGTATATTTACGTTACCTTCTTTAATTCCATATCCATTTGTGCCATTTTGTATTTGAGCTTTGGGCTGTTGCTTATAAATATATTCAAGTATTTGTTTTACGCACTAATTCTATGAAAATTTAAACACCTGCGTATACTTGAGGGTTTTGTAGATAGATAATTAGATGGTGGAGGTCGGCCGATAAAACGATTAATATTGGCGATACATAAATAGATGGTGGAGGTCGGCCGATAAAACGATGTATATTTCTGATAAATAAGTAGATAGTGGAGGTCGGCCGATAGAATTTTATATTGCAACGATATTTTTTACTGCAAAGCTGAATATTAATATATGTATATTCAAATGCATAAAATAACAATTTTATTTATTTATTAATACTGTCCGCACTTACATACCAACATATAAGCTACAAATAAATGTTGATAGACAAATATGAGAGCTTTTAAATATATTCCGGTCGATTCGTTCATAGTTACAGCTGTTTTTCGTATGGTGTTTGACTCGAGTTGTCATGTCCAGGCTAAACTAAACTGTTTGTGTATTGCAGAACCGTGTGTACTGTTTAATTAAAGTATAAAAGTTATGGCTTTGGTGTCTTTGCTGGCTCTTCATACCTGGGCAAAAGGAGCACATACGGATTTCACATCCTGATGTTGTTAATAATAGCAAAAATAACGTAAATATTGAACGCTCTAGAACATAGACCGAAAACTTCAATTGGCAACAAATGGAGAACAACAAAGTTCCATACGATAAAAAGCAACCGCTTGCTAGCGATATTGATATTGGGCTTGTCAAAATAGAGCAGGATGAGATGTCAGAGTTTAATATTATTGAAAAAATGGAATTGCACTGGGAGCAGACACAACAAAAGCAGCATCAACCCAAACCGTAAGCTGATTTTAACTGAACTCCTCAATGGGAACAAGAACTATATCAATATGTTATATTTTACAGATTTCATAGAGGCAAGTTAAATCAATGCACAACACTCTGCAAGAGGAAATTGTAAAAATTGGAAAACATCATTTCAAGATATTGCTTGTTTTGAAAGCATTGCAGGCAATAAATATGTAATTGTACTTAACTCTGATATTGCAGGACAGAGGATGGTAAATTGGCGAGAAGCAGAAGTGAATTATCTAATTGATTTGGTTAAGAGCAATGCCTATGTTTGGAACAGTTCTGTGCCCGATTTCAAGAAGAAGCATAAGAAAGCCCTGTTTTGGGAGCAGGCTGCCGACAAAATAAATAAATCCCTACGACCACGGACTCCATTCACACGAAGTACTTGGAATATATATAAGACTTGTATTTAAATAAGTTAATTTGTATTTTTCTGTTTATTACAGATGATTGTTTTAAGAAATGGAACAATTTACGTACGTATTTCCAAGCAGAAGTCAAGGCCGTCAAGATCAAAAATAACGGTGGCACTTCGGATGCTGATGACAATATTGGGGGCGGCTGGAAATATAGCTCAAAAATGAGCTTTTTGATTGGTACCCGTATGCCGCAGATATCTGTAAATACATTCAACAATAGCGAACAATCGGTAATTAAACAAATATTGATTACAATTTCTTAATTCAAATTACCCTGGCTTTCAGGTGTTTGATACGACAACCAGCTTTTCCGACTCAAATGGAGAATCAGAAATGGAATCATGCGATCGCAGCGCTTTGGTGGAAGCTTCAATCCATGAACCTCAGGATAACGATTGCAGTCAATCGAATGCAAATTTAGATGATTTGCATCAATCTTTACCGGACTCCCCTCAGGCGAAACGCAAAAAAAATAATGAGCTTACGGACACGTCGGAAAATACTTTGCTCCACTCGATGGTGAACAATGTGAATCAATTTACGGGCACCATGGCAAGCCAAATGAATAAAAGAGAGGAATCGCAGTCCTTTTACTATAGTAGCTATGTTGGTCAATGCTTGGATAAGCTTGACCCGGATCTCAACTTAGAGGCAAGGGAAAAAATAAGCGAAATCTTATTTAAATACGAGAAAGCACAATTGAAGCGATAATAGACTGAAATTCAGGTTATTTAAATATAATTGTGTTAGGGTACTTGTAAATAATTAAAAAGCATTTAATGTAAGTTAGTAATATGCTTGTAGTCAGTAACTAAGTTGAAAGTTAGGAACAAATGTGTTCAAATAGGCAACAAACTAATGATTTGTTCTTTGTGTCTAGACTATTGTAGAGATTATACAAATAATATATGTTATGAATAAAAGTTAGTAATATGCATGTAGTCATTAAATGTAAGCATATAACGAATATGTTAATTTATTTTGCGTGGGTTAACCATGAGCTAAAGTCACATTTTAGTTTCATAGAGACTATAGAAATAATAAGAATAAGTTATGAATACGTAGATGTTGAATGTAAAGTACAATAATTATAAAAGTAGCTAATTTCACCATAATTTGTTTTTACCTTACCTATTGAATGTGCGCTAAGCGCAATCTAGACCATTAAAGGGATTAGCCTAGATTGGGATAGAAAATGCCGGCACACGGAAGCCGTCCAACTGCGCCATAGACCACCATTGTGTATACATTAAAAACTCGCATTCATTTGCTTGAAAGCATGGAACGCTGGCACAACAAACTCGCTGTTGTCACGGGCGCCAGTGGAGGCATTGGGGCTGCCTGTGCCCGTGCCATGATTGGCGCTGGTTTACGTGTGGTGGGCCTAGCGCGTCGCGAGGCCAAGCTCAAGGAGCTGCGAGACAGTCTGCCCAGCAATTTGCGGCAAAACTTTATACCAAGACGCTGTGATGTGTCCAGGGAGGAGCAGGTGCAGAGCGCATTCGACTGGATTGAACGTGAACTGGAGGGTGCGGACGTACTGCTGAACAATGCGGGCATTACACGTGAAACGGAACTGGTGACGCCGGGGAATACGCATAAGCTGCGCGAAGTCATCGACACCAATATCATGGGCGTCATTTGGTGCACACGGGCAGCTTTTAATAATATGATAAAGCGCGATGTTGAGGGACATGTGCTGATAATCAACAGCATTGCGGGGCAGCAGGTGCTGAATTTCATTGATGTATTGCCATCGTTCAATATATATCCGGCCACCAAGTTTGCCATTACGGCCATAACGGAAACATATCGTCAGGAGTTTCAGCTGCACAAGAGCAAGGTGCGCGTCACAGGCATTTGCCCGGGTGCAGTCAATACCAACATATTTCCAGAGGAAATACATTTCTATGTCAAGGATATGGTACGCCTGGATCCGGCCAATATAGCCGATGCCGTGCTTTATGCATTACGCACGCCGCCGCATGTACAGGTAAATGGGTTACGTTTAGGATTAACTCAAAGACTGACTCTCTGCTTTACAGATACACGAAATAACTATAAAGCCAATGGGTGAACTATTTTAGGTTGCACTTAGAATTTGATTTATAAAATAAACGGAGCTTCAACATATAATCAACTATATGCGCTGGCTAAGTTTTCTTATGTTCTCTACCAGTGGCCTTTAGGGCGTCTAGTCGTTCGCGCAGCACCTGCTCATTAAGACTGTGCATGCAGAGGAATTGGCCATTGAGAAAGAGCACGGGTATATCATAGCGGAAGAGTCGCAGATAGCGCACATTCTCTTTGCGATCGATAAACACCTTCCGCAGTTCGAACTCGCCAGAAAAGTTTCTTTCCAGCTTATCGACCAGCTCATCACAAAGCGGGCAAGGCTCCTTGGTGTAGAGCGTCAGCTGCGGCAAGCTTTCAGCTTGACTGGGCGTTGGTATGCTAAAAAAAAGGATCACACAATCGATTAGAGATTGAATTTTGCCCAAGCAACACACAATTACATTTTCTCAAGCACCATCAGAACGCATCGCCCATCGCCCGACTCCATAATGACGCAGCCCAGGCTGCCAGCGGGTAGGGCATGAACTGTGTGCGTCAGCAAATGGCTAGCAGTGATTTGCCTAATATCATGCGTGCGCACTTCGTTGACGTCCAGAGCGGCCAACGCGCCCAGCTGATCCTTCAGCTCCTCTTTTATGACTAGCTGCCAGCTGTGCACGTCATTTAACTTAATTGGCTGATCGCCGGTTAGCCGATATATTGCCTGTTCATTGTCGTGCTCTATGAAAAATTCGCGCACCACCGCCAATGGCTGTAATTGTAGGCGCTCTGCTGTTTGAGCGGTGGTCAGGGCAACGGCTGCAGCGCCTGGACACTCTGATGAGGCTGGCTTCTCTTGCAGATTCGCTCGTGGATGTCTGAGCGGCATACCTTCCGTTAACAACTCGCTGTGCTTTACATCATTTTCCTGCTGTTTGAGGTTCGCTCGCGTGTCTCCCAATATGATCCAACCATCTTGATCTTTCTGCAGGCTTTCCAATGACATCTGCAGTCCGCATACCGAACACGCCTCATTCCGGATGGCGTGTGCCTGACAGCTTTTTAGACCCAGATGTTTGGCAACGCTGCGCAGCGAATCGTTGTTAACAATCTCGCTAGAGGTGCAGACTATTAGCTTCTTGAATTCATCCCGCGGCACTGAAGTGCGCTTCACCAGCTCATCTATGACCATGCCAGCCAACTGATCCTCTTTGGTATACTCCAACGTGCTGGGCGTACGCACGGCGGCAGCAATAACCACCGCATTCTGATTTGGCCTTAGACTGTGGTGGCGCACCAGGTGCCATATGCTAAAATATATATGAATTGTATTAATTATATAAGTGAAGATTGCACGTAAGAACGCGCTCACCTTTTTAAGCATTGCGACCGAAATATTGCTGGCATTCTCGCAAACAGTTGTTATTGTTGTTGATTTAAATTTTCGATTTCGATAACACAAAACAGCTGTCAAACCTAGAGATGAGCGCTTGCTGCTGACAGCAGTGTTGCCAATACAGCTATTTCCTAGCTACATTTCGCCTTTTTTCAGAGTCTACTGCGAGAAAAAACTAACGTTTTTAACGTGCTTAGCTGTTTTTGGCAACTTATTGGTAATGCTTAGTGCCAAGTTAAGGTCGAAAACTAATACAGCTATTTTTAGCTATTTTGAACATTGAATTCAGCTATTTTTGTGCGGCGGCAGCTGGCAACACTGCTTGACAGCTGTTTCTTACTGTGCAATAACAAAACGCAACAGTGAAAGTTATTTTCAATTTGTATAACGTTATATTGGGCAAAAACAACAATAAGAAACAAAGACAAAGCAAAAGAAAAAAAGACAGAACCCGTTTTTACATCTCTGTCGCTAAAAATATTAAACATTAACCAGCCAGCAGTTGAAGTTGTAGGAAACTAGGCTACGGCTAAATATATTATTGGTACTCAAATGGAATTGACCTTCAAAAAGGCACGTCTGGTGACTAGGGCAAACACAGCTGCGGCTGCAGATGCTGTTGGCGAAGATTACAGCGATGCGGACAACGAGCACGATGCGATCGAATTCGGCTGGTGGGCACTGCCGGAGCCAGCCCTGCTACAGATCTTTGTCTATTTAGATGTACAGGATTTAATTCGAGCAGGTCTAGTCTGCCGGCGTTGGAATTCCATTGCCAACGAAGATTTCCTCTGGCGTTTGAAGTTCCAGGAACACTTTAGAGCCTCGCCTAGCATACCGCTTAAGCCAGGCGCCAGTAGCTGGCGCGCCGAATATCAGCGTCTCAGCATGCAAATACCCTTTGTGCAGGCTCAGCGTTTGGAGCCGTGCACCGAATACAATCATGGACATACACATCAGGTGCTGCATGTGAGCTTTGCACACAACGGCGAGATGTTTGCCACCTGCTCAAAGGATGGCTATGTGATTATCTGGAACGCACAACATCCCTGTACAGGTAGGCAATTGCAGCTGCCAAAGCAATGGACTAATACTCAGTTGTACTTGTAGAAAAGTATGCGCACAACATGAAGCAGTTTAGCTGGAAGTACACCCAATACTCTCAGTTTAATCAGAGTGACACATTGCTCCTGGTTTCGGGTGTGCATTTTGGTTCACCTCAGAGTACATCTGGCGAGATAGCTGTCTTCTATCTGGGCGCTACAGAATCTCACTTGCGCTGTCGTGTCGTCAATCGGCCTTATGATATCTTTGGCACCTGGTTCAGTGATCAGTATCTGTTATCGGGGGATCTTCACTGGCTGGCGCATTTGGTTAGCACCTCGGTGCTGTGGCTGAATAAAGCCAATCAGGAGATCGACTCGGAGCATGTGCCCATCATGAGCCAACTGTATAAATTCTACAATCGTAACGCCAGCTCCGTTCGCGCCATTATGGTGGCCAGGTGTCCATGGCTGGACGAAAGCAATTATCCACTGCCACAGGCACAGCAAGATGCATGCTCTGCCACAACGAGCGGCAGTGATCAGCCTTCTACATCCGCCGCAGTGGCCAGTGGCAATCCGTTGTCGCATGCGGCCAGCTTGCGACGTACGCGCAGTGCGACGCCCGAGGATAACTATTTGCCGGACATTAGCGAGCACAGTCAGGTGCGCAGATCGCGTGCACGGCCCGGCCACACATCCGATGCCACGATACACTATCTGGAGGAGTATAGGCGAGCAGCTGCGGCAGCCACCGATGCTGGTCTTGATGATTGTTATGAGGACACTGAGGAGGAGTACGAGTCCTGCTCGGAGGTGCATGACGAATACGATGAAATGGAGAACAGTGTGCCCAAGTATCTTATATTTTCGACTGGCTCGAAGACCTTTACGCCACATCAGATTGGCTTTAAGCGCATACGCAATGTAAACTTTCCGAAAAAATTGGATCCAGGACCGACGCTGAAGGAGCGCATTGCTGCCAAGCGTTTAGCAGACCAACAGCAGCAGCAATCGCCACGCACAGATCCCGACTGGTGGGACTATGAGTCCGTGAAAGATCGTTTTGATCAGGTGGACAAGGTGATTGATCTGCATGGCCATATTATAGGCATGGCACTGAGCCCGGATCATAGGTATCTGTATGTCAATACCCGGCCATGGCCCAAGAACTATATAATAACTAATCCGCTGGAGCCGCCGCCAATTGCCCAGGAGATCGATATACATGTGATCGATTTAATGACACTCAAGCGTGTGGGCAACATGCTGCGCGCTCACAAAGCATATACGCCCAGTACAGAATGTTTCTTCATATTTCTGGATGTGTGCGAGGAGTATGTGGCCAGTGGCGCCGAGGATCAGCATGCATATCTATGGGATCGCTACTATGGCATAAGCTTGGCTAAATTCAAGCACACAGATGTGGTTAACAGCGTGGCATTCAACCCAAAAGACTCCCAGATGCTGGTCACCACCAGTGATGATTATACCATCAAGGTGCGTTGAATGAAGCCATAGACAAATTTGTTTGCTGTTATATTTTGTTTATTTAGGTTTGGCGCTCGCGAGCACAGGCCAAGGCGTACAATATTCCTGTCAATGTGAGCGAATCGTTTGAGCTGAAGCCCAAAAAATAGGCCAACTGCCTGTGTACCTGTTGCTGCCAACAATTTAGTCCATACATGCATGTATGTATATGTATAATCTATATACTGCTCATTTTGGTGTTAGCTTTTAATGAAAAGATGCAAATTGTTTCGTGTTATTTTAAATGTTACGTCCTAATCGAATTTATTTTGGGTTTGTGTTGTGGGAGACGGTTTAAAGTGAAGGTTTCACTGTCGTTTCGAAGTCTGGTGGTGGAGCGGTTGTTCCTGATTCCGATGTTCCTTGATCCGGCTCTGATTGAGCATCAGCGGACGTGGATGGCTGATCCGCACGCCGATCTATAGGGCATGAGTCACCACTGGTGGGCTTCTTCTTGTTCTTCTTGCGCTTTTCGGGATGGCCAAAACAGTGCTCGCATTCGTCATCATCTTCCGACGAGCTTTCGCCAAAGGCCACCGGTTTGCGGTATATGCAACAGCCTGAAGACATATATAAAATATGTAAATATGCTACTTCACAAAATGGTTTTAAGTTGTGTACTCACATTTCGATTTCATGCGATTCATATGCTCGTTGTCTATGACACCATCGTGGAAGACGACCCGGCGTTCCTCGTGCGGCTGTTCCAGGCGCAGCAGCAATGTAGGTGTGGACTCCGTTTTTTGTGCGCCATCTGTTTCCTCCAAAGTCTCAGTTTTTGCGCATTCAGCATTATTAATTCGTTGAGCTTGTGCCATTTTGCAAAATAAACAAAGCCAGGAAATGTATCAGCTGCTGGCTTATGCAGCAGAACCTTCCTGCCGCGATGGCTATCGATAACTTTTACTTAGATATCGCACAGCTGCCACTAAGGTGCAACGGTGTGGCAACGCTGCACGTATATGTCAAGTCGCAGCTGTCAGTCGTGTCGTATCAAAAATGGCTGCAATAGTGCGATTTAATTTGTTAGGAAAACCGCAATTTGGTAAATAAACAGTAGCGTTTTAGTTGTAGACTATTTTTTAAATGCCTTACAATATCATTGGACAGTTCGTGACGTTGGCAGCCATGCTATATAAAGTTGTGTTGTAAATTTCAGTTGCAAACAAATTATGTAATTTCTGCGCACATAAAAACAAATGCTGTGGCGCATATATTGCATATTCATATTGATTTATTATAATTGCAATTTTTGCAGTTGCGGCTCTGCCGGCCTCTCTGCAGCTGCGCTTGCAGAGCACGCAAGCACCTCCACCAGGCACCCCGCCTCCACAGACAAAAACCAAATTCGGACCATTAGCTGATGAGGATCGCATCTTTACCAATCTCTATGGACGTCACGATTGGCGATTGAAGGGTGCGCAGAAGCGCGGCGATTGGTACAAGACCAAGGAGATTGTACTAAAAGGCCCCGATTGGATTATCAACGAGATCAAGACCTCGGGTCTGCGTGGACGTGGTGGCGCTGGTTTCCCTAGCGGTATGAAATGGTCTTTTATGAATAAGCCTGGCGATGGACGTCCCAAGTATTTGGTGGTCAATGCTGATGAGGGTAAGTCCAGCCTCCAATCCAAAAAAAAAAATAAAATGTCCATGCTAAAAATGTAGTATTATTCTGCCACAGGCGAACCAGGCACGTGCAAGGATCGCGAGATCATGCGTCATGATCCACACAAGCTGGTAGAGGGCTGTCTAATAGCTGGGCGTGCCATGGGTGCACAGGCTGCGTATATCTACATACGCGGCGAGTTCTACAATGAGGCTTCCAACATGCAATTGGCCATTGCCGAAGCCTATCAGGCTGGCTTAATCGGCAAGAACGCTTGCGGCAGTGGCTACAACTTTGATGTATTCATGCATCGCGGCGCTGGTGCCTACATTTGCGGTGAGGAGACTGCACTGATTGAGTCCCTAGAGGGAAAACAGGGCAAGCCACGCTTGAAGCCGCCATTTCCCGCTGATGTGGGTCTCTTTGGTTGCCCAACCACGGTAACTAATGTGGAGACAGTTGCGGTGGCGCCAACAATTTGCCGTCGTGGTGGTACCTGGTTCGCCAGCTTTGGACGTACACGTAACTCTGGCACGAAGCTGTTCAATATCTCTGGACATGTGAACAACCCCTGCACAGTGGAGGAGGAGATGTCCATTCCATTGAAAGAGCTGATTGAGCGTCACTGTGGCGGCGTCGTTGGTGGCTGGGATAATCTACTGGGCGTCATACCCGGCGGCTCCTCGACACCCATCATACCAAGAAAGGTGTGCGATGATGTCATTATGGATTTCGATGGCCTGATTGCGGCGCAAACATCGCTGGGCACAGCTGCTATTATTGTGATGGACAAGTCCACGGATGTGATCAAGGCTATTGCGCGATTGATTTCGTTCTACAAGCACGAGAGCTGCGGCCAGTGCACGCCCTGCCGCGAGGGCATTGGCTGGATGAACAAGATTATGACGCGGTGAGTTTTTGCAATGTAAAACTGATTTTCTGAGCTGATGGTTGGTTGGTTTTTTTTTTTGTAGCTTTGTCAAGGGCGATGCTCAACCCGCCGAGATTGATATGCTGTGGGAGATATCCAAACAAATTGAGGGACACACGATTTGCGCGTTGGGCGACGGTGCCGCCTGGCCAGTGCAGGGACTCATTCGTCACTTTAGGCCAGAGATCGAGAAGCGAATGCAGCAGCATGCGCAGCAGACAAAGCGCGCCAGTAATTAATTAATAATGTTATAGCTAATTATATTTGATTTCATTTAACCGCGCGTCGTTTATGCAAATAAAGTGTAAAGTTCTCTAAACTAAAAATAAATGTAATAATATGTCATTTAATTTAAATTTAATCCCTGTATGTGCTTGATGACGGCTTCTATGTCCTCATTATCAGGTGTCTCATACTTGGGCGGAAAGCTGCACAGACTAAGAGGACCGCCAATTTGTGCCTCCACGCCTGGATAATTATTGCAGCGCGCCGGTATGAATTCATATCTGTATTTAATATGTATTTATATGTGTTGCATTTCCCAGCAAATTAGTACTTACTTCCTAGCTGGAATGCAGTGTGCTAGCTGCAACACCAGCACCAGACATATCATTAAATATTTTAAAAACATTTTTCTTTATTAAAACTTGTTGCTTGCTTTGGCTTCTAGGTTTGATCATCGACTGTTTTGGCTGCTGCAAATCGCGGTCTTAAAACAATTAAGGCCCATTTAAAATATGCAAATGTTATGCAACGTCTGGAATTTTTGCACATATAATTACCTATTTTATTGCCATATGAATAATTAATGCAACAACGTTTCATTGCCATCCCGTTGTCTTCCCGGTTGGCGGTTAGCAGTATCAAGTACTCACACGACTTGCAATTATCTAAATATGATTAATCGTTTATCGAAAAACGATTAAAATAGTGTTGACGGCCAAAACAACTGTTAAATGGTAGCATATTTATAGCATTTATAGATTCTTGTTATTTTTTTTTTTTTGTGAAATTTAAGTTGAGTACAAAATAATAGTCCTAAAAATAGTTTAAATTATGTAATGAGAATTAGCTAACAGAACACATTTATCTATTGCTGAGTATGTCAAAGGTTAGGTTTAATATTAAAATGTTAATGCAATGTTAACGCAACTAACAGCGTCAGTCAGTTAACAGGTAAATGCTTATTAGACAAAAGTCTGACAGTTACCCCAGTTAAATAGTTTGATAAGTGCGCTTTTCACTTAACGTTAGTTGCCCGCTCTACATTTGTATATATATATATGTATTTAAGTTTCCTTCGTTCGGCTTGCGATAGTGAATTTGTAAATTATGAAAACAATCTACACGTAATTGAACATCAACCACTAAATTTTCTGTTTTGTTTTATAATATGGAAAGTTACATCAAAGACAGAGACAATACATAGAACCAAATGGAAAGTGAAAATTAACTGTTCTACATAAGACACACACATACACATTCAGTTTTTGGAAAGTAAGAAATATATTCTATTGCGTATAAATTGAACTTTGCAGGTGTTCAATCTAAAGGTATTCAGTTGAATGAACATTAAAAATGTTAGAAAAAGTGTAGAAAGAATGCTTTTCGACACACATATATACAATTTTTTTTTTTGTTTTTCGTGTTTCTTATATGTACGTAGATTTGTTAAATATGTATTTGATTTTAGTGTAATTGTTTTTGGTTTAGTTTTAGATCATGTTTAGTTTGATTTGTTTGTTAAACTTGGCTTAAAGCGTTACTTATTGCTTATCTATGAGAAGGAACATAGTACAATATTATTATGCATTTATGTAATTTCTTTTAGTTTCAGCTTAAAGACTAAACAACATTTTAAACAAGTCACTAAATGAGTTCGTATATGTTTTTTGTTGGTTTGGATTGCAATACTTTTGGGATACTAACATTGTGTTGTAAATAAGCGTTAACAACTACCTATGTATAGTAGCTATATAAACTATGTATGTATTATGTATTTATGTATATTATGTATAATTTCGCTTGCAGTTTTTTTTTTTTTTTTTTTTTGTATTTTTGTGTATTTTTAAGTTGTGCCAACTAATTGCGAAGAGGAGCTATGGAGAAAAAACATCAAGTTTCTTAGAACGGGGTTCGAGTGTCGTCATAAGTAAATATGTTAAGGTTTTAGTTTAGTATCACACTAGTAGAGATAATGCGAAGAAGCCTGAGCTCTATACTGCTTCGGTGTTAGCTTTATCAGTTTAGGATTGAAGGCCCCCAATGCTGCCTCATTTGTCGACGAGGCTGCCGGCGGCACGGTGTGCGAGCGAAAGCGCGAACGCAGAAAATTTTGCATGGACCTCAGGCGAATGATAGGCGCACAGGGCGATTGTCGTAGCGTATTATGGTTGAGTGCCCAATAGATGACCGGACTAATAGCCGAATAAAAGTAGCCTGTTGGGAATATATGCAAGATATAAAAAAAAAACAAAACAATTCATTATGTTTGCAGAAAAATACTTATTTTCATTTCATTTGTATAATAGTGTTAGTGTACAGTTATTGCTAATTGTGGCGTTTTCAGTGTTACCCCTTCATTTTATTTATTTTATATTTCGATTTCAACAGTCTGGCCACTTTTTTGACCTGCTTTTAATGTGTACTTATTTTTTTTATTGTTCAATAGATGTAATTTATGTCGCAAATAATTTGGATTTTTTTCGTAAACAATTTATCACTAAAAGTATAAAATTCCTAATTGTTTTCATAGGCATCGGTGAGAATAAGATCCACATCGTATGGGTGAATCATTTCCATCCTAATAAGAATGCTGAAAACTATGCATAGACCATAGACATGGAGAAAATCCCTACCGAGCGTCGGGCATTAAAATTCAACAACGACGTCCACTGTAGTGTGGTTAAGAGACCAGAAATCAATAGTATTAATGCATTCTTCGAATAGGATCCAATCACACTATTCATTTCAATGCTATGGGCTTAATAAATCTTGGTGGAAAGCAAAATGCCGGTGCTCAGAAGCACGTTGAAAAATTGACTCCCAATGGCTGCTGCATATGCCATTTTCTCATACCTCTGCAGAGCCATAGACATTATCGTTACAAGATTATCCAAGGAGTTGGCGATGGATTTGACAGTGACACCCATAAAATCTGCAGGATCTTTAAACATATGGCCAAGAACATCCGTGATCAATGATATTTCGATGGAGCACTTAAACGTCAGAAATATGAATCCAGTAAGATTCATAATTGTAAACAACCAGTGATACGGCGGCGGGACACTGGTGTTTGAGTGGAAAAACACAGCTATGGCTATGGGCACTGTTACCACCAGGGAGTAAAGGCCGTATTTAACGTCATGTGGTATATTATAATACCACAGCTTCGACTTATCTGTAAATATCATGGCCTGGCCCATTGTGATTGTAACCGCTGGGTTAAGGAAAATTTGTATGCAGTTGAGCAGCTTACTCCAGCCATTCTTCTTCAGCTCGTAATCCACCAAGGGTATATAAATGACACTTAAAAATACAACTGGGGCCCGAGCAATATAGTAGGCGCGAACTAACATGGTCGCCTGGCGCCATTCATTCAATTTAATGGGCTGAATTGCAGAGAAGAATTCCCTAAAGAGATGGTGATTCTTGCTTCGGTCCCTGGTGTAATGTATATTGCGATTGGCTTCCATGTCAATTGTGACACGTTCGCTTCCGACTTTTGTCAAAAAGCTGAAAGTTCGATTATCATTTTGATACGATTTGCGCTGCAATATAGTTACTCGAACATCCCGGGAAAGTAATTTGTATTGGTTTTCTAGTGCATCGCGCTTTTCTTTAACATCTTCTGACTGTGGTAATTCGTACAGTTCGTTGATTTCTCGTCTCAAAGCTACGAAAAGCGAATAGATTTTAGCCAAGCAACGTAACAATTCAGAAAACGCGATACTCACATTGTAGGGTACGTTTCAAGAAATACACATCGAGCACGTTGACAATTATGTATATGATGTACACCGCCATCAGTAATATGCACTCAGCGATCGTAACCGACTCTTCAGTGATTATAAGATACTCAAGCAGCATCACTCCAAAGATAAGGAAGAGTAGATCGCGCACGGTATTATAAGCATTCATTTGAAATGGACTGATATAGCATATTATTCCCCCACTGAACATGGTTACAAATAATGCCGAAGAAAGGCAATTGGCAAACACGGCCGTGTCGTCATAAATAGCCCAGATATTGGCAAACATATCTGGAAGTGTGTTGCCAAGTGCCATGATCGTCACGCCAGCCAGATGCTCGTTCATATGAAGCATTCGGGAAACTACCTTCATCGCCGGAGTGTAATAACAATGCACCACATGGGTTAGGAAGAGCATCAATTCGAAACATAGAATCAGGAAGAGGGTCACAAAGATGTGCTCCTCGAACACGTTTTTACATTTGAAATCGCATGCCAATAAATGCATGTACGGCACGAAGTTCGTGCCATGTATGCAGTTATTTGCATTTCTCACAAACTCGCATCTTTGGTCATACGGAAAGTCCATCACAGCAAAACAATTGACTTTTGTCCAAAACTCGCTGAATTCTCTATCCAATGCGTTTGGTTCATACATGTTGGCCATTATCTTAAGGTTATAGGTAAGTGAATTTGTACTGTGTTTTTTTTTTCAACATGTTCTGTTCCGTTTAAAATTGAATTTTAAGATCATATCTAGAGCAGAATTTAAATAAAAGAGCACCTGATTTTTTTTTTTGAAAACTACAAACTATCTAGTTTAGTTTATAAAGCTTAAAATTGTGGCCGAAAAAGGTTGAAGTACATGTGTACATTGCTTTCAGGATACCTTAGGGAACTAACTGACCATGCCGAGCTATGAGTAGGGGCATAGCTTGCCGGACAGGCTATAAATTTCTTCCACAGGGTCGATGGTTTCCCATTATTATCGTTTTATCCTATCTGCTAATAACTTTATATATCAAGTATGAATTTCTTTTTTATAACCTTCATTCATTCTTTCTATACCCTGAACCCATTAAAAATGGGTACAAGGGTATATTCTATTTGTGCAAAATCCAAATGTATGTAACAGGCAGAAGGAAGCATCTCCGACCCCATATAGTATATATATTCTTGATCAGCATCAATAGCCGAGTCGATCTAGCCATGTCCGTCTGTCTGTCCGTCCGTCCGCGCATCCGTCCGATAATCGATAACTTACTCCGTTTCCAAGCAATCGATAAAAATCGATATCGACATCCTGTTTTTTTTTTTTAGCAAATTGGGTAAATAATAAGAGCTAGAGCCACCAAACATGATATGTTGCTTCTAGAATATTAAAAAATATTTCAAGTACATATCTTTCATTTCATACCTATCGCCACCTCCCCGCTACCACCCCAGAGCTATAAATCAAGTTAATAACCCAACTTTTATTGCCAACCAATTTCAGAATACACAAATATTCTATGGTACAATAAGATATACTGTAGAAAATTTCATAAAGATCGGTTAAGAAAAACCAAAGTTATATGCAGCTGCGCAATTGAATGGGGCAGCAGCTTTAAGAATTTCTGTATACATGTACACACACACATTCATCCGCGTATGCTTCGCATTCTGTGGCATGGTAATTGCATCTTTTTTTTGTAATGTTATTTAAGTTCCTTTTTTTATCATAAGTACTTGATTGTTGGTGTGGCTGCTGAGTAGAGGCATAGCAAGTGGTGCGGTCTGTCGCGAGTTCGAGCCCTACCGGGGAAAGTATTATTATTTTTTTTTTTTGCCGGTGTGGCTGTTGAATAGAGTCGACAATAAGTATTGCGGTCAGTTGCAAATTCGAGCCCTGCCAAGGGAACTTTTTTTTATTAATTTACTTGGTGTTGGAATAAGAGGGTTCAGGGTATCCCCTAGTCGGGGGCTCCTGACTAGACCTCTTACTTGTTTTTTTTTATACCCTGACCCATTAAAAATGGGTATAAGGGTATATTGTATTTGTGCGAAAGCCAAATGTATGTAACAGGCAGAAGGAAGCTTCTCCGACCCCATAAAGTATATATATTCTTGATCAGCATCAATAGCCGAGTCAATCTAGCCATGTCCGTCTGTCTGTCCGTCCGTCCGTATATATGAACGCAAGGATCTCAGAACCTATAAGATCTAGAGACTTGAAATTTTAGATGTAGGTGCTCCTAGTTCCCGCGCAGATCGTGTTTGTTTCCGATAATCGATAACTTACTCCAAGCAATCGATAAAAATCGATATCGATATCCTGTTTTTTGGGCAATTTTGGTAAATAATAAGAGCTAGAGTCACCAAACTGGACATATAGCTTCTAAAATAGAATATATATATGCATTTGATGTTGGAAGAAGAGGGTTCAGGGTATCCCCTAGTCGGGAGCTCCCGACTAGAACCTCTTACTTGTTTTTATTTATTGCATTTGTATACCCTGAACCCATTGAAAATGGGTAAGAAAGGTAAATCTAGAAGATACATGTCAAGTTTGGTAACTCGAGCTCTTATTATTTACCAAAGTTTCTCAAAAAACTGGATTTCAATATAGATTTTTATCGATTACTTATAAATGGGGCAAGTTATCGAATATCCGAAACAAACTCGATCTGCGCGGGCACTAGGAGGACCTACAGCTATGTCTCTAGTTCTTATACGTTCTGAGATCCTTACGTTCATACATACGACGGACAGACAGACGGACATGGCTAGAACGATTCGGATGTTGATGCTGATCAAGAATATTGTGCAAATGTATGTAACATACAGAAGGAAGCATCTCCGACCTCATACCTCATAGCCATAAATCAAGTTAATAACCCAAATTGTATTGCCCACCAATTTAAGTTATAATTTTGATGCAAATTGCTTTTTCAGAATAGACAAATATTCGATGGTACAAATATATATACTATAGATTAAGATCGTTTAAGAAACACGTTTTTGCGGCACCAGCGTAAATTCGAAGATTATTCATGCGCGTCTGCTTCGTATTCATCAACAGCATTATAATTGCGATTGTATTGTTTTCTGTGCTACTATTTTAATTCGTTTTTTTTTTTCACTAATACTCAAGACGTAGCGCGAGCTGAATTTGGTGTTTCAATAAGAGGGTTCAGGGTATCCCCTAGTAGGGAGCTCCCGGCTAGAAAAATTAGCTCCCGGTCGAAAATTAAATTTTTGTATGAAAAACATTTTTGTCTATAAAGATATCTAGACCAAACTCGGCATTTATTAGTTTTACTATACTACTCATATATATGCAAAATCCTATTAAGATCGGGCCACTATATCATATAGCTGCCATAGAAACGATCGGTCGAAATTTAAGTTGTTGTATGGAAAACTTTTTTGTCATTAAATATATTTTGATTAAGCACGGCATTTAGAGATTTAACTATGCTCCCTTCATTTTTAAAAAATCTTATTTAAATCGGACTACTATATCATATAGCTGTCATAGGAACGATCTTTCGAAAACTAGGTTTTTTGATTAAAAACCTTTTTTGTTTATTAAGATATCTTCACCAAACTCGGCTTAACTATATTCCCTGTGCTTCTTAGATACGGGCAAAGCACTATGAGCATTATGAAAAGGTTGGGTCTGCAAGGGCATTAGATCTTCGGCGTGCCGAAGATAGCCTTTCCTTCCTGTTAATCTTGGTCAAACAAATGTCATACACCTTAAATAATAACAGCTATATATTTTCAAGTCTGGCCAGTTTTTCGATTACATATTTGTTTATTGCGACTTAAAATTTGTCAACTTATAATTTTTAACTATGCATGGGACGAGACGAGAAGAGCATCCACATTGTATGGGTGGATTATTTCCGCTCTGATAAGAATGCTAAATATGATGTACAGACCATAGATGGACATGGAGAAAATCCCCACCGAACGACGAGCATTAAAATTCAACACCGATGTCCATAGCAGCGTCGATAGGAGACCCAATATCAATAGGACAAATGCATTTTCCCCATATGATCCAATCAAATCAGTCATTGAAGTACTAACGCCTAACAAAATCTTGACAGCAACCACAATGCCTGTACCCAGAAGAACGGTAAAGAATGGACTTCCAATAGCTGCTGCATATGCCATTTTTTCATACCCCTGCATGGCCATTGATGCATTTGCTACAAGATTGCTCAGGGATGTGGCGACGCATGATACAGTGGCTTCCATAAAATCAGGAGGAACTTTTAACATAAAGCCAAGGACCCCTGTTATCAACGTTATTTCGGTGGCACTCTGGAATATCACAAACATGGATCCAGTAAGATTCATAATTGTAAACAACCAGTGATACGGCGGCGGGACACTGGTGTTTGAGTGGAAAAACACAGCTATGGCTATGGGCACTGTTACCACCAGGGAGTAAAGGCCGTATTTAACGTCATGTGGTATATTATAATACCACAGCTTCGACTTATCTGTGAATAGCATGGCCTTGCCCATTGTGATTGTAAACGCTGGGTTAAGAAAAATTTGTATGCAGTTGAGCAGCTTACTCCAGCCATTCTTCTTCAGTTCGTAGTCCACCAGGGGTATATAAATGACACTTAAAAATACAACTGGGGCCCGAGCAATATAGTAGGCGCGAACTAACATGGTCGCCTGGCGCCATTCATTCAATTTAATGGGCTGAATTGCAGAGAAGAATTCCCTAAAGAGATGGTGATTCTTGCTTCGGTCCCTGGTGTAATGTATATTGCGATTGGCTTCCATGTCAATTGTGACACGTTCGCTTCCGACTTTGGTCAAAAAGCTGAAAGTTCGATTATCATTTTGATACGATTTGCGCTGCAATATAGTTACTCGAACATCCCGGGAAAGTAATTTGTATTGGTTTTCTAGTGCATCGCGCTTTTCTTTAACATCTTCTGACTGTGGTAATTCGTACAGTTCGTTGATTTCTCGTCTCAAAGCTACGAAAAGCGAATAGATTTTAGCCAAGCAACGTAACAATTCAGAAAACGCGATACTCACATTGTAGGGTACGTTTCAAGAAATACACATCGAGCACGTTGACAATTATGTATATGATGTACACCGCCATCAGTAATATGCACTCAGCGATCGTAACCGACTCTCCAGTGATTATAATATACTCAAGCAGCATCACTCCAAAGATAAAGAATAGTAGATCGCGCACGGTATTATAAGCATTCATTTGAAATGGACTGATATAGCATATTATTCCCCCACTGAACATGGTTACAAATAATGCCGAAGAAAGGCAATTGGCAAACACGGCCGTGTCGTCATAAATAGCCCAGATATTGGCAAACATATCTGGAAGTGTGTTGCCAAGTGCCATGATCGTCACGCCAGCCAGATGCTCGTTCATATGAAGCATTCGGGAAACTACCTTCATCGCCGGAGTGTAATAACAATGCACCACATGGGTTAGGAAGAGCATCAATTCGAAACATAGAATCAGGAAGAGGGTCACAAAGATGTGCTCCTCGAACACGTTTTTACATTTGAAATCGCATGCCAATAAATGCATGTACGGCACGAAGTTCGTGCCATGTATGCAGTTATTTGCATTTCTCACAAACTCGCATCTTTGGTCATACGGAAAGTCCATCACAGCAAAACAATTGACTTTTGTCCAAAACTCGCCGAATTCTCTATCCAAAGCGTTTGGTTCATACATGTTGGCCATTATCTTAAGTGTATAGGTAAGTGAATTTGTACTGTGTTTTTTTTTTTTCAACATATGTTCTGTTCCGTTTAAAATTGAATTTTAAGATCATATCTAGAGCAGAATTTAAATAAAAGAGCACCTGATTTTTTTTTTGAAAACTACAAACTATCTAGTTTAGTTTATAAAGCTTAAAATTGTGGCCGAAAAAGGTTGAAGTACATGTGTACATTGCTTTCAGGATACCTTAGGGAACTAACTGACCATGCCGAGCTATGAGTAGGGGCATAGCTTGCCGGACAGGCTATACATTTCTTCCACAGGGTCGATGGTTTCCCATTATTATCGTTTTATCCTATCTGCTAATAACTTTATATATCAAGTATGAATTTCTTTTTTATAACCTTCATTCATTCTTTCTATACCCTGAACCCATTAAAAATGGGTACAAGGGTATATTCTATTTGTGCAAAATCCAAATGTATGTAACAGGCAGAAGGAAGCATCTCCGACCCCATATAGTATATATATTCTTGATCAGCATCAATAGCCGTCCGTCCGCGCATCCGTCCGATAATCGATAACTTACTCCGTTTCCAAGCAATCGATAAAAATCGATATCGACATCCTGTTTTTTTTTAGCAAATTGGGTAAATAATAAGAGCTAGAGCCACCAAACATGATATGTTGCTTCTAGAATATTAAAAAATATTTCAAGTATCTTTCATTTCATACCTATCGCCACCTCCCCGCTACCACCCCAGAGCTATAAATCAAGTTAATAACCCAACTTTTATTGCCAACCAATTTCAGAATACACAAATATTCTATGGTACAATAAGATATACTGTAGAAAATTTCATAAAGATCGGTTAAGAAAAACCAAAGTTATATGCAGCTGCGCAATTGAATGGGGCAGCAGCTTTAAGAATTTCTGTATACATGTACACACACACATTCATCCGCGTATGCTTCGCATTCTGTGGCATGGTAATTGCATCTTTTTTTTGTAATGTTATTTAAGTTCCTTTTTTTATCATAAGTACTTGATTGTTGGTGTGGCTGCTGAGTAGAGGCATAGCAAGTGGTGCGGTCTGTCGCGAGTTCGAGCCCTACCGGGGAAAGTATTATTATTTTTTTTTTTTGCCGGTGTGGCTGTTGAATAGAGTCGACAATAAGTATTGCGGTCAGTTGCAAATTCGAGCCCTGCCAAGGGAACTTTTTTTTATTAATTTACTTGGTGTTGGCTCCCGGCTAGAAAAATTAGCTTCCAGTCGAAAATTAAATTTTTGTATGAAAAACATTTTTGTCCATAAAGATATCTAGACCAAACTCGGCATTTATTAGTTTTACTATACTACTCATATATATGCAAAATCCTATTAAGATCGGGCCACTATATCATATAGCTGCCATAGAAACGATCGGTCGAAATTTAAGTTGTTGTATGGAAAACTTTTTTGTCATTAAATATATTTTGATTAAGCACGGCATTTAGAGATTTAACTATGCTCCCTTCATTTTTGAAAAATCTTATTTACATCGGACTGCTATATCATATAGCTGTCATAGGAACGATCTTTCGATAACTAGGTTTTTAGATTAAAAACCTTTTTGTTTATTAAGATATCTTCACCAAACTCGGCATTAACTATATTCCCTGTGCTTCTTAGATACGGGCAAAGCACTATGAGTATTATGAAAAGGTTGGGTCTGCAAGGGTATTAGATCTTCGGCGTGCCGAAGATAGCCTTTCTTTCTTGTTAATCTTAGTCAAACAAATGTCACACACCGTGAATAATAACAGTTATATTTTCAAGTCTGGAGTTTTTCGATTACATATGTGATTACATTGTTGAGTTAGTTATTTTGTCAACTTATAATTTTTAACTATGCATGGGACGAGACGAGAAGAGCATCCACACTGTATGGGTGGATTATTTCCGCTCTGATAAGAATGCTAAATATGATGTACAGACCATAGATGGACATGGAGAAAATCCCCACCGAACGACGAGCATTAAAATTCAACACCGATGTCCATAGCAGCGTCGATAGGAGACCCAATATCAATAGGACAAATGCATTTTCTCCATATGATCCAATCAAACCATGCGTTGAAATACTAACGCCTAACAAAATCTTGACAGCAATCACACTGCCTGTACCCAGAAGAACGGTAAAGAATGGACTTCCAATAGCTGCTGCATATGCCATTTTTTCATACCCCTGCATGGCCATTGATGCATTTGCTACAAGATCGCTCAGGGATGTGGCGAGGCATGATACAGTGGCACCCATAAAATCAGGGGGAACTTTTAACATAAAGCCAAGGACCCCTGTTAGCAACGTTATTTCGGTGGCACTCTGGAATATCACAAACATGGATCCAGTAAGATTCATAATTGTAAACAACCAGTGATACGGCGGCGGGACACTGGTGTTTGAGTGGAAAAACACAGCTATGGCTATGGGCACTGTTACCACCAGGGAGTAAAGGCCGTATTTAACGTCATGTGGTATATTATAATACCACAGCTTCGACTTATCTCTGAATATCATGGCCTTGCCCATTGTGATTGTAAACGCTGGGTTAAGAAAAATTTGTATGCAGTTGAGCAGCTTACTCCAGCCATTCTTCTTCAGCTCGTAGTCCACCAGGGGTATATAAATGACACTTAAAAATACAACTGGGGCCCGAGCAATATAGTAGGCGCGAACTAACATGGTCGCCTGGCGCCATTCATTCAATTTAATGGGCTGAATTGCAGAGAAGAATTCCCTAAAGAGATGGTGATTCTTGCTTCGGTCCCTGGTGTAATGTATATTGCGATTGGCTTCCATGTCAATTGTGACACGTTCGCTTCCGACTTTGGTTAAAAAGCTGAAAGTTCGATTATCATTTTGATACGATTTGCGCTGCAATATAGTTACTCGATCATCCCGGGAAAGTAATTTGTATTGGTTTTCTAGTGCACCGCGCTTTTCTTTAACATCTTCTGACTGTGGTAATTCGTACAGTACGTTGATTTCGCGTTTCAAGGCTACAAAAAGCGAATATATGTTAGCCAAGCACAGAAACAGTTTAGAAATCGTGATACTCACATTTTATGTTACGTTTCATGATATACACATCGATCACGTTGACAATTATGTATATGATGTACACCGCCATCAGTAATATGCACTCAGCGATCGTAATCGACTCTTCAGTGATTATAATATACTCAAGCAGCATCGCTCCAAAGATAAAGAAGAGTAGATCGCGTACGGTATCATAACCACTCATTTGAAATGGACTGAGATAGCATACCAATCCCCCAGTGAACATGGTTACAAATAATGCCGAAGAAAGGCAATTGGCAAACACGGCCGTGTCGTCATAAATAGCCCACATATGTTCAAACATATCTGGAAGTGTGTTGCCAAGTGCCATGATCGTCACGCCAGCCAGATGCTCGTTCATATGAAGCATTTGGGAAACTACCTTCAACGCCGGAGTGTAATAATAATGCGCCACATGGGTCAGGAAGAGCATCAATTCGAAACATAGAATCAGGAAGAGGGTCACAAAGATAGACTCCTCGAACACGTTTCTACATTTGAATTCGCATGCCAATAAATACATATACGGCACGAAGTTCGTGCCATGTATGCAGTTATTTGCATTTCTCACAAACTCGCATCTTTGGTCATACGGAAAGTCCATCACAGCAAAACAATTGACTTTTGTCCAAAACTCGCCGAATTCTCTATCCAAAGCGTTTGGTTCATACATGTTGGCCATTATCTTAAGTGTATAGGTAAGTGAACTTGTACTGTGTTTTTATTTCAACATGTGTTGTGTTCCGTTTAAAATTGAATTTTAAGATCATACCTAGAGCAGAAATTAAATAAAAAGAGCACCTGATTTTTTTTTTCGAAAACTACAAACTATCCAGTTTAGTTTATAAAGCTTAAAATTGTGGCGAAAAAGGTTGAAGTACATGTGTACATTGCTTTAAGGATACCTTAGGGAACTAATAATATATTCTTGATCAGCATCAATAGCCGAGTCGATCTAGCCATGTCCGTCTGTCTGTCTGTCCGTCCGTCCGTCCGTCCGCGCATCCGTCCGATAATCGATAACTTACTCTGTTTCCAAGCAATCGATAAAAATCGATATCGATATCCTGTTTTTTGGGCAGTTTTGGTAAATAATAAGTGCTAGAGTTACCAAAGTTGACATATAGCTTCTAAAATAGAATATATATATGCATTTGATGTTGGAAGAAGAGGGTTCAGGGTATCCCCTAGTCGGGAGCTCCCGACTAGAACCTCTTACTTGTTTTTATTTATTGCATTTGTATACCCTGAACCCATTGAAAATGGGTAAGAAGGGTAAATCTAGAAGATACATGTCAAGTTTGGTAACTCGAGCTCTTATTATTTACCAAAATTTCTCAAAAAACTGGATTTCAATATAGATTTTTATCGATTACTTGGAAATGGGGCAAGTTATCGAATATCCGAAACAAACTCGATCTGCGCGGGCACTAGGAGGACCTACAGCTAGGTCTCTAGTTCTTATACGTTCCGAGATCCTTAAGTTCATACATACGACGGACATGGCTAGATCGATACGGCTGTTGATGCTGATCAAGAATATTGTGCAAATGTAACATACAGAAGGAAGCATCTCCGACCTCATACCTCATAGCCATAAATCAAGTTAATAACCCAACTTGTATTGCCCACCAATTTAAGTTGTAATTTTTATGCAAATTGCTTTTTCAGAATAGACAAATATTCGATGGTACAAATATATATACTGTAGATTAAGATCGTTTAAGAAACACGTTTTTGCGGCACCAGCGTAAATTCGAAGAATATTCATGCGCGTCTGCTTCGTATTCGTCAACAGCATTATAATTGCGATTGTATTGTTTTCTGTGCTACTATTTTAATTCGTTTTTTTTCCACTAAGACTCAAGACGTAGCGCGAGCTGAATTTGGTGTTGGAATAAGAGGGTTCAGGGTATCCCCTAGTCGGGAGCTCCCGGCTAGAAAAATTAGCTCCCGGTCGAAAATTAAGTTTTTGTATGAAAAACTTTTTTGTCTATTAAGATATCTCGACCAAACTCGGAAATTATTAGTTTTACTATACTACTCATATATATATATGCAAAATCCTATTAAGATCGGGCCACTATAGCATATAGCTGCCATAGAAACGATCTGTCGAAATTTAAGTTGTTGTATGGAAAACTTTTTTGTCATTAAATATATTTTGATTAAGCACGGCATTTAGAGATTTAACTATGCTCCCTTCATTTTTAAAAAATCTTATTTAAATCGGACTACTATATCATATAGCTGTCATAGGAACGATCTTTCGAAAACTAGGTTTTTTGATTAAAAACCTTTTTTGTTTATTAAGATATCTTTACCAAACTCGGCATTAACTATATTCCCTGTGCTTCTTAGATACGGGCAAAGCACTATGAGTATTATGAAAAGGTTGGGTCTGCAAGGGTATTAGATCTTCGGCGTGCCGAAGATAGCCTTTCTTTCTTGTTAATCTTAGTCAAACAAATGTCACACACCGTGAATAATAACAGCTATATTTTCAAGTCTGGAGTTTTTCGATTACATATGTGATTACATTGTTGAGTTAGCTATTTTGTCAACTTATAATTTTTAACTATGCATGGGACGAGACGAGAAGAGCATCCACATTGTATGGGTGGATTATTTCCGCTCTGATAAGAATGCTAAATATGATGTACAGACCATAGATGGACATGGAGAAAATCCCCACCGAACGACGAGCATTAAAATTCAACACCGATGTCCATAGCAGCGTCGATAGGAGACCCAATATCAATAGGACAAATGCATTTTCCCCATATGATCCAATCAAATCAGTCATTGAAGTACTAACGCCTAACAAAATCTTGACAGCAACCACAATGCCTGTACCCAGAAGAACGGTAAAGAATGGACTTCCAATAGCTGCTGCATATGCCATTTTTTCATACCCCTGCATGGCCATTGATGCATTTGCTACAAGATCGCTCAGGGATGTGGCGACGCATGATACAGTGGCATCCATAAAATCAGGAGGAACTTTTAACATAAAGCCAAGGACCCCTGTTATCAACGCTATTTCGGTGGCACTCTGGAATATCACAAACATGGATCCAGTAAGATTCATAATTGTAAACAACCAGTGATACGGCGGCGGGACACTGGTGTTTGAGTGGAAAAACACAGCTATGGCTATGGGCACTGTTACCACCAGGGAGTAAAGGCCGTATTTAACGTCATGTGGTATATTATAATACCACAGCTTCGACTTATCTGTGAATAGCATGGCCTTGCCCATTGTGATTGTAAACGCTGGGTTAAGAAAAATTTGTATGCAGTTGAGCAGCTTACTCCAGCCATTCTTCTTCAGTTCGTAGTCCACCAGGGGTATATAAATGACACTTAAAAATACAACTGGGGCCCGAGCAATATAGTAGGCGCGAACTAACATGGTCGCCTGGCGCCATTCATTCAATTTAATGGGCTGAATTGCAGAGAAGAATTCCCTAAAGAGATGGTGATTCTTGCTTCGGTCCCTGGTGTAATATATATTGCGATTGGCTTTCATGTCAATTGTGACACGTTCGCTTCCGACTTTTGTCAAAAAGCTGAAAGTTCGATTATCATTTTGATACGATTTGCGCTGCAATATAGTTACTCGATCATTCTGGGAAAGTAATTTGTATTGGTTTTCTAGTGCATCGCGCTTTTCTTTAACATCTTCTGACTGTGGTAATTCGTACAGTTCGTTGATTTCTCGTCTCAAAGCTACGAAAAGCGAATAGATTTTAGCCAAGCAACGTAACAATTCAGAAAACGCGATACTCACATTGTAGGGTACGTTTCAAGAAATACACATCGAGCACGTTGACAATTATGTATATGATGTACACCGCCATCAGTAATATGCACTCAGCGATCGTAACCGACTCTCCAGTGATTATAATATACTCAAGCAGCATCACTCCAAAGATAAAGAATAGTAGATCGCGCACGGTATTATAAGCATTCATTTGAAATGGACTGATATAGCATATTATTCCCCCACTGAACATGGTTACAAATAATGCCGAAGAAAGGATATTGGCAAACACGGCCGTGTCGTCATAAATAGCCCAGATATTGGCAAACATATCTGGAAGTGTGTTGCCAAGTGCCATGATCGTCACGCCAGCCAGATGCTCGTTCATATGAAGCATTCGGGAAACTACCTTCATCGCCGGAGTGTAATAATAATGCACCACGTGGGTTAGGAAGAGCAACAATTCGAAACATAGAATCAGGAAGAGGGTCACAAAGATGTGCTCCTCGAACACGTTTTTACATTTGAAATCGCATGCCAATAAATGCATGTACGGCACGAAGTTCGTGCCATGTATGCAGTTATTTGCATTTCTCACAAACTCGCATCTTCGGTCATACGGAAAGTCCATCACAGCAAAACAATTGACTTTTGTCCAAAACTCGCTGAATTCTCTATCCAATGCGTTTGGTTCATACATGTTGGCCATTATCTTAAGGTTATAGGTAAGTGAATTTGTACTGTGTTTTTTTTTTCAACATGTTCTGTTCCGTGTAAAATTGAATTTTAAGATCATATCTAGAGCAGAATTTAAATAAAAGAGCACCTGATTTTTTTTTTTGAAAACTACAAACTATCTAGTTTAGTTTATAAAGCTTAAAATTGTGGCCGAAAAAGGTTGAAGTACATGTGTACATTGCTTTCAGGATACCTTAGGGAACTAACTGACCATGCCGAGCTATGAGTAGGGGCATAGCTTGCCGGACAGGCTATAAATTTCTTCCACAGGGTCGACGGTTTCCCATTATTATCGTTTTATCCTATCTGCTAATAACTTTATATATCAAGTATGAATTTCTTTTTTATAACCTTCATTCATTCTTTTTATACCCTGAACCCATTAAAAATGGGTACAAGGGTATATTCTATTTGTGCAAAATCCAAATGTATGTAACAGGCAGAAGGAAGCATCTCCGACCCCATATAGTATATATATTATTGATCAGCATCAATAGCCGAGTCGATCTAGCCATGTCCGTCCGTCCGTCCGTCCGTCCGCGCATCCGTCCGATAATCGATAAATTACTCCGTTTCCAAGCAATCGATAAAAATCGATATCGACATCCTGTTTTTTTTTTTAGCAAATTGGGTAAATAATAAGAGCTAGAGCCACCAAACATGATATGTTGCTTCTAGAATATTAAAAAATATTTCAAGTATCTTTCATTTCATACCTATCGCCACCTCCCCGCTACCACCCCAGAGCTATAAATCAAGTTAATAACCCAACTTTTATTGCCAACCAATTTAAACCACAATTTAAATGCAATTAGTTTTTTCAGAATACACAAATATTCTATGGTACAATAAGATATACTGTAGAAAATTTCATAAAGATCGGTTAAGAAAAACCAAAGTTATATGCAGCTGCGCAATTGAATGGGGCAGCAGCTTTAAGAATTTCTGTATACATGTACACACACACATTCATGCGCGTCTGCTTCGCATTCTGTGGCATGGTAATTGCATCTTTTTTTTGTAATGTTATTTTAGTTCCTTTTATATCATGAGTACTTAATTGTTGGTGTGGCTGCTGAGTAGAGGCATAGCAAGTGGTGCGGTCTGTCGCGAGTTCGAGCCCTACCGGGGAAAGTATTATTATTTTTTTTTTTTTTTTGCTGGTGTGGCTGTTGAGTAGAGTCGACAATAAGTAATGCGGTCAGTTGCAAATTCGAGCCCTGCCAAGGGAACTTTTTTTTATTAATTTATTTGGTGTTGGAATAAGAGGGTTCAGGGTATCCCCTAGCTAGGAGCTCCCGACTAGAACCTCTTACTTGTTTTTTTCGTACCCTGAACCCATTAAAAATGGGTACAAGGGTATATTGTATTTGTGCAAAATCCATACCTCATAGCCATAAATCAAGTTAATAACCCAACTTGTATTGCCCACCAATTTAAGTTGTAATTTTTATGCAAATTGCTTTTTCAGAATAGACAAATATTCGATGGTACAAATATATATACTGTAGATTAAGATCGTTTAAGAAACACGTTTTTGCGGCACCAGCGTAAATTCGAAGAATATTCATGCGCGTCTGCTTCGTATTCGTCAACAGCATTATAATTGCGATTGTATTGTTTTCTGTGCTACTATTTTAATTCGTTTTTTTTCCACTAAGACTCAAGACGTAGCGCGAGCTGAATTTGGTGCTGGAATAAGAGGGTTCAGGGTATCCCCTAGTCGGGAGCTCCCGGCTAGAAAAATTAGCTCCCAGTTGAAAATTAAGTTTTTGTATGAAAAACTTTTTTGTCTATAAAGATATCTAGACCAAACTCGGCATTTATTAGTTTTACTATACTACTCATATATATGCAAAATCCTATTAAGATCGGGCCACTATATCATATAGCTGCCATAGAAATGATCGGTCGAAATTTAAGTTGTTGTATGGAAAACTTTTTTGTCATTAAATATATTTTGATTAAGCACGGCATTTAGAGATTTAACTATGCTCCCTTCATTTTAGAAACATCTTATTTACATCGGACTGCTATATCATATAGCTGTCATAGGAACGATCTTTCGATAACTAGGTTTTTAGATTAAAAACCATTTTGTTTATTAAGATATCTTCACCAAACTCGGCATTAACTATATTCCCTGTGCTTCTTAGATACGTGCAAAGCACTATGAGCATTATGAAAAGGTTGGGTCTGCAAGGGTATTAGATCTTCGGCGTGCCGAAGATAGCCTTTCCTTCCTGTTAACCTAAATGTCATACACCTGAAATAATAACAGCTATATATTTTCAAGTCTGGCCAGTTTTTCGATTACATATTTGTTTACATTGTTCAGAGTGCAGTATACATACATTTTATTGCGACTTAAAATTTGTCAACTTATAATTTTTAACTATGCATGGGACGAGATGAGAAAAGCATCTATATTGTATGGGTGGATTATTTCAACTCTGATAAGAATGCTATATATGATGTACAGACCATAGATGGACATGGAGAAAATCCCCACCGAGCGACGAGCATTAAAATTCAACACCGATGTCCATAGCAGCGTCGATAGGAGACCCAATATCAATAGGACAAATGCATTTTCCCCATATGATCCAATCAAATCAGTCATTGAAGTACTAACGCCTAACAAAATCTTGACAGCAAACACACTGCCTGTACCCAGAAGAATGGTAAAGAATGGACTTCCAATAGCTGCTGCATATGCCATTTTTTCATACCCCTGCATGGCCATTGATGCATTTGCTATAAGATCGCCCAGGGAGTTGGCGAGGCATGATACAGTGGCACCCATAAAATCAGGAGGAACTTTTAACATAAAGCCAAGGACCCCTGCTATCAACGTTATTTCGGTGGCACTCTGGAATATCACAAACATGGATCCAGTAAGATTCATAATTGTAAACAACCAGTGATACGGCGGCGGGACACTGGTGTTTGAGTGGAAAAACACAGCTATGGCTATGGGCACTGTTACCACCAGGGAGTAAAGGCCGTATTTAACGTCATGTGGTATATTATAATACCACAGCTTCGACTTATCTGTGAATATCATGGCCTTGCCCATTGTGATTGTAACCGCTGGGTTAAGGAAAATTTGTATGCAGTTGAGCAGCTTACTCCAGCCATTCTTCTTCAGCTCGTAATCCACCAAGGGTATATAAATGACGCTTAAAAATACAACTGGGGCCCGAGCAATATAAAAAGCGCGAATTAACATGGTCGCCTGGCGCCATTCATTCAATTTAATGGGCTGAATTGCAGAGAAGAATTCCCTAAAGAGACGGTGATTCTTGCTTGGGGCCCTGAGGTATTGTATATGGCGATTGGCTTCCATGTCAATTGTGACACGTTCGCTTCCGACCGTTGTCAAAAAGCTGAAAGTTCGATTATCATTTTGATGCGATTTGCGCTGCAATATAGTTACTCGATCATTCTGGGAAAGTAATTTGTATTGGTTTTCTAGTGCATCGCGCTTTTCTTTAACATCTTCTGACTGTGGTAATTCGTACAGTTCGTTGATTTCGCGTTTCAAAGCTACAAAAAGCGAATATATGTTAGCCAAGCACAGAAACAGTTCAGAAATCGTGATACTCACATTTTAGGTTACGCTTCATGATATACACATCGATCACGTTGACAATTATGTATATGATGTACACCGCCATCAGTAATATGCACTCAGCGATCGTAACCGACTCTCCAGTGATTATAATATACTCAAGCAGCATCACTCCAAAGATAAAGAATAGTAGATCGCGTACGGTATCATAAGCATTCATTTGAAATGGACTGATATAGCATATTATTCCCCCA
Source organism: Drosophila novamexicana (assembly GCF_003285875.2). Lineage (NCBI taxonomy): Eukaryota > Metazoa > Arthropoda > Insecta > Diptera > Drosophilidae > Drosophila > Drosophila novamexicana. The sequence continues at coordinate 7,688,471 of NW_020824787.1, forward strand.
CTGAACATGGTTACAAATAATGCCGAAGAAAGGATATTGGCAAACACGGCCGTGTCGTCATAAATAGCCCAGATATTGGCAAACATATCTGGAAGTGTGTTGCCAAGTGCCATGATCGTCACGCCAGCCAGATGCTCGTTCATATGAAGCATTCGGGAAACTACCTTCAACGCCGGAGTGTAATAATAATGCGCCACATGGCTCAAGAAGAGCAACAATTCGAAACATAGAATCAGGAAGAGGGTCACAAAGATGTGCTCCTCGAACACGTTTTTACATTTGAAATCGCATGCCAATAAATACATATACGGCACGAAGTTCGTGCCATGTATGCAGTTATTTGCATTTCTCACAAACTCGCATCTTTGGTCATACGGAAAGTCCATCACAGCAAAACAATTGACTTTTGTCCAAAACTCGCCGAATTCTCTATCCAAAGCGTTTGGTTCATACATGTTGGCCATTATCTTAAGTGTATAGGTAAGTGAACTTGTACTGTGTTTTTATTTCAACATGTGTTGTGTTCCGTTTAAAATTGAATTTTAAGATCATACCTAGAGCAGAAATTAAGTAAAAAGAGCACCTGATTTTTTTTTCGAAAACTACAAACTATCCAGTTTAGTTTATAAAGCTTAAAATTGTGGCCGAAAAAGGTTGAAGTACATGTGTACATTGCTTTCAGGATACCTTAGGGAACTAACTGACCATGCCGAGCTATGAGTAGGGGCATAGCTTGCCGGACAGGCTATAAATTTCTTCCACAGGGTCGATGGTTTCCCATTATTATCGTTTTATCCTATCTGTTAATATCTTTATACATCTAGTACGAAGTACTTAACATTAAAACCTTTCTTTCTTTTTTCCTATTCATTGTATTTTCTTAAATAATATAGTAAGTTAAGATTATTTTTAATTCTTGTTTTAAATAATTAGGAATACGCTCGTTTTTGTCGACCATTAATAAATAAGTAATAGAGCCAATTAACCGGCATCGCCCTGTTTAATGATTAATTCGGTTCAACTTCATCCGACATTTTTTTTTGCAAAAATTGCAAACTTTTTTGCTTAGGAGAAAAAGGAAAAAAATTGTTTGAAGAAATACCATAATAATGTATTCGTGCAAATGTACGTAACAGTATATATATTGTTGATCAGCACCAATAGCCGAGTCGATCTAGCCATGTCTGTCTGCCTGTCCGTCCGTATATATGAGCGCAAGGATCTCAGAATCTATAAGAGCTAGAGACTTTTTTTTAGCTGTAGGTTCTCCTAGTGCCCGCGCAAACCAAGTTTGTTTCTGATATTCGATAACTTACTGTTTCAAGCAATCGACAAGAATCGATATCGAAACTCTGTTTTTTGAGAAAACGAGAAAGAAAGGCTATCTTCGGCACGCCGAAGATCTAATACCCTTGCAGATCCAACCTTTTCTTAATGCTAATAGTGCTTTGCCCGTATCTAAGAAGCGTAGGGAAAATAGTTAATACCGAGTTTGGTCAAGATATCTTGATAAACAAAAACTGTTTTTAATCAAAAACCTAGTTTTCGACTGATGGTTCCTATGGCATATATATGATATAGTAGTCCGATGTAAATAAGATTTTTCAAAAATGAAGGGAGCATAGTTAAATCTCTAAATGTCGTGTTTAATCAAAATATATTTAATGACAAAAAGGTTTTCGATACAACAACTTTCGGCCGATCGTTTCTATGGCAGCTATATGATATAGTGGTCCGATCTTACTAGGATTTTACATATATATGAGTAGTATAGTAAAACTAATAAATGCCGTGTTTGGTCGAGATATCTTGAAAAACAAAATGTTTTTTCATACAAAAACTTAATTTTCGACCGATCGTTCCTATGGCTGCTATATGATATTTTGGATGATATATAGGATTTTGCATTTATATGAAGAGCATAGTACAACTAATAAATGCCGAGATTGGTCAAGATATCTTGATAAACAAAATGTTTTTTCATACAAAAACTTAATTTTCGACCGATCGTTCCTAAGGCAGCTATATGATATAGTGGTCCGATCCAGCTGGTTTTGACATATGTGCTGCGTGCAACAAAAAGGGGGACTTCTGCAAAGTTTCATTAAGATAGCTTTAAAACTGAGAGACTAGTTCGCATAGAAACAGTCAGACGGATAGACGGAGATGGCTATATCGACTCGGCTGATCAAGAATATTTATTTATTTATTAATGGTCGACAAAATATATATAATAGAATTATATGCTAAAAGCTTAGTTAAATAATACAATTTTCTAACTAGCATCACCGACCGATGGAGGTGTTTTATTTGCCAGTCCGGCCAGCTGTGCCCCTTTTCACAGCTAATTTTGTCATTGACGCTATTAGAGAGGGGGAAAATTTTTCAGCCTGTCCGGCAAGCTATGCCCCTACTCATAGCTGGGAATGGTCAGCGACTTCCCGAAGGTATCCTGAAAGCAACGATTTTATTAGAGGTAGAGACAGTTCGGTAGAGGAAACGTGATGCAAACTATTATAATTTTTACATAGCACGCGAAAAGGATTGTGCATAGCGTAGTCTGTTGTGCACGTAGATAGGAACAAGGGACGATAATTTCTAGTTGGTCGAGCCGGAACAGAGAATTGAAGACGCCCTAGCAGAAAAGGAGAATCTATGTCGCCAATAATCAACTTATGTAGAAGGACAACACCGAGATTTGTCCTACGGAAGGTTGAGAAGAAGCAGTCTGCTGGAGTAGGATGGCAACCGAAGATTAGGGTCCCAATTTAAACCACGTAAGGCAAAAAGCAGAAATTGCTTCTAAACAGATTCAGTACGATCCTGGCTATTGTTATACTGTGGAGACCAGATGCAAGAGCAGTATTCAAGGATAGGGCGAACAAGAGAGATGTACAGAAGTTTTGTTATAAAAGGATCGTTAAACTCCTTAGACCATCGTTTAATGAATCCAAGTACTCCTTTTGACTCATTAACGATGGTATCTATGTGAAGATTGAAACAGAGTTTAGAATAAAAAATAACGCCTAGATCCTGAACTGCTACAAATTTTTTAACATACACATTTAGATGCAATTGATTGGCCGAACACCAAAGTTTCATAGCGTTCAAATCGTCTTGTAGACGAGAATGATGTAGGGGATTAGTGTATGATAGAAAAAGTTTGACATCGTCCGCATACATGAGTACACGGGCATGTGATATAACAGAGGGGAGATAATTTATAAAAAGAGTAAAGAGTAAAGGTCCAAGATGACTACCTTTAGGAACACCAGAAGTAACGTGAACCCGTATAGAGGTAGTCAGCCTCAGCATTACTCTTTGGGTCCTACCTTATACATAAGAATTAATCCAAAGCAAAAGAGCAGTGGACCTATTCGGTCAAGTTTAAAAAGTAAAATGTCATGGTGCACAGAGTCAAACGCCTTACTGAAGTCAGTGTAAATGACATCAGTTTGAATATTCGAAAGGAAAGCATCATTTACCAAGGAAGTAAACTCAAGCAGATTGGTCGTAGTTGACCGATTCTTTACGAATCCATGTTGAACAGGGGAAACAACTGATTTGCAGAAATGCTGCAAATTCGAAGTGATTATTTTTTCAAATAATTTAGGAATAGCGGACAGTTTTGCAATGCCCCTGTAATTTTGTATATCAGACTTCCCACCTTTCTTGTGAAGAGGAATGATATAAGATTCTTTCCAAAGAGATGGAAAGACAGAAGTTTTAAGAGATAGATTAAAAAGCTTTAGCAATGGATAAAGAAGGGAAGAAGTGCACTCGACAACTAGGAATATTGTCCGGCCCAGGAGAGTAAGAAGATTTTATAGAGTTAATAGTTAATAGGAGAGAGGAGTGTGAAATAATGGGAGGAGGTATAGAACTATATATATACTTTATGGGGTCGGAGATGTCTCCTTCTATGCGTTACACATTTCACGACAAAATTATAATACCCTCTGCAAGGGTATAAAAAGTTGTGTTTTAACTGCACACGTGTTTGCGGCCGATAGCGAAAATTCCAAGAATTACTGCGCGTCTTCTTCGAATTCTATCAACAGCATTGCAATTGCGATTGTATTGTTTTCTGTTCTGCTATTTTAATTCGTTTTTTTGGTGTTGGACTCTCTTCTAGGTTCAGGGTATCCCATAGACGGAAGCTCTCGACTAAAGCCTCTTACCTGATAATCTTGGTAGACATTTTTAATTTAAATCAAATGTCACACGTCGTAAATAATAACATCTATATTTTCAAGTCTGGACAGTTTTTCGATTACATATGTGTTTATGTTTACATTGTTGAGTTAGCGTAGTGTAAGTTATTTTGTCAACTTATAAATTTTTTAATTATTTGCATGGGAACTGGTGAGAAGAATATCCACACCATATGGATGGATTATTCGAAATCTAATAAGAATGCTATATATGATGTACAGACCATAGATGGACATGGAGAAAATCCCCACCGAGCGACGAGCATTAAAATTCAACACCGATGTCCATAGCAGCGTCGATAGGAGACCCAATATCAATAGGACAAATGCATTTTCCCCATATGATCCAATCAAATCAGTCATTGAAGTACTAAGGCCTAACAAAATCTTGACAGCAATCACACTGCATGTACCCAGAAGAACGCTAAAGAATGGACCCCCAATAGCTGCTGCATATGCCATTTTTTCATACCCCTGCATGGCCATTGATGCATTTGTTATAAGATCGCTCAGGGATGTGGCGACGCATGATACAGTGGCACCCATAAAATCAGGAGGAACTTTTAACATAAAGCCAAGGACCCCCGTTATCAACGTTATTTCGGTGGCACTCTGGAATATCGCAAACATGGATCCAGTAAGATTCATAATTGTAAACAACCAGTGATACGGCGGCGGGACACTGGTGTTTGAGTGGAAAAACACAGCTATTGCTATGGGCACTGTTACCACCAGGGAGTAAAGGCCGTATTTAACGTCATGTGGTATATTATAATACCACAGCTTCGACTTATCTGTGAATAGCATGGCCTTGCCCATTGTGATTGTAAACGCTGGGTTAAGAAAAATTTGTATGCAGTTGAGCAGCTTACTCCAGCCATTCTTCTTCAGCTCGTAGTCCACCAGGGGTATATAAATGACACTTAAAAATACAACTGGGGCCCGAGCAATATAGTAGGCGCGAACTAACATGGTCGCCTGGCGCCATTCATTCAATTTAATGGGCTGAATTGCAGAGAAGAATTCCCTAAAGAGATGGTGATTCTTGCTTCGGTCCCTGGTGTAATATATATTGCGATTGGCTTCCATGTCAATTGTGACACGTTCGCTTCCGACTTTTGTCAAAAAGCTGAAAGTTCGATTATCATTTTGATACGATTTGCGCTGCAATATTGTTACGCGATTATTCTGGGAAAGGATGTCATATTTTTTTTGTAGTATCCTGCGCTTTTCTTTAACTTCTTCTGACTGTGGCAATTCGTACATTTCGTTGATTTCTCGTCTCAAACCTACGAAAAGCGAAAAAATTTAGCCAAGCAACGTAACAATTCAGAAAACACGATACTCACAGTGTAGGGTACGTTTCAAGAAATACACATCGAGCACGTTGACAGTTATGTATATGACGTACAGCGCTATCATTACGATGCACTCAACAATTGAAACCCCATTTTCACTGATTATGAAAAACTCCAACAGCATTGCGCCAAAGATAAAGAAGAGTAGATCGCATACGGTATTATAACCACTCATTTGAAATGGACTGAGATAGCATACCAATCCCCCAGTGAACATGGTTACAAATAATGCCGAAGAAAGGCAATTGCCAAAGATGGGTATCTCGTCATAAATAGCACACATATTGGCAAACATATCTGGAAGTGTGTTGCCAAGTGCCATGATCGTCACGCCAGCCAGATGCTCGTTCATATGAAGCATTCGGGAAATTGCTGTCAATGCCGGAGTGTAATAATAATGCGCCACATGGCTCAAGAAGAGCAACAATTCGAAACATAGAATCAGGAAGAGGGTCACAAAGATGTACTCCTGGAACACGTTTCTACATTTGAATTCGCATGCCAATAAATGCATATACGGCACGAAGTTCGTGCCATGTATGCAGTTATTTGCATTTCTCACAAACTCGCATCTTTGGTCATACGGAAAGTCCAACATAGCAAAACAATTGACCCTTGACCAAAACTCGTCGAATTCTTTATCCAAAACATTTGGCTTATATATTTCGGCCATGATCTTAAGTATAAAGGTATGTATATTATTGTGTTTTTGTATATTGAACTGTGATGTTTAAACTTTGTGTTGCGTTCAAAATATGTCTACTGAATATGATGACTTTAAAATTCTGTCCACACAGCAAAAAACAAAAAGATCACCTGATTGTTTTTCGAACATAATCAAATTTTTTGGATACTTTATAACACATAAAAGTTGTGGACAAAACTAGTCTGTGCTTATCCGAAGAACGATATATATTTATATGAGATATAAACCAGGCTAGATCAAATCAATATTCTTAAGGATATATTCTGCTCCTTCCCACTCACTCATTCTAGACTGCAAAACGCAGCTACAGATCCCCTTTCTATAAAATTCTAAAAGCGATTGGTTCAATAAAGGCTTTTTAACAATTTAATTTGTAAAATTTTCATATATTATTAAGATATATTCCTGCATTAGTTCAACTTGTTTTCATCGTGCACACATTTGTTATTTAATTACTATTTTGCTTTTAGAACAAATTGAATTGTTAACTTTTACGGTAATCCGCTAAAAAGACGTCCGTATTGTATGAATGAATAGTTCCAGACTTTATAAGTATAGCGAATATAAGGAAGAGAACGTAGACGGACATAGAGAATATGCCAACCGAGCGTCGTGAATTAAAATTCAATATCAATGTCCACAGCACCGTTGTAGCAAGTCCTAGAATCAACAAGATATACGCATTCTCGCCATAAGTTCCATTAACACTTTCATAAGTCAAATTTCTGCCAATTAGCCTCTTGGTGAAAAATTCTATGTTAAAGTTTATCATGACATTGAGATAGGCTTTACCAATGGTTGCTGCGTAGGCCATTTTCTCATATCCCTGCAAAGCCAAGGAAACACTGGCCACGAGCTGGCTCAGAGCGGTGGCAATGGGAAGTATAGTCACGCTCACGAAATCGTTCGGAACTTTATATATGCTACTGATCATATTCATTATCAAAGATATTTCAGTCGCACACTGAAATGTCATAAACATGGATCAAGTTAAATTCATTATGATATAAATCCAGTGATACTTCGGCGGACACCCAGTTCTTGAGTGAATCATCACAAAGATGGCCAGCGGCACCGTTATTACCAGGGAGTAGACGCCGTACATGAAAGCCTCATGTATATTGTAATACCAGAGCTCCGATTTGTCTCTAAACAGCATAGCCTTGCCCATTATCAGGGTGATCGCCGGATTTAGGAAAATATGTATGCAATTGAGTAGCTTGCTCCAGCCATTCTTGTGCAGTTCAAAATCGACCAATGGTATATAGATCGTACAAATCAGCGAAACTGGGGCCACGGCGATGTAGAAGATGCGTGGTAGCATGCCAGCATGACGCCAATCAGCCAAAGGAATCGGATTGAGTGCAACGAAGAATTCCCTAAAGAGATTGTGATTCCTGTTACTGGTGCCTCTATAGTTGAATCGATTGGCTGCTATATGAACGGCTTGGCGTTTCTCAGTCCGCCTGGTCATATAAGTAAATGTACGGCTCTTTTCCAGGGGCCTCCATGTCGTTCGACGCTCTAGTATATCCACGCGATCATCCTCAGCCAGTGCGTCATATCTGCTTGTTAGTAGTTTACGCTTAATAACAATCTCATGTGTATCATCCAAATCTTCCATTTCCTCAATTTCCTCCAGGTCTCTTATTTGACGATTCAGCGCTAAGATGTGAGCACAGATTTTAACTATATATATAGCAACAACTAGACACAAACGCTACTCACAATTCAAGGTAATGCGTACCAAATATACATCGATCACGCATACCGCAAGGCATATTAAATACACGATTGTTAACACGATGCACTCAATAAAATCAACTTTTTCATCCGTGTTAAGCATATAATCGAGTAGTACCAAGCCAAAGATGAAGAAAAGTAGATCCCTCATTGTGCTATATGAGCTCATTTTAAACGGACTGACATAGCAGACCAATCCACCGATAAACATGACCACAAACAATGAATTAGCTAGGCTATTGGCCAAAACGGCAGAATCATCGTTCAATGTCGTTAAACTGCAAAACAAATCTGTCGTTGTATTGCCAAATGCCAATATCGTCACCCCAGCCAGATGTTCGCTCATGTGCAGCATTCGGGAAACGGCTTTCAATGCTGGACTGTAGTAAAAATGCACCACATAGCCGAGGCATAGTAGCAACTCGAAGCATACAATCGATAAAAAGGCAACAAAGATGTGCTCCTCGAATTGGTTTTTGCATTTAAAATCGCATGCCAATAAGTGCATATACGGCACGATATTCGTACCGGTTAGACAGTTGCTGGCTTTTTTCACAAAATCGCATCTCTCACTAAATGGAAAGGACATCACAGCATAACAATTTGCCTTTGCAGTAAAATCGTTAAATTCCTTGTCCAACATATTTGGTTTCTTTATTCCTGCCATGGTTGTCAATTTAGTTCATACACATTGAAGTGTTTAGATTCTAAGCTATTTTTTTTTCTTTTTTTTCGTTTTTTATGTACGTGTTTTAACCGAAATTTTGATTAAGGCTGACCGTTTTACTGACTCAAACTTCATAGAAGTGGCACATTGAAAATTTCTTTCCATTTTTCAATAGTTCTCAACCAGTTTCAAAAAGATTTAGAATAGAGTAGATTTCAAAATATTTCGTTGGGTCCCTGTATATATGCATATATATATGCAGAAGTGCGTTATATTATATCTTTAAGTATTTATCACACATGATAGTTAATTTACTTTTCAAATGAATATCAATATTAACTAGTTACATATTAAGAACAGCATATTCATCGCTCATGTCTACAATGTCAAAAAATGCCTTCCTTTATAAACAGATCGCCGTGCATTAAAATTCAACACAGATGTCCACAGCAACGTTGATAGAAATCCCAGAGTCAACACCAATTACTTTTATATCGTGATTAGCGCCAGATAAAATCTTTCCAAGAACGGCACTGGCAGTGCCCAGAATTATAGAGAAATATGGACCGCCAATGACAGCTGCATATTCCATTTTCTGATAGCCTTGTAATGGCCATGGAAATTGTGGTTACCAAATCAGTGGCACCCATGAAATCGGATGGAACTTTCATTAAGTTACCAAATCACTTCCATAATCAAAGATATTTTAGAGGCACACAGGAACGAGCATCAAAACGCCATTTGGTACATTATAATACCAGAGCTTCAATTTATCTCTGAATACCACGGCCTTGCCCATTGCGATTGTAACAACCGGATTGAGGAAAATTAGTTTGCAATTGAGCAGCTTACTCCGGCCATTCTTCTTCAGCTCATAATCCACCAAAGGTATATAAATGGCATACAGAATCGCAAACGGAGCCCGAGCAATGTAGAAGGCGCGTTTAAAAAATTGGCCTTGCGCCAATCTTCCCTGTGAAGAGGACTGAATTCAAAAAAGAATTTCTCAAAGAGGTAGCGATTCCTTCTTTGGACCAAGACTAAAAGATTGCACTTGGCCTTCAAATTAATCCTTGAATGTGAACTCATGCGTCTAGTCATATAAGTGAAAGTTGGAAAAATGTTCGAATGTGACTTATCTCAAATGGAAAACATTGAGTGTTTTTAAAATCCAAGCTTAAATACTGTATCTAATCCAAAATTAGTAATTACCCGGGTCGTTAAAATAATAATATAACCCATATATAGCCATTACTTACCCAATAACAGACTGAAGTAGACGGAAGTTTTGCTGCAGTATTGCTTATAACCGAAATTCTTATAGAATATACAGAAGACGTGCGGTGCCCAGCATACGATGAAGATTAAGGCGGAAGCAATTAGCATATTGGCCAGATGACGACGCGATCGTAATGTGGACGTCTGAGGCAGAGGTATACCAGGCGTAGCCGGACCGCGGCCCGCACGAAAAATGCGCTGCCGTTGTGAATGAGCACGAATCTCCCGCATTGCCCTGAAAGATTGCATTGTCCTGATTGATTCGCTACATTTAAATTGATTGGGCTTATTGGCTTACCTGGGCGAAATGGGATTGCTGGAGCGATAGGAGCCCGGCTCAAGTGCCGCACTGGAGCCCGGCCGACATGGCTGTAAGTTATGCAATTGTATATCTCCCGGATTGATGGCAATTTGGCCGCCTCCATTGCCATTTCCATTGGATGTGTCATCGACTGTGGTCGCTCCACCGCAGCCTGCCTGCTGAGCATTCGCGCAACCCGTAACTATAACCATGTGGGTCTGACGGCGCAATATCGGCATGGGCAACGGCAGTTCGCCGTGCGCCGCTCGGGCGGTCAGCGACAATGCACAGAGCTTGCGACGTACACCATAATGATTGAGTAGCACACCCACGCCGGGCAGCACAAACACCGCAATTGTATGAAAGATGATAAACGACATGAACATGGCATTGGCTCCCAACTCTGAGGTGCAGCTAATGCTAACTGGGTTTGGCGTTGTGCCCGTTTCGGCGCCCTTGATGATCACCGACTTGGCTATTATCTTATAGGCAAACAAGAATGGCGTGCTGATAGCTGCCGAGGCAATCCACGACAGGATGGCCAGCGAGACGTGCAGATAGCGACGCTGTCGCAACTGGGCCAAGCGCGGATGTTTTACGGTGGCATAACGATCCAGCGAGAGCATGAAGAAGGAAATTGTGCTGGCTGCCACTGGCATGACCTGTGGGTTACATAAAATTGAGAACGAAATAAACCATTTACAAAAAAAAAAAAAACAAAATAAAAAAAATTGGCGTCTTAAAAAATGATCAGTTGTAGTCCTGGGCTTTTAACATTTGGCTGTTAAGCTCAGTTGGTGCTGTTAAAAGACGATATTTCTAATAGTGTTAATCGATTTATTTTCAGTAGAAACGCGGCCATAGAAGTGCGCGAAATCGGACACGAATAGTTTTTAATAAAAAGTGAAGTTTTTACAAAATTTAATCATTTTTAACATTGTTTGTGCTTACCTGAACATAGTGTATAAGTTTGCATAGTAAAAGTGGTAAAGATCTAGTGCCCCGATTCATGGCCAGATTCAGCAGCGTAACTGGCGCTGAAATGCCCGTAACCAGAAGATCGGCAATGCAAACGGCCAGCAGCAAAGGATTTCGTAAACGCACCGATGATGCCGAGCACAGGGTGAGTACCAATGTTGAATTGCCCACAACGCCGCCAAATACAACCAGACCATAGCTAATGGCCAGCAGTAGAATAGTCAATGATGGAATCGCATGCTCAGTATCCGCGCCACTTTCAATATCATAGGGATTGGTCAGCGTAAAGTTGCCATAGCTATCGTAGTCAAAGCTGCTGGCCAATTGACCGCCAAAATTGCCATCAATGCCGCCGCTGTCCCCGCCAAAATGGTTTTGCTCGAGAAGCGCATAGTGCAGCTGTTCAGTGGTATCGCTATAGTTATCGTTATCGATATTGCTATCGACAGTCGGTTGCTGTTGGTGCTGTCGTCGATATGAGTTTTCCCACCATTGCTGCAGGTTGTTGCTATTCATCCTTTAATCAAACTCGTTTATTACTAATACTTGGCGCTGCCGATCGTTGTCGATGCGTTTGTCTGGCTGCCTCATTGCATACTAAAGGTGCTAGGTGCTGGTGCTGCTTGGAGGAACAAAAAATAGGTAGCAAGTAACAAAATGCCATCATCATCAGTCTTTTATACCCATTACTTATTGAGTGCATAGAGTAGATACTATTATTGATAAATTGGTAATGGGAGCACAACGCCTTAAACTAATTTCTGGCTTTTGCATTTATAAACAACATATTTCTAAGAATGAAATTGAAATTTACGCGCCCCTATAAATATACTACATTTTATTGTGACGACAAACACGACGTATGCGTGATAAAAGATTTAATTACATTCGTTTCAACAAGATGAAATAAGAAATAAGCAGTAAAGGGCAAAGGAAAACAAAAATAAAAAATATTGCTTAAAATCGACACCTTTGCTATAAAATCAATAATTTCTTAACTGTTAATTACGAGGTGTAAGCAAGTCGAGCAAATGGTGTTGCATTCATTCTTGTTTTGTTTCAACAAGGACACACAAAGTGACAGCTACATGCGCACATTCACACACATTGGCGCACACACACACACACGCACACATAAACTCTTGTACAAGAGCCTTTGCCTGACACTGACACTTATGCAATGCGAACAGGGCGCACTCAGAGATTAGTGCTGTGCTTCCTTCCGCCGTGCCCCATTTTGCCAAGCCAAAATGAATGGCAACCTTGCACTTTGCGCCCACGACAAACAACCGCAAGGATTGACGTCACCTTCAAACCCATGCCGGCTGCTGTGCGGCAGCCCATCAAGAAAATGTGCGGCTCCGGGGGCGTACTAGAGGCTTAATTGCGCGTTAAAGCACAGCAACAGAAAAGACGCAAGGCGCAAATTTAAATGATGCTGCATGTGCAGGAGCAATAAATGCAAGCTGAGCTATTAAAAACTTTAATTGAAATTGTTATCACAAGCGGGCGAACGACCAAGCGAAGCTCATTAAGCGCGGAAACAAAACATCAGGCGCAAGGGTGACTCAAGATTTGATCACAATGCGCAACACTTGCCATAAAGTAATTGTTTGCTCACGCGGCATGAGTCACCCTCATGTTTTGTTCCAGCAATGATTAAAAGGCACCCACACACACGCGTGTGTGTGCGTGTATGCACAAAAGCTCTGGCAGACAGCGCGCTTTGTTGTCTGCGTGCCTGTGCGCGCGTGTGTGTGTGTGTGTGTGTGTGTGTGGCGTTTGCTTGCGTCAGTTTGTGTGGTTTGGTCTCGCGCTAGTGTGTATCAATTTTTGTTGTTGTTGGCATTTCAGCCGCCGCCATTGTTCAGCGCAATTTGTGCATGTGTGTGCCCGTGTGCCTGTGTGTGTGAGTTTTTGTCAACGTCAATGCTTTTGCTTTCTGCCCATTGTGCGGCTGCTGTGGATGATGTGACTGACGTTTGCTTAATCTGCTTAATTTGCGTTAATTTAATCGCGGCCTGCGTGTGTGAGTGTGTGTGTGTATGTTCACATATTGTCGGTTTCCTTAGGCCAAAAGTCATGTGTAAAGTAATGCGTGTGTGTGTGTGTATGAGTGTGCCCGTGTATTTTTATTCTGCAGCATAATAAAAATAACCTGTTGGCTTAGCTTTTGTCACATTGTTGCAGTTTTTTAAAATCTATTAAACTCTAGGCGTTAAAAATATCTATTCCAATTATCATAAGAATAAGAATCAATAATTTATGGAAAGTAGCTTGAATATAAAAAAAAACCTATAAAAATCAAATAAGTAAAAAATTCCAAATAAAATGAGCAGCCAGTTAAGAGATACCCCTGCAAATAAGAAAGGCAACTTTTTAACGCAGGCGTGTTTGATTTTCTTATTGGAAATTTAAATGTGAATCTATATTAATTTACGTCACTCAAATGTCGGCAGCAGGCATAAAAGGTGACAAAATGCCGTTGCACACCGCCAGCTCCCTGCTGTTTGAATGGACAAAAGTGAAGCCAATAAGATAAAATCCAGGATCCGGGGCGTATACGTAATGCGTGGGATGGAAAGAGATGGCTTCGATTGTTGTTATTGCACCCTAATATGAAAACTGTCAGCCACAGGTGATTTAATAACAAGGCGCAAGGATACACACGCACAAGATACACACAGCACACGCACACACATACAGCACACACAGAACACAGCACACACACACAGCACACACACATATACACAGCGCGCAAGAGAAGCAACTTGATGATGGCGTTTTGTTCGCCCGCTGCTTTTGTCTGTTCTTATTGATTTGACAGCTAACAATTTGTGCGTGTGCGAGCGTGTTGGTGAATGTCCAGGCGTCTTATAGCTACTTCGTGCCTGCCACAATACAAAATGGCAAACAAACAAGTTAGTGTGCGTGTGAGAGCGCTTACCGTTGTCTTTGCCCTTCTTCACTTGAAAGCCAAAAAAAAAAAAAAAAAACAAAAAAGAAACTTTTTCGGGAACGGCAACTTGTGTAAAGTTTAGCGGCGAACAATGAAAAGTGCGTGGGCAGGGCAAAGGCAAAGACGGCACACATACATTAACATAAAGAGAGGGCGACAGAGAGAGAGAGAGAGCGAGACAAAAACTCCTATTGGCCGTGTAAAAAACGACGCTATAATTACGAGCCATAAAAATGCGTGGCGTGGCCAAAGAAGCTGAATAACAATTAGTGTGGAATCAGTAGACGGCAACGCCAACGCACACAAACACTCCCACACACACACACACGCACACACGTGCACACACATATAAGCACAACATACATACATGCACGCGCGTTGCGTATACGTAATAACTTACAGTTTTGTTGTTGCGCGCTTCATGTAAAATGAAAAAAGCTAACGGATTTATTTGCTGTTGTTTTGTGTAGCGACTGTTGTTGTTTACTTTATCGAAGGCACTGTAATTTACAGTTAGTACTATTTTTGTTTTATATATATAAGTATTTAAATATCGTTATTGCAGCGGGCGCGTCTGAGTCGTTGTTGTATTTTTGTTTTGTTTTTTATATATCAAATACACTTTTAGCAAATATTTTTTTACATTTTGTTGTTGTTTGGTTTTTAATGTAGATTTCGTTTATAAAATTGTTTTAAAAAATCTTTGGATGCGTGTGCGTGCTTGCGTGTGTGTGCGTGTTGGTGTGCGTGTCTGTGTGTGTGTGTGTGTTGGGAAAAAAACTAAAATAAAACTCAATGTGCGATGTGCAGAAATTGTTCCTCAATGGCGCACATAACACGAAAGGACTACGGCGGAAGACTGTCCTCTGTGACAGTGAAAATTTTGCTGAAGCCAACCAGCCAGCCAGAGAGCAGAGTTCGGAGTTAAAAGTCGCGAGAGACGCCGACACCGACAGGCGCCGAAATCAGGAAGCTTTTTTGGGTCAGGGAGAAAGCTTTTTGCTTTCTCAAGTGCTTGACTTTCGCTTTCATTTAGTCGCCAGGACCCTGCTGCGCTCTGATTAGGGCTAATACGAGTTTTGGATATACATAGAGATAAAAAGGACAAAAGGGAAGAATAATACTATGACAAAAACGTACAATCAACGCTCGAAAATTGAAATCGAAATTTTGGATTAACTTTTTTTTTTTTTGATACAAAATAGTTTTTGTGTGTTTTTATATCAAATCAAAAAATATATTTTAGAATAACTTTTCGAATTGAAACTCTCTTGTTGGCAAAATAGTTTTCGTAAAAGTTGTTAAATTTTGTGGATTTTTATTTCTAAAATTCAATTAAAACGTGTTCAACCAATCGGTATAAATAAATCAATTTCAGTTTAAATACTAACATGTTTTTTTTCTCTTTATTTAAATATTTTTGTATATATTAATGCATGATGTACTTAAATAGTTGCAACTTGTATTGGATTTCCTTCCGTTGTATACTTCGATTTTGTTTTTGTATATATATTTATTTATGTAACTTATGCGCTTAATTATACATTGTAGTTGTGTTTATTTGTTTTGTTCTTGTTATTGTTGTTGTTGTTGTTCATGATGCTGTCGCAAATGGACAATGCAATACTGTAAATGAAGGTGTCTTATATAACTAAGCAGCATATTTTATAAAATATATATATATATAAATATTAAAATGTATTTTTGTTTGATTGGAATAGAGGTTTTGGACAAATTTTAAGCCTAATTATGGGCGGCAATAAATTAAAGACAGTGAATTATACAAATTAGATCATAAATAGAGAATAAATTACGAAAACTAATTACCAAATTATGAATCGTAATCGTACAGCTGATAAATACACAAACGATATTTGAGATATTTGATTTTTGGATGATGGTTAAGTTCGGAGTAGTAAAGTACTTTAAACTTATAGCATAAAATGTTGATGAGTTAATTGCTTTTGTTTTTGTTGTTGTTTTTTTTTTTTTGTGTTTTGTGTTTTTTCTTTCAGTAAGTAGCAGCAGAGTTTCGTTGATCAGTTCAAGTTTTTTATAGTATCTATGTATATAGAGCAGTATTGTTGTTGGCAGCGGTATACTTAATGTGTGTTTTTTTTTTGTTTTTCATTTTTTAAATATATAAATCATTTCTTTTTGTTTTCTTGCTTTTGGGGGAATGAAGAGCACCCATTTCTCTAATCTTCAATAGTATATTCGGGCATCTTTTCATACTTCTGCTTGGTAGCCTCGTGTGTGGTGTCCACAAGCAATGCTGTATGGGAATAGCCCATGGTAACCTGAGGTATTTTAATGTTGTCCATTTTGGGCACCTCCTTGGGCACCGTCGACGACTTTTGAAACTCGCCAATGCCCAGCTCACCAAAGGTTGGCGATGCGCCCCAGGCAATCAGTGTATCATCAGCCGATATCATGATTGAGGTATTGGCACAGCCAATTGCTGTTATGTTCCAGCCTGTATATGAATATATAGAGAAAGGGCTTTAGTAAGGTTTATCATGGATGCTTAGGTGGACTTGCCTGCTAAATCTTGCACTGGCTTGGGATACATGTTGGCCTCGCCCGTTTTCTTGTTCTGCCCAAAGAGATAGAGCAGGCCCAGCTCGTTGATAATCAAACTGAATGTTGAACCGCAGTAGACACTGCGTCCGCCACGACCCTGGGCATCAAAAAACTTCATAAGACGCGGCACCATCTCATCCTTGGGCTCGGCGTGTCCCAGGCGCCCAAAACCGCCAAAGCCCCAGCTGTAAACGCGCTTTTTGGAGTCGATGGCCACCTGTTTGTTAATTAAGACATAAACGTTTAGTGTGCCGCATCTTTATAAAAATCCTGGCACATACCGTGTGATTGTTGCCACATGCAAAGTCCACAATCTGTACACCATCCACGGGTGTCACGTGTCCCTCCTTGCTCTTCTCAATGTAGAGTACAACCCTTTTCGGTGATGTCTCAAAATGGAATGACAGCTTATTGGCATTCACAAAATACTTGGCATCCGTATTGTGACCCAATTGGCCATATTCCGGCAAACCAAATGTGTGCAAATTGCCCTTGATATCGAGAATAACTGAGAATTCGGCTCCGCATCCAATGCGTATTATAGGCGGTCCACGATAATTAATCGGAGTGGGCGTAAAGATATTGGGATGTGCATTGCCCACGCCGCACTGACCGGACTTGTTCTCGCCGCAGGCGTAAACTGTGCCCGTGTCGGTAAGGAAAAGCGTATGATGACGCCCAGCGGCGGCTTGTACAATGTTCAGCTGTTCCAGTGCAGGAATGATTGTGGGCTTCTCCACCAGCTTGATGTCCTGACTCAAGCCCAACTGACCGCTGGGATTGCGGCCAAAGCCAAGTGCCTTGCGATCCATATTGATGAGTATTGTGTGCGCCGCAGTGGGACCGCTGGCCACGGAGCGGTACTGCAAGTTGGCATAAGGGCAAAATATGAATTTCATTTCATATCAATACACACTTCCAGCAGGACTTACCTTCTCATCCGTGAAGCGATGAAAGCTATACAGATTGGGACGCACTTTTGTGACATTTTTTCGATCCCGTTTGCCGGTTAGATCCCAGGTAACCATACCAGCCAGCAGCAGCTGTCCCGGCGTCCTTTCCAGCGTGGCCAGTAGATCCTCTGGCAGCTTACTGGGTGGATCCAGATTATCATGTGGTATTAGCACCTCCATTTGGCCGGCCGCCTGCTGTTGGGCCAAATCATCGTCGGACTCATCACTAAACTCATCCTCGTAGTCCGATTCCTTCTTCTTTGGGTGACGCTTGTTGGGACCGGCCCCGTTACCACCTGCCTTGCGCTTAGCCGACATCTTTCAATTAGCAGTAATGCGTCTCTATCTCTCTCTCTCTCTCTCTCTATCTTTGTCTCTCTGCGGCTGTAAAGAGACCAGCAAGCGTTGAGAACCAGAACCAGAATTTGTACGCAGCAGAGCGTAGCGGTTGCCGTTAGTGCTGCGTGCGTGACAAGACGCGTACGTGTTTGTAATTGATTTATTATTACAATTGGCTATTTAGGCATTACAACTTTTAAAAATCTAAGCTGCGCTTTTATTAGCTTAACGGTACTCTTTAGTTTGCTCATCAAAAATTATAAAGTTTTAATGAAATTTAATTTAAAGTATTGCAAAATGACTGCCCGTGTCTTGTTGCGAATATTGTGAAGCGCTCATCTCTAATCGTAGCTCTCACGCGCTGTTCGTTCTATGTGTGCGTGCATCGTATGTGTGTGTGTGTGTGTGGTGGTTTTGCAAGCATGGAAAAACAAAATGAACGCCAACAAAGTAAGCCCGATGCGCTGCTAACGCCGACTGCGGTACTTTTGCAATTTCATTGAAAAAGCACACAAATTCGCATTAAATGAAAATATCTGTTTATCCATCTGTCAGCTAATAAGGCGGTAACTAATGTCTGCTATCTCAAACAAATGATTTAATTGAACGGCGGCTTAAAATCAAATTTGAAATGTTGGCGTCACTTTTACAAAACACACAGCGTATACAAAGACAGCGCGACAAGTAGCTAATCAAACATTGCTTGAAAGACGTAATGCTTAGCCACACCGAAACTTAAAGGATCACTAAATTTAAGGCTACATTACGCGCTAATAACTTACATTTCAAGCTTTACAACTAATAACTTTTCGTATACCGTTCCTGTTCCGTACGCAGCAAAAACAACAAAACGCTAACCAGCAATAGGATGAAGTGTGTGCACAGTTCGCAACACAAAAATAACTAAAATCAAAAATACCACATGGAGTGGCTCTATACTTTTTTTTTCGATTCATAAAAATACAACTATCGATATTTTTGTATGTGTCTCTAACGATAGTAGTCGGTAGCCCTAGTAATCGCGGCCCAACAACAAAAGAACATTGTTATTTTTGGAGCGCAAAAAAGTGGTTGGCTTTTAGGCCAGGATATGGATAAAATGGACAACGACGAGACTGAAACCACACATTATTACTTGGAGTGCGAGGTCGGCGCAGAGGAATGGCACTGGAATCTCAAGAGCACCAAGCTGCTGGTCGAACTCTATTCGGAGCGGCGTCACAGATTTCGTGATCCCAAAACCCGCAAACGTGCCCTCTGGACAGAGATTGTGGATGGCATGGAGCGTGCCGGCTTCAAGGGCATCAATGAGGATATCTGTGATCGCAAATGGCGCAACATGAAGAAAACGTATCGAACATGCCGTGAAACGCTCAGAAAAACCGGACGCAAACGCGTTGGCTGGGAATATTATGACACATTCGATGAAATGTTTCATAATGAAAATGCGCCCGCCACCATAAAGCTGGAAGATGATTCATTGCCAGCGGAGCAACAGCAGCAGCAGCAGCATACAGCACTGGCGGATATGTGCAGCGCAACAGTTGACGCACAAGCCCTGGCCACAGACAATGCCAGCGATCTGTCCGTGAGCCAGGAGCAGCAGCGACAGCTGCTAATCCTGGAGCGCAATCGCATCGCTGCCATACGAGAGCTGAGCAAACGGATCGAAGAGTCCAATGCGATACAGCGTGAACGCAACGATCTGCTGCGCGAGTATCTCGCACAGTTATAGCCATAGGATAAATAAACGAATCGGTTAGGCTTCATACAAATTCTTAATGTAATGCGATTGTATTGGCAATAATTGAATAGTTGATAGGTCTTTTCTTGTATATTTAAATATTATGGAAATCGAACATAAATATAATTTTAAAGGTAAATTTCTCGTTTAGCACATGAATTGTATAATTAAAAAGTTAGGCCCAATGCATGATTCGCAATTGCATATTCTAGAATTGTATCAGCGGCTGTTTTCGGCGCTCCCGATACGCCACAATGTCGGGCATGACAACCTGTCGGAATCGTTCGTGATTCCGCTTAAACTCCTCAACGGCTTTGGCCACGCGTCGCTGCTGCTCCAAGCGATCGATCGGCTTGCTATTATTGTTGTTATTGCAGCTGGCTAATACTGTAGATCTGGCCGTAGCCACGGGCAGATCATTGTAGAAGATGCTCGGCGATGCACCTGCTGCTGCCTGACGTCGTTGTGCCCGGGGCGTTGACTGTGGACTCCCGTTTCCATTGCCGTTGCCATTATCTGTAACACGCAACAATTTATAGCCTTTCTTTGGGAATATACAGCAGATTTTTGTCATAAGCTCGCAAAACGGCATTCCGAACGAAAATGCAAAAGTAACTGAGATAAGCTCTGGCTTGCGCCGAACAATTATTTAAAGCACGGTTCTTGCTGGCTGCAACGGTAATGACAAACTGATTGCTTATCTGCACTAAGCGCTACCGCCGCGAGTATATTGACTTTGTGACCACATTTGTAACACACCGTGGAGAGGGGCATCAAAGTGCGCCTGGCTGCCTATTTCTTGGTTTCGGTCCTAAAGTCTTGCTGGCACTTTGCACAGATTCGTGTTTCTGTTGCCGGAACGGATCAAAGGATATATGATTGCCATTTGAATCGGAACAATTTGTTCAAAATTTAGATCTATTTTGAATCAGATTTGTTATTTTACGAAATATATTCTACATGCCTAGGATTGTGTTGGTGGCAAGTTAAGTTAATAAGTTTAAAATAAGTAAATTGTCTTGGGAAGAACAGAAGCCTATCAACATCGAACTAAGATAAAATATGCCTACAATAGACGCAATTTAACATAATTTAGGGTATCTAATCTTCGATATTATGAAGATAACGCGTTCTTTGCTTATTTTCACTTTCGTTCGCGCCGTGTAACGTTGAGCCTGAGGCAAAAACCTTCGGTAAACAGCTGACGAGTGACTCGGCTGATGACGTCATGCGGCTTGGCTTACCTAGAAACTGGAGCTCCTGTTGCGCTTTCGCATTGCTCGAGCCAAAGTAGCCGGGTATAAAAGGCATAGGTGACATGACTACGCCGCCGCGCAGGCCCGCCGCCGCAGACGCATCAGAAGGTGGCAGCGGCGGCGGCGGAGCTGGACGATTAAATGGATTTTGGCGTCTGGGCGGCGGCTTGGGCTTGCCCGGCGCATCCGTCACAGCCTGGGAGGGATCACGGCGATCGTTGTGCATTTCTGCAGCAAAAAAGAGTAATTAAGTTTAACAATTAAAGTCAGCAGGTTTGTTAGTCGCCTCGCTGCGTTACTTACTGTTCCGTGAGTCTTCGATTTCCTGCAGCTGCCGCTGCAGCTCGGCGACAATAATCCGCTTGTACTCGTAGCCGGCGCAGGTTAGGGCCTTCATCCATGACTCCATGCTTTCCTGTGTGTCGGCTGCCAGTATATAGGTGCGATTGCCATTGAACGCTATCTCAAAGCAGTAATTATCCGCATCCGATTCCTGGGATAGTTCTATGGTGCAGCCCTCGACTATGATGAGACCCAGTGGCTCCTTGTCCAGGCGCGTTTCGAAGTAGAAGAGCAGATTGCCTTTTAACACGAAATAGCGTCGTTGAAATGCCTTATTTATTTCGCCTCGCTTGTTAAGAAAACCTGTGCGTATGATTAATAATAGCATATGTGAGATATGTATTTATATATGTATATTTCGTTAATTAACTAACCTTCCATGTCAAACGGCGGCGATCTGGCAAACACACAGAGGTTCTTTTCGTTGATTTTCATTTTGATGCGTTCGGCTCATTAACTAAGAATGTTTGGGCCGTACAAACATTTAAAATGCGCTTTGTTTGCTTTAATTTGGTAATAGGCACAAATGTATTTACATATCTATGTGCGTAGATGCTTACATCAATGCATAAGCGTAGGCAAAACATATGTTTCTGACATCGACCGATGTAGCCACACCAAATTTAGATAAATAAACAATTTTTGTGATTTGACTATCGAGCGTAACTCATCTCTAGTAGAAGTCTTCTTCTTAAGCAGAAATATCAAGTTGAAAACTTCGCTAAGATGTCTTATTTACTTACTGAAATTGCCCTCGAAATGCTGGGCTATAAGTTTTACGATACGAATGGCGTATTTCATTTGATCAACTTTCAACAATCGATGACAGCAGCGCAAACCGATTTGCAGGCGCACCCAGAGGAGCCATCGTTAATGGAGTACATTGAACAGCAATCGGACCCTGAAACCGACAAGAACGGGCATGACCAGCCACAGCCACCAACTGTTCCCTCAACGATTAGTCTGCGCGGCACACCTGTCCGTGCGCTGGCCAAAATGATGGAGTACGAGAGCGACAAATTGCAGAATGGACAGGAACAGCAGCAGAAACAGCAGCAGCAGTCAAACCGTTTGAATAGTCCAGCTGAACCTGAATCGTCAATTGTGCTACCAAAAACGTCAAACAGTTTACGTCGTACGCCGGCCAGGGCACTGACTAAAATCATGGACTATGAGAACTTTAATATACGCAATCAAATAATACGGCGTATGGAAAAAGTGCTCAAGAAGGAAGCGCACATTCCAAATGAAGTGGCGCTGCAGGATTG
This sequence comes from Drosophila novamexicana, assembly GCF_003285875.2. Lineage (NCBI taxonomy): Eukaryota > Metazoa > Arthropoda > Insecta > Diptera > Drosophilidae > Drosophila > Drosophila novamexicana. The sequence goes on from NW_020824787.1 coordinate 7,711,160, forward strand.
CCTCAATGCAGAGTTGACGAAAATAGTCAAGGATGCTGATGATATGCATGAGTTTCGAAAATTTTTGGAGGAGCGCCTTAGACGCATTGACTCGCGTCCTTATGAGACTTACATGCGAACGTTTGGTGTAGAATAGGTTCACGTTAAATCGGTAAAGTTAGTGTTTATGTTAAGGGTTATATCATTAAAACGTAAAAATAGAAAGTATAGTCCAATTGAAGAAAGTCCTCTGCTCCTTGTTTACGAATTGCAATTTAGGGTAGCATAATTTATGCTGCTTTTGAAATGCCAGGTGCGAGTGTTGTTCGTTTTCAGTGTTGCCCCTCGTCCAACGATGTCGATACACTTCGATGTTGGTTTTCGTTTTAAGAGTGGCCACACATTTAATTATTTGACTATCGATAGCCCAAGCCCGAACAGAGGCATCGATAGCAGTCGGTCACATTACTCGCAGAACACCTGAGTAAAGGTCGGTCCACTGAACTTGTCACAAAAATATATAAAACTTTTTCTCAAAATTCTTTTTGTAAAACGTGCCTAAACACATACATTTTTTTATATTTTATTCTGCCCTGTTGCCTCGGCGAATAACAGGCAGTCCAGTGTCGCGACCCGATTGCGAAACAACGAGAGAGAGAAATATAAATATCATTTCACACTCACGAACGGTGACGAAAACGCCAACGACGCTTGCATAATGAAAATCTGGACGTCCGAGCATGTCTTCAACCATCCGTGGGAGACGGTTACACAGGCGGCATGGCGCAAATATCCAAATCCCATGACACCCTCAATCATTGGCACCGATGTGGTTGAGCGCAGAGTAGTTAACGGTGTGCTACACACACATCGATTGGTTCAATCCAAATGGTATTTTCCGAAGTGGACGCACGCGTTAATTGGCACCGCCAAGACGTGCTTTGCCAGCGAACGCTCCACAGTGGATCCTCAGCGCAAGCAGATGGTCTTAAAGACAAACAATTTAACATTTTGCCGTAACATAAGTGTCGACGAGGTGCTCTACTATGAGCCGCATCCCACTGATTCGAGCAAGACCCTGCTCAAGCAGGAGGCGACAGTAACTGTCTATGGTGTCCCACTATCACACTATATGGAAGATTTACTGACCTCCACAATCAGTTCGAATGCGGGCAAGGGCCGTCAAGGCCTCGAATGGGTAATTGGCCTCATCAATACGGAAGTGAAGAGCATCGCCGATTCGGCTGCACGCGGCACAGACGAACTAATACACAGTACGCGGCGATCCATCGACGAGGTCACAGAGAGTGCGCGAAAGAGTATGGACGAGATTGGTGCCCAGGCAGCCAAGGCGGCGAAAGCAATGCACATAACATAGATGTATATGGAAAGGCGGTCATCTCCATGCGTATGTGGGGACTGTTGGGCGTAGTGAATAGGAATTTACCGTAGTAGGCGCAACGTCGGGTACGCTGCTTTGTAGTACAGCAACAGCAACAACAACAACAACAACAACAATAACAATAACAAATAAACGGAACATAGATACATTAACAACAACAACAACAACAAAGCAGCAAACGAACAATAAGAATATTCAATTACAATATTTTCTCCTTGCAAAATGGCAAGCGAAATATTTTATTCGTCTGCTTTAATATATTTTTTGTAAAGCAATTAGAAAAGAAAAAGCAAATTGAAAAAATCGAAAAAAAAAGAAGGAAATGTGGAACTTTTCCCATGGTTATCAGTCAAGTGCGCGTTGGTTTTTTTTTTTGTTTTTTTTTTTGTTTAGATTGGGCCAATGTACAAAGCCGATAAGGCAGGCAGCCAGGCAATGACAAGATCCGCGCAACAACACCAACATCAGCATAGTAGCAAATTTATTTATTTAAAAATAAATATATATATACATATATAGTTTGTAATATGCAGAAAATTTTAAGAAACCAAAATCGAAAAAAAAACCACATAAATCGAGCACTAAATAAATGTCAACAAAACGCTCAAGAAAAATACATATTCAAGTACAAACGCTTTTCATTATTGGAATATAAATATGTTATATATGCTTGCATATATTGCTGATTTGGCTGCCAACTATCAACGCTGATGACCGCTAAATTGATCGGAATACATGCGCATACATACATACATACATCAAATGAAATCAAGATAAGCCAAATGTGCAGCTGTGTGAGTGCACACGTTTTTTTGTTTCGGAAAGCTTTTTGTGATGTTGCTGCATGTGATTCCGCAGCAGTTGCTATACGAGTCCGACGGCAATGCGTCACAAAACAACAACACAAATGCACAGCTAAAAGCTCTTCTCTTGTTGCTTTATACCCTGCACAGTGATGAGCGCGTGACATACAATTAAACATAGGCAGTTTGTTGAATAATATATTTGTAAAAAAAAAAAATATGTATATTATATATATATGAATATCTGCCAAATAATTACATTGTGCAAAAGGCATTCAATTGCCAAAATAAAATCAATTAATCATGGCATTAAATACTAAACAAAAAAAAAAAGAAGAAAATTGTCGCTGGTTCATGGTTCAAACCAAGTTCAGTTCGTCAACCAGGTTTTAAGATCCGTTGAATGAGGTTCCAGTTCCAATTTTATATAAAAATAGTTTTGCTGATTATTTCATATATTTGTACCTATGGAAATTTGTAATATTCACTGTAATTAACGAAAATAAAGTCATCGCTATGAAAGCTATATAAAATCTAGGCTAACAGCTTATGTGCCTGCTATGCTAGTTACAGCTATCTATATAAATCATCTATTTTGTGTTTATTTTGATTAGTATTAGTATCAGTATTAAAAATGCGGGTCTTATTGAAAGGTGATCTTTTGTCGGAAAATAAAATAGTTACCTAGAAAATGTTTTAAAATGTTATATTAACCCTTTGGATCATGTATACCCTTTATGCCATTACTACTCAAACACAGGACAACCAAAAGCTTTAAACAGCTGTTGTGAACTTCTCAGCCCCAGTTGGCAATTTGACGCTTATAAAACGTGCGCATTGTGCTTAGGCTCTCTCCCTCTTGCTCGCTCTCTTTAAGTCCCAGTGTTCTTTGCGCTGTTCATTTGCACGTGCACGTGCGCGTCGCTTATTGTATTCCAATTTGGGTTAGTTAATTTATAATCTACTAGCATTTGTATATTATTAGCAATAACTGGTCGTGTTTGTGCTGGCAAAAAAATATGTTTACGCTTTTGCTGTTTATCAGCGCGTTCCAGTCACAATAACAAAAACAAGCAACAAATTGTGACGCCAATGCAACGACTGCAATTGCAATTGGGCGTCTGCTGTAACTTGAAGCGCTGATCTGTGGTTGATAACCCCCTGCCAGGGTGCTCGTAGGCAGCTACCGCTCCGGTTGTCAACGGCTTTGACAGCTTCACCAGATTCCAGTGCTCGAGCCAGAGCTCAGTCTGGCTGAGAAGCGTCTAAGGAACGCACGTATAAAAATTGGACTTAACAAACAAAAAAAAAAACAACAAAAGTAAGAATTATGCAATTGGCATTAGGCATAAAAACAGCTGAAACACGAGTAGGCAAGAACCTTTGTAAAGTGGGCGTGGAAGCAATATTTCGTGTCAAAACGTGTGTTTAAAACCTTTCAAACTGTGCTATTTGTTATTGTATGCGTGTGTATGTATGTCGATTTGTTCAGGCGACAGTTACATATGTACATATATTTTGTACATACATATATTTTTATCCGATTAACTTAATTTTAACACTCCATCAATATAATGAAGTGGAGCGAAGGGATTTAAATAAAGACCAATGTTCAAGTGGCTGCACTAGCACGGATAATCGCACTGGCAGAGCGCCTTTATCCAAAAAGTGTACACTAGCTGAGCGTGAGAAATAATTCATTTATCCGCTGCTGACACGCCACTGGTGCTAATGCTTTTGATCCCGTTACCTGCGCGCTGCAGTTGGTGCCAGTGTGCATGTGGGATGCCACATTTCTCTGTCTTTATCTATACAGCCGAGAGCGCTATTGTGTGAGCAAAAGGCATTGTGGATAATGTGCGCAGAGAAATGTTAGTGTATTAGTGCAAATGCAGGCTTAGCACAGACTTGTGCTTGATGAGAGGATTTAGTCTGTGCGCGTTTATCTTCATGATCGGTCGTGTCCTCCGCGCGTGGGTGTAAAATCGTTTTTAAATAAAGTAAATGTTATTAACCGGCGTCGCGCTTTGTTTATGCCGCGTGTGTATGTTTTACTACTATTATTAGCCATCCCCTCGCTCTGCATCCGTTAAGGTATATTAACCAATTTGAAGAATTTCATTCAATATTTTGTGTAGAGCTTTTTCACATTTGCTACCTGAATAGAGAGTGGGAGTGTATGTGCAAGTGTGTGTGTGTGCTGAGAAGCTTTTATTTAAAAACAGCTGCAGTTAAGAAAACTGCAGTTAGATTTTTTTAGCATGCGATCAATTTAAAGCTCATTTTAAAGACTTATGTGATGTGCTTTTCCGATTGCCGAAAAGCCTACAGTGAAAACTCTGTAAATGGAACAATCTATAGAACTATCAAATAAGTTATATTTGAGATTTATTTTTTTTTATTTATTTATAATTTATTTTCTTAAACGAAAGTAATAAGTTTTCAAAGAATAATTTATTTATTAATTATTAACCTAAAAAGGATGAGCTTATATTTATGTGAATTGACTTCTAAGCGGACATTTTTCTTAGTAGAATTAATTTATATAATTTCTCAATTTTTACCAGCTAATCGATAATGGGAATTCTGCGACTTTACGATGTGGCCGCCTTCGATAGTGCCGAGGATAAGCGCGTACTGCAGCGCTTGCAGACGCTCGACCCGGAGCTGATCTCGGTGCGCATGGAGCGCTGTTATCACTTGGAGTACGACCATGAGATGTGCAGATTTCCGCTTGCGCTGGAGCATCTGTTGAGGTGGCTGGTGAGGCAGCCGCTCCAAAGGATATGCAGTCTTAACGAGCAGACGAGACTGGAGTTAAACGATGCGGAGCTTGAAATGCTCGTGGAGATTGGACCACGTTTCAACTTCTCCACACCCTACTCGACCAATTGTGTGAATATATTTCAGAATTTGGGCTATACTGAGGTGCGACGCATGGAGAGCTCTATCCGTTATCTGTTGACCTTTGGCCGGGCAGCGACCCGTGAGGTCGCCAGCTTTGTGGCGCTGCTCGGCGATCGGATGACCCACTGCCAGTATACGGCAGCGAATATGCCGCGCGAGAGTTTCGATGAGCAGCTGCCGGCACAGCTGGCTGCCTGGCATTATGTGCCAATGATGGCGCAAGGGCGCGCCGCTCTGGAGGAGATTAATCGAGAGTTGGGCCTGGCCTTTAGCGACTACGACTTGGACTTCTATTACAAGCTATTTTCGCAGACACTGAAACGTGATCCCACCACAGTGGAGCTGTTCGATTGCGCCCAGAGCAATAGCGAGCACTCCAGACATTGGTTCTTCCGTGGCCGCATGGTGTACGAGGGCCAGGAGCTGCCCAGCACGCTGATTGACCTAATTATGGACACGCAGCGGAACACGAATCCGAACAATACCATCAAATTCAGCGATAATAGCAGCGCCATTGTCGGCTTTGAGCATGATGCACTGCAGCCGCGTGAAATCGGTGCGCCCGGCATTGTGGAATTGCGCAGTGTCCGATCGGATTTGATATTCACAGCCGAAACGCATAATATGCCCACAGCCGTGGCGCCTTTTAGTGGTGCCACCACCGGCACCGGCGGCCGTTTGCGTGATGTGCAGGGCGTGGGTCGTGGTGGCCTGCCCATAGCTGGCACCGCCGGCTACTGCGTGGGTGCCCTTCATATACCCGGCTACAGTCAGCCGTATGAGCCGGTGGGCCTCAAGTATCCCGGCTCCTTTGCACCGCCGCTGCAGGTGCTCATCGAGGCCAGCGATGGCGCCTCCGATTATGGCAACAAGTTTGGGGAGCCACTCATATCCGGTTTTACCATATCGTATGGCTTGTACAATGCCGGCCAGCCCAACACCAAGACGCGTGAGGAGTATGTGAAGCCGATTATGTTCAGCGGCGGCCTGGGCACCATGCCCGCTGCCATGCGCCAGAAGGTAACGCCCAAACGTGGCCAGCTGCTGGCCAAGATTGGCGGTCCGGTTTATCGCATTGGCGTTGGTGGCGGCGCTGCCAGCTCCGTGGAGGTGCAAGGCTCCGGAGATGCTGAGCTCGATTTCAATGCCGTGCAACGTGGCGATCCGGAAATGGAGAATAAACTGAATCGTGTAGTGCGCGCCTGCATCGAACTTGGCGCACTTAATCCCATCTTGGCCATACACGATCAGGGCGCTGGCGGCAACGGTAATGTGCTGAAGGAACTGGTTGAGCCAGATTTTGCAGGCGCCATCATCTTCTCGGAGGAATTCAAACTGGGTGATCCGACCATTACAGCTTTGGAGCTGTGGGGCGCCGAATATCAGGAGAATAATGCGATTCTTTGCAAGCCGCAGGATCGTGAATTGCTCGAAAAGATTTGCGCCCGGGAACGTTGTCCCATAAGCTTTGTGGGCGTGGTCACCGGCGATGGCCGGGTCACATTGGTGGAACACGCCGCACCCAACGACATGGAGCAGGCATTGCTGCCCGAGGCGCGTAAAAGCTACGGCGCCGCGCCATTCGATCTGGAACTATCGCATGTCCTGGGTGACATGCCCAAGCGCACCTATGAGCTGAAATCCGTAATGAATCCATGCAAACCGCTCCAGCTACCCACCGATATACAGCTAACGGATGCACTGGAGCGTGTGCTGAGCATTGTTGCGGTGGGCAGCAAACGCTTCCTCACCAACAAGGTGGATCGCTGTGTGGGCGGCCTGATAGCCCAGCAGCAGTGTGTGGGTCCACTGCAGGCACCGCTGTCCGATTACGCGCTGACCACCGTCTCTCATTTCAGCACAGCCGGCATTGCCACCTCCATTGGCACACAGCCCATAATGGGGCTGATCAGTCCTCAGAATATGGCGCACATGTGCGTCGCTGAGGCGCTCAGTAATCTTGTCTTTGTCAAGATCACCGAAATGGCGGACATCAAGTGCTCCGGCAATTGGATGTGGGCAGCCAAATTGCAAGGCGAGGGTTACAAAATGTACCAGGCTTGTTTGTCGCTCAGCAAGGTGCTTCAGGAGCTGCGCATTGGTATCGATGGCGGCAAGGACTCCCTCTCCATGGCCGCCAAAGTGGATGGTGAAGTGATCAAATCACCCGGCACACTCGTCCTCTCCACCTATGCACCCTGTCCGGATGTGCGCGTACGCGTTACGCCCGATCTCAAGGGTCCGGCGCGGGGTAAAGCCAGCGCCTTGCTTTGGATTAACATTGAGCGCAGTGCACGGCTGGGCGGCTCAGCGCTGGCGCAAGCCTACGCCCAGCAGGGCGAAACCACACCCAACATGCAACAGACCCAAGTGCTGACCCAGGCGTTTGAGCTCACCCAAAGCCTGTTGGGCGAGCGACTGCTGCTCGCCGGGCACGATGTTAGCGATGGCGGTTTAATTGTCTGCCTGCTGGAAATGGCCATTGGTGGTCTGAGTGGCCTGCAGCTGGACATCCAGGAGGCAGCGGCTGGCATTACCGATTACGATGCTGTCAGTGGCACAATTGGCGTGAACATGTGCCTGTTATTTAGCGAGGAGTGCGGCTGGGTGCTGGAGGTGGATGCAGACCAGCTGGAGTCAGTGCGTGCTCGCTTCCAGGCTGCGAATGTGCCCAATTATTATCTCGGCCAGACACATGGCTTTGGCTTGGACACGGCACAGGTGCTGATTAAAAATGGCGACAACACTTTGCTCTCCGAACCACTGCTTCAGCTTTACAAGCAATGGGAGCGCACCAGCTACGAGCTGGAGAAGCTGCAAGCGGACGTTGAGTGCGCACAATCCGAATACGATAGCCTCAACTATCGCCAGGCGCCGCAATATAAGGCGCCCGCCCAATTACAATCAGAGCTCACGCTCAAGCGCTGCGTTCAGACCGTGCGTGTGGCTGTGCTGCGCGAGGAGGGCGTCAACAGCGAGCGGGAGATGATGGCCAGTCTGCTGCGTGCCAATTTTGAGGTGCACGATGTGACCATGTCCGATCTGCTGGCAGGTGAGTCGCCAAAGAATCCGTTTTCCAACATTAAAATATTCAAACTGAATACGTTTCCCTTTACAGGCACCACAAATCTGTCGCAGTATCGTGGTCTGGTCTTTCCGGGCGGCTTTAGCTATGCGGATACCTTGGGCTCCGCCAAGGGCTGGGCGGCAAACATATTGCACAACGCGCTGCTCAAGCCGCAATTTGAGGCATTTAAAATGCGCGAGGATAGCTTCTCGCTGGGCATCTGCAACGGCTGCCAGCTGATGACATTGATTGGCTACGTGGGCAGCATAAAGGCCACGGACAAGACGCCTGTTTTGCCCGCATTGGCACTGCTTCATAATCGCTCGAAGCGTTTTGAATGTCGCTGGTCGACGGTCCGTATACCGCCGAGTCGCGCAATAATGCTGAGCAACATGCACGATCTGGTTCTGGGCTGTTGGGTGGCCCATGGCGAGGGACGTTTTGCGTTCCAGCGCGAGGAGCTGTTGAACCAGCTGCACGACGAGCAGCTTGTAACGCTGCAGTATGTCGATGATAAGGGTGCGCCCACTGAATTGTATCCCATGAATCCCAATGGCAGCCCCAAGGGCATTGCTGGCATCTGTTCGCCGGATGGCCGACATTTGGCGCTGATGCCGCATCCGGAACGCTGCAGCGCCATGTATCAGTGGCCATATGTGCCGCCGGGCTTTGATGTGCCCGCCACGCAAGTGGAGAGTCCCTGGCAGCTTATGTTCAACAATGCCTACAAATGGTGTGCATCGCAGGAGTAATAGCATTTGACAAATGTCTTTTCATTCCAATTAAACACTTGCTCCCAGTAGCCTTGCCACATATATTCCACGCGATTTCAAATAGAAAAATATAAGGAATCCTATTCCTATGATTCGCATTAATTATATTTACATAATTTACCTTTCGCGATTTAAAACAAAATATAAGGAGTCAATTAGGGTTTACATTCCTACTCCATTTGCAATCCCTAAATTGCCATTCCTATTTCTTACTTTTGACTTATATTCTACGCGATTTTAAACATAACAAAAATATCTGTTTTAATTAGAGCGTTTATTAAGCTAAAGTTATTGTCATATCTATAATTCACATCTATTCATATTTCATTCACTTTTCACTCATATTTCATAGAATTTGGAATTAATTACAATTAATTTTCCACTCATACATTCACACTTTTTAAGACTCATCGCTATTTTAATTTCCACTTGTTTCAAATATAAAAACTTCTCTTAAATCGCAAACTATGTTTCAAAGTCAAGCTTTATGTGACTAGAAGTAGATATAGATAAATATATACACAAGTCATTTGCTAATTACGACAAAAACATAAAGAACAACATCACAAGCTAACTAATTTAAACGTAAGCCCTAATTGAATTAAACTGTTTTTAACAATTATTAATCTAACGTGAAATTTGCAGCAGGCATTTCAAATAGTTGGCCTTGGCGCCCGGCGCCATCATGTACTTGGAGTTCCAGTCATGTTCGTTAATATGCAACACCTTATAGCCCATCATTTCCAGATGCTTGATCTTCAGCGATTCGGGACCACGCAACGCAGTCAGATCGTTCTCACAGAATGAGTCCAGCTTGAGCAGCAGAATCGCCACCCTGGTAAGAAATTAAATATTTCATATTAGTTTAACTTAGATATAGAAATATCAACGGATATGCCCCGGCCATGCAAGGGAAAAAAGTCTAACGTATTCTCGCAAAGATCTCTAAAATTAATTTGAGCACCAATCGTTACTCTTTTAATTATTGACACCTCACTCTGGTGGGTGGATTTCCCGCCAAGTGCGAAACGCCTCTCAAATTGAATTTGATATTTGAAGAGCTGTACACAAGCTTTGATTCTTCCACACTTGTGGGAAAGAAACCTCGCCTTACTTGGTTATGCGGTCCAACATGGTGGCCTCCATTGGCGGCGCTGGTATAAGCTTCTTATCCTTGTCGAAATGTATCACGAAATCAATTTGATAGCCATAGGGCGTTGTGTGATTGCAGCGAAAATAGTTCTCATCCTTGAGCAAATCCTGCAGCAGATGTTTGACATCCGCACTAAAAGCGCTGGGCACAAGCGGTTCTAAAAGAGAGACGCTTCGGTTATGCTGGGTCAACTAGGATTTTCTTAATACCCACTCTTGCTGAGCTGCGCCTCGACGTAGTTTTGCTGAAACCAGGGCACATTTGTCTCGGGCAGATCCAGGCAAACGGTGCGATTCAGTTGCATCACGCGATTGAGCACCAGCCCCGGATAGGTCGCCTTTGAGTAACAGATTTGTATCTCATCCTCGATGCGCTGTATGAACTTGACGCAGAACACTCGATTGACCAGCTGCTCCGGAATGGTCTTATAGAAGCACAGCGCCAGGCACGACTGCACCAAGGACAAACCGCTCATGTGATCAAAATCTCTGCGAAATTGAGGAGAGCGAGAGAAGGCTTATTAGCATGGATAGTCGCTCGACTATTAGTCAAATTAATTATTTATCCGATCGTTATGAAATTATCAAGTTTTTTTTAAAGATGGTATTCAAGTTGGGATCTATACCCAATTTCAAAGTAAAGCCTTTTGAATGTACTCCATTTTTGAAGAAGTGGAAAAAGATAGTCAAAAGAGAAATAATCGAGACGCACCGTAGTAGCACCAAAGCAGCATAGTCCAATGCCTCCAGTGAGGCAGGTGTGTAGCCCAGATTGTAGGCACAGGTGAGCACCTTCTCGACGGTGTCGCCTGTGATGTGCTCATGCTGCTGGGCGATATAGTCAAACATGGATTCCAACAGGCCGGCCACAAAAAAGTGCGAAGCATTAAAATTATATGCCATTTCTCGCAACACACGCGAATTGAGATCGTTGCACTGAAGGGTTTTATAATGCAACAGCGCCTGGTTATACACCTGGGTGTTTTTTAGCGCTGTAAAGGATTAAGCTACGATAAGGAGCAGGCGTTGTCAAGTTTATGGAAGGACTCACTTTTCCGATGACTTAGTGTGCGCACCAAAACGCTCAGATCGCTGGCATTTAGCGGCTGCTGTTCGCTGTTGCCTAAATGCCGTTCGGCACAGGCAATCAGAATGCTATCCATGGTGGACAGCTGCATGGCCAGCAGATGTGGTACATGCTGGCGGAAACGCAGCTCGCAGGCGATCTGCATGCCGCGACCGAGTAGAAAACAATCCTGTATATCAAATTGTGGCGCCATGGCGAGCATTTTGCTCAGCAGCAGATTTGGGAACTTCTTCCAGCCAAACGGTGTCTGGCCATAGGCCAAGACAAAGGAAGCCAGACGTGCGAATTGCGCTGGCAATCTGCCCGCCACATCCCGTTCAATGGCATCAAGGCACATGCGACTGAGCGTGCGCTCCACGCCCTGATGGCGATACGTGCCGCCAAGATTATTGTTGAAGTTCATGTAGCGCTGACAATGGCGCAAAAAACGCAAATGCCGCTGCTCCTGGGGATCATTTGACAGCACACCAACCACCGCTGACCAGTACGCATCACAGATCCGCACATCGGCTATCTTCAGGGCGCGCAGCACACTGAAGAAATGCCCGCTTGCATTGGGCAGCTGCCAGGCGGCTTTGGAGTGCAACAGCTGACGGAACTGCTGTATGTAGGCATCGCGTTGCTGCAGCGAGGCAAATGGCACCGCACAGGACAGGGCATCTGGCGTGGGCTCCTGCTGCAGCAGTCGCTCTGTGGCCATTTTCAGTGGCTGCATCAGTGCCACCGGCTCCTGATGATGCAGAAAGGTGCGACAAACGCTCTTCAGATCGCTGGGCTCCAGCGTTGGCAGGCAGCTGCGCAACCCCAACAATAGCTGGCGTATCAGAGCCGTATTTAGATGCGACCACCTGGGCATATTGAGCATGTGCAGCAGCTTGAGCAACGCCTTGGGCGTGTCACTGCCTAACGTGCCACATTGCAGCAGCTCCTGGACGCGTTGCTTAAATGCCGCCAGCAGTTCGGCATCAATTAGCGGATGCAGCTGGAAGAGGCAGGTGGATAACAGACGCACATCCTGCTCGCTGTGGCAATTGGCCACATGCCGCTCCAGATGCGGCATAAAGTTGCGACAGACCAGCGGCGTAAAGAAGTCACGTTCCAAATTGATGGCCACCAGTAGGCGAGAAAGTGCGGGCAGCGGCACCAGCCTCAGCTGCTGACCCTCAGTTGCTAGCTCAATGATATTTAGGGCACGCAGCAGAATCCGTTCCAGCGTGTCATCGCTATTGGGCACGTGCATTTTGCGCAGATACAAATAGCAGCAGCTCAGGTCGTTCACATCCAAGGCGGCTACTAGCTGGGGCGTCAGGGTCTTCGGCACACGTTGCTGCAGTTGGGCTGTCAGCGCTTCCTTCTCGCTGGCCGCCAGACGCTGAAAATGTGGCCAGAGCAGCGATATGCACTGCACCTGATGCGTAGACGGCAGCTGGCCCGGCGCACACAAATCCAAGAGCTCCTGTGGACTACGTGCTGCGATCAAGCGCAAACTGAGTGCATCCTTCTGCAGGCTAATTGATTCGCAACCATCCTCCAGCTCCTCCAAGCTGCTGAGCACCTGTTGCTGTTCCACTGTGCCTTGGATATCGGTGCTAGACGCACGTCGCCTGCTGTAATTGTGAGAAATTGGAAGCGGCAGCAGCAGCTGCCCAGTTGCCAACCTCGGCTCGCACAGCCAGGAGGCGTCTCGAATGGGCGGCTTGGCGCCATTGTTTACATGCCGGCACAACAGTTGCAGTTGCCGCATTTGCAGCAAATATTGTAGACACTTGCATGGCGCACGCGGCAGGTAGTTTAAATACATTGCAAAAATTGCAACTTTTATACAGAAAAAATGTGTTAAATAATAAACAAATTGCGACTTGTGAAATGTGAGCAATGCGACCAACAGCCGTTATGGGTGCTGCCAACGTGTGCGGCAAGCAGCTGTATGTTAATCTGCTGCAGCCCTGTTAACAGCCCTGCAACAGCTGTTTGTGCCAAAACGAGTTAATAGAAACAAGTTCAAATGAACGTACGCAAGCGAACAAATGAAATGAACCCAAAATTCGCAATGTTCATTGGCTCAGCTGAGTGAGCAGTGAGTGTTAACAAAACAGACACTTCACACTAACATGTAAATATAATGTTAACTCACTGTTAAGTCTTCAAAAAATGTTAATTTAAGTATTATGTGCAAATACGGTGTATGCAAATATGACGTATGAATGAGATGTGCAAAAAAAGAGTTCAAAGCTAGGAACTTGTTCACAGGCTCAGTTCACTCATGAGCTTTTGGTTTTTTTAACAACTTTCTTTACGGGTACCCCTAATGCTTGAAATCAAAACAAAAAACAACTCGATTGGCAACATTTAATGAAAGTAAATTGAAATAATGTCGCAAAATCAGGTGATTGTGCTGCAGGCAGGCTACTCGCACAAGGATGCAAATGAGCCGAATGCAATGCGCGCCAACTGCAGCTGCACGCTGATACGCTGTCGCGATGGCACCAACATCATTGTGGACACCCTAACCGCCTGGGATGGCGACCAATTGAAATCCTTGCTAGCTGCGCAGGGCTTGCACCCGGCCGATATAAATGTGGTCGTGTGCACACATGGACACTCGGATCACATTGGCTGCAATTATCTGTTCCAGGAGGCGCGTCTGCATATTGTCGGCTCGTGTGCATCCAATCGTGATCTATACTTTGAGCATGCCGGCCCACTGGATGCACATGGCGAGGTGCTGGTCGAGGAGACGCCTGGACACACGCTGAGCTGTGTCTCGGTCATCGTGCACAATACACAGTTGAGCGGCACGGTGGGCGTTTGTGGGGATCTGTTCGAGCGGCGCGAGGACATAGACGATGCACAGATTTGGAAGGCTGCGGGCAGCGAGGACGAGAAGCGGCAGGCTCAAGAGCGGCATCGTCTGGCGGAATTGTGTGAGCACATTGTGCCCGGACACGGGCAAATGTTTGCCCTAAACGCCGAACTGCGTAAAAAACTGAGAACTTGTATAGAAACAACGTAGCACATGGCAGTTGCTGAACGCTTCCAGGGGATTGGGTTTAGCAAGCTGTGATATTAACATTATATAACGACTGATTTTTTTTTTTTTTTGTATTTTATAGGCGCTTGTATGTTTAATTCAAATTTCGTCTTGCACTCGTTTCGTTACAAGTTTTTTTGGTCTCAAATTTTAACCGTTTAAGCGAAGCTATGTTTCATAAATCAATAAAGATATTGCCTATTTAAATGCGATACTGTTAGAAAAAGGTTTGGCTACTGCTTCAAAATTTCTCGTCAATTGCAGCAACAAGAGTTGGCTGCATAAAAATCGAAAAAAAAACTGTCAAATCTGAAACATAGCATCAGACGCCTACAGCTCGAGATAGGAAGAACAATTAACGAAGCAAGCCCATCCTATAGGCAGCCGGTTTCAGTTTCCCATGCGCATTTAAAATAACAAAAATCAATCCAAACAAAACGACAACAACAACAACAACAGGAACAACAACAACATCATGAGTCAGGCGTCCTCGAGTGCATTCAATACACACCGTAATCGGTATTATAATCCTGTCTCTAGGATACAGTCGTTGATACAAAATCTGGATGCGGAATTGATAACCCTATGCAAACAATGTTCGCTGCCAAAGAATATCGCCAGCAATAGTCAAAATGGTCTCATATCACAGCAATCGGGCAGCCAGCATCATCAGACGAGCGTTAATAATTTATTGGCCCAGGCGCGCTCCACGACCCAATCGACGGCAACGGCCGGCTTGGCGCCGGATGCGCATAGGCGTCAATTGCGTAATACATATCGAACGCGTGTGATCGATGCGTATCGCAATCGTCGCATATTTACCGTTTATGGCAACTATCATACGGTTAGGCGAGCGCTTGTCCGCCGCGGCTGGCTAGAGAAATTGCCGGCTAATCGGCATGCCAAGCTGCAGGCCATGTCAGAGGATTCACTGCTGGAGCATGCAAGACGTGGCAATGATTATGAAGCAGTTGTCATATCAAAAATGATCAACAATTTTCCATCGTTCTTCATTTGGCAGAGTAAGGCACAGAGGGACCTATTCCCCGAGGTGAAGCCATATCGTAATCGGGTGAGACGCAGTCAATTGCTTGACTTCTCCACCAAGGTGGGTCTGGTCGGTTGCGCCGAACAGGAGCGCTGGTTTCGTGAGGACGGCGTGTGCGGCATGAGCTATCCACGTTTCTATCGATTGGGCGCCAATAGCATGGAGGAGCGTGCGGCATTCATTGAGGATTTCCATCAAACACAGGCGCGCTCTTTGCTACGCTACCTTAAGGAGCACCGTCCAGCCGACATGATCGACCCTGAACATGGTGCCGTGCTGAGCATTACGATTGACTTTGCCCTGAATAAGGTGAAGAACATGATCAGACAGAAGGAGCATTATTCTCTAGATGATGCGCGCATTAAATTGCCCACGCCCACTGAAATGATCGAGAATCAATCGTTCATGGTTCAGTCGACCAAGGTGCTCCACACGCATGCCAAGTTCAAGGTCAACGAGAAGGTGATGGCGGAGTATGCGCGCCTCGCCGCTCAATATCTCGATCAGATCGAGTCGCTCCGTCAGGATTATTGCTGGGATGGCTGTCGCAATTTGTGGATACTGAAGCCAGGCTATCAATCGCGTGGCATTGGGATCGTTATACGTAGCTCCCTGGATGAGATACTGCAATGGACATCTAACAATCAGAACCGCAAATACATTGTTCAAAAGTATATTGGTGAGTTCTATGGGATTTGCCATTTAACGGAAAAGGATACATATATGCATATTTGTATATGCTTTTGATCGCAGAGCTCTTAATGCTCTCAGATCAATAATACTTCTCTCCTTAAAATGAAATCTATTGCAAGTTTTTGAAAAGATTATCTTGTTTGAGCTTACAATTTTTAAAATGTCGAGTAAAGTTTCTTGCATTCTATGTATTTTATATACAATGTCCATTTTATTTAAATAATACAATATATATTAAGTATACTCTTTAGTAATATATATAGTATTAGATTATATATATTATATATACATTATATTTATCATACATTTTAGCTTGCAAAGCCATTCAAGACCTTTGCATTAGGTTCGCTTTATCAACATTAATTTTCGCAATTTTAAGGATTTAAATCTTAAAACCTAAACTTTCTATTAAATTATAATTGAACTTTTTCAGAACCTATAAGAGTTTCTATAAGTTCCTATAAGAGTTCCTAGTATCCTAGTTCCCGCGCAGATCGAGTTTGTTTCCGATAATCGATAACTTACTCCGTTTCCAAGCAATCGATAAAAATCGATATCGATATCCTGTTTTTTGGGCAATTTTGGTAAATAATAAGAGCTAGAGCACCAAACTTGACATATAGCTTCTAAAATAGAATATGTATATATGCATTTGATGTTGGAAGAAGAGGGTTCAGGGTATCCCCTATTCGGGAGCTCCCGACTAGAACCTCTTACTTGTTTATATATAATTTTTCCAAATAAGTAACCTTTTCCTATTCTAAACGTTCTTGCTGGTTGTGTTCAGAGCTTAAACCAAGGTTTTAGCTTGAGGTTCGGTTCGCGAACTCTAATCCAGGATTGGATCCTCAGCAATTTTTAATATAACTATTTAGTTTCTTTCAAAATTTTTGAAGGGTTTTTTTTCATGTTCTAAGACTTGCAATTATATTTTGTATATTTGTATATTTAAAAAAGAAGCAAAAATCATTTCAATCAAACTTTAATTGATCAATTAGATACAATTATGTGATATGAGCTAATCCACTTTATGGTTCGGTTCAATATTACATCAGGGTATATAAAATATATGAATTACGATTCGTTTCGTTTTACAATGAATGTAAAGCCTTGGCTTTATTCAAAAATAGTATGCATTAAAAAAAGCTGATTGATTACCTTTTTCGTTATTATTTTATTTTGGCCATATCTCAGAAGTTTTTTTTACGAGAGCTTCTATTCTACCTACCAAAAATATTGTACTTGAAGTATCATACAAAAATGATTCCTCGACCTAATTGATTGCCTTTGTTTTAATTGTTATTATTTTCCAATTATTTTCAGAACGTCCATATCTCATTTATCGCACCAAGTTTGATATTCGGCAATATATGCTGCTTACAATAAGCGAGTCGCAGGTGACAATTTGGACATATCGCGATTGTTATTTGCGCTTTAGCTCCCAGGAGTTCACGATGGATGATCTGCGGGAATCGATACACTTAACCAATAATTCGGTGCAGAAGCGCTATAAGAATAAAGTAAATCGTGATTCGCGTTTGCCGAAAAATAATATGTGGTCATTGGATCAATTTAAATGCCATTTGCGTCATGTGGGCGCACCGGAAGGGACATGGTCCAAAGTATACAATGGGATCAAACAGAATCTGGTGGCTGTTGTTTTGGCTAGCCTGGACGAGACGGAGTTGGTGCCAAATGCATTCGAATTATATGGCTGCGATTTTATGTTGGATGAGCATTATAATCCCATACTGATTGAGATCAATTCGACGCCAGATCTATCGGCCTCGACAGAGATAACAGCGAGAATATGCCCATTGGCGTTAAAGGACTGCATACGTGTGGTATTGGATGTGCCCAGGAATCCCTTGGCCGCAACAGGCCTGTTCGAGCGCGCTTTTCAAGTTAATTACAATGTCAACAAGGAGGTTGACGGTACCAGACCTCTAGAGCTAAACGGTACACAAATGAAACTATTTGACTCGATGCCAAAGCTACGGAATACTCCACGGACTCGCCTGTTGCGCAAAATACTGAACAATGTCAGAACAACGACCAGTCGTAAATTTGGCAAGGATAAAGCTAAATCTTCATCAACACTGCCGACCAAGGTGATTGTGGGCAAACTGGCAATGAAGGTGAGACTCCATAGTCCAATTCTTATACATTATATATATCATTTTCATTTCCCCCTAGAAACTGTCCAAAGGAAACTCGAGGGTTATTCACGTGGGCAACAAAACAACATTGAATTCAAAGGCGCGCGAGAATCTAGCATTACAATATACGGCACCCAAATGACAACATCTGGTAAGCAATTGTTTATGCACATTTATTTCTATTTAGTTTTAACTACTAATATATGCCCTAACCCTTCAATAGCATCAGGCAATTTGTACATAGCTGCAAGCTTTGCAACCATCTAAACTGCTAACAATCGACTAATTAACAAACTTGATATCCCATTCAATAATCAATAGCTTATCCAAGCTATCGATCCGTTAAAGTCGCAAGCAAATTAGTAAATTAGTAAATTTTCAACTACACTCGCAAGCAATGAGTTAACGATTTATTTCAGAAAACAAAAATCATAAACATATCCATGTTTTGTAAAATGCTATAGAATAAAGGTATATAAAACAAAACCCCAAGCACAACTTTTTACCCGAACCACGTACTATTAACAAAAAGTAACTCTACATTTAAATAATTTATTATTTTATTTTATTTTATTATTATTTTGTTTATTTCCACGCTCTTTAAATTTACATCTGAATTTGTTTACCTACTGACTCGTCAGCACGAAATTACTTAAAATATTCATTTTACTTTTTAAGAAAATTGGGAAGAGAATTCTTTAAGAAAATATTCATTTTGCCGTAGAGTTAACTCAAAAGAGTTAATTGTTAACTGTCGGTTCCAACTAAAATGTTCAAATTATTTTGGATTGGTTAAAAATAACCTATATCATTGATCT
Source organism: Drosophila novamexicana (assembly GCF_003285875.2). NCBI lineage: Eukaryota > Metazoa > Arthropoda > Insecta > Diptera > Drosophilidae > Drosophila > Drosophila novamexicana. Next base: position 7,730,079 of record NW_020824787.1, read on the forward strand.
AACACATATTGGGTGGCGACAAATTTTGGATAGGGATACAAATTTGTATGCTAAAATATGTAACTCTGGTTCATGGATGTGAAAAACCTGGTTTACGAATAAAAACAAAATTTAGGGAGTTGGTTCGAAATTTGAACCGATTCACTGAAAAATTCGGTAAAATTTTTTATATGAACATAAGTAGCATATCTAGATCCTAATTCGAGGAGTTGGTTAGAACCGTGAACCGAACCACTGACAAATTTTGTTAGATCAAAAATAAAAACATCGAAAAGACTCGGAATCTGTTTTGAATCGAACCGGTTCAAGCTTGGAACTACATTTTTCTTTAATAATGAACGGAATCCGAAACGAATCCATGAACATAAGCTTGATGCTGAAAAAGTCTAGTCTAATATATGCTGTAGGTTGGAAAGTTTTGAAAGTTAATTTAGCTTCAGTTGCTGAATCGAATACTGTTCATAAGTTTTGAAACTCTTCATATTTGAAAAATTTAGTTATACATTTTGAAAGAATTTACAATCTTAGAGATTCCTTTTATTTGCATATTATTTCGCTTGAGAAATTTTTTGGCTGCTGCATAAATTTTTTGTTCTTGAAAAATTTAAAATTACATTTTTCGTTGACTTAGATTTATTAAGTTCCCAATTTCAGGATATTGTTTAGCTGGAAAAACGAAATGTATTCGTACTTAAGATTTGGGAATATTTGTAAAGCTTGGAAGTACATTTTTGAGTGGATTTGAAATCCAGGTTATTCCTTAAATTCGAAAATTATTTTGTTTGAAATGGGTTTTTAGAGGATTTGGAGTTCTTATATATATAGAATAGTTTTGGTCGTTGCATCAAAATGTATTCATACCTAAGAATTGGAGTAAATATTTGGAAATCGATTTTTGAGTGGAGTTTTTATATCGTTTGAAATAAGTCTTAGCTGCTGGATTCTGAAATATTTGAAAATGTTGAAATTTAATTTAAAGATACGGGAACTTAAACAAAGAGATTGTATTAATGCGAATATTATTCCGTCTGAATATTTGAAATTCTCTCAGATACGGATAAACGTTTTCCCCATAAACAATGGCAGTGGGTGGTTAAGTGGATGCTGTGGCTGGAGTGTGTGGGGTTGTGGGTGGTTCAACAAGTGGGAGGTGGCACTGTCAGCAATGTGTTAACGGTCAACTTATTGCTGCTGCTGGCCAGTTGTGCGGTGCGTGGACTAATTGGTGGCGTCTGCGAGAGCTGCAGCTCGCTGGAGGCCTGCTTCATGGCAGACACAATGGGCTCGCCACGATGCAGCGCCTGCACCGAGATGCTGATGGGCAGCCGGGGTCCATACGATCTGCGCCCGAAGGTGCGTCCAATGGCATGCAAGCTGGCCGAGCTCTCGATTTCGGATTTGGTGCGCGCAAAACGTTGTGAGCATTTGATGCCATCTAACAGTGTGCCACGGGATCTGGAGCAGCTGTTGGCTGTGCAGCTGCTGCTGCTGTTGTTGTTGTTGTTGTTGTTGTTGTTGTTGGTTATGCTGCGCAGGCTGCGCCACTTGCGCTCGCTGTTAGCTGGCGCCGTGGCCGGCGCACTGGGCGCCTCCTGTTTCTCGAGCAGATTATCTGAAGCATTGCAGGCATAATTTTTGATAAGTATTTTGAACTTTTTCTCTGTGCCCTCCCCATGTTGCTGCACAAAGCGTGGACCGCAGCTGCGCTGTCGCTTCGGTGGCAGCGCATTTGTGGCAGCTGCCTCTGGAGCGCCTGTGGTGTTGCGCTTGTGTGTGACGCTCAACAGTTGGGTTATGGAGCGACCCGCCTGCTTCAGCAGGTACGGACAGGGCGTTGTTGCTGCTGCCGCTGCTGCTCCTGCTGCTGCTCCTGCTGCAGGCACCGACGTGGGCTTGAGCGTAGGCACAGCTGTTGCTGGCTGTGTGCTGCTGCTAATGCTGCTGCGACTGCTGCTCAATGGCTCCACCATGTATTTCTCCATGTATTCGGTGGCATTGAAGGTGGGCATGGCGCGATGTATGCGCGACATATTGGCTGGCGGTGGCACAATTGCGGCACGTTGACGGAATACACTGCTCGTGGCCAGGCTGCGCTCCTTGCGCTGATGATGCTGCTGCTGATAGTAATGGACATGGCCATGGTTGAGCTTGTGCAGCAGCTGTTTGCCCTTCACAAACAGATTGAGTCCCATGTAGGCGGGCGTGGGCGGCACCACCTGACGATAGGCCAGCTCAAAGTTGCCCATATCCGATTTGGGATCCAAGCGGCGATCAATTACGACTAGAACAAATAGTTAGTTAATATTAGTTGTCTTGTCGAGACGACCTAGTCCAGTTTGTTCGTCAGCCTGTCTGTCAATCTCTGGCGAAATGGATCCTCCCCTATCGGACCACAAAATAATAACGAGATCTGATCTGATCCCACCTGTGGAAACAATCTCTGAGAACTACCTTATCACATAGCACCCATGGAAACAATCGTGGAACATTGAGCATATAAAACGCATTTAAGACTCATTTGTAAATCTACGACAAGCCGAAGATGCTTTTGTACTCACCCTTGACCACATCCTCCAGGCACTTGGGACACATGCGCGCCGTTACGCTAGTCGTGGCGCCCAGATCTGGACTTGAATTAATTTCAATTAGCCACGGATAGAAGTTCTCGCATATCATGAAATCGGCGCCAAACAGCTCAAACGTATTGGGCCGACGATCCATATTCTCCTGGGATGCCAGCATGGTGCCCACTATGGCCTTACGCATGCCCGGATATATGCGCTCCAGCCACATGTTCGACTTGCCAATTTGCCGCAGATAGGCCTGAAACGAATAGCAATCCCACATATTCTCGCTGGGCAGCCTCTTGTCTCGCTTGCCATTCGTATACTTCTTCTGTATCGCATAGTTGGTAAGATGCACCGATTCGTGATGGTTGCTCAGGCTGTACTCCTGCGAGCTGAAGCGCAAATAGCTCTCGCGATAGAACCAGACCACCAGAGGCTGTGTGTTGGTTATCAGAAACCATTGGCGTATATCGAACTTGGTTTGGAAGACTATTAAGGGTCGTTCTTGAAGAGAGAGTTTTGAGAAGAAATTGAATAAATATCAGAGAGAATTGGTAAGCTTAGGCGGACAGGTTTGTGTGGAGAGCTATGAGGAGAGTAAAACTTTCTTTTAACTATGGAGAATCATAAAATATTTATATATTTTTATAAAGTTTTACCATTAGTTATTAACGTATATATTCAATTAAAAGATTCTAAACTTATCGTTATGTACGTTTAAAATTCACAAATTCTTGCCTTGGATCAAAGTTTCCTTTATTTCCTGTCAAGAATATCGTTAAGAGTTTAATTTAATTATTAACTTTTTATAATTGACGCCTTTAAGCGCTTAGTCTTCATCATTTGGATTCTCTGGTTTCAGTCTCAATTGTTTAGCTATTCGATTAATAATGATATGTGGTAATGATAATATACGCAAGTCATGTCAGGAATTAGGTGTTGCGTAGAGTCCTTAATCTCCAGTCGCTTAATTATATGCCTTTGCCCCATACTCTGTAGTCTTTAGACTATAAGTTCTTCTTCTTAAGCTCCATTTACCATCCGGTTGTTTAACTCGTTACTTTTAACTCTCAATCCTTTTTACTCTGTGCGCTTCTTTCAATACTCGCTTCTCTCTATGCTATACTCTGGGTTTTTATCTCGATTCTCGGCGACTTATCTTTGATTTTTGACCTATACTCTTGAGTCTTTTGTGTCTTATAGTCTCCAGTTTGTAGTCTCCACCCTTTTTTTTTTGTTTTTATAATGAAATACTCTTTTAGTTTGTTTGTCAATCATCTAGGCTTTATGCTGTAGATTTCGATGTCTTCTCACCTTTATGCCACTCTGTCTACTCGAAGCTCTCCATTCTATTTTCTGGGTTCCAGTTTATGGCCTGTTGCCGCTGTAAACCTGTTGCATGAACTACTTATTTTATTGACAACAAAAACCCATAAAACAAATTCGGAATTCTATTCGCAATCAACAACAGCTACAACTACGAGTAGCTGCGCTTTTCAGTCGACTTTGTATGCATTTTAGCTTAGCCTTTGCATACATATATGCATATTTTTTGTATAGGTATCTCTGTACAAATGTGTGGGGCATGTGCGTGCCATGCAGTCACGGGTAGGTGGAAACTTCGTAGGTTTACGCCCAACTGCCAAGGCATCAAAAGCAACAACAACAACAACAGCCACAACAATGTCAGCGCCCTGATTTTTGACCCACTTTTGCTGTGTTTGTTTATGTCGTTTTATTCCAGAGCTGGAATATATTTAGTAGCGTATGTATTTTTGGCGAATTTTAAATAAATCATATGAAAAGAGCCCACATTTATTAAAGTTGTATCAATAAATAGGGTATCACAGAAACAGCATAGATTTGGAGGAATTTAAGCAATTTGGAAATAGGTTGACTATCGCATTAATTCTTTCATCAGAGTCTAAAATCTGTTAAAATACAGTTCCTTTATACTGAAGACTCACTGCCATATACGTAGCTCTTGACTAGTCTATAAAGCGAATTTTAGTCTTTTTCCCAGGTTATCACTTTCTTCTATAGTCTATATCAAGAATTTTAGTTACTTTTCCTGGGTATTTCGAGGCAAAGTATTTTCGATTATGGCAATCTATACTTCAAGCTGTTTACAGGGTATCTCCTTATTTGGCATATCCCTTTTCGAACATGGCTCAGTCACGATAGTTTATTTTAAGTGGGTCAAGACCTAAATCACTTAAAGTCTTTTATAGGGAACCTTTAAACTGTTTACAGGGTAGCTCCATTATGTTTATCCGTGGTATCGTCAGGTCAAGCATTCTAATTTCAGATATTTATCCAGAGTATTTTATGGTCGAGCGCTGTTTGCAAGCAAATAAATTTGTTTTGGATGTAATACTTCAAACTGTTTACAGGGTATCTACTAGTTGACTATGCTCATTTCTATACTACTTTAATATTTTACATTGAACTTTCTACTGAGTTCCTTTGAATTATTTGCTTATCTAAAGGGGATAGGTTTACAGGGTATCACCTAGTCGACTATGCTCATTTAAAAACAATTTAATTTTGTATATTGAACAGTCTATTTACTTCCCTTGCATTATATGCTTATCTGACTTGAAATACATCCCTTACAGGGTATCTTAGTGGGTAAATACTTGGCAAATGAAATCAGAGATTTCTCTCTTTTTTTCTTTTTTACATACCTATGTACTTTTGCACCACATAGCGACTCTTGGAGGCTATCGATGGATTCACGACGCCCAAGATTTTCTTGAGGTTGTCCATTAGTAATATGCCACGCCCACGACATTTATTTGCCGGCTTGACAATCCACAAATTCTGATAGCCATCCAGGCTGTACTGTGGCCAATGCACCTTCATTTTCTCCACCAGCGTAACACAGCTCTTGACCATGTGGTCGAGCGTCCGTTGGCCATCATGCTGGATGCGTCCATCCTCGTTGACCAGCTGCTGGTGCTGGTAGAGGAACGCATCCCAGTCGTGCTCCCATACCTTGGGCGGATCCTCGTAGTCAATGTCATTGTGCTGGCAGCTATCGATGTAATCGACCAGACGCTTGTAGGCAAAGTCTATCGAGGAATAGGGTATCTTGCCGCTGGGCGAGAAGACCGAATCGGCGCCATGTTTATGATATCTGCAGAGCATGGCCCGCAGATAGGCCACGCAGGCGGTTAGCTTGAAATTGTCCACGAATTCACCCAACTCCTCGGGACTCCAGACATTGTAGCAGCGCGGAAAATACATCTCGGCCATGCCCTCCTCGAAGAACCAGTGAAAATCGCGGAGTTGACTGCACAGACCCTCCTTGGAGGTGAAGGGCGCACGATGGAATTTATTGATGGTCATGCCGGGATTCTTGGCCTGATCAATATAATCGCACTTCTCCTTGCGATTGGTCCACAGAAAATCAACGGGCATGTGCTCCAAGAATCTGGACATTATATTCCGCTCGCACTTGAGCACATACTGACGCCTTGTTTCGCCCGCCTTGCGTTTGGGCAGCCGCTGCGTCAGATCCTCATAGGTCATCTGACCCAGCGGCACAACCTTGCGATGCATGTCCAGCTTTTCCACCCAACCGCGCGCGAGCAGCGCATTACGCACCGAATTGAAGCAGCCGCGTATGGTAAAGATTTTGTTCTGTTTGGCCGCCTCCTGGGCCTTGCGCCGCAGCTCGTTCATGCGCTCCGTGGATATCCAGGCGCGACGTGCCACATAATTGTTGGGTGCGCCCTGCTGCCGGCTGGCACAGTTCTCCTTGTTGCACTCCTTGTTGTTTTCCTTGTTGCACTCCTTGTTGTTTTCCTTGTTGTTCTCCTTGTTGTTATTGTTGTCCGGTTTCTGGGCCGGCACACGCGCTGTCGTTAGCTGTATGCTGGGCACTGTCAATGCGGCTGTTGTGGGCGGCGCTGTGGGCGTGTCTGATGTCCTTGCCCCATTGCACAATGTGGCACTCGAGCATTTGTGCTGCTTTAGCGCTCCGTTGAGCTGCTCCTTGCTTCCATGTGGCTCACTGCTCGGACGCGTCTGCTTTTGGAGCAACAACTCGTGCATAGCGTACCCGCTGAGCTATGCCCCTCGACTAATTCGTGGCCAGATGCGTTTGGCAAACGAAATGCAAATTCAAATGCGATTTGCCACTCCGAACGCAGCGCGAATCGCTGTCTGACTAACTGACAAATTGCCTGACTGGGCCACTGGGTGATTTGGGGCTAGAGATGGGCGCGGGGCGTGCTTACTTTCTTGTTAGCACGAAACAAGCACGACGTGCTCGGGCCTCCGAATTCATTTTCGTGCGTGCTTGCGTCACACCACAAAAGCACGAAAAATAAAGGTATGATAAGGGCACGAACTCTCTTTAAAAATAATTTAAGGAAAAGAAACCAAAAAATTTACTAAAAACACGCAATTTCAAATCGAAATGTCTAGTTGTTAGTTAGATTATTTCATATTTAACAAGTTGTGAGAAATTACTTAAGAGAAAACTATATTTAAAAAATTAATTTAAAAAAAATTACGGCAAAAATTTCAGAATTTAAAAATGTAAATATATTTTTATTGGTCTCGTGCATTTTTCGTGGTCGTGCTTGGCTCGCGCTCATCTCTAATTGGGGTGTCTGTGTGTGTGTCTGTTAATTTTGACTACGGGCGGGCCTCATATGGGGGCTGCCTGGCAACCATTTGAGCCAGTTGAGTTCATAACTTCAGTTTCGGCTCAAACGACTCTATTAATAGCAACAAAACCAGCCAAAACTCTTAGGTAGGTGCTCTCCCATCCGGAGCGGGAGCGGAAGCGGAAACGAACGCTTTGAAGGAGCTCGATTCGCGTCATAGCCATAAGTGCTTCTCGTTGAGAGTTAACATTGGATTAGGTCGACTTGAGTGAAGGTTTGTTGGCCTATCTCTGGGCAGACTAGACTTGTGTGACCTTAGTGACCTTGGGTCATCCGTGGGGATTATAGAAGGAATTCTTAAGAATCTGAATGAATTTAAAACAGACTAAGGCACATATAGAATTTTAAGATAGAAGGTGATAATATGAGGTCAGTTCTTAGTGGGCCTCCAAAAATATTCATGATAGGAAACAATGAAGGATAAAATATAAATTAAAATAAAAACAGACAGTGTAAGAGAACAGCGAATGATTAGCTGAGTTTAGCAACAAAAAATAACTATCCTAGTCAAAACTTCACCTCAATTAAAGCATTTAAAAAGCTTCAGAAACATGTAGGATACTTAATATGATATACCTGGTAGCACCATGCGAAAACAGGATATAAATAGTTAGGTTTTGATAAAAATGAGCTCAATGTAAATTGATCAAAGGATGAAGTTGATTTTTATGACACGGAAGCAAATTTGATCATATATAACAGATTTAAGACAATTATAAATATATAATTTGAAGATTTAAGATAGCGCCCAAGTAAGGCAGCTCTGATTCGCTTCAAATTATAGAGAATACATAGATAATACTCTTTTCCAATTTTCTGTTTCCTATTCTGAGAGGAACTTTTAATGTTGATTTAATAAAAAGCAGAAATAACGCAATTTAAATGGTATTTTAAGAAAGCGGAGTCTATCGTCGTATTATTGAAAAGATAAAGATAGGGAAAAGAATTGAATATGATAAGTTGGAGTTTTTTATTTTATTTTTTTATAGTACTTTGGGCCTAAATAGATAACGTCTACTGAGGAAAGATAATATTCTGCTAGTGCTTTTAACTCCTTAAGCTTAAATTAGATATAATTTTCAAAATTGGGTATTTATGCTTAGGACAGATATACAAAGTATTCGGCTAGGATTCAAGGATAATAGTGAATCTCTGGCGTGTTCTGACATTAAATGCGACTTGCTTGTGCTCACATCAGTTGTTGTTCTTGTTGTTGTTGTTGTCTGCTTTTGACTTCATGTTGTGGGTGTTGTTTGGAATCGTTGTTTGTCGTCACAGGTGCTGCCAGGCCAGGCCTTGGTGACGTGCGCGGCTCATATGAATATGAATGCTCGTTCGAGCGAGAGAATACGAGCTGGCAGTGGATGGGTGTGCGAGTGTCGTCTATTTGCGCAATTTGTACAATGGCGGCCTTTTCAATTATTTGTAAAATAATCAAGTTAACTGTCACCGCAAAGGGTTATCAGGGTTTGGGGGAGGGACAGGCTTTACGTCAGGCAATTCATTCCTTCCCATGGCTTTGTCTATTTTTTTTTTATATTTTTAATTTGGGGTATTTGGTTCAAGGACGTCTCAGCCGCAAAACTTAATTTGCGGCAAGTTTCTGCACAGGTTGCGACTTGCTATGACAGGTGGCAACTGTGCTGTTGGGTGGTTGGTTGCTTGGGTGTTGGCTGTTGGGTGGTGCCAACCAAACCACACGGCAACACCTCACATACGTCAAGGCGGCGGCGGCGGAACTATGCCGCTTGTCGTGTCCTTGCGTGCTGTTCAAGTTTTGCGAATCTTTGGCTCAGACTATTTTGTTTATAGATTACCTGGTATTTAGCGTATAGAGCGAGATACCTTTGCTGCTTCTTGTTGTAGTTGTAGTTGCAAGTGGAACGGTAATTAATTTCGCTTCAATCGCTGGGGTAAAAAATAATCTGCACGACTTGGAGTTATCCTGAATCATTGAAAATATTTTAAATACTCACACACAAAAACTCAAACGCACGTCGCACAGTTTAGACTGCGACTGTGCTTCTTCTTGTCTCAGGCCAACTCTATAGGAAATGTGATCTTTAATATCTTGGAAGATAATGAGTCTTTACCATGGATGTGCATACTCTACAAGAACCTCTTTCTGTCCGTTACATACATTTGCCCAAACACATCAATCCCCTTTTAACACATTTCCAATGGACTTGGCGTATAAATAGTTTTGCGGCAGCTTTATCGCTCTGGGGTAATGTGAGTCAAAGCGCTTTATAAACTTTCGCCCAGTTAAGGCGGAGTTGCTTAAAAGTTGTCTATTGAGGTCAGGGGTGTTTACGATTAGGGGGGGGGAAGGAAGACTGTAGAAGGAGCGATGAAAGTGATATGAACTGTGCTATAGGACAATAAATAAAAGTTAAAAACTTTTAATTGCACGAATTTTATTCGAAATAAAGTAAAAGTATACGAACGTTTAAAATTGGGCCATTTCTTTGTAATCATGTAATCCGTTTATGGGATTAACAAGTTATTAAAAAAAAATAAAAAATTATTGAAATTATTGTGTGAATATTTCGCACAGATAGGGCATTTGTATGATATTAGACGACGCTTTCTTTTAAAAATATTTTTGATAGTTTCGTTGGTGGTTTTGCTTATATTTTAGATTCAATGAAACCAATTAATCTAGAATTCTAATTTTAATATTATATTAAGCTGAAGAATAAAAACAACTTTAGTAACTTTTCGAGGGGAACTTTCCGAGTAAACTAAACATTATATTATCATATCAAAGTAAATAAGTATATTCCCCTTTCCTATATTTAAAAAGTTGTTTCGTTAGTTTCGAGAATTTTAGTCCGAAATCATAGAAAAATTGTGATCTTTAGCTATCTTTTACAAACTTTTTATAATTTCAAAATTTTTTAAAATATCTTTTTTTGTTTTTATAATAAACATGGTTTAATTTCTATATGATGTATCATGTTTGAATTAATTCAATTTTGATTTTATGCCGCTCCGAATGGAGCCCAAAAACCTGTCTAAGCTCAAATCCGCTCCTGTTTGAAATGCAAAACTTACGCACAATGCATTGAACCCAAAGCGCAAGACTTTGCGTTAATCGAAAGCTTTTAGCTGAGCAGCAAACGCATGAAAGCTTTTCGCCACATGCAAAAGTTCAGCGAAATAATAACAGAGAGAGACAGAGAGAGAGAGAGAGAGAGCGCGCGCGAGAGAAAGAGAAATAAAGTCCAGTTGCCCATGATGCTCGGCCAGGCCGAACGAAAATGGACGAGTGCCGAATATCCATGCACGAGCGCCCCGCGCCGCGAACCGAGCGTCGAGCGCGAGAGCCGAACGCCGCATTTGCCGAGTCGCGACGATGCAACAAATATAAAATACGAAACGCTTGGAAAATGTGAAAACATTCATAACGGAAAACTCCTGACGTACGGACGTGTTGCGTCGTGCTTTCCATCTCTGTACACGTCTTTCGCTGCTTGTGTTTTGTGTATTATTTCTGTGAGCACGCGTCTTGTTCTTTTCGCGCTCAACTCGCTTCTCACTACGCTTACTTATCTTTAAAAAACCAAAAACAAAATAATCTGCGAAAAAAAAAAACAACAAAATTCTCATTCATCTAATATTTGCGTTATTTTGCCGCGTCTTGATTTTTGCATTGTGCACAACCTTGAAGATTTGCGCGCTGGAAACAAACAACTTGTCAATTTTACAAGTGCAATAAAATTCAAGTATTTTTACAATCGCCATTTGCAATGTGACTTTTTAAGTGTGCGTGACCCGCCCGCCAATTGTACTTTGTTGTGTTGCCAAAAAAATACAAATAATATTAATAACAAAAACAAAACAAAAATTCTTACAAAAATCTCCAATTGATCAAAGCGCTGCTGCCCCAATAGAAAAAAAAGAAAGCAAAACAAATTAAAAATCTGCAAAGTGGGTTTTCAAGTCGAATTTGGATTATTGCGAGGGAAGAGCAGCTGTTGCCAATACCACGAAATGGGCACTATTGGTGAGTACCTCCATTCAAAATTACAACAATTTATCCCCAAAATTAAAGTTACTTTTGTAGAGAGTTTATTTATGTCTAAGAAGTATACTAACATTTTTTGCTAAATTTAGATATATTATTATTTGAATGGAGAAAAAATGCATGCCTCAAAGTGAAGCTCAACATATATTATCTAAAATTATATGAAACTACAATAGTTGGGGCTAGATTTGGGGTTCAGGGACCAGCTAAAATAATTTAAAATTATATTAAACTCTATAAAAGGTCAGGCACCTGGTGAAAGATTCTTCCACTTTTGTATCTGTGAAATATTTTTGTTCTTTAAAGTGGGCTGTGTTGACATGTTTATTTGCGTATCTCTACTTGAAATTAAAATATTGTCTGAACATTTATTTAAAGTATTTTTGGAAACTGTTAATTGGCTTAAGTAAAGCTTATAATACATATGTATATGCATGTATAACATATGTATGCTAAGGTTCTGAGTTTAATTTAGCTATTTTATGTCCGATTATAGAAAGAAGCCATATACAAATGAACAACGATAAATATTATATAAAATTGTATTATAATATACGAAACAGTTTATCCATAAATTTATATAACTATTTTTTGAAGAAAAGCTTATAAAAGATGCCTGCTCAGGTTAGACATTTATTATTTAACTAAAGAAAATTTAATTTTATAAAAATGATCATCAAAAATTATTATATGAAGTTGTCTTCTACTTTAAACGAAGTAGAGAAATATTATATTAATTTGTGTTATATTCCAAATTAAAATATTGTATATGAGGGCTAGTTTTGGGGGTCCCAGACCAGATAATCTATTCTTTAGTTGTGCACATTTTTTACTAGAGCTTATGCTACGAACATAACCAGGATTTCTAATCCTATCATAATAATATATTTTGAAAGACATCAGATCCTATCTCAGATGCGCAGAAACTTGCGGAATTTAACTACTAGATTTTTACTTATTTTTGTATTTAATTGAATCAATGGAACTTCAAAATTGAAAACTTTAAAAATGATTTAAACTATTTTATGTTTGGAAAATTATGAAATTAATTGGGTATTAAAATTTTGACAGTATAAATTCAGCTCTAAAATCGATGCGATTCATTAAATTTTATTTCTTAGAATTCAGTTGCAATTTCTATATTTAATTATGATATAGTTTAATGTGGAAAGCCTTGGTTAATTTTAAGTTAATTTAAGTTGCCAAGCAGTTAAATTTTTCGCTGTATTCGGAGTGAGTAAATCCTTCCAAGTTTTGCTTTCGAATTATTTTAAGGATGTTGATTAACTTCAGTTGACTTCATACAGTTATTCAATTGTTCTTGATTAAACTAGCTTGCCACAAAAATGAGCTGAAATGTAATCTGTTTAGATGCCCGGCTTGAATACAAAATTTAATAACATTATATAAATAAACCCCATTGAGCCAGTCGAACAATATGCCGGCAAAAAGAAAGGAGCAGAGATTTTATTCTATTTCTTTTTTCAATTATTACATGTGGGCGTTGCCCAACAATGGGCGTTGTCATATCCTGTTTGTGTGTGTGTGTTTGTGTTTGCTTTTCAATTATCCTAGCTAAAAATAAACCAAGCACGCACAACAAGCAGCCCCAGCGACAAGCACAACAATAAATTGGCGCTTTTCAACACTCGCGCGACAAAATGCCAAACGACGTCATTATGATAAACATGGTCTAGGTTCCGGCCGCTAATTCTATCAAAATTTTGTTTATCCAAATAAAAAAAAAAACCAGTGAAAAGTGAAAAAAAAACCTGACCGACCTAAGTCATAATCGAATGACGCACGCAAATGTGCCGGCTCTGATTTCTATGCTATAGTTAAAAATAAACCCTATAGACACTATATACATACATAAGTGTGTGTGTGTGCGTGTGTGTGTGTTTGTCCGTGTTATCCTTGAACAGGCAGTGTCCTTTCGTTGGCACACCTCACCGCACCTCAGCCGGCCATCTTTAGAGATACAAATGCGCTTTGATTGCCAGCCAGCCAGTCGGAGGTGGAGGAGGAGCAGGAGGGGCAGCAGACAGTGGCAACCACTTGGCTCAATGGGTTCGTTGTGCCATGGGGACACAAGTGTCTGTTAGGCGGGAACGGGAGCGGGAACGGGGTCGGTTTTAGAAGCGGGGTTTTTCATCTGAATGTTGCTACTTTGTATGCCATTTGTTGTGCGTGTGTGCCTCTGCCGCTGTGTGTGGGTGTGTTCTATGTATGCTTGCCTCTATGTATTAGACACGCTTGATATGCTGCTCAATGCTGTTTGCCTGTTTGCCTGTTTGCCAGCCCGACCCGGGTATCCAAGCGAATTTCTCGTTTGCGTCACCCAAAAGTTCAGAGTTGAATGTGACCATCGATTCTACAAAAGCCATTGTTTTAACCAACACTGCGCATTGCGTTTTTGCAACAAATTACGTTAAGTGTTAAGTAATGGCAGAAAATACTTTGATTTCTACTTGGAAATAATATTGTCTTTAGTTTTCTTACAAAAATTGTAGGTAAAGCTTAGCCAAATCGTAGTTTAGCTGAGCAAATTTATATATTATTTTTATGAAGTTTGAAGCTATAATTTTTCAAATTTTTATGATTATTTTGCAGTCGTTAATTAAATATTCTTAATATATACATAAATAAATAAATACATATATATTGTAAAGGAAACAAGTCATGCAGTTACCTTCATAAGTCTATTCTTGTAAAAAAGGTGTTGCCAGTAGTTGAAAAAAATTTGGCAGTGTTGTACAACGCCTAGGCTTGTTACTCCAATGCCTTTTCAACATTTGTCGCAGCAATATCTTATTTGAAAATAAGGGGCAATGTTCAGTTATATAACCTGAACCCATTGAAAATGGGTAAGAAGGGTTTAATGGTTTTTCATCATATTGTACTACTGTGGTAAATAGCCTTTTTAGTGTTGTAAAACACGTAAGATTCTGCAAAATAGATGTTATGGCAAAACTGTTTGGAAAATTCTAGTTATTTATCCTAGTTATTTATATTTATGTTTCACACTTAGTTTACAAACATAAAAAATGAACATTTGATTCATTTAAATGTAATGTCAGTTCACTATATAGACCATATTTTCTTTGATAACGTGTCTTATTTGAGGAGCTTGTGTTAGTACCCAAATCATGTAGCTCAGTGTAATTATGTGTAGCTGCTTGGATTTACGCATTTGCACTTGACATTTGCGTAAAGTTCATCGGTAAATTGTTGTCATTCGCCGCAACGAAATTATAAACCACAAAATTTATATATATATACGCACAGCTCTGTAAGAGGAAGCCCAAAATTGACAAACCAGTGAAAGATCGCTGAAGGTCGCTGCTTAATAAACAGATTCCATTGACTCGAATATTAAGTACTACAACAATAATACATAGACAATTACGGGAGAACATTACGAGCTCTTAATAACAATAAATATGATGGCAGACAATGGCCACGGTTTCTGGATAAAATTCAGCTAATGGCCAAGTTAATGACTGCGTTAAGCTGTAAGCAAATATATTTATCAGGACAATGAGAATGACGTTGAATATAATTTCTTTTCATTACCCTCGAGTGTGTGAGGGTATTATAATTTTGTCAAGAAATGTGTAACGCATAGGAGCAGGCATCTCCAACCCCCCATAAACTAAATATATTCTAGCTCAGCATCAATAAACGTGTGGATATAGCCATGTCTGAATTCAGTCAGCCAAATCTTAACAAGATCGCACTACTAAATGAAGAATCTCCATGGAAGAATCGGTCGAAAAGTAGGTTCTTAAGACCAGGCAAAGATATACGTCCAAAAAATATATACGATCTATACGCATCTCTTAAAATTCGTTCAATTTAAACATTTCAAACTTTATTTCAATAGTAGTATCAGTCACTTGCAGCTGGCTTTAGTCTATTTTTAGACTCTGCTAACATATTTTAGATTTTCAATCTTGTCATGCATACACTGTACCTTCACAATGGGACAGGTGGGTTTCGGCTGGAGGCATTTGCAGTATACGAAAGATTTCATTAGAAATTCGTAAAAATCCTCATTGTTGCTGTCCGCCTTGAGCAGCTCGCGATAATCCTCGACGCTCTCCAAACTAATTGGATCCAATTGATGCATATAGCATTTCATTTTGAGCACTGCTGAATAGAAATAATTAAAGATATCGATGACCATTAGCTTGTGGCATTTGATGCTCCGATGATGTTTATCGCCCATTATGAAGGGCGTCTCCAGGCTGTGATCCAGTTGATTGTAGGCCTCATAGAATTTCTTACACTCCACATTGATATCTAAAATGGCGTGTTTTATGCTATTGCTATAACATAGAATTATATAGCATATAGTATGGGATTATATAATGTACAATATCTAAAGACATTACTTGGAGCAGCGCAAAACTTCCAGTTTCTCCTCGTATTCATTGATAATCGCCTCCTCGGCGGAGAGTGTATACACCTCGGGATAACGACAGCCTGGCGCCGAGCTGATCAGTATCAGATATCGTTGGGTTAACAGCCACAAACGTTCGATAATTATTTTCTGTGTCTCGAGTTCGCATTGATAGAACTGATAATAATCACAATAACGTTTCTCCATATCCACCAATAGACCCAAGATTTCTGCCTCCTTTTCGTAATGATCTTTCAGCTGGGGCGTCAAATGGGCTTCCTCGTCCTTAGACATGATCTATTTTGTGCTGGTTGTTGTTGTGTCTACAATTTTTATACAATATGAATTTTTTTACTGAAACGGGACACAAAATCCAGAGCATATCAGACTAAGTTTAGTCTGGTGAATTTTGTAGCTTAACTTTGAATTAATGTCCGAACGTAAATTCTCGCTATTAATTAAAATCAAGCCCATCAATTTGCATTCGACTTTGATGTTAATCTAATTTGTGGCCATCAATAAATTAAGTTAACGAAAACGAAAGACAAGAATAAGAAATTTGAATTTAATGCTTTGTGGATTTAGTTAAAGAAATGTATGGCATATAATATGGCTTGTTCTCCTTTGGGAAATAAATGGGAATGATTTGGTCTATTCAATTCAATTTTATATATATTGTGAGATACTGTATGCTTAAAAGTTTAATATGTTTAAATTTAAACAAAATAAAATATCTCATTCAGTATATAAAATATGTGATATAATTGGAGCTTCTATAGAAGAATAAACTGTGGATGTAAATTGATAATATATGTCTTCATATATCAAACTGTTTGTTCCGAATGACTGACTGACCGAGTGATTGACTAACTGACTGACTGATTGACTGACTGATTGACTGACTAACTGACTGACTGATTGACTGACTGACTGACTGACTAACTGACTGACTGACTGACTGACTGACTTATTGACTGATTGACTGGCTGACTGACTAACTGACGAATTAACTGATTGACTGACTGACGGATTGACTGACTGACTGACTGATTAACTGACTGACTGACTGATTGACTGACTGACTGACTGACTATTTAAGTCGAACTTTTGTCAACTGTTCAAGCTGATAAAAACTATACGTGTTTTATGGTTATCCTTTGTATCAATATGATACCCCTTTAAGTATATTTTTAGTGTAGGGTATGCGTAATAAAAAAGTCAAGCGATGCGCAGCGTGCAATTCACATAAATCGATTTAAAATAGATTTGTCGAATACAATTAATATATCACTAATACGTCACGTTGTACAGCTACATGTGATTGCCGTATCATATATGTATATATATGTATATATATGTAGAAATCTGTGAATTTGTTAGCGAACCAAAAGTCAGTCGAGCAGTGAATATATCTTCTGATTGATTTCGATTAGATACAACATTTTGTGGCTTGCGAAACCAAAAACGTAATTTGAAATTAGCCAATTTCAGTTGGCAGCCCAAAATGGCCACTTTGGCTGCGGCCACCCAGTTTGCACGTTTGGAATTCAATAAATATACATATATCTATATATTTCTGAAATGCGTAAAAAGTGTTAAGCAATGGGCATAGAGACTGGCAGACAGACAAAGAGTGCGATAGAGAGGCAGAAAAGAGAGAGAGAGAGATGCGCATTTATGAAGTGCGAAGCCAATTGCCGCTTGCAAAATTTCAATAGTAGACACTGTATATAAATAGCTATAAACATATGGCAGCATTTAGCTAACCCCCTTCACCACCCCCCCACCTCATCCTCAATCCACTTTTCAGCAAACAAAAAACTAGCATTGCTCATTTTTTCGAACATTTCAAAATATTTCTTAATATTACACAAATAAACAAATGGAATTGTTGTTTACCAGGCTTTGAATGCGTGCGTTAATTAATAAATTAGTAATATGGTTAAAAGCAAAAATCAAAGCAAATGCGAGCTAATTATGCGAATTAAATTTATGCTCTATAATTATTAATTACATTTTAATATTTTTAACAATTAGCGACAGGTTTCTTTATATTTACCCCGTAGAAAATGTTAATTGGAGCTAATGAAGATGAATATATACTAAATGAAATTTTGCAAAGGTTTTTAGGACTTCTTTAATGCCAAGTCTTGTGCGACGACTTTTTCCAAAGCAATTTTATAGCTTGGTTGTTTTCATAAAATGTTCTACAAATTTCTGCATTAATGCTGGCGTTCATATGGTTTAGTTTTTATTTTATAATAATTTACTAAACTGCAAATTTAGTTTCACTTTTCTAAAAGTGAGATTCATGAAAAACCAAATTGAAATCCTAGAATTACAAAGGACTTTAATACTTGAAATCTGGAAGAACTTTATGGAATCCTTTTTTCTACTTCACATTTGAATAATAATATATTTAATCAAAGTTTTTATTTTAAATGGTGAATTTTTAAAATATATTTCAGTGCTTGTTTTTTCTTCAGGCTTGCACTAATTAATATAATGATATTTAATTATAATTTATTCCGTATTTACATTATAATATTACTTTATTCTGAGCATGCTCAACTGCGCTTAACAATTTGTCTTTTCTCTAGCTAAACTTCTTGGAAACTTGTGCAGTGCTTGTTGCTTTAACCTTTGTCAGCTTTAGCTCTGATCTCTTGCAGTTCTTTGAATTAGCTTCAGGCCTTACTCTTATCTAAAAGACGTAAACTCTCGTTCATTGCAAGCTGCTTTGCATAGTCTTTATGACCCCACTTTGAGATAGAGCAACAAAAAGAAAAGCAAAGTGAAATGTTGAATAATGAAAATGAAATGGCCAAGCGACGCACATTTTGCACACATTTCAATTTGATTTTGTTTATAAATTTTAATTGGCTTTGCTTTGGGTACCACGCGGCGTATGCGCAATGTCTTCGAAGCACTAAAGCCATTCCTTCTCTATGTGTATGTGCGTGTGCCCAAGCTGTTTTTTATCATCAGCGCCAGCTAATGGGCCTCTCTGACTGTCCGACTGTCCAATCGTCCAACTGTCCGCCCATCTGTCATTCAGTTCGTGTAAGTTGCCTTTTGATTGCGCGCCTTTCAGCGCGTCTTTTATGCAATTAATTCACAGAGTTTTCTTGCCGTCCGAGTTATGGCTGCGGTCTTTCAGCCATTGAGTGCAACGAACCAATTCAGTTGCTTAATTGTTCGCCTTTATCAGTAGTTCTCTTCTCTTTGGGCCGGGCTAAAAGCCCTTAATTGACGTCTTGATTTATGCAGAAACTTGACGTCGTTTGCAATTGGCGTGAGCTGAAATTGTAAAGCGATTGATGTGTGCATATATATATTTAATGTGAATGTGATTTCTGCTCGACTTCATTTACATTTTTTTCTGCAGAATTAACGTGAATTGTATTTGCATGTGTTTCCTTGGAAAATGCAAAATTTTACAACTAAAAGGTTTCGAGATTTTTCCATTTACTTAGTGTCCAGCCTTGGCGAAATTTTATGTTATAAAATAAATAAAATCGTCGGATTATATTCCAAGAATATCGTAAAATTGCGACGAATGTTAATTGTAATTCAAATATAAATAATAAATGAAAATTATAAAATACTACTAATAAACTTGGGAATTGAAAGAACTGTGATTAAGGAATTCTGGAGGAAACTTTTTGTGATTCTTTGCTCAATTTCATATTTGCTTAAATAAATTCAATTAAATTTTACTTATATATGTATAGCGTTGTCTTTTCCTTAGGTTCGAAATAGAGTTCGACAGTTTTGAACATTGTGTCTTGGGGAAGATTCGACCATCCTTTGTTCCTTAGAGCGTAGATAATATGCTACATGGGCTGATTTGCTATTTGATATCTATTTAGACACAAGAGCAGCATAGTTAAAATCTTAGAATTTCATCCTTACTTCATTCTCAATTCAGTTGGGATGCTCGACTGCATTTAAACTTTTTGCTTTACGCAAGCTTATTGACGCTTTTTATACCCTGAACCCATTGAAAATGGGTATAAGGGTATATTGTATTTGTGCAAAATTCAAATGTATGTAACAGGCAGAAGGAAGCTTCTCCGACCCCATTAAGTATATATATTCTTGATCAGCATCAATAGCCGAGTCGATCTAGCCATGTCTGTCTGTCCTAGCGCCTGCGCAGATCTTGTTTGTTTCCGATAATCGATAACTTACTCTGTTTCCAAGAAATCGATAAAAATCGATATCGATATCCTGTTTTTTGGGCAATTTTGGTAAATAATAAGAGCCTAGAGTCACCAAACTTGACATATAGCTTCTAAAATAGAATATATATATGCATTTGATGTTGGAAGAAGAGGGTTCAGGGTATCCCCTAGTCGGGAGCTCCCGACTAGAACCTCTTACTTGTTTTTGTTGACTTTTTGAAAGCCACTTAGCTTATTAAGCGTACAATCGCTCAGATCCGGCAGCCCACTCTCCGGCTGTTGTTTCTTCCTTTCCTTTATTTTTCTTCTTCTTGAATGCAAATGTCAAGCAAAATGTTTAGCTCTGCCGTAAAAACTTGATTTATGCTAATTTGTTTTTTAATGCGCCAGGTTAAAATAATGGATACGAGCAAACAAGCCGCACATATATTTATTTGATTTTGTTTCTATTTTGTTTTTTTTTTTTTTTGTTTTAATGCGCTGCCATAAAACTAATGCCCGTCCAGTGCAGTCCCCCAGAGCGCAGAGTGCTTTGCAGACGTTGCGCATACGCCGCGTGGAACCGAAGAAAACAAAAAAAAAACACCCAACTTAAACTAAATAATATTGCAACACAGCGAAAACAAAAACAATAACAAAATGTTTATATTGTTTATATGCACACACATTGTATTGCATTTTCAAGTGAAAATCATTTTGACGAATGTTAGCAGTAGTTTTTCTTCGTACTATATCTTTTTGTTGTTGTTCTTTTTCGATATATTGTTTTATTTTGTCTTTTGGATTTTTTTCGTTTTCGACTCGTTGAGCCGTGGCACAAGGTCGCCGTCGCCTGTCGGCGCGAGAAATATTACGGCTAACCAAAAGATAAAATATATAAGCACGACGAACAGCATTAACAACAACAACAACAATAAGAACGAATCGTTTTGGCCAACTGTGTTGTCTGGCTGGCAGCCGGTTGTCTGTCGTTTTGTGCGTTGTGACGCGCTTTTTGCCATTGACACGCAATAAAAATATGTACTTAAAAATTGTAAAAATTAAGCATTTTTAATGTGCACAACATATCTTTATTAATTTACATATTTTTTTTTTCGGCTCATATACATATAACATTATTTTTTTTTTGGGCCTATTTATTAATTGTTTGCGTGGAGACGAGCCAAAAGCTGACGATCTGACAAATCAGGGACAAATCGACTGTCACAACTTGTATTTAGCTCATCTATTACATGTGTCTAAATGTTGCCATTCCTCAGGGTCACTTAGCATATATATTATATTATTTAAATGTAATTTATGCATTTAAATATTTGCTTAATTACTTTTATTTAATAATTCAAATGTCTAAGCAATTCATTTCTTTTTGTAAGCTAATTTTTATATATTATATTATATATAATATATATTATATTTTTTTGTCAAATATTATTTGACATATTTAGTCTATTGTTTATATAAAATATATCTAGTCTTTAATTTATTGCTGTTTTGAAAAACAAAATAAACTTAAGTTTAGGTAAATTCCAAGCAGCTTTAAATTTCGTTAATACTTAGAAGAAATCTAGTCTATGCCAATAAATTTGTTTTTAGTACTAGAAATACGCTGTCAGAGGGCATGTTTGCTTTTATTTACAAATTTTGAATATTTTACATATAAAAAAAAAAAAAAAATTAAAAAAAAAATAAAAAAAAAATGTATAAAACTAAAAATTTTATTAAACTGTATTACTAAATGAAATTAAAATAAATACAAAATAACGAAATTGTCGCAAAATAAAAATTGTAAGAAATAAACAAATTGAAATAAATATGACAATATTGATTTAAATTGAAAAAAATAAATGAATAAAAAATTAATTATAAACTAAAAATTCAAAAAAATTAAAGTTAAATTAAAATAAATAAAAAATGAAAAAAAAAATGTCAAATGTTTATAAATTAAATTAAAGTAATAAATATTAAAAACAAAACATTAAAACAAATATTTCCATTTAGAATTACATTTAAACTAGATATAGGCGATAAATTATGCCAATATATATGAAAATATCATAAACAGATCTATAAAGCACAAGTTAAAGTTATATTTGCTTGCGATTTATTGAACGTGAAATGAAAATTGCATTTTATTATCATAAGGCAGCTATTGCTCAGAAAGTATAGAGTATATTTTTCTCGAAAGAGATCTCTCTTCATTTGTATTGATATATCGATACTTAGAGTATTTACAAATATTCTTAAATTAATATCGATTGTGTAATAGAATATATTGAGTCTATTACATTCGACACGCAAACAATAGTTTTTAAATATGGAAGTAAATTACTTTATGTTTTAAGAATAAAATATTGTAGGCTGTATTTAGATATCTTAAATTTGTATTTCGCAATCCATAATTTATAATTTATTTATTATTGTATTTTGTATAATATTATTATCTATCTATTAAATATTTTGATTTTCAATCTAGCTTCGAGATTGGAACTTTTAGGCATACTGAATTACTTCGCATTTAAGATAACTTTTTAGTTGCTTTAGATTATGTTAACTATGTAATTGATATAAGGATACTTCATTTTCTTATTCCCGCTGATAACTGAGTTTTCCATATCATATCTTAGCATTTCTCACCGATTTCGATGCCTCTTTAATGTTATTTTTGGTCTTCCACGAAAGTAAAAATTGCGTAGGTGTCGCCTTGTCGTTGGCGCTGCTCTGCTCTTAGCCGTCTCCCGTACTCCTGGCCCACCCCAGAGCCATAGCCCGGAGCATTTATTTAATTTTCTTTTTTTTTTTTTTATATTTATACTATATATATATAGTATTTAATAAATTATTAATTTTCGCTCGTCAGCCAGAGGCGCACACATGACATGGCGAAACAACAAAAGATAAAGATAGAAAACATCTTATATAAAGTCAGATCGGCGGAGGTTGTGTTTGCGATTAACAGACTTCGACTATAGCCTATATCTATGGTGGTTGCCCGCACAAATTCGATTGAAAATTATTGGTCTAATTTATGTAGCTGGGCTAGACCAACGCATGGCATAAAAGCGAATTCGCTCGAAATCCAAAAATATATTTTGTGATTTAATTGCTAGTTGTTTTGAGAAAATCACCGAGCAGCCAAATTGAATGACATAGAATAGTGGGCGCAAAGCCATAAAAGCGACTCAGACAAGAATAAAACATTAACAAACAATCGATTAATGGCAATTTGCATGATGCCCAATCGAAATGGCCCAAAGTAATCAGCCAATAATTGGGTCGACTGCCACAGAAACTGGCCTTAACCGGCGCAATAGCCGGCCAAGAACTTTGTCTCTGCGGTTATGTATTGGGCGTATTATTGCGTACTGATTTTCCTATACTCTAAGCACATGATATGTTGAACCTATTGAGTATTTCGCTTTTTCACTTGAATTGTTATTGTTTTTGTCTCGCCTTTCCCAGAGTTTTGTATTTGGTTTTCTCGCTGTTTTTGTTTTTTGTTATTACTTTTCTTATTTTTTCGCTGTGTTTACTGCTAAAACAGAGAGCAATGTGTTTTTCTGTCTTTTATTGAATTGACAATTTTCCTGTTTATTTTTGTTTGTCGGCGGCGGCTTTTTATGGTCGCTTTTGCTTTCTTCCAACGATATTCAATGAGCTCTCAAGGCGTCAACAGTCTGATGCGTTTAGCAAGTGGCTAATATATTAACGGAAAGCATATTGTATCAAGTTGCTTAAATGCGAACGTTTTTTTTTTTTTTAGCTATATCTGACTGACACTATCTAGACACGATCTGGAAATAATTTTGTAGCGAGTTATATCTGAAATACTTTAATCTAATTTCAAAAATCTGCAGTTACACATGATTCGTTTCGGCTTATACATGGTTATTTTATGAGGAAGAAAATTCAATATAAATAAAACTAATAAAATTAGTTCATAAACTAAAATATTAACACAAATTTGCAAATATTTATGGCATCCTGTTAAATGAAGTCCAATTATAATTGATGCAAATATTTTATAGGATATATTTCCCGCTTGCAAATACTTTTTTATTTTTTAAACATATGTATGCATATGGTCACACTGATTGGCGGATATACAGTTAATCCTGTTAAATTAAGTGCAATTATAACTGATCGATAGCTATCGATTAGAATTATATTTATCTGTACGATTATGTTAATCGTTACAGAGTATAAAAATATGAGATTTTCTGGGTATATTTAACTTAGGTTTTTTTTCATTTTAACTTTCAACATTAAGCAAGACTAGCAATAATTGTTTTTAAATAAACTTGTTTTAGGAATGTGGTCACACTTGTTGACAGATATTCGATTAAACTTCAATGCTTACAATCGGCATCCTGCTAAATTAAGTGCAGCACGTAAAGTTGATCGATAGCTATCGATTGCTAAGCACACAAATCAAGTATCGCGTGCTTAATCAATTTGAATAGTCTGATCATTTCCTTTTCCCGCTAAACATCTAAGAAATGATCAGCTGAAACTGAGCAACAAATTTGATGCCGGTTGACGTCAAATAGTTGCGCCCCAATTCGTTCGCCCAAACATTTAGAGGGAATTGCAATCATAATATTATTATTATAGGCATTACTTACAATTATTTACGAGCAGCCGTTCGCACTGATGCATTCTGAGTGTTCCGAGAAAACGAGCAGATAAAATGCTCTCAAAGATATTAACCAGTGCACACTACGAACAATTGTTTCCAACAGTTTTTGTGTTTATTTATTGTTTTTATATTATTTATTATTTTTATTTTGCACTGACCCTCAAAGTGGTTGCGAGTGCCAGAAAGTGGTTCCCCGTCGACGGACACAATTGTTGCTAAAAATATGCGTACAACGACTTTCCTTTAGCGGCCCTTAAACGAATTAATTATAATTAATTACGTTCATTTGGCGTGTAACACATTTGTAAGCCTTCGCTACAGTTATACGGTCTTTATAATCTACTGAATTTTGATTAATGATATTGTCGCTTGGCTCTTACGTCGGCGCTTGCCTTGAAAACCGGCAGATACATTTTTACTTTTTCAACATTTTTTTTTCGGCGTTATTTATTTATATTTTTTTTTCGCGCGTAATTAAAATTGTAGCCATTGCCGATGATGTTTACAGCGTACTATTTATAAAAATGTAAATAACATTAAATATATCATAAAAGCGGAACTATTTAAATAAATTATGGAAAATAAAGCGCTAGCTGGCGTTGCGTGGGCGCTAACCTGTGCGCGAATACGTGTACGTATACTGCCAGCACTCACTGTGAGTGTGAGTGTGTGCGTGTGTGTGTGTGTGCTCATGTACTTTTCTTCATACACTCTTGAGGCCTCATTAGCCGTGACATGGCACTTGGTGCAGGGCCGCTGTCAGGTCTTGGAAAGTGGCTTGAAGATTGGCCAGGTCAAAATCTTCTCTCTCCCTTGCTCTCCCTCCCCTTCCATCCGCACTCTCTCTTTCGCACAGTTGTGGCGCCCTATTGTGCTCATCGTGTGCTGGTCATGTGCGCAGTTTCCCAGAACCTGCTGCCCGTCTGAAGTGCTGCTCTATATATCAATATCATGGACATGCCCACTTTTGCTAAAAATATATCCAATCCGACGAGGCAATCCCAGAATTAAACGTGTTTTTATAAATACACCCCAAATCAAAACAGAAAATCAATTAGTTATATTTATTTCTTATATAAATAAAATCTATTTATTTTCTACAATACGCCGCATAAAAAACGGCAAAGCACACACACACACGCACACACACACACACACATTTGTTTATACTTATATATATTATTAAAAATATCAATTTTGTTGTTCCACCATTGTTCATTCTATTGTATATTATTATATTATTTTCATATATATATAAATGTTTTTTTTTTTTTTTTTTAAATTTCTTTTCACTTGTTTTTGTTGTGGGCGCAACGGAAATTTCGTTTTACACTCGCCTTATATATATTTAATTTTATTATATTGTTGTTTTAGTGCGCAGAAGGAAGACTTTGTTGAAAAAAATCAAGCTATATTATAATATCTAATGGGCACTTAAAATGTTTAGTATTTGTGGAAATCACTCTATTCAAATAGAAAATTCTCGCTGGGCGCATAAAAGTACAACTTTTGTCGGCTGTCTGGGAAATTCTTTAATTGTTTTATACACTTTCCCAAAGAAATCCCTCAGCAATGCAGGCTAAACTTTTTTCCTAAATCTTACATATTATTATAAAGGGCATCTTTCGTCTAAATAGATACATAAATGTTCAAATAATTTGTTATGCTCTTTTTAAAACAAATTCAGAAATTGAATATAGATCACAGTTTTTTATAATTTAACAATAAGAAATCTAGATTAAAAACAGGAAAATTGTTCATTAATAATTTTATTGTTATCATTATTATTATTTTAACAATTATTAGATGATTAGGTATTATATCGTTTTTATTATTATTATTTTTATTATTATATAATTTTAATTGGATTCCAAGCTTTCATAAGCAAACACCTTTAATTACAATTAAGTTTAATTAATTACAATCACCTTAAACCTATTTACATTAGGCCAACAACTGACATTATCTTTTAAAAGCTGAACGCAGTTTATACACAATTTCATAGAAATTTTCTCTAAAGAAAAAAAGCTATAAAAATAAATAAAAATTGTAACTAATTAAGCTTAACATTAAACAAAATCGGAGAGCAACTAAGAGCACATAAAATTTAAAAGAAATGAGCTGCTAAAAATCGTAATCACTTCCAAATCAATTGCTCGCGCAATATAAAGCAACGTTTGCCCTTAGAAATGTTTGTAAATGTAACAGAATATCTTTTGTTGACCTAGTTTCTAAAATTGTAAACAATAGTACTTAAAAATACAAAAACGACAAATGGAAACATTGAAGCAGCATTCAATATGCATGCATATATATATATTTAGATATATATAAAGCCAAATCGAATGTAATTCCCACAGATTTTACGGCTCTATGAGAATTATGTTTAATCGATATGCGCTTTGCCACATCAAAGCTAAGCATTAGATATGTGTATAATTGATCTTAGGCAATATCAATTGTGGCAATTTTTATGTACACATCAGACATAGCTCTGATATATGTATATGCCTGCTCCAGCTATGGCGTATTGAGTTGAGTCTGGGGCAGCTATATAAGCGACTGGCCAATTTAATATCGCAGACAGCACGGCCGACGTGCTCGGAGTTGGCCAATTTATCATTAAGCACGCTGATTGTGGCAATAGCCGTCGGGGCCCTGGCCCCACCGATTATACATGCGCTGCCTATAGGTATTATTTGTACAATAATAAAAACTAAAACTCTTTGCTAGACGCCCGCGCGGCTGCCTCGCATAGACGCAGCAGCACCAAAGATACATTTAAGTATACATGTATTTCAATCTGTGTGTGCATGCGTGCGTCTGTGCGTTTGTGTGTGTGCGTGCGTGCGTGTGTGTGTTTGTATATGTGGCACGCCGACCGACAACGACTTGCCGATTGACGTCAGCAATGCCCCCAAAGTCGCAAACTGTGGCGGGCGGGCTGCCAGGCAGGCGGGGCGAGGGCGTGGACCGGACCGAAAAACGAACCGTAGCACACAGCAGGAGGAAACCCGGCGTTGCCAGGGGCCGGGGGCCAGGGGTAGACCGGCCGGGGCCGGAGCGCAGTCATTTTGGCAGTCAGTCATACAATTTGATGCTGCGCCAGGCTATCTACCCAACAGTTGCTGCTGTTTTTTTTTTTGACTTACAAATTGGGTTAACACAACTATTTTATTGCGTTTGCGACACTTGAGCTTTGAGCAAATGTAAATTAGCGCAAATATATATTTCCATTTTAAATTGAAACGAACTGTGTGCATGCGACACATGCAAGGGATTCTAAGCATTATCTGCTACTCTTTCAATTTTCTTAATAGTATTAATAATTTACTATATAAGTCTTACCTGAGCATGTTTTCCGCTATATTTCTAGATAAAGACTGAATAAACGCTGCTAGTAGCTAATTTAAGTTATGAAAGATAGTTTCTTATTAGGCATATATGTATGTAGAATTTTTCTACAGCCTACTATCAATATTATGTTATATTATATTATTAACAATTAAATTATTATTATTATAAATACAGGATATAGTTCTTACATACAATTTGAGTTAGTTTTTATACCCGCTACAAATATTAGTTCTTAACATTAGGGAATTCTAGTAATGAATATGCATTAGAATAACTATTTTTTTGGAAACGGGTTTCCGATATTATGTTTTGGACTTATGCGCTGGAAGCAATCTGCCGAAAGTCAAGGCTAATAAGTGTTTTGTTATGGATTAAATATTCTAAAAAGTTCGTGTTTGGAAAAGGACAGTATATAGAGAATATTAAAACCAAGTATAACAATAAAATGTACAGGGAATATTTAAAACTAGTTTATTATTTAGATAAGTTGTATTTTTTTTCGCCATAAAACATTATAGTCCTAAAGAGTATAGTGTAAAGGTACGAAAGCATCTCTGATATCAAAAAGTATCTATTTCTCAATTATTTTGTATATATTTTTATTACATTTTTTTTTAAAAATGTCATATCATATTAAAAATATATTAATAAATAAAAAACAAATATAAAAATATACATAAAACAATAAATATTTAGCTTTGAATAGTATTATATTTAATAAATTATATTTAAATGTACAAATTTCGAACAAAAAGAGTATGCAATATTCGGCATATTACATTTTTATTTTCGATAAATCTTTTTCTTTTTTTTTTGTTTTTTGCCTTTGGCTGTCGCTAGAATATCTCATGCATTATGCAGGTCGATCTCCTGGCGTCATTGTCGCTCTTCTTCTTGCTTTATGCAATTGCATTTTACAATTGGAGCTAAATGTGCGTGTCCGTCCGTCTGTTTGTCTGACTGACTGCCTGTCCGTGCATTTGTTGACCCACTGTTTGCATTGCTTTTCAGTCCATTTATAAGGAAATTCTGCGCGTTAAATTTAGCCGCACAAACTGCATTTCGCCTGTTGACCCTTTTGACGGCATCTATTCTTGGCATGCAAAGTGTGTGTGTGTGTGTGTGTTTGTTTTTGGCCAAACAAATAATTGAAATTGGCATAACGAATTTATCATATAGTGTGCTGCTTAGGCGGGATTCTGCATTGAAGGGGAAGGGAGGGGGGCTTGGTAGAAACAAAAAGTGAAAGTTTGATTTATGAGCACACGCGGACCGCTGGCTTTTGTATCTTTGCTGATGGTTCTTAATGGTTTATAATTAGTTTTGTAAACTCTTGGCTTTTGTTTTGTTATTTTTTTTTTTTTAATTTTAAGGGGCCTGGATTTGTTTTAGCCGCCAGCCGCGACCCGCTGGCCTCGAGCCAATCAATTCTGGAACGGAAATAGAAATTTAAATAGAAAAAAAAGAACACACACACACAAATCTCACTAAATTTCGGTCCTGTGTGTGTCCCCATGCTGTGGGGGTTAATGGGCTCAATTCTGTCCAGCTTGAGGATTGTGCGTGACGCAAGTGTGTGTATATGGCACGTCATTATATGATTGATCTATTAGCTAATTGAGACAATTGTTTGTTTTATTGTACGCTGCTTTTCTTAAGAATTAAAGTTTATCGAATCAAAACGCACAAGTTAACACGCCAGTTTATGGCTTATTTATGGCTTAATAAACATAAATAACATCTATTTATTATATATGTAAGGCGAGATTTGCAGAACTTTGAAAAAAATCAAAAAGATTTTAAAAAGTTTTGACATAGAAAACTTTTTGTAGAGCAAAGATAGAGGGAACGTGTTTTTGACTACATTACATTAGTTTATTAAGACATTTAAAAGATTTGAAATATTTTATTATTTATTAGTATTTAGTTTATGCTTTAATAAATGGGTTAGCTTTATATATTATTATCTATATTCTTATAAAATAATTTAAAAAATATTTAATTCAAAATTAGCTGGAAATGTAATTAAACAAAATTATTAATTAAGCGATTAATTAAGATTAAATGAAATTAATTAAGATTTCAAATTTATTTCCAAAAATAATCTATTAAATTAAGTCATAATTGGCTGTGAATGTTTTTAAGAATAGTGAATTTAGTATAACCAAAACCTTTCAAAAATGAACGATCTAAATTACTCCTTAAATGTATATATTTAGTAAAAAAAATAAGATTGCTTTGTTCCTTGATAAGTTATAAAATAGTATGAATTTTGTTATTTAATTTATATATATACTTTATGAGCCTTATGACCTTATAAAGTATGTATATATATTCTAACAATCGATTGATATAGCAATGTCTGACTGTCTATCCATTTGTCCGGCTGTCTCTTTCTATGCGAACTAAGGGAGTACAAGTAACTTAGGGAGTACATATGTCGGAACCGACCGAATCGGAACACTATATCATATAGTTGAGGGTACGTTCGGTCAAAAATAAAGTTATTGTATGTTTTGGTGAAGATATCTTGATCAAGCTCGGCATTTATTAATTTGACTATGCTCTTTATATATTTGCAAAAATATTGTCAAGATCGTACTTCTATATCATATATCTGTTATAGGAACAATCAGTAGAAAAGTCGGTGCTTGTATGAAAAACTTTTATATGTCAAGATATCGGAAACAATCTGGGAATTTACTTATTAAACTATGCTGCTGATACATTAATAAAATCCTATCAATTTATATATATAGGATTCTTGTATAGGCAAAATCGGTTGACAAATGAGTTTTCGTATGGCAAAATATTTTCAGTAAACTATCACAAATCTTATAAAGTATTCCCAACTTTCTCGTTTTCTTCATAAAAAGATATAAATAAATATTGTATGTCTTGCAGCAACAACAAATTTCTGTTCACTGAGAAATCAGTCTATAAGCAAACAACAACAAAAAATACTCTTTCCTATACACATTTACATCTCTATCCAATATGTAACAGGTCATAACTCATGCAGCAATATCTTCCTGTACAACTGTAATATCGTTTCCCAAACACTTGGAATGCAACAAGCCATAAATTAAATGCCACCTCAGTCGAGCCAAGCAATGCATGTATTTTTAGTTGTTGTTGTTGCATACCTTTTGCTTTTGGCCATAATTTGTTTTATATATAAATTTCAATATTTTTCTAGCCGTGTAATCAGCTTTTAATTTGCACTGATTCGATGTTGGCGGCGACATAAAATGAAATTCAAATGAGCGCAAAACGATTTTTAATTCTCAAATCACATCACGCCCTATAAATGTATAAGATTTGCCTCCAGCCAGCCACGATCTGTGGCTGTGCGTATACATATTTATAGATCTTTCCTATCTATCTAGTTGCTGTCTCATTTATAGCGAAAATCAAATGATTTTTCGCGCTGGCCATAAATTTTCAAATCAAACACTCTTCGTTAGGCGGGGGCGGGGGCAACATTTGTGGATTCCAAAACTTAACCGTGACTAACAATCAGACTCTGACGTCTGTACATTTATAAATATATATAAATATATAGCTCGATCTGATTCTTATCTGCTGCGATTTACGTAAATTTTGCACCAAGTTTTTCGCCAGATTTGTCACAGACAATTCGGCGACATCTTCGTCTCTGGGCGTGGGCGTCTCTTTGAGGGCTGTAAAACAAAGCGATTTTCTATGTTTTCTTTTTATTTGTATTATTATTTTAGCTGCGAAATTAATAATTCTCGCCAAATAAACAATAACAGCAAAAAATGTGGCACATAAAAAGCAAAAAGCAGCATGTTCACATCAAAAGTCGGTTATAAATCATAAACAAAATATAACTAAAAAATACTTTGGTCCATTTTTCAAAAGAGGCCACTTTAACTGGCAAGTGCCTGAGCCCCCCTCCCCCTTCCCCCCAGCACAGAGGTGCGAACGCAATTGCTTTGGACACTGATCCCAGGCACCTGTGCGGGGGCAACAGGTCAAGGTTTAGTTTTGATCAATTGCAATTTGCTCTTTGTTACAAATATTTGAAATTTTTTAAATATTTCTGAGCATTTATCTATCAATAATTTATGAAATACTGTTGTTGATTTTTTTTTTAAATTCTTCAAATGACTTTTTCTTATAAACAAAGCGTCTAATCGCATTTTGGTATTTAATTGGAATGCATCTAGAAAACAGTTCGAAAAAGATTGGATTCTTTGAACTTTGTTTTCCGCCTTCAGGTTATGTGAGGATGGAATGGAAGTGGGATGCGATAGGTTAAGATGATATCATATCGAATTCGATCAGATGAAATGGGTTCAGATATCAAATGGTATGAATAGGCTAGAATAGACTGATATTTGTTACCAAACGAATGGGATAAAATAGCAATAGGTATGATGTGATAGAATGGGATGATAATGGTATGGCATAAGAGAATTTAGTATTTATTTTAGATAGGATCAAATAATTAGTTAAGTCATATAGGATGGAACATAAATTATTCGAACTAACAAAGTTTTTAACTAAAAATGCAAGTTTATTTATTTAAAAAAAAAATATATTATACTAATATTACATTTTTTTCTAACTTAATTTTTATTGTTGCAGTTTTTATATTTCTCGAAAAAAAATTCGTACTATTAAAATAAGTTTTCCACCTACTTAATTATATTCTTAATATTATTTTTTGAGGAAATTATAAAAATTCTTAAATTTAACTTATATTTAAAATAAAACTGAATTTCTTGTATTTCTAACTACCTTGAGAATAATTCTTACTAAGTTTTTAAATAAATTTCAACCTTAATTGTTTTTTCTTTTTGAGGAGTTTTGATTAAGAGTAATTTTTGATTTATTTTTATATAGGAAAGAGAAAACTTATTTAAAATCTAACATTCATTTGAATAAAGACTTAAATTAAATAGCTATATTTTATATAGTCCGAGGAAAACAAATAAAATAATCGTGCTAATTAATTTGTATTAAAAGTTGCAAAGAAATAAATCATATTTTTTTTTTTAGAATAAATATTTTATCATAACTTATTTTTTAATGAACTTTTTTGCAATAAATTAGAAAATTAGAGTAGTTGTACTTAATATTTAATCTCAGTGGCTCTTTAAATATTTAACTAACACAGGTTTTTCCTCAATTTCTTA
The DNA here is from genome assembly GCF_003285875.2 of Drosophila novamexicana. Classification (NCBI taxonomy): domain Eukaryota; kingdom Metazoa; phylum Arthropoda; class Insecta; order Diptera; family Drosophilidae; genus Drosophila; species Drosophila novamexicana. Next base: position 7,763,105 of record NW_020824787.1, read on the forward strand.
CAGAGAAACGCTCCTTCTCCTTCCGGCTGCGTCGCTCGTTCGGCGATGGCGGCAGCACGAACAGCCGCAACAGCAACAACAACAGCAGCACCTGCACCAATCACAACAACCATAACAACCAGAAGAGATGCAGCACACCTTTAACACCGACCAGCACGAGCACCGGCCGACTGGAGGTGCCTGGTGCCTCGGTGAGCCGCCGTAGCAGCATTTACAGGAAGCCGGACAAGAATGATGGGGGTCAAATCCATTTGATACCCGATGTGGAACTGCCATTGATGACATTCGCCGATCAGTACAATATCGAGAAGACGCTGGCCGAGGGCTGTTTTGCCAAGATTCTGCTGTGCCGGCACAGACCCACAAACACGACCGTGGTCTTGAAGGCTGTGCACGCCGAGCTGACGACCATTAAGGAGTTCCAGAAGGAATTCCATTACAACTACGAGCTATCCCATCATCGTCACATACTCAGCGCCTATGCGGTCGCCTTTCAGACCATGGACTACTTTGTCTTTGCCATGGAGCATGCCCCCTATGGAGATCTCGCTTCGAATATTGGTCCAAACGGTCTGCACGAGACGGCCTGCAAGCTGATTGCGGAGCAGTTGAGCTCTGCTCTGGGTTTTATGCACTCCAAGAATCTGGTGCATCGTGATCTCAAGATCGAGAATGTGCTGGTGTTCACGCCGGACTTTGCGCGCGTAAAGCTGTGCGATTTTGGTGCCACCACCAAGAAGGGTCTGCCCGTGCACAAGGTGAAGCATACGTGGACCAGCTGTGTGCCGCCCGAACAGCTGGAGCTGATCAAGAACGAGCGTTTCCAGTGCTTGCCCATCAGCGATTCCTGGCAGTTTGGCATCCTCTTGTACAACATTCTCACCGGCAATCCGCCCTGGCAGGCCGCCGATTGGGGCAAGGATCAGGCCTACGCAAACTTTATGAAATACGAACAGCGTAAAACGACCAAGGTGCCGGACAATTTCCGTCGATTCTCACCACGTCTTATGCGCTGCTTTCGCAAGTATTTGAGTCACGATGCTGAGGATCGTTGCAAAATCACCGAAGTGAACAAATACATGAAGGATCGCTGGGTCGAGTGCCGCATCTCGGCCTCCAAATCGGCCACGTTAATCTCACCAAATCAGCAGTATCAGGACTCGTGCATCTATCTGAATCAGCGCGAGGGACGCCTCTCCGGCGATGAGAACAAATTGCGCTTCAAACGCATGATGTCCAGCTATGGACTGGATATACCCATAGATCAGACCATGGTGCGACGACGTGTCTGGGATTGGCTATCCACATGTGATGCCAACTTTGATCCCGAGATCGAAAGTCTTCACGCGTTGGATATGGCGCAGTAGCTGCCCCAAGTCTGGTCTGTTCTGGGAATTACGAAATTTTTCAGAGATCTATAAGATAAAAAAAATTTCGAAAAGTAATTTCTCATTGAAATTATATTATTGGGTACGGAATACCCCATAATACTTATAGACGAATTTTTCTGCTATGCACATATATGTATGTAACTACATAAGTAGTTGAAATTTTGTAACAAATTAACCCCAAGAGGTACTCAGAAAGAAATATGTATATTATGAAATTTGTAAATCCACTTAGAGCAAAACACGTTAATGGACTTAACTTTCCACTAGTGTTACCTTTCTAGTCTTCCGCTACGATGGTTTTTTATTAAATACATATATCTATCTATCTATATATATATATATCCATCTATATGTATATGTAGTTTTATATATATATATATATTTAAACTATTTATTGTGTGATGTACGCGTTATTTACTTTATACATAGACGTCATAAACGATACCAACTAATGCAATTATGTAGAATTAAATGTTTAGTTATACGAAAGGATATAAACTATATGTATGACCAATTATTATCTAAGTGTTGTCTTATCTATATATATTATACATTGAATAGAGTACATAGCCCTATGTCTTAAACTTATACCGAGTATATATTTACGTTTATGCCGACACCTGTATATGTTAGACTTTATTTATATCTATGTGTACTTTTTAGCCTACTCTACGATCTTGTATATAATCTTACCATATTATACTACCTATATATCTATATATGTATAAATATATTTATATATATGATCTATGTACACCAAATGCAAACAAATATAGAAACTTCAACATGCAAAATATGTTAAAAGGTTCTTCAATTAATTAATTCCATTTATTTTATGCATTTTGACAAACATAAAGTAATATAATATTGACTTTATATTTAATCAGTTATCTCTTTTGATTTATTTAGTTTATTTTTGTTTCTATTTAAACTATTTTTCAGTTCCTTTTCAAACTTGGTGCACAGAATTTCAATGCCTAAAACTGTTCGATTGGAAATGCAATAAAAATCATCCAAAGGTAAGTCTTGCGCATATTTGATATAATCTCAATTTTCATATTATTTGATGGCAAATACGATCAACTAGTCAGATATCATAACATTTAATAAAGTAAATGTTTTAAATTTTAAGCTAAAGGAAGAAGATAACGGAAAAAAGATAAGCTAGTTCTGCGCATGGTATAGGAAATATATAAATATATGTATACTAGAGTGGGGATTTCTAGTTCAATTTGCTGAATAAGTTAACTCGTTCATTGGCCGTGAACTATTCGCTAAGTTCAGTTATGCAGTCAAATCAAAATTGAAATTCAATCCCAATATCTTTTATGTTTATTAAGAACTTAACATCTCAAAAGAATGTATCGTTCATGACCGACTGAACGAGTACAGAATACATCGTTCATGACCCACTGAATAGCTGAACGAGTGAACTAAATGACAGATTTGGTTCACTAAACACTGAATAAGTTCAGTTATTCATTTAAATGATCCGTTCAACCGAACTTGGTCTGAACTAAACGACACAACTTTAATATATACCAAATGTTTAGTCTCTAGTTTTTGTTAATATCGAAATTCTCGCCGAACTAAGTTGACTCGATGTCTTGAGCAAAAACATATATCGCTATATATAAAACTGTTTGTCCTGACTGACTGATTGACTGAATGTGTTAGAGATAATATATATGTAAATATATATATGTATATCAGCTAAAATCGTAAGCTCTTTAAGTCTTAAAACTCTCTGTAAATAGCAGCGACATGCAACAATTGCCCTGAAAGTTAAGTCTTTTAAACTAATAACAATTACAACAATATAGACAATAATTGTTTGCCTACATATCGTATATATTTGAGAATATATATATATATATATATATATATCTGTCTGCCCACGATATTAGTCGTAAAAGCGAAATTTCTAAACATTTGCCCAACCATCATAAAAATGTGCGCAAAAACGAGCCGTTTTGTTGTTAAATGTGGCACATTGTTTAAAAACAAAAAAAAACAACAAAAAAAAAAAAAGCGCGTGGAGCGGGGAACAGGAGCAAAAACTAACAATAAATATTTATTATTAAATGCATTAAAAATTGTTGCTCACATTTTTAATTATCTATTATTGTTCAGTTGTCTGCCAGGGGCCATGCCATATAGCCAAAGTTTATGGATATTTTTCGTTTTTGGCCTTTTTTTGTTTTTGCCAATAGTTTTCAAGGTTGGGCAGCTGATGTTTTGGGTCTAATGTCAGCCGCGGTCAGGGCTGTATAGTTTTTGCGGCCAAAATAATGGCTAGACAATTTATGAATGAATTTCTTGTTGTTTCAATTGTTGTTTTAGTTGTTGTTTTAGTTGTTGTTTAAGTTGTTGTTGTTCGAGTTGTTTCTCGCGGCTTTGTTTGCGCTGCTCTGTGGACCTGCACAGGATGTGACGCTGTCGTAAATCTGTATCTAATAAACAGAAACGAAGGTTGATTAAACAAAAGGTGAACTTGCCTGTTCGATTGCTTCTTCCTCATTTTATTGTTCTTCTTGCACTTGGTTTAATTTATTTTTAAATTTGTTAACCTTTATTGACTTAACTTTTTCTCCTTTTACCTTTGCTTTTTTTCAAATTGTACTCGCAATACAATTTTCAAGCAAATCAAATAAAGTGTTGCCAGCTGATTGATTGATTGATTGACTGATTGGTTGATTGCTCGCTTGTTCATTTACCTGTAATTAAATTTTGGGTTCAGCGTGCGACACGTGCCTGCTTCTCTTTCGTGTTTTTGTTTGTTTATTTTGTTGTACAAATAAAAAAGTAAAGAAACAATTGATGACGACAAAATACCCTGTTATGTATCGCCATGCATGTGTATTCATTCGTAGCTGTTGTTCTCATCAAATGAAATTTAATATTTTCAAAAACTTGAAAAGACATTTTAATATGTTAATTCGAAGCGTGCAAAGTACATTATTATATTTTCGATTAAAAAGCGGAACAGCTGACAAAAATATAAAAAAAGATGCAGATATAATCTTTACTATAGTTAATCCATATAAATTTCACAAAATTTGGTTTTAATGTCAAAGACATATTGAAAAAGGGACTTTCAGGGCAAAGTACGGCATGTTTCTTTTTTGAGTGTAAATAGTCCCTCCATCAACTGATAATACCCTAGTTTACCCATTGTTTCTACGGCTACAGGGTGTAGGCACTCAACAGTAGACATCTTTTATGATTTGCTTTTGGATACTTTTCGCATTTTTATACCTCGGCGCGCATGTTAACACTTAACGCAGTTTTATGTGAGAAGTCAGCTGAAATAAATATTAAAATTAATGCGTTTTATATTTAAACAGTTGAGCTGACGCGTGCCGACGCGTCTAGTTGTGGCTGTTGCGCCCTTTGCAGTCCAGCTGAAAGTCATCTGATCTTTGGAATCTCGATAAATATACAAATTGGCCAATTTAATTGGTTTCTATGGGTGTAAAACTGTACGAAATGCAAAAACATGTTTTGTGCCGCGCGCATAAATTAAATCAAATCGCACAAAAATAGGTTTTTACGAGTCAACTTTTATCCAACGAGTCGCGTCGCCTATGCGAATTTTCACGAGTTTTTCACGTACGCCCAACTCTTGTTGTTGTTGTTGTTCGCGCGTAATTTATGAGCCGCATTTGCCATTTCGCATTTTCCATCTTGCGTCCGCCCGAGTGTCCCAATTGGCGGCACTTATTTTAATGTTAATGCCAGCCCCGAAAAGTATGCAACAATTCGGAAAGATCTTTTCGATTCGGGGAAATGGAAGAACCGCTCTTGAGATACTTTCAAGAAACTTGACTGCGTCTTTCTTTCACTTTTTTCTTATCGATTCAGACATCTGTATATCTTATATATATCATATATGTGTCAGGTATACCCTGTACTATTCTAAAATATACAGGGTAAGATGTAGGTAGCCCTGTCTATGCACTTATACTAATTTAAAAAGGTTAACTGCAGACGCCTATCTAAGTTGTTCAGATTTTGATTTTATAAATCATTTGAAAAAGTGCTCGACTGCGATATACCCTGTACAATATCTACATCCCTGTTTTTGTTCATGAAAACTCTTCTTATATATGTAAATAATAATAATGTAAAAGTACGATATGAAATCTGCCTAATAGAAATTATTAACTCGTGAAATTATTAACTAAATAATAGTAAATGTTTCTCTTTGAATCTTCCGATGACTGCCTTATCAAGAGACATATTTTAAATCTATCCTTGTTTAATTATTATATAATATTATATAATATAATATTATATTATAATTATTTAATAATTGTTATCGAGATTAAATGTAATATTTATGTATAGCGGATCGAGGCATTATTGAGCTTTTAATGGATGCTTTATAGTTGTTCTTAAATCCTTTTTTGATATGCCGAAATATGCTGTTCCTGCCATATAAATTACAATCTCTAGAGAATTGCCTTTCATAGCGTTGCCCAAAGAATTTCTAATTCTGTTTCTCCAGATGCTGCCGCGAATGTTGTTAAAACAAATAAACGCTTACCTTTTCAAAATATTCCATATTTTCATATTTTTTTTTCTATTTTTTCTTAAATCAACATTTGAATATTTTTGGAGGCGCAGCCACTTTGATTTCTATAAATTGGTTTATTTTGGCATCGTAAACGGCATCTGGCCGAAAATATTTGGAATATATTTAAAACACGCTTAGCGCAAAAAAAAAAATGCATTCATTAATAAATTGTTGCACACACAAAAGCTTGTTTATTGGATGCCATTAATGCCACGTGTCTGTCTGTCTGTCCATATAAAGTCTATGGTTTGTGTCTCGGCTGATGTGCAAAACAAAAATCATTTCAAATTGCTTACTAGCTAAACAAATAGATATGTGGGTGTGTACGAACGGGGGCGGAGGCGTGTGAATGTCTAAAAAGCTGTCTAAAATTTACATAAACATATATGTGTATGTAAGTGTGTATGCTCTATATGTAAATGTATATATAAAAATGTCTATATAAAAATGTATGCGATAAATCATAAAGAATTGCATGATATGAAAAAAAGTGCAACACTCAAAGAGCGACGTCCAAGTTGTTCAGGAAGAGTCATATCCAGCCGGGTTCAGCTATATATATATATATAGATACGATCGCACTCAGGCCGATTTCAGTGGTATATGTTGTTTGATTACCTATAGAGAAAGAGGCGAGAGGTAAACAATTGTATTTGCTATTTTCCTTGTTTACAATTAAATACTAATAAAGGCGAAAGAAAAAAAATCAATTAAGACGCGTGTGAAATACGTCAGAGTCGAGGCTAAATTTAGGCGTACGTATTAGCCAAATGTTTTTGTTTTCAATCGATCGACGGCTATTTATAGCGGGGGCGTGAACTGATTCATCGGGTCAAAACAGCCGCAGGAAATGCGTTTTTCCGCGTAAAACAAACTCAATAAAAAGTAACACGCAAAGCCAAACAATTTGTGAAAGGGAAAACCAACAAGCAGACCACAATACCGAAATTTATATACACTCTCACAATTAAACATATTATGCTGATCGTAAAAATAGATTACTCTACGATATGCTAGTCTGATAAGTTAGGCTACGAGCTTATTATGCATCATCTAGTTTCTGATATGCACTATTTTTTATGCAAGTATTTTTTATCCCAAATTCTGAAACTATCGGTAGTTTCTCTGGGAACTATATGATGTATCTATGCTGGCTTTACCAAAATTTCATTCGATTCAAGTTTCTTTCCAAACTGAGACAATTATTTTCAAAAATCTACTCTACAGAGTTGTATAGGTCTTGATACTCCACACATTTCATTACCACATCAATATACCCTGCTGCTCTAGTGTATCAATATCTATAAAATCGCCAACTGATGGCATTTAACTAACCTCAGAGCACATGTTTTTGTAGATCTCATCGGTGTCCCAGGGCCCACGTTCGGGCAGGGCAATGCCACGCCTACGCAACTCCTGTACACAGTCCGTCAAATCGAAAATGGGCAACGGATCGATGCTGGCCTTGGCCACCTTCCCAGCCAAATACTCTACGTAATGTGTGCTGTAAAAAGAAAACAGATTAGCCATAGATCCAATTACAAGCATAAGAGCTCTGCATCTAGTCAATCGAAAAGAATGCGCGTAAAATTGTTTCTATCGAGCGTAAGAACTGTTCGAGTTGCAAACAAAAAAAAAATTGTCGTTCGATTCGGGCGATTGAGCTCGTTCGAACATGTTGCACACTCGAGCAGTTCGAACTCAAAAGCTCGATTAAGTATTCTAGTTTAATGCAAATGAAACGGAGCAGTGCTCGAATAGGAAATGTCGGGAAATTATTCTAACACCTACCGACACATGCCCGCATGTTTTTCGGGCACTTCGCTGTTGCAGACAGTGTCGACTAGGCCTTGAGGTGTCTCCTTCTGCAACGGTATGGGACAGCGTGCCTGGGCGCGCGCCTTGCTGGAGCTGCTTGGCTCGTCCTGCAGCTCCACAGGCTCCGTGTCGAACTTGACCTTGTGCTCTTTGAGCAGGAACTGCAATTGCAAGGGTATCTTGTCGCGCAGATAGAAGAGACAATTGCGTGGATGATGGGCATGCAAGCCCAGCTTGGCACAGTAGGAGGAAATGTTGCACTTGGCGCCCATCATGAAGGGCCTGGCGCAGCCGTAGCAGAACTCAAATTTACACTGGGTGCAGGTGAAATGCATGCAGCCACCCCTGAAAGCAAGATATTAGAAATAATTCTATATAGAATAAATGCCAAAAGTAGCTGCGCACCTGGCCAATGAATAGCGAAACTTGCACTTGGGACAATCGATGCCATTTTGCGCCAAATGCTCCTGTACTCCTTGTGCCTGCAGCTCCGGATCGTTCTCCCGCTTCCATTCGAGATACGCCTCACAGCTGGTGCCCTCGTGCTGGCGTTCCCAGGGCTTGCGGCACTGGGCACAGGTCACCGAACCACAATCGGGGCATATCAAACGCTTCTGCTTGGGTCGCGCAAAGAAACCCGAGGAGCACTGTATGCACCACTTGAAATTGGGATCCTGCAACAGTGTACGATCCCGCAGCTTGCGCTGGAACAGCTCGTGGACATCGCTGTCCAAAATGCTTTTCAGAAATATATCCAAATTGGAAAAGTATTCCAAATGTTCATCCTCATGCTGCAGTTCGTTGCTCAGCTCGGGCAGCTTACAGTACGGGCAGCTGCAATCGTTTATACTCCGATCGGTTATCTGTATGGAAGAAGGCAAGCAGGGGAATAATTTCTATGTAGATTCAGGATGCATTAAAAGGAATAAACTTCTTCTTCTATCGGCGAGAAGTAATTGACTTGTTTAATAGCTTAGGGGAAGAACAAGACCTCCAAGGGTTAGAAATCAATAAATTCTAAAGGAATTTAGTATGACAAAATACTAATAACTGGAGATGTAGTAAAACTCCATTAATTGGCTAGAAAAATATAAAGTTTTAAGGCTACACCATTATATTCCCTGAAGGAATTAGAGAAGCTTTTACTGTAGGAAAAGACTTCGGAGGCAACTTAAGACAGTTCGAAATCATTTCCACAAAATGCGTCTCTTCCCAAATGCAAAGCTTAGGTTCTGCTTGGAGACAGGCGATAAAACTTTGAACATCCTTAGTGAATGATCAGCCTTCGCTTGGGACGAAAGGAAGCAGCTGGTCTTTGAATGTCTCAACAGCTCAAATCAGGTCTACTTCAGCAACCTTTTATAAGGAAGGGAAGAAGAATGACTCAATTGCAGTGCTGTCCACAAACTGTCTTAATATTATTATTACGTAGGAGTAAATCCGTCGAGTCGCTTGATCACCCACCTGCACGGTGAAATAGCTTTTGGCGCACTGTTTGCAACATTTGTGGGTGCACTTCAGCATGGACACTATCTGATTCATTGGATAGCTATTCATGCATAGCTCGCATTCCTGCTGCAGCATGGATATGGCTTGATCCAAGTCCGAGCATTCTCTGGCAGCCCACAGAGCGACATCCTCCTGGAACTTCATATTCACTAGAGTGGCGGCTATTTGTGCTTCCGCAATGTTTGTCACCAGCTGCTGTTCCACATATTTGCGCGCCAGCACCTGTAAATGAGAGTGAGAGAGAACCAATTGTATCAGGCATTTACTGAGCTAGTCGTGTGGATCTACACACCGCTGGCTCCTCAATGACTGGTTCCTGGACACTGGGATAGGCGCGAAAGACGGGCATGCTGAGCTTACGCTGAAGCATTTCTGCCTTGACTGGTGCCGGCAGCTGTTCCTGTTCATCCTCCTCTGAGGCCGAGGTCTCGTAATCATCATCCGAGAAACAGGTTTCGTGGTATTTCTTTTTGGGTATCCGGGGCTGAGTTCGGGGCTTCAGAAGAGCGTTAACCGCAGCCGCTGCCCCACTTGTGCTGGGCCCATCCAGTGTGGTTTTTGTATTGAATTTATTGATGGCCTCAGTCAAGGATTTCTTATTGCTGGGGCTACTCTTGAGCGGCACACGGCTTGCTGGCGTTGGACTCGATAGCGTTTGCTTCTGCAGAAACTCCTGCTGTATGCGTTTGACCGAGGAGATGCCCATGGGCGCGGAAAAGGACTTGGAACGCAACGGCAATTTCTTGTTGTTGTTTGTGCTTTCATTTGTGAGCTTAGGTATTTTGCTAGCCGGGGTCTTGGTGGTTTTGGGTGTGCTGAGTGCTTTGGTAGTTGTTGGTGTCTCTGTTTTGGTTGTCTTTTTGCTTTTTGTGGCGTGTGTGTTGTTGGGGATTACCTTTTTGGGCTCTTCCAATACTGTTTCGCTAGGTGGTTCCAATGGACGGGTTTCGGAGTCGACAATGGGTGAAGCGGGAGTTAGGGGCAAGGCAGTTGGCTCCTCAGCTGGCTGAGACACCGGCTCTAAAACAATTTCAGCGGGCAGTTCTACTGGTCGACTTTCGGTAAGAGCTATAATGGTTTCCGCTGTTGGGAAAATATTTTTCACTGTCTCTCCGACTGAAGTCTCAGCTGCATTTGCAAGCTCTTCCGAAGGAGAAGCTACTACTGGCTCGGATTCAATTGCAGCTGCTGCGTCTAATTTGATGCTTTCCTCGACTGCCCTGCCTGTGGAAGAAACAGTCTCAGTCTCCTCACTTGGCTCATTTTCATGCTCATGATTTGTGGGCGTGACTGATGAGGTGCTCGTGACTGCTTCATGCGTGTCAGCTAACTGTCTTTGTTCTGCCTGTGCGTCTTCCTCCTCTTCAAGCTCATCCTCCTCCATAATGTCTTCGATTTCGGTGCCTTCTTCGTCGCCTTCCGCCAAACCAGCAGCTGCACCACTGGAGGCCTCTTCAATGAACGAGGCGTGCTCGTTATAGGTGCCTTCTTCCTCACCCTCACTGTCATACCAGTCTTCCTCTTCGCCCTCGTCGTACTCATCGGAATAGTCCTCGGAGTAGTCCTCGTCGTCGGTGGACTCAAACTCATCCATGCTTATCTCATCGCGCATTTGCTTGATCAAACGTTGGGTGTCTTCCACAAGTTCGCTCAGATTTTGCTTGCTAGGATCTCCCGATGGTATGAACTCCTTAAACACCACCGGCTCTGCCTCAGATTCACTTGAATGCGAACTGATTGTGGTATTGCTGGGAGATTGTACTACACTCAAGCTCTTCGTTGGCTCCTCAGTGTTGAGAACGAGCAGCACTTCACTTTGTGGCGATTTAGGTGGGTGTTCCTCACTGTCCAGGCTATAGAGCTCTGTGTCGGAGGGAGACTCATCGTGTGCCTGCTGCTCCTCACTGCCGAACTCTGTGGCATCTTCGAAGACCTCCTCCGAGTCGTTGGGTGTAACTCCCTCGGCAGGTGTGCTCCGCTCGGTTTTTGGTTCTGCTTGGGAGCTAACATCGTGAGCTTCTGGTATGCCTTCTTCCGTGCTGGATTCCTTATGCTCCTCGGAATTCGTGTTGGTTATTTCAACCTCTGCTGTTGGCGTATGCGTACTATTTCGGCTTTCGCTGCGCAGACTATTTGTGCTGAGAGTTCTTACGGGTATTTTAGAGAAACGTTTAGGACTACGTTTCTGATAGGACGCCACAGCGATCGTTGGAATTAACTCAATTGTGCTGGTTGTGGGAAGCTCGGCTTGGGCTAGGGCGGCTAAGGATGGCATTGCTTCGGCTTGCTCTGCAGCTTCTGTTACTTGTATATCAGCTGCTTCTGAGCTCGGAAAGCTCTCCTCAGCTTTAGTTGCCTCGTTTTCGGCTGCAGCTAACTGTGGAACTTGTGGGGACCCTGAATTATCTTCAGAGCCCTGTAAAGCTCCTTCGACTTCCACAACATTCGCCAAAGTCTCAGATAGCTCAAAGTGCTCGTTGTTTGTCGCTGTGTCAACTGTTTCAATTTGAATTCTTGATGGAGGACTTCCAGCTTGTGCTTCCATTTCAGGTTGCAAAAGCGCTTCGGTTTCTGCATCCCCCATGGCTTCTACTGCTTGTACTTCCTCCGTTTCCACTTTTAGTTCAGCCTTCGATTCTTCAGCTGTATCTTGAACAACTGCTTTAGTTTCTTCATTAGCTTGTGCTTCTCTTGCAACTCCTGCTTCTGCATTTACTTCCATTACAGCTACTGCAATTCCTTCTACAGCTTCTGTCTCCCCTTCAGTTCCTGCTTTTTCAGACTCTGCTACAACCTCAGTTATGTTTGGCACTGTGTTTATCTGGGCCTGTTCTATCTGCTCCTTAGGTTCGCTTTGTTCCAACACTTTCGCTGCATTATTGGGCAACCTATTTCTGTTTACCGGCTTTTGACTTTGATCGCGTGCTCTGCCTTTTTTCGTCAACTGGGATCTTTTATTTCTTTTACTATTTTCTCGACTTGGGCTGGGCTTGTCATCAAGCTCAGCTGTTGTCTGAGCTGTAACCCTCGACTCAGGAGCTGAAGGTTCTTCTGGTGGAGTCTCTTCTGACGATAGGATTAAAGAGCTGTGAGTTGATGGCTTGTCTGTCGGCCTATTGATGGGTTCCTTTGGGATTATTTCCGCAGATTTTTCAGTAGATGAAGAAGGATCCGAGCGAATAGAAGACTGCTCCGCGATTGCCTCCACAACTGCAGCTGGGCTAGCATCTCTGTCGTTGGGCTTTCTATCAATCTCCAGATTGGGCAAATTGTGGCTCTGCTGTTGGCTCACAGTGGCCTCTGGAACATCTTCTTCCTTTACAGCGTCCACCTTGGGTGCCATATAGCTCTTGTAGACAATATGCTCCGCATCCTCGAGGTCATCCAACTCGAATTCCGATTCATGCCATCTCTCCATGCCACGATCAAACTCCAGCTTAAAATTGGCTATTTCCGTGGCATAAATAAAATTCGGTGGCAATTCCTCACGCATGACACTCTCTCTTAAATTTGGCTTAATAAACTCTTCCATGATATAAAGCCCAGGATGAGGCGGCGGTGGTGTGGGCTCCTTTTCTGGAATTGGCTCATTCGCAATTGTGCTTATTGCTGGCACTACTTCTATGGGTTCCATAGGTTCCATAAGTTCTTGCTCCACCTGCTGCACCAAATTGGGCACAATATCCTGTATGTGCTGCCAGACAAAGTTTTTGACATCGTCGCTGGACTTGTCTGGCAAAGCTGATGGGGATTTCAGTGTGCTAATCGGACTTTTGGTAAGAATGCGCATGACTTCCGGATCCGTTTCATACTCCTGATCGGGTTTGCCTTTAAAGGTCTCCAGCATGGTTTCAATTGAACGAAGTACTTCCTGATTCTGCTTGGCCTGATTCTGTTCCATGTTGCCAATGAGTATTTCGAGATTCTTGAGCGTACTATCCTCTAGCTGGTAAGGACTGGGAGTGGCATATGTAGACTTGGCAGGACTATGTGTGTCATCAGTGTACAGAGCATCGAATGGATTGGCAAGCGCTGGACTCTCACTGTGCTGCATTTGCAAACAGTCCAAAGCATGTGTGTTGAGAAACTCATGGATGTCTATACAGAGATGAAATAGATCTATGAATAGTGAGTGATATATATATGGAATTTCGAACTACAAACTAACCCGACTTGTTATCTACGGCCGCACTTTCATTCTCCACGCCATTCGGCGAGCCCCAGATGCGCATTAGAAATGGTTTGAGCTGTGTGCGATTCAGTTCCATCAATGCCTGTTCCACATTACCTTGATGCGCCGTCAACGCATTCACAATGTCCTCACTCAGAAAATTGCCCTTGGCCGCCAGCTTGCGATACTTTTGCTGTCGCTGTTGTATGCACTCGGCCACCGCCTGCCAAACATTTCCAGCCGAACTCCGAAGCGCCTCACGCGCCTCGTTCTGTGAGATAGTTCCAATTGTATTCGCCGCCCGCTCCTGGCCGTACTTTGTGGATAGACTCTGTACGGTCTGGACCAGCTTGTGCCAGTTCTCGCGTAGCCATTGTATGGGATGCATATCCGGGCCGCAATATTTCAGTGCTGCTTCCAGTTCTTCCACGGTAAATTTATAGAGCTCCAGTTCTTTGAGTATGATGTGCATTTCGATTTCGGGATCTCGTGCTGGCTCGTGCTTGTAGCCAACCGATTCGTGCGGCAAATCAAATGGCGAGGAGGTTTGCTGTTAACCAGAATAAACATGAAAATACGCTTCCTACATCTGGCAGATGGACTTACATGCTGCAGAGTTCTAAGATCGTTTATGAAGTTCGGACGTCTCGTCAGCTGCCCGCTATTTAATTGAACTGCGGCGGCTTCCGGCTGCATTCTGAAATCCCGCTCGGTCTCCTGCGGGTCTCGTGAGCTGCTGCGATAGTAGGTCTTCCGCTCCAACTCAGGAAGGGAAGTCGCAGCAGCTGCTGGTTCCTCCAATGGCTGCGTGCCAAAGGGCAGCGCATCGTAGGTCTGCAAAAGTTTCTATTTAACCCAGAGCTTGAATAAATTGCATGCGAATTCTTGTTACTTGTGTGGAGATGTGCTGCGGTGGTGGTGAGGTGCCCATTTCGCGCGCCTGTCGCAGCGGGTCATCCAATTTCGGGGCTGCCAGCTCCCTGGGCGGGGTGCCGCCACAGCCGGTGGAGACTTTCTGTGCCTGTTTGAGTACCTGTTCCGCCTGTGCCTGTATGCTCTCATCCAGTGTATTCCATATATTCTCAACGGATTCTGGAAGGTATGGATGAGAGCTTTTAGTGGTGCACACAATACAAAACGACAACAAAACGAAAACAAAACTCAAGGATGTTTAGTTTGGGACTTGACTTGTATTTCGTATAGTTTCATTAAATGCGTTAATTGTAGTTCTAACAGTGACAGTTGGTTATTACAGGGTATACACAAGTTAAAGTCTTGTCTTGTTAAATGGAGAGGGTGTGTTTTTTGCCGTTCAGCTCTTGGTGCCCTCGAAAAATGAGATTTTCTTGAGAATCCTACCTTTGTGTACGAAACCCTTGGCGAGTGAACTATCCGTTTGATTGTCCCTTCCGGATTTCAGCTTGGACTTGGCAACTGTTGTGGACTTTTTAATGTTGGAGGTGTTGGCGTTGGCTTGTATTGCCTGCTTGGGCTTGACTGCAGCTGGCAGCTTGGACGTGCTTTGTGTGGCCGGAACAGCCTGCTCCACGGATCTTGTGGTCTTAATGGAGCTCTTGCGCACAAGCTTGACCTCTGATGGGGTTGTTGTCGTCTTGGACACAACTGTGGCTCTAGTCTCCATCTGGTTGGTTGCCTTTGGCTTGACGGGCGGCTTGCATGGCGTCTTGCAGCATATGGCACAGATTTTAATGTTGGGCTCATTGACAAATGTGCAGAACTCGCATTCCCATTCGTGGTCGGGCGTGGTGGGCGGTGGACCTAAATCATCTTCCGTCGCTTCCTCCACTGCAGCTATTGGTGCTATTGGAACTTCTGCTTCCGCCTCGCTCTCCGAGGCGGTGACCTCCTCCACGACTTCCTCGTACTCGGATTCGCTTTGCTCTGTCTTGGCTGGCGTGCTGTCTGTCAGCTTCTGCACAATTGCGGCGGCCTGCGTATTCTCATCCTTCATTTCCGGCTTGCGCTTGGACTCTGCTCGCTTGGTCTTTTGCTGATCTGCCTCCTGCAGTTTCTGTTGTATCTTGGCTTGGACCAAGGCACGCGCACCCGAACCCTCTGACTCCAGGTCCGAATAGATGCGACTGGTTTTCGATGGCTCCTGCTGATGACGCTTCAAAGTGCCGCCTGCATTGGAATCCCGCCGCTCGGGCAGCCACTCGCTCTGCACGGACTTGGCTACGGAGCCGCGACGATCGCGCATTTTGTGCTGCCTGCCGCCATGTCGCTGTTGGTGCTCTAAATCCAGCTCATCGTTGGCCCCGTTGCTGATCAGCTGCGAGGCGCTGGACAAGCGTCGTTGACGCTGATGATGCTGATGGGCGCGCGAGGCGCTGGTCATGCCCGAGCGATTCGAGACCAGGGAACGACGATCATCCTGATCGGAGTCCTCATCGTCGGTCAGCTCATCGTCCACATAGCTGCTGCGCTTGCGTCGCGCGGACACGGACTTGCGGCTGGGCGTGGGCGAGGCGGCGTAACGAGCCCGCGACGTGGCACGTGAGGCAGCTGTGGGTGGCATGCCCATGACGCCTTAAGAGTGTAAATGTGCATGGTATAAATTAAAGCGAGAATAGTTTTCATTGTCTCTGCTCACCTGGATGCATCATGGGATAACCCGCTGCGCCCGGATACATATTTGGCATCATGCCGCGTTGGGTCATGAACACGGGCGGCGGATAGTGCGCCGGATGCTGCTGTGGCAAGTAGCCGGCGCCCAGGTTCAGCGACAGATTCGAATGATTGAACTGCTGCTGGGAGCCAAACTGTGACCACTCATCGCCAGGCATTTGGGCATGTGGATGCGGCGGCGGCCAGTTGGGCTGTTGATGGCTCTGGCAGCCGGCGCAGTTCAGCTGCGCCATGGATTGGGCCTGCGAGAAGGAGGGCAGGACTCAGTTTTTAGATTGTTAACAAAATAAGGACAAAAGGATGAAGGTTCACCCAAAAGGAACGAACTTACCTGTTGCATGCGCTGATTGGACAGCCAGGCGCCGTTCGGCTGATTCTCGGAGAGAGGACGACGCGAGTTCAGGCTGTTCAAGTTGAAGACGGAGGTGCTCATTTGGCGACGCTGGCCGCTCGCTGCCTGTCGTTGTTGTTGTTGGAGCAACAGGGAATTGTGAAAATTGTGTGAATCATCCGATAGATCAAAATGCGATGAATTCAAACCGGATGACATGCTGCCGGAACGAAAATGCGAGGGCGATGGTGAAATGTTGTTTGACCAATGCTCGAAGTTCGGTAAATGCTGCGTTTGTGTGGAAAATGCACAAAAAACGAGAAAGAGAACGAGAAAGAGAGAAAGAGAGAGCGAGTGCGTGTGTGGGTTGAGACAAGGACAAGACATTGACGCACACGATACGAACACGATTTAAATGAGGGACATTGTGGGAATTTGAATGGCGGGAGAGTCTGAGCTTACCTGTTCGCTGCCCAGGGCCGAGCTGCTCGAGTTGCCCGTCGTCTCGTGCAGCGCCCTCTGTTGGCGGTAGCGCATCTGCAGCTGGGCCATGCGATCCAGTGTGGCATTCGCCTTGGTCTTGATCTTCTCCAGCTGCACCGAGGGCGGCCGGCTGATTGTGTCGAATACTGATTTGGGCGTGCCGGAGCGCGAGGAGCCGCCGCCCTCGCTGGGCGGTACCGAGCGTGGCGGCTCCGGCAATGGGCGATTGTTCATTTGGGGCGCTCCTGTGCCCCGCCAGACGCTGGCATTGGACTTGTGCGAGGGCGTCGGCGAGGGCGGTGGCAACATCTGTAAAAGAGTTTTTCGGTTTGCATTTCCATTTCGCATTTCTCTAGTTCTTGTCGTGCAGGAGGCAGGCAGCATTAAGGTTTTCTTTCATATTTTATTGGTTTTTTTTTGTTTTGTTTTTGTTTTATTGAAGCATTCAAAAATCAATTACAAACTTGTACTAAATGGTAGCTAACTAGGCTGGCTTGGCTTGGCTTGGCCCTAGGCACTTGTACTAGTACGTAGTTTGTATTTTGGTTTTATAAAATCGTGCAGTGGCGTACCTGTTCCTTGCGGCCCAGAAACGGTGTCAGCAAGCCGCGCTTGCTGCGTCGCGGTGGCGCCACCGGCGGTGCGCCACCTCCCGCCGCCTTCGGTGGCACGGGCGGTGTGCCCTGCTCCACAGCCTGGCAATACGATATGGCTTGCACATTATTGATATACTCTAAATGGGCAGTCGATGGCAACCTACCTTGCGTATATGCTGCTTCCGCTTGGGATGCTTGTGGAACATGTCATCGCAGCTGGCGCAAAAGATTTGACCCGCGCACTCGGCACAGGTCACCCAGGGATTCTGTGAGCCGCACAGTGTGCATTTCAGTTTGTTATCTACACGAAAAAAAGCCTCGATATGTTAGATATTTCTGCAAAACTATTTTCTCAGATAAAAGCCAAAAGTCTGGTATACTATATAGAGATATACGAACGTAACTATATAGATCTATATCGAGTGATAAATATATTTATATATATAAATATTTAAATGTAACTTTTTACACGATTCTTTTTTTAACTCAATTTCATGCAAAACTTTTTAGCTAACTGATCTTTCGTTCTGCCGGAAGTACGACTCTGTTATTTCTGCTTCATCTAGAACCATTTTCTTTATGTTTTTGGAACTATTAAAAGCATAAATTAGTATTAATTCTGGTGCTATTATAAATACTTCTCAACCATTTTTGGATTCTAGATAAATTCCTACTCTAGCATTTGCAATAGTTCTCGAAGAACTACTAGAATTTGAAGGATAATACTCTTTTCTTTATGGTATTTCCAGATATGATTATATATCTATATTATAATAAATTATATATCTAGTCTAGTATATATCTAGTCAGGTATTGTTTTCATTTGATATTTCTGGTAAAGATCTGCCTAATTTGTTTTTTTAACAATCAGAATTTTTTCTCTAATAATTTTGTTAATTTTGGAATTTTGTGCTTCTTTTATTTCTAAAAGTACTTCTCTTGTGTATTCCTTTAAAGTACTAACGTATTATCATAGTCCATCTGGAAGTAGTTTCCTAGTATTATTGGTCTTATGGAAGTACTTACTTAATATTTCTGGAGCTAGTAATACTACTGCTCAGTTAACCCTAGCGCTTGGAAAAACACTTTTAAGCTATTTATAGTTCTTAGAAAATTGCGTCTCTAGTATTTTTGATAGTTCTTGAAGTACAACTTTAGTTTTATCTAACTCTATTGCTTCTGGTTAAGTACTAAGCCTGTTTTTTTTCTGTTACGTAGCGATACTCCCTAATTTTGTAAGAGACTAATTTTTTTTAGTATTCTAGTAATTTTTGTAGTTCTATTATTAAAATTATTATTAAAAGTACTTCTGTGTGTTCTGCTAGTGTACTGCCGTACTTTTATTAGCCTTCTAGAAGTTCTTTCCTAGTAATACTTCCTTAGTATTTCTGGGTCTTCTAAAAGTATTATCATTACTTCTTCTGGTACTTCAAGATATTATTTTCTACTACTGTTTGTTCTTCAGGCAATTTCTTCTTCTTCTATAATCTAGCATTTATCTCTAGCGTTTTCTCTTCTATAAACAACATATTACGTCTAGTATTTTCTATAAATTTTCTATAATCTATCACTTGCCTGGCGTTTTGGTACGAATCTGTGTAGTTTTCATGGGCTCATTTGAGTACTGCTGCTGATTGGAGAACTCGATCACTTCGTAGTCGGGCTCGGGTGTGTTCTTCGTCTTGGGTGGCAGTGTCGGCACCTTCAGCTGACTTCCATTGCTCGCCGCATTACCATTCATGGGCGTAGGCGGCGGCTTGGGTCCAATGCGATCGTTCGCCTCGCTCTATATGCAAGACAATCGATAATTCGAATTTTTCCAACTCCGAGACTACTCTGGGGTCTACTCACCACCCAGGCGGGCATTGTGCGTATATTTTTATTGAGCAATTGCGGTGTCGTCATCTTTCTCTTCGCCTGCGTCTGCTGCAGCCGTTTTGTCGTACAGTTCGTCTGCTTCTTCCTCTTTTTCTTCTTATTTCTATTTCAATCTAAAAAAAAGTATTTAGCAAAAATGAAGCATATGTATGTGGAGAAGCTTCTCCTATATAAAAGAGCTGTTTAACGAGTTGTTTATGTGCCAGCAAATTTTTGCTTTTACTGTTTTTTTTATTTTTATTTTATTTATGGAACCATGCTCTAAGTCTAGATAAAGCATCATTTTTTATGGCTGTATTCAATATTTTATTGCTTTTCGAATTTTCTTTGCGTTTTTTTCTTTTCCTTTTGGAATATTATAAATCTATTTTCAAAAAGAAACCAAGCGACTTTTGTGCAAATTTCAATATATTTATACATATATATATATATATATATATATATCTATATATCTATATATCTTGTGGACACTTCAAAAGACTTCATATTCAATTACACACAACTGCCAACAAAATATATTCATATATATGTTTTTTTCAAATATTTCTAGAATATTTTTAGCCTGCTCACCTAAATTTTGAGACAAGTTCCTAGGTAAAAGCGGTTTGCAATGCGAAATAATGCAACAAAAATCCGCCCAATCGCCGCCAAAGTTGCTCAACGAATAAACCGTACAAATATAGGCCAAAATATTTCGATTCAAAACAAGTCTAAAATGCAAGCTGAACGCGACTAAAAGATACTCTCTATATAGACTTAAAAAAAATATATAAGTATAGTTCTGGCTTTCAATATTTATATTTCAAAATGAACTCCAGCTGAGCCTGGAAATATGCAAGGTTTTTATGAAATGCTCAAAAGAGTTGCCATAAAAACTATGCCAATATTTAGTCAAGCATTTCTGTCATAATTCAAAACTTACAGGGTATTAAGGCGATCTGCCATAAAACGCAATTTTGTGCCTACATTTTTGTTGTTTATTTATGAAACGAGGCGCAACAAGCAAAAGGAAATAATTCGTGTGACTCAATTAGTGCGAGCTGACAGCGTGTCTAAGTGCATTTGAATACAAAGAGAGAGAGAAAGAGACGAAGAGAATTGAAAATGTATGGAAAGAGTAGCACCAAAAAAAAGTAAGAGTAAATAAGAAATGCAAATAAGAAATGAACTAGTCAAGAGTAAATGAAATCAAAAGATATTAAACGGATTGAGATAAATGAATAGGTGATAAAAATAGCTAATTAAAAGTTGCTCTTAAGAGAGAGAGAGAGAGAGTGAAGAAAAGAGAGGGAAAAAGAGAGAGAGAGAGAGAGAGAGAGAGAGAGAGAGAGAGAGAGCCCGCGCATATATGCAACAATCTATTGACGCATGTTGCATGACAAATGTCGAAGAAGCTAAGGTTTAGAAACAGGAAATTACTATAGACATATTTTTAAATAGTTTTTGATTTAAATATAATCTTTAATTTTAATGTAAAATATATCAAATATCTAATAATACCCTAGGAATATGTATTGATCAATATAATATATCCATATAACATATTCTGGCATAATCAAAGAATTTCCCATACTTAATCATTTCTATTCACGAATTTGAATACAACATAATCCAATTTGTGAATTTTTTCAAATTATTCCATACTTTCTCGGACGCCGTTTCCACCCAGAAAAGTGAATTTAATGCAATCTATTATTATTATTGAGTAAGCATGTAGCTTAAAATCGACAACTGTTTATATAGAAAGGTGTATACAAATTGGCTCGCGTATGGGTTAAAGCCCATGCTGGTATTTACTTACAGCATAAGGGTTAAATAATTCTTTTTATGCTTTGATCAGCAAATAATTCCACAGCAAAAATGCTAATTAATATTTTTTAGTCGTGTTATATAGATAATTACAGTAATGCCAAATAATATAACATTTTTTATATATTTTTTAGAAACTTTCTCAAAGTTTTCCTTTTCTCTAGTCCTTAAGATAAAATTCATAATTGATTTTTATTATATTAATATTATCATATTAATTATTATTATATTTATTTGAAAATTTGTTATTATTATATTTGTTGTTATTAATAATTAAACAACTAATATTTTTTGCATATAGTTTTTAAATATTATTTTTTAATGTTTCCCTTTTCTTTATTATTTCATTATTATTAATAATTATAGTTATATCAACTAATATAACATTTTTAATACATCCTTTTTAAGTTACTTTTTTAAATTTCCTTTTTTATAGTCAATCAGATATTTTTTATTTAAATATCTGGATTAATTTAAATTTATTATTATTATATTTATTTATTTGTTATTATTACATACGCTGTTATTAATAATTAAACTAATATGAATTAATATAATAATATTGGTATATATATTTTTAAGTCAATTTCTTAAACTTTCCTTTTTATATAGTCCCTCATGTAGAAATGTTTTTTTTTTTTTTACATAGCTGGGATAATTCACATTTTGTATGATTATTTTATTATTATTGTAGTTATTATACTTCCATTATTAATTATTAATTATTTCACTTATATCAACTAATATAATATTTTTGATTATTATTATTATTTTTAACAAAAGTTTTCTTTTTGCGTTTTATTTCAACAAGTTTTGTTCAAACAAAGTTTTTCTTGAAGAACATAGAATAGTCTTTTGAAAAATATTGATTAATTTTTGTTTCTTTAAAAACTTTAGATTGTTTTTAATTTAATTTGCGTCTTTTATAAAGTATCTTGATCGACGCGTTCTACTCCTCCCTCCTCTCTCACTCTGCCTTCTGCCACGTTGTCGTTGGCAGCTTCAAGTGGCAGCTGCCCTGGGAGCCAGCCACACACACAAACACACACACACACAACACACAACACACACACACACACGCACGCACACACACACACACACACACACACACACGTGCAAACGAGCGCAGAAACTATTTTTAAACACTTTATTTCTTGCCTTCTTGTTAATTGCCCAAATTTTGCGTTTATTTTTTGCACAATTTAAATAGAACTTTTTTTGTGCCGCAAATTAGCCAAAATGCAAAAAAAAAAAATGCAAACTAATTTATTTAATGCATAAATTTGGTTTATTTATCGAAAATGCGAAATGCCTTGAACTTTTAGCTGAATATATTGAATTTTTTGCTTGAGTTTAAATTTAGTTGTGTTTATTTTTAGCACACACCTCTTTTATATTTCCTTCATTTTTTTCAATTTATTTGTTATTGATTTTTTTTTTTTTTTTTGTAATATATGGCTGGCTTGTGCGTTGTGGGAGCCTCTATAAAGAACACTTACATAATTCGATTTTACTTGTTTTTCGCGTACCGCCGCACTCAAAATTGCTGCTGCCAGCTGTTAGCACATGAACATATATACTTATATATAGATATATAGATATATAGATATATAGCTATAGATACTATATATAAAGATGTGTGTGCGCGCCGCTCGACATGAATTATACTTTTGCTACGGTCTCGTTCGGCGATCGTCTCCCAACAAACTGATTTGTCTATTGGACATCTAAACAACATTTTTACCACAATCCCCCAGTTTCGGGACGTTGTCGCCGCAATATTTTTCTATTTTCCTATGTTCTATTTTTTTTTTCTTAATTCTCAGTTTCTCTATGTGTCTCCAATCTCTTGCATCATGTGCGTTTCTCTCTTTGTGCGTCTATTTTCGGCTTTTCGCATTATCTTATAAAAATACTACGAAGCGTTCGTATATTCAAGTTTTTCGGGCTTGACGCGTGTGTAAAAAGTTTCTGAAATTTGTTTTACTTTTTTTTTTTGGTTTTTCTTAACTTTTCTCTTATTGTTGTTAAACATTTTGCATGCATTTTAATCTGTTGCTTGTTTTGCTTGTGACGTTGACATTGAGTGGCGGATTATTTATTTATTTATCTTTTTTTTGTCTGCGCGTATTTCTTCCTGTATTTTGCAAAAAAAAAATGTACTTTTAAAAATAAAAATTGCGAGTAAAATAGAATGGAGCACGAGGATTTCTCTGAATATGGCCCTGCCTGCAATTCTTTCCTCAATAAATCAGTATAAGACAAGTAAGAGGTTCTAGTCTGGAGCTCCCGACTAGGGGATACCCTGAACCCTCTTCTTCCAACATCAAATGCATATATATATTCTATTTTAGAAGCTATATGTCAAGTTTGGTGACTCTAGGCTCTTATTATTTACCAAAATTGCCCAAAAAACAGGATATCGATATCGATTTTTATCGATTGCTTGGAAACGGAGTAAAATATCGAGGACACTAGGAGGACTTACATCTCAAGTCTCTAGCTCTTATAGGTTCTGAGATCCTTCCGTTCATACATACGGACGGGCGGACAGACGGACATGTTTAGATCGACTCGGCTATTGATGCTGATCAAGAATATCTATACTTTATGGGGTCGGAGAAGCTTCCTTCTGCCTGTTTCATACATTTTGATTTTGCACAAATAGAATATACCCTTGTACCCATTTTTAATGGATTCAGGGTATAAAAATAAAGCCATTTTATACGAAAGGTGAATGAAATTCTTGAATATCAGTGATATGTTAGTCCAAAACCCCTGAATATATTGTCGCGTATATCGAGTATATCTAATAATAATATATAATAATATTTGTAGGCGCGAAATTAGAAGAACTTTTTCGTACACCTTAAAAACTATATTTTTTTTAATTTCTAATAAAGGACTACCTAAATAAATCAGTTAAACATTTATATACAATAGAAAACACAATAAATTCAATGGAATTTAATGTTCTGCTAGCTGTTAAAAATATACTCTTAACAGATTTATTAAACCCATTATGTACACTTCTAAATAATAACCACGCACGCTTCAAAAGCGCCACCTGCCGGCAGCGTGCATACAAATCAAAAAACAATTAACGGTTGTTTGTATGCATAAATAAATACAAGAAATATTTATTTATAAATGCGAATTAGCCACTGCTGTTGCGAATTATGGTCATTATTATTAGCGCCTCGTGGCGCGAGGCACGATAAAGTCCAGTCATGGGCGCAACATGTGGTATGCGTAATGCCATTCAAAATTACGTATACACACACTGTTACATATTCATATAAGTGTGTGTGTGTGTGTGTGTGTGTGCACGCGGTAATAAGTGCAAATTGAGCTAGCAGTAAATGACATGCAAAACGGATTTGTCAAAGAGTCAAAGCCAAAGTCGACGTCGACATCGACGTCGGCTTCGAAGACGAGGGTGAAGGCGAAGCCCAATAATTGCAGACACGCATTTTTGATAAGCCTGCGCTCCGCCCACGCCGTTTCGCCGCTTCGCCGCTGCTTGGCAGCAAACCACATTGACTCGGAACACGACCTTGCCCGCCGCTGACGTCGACGTCGACGTCGACGCTTGCTGCGTCTCAAATCGATGCCTGGCGCAACGTTTTGCAGCTGTTTGGCGGCCGAGCCGAAGTCGAGTATCGCGTGGCCACGTTCGGCTCGCTCAGCTGTTCGTAAACAAACAAAATGCCGGCTGTTGTTATTGTTATTGCTGCGACTAACGGAAAAGCTTTGCAAAAGCTTTTGCCATTTTCTATCGCATGCGAGAAATTACGCTGGCACACGCGGCGGATTCTTAAAGCTAAAAACTACATTTTCGGCTGCATTTGCGCAGCGCGCGTTGCAGGAAACGCAAGTGAAACGCGTGTGTTTATGCGGAAAATTCAACGATTTTTTTAACGCCACCCTGCGCTCTCACCCCGCTTGCGTTGCTAAAGAAAAATAGCAGTTAAATGTGCTCCTTGTGCAATATTAAAGCACTATAATCTACACAAATACATATTTATAGTGCGTCAAATTGTGCCTTTAATTGTGTCCCGTGCGCATAATTTCATTTGCGTAATGCTCGTAGACAATAAAAAATGCAAAGCACAATTCAATGTTATATACTAAGTGCGTTTCTATGGAGTAGCATGTTATACATAAATGTAAATGCAAATGAAGCCTTGGGAAATACATATTATATTTAACACAAATCTGAAAGAACAAAAACTATTAACAATAATTTAAAAAAATTAACCATGCAACTGAGAATATAATATAATAAGTATTGAAGTCAAGTTAAGAACAGGCAAAATTATGAGATATATTTAAATATTTATTAAACGCAAATGCTTGAAACTCTTAAGAAAGCATTTTAATATTACAAATCAATGTAAAGACAATAAACTAACTTTAAATGACAAATGTAAATTTAATTAATTGCATTAATATAAAATAAAAGATCAAGAAAAACACATGATAGGCCTAAATATAAAACAAGAAAAAATAAATAAGCAAAACATTTTAATATAAATGATTACATGACATCAAAAAATTAAATTAATTTTTTCTAAATACAATTTAAGCATATGTACAAAACTTAAAAAAGCTCCAAAGAAAAAACTAACTAAACTAAGCAAAAAATTAAATAATAAATAAAATATTTAAATTACTAATAATAAAAAATCACATATTTATAGGTGCCTCAATAATGAAACATTTTTATTATACGTGAACTAATAAAACTTAAAAAAAAAAACAACATTTTGTGCTGGAATATAAAAACACTAAAAAAGAAGTTAAAAATTTCAAAAATAAATAAGAAAATGCAATTGTTGCTGGAAAACATGGAATAAAATATGTGTCACAAACAAGAAAAGCAACGGAAATTAATGTGCATAATATGGGATATCGTTTAAACAACAAGCTGCACCTAACCAAACCCAACTACATAGATTGTTTCCTGTCTCAGCAAGATTAAAAGAAAAAAAAAATAACTAACGGCACAAGTCTTGATAAATGAAAAAAAAATAGCAAAGCGCAAAGCAGAAGAAGAATAAAGCAGCTGCTTGGGGCGCATTGCTGCTGTGCTACATACATACATACATATATACGAAAAATCGATACTTGAAGCCGCAGCAGCAGCAGTCATCGTAGCAGTCGACGTCGACATCGACGTCAGCGGTCAGCGTCAGCAGACGAAAACGCTTATTAAATGACAGCTAAAAATAGACAAAACAACAGCAACAACAACAGTTAGAACAGCTACAACAAAAGCAACTAAATACACGTGGCAACCATGGTCGACGCAAAGCCACCGCCCACACGCACGCCCACGCCGGGCACACCGCCGGCTGCATTTGCCGGCGAGAGATCGAAAATAAAATTATTTATGGAACGGACGCCGAGCATCGGTGCGCTAAAGTCCAAATTTTTGACAGTGTTGGGCAACAGCAATGAGCTGTTCAATGGCATATCAAACAAGGTAAGGCCTTGATAATGAAAGGAGCTGCTGGCCAAATACAACCCACATTTTGATAGCTTTCTTTTTTTGCTGTTGCTGCTGCTGCTGCTGCAGCTGCACTCGTTTGACCTTCACTTGGCCCCGATATTATTGTTGTGGTAGCTGCTGCTGCTCGGGGGCTGGGCAGGCTCACAGCTGTTGCCATTGTACTTGACTCTTGTCTGACGGCGCTTTGCAGCACTGGCTGCAGCACAATTGATGCTCGTCTCTCGACTCGTCCTTGAATTCAAATTAATTATATGAGTGGCTGTCGAGTGCTTCACGCCTCAGTTAAAACGAGTAAACGTATCGCAACGGTAAATGGCACAAAGTTGCCATCTCGTTTTATTTGACGAGCTCTTAATTGTGGATTATGTGGCTCGCTCTGTCTCTTTCACACCATGTACCTTAAGTGCTGCTGCAAGTGCAAAAGCAATCAATTACGTTGACTCGCTTGATACTTGCCAACTGCATCGCTTATCCAAGGTCGCAACTAAAGAGATTGCTGAGTAAAAATTTCGTTTGTTTTAAGGCCTGCCTATTGTTGTGTTGCTGACTTTTTTTTATCAATAGACATCATTTACTTATGCGACAGGCACTTTGTTTTTGAAAATGAAGATCGCCCTGATCGTGGTATATTCATGTATACATATGTATATTTTTAAAGTAGACAAGTATCCCTCTTACTCGCTCTTTTTCTCTCTTCCACTCACCTCGCTCTCTCTTTCTTTCTTTCTTTCTTTTTATTCTTTCTGGCTGTCCAAATCCCGCTAACTATAGTTTCCTTTCCCACTATCCTTGCTTCCTTCTCGCACAGACTCAACTTAACTCTTTTTCTGCTCCACTCTGACTTCGAGTATCTCTCTCGCTCTCTCTTTCTCCCTCTCTCTTCTCGTACCTACTCTCTCTCCCACCCTCTCTGTCTTACTCTAGTCGTCCTCCTCAGACCAGATTGCAGCATATCTACCAGTCGAGCACATTTAAGCAAAACTCAAAGAAATTTAGCAAAGTGCTGCCATACATACATATGTATGCGTAATTCATTGTAGGGTGGCAACATTGTCTAATAACTGCATTTTTTGTGCATTTACAGTTAACGCTGAGCAGCAGCAGCAGCGATTCAGATTATTGCGACGACGATGACGAGGATTTGCCCAAGTGTAAGTAAATTTAAGAAGCTGCACAAGTCCCTTTTTACTGCCACTTTCCCTTTCCAGATGACGAGACTATTGACTATACGAAAATCGATTTTGAGGCGCGTCGCGTGAAGGCGCGTCGTGCGCATGAGGAGATCATCTCGGGTCGCTTCAGACAGCCCAATTTGGCGCCGCGTGAGTAGCACATTCCTACATTTATATGCTGCTCCAATCTTAAACTAACTTATAGGTCCACGCTTGGAGCTCTCGCGCACGCGTCACTCCAACAAGCTGGGCGGCCCGCTGCGCTCCAGTTCGCCGTCCTCGTCCAGCAGCGGCGGCAGCAGCAGCGACGACAGCAGCTCCGCGTCGCTGCCGGAGCCAACGGCGGCCGCACGTTCGCACGATGTGAGCAGCACCACGCACTCGAATTCTCTGGAGTTTGAGTCGCGCCACTCGGGTGGCTATGAGCGGCCCCGAGCCATTGCGGGCGCTCGACGCAGCGAGCTGGACATGCAAAAGGATATGCAGCGCATTAGTGAGCTGCTTGAGGCCACGGCCATGCCTCCACTAATTGATGTGCAGCCGCCCACAGAAGGCGGCGGCGGCAGCTTGATGACACGCCAGCCCTGGGGCGCGAACAGCTCAATGCGAGTTGTGCCCACACGCAGTCGCACCTCGAACAGCAGCACGTTGACCAGCCTGCGGGATGAGCCCGATCAGCTGCAGGCCAGCCCCAGCATGGAGTCCAGCGATTGGCGCAACTTTATACGCTCCGAATCGCAAAATTCGGTGCCCTCATGGGCATCCTCCATAAGCTTGGATTGTCGTGCCGGCGAGGAGCCCGTCAAGGAATTCATGAAGCATTTCACCCAGCTGCTCTTCAGCAATTCGGCAGCTGTCAATCTGGAGCTTAAGTCCGAGCTTGGTGTGCTGCTGCGTCTGGAGATGGGCCGCCTGTGGTTCACCAGATTTCTCAGCGAGCAGCGCAACAAATCAAAACGCCTGGAAACATTAACATTCAATGCACTTGCCCAATACTTTGCCCTGGCGCTGTTCGAATGCGGCGAGTGCGAGGATCATGCGCCAGCGGCGGTGCTTATGAATCTCTGTTTCTTGTTCTATCACGAAGGTGAGTTGAGGGAGCTACTGCAACTCGAATCTGTTTATGGGGTATCTTCTAGTCGGGCACTCTCGACTAACGCACGCATATTTATATTAAACTCTTGCTCCCCATTGCAGTTGAAGTTCCTGGCTGTGATCCTTATCGCGAGTATTTGTTCATATCGCTGCGCCAGCAGCCGCTGTGGCAGCAGCCGCGCTTCTGGAACGCCATCTTCCAGGATGCCATGCAGGCTGAGCGTGAGCATCGGCTCAGCTCGCAGCTGCGCCGCCAGCAGCGCCGTCAGGCAAGGCAGCAGCAGCGCCTTGCAGCCGGAGCAGCAGCTGCAGCTGCAGCAGCCCCAGCAGGAACAGCGCCGGAGTCAGTGGTGCCCGATGCTCGCAAGAACGGCGTTGATTCCTCCTCAAGCTCTTCGCACCAGGGCAGCGCGCCGGCGGCGACGTTGGCAACAGCCAAACTCAAATCCAGCAAATGCAGCTTGGGCCAGCCGCAATCGGCCAAGGAGCAGGACGATATTGCATTTCGGCAATTGAGGTTGTTAGCTCTACATCTTAAGAGTAGCCCAAGCGAATTACTGAATAATCTGTTCTCTATTTTTAGTGCCTTCACGTGCAACATGCACTCGCTGGGCACTAGCCAGGAATTGTGTCTCGATTTTCTAAAGAAACATGTTGTGGCGCTCAATCTATCCAAGGGTGAGTGCAACACAAATATATTATCCTTCTATCGTATATATCTTTATATCATTTATATGAAATTTAGAGGAAACTTGAGAGTGTGTTCAAGTGCCGAAGATAGTTTCTACTGTTAGCATTGTTTAGGAAGTGTGCTTAATATCGTTTTTAGGGTTCAGAGCAATCTACTTTCTTAAGTAACTTGGGTGTTTCTTGTCCGATTGCCTTGCAACTTTCTGCGCACAAAGATGGCATTCAAAGAAATGCGTGTACTTAAGACCAAGGCTGTTCCATCTAGTTTTCTCCAGATCAGGTTAATGTTATTAGCTCCTTCATATGTAGCAGATCATGTAAATGGGCATATTTTTCTGTCAGGCACAAAAATTGATAAGTTACAGAATATGAAAATATGCTGCGCAGCTATCTCCAGACTTGTCTACAGCTTATATGTATTTAAATCTAGTTTAAACATTTTAATTTAATTATCTAGCATGCATCTAATACCAACTAACGCCTTACTAACATTCCTATAACGATATTACAGACAAAGCCAAACTGATCAGGGACAATATTTATCGTATGTATCATGAGACGGAACTGTGGGGTGCTCGTCAAACTTAAATTTTCTACCATAACGAAATCCCAACTTGTTTAATGCCTCCCAGAACAAGAAAAAAAAAAAAAAACTATCAACTAAACTTTTCAAATTTCGTCTCAGCTGAAGCTAAACTTTTTGACTTTAAAGAAAGCTACAAACTTAAACAAATCTTGATGTAGTTAAAATTTTAACTCGCATTGTTGACTCTATACGAAAAATGAATGAATAATTAAAATATACACACAGACGAGATATGTATGCATGTTAATATATTAAAATAAAAAAGATAGCAAATATGAAAAGCATACAATATTTATATCCGCAAATTGTGATAATAATATTTTGTGATTACTTTATACTATATCAAAAGTAAAGAGAAAACAACTAAGTTTAGCAAATAAAATAAATATCCCAGAATTCACAAAGAAAAATAAATAATGAACTAAAGAAATATTCTGTAATATCTGTAATATAGGTACAATAACTCACATTTAATAAAAACCTACTAATAAAGTTTAACAATGGTACACAAAACTAATTTGTACTAATCTAAAACTAAATTTAAAATGTTTTAAGCTGTTTTAAATATGACAAATTGCAAATTTGTTGGATTTTTAAAAACGTTTTTAAATTGAACCAGGTCTTCTACCGAGTTGTACTAGCAATATTCCACCTTATTTTTTACATTCGCAATTTATTAATTTCTATTTATTGTGTTTTCTATATTTAGCATTAAAATGCGTTTTATTTTTTTGCATCAAATCGATTGCTTGAGCCCATTATATATATATATGTGTATATATATAAATTTATACAACAAATGAATTGAATATCTTTTAGTGTCCCATGCAAAGCATATCAAAACATAATTCTTTGATATGGTTGTGGGAAAGCCTTAGATCTCGCTGGCTATAAAAGCTACATAATTGTTTAGTTTTATATCAATTTTGCCATTTTGCCAAGTTTTGAAGCGCTCAAAAGTTACATTTCAAAATCAAATGCTCGTTTGCAAGTCGGTTTCCAATCCCTTCTATTTTCCCGGCTGCTCGAACTGCAAGGTTTTCCGCTTTGAGTGTGTGTGTGTGTGTGTCTGTGTGTCAGTGTGTGCCCTGAGCTCAATTTCCTGGGCAAGGCGTGGTTAACTTTTACGCCTCGCCGGTGGGCATTCGTGTGTGTTTGGTTAGATCGTATTTGTACATAAAGACTCTGCCGTTTGGGTCGCCCGTTGGCCATCTATGGACACAAACAAAAAGAGATAAATGGTGTGCTCGGATTTCTCAGAGAGATCTACTCACTGCTTGGTCGCCGTCAGTCGTTGCTCGGGTTCGATGTCCTTGTGCAGGCGCAGTATGTGTTTCTTGAGGCCCTCGCTGCGAACGCACGCCTTGGGGCAGTGTGGACACTTGAAGGGCTTCTCGCCCGTATGCTCTAGGATGTGCGCTTTGAGATCTCTGTTTTGGGCAAAGGGTTTCGGGCAATAGGGACACTTAAAGGGTCGCTCACCCGTATGACCGCGTATATGCCGCTGCAGATTATCATTGGTGGCAAATGCCTTCGGGCAGTGTGGACAATTTAAGGTGCGCTCGCTCGAGTGCCGGCGTATATGCTTCTGCAGATTGTCGTTGGTGGCAAATGCCTTGGGACAATGCGGACAGATGAGGTTGCGTTCGCTCGAGTGCCGGCGTATGTGCTTCTGTAGATTATCCTTTGTGGCAAAGGCCTTGGGGCAGTGTGGACAGTTGAAGTTGCGCTCGCTCGAATGCCTGCGTATGTGCTTCTGCAGATTATCATTGGTCGCAAACGACTTGGGGCAGTTGGGGCACAAAAACGGGCGCTCGCGATCTCCGGAGTGGGTGCGCGTCAGATGCACCTTCAGATTGCTGCTGGTGGCAAAATCCTTGGGGCAGTGTGCGCACTTGAAAGGCTTCTCGCTGGCCGACCCGCTGTACGGCGTTTTGCCACCGTGCTGGAATCTGTGGAGCACAAGAGCATACAGCATAATTATGGATTCGATTATTATGAAAATGACGGACGTACTTTTTTTGGCCCTGCTTCTCTGGTTGTCGGTCCTTGCCGTCCAGGGTGACACTGGGGCTGCTTTGCCACACAAAGCTCATGTCCTGCTCGATCTTAACCAGACCCAGGTCCCTGTGTCGCATGGTCAGTGGCCAATCCTGGGCTTTAAACATATTGCAAATCGCCTCACAGTGCTCCTCCTTGACGCAGCCCACGTCTATCGTTTGTGCCATGTTCAATGCAGCTGGGCGCAACACCACTGCCTGCTTTTTATATTAACAACTCTCAATTGGTCAAGTGATTTGTTTTCAATAGGATTTTCTGTATTTTATTGTAATTTTTATAGCGTAAACAGCAAAAAGCTGAAAAATTCCGATGAATTTTTTGCTCGATATATCGACTAGCTGTCAGCGCAATTGTGATGTGTGCACAGCTGTGTGCCAAACAGGTTGGCAGCGCCGTGCATGTCAGCAGCGTTGCCACACTGTCCGAATAGCTAATTCGGCAATTTTCAATTGTTTTGGCGCCATTTTTAAACTTAAAATGTGAGCACACAAATTATGTATAATTTTATTTTGCTATATGTAGTAAAGTACTTGGGTTTTGTTTCGTTTTTTAATTTTATTTACTCATTAATGCAACAAAAAAGAATTTACTAAAAATTTTCCATTGATATAAATCTCAAAAAAAGAAGCTTAAAAATGTAAAACAAGAATATGCCTGGAATTTGTTTTTGTTATTGTTGCTGCTATGACTAAAATTTCACTAAAGGAGATATATGTATATGTTTTTTAGTTTTTTTTTTTGTTTTTGTTTTCAATACTTTTTACACATCCTTACAGAGGCGTGGCAATTGTTATATAACAAATAAATTATTTACGTAGCTTGCTGAGGTTTTTTTTTTCTCGCATTTTTACAAATTTGCATGTTGCTGAAATTTAATGTAACAACTTAAAAAAAAGAGGATTGATTTCTATATTTGTAAAATTAAAAAGTATGCTGCTGGCATAATGGAGTACTTGGACTGGAGAACAAATTTAAATGGCATTAATAACATAGTACATAAATACAAACTAAATACAACTGACAAATTAACCATATGCTTTACAAGAATCTATAAAATTATAATGTTAATATTATTGTAATTATTAACTTATAGCAATAGAAAAGCCGGAAGCTATGTATAACAACAATTACGGGTGTACGATTTGAACTTTTGTGAAAATTTCGGTTTTTTTTTTTTTAAATTTTTCTGGTTTTTTATATTATAATTCTTTCTTTTTTTTGGGCTGATTTTGTTTATAGGTGCGCGTTGTTATTTCGTTTCTCTTCATATAAATATATACAATACATTTAAAACTTGAAGGCGCCTAAGCTCTAAAAATTAACTCTTCTTCATCTCCTCATTCTTGTTGTTGTTGTTGTAGTTGGTCTCGGGACGAGAATTTCGCATAAGGCTAGCAGCTTAGGTTGTTGCAATCACAAGTTCTTCTAGCTTAACAATCCGTTCGCATTTTAATCCAACAAAATCTGGAAGGTAACCGAACCCTTGCGATCGCGTAAGCTGCCGCTGTAGATGATATTCTTGGCCCAGGCGCGGCACTCCACGTCCAACATCTTGCCCTTGGGCGGGGCGTGCAATTGGACGGCAACAAGCGGACTCAAATAGCCGGGCTGATTCAGATAGGGATAGTAATAGGAGGGAAAGCCCTGGCTGGGATAATAGCTAATGTTATGGAACTGCTCCTTATCCTTGCTCAAGTGACCGTTGCAGGAGACCCAGATTTGTTGGCGCTGTGTAACGAAATACATGGTATATTTAGATATATGCTAGCTGCTATAAGGCGGCGTCATCATTTAGAGGTAAATGCCTAACAAACCTCTTCGGCACTCGTAGCATTGATGAGCTCCTGCAGATCGGCGGGCATGCCATTGATGGCCGACTCATAGAAATCGGGCACCCAGCCAAATATTTTGTTGAGCTTGAGAAAGATGCAGGGCTCGCCAGTCTTATAGCCATATCCATTTGCCGCTGTGCAGGGTCCAAAGTTATCAATATTAACGACACAGACCTCGTTGTCATTGTGGTTTTGCTTGAAATCGCAGTGCTTCATCTTGCGACCCTCGGTGTGATTGTAATCTGTAGCATATTGTATTAAATATATACATATAGTATTATTCCTACTTGCCAAAAGGCAGCGCTTCTACGTACCCTTTAAAAATTCATCGACCAAACTAATATAGTATTCATATTCGGCGGGCTTCTTTCTATCGTATTCAATAACCGAACCGCGTTCGGTTTGTTCGCTTAGCGGTCGGAAACCCAATCCGGGATTGGTGCCAATCAGAGACTCATCCAGCTTCCATTTAGGCTGATGATTATCCACAGTCGAGAGCATGACCTGCATGCAAATGGTGAACAGTATGCCAAGCACGATATAGAATATGGCATAAAATAAGAAGAGTTGACCTGAAAAAATCCAAAAAGTTATTGTTGAAAAACTGCCAATTTATTTAGGTCGTTACTACTAATAATTATGCTGTGGGGTATACCAATTTATATATATATAGAAGAGTTTGTCAAAAGTGAGCTTTAAGACTAGGTTTTGGTTATACGATCAGCTACTTGCCAAAATAACAACAGCAGCAGTCTATAGTTAGTAGCAAGAGCCTGAGCGTCGGACAGACTAACAAGAAGTCGCTGGTTCATAGAAAATAAACCGATCTCTCAAATAATCAAGCTAATTGAAAACCTCAATTATCGATATTTATCGATTTTCAATATCTCGCCCACTTGTTTAAATTTGCCTGAGCGTCGAACTGATTAGCAAGAAGTCGCTGGTTCAAATTCGTTCAATTATCTTTTAAAATGCATAGAAAATAATCCACTCTCAATTAATCAAATTAATTGAAAACCTTAATTATCGATAACAATTTTAAGCAATTAAAATCGATATATCGCCCGCTTACATCAAATTTGTTTTGACACATTTTGTTGCCTTTGTTTTTGTTGTTATAATGGGAAGGGGGAAATTGAAAACCAATAGAAACCGCAGCAAATGCAATAATTACAATAAAACCAACAAACAGAAAGGAAGTAAAAACAAACAGCGGCAACTACTGTGCACTGCCTGGCTAGTATATAGGTGTATATAGCTGCTATTTGTATATAGCTAGGTATTGTACGAGTGTGTTTACGAGTTTACGAGCATTTCAATGCCAATGGCATTGACGGGCGTCAGCTAGAATCCAGCATTTGGCCCCTTTTGAATGGGACCCAGCCCCGTTTCATTAGGGGCCAGTTGCATAAATAACGCAACGTCGACAAACCCAAAAGTGGCTACGGGCTCGCGGCTCGCGGCTCGCGGCTTGCGGCTCGAATTTCCAAAACAAATTAATCGTTTGATTGAATATCGAATACAATGCACGAATCGACGATGACGGGTACAGTAGGCCACAAAAAGCAAACAACAAAAGCGTAAAGTGAAAATCGAAAATCTATCAATAAATAATCAATGTCAGCCAGCGACTTTTCATGCTCGCTATTTAAGTTTTTCTTTGTACAGGTTTATCAAAATTTAATACCCTGTAGCCAATAAAAATGGCGTAAGGAACAAACAGGGTATGCTGTGCTTGAGCCAATGTTTGTAACAGGCAGGGAAGCTTCTGCGAATTTTCGTTGCTAAAATTAATAAATCTCGATGATTTTGATTTCTAGAGCATAAATTCGCAATTTCTTAAGGCCAATATGTCAGCTAATTTATCGTTTGGCTTTCATAACCTTAATTTTTATATATTTTTACTGCTCATTTTAAACTAAACAAAAAAGTTTCAGGGATTTACAATTTTAACATTTTTTTTTTTAATTTTTTACAATTTTATATATTTAAGACATATATTTGAGATTAAACTGAAGCACAATTTGCAGTTGGGATTTTTGTATAGAAGGGAAAAGCAGTACAAGTCAAAAGGCCACTCTGTGCACAGGGTATCTGCTAGTCTGGCAGCCTTGCCTGTTAGACACAGCGACCGGTTGCTGTTACCAGGCGCCCCTCTCCGAGGAAAATGATTTGCGTTCAAGTACAAGGAAATATGTTTGGCAATGACCACACGCTGGCGCTGCCCCCCGGGCATTTGGGCCCAGACGCCAACGCCGGGCTATCGCCGGGCTATGACGCCAACCAACCAGTCCGTCTTCCGTCCGTCCGTCCGCCCGCCTGCCCGCCCTTACGTTCAGTTGTCCAGACAGAACTTGCCAAGGTGGGCGCCTGCGGCGCATGTGTTACCAATATCAAGGCGTGTGTACTACGATTACAGGCCAGTCAACATTCTTATGTCTTCAGCTATGTGAAATTACAGACGCACAACAACACAAACATACTACACACACACACACACACACACTTAGATATTAAAACTTTGCCCTGTCTCCGCGCGTAATCGATAAATTTGCCTCTAGCCACTTGCATATGACTCGAACAATTACTTAGTTCAACATGATGGATAGCCCACTGTACATGCCATATCATATCATATATATACACACACATATACATATATATGCTGTATAGCATATATATAACCTTTCTATAACCCGCCTAGATCCTTGTTGTCTAAATCAAACCAAATGATTGTCATTTCTCATTTGCTAGTTTTCCCATTTTCTACGCACATTTGCATAAATTCGATTGTAAATTGAGGCCTGTGAAAAATGTCGCGTCCAATTAGTTTTACGTCTGGCAGTTTAGGCCATTAAGTTCCCGTGGAGCTGCAGTTGGGACAAGTTCAAAAGGTTACGATGAGAGGCCAAGGACTTTATTGAAAGTTCAATGCCAAAATCCTTTGAATACTTGATTTAAAAGTCAATTATAAAACTAAATAGCTGGCATAAATAATAGCTGAACGAAAAACTATT
Source organism: Drosophila novamexicana (assembly GCF_003285875.2). Classification (NCBI taxonomy): domain Eukaryota; kingdom Metazoa; phylum Arthropoda; class Insecta; order Diptera; family Drosophilidae; genus Drosophila; species Drosophila novamexicana. The sequence goes on from NW_020824787.1 coordinate 7,800,287, forward strand.
GTGAATTCAAGGTTTCTTGCGCTGTTAAGCGGAGAAGTCGTTGGTTCAAACCCGCAAATTTTATATGAATGATCTAATCTGAATGTTAGCTAAAGGCCTTGGTATTTGGAAGGTTGGACTGAATTTGTAAACTATATTCTATATGAAGGACTTAAATAGAAAAAATATATACAAATAGCTATAAAACAGAGCCCTGCAAAGGATATTCAAGAAAAAGTATTTAATACATTTTTTAACTATTTATAAAACAGAAAGGCCGCACAAAGCTAGCATTAAATAGTTTCGAGAAATTCAGAATTGATTTTTCCTTTTCCTCCAACACATTAAAGTATCTCATCTAGCAATCCCTCTACTTATCTCTAGCAATAAGTAAAAGTATCTACAAATCTCTCTAAAAGTGAGCTTCTCTCTAAGTTCCTTGGCCACAATTTGCCTGCAAGTGTATTAAAAAGTGCGCACTACGAGAAAACATTTTTCTTGATTTTTTCATGCCACCCTAATTCTCAGTTTGAAGTAGGGTAGCTGAACTCTTTGGTGCCTGTCAAAATGGCACAGCGAACTCGTAATAAATGTTCAAGTGTTGTTTTTTTTTTGCTGGTTTCATGTTTTTGGCATCTATTTTCGTACTTGAGAGAGCGTGAATGTATCTATAATATATATTTCAAGGCAAGATGCCAGGCAAATGCCAAATGTTCAGACCGAACGATGAGTGGCATTATAGAATCGGGCCAAAGCAGATCTATATACGATATTTGTAATCATCTTGCGTATGCGAATCCAAGTTGAAAAGCAAAGCAAATAGATTTATGCGAAGCAAAAGTGAAAGACACAGCGTGAAATACTGCAGACATCAGCAGCTCTTGACTTAAATATACTCTACTTTTTGCCAACATTTGGCCTGTTGAATGACAGCTCAGCCAACAGCTAAATGATCTATGAATTATATTTTTATTTTGCAAAATGCTTGGAAAATTTTATGAATTAATTTGTATACCAACTTAATTTTGAAGAGGTTCCAACTAATTTTGAGAAAACTTCCTGTAGAGCCATATGATATAGTAGCTCGATGTTGACAAGGTTCTGCACATATGTAGGAAGCAGAGTAAAACGTAGAAGTGTCAAGTGTGTTTAAGGTATCTTGATAAACCAAAAGGCTTTCAATACAAGAATCTACTTTAGGACCCATCGTTCCTATGGCAACTATATATTGTGGTCCGATCCGGCCGATTACATTATATGTACTGCCTCCAATAGAAAGACGGACCTAACACAAATTTCAAGACGATAAAACTGAGAGACAAGTTCGCATAGAAACAGGCAGGCGGTGATATGGATAGACAGACAAAAGTTAGACATGGATATATCAACTCGACTGTTGATGCTGATCTAGAATATATATACCGTTTGGAGTAGAAGATATCTCCTTCTGTGCGTTACACATTTAATGACAAAATTATAATACACTTTAGAAGAGCATAAGAAATATTAAAACTTGCATAAGTTTGGTCTAGATTCGTTTTTTGATAGATTTCTCTGAATAACATTATTTTATAGTCGATTCTGCTATATGTATATATAATCTGCAAGAAGTACCAACAGCTGCAGCAAGTTTCATCAAGATATCTTTAAGATACATTGAGTTCATATGGGCAGTTTCTTACCATATACGAGATACAAATACTTTTAATGTCCACAAATTGCAATTCCTTCAAAATTATAATGCCATCCCTCTCTCTTCCTCTCTCTTCCTCTCACTTCCTCTCTCTTCCTCTCTCTCTCTCTCTCTCTCTCTCCTTCTCTCTCCTGACGTAAGCAAATTTGTATTCAATTAACTTTGGTTAATTTGATTTTATTTGTTTAAATATTCTATTTCAACTTTTTTCAAGAAATGTTTAGAAAAACAATGAAAATGTTTCCCCCAAAGCCACATAAGTCACGTATTTTGTATACCAATAAACTGTGTGTGTGTGTGTGTGTGTGTGCGTGTGGCACATGTAGGGCTTGCAACCCTTGCCGCGCCCCCCGCAAATCCATTTATATACCCTGGGCCAGCTGTCGACAGGAGCCTGTTTTGCATTTATATAAAAGTTGAGCACGAGTTGTGTGTAAACACAATTCATCTGGAACTTTGTTTATGGGGCACATGCACTGACCAAGGCAACATAGGGAGAGCGCGGAGGCGGGAGGGCAGGTGATTTGGTAGAAGGGCGCCGCATTGTGCAACCAGACGCGACTCAATGACCAAGTTTCAATAATAACACTCCAGCTCTGGGCCCTGACGTTGCGGTAAACAAACTTAAAGAGCCCGTGACCTATATAAGAATGCGGGTGCACACACCCAGCCCAACCCGACCCAGCCCAAACCAACCCCACACGACCGACCGACCGACCGACCGACCGACGAATCCCCAGCCCCAGTTGCGGCTCCTCGGACCAGCTTGGGCTGGCGTCCACGTTCGTGTCTGCAGCCCCCAAAGCTCCCTTCCCAACGAAGGCCAAATAAAGTTAATAATTTAGCTGACCGCTGAACGCACATATGCTGCAAAAGTACAGTAAAGCCTCTCTAGTGATAACAATTACAAAAAATTAATTCAATATTAGGTCTTTATGAGCTTGTTTCAGCATTTATTTTAGAACTGTGTCGAAAGTTTAAACTCAAATAACATTCAATTAAAAACTAAGAAAGAAGCTTAAGACTTCATATAAAGTATTCTCAAAAGCAGCTGTCGGTTATTTGTGCGAGTTTTCACTGTACTCGTTTGCGGGTTCTCTTTCTCAGTGTTAACTTTGGCTAGTTGTGCGATTTCACACCATTTGTGGTAAAAGTCCCAATTGTTTACCGCACGGTCAGCCGCATAATTGTGGGAGGTTTGTTTAAGGACCGCAAATGGGCGAACAATTCATTTGCTTAATGGCATTGTGATAGATGCCATATTCAGCTGACTACGATTTAGATCTAGTTCAAATGAACTGTTAATGAAAGAACTTGCTAAACTTAAATTGGGCGTGGCAATATAGTTCTTTTTTAATTGCTAGCGAAAGTATTTTTTAAAGTCTCCTGCTAGGGCTGCCAGACACTGGCAATTAATCGGTTATTTTACTGACGGTTCGAACCGGCAACCTCCTTTAAGGTTCGTTGCGTGCAGCTGGTTTTACACATCCATAACTCCAATAACATTTATTTTAAGTCCTTTAGATAAAAGTATACAAAGGGCTTATAAGTTCTTGAAGGAATATAGAAATGGGAACAAGTAATGAAGTCATTTCCTGTCAGCTTCTTTAACATATACCATAAAGAGCGCTTAGTTCCTGGTAGATCCAGTATAATATTCCCCTCTACGACAATGAGAGGGGATAAGATTTTAAAGGTTTTAACAAAAGATTCTTGGATCACATCTTTAGATGATTTTAACCATTTCTATAAGCAACAATCTTTTTCTTAGAATAATCTTTCCCCAATGAAATACATGGCTCTGTCCGTTGAAAGCTGGATGACAACAGGTTCTCAGAGCCGCTTAACGCAGCTTGAGCCTGGACTTTCATCCGTGCCGGCCCCAAGTTGTGTTGGGAATTCCTGGAACCATGACTCCGTCTGAGTAACTTGTCTGGTAGCAAAAGCCCGTTGAGACTTATAATTGTGCCTTCAGGTAGCTTTTGCTCCTTAAGCCGACTTAGCTGCAATTGGCCTCAATTGGCGAAAGCAGAGCCAACCTTTGACCCTAGAGCCGCCCCTCAAAGGCGACACACTTGAGTTCACTTGATTTATGTGCCTCAAGCACGACGACGACGACGACGATGACGTTTTTTCAGGCGCAACAATTATAAGGCGCGAGTCGAATCCCTCGTCAACCCGGCCCCTTCGCTGCCTGTTGCACCTAGAAGGCGTAGCAACAATTTGCCCGGTCTATGTCATCATTATACTCATTAGAGCAGCCACCTCCTACGCTCCTCCGCTCCTTGTCTGCTCCGCCCACACTGGCCACAATGATAAGAGAAACATTTATGCGCAGTCAAGGAGGCGGCTTGGGTGATGCCACCCTCGAGGCGTCGCAGCGGCGCCTACTTTGTTATATAGCATCCACACCCGCAAACTAACTAACCGTCCTGCGCCCCCCCTTCACATCCCAGCTGGTAATCCAAATCCTTCGTGTGTTTAGTTTGTCTGTTTGTTTGTCCGACACACCCTTTGTCCATGCGTCATCGTCATCGTTTGTTGCCATTTGTAAGTACATGCTCCGGCGACTCCCTACCTATTCCCACTCCACCCATCTCCTCGCTCCTCTCTCCTTCATATATACAGCAATATATATGCCTATAGCATACTTTGCGGCATTTTAAGTGAATTAATTTCACATATTTATCCTGCACCCTGCACCCTCCCCCTGATTAGATCTTGGTTCAGCTTTCCGCTTGATTGGCTAAACGTATTGTAAATATTTCGGCCAACTTTGACCAAGTTTTCTATTCCATTTTTGGGGGCCACATTTGCTTTGCAAAAGTTCTTCTTTTTATTGCATATAAAATTGGGCAGTTAATTAAGTTTCTGCTAAGAGTTTTTCAATTGCATTTTATGCTTTATTAAAGTCTGCTTAACACAAAAATAGATTAAAAAATAGTTGACCAGCATATTAAGCCGAATAGGAATTATAGGAATTTTGGGATTATGTTTGGCAAGTTTGCAGTTTTTGTTTATTGTTTCAAATGCATAATATATTAAAATAAATTTATGCATACAATAAAAATTAGAATAAAAATAATAAAGATTATAATTAAATAAAATTATTCGAGTACTCAAAAATATTTAAATTTAATAAGTTGAGTTTAATATTTGTGAGAAATACAAAAAAAAAATGCAAAAAAACACCCTAGTAATCGATGGACTTTACTTTATGTGAATACAGTTTTTAACAAAGAGCAATTTTTCGTTTGAATAATAATAAAATACCGGGTTTTCAGTCTAATTTTCAATATCGTTTTTAAATCGTTCAATCTTAAGTTCTTTTTTTTTTAAAAAAGAACAAAGAAAAAATGTTCAAGACTTTTTAATTTTCAATATTTTTGGCTAACTTTTGCAAATAATTTTTTAGCAATGAACTTATTTTAAGTTAGTCGATTTGAAATATTTGTAGCCTTAGTTTTTGCGATAAAAATTTTAATCGCTTTGAAATTTTCATATCTTTCGGGCTCATATCGTTTTCGCTTTAGTTTTTACAAATATATTTTTTAACAAGAACCGGTTATTAAAAATTTTAATTTTTTTATATTTTTAACTTTAGTTTTTGCGAACAAGATTCTTAGCATCAAAAAAGTGCTCAAAAGTGTTCTCAATATTAATTTTTATTATGGCAAAACTGGAAAAAATGTGAAAATTTAATTGAATATTTTGACAGCATTTTTCACAAGCGCAAATGTTTTCATTAATGTCGATCAAATTTGAATTCTTCTTTGAAAATTACTGTGCTTAAAAAATGGCTATGAATATTTGATTTGATCGCAAATCACAAAGCCTCGGTTTCAGAATCGATTTTATTTTGATAAATATATAATATTTGTATCTGGGTTGAATAAACTTCTAATGAGGATGTGTTATATGATCTATTTGAATCTAACGGACATCTATATATATACATTTATGTATTTATGTAAATTCGCAATTTGTATTAAAAGAATTTTTAAATTAATTTACATACTAGGAACTTAATGTTTTGGCATTTTAATTGCAGCTGAAGAGCTCTTTGTTTATATTTAAAACTAAATGTTGGAAATTTTTGCAGATTCAATTTGTTTATAAAGCAGATATCATGCGGGGGCAAAAAATATGAGAATACTTTGCCAACAATTAGCAGTATTTCCTGTGAATTAATTAAATGGAAAAAAATGCTAGTTAAAAATGTTAACTGGGTCGCATATGCTGCGTGTTGCATGTGTATTAAATGCAACAATTTGTTGCATCTCTCAAAATCTAAATTCGCGATGATGAGGGGAAATGCGGTTGAGAGGAGGGGGCGGCGGTTGCATTTAAATCCAGGGGCGGGAATGACCCTCTATGCCGCGAATTGGCAATTAGCAGCTGAAACTGGTTTTGGCTAGAACTTGAATTGACATACAGGTGCCCGCAACTGTTGTTGTTGTTGTTGTTGCTCTTGTTGTTGTTGTTCTAGGGTTGAACAACAACAACAAATACAAAAACTTCTGAATCAGAGTACAAATACAAAATGCTGGCAACAGCATTTGTAATGAAAGCATTTCCAGACACATCAAAAAGACGTTGAACCGGTTTCATTTCATTTATCACGGCCTGTATAAAAATTAAAAGTTAAAAAAACAAAACAAACAACAACAAAAATTGTAGCATTTGTTAACTATTTTTTTTTAGCTGGAACTGAGTCGAAATTAACGCCGAATCGGCATCGTGCATCGAGCGTGTCTATGCTTTGTTATTGTTGTTATTTGTTTTAATCATGGCATAGATATCGCAGAACAGATACATTCTAATGAGTTCCATGAATTGATCTTGGGCCTTTTTTTTCGCTTTATTTATTTTTTACTTGACATTCGTTCATTTTGCAATACTAATTGTTTTTAATATAATTAATGTGCGCAAAATGGTCGAGAAAATTATTTTTTTGTAGACCTTTTAATGGGGTTTCATTTTAGACAATTTAATAATTCTCTTGGAAAGAGTTTTAGAAATTCCAAACAATTTTGAATTTCCGAGCAATGCCTGGATATCTAGACTGTAATAGATTTATTTGTATCTGAACTATGTCTGACTATAAGTACCTACATCTGTATCTGTATCTGTATCTGTATCTGTATCTGTATCTGTATCTGTATCTGTATCTGTATCTGTATCTGTATCTGTATCTGTATCTGTATCTGTATCTGTATCTGTATCTGTATCTGTATCTGTATCTGTATCTGTATCTGTATCTGTATCTGTATCTGTATCTGTATCTGTATCTGTATCTGTATCTGTATCTGTATCTGTATCTGTATCTGTATCTGTATCTGTATCTGTATCTGTATCTGTATCTGTATCTGTATCTGTATCTGTATCTGTATCTGTATCTGTATCTGTATCTGTATCTGTATCTGTATCTGTATCTGTATCTGTATCTGTATCTGTATCTGTATCTGTATCTGTATCTGTATCTGTATCTGTATCTGTATCTGTATCTGTATCTGTATCTGTATCTGTATCTGTATCTGTATCTGTATCTGTATCTGTATCTGTATCTGTATCTGTATCTGTATCTGTATCTGTATCTGTATCTGTATCTGTATCTGTATCTGTATCTGTATCTGTATCTGTATCTGTATCTGTATCTGTATCTGTATCTGTATCTGTATCTGTATCTGTATCTGTAAGCCTGACCTCTAATATGTATTTTATTAAACCGCCCAATAAGCGTGCTTGTTTTCGACTAAATTGAACTTTGATTGGGCTAAGGAATTTTTTAGTATTTTGGCCTAACCTCGAAAAAAAAGTCGAAAATTTAATGCACATGTCAATGATTATTATTTTTATAGTTGGCAAACCTATAGCTGAAGCCATGAAATAGATTAAATGATAGATACAGATGGCGGGAATAGAGCCAACTAAACTAAATGGGCCCCGCCCATTTATATATATTCCCTCTCTATATATACGGGTAAATACCATGCCATTTGTGTTTTCGTATACCACACGGGTGCATTAAATATGCCACAGACGACAGGTGTGTCTGCGGAAGGGTTCAGCTGGGGTTCCAAGGGCAGGACCCTTGTGTATTTGTTGGCTTAGTTGGCTTAGGCAAGGCCAAATGGCCAACAGACAGGCCATAATAATGAGGATCATGAAAACTTGGCCATAAAAGAAAAAAAAATACTGTCTAGTTTAACAAGAAATTTGTTGGGCTTTTTACGGAGCTTACGAGCACAAAATAATGCAAACTAATTTAGGCATTAATTTAGAACACATTTAATGCAAATAAGTTAGGTATTACGTGCGGGTGTTACGCTCTAAATTCCTAAACAAATAAACAAAAATACTTTGTCAATTATCTAATAATTATTTTGTGTTATTAAACATATATTTGATAACTTTTTTTATTTTAGTATATTTTATTTTATATATATGTTTTTTCATGCGTGGAAATGTGTAAAAAAAATTGCCTTGCTGCGGCCAAAATTAAGATAAAGTGTGAGAGAGAGAGAGAGAGAGGGGAAGAGCGAAAGAAGAGAGAGTAAGCATGAGAGCGGGCGAAACCTTGAATTTGTTTGCAGAACTTATTACAAAACGAATATGATGATATATTAACCGTTGCTGAGACCCCGACTCTTTTACGATCTATATTTTGTTTTGCTCTCTATATGCCCCTCTCTCTCTCTCTCTCTCTCAGTGGCTCTCTTTTTCTCGCTCCCTCCTTAGCTATACATAGAAACGTGCGTCCGTGTTTGTTGGCATACAATTTTTATCTTTTTTTTTTTTTGGCTTGAAAAAAAAATGGTTTTTGCTTTTGTGAGCACCCAAAATGAAATTTTAATGTTGCTCGACTTTTTTATATATGTACATAAATCTATATAAAATTGCCCAATCGTCTGTACATAACTAGAATATATGTAATTATGTATTTAATTTATTTTTTGAGCCTTGGAAGTTGGCAACACAAAACTCTCAAAAATAAATATATATTTCGTGAATAATGTATTTTCGAGGCATGGTTAGTCATGTAGTTATTTTCAATGGAAGTACACTTGGAGAAAAATGCTGTTCAAATTTCTAGAATAGCCAGAAAATAAATCAAATGTTGTAATTACAATTTATTTTAGAATATTGTTTAATCAAGATAAAACATTCAAAATAGACTTAAATAATTAAGATTTCTTAATTTACTAATTCAGAATTTTGGTAGTTTTTTGTATTTTGGTATTTTTTGTATTTTGGTATTTTAAAGGTTAAACAAATTGATACTGTTTTGAAGAATTTTACAACATAAAATAGTTTTTTTTTCTTTTAATTTATTTTCGGGTATTTCCAAATAATAATTTATTTGTATATACATAAGTAGTAATAATTTGTAAGCGTAAGCTTTTCAGTTTTGAAAAGGTGTCATTTAAAAACCTTACAATTTCTTAACCACAATCTATTTCAAGCAAAATTTCTAGAAAAATAATTAAATGTCGTATACTAATTACGCGGTTAGCAACTGTTGAACAGCGTCATAAAATAAAGCGAGATTTACATAAAATTTAACACATTTAAAAATAATATTCATGTGTGTGTGTGTGTGTGTGTGCCTGTATACATATTGACAATTTATAGTGAATTTAGATGCTTAGTCTAATCAATTTGCCAGCACATGCATATTTGTATCCAGCCTTTCCACTTTTATCTCCTCATAAAAGATTTTACATATGGCAATGACATCTAGAGCTTGTTTTTCATTTCACACTCAAACGGAGAGCGAACAGCAGTAGCTGATAAGCTCTTTTATTTTATTTGCTTATACTCGCACTGGTTTCCGAGTGACCGAATTGCATTTATGTACACATACATGTGCACATGCACACACACATACATGCAGACACGTTCAGCATATGTAAATATAAACATTTTACTCATTTCGTTCTTTTTGATGCCTTTTTTGTTGTTGTACCTCAAATGACTTTGCATTCGATTAATGTAGGGCTAGCTTATGCATATGCCACTCACCTACGAATTGCCATAATAAAGATAGTGTGAGAGACAGAGAGCGAGAGATTGAGAGAGAAAAGGAAGAGTGGGTTACTGCTTGAGTTTGCCCTTTGATGATAAGCTATGCAAGGAGTTAAGCTCAGCTTTCACGTTGCGAGTGTAACAAAGAGAGCGGGAGAGTCGAGTAGAGCTCGTCTGTTATTGGCTCCGCACTGTCCTTTAGAACAACTCCATGCGCAGTTAAGCTCAGCTTTGACGTTTCGAAAACTCTTTGAATTTGTGTGGCGAGAGAGAGAGAGAGAGAGAGAGAGAGCGATGCTGCACTTTCGCTGAACTCCGCTCGATCCTCCTATTTATTGGCTTACTTACCCCAACTTTTGCCAGTGCGACCAAAGATGGTGCCTTTGCTCGGATTGTAGATCATTTCCGACAAAGTTTGCTTTTCAGCCGGTTGCGGAAATTGATTTTCGTACTGATCACCTTTTCCGTTATTCTTCGACATTTTGGCGCTTTTTTTTCTGTTTTTTTTTATTATTTTATTATTTTATTATTTTACTTATTCAAACAGTTATTACAAATCGTGAGTGCACGCTGTGGATTTTATTTATAATATATATATATGTGTATATATGTGTAGGTACTTATGCACGTATTTTGATTGCGTTTGCTATTTGCTGCTCACGTGGACGGTGGACGGGGTACGTAAGAATTTGAACAATTTTCAATAATGCTTCAATACACTTTGTAAAGGTGATTCGTTTTAAAAATCAGCACGTAGCATTTGCTGTTTCTTTTCGTTAATTATTTTTTCAAGTTTTAGTTAATTTGTTATTCTAAAACTTGCCGCTACGAGAATACTCTGTAATACACACGCATACACACACACAAAAGGCACAAGCGAAACACTATTAAGGTATTGGCGACTGGTATTCGAATCTCGTTGCGTGATGCGTGCTGCGTGTTGCGCTCTCGGCGAAAGATCACCAACTGAACCACAAAATGTGGTGGCCAAACCGACATCGAAATCGACAGCGTCGACAGCGCAGTCTTCAGTTACTGCGCCGCTCAACACTCACACTTTCGTAACGTCTGCCTCTCAGTCAACACGCACACAAGCGCAACCAAAGCTAAAAGATACGAGTACGAGTATTCGCGCACAGACAGCTGTTGAACGCTTTTGAAAGCAGAAAGCTTCTTGGCGACGCTGCTCGGGCAGTGGGTGGGCGCTTTTCGAGCGTCATCGTTAGGTTCAATGTTGTTGTGTTTATTGTTGCTGTTGGTAGCGCTTCTTGTAAGGTGCGAGCAATGCTCCTGCTCTCGCTCGCTCTCGCGCTCTCTGCCCACTGCACTGTGGCTACGCAAATAGAACGGCTGATAGACTGCAGACAGTGGCCAGACAGCAACGGTTGAGGGTGAATCACAGGAGCGCTGCGGTGAAAGACTTTCTCAGCTAATAAACCATAAATAAAATATATGCACAATATAACATGTAATATTATAAATGAAAACTATCCCAACTGCGAATGAATTTCAGTGCCAACTTACTAATGCAGCCTTATAAATTCTTATAGCTAAATTGTTTTATAAACATATGTTCATTTGCTTTAATTATTGAGGCAGCGGCCCAACCCGCACAGTTTTAGCTACGCCTTGTGGCTTTTTTCTAATGCATAACTGTTGCTTTATTAATATGTATTAAAATAAAGCACAAAGCAGCAATGACGAACGCACACATATTCAACTCAATGTGCTCTCTTTGTGCACTCTCCCACTCTCTAATGCACACTAATACAGCGACAAGGACTGAGAGTACATTGGCTTTTGTATGTTCGGCTACTCGCTCTAACTCTCCCACAGCTAGATTTCTATCTTTGTTTTAATGCGTGAGTGCGTGTGTGTGTGTATTCGTTCATGGGAGCGCCAACATTATGTTTTGTGTACTGTTTTTATGTTTGTGCATCACAACACCTTTTTTTTTTTTGGGTTGCATTTTCGTGTTTTGTATACATGTGTGTAAGCTTTTGTGCTTGCTTTGCGGTGGTTTGCTGAAATAAGTGAATTTAAGGGCGAAACTGAAAAAAACGTTTCTTGTTACTGTTTTTTCATCAAGGGCTTTTGCATTAGTCATCGAGCTAAAAGCCGTTGTCAAGTGTCGCAGCAATTTTACATTATTAATTCGCATTAGCGAGCATTTCCGAGCGCAACTCGAGTTCAACTCGAGTTCAACTCGAGCGCGTTGCCATTGCAAATAAGTTCCAGCATTGACCCCCGCCCCATACCCTACACTATAGAGAAGCTGAGCACCATGGCAGTCTTTCAATCTTGTCGCCTTTGTGGGGTGTACGCTGCAGTCTTTCAATCTGTGCGCTTCATTGTTGTAATCATCATAAATTTATTAAATTATACTTGACAACGCCGCCGCTTATTCCGCCCAGTCACTGTTGTCGAGCATCTCATTAGCCGCTTAGGAATTCATCTGGGCCCAGCTAAGACATCCAGTCGTCAGTTTTATTTGGGCCTCATGCATGTACCATATAAACGTGGCCATAAACGGCCCGTTCTTATAATCTGCTGATTAGATAAAACCGAATGCGTTGGCAGAGTTGACTGAAATGGGGTATTTTGTGTGTTGGGTATTGTGTGTGGAGAGAACATATTTTAATTTCATTTATTTTGATGAATTTATAACATTTTTCTTCTCAGTACGCACTTAGGGGAGGGAATAAATAAATTTTAAATTAAAACTATTTACTTAAATGTGCTTTTTTATGCTTATTATTTTATGCTTTAATTTATTATTATTATTCTCATTAATTTTAAAAATAATAATTATTTTTATTATTTTTATTATTATTATTATTATTATTATTATTATTATTATTACTATTATTATTTTTTTTTATTATTATTATTATTATTATCATTATTATTATTATTAGTATTATTATTATTATTATTATTATTATTATTATTTTATATATGTTTATATTATTATGTAAACCAATAAATAATATTAAATAAACAAAAATAGGTTAAAGCAGAGGATAATTTTCTGTTTATTAACAAAAGAAACATCTTCTGGTTATGCATAAATTAGAGAACTACAGAAAGACGCAAAAGCTTAAAAACTGTCAGAATCTTAGGAAAGATTTTAGGTCAACAGCTTTAATTAAAAAAATAAGCAAAACTTTAGTTTAAGTTCAAAAGTATCTAGAATAGCATTTAAATAGATTAAAATGCAGCATTAGGCTAAACGATAAGAAAAGATCAGATTCAGAATGCGTTTACTTGTGATGGATTAATGGAATTTAACTGACAGGCAAAGGAACTGCTCAGAGCTCAATTGAAACTGAAGTCGGTTAAAACCGGCTCGTGTTAACCAACTACACACTTATATATATATATATATATATATATATATATATATATATATATATAATCTTTTTGGTGCGAAGGCGACACATGAAAGAGTTCCCTTGTTGGGGCTCAGCTTTAGCTTGAATTCAAGTTGGACTTAAGCAAATCATAAAACACAAAGGCACAGGGCTACTCGGAATACTCGGAGGGGGAGTTCAGTTGCCTGGGTTTCTGTGATATCTAGCGAAACCAGTTTATCCTGTTCGAACCGAAATGTGTGTGATTTTTCCAGTACAGCGCATCTATCGATGGATCTGGCGAGCGGGACGCTTCCTCATTAAGCGAAGTTTTGATTTTTTTCCTGTTTAAAAGTAATTGTTTGCCGTTTCGTATGTTGTGTACTTTGCTGATTTGCAGTCAGCCAAGCGTCTGGGTTTCAGCTAATTAGCTCTCAATTAGTCGACAGCGTCAAGTCTGCCCAAGTCTGATAATAATAGCTATAGTTGAAAGAGATATCAGATCAATCACATACTCTGTTATTAAATTGCATATTTCGTGATATTTTATATTCGTGCTATTATTCATATTATATTGTTCGTTTAAATCGCTTGGCGATTCAATTTGAACCAGTATGGCGAATTTGGTGGTTCTAATTTCGAAAATCTTCTAGAAATTTAAGAAAAATGAAACCCATAAATCGATATTTATCGATGTTGAGTAAAATAATGCTATGGAACAGGGGAAGATTTGCAAAACGAGATATCGATAAATTTGAAAAAAACGCAAACTGCATGTGATTTTTAACCAATTAATGGACAACCATTCGAAAATAATATCTCTTATTCCTTATATTAATCAAATCAAACAGGAAAATCGATATTTATCGATGTTGAGTAAAATAATGTTATGCATGAGGAGAAGATTCGCAGAACGAGATATATTCTTGATCTGTGCCTCCTATACACTAATCTATAGCCGTATTAGACGGTTCTCCTTTTGAAATAGTATAAATATTAAAACTGAAAATCGATAGTTATCGATAAATTCAAGTAAACTTGAACGGCTTATGGTATTCAACTATTTCGATAGACAGTACTTCGAACATTGATTCTCTGTTCATGATCACAGTTCTTCTATTAAAATGGAGTTACATAAGTCATAAAAACTTTCGTCTTCTACTCAAGAAATATATTATATATAGTCCTATGATTGTGTATTATTTGATGTAGTGCACTAACTCTAGGCACTCATGTTGTCGTTTATCGGCGCAATATTAATTTCATCGAATGCTTCTCCTAACACCAATATCAGACAACAAATATTGTTTGCCTTGATTCCAGAAATAACCTGTTAGCATGAGTGAAGCACTTGAAGTGCTTTAGAGCCACAATTTGGCTCACCTGCTCGAATTTTAACACCTTAATGTTGACTTTGGGCAGCGGCCAATCTCCAAGAGCCGCAGCCGAGTCAAGTCGTGCCTCAACTCTGTTTGATCTTCCGTTCAGATCGATGCATAAAAGCTGAAATAGTTTTATGGCTTGTTTCGATATAATGTCTTAAATAAAAATATTAAAATAAAATTGGGAATTATTGTTGAGCGTATACGACTAGCGCATACCCTATAAAAAAAACCTGCAGACAGGGTGACAACCCTCTCTGGGCTGAAAACCCGTCGACAAGTCATTAAAAAATAAATAACATATCATGAGTAAACGGCGAGATTTCTATTAATGAGCTGCAATGACGCAATTGACCAAGTTGTCAGATAAGATATCTATAAAGTACATGAAAATATATAAACACTATGTCCATACATACATACATACATATATATATATATCGATCTTACTTTGTCCACGCGGCTGACCAAAGGCAAAAGACTGAACAGATTTCTGATTATTATCTGGGTTACGAGTGCTACGGGCATTGTCGTACTTCCTATCTTATCTAGCCAGCATGTGGCTACGCAACATTGCGACAGCAATTATTATTTTTATATAACTCAAATAACGGCATATGACAAAATATATAACTATGAGTGCGCCCTCTGCCCAACCACAATCATGGCAGATATCAACTGACGAGCAGATTTAGTTAAATACTTTTTCGACAAGCCTAGAGAATTGCTTACAATTTTATATTGTTAATTAAATCCCTTTCGTAAGTTGAAGCTTTTTATCGCCAAATATTGCGCGGCTAAACATTTTTCCGCTTTCCCAATTTACTTCAACTGTTTTTTGGGTTTGTTAAGCAGAAGATCAGTCTGATCCTTAATTTTTTAAAATAGACTTAGCTCTTTAAACCCTATTCCATTTTCCCTTATAAAGGCTGTTTTCGATGGAGTTCATTGGGTATATCCATAATATTTAGGATCTTAAATAAATAAAAATTTAAAGCTCTCTCATACAAAAGTTTGTTGCTATGCTATGTCCCTTTCATATTGTTATTAAAATTATTCATAAAACATCTTAAATTCTTATGTATTCTGTTCCCAAATATGCGTCTCATACAAAAGCTGGCTGCTATGTCCCTTTCATATTGTTATTGAATTTAATTATAAAAGATCTTAAATTTTTAACTATTCTGTTCCCAAATATGCTTCTCATACAAAAGCTTGTTGCTATGCTATGTCCCTTTCATATTGTAATTAAATTTATTTATAAAAGATCTTAAATTCTAAAGTATTCTGTTCCCAAATACGCTTCTCATACAAAAGCTGGTTGCTATGCTCTGTGAAAAGCTCGTTGCTAAGCACATGTGCGTGCTACTTAAATAAATAAATTAATTAATTTGCATTCTAATTTCTTAGGCATTTTATTAAAAATAAGATTTAAAGAATTTATTTATTTTTTTGTATCGCCCATTTTTATTGAGAACAGCTTGAAATGAATTCGTTTAGCCTTAGCTGCTGTTTTATTTGATTTTGTTGTTATTTTTATTCAGTTTTCATTTTTATTGTTTGTTTGATTTGATTTAACATTAATAAACTTAATAACTAAACGCTGCAAATTTGTGTTTGTTGATCTCGCATTTGATTGTTAAACATTTCACTTTGACTTGCGGGTTAGATTTATATGAATAGTTTGTAAATATGTAAAACATTTTATATAGTTTGCCGTGTGTATAAGGTTTGTTTTGTATATAAGATTGTTTAGGTTAAATTGGAGAAACGTTTTTTAATTTATGCTACAAACTAGTTGCAAAATTGTTTGGTTAATAAAAATTGGTATTTGGCTACGAAATTGGTCAGCTGCAGCTTTAGTTCGTACAAAGTTTCTCTTTCATTTTTTGGTCAAAAGGTTTTTCTCTATATTATTGTTAACTTTCAATTGTTGTTAACTAATGCGTGATTGTGGTGGCAGTTTAGCTTTGTAATTGAAAATAAGCAATAAACATTTGTAAATTTGTGTCGTTTCATTTTGGAACAGCGCTAAATGAGATTCGTACTTGGCTAGCTTTTAAAGTTTAGGGTTTGCTTCTTTCAGCTTTCAACTATCGAGTTTTCATTTCACAAAACGGCATTCAGCATTATTATAATTAATTTTAAATTATTATAATTTCAATTTAATAATATAATTTGTTTGTTTGTTTGTCTTTTTTTATATTTAATGCAAAAATCGCTCGTAATTTAAAGAAATCCTCTTAGGCGCTAGACTACATTCTTGCTATATATATATAAAGATATATATATAATCCGTTTTAAATCGTATTTTGTATAAGAAGAAGCTACATTCAAAAATTTGTTTTGTATCCAAAAATGTTTGTTGTCGGTGTCTTTTTTCTTGTATATAATTTATGGTCTGTTATTTAATAGTATTTCTTAGGAAAAAACTGCATTTTGGTGTTGATTTTTCTCATTTTTCGCTCTACACAAGACAAAGGAGCGTCCTTTAATTGATTGATTTCTCATCTGCTTGAGTTTCATTCAACGTGCAGCCTAATCAATCAATAGCTCGTAGTGCACGGATCCAATTCTTTCCTTGCGATCGTGCCCAATGTTGCGTGCCCAGGCCTTGCACTCCACGTTGATGATAATGCCGCCTGTTGGGCATCAATGGAATATATATATATCAGATATATCGAAAGATATGTGCGCTGTACTCACGCTTGGGGCGCTGGAAGTGCACCGCGACGAGGGGACTCAGATAGCCCTCGGAGTTCTGATAGGGATAGAAATAGCCGGGGAAGCCGCGTATCGGCAAATAGTTGACGGGGCCAATGTTCTCCTGATCGGCAGGATTCTCGCCCTCGCAGGACACCCAAATGGTGTTCAGCTGTATTCCAAATAGCAAAATTATGTTTAAGTTCATTTCATTCATTCATTTCTCAATATTATTTCTAATGCATCGTTATTCAATTTGCCGTCTCACCTTGTGCGGCTCGGTCTTCTCCACATGCCCTATGTAGGTCTTCAGGTTTTCGGGCATATTGCCTGGCAAATTTTGTGAGCTATTGTAGAACTCTGGCAGCCAGTCGTAGATCTTGTTCAGCTTGAGGAAAATGCACGGCGAACTCTTGTGGTAGCTGTAATTGTTCTCCTTGGTGCACGGCGACCAGGCCTTAATGTCCACATCGCACACCTGACCCTTCGGCGGGGGCTGGTTGTAGTCACAGTTGTAGATGTTCTGACCACGGCCCGGTGTCAAGCCGGGCACTTTGTACACTATGGGAAACAAATGTCAAACGTGAGTATTGAACTTTCAATTTTTACAATATTATACTGGTCTTTTATTTAGTTATTATCCATTTATCTGTCCGGTATATCTGTTATTTCTTTCTGATAATCTGCTTGAGTTTTTCTCAAGATTGAAAATTGAACTCTTATGTTCTTTAGCTCTTCACATCTTTTGGTATTGATTAAAGAAGATTTTGTAAATGTTTTCCTTATTTTTAATCTCTGGAATTGCAGTTCCTTAAAGTTTACTTAGCCTTGTATTCCGCTCAACTATTTATTATTTCGATATGTGCTCAGCCTAGTTACGACCCCGATTTGAAAGCCCACCACAAAAAATCTATAATATTTTATTCTAATTAAAATAAATGCAAAACAGTTTGCGTGTTGTAAAGCGACCCAATTAAGTAGACCCTAGCAACAACAATGCGCGCAATAAAAAAGAAATCAGTTCAAGGACATTTCGAACATGAACTAGAAACACGCAATTGGCCAATTGCCTAGGGATGTCGGCTGAAAGACTTTTACACCAGCTATAGATACTTACCAGCCAGGAACTCGTCCAGAGAATCCGTCCAATGCTTGTAGTTCTCGTGCTGCGTGCCCTTGTACCAGATCAATGTGCTCTCCACATTGTCAACGGGCGGCAGTGGGCGGAATCCAAGACCTGGTTGGAAATTATGAATGTAAATTACAACTTCGATTATAGTTTATAGTTAGTTATACCTGGATTCGTGCCAATGATCGAGCTGTCCAATGTCCATTTGGGTATGCGTGGATCCAGAGTTTGAAAGAAGGCCCACATGCATATGGCCACCAGGGCGGCGAGCACGCCGTAGAAGATTATATAGAAGATGCCGATCTTGGCTGAAAGCAAAAGGGCATTATTAGATTACGATTCCAAATTAGATTGAACAGGCCCCCATTAAATAAGCATTATTAAAGATTCATGTAGCTGCAATGTCGCGCGCTCAATTGAGCTGATTAAATTAAACACTTAAAAAACCAAAAGTCGTCAATGGGTTAAACTCTTAATTGATGAAGCGCGGAGTCGTCGCTCAGCGCCAGACTTTAACTCAGCAAATCGTAAACAAAAGATGTGTATAAGAATGGCAGCAGAGCGCGGTGAATCATGAGCGTATAAGTCGTTGGTCCAAGTATAAGACTTGCACGTCTTGCTCAGCGACACGTAAGCGAAGTTTCGTTGTGTGCCGTCACTCAAGAGCGCACATACAAGCTGCTCTGCGCTCTCTTTGCCGATCGGGCACACGCACACATTGACAAGCAGCGCTGTGCACATAACCTCAACTTGGCCAACATCTTTAACAAGTGGCCGTAGAGACTGCGTTTGCGAGTGCAAGTGCGAGTGAGAGAGCGTGAGCGAGTGTTTAAAAGAGCGGAAGCGGTAAATAGCTCGTGTAGAGAGACGCTTGAGTTTGTTTTTGGGTCGAGTAGACAAAGAGAAACAAACATATTCTTAAGAGATTTGTTTAATGCTTAAATTAAACACTTGAAATCAAAATAAGATTTGCTGAGTCTTTAAATAAGTTTTATCATATATGAAATATGATAATATTTTTGGTGGGATTTGCTAGATTTATTATATATTTATCATGTAGGAAATATATTTCGCTAGTCTCCTCTTAATATTTTTGGCATTAGAGCCGCAAAGTTCAGACTAATCCAAAGCAGAATTCAAAAAAAGGTTCGTGAATACGCGCAGATACAAATATTCTGAACGATTTTTGCTTTCAATAAAACAATATTTGTTTTTAATTTTAGATATTTTTTTTGACACAGAGAGAAAAAAGAACATATTCGTAAATAAAAAATTTGTTTAAATTAATTAAATCAATTAATAATATATATATGAGATATATATTTCAATTGGGCTTATCATACTTTGAAATATGATTTTATTCAATTATATCCCGCTGAAATTATTTAGACTTTTCATATATGAAATATGGTCTCATATGTATCTCTCGCTAGTATTGTTTTTTTTAGTATAAAAGAATTATTCAAAAATTTTGCAAAATAAAAAAAAGGCATTTAAAATATATATACGTTGACTATATAGTTAGATTTATAATAGAATGATAACTAAAAAAAAATCATAAATACGCGAAGATCTCTGGCACTCCAAAGTATTCTTGCCTTTATAAAATCAATATTTGTTTTCAAGTAAAGCACAAAAATATTATTTAGCAAAATTATTTTCATTTTCCCACGCACAACTAAATCTTTAATATATAAGATGCCTTTTCAACTTCTAATTTTCTCAACTTGTTGCCAAAATGAGACAAAAGAGTCGCTAATTTTGCCCCCTAGAATTATGTGCCATAACTTCTTTTCCCATAGTTGTCAGTTGGGGCATTAACATCTTGTTACCTTAGGTACTTCTAACGTCTGAAAGTCTATCAACTGGCAAGCGCTTCTCATAATTGAAATGTTTCGCAACTACTCGAAAAAAAAAGGTGAATACTTTGTGAGTGCATTAGCTTGATGAGTGATTTGTCAAGGGCTATACTTATTGTGATGTATGAAATAAAGTCTATTTGTTTAACTGGCTCCGAGTGACATTTACTAGCTGGACAGTCTAATTCCAGAGCTGAGACTTCTGACATCCGGCAGCCCAGCCTTTTGGCATATAAATCAAGCTGAAGGCTATTTGTAATGCCTGGTTTTTCAATTAAGTTTGTAATTATTTTTATTACTAATATTTGCATGTATGTGGAGTCCCATTTGAATGGGAAACTATATAGGATCTGCAGCTGAGCTGAACTCATTCTCTAGCACTTGTACTGCAAGTATATATATTGAACTCCATTTGTATTCTCTATATCCTTATACTCCTGTTAATATATGCTTTGCACTCCCTTGAACTTACCCCATGAGGCGCGATCTCGTCCCATGACCGTGCCCTCCTCGGAGTTGTATAAAAATTTGCCGAAATGAAAGGGTTTGGGTTTACGTATATTGTGTAGATCATCGTTCGTTTCCGAATATGGCATTGGTACCGGTTTCGACATTTTGGTGGGTTGTTTTCTTATTTTTGTTTAATTAATTTTAATTTGTGCTTACTTCAAATATGAAGTGCAGTTAGGCGACGCAAGTTTAAATAAATAATTTAATATATATATGCACTCGCTCGTTGCTTGATTTGGTTACAAAACTATCCAACTTGGAGAGCCTGTAGATATATTTGAATTAATATTATTTTAAGCATTTGCTTATTAATATTTTTATATTTATTATTATTATTATTTATTGTTGCTGTGCTGAACGTTTTATTATTATTATTTTTCATTGTAAAGTGTGTGCTTTTTGTTATTTAAAATAATTTATTGTTTTTTATTTACAATCTCTATTAATTTATTTTTAATATTTAAGCGTTAGCTCATATCAGATTTTCTTTTTAAAATATTTATTATTTTTTATAAATTAACATGTTAAATTCTTTATGTTTTTTTTTATATTTAATTTAAACTCCTTAAATTATTTGATTTTTTTTAGTAAAATGTATTCTTATTTTTCTTGTTTATGCTTTTTTTATTTTTATATTTATTTTTATACTTTATATTTGACACACATTTTCAATCAAGCTTAATATATTTAAAGATTAAATTAATATTTTATGCATTAATTAATTGTTGTGTTGCCAATTTTTGTATTTTATTTGCAAATATTTCTTTTATTTACAGCATTTAATTTGCATATAAAATGCTTAATGCCTTTACTTGATCATTTAAAGAAAGTTCTTTGAGTAATTAGCTCTTTTTTAATTTTCTTTTATTACAAAATAATATTTTTGCTTCTCATATTAATATTTCATATTTTCTTCTATTTTATTATTTATATTTGTATCTTGCACACATTTTTCAGTTAGTTTTGCGCTGTTTCTGTTTTATTTCTTATGCACAGATTTTTTTTATATTTTTTCTGTTTTTTTTTTTTTCACACACTTTACAACTTTTCTACACCTATTCGTATCTTGTCACTCGCTCTCGCTCTCGCTCTCGCTGTTGCTCTTGGCATCTGTCTCGCTCTCTTGTGCCGCAACTTCTCTGTTTTGTTTTGCTTCCCATTAAATTCTGTACACTCGTTCCCGAATCTTGCAGCAACAATAACAAGATGTACGAAAACTTTGGCGCCTTTTTGTCCTGCCCCCGTGCTGGCAATTTCACCCCCCGAAAAGTACGTGTCAGCCCTTAGCACATATTCCAATGAGCTGCCGCAGCGCGTATCTCACAGATACAATGACAATGTATCTTGGCCGCCGCCGCCGCAGAGTGCAACAATGCGGCAACTGGGCCAAAAAGACTGCTGCCTCGTTAGCCGCCTGCAAATGTGGCCGTCTCATGCATTTTGTATCTTTTTGTGCTGACTTTGACATTGAACGTTCTAGATACATTTGTATCTTTAGCCCTATGCTTAGCTTAATGTTTATGCTGAAGCTAAACAAACTGCGACTACACGCACACACACACGCACACACACACGCGCGCATTTTTTGAGCATATTGTGTATTGTTTCGTAGCTCTTAGCTGCCGCTTTGACTTTGAGTGGCTCCGCTCTTAAAGCCGCCGTCACAACCACACCTTTTTGTAGCAGCAGCCGGAGCTACGCGTCGAGCGCCCATAAATGTTAATAGCTACGCTAAGTGTGTGTGTGTGTGTGTGTGTGCGTGTGCGTGTGTGTGTATCGTATGTGTACATTCCGGGCGTGACAAAATTTAGAAATATATCTTGAGCACATGAATGAATATCTTAGTGAAACGTTTTGGCCCTAAACTTGCAGCTAGCTTGCAGTTTATATCTTTAGCTCGTGCAGCAGCAACTCGTGCCAGATGAACAAGAGCAGAGCACAACAATAACAAACGTTAAACTCAAACACACACACACACACATGCACACTTCACTTGCTGCTGCTGCTGCTGCTGCTGCTTCTTCTTTCCAGGCACTTGAAGAACACACAAAAATATAACACACAACCAGGCCGGGGCTTCTTTTGCTGCACAAAGCAGAGTTTAGCTTTTGCCTCTTTTTTTTATATTAATTTATTTGTTTTTTTTTTTTTTTTATAAGTTGCCCCGCTTGGCTTTGCGACCGCTGCCCGCTTCGCTAATGCAACGTTTCGTCGACGCTCAAAACAAATTTCAGACTGAAAACCGAAACTGAAGTCTGGCCACTGAGCAGCCCGCCAACAAAACAGACTTGGCTTGGCGTTGAGTTCAGTTTCAGTTGAGTTGAGTCGGCTCAGCAGCAGCAGCAGCAGCAGCAGCAGCAGCAGCAGCAACAACAGCAACAACAACCGTTCAGCCTGGCGTCTCTGCTGCGCTCTCTCGCGCTCTCGCTGCTTTCGTTGAGTTTGTTTTGAGTGCAAAACCCGCTTTTGGCGGCATTTACATTTTTTTGAGTGACTCGCAATTGGTTTTATTTTTGGGGCTTGGGATTTGGGCCTGGGCCCTGCCCAGTAATTGATGTTGCATTGTTGTTGCTGTTGTTGTTGTTGTTGTTGTTGCTGCACTTGTTTTAATTAGGCGCATGCAACGCAAATTATGTTTGCCGCTGTACATTTGTGCTACACTGAGCGAAATTACAGTGTTGCTTGCTTAAAGAAATGTGTTATTGCAGCAGAGTTTACGTTTTTAATGATGATTCATTAGCACAAATAATTTGAGAGACTTGCAGAAAACAGAGAGAGCTCAATGCAAGAGTCATCGGTTGCAACAGCTGCATATTATTATATCCAGTTTTTTGTATCAACTGCGATATCATAATGCGTTGAAACAAAATCTTCAAGTGTACTGAATAGCTTCAGTTAACAATTGACGCTTTTTAAATGTCAACGATATGTATATATAGAATAACAAGTTTGGTTCAGTGTAAATGAATAATAGACAATCGACCTAAATATTATTATTAATTTGAGAGTATAACATATGCTATATTTTTTTAATCAACAAATTAAAACTCTGAATTCACTTGAAAACAATTTCTATAATTATTAATTGTTAATTTTTTTTTGTGATTTTATTATTATTTCAAAATTGTTCTCATTTATAATATGCTATATTATATTATATACAACTCTGGTACTCCCTAATTTTTTGCAGTGCATTAATAGTATATGCGCTCAAAGGCTGCCATTCCGTGCCAGCGGCAATGCTTAGTTCCAAATGCTTTTGTCAAATGCAAATGCACAGGTAACTGCGGTCCGCAACTTCATTGTTTGCAATTGTTGTTGTTGTTGTTGTTTTTGTTGTTGTAGTTTTTGCAAGTGTTGCGGCCCTGAGGACAATTGCAGAGCCAGAGTCGAGCGCGCACTCAAATTGCAGCGCTTATTGAGTAGCCTTGAGTGCAGCTCTTCTACACTCTTATACGCGCCCACTCTTCTACGCACTCTCTCTTTGAGTTTGTAAACATTGCAGGATCATTGCGATCACTGGAAAGTAACGGCCACTACTTATACAAATACCAGCAAGTGTTTTGTGTATCTTTGAGCCACTTTCAGAGCAGCAGAAACAGCGAGCGGAGTTGGGCAGAGTCAAATAAACAGAGAAAGAGAGGTAGAGAGAGAGAGAGAGAGAGAGAGGGAGAGCTTGGCGTGGCCGCATAAACCAGTTTTTCAAACAACTTCATTCAAACTCTGTCGCTTTCCAGCGCCGCTTGCCGCTTGCCGCTTGCCGCTTGCCACACGAGGGTTGCTGCTGCCTATCGCTAAGGGTTGTTCTGGCCATAATACGCGGCTTTTACTACGCAGATACTCCGTTCCCTTTTTTTTTTTTTTAGCAAAAGCGGCAAATATTTGCGTGGAATCTGTGTGTGGATTGGGCCTGAATGAGGTTGAGCATGTGTGTGTGTGTGTGTGTATGCGTGTGCGTATCTGCGCGTGTGTGTGTGCGCGCGCAAGCCTTCATGCAAAATGTGTGACAAGCCCCAGATTTGTGTTTTCCCATAGTCGCTCGCATTTAAAACGGTTTTAATTTTTTTGCTCTCTTTTCTGCTTCTTTGTAAAACATAAAAGAGCTCGTGTCGCAGAATGGGCAGAGGCTACACAAAAAGGTGTCCAGCGGTGGCACAGACCGAATGACGTGTTCCAATTAGCAAGTCCTCAAACCAAAAAGCGAGCACAGACTCTATCTATTTAGTTGTCGTCCGTTGAGTGTGCACACACATGTGCGACATGCCAACTTGGGGCTGGGCTGGGGGTGGTCTCAGTGTTGTCCTTTGTATCCAATCTCTGACTGACAGCCGTCCATTTGTGGCATAATGGATAGCCTTTCAATGAGTGACATGGAAGTGGCTTATGGCTTATGGCCTGTGGCTTATGGCTCATGGCTGATGGCTAAAACGTTAAACGTTCCCATTGAATGGCCAACAAGATGTGCATTGTCTTATGCTATGTGTTATGTATACCGTTAGCTGCACTCCGCTCTAAGGACGGGCTGTCCATCAGTTACATGAGACACACACAATGAGATTGCATTTCATAATCGCCTAATGCCACAAACAGGCTTAAGCCCATCAGATTATATTCAATTTCAATTTTAAGCTTTTGTACAAAAAGAAATTCTATGGGAAGTGCTTAATTAAATCAGCAAAGCATTAAAATCAAAATTCACGACTTTTAAGACTTCTTTCGAAATTAGTTAAAACTTATGCACAATTACTCGCCACATATGCATTTTTTGAGCTCTATTATTCAAAATTATTTTCTTATTTTCCACAAAGTGTTAAATTTCTTTTTTGGAGTTGTGAAAATAGACTGAAATCGCATCAGACGCTATTTGAGTCTTCTCCCGTACAACCATTGCCTCCAATTTTTTCCCGGGATATAAAATATGTCTAAAAAGATATATTCTTCTGCACCCAAAAGGCGTGGATTTCCCTAAAGGCGTGAAACACCATTCAAGCGAATTTGAAAAACGATGATAAAGAAAAATTGCATACAAATGCTTACACCCATTTTCCACACTTACGAGTGGAATTGTTCAAATCATGTGCGTTTTCATCACTTTTATACTAAGGTATTCTTCTCTTATTGCAAGACTTATTCTTGTTCTTTTAACTGCTTGAAACCTTCTAAAAGAACCTATCTTGAATGTGTCAATGGAAAAGCTCATGTTGAATGTTTGGGATTTAAGCTAATATCAAAATGTAATGTTTAAATTATACGCTTTAATTTCCTTTATTTTAATTAAATATAATACCAAATTTTCCCCTAATCGAATTGCGAAAACATAAAATAGAATTTGCACTCAATGTCAGCAAATGTGGGACCGTGTTTTATATGCTCAGCTATGAGTTGTTGTTGTTGTTGTTGTTATTGTTGTGCCATGGTGCATGCTTTGATTGCATAATGACATAATTGACCGGCATATTGGTCGAGTACCCTGTGGTATTTGTGTGCGTGTGTGTTAGCGCAAGTGTGTGTATCCGCCAAAGGTCACAGACAACAACAAAGTACCGAGCGTGAAAGTCAGGCAATAAAAAGCTGGACCATATGCAAAACTACGGTATCTTTGTATGTCTATCTGCGTATCTGTATATCTATCTGCATGTCTGTATCTGCATATGTGCGTATCCATCTGCATTTGCAGCTATATATGCATGTGTAACTGTAACTGTATCTGCATCTGCATCTGCATCTGTATCTGTATCTGTATCTGTATCTGTATCTGTATCTGTATCTGTATCTGTATCTGTATCTGTATCTGTATCTGTATCTGTATCTGTATCTGTATCTGTATCTGTATCTGTATCTGTATCTGTATCTGTATCTGTATCTGTATCTGTATCTGTATCTGTATCTGTATCTGTATCTGTATCTGTATCTGTATCTGTATCTGTATCTGTATCTGTATCTGTATCTGTATCTGTATCTGTATCTGTATCTGTATCTGTATCTGTATCTGTATCTGTACTGTATCTGTATCTGTATCTGTATCTGTATCTGTATCTGTATCTGTATCTGTATCTGTATCTGTATCTGTATCTGTATCTGTATCTGTATCTGTATCTGTATCTGTATCTGTATCTGTATCTGTATCTGTATCTGTATCTGTATCTGTATCTGTATCTGTATCTGTATCTGTATCTGTATCTGTATCTGTATCTGTATCTGTATCTGTATCTGTATCTGTATCTGTATCTGTATCTGTATCTGTATCTGTATCTGTATCTGTATCTGTATCTGTATCTGTATCTGTATCTGTATCTGTATCTGTATCTGTATCTGTATCTGTATCTGTATCTGTATCTGTATCTGTATCTGTATCTGTATCTGTATCTGTATCTGTATCTGTATCTGTATCTGTATCTGTATCTGTATCTGTATCTGTATCTGTATCTGTATCTGTATCTGTATCTGTATCTGTATCTGTATCTGTATCTGTATCTGTATCTGTATCTGTATCTGTATCTGTATCTGTATCTGTATCTGTATCTGTATCTGTATCTGTATCTGTATCTGTATCTGTATCTGTATCTTATCTGTATCTGTATCTGTATCTGTATCTGTATCTGTATCTGTATCTGTATCTGTATCTGTATCTGTATCTTGTATCTGTATCTGTATCTGTATCTGTATCTGTATCTGTATCTGTATCTGTATCTGTATCTGTATCTGTATCTGTATTGTATCTTATCTGTATCTGTATCTGTATCTGTATCTGTATCTATCTGTATCTGTATCTGTATCTGTATCTGTATCTGTATCTGTATCTGTATCTGTATCTGTATCTGTATCTGTATCTGTATCTGTATCTGTATCTGTATCTGTATCTGTATCTGTATCTGTATCTGTATCTGTATCTGTATCTGTATCTGTATCTGTATCTGTATCTGTATCTGTATCTGTATCTGTATCTGTATCTGTATCTGTATCTGTATCTGTATCTGTATCGTATCTGTATCTGTATCTGTATCTGTATCTATCTGTATCTGTATCTGTATCTGTATCTGTATCTGTATCTGTATCTGTATCTGTATCTGTATCTGTATCTGTATCTGTATCTGTATCTGTATCTGTATCTGTATCTGTATCTGTATCTGTATCTGTATCTGTATCTGTATCTGTATCTGTATCTGTATCTGTATCTGTATCTGTATCTGATCTGTATCTGTATCTGTATTCTGTATCTGTATCTGTATCTGTATCTGTATCTGTATCTTATCTGTATCTGTATCTGTATCGTATCTGTATCTGTATCTGTATCTGTATCTGTATCTGTATCGTATCTGTATACTGTATCTGTATCTGTATCTGTATCTGTATCTGTATCTGTATCTGTATCTGTATCTGTATCTGTATCTGTATCTTTATCTGTATCTGTATCTGTATCTGTATCTGTATCTGTATCTGTATCTGTATCTGTATCTGTATCTGTATCTGTATCTGTATCTGTATCTGTATCTGTATCTGTATCTGTATCTGTATCTGTATCTGTATCTGTATCTGATCGTATCTGTATCTGTATCTGTATCTGTATCTGTATCTGTATCTGTATCTGTATCTGTATCTGTATCTGTATCTGATCTGTATCTGTATCTGTATCTGTATCTGTATCTGTATTGTATCTGTATCTGTATCGTATCTGTATCTGTATCTGTATCTGTATCTGTATCGTATCTGTATCTGTATCTGTATCTGTATCTGTATCTGTATCTGTATCTGTATCTCTGTATCTGTATCCTGTATCTGTATTGTATCTGTATCTGTATCTGTAGCTGTATCGTATCTGTACTGGTATCTGTACTGTATCTGTATCTGTACTGTACTGTATCTGTATCTGTATCTGTATCTGTATCTGTATCTGTACTGTATCTGTATCTGTATCTGTATCTGTATCTGTAATCTGTATCTGTAATCTGTATCTGTATCTGTATCTGTATCGTATCTGTATCTGATCTGTATCTGTATCTGTACTGTATTGTATCTGTAGCTGTATCTGTATCGTATCTGTATCTGTATCTGTATCTGTAATCTGTATCTGTATCTGTATCGTATCTGTAATCTGTATCTGTATCTGTATCGGTATATGTATCTGTTCTGTATCGTAATCTGTATCTGTATCTGTATCTGTATCTGTTATCTGTATCTGTATCTGTATCTGTGCTTATCTGTATGTATCGGTATCTGTAGCTGTCCCTGTTATCTTATCTGTATCTGTATCTTTATCGGTATCTTATCTGTAATCTGTACTGTATCTGTATCTGTATCTGTATCTGTATCTGTATCTGTATCTGTATCTGTATCTGTATCTGTATCTGTATCTGTATCTGTATCTGTATCTGTATCTGTATCTGTATCTGTATCTGTATCTGTATCTGTATCTGTATCTGTATCTGTATCTGTATCTGTATCTGTATCTGTATCTGTATCTGTATCTGTATCTGTATCTGTATCTGTATCTGTATCTGTATCTGTATCTGTATCTGTATCTGTATCTGTATCTGTATCTGTATCTGTATCTGTATCTGTATCTGTATCTGTATCTGTATCTGTATCTGTATCTGTATCTGTATCTGTATCTGTATCTGTATCTGTATCTGTATCTGTATCTGTATCTGTATCTGTATCTGTATCTGTATCTGTATCTGTATCTGTATCTGTATCTGTATCTGTATCTGTATCTGTATCTGTATCTGTATCTGTATCTGTATCTGTATCTGTATCTGTATCTGTATCTGTATCTGTATCTGTATCTGTATCTGTATCTGTATCTGTATCTGTATCTGTATCTGTATCTGTATCTGTATCTGTATCTGTATCTGTATCTGTATCTGTATCTGTATCTGTATCTGTATCTGTATCTGTATCTGTATCTGTATCTGTATCTGTATCTGTATCTGTATCTGTATCTGTATCTGTATCTGTATCTGTATCTGTATCGTATCTGTATCTGTATCTGTATCTGTATCTGTATCTGTATCTGTATCTGTATCTGTATCTGTATCTGTATCGTATCTGTATCTGTATCGTATCTGTATCTGTATCGTATCTGTATCTGTATCTGTATCTGTATCTGTATCTGTATCTGTATCTGTATCTGTATCTGTATCTGTATCTATGTATCTGTATCTGTATCTGTATCTGTATCTGTATCTGTATCTGTATCTGTATCTGTATCTGTATCTGTATCTGTATCTGTATCTGTATCTGTATCTGTATCTGTATCTGTATCTGTATCTGTATCTGTATCTGTATCCGTATCTGTATCTGTATCTGTATCTGCACCTGTACCTGTACCTGTATCTGTGTGGATCCGCGTTTCTCTGTATTTGTGTGTATCTCTATCCGTGCCTATCTGTTTCTGTGTGTTGCGCTAATGCGGCAACAAAAGATTTTGATTAAATCCAAACTGGCACAGCTTGACATCTATTAAGATTTACGCTGTGCGCTTTACGTAACTGAAGAAATATAAAAGCAAACAATGGCATTTTTCCCTGGCCCTGGCTGGTCCTTAGCCGTACTTACCCCAGCTTTCGATAGTCCTGCCAAAATATGAATTATCCTCGGGATCGTGAATCATCTGTTTGAACGATTTCTTCTTGGGCGGCTCCGGCGGACGCGAATAATATTGTTGAAAACCATCGATGCAGTCCTCGGTTATGGTTGGCATTTTTTCACGCTTTTCCACGACTTTGCCGCGTCTGAACAATGGAGTATCCTTTGATATATCGGGTCTATATAGCTTTATGCTATATCCTAGATATTCCTTTTCTTCGGATGCGGCGCACGCGTTCGCGGTGACAGACTGATCGACACTTCCCGTTCCAGAAATTGGACTCAACTGAGTCGTCAGCTCGTGCCATAATCCAATCCAAAGCCCCAGAGCTGCGTCGCCGACGCCTACGTTTCAAGTCGCAGGCGTTGATCATTATCCCCAACGCTGCGATCATCATCGTCATTATTATGACCATCATGACCATCATGATCATCAGCAGCATCAGGCAGAGCAATCATCGTGCCACACATTCAATCAAGTAGATTCTTTTCTCTCGCTTTGACAACTGCCACAGAGGGCCGCAACAGATTTTCTTCTGCTGCAGCGACGCCGACGCAGCCGTTCAGCCTCAGTCGGCGTCGGCGTCGGCATCGACGTCGCAGTTGGTTTCTCATATGCAAAATTGTGCGACGTGTTGAACAACAGCAACAAGTGTCGGTCTTAATCAAGATACATTCAGATTTACACTGTGTATATAACAAATTAGTACAAAAAAAAAGAAGAAATTTCCTAAAATACAGTCCACAAAATGCAAATTCCCAAGATCTGCTCATTATAATTTATACATATAAGGAAAAGAGACTAATGAATTTATGTACCGACCAATACTTAAAGCATTTTCCTAATACTATAAATATAGTACAACAAATTAGTACAAAAAAGACATAGTCACGGTTGCTTTGATAGATATATTCCTAAATATCAGAGAAATTATCTGAAGAATTAAGGAACTTATAGAGTTTGAATATAGTGCAAGAAATAATATACAGAAAATTATTCAAAACATTTAACATTATATCATAAAATATAGTATAACACATAAGTATTAAAAACAGTCCAAAACTAAACTCACAAAAAAATCTTAAATGTCTGTTCCTGAATATCAGCAAAATATCCTATAAGAACTTTAACAATTTGAAGTAGTTTCTTATATACAAATAAGTATATATTCTATAACTAATATTCTTACCTTTTTCTACTCATTTTCTGCAGGGCACAAATAACATTCGCTGTCAAACAAGCTTTATGCCATACAAAATGAAGCAGAACAGAACCGTATATGCCCTACCAAATGGAAGCACAAATGCCAAGAGAAATGCGTATATACCCTACTAAATGCACGCACAAATAGTACAAACACAGAAGCGTATATACCCTACAATAGATGTATTTGGCAACAGAGAAGCGTATATACCCTACAGTTGGCACGTATAGCTGCCAACAGAGGCGCGTATATACCCTACCATTCTGGCAGGCAAGTTGGGCAAGTATTGGAATAAGTCTTCAGTCCAGCGACATGGAGACACGCGCGTGACACAATTTCGTTTAATTGAACTGGAAGACACTGATTATGTACAGTGTATGGGGTAGGTATTATTCCAGTATTTTCCCTAGCCGGGAGAAACTCTGTGGCCAATTAAAAAAAAAAAAAAGCAAAAACGAAAAGAAATTCACGGCTCGTCGGGGCTAATTGCCAGATGAAATATGATTTCCTTTGACACTGAGCGCACTTTATAAAGTCGCCTCCCGTCTCGTCTGGCTGCTGCCTTGATTTCTCAGCCTATGTAATTCATTGCTATTATTATTATTATTACTATTATTGCTATAAGTATGTCCATTAGAATTCTTATTGTTAGTTGCGGCTGTTTTCCATTCGGTTTGTCCGCCTGCCGCGACTCGCACAAATACGTGTATTAAGTGCAAGTATATTTAAGTAGAAGTGAGTATATATGAATACATATGAGTATGCTCCCATTGTGTATGAGTATGTTTGAGTATGTGTGTCTGTGTATGTGCGTTTGCCTCATCCACGAGCTCGACTTTCAATTGAAAGCCGCCGGGTAACAACAACAGGAGCATTGTCTTTCAACGCCTCTCGAGTGTCTCCTCTGAATTTGCTAGATTATTATGGATAGAATTTCAAATAAATATTCCCTCGACTGACATCCATTCAAAGGGAATAGTTTAGACAAGCAATGGGCACAAGGGAAATCTCCAGCTAAACAGAAAATCAATATTGTTTGGCAATAATAACAAAATCGAATGTATTCGGCCTTGAAATGGTTTTAGGCTTAACCATCAACTATATCTATATACATTTATGTGTGTGATTACTAAATTCCTGTTTTATATTTCAATTGCGGGAAAGGTTTCTGCTGACAAACGCATTTGGCATCGATTCTTTTGTTTATTTATTTTTTGCAGCAATTTAGTATTAGATTCCGCTGTGCTTTTAAACGGAAACTCGACTTGGGCACATTTTGTCGGATTTATGTGCAAAATAATTTTTATTTCATAATAATTATTGGAATTTGCGTACAAACTGTGGTCATGACAAGTTAAATATTCTTACAAAAAACATTTCGTTCCAGAAACTATATTCGCCTGCAAAGATGAGTTGTCCAAGGAAGCGATTGCACAGCCCGAAGACAGCCAAGACTAAAGCATATAGTAAGATCTGATCTGGCAGGATCTGGCCTAGATCAAAGCCTGGAGCTGAATTCTCCAAGGCAGGGATACATTAAGGCAACGAGGCTCAGGCAAAAGTGAGTATGTTTTTATATTTGAGCTTGAGAATGTTTGAGGTCATTTCTATAGAAGAAATACTGCCATAGAGTCCAGATCACAGGACAATACCTGCCATTAGATCAGACATATTTGTTTCTCTTTAATTGCTCTGATTGAAATATATCTTAGTGATTTATTAGCGTGAAAAGCCTTAAATGCAATTAATGCTCGCTTACTTAGTTCATCAAGCGAATTGGTCTATTAAACGCACTTTGACAAGTTGAAAACATTTCATTTCACACACTCCTCTATGCGATTCTCAAAGCCCATTTCGAAATAAACAAAAGCAATTGTGACAACTGACAATGATGAGGCATTAAAAAGTGCAATGTGAAATGCAATTACGTTTTGCCCATTGAATGAATGAATGCACACAGTACCTATTAAAGTACACTGAGAGAAAAAGCATGACACATAAGCCCAATTCGTTAAAATAGACACAAATATAGTACTGGAATCTAAATAAGTAGTTATAGAGTATGGACATGTTTTTAATAATTTTGGGCTTAGTTCAAGTTTTTTGAAGACTTTTTCGAACAACGTTTTTCTCTGTGTGTATATTAGCTAGAACTAAGGCGAACTGCAGCAGCTAATGCTATTGATAGCCATTGATTGCTTAAAATAGTTGCGGAATTGTTGCATGTGCCCGAACTAAGTAAAACACTTATGCAACAGTTATTTTACATACATGTACATATACGTACATATACACATATGTATTCGCATTCACATCGGCGATCTCTCCTCTCGGTGCGCTTTATAAATGGCACACAAATCGACCATTTCCTGTTCTACGCCCACCAAGCGCCGGCGAAATTGTCGCTCGAGTTGTTTCCCAGCACAGCCGAAAATTAGTCAAAGAGCGAGAGCGTGCGACTGACAGAAAGAGATGGCCATAGATTACGTCAAGCATTCTGCTTGATTGCAATGTAACGGGCTTTTTATTCGGCAGCGGCGAGTTGCAATTTCAAATCACATTTCATGGCGACCGCAATTGTGGCGCAGGGCGTATGAGCAATGGAAGGGGCGACGCCATGCGGTCATTAAATTAACTACGATTCTACTTGTGCTGCATTGCTGTAGATGGCGGTGTTTAACAAAGCGTTTCTGTAGATGGCGCTAACGAACTAAGATTTTCTGTAGATGGCGCTATCGAACAAAGAGTTTATCGAGATGGCGCTATCGAATACCGAGTTCTTGTAGATGGCGCTTTTTACCAAAAATCACGCAACACAAAAACTATTGACACGCCGAAGATTATATACCCTTGTTAGTAGAAATGCACCGAAAATTGTCAAGTAAAGTTATGTAAAGTCAGAAAACCAAATCATTTTTCGAGTGGGCCGTAAAGTAGACGATAAATACCCATAATTAGTAATAATATAAATATTAATTTTTTGTAAAAGACAACAAAATATAGCAAGAAAAAATCAACATAAGAACTCCTGCACAAGCAAAACAGGAAGCGCCAAATTAAGTGACAACCAAAACAGGCTATCTCTTTCTTTCGCACGTCAATTTGCTTAAATTATCTACTCCACTTGTGCATCGCGCTCATACCGCTTATTTTCTGTACGGTGCTTCGTCTGCCTTGCACACCATTTGGTATTAATTGACCCAAGTAGTCAATATGACACACCACAAAAAAAATGCTAGCGTGTGTTTTAATTCATGATAGCTTTAAAACTTTATTTTAATCAGTTTCGTTTCAAGCTTTTAAAAATACTATAATGTTTATTTATTTTCTAAATTAAAATCCGCGCATTAAGAATTCATCAAATTGACACAATCACAAGTGGGAATTAACAGCGGCAGTGCCAAACCTTCAGCCTGCTGCTGCCGAATTCTCTACTGGGGTGAAACTATCACAAAACAGCGTTGCGCGGGCGCAAAGAGAACAGCAAAAATCAGCGCGCAGAAAGCAATAATAGTTTATACACATGTGTATATTTATGTATGTATTCGTTTGCATAAACTTGTTCGTGCATTTGTTTCCTTGTGCGTTGTCTACTTATTAATGTGTGTCTGCTTAAACGTTATCTTCAAATAGATCGCACTTCATCAAAATTTGTTGTTGCTCATCGCTTCTGGAAGGAATTTATCTTATTACCGCTTACTTGATCTCTCTTCTGTGTGCCGTTTCTTCGTCCGTTATTTATGTATGTGCGCATATGTAGATAATGCACAGGCACGCCTTTACACATGCACACATACATACATATGTTCGCTCAAATTGGACATTCTCATCTCATTCTGTGTTAGTTTTACTCCAGAAGTCAATTTGATGTGTTGTTTTGTTGCGAATTAAAGTCGTTTGAAGCTATTGCAAAATATAATTTGCAATGTCTTGGTTAAATACCTTCTCGGATGCGTACGTATCAGGACTATTGATGGTAATAAAATATAACACTTATTCTTTTATTTAGTTGCCTTCAGCTGGGGAACAGCATTTCTCGGTTCTCTATCTCATCGCGTGCGCTTGGACGGCGAGTGAATACTTAACTTATCCCATTGATTGATTCCATATATTGCACCACATCAAGTTGTTTGACATAAAACAAGGTAAGAGCATAAGTTAAAGGCCTTTGAATTTGTATAAAATTGACCTACATATTTTAGGCTATTGGGCTATTTTGGATCAACGCCTTTGTACTAGTCTGCCAAAGAGGTCGGTGCAATTATGTGATCGCAATTGTAGAGGACTTTCTGCTCCATCTCGCCCGTCTGCCGCTGCCAATAAGATGAGGACATGGCTTGTGGATATCCTTGGCCGGCGATTTTGCACCTGCTGCTGCCGCTGCCACGCCCTTCAGAATTTCTCGTATTCGCAACTCCAAGTATGACTCTCTCTATATTTTCTGTTGTAATCGGGTATAATCGACTACTAGCCGTTGATCTAGTCTATCTACCGCCAAATTTATTGTCAGATATCATTTTTCCGATTTGCCAAGCCTCCAATGGGCGTTATTTTCGAACGAGATTCAGTAATTCAAATTATTGCTATTAACTTTTAAGAAAAATTGCCACAACTCGCTCATTTCATTAATTTTATATCTTGCTTACTTCAAGCACTAATCTCATGTCCTTTGCCCAATGTAGAATCCTGTCAATTCAAGATATAAAAACAAAATGAACAAAAGTCCTTACAAGAGTTAAGAAAAGAGACATTTGCTTACTCATAAAATTGTCTAGTAATTCGAACATATCCTTTCGTATTCTGACAAGTCCTTTGTCATTTAAGTTGTATTGACCAGGGCATCACGATCGTCCTTGTAGTTTCGGAGAGATTAAGAATTTTGTGTCTTATGGCCATTTCCTTGCAATCCGGGGCTCAAAAAATTACTAAGTCCTGGATTCTTAGATGACCTCATAACCTTTTGATGTAGATCGATGCGCTTGCTCTTCTCGATACTAACGCCCCATATCCTTTGAAAATCCCGAAGGATACGGCCGAGTTATGGCTATTCTTCTTAAAAGGATACTATTATAAAACTAGACATAACTTGGGCATGTTAAGGACTTTCGGCATGTCCTTTGACCATCAGATAATCCTTGTCTTGCCCATTCAGAAAACACAATGAGAAGGACGAAGATCCTTCCAATAGCTAAGATTTAAGGACATTTGTTTTGTACATTGAAATAGTTATATCTCAGCTGTATCCGTGCGGATCATGACAAGTCCTGGGTCAAACAGCGTGTATGGACTAGGACTTCAATCAGGCCAAAGGACATTAAGATCGTCCCAGTCGTTTCAGAGATATGGCTTATTTTCTAAAAAGGATATTCTTTTTATAGCCATATCTTGGTCATATCCTTAGAGATACCCAAAGGATATACCTTTCTGAAGTCGTGGGGAGCAGGACTATCGATTGGCATTCAAGGAATTCCAGGATTCGACAAAAAATTTCACTAAAAATTTTCACAGGGGTTTAGTCAGAAAATTGCCAAAAATCGAAAAATTCGGGACTAACTTCGCCATTTGAAGGACTATCACGATGTCCTTTGAACTGTAGATAGTCCTCAGCCTCCCATTTACGAATATACATCCCAAAGGACGAAAGTCCTTCGGACAAAAAAGTTTTAAGGACAAATTTGTAAACCGAAAATGGCTTATAACTCGACCATATCCTGGCGTATCCTGACGAGTCCTGTGTCAAAACAATTGTACTGACCAGGACTACCATCTGGCCAAAGGACATCAAGATCGTCCTTGTAGTTTCAGAGATATCGCGATTTTACTGTAATTGTGGGATTTCAACCAATTTTCCTTGGGGCCCGCGACTGAAAAATTACCAAGTCCAGGATTCTTAGATGACCCCATAATGTTTTAATGCAGTTCGATGAAGTCGGTCCCCACGATCCTAACGCACCATGTCCTTTGAAAATCTGCAAGGATATGGCCGAGTTATGGCCATTTCTTTCCTCAAAATACCCTTACATATCTCTTTTGACATTTTTGTTTCAAATTTGTTTTTATCTTTTCAGATTGAAGGATTTAAGGACTCTAATCGATTCTAAGGACATTTACGAATCTAACGAGGCAACTTTTTCCAGGATCGGATATATATTAAGCCAAATATAGACATTTAAGTTAAAATTGAAAATATATGTGAAAAACAACAAATTTGTTAATTTAAACAAAAATAAATAAAATAATTTATTAAATAAATTCCTGTTTTTACTTCTAAAGGATATGGGATTGCAAAAAATTCAAAAATCAACTGTCGTTAAAAATCTGTCCGTTAAAGGCGCCGGCTTCTGAAATTCTGCTGAAATACCAGGCAAACAGAATTGTCTAGAAGGTCGACAAAATTTTTCAGCGTCCAAAAATTTTCTGTTGCATACCCGAAAGGGGCGCCCTCGTCGGCGGCTGGGTCCCCAAATTTGCTGAAGTACCAGGCGAACAGAAATGCTCAGAAGGTCGCCGAATATTTTCGAATAAAAATTTGTGTTGCATACGCGTAAGGGCAAAAATGTAACTCATTTAAAATGAGTTATGTTAAACAGCAGTTAATGTAAAACGAGTGCTGTAAGATCGGCTGTTAATTAGCAGCTGCAGCTGCTGGTTATTTACAGGCGCTGCTGAAAGAAAAATAAATGCTTTTGGATCATTTCAATGCAAATTTCGCAGGGATTTGTTGTAGGTTGCCAAGGGCTATATCGATGGTATGGTAGAACCAAGGATATGACAGTCAACTAGGAACCAAGGCTGAAACCAGGCTGAAAAAGCATACATATTTTTGGACCATATTCTTGGGCATTTGCTAAAATTCGGTCCTCTAGGTTCACTAGGACTATATCCATTGTATGGAATAACCAAGGATATGTGGGTCAACTAGGTACCAACAATATTGATTTGTTTTTTTCCTTGAAAGCTACAGATTTAGCTGAATCTGAAAATAAGAACTTGATTAATAAAAGACTTTATTTGGCTAATATACAGTCCGAACCTGACAAGTCCACAAGTTGTGGAAGTCCTTATAGTCGACGAGTCCTTTAATCCGTTAATCTGAAAATTGTACAAATATTTCAATGGAATAAGGTATAAATTAAATTAAGTGAATGACTGACTAAGTTTTATTGTATTACATACGAACATTTTTAACAGGTGCAAAATATGAAGATTTGCGTATAAGTCTACGCATAAAACGGGCCAATGTTTAAAAAAAAAAACAAGAAATTATTTTTTTGTAAGCTTAGAATCGCTTTTTATCGGTTGAATTAATCCGATTTGGGAAAATATATACCCTTAAGCATAGTAAGTCTTTAAAGTTCCCACAACATTATAACTCTGATTAAGGAACCAATTGCGAATTTTTAAATGTTAATCACGATTCGTACGAGTTAAATATTTTTCTAACAGCTTCTCACGGCTTAACTTAAACATGATTATGTTGCCAAAAGCACTCAAAGATGGGCATACAGAAAGTGGAGCAGGCAACCAAAATTTCGACTGAGCGCAATTCAAAGCCAGATAACGTGCAAAAAGCCACACACCTGCATAAGTATATCACACAACTCAATAAGTGCATGCTGAGGGAATTGCCAAATATGTGTATACGCATGTGTGTGTATATGCCTGCTCGTGCATTATCTATTGCGCTCTTCCGAATTTTTGATCGCTCTCAGCAAGATTTGTGTGGTGTCAGCTCGCGCAAGTTCTTTCTCTCATGGCAATTACACACACGCATACATAAATAACATTTTAGCAAACACACATACAAACAAGTGTATGCAATGCATGTATGTATGTGTATACGTATGCATGTATGTATGTATATATGTCTGATTGTACAGGCATGTCTACGCATGCAGAACACACTTATGGAAAAAGAAAAAGTTAATTACATTTATAAAAAGCTTGAGGCTTTGTAAGTCTTTAAATTACACAAAACAAAAAATAAATTTGTTTTAACTGTTCCCGATTTGTGCAGAATTTTCATGTTAGAGTCTAATAATTTATGCCATTAGAGAAACGGACGGTATTTATCCGAGAAATCGCACTTAATATATTTGTAAACAGCTTAACACGGCAGTTGCCTTTTAACTAAAACAGAATTATATTGCGTTAAGCGGACAACGAAAACCGGCGCACAGAAATTGAGAAAGCAAATTATTCTAAGATAAATTCGTCCAAAGCCAACTCTTGCATGGACCAATCAGCGATCAGCACGAGAGCGACCAGCGTAGAGCATATGCAGATAACACAACAGCGAACACACACCCAAACAAGAGGTTAGCAGAGCTAACCGCAACGTGTGTACATGTGACATATGACTGCTTGTGCATTATCTGCGTATGCACTGCGCTCTCCCGGTCGCTCTCAGCAAGTTTTGCTCTAGTGTCCACTCGCGCAAGTTATTCCTCTGATGGCAATTACACACATGCATACATGAATAACATTCAAGCAAATACACACACAAACAAGTCTATGAAAAGGGAATTGTCATGCATATACGTACATATGGATATGTATAGATGAATGTGTATATGCTCGTTTAAACATTGTCTACGAAGGCAATGCACACTTATGCATTTTTATTTATACAAAATTCATAATTAATTAAGTTTTGCAGAACATTTTCAATTTTGATTGTAGAACTGATCCCGGCATGGTTAGTCCGAGTTGCTAGCAAATTTCTGAGTACGCAAATGCCTGTTTAGTTATAGCCATAATTTGGACATATCCTTACGAATAACTTTAGCTCAATCGAAAATAACGCTCATTGGAGGCTTGGCAAATCGGAAAAATGATATCTGACAGTAAATTTGGCGGTAGACAGACTAGATCAACGGCTACTACGTAGTTGATTATACCCGAATACAAAAGAAAATAGGGAGAGTCACAATTTAAGGCTAAGAATACCAGAAATCTGGAGGGCGTGGCAGCGGTAGCAGCAGGTGCAGAATTGTCGAAACA
This sequence comes from Drosophila novamexicana, assembly GCF_003285875.2. Lineage (NCBI taxonomy): Eukaryota > Metazoa > Arthropoda > Insecta > Diptera > Drosophilidae > Drosophila > Drosophila novamexicana. Next base: position 7,840,716 of record NW_020824787.1, read on the forward strand.
GGATATCCACAAGCCATGTCCTCATCTTATGGATAGCGGCAGACGGGCGCCAGATAGCAGAAAGCCCTCTTCAATTGCGATCACATAATTGCACTGGAGTAAATTGATTTTTGGAGTGAAACTAACACAGACTGAGATGAGACTGTCCAATTTGAGCGAGCATTTGTATGTATGTGTGCATGTGTAAATGCGTGCTTATGCATTATCTACATATGCGCACATACATACCTAAATAACGGACGAAGAAACGGCACACATAAAAGAGATCAAATAAACGGTAATAAGATAAATTCCTTCCAGATGAGCAACAACAAATTTTGATGAAGTGCGATCTATTTGAAGATAACGTTTAAGCAGACACACATTAATAAGTAGACAACGCACAAAGAAACAAATGCACGAACAAGTTTATGCAGACCAATACATACATAAATATACACATGTGTATGAACTATTATTGCTGTCTACGCGCTGATTTTTGCTGACCTCTTTGCGCCCGCGCAACGCTGTTTTGTGATAGTTTCACCCCAGTAGAGAATTCGGCAGCAGCAGGCTTAAGAGCCGTTGTTAATTGCGACTTGTGTGACAATCTGATGAATAACTAAATGTGGACATTTTAATGAGCAGGATTGGGGCTTTGCATTGGCCATGATCACAATTTAATTGACAAAATAAATTATATTTATATTATTTTTTAAAGTTATATACTATTTCCTTTTACAGTCTATAAGTATTAAAGCGATGCAACGCTTTGAAACACAATTAGCAATTTTTTGCTGTGCGTCATATTGACTACTGGGGTCAATTGATACAAAATAATGGGCAAAGTAACAAAAAAGCATCGTGCATAAAAAAGCAGCCGAATAAGAATGTAAATTCGGAAGAGCGCGCTGCACAAGTGTAGTAGATAACTTAAAAGCAAACACCCACACAAACAAGCGCACGTAAATTCATGGGCGAAAAAAAGAGATAGCCTGTTTTGGATATCTGTTCATTGGTCTTCTTCTTGTGAGTTATCTGCTACACAAGTGCATCGCGCTCATATTAATATGCTCTGCACCACACTTAATTCTGTGTTAATTTGTAGTCAATGTGATATGCGAAATACCTTACTCAACCAAATAGGCTTAAAATTCCGTCTTTAGCTTTAATCGGTCGTGCCAGGACGCAACACATTCAAATTGAATTTTCCACCATTAAAGTTGAAATATTTTAAAGGCAATTATTTTAAGTCTACCATTCGAATACAGAACGCACGCTAACGGAGAAATTGCACTATACCTAGATTTAACTTTAATATTTAAAATGCTTTAATCGACTTCAACGCGCAGCTTACCAGCAGATCGTATTGACTGCTGGCGTAAGACTAACTAAGAGCAAAGTCGAGCTGAATGAAGCAAGCAAATGATCATCCATACAATCAAATTTTATTGATAGCGATGCCTAAGTAGATAACTCACAAGCATACACGTATGTACATAAATAGGCGTATGAAGAAGGATTGCCAAATATATACATATGCGTGTGTATATGTAAGTTATCTCTTCATACAAAACTCTCGTTTTTTCTTTCTGTGCGTCGTTTTTACTCTCCGCTTTGCGCCCTCTCAATATAGTTCTGTGTCAATTAAGCCCCACTAGACAATTCGACTTACATACATACACATTCAGGCAGGCTAAAGAATTTGCATTGTTGGTTGAGTGTTATTATTAGATATGGTAATTGTGCAGGGTTAAATTATGCTAAGACTTCAAATGATCGTATTTCGGGTAAATAAACTGTTAACTAGGTGGTCTAATTTATTACTACAAATAATATTTTAATGAGACAATAAGATACAAAAATTTGCAATACACTTTACTACTAGCAGAATGTTGTTGCGGAGTCGCAAGCGGAAAGCAATTTCTGTTGAGAGCGATAAACAACAACACACACATGCATATGTTCGTGGGAGCATGATTTAGTAGATAAACAGGAGTATACACACACACACAAGCAAGTGTATGCAAGCGGTTCACCAAATGAGCGAGTTATCTACTGCTGCACAGCGCTCAAACGACGTGCTCTATTTTTTGTGCACAGTTTTTTTGTTGTCTGCTTTGCGCTCTCTCAGCTTAATTCTCTGACCCCACTAGAAAATATGACTTACAAGTTTAGGCAGAGATTGTGAGACATGGTTATGTATTTCAATAGTGGGTCAATAAATTTCGATCTTGGAAATATAGTATATTAAAGTCGGTATCCGTACTAGTATAAAAGGGTACTTAAATTGATATATCGAAAGTAAGAACTGACATGGTCGAGCTCTTCAAATTATTATTTTTATAAACATTTTCATAAAAGGGATTTAAATCTCGTAAAATAGGAAAAATCTATAAGAATATGACTGAGCTATAGCTTTTTCTTTTAAGGTACATACCTTTCTGAACTCCCAGCTACATGATGCGCATTAAATTGACCTAAAATCAAAATTGTTTTATATAAGTCGGGAATGTATGCATGTATAAATATATATACATATATATATATAGACAATGTATGAGGAATAGCTATAAGACTGAACGCAATACACCAGGAAATAAACAATAAATTAGCTGTCGATAGTTTTAGGTTTGTAAGAATTAAATTTTATTTTTATCATTGTGGTTTTGGTTTATTAGTTAGATTTTACTTGTTGCTTACTAGTATTATCAGTATTATTAGTATTATAATTATTATTAAATGGTAGATTAATGCGAATTATATCAATTTTACATAGTTTCGACTGCCAACCATTTACACACACAATTGCAATGTGCACATTAAACACTACTTTTAAACTTGACTCACCTGCTGCTGCTATACAACATCATTTTAGTAATTTTTACTTCTGCTTTAAACAATTCCAGTTTGGAGAGAACTAATGTCGAAGGCTTTTTCTTTCGCTGTGTGTGTGTGTGCGTGTGTGTGTGTGCGTGTGGATTTTTATTTTATTTTTTTTTGAAATAAATGTAAGCTCGAATTTGTTATTAAAAACATGTCTCAGCTATCACTAATAAACCAATTGATTGGAGTTGCTTAAACTTAATCTAAGATTCTAAGATCCCGCTATTCCAACTGCTCTTCTATTACCTGCTGCTTCCTCTTCTTTTTTTGGCTATAAAAATTAAGTTACATTTTGTAGGTTTGCTTTTTGAACTTTTTGCACAAGTGTGCGTGTGCATGAGTGTGTGCGTGTGTGTGTGCATGTGTGTGTGTGTGTGTGTGTGTGTGTGTGTGTGTGTGTGTGTGTGTGTGTGTGTGTGTGTGTGTGTGTGCATGAGTGTGTGTGCGTGTGTGCGTGTGTGTGTGTGTGTGTGGGTGAGCATGTGTGTGTGGGTGTGCATGTGCATGTGTGTGTGTGCATGTGTGTGTGTGTTTAAATTACAACAAATAATTGATATTTAAGTTTAAGTATTTGCTTTAGAGCGTGAATGTTTTTGAATGTTTCACAAATGTTTCATACCGTTTCCATTTTGTTTCTCTTTTTTATTTGGTTTTGTTTCATTTCATTTCGTTTCGTTTCGTTTTGTTTTGTTTGTGTTTGGTGCTAGGCTAAGGCGACTTTTGTTTGGTTGTTTTCACTTTGTTTTGTTTATCGTTTTGTGTTTTACATTTTGCAATATATTCAACAATATTAGTTGCTTTCTCTGTTGTCTCTTTTGTCTTGTTGTCCGTTGTCTCTTTGTCTGTTTTGTCTCTTGTTGCGGCTTTTTTTCTTTCTCATTTTACACAAAAAACGAATAATTGCATTTGAATGGAAGTAGAACCGAAAAATTGTGAACAGAAAATGTTAACAAAACAATATTGAAAATATAAGAAAAAAAAACGTAATATCTTTTAGTTTTAATAATTTGTGCTAGAAATTCGGCTATTAAAATTATTTAAGTTCCACGTCTCACTCTAACCTTACTTTTTTGTTTGCTTGAGAAAAGTTTTACACATTGTTTTTTGTTTCGTTTTCGTTTCGTTTCGTTTTCGTTTCGTATCGTTTCGTTTCGTTTACGTATCGTGTTTCATTTAACATATTCAGTCTTTCAGCTTTCAACATAAATAAATTAATTAAATTAATTTATTTAATCGCATTACAAAATGTTCAAGTGCTGCCTGTAAATAATTTCGTGTTCTATTGCATTTATGTGGTAATTTCCGTTGTCTGCCTTATTTTGCGCTCTTTCAAGTTTATAGCCAAAAAGTCATTTAGTTTTATATCTCAAACAGCGATGCGTCTTCGATCGCGTTTTGATGGAAATTTGGAAAAGAACAATTTTTCATCCTTAGTCGAAGTTTGTTGTAAAAGCCAAAAGTTTGCTTTGCTTTGTTTAATCGTACTTTAACTTAATTCTAGTTGCTACGTTTTTCTTTTCTCTCTGTTTTTATCATTTACATATTATTGTAATAATTATATATGCTTGTTATATATCATTCATATGACTCCATTTACCCGCTGGTTCAACTCTTTCTCATATGCGCCTTCGTCTCATAAACTGCTTGGTTTTTTCGTTTAATTTTTCTGCGTTTGCTAAATTTAAGAAACTTTTCAACTCTCTCTTAACTGGACGTACGCTGGCTTAATTTCCATTTCTGCTTCTTCTTTTTTTGGGTTATTCAAAAATGTTGCTTAAATTTAGTTAAACATTAAATATTCGTATAGTAAATATATAAAATTTTGTGTCCAAATTCAGTTGTTTTTAGGAGTTTTCTTTTTTTTTTTTCAGTTTTTTGTTTTTGTTGTTGCTTCACTTTTTTTTTTGTTTTTGTTGTAGTTGAGTAAAACAAGAAACGGCCCGAAACTATAAAATATCCAGAGCCTCACACATTTGAATGGAACGTACCATAAAAATTCAGAATCTTTTTTGGGTAGCTTTTGGTTAATTTCTGTATAATTTACTTTTGGGTGGGGCTTACGTTTATCATATGCTATATAGGTATATTTGCTTGATTTGCTTGATTTGCTTGATTTTCTATGTGTTGCAACAGAAAAGTTGTTGTCAAATATTTTCCTCCATTTTTGTTCACTTCTTAAGCTTTCTTACTGTAAGTATAACCGGTCTCTTGTATTTTTGTTAAGGCAACTGCTTTTTGTTACAGAATTTGTAATTTGTTGTGTTCAGTTTTGTGTTTGTTTTTTTTTTTTTGTATTTTGTTTTTGTTTAGGCTTTTAGTTTTTGCATTTTTACATGTGACTGGGAACTGCATTTTTGACATTGAATTTTGTTGCTCAACTTTCGTGAAATTAACATTATTTAGCAAGTATTTTGTGAAAGCATATTTTAAGCAGCCAAAATGTGTTGATTAATCATTTTAGTTGGACTCCTAAAAACAACGAAACGTTTTTTAGTTTTTCTTTTCTTTTGCTAAATGCAAAAATTTTGCTGTGCCTTAAAGTTTAGTTTTAAGTGGAAATTTCATTTATAAATATACTAGAAGGGGTTTTTTTTTCTTCTTCTTGTTGTTGTTATTTTCTTGCTAATTTTGAATTTTGCTTTCAATTTCGCCTTTAAATTTTGCATTTGCTTAATTTAGTGTAAAATACATTTTTAGCGTAAGTCGAAAGAAAATATTATGTACTTAATTTTGTGGCCTAAATTTAATGCAGTTTACAATGCGCATATACATGATTTTTTTTTTGTTTGTTAATTTCTTTTTTTTTCGGTTTCTTTCTAACGCATTTTTGTGGCATTTTGTTGTTGTTGCCTGCTTAATTCTATATAAAATAAATATTTTGATAATATCCAAGTAAAGCAAAGTTTTAACAATGAAATTGATTTAATGCAAATTATAATTAAGCAAAAATTCAAGTTTCGGATAGTGAAAAACTTAACATTATGGAAAAATGTAAACAGAATTTGGTTAAAACAATGCAAATGCAACAAAATATTTTGTTTTTTTTAATAAAGTTAATTAAATTTAATTGAAGAAACAATCGAAAAGTTCAGAAACTATTGTTAACTAAGCTTTAAATTGCATTCTGTTGCGAATGGAAAACTCAAATTATTTGAATCGATTGGAAAACTCTTTCAAAGCTGAACTGGGCCCCGGCGTATTAATGGAACTTGCGCTTTTTGCCAACACGCTTCTTGCCCTTGCCGCGGCTCTTGGCCAATTTGCGTTTTTTGCTTAGCCCATCGCCACGCAGCGCCGACTCGCGATTGATCTCGCCCAGAATTTCATCGCCCAGAGTGCCTGTAAAACACATAATATGAATAAATTAAGGATAAACATGATTAGATGAGGATGACTTACCCAATGTGGTGAGCTTACGCTGACGATGCTTCTCCGCCTTGGTGACCGGCAGACGCACCAGGTAGGTCTCCTCGTACTCCTGCTTCTCCTTCTGCGCCTGCGAGAGCAGCTGCTGGGCGCGCGAGCCAGAGGAGAGCTCAGTGGGCGCATCCAAGTACTCCTCCTTCAGATCCTGCAGCATCGACGAGCTATGGGGATAATTGATTTATATATATACATCTATATGGATTGCATTGGATGGATATGGTCTTACGTGATGGCACGCTTTTTGGCACGTTCCAGAGCCTTCTGCTCCTTGTCCGCGTCCCGCTCATCCCCGTCGTAGTAGACGGGCTTAATGCGCGGCGGCACATAGACGCCCGATTTGCCGGCTGTGGCCGCCTTGCGCGGCTTTTTCGCAGCGCCTGCCCCGTCGGCCTCCTCGTCGCCCTCCTCGTCGTCATCCTCAGCGCTGTCGCTGGCTGCCGCATCGGCCTCCTGCGCAGCGTCGGCACCAGCAGCGCTGAGCATCTCCTCGGGATTTGGCTTGTAGAGTATGGGATCTGTGCTGCTCGACACTCCAGTTGTCGCCGTCTTGACCAGCTTGTCAATCTGATAGCGCAGCTTGTGGTCTATGGGCCGTATCTTCTCCAGCACGGTGCGTATCTCGATCAGGCGCTCAATCGAGGGATCACCCTCGATGGTCTCGCCGGAGCACTTGCGCAGCACCACATATGTCAGATTGATCAAGTAATCGAGCAGCATATGGTACTTGACCTCCAGGAAGCTCAGGCCGTACTCTGTGCTCAGCTCGCCGCGCTTGACGCGCTGCAGCATTCCCTCGACCAGATCCGTCACCTGCTTCACATTGCTGTTCATCTCGCCCAGCAGCTGAATCGCCTGCGGTATGTCCTGCTGACCCTGCATCTCACAATCGTAATCCAAAGCCTGTCAAGAGACAGAGAGGGAGAGAGAGAGAGAGAGAGAGAGAGGGAGAGAGAGAGAGAGAGGGAGTAATTAATAGATCGGCTAGAGATTGAAAGTTGGGAGATTTTAATGATTCTGTTTATATATATATATGTATATATATATCGGATATTAAATGGTTTTGTCAATTTTTTCTACAAATTTTTGCTAATTTCATTCACTTTTTCGGCCATTTCCCGCCGGGGGAAAGCTAAATAATGTATATAGAAGTATATTTTGTAGCTGATCGAAGCAAATCTTAACTTTTGTTTCTACAACCTTTGATCTGCCTCAAAGAAGTTTAAAGAAAGATCACTTGAATTTGGGTTAAGGCTGAACGAATGTTAAGCACGAAAGTTTCATACGAAAGTTTTACACGTTTATTCCACTTTGAGGCGTGAATTTGAGCTAAACCCCAGCAAAAAGGATTAATACAAATGTTTTTCACGTTTCTGCCACTTTTGGCTTTTTGGCACTTACCAGATAAGATAGCAACAATAAAAACTTTAGCTTTCTAGTCTGAACAAATTGAATATTCTTTAATTATATAGTTTACTTTAGCTTAGCTAATTATTATATAGAATATCTAAGGCTTTATATGCAATATATCAGAGTTTAGTCAAAGTGAAAGGTGTATTAAAAGGATTGTTGTGTGAGACTATATAGAAGTATATTTAATGTGTTGAATAATTAACCAATTAATTATATTATATATCAATATTAATTAAAGTTCGCATAAGTAAATCTTAGGCCCAGCTTAAAGTTCTGTGTTGTGAAAAGTGAAAGTCAAAAGTGTTTAACCTTTACATAATTTACGACTATGCAGACCAGGCTTACCTGATCCATTGTCGAATTGTCCAACAAACAGAACAAATCGACTCTCAAGAAGCAACTTTTGGCTAACAACAAATGCAGTTGGGCCTAATCTAAGGCTAAATGCACGTGCATTTATTGCTTGAATCGCCCAAAACTATATATATATATGAATATATAGTTTATGTGCGTATATTTATATATATATATATCAACTAATTATGAAAGGCAACCAAAAATATGCCGTTAGCCAATCGGCAACGGCAATTGCTGCATGCCGTCTCGCTCGCACTTGAGTTGTTATTGCATTGGCCAACAGCATATTTAACAAAATTGGGTGCACAGGAAATTAAATCTGCTTGCCAGATACACGTATAAATTGTTTAGTTTGTGAATATGCCATAAAGTGAGCCGGCGAACCCCCCTCCCCCCACCCTTTATTATGCTGGACCAGCCCCGCCCATGGCCAGGCGCGAGCCGCAGTTCTATGTGCCTGGGAATGATTGTCCTCCATGCTGCATTTGTTGTGCATGTTCCGCGCCTCTCTCTGTATGTGTGCGTGTGTGTGTGCGTGTGTGTGTGTGTGTGTGTGTCCCGTGTCCTGTGCGCGACACCGCGCAACTCATTTGCATATTTTATTGGTTGCCATTTAATTATTTGCATTTTACTGAATTTTCGGCCGCCGCCGCCAGCTTTCCCCCCCCCCCCCCCCCCCCCCCCCCCCCCCCTCCCCCTTTTGACCGCCGCAGCTTATGCTGCATTTATTTTCAATTAATATTAATAAAGCAATGCAAGCATGTAGGGGTGCAGCGGCGGGGCTGAGCGGTGTCTGAGGTAACAGCATGTGATCTCTGCGCGGCTTACAAATATTTTTAGAGATTAATTGCAAATTGTAAAATGTATTTTTTTTTTAATTTTTTGACATTTTGCAATTTGCCCAACAATTATTTTGATAACAACATTTTTTCGAGTGCTTTTGCTTTGCTTGGTTTTGGCCAAATTTGCATATTATTATTATTGGCAAATTATTTTAATGGGATTTGCGTTCAGACATTTAATAACAAAGTGCTCAGAAATTGTGCTTAAAATGGGAAAAGCGTTACAATTAAACTGTTTCCATGCATATGAAACAACAACAAATCAAAATGCAAATGGAAATATTTTAATTGCTTGATTAAGTACAAAATATATTAAATATAATTGAAATATATTTTTGGCAGTGATGCGATGAGATTTAAAAGTGTTGAGGGTTGGTTTATGGAGTTCTTACAGAAACATTTGAATTATTTAATTAAGATAAAAACCTTATAGTAACAATTTTTTATATTTCTATTTATAGCAATGAAAATGTGCATATATTGATAAATCAATTTTTATTTATTTATTTTTATTATATTTTATTTTATTTTGTCAATTAAAATTACTTTAAGTATTCGAGAATTTCAGATATGTTAATAATTTTATCTAAAACAAATCATTTTAATTCAAAAAAATATATATTTTAATTAAAGATTTTTATAAATATATAATATAATATATATTTACATTTTACTTTAAGAAAACATAGTTAAATTTGAAATGAAGAAAACTTATATTCATTTAAATTTAAGAAAGTGTATATACACTTATAAATTAAATATTATAAGGTTCAATTTTAATACTAAAAAACAAAAATATCACATTCATTTATTCTATCTTTTAATTAAAAACAGCCGAACCAAGAAACTATCGAGTCCAAGTCGAAACTTTGCATTTCTCTGCGGATAAAAACCCAACTTCACGATACGACATTTAAAGCAGAAAGTTAGCTTGCGTCCTGCTTCGAACCAGCGACATTTCTTTTTCTGGTTAGCAGCCCTGTCAGCAACAGCTAATTATCTAACATTTGTCTGTGCTCGCAGGCAAGGAAACTTTTGCTGCGCCCAGCCAAACATTATTTCCCCGTTAAAGTCAAAATCAGTTTTGATTTAAAAATAGATCGTAATTCCATTAAATTCTACTCTGGCAGATGTGAAAATACTCTTTTAAGGCTAGGGTCGGGGCACAAATGTGCTATTGACGCGTTATAAGCCGGCCAATATGAGTTTGCAATTAAGTCGCTGACACGGACTTCACCAGCCAACCATTAACTGTGAGTGGGCGGGGGGAGCGGGGGGCGGGGCAGGGTGGTTGTTGCACCAAAAAAGGCGTTAAATAAAATGCGCGCATACTTTAGGCGACAGCCAATGCAAAAACTGACAGCCTGGCAACGCCAAATAAACGGCAACAACAACAATACGCATAGAGCATATGATGGCAGAGCTTTGCAACTGCCCCGAACAAACCGCAAAAGTCGCCTGCAAGCGTGTTGCGAGGGCCGATTATAAAACGTTGCCTCGTTGAAACAGCAACAACAACAACAACAACACGCGCTACATAGGTCTGCCCCAAAGGCAATTTACAACAAAATGCCAAACTAAACCGCACACACACACAGACACACGCAGGCAAACATACATACGCACGCATGCACACACACGCTCACAGACACCACCACCCGCAGCCAATACTCAGCCCATGTACCAAATGTTTTTTTTATTACATATTCAAATGCAATGACTGCAGCAATAACAACAACAAGAATAACGGAAATGTGAACAGATATGTAGAAGTATTTGTTGTTGTTGTTCTTGTTATACCCTTGTAACGGGCAATATTAATCTGTCGCGAGGCAGTGTGCAGGGCATGGAAGAAGACGCCTCTCAACTTGATCTTATCAACATTGAAATGGTATATATGTATATCTAGATATGTATATGTATAAGTATATTAAGAATCACTTTATGTATGGCAAACGATGAGCTTTATTATTCGCCTAAAACATAATTGAAAGGGAAAAATCAAAAATATAACATTTGTTAGGGTATTTAATCTGCGACGTTTTCAACTTAACTGTTTTTCTTTTCTTGTTTCTATTGTTGTTGCCGCTGATGTCGTCGCATTTGCATTAACTGTTATTTGGCAATGCGTTTTATACACAGGCTTTTGCCTGTAAGTGAGCAGCGAATTGGGCGAATTCAATTGCAGCGAAAATTGACAGCTTTTTTTTTCGCCCGCTATTGCTGTCTCTGTTGTGCGCGCAGGTTTTAAACGGGTTTGTTTGTTGTTTTTTCTTTGGAATAAAATATGAATTACAATTTCTGTCGCGCAGGTTATGCAAATTGTGCACTTGCACAGCCTTCCACCCTTTGCTCCGCCGTTTGACTAATTTAAATGAGAACATTCGGAGCGGCCTGAACTCATCCGATTTGAACCAGCAAAAATAAAATAATTTAATATTAGTTGGCGAAATCAATTTTGATTTTTTTTATCGTTGTGTGTATTTATCTTGTGTTTCTATTTTAATATCAACATTTTCAGAAGAGATTTTTTGAAAAATATATTTAATATATAAGGAATCACAATTTAATTGCATGTTGAAATAAAGGCGAATTAGATTTTGGGAACACAGAACACAGGGCGAACAGACACCGCAGCCATAATTATAAATCCTTGTCGCGTACGGGGGAAGAAGCTGAACAAAAATTGTTGACATTTGGCGCTGTTTATGTCATATTATTTGTTGCATTTGTTGTATTTAGAGGGGGTGAGGGAAGGGGTTTTGTTTGTGGCCGAACATAAAACGAAACTTTTGCGGTCGCGCAAAATGCGGCAAGTATATGCAATATATACATAGCTATATATACATGTATGGAGGCACATCAAATGCATGTATAGATATATATATATATATATATATATCTATATAATGGCTTATATAGGTACTGCAAATATAATGGCATATTTCATGCCGCGTTGCACAACACAAACATCGCACTTTGCCGCCTCAATTGGCATTTGGCAATTTTCAATTCGGGCTTTCCACTCAGACCCAGTCCGAGCCCCAACATATTGTGGCAGCAACAGCCCGGCCATTATTTATTTAAATAATTGGCTAACCATAAAAAAAAAAATAATTATAAAATACCAAAAATGTTTCGCGCAGACAAAGCAGCCTGCCTCAAAGGGCTCTGAATAAATAAATGAATAACGAATGCGGAACGTTTCGAGGGATTAGAACCGCATTTCAGTTTAAATGGGCGCTACAATAGATGTCTGGCATGGCAATAAGAGAATAGCTGAATGTTTTAAGACCATTTGAATTTTGATCAGAATTAGAATAGAGTTATATTTAAACAAGTAAGAGGTTCTAGTCGGCACTAGGGGATACCCTGAACCCTCTTCTTCCAACATCAAATGCATATATATATTCAATTCAATTCAATTTTACTCTAGCTCTTATTATTTACCAAAATTGCCCAAAAAACAGGATATCGATATCGATTTTTATCGATTGATTGGAAATCGAGTAAGTTATCGATTATCGGAAACAAATTCGATCTGCGCGGGAACTAAGAGCATCTACATCTAAAATTTCAAGTGTCAGCTCTTATAGGTTCTGAGATCCTTGCGTTCATACATACGGACGGACGGACGGACGGACGGACGGACGGACGGACGGACGGACAGACAGACGGACATGGCTAGATCGACTCGGCTATTGATGCTGATCAAGAATATATATACTTTATGGGTTCGGAGATGCTTCCTTCTGCCTGTTACACAAATACAATATACCCTTATACCCATTTTTAATGGGTTCAGGGTATAAAAACCTTATTGTACTTTTTTTTTCACCTGACACTTTCTGATGTCGTCAAACAAACAAAGTTTAGCAAACAAATGAAACAAGCAACAAACACAAAGCTGACAAGAAACACGCACATTGAAAGAACTTGCAGAAAAAAAAATCCCAGTAAAAGAACGGAGTTACCATAGACAGAGATGCAAGATATAACGGGAAGTGGGGAGCAGAATGTTGTGTGGAAAAAAATGACAAGACAAATTCGTCGCTGGCTGCCGGCAGAGCGTCAGATAAGTGCCCAGGCATACACACACACACGCACACATACGGACTCACACAGAGACACTGTGATATTCCGTTATTCTTTATACGAGCGGCGCTCAGTGTTGGCAATGCAGCCTTTTTCTAGCTAAGCGCAGCTATTTGCGAAGCTCGTCAAACGGCAACTAAGGAAATTTTTACTTGATTTAGCTGTTTTGCCGCCAAAATGGACAGTTTGTGCCTATTTAGCTGTTTCTTATATTGAATCTCGCTAGTTTTTCGCAACGGCAGTTGGCAACACTGTTGGGCAATCGTGAGTTGGAGGCAATATTGCGCATACGCCGCGTAGCCAGCGAAGCAAACAATTTTTTTGTTGCCTTTGAACATGAGCAGAATCAACAACAACAACAACAACAAAAGCAACAACAAAGTGTCAAAGCAACGCACATTTTTGTAGGCGTCAACGGGCGTCGCTTTTGTAAAAGCAATTTTCATTAACAAAAGGGGCGCGGTCGAGCCGTGGGCGTTAACGGGTTAAGCACGTGTGAATACAAGTACAAAAATAAAAAAGGAACCGCTGAGTTTGAGCATTCACAGCAAATATGTATAAAAAACGAAAGGGAAAATAAATAACAAAAAAAATTTGTAAATGGATTTGTGAGAGGACCTGAGGGTAATTTCGTCAGCAAATTGAATAAACTAAGTGACAATTGATTTGATTGCATTTAGTTTAATTTTTAAAATATTGCCTTATTAAATAATAATTCATATTTTACAAAACGTGCTAAACTATTTGTGAGCGACGAAGTCAAAAATATTGATGTTTAGATGTTTCGGTTAGATGCAAATAGTTCTGTAGGTATTACGAATTCTAAAAGATAAATTAATATAGTATCTGTAAGATATAAAAGTATCTGTGATATGCAAATATTTAAAAAATAAAAAAACTTAAAAAATTATTAAAGCAAAAAGAAAGAAATAAAATTTAATTTAACTGTATTTAAGTTTTATTTTAATATATTATTGTTATTGGTGTTATTATTATTATTATTATTCGTGCTTTTAATTTTTTTGTAAATTATTATTGTTGTTTTTATTGTTTTTAACAGTATTGTAATCAGTATAAATATTATTATTATTAATATTAATATTATTATTTTTATTGTTATTGTTTGTTATCATTATTATTATTATTATTATTATTATTATTATTATTATTATTATTATTATTATTATTATTATTATTATTATTATTATTATTATTATCATTAATATCAATATTATTTCTATTATTTTTACTATTCTTATTTTATTTTTATTTTTAGCGTAGTACATATTTATTAAAATAGCGTCAGGAAATTGAAGTTTGTTGTAAAGGCTCTTCATTTTATCAGCTTAGGATCTAAACCAAAAAATTGCTTTGAATAAAAAAAAAAACCCCTTGCCAACTACAGAGAGTGTAGTTCCATATGATGCTTTCTCTGCTTCTTCTCTCAGTGCTCTGTTTTATTTAAAAATGCAAGCAACACATTCAAACTAAACAAACAAACGGCCAGCAAAAAATCAGATACACAACGCTCGTATAACCCAAAAAAAAAAAAAATCACAAAAAAAATTAAAATTGGGGAAAAAAATTGGAAAAAAAGAAAGAAAAGTAAATAAAAGAGTAGCTGAGCGGAGAGCGGCGAGCGGCGAGCAGAAAAAACACAGCGCTATGAAATATTGCCAATCAGAAATGAAACCGAAAATAAATCGATTGTTTCAACAAACGCACCAGGAGAGATTGAGAGAGCGCGTGTAAGAGAGAGTGAGAGAGCGACAGAGAGGCAGCAAAAACACGAGCCACGGCGACAGAGTTGCAGCCAAAGCCAACAAGCAGAGGAAGGGAGGGGGGGGGGGGGGGGGGGGGGGGGGATAGGAAGACGAACGCTGCAAGTGGAGTAAAAGAGCCAGCTGCTTTTTGGACACTGCATGGGTGGGTGAGGGAAGGGGAGGGGGTAGGTGCGCCCAGTTAGGTCCGTTCGGCGCACAGTTCGCCGAAAATTGTTGTTACGCGAAAAAAAGTCGTGGGTTGCGGAAGGGGGAAACGACAGCAATTGTAGGGGCGCAGTGCACTGACTGGGGCGTGGCAGGGTGGCTCGTTGCACGCTGAGTGATTGCTGCGCCTGTGTGTGTGTGTGTGTGTGTGGGCGTGTGGGTGCAAATTGAAACAGAGTTGAGAGCTGACCGAGCCTAGGCCTAGGCCGAGAACGTCGCCATTGCTCGGCCTCGTCGTGTCGCATTGCCGCTGCTGGCCAAGCCTCGCGGGCACAACAAGCGCGCTGAGTGGTTTGCCAGGGGGGGGGGGGGGGGGGGGGGGGAAGGGGGTGAGAAGGGTGCGATAGCCTGCATTTGCATGTGCAGGGCATAATTGGACAGCATCCAGTATGTCGCTTTGTCTGCATGTGTGTGTGTGCATGTGTGTGCGTGTGTGTGTGTGTGTGTGTGTGTGGGAAGGCTGAAGCATCTCCGGCAGTCACATTGAATGGCAGCTACAATTCCGATTTTTGCTGATTTTTTTCCTTTCTCTCATTTTTTTTTTGGGTTCTGCCTGTGCCGTGTGGAGGCCTTTGCATATTGATGACAATAATGCTGCATCTCTGTCTGGCTGACATCTTATGCCAGCTCGTACTCTTTTCCTTTTAGGCTTTAGCCCACTCCCATTCACCATCCCCCATCCCCCATCCCTGGAATCACCCCGCTAGTTATTGTTAAGCCCCGTCCAGGCTGCACAGTCGCAAAGGTGACACGAGCAATGTCCATGCCAATGATGGACTAGATGAAGCTTTAAACTGATGCTGATGAGAAACTGGGCCACTGCGAACGGACAATAGAGCAGAAGCTCAGCTTAAATTATGAAGATTCATATCTATATGTATGTATGTTGGTGGCAGTCACATGCTCGCAGAGTTCTCAGCCAACTGCAGCCACATTTCCATTGCATACTTTTTGGTGCTTGCGAAAGATTGAAAAATCACATTAGTGAGTGTTTTGAATAGGCTAATATAGACAACAAATAACACATTCCGTTGGATATGTGGCTTAAAGATAAACCGTTTTGAAGGCGAAATTTCAATTTAATATTTACTATGAGCCGAACCCATAAATTAAACCAGTTGCCCCTAAATCAAACCCAATCATGTTTCTTTCAATCATACTTTGGTTCATAGTTAAAAAAAGCCTCAAAGCATTTGTTTATATTATTCTTTCTTAACTCGTAACTTGATTTAAGTGAATAATTAAACTCTTCTAATAATACTTATTTAATTAATAGTTAAGGCCCAGAGCCTTGCCTTAAAATTCGCTTCAGAAACTCGATTTGCCACTTTCACAATAATTTTCGTTTATAAAAATTAAATTTGTTGAATTAATTATTAAATTTTGTTTAGTTAATTATAATTATATATTATTTTTATATCATTATTATTATTATATTTTATATGCAATTTTAGTCTAATGTATTACAAAATAATATTTTTTAATTAATTGCCAAACAAATTTGTTGAACCAAATATAAATTTGTTTTGCTCAGTTTATTATAAATTTAATTAAGTTTATTTATTTATTGTAACTGAAATATATCAAATTGGTATTAATTAAAATAATATTATAAAAAGGAATATGTACAGTGTTTGGATTCGTCAAATGAAATAGCCTTTAGGATCGGTTCAGGGTTCGTAAAAAGTTGAAGCTCAAGCCGATTTGGCTTTTTGTATAAAGCATTTTAAGAATTTGATATTCCTTAGTTTGTGTCAAAATGTAGTCTAAATTTTAATTGCTATATTTTAGGAATATTTAATTGAAGTTTGGCTTTTGAGTGCAGTATTTAAAATTCTTTTTATTGTTATGGGGCGGCATACATACTCTGGATGTCTATATATAAGCCGGCGTTTCTGTGCGCATTCGCTTGCCCATGCATCACATGTGTTTCTGATATGTGGATATATATAGGTTGTACATATATATATATATGTAATATATATATGTACATTTTCTATCTCTGAAAACAATACACATTTCCAATTACTCGACAGTTGTGCGCGTCCTGTCCTAACTCGAACTCCAGGATAACGCGGCGCTTTTCACGTTCCTTGTTGTTGTCGTTGTTGTTGTCTTTTGCTGTCGTTTGGCGGGGAGGCTCAATTGCAAATTGTATTTAAAATTTATATAAAATGCGCGTCGCATTTGTTGCTTTTGTGACAATGTGTCTGTGCTGCCAGCGCCCCCCAGCGCTGCCCCCAGCACGCCCCTCCTTTGGAGTGCCAGCCCCGCCCTGTAACAACAACAACGAGAACAAAGCAGCAAAAAAAAAAAAAAAAAAAAAATAGACGGCAAACAAACAGGCAACACACGCGGTTATTTTTGCCATACAATCAACGCGGCCAACGTGAAAAATTCGCGCGATTTATGCATGCATGGACTGCGCCAGTGTGTATCTGTGTGTGTCTCTTCCCCTCTCCCCCTCGCTCTCTCTGTGTGTGTGTGTGTCTGTCGCTGGCTCTTCCTGTGCCCACCCACACTACACACCCACCCCCCCGCCCAGCCCTGTTCGCTATTTCAACTGGCGAGTCACCAAAAACTCGACGCTTGTTTATTTTATTGGCACGTAAATTTAATGTCGAGAGTTCTATATATTCGCTATAGTTGTTGTAATTGTTATTGTTCTTACTGTTGTTGTTGTTGTTGTGCAGGTTTTTCATTTCTGCATTTATATTGTTGCTGTCCATATACGCTTGTATTTTGTGTGGCTCTTATAAATAATTTTTGGAACACGGCAAATGGACACACCCAGAAATATCAAACGGGCTCTACAGATATGCTGGCATACATATATATGTGTTTATATATATATAAACATATATGTAGTCGCAAATGGGTTGGTTTTCCGATAGCAGCGCCAAATGGAGTTGATAGCGAGTCGTGTTTGTCTCTCTATTGCGAATGCCAACTGAATTTGATGGCCACTTTATTTGAATTAGAAAAAACCAGCGAAAAAACAAAATAAAAAAAATGCAATACAGAGCTTGACCAGGTGTATTTATCTATATAGGGCTTGTGGATGCGAACTTGCACAGCTCGAAGCAAAATAATATTGCGAGAGGCGAAGCGAGTCATTGTAGACCGGCTTAGGGAAATAAATATCGCCTGGCGAATGGATTTATAATTATTATACTAATAAAACAGACAATAAAATAAATGTTGTTAAAAACTACTGTTAAGTATTTGATTAAATAAAAATTAAATAACAATTGCACATTAATTAAATATACAATTAGATAAGCCACTAAAAATTACTTGGAATATTTTATAATTAATAAATACAAATAATTAAATAATAATAAATAAAGAACTGTAAATTAGTAAAATATTTAATATTTAATAATAAATAAAATATAATAATAATAAATAAATAATATATATTAACTAATATTAATAATAATGACCATTAAAATATTTGAAAAACTATGTTATTTGTATTAATCCGAGCTTCACACCTGAGTACACCGACTGCTTAACGCCCTACACGAACTGCGACAATCTATTAACAGTTAACCCTCTTCACAGCAACCCGTTAGACATCTGCAACACGTTAAATGTCCGAACAAAGCCACTCATGTATGCAAAGTCTAAGCCTTCTTTATGAACTGGCCAGTCCTATGCCTTTCCTTTTGCCCAATATGCACAGCCCACAGTCGGAAGGAAAAAAAAACGTCGACTCTAATCTATTAAAACCCACATGAGCGAAATTAACCAAAAACGGGGCAGTAAACAAAGGAGCTGAGCGGTGGGCGTGGCAAGTCGCCCCCCTTGTAACATTGTTTTTGAGTGATGAATGCATTTTCACATTTCCACATTTCCACTTTTTGGCAGCCGCAAATGAAAAAGAATAAAACAGGTCGTTGGGCCTGGGAGGGGGAGGGGGGCGGGGGGCGGTGGATGGTAAACGCCTCTCGATGCGAGCCGCAGATAAATTTCATAAATTAAATAGACGGGTTCCAGGGCATATTAGCGTAAAATTGCAGACAACCCTTCGCAGCAGCTAAAAATCTCATTACAATTTCAACGCGATCAGACAAAGCGGCCGTCGAAAGAAGAAGAGCTGGAAGATGTGGTAGTAGTAGTAGCAGGAGAAGAAGAAGAGCGGAACGCGCTGTGACGACAGCGGAAACCCCGCTGATGAAATGGACTTTTTATCCCAAAACAGGACACGGCAAACAAGCAGAGACATTTACAGCAGCAGACTGAGGGCAAAAGAGAGGGGGGAGGGAGATTGGGGGGGGGGGGGCGTGCAGAGTTATGGAATAAAAAAAATTAGACAGGAAAGCCCGTAGCATAAGCGTCAACAGACCAAAAAAAGATAGAAAAAAAAAAGAATTTTATTAAAAAAAAAATCACAACATCAGCAAAAGTGGAAGCCCCTGCCACGCCCCCCTCCGCCTTCCATTGGATGCGGATGAGGGCGCGTAAAAAATGCAAATCCCAAGTCAAAGCTTAGCGCCGTTGCCCTGCACGTGGCAGGCAACCTGGCAACATACGTGCCCCCAACAGGACTGCCCCCCCTCCCCTAACCAGCCACGCCCCCTTCCACACCCCCCAAACCTCCCACACACACATCAAGCAAAATACACATATATGAGTAATGGTAAACAAAATGAAAAAAAAAAAGAATAAACATTTAACGCGGCACGCCGAGCTTTAAATACCCTTACCTATTGCTCAGAAGTGTGTTTAAGCAGAAGCTTTCATTTCAAGCGATATTTCGCATAGAATATTATCATAAATATATATAATAGTATGCTTTAGTTCGGTTTAGCAAATATTTTACGATATCGTAGATGCCAAGTTAAGTGTATTGAAAAACCTCGGTCCTTCACCGACTACATATAGAGCTATAGAATAAAGTTATTCGATATTGTTCAGATTTTGTACATATGTGAGAAGCATGTTTAATTCTCGTAAATACTAAGTTTGTTTAAGAATAATAAATGAAAAATCGAAATGTGTTTTGTTAATTGAATAACTCAGTTTCCTTGAGATTCTTTTCATATAGCTATTCGATATTGTAGTTCAAGATTTTCCACTTATGTAAGCTTGTGAATACCTAGCTTACACAAGATATCTTGAAAAATAAGAAAGTTTTTAAGTTTCTGAAACGTTATATTATTGTCAACTGAATGATAAAACGGTCCGATCAGGCTGTATGCAACATATGTCAAGGACGGATCCACATCAACTTTTTTGACGATAGCTTTAACTCCGATCTGATATATATACAAACAGTTTTAAAGCTATCGTCAAGAAATTTGATCTATATCCATCTATATGTATGTATATTCTATTTATATTGTATATACCAAGTATTTATTTACTTTTTATGAGCTTAAAAATGTCTTTTAAGCGTTGCGAATTTCATGTAATATTATGAAGAGCCTCTGGAAGCGTATTTAAAAAAATATCTACGCAGAAATGGAATTTCAAAACGTATGTCCCGGCATAATGCAACGGGCCCCGGCTACGAGCCAGTTGGCCAGGTCAGTTGCTGTTGTTTTTGGTAGGAGGACGAGGCAAATTCAATAAAAACCTCGCTGGAGTAGTACGAGATAGACAACGTCTGTTGCTGGACAAAAAAATGCTGTAACCGGAGTTGGTCTCGACTTGTGGATGGGTGGGTGTATGTGTTTGGTGAGTGAGTGTGTGTGTGTGTGTGTGTGTGTGGTAGTGCCTAGTTGTGTGTGGATAGCCCCACCGGATCAATGACGAAAGTGCGTTGAAGTGTAGTGCAAACAATGGCAAAAAGGCATAAGCAAATGGCATGGATATACCCTAGACGCGCGTATCCATGTGAAACATATTTGTATTTTGTATAGCAGTCAGTCGTATATTTTGGGGTTTTAATCGCATGAATGCATTGTGCATAGTGGCACAATGCAAATACTTTTCGAGTTATTCGAAAGCATTTGAAGAACTAATCTGTTAAAGGAAACAATTGTTCATAGCCCTCTATTCCGGAAAGAGTTCCCATTGCGACAAGGGAATGAAGAACTCTAGTGAAATTATTAACTATGCTCAAACTTAATTGAAATATTGTATAGATTGTAAGCAAGCCATCATCAAAGGCTCTACTGTTAACTCAGGCAGAGTCGGGCCAAATAATTCCTATCAAATTTTTAAATTTTTTATATTTAACAATATATTTGTTTACTGTTAATGTAGAGTGCACAAAAGCAATGCTTTTTGTATAATAAACATTTCAGAAGCATTTAAAATTAACAATTTTGATTTGAACCAGCAACTTCTCGCTTGTTGGTTTAATGCGCATACAGCTAAGCCGCGCAGGTGTGCCACATAATTTGTATACTTTTTAAGCAATATATTTTTTTAAAAGGCAATAGGTTTCACAAATAAATTCGTAGTGAATAATAAAAAATACATATATAAGACAACTTTTGAATTTGAACCAGCGACCTCTCGATTGCTGGTTCAATGATACTATTCATACAAATTTTAACCATCGGTTTCCCTCGCTTGGATTCGATTTTTTCTATAGCCCCGTCTTAAGCCTAGATAGTTAAACATTATATGAAAGCATGTTGCATTCACAAAACTCCGTATCTAATATCACGCAATAGGTATGCCAATTACAAGGTCCACTTACTCTCTGTCTGTCTCTCTCTCTCTCTCTCTCTCTCTCTCTCTCTCTCTCTCTCTCTCTCTCTCTCTCTCTCGCTAGCTCCCCTCGACCTGTCCGTGAATGTTAGCCTCCATATAACGGAACCCTGAAACTATACGCCAGCTTTCATTACCATTACTGGCTTATTAAAAGACGCTGTCTTTCGTGGAGTTTCAAAGCAGCAAGCACCTATGCAAAATCATTCGAATAGCCCCTGAAAATGACAAGAACCACACGTATCCGTTTGCCTTAGCAGCAGGGCAAAGAGCCAGGAGAAGTTGGCATGGAGGAAAGCAAAAACCTGGACCAGAGTGCGCACTAAACAGCCGTCAAAATCATGGCCATTAAGCTGGGAATGGGCAACGGCGAACAATGAAAAGACGGCGCATAGAGCATAGAGTAGCTGCCGCCTCCTGTCCAGCGGCCCAGCTGTCCAGCTGTGGTGGTCAACTGTCCGCCTTAACCCGTCAACCGCACGCCCGAGCTGAGCGCGGAATAAAGAGCTAGGGGTCTGTAGGAGTGAGGGGGCACTCAAATCTCTGGCTGCTGGAGAGTGCCTGCCGGTTAGCTCAAGTAGCTTGTGTGCCAGTTTTTTCTCTCTCTATTTTGTATACCCTGCAAATGGGCAACGAAGGGGCATAACAGTTGCTTGCCAACGTATGCAGGAGGCGAGGGACGAGCAGCTTTTTCGTTTCGATATTAATAGAAAGTATTTTAGCTAGAGATAGCAAGTATTGCTAACAGGTTCACGTTGAGTATGTTAGGAATTCATATATCACATACTGGAGAAAGTCTTGAGTTATAACCTTGTATTTTCGGATGTGCACACTCGAGGATGCCAAATTGAAGCCCCGAAAGTTTCATAGAAATCGCACAAGAAAAACTCGAGTTATTCCAGGTTGCATTTTTTTTTAGGGTGTGGCATAAATGGAAGAAACATCACAGCTGGAGTATAATGTGCAAATATATGCAACAGGCAGAAGAATAGTTTTTTTGTGTGTAGAGTTAAGGAATTCATATATCACATATTGGAGAACAACTCGAGTTATAGTCTTGTGCTTTCGGATATACACACTTAAGGCTGCCAAATTGAAGTTCCGAAAGTTTTATAGAAATCGCACAAGAAAAACTCGAGTTATTTAAGGTTGCATTTTTCATAGTGTGGCATAAATGGAAGAAAAACTTAGATGGAGTATAAAGCGAACTTTTATAGTTGGCTGCAGGATAACTCCCAGTCGAGCATGCCCAACTGGAGCACTCTTACTTGTTTTGCTCTTAATATTTTTTTTTGTATTGTGCGGATGGTCGTTTGGTGAAACTTTGCTCTATTTCCGCCATTGTCGCCGTCGCCGCCGTTGCTTTTGCTGCTGCTGTCTGGCTGATGATTTGGCGGTTCGTTAGCGGTGGTGGAGCAGCAGGCGGAGCCGGATCAGATGATGGCCAGGCGATGGGGCTGTCAGTTGCTTTATGCGATTTCGCGCCATCCTGTGCGCCTTTGTGCCGGCATTTTGCATGCAAAGCGAAAATGTTGTCCCTGTTTAATGTCAAGCGTTCACTTTTTCTAGTGGCCTCTGCCCCATTGCTGTTGTTGTTGTTGCTGACCCCGATCTTCTCATCTTTCTAGCTGAATACTTTTCACGTTTTTCTCGCTGCCGGCTAACTGCAGACATTTTCATGCCCATTGCGTATTGGCCGCCCACACTTGTTTTCCGCCCTTCTGTCTCAGTTGATGCGCTGTCTTGATGGATTTGTCTGGCTAAGTGTCGGTTCGTTGACTCGCGGCAGTTGCTGTTGGGAGTTGGTGCCCTGTCATCAACTTGAATTGATGAGATGCCTTTGAATTTGCCACAAAATTGTCATAAGCGTTGCACCAACAAGCGACAAGTTGCCGGTTCTGATACAGATATATAATCTTAATAACAGATATATTGCTTGCAACTAACATCTTTACGCTATCCGAATCAGCCAGCTGACTAGAGTCTGGACTAACAAGCGAGAAGTTGCTGGTTCTAATACGGATATAAAATTAAAATAAATACACTTATTTCTTTCCAAGTAACTTTCAATTGGTTAACCTACATATAACAATAATAACCTACATTTTTGCGCCGATTGGAGTCTGGACTATCAAGCGAGCAGTTGCTGGTTCTAATACATATACATTTTAATAAACTATGAGCAATACTTCAATTGGAGCTCTTAATTCTTGAAACCATTTCAAGTTTCTCAAAACAAGTGTACTCAGTGTCCAATCTTTAATCTGAGCGCATAAATTGAATAGAAAAACCCATTCGCATATGCAGATATTTTTTATTGATTAGCTCGCAGTTGGCTAACCCCTAACAAAAAAAAAAATAAATAATAAAAAAACCAACATTTTTAAGCTATCCGAAACAGGCAGCTGACAGGGAGTCTGGGCATTGTCGATACACTCTCGTACTCCCGCAACGAACATCCAATTTTCTATCCAAAACAGAATCCGTGGGTGGCTGCTGCCAAATGCCGCGAGCGGGCAAAATAATAAAAAAAAGTTGAAAACTTGGTACAAATGACAAGCTCAAATGGCTCAAATGTTTTTGTTTGCAATCATATTATATTTATGCACTGTTTGCGTCTCCTTCTGCTGGCATATACACTATATATATATAGATATATATGTGTGTGTGTATGTTTTTGGACTTTTTGTCCAACTGGGCTGTGTGTGTGTGTGTGTGAGGCCTTGGTGGCCACTTTTGGCTGGCCTAATGCTCGTTTGGGTTAATCAAGATTTTTAATTTTATTTATCATTTGGGACATATTTCCTTTCTTTTTCTATTATTTATTTTTTATTTTCGCATCTCGTTTGGCTGATGAGAATGCTTTTTGGCTGTTTGGTTAATTCCATTTCGTTTATTTGGTTTATTTATTTTGGTCCCAGAAATTGCATATTTTGCAATGGGACACTTTGGCTGTTGTGTTCAAATATGTAATATATATAGATATATATATGTGTGTGTGTGTGTATGTGTGTGTAGAAGTGTAAGAGAGTATATATCAGCGACATGGTCCGCCCAGACCCTGGCCAAGCGCTTCAACTTTATTATTACATTTTTTTTTTTACATTTATTTCGGTTTAATTTTTTTTATATATATATTTTTTTTTGGAGGGCGAGGGTTTAAAAGCTTGTCAGCGAGTGTGTGTGTGCGTGTGTGTTGTGTGTGTGTAACGCCCTTTATTCGGACAGTGCATTTTTAATATAATTTTTCCAGCCCCCTTCCGAGCTCTCAGCTCTCTGCTGCTGCTGCTCTAGCTGCGGCCACAATTTTTTCAGATTTTTTATTTTGGTTGCTTTTTTACCCACATACCGCCCACCTCGCCCCCTTGTTTGCAGTGGGCGTGTATGTATTTTTTTCTTCTCATATATGTGTAGTCCTGGGGGTTGGTCGCCGCCCATTGGCAACTGTCCGGTTTGCAGGTGGCTGCGCTGCATATGCAAAATGCTCGCTTTGTTTAAATATATATACATATATTTTTTTTGTTTCATGGCAGGCTGGGCGTTGGGGTTAAGCGGTGTTCGGCACAGGGGGGAGCTGGGAGGCTGGGGAGGGGCGAGTCCAGGCGTAATAAGCAGGCGGCGCGTTGTCACGCGTACGGTCGGAAAACGGATGGTTCGAGGTTTGTTCCGCAACAAACAGGAAAAAATACTTTCTGCCATATAAGCATAAAGTATTTTTAATGAATTTTTATGCTGCGACGTTGAGTATTGTTTTTTAGTGTTTTTTAATTAATTAAAAATATATACAAACACACACACACACGCATATACATATTAAATTGCATAATATTTTAATTGAAATGGAGTAGGCAAAAGAAGAAGAAGATAAGCAGCATAGAGCCAAATGTGTGAATAAGCACGGCAACAATGGAATGTTGGCAGGCCCAGGCTTAAGATATACGCCCTGCCATGCCCTAGACTTTTGCTAGCTTCACTTAATTATTGCTGCTGCATATATAATCATATATAAGAAATAATTAAATAGTGTGTCAATAAAATACCTTATATATCGTATATGATATAATGAATAAAACTATAAATTAAATACGAATAAATATGTAAATTTAAACAAATACTGTATAATTTAGTTGGGCACATGCCATAGATAAGCATCTATTAATCCAGTAGTCCAACTCGTTCTCGAAAACTACTAGAGTTCAAGAGTTGATATTAGATATACCTAATTACACATATAATACGCATAACAGCTCAAAGTTTCGCGAAGATTGGGCAGTAAACAGCAGAGTTAAAAGAGAACGTTTATTTCATAGGATTTGGTCAACCCCAAGAGCAACATGAAGCGCAGCAACAGCAGGATAAAGTGCTCAGCTTACGACGTGCGTGCGTGTTATTTTAAAGTCGGGCACATGCTGAACCCATTTATCGATTTATTAAATAGTTCATTGTGTTATGTTTTATTTCAAAAATTAAAAACAGGTCGCGTAAATAAGCCGCAAGTCAGAGCAACAATGAGAGCCATACGACTGAATGTTGCCACTTTTGACACGCATGTTAAATTTGACAGTTGCTGCTAAGCTACAAACATCATTTTGTATATTTCCTTAACAGATATTTAAGCTCTGCAGCTTAACTCGCAGAAAAACAAAAAAACAACGAATAAT
This sequence comes from Drosophila novamexicana, assembly GCF_003285875.2. NCBI lineage: Eukaryota > Metazoa > Arthropoda > Insecta > Diptera > Drosophilidae > Drosophila > Drosophila novamexicana. Next base: position 7,867,029 of record NW_020824787.1, read on the forward strand.
TATTAAATTAATTTTATTCTTTTATATTTTAGTCAACATTGTAGTGTAATTATTTAACAATCACCTATTTTAAAGCCGAAAAGCCTAAAACTGGCTTTAGGAAAATAAATCAGGTTCTGTAACGAATGAAATATTGAATTTCCGTAAGACTTGCATTTGCATTTGCAATTTATTATTAAAATTTAAAAAAATCACAAGACAGCTGTACTCCCGCAGGGTCAAAGGTACTTAATTAGGTTTAGCTTGTGGCCAGCTCTCTCAGCTGGGCCGCACCACAAGGTAGGGCTGCTCTTTGCTGGGGCACAGGAACCGCTCAAAGAGCTCCGGCAGCTGATTGGGCCGCGGCTTGTGCTCATCTGGCAGAAGCATGCTGTTCCATAGCATGTTGGAGGCAATCGCATGCATGCGCTGGCTAAAGTGAAAGCAGTCGTGGGAGAAGACGCGCCAGTCCGTGTTGCCATTGGGCAGCCTGGGCGCGGTCATATTTGTGATCATGGGATGGCCAATAATGGCGAAATCCTTGCGCTGGAATTCGGGCAGACGTGCTACCTCCAAATCCAGCTGCTGCCAGCGCAAAATTGTGTCCTGGCGCTGCTGCAGCTGGGCGTGTGTCAGCCGATCGCTCATCAGGCAATGGCAGCCAATGCGATGCACCAGATAGCACTGCAGCGGCACGCCCTTCAGCTGGCTCATCGTGAGCAAGATGTTGGGCACCGCTATCAAATTGATGAGCAGCCTGGGCACATTGTCGCGGAGCAGTCGAAACGCCAAGCGCAGATCGCGCGCATGCCTCTCGAGCAGCGCCCGCTGATCCGTCCAGTGGCACATGTCGGAGCAGATGTCATTGCTGCCCACGAACACGGTGAGCAGCTTCCAGTGTCGCAGCATGTCCACCTGGGGATCGCGCTGCAGCAGATCGATCAGCACGCGCGCCTGATATAGCAGATCGTGCGACATGATCATCGGCTCGGCAATGCTCAGACGTGAGGTGCGATGATTCACAACCAGGCCGTGGCCCGTCGCATAGCCATACAGCTGCGGATTGAACACCTTCAGTATGTTTGGCAGCGTCAGCGTGGTGCGCCAATTGCCCAGACCGCCGCCCGAGAAGCCCAGCCCGCGGAACTCGTTGATCAGGTCGAGCGCCGTGTAGGACATAATGCCATTGCCAGCGGACAGGGAATCGCCCAGCGCAGCTACGATGTCTATATCGCCGGGTCGCAAGCGCTCCACGGACGTGGGCGGCGTGCGGGAACGTGTATTATTCAGCGGACAGGGAAACGGCACGTGATTGGGTATCAGAGTTTGCCATTTGCCCTCGTGCCGACTGCGCCGGTAAAGCGCCTCGATATCCCGCAGCGCCCAGTTCAACGCTGTGCTGCGTGTGCCGAGCAGCAGCTGGCGATAATTCCGATCTATGTCCGTATACTCCGGCAGAGCATTGCTAACCGGACGCAAGGGATTGAAGTGCTTGGCCTGAATTCCAATGCTGTCCAACAGCTGATGGGAGCGATTCTGGCGGCGTATGCGCGGAATGTGAGGAACGGTGGAATCGATGAAAAGTAACACAAAAATCACAATCAAGCACATGTTTGGCAATGTGGAACGCATGTGGATGCTGTGTGGAATGTAATATAGGCCTGTTTTTTATCCAGTAATATATCTGTTATTCTTATGGCAAGTATGTTTTTTGGTTCAGCAGTTCGTTTTCCTCCAATTTTTGCATGTGGATGCTATGTGGAATGTAAGTATTTGTATGTTGTTATCTATTTGACACTATCATACATTTCAGCCCGCGTGAAACTTAGTTTTCGTCAATTTTTCCAATGAGGATTCTATGTGGAACGTAACTTGTTTAAATATAACACTTGTGGATTTTATGTGAAATGTGATTTTGGTTTATATGATTTTTTTTTTAGTTTCTTATATCAGATACATTTATAGCGCGTGTGAATTACATGTGGATCATATAATTTTTGTTTCAGCGACTCGATTTCGAAAACTTTTCGCATCCAAGTGAATTGGATTTTGATGAGGCAAGAGTGGATTGTATGTGGAACGTATATTTTTTTGGCTTATTGATTCGTCACTTTTCACTACTGAGTAATATATTGAATGTCCTTTCTAGTCCTGTGATAAGCAGCCGTGCACAACGACTTCTTGACGCGTTCTCACTTGAATAGCAAATGTGGCGGCCGCTTAAATGTTGCTATGAATGGAAACTCAAACAATATAAATTCGCATTGTTTGAGCTCGTAACGAGTACTCAAGCACTCGTTCCTTCCATTAAAAGCAACAGCCAACAGACAACAACAACAACAACAAGAGAGCCGGCAGTGGGCTACAGAACTTGACTTGAATGCGTTGACCGAGACATTAGCTACCATAAAAGTGACAACAACAACAAACGGGCAAATGGAACAGACGCAACTGTGCCCCAAAGCTGGGGCTCAGCACACAAGTGCGTTGGGTTCAAAGATATTGTCGGCAAAAAAAAAAATATGTATCTTAACAGCAAACCCGAAAACAAAATAATTACCTTGAGGCGACCGATAAACAACATTGATGCTACCACACAACATGACAGACAACAATTATATGATTTTTATATATAATTTAAAACCAAAATAAATGCGTGCTTATAAATAATTTGGAGCTACAGAGCGGCGGCCTAGACAAGGGCGTAGGCCTCCAGCCCAGAGCTGGACAATAAAAGGGGTCTCAGCTATACACTTGGATAAAGTTTATTAACTTCAACTGCCTGCAAATACTATGAAAACTAATTGACAACATACAAATACAAATATTTATCTGCAAGCCGTATATAAGAACTGACTGAATTGAACCATAATTTTAAAAGACGACGGTTTGGTTCAAATGAATATTTCATTATTAAGGCCTCGCATATTTATCAGAGTTATAATAACATGATACTAATAAATATCATAATAATGAAAAAATAATAATAAAAAAAAAAACACAGACAATAATATTAAAAAAATCAACAATAAAGTAAAATTAATAATAATGCTATAAATAACATTAAAAATTATAATACTGATACAAAAATAATAATAATGATGCTAATGAAAGCTCCCTTTTTAATAAGTAATAATTAATTAATAATAACAAATATGTGCTATAATAATATTAAATTTCATTAAAGCTACATTGAAGATTTCTTTTGAGAAAGTAACAAACTTCTAGAAATCGAGGTTTGAACTCGAACCAGGACTCATTCTTGATGACATCTGAACCGAATCATAAGGCGAGTCATTGCTTCAAACCGTAAATCGAGCATTTTTGTTGGGTTTCAAGGTAACTACTTTGTTTTGAGTAAACGTTTTCCGGCAATTTGAACGCATCATTTCATATGTATGTTTGTTTCTCATCAGATTTGCGGCAAAGTGCACATTTGAATGCGCCAGGACTAATTGGCAATTTATGGCCAGATGGACAAGCGTTCAAATAGCAAAGTAATAATTAAATATTACTAAGTGAGGCAATTTTCTGCTTTTTATTGCCGTCGGCGGGGCGTCATAAGTCAAACAAATATTACAAAGTATTCGGCCATGAAAAATATCTATAAATATATGAATACAAATGTTTATAGCTAGCAGATATTACCCGGCTTTGCTCGCGGCATGATTTGTGTTTAGAAATGTAGATATCTGAAGTGTGGGGCAACTTGTGAAAACTCCCTCGCGTCTCTGCGCCTCTGTGTCGGCTTTTTTCTTAGCTTAGATCCCAATTGTTATGCACGATTTGAAGTCAAAGCTCAGCTACAAAAAGATCTACAACAAATATTTGCACATTAAGCTCAACTAACATTTTTCAGTTGTTTTTGCTATACCCTGTACACAAGGCGAATGTGTTAAGAGGGTATATTAGTTTTGAGAAAATTTAAAGATTTTCTTTTTTTCTTTCAATAGAACTGGAAGACCATAGAAGCTAGATGCATCACAATTTGTATGTGTCGACAGATCTTGCTTTACACTCACTCGAATAATTTAAGAAGGCATTTCTCATAAGGAGGCGCAGCTGTGCGCTGGGCTTAGGGTATCTACAAGTCGGGCACTGCCAACTTGTTGCTGTTTGTAGTTTCAGTTGTTTTCGGCCACTTGAAATGTTAATAGCTAATTGTTTGTTTAGATATATTTGTCAAAGGAACTGAAATCTTGGGGCCTAAGTGGTGCAAAAAGTCTAGCCTTAGCTGTATTTAAATCGTACTTGATATCGGTTAATGCCCACAGCAAGATACATATTATAGAAACAAAAAAAATTGATTACAATAAAACTCAAGTGAATCGAGCTCTAAAAATAAAGATTCATGAGGGAGTGTCATGGATAAAGCTGACGCCGCCAAGGTTGCCCGGAGAGGCTGGAACGGGGCGTGCTGCCTATTTTATTTATTTGCTTTGCTTGACTTTAAGGCCTACTCTCTAGACTTCCGCCTAGCTGATGCGCAGAAACGGTCGCTCGGCGCTGGGGCACAGCATGTTCTGCAGGGGTCGTCGCCAAGCCCTTGCCGCCGTGGCATTCAGCGGCTGCAACATGCTGTTCCACAGGGCGCCGGCCATAATCGCATGCATGCGCTGGCTGAAGTGCATGCAATCGTGTGAAAAGTAACGCGTGCTCAGTCCACCCTGCGTATACACAATGCCGCTCAGATTGGCCAACAGCCGGTGCGGCACAATCACAAAGTCGCTGCGCCGAAATTCGGGCAGCGCCGCCAGCTCCCATTGCATGCGCTGCAAGCGACGCACTGCGTCCGGATAGTGGGCACGATAATTGACCGTCAGGCAGGAGCAGATCACACGCAAATTACATTGCCCGGGAAAGCCACGCAGCGTACGCAGCAAATCGTCCAAGTCAGGCAACAGAATCCAGTTGATCATTAGACGAGGCACATGATCCCGCAGCATGCTGAAGGCACGATACGCCTGCTGTCGCTGCAGGCGCAGATACTGCTCGGTGTCGTTCCAGGAGCACAGCTCGAAGCACATGTCGTTCATGCCCACCTGGATGTTGAGCAGCTTCCAGTGCTGCTGCATATGGACGCGCGGATCGCTCTGCAGCCGCTCGATGAGCACATGCGCCTGGTACGGCAAGTCGCGCATGGTCAGCATGGGCTCGGCTATGTTGAACACGGACTTCTGTCTGTCCGCCACCAGGCCATGCGTGCGTGCATAGCCGTACAGCTGCGGATTGTACAGCTTCAGCAGATTGGGCAGGGTGAGCGCTGTGCGCCAGTTGCCCAGCCCGCCGCCCAAAAAGCTGTAGCCCCGAAACTCGGGCACAATGTCCAGGTAGCTTTGCGAGAGCAGCCCATTGCCCGCGATTACCGAATCCCCAAAGGCGGCCGTTATGTCTATGTCGCCGGGTCGCAGCTCCCAGATGTGGTCGGGCGGCTCCGCGGATCGTGCCTGGCTCAGGTTGCACGGAAATGGCTGCTCCGCGGGCACCGCCTTCTGCAGCTTGCCCTCCGCCCTGTTGCTGGCCAGCAGCTGGTCCATGCGCCGCAGCGCCGCGTTCAGGGATGCGTTGCGCACTGCCAACATCACGTTTCGCAATCTGTCCAGATTTGTATAGTACATGCGGCCATTGCCAATGGAATTGGCATCGAATGCCACACGCTTGATGCCCACACGCGATATCTCTTGAGCGGAACGATTCAGGATGCGTTCCTCCGGCTTTATAGTGCGCAAGGATAAGAGCTGCAGCGTGAGGAGCAGCCAAATTTTACGCATGATTAGCTAATCTGCCGCAGATGCTGAACGACTTTGAGCGCTCCACGCCATTAAACCATGTTTTTATAGTCCAATTAGGTTTGACCTCTTAGAAAGTCTATTAAAAAGTGCAAGCGTTAGGGCTGCATCACTAACAAACAAAAAGTCGCTGGTTCAATTCACATTTTCAATCAACGCTTCGCGTCAAGCTTTGATTCGTGAGCTGGTTCGACTTCTGCTGTTCTTTTTTTTTTACACTTTTCAGTTGAACAATTTAATTAATTTTTATATTTACTGTTTTCTTTTTATGAAAAGAAATAAATTATTTAATTATATCTTCAATCATTCAAACAAAATATTATTTTGAACCATGCTCTTGAAAAAAATCATGGTTCCCTTCAGTTTTAACTGAATGCTTGAGTCAACAAATTCTATTTTAAGTTCGATTCATTATAAATAAAATATTGAAAATGTAGTCTTAAAGGGATTCGCACAAAAGCCAGACTTGCAGCATTTCATAATGAATATATACATATATATATATAAAAAAAGTTTGAAATATTTACTTTTCATATTTTTGGAAATAGTTTTTCAATTTTTAAAAATATACTTTTTAGTAAAAACATTAAAAAAATTAAATAATTGTAATTCCAAAAAAAGAGTTATTAATACTTTTATTTTTATATTATTATTATTATTATTATTATATTTTTCCTCGTTTTCTGTATTTGTTAACCTTCTTTTTTTCACCCTTTTCAGTATTTTATTTATTATTATATTTTTGATTTATTTATTTGTTATATTTTATGTTTTTTCCATTGTTTTTAAGTGGATTTGCAAGTCGTTTGAGTTTTTCTGCTTGCTTAGATAATATCAATTAAAAACAAGTAAGAGGTTCTAGTCGGGAGCTCCCGACTAGGGGATACCCTGTACCCTCTTCTTCCAACATCAAATGCATATATATATTCTACTTTAGAAACTATATGTCATGTTTGGTGACTCTAGCTCTTATTATTTAACAAAATTGCCCAAATTCAGGATATCGATATCGATTTTTATCAATTGCTTGGAAACGGAGTAAGTTATCGATTATCGGAAACAAACTCGATCTTCGCGGGAACTAGGAGCATCTACATCTAAAATCAAAATTCAAGTCTCTAGCTCTTATAGGTTCTGAGATCCTTGCGGTCATACATACGGACGGACAGACGGTCATGGCTAGATCGACTCGGCTATTGATGCTGATCAAGAATATATATACTTTATGGGGTTGGAGATGCTTCCTTCTGCCTGTTACATACATTTGGATTTTGCACAAATACAATATACCCTTATACCCATTTTTAATGGGTTCAGGGTATAATTATTGCCCAAAACTCGTTGAGTCATTTGCCGAACTTTTGTTTTGTGACTTTTTGGCCCTGGAGACACAGGGCTTGAACACGATTTTAAATAATAATATACTGCTTACAACAGAAAATAATGTCTTCTAGATGACAGATTTGAAAAACAATTTAAGGTCTGGCTTATAATTGTGTCGAACTTTGTAAGACTTTCATAACAAATAATAAAATATATTTTTAATAAAATAAATGCAAATTCCATGCATTTTCAATATTTTATCATATTGAACCAGACAAGACCGGATAATTTCAACAAGAAACTAATAAAATTTATCTTAAATAAATTATTCAAACATATTTTGCCGTATTTTTAAAGGTTTATATTAAACGAACTCGTTTAAATCCGGAATTCCAATAATATTATATTTATATTGGAATATATAAATAAATATATTTTTATCGCGAACCTAAACTTGAACCCATTTAAGTTGCATAAAGAAAGGTTGAAATTAAACTTGAAGCGAATTTATACATTTCAATAAATATTTTGGTTTAAAATCAAAATTTTAAGTTAGAACCAGCAAGCTGGTTCGAAGCGTAGCAAGGTTTCGGCTTAAGGCTTGAAACAAGCAATATTTTAATGGGGCCTTCATTTACAAGAGCTAGAACTTGTCGCCCACAGTTCTCAAATAGGGTCTCTTTGCATTGGGACACAGAAAATGCTTGAATGGCTGTCGCCAGGTCTCGTCCAGGTAATGCTCCGTTGGCTCCAGCATATTGTTCCACAGAACTTTCGCCAGCACCGCATGACCCAGCTGGCTATAGTGAACGCAATCTCTGGCAAAGAAACGCACGTCCATGTCGCCGTTCTGTGACCAGAAGCTGCTCATATTCCGGAGTATGCCGTGCGAGACAATGGCAAAGTCGTCGCTGCGGAACTCGGGCAGCGCGGCAATGGACAGCTGCAGGTCGAGCAAACGCTTGGCTGCTTTGTAGAAGACCTGCTGCTCGTATTTGTTGTGGCAGCTGCAAAAATAGGGCACACGCTCGGCACACTTGGCTGGCACCTTGGCCAGGAGGCTGAGCAGCTCATCAATGTCCGGCAGGACGATGAAATTGATCAGCAATCGCGGCACGTGCCGCTTGAGTATGCGAAAGGTGTCGCGCAGCTGGTGTGCCAGCATGCGCAGAAAGGCCTCCGGATCGGGCCAGCTGCAGAGCTCGGAGCACAGATCGTTGGCGCCCACCTGAATGCTGAGCAACTTCCAGTGCTCGCGCAGATTCACCAGCGGATCCCTGCGCATGCGCTCGATCAGCACATGCGCCTGAAACGGCAGGTCCTGTATGCTCAGCAAGGGCTCCGCCAGATTGAAGCGCGACACATTCACATCGGCCCCCAGACTATGGCCCACCGCAAAGCCGTGCAGTTGCGGATTGTACAGCTTGAGAATGTTCGGCAGCGTCAGAGCTGTGCGCCAGGTCTCAAAGCCACCGCCAGTATAGGCGAATCCTCGATACTCCACGTAGGCGTCCAGTTCGCCCAGGCCCAGAATGCCGGTGCCTGAGTTGGCGGAATCGCCACACGTGGCCACAATGTCTATGTCGCCGGGGCGCAGCTTGGCAATGTGCGTGGGCGGCACGGCGGAACGGGCGCCGATCTGCAGATCACACGGAAATCTTGCACTTGCCAACACTGGCTGCTGCATGCGACCCGCCTCCAAATTGCACGCCCGTATCCAATCAAACTGGCTGAGCACCGATTGCTGTGTACAGTTGCGTATCTGCAGCAGCAGATCGCGCAAGCTGCTGTCCAGTTCGGTGTAGAACAAGCCTTCTACGCGATTCTCAAAACTAAAATTCACCCGCTTGGCGCCATGTCGCTGCAGCAGCTGCGTTGACAGGTTCACCGGACCGCGTCCAGGTCGAGCACTCGCCAGGGCCAACAGCAGCTGAAGCAGCAGCAGCAAATCAAACATTTTGATGCGACACAAACGCAGCCGGACAGATTCTAGACAACTTTGTGACAGCTTTATAATCTTTTTGTTGGAAATATACTTCCAAAAACAACAGGTCGTAGTTTTTATATTTTGGGGTCTTGAGTTTTGGACGACCAGAGCTTTTATACAGGGTGTCATTTGAATGCTTCTCTAATCTATCGAGGTGGGCAGCTTTAAGAGAATTATCAAAATTGGGCAAGATCAATCCCAGTAAAAATTGATGAAACGAGAAAGAATGATGCAGTACAGAAATTGTGTCGAACTTAGACCGATCGTGTTAGTATATCATATAGTATGTCATAGGAACTTTAAAGAACCTTTTTATGGTTCCAGATATCTGCAATTATTACGCTCCCTTTTAATAAACTAAGTCCTATTAACATCGGACTACTATATCAAATATCTGGGATAGGAAAGATAGAAAAGATCTATCTTAGATATTTTGGTATTCAAGAGTTATTATCCAAATCTGATTAGCACTGGTTATCTATAACATATAGCTTTATAGGAAGAAGTGTTTTTTTCTGCGTTAAGATATCTAAACCATGCTCGTCATTTATTGGTTTGTTATATTCCCTTTTATTGGAACTCTATATTGGAAATATCGGTCAAAAATTAAGTTCCCTGAATAACTCTTTTGTTCTTCTAGATATTTTAGACAAACTTGGCAGTCTAGCCACTTTATAAATGAGCAAAAGTTGCTTGTCATCGCCCTACAATATTATATAGGGTTGTAGCAAGAATCTGTCGTAAATTGTGTTTCTGTATGGAAAATTTTCTGTTTTTTAAGCAGGCAGCAATTTTGAGATTTACAATTTTGCTCACATAACTGCAAAGCTGTCAGCCATAGGGTATTTAAATTACGACGTTATTTTTTAATATCTTGAGAGAAAAACATTGTGCTTTCTATGAACTAGGCACGTTGTTGAGGAATCGTGATGTCCATCTCAAATGGGATAATGTAAGGTTTTATTTGTTTCACATTTTGTTTATATATTTCTAAAAACGGCTACAGGGTATCTTCTGGCCGTGAACATTGCTCTAGAGCGCTTATAACTTGTTTCCAACAGTACTTTATTTAATTGCCATTCAATTGTGGCTAAATGTTCTTTAAACATATTCTTAATGCAGCAATTTATGGCAATTAATAGAGATATCGCTAAATATTGTTCATGAATAATTCATTTGGTTTATAAAACGATTGTTAGGTGTGTTATTATGACCCAGGCTTCTATTCTATGGCAGATAGGTGAATGTAATTACATTTCTATTAAGCCAGAAGAATCGTGTTCTGTTTAAGTTATTGGCATTTTGTTTAGCTAGGTAGGGTATGCTAAAGTCGAGCATGCAGCTCATGTAAAATGTTGCATTAAATTAAAACTTCAAATAGATCTTTCAACATTCCTTCCTACTTGCCATTAAATGGGACTCAATTAAATAAACGCTTCGCTTCGCTGGAGTTTATGTTGTTTTTGTTATTGTTGTTGTTGTCTATCAAAATGCCGCAGCTTCATTTCATTTAAACTAATTGAGGCTCATTAAATTGTTTGCACTTTGTTGCTATTGCTGTTGTTGTTGTTGTTGGCACCGCTGGCAACATTGTTGCCTGAGCAGCTTCCGAGACATGTTGCTGCAGCGATTAACGCAACATTTGTATTTACAGTTGCATGCTAATTGGGGTCTTTTATTAGCAGCTGCTTGTTGCCAGGCCAGAGACATTTAAGAGTTATTTAAGCTGAGCTTTAAAGAGAGTCTGACTCATGAGCTTGTTGTTGCTGTTGCTCGCGCTCTCAACATTGTTGCTAAGCGCGCATCGTTCGGGCAGCAGGTTCGAAATGTTGCTGCAGCTTTGAAAGCAACATTTGATATTAAATTGAATTTCTGTGATCAGCTGCTTGTTGCTAGGCCAGCTTAAGAGCAATTCAAGCTGAGCTTTACAGAGAGCTTGCATTCAGTTTGAATGAGCATTAAAAGCTTTGAAAGCGGGTTGCCAGGTTGTTGTGAAAAATACTATAAATATGCATGTTTATATATATTTATATATATGTGTATATATGCAGCGTTAACTAATGGCAGGTGCGACTTTTTTGTTATTGCAAATTAGCAGTTAAATAAAAAAATGAAATATAATTTGCAAAAATTTTAATTGATTTGAAGGGTGAAGCTATCCTAATTTGGCTTTATTTTTAAGCTGGTTATTGGTACTTGCGCCATTTAGTCGTAAATAAACGCATGTCATTAGATAATTGGTTTAAATATGAAAATTATATTTTATAATAATCTTGTTGTCGGCTTTCTCATTTACTTAAGCGACCTCCTGGCAGCAAAAGATAAGGTATTGCGATTTCAGGTTGGACAAACATGTACAACAAACTATCGCATTTGTGTCTCCCAGGCGATAAGTTAACTATCTTGATGAGCTAGAAAAGTTACTCCACTTGCTTTGCCCACATAACATCTAATATACCCCATTAGGCAAACTCACAATTTATCGTAATGGAAAACTTTGAATTTACAATAGCTCAAATAATTGGTAACTTTGTAAAACTCAACCTTGAACCGCAGCAGCAGCGGCGGAAAAACATAAAAAGTTCAGTTAACAAATTTTTGTGGCATTAAAAAAAAATATAAAAAAACAAAAATAATGTTAGACGCTAAAGATAAGAGCTAAAGCTATTAAAAATTAATTTAGCAACAATATTTAATTACGCTTTAATAATTACAGCGATATCAATTGCAAAATAAACCGCAGACACGAAAAGAACGGGCAAAGAAAATGCGATGAATACGAAAATGATAACAAAATACAATTTCCCCTTAAAACATGAGCACAATAAATGTGTAATTCATTTAACATGATTAATAAAAATTATAATTTAATTCAAAATTAAATTGAGTATGTTGCCAAGTGTATTAAAAGACTGCGACAATAGCACAATAAACTCATAAAATATTGCAAAACTTTATAACCTCGTTGCCCATTGGCAAGCGAAGAGTCCATTAAAGAGCGCGCAGCGGAGGACGGAAGAGAGCGAGAGCGAGTGAGACAGAGAGAGAGAGAGAGGGAGAGAGAGAGTGAGAGAGGGAGATTCAATTTAAAGAGCGCAGCACAGTTGCATTTTACATTTGTTCATATTTTGTTTATGTTCAAATTTCAGCAATGAAGCATAAATGCATAAATGCAGCCATGAGTCGACTTGTGAATACTCTATAATGTACACATCATTTTGAATTAATATCAAAATATGTATATGATAAATTAAGTTATTTGTTTCGAGTCTAAGTTAATGATATAAATTATAATTAGGCTCAAGAAGTGAAGCTCGCCAATGTTAATACATTTCATGTTAAATACGTATTGTTTATAAAGTAATTTAATTATTTTGGGAATTTAAACAATAATATATAGCTGACAATTTTTATTGTATTTCCCATTCTGTACTACAAACAATTAATTTAATTTATTAAAATTATATTTAAAAAAATACTATATACAAAAATGTTATAAATCAATAAAATATTTATATATTAATATATTATTTAATTTGATCTTGTATATTTTTTTTTTTAAATATTAATAAATATAATTATTAAGTAATTTTTTGTTTACCTGCTTCGAGGTCCAATAATTATTAAGTTAATAATATTAATATATAATTTTTTTTATTAATATTTAACATTTTATAATCTTAAAATATTTGAATTCAATTGCAGCTTTAACTAACTGCTTGTCAAACTGACTTTAGCCACTGTAAGGGCATACGCTGACCCTAAAGAGTGCGTCAGTTGTGCAGAGGCGGGCTAGTTAACCAATTGCACAACCAACAACAATAATAACAACAACAACAACGTAAAAATACTTTGCGACATTTCTGTTTTCGGTGCTTTAACCAAAAATTACGCGTCCGTCTGCCTAAACGCAGCTATTTGTTGGGCTCCGCTGATCAATAAGACAGCCGACGGGCAGCGGGACGGACGGATCGACGGAGGGAACGAACAGGTGAGCAGAGCTGAGGCGCGTTCAACATACCCAAAGTGGGTTGATTTGTTGTTGTTGTTGTTGTTGTTGCTGCTATTGGCTCTCTGATAACAGCCGTGCAAACTTGAGCGACGGCGCGGGGGGCAGGGCAATGGGAGCGCGCGCCGAAACGTGGTCGCTTGCGCAGTCGCAGCCGCAGCCCCGTCAAGGTCGGCTATTGTAAAAGAAAGCGCCAGCGCTGGCCTTGAACACGAATACAAATGTTAAAGCGTTGCCGATGAAGAAGATGGAGATGAATCTGAAGTTGAAGAAGAAGCAGCAGCAGGCGCCACTTGAAAGCTAAAAAGTAAAGCAAAACTAAAGACGATGCTGTGAATGCAGAAAACTAAGTTCGCCTCTCGACTCTCGAGTGCGAGTGTAGCTGCTCTCACTGTATGCCCATTGAAATTGATTACAGGTGGGGTATATTTGTTTTGTGCATATGTATGTGACAGGCAGCAGAAGAAGTTGGGTTGAGTGCAGAAAAGTCCGTTCGATCGTTGAGTTCGCTACACGCAGCTGTCTCTATTACCAGTGAAATTGATTGGAAGAAGGGTATATTAGTTTTGTGCTTATGTATGTGACAGGCAGCAGAAGAAGTTGGGTTGAGTGCAGACAACTATGTTCGACTATTGAGTCTGAGTGTAGCTCTGTATATAGCTGACAATTGACTGAAAGAAAGAGTATATAAAGCACGAACTTATCATTTATAACCTCAAATTTGAATATAATTTGTACAAGAAATATTGAAACAAGCTCTTTTAGGCATAGCTTGATAGTTATAAGAGCTAGATACACCAAATTTGGTAGGTTTTTTGTAAAGCTTCCCATGCTTCCCCATTCCCTTTGAAAAATATTCATTTTTTAAATGACCACCTTATGCTTTGGTATATGCACACATTAGGCTGTCATATTTAAGATCTACAAGTTTCATGCAGATCGCAATGTAAATTCTCGAATGTCTGCATTTCGCAAAGTGCGGGACAAAGGCAGGGTATAACCAAGTCGAGCTGTAGCCTTTGGTGCACTCTTGCTGTTGTGTGTTTCGGCTTGTTTTGCATAGAAACCAATGTTTTGACTACTCGTATCGCAAGATTCGAGTGTCGTCGTCTCATAAACGTTATGCTTGGGTAAGATAATGGGCCAGCGAAATATTGTTTCGCACCAATTCATTTGGCAAACTTGTGCAACAGCCAAATGCAAAAACCATAACAAGACGGACACAATACAGCCGCAAGCATCTCACAATATTTTGCAAAGCAAGAGAAAAACCAATAAAATAAAACCCGAATCTCAAGACGCGCAGCGTTGTAATAACAAAAAAAAAAAAAAATTGGGGTTAAATGGGAAGCAAATGGGTTCATTTGCATGCCCAAACCCAAAAGTGCAACCAGAAACTGGAAATAATGTTACAAGACACGTGGATTAAATCAAAAGGCAATTGGAAGCGCATTCCGTACAGATGTTTGACTGCGCGTAAACCAGTTGAGAATTATTGGCACAGTTGACGTCATTGCAAATTGCTGCTCATTTGCAATTTATGGCAAAGATTTCTATCGTCAAATGTTACAACGCTTATTAAATGCAACTGAAAGGATTATTTACAAGTATAATTACAACATTTTGCAAAATGATTGGAATCTGTTTGAATGCTATTTATTGTACTGCAAGAAGCTCAATTACTCTCTCTTAACTTATCTATTTAACTTATTGAAGCAAACAGACTTTGGAGCCAATAACTTAACTCGGCTTAAGATGATAAATAAAAAGTTGATGTAATAGGTCGACAAAGCAAAGTACGCCCATTATTTGTTAGTCAAAAACTTCCTTATATGTGTCTGACATTTGCTCCACGACTTTTTGGGCCAGCCGCACGCTACAATAACTTTGAAGCCCACGAGTCTGGGAAAAGGTCGGCAATTTAGATGATGCCTTAAAATAGCTTTAATTAGGCTCATTTTAAACTAAGCAAATGTCTTTGCATGCCAATAATAATGCGAGTTGAAAGAAATCACGTGAAAACCGGGAGGGGAATATGAGCGGAAATAAACTGAGTGTATGCGTTGTGACAATTGTTCTAATGCCATGTTGATATTGTGAAGCATACAATTCAATTGACAATATTCAGCATTAAAATGATCCAAAGCCTGACTACAAAAGCAATTGACAGACAGTTCAGTTAGGGAATGTTAGCCTAGCAATGAGACCTTATATAACAAATTAAATGCGCACTTAAGCCGCCAATCAAAGAGACACTCACCATAGAATAATAATTGCTATCAAATATTTGCATACCTGTAAAGAAGTAGATTGAAAATTGAAAATTATTAAACAAGTTAAATATATGTACATAAACTAAAGGGCATATCAGAGAATTGCTCAGAGTGCTTTTTATTCTCTGAGTTATTTATTAAAACTTGTCAGAGGCAAGAAAATAAAAGTTGACTTGGAATATTAAATAAACATAAATAAAAAATTAAAAATAAATAAATATATATGACAAGTGCACAAAACATTTTGCTATGGCGTATTTATGAATTTTATTTTACGTTTTTTTTAATTTATATTCTTTTTATTTTATTTTTGGTTCTACGATTTATCCTGTTTTTTATTTGCAGTAGTCACAACAAAATTACATTTATATCGCTTTTTTTTAGCTCTTTTTTTTTATACGTTCGCCGTTTTAAAAGCGTCGGCAAAGCGCCGCGAAAGCTGCGCGGCCGCAAGTCCAAATCGCAGAGCTGAGCTTGCGAGCGGGCCCGCGTTCGCTTTCTGCGCTCAGTCGACAAACGGAGCTTGGCCGCGACACTTGGTTTAAGCGGAAGCGTCAACGTTAACGGTACATATACATACACACACACACACACACACAGACAGACAAGCGCGCGAAGCCGCCAAACTTGGTAGTCAGTCGGCGAAAAACGAGAAAAAAAAAAGAAAAAGAAATAGAGCTGAAAGAAGAAAATTGCAAAATTGCAGGAGAAGTTGGTTAGAAGAGCGCTCAAGCTGAATGGTACGAAGCGTTTGAGAAACAATTTCAAAAAGAAAATTAAAGTTTTAATAAATCTTAAGAGCATAAACTCGTGAAAAACACATTAAGAAAAATAAATAAAGTGAACTACATCTTATGCAAAAACATATGTAAAAAAAAATTATTACAATTGAAAAAAAAATTATGTTAAGTTGCAGTTTTTGATCGCAAAAGTTTCCGCATTTTAAATTAGTCAGCTGTTTTTTATTTTCTTGAACACAAACAAAAATACAAGAAAAATTACAAAGCAAAACGAAAGACTTAAGACACAAACTTGCGCGTGTGCAGCAGCAAGTGAAGTGTGCGCCCGTATGTGTGCGTGAGTGTGTGTGTGTGTGATTTTTATTGACCAAACATATAAAGCAAAGCAATGTAAAAAACAAGAAGAAGGCAGCCCTGAGGCCAAGCGCAAAGAAGTTATTTGAAACTGTTTCGTTTGGTTTCGTTTCGTTTCATTTCGGTTTGTTATGTGTTCATAAAAGTGCAATAAAAATAAAATGCTGTTAAAAAATTATATTAAAACACACACTCGCACAAAAGACAGACTGAACTTCACGAGGCTTTTGCCTTTGCTACTGGTTAACTGCCTTTCTGTTTGTTTTTCCACACAACAAATTTCGTAAAAATTTTGGAGCGCGTACCGCCACAAGTAGATGAACTTATCCATGTATGGGAAATGGCATATTGTTGGCGGGCGCCCCTCTCTCTCTCTCCGCCACAACGGGGGAATTGGGCAATGCAAAATATTGCAACAGACAATGACTGCCTTATAAATATGTGTATATGTGTATGTGAGCTGCAGCTTCAGCTTCAGCTTGATTTGTCTGAAGAGTGTCCGGCATGCGGACTTAAGAGCGGGCGAATTGTAAAGAAGTTAACCTATAAGGAGGGTACCTACTTTGCAGTTGAGGAAAACTCTCAAAGCACAGATTAGAGTTCGCTTTTAAGAGAAGTTCTCCTATAAGGCCATGTCCTATATACAGTTAAGGAAATGTCTCAAAGCAAATGCTTGAGTTTTCTTTTAATTATTGTTTGTTTTTCCCTTAGGCATAAGTTCACCTGGCTTGGATCTTTATACGCTTAAGCAAAAATATCACGGCACATACTAGATTTTTCTTAGTTAGCCATGGTGAATGTTTTTTCCTGCTTCATAACCCACTTTTTTCCGTTCGTCTACCGCATACACAGACCTTTTGCTTTATCATGCCTTTCTAACCAAGTACTGAGGGCTTTGTTGCATGTTTTAAGGTGCAAAAAAAAAAAGTAACACAAAAAATAAACAGAGTCAGAGAAATAAAACAAAACTGAAGTAAGAAAACAAAAGCAAATAAAACGTTAAAGAAAATGCAAAACGAATAGCACAAATTATAATCAAAGAAACGAAGAAAAATTAAAAACTCATGTGCTCAGCGAAGAGCTAAATAAATGTGGCCAATGGACTTGTTAACACACCGAAGATCATTCACTTAACGGTTTTTCGCAAAAGAAACATTTATAAATAAAAAAAACAGAACTCAAGAGAACTTAAATAAAAAGTAGCTTAGAAACTTTATATAAAGAAATCAAGTTGGAATTATTTTTTTTTTTAATATTTAATGCAGGTTATTTATTTTTTTTTTTTTAATATTTATTTAGACTGGAATATATATTTTTCATTCAACCAACAGGAGCAAGTCATAATAAATAACAAAAGTGAGCAGCTTTTCAAGAACCTCTCAGTTATACTTATCATTGTCAGACTCTAGATTTGCTTGAGAGCTCTAGAGATTAATTGCAAAAAATTTTACATAAATTTCAATATTTTTGTGCCTTGAATTCTAGACAAGATTGTTTTTCCCTTATGCAACATTTAAATGAGAAAAAATATGTATATAATATACTTTAAATAATAAACGCATGCGATAAATTTGAAAAAATATACAACTTCTGTGCCTAAATTCCAGACTAAATTGTTTCTTAAAAAAAAAATATATATATATGTATATATATAATATATATCTTTAAATCTTAAAGAATGCTACAAATTGAAAAATAAGTACAATTTTTATTCAAATGGGAATAATTAGAAATCAGATATTATGAAGAACAATTTTTAATAGATATAATTTATGAAAATTTTAAAGATCTAGATTCGATTCGCTTTAATTATTTATATCTGTTGCCCAATACATTTTATTATAGCTTCTGGTAGCTTAAGCCGCACGGCAACAGCTGCGAATATTATTTCTTTATGCAAAGCGCACTTAAGATTTAAATTTTCACAATTTCAAAAAGTGTAAATGATGTAAACAGTACACACAACTAGCTAGAGACAGCTGTTGTTGTTGTTGGTGTTGCAGCTTGGCCGAAATGATTGTTGCTGGATTATATAAGAAGTGGCCATGCCACAAACCGAAACTGTAGCCAGAGCAAGAGAAACGGCGAGAGAGAGAGAGGGATGATGAGAGGGAGAGAGAGAGAGGGGGGGAGAGCGTGGCCAGCTGCTAACAGCGCAACTGGTGACAAGCGAAAAGGAAGCAACTGCCGACCAATTCGGCAATCGACAACAGCTGCGGCTGCAACATGTTGCACGTACTAAATACCCACTAACATTGCGGCAAGCGCTTCGATTTTGGCTGTGGCAGGTTTAAAAAGCCGTTTAGCTGTATTTAACAGGCTGTCTGAGGGTGGGCGTGGCTGTGGCCACAACCAAGTTCTTTCCGCTGCGAAAGCAAAAGCAGCTTGTGGTGATTTTTTCTTTATTTACTTTTTGTTTTCTTTAATGGGGGCGCAGCTCAGGGCCCCATTTTGGCGCGGTGCAAGCATTGCAAAAGATTTGCAAATTTGCAAATTAAATTCGTTGCATATGAGTAGCAAAATGCACACACACACACACACACACACACACACACATCGATATGGCTTGGCGCATATTGCAAACAATTTTTGGAACAGCAATTGGCATTTCTGACGTTAACGTTAACGTCGACTTTGACGCCGACTGCTGCGCTTGCTCTAACCAGTTGGCAACCTTGGCGTTGTTTTGTTTTCGGCGCTGTGCTTTGCGTTTATTATTATATTTTTTTTTTTGCTTTTTTTTTTTTGGTATTTATTTTGGGTTTTTTTTTTTTTAATTTTTATTTTAAACTTGCACTGGGTATGCGCATTTTAACTAGCAGTTAGTTACATCAAGAGTAAATCATATTTCAGTTATTAACAAACCTTTGGAAGTCGTCTGTTTCTGTTCTGTTTCTCTTTTCTTATTCAGCACATTTTGCTAAATTAAATTTCATGATAAAGAAGTTGAACAATTTTTATGTCTATTAACAATTTTATTTGCCATTATTATAGAAGGGTATTCGGTCTCGACTTAATCCAGTTTTTATACCCTTTAAACGCTTCGCTGAGCTTATCTGGTCATATTCCTTTTGTACTTCCATCTACTTTGATCCCGAAAACTACAAAAGCTAATGACTTGACATTTTTTATATATAATATATATGTATATATTCTTCGATATCCCCAACCATTTTCATAATATCGATAAATTACGATTTGCAGACTTGGTTTCTTGAGCACAACTCAATGATTAAAAAAGTTATATGCCGCAAATTAGGTATGTGGGCTTTCGTAAGGTACATTAAGAAAAAAAATATATCACTTTTGGAATACCTAACCCACTTCTTCCAAAAGATTGTAAAAATCACATTTTCAAAGCTGGAGCCTTGCGCTTTGGTATGCACACACTTTTTAGCGACAATATCTAGCACTGAACATTTCAAAAAGATCGGACTATAGAGTCCGAAGTTAAGCAAGTACACTTTGCACATAAAGTAGGCATTAGGGCAAGAAGAAGCACAGCCGCCGCTTGCAGCTAGCAAAAATGTTTGTAACGGCAGTTTATCGCTTGGTTCAGGGTATTCCCTAGTCGAACACTTCCGCCTAGAGCACTCTTACTTGATCTTTTTAGCCGCATTAAAATTACACAAAATGTTGTTTTATTTGTGACGCATTTGCGTCGTATTTAATGTGGGAATCTTTATAATGGCACAATTTTCGCGCCTCTCTTTTGGGCTCGAGAAATAAAGAAAAGAAAACAACATATCAACCGAAAAATTGTTGTCCTTTGCGTCATCTTTGACAATGTTAAGCAAACAACAAAACAACTGCAAATATTCAACTTTAACAACAGATACGTAAATTTATGACCACGAATTTGTGTTACTAACCTTACTCAATTTTTTTCGAGCGAGCTTTTATTTTATTTTATTTTTTTTTGGTTTTTAATGATTTTCGAGTTTGACTTTCGAACGTTTTATGGTCATTTTGTGTGCGCGTGTGTGTTGTCGTTGTTGTTTTTACTATTTAACTGTTGCTGCTGTTGTTGTCAGACGTCTAGTTAGCCGGCTCATTTGATTATGTATCTAAGAGATGCAGAGATATCAAAGAGAGCTGTTTGTCTGTGGCATATGGCCAAATGACGGATCTCAACCAAACATGAGCTGGCACTCTAAGTGGGTCAAAGTCTGACAGCGAGGCCATTAATTTTTGAACAGGAGTTGCCGCTAGCCTAAAACTTAGCAAACTAATTAAATTAATTACACAGCTAAGTGCGTATAAATAATTAGAGTTACATTTTGCAAAGACTTTAAAAAATGTTTGATTAAGTCAAATAAAATAGTTTCAGAGACATTAAATATAAATATAGTAAGGGGCGCAATAATTCATAAACAATTTATACCGCTAAAAGAACTTTATAAAAGCATTCAGAAACATTCACAGCCATGCACATAATTCATATCATGTTACGTGAGACTCACACATTAGAGTAAGGTCGAGATGTAAGTTACATCATGTAACTCAACAGACTTCGCTTAACAGAGACTTAAGATTATGTTAAATTGACCAAAGTGCAGCTTATACAAATGTATACTATGTATATTTCAAATAAGGAGCCTAACATTATGTCAAATTGTCTAGTGTGCAGCATAGAAATGTTATTTTTACATTCGACTTAATGTAAAACTTAACAGACGTAGCTTGACAGAGGCATAAGATTATGTTAAATTGCCCAAGGTTTCTACATTTTTGATACTAATTATATATGTTAAAATTGTTCATGGAAGAAAAATATGTTTTAAAAATGTTTATTATTATAAAAAAAAAGAAAGGAAGAAATAACACCCGAAGAGTTGTTTGTCCCTTAGAACGGCATTGTATGCTTAATATGTATTTTATACTTTTTCAAGTGAAAAACTTTTCGAATATTTCGATTGATATAGCAAAATTTGAAGAAGTCACTGGTTTGAGTGCTTTTCGCACTCAGCAAATCATTTATTTCTAGCTTTACGGATTATTTTCTCCTCAAAACCTACTTTTTGTACTCCCCGCCAATCTAGTCCACCCAATACGTTGTACTACGAGATTAAATGCAAGTTGTTTGGAGTTTGCATTAAATATTTGAAGCACATAAATGAAGCTGTGACTCACAAAAAAAAATATATTATAAGATTGAAAAAAAGCTGTTTGCGTTGAGAAAATCTAACGAAAGTCAGTTATAAGAAGACGTCTCTAGAATATTATTTTTTGGCTATCAATCATATAAGCCAGTCGAACTGAGCCCGTATGCCCGCACCTACCTTTTCCTCAATAACAATTTCTAAGCGGTTCTCTGTTTACCTGTACATTTCACAGTCCATTTCACAAAACTTGATTTGCTTATTCTGACTGCATTTTCTTGACGTAGATTTATGTATAGATACGTATATAGATAGATACATAAGTATGTTGAGTGTGTATATTTGGGTATTCGTTTTCATGATTGTTATTCAAGACAGTTTGTGTCTTTCCATGTGCGCACCGTCATTTAATTTTTCCGTGTTGTCATTGTCCGAGTGGCCCCACGTTCTGAGCACCTTTTGCAATTTGCATTTACAGACATGCATAAATAATGTAAGTTAAGTGAATTTCACTTGTACAACTCGCACATTGTTTATACGTATACAATCTGTAACTGTTGTCAATATTTGCTGAATCTGTTCGAGCTCCAGTTCGAGTTTCGTGTTTTAACGTTTTGTTTTCCCGGCAAAACCTCAATGACCCGCGGCAAGCTAAAAGCTTGAAGGTTCTTCTCAGAAAACTCATTACGTTCGCTTATTTGCGAATTTGTACTGCCAATTCTTATTGGTAAACATGCATATATTACAAATAAATAACCTTCAGGCGAGCTAATGAGGTTAGCTAAAGACGAAGCTAACTCTCGTACATTCTATACATCTATGCACAGCTCAGAAGATGATTATTAATTTTGATTATAATTATATTTTAGTTGAAAAAGTAATTCTACGAAAGTTACGCAGTCTTAAAAACAAATAATTGTAAATTCAATTCTCTATTAACTTAGAGGGTATCTGTAAACTCAACAGATAAAGGGAACATTAATACAACTTTTAAAAAAGAACTTTTGATTATTGAAGACAAATAATATATTATTTCCTATAAAATCTTCTCTTCAATAATCTATCTAATTCCATTTCTCAAGAAGCGCTTTTGATTGTAGAAGACTAAGTTTGCAATTAACAAACTTTTTTCTTATTCTTATCCTAAGTTCCTAAGTTCCTTCTAGAAATAATATATTAAAAACTTTACTTAATCTTGAAATAATTCTATTTAAATTAATTAATTGATATTTTATTTTATATTTTTAATCCTTTATGATTTATTTTATAATATGTTCTGTTCAAATCTCTATAATGTCATTTTTTAACAATATTTGATTCAAACTTAAAAACTATTAGAATGTTACCTTTTGCTATAGTAATAATTGGTCAGAAATCTTTGCAGAAATCATTCTTTTAAAAATATTATATTTTATTATAATATTTTCAACTTTTAACCAATTGGAGTCGTAAGAACTCTACAAAAAATTTGGAAAAAAATCTCTATTTTGAATTTTTTCCAATTATTAAATTGTATTTAAATAGAACGAATTCTTACAAGGAAACAGGTTTTTCTAAAATTAAAGAAAGTATTAATATTCTTAAAAATATAAGAATTTTAAATACAAAATGTCGAAAACTTGGTAAAGTGACAGTCTAAATATTGACTAAATTATATATCCGAAAAATCATTTCTATTTTTCTTTTTATATGTTTTTTCGGAATATATAAATCTATTTTTTTTTATTGATATGTATTTTTGTTAAATACAAATATTAAATTATTTTTTATATTCATCTTAATTAATTCTTTTAGTATCAGCTTTTGATATAAATCATAAATTGAGCTTAAGCTTTGACATGGCAACATTATTAATTTACTAATTTTCATGAGCAGCACATTGTAATGCTCAGCTAAATGTGGCATAAATTACAAATTGTGTCTCCAGCCAACTAAATCAAATGAGATTTTCAAAACAGTTGCGAGGTTCATTAACGTACAGCAAAAACACGCGATTCATGTTGCCCTTTCTGGTGTCTGTCGTCAGCTGTCAAAACTCAAGTGTAATAATTGCCAGAGATAAGCTATGCATTTTTATAATTTTTATTATACAAATCAAAGGTTAATGAAGCGCCACACACTTAAGAATATGACAAAGTTCAGAACGCTTTAGATGTGGAACTCACACAGAAAAAGTCAAAAATATTTTGAGGGGCAATTTAAACATGACAAATGTTAAAGTTGCTGTTAAAGTGACTGTCAAGTGCGTGAAGTGAGTTGAATATATATTAATATATATGCATTCTTTAAAGTGAATGGTGCTTCAATATACTCAGAGAGAGACAAGATTGGAAGGGATTGCCGGCTTGGGCAAAGATTGTGAAAAACGAAATTCCCGCTTTCCTTGCCACGCTCAGCTCTGACAAAGAGTTCATCGAACTTGCGGGCAGATTTAACAACAACAATTCGACTAGTTAAATTTTCACTTTCGGGCATTGTTTGTATGTGAAAAAAATGACGCTGGCTACTAACAGCGACTGCTTAGAATTTAGCGCCAAGTTAAGGCTGTGAATTTTTGGTCAGCTGGAGCGCTTTGTGTGCCTTGGCACGTGTCTGTCATAAAGCAGCGCCAATCAATAAAACACATAGCCATATAATGATTTATTGACGCAAGTGATAATCCAATATACTCGTATTCTTTTCGATCCACACAGCACACAGAGCCACCTCAGAGCGAGTGAGAGAGTGAGAGAGAGAGGAGAGCAAACACACAACAGCAAGATGGCGGCCGTTGAAGTGCGCAATGGCTATAAGTACTATGGCTCCAAAAAAAATCCCAAGATTGTGCTCAACCAGCTGAACATGAACGTCATGCGTGGCTCCATGTGAGTGGCATTCATAATGAACTCCAATCGAGCATTTGCTCAATGAATAACTATTCTTTCCTCTTGCTCCGCCCTCGCGTGCGCCCTTTAGCTATGGCCTGCTGGGCGCCTCCGGCTGCGGCAAGACAACGCTGCTCTCCTGTATTGTGGGCCAGCGTCGGCTCAACGGCGGCGAGGTGTCCGTCTTGGGCGTTAAGCCCGGCGAACCGGGCAGCGGTGTGCCGGGTTCACGTGTCGGCTTCATGCCACAGGAAATCGCTCTCGTGGAGGAGATGAGCGTCAAGGAGACCATCTTCTATTTTGGACGCATCTATGGACTCACAGACGAGCGCATACGGGAAAAGTTCAAGCTGCTCAAGGAGCTGCTGCAGCTGCCGCCGGCACGGCAGATGATCAAGGAATGCAGCGGTGGCCAACAGCGACGCTTGTCCTTCGCCTGCGCCATGATACACGATCCCGAGCTGCTCATTCTCGATGAGCCCACGGTCGGTCTCGATCCCATGCTGCGCGAAAAGTATATATCCATAAAACCTATCATATTCTGTTGTTTTTTGCTAACGAGCCCGAATTCTACTTTCACAGAATCTGGGAATTTCTGGTGGAAACGACCAGAAATAGTAAATTGGCTGTGATCATCACCACACATTATATCGAGGAGGCCAAACAGGCCAATTGCGTGAGTTTTATTTACAAATTAATTGCTAGCTCAAGAAAAATACGAGAGTGTAGGAAAGTCCTAGATCTAATACCCCTAAAGATACTTTTTATAGTGCTATATAATAAAGTAGTGCAGGCTTTGTGGCCTATATATAAGCAGCAAAAGAGTTATCCATACAAGAAGATCGTTCCTATGGCAATTATATGATATAGTGTTTCGATCTGGCCGATTCCGACATATGTATTGACTGCAACAGTAGGACGGACTTATGTAAAGTTTCAATACGAAAACTTAGAAACTAGTTCCAATAGAAACAAACAAACTCGGCTGTTGATGCTGATCAGGAATATATATACTTCGGAGATGCCTTCTTCTAGGTGTTACATTACCTGATATATATTGCTTATACATTCTTGGTAAAGACGACGATCTGAGTCTATTAAACCAAGTCCGTCTCTATGAACGCATGTAACTCGAGCATAGCTAAGCTTCAAAATCCTATACATAGAAAGCATTTGTAATTTCCTCTCGATATTTTTTATCATATACACAGTATTTATAAATATCGATATAAAGAAATTGCCATGATATCGATAAATATCGATTAACGTATATTTTGTTAAACATAATTCATAAATTATAAGAGCTAGAAATAGAAAACTTAGTATGAACCTTCTATTATAATATACCTAACGATTTTTAACGGAAACATTTGAAAGGCTAGCCTCAAATTTAAATATACTAAACGAACCTAAAGACAGACAGACAGCTTTGAACTATTGCATTTGCAAGCTACTTATGTTACCTGCTCAGTTTCTTAAACATTTAATATTCTATCAACTTTTTAGATCGGTCTCATGCGCAATGGCGTTCTGCTGGCCGAGGACACGCCCACAAATATTATGATCAAATTTGGCACACAGTCCATTGAGGATGCATTTCTCATACTTAGTCAGCGTCAGGGCAATGAGGATCAGCTGGCGCAGATCATTGATCATAACAGAAACCAGGCGTTGCCCGTCGCGGCGCTGCCAACTGAGGTGATCGATGTCCACGACACGCCCACAGCCGAGAAGCCGCCCATACCGTACGAGGAGCCACCTAACGAGAATCGCAAAAAGATATTCTTTACGACCAAAGGACGTCTCAAAGCGCTGATGACCAAGAACTTTGTGCAACTCTTCAGGCAGCCCTCGTAAGTGCCAGACGGTTTTTGAATACAAGTTGGCAGCAACTTTTTAATCGAACTCTTCCTCTGTCGCTAAGTGGCATCATTTTCATGCTGATGTTTCCCATCATACAACTGTCCTGCTTTTATTTGGCCATCGGCAAAACGCCCACAAATCTGGAGCTAGGAGTCTATTCCGGCGAGGTGGAGAGCTATTCCGAGTGCTTTGATGATAATCTAAAGACCATTTACAAGGCCAACGATAGCTGTCATTTCAACAAGCTCTCCTGTCGCTACATACGTGAACTGGGCGACGATGTGGCCACCAGAAAGTATTATCCGACCGAAGCGGCTGCCCTGGCGGATGCCAAACGCGCCCTCACCGTGGGCTACATATATTTCGCGCACAATTTCAGCGATTCGGTTTACGAGCTCATCGAGGATGGGGTTCATGCCAGCGACGGGGCCGTTGACCATGCCGAGCTGACCGTGCACATCGATATGACGGGTAAGTCGGCGTGACTATGGCTACATATAGCTCCCGGGGTTATATATTTCAATTATACCCTTACAGATCAACAGGTGGCGTACTTTATGCAACGCAAGCTGCGCGACAAGTTTAGCACCTTTATGAACAGCGTTGTCCAGGACTGCAATGTCTCGGCCGCCCTGGTCAAGTTGCCCGTACAGTTCCAGGATCCCATCTATGGCAGTGCGGACATTGAGTTTCAGCAGTATTGTGCGCCCGGCGTGGTCATGACGTGAGTATATGATTAGGGCTAAGGCTAACATAGGTTCGACATGGCTCGTTGCCGGAACTTCCAATTCTCTTATGCTAAAGGATTCGCAACGGGAACCAGCAATTATTTTTCCTCAAAATTTATTTCATCTAATAAGCAAAAGTTTAACTCGAAATAATGCAATTATTAGCCAATTATCAATAGAGCTCGAATTCTATATGAAAATATATGAGAAGCGAGGTTGTGAACTAAGAGAAGAAGAAGCCTCCGGGCAGGGAAAACATGTGAAAGCATTCATCATATAATGATTAATCGATATATAATAAATTCGATAACACTAGAAATCAACCGATAGTATCGATATGGATAAAAGGATTTGCACAGTATATACATACGTTAACTTTTTTAAATTATGAACTCTTTAAATCGAATTTATAGGTCGATTATCGGTAAAAACAAATTTAATACAGCTTAGCAGTACAAGAAGTTGCTTAACATATATCGATTAATCGTTATATAAAACTGTCGATACCATTTGATATCTATCGATTATGATTGTATATATTCCTCTATCTATCTTCCCTTTCTTTAAATTTAACTACAATCATTTTGAAGCTACCAAGTCGAACCTTTCGATAAACATAACTAATCGATAGTTATCGATTGACATAAAATTGCATTTGCATAGCTATCCTTAGTCAATTTGTCTTTACCTATAACTACATCATTAAACTTTCCCACTCTCTTCCCAAGCATGGTATTCTTTCTGGCTACTTTGATGACGGCTGCTGTATTTATTTCGGAGCGCATGGATGGCATTTGGGATAGGACCCTGTTGGCTGGTGTTTCGGCAACCGAAATGCTTTGGGCCCATCTGCTCACCCAGCTGATAATCATGGCACTGCAATCCTTTGAGGTCATCATGTACATCGGCATCGTATTCGATACGTATAACAATGGAGATACGACCACATTGATTGGACTGCTGACGCTGACAGCCTTCTGTGGCATGCTGTTCGGTAGATAGATAGTTATATTTTTACCGAGCTTGAACTGATTTGTGTTTTATGCAGGTCTCTTCATCTCTGTGTTCTGCAAGTCTCACACGGAGGCCAACTTTGTGGCCACTGGAGCCTTCTACCCCATGATCATACTCTGCGGTAGGTTTTCGCATAACTCGAGTAATTGATTTTAGGATTTTTAATGCATTCTTTTTAGGTCTGCTGTGGCCGTTGGAGAGCATGCCGAGCTTTCTGCAGGATCTGGTAATGGTGCTACCCTTTACCATACCCTCGATATCGGCGCGTAATGTCATCGAGAAGGGCTGGAGCATTACCAACGAGAAGGTCTACAATGGTTTTCTCGTGATGGCCGGCTGGACGATCATTTTCTTTGTACTGTGCCTGATGGGCATCAGGCGCAAGGCGTAGTGGGGCTGTATTTAATATTTGGGGTTACCATCTAGAAGTCGTAGCGTATTACAATTTCCCTTTAGGCGATTTTATATATGTATATTGTGTTATAGTATCTATATAATTTAATAATTATCGGAAGCATATCACTCGCATGTCGCAGACTCTCTTTCATCATCCAAATAAAAACTCATTCGATGCATTGTTAGCCAGACTACGTTCGGGTTGCCTAGGGATATCAAGAAAGTTCTTCTACTAATAAATGAATGACGTTTTCTTTTTTTATGTATGTACTAAATTCGGCAACCCAACGATAGATTGGTTTAAAAGATCTAAGGTCTAAGGGGTGTCTCACAAAAATATTTATAGTACATAGCACACAACATTTGCATTCATGAACGAAACGTTTGAACATGTACTAAATTTAGTACATTTAGTACATTCGTATTATAATAACAACCTATGTAAATAGCCCAAAATCAGAAAGGGATAGCACATATTATCATTATAAAAAAATATGCGTAAGATTTTAGCACGCGTTCCACTATACGAACTGTTCTAAAGTGTTGTTCTAAAATGCTAATTCTTTAAAACGAAATTTTAAAACTACCAAAAAGACACAAAAACTCAACAAATAAATATTTTAATGGAATATCGAACTAAACACAAAGTTTTTCTTATTACATTTTTCCTTTCAGAGGAATTTTTAGTTGAAGTTTTTTTTAGTACTGTACTAAAACAGTTTTAATAATATATATAATATAATTAATAATTCAAAGGGTTAACTTGGCCAACATTTAATTAAATACATTTACATTTGCTGCTGTGCTAAAATTGTACTAAAACGAACTAAATTCGCAAATACCTTTTAAAGCGCCCGTCTAAAAGACGAAATGCTGATAATTACTCAAGTGTGCAAATTTAAATGACCGTCAACAAGTTTTTCAATGCCCGCCTTTATATAAAATGCAAACCAGCGCAAAACTAAAGCGAAAGTTCCGCCCACCCCGCACCACCTAATGTATAAAAATATCAGAAAGTGTGTCTGCCCTGAGCTGGGGGCCAAGGACAAGGACACGTTCACGACGATGACGATGAAGAGGAAGTCGAGGACGTGGCAAAGTTGCTGACACACTTCGGGCTTGGAAACTGCTAGACAAAATGTCTGCCCGGTTGGCTTGGCTTGGCTGGGTAGACCCTGCCCCAACAACCTTCATCCAGCCCCCCTCTTCCACCCGCCATGCTGCCGGCTGCCAGTGTCTGCCGGTGTCTACGAGCAGACATTTTTATTACAAAACTTTATCTTTGCCAAATACGAAAACGTCGACGTCGACGACGACGACGACGACGACGATGACGAGGAGGAAAAATACAAAAAGGCCAACGCTCGGGCAGAGCTGTGGGCGTTTGGACCCGGGCTGTTGTGGGCGGACCAGGCCAAAGTGTCGCTTGCCATTTATATAAGTTGCATAAAATGTGCAGAGAAAAAAGAAAACAAATAAAATGGAAAGTTTTCCCACTGCCTTTGCTCCAGACTTGTTGCTCACAACAGCTGCAGATTTTTAGTGTGAACAGCAACAATAAGCAGAAGACTTGGGCAGGAATTAAAGCAGACTTAAGCACAAATCAGCAATAACAAAAGGAATCAAATCAAAAATTACTTTAAATTTAAAGAGTACGATGGACGAGTTAAGTTTATGGATTAAAAGATTGCCGCTATAAACTATACTTAGAATAATAAAAGAGTAAATATTACTTGTTAATTTAGTCTGTGGTTTCGCTACTCTTGTTGAGGAAGTAACGCATAGAAGGAGACAACTTCAAGCCCATAAAGTATATATATTCTAGATCAGCATCGGCTGACGAGTTAATAAAGCCATGTTCGTCTCTCCATTTGCCATAGGAAAACTCGGTCGAAAAGTGGGTTATTGTATGGAAAATATACCGAGATAATTTCTTCAAACTCAGCTCTTACGAGCTTCACTATTCTCACGTATCTGCCCTACCCTACATTTGCTGCAACAATATGAAGTCTTTGTCCTTTTAAGTGCATTAATATATTTTAATGTGCATGGCAACAAGTTCATAAATAATTAATCTTGATAAACGCAAGAAAACCTGAAAGGCAACACATAAAATAAGTGTTTAAGCTTTAAATCTCTATCAATCAGTCAGAGACACGCAGATATATGCACATTCAGACGCTCGAGTGAGAAGCACATAAATATTGCGTATACGTCTTGTGGGCAGCCACGTGCCCGTCAACGTCAACATCCTTTGTTATCCTGTGTGAAATTTAATACAAGCAAAAAACAAAAACATCAGCAATTGCCAGGAACAAATAAATTTGCGCACAAGCTGTCAGTAGGTCAAGTCGCCCGAGTGTTGGCAACACAACAAAGTTTGCAAACTCAACAATTTTGTGCCACACCGTCGTCTGGTGTCCTTTACACAACAGCTGGCTAGCCCAGTCCCAGTCCCAACCTTAGCCCCGCCCACTGCCGCTGTGTACTCCTCTGAATGTGCAACACAAAAGTTTTGGTTATAACTTTTGCTCCATTTAATATACACATTTAGTATATAAAATGTAGTCCTGGGATCGGCTGGCAACACTTTTGTGGGTGATTCCGTAATTTGACCTTCAAAAAATAAATAATAAAAAAAAAAAAAACAGACACACACACACACACAATCGGGAGCATGTCTAATATTTATACGTAAATTTAATGAAGGTAAAACTGTTTTGTTTACGTTTCGTGCTCGTCTCTCAATGTGTGTGTGTGCGTGCGTGTGTGTGAGTGTGTGCGTGAGTGTGTGACTCTTGCCAGCCTTTTATGTTTGCCCTGTCTGGCTGGCTATTTGGGAAGGCAGCTTTAACAAAATGCTTGCTTCAATTTCATTGACTAAAGCTGGAGCCCAGTCAAAAGACTGTCAGAAAGTTATGTAAACTTTGAACAATAGAAACAATGACCCAAACCTATTCGCACTTGTGGCTTCAGCTGGAAATGCTGTAATGCAGCGATCTGTATGTGTGTGTGTGTGTGTGTGTACAAGAGCAGTAAATGAGCAGAGGCTTATAGACCTAATTAGTTAACAAATCAGTTTTAGCGCAAGGTATGCAAATTTGTGTAGCATACTTTAAGGAGCATACAAATTTAGTTTAAGCCTGTTGTAATTCTTATTATACAATGCTTAAGCTTAAGCCTGGCCTGCGCGGCTTAGGTTTCTGGGCGTCGAACTAGCAAGCGAGAGGTCGCTGGCTTCAATTTGTTTAGGGCGAATGCCTAGGCGCGAGTTGAACAAACAATTACGGCAACATTTGCAATTCCAGCATCTATATAAACTATACACATAGTATGTCAACTGCCCACAATTGTCTGATACAACAAAGCATATGAATTGAAAAGTTACCACAACAACTCGAAGCTGGCAACTCAAGATTGACCACTGGGCAAATATATTTTGGCAACTAAATCAAAGCCAATAAACGAGATCTGGCTAAACAAGAAATGCCACAATAAATATGAACAAAACTGGGTCCTACCAGTAAAAAAAACAAAAATCATTCCTTTTTGGAATTGATTTGAAAGGCGCTCGACCAAAACTAAAAACAGCCAAGCAATCTGTGAAGGACGAGCACGAGGACGAGGACACGGACAATGGCATGGACATGGATGTGAACGTGGACGAGGACCGTGGACCGTGGACATGGTTGAGAAGCTAGCATAGTCTTTGCATTTCATTGACCCTTTAAATGGAAAAGATGGACACACAAACACCTACACACACACACACACACACACACACAGTCTGTCATTTTGTATGTATGTAGCGAGCAGCTGGCAGTCACGTTCGTTGAGCAAAAGTGGTGAAAAATTTGATTTTGGGAGTTTATTCAATTTGCTGCATGTGTGTGTGTGTGTGACTGTTGTTGTTTGCAGCGGGTGGCCAAGCAGCACTTAAATGCATGACAAGAGCGAGGGCGAGAGAGAGAGAGAAAGAGCGTGTGGAAGAGAGTAGATGCAAGTGGTTTGGCAATATAACACAATCAACATTCGACTTGGATTCGATACGCATTCAATGGGTTTGCATTTGCTTTTGAGGTAAAGCTGAAGCAGCAGCAGCAGCTAACAAGGAACAGCAACCGTTGCGTAGGCTTTACACACACACACATAGTCACTCACACAGCTGCATTCGTTTTTCTCCTCATATGCAACGCCATTTTATGTATAGGCTCGTCATTCGCCTGCTCGCTCGCACTCGCTCTAGTTTTTGCATTTCGCACTCGCTCTCTGCGTGCCTATGTACAGAGCACAACATGGCGGGGCAGGGTCGGGGTGTAGTGGGCAGCGTGTGGGGAATGGCTGATGGGGTCGACTGAACACACACATGCGTTTGGCCTTTTGCCTGGCACACATAACAAGCGACTGCGTGGAGTTGCGACTGCAGCGGCATCGGCAGCGACAGCGACAGCAGCAGCGCTAGCGTCGCGTTTCGTTCGCTTTTACTGATTGGACTGGCACACTAAGGCAAATGTGATTTGCTGCTTGCAAAAAAATTCAAAACTATGACAAATTTCATAAAATGCATATAAAGTCATAGAATTCTAGAAAACTAAATCAATGCAGACAATTTTAAAAACTCACTTAAAATATTTGAATCAGCTTTTGAATTACATATGCATATATGCTCATGTCTTAAAACTTCAAGTAATGTTAAACAAAGACAAATTTACATATTTAATATGGTCATTCTTGAAGTGATATTTAGTTTCATTTGTGAAAATGATTATTTTTACCATTTAATTACTATAATTTTATATTCTACAATTTATTTCTATTCAATTTATTTCTATCCATATCTCTATATAAGAAAAAAGTGTTCTAGTTTTCATTTAGTACGTGTACGTTGTACCACTGTGCACAATAGCAACGCAAAAATTGCGCCTCCAATGCAGTGGTCGAAAAGCAACAACGACAATTGAAATGGGGTAAAAGGAGAGGCTCGGATAGCTCGCAGCAGCGCAGCGCGTAGGAAGAGTCGCGTCGACGTGGAAAAAAGCCGTGGCAGAGGCCGAGGCAGTGCCTGCGACAGAGGTAAACGCACAGAGAGAGGCGAAAACGCAGCGACGTCCACGCAACGCATGCGACCCACGCGGCGAACGGACGCACAATATGCAATACATGACATCAAACGCTGTAGAGAGAAGAGGGCGCCAGCCGCAGCTGGGGGAATTCGATGGTAGGCACTCGAGAGTGGGAGTGGGACTACCCAAAAAAACAATGGACAGGCAGGCACTAAAATGCAGCCAGAATGAAATGTGCACAGAGAACACAGCACACACATGCAAATACACACGCACGCACGCACAGACGCGCACACATGTATGCAGGCAAAACGGCTATGTACGAGAATCGGATGGCCATGTATTGCCATTGACCAGGCACCTCTCAATGCTCAACCCAATGCTGCCCGCTAGCTATTTCGCTCTCGCTCTGGCTGTCGGTCTCTCGTTCTGTTGCCCTCTTTTTCCAGCTCTCTTCTGTGCTCAATGTCCTTGTCGCACTTGGGCAGACCTCTGGGCCGCCTCGCTTGTTTACCAATTTATTTTGCGCACAAAACGAAACACGGAAAATGCATGAGGCCCAAAAATGAGCGTGGGGCAAAAGCAAACGCAACGCAACGAAACGCAGCAACGCAATGGATAGCCACGGTCACAGGACGCACTCAAAACAACAACAACAACAACAACAACAACGACAACAACGACAGCAACAAGCTTAACATTGCCGTTGAAAGCAGCAGCAAAAGAGAAGGAGAAAAAAAATTGCACAAATTTCAGTTCGATTTCTGTTCCATAACGCAAAAAATTCTGCTGCCTCGCAGTCGCTATCTCTTACTACCTGCCTACACTTCAACCCAAGCGCCAGCTCTCCCGAGCCCTCTATCCCCTCCCACTCCTTCCCTTCATATATGCAGCTCTCTCGTTCGTTTTCATTTTGTGGCCTTTCAGTCGCTTTTTTTCGACTTTTTTTTTGGTTTATGTTTTTGCCTGTTTGCCACTTTGTGCGTAGATTTGCCTTTGCCTGCCTTTTTTTTTTGCAGAGTTGTTGCAACGTTTCTTTTTATCGCGACTTGCGCTTTGATGGAATGACCGAGAATTTCTTTGTCCTTTTTCGCTTGGCGCTGACTTGTTCTCGAAATTTGTGGGCACATGAGAGTAGGTGGGGCGGGGGCGGAAGGGGTCTACACTACGTACTACGTAGACACATTGTTAGTTAGCTCACGTAGTATGCAGCTGAAAAAAGGCGAACAGAAATAAAGCATCTACGATGCAGCAGAGAAAAATGTGGCACAAAGGGGACACGGGCGATGTCTAAAAGCCAACTAGGAAACAGGACAACAAAAAAAATGAAGAGTTTGTGCAACACTGGAGCAGCGTGTACGAAATGCACTTTTCACATGATATAGGCGTGGATCTACACATTATATGCTGGGAGGGTATACATAATTCGTTACAATCATATATTATTTACATGTAACTTTTCTCATATTTCTTTTCATGGATAATTTTGTAGTTCTAGATAATTTCTAGATGAAAATGCTAAAAATTCATATAATAATAAAAAATTCATATAAAGAATTGTTTTCAATATTTATTCCTTAAAAAAGAAAATATATAATTACTTTTTTTAATTTAATGGTCAGGCATTGATAGAATGTCCTTTGAAGAACAGGACAATGGAAATTGCAGACACATGTGCAAAACAATGAAAGAAATATTATTTTTTTTTTATTTTGGATTATTTTTGGGACATTTTTAAAAACTTGGAAAAATGTCAAGCCCGTTTTAAGAAATAGTTCAAAAATGTAAGTACATTTCCATTTTATACTCTTTAGAATATTATATATTATAGTTAATATATTATGAATATATGAGGATTAACGTTTTTTTATTTTCTACATAAATTGCAGTTCTATACAAAATTAGTGCTACTTAATTTCTTGGACAATGCATTAAGAGCCCAAATGGAGCAAAAATTACGAGTTCTGTTTTTTCCAGCATGTGACGCACGCCTGAAAGGCGACTACAAAATGCACACTCGATGTTGCCGCTTGGTTTGAGGCTCAAAGCTGGGTTGTGGACAGCCTCTCGGCAGAGACTGAAGCCATCAATTGAAGCGGGTCAATGTTTATTGTGTGACTGGCAAAGATGATGCATGATTAATGCCCATCAATTAATCAGCTTATAAAGTTTACAACTGGGCATCATTTGAAATATTAAAAACAAAATCTGTTTAAACACAATAAGTAGTTCATGCTCCAGAAGTGCTGTGCTATTTTCAGAGATAAGCTTTTTATAAATTTAAGATGCAGTTATTTTTAGGAGCTCTACATGAATTAAGGCTGATTCGATTCCACTTCAGTGAAAATTTAAATTCTATTTATTAAAACGTTTTGTATTTACAGACCAATTTGGTCATAAGGTTATATAATAAAGTATTCTTTACTTTTATTTGTCGCATTTGTCGGAAAGGTACTGTAGGTTATAGATGGAAAGCTTCTGATTAATTCCACTCACTATTGTACAAATAAGGTGGAAAGAGAATGTATGGTTAGTTCCACTTGTATATGTGAAAATTGAGTGGAAAATTACTTATTAATTCATCTTAAGATGGTAAGAATTAGGGGGAAAAGCAAATGTAACTTCCTCCTGTATTTGTGAAAATTAGGTGGAAAGCTAATGTATGGTCAATTCCACGTGTATATGTGAAAATAAGGTGGAAATTTACTGCTAAATGGGGAAAATTAGGTGGAAAGCTACTTTCCGATGAATTCTCAATTAATCCTCAATTGTAACAAATGAAATGGAAATTTTTAAAAGGAAATTTGCTCGTTTTTCATGCATCCGGATTGCACGGATTTTAGGCGAATTCACGTAACCTAGCGTAAAACGGAAAACTTCACAAAATCCTTGTAAAAGTGCTTTTAAAAAATATAAAAAAATATGTACACATAAGAACTACAGCGAGCTAGGCTTACTTGGAAGATTAAAAACTCCGGGTGAATCTAGTGTAAGATTGTCTATAGTTTTTCAGATAAAGTAGACTAGTAAATGTTTGACAACAGTATATGAACAAGTACTGGATAGAAGGAGCTGCTGTAATTTATTGTACTTATAATCATGTGAAAAGCCGTACAAAAGTTAGAATCGAATCGAAAAGAGAAAATCAAGGCGAATGTTGCAATCATTTTGCCTGATATTGCTGGCAACCGGTGCCAGCAGCAGCTACAACATATTCAAAGAGAAATTCAACGAGCAGCTGGTCACATATTTGCACGTTGGCAAGCCGCAGGTGCAGGACGCCCTGACGCTGCTCCAGACGGTCTATTCGCAGAATCGCATACACATCTATTGCCGGCGCGATCAGCCGCTGCGTTTGCGCAACATCTTCCAGAGCAATCGGCTGCAGCTGATCACCAAGGCGCCCAACGTGGACTATGTGCAGTACAGGGCGTCCACGGCACAGGGTGTTTACGAGGCGCATCTGCAGCGCCGCGAATGCCACGAGGGCAAACTGCTGGCGGCAGGTGTACAGCAGGTGCGCTACATAACGCTGCCGGCGCATGCGCACGCCTGCTATGGCATCTACACGGATCAGGCCTACAATTTGACCCTGCTGCAGGTGCGCTGCGACAGGGAGCGTGTGGCGCGCTTCGTCCTGGGCCTGGGGCTCTGGCTGGCCGAAACCTTCACGCCGCTGGGCGAGACCATATTCTGTGTCTATGCCGTGGCCATTGCGCTGGGCATCCATTTGGCCAGCGTGGGCGCCGTTTGTTTAGCTCTGCTGTCTCGCGGAGATCGCAAATTGAACTATTTGCGTCCAGTGGGCGCCAATTTCAAGCTTGTGCTCGAGCAACATCCGACGGGCGTGTTGCTGGCCTTGATCGCCGGTGCCTGGCTGCTGTTCAATGCCTGTCGGCAACATCGCGACCTCTGGCAACATCGCAAAGTGCGTCGCTTCCATTGTCGGCTGTTGCGACTGCTTGCGTATGTGCTCATCGGAGGCGCCTCGAATCATCCGCGCTTCGGCTGGTATTGCGTATGCCTGCTGCTGCCCTGGCCGGAGCTGTATTGGCTGCTGTGCTGGCTGCGTCTGGAGGCGGTTAAGATACAGCGTCAGGTGTTGCCGCCGCAGCCGCGGCGTTTGCTCAGCGAGCGCGAGTTTCTGGCCCAAGCGGGCTACGAGACGCAGCGTGCCTTGGGCAACATGCGACAGCGTCTGCGCGTCGCTTCGCCCAGCTGGGAGCAGTTGGCGCAATTACAGGCGCCGCAGCAGTTCGCACAGTTCCTCAGCTCCGGGGCCTACGAGGTCGAGAACCCGAGGACATGGAACGACCACGCTTTGCACACCACCAACAACAACAACAGCAACAACAATGTCAGCAACAGGCAGCTGCAGACCTTGGATGAGTCGCAGCAGGCAGAAGCTGTTATGCTGCAGCATCTGGCAGCTGTTATGAACAGCGACTCGAACATGTCCAATGCCATTAGCTCCTCCTCGACTGAATCGATCTATCACAATCTGCACTTTACGGGCTCGACGCGCAGCCTGCGGGGCGACTGAACGGAACTGTTCTCAAACTAAAACCTTCTCTGAATGACAGTCATCGGCTCAAGACGGTCACAAAGAGATTGCCTCTGGATAAAGACAGAAATTGAATTGACGCAAAGAGACGGCAACATCGAAAACACGACAGCAACCACAGCAACTGCGATGGCAACAGTAGCAGCAACATCGACGTTGCCTACAGCACCAACATTAACAGTAGCAGCAGCAACTACGGCAGCAACATCACCAACATCTATACCTAACAGCAATAACAAGAACAGCAACAACATGAACTGTGGCTGCAATGCTAACAACAGCAATAAAAAGCGTCGACAGCGACAACGACAATGCCAATAGTAACAACGGCAACGATACCAACAACG
The DNA here is from genome assembly GCF_003285875.2 of Drosophila novamexicana. Taxonomy (NCBI): domain Eukaryota; kingdom Metazoa; phylum Arthropoda; class Insecta; order Diptera; family Drosophilidae; genus Drosophila; species Drosophila novamexicana. The sequence continues at coordinate 7,905,424 of NW_020824787.1, forward strand.
GCTACGATACCAACAGCAGCAGCAGCAACATCGACATTGTTGACTAACAACCGCAGCAACAGTAAAAGTAACTGCAATACTTGCAGAAACAAGCAGCAGGAACGGCAACAGCAGCAACATCAACAGCGTAACGACGGCAGCAATAGACAACATATAGGAATAGCTGCAACAGCAACCACCAACTGCAACAGCAACAATACTAATGGGAATTGCTACTGCAGCAGCAACACCAACATTGACAGCAGCAACACGGACTGACAGCAGCCACGCAAATTACGGGAGCAACAACTACGGCAACAACACCAACCACTTCAGCAGCGATGGTACAGCAACAGAAAAGAACAGGAGAAACAGCAACAACCGAGACAACGAGAACGGTAGCTATACTTAGAACGGGAACGAGCACCAGCAACAACATACATAATTGCAACTGCTGCAGCGAAGGCCAGGGAGCACCAACTGCACCAGCGACGACACCAACGAACAGCAGCAACATCAATAGCTCCCAAGAGCGACAACTGCCAACAGCAACAACTCGCAACAGCAACAACTCGCAACAGCAACAACTCGCAACAGCAACAACTCGCAACAGCAACAACTCGCAACAGCAACAACTCGCAACAGCAACAACTTCCAACAGCAACTACTCCCAACAGCAACTACTCGCAACAGCAACAACTTCCAACAGCAATAACTTCCAACAGCAATAACTCCCAACAGCAACAACTCGCAACAGCAACAACTCGCAACAGCAACAACTCGCAACAGCAACAACTTCCAACAGCAATAACTCCCAACAGCAACAACTCGCAACAACCCCAACAGCAACACGATCAATGAAAATTGCCACAGCAAAAACGGATCAGCCCCAATGAGTCTTATTTCCGATCGAGTAATAAAAGCTTCCAGTGCAAGCTTTCCGTCTCCTTAGTTGCTTGTGTCAGAGCATGTGGGCGTGGCAATATAGTTTAGTTTGAGGCATTACGTTTTTGTTTCAGACCTGATACAAGTTAGTATTATAAAAATGTTTTAGGCTCAAATAAAATATTACTTTTATTGTAAGCTAAGGCTGCCTAGAAGCCTCTCAATGCAATCCTAAATATCAAATTCGAAGCATCCCGTGTATTGCTAAAAGCATTTGAAAGTATTTTGTACTTTTTAAAGAAAATAAGGAAATTCATTGGAGGCTCCTGCACTCGCTGAGGCGGATGGCCCATTAACTTAAGCGCTCAATAACTTTGAATATAATTGGGGAGTTCATATCTTTGAATCCATTTCTGAGAACCGTTTATATCATATAAACACACTCAAACACACACACACACACACACTCGCACACACTCGCACAGAGCGTGGCCGGGAAACTGGTTAAAAGTGCGTGAAGAGAGCGTTACAAATAAGAGACTCAAACATTTTTGTCAGCCTCGGCAAGCTCCCGGGCGAGCACAGATGTAGGCCTATTAGTCCTGCATTTATCACGCACACAGACACAAATATAGGTGCACACACACACGCACGCACACACGCGCTACCGTCTAAACAGGCAGCAAAAGCAACAAGGCTCAGTCAAACATCAGAAACGTTCGAAAGCGGCCGCAATTCACCCCCCCCCCCCCCCCCCCCCCCCCCTTATATCCGCCGGCCCCCGCCCATGAACAGAGCCTGGGCAAAATGCAAATGTAGAAAATGCGCTTTGCCATAACTGCGTGTGTGTGTGAGTGTGTGTGTGTGTGTGAGTGAGTGTGTGTCTATGTGTGTGTATGCCTGCTGGACAGTTGCAGAACGCATTTCAAATCTAAATGTGGAACTTCAATCAGTTGGCGGTGCAGGTAGACTAGTCGGCTGAATTTTAGTTTTTTTAATACCCTGTACACATCAATTGTCAAAGGGGATATACATATATACTTTCAAGCGGATATGTATTGTATTATAATATTAATATATCCAACAATTCCTAGATTTTCTTTTATATTATATCTATTTACCTATTTATATAATCAATATATCCTGCATAACCCAGCTATCCTTCTATTTTCATAATCAATGCATACTCCATATATCCCATTTTTCCATTTAACTAGTTTTACTGTCTTATACTGTACTATAGATAATAATGCAGTTTCTTCAAGAATCTCTTGTCTTTCTACGGCATGTATCTGACTTTACTTGAGTATGTAAAATGGATCCATTTAATTTGTCCATCCATCCATCCATCTAGATTATTTTTATATCTAATCTATCTATCTATTAATATCTCATCTATTTTACATCCTATCCACCCATCATCTGCTTAATCTGTAGATTCTAACTAAATATCACTGATTTCTCTCTATATAAATCCAGTCTTATTCGATTTTTTTGTTGGCACAGCACGAGATATAGCATATAATGGATTTCATTTTTATTTCCTTGACTCCTTGCAGGATATCTGGTACCCAACCCCAAGTGCAAACTGAAACTATTTAATTTTTTATTTTCTATGTGCTGCCTCTAGCTTTGTGCTCATTGATGGTGGTTGGAAAATTGACTAAATGCAACGTTTCGAGTTCATTAGGGGGGGTTGGGCAGGGGCAGGGGCAGAGAGAGGGAGAGGGCGATGCCACAGTCCGCAGGCCCAAATGGGCCAATTTTCCCAGTCCTGTCGTGTCCTGCACAGTCGAACGATTCCAATTGGATTTTTCTATGCGAACGAAATTTTTGGTGTCGCTGCTTCGCTGACTCGTTGCCTATGGTGGTTGTTGTTGTTGTTGTTGTTGCAGTTGTTGTTGTTGTTGCTGCAGTTGTTGTTGTTGTTGATTCTTGTTTGGGACAGGGCGCAGCAAATGGGGTGGTTGGGAAAAACTGCATAGCTAGTCAATATTTTCCTGTTTTCTTTTTCTTTTTTTTTTTTTTTTGGTTGATGTCCCACGCAAGGATTTTTCGCAGTGGGGTTGCAAGCTGTTGTTGTTGTTGTTGTTGTTGCACAAAGTTACGTCAAAGGTCAGGAAACGGGCGCACATTGTGACGGTGGGGTTGGAAAAAGTGAAAAGTTTTCAAGTCCGATTGTGAGAAGAGTTGCCTTCACTTTTTGTGTGTTCTCTCTCTACTTTTATGTTTCTGCTGAGTAGGTTGACTTTTGAGGGTTTTATGGTGCATATCCCAAGCCGAAAAATCAGGATTTAAAGATTGTATTTGAGGTGTTGAAAGTTGATGCTATTTGAATGCTCAAAGCGAGGGGTTTTACATTTTAGTTTCGAGTAGGCTACAGCAACAATTCGCTTAACTTGAAGTGGCAAAATGCTCTCTACAAAGGCTGGTCAGCGAAATAATCTGATTAAATTTGTTTTAATGTAATTAACTTTATATTTTATAAGCAAAAAGACGTTTGCTGCAGCTCAAACAAAGTGTGCTGCATGCTTCTTGGCAAATACTCGACTAAATAGACTAGACTCTATAATGTACTGTTATTTTCCATAATTATCATTTCCATCTTTCATCAGATTGAATATGCTCAAAATATTCAAATATAAATTGCGCAAGATTCAAGATTTGTTGTTTTTGAGCGGATTTCATTCAATTCTGAGGATTGAAAACTGAAATAACTGGAATTCAGCGCAGTTATTATCCATTTATTCAATTTCAACTATTAATCCAAGCAAAAACTTGTTTAAAACTCAATATTTTAATTACTTTAATATAGAAAACTAAACTATGCTTAAAGCTCCCGTTAAATATTTCAACGTTAAATTCTCAATGTTAAAACTCAATTTGTTCACTTCCCACATAAATATAGCTATAAACACTTTAAATTAGCTTTTTTCTAGCTAAGTTTTGAGAATAACTGTGCGTTTCAATACAAAAAGTTTTATATTTAACTTAAATTAGAACTTATTTATTATTCACTAACCTGAACCATTTTGTTGTTTTGTTTGTGCTGCTGTTGTTGTTGTTGTTTGTTTGTTTGTTTAAGTAATAATTAAATCCAAAGGCAAATCAAACGCCAGCCAAAACTTAGATGCCGGCAGCGAATGAGAGAGGAAAAGCAACAACAAAAATCTTCGAGAAGAACTGAGGAAGCAATGTTAAGCGCACGTGTTAATTTCACTTTTGTTTTGCTGCTGCTGCTGCTGCTGCTGTATTTGTGAATGCTGTTTTATTTACATTCAATTTGCATTGCATGTATGTATGTACATATATGTGTGTTTGTAATTGTGTTGAACGAATATTAAATGTAAAATACAGTTAACGACACAAAACGAAACGCGTGCGTTTGTTGCGTCGCGGCCTGTGCAATTTGTTGTTGTTGCAGTTATGTTAATATGTTTGCTGTGGGCACTTTACGCAGCTTTAATTACGCGTTGTTACAATTTTCATGCGCAAGAACCGAACAATGAACCGCACGCAACAAGAACATTGGGAACAATGTTATGTTATCGTAAGCAGGCAATGCACGTGCCGCAGTTCAGCAGTCAACTGCAGAACTAGTTCGATTGCGCGGAGCTGTGAGCTAACATAAGGAGCATGTTCTTTGGAATAAGTGCTCAAAATTTGAAAATCACACACCTAATATATAAATTAATGTCAACAGTTTGTACAAACGTTATGATTAATGTAATGTACATCAATAGTAAATGCTAATTAAAAATATGCTGTTAATAGCTATAAACAGCTCATATAAGCAGCGGGAACTACTGAACATGAGTTCTGTTAGCGCACTGTTATACTCAAAATGGTAACGTTAACTTAAAAGATTATGGACCCCAACAGTCGATTTACAACACTTGACGAAATCTCTGCCAAACGTATTTGTTTATTGCTGTCTTTATTGGTATTTGGCGCTTTATTTATGTCAATTGAAAATGTCCGACAATGAATACGAACGCTTCGAGATCACAGACTATGATTTGGACAACGAGTTCAACATTAACAGGCCACGCAGACGCCACACCAAGCACCAACAAATTTACGGTAAGCAAGAGTTACAAATGTGAGACAAAAATTGTGAAATATTTTCGGTTTTGTCAGGCATTTGGGCGGACGACAGCGACAATGAGGGCGAGGACGAAAGCAGCGGTCGACGCGGAAGGCGTGGCTTGGGCAGCGGCTCCTCTGGCAAGCCCAAGGATTACACGGCGCCAGTAAGTTTTGTGGCCGGCGGCATACAACAAGCCGGCAAGAAGCCGAAGAGGAAGCAGGAGGAAAACGCTGCCAGCGATGAAAATGTGGACAGTGAGGCGGACGACAGCGACGAGGCGCGTCCATCATTTGGTCGCAAACAGCCGCAGCTCATGGACAACAGCGACGCCAACAGCTCGGACAGCTCTGCTGGGGCGGAGGAGCAGCCACCGCAGCGGCCCACAATGCGGAGCACAGCGGGTTTCAGGCACAGTTCGCACATACCAAGCAACCGGAATGTGGGTGCCTGGGAGCAGCATACGCGTGGCATCGGCGCCAAGCTGCTGCTGCAAATGGGCTATGAGCCCGGCAAGGGCCTGGGCAAGGATCTACAGGGCATCGCACAGCCAGTGCAGGCGCATGTGCGCAAGGGACGCGGCGCCATTGGCGCCTATGGACCCGAGACGGCAGCCAGCGTGGGCGGCCAGCCGGCCAAACCGCTCAAGCTCGACGAGGATGTCCGCGAGGCCAAGGAGTTCAAGGAGCAGCTAAACAAGTGGAAGAAGAGCGGCAGCAGCGACACGCGCGAAAAGTCTAACAGCAAGCGCTACTACTACAAATCCGTGGAGGAGGTCATTGCCAAGGGCAAGAAATCGGATCATCTGCTCTCCGAAAAGCTGAGCAAGCGCCTGGGCAATGTGCCAGTCATCGACATGACCGGACCGGAGCGCCGCGTGCTCAGCGGCTATCATGCCTTGGCCCAGAACAAAATCACGCCCGAGGAAACGCTGTACGATGCGCAGGCGGGCGAGGAGAAGGGCGCCACGCCCGCCTCCGTGTTCAGCATGCCCGAACTGACGCACAATCTGCAGCTGCTGGTGAGCCAGTGCGAGCAGGAGATCATTGCCATAGATAAGTCGGAGCGCGAGTGCGCGGATCGGCAGACGGCGCTGGAGCACGAGCAACAGCAGCTGCTGGAGCTGGTGCAACTGGAGCGCAATCACATGAGCACACTGGAGGCGGCGCTGTCCCGACTCGAGCAGCTCAGCGAGAATCCCGAGCTGAGCCTGGCGCAGGCGGAACGGCTGTTCCTGGAGCTGCAGCACGACTATGCCGCCGAGTACAAAGAGTTTGGCCTCGCCGATTTGGTGGCTGGGGTCATTGCGCCTCTGCTGAAGCGCGAGCTGAGCGACTGGCAGCCACTGGAGCAGCCCACGCAGCCACTGCAGCTGATCAAGCGCTGGCGCGGCATTTTGCAGCAGGATGAACCCGAGCTGCTGGAGCAGCAGTCGCGCAATGTTTTCGATCCGTACTCCTCGCTGATCTGGGCGGGCGTGATGCCCTCCTTTAGATCTTGCGCTGCCAGCTGGCAGCCCAAGGAGCATGCGCCGATGGCCTCATTGCTGGATGTTTGGGCGCCGCTGTTGCCCACTTGGGTACTCGACTCGGTGCTGGAGCAACTGGTGTTGCCGCGCCTGACGGCGGGCGTGCGCGATTGGGATCCGCTGACGGATACGGTGCCCATACACATCTGGATTCTGCCCTGGCATGCCATATTGGGCGTCAAGCTGGAGGAGTCCATCTATCCGCAGATACGCAGCAAACTGGGCGTGGCACTGCAGGCCTGGTCACCGCAGGATCGCTCGGCGCGCGCCATGCTAACGCCCTGGCAGGCCGCATTTCCCGAGGAGCAGCTGGTGCAATTTCTGCTGCGGCACATCATACCGAAGCTGCAGGCGGTGCTCACAGAGCTGGTTATCAATCCGCTGCAACAGAACCTCGAGCTCTGGCATCAGGTGTGGGAATGGCACGAGCTAATACCCGCCGAGCATATGGCCCAGCTGCTGGACAAGCATTTCTTTCCGCGCTGGATGCAGGTGCTGGTCATGTGGCTCAATCAGTCGCCGGACTTTGCCGAGATATCGCGCTGGTATGCCGGCTGGAAGAGCATGCTCAGCGAACCAATTCTCCGGGAGCCCTGCGTCAAGGAGCATCTGCGTCGTGCTCTCGATATGCTGCATCGCGCCACGGATGCGGTGCTCCAGCCCACAACTGCCCCGCCGCCGCCCATGCCACCAGTTGCGCCCGCTCCTGTGCTGCTCGCACCCGTGATGCTCGTCGATGTAATGCCGCCCGCTCAGCTGGAGTTCAAGGAGCTCGTCTCACAGAAATGCGCCGAACTGGGCATCATATTCGCACCGCTGCCCGGTCGACGGGAACTGGGCAAACAGGTGAGTTGCAAGCGCGCGGAATTTCTAACTAAACTTGTATCTTTTATTTAAGAGTCGGATCGCATTGCATCACCATATCATATAGTTGCTCAAAAATTTGGGTTTCTTCAGGAATCTTGGCATTTAGGAGCTCACATGCACATCGTGCTACTATATCATATAGATCTCTAGGAATAATCGTTCGTAAAATAAGTTTTTGTATGAGCACCTCTTCTGTGCTTCAACATTTCTATGCCTAGCTCCGCACGAGCTTCAATTTTGTCCCAGCATGAACCTCGCTATAGGAACGATCGGTTAGTTTCCAACCGGCAAGTCTGCAAACTTCTTTTGAACCAAGCCAGTTCGAAGACAGATTTCCAATATATTTGGCCCAAAATAGTTTGATTATTAACTGAGGGAAACACAGCTTTAAGCATGGGACCAAAAAAATTTGTTATATGGCTAGTTCGAGCCTAAATCAAAGTATTAAAATATTTTCAGTAGAGCAGGCAAATTGCCATTTAAATCGTGCTTATAATTGTGGTAAATCAGGTCTCTCTTTTTCTGGTTATTTTTCATTTTTTTATACAAAAGTTATTTATTTTTTTGTATAAAACAAATATTAAAGCATTCTTTCTTTCAGATCTACCGCGTGGGCAAACTCTTCTGTTACATCGATCGCAACGTTTGCATGCTGAGCGATGTCAGCTTCACGAACTGGCAGCCGGTGGGACTTAATCAACTGCTGGAGCGTGCACAGACGGGACTTCTCTAGGGCGCAGTTCGACCAGTCATGATTATTGTTAGAGGCTCAAAAAGGCGCCCATTCTATCCCATTAGATATGTTAAAAATAACTCTTATTCAGTTGTGTATTTAATAATTGTATAATACATTTAATATATATAATATAAGGATATAAGTCGACTTTGAATTTGCTCTAAAATATATTCTCATTTAGATGTAAAGATTAAATACAGCAGAAAGAGAGAGAGTAACAATATGGAAGAGAGAGTCGCAAGTAAGTTACTTGTAAAATGAGAGTTTGAGCGGCGATAAAATTCATTGAGATTGGCAACACAACATGTCACAAAATTAAAGCCTTGAAAACCTGTAATTATGGTTTGAATTTATGAGAATCGCATAGAAGGGCAATATGTGTAACAAAAAGGGTTGCATTTGATTTTTAGCGCTGCTCCGTACTGTCTAGGCTTTATTTAGAACATCTTTATTTAAAAAGCATTTAAATCTTTTCCTACTACTCTGAATTCACTTATCGGAATGGATTTGCGCAATTGCTGAATGAGATTTTGTCATGGAATGTGTAATGCATAGAAGGAAACATTTCGGACATCTTCCCATAGAGCAGATATATGTTAGGTCAGCATCAACAGTCGAGTCGATGTCTCCTCGGTCTCCTCGTCTATCTGTTTCTATGCGAACTTGTCCCTTAGACTTAAGGCGATCGTCTTGATAGATATTTAGACTAAACTTGGCATTTATTAGTTTCTCTATGTGTCCCATATATGTGGTCGAATTGTAGATTCTTATATAGCAAAATATTCTTTTTTCTAAAAAATTTTCCTTAAATTCAGCATTTACGACTTTTACTTTTCTCACATAGCTGCGCATGTCTACAAGAGTACCAAATCTTCGGCTACTTTCTGATTTGGTTTTTTGTTTTATGTCTGGGTTTTTGTTTTTGTATTTACATAATTGAAAGAAATATTTCTCAGCTAGTAAATGCTCATTTTGACTAACTCAACGATATTTATTGTGTGGTTTATCAAGAACGCAGGAAGTCGCTGCCCTATCAGAGGTATAAACACAATGAGCACTGGGCCTACGCGACTTACCCAATTATATTGTACACACAAATATTTATGCTCACAAAAAAGTTTGGTATTGATCAAAATGTGGCTAATCTACACACTTATCGCAGCCATATCTATGAGACCTTATCACTTGCATCAATTGTGCGTATTTCGGAGTCAGTCAAATCTTTTTTCCAGTGGGGAAAAACTGCCTTAAATAAAACTCAGCCTTAGGTCTCTGAGCGTCGAACTAGTATGCGTGAAGTTGCTGGTTCAACTTTTAATTCATTTATTTCTTAAGCAAATTTGTTACTACTCATAAAATAATATTCAATTATATTAAAAATATATTATGATTAATAAATTATTCTTTTGTTTTATTTGCTTGACATCATTTTTCAACTAGATTTTGAGAACAAGCCCAGCCGAGGCGAAGAAAAAACAAGTTATTCTGATAGAATATTTGAGATTTAGTCGAACTTTGTTTAGCTGAATCGATAAGCTAGAAAAAGTTATTACATGAGTTGTTTGATTTATAAGTTGCCCATTAACACTTAAAGATTGCCAATATCAAAGACAGATAAAACAGGCAGCTTATCAGAGATAATAGCTAAAGAGTTTCGATTATGATGGGGAAAAACATTTGAACGTAAGAGAAAGAAACGCAATAAACAATTCTATAAAGTAGAATACAACGAACTGAGATATTTCTAGGTAGACCTCGACATTCCCCTAGTTAAATTTTCAAATGCAGCGCAGAATTTACAACTTCTCTAAGTTATCGTAGAACTCTATTGCGTGCTCGTGCTGGGTCGTGCCGTAAAAACCCAGCACGCGCCCATCTCTAATTGTGACCAGACGAATTCGTATGCGTACCAAGGTCAGATTAGGACTCTACGAAAGGCCCCTATCGCTAATAGAAACCCTCTTCGGCTCGCAGCGTTCAGTTGGCTCTCATCACTTGTTGCTGGCGGTCATAAGCGCGCGTTCTTTTACAAAAACGAACTTTTTAGAGAATTCTAAACAATTTTCACAAAAATTCCAAGCTAATTCTGTAAAATTACCAGAGAGTTATCTGAAGATTAACACATATAGTCCCTTCAATGAATAGTGCCATAAATTCTTATCAAAAGCAAGCAATTTATCAAATTCAAAGTTTGGCCGCGTTTCTGTTTAGCACGTACTTGGGCTAAAGTTCTGCCCTGAGCTGGGTAATGAGAGACCGGGTTTATCGCTGAAGTTGTGACAGTTGTAAAGTGCGCGCGAGTTATATATAAATGTGCATCATAATGCAATTGCAATATAAGTAATTGTTTCAATTTTGCACTCAGCCCAAGTGCTACCACATCCATGGTTGTGCAGGTCAATAAACGCAGTGTGCTGCTGGTGCTGCTCGTCCTTCTGGCTTTGCTGCTCGTCTCGCAAAATCTGCGGCAAGCCCAACAGCTGGCAGCTGCCCACGAGAGGCGTCAAGGCCATCAATTGCAGGCGGAGTCCCTCACGCTTCGGGACATAGCCGCAGCGGCTTCGCCAAGCACCGAGGAGCCCAGATGGTTGTCGGAGCGCAGCCAGGAGCTGCAGGCGCTGCTCAAATGTCGCAATCGTCGTCTGAGACTGCAAAGACTGCAGCACGGCAGCTACTGGGTCATCCAGAACCTGGTCATGGGACGCGAGAGTCGACGCATGGGCTGCGCCGAGTCCATCACCTACACCACAAATGGGGATTACACCTTCTTTGACAATCTCGAGACGGTCACCGAGCGGTAAGCGCAGCCTTTTGCTTAAAAATATCTTGAATTTGAATCGCTTTTCAAGGATCGTAACTGTTTTAGCTTTTAAATTAGGGTACTTTAAGCACGTTTATCATTTGAATAGTTTTTGTATTTTGAGCATATTAAGTAAATTTTACTATTTTAATTACGAAGAAGGAATTTCCAGGCTAATAGCTCGAGCTAAAGTTGCCTTGCTTGAGAGTACGTAAAGTCTATTGGAAAAAATATATATTTGTTTTTTTTTTTTTATTGCTAGCCCAACAAAGTTTTTGTTCATTTTTGGTTCCAATATATTTTTCTGTCTCAAAATTATGTCAAAAATGTTACAGTCCTTTTTCAAGAGAAGAATCTGAAGACCTAAGTCCAAAATCGATAAAAATCGATCTATCGAAGTCGTTTTGGCTGTTCTTTGAGCATATTTCGATAATCTTAAGAACTACAGTTTTTAAACTAAGAATTTAGTTTCTTGTATAGCACAAACATATCCAGAAAAGTTGAATATTCTATGTGATACCTCGCACAGTTGTCCAAATAAATGTACAGAACTTATTTTTGGAGAGACAGCTTCGAGCTTTGGGATGTACACAATTTTTGAAGGCACATTTAAGTCCAAAAAAATTCAAAGCGATCGGACTTTAGGCACCGGAGTTATTCAAGCACGGATTTAGCTTTTGGCTGGGTTTTAGGAAGGAAGAAACATGCGTGCTTGTGGGCGAAAAAGCTAGAGCTATTTTGAACAGCAGCTTAGACTTGCTAGACGATTAGAGCTCTTGCTTATGGTTTTTTCTAGAAATCTGCCAGCTTTATGTATTTTATCAATCATGAATTTGTGACATCCGCTTGCAGCTGGCTGGGACCAATCAGTTTTGCGATACACACGCCCGGCTACGATCTGAACGCCACGCTGGATGCCATACAGTATGTGAGAAACTGTTTGCCGGGCAGCCAGTTGATCAGCGATTTTGTCAGCTTTCACATTTACTTCTCCAACGAGCATATGCCGGAGTATGTGCCCCGAGACGAGAACGACGCCCTCAACTGGCCCTTTCGCTGTGTGGATGAGGAGGGCAACATGTTGCCGCCGCCTTATGCCGCACAGAACCGTACGGCCATGTACAAGGTGCAGGCGAATCTGACCTATCCGATAAATGTGGGCCGGAATATCGCACGGGGCGCGGTCAATACACACTTCATTTTCGCCTGCGACATTGAGCTCTATCCGAGCCTGGGCCTGGTGGATCAGTTCCTGGACATGGTGCAGCGCAACAATAGTGTGCTGGCTATGAGTCCAGGCCAAAAGCCGCGAGTCTATCCACTGCCCGTCTTTGAGCTAAAGGATGGGGAGCGTGTGCCCAATGACAAGGCCGAGTTGCTGCCCCTTCTGGAGAAGGGTCGGGCGCAGCTCTTCCATGCGAAGGTCTGCACCAGCTGCCACAAGGTGCCCGGCTACAAGGACTGGATAAATCGCACGGCCAGCGTCGCGGACGATCTGAATCTGTTCAGCATGACCGTGCGACAGGGCAACTACAAATACTGGGAGCCCTTCTATATCAGCGACAATACGGAGCCCATTTTCGATGAGCGCGTCACCTGGGAGGGACAGTCCAATAAGCGCATACAGGTGGGTCAAATATTGCTCGATTTGCTCTTCGTTCTAATCGGAGAAAAGTCATAAATCGATATTAAGAGAGAGCAGGGGCATAAAATGTACCGATTTCTTCAATAGAGCCAAGTTTGTTAAGGAGTTTTTCATAAACGAAATCAATTTTGGGCAGAAAGAAGGCTGTAAGACTTTTGACTTTTTGATCCAGCATATCTACGCTTAATACTGTTGAGGTTGACTCTTACTATAGTTTCCATATTTCTAAACAAATTTATAATATGATATATCAAAAAGGAGATATAATATATTATATTTATAAGGCCCTTCTCCTTTCCTTAAACTGATTCAGATTTGAACAAAATCCCCTCGATCAGCTGTTCACAGTGTGCCCAGCAAAAGTCTGGAACTTAGGGTCACACTGAAAAATATGATTCCACTTAGCTTGCTTGTGTGACCGTTCCTTTCGAAGGACATTATGCGGTCACACTGCGTAAATGTTAATTTGTATAAAGCACTTTGTATTATTTAAATATAATTAATTTAATATTGTATGAAAGATGGAACTTAAAGATGAAGATAAAAAAGGAACATTTTAAAATTACATTTTGCAGGGAAATTATGATTATAAAAAATCGTAGAAAAATAGTTTTTACGGTCTCTTTAGGCCATTTTATTCTTTTGCAGATGCACAGGCACGAAGTCATAATCAAATCAGTTCCAGGAATTGCACTTATATAATTTCGTTAAATGTTATTGCTTGTCGATCCTTAAGATCCTTTCTCATTTTAAAGCATTGGAAATCGTTTAATTTATACCCTCTAACTGGGTTCCTTTCAGGGCTATGCTATGTGCCTGCTGGGCTACGAGTATCATGTCCTGCATCCTGCCTTTCTGGTGCACAGTCCCGGCATTAAGAAGCCCGCTCGCAATTCGGTGCGCGCCAAGTATGCCAAGGAAATGACCAGGTTTATCAAGACCAAAATTGAGCCCGAATATCGAGTACTCTACGGCAAGAACAAGAATTGCGTGACGTGACACGAGGAGACGAGACAGGCCTTTGCCTGTCTTGCGTTCAACTAATATAAACTTAAGTTAAGTTGTAAATATTTAAAATAGTTCAAATAGTTGGATGCATATTTAAAATATGTTTATATTTAGGAAAGGGACACTCTTTGAATGCAGCTCGCCTCGATTCTGTTTATCTACCTTCCAATTTTTGTTAAATAAATAATCAAGTAAATATGTAATTGATAGAAAAATATTGATATAATTATGTATTAAGTAAAATTAAATTTATAAAAGAAATGTACAAAATAAAATTTTATAGGCAGTTTCAAAAGTAAAAAAGTTTCCTTAAAGACAAGAAAACTCAATGAATTTTCAAATGTTGGAACGGCGAGATTTTTAAAAAAAATGAAGTACTTATTGTACATGTAGTCTAACGGGACTCTGCACACCAAATTTGGAGTCTCTAGCTCTTATAGTTCTCGAGATCTGTTCTATAACAGAATACGGGAAAATTATTAATAGCCACATGAGGCCTCAACAAAAGAACTGATAAATATGCCATCCAAATGTATGCGAATACCAAAGCTCAAGTCTAAAGCTTTAATGATATTTTTAGAACAAGGGGAAGTTATAAAAGTGAAATGTTCATGGTCTGTGTATGCCTTACAAGACTCTACAATCCAAATTTGGTGTCTCTAAATCTTAAAGTCCCCGAAATATGCTCGATATCGATTCTTCTCGACTTTGAAGCAAAGGGACGATTTTTGCACGCAAGGAGCATAAACAAAAGAAGCTACAGCCAAAAACCTATAAAAATTGCAGTAATTGCCGCACCTTCAAATTGGAACCATGTTTACATCTCTTCTATACTCTGATATCGCTTCTACAATTTTCAAATAAAAATCTCACCATTTGCGGCAAGATGGCAGCGCTGCAATTGTGGTGAGAGTGGCAATATTGCAAGTGTGGTGAGAGTGTGCGCTTTGCTAAACTGACGCTAGATGGCGCTTAAGCAGAGTTTGCTTTCTCTAGGTCAAATGTTGTGTTTCCGAAAACGGTTTTGAGCAATAAATCCTGAGCACGAACGAGGAGCAGGGCTATTAAACGGTTTTAGATCGAAACGATGCGAGCGCGTAAATACAATATTTTATAATTTTGTACGTAGATTTTATAAATAACATTGTTTTTATTGAAAATTGTAAGCAAAGCGAGAGCTAAGTTTTGAACCCCATCAACCCCTGGGTTGATGTGGCCAAGCAGGTTCACAAACCGAGCCTTGACTTGCAGTCTTGTTTCAAACCTCGAACAGAGACTCCGAAAATTACTAAGAGGTTTATGGCTTTGATAACTGGTGAATGTCAGATATAACAGGGAAACAGCAAATCAGAATATTTAAACAAATAATACCAATAGGGTGGAAAACAATTCGGAATTGTTTTATATCTTAAAAAATGCTAGCGCATGAGACAAGAATTTGGGATAACATAAAGGGATAAGGGATAGAGGATAGGAAAGTTCCAAACTGAAAAGTTGAACCTTTTTAATCCGAAAAATTTGGCATGACATAAGAAAAATTTAATAAATTTAAATATTTAAAAATAAATAAAAAACAAGTAAGAAACAAGAACTGGGCAGCTAAATTCTTATAATAAAATAAATTCCCATAAATAAATAAAAATAAGTAAAAAGTAACATCAAAAGAAGTAGGAACTGAAAAGTTAAATTCCCATAATTGCGAAAATGTGTAACAACATATAAGAAAATTTGAATTTTACAATAGGAAATGTTGCACATGAAAAACCAAAACGAACTTGTTTCAAATACAATTTTATTTTTTAAATTAGAATTCGATTTGTAAATTAGAATCCTTTTCTGTGAGCATAGTCCAAGTTGATGGCATTACGAAGCAAGACTTCGGCCAACAGTTCCTGGCTCTGGAAATGCTTGTGGGCCTCATCTTGGCCATAGTTGATATCAGAAATTGGTTCCGAGTTTTCCGCTTGCCACCATTTGGGCATACTTTTGTCCACTTTCGGCGAGACATGAACCATATTGAGTCTGGGCCTGAACAGATCCGAGCCATAGAGCTCTTGGTATTGCCGGCTTCGCACAAGTTTCATGATTTGCTCAAAGGCGATCAGCGCCAAGAAGTCATAGACCGTTAGCACTGTGAGATATGTTAAATATATAAAAATACTTAAATATATATATTTAAATAGTCAGAGCACACACTTGCGTAGGCAGACGCCGTAAGAGTTAGCAATATTAGTTTTTCCAGGCTCACGAAATGCCTGACGATGCGCAGAAAGAGAACGAAAAGCGTTAGGATTTGCACGATATACACAAACTCGAATATGGCCAAGGGTAAAACAAAATAACGCCTTAGCTGTTCAAGAAATGCAAAAAAAAAAAGAAACTCAGCGAATTTCACATTTTATGCCAGCGCTCACTTTATAAGCCCCAAAGGCGGCAAGAATGCAGGACATGCAATGGATAATGGTATAAAGCTGCAGAAATATGGTAACTGTCTCGGGATCTGTAAGATAGTATGGTTATATACACGATATAGGCCACGACAAATACTGAACAACAATTATATGGCAATATGCACAAGATGTGCATTTCGACAAGAACGAAAAGAAAATTCCAAAAATTGTTTGTTTAAATTGCTGATTTTGAGGAAAAAACAAATAACATTCAATTATAACCAAATGAAAATATTGTAAAAAATACAACTAATTTTGTGAACCTAAGACACATATTTAAACATTGAAAAATATATAATTAATCCTAATTCTGAACCCATTTTCTTAAACTAATAATTATATCAATATTATAATAAAGTAATACCGCATTTTTATAGAGTTTTTTTCAGGATGGAAAAAAAAATAAAACAAAAAAATAAAAAAATAAAACAGTTTAATTATTAAATAAGAATTATAATAGAATAATATAAAATAAATATTTTTAATTCATGATTTTGTTATGAGAAAATAGTTAAGTAATATTATAGGAATATAAGTTTTTTCTATATGGAATTTTTTTTTTTATTTAAAATAATAAGAAAATGGGAAAATTCGCATTTTCTTCAGTTCATTTTACCCCGGAACACTTAAAAAAAATCCTTTTAAAAATATACGTAATAATAAAATAAAAATATTATTAAATAAATAAACTGATTGCACACAAATTTTCTTTTATTTCTTTTTTGTGCCGACAAAATGTTTGTTCAAAATTATAGAAGTGCATTATGTTCTGTGCTCTTCAACAAACAAAGACGTGTGTTTTTTTTAGTTTTGAGCAACATCTCCTCTTGTTTTTCTTTTGTTCATACTCACACTGTTCCAGCCAGTAAATGGTATCTCTGACCATATAGTAGCTGGCTCGATAGCTCAGATTAATGTCGAAGGTGGAAATTAGCGAAAGCGTGAAATCAAAGCCCTCCGTAGAGATAACATATAAAATAGTAATGCTTTTTATCTGTGAATAGTGTGCGTAAAGTTGAAAACGAGCAGAAATTAGGAATTGAGAAGTCGCTGGTTCAAAGCCAGCTGCATTTGTGACCATTCACAAAGTAAAAGGAATATCAAATTCGAGAAAAGCCAAATTGAAAGGAAAACGAATGATAAGGGACCACAGCCGAGCAACGCCGGGTAATCTCTTCTAGTTAAATATATGTTTTTAAGCTTAACAAACCAATGCAAACGCGCTTATCAGAATAACGCCCAGTCGAACCGAGGCGCAGAACAGATAGGACTCCATGAACAGCATTTCGGCCAGGCACTGAGCCTTTCGTCCTTGCGAGGCGAACGCCATGACGTTCGGCTGGCGAATGAAATATTGTTAGCCATACGCGTTGCATTAGGGCCAAATATATGAATACAAATATACAAATATGAATATCATGTATGCAGATTGGCATCTGCAGGTGGAACAAGCTTTTGTCATTTACGAAACTCCCGCCCACCCTTTGAGTCCCTTTGTCCTTGTAATCGCTCGTTATTGTCTTTGGGCCATTTGTCCGGCTGGGGCAGTCGCAGCCAGCTCGGCTAGTTGTCGCCTGAAATATGGCCAAGCGTTTAAGGTTATAGAGCTCGCAATATGTTGTTTATGAAAAGCTATTTGTGCTATTGTTCCGTGCGTCTGGGCGTACTGATTGTGGCTGCCTTGGCCATTGTAAGCAGCATACTTTTCGTATTTTTGATCCTGATCTTCATACACAACTTTCCCCAGATGCTGTCCCTAACATTGAGCACACTCCTCTTTGTGCGGGGCGTGCGCTTGTTCGACGAACTTATCGATTTGCTGGAGAATGATTCACAGTATAAGAGCAGCAATATTATACGCCGACTCATCAACTGGATAGAGCAGTGTGAGTATGAGAGTTAGGGCTGCAAATAGGGTTTGAAACAAGCTGGTTCAAACCCGGAATGTGTTAACTTTTATTCCTCTAGGAAGCGAGTCTTAAAATTGCCTCATCTTCAGCTGAAACAAAACCACGTTTCGCATTCAATTTAATTAAGTTCTTCTTCTGGCTGGGAAATTGTTTCGGAAATTTTTAAAAATTGTGTGCAACTAATGCTTTTTTCATTTATAAACATTGCAGCACCCGATAATGTGCTGATATTCCTGCAGATCATGTGCTACGCTCACATTGCAGCTGCCATTCTGGGCATGGTCGGCGCCTTGAGGGTAAGTACTTGATACACCCATTTCTAGGAGCCAATCCCAACTTCTATTACGCTCTCAATATTTCATTAGTTTTTATAATGTGTGTGAACACTTTTTAGAGCTGCAAATTTGAGCTTAGGAACTAGGAACTGGGAACTGGGAACTAGGAACTGGGAACTAGGAACTAGGAATTTGTAGTTAAATGTTTCCCTGTTTAAAGCCCTAACCCTTTGACAAAAGTGTAAAAGGGGTATACTGGTTTTTTAAAAAAAGTATGTAACAGGCAGAAAGAAGCACACAGAAGCCCACAAAGAAGTATATATATATATTCCTGATCAGCAAGAATAGACAAGTCGATCTAGCCATTCTCCGTCTGTTGAAATCTTGTTTCTTAAACAAATCTCTGACGCTTTGAGAGCTAAAGTCTCCAAATAATATAAATATATATATCAAGTATCTTTCAGGTATTTATTTATTGGGAATTCCCGACTAGAGCCTCTAACTTGTTTTCTTTTTGGGCACATTTGTGTAATTTTATTTAATTCTTTTAATTTATTTAATTATTTCATATGCGATCTATCTATCTATCTATCTTTCCATATATCTATCTATCTATCTTTCCATATATCTATCTATCTATCTATCTATCTATCTATCTTTCTATCTATCTATCATCTATCTATCTATCCATCTATCCATCTATCCATCTATCCATCTATCTATCTTTCTATCTATCTTTCCATCTATCATCTATCTATCTATCTATCTATCTATCTATCTATCTATCTATCATCTATCTATCTTTCCATATATCTATCTATATATCTATCTATCTTTCTATCTATCTATCATCTATCTATCTATCCATCTATCCATCTATCTATCTTTCTATCTATCTTTCCATCTATCATCTATCTATCTATCTATCTATCTATCTATCTATCTAACTATCTATCTATCTATCTATCTATCTATCTATCTATCTATCTATCTATCTATCTATCTATCTATCTTTCTATCAATCTATCTAACTTTCTATATAAGCTTTGCCTCTAAGAATTGTAAGATTTGCATTCTTTTGGCGTGAAACAGATTTTGAATTGTTGTAAGTTATTTGAAGCCCTTTCCTTAGCTCAGCTAAGAAGCGCACACAAAAAGATATATATGCACAGATATACATTCTAAAATCTCGAAGCCATATTTAATTTTAGAATTCTAGATTCTAGAATGTGAAATAGAAATTTTTCAAAATATATATAGTATATTTTTAAAAGTAGCTCTATTCGAGAAGTTATTTTTATTTAAATGAAATTCCTTTCAATCACTTTTTAGCTGCACAAATGGCTGTTGCTGCCGTTGGCCTTGTTCGAGCTCATCTACTTTCTGGGCATAACAATAAGCCACATTGTGATGATGATTATGCTGAAGAAGCAAATCAATTTGGGCCTGCTAATTGTGCTCACCCTGGTGGGCAGCTTCTATTGTCGTAGGTGTACGCAAATGCATTCGAGTTGTTTGCTTTTCTAATGAGTGTGTTCTGTTTGTTCGACGGCAGTTTTCGCGGGCTACAACTGTGTCACCTGCCTGGCCATGTACCAGATCATAAACCTGGTGCGGAGCAGCAAGTATCGGCAGCTTTATGGCGAGGATCCCTTTCAGCCCATACCGTTGCGGCGTGCGCAGGGCGAGATACAGCAGCTGCGCCTGCTGCACACACCCGAGGACACGGACATTGACGAGCAGAAGCGTCTGGCCAAGCTGGGCCTCTGGCCCGTGCGCCGCCAGCCTCAGGTAATCTCAGTTATTCCGGTGCAGGCTGTTCCGGCTGTCAGCATGAAGTGGTGGCAGCAACAGGCCCTCGACAAGGACGAGCAGCAGCTCCAGGACTCGGCTGTCTATCGCAACTGGCAGCGCGATGAGCTGCTGCGGGGCGTCGGCGGGGATGTGGAGCGCAAAAATGCAATCAATCGACGCTACGCGGCGGAACAACATTTTCATTGGCGCTAAGAGCTTGAGGGGTTGCCCCTCACGTGGCTTTGATTGGGATCCTCAGCAGACTTTCCCTTCCTTAATTAATCGCAGCACTTGACTTGGTGTTATATTTATTTATAAGTTAATTACGGGTGAGCTCAACTCTTCTGGGTTGAAGAGTTTAAGCTACTCTATCCCTAATACACTAACGCCTAAGTATAGTCCTTTATCACTAATTTCCTCAAGGTGTGTGTCAAAATAAAAGATGCATCACTATATATAACTATATATATGTATATATATACTATAATAGAGAACATAACACACTTCAATATTTGCATCTACATTGTGCAGCTTTGATATTTGTCAACAAAAATTTAAGGACAACGAGAAGAACTCTTTACTTAATATATTTCTTAAGCAGCTAAAATGTTGTTTTGACAAAAGCACAACGAGCTTTCATTTTGAAAAAGATAAAGAGATTTCGCTTACCGCAAATAAAAAAGCTCGCTATCGCTCGTTCTCCTTTTCTCTCTCTTGTTCAGGCTATTGTGAATGCCATTTTTTTCACACATAGTTGAACACAAAAAAAAAAAAATTACGCGCGCTTTTAAACGACTCTCAAAAATTTTTGCATGGCCGTATATCAAGGACTGGGACTGGACTAAGCTGAACTATATATACATTAAACTAGCACACATTTAACGACACGTATTTATCATCTAACACCGGGCAATTAAATATAATTTACAAGCAAATGCTTTACACAGGCACACACACAAATACGACCGATCAGCACGGCAGACACGCACAGACTAAATCCTCTTATTGAGCGCGCGCCTAGGCTAAGCCAGTACTCCCACTAATACAACAACATCTGAGAGCACACACTTAATGCAGCCAGCCTTATGCAGCAGCCGCGCTCACACAGCCCACCACAAGCCGTCTGCATGGCCCACTCTCAGCACATAGCCGCAGACTGCACTCTGAGCGTACATATAACGGGATCACAAGCGTCTGAGCCAATGGCGTGTGCGCAAAGGCCGAATGGATTATCTTGCGCGCTCACATTATCCATCCATGGACTCTCTAGATAAACGCGCTCAGCAGGCGCGACGTTTCATGCAAATACGCTAAAATACAGCTGACGCACTCATTAAGGCATATTAGCTGTATGCTTACATATGCATATGTATGTACATATATTTCTTTGTACCCTTGCTGAGAATGCTTTAAATTGTATTCTAAAATGTGTAACGCATAAAAGTAAGCATATCCGAGCTTTTGGAGTGCATATATATATATATATATATATATATATATATATATATATATGTATATACATATGTATATAAATATGTATATGGAGATATTCAAATTAGTTTAAAAACCAAATTTTTTCTATTTGGAACCAATTTAAACGATTTAAAGAAAAGTTTTATGTCCATTTTGAAGAATTCAAGTAGGAAAATAAATAAATGTAAAATACATTTTTGTTATCTTATTCGATTTTGAACAAATTGATGATTGTTGTCCATTTAATGCCAAGTTTCTAAATGCAAACCGCAATAAGAGCCTTATAAAATTGCTATAAAATTGTGGTGCAGCGGATAATAGAACGAAGGAAGAAGCCAGAATGCTTTATCAACTTATTCAATAAAAAAAAGGACACTTCGATTTCTCTGTGCGCTGCACTTGCTGGGGCTTAACAATTCAGACACCTCTTAGCATTACTTCCAGACCGCCCCCGACCCGTTCTCCATCTCCCTCACTCTCTTCTTTTTTTGGCGGAGCTCTTTTTGCATAAACGGCAGTACAGATTATGCAACTGTCTGGGATTGTCAAGCGTCGAGTCGACAACACGCTGCACACTTTGCATATCCTGCACAGGATATGGCCAGAGGAGTTGGGTAAGGGTAGCGTGGTGGCGACTTACAAATGCTTTTTGCCTTTTGCATTTGCAGTCAAATGCACAGCGCGCCGATAAAAAAGGGAGAAGCGGAAAGTTTCTGGACTATTGTGATGCCAAACGAAAAATCAAAGTGTCTCGCAATTGTGCCCAGGCACTTGGCGACGGGTGCATTGAAGCAGAAGGCAGGAGCGAACGGAGAGAGAGAGCGGGAGGGTGTGAGAGCGAGCGATACAGTCAATTTGAATGTCTGCCCGCCGTCGCCATTCCCAGTGTCCCGCTCACTCAGAACTCTGGCCACACTGGCGGGCACCACTGAGAATTCAGCGCTATGTTGACAGTTAGCAGTTACAGTTACAGTTACTCTCGACAGTGTTGCAGTGCTGCCAGCTTGCACACTAATTTAATTAAAACTTTTTGGCCCACAATAAAACAGTGAAGTCTATCAGTCGGCAGCCAGTCGAGCCCAGACAGCTGAGACTCAAAACTGTTCCCGGCTACATAATTGCTTTGTATAGTCCTTCCCAGAAGTTGGCAATACAATTATGGATTTAGTAAATAAATTTGAATAAGTTTAGGTTATTTTTGTTATTAGTTTTGAGCGAATTCAATTCGTAATTTAAGTGTTCTAGTTTGAATGGAACAGAGCGTGAACTACTGAACTAGTTCGCGGTGCATGAAAATACCAGACTGAATTGAACGTTTTGAATGAACTAGCGCTGGGAGCCCTAAATGAACTGTAAAATTATTATTATTGTATTTATGATGATTATTATTATTATTAATCCGAGTATATAAAAATATTAAATTACACTGTTTTGAACCAGCGACCTTCTCAATTACTAAATTTATTATTAATACTCCTTAAATGTATGATATTTATTTAATGACTGCAATCAAAACAAACACTTTCACTAAGTTAGCAGATTTTTTTTCCATTTCCGTAACATGAACGGAACACACGTAAAACTGTACGTGTCGCTGATTATCTGCCGTGTGCTTAGCAGCGGATTAGCCTGCCAAAAAAAAAAAAAAGAAAAGCATAAGAAGAAGAAGCAAGTCGAGCCTTGGCAACAGAACCACTCAACGTCGGGGCTGGCACGTGGCGAACTGTGACTTTGCAACAAGTGGATGATGGGTGGATGTGGCATGTGTAAGGTTCTAGGTAGGTGGAAGTCAAGTTAACGACAGCTGGCTGGAGGCTGAGAGCCAAGTCTGTCGCTGGGCGGATTTTAATTCAATGTGCATGTGTGTGCAAAGCTCATCTGGATTAAATCAGTTAAGAATATTTCATTTAATTTACAAAAACGCGAGTCATTCAATTAAGGTGACATTATATATTTAATAGTTAGCTTAATCATATAACATTTATGTACGCATATATCAATTAAAATATTAATGATGCTCAATAAGAAATATTTATTTTATGGCTTTCAAGCAGTCTACATTTAAGAGTTACACATTAAATGACAAAGTCATGAGACTCTCTTTAAGGGCATAAACATATTTATACATAAGTATGCATAACTGTTATATGCCTTAGTGAGTGCGTCAGCTCTATCTAAAGCATTTGCATAACACTTCGCGCCTGCTGAGCGCGTTTATCCAGAGGGTCCATAATGTGGATAATGCAAGCGTAGATGATAATCGGATACTGCGCACACGCCATTGGCTCAGACGCTTGTGATCCTGTTATATGTACGCTCAGAGTGCAGTCTGAAGCTCAATGCAGAGAGCGGGCCATGTGGGCGGGCTGTGCTGTGTGTATGCCGTGAGCGCGGCTGCTGGATTATAAGTGTGCTCTCAGATGTTGTTGTATTAGTGGGAGTACTGGCTTAGCCTAGGCGCGCGCTCAATAAGAGGATTTAGTCTGTGCGCGTCTGCCGTGTTGATCGGTTGTATTTGTGTGTGTGCCTGTGTGAACGCGTTTGATTGTAAATTATATTAAATTGTCCGGTGTTAGGTGATAAATACATGGCGCGTGTGCTAGTTTAGTGCATATACCAGTTTCCGAACTTTGGTCATGCAGTAATATTTGATAAAAGGTTAAAAAGCGCGGGTTTTTTATTGGTGCTTGGTTGTGTGTGTAAAATTTGAAAAGTGAAAAATTGGCGTACGATTAAATGTGATTCACAATAGTCGCCTGAGCAAGAGAGAGAAAAGGAGAGCGAGCAACAGCCAGCTTTTTTTTGCGGTAAGCGAAATTATTTTTATCTACTTAAAAATAAAAGCTCGTTGGGCTTTTGTCAAATCAACTTTTTTATCTGCTTAAGAAATACTTTTTGGGAAAAGGTTTGCTCTTTAATTATTTTTGTCAAAACAGTTATACAAATTATTTGAACAAATTGTGTTTTTATACAAACTATTAGGAGCGTATAACAGAATGTTAGTTTACATATTGTTTATGTTAACTAACATTTTAATACTCGCTTACAATGTAAAGAGAGCATATTAGTTTTGGGCTTTATGCGTCTTGCTGGCTAGACATTATTTTGATTATTATTATTTATTAATAATAATTGTATTGTTTATTTTGTGTATAACTCGTGTATAAATGTTAAAGTGTTGGCTACGCCTACGGGGGGCGTGGCTAATCCCAAATATCTGTAACTGGAGCCAGACAGATTTAATTGTTCTAAAGATCTAAAGTTTAATAAGAAATATCGATAAAATGGTGAATAAATCAAATAATTTGCATTATTTTTTACACACTTTACATTTATTGATTGAAGTTGTCAAATAAGAAACTTATGCAATTCTTTAACGTAGTTAAATACCAGTTGAATACTCTGAGTCAAGTCGGCGATAGGATGAGGAGGGGGTGTGGTGAGGGGGGGGGGGGGGGTGTGGGAAGGGGATCGCAGCTCAAATTGTGGGCAGATGATGCTCGGTGCGATGGAGCATGGCCGCATTCTTGTTCAGCGGCTGCAGCTTGACAAAGTCCTGATGCGGATGATGATGATGCTGATGCTGATGCTGATTGCTCGGCAGCAGCGGCAAGGAGGTGTTTGAAGTCTGCTGTACAGGATTATAGAATGATGCAATAATGAAGGGGGTAGGACTTCTCTGCGAGCTCACCTTTGATTTATCACGTGCCGCCGCAATGGCCGCCGCCTGCGCCGCGCCCGTCTGCAGCTGCTGGGCGGCCGTGGCCAGCATGAACTGCTGGGAGGCCAGCTGCTGCTGGCGCAGCGTGGCCGCCTCCAGGCTGTTGATATGTTCCAGCTCGCGCTGTTTGGCTATGTAGTCGTCGAAGTAGGAGTGCTTGATCAGCTTGTCGCAGGACCAGCGCTTGGCCGGATCCTTGTCGAGGCATTTTTTGAGCACATCGATGGTGAGCGGATTCTGCAGCGCCTTCGCCGGCATTTTGTCCTCCAGCGGCTCCAGCGTCGGCGGCACCGGCAGCGTTATGCCCTTAAAGTACTCGTTCTGCCCGAAGATCTGTATGTGCCGCGGCAGCAAGTCGCCCAGCGTCTTTCGTATCAAATACAGCTGATCCACATCGCTGCGTCCCGGCCACAGCGCCTCGCCGCGCACCAGCTCCGCGAACAGGCAGCCGATCGCCCACACGTCCACCGGTGTGCCGTATTGTGTGTCGCCCACAAGCAGCTCGGGCGCCCGATACCAGCGGGTGGCCACATAGTCTGTGTAGTTCTCGCCCGGACTGAGCATGCGGGCGAAGCCAAAGTCGCACAGCTTCACCTGGCCCTGGGCCGTCAGCAATATGTTCTCTGGCTTGATGTCGCGATGCAGGCAGCCCTGCTTGTGGCAATATGCCACGCCCAATAGTGTCTGATAGCAGATCTGCTTGGTCAGCGGCTCCGGGCAGCCCTGCGGATGCCTCTCCAGCTCGTGCAGCACCGTCAGCTCGCAGAACTCAAAGACCAAATGCAGGCGACGCTTGCGACGAAACACTTCCAATAGGGACACCAGATTTGGGTGCTTGAGATTCTAAAAGAGATAGAAATTGAAATAAGTTGGGATTAAATGCGAAAGTTCGAACTTATAAGATTAGATTTTGTATTAAGTGAGAAAGGAAGAAAGAACGAAACTAATAAATGTTCTGGCGGATAGATGGAGATCTAGGATTCAAGTGAAGCTCTTTATTGCTGGGCTTGGCGAGGATATCTCGAGGAGCAAAGTTCAATAATTCCCTATCTCCAGTTCTTTTTTCAAATTTGCAAGAGTCTTCCAATGTAGATCTTCAAACATTTAGTTTGATTGCAATTCAAAGAAACTTATATTCTGTTTGACAAAAAACATTGATTATCTAATTATCCTATCTGTACATATCTTTAATCTCCAGGAGAGGAGTTCATTTACACTTAACTCATTTACATTTAATTCATTTACACTTAACTCATCCTAATAACACTTTCCTTTATGTCAAAAGTGCATATTCTTAAGTACATATATCTTTTTTAATTATCTGCTATTTCCTATTCGAATTTGAATCATATTCAAATGTTATTATTCCTAGTCCCACTTGAATAATAATATGTCTATCTAAAAGTATTCTGGCGCGAGCATATGTTATACTTTTTCGACCGATTGTTTCTATGGCAGCTTTATGATATAGTGGTCCGATCCGCTCGGAGCGAACGTATTTACTGTCTGCAATTGAAAGAAGGACCTATGAAAAGTTTTAAGAGGATAGTTTTAAGACTGAGGGACGGAGAGACGAACATATAAACTCGACTGTTGATGCTGATCAAGAATATATATACTTTATGGGGTCGCAGATGTTTCCTTCCTTGATGCCCTATAAGGGTATCAAATGCGCTGCGCTTCGATAAACACAGTGTATACCGCAGTGCTAAGCGCGCAGAAGAAGCTTTGTCGCCATTTTGTTGCTTATAATTCTCAAATGGTTACAGCTAAGAACCGAAGATAGTGGCTTGCTTTGTAGACTCGACATTGTCAGCTTTCATGATAGAATTAAAAAACCTTTTGCAATATAACAAAAAAATTTAAAAATTGTTTTTTAAGAAAATCACATAAATGCGATATAGTATTATTTAAAAAACATATATATATATATATGCATAGAAATATTTATATTTTGTTTGAGTTTGAGTTCTTGTAATTACCTTGAGCAGCCTTATTTCTCGCAGCGCTATTTTGCGAATGGCTGGATCGTCCTCAGACTCGACAAATCTCTTGACCGCAACGAGTGCGCCAGTTTCTCGATCCCGGCATTTGTAGACAACGCCGTAGGAGCCCTCGCCCAGGCGACTGAGCTTCTCATAACGATCCATTTTGCTGCTACCTTGTGGTCTGCAAGTGTTGCAAATAGATAAAAGTATATTTATATGTTGTAATGTTGTAAATAGAATATTAAAAGTTTTTAATTAGATATTTAGTTAGGCATTTAGTTCTGGTTACTTTGGTTTACCTTAGACTCAAACATTGACCACGTTTGATGTTTGCACGACGCATTGCTTTGCATTGAGCACAAAGAATGTTTGTAATGTTATTTGTTTGACACGAACACATGAGAGAGAGAGCGAGAGAGAGACAACACAGTCACAAATGTGTGCATGGAATCAGGCACTACATATGACTATATGGCATATATATAAAAGTGAGCTGTGAGATCTTTTGATGTTCTTTGCACTTTCTATATCGATTTTGAGTATTAATTTTGTTGTTGCTGTCCAAAAAGTTGCGAATCTGATTGCTTTTGTGTTTTTTTAATGCAGTGAAAACGAATGAGATTAGAAAAGTATTCATGAGTTATTTGAATGGCAGGCAATAAAGTTACGAATGTTTTATAATTGAAAAAAAAGTGCGTAGATAATTTTAAAAATATAAAATGAATAACAAATTATTTAAGTTCTGCTTGTATCTTAAATATTTACACTAATTTCTTCATTCCCCATTTAAAAACTGGCTCTTCTTCTGCTTTGCTTTGTTTCTTAAGCAAATAAAATTAATAATTTTTTTTTACACTAATAATATAAAATTCTCATTTTTCTCATTTTAAGAATAGCCTCTGATATACATATGTGATATATTTATTAATTTCTTTAGTCCCAAATATTTCTCTTTATTTTTTGCCTGGGTTGTGAGGCAATGAACATGATTATTGCTTTATATTTAATATTTAAAAATATATAAAATATTAAAACGATTTTGTTCTCTCAATTCCTTGGACTTATAAAAATGGTATCTATTTTTTGCGCCTTGTTGACTTTTATGCCTCTTCAAAGATTTATAAATTTTAAAAATAATAATAAAATAAATAAAAAAATACAAATAATTAAAAACCTTAAAATTAAAATAAAACTAAAAAAAGAAAACAAAAACAATAATAAAAAATGATTAAAATAATTATAAACAAATAAATACAAAAAGTAGTAAAAATACTAATGAAAAAGTATTAAAAATAAAATTTAAAGAAAATTGAAGAATAATTTATTAATAATAATTCAAATCGTTTTCCAGTTAATATACGCCAATTAGTTATAATTAGACACTGATATAATTATGCGTCTAAATAATTACGTCTGAGTAAAATCAATATTAATAATACCATATGCTTTAATGATAGTTAAGTGAGACCCAACTAATAATTTCTCGCTGGAACAGCAAAACTGGAGCTAAAATCGATTGCCCAGCTACAATTGAAATGCGTGTCCTTTTCCGTCAAAATGGCGTTTTATGCATACAACTCGAGGATTTTAGCTGATGTGCTGCTCTTTATACTATTGCCCGATAAAAAGCCAACATTTGCTGGCGTTTCAATGTCAGACCGAGCCGAGGTAACTGAACCTTGCTGTGGCAGGCAGAGGAAGGACTCGAACCATTAAGCATGTGTGTGCAGCTCGTAAACATAGAAAAATGCAATTAAATGAAATATTCATGTGCCGCGTCCAAGGTCCAACTGCAAAATGGAATTGAACTTAACAAAAATACAAAAAAAAAGAAAAAGTGAAGCCAGTAAAAAGCAGAGAAAACAGACAGAAAATTAACACTTAGCAGCTGTCGAACTGAGCACTTACCTAGCTGGTATCCATCTGGCTATAACTTTACACGTATTTGCCACTAGTTTTTGGTTGTGATAGTTTTGTGGAGTTGAGTATTTAATGAAATTTATACATGCCATGCGAAATGATTGTGTGAAATGCACAATTATTTGGATTAAAATCTTGCACAGATGCAATGCTCTCTAATAATACACACCATGCGCTAAATAGTCGTTCTTTTGTTTTGTTTTTTTTTTTGTTTTATCGTCTACCGATCAATATGATTCTGACGAATTTTGTTCTAAGGTCGTCGCAGACGCGTGCGAAACGGTTCGAAAGCCGTTTTGTTTGACTGACAACCAGCGACTGATTGCCCGGACTTTTGGGGCCCGGCTAGGGCGCAGCCAATGTCATAGCAATGCGACCAAAGTTAACAATGCTGAACAAAAAACCACAACAAAAGCAAAAACCATGCGCACTGCTCCAAAGTTTTTCAAGAAGTTTCATGTTTGACTCATGTTGTGGCTACCCCTTATCCCCCGCCCACACCCTCATGAGCCCTGCTCTATGGCTTGTGTTGTGTTTGCTTTCGTCGACCGACGTTTGCCGGAAAGCATTTGAGGCGTAGTTTTTCTTTTTACTCTGGCCTTTTGAGGTTACCTGGTAGTTTCTGGCTAAACGGGAACTTCTTGGGTCAGCCAAGCAATAACTAGGGGAAGACAGTTAAACTGGTGCAGCAGTGCAAACGACTTGAGACTGAGCGGGTTTTGGGTGGGTTTTCCAGGGAATTATGAGTTATTAATGTCTGGCATTTGGGAGTGCAACTAAGGCATAGTACGCCAGAATATTACGGAAATAAGTCTTACAAAGTGTGCTTGACACGTTTGTCTGCTCGTGCCCAATTGATAGTTAAATATTTAATTAATGCCAATTATACTGAATAAGTAGTACTCGAATATATACATTTTTGATAGCTGGAAATAATGTTAAGCTCGCACAGTTAGAGACGGCATTGATAATCTGTTATCGATAACATTTGCTTGTTTCGATTGCAAATACATGTCTTAATTTAAAGAAATTATAATTAAAGTCTTGAGAGTTTCAATTAGAAATCATATTTTTCTTCAAAGAAAAAAAAAATAAATAAGAAATTTTCAAAATTTAAAACAATATTTTTTTTATTAAAGTAACATAATTTAGAATATAATTAGAGCTGTCTTTATTTATTTAATTAAATAAAATTGTATATTTGAGCATGTTTTTATTTTAACTTTATCTATAAAAAATATTTTTTTTTTTTAATTTCAACTTAATATAAAATAACTTATTTTAAGTTATTTCCAAGAAAACAAAAGTTTTCACAAAATAATTTTGGGTTGGGGAAAAATGTTAATTTAAATATAAATTATAATTAATTAAAATTATTTATATACATATATTAATATAACTAAAAATATTGGTAGCCGCAGCTTGAGGTTTAATAATATAAAATATTGACTAATTTAATAGTATTAAGTATATTTTAGTAAATATTTATATGGGTAAGTGCAGAATGAGGCTTTCATACTATATAATATTAATTATATTTTAATATATTTTGCTAGTTGTAGATTTAATTAGCTCAGAATTAAAGTTATAAAACTATTAAATTCAATTTCTCTTTATACTTAGTTTTTTTATTTTAAAGTTTTATGATTAAAATATATAAATAAACCTAGTATCTAAGATTCTAGCTATGGTGCACAATGAAACAGCTAATAAATTAATTAATAAGAAATATGTAAATAATTAAATAAGTAAAAAAAATGATATTTTATATGTGAACTCTTGTTCACTTAAGACTTTGTTTATGCTAGGCTGCAATTATTCTAAATTGAGTCTCTCCCTCCACAACCTTATAAAAGTATTAAAGTAAACAGTTAAACCTTGGAAAACATGGCCCGTCATGGGTTAAAGCTAATTTTTGAAAATACCAAATTGATAGATTTTGTGTTTTAAACTCCACATAAACTGCTGGAATGTTCGAGTCTTTTACATATTTTCTCGCTTGCATTCAGGCTTACCTTCGCAGTGAAAACAGCTTGGATATCTCAAACATTTTCATGGTGCACGTCGATATATATAATATTATATTTTATTGCTTTATCACCTTCGAAACTTCAGTAATAACAACAAAGACAGCGACAATGACAACGACAACGACATAAGCGTCGCCCGACGAGGACGACGATTGAAAATAAAATGGAGCACGAGACGTTGTCGAAACGTCAAGAGCCGGCGAACGACTGAAGTTTTGTGCTGGCCAGAACTTGAGCAGTGGCAAACAAAGTGGCCAGCACGCAAACCATGGGCCAACACCGGGCCAAAAAGTCGATTGCATTTGCGGACATTGCACATACGCCGCGTTGGACATTGGCGCTTCCGCTTTTGTTACGTTTTGCTTTGTTGCGTGTTGCATTAAACATACATTAAATATACTCAAAAATGCATTGAAATCCGGAGTAAGCAGCGTTTCAGAAATGAATTACTAAACATTGTCACGCATACGCCGTGTTGTGCCACAGAAAAAGAACGTGAGAGGAAGAGGGAGAGAGAGAGAGAGAGAGAGGGAGACATACTTAGAACAATAAAAATACAGTCGTAACACCTTTTTATACCCTGAATCCAATCAGAAATGGGCAATAAGAGTATATGTATGTAAACGCGTCGATCTCGAGAACTGTAAAAGCTTAGGACTTTAAATTCTGAAATATAAATATTCGTATACCATACGTAGAGAAAGTGTATTTGGCTTTCGTTAACTTCCCTCTTTTTAAAAATATCGATAAATATCGATTTTGAACAACTAAAAAATTAAATAATATATATATCTCTATTCTGATATAAGGTGCATTACAAACTGAGTCGGCACAGCTTCTATCTTCCATCTACAAATACTTATCGATATTATTGATTATATGATTATAACGAGCTTAGTTCATTAGTTTATATCTTCTATCTTTGATCCCGGAGACAATAAAAGCTACAGACTTCTGCACCAAAGGCAGCATTGGTTAATCAAGTTTTCATCGATATCTCCTGTGTTCTTTGATAATATCGATAAATATCGATTTAAAGACATGGTTTTTTGAACATTCCCCGAAGATTATAAGAGCTAGATACACTAAGCTTGGTATGTAGGTTGTTGCTAAATATTTAGAGATTACAAATAGTTCACTTTTTGATACTTTTCCCTAGTGCATGATATTTGAGAGAGTCTGCTTTTAAAGGCAGACAGCTCGATGGGTATAGGGTATCGCCTCGTCGGGTAATTCCGACTGAAGCACTCTTGCTTGTTAATTTGTGTTCTGTGCCAAACCCTCTAATTGCTCTCACTAATTTCGCCAATAAGCTGACGGCTTTTGACCTTTTCTCTTGCTGGCCAAGTGGCGGGGCATTTGTATACAAATGATTCGCGCAATTCAATTTGCATAATTATACTGCCGGCGTTTGAGTGGATCGTCTCTTTTGCTTTTACAACGTTGTGAATGCCACAGCATTTGCTTTGATTTCTCACGTTGAATTGTGCTCGTTTTCATGCCTCCTAATTATACTCTTCACGGCTTATATTAACTCAATAACTACTATTTCATTATTTACTGTACTAAAGCTCTTGGACACAATGTTCCCTTTCGAGTCGGGTTCAATAGTCGACAGTTGCCGGCGGCTATTCAACTCTTGGTCAAGTGGGTAGCCAAAAACCCATTGTTATAATATTGATTATGTATTACGAACTGCGACGGCTTTCAATGAGTGGGAGGGAGAGGTATATATATATATAGAGAGAGAGAGAGAGAGAGGGCGTCCGAGTGCGAAGTCTGCCAAATGAAGTAATAGTCTGGTGAGCCAAGAAGTGTGTTAAGCTTCGGTTATTTAATTAGGTGGTAATAATTATAAGAGGATATTATTTAACATTATATCACTGGTCATTGTGGTAGAATATTTCAAGTCAAAGTATACGATTGCTTAAAATTTTTTAAAAAATAAAACGATGTAACTTTATTATAAGTAAAATATTTTTGTAAAATATTTTTGTTGTACTACAATTTAGTAATATATTTATGGAATTATGAAATCCATTCGCTAATTATTATTTTTTTTAACAGTTTAAAAATTGGAAGCAGATCAGAGTTATGCAATTTAATTTTTATAGCTGGGAATTTTTATTTTTATTTAATGTTATATTTTACTTTAAGAAGTTTAAGTTTAATTATGGAGGTGAAGGCCTTTAGCGCTTTTTATTATTAAATTTTATATAATAATAGAGTTGCGGAGTTGCCATACTTTTATATTTAGCTTACACATTGTTACCATATTAAACTAACTTCATAAAAAAGCCAACTTTATCACTTTCTGATTATAATTTGTTTACCCGTACGAAAAGAAGGCAGAGTTGCCGCCTTTGCAGTTTTTATAAGCGAAGAAAACCAGAGTTGTCCCCCTGCAACGCATTTAATATGTTGTTGGGGATAAGTTTGGTTTCAAATGATTTTCCACTTTTATTTTTAACATGTAAATAGAACAGGCAGAGTTGCTAAATTTGCAATTTCAATAAAGAAACAAGAGCAGAGTTGCCACACTGCAATGTGATATATTGTCCCTAGAAAGATTTTCAGAATAACTTTAGGCGGTTCTTTGATTAAGAGAGAGTGACCTTTTGACAGAACTCACTTGAAATTAGCTTAAATGAAAAACAAAGACCATAAAAAATAAATAGAAGGCGGGAAAGAACACAACTTTCTGCTCTAAAGAAGTTAAAAAAAGAAGCAGCTTTTCGTTATATTAAATGAACTCTTTTGATTGGGCTAATATACGTTCTGTTGCATTTAAATGCTTCGAGTATATGACTTCGCCTTAGGGCATATATTTCGTGTTGCAAACAATATGTAAGTCATCTTGAAGGTGTGCCTCGTAACCTTTGCAGTTGGGACAGCGAACTGACTTTTTTCACAGAGAAAGAGAGCGAGAGAGAGATAGAGAGAGAGAGAGACCACAAGTTCGAGTTGTTGTAAAAAGGAGGCTTGAAAATAATCAGCGCAACGAACAACTTTTGCTCAAGTGCCTGTTGTAAAAATAGAAATAAATATGCGTGGCAAAAAGTTTTGCACACGGCAAAGCTGGCAACGCGGACACCGCCGAAGTGTGGCAACGTTGCGTACACTGAGCGAATAATGCGAACTTATGCCAACTGAAATAGCTTTGTTGGTTGCGCTTAGGGCCAGCATTGAAGTTTGGCCTTGCGCGCAAAAATACACAGGCTGCGAGCGCCATAAATAACAAGCTATTAATGCCAAATGTGCAGCGCATATACACGCAGCAAATGAAAAAAAACCATTGCATACTTACGGGCTGCAGACAATGTGGCATGCGTAGCAAAGGCCAAGGTTGATGTTGTGAACGGAAGGGGTTACCGGATTGGAGGGAGGGCTTAAATGTCATTGGGCGCTTTGTTTGCAGCCGTTAAGTTGTTCCTTTTGCACAAATTTTTCACTTTCAGTTGGCAGGGCAAAAGAAACTTTAACGAAGCTAATTACGAAGTTTTGACTCGATTCGCTTTTTGTGAACTTCGACCTACCTGGGCTGTCTGGCATTTATGCCTGGCTCATGGCACACCTGTATCTTCTGTATAAGCCGATAGAGAAATGAGTCCTGAAACGTTTGCGGCCAATAATAATTCTGAAACATTTCGCACGGCGAAAACACGTTAGCACCGCAGCAGCGCAATATGTAGACTACACTTTTTATCGTATCTATTTTATCGATAAATACATATATATATCTATATGCACGAGTGTGTGTGTTTGTGCTTTAAAATGCATTGGACATGTTGCATATTTAATGCACGAATTGCCTTCCCCTTCTTGTTTTTTTTTTTTGCCTGGAAGCGTTTCTGGTAGCCTCGCTGACAACGGCCCCAGGTGTTTGATGCTTTGAATGTGACGTGTTTCGTGCTGGCAGCGTCGTCATTTTTCTACTTCTATGACCTGTGCCCATTAAAAATGTGTGAATAAAGGGCATTATGTGCTAGCGTAAAGAGTATGTAACAAGCAGCAGAAAACATCTTTCAACCATATTCGTCTGACTGTGTGTTCCTCTATTAACGCTTCCATCACGGGAACTATAACAACTAAGCATTTCAAATGGTAAATGCTCATACTTTCCCCAAGAGATCAGGCTTATTGGAAATTATCGATAGGTCTTTCTGTCATCGATAAGTATCGGTGCTAAATATACCAAATTTAATATGCAGATCCATGTATGTAAACAATATATAACATATATTATACATAGATTTAGCATATTCCATTTGTTTGCTAGCTCTTCCTCATAAGACCCAAACAATTAATTAACCGAGCACACTCCTCATACCATGGGCTAATAGAAGAAGGAGAACCTCTTCTCCGCAGCACAAAATATAATTGTGTGTATATTGAACATATCTAGAACTACTTAAAACAGCAGCTCGG
This sequence comes from Drosophila novamexicana, assembly GCF_003285875.2. Taxonomy (NCBI): domain Eukaryota; kingdom Metazoa; phylum Arthropoda; class Insecta; order Diptera; family Drosophilidae; genus Drosophila; species Drosophila novamexicana. Next base: position 7,940,948 of record NW_020824787.1, read on the forward strand.
CGATGTGTTTAGGGTATCTTACAGTCAGGCACTTCCGACTCGAGCAATCTTACTTATTTTGCAGTGCTTGTTTTTCTTCTTGTTTTTTTTTTGGGGTCAGCAGACAGCTGCTAGGATGCATGGGGGCAATCGGAAAGGGGCGCATGCAAATGAGGCAGGCAGCTAATGTAGCTGCACCTGCCGAGCCAGGTCGAGCTGAGAGCAAGAGTTGTGGCGGCAGTCAAAAAGATTCAAGGGAAAAACCGGCGCATGCAAAATGAAGCTCATGAAAGTCCAAAGCAAAGGCAGCTCATGCACTTGCTCTAGACGGGGGCTAGGGCTGAAGGGCAGAGACGCGACGCAGGGCCGATATAACTGGGATGTGCAGGGGTAATGGGCTCGAATGGAATGGGAAAACAACTACTTATATGCGGAGCTAGAATACAATTAATTTACAGTCGAGCCTCGCTATGACGAACTTGTATATAGTCTACAAATTTAAGTCTTATATTGTTAGTTTTTAATTAATCAACAGAATATTCTCTAGCTTATTATATTTTAGCTATTTATTTTTTAAGTTATTTCATTAGCTTTTATATTTGATTAAGTTCAGTTTCATTGAAAAATAACAATAATAGTTATAAAAATAATCATTATAATAATATTAATAATAATAATAATAATATTAATACTAATAATAAAAATAATAATAATAATAATAATAATAATAATAATAATAATAATAAAATTAATACTAATAATAAAAATAATAATAATAATAATAATAATAATAATAATAATAATAATAATAATAACAATAATAATATTAATACTAATGATAATAACAATAATAAATAATACAAAATAAAAAAAATATATATATATAATAATGAAAATTTAAATAATATTAAACAATTTTAGAATTTGTATTGTATTTTAATTATATTAATAAATATTTTATGTTTTTTTTATATATGCCTAAGATAAATTAAAGTATTTAAAAATGAAAACAAAAATAAATAAAAATGCAATATAAAAAGTATTTCAAAATGTGACTTAAATTTAAAAAATAATAAATATTTATACACATATTATTTATAAATATCAAAAAGTTTTTATAAACATTTAGCAATGTGAGTAATAGTTATTTATTTTATTTAGTCGTGAGACAAAAAGTACAAAAAGTGCTTCTGTTATATTCTAGAGAATTCTGTAACGCTGACAACGAAATTGGGTCTAAAACTATATTATTATTTTTCTATTGATTACTTTTATTTTAATTGTAAAAGCACATTTATATATTTATGTATTCTAAACGTTTTAACAGGCTTTATTAAAATTTTCGGTTTGTCAAATTGTCAAATATAATGATAATAATAATAAAATACAATAATATCAGAGCAATCAATTTCCCATTAGACTAATTCATCAATTTGTAAGGCAAAAAAAAGAGGAAAAAAAATATATATTTTAATAAAAACCCAGCCGTGACAAAACTAATTTCCAACTATTCAACTAGCTGCCAAATGCTGACAACAAAATGAGCCACATGAAAACCAACAAATCCAAATATTAACCAACCAGCCAACTATTGCAAAAACCCGCTCAACGGATCCGCAAAAAACTGCAATCAAATTGAAATTCAATCAAAAGGAATATGTGCAAAAAAAAAATAGAATAAAAAGGGGAGCAAATGTAAAAAAAAGGAAAAACTACACAGACATCAAATTGCATTGATATGCGTCCATCGTTTTGTTCGACTTTTTTGTTTGGTTTCTCTAGCGCCCATGCCATCCGAAGTTGGATCCGTCATATTGAGCCGGGGAACAGACTCGAAATGTGGACCCGCCAACGACTGACAGCCAGACAAACAGCTCAAAAGGAATATTGCATACTTATTGGCAGCGGCAGCGGATGATTTAGCGGTTTTTAATGTGTCTTCCTTTTCGCCAGGCAGCAGCCATCCGGGTCGAAACCTTTTGCGCACATGTCAACGCCATTTGCGCGTCTGCATAGAAACTGCGGGCGAAAATATGGATAGAAATGTGCTTCATGCCGCAACTCGCTTTCGATACCGTCTGCCCATTGCAAATGGGCAGAGCGGGTATATTGTTTTTGTATAAAATGTAGAAGGAGGCCTCACCCAGCTGATAAAGTGTACATATTCACATTTTCATAATATCGATAAATATCGATCTTAAAGAATTTATCGAACATTGTAATTTATCGAAAGTAAGAGTCTTGCGTTTTGGCTTATACACAATTTTTTCACATTTTCATAATATCGATAACTATCGATCTTAAAAAATTGATCGAAAATTGCAATTTATTGAAAGGTAGAGCCTTGCGTTTTGGCTTATACACAAGTTATTCACATTTTCATTATATCGATAACTATCGATCTTAAAGAATTGATCGAACATTTTAATTTACTTAAAGGTAGAGTCTTGCACTTTGGCATATACACAATTTTGCCTGTTATATTAATGCTCCGAAAGTTTCAAAAAGATCGGACAATAAACACCGAAGTTTCTCAAGAACACATTTCCCACATTGTTGGGCTCAAGGGAGATGAAGAGGAAGAAGCACAGCCACTTTAGAGTAAAGGCAGTTAGCCTCAGGGTATCTCCTAGTCGTGCACTCCCGCCTAAAGCACTCTTGACATCATTTTAAGCATTCTGCTTAACGAGTCTGTTGAATGCCAAGCGGCAAATATTTGCTGTAATTTTTGGCTATCTAAGAAATATTTTCTCTCGGCATAATTGCAATCATATTTCAATTTTGATTTATGCTAAGCCAAAATCGTTGTTAATTTGATGAAATATCTTTTATTTACATGGCTTTGAATAATACTATTTTTTGTCAAATAAATTGTTTTTCACACTCAAAGATTAGATGCAAAAGCAACTTGTTAGACAAGGCAACTCGTTAAGGTTAAACCTAAACAAAATCAGTTACAATTTTGACGCAATGCCAATCTTTGCGCTCCAATGGCGCCAAGACTTCAAGTTCAACTCAATCCAAGTGCAGTTTGTCAAGCTGTGGCCGGCATTACAATTTGTAATACCATGAACCGAACTCTAAGCGGGATAAAAACTGTCAAATGCCAAATGCGCAAGATTTTTTTTTAAGGGAAATCAAAGAAGTCGAAAAGAATGTTCACGAACCAAACCTTAAGCCCAATGATAGCTCACAATTTTGTGTCTTCATTATGTGAAACTGTAAACTCTTGAATTGATAAGCGACTCACCTTCTGGGCAGAAGTGGAAGATGATTACCAAACAGCCATAGACGTTTCTCTCCAAACCATTTGTCCATAGACACTCAGACTGCGGTGAAATTGTCTTTTAAAATAAGTGTTGATTTGTGCTTATAATTCGCAATTAGTTCTTAGCACATTTTGAACAAGTCGCACATTTATTATGAATTTATTTGAATTGTGTTTTTTTGTGTTCTCTTTGCACACGCGTCTTTGGCAAATTAGGCGGCAAATCTGTTCGTTGGCTCACTGTGAAATGTTAACAAACTTTTGTTTATAGTACGCCGGAGCCGGAACTTTGGTGCGGCATTGAAAATGCCTACGAGAAAAACAACAACGATGCGGGGACTGGGGTTTGTTGGGGTGTCAGCGATGGTTGACATTGGCAACGCCTCGCCCTTTGGGGCGGGTTCCCGCCGTTGCTGTTGTTGTTGTTGTTGTAGTTTTTATTGTAGCTGTTGCTTTTGCTGTATTTAAGTTATTAATAGTGTTGTTATAGCTGTAGTAGTTGTTGTTGTTGTTGTTGTTTGTGTGTTTGCGTTGTCAATCCATTGTCATTAAAAACAAACAAAACATTTCCGAACATGTGCACAGCAAGTTTATGCCTTGATTTGGCGTTGCCCAGCAAATTATTTCCCATTTTTCGTTTTTCGAATATTCATAATAATTTTATGACCCACAGCTGGGCGAGAAAGTGCGTATATTGCCATAGAAATGGGCGACATTCACAGATTGTTTTAATGCGCTTTAAATGGGCGTCGATTTGGATTATCTTTCTATTACCACATTATTTTGTTTTGGGCCAAACAGATTGTTTCCAGGCATTGGGTATATTTGGCCCGGTTAATATTATCTATTATTCAAAGCTGTTGTTACATTTACCAAATGTAATCGGCAAGGTCGAACAAAATTACGTTTAAATAATGTTATATTCAAGGCCAAGTCAATTAGCACGGGTTTATTTAAAGTTCATGCTTGCCCTCAAGTAGATCGATAAATTGAATGTTAAACATGGTCAAAGAAGCTAATTGTTTTTTTTTTTCGATTTGTAATACAATTTTTATCTATTTGACTTATTATATATATGACTTATTATTATATTCAGCCACGATATTGCTGAGAAAATGGGCAATACTAGTTTAGCTTGTGGAACTAAGGTCCCGAATCCGACAAAAATATATTTCCATTTCTTAAAAAATGTTTGTATTTTTCTTTAACTGAATAAATATGTTCCCGTTATCCCATATTCTGTGAAAACAAGCATTGAGTATTACTGATTTTACTCAAAGTATCAGCTAAGTCCTAAGTCCTATACCAACGATAAGTTTTTATATCAAATACCTTCTTCTAATCTTTCTGTTAGGGTCTATGTTACACCATAATTTTTGAAGTGTACAATTTCATATAAATATATATATAACTCTTTTTAAACAAATTTAATTTATTTATATACATATATCTACATGTAAATTCCTTTTCAAAAAGTATTTGGCGCTTTTAGTACTAAAAAGGCGCCATAAGCGATTAACAGCGTTATTTTTTGGCAGAAATATAACACTTAACATATTGCTTAAGCCTGGCAATGCCGTTAACAGCGCTGTTAATGCTAAGGGCAACGCGTCATTTTACCGGCTTAAGCATGTGGCACCAATACACATGCAGATAAACAAACAGACACACACACACACACACATATACACACGCACATCTGCATTTGCACTAAAGCACTTAGAGAAAACGCCGGCGTCAGCATATGCAGAATAAGAGAAAAAAAAACATGCATTCAACCTTTACATGACCAGCAACAACAACAACAACAGCACCACAAACATTTTACTTTTCGCCTTAGCCGTTTGCCGTTTATTTCGCTGCCGTTTTTTTTTGCTTGCGCACTTTTTGGCTCTGCCTTTGCTTCACTTTATGCTTTGCTCCATTTGCGGCGAGTTTCGTTTTTGCTCTTGTTATTTCTGCACTTTTATTTTTGGGCGAAAAATGGGCAATGTGAGATAACCTTTAAAAGCTGCTCGTATGCTAAAACTAAATAATGACAAGCAGGAAAGGCACTGCAGCAGTTGCACGCATGCATGCATGTGCCTCTGTGTGTGTGTGTGTGTGTGTGTGTGCATGGCAATTCAAGTTGCTTAGACAACAACAACAACAACAGCAACAGCTGCTGCTGTCTCGCTCTGGCTGCGTGTAGCAAGTGGTTGCCTGGGCAACTGACAAACGGCGACAACTTGTAACCAAAACAAATGCAAATTGCGGACGCGCACTCTCTCTCTCTCTCTCTCTCTCTCACTCCCGCTAACTTCTGCTGTCTGCTCTTTTGTGACTGTCTCGCTTACGCTACAAATGAGCGCAATTGTTTTCATGTGCAACAAATTTTTTATGATTATCTTTTGGCGCTCACTCGCTCTCTCGCTCTCTTTTTGCGCCAGCCGCAAGCAGCTTAAACTTTTCCTTTTGCTGCACTCCCCTCCCCCCACCCTCTCCGCCATGCACCATGTTTTTTGGCCAAGCAGGATTAACACCTGTTTGTGCTGGCTGCTGAGCATTTCTACGTTAAATTTCCAAGCCCCAAATTTATTGTATTTGTTTACAAGGTTTTTGCGTGCACAATTCTGCGTTGCCCAAACTTTTGGGCACGCGGGACGGGGTTAAGCGGGTGCCAAGCATTTGGCTTGGGGGGCTTAAGTGAAAATAATGTCATGGAGATAATGCGAAAAAGGAAAGTGCACGTTAAGTTTAAACGTGGCTTAACATGCAACCCAAAGCACTCGCTGCATTTCATTTGCATTAAAGCAGGCAGTCTAATATGGCAAATAAAAGGAGGAAGAAGAAGAAGAAGAAGAAGAAGACAACACTTGAGTCCAACATGTCGTGGGAATTCCACATCTTTAAATATAACACATACACCCGGGCTTATGTAGAGTTAAGAGCTGCTCGGCATTCTTTTATTTGAGCCCAGTTTGCTTCGGCCAGAAAAAGCGAGCTAACATAATTTGGCAGTTGAATAGACCGAAAACCCCAAGCAGAGATAAAATGCATTAAAAAGCACGGCAAAGTTGGATATTTGTGTTAACACAATATGGTATTCGATTTTATATAATTAATAGAAACAAATTGTTTATAAATTAAAAGAACTAGACCAAAAGAAATTAGAAATAATAATAATATTTTATTCAAGCCGAAGAATTTTAACACGAAATTCCAGTTTATTTTGGCCAAGAGCGAATCTCTGCCTCTAAAAACTATTGATCCGTAACTCAACTCGAATCACATCAATTTCTTAAAGTGTTTTAGTTTAATCAAAATCAATTTTTTCGTTTTTTTTTATACCCTGAACCCATTAAAAATGGGTATGAGGGTATATTGTATTTGTGCGAAAGCCAAATGTATGTAACAGGCAGAAGGAAGCATCTCCGACCCCATAAAGTATATATATTCTTGATCAGCATCAATAGCCGAGTCGATCTAGCCATGTCCGTCTGTCTGTCCGTCCGTCCGTCCGTCCGTATGTATGAACGCAAGGATCTCAGAACCTATAAGAGCTAGAGACTTTAAATTTTATATGTAGATGCTCCTAGCTCCCGCGCAGATCGAGTTTGTTTCCGATAATCGATAACTTACTCCGTTTCCAAGCAATCGATAAAAATCGATATCGATATCCTGTTTTTTGAGCAATTTTGGTAAATAATAAGAACTGGAGTCACCAAACTTGACATATAGCTTCTAAAATAGAATATATGTATATATGATATAGGATTTTTCTTCATGGTTTTCCCTCTAGAGTAATCTGGCATTCAAATCTGAACATCGATTTTTTGTCGAAATTCAAGTCCAAATCTTACCCCAAGATTCGTTTATAGACATAGGTCAAAACTTACCACCCCCATATCTCGGCCAAATCTCATCCGATTTTCACGAAGTTTGGATTTTTCTTCATGGTTTTCCCTCTAGATTAATGTGGCATTCAAATCTCGACACCGATTTTTTAGTCGAAATTCAAGTCCAAATCTTACCCCAAGATTCGTATATAGACATGGGTCAAAATTTACCACCCCCATATCTCGGCCAAATCTCATCCGATTTTTACGAAGTTTGGCTTTTTCTTCATGGTTTTCCCTCTAGATTAATCTGCCATTCAAATCTCGACACCGATTTTTTGGTCGAAATTCATGTCCAAATCTTACCTCAAGATTCGTATATAGACATGGGTCAAAAATTACCACCCCCATATCTCGGCCAAATCTCATCCAATTTTCACGAAGTTTGGCTTTTTTTTTCATGGTTTTCCCTCTAGATTAATGTGGCATTCAAATCACGACACCGATTTTTAGTCGAAATTCAAGTCCAAATCTTACCCCAAGATTCGTACATAGACATGGGTCAAAATTTACCACCCCCATAACTCGGTCAAATTTCATCCGATTTTCATGAAGTTTGGCTTTTTCTTCATTCTTTTCCCTCTAGATTAATCTGGCATTCAAGTCTGTACATCGATTTTTTAGTCGAAATTCAAGTCCAAATCTTACCCCAAGATTCGCTTATAGACATAGGTCAAAATTTACCACCCCCATATCTCGGCCAAATCTCATCCGATTTTTACGAAGTTTGGCTTTTTCTTAATGGTTTTCCCTCTAGATTAATCTGGCATTCAAATCACGACACCGATTTTTTGGTCGAAATTCAAGTCCAAATCTTACCCCAAGATTCGTACATAGACATGGGTCAAAATTTACCACCCCCACAACTTGGTCAAATCTCATCCGATTTTCATGAAGTTTGGCTGTTTCTTAATGGTTTTCCCTCTAGATTAATCTGGCATTCAAATCTCGACAGCGATTTTTTAGTCGAAATTCAAGTCCAAATCTTACCCCAAGATTCGTACATAGACATGGGTCAAAATTTACCACCCCCATAACTCGGTCAAATCTCATCCGATTTTCACGAAGTTTGGATTTTTCTTCATGGTTTTCCCTCTAGATTAATCTGGCATTCAAGTCTGAACATCGATTTTTTAGTCGAAATTCAAGTCCAAATCTTACCCCAAGATTCGTATATAGACATGGGTCAAAAATTACCAACCCCATATCTCGGCCAAATCTCATCCGATTTTCACGAAGTTTGGTTTATTTTTCATGGTTTTCCCTCTAGATTAATGTGGCATTCAAATCACGACACCGATTTTTTGGTCGAAATTCAAGTCCAAATCTTACCCCAAGATTCGTACATAGACATGGGTCAAAATTTACCACCCCCACAACTTGGTCAAATCTCATCCGATTTTCATGAAGTTTGGCTGTTTCTTAATGGTTTTCCCTCTAGATTAATCTGGCATTCAAATCTGAACATCGATTTTTTGGTCGAAATTCATGTCCAAATCTTACCCCAAGATTCGTATATAGACATGGGTCAAAATTTACTACTCCCATAACTCGGCCAAATCTCATCGGATTTTCACGAAGTTTGGATCGTATGTATTCATAGTATTTTTCTATTTTTATTTTATTTTATTTATTTTTATTTGTATTTGTTTTGTATATGCTTTAAATTTTCTATATATATATATATATATATAATTAAATTTTCTATATCTATATATATATATATATATATATATATATATATATATACAAATATAGCATATGTCATATATGGATAACAATAATATTTTTATTGGGCATTGAATTTAAATTTCATTTGTTGATCAAACCTAAAAAGAATTTTGTGTATTTTCGTATTAGATAAAGAACAAATTTGAAGACTACACAAGCTTAATTCAAAATTATATCGCAACTTAAATATGTTTGTCTGTGTGTGTGTGTGTGTGTGTGTGTGTGTGTGTCTGTGTGTGTGTAAATATCCTTGACGCTGCACTCGGCTCACAATCAATGACTTTAGACCGGAGCGCAGGTAACATAATCTAACTGAAGTTAACATGCCTTCATTGTACCACCTCAACAATAACACCGCGAGCAACTAAAGAAACCAACGGAACGTTGTTGAACAACAAAAACAGCAACAACAACAACAACAAAAATGGCGTCAAAACTTTCACTACTGGCAATATACGTACTCGTATAGTCCTTGTGCATTTAACAACGCACAACCTTGCAAAAAGTTCCATAACAAAATTTATGCGTGTAACTGGGCGTATGAAAATGCTAGCAACAACAGCAGCAACAACAACAACAACAACAACAACAACCGCAACAAGCAACAACAATAACATCAACAATGGTTATAATAACAACAAACTAGAAAGAAAGGCTATTCACGGCAAGTCGAAGACGAAATACTCTACAAAATATTTGGCTTCGGAAAGCTTTAAGTCAAAAGCTTTATTTTCGAATGATAGTTTCTACAGGAATTGGTCCGATTGTATACAATTTTTCAGCAAAGTGAAGTCGAGATATTTCCGACCGATTGTTTCTACAGGATATAAGATAAGATATAGTGATCCGAATGGACAAAATATTGTGAAACCAAGATATCTGGAAGGAACACAAGTTTAATTAAATCAAAAGAAATGTACTATTTTTTTCCATAGAGCTATATGTATATAAATGCATTTTATGCCCGATTTTTCCAACACAGCTAGATGATATAAAGGATATATATAAAATTTATTTAGTTTCAATTATGCCAATGACAACTATATGATATAAGGAATGAAGGAGTTCATCCCGCCGGTTCGAATCCCCCCTGGAACAAATAACTGAGCCTATGCAAAGCTTCTTGAATATATAATATAACGTTTATTCATCGGAAATTGGGACGCCTCTCTCTCTCTCTCTCTCTCTCTCTCTCTGTCGCTCTATCTCTGTCGCTCTCTCTCTAACCCGAGATGGACACCTCTCCTGCTAATATAGACATTTTATCGTCTATCATATACAAGTATATTTGTAGCTTAAGCAGTTATTAAATATTTTAATTTTTATTCTTAAGTATAAATGTAAAATATGAACTAAGACACCAGTTTGCATAGAATCAGACTGGCGGAGGAGTTTACTCTACATACTGTTCAAGAATATATACAAATTTGCCGATAAATTATTTATACCCTCTCGAAGGGTATAAAAAAGGCAGCATTGCTGGTGTAACTTTTAAATAAATTTCTAAATACTCGACTCGAGGCGCGCGCACTCAGACGATCGCAGGTAAACGAGGCAAAGTTTAGAGGAGCAAAAAAAAAATGTATATATATATACATAAAAAAATACTCAACTTTGGGAGTATGGCGATGAGAGGGAGTTCGGTGCGGGGGGCTGGCAACACTTTTGACTTTTGTGGTGTGCGAACTTTTTAGCCTCGTTGCCGCTGGGCCAACTTCTTAACTCAATGCGCGATGTTGGCATAAGAATTTATGTTAATAACTTTCTGTTGTGTCTGTGTGTGTGTGTGCGTGTCCGTGTCTGTGTGCACCTCAAGTTATGCTCGTTGATAATGGCATTGATAGCGCTGTAAATATTGTATATAAATTATTGGTTATGTTTGAGTTTTTTGCTTTGCCGCCAAAGTTTCACATTGCTGAAATGATTTGCGTTTGTTTGCCACTTAATTTATTGTGTAAACACTGGCTGGAGCTTTGAAAGCTTTACAACATTTGTTAACAAGCTAACATTACCTTGGCAATTAAATACATGTTAAGCTTAAAGCTTTGCAGAATTTGGTAAACGCAAAGTAGAGCTTTTCGGTTTGGTAAAAAACGGAAGCTTCTCTAATGTTTGGTAATTGTTGCTTGGGCAACTATTTTGGCAAAATACGGTTACGTCAAAGTTAACACAACTATTCCTTTAAAGCTGCTGAGCGGCTTATTTATTTTGGCCCTTACTGTACTCCGTAAGCACTTTAGTTATGGTAAACGATTTTTTTTTTGCATATTGGCCATGCAGTGTTGTTAAACAATGCAAATATTTTATTCGTGTTGAATTTTTCATGCGTTAAATTAAATTCGATTAAATGTTATTCACATTAATAGTAAAAATTTTTTTTTATTTTTAACTTCGGTTAAATTTTGATAAGTAGGCTCTAATGAACTATACATAATGTTTAATGAACTATATTTAAAAACTATTTAAATAGTTATAAAAGTTTAATTAATTGAAATTTCATGATACTTATTATATATTTAGGGCATTAGCTAACACAAATTAAATTTATATAAGGATTCAATTCAAGCAAAATTCAAATTTAATCAATTAAATTTCAAAACACGGCTTGCATCAGTTAAGCATAACTAAATTTATTAAAATTCTACAAATTAAAATGTCAAATAAAAATTTAATTAATATTAAATTTAAAATATTTTTAGCTAACAAAAGCTGCTAATGTGATTGTTTAACACACATGCTTCACACTCAAACAGCCGACAGTGTTGCGCAACGGCATTAACAACAACATCCTTAGGAATATGCTCATAAGCCGTAACACACACTTGACTCTGGCTCTGGTGCCCGGGCTGCTGGTCCAGGCAATTAATGCAAAATGCTGAATACGCCCGATGGGCCCAGCGGCTGCCTGTGGTATTTAGGAAAATGCTTAAGGGCCGTGGGAGGTGGCCCGACTCGCCAGACAATTGCATAGGCATTGCCAAAGAGCTGGGCTGCAACAGCATTCAACTGGCGCTTATGTTTTGATAGCCATGTAATTTCCGCCCATAAACAAAGGCTGGCGCAGATTCACATTCACATACACATTCACAATGTGTGTGCCAGCCCAGGCCCAATGCAACAATGCAACTGGAACTGTTGCTCGGCTGAGGGTAATGAGCTTGACAACTTAAGTCCCAGCTTGAATGCAGTTCATCAATTGGTAAACTAGCTGCTGTTCATATTTGTGGTATTTGACTAAAATTAGGTATTTGAGTTAAGAAAGCTAAAAATAAACTCAAGCAACAATTAAAGCGACAGTTAGACTTTGATTAGGCTTCTTTGCTCAATGTTTGATGATGATTCTTCTCGGGGAATGCAAAAAAACAAACATTTACGTAATTCAATATACTCATGTTTTGGCCAACAACGATTCAATCTCAATTAAGCTCTTCAGTGCTCAAAATTTTTACCAGCCTTAGGCGCCGCTTGCCCCTGCTCCACTTAATACATTTTGCCAAATAATTTTCTACACATATGCCGCATTTTGTTGGAGTATTTGCGCCAAAAGTTTCAAAAGCCACTGCTCAAACAATGCCTAAACCAAAAACTGTGCTCCGCTTTTTAGTTTTACAAATTGCTTAACGCCACAGCCAAGCCTCCGTCCCCCAGCTCGGGGGGGATTGGACTGTGCTCGAAACTACTTTTGATTACTGCCGCAGCTACAATACAGCTACTGCTACTGCAACTGCAACTCCAACTGCTAGCGAAACTCCACTCATTGCTGGCAGCCTCTGTTAGGCAGCAGGCAGTCAGGCATAACTTTTACTCTATTGACTGCACACCCTGCCCCCCCTTCTTCTTCCTCACCAGGTCCTTCCACAGCTCCTGCTGTCCTTCATGTCTGCAGCTCGATTGGGCTCAAACATGCTGAAAGTTGGTTCGTTCAGTTCTTTGGTGGGTCTCTTATGCTATGCATTGATTAAATTTGACTTAAATTGCATTAAGTGTGTATGCACACACACACACACACGCGTGTGTCCCTGTGTGTGTGTGCAGCATCGTTTTAGGGCTTGTACAATTCTTATTGTTTGAAATTGGATTTTGTTGCAACCTGCTAACTGAAATACACATTTCACATTCGCCTCTGCCCCGTCCACTTGTTGCCACAATTCACAATTGGCCAAGAAAAAAAAACGGATTCAGTTGCCGAAAACCATTTGATTATTTATTGGGCTAATTGAGAACGCTGTGTTTGGTGTATTCAATTGCCCGAAATCCCCTCCGTTCAATTGATTTGTTCATCAGAAAATTGAAGCTTTAATTGTTGGCAATTTGAATTCCTTTCTATACATAATCAATATTTGCTTGTCGCTCAACAATATTATGTTATGTGTTCTTTATCTTAAATTCAACTAAAAAAATGTTTTTTTTTTTCCAAAGTAAATAGCAAGAATTCGTCAAAATAAGAAATCGATATTTATCGACATTATGAGCTCGGAAGAATATTAGGAGTAGAAGAACAGGCAGAGGAACATTCGAACATTCGCATTCGACACAGTTCAACCATATTTACTTTATGGAGTCGAACAAGTCGAAAAGAAAGAAGGTATCCTTTTTGAGGGCATAAAAGGGACTTAAATTATTGAAATTCCAAATCTTATCATATTCCAGCGTAGCTCGTAAAGCGCATTAAAATTTGTTGCGAAAAACCACTCCAAACATCAAGCGAAAACTTAGTTAAGAACCTTATGTGAGAGTGCTTTGTAGTGTTTGCCGACTGCTGTCAGGGTCGTAACTAGGAATATGCCTCAATCTTTTTGCACAAAACTTGTGTCTGCAAGCCGAAGATGTGCTTGTTGTTGTTTTTATTGTTGTTGTATTGTGGTTGCGGCTTCATAACATGCCACACACATTAGGAAATGTTAAAATGACATAAAAACAGAGCAACAGCCAGTGACAACAATGTGACACCTGTTTTTTTCCTTTCTAGGTATTTGTGAGCGTGCATAAGAGTGTGTGTGTGCGGGATGTGTGTGCGGGATATGTGTTTATGTTTCGAGCGCATTTAGTGACATTTATGTGCAGCGTGGCGTTTTATTTGCAGCTCAATGCACAGCAAAAATTGCTTACGAAGTGTGCCATGAGTTGCACTTGTTCTTGGTTTTTATATGCGAAATACACTGAAAGAAATAGACGGCTATTTTAAGAGTGTAAATATGTTATAATTTCATTTTCTCTTTGCATGACAAGAAATTGTTTAAGCAAAATTATAGAAATATATATGTTTGTGCTGGGTTTGAACCAGCGACTTCTAGCTTTTCCAGTCCGATAAAGCCATCTCTGGCATCACATATATTATTATTGACTTTTTCCGTATGAATATTAGGAATTCGTTTAAATAAGTGATTCAAATTGAAATTTATGCTGGGTTTGAACCAGCGACTACCAACTATCTCTTCCTTTTCGCGCTGGTTTTGTTGATATGCGAAATTCACTCAAAAAAATTTACAAAATTTCTCATAATTGCCTTTTTGCTTAAGAAAGTTAAAAATCGAAATTAATAATCGAAATTTGTTGGGTTTGAACCAGCAACTTGTCGCTTTTTAGACCGATAAGAGGCTTCGACTGTGCAATTTGTATCTGTGCATCGATATGTGCCTTGCTCTTTGCTCCATCTCTATCGGATATTCTGGTATTCCTTCGCCATTTTCGCGCTGGCTTCATTTTTATGCGGCTGCCAAGTTCGTGGCGCCGCGCTCTGTGTGTCCTGTGATGTCGCATAAAATTTTACAGGTTTTTATTAAAATGTGTCAGACTCGTAAGTGCGCTAGCGCACGGCTAAGTTCGGCTCGTACGGCAGCTAACTATGCGAATTACTTGCACTTTTTCGCTTAAAGCTGCTCGAAGCTGCCCAAGCGAAGCTCGAATGAGATATGCAATGGCAAACTTTTTTTTGCTCATCGCTAATGAAACATAATCATTATGCCATAATTAGCACGCACTAAGCCACAAAACCCCACTGAGCTCAGAGACACGCCACGTCAAGTGTCGCCTCAACTGGCTCAACTGCTGCCAGATGCTCGTAAGCTGCTCGCATCAAGTTGTAAGCACTTGGCGTTGGGCGCTTCCCGGAAAATCTCTGCCAGGCAAGCGTAAAAGCAGCTAATAATGTAAACAACATTCGAGGGCGTACAACAAAAAAATAAAAAAGTATAGAAGAAAAAACCTGTAGGGGCTGCCAAAGACCGTGTCAAGGCTTTGCTCGTTTAGACCTTCATTATGGACACTTTTATTGTTGTTGTTGTTGTTGTTGTTATTGCTGGTCATTCGCAGTCGTTCGGGCGTGTAATTATGACAATTGCTGTTTTCCCTATGCGCTCCGTTGATTTCCAAGGTGGCATTCGGCAGGAAAATTGATGAACTCTGCAAAGTAGGCGAATCGTTTGGAAAAATATCTTACTTATATTTATAGCTTGCCAGAGGGTAGCTTAACTTTGTTGGAAAATTTGTTATATATAGCAATTTATAAAAGAAATATACATATATATATATATATATATATATATATATATATGTTGATCTGCATCAACAGGCAATTTAATTTAGCCACGTTTGTTGCTTTCAGACTTTCTCTTTCTGTATAATCGCTGGAAACTTAACTTATTTTATTAAAAACATATTATTTACTTTATATTCAAGATATCTTGCTTAAGCTCGGCTTTCTTCACTTTAATTAAATTCCAATTTATGAGAGAAACGTTCGACAAACGAGTTTGGGCATGAAATTCTTTCAGTTTTTAAGTTTTTATCTGGAAGCCCTTAGGCCAGATGTCTGACACAATCTAGTCAAGATTATATTTTATAAATATAAACAATGCGTGCTGTTGCCACTTAAAAAAAACTTGTAATTAGCTGCAGTTAAAGTTAATTAATTGCTAAATAAATAATTTAATATTAATTCCCAAAATGGACTCAAATTATTAACAGAGGCTTTAGTAGGAATATAAAAAACGATTATGTAAATAAATCTTCTACACGCCGAAGATTTTATACCCTTCTAGACATACCCGTTTTGCATGTGTGGGCAGAGTAAAGCTCCTAAATGCCGAACTTGGTAAAAATTTCTTAGAAATTTCTCTGTGCCATACCAGAACCTACTCTTCGACAGATCCTATGGTCGATGTTGTTACGATTTTGCCTATATCCGAGGAGCGTAGTGCACCTATAGATGTCGAGCTTGGACAAGATTTCTTGATAAACAAAAAAGTTGTTCATACAAGAACCCACTTTGCGAGCGGTCGTTCTTAAATGAGATGCTAGGTCGCAAAGAAACAAACAGAGTGCCAGACGGACAGACGGACAGACAGACATGGCTATGTCCGGAGATGTCTCTCTCTATGCGTTACACATTTCATGACAAAATTATAATACTCTTTATATGGGCATTAAAAATACTCATGAAAAGCTAAGCCATATTAATTGTAGAAAATTAAGTGAGGTTAATCAAGAAAAAACTATTGCTAATGTCATTAAAGAGCAATTAATATTATTTATCAACAAAACCGTAAAGCATACATTTTGCTGTTTATAAATAAAATAAAATACTGCAAACAATTCGCAGCAGACTTTTAATCAATTCGGCATCGCTGCACGTGGCGTATACTTGATATATGCCCGACACATTGCGCATACGCCAGCGCATTAAAATGCAAACGGACTGCAAGCAATTTGTGCCGCAGACTAAGTGCAATTTAGTTAATTTAGCACTTGATTAACTTTTGAAATGAAAAAAAAGGAAATAAAAACAACTCCAAAGCAATTGAAATGCGCATTGAGGCCACAGCCTGTCGGAGAGAAAAATAAAAGCAACTCAAACTCAACTAGCTGCGTTTTTAGTTTCGTTTTGTTTTGCTTTATTTTGTTAGGGGTATGTTTTTTTATACCCTGAACCCATTAAAAATGGGTATAAGGGTATATTGTATTTGTGCAAAATCCAAAAGTATGTAACAGGCAGAAGGAAGCAAGTCCGACCCCATAAAGTATATATATTCTTGATCAGCATCAATAGCCGAGTCGATCTAGCCATGTCCGTCTGTCCGTCCGTCCGTATGTATGAACGCAAGGATCTCAGAACCTATAAGAGCTAGAGACTTTAAATTTTACATGTAGATGCTCCTAGTTCCCGCGCAGATCAAGTTTGTTTCCGATAATCGATAACTTACTCCATTTCGATATCCTGTTTTTTGGGCAATTTTGGTAAATAATAAGAGCTAGAGTCACCAAACTTGACATATAGCTTCTCAAATAGAATATATATATGCAGTTGATGTTGGAAGAAGCGGGTTCAGGGTATCCCCTAGCCGGGAGCTCCCGACTAGAACCTCTTGTTTGTTTTGTTTTTTTTTTTTTTTTGTTTTTGTTTTACTTAACTGGCTGGTAAAAAGTTTTAAGCAGCGCTGGTGTTTGTTAAATGTTCGTTGTTGTTTGTTGCTGGCGTTGAAGTTGGCGTTCGAGTTGTTTATATGCGGTCAACACAGCAAAGGCAGCAGAAAAAGCTCAAAAACTAGGCAGTGCCTGTGACATGAGTACGAAAATTTTATAAACATAAATTATATAAAAAAAGCAATTAATAAGATGAATGAATAGCCAAAGCCTATTACCTGAATACCCTTAGCTGCAATTGGTTAGGAATAAAATTTTAATTAGCATCTTGAATTTCTCTATTTTATGTGTGTATCTCACATCTCATTTCAATGTCACATTCTGGAAGTTAATTTAATATAAAATTAATAATAATACATATAAATTAAACAAGAAGAGTGTTCGACTACCCTTTAAACAGAATGTTTAATTACCTGTGCCAGAGTCGAACTCGCAGCTAGCAAACAGACCGAACTGCTTGCCCTCGCCTTATGCCTCACAGCCATACGATGAATTGCGTTATATCGATAAAAAGCACAGCATAGAATAGACTCACAACTGCAATGCATTTGTGTGTATGTGTGTGCCTTCATACAGAAATTTATGCGCTTGGTGCTGGCAGCCACTCGATTTCTTTAATAGCTTCTGCTGCTCTTCACCAATCTTGTTCTCAAAAGACAGTCCAGAAATATTTATTTGATGCATATGTGAAGCTAGTAAAAGATATATGATAAATATATACTATTCAAGAAGCTATACGTCAAGTTTCTTTACTTTGAGTCTAGCTCTTAAAACCTAAGCGATTTGCTCGAATATTGTTTTAATATTATTTATTTAATATTGGGCCAACCTATCGATTATCGGCCTAGTACCGCAGACACTAGGAGAACCTACGTTAGTCTCTGGATCTTATAGTTTCTGAGATCGATGCGACAGACGATAGGATAGACAGATGGATAGATGGACGGACGGACATGGCTAGCTCAACTCGGCTATTGATGCTGACTAAGAATATATATACTTTATAGGATCGGAGATGTTTTCTTTTGCCTGTTGCATACATTAGCACAAATAAATGATGGGTTAAGGGTATACAAATATACATAAGAGTATTTAAATATACGGTGTAGCAAATATATATTTTCCACATTTTCTCGTAATTTTTTGCATTTGTTTTCGCTTGAACCCATTTTGCATAACAGATGCGCAGTTATTATTTTATTTATTAATGTTCATCTATTAGTTTGCGCATTTTGTGCTCAGCTCACATTGAAAGAGCCATTAAAAGTGCCGTGAATGCCGTGTGTATTTATGGGCCTGGGCACTTTTAAACGATTATGAAAAAACCTTTTCAATAGTTGATTTAAAATATAAATTTATGCATTTTATTATCTGCATGTCTTGCGACAAGCTTGCCAAGTTTTGGGCGCTTGTCTTGTCTTGTGCTTATTTCTGTTTTGCTTGTTTTGTAGCTCTTCCAAAACAAATTTCCGCCAGCGTTTGCCAAGTTTGCCAAGTGCTCAGTAGAAGACGAGCGCACAAAGGGCTTTCGAACTGTTTTCAATAATTTTGCGAAGCGCTCAAGAAATAAATATAAATACATAAATAAACGGGGCGCGGCGCCTCACACTTGGCCCCAATATAAACGGCATACAATATCAAGTATGGTAAGCAAATGGCAAATGCTTTTTGGTTGCGGCTTTTTTGACACACACACACACACGCTCATGTATATTGTGGCCTACAAGGGGAAATGGATGGGGTGAAAAAATGATGGCAGAGGCGCCTTGGATTTGCATTTGGTAATTGAATTTTGTTTTGTACATTTATTTTCAGCTCTACGCATGCCAAAATCACAAAAAAAAAAAAAACAAAACAAAATAAAATAAAATAATACTTATAAACATAATGTACCTTGAATCAACAAAGGAATGGCCAAGTGTTGCCTTTGAGGGAAGCTGCACAAGAATTTTAACTGAGAGAAATTGATTCCAATGTTTTGTAACTCTAAAGAGGCGGAAAAGTCGAAGAAAGCTTACATGTAAGTATAATGGAAAATTATATGTTAATAGACTTTTGATGACTGCTTGTTAAGTTGCCTTGGAAACTGGCTATTTTTGGCAGATGTTTGTAACTCATATGCTTGTGTTTACCAAAATTTCCGATCGCCTTTCTCTGCGATTATCATGATACCGTTTAGCTTACATGATTTTAAATTGATCTCTCATTTTACTCTTTTCCTTTTTTTCTTTTCTTACCTCTCTCGTTGCCGCCTTAAAATGCGCTTTTCTCTGCGATTTTCATGACATCAAGTATAGCCTGCAAGATTTTCGAATGGTCTAGAGCCATAAGTTTACAAAAAAAAAAACCACTCTGCCTTTCTCAGCTTACGATCTTCTATCTATATTTGTTAATTGAGCACTCTTGTTTTTGCTTCTCTTAAATGCGCCCTTCTCTGCGATTTTCATGACCGTCTACAGTTTTTTACTTACTCTCTCTTGATAAGTCTGTCTTACTCTCTCATTTCCTTAAAAATGCGCCTTTCTCTGCGATTTTCCTGGCTGCCTGAGAACTGAAATTAAACATTAAGGGTGGTTTATGTAGCTCAACTTGTTTCAAACTCTTTTTTTTAGTTTGCTTGAAAACCTGACTATGGCAAACGACTTGTTTAGTGTTCTTGTGCAATTTGCCTTGAAATATTTACTGGCGTTATCTACTTATTTAAGCAATTTACACGATTTTTATTATGGCCAGCTCAGCAAGACATAAAACTAAACACACGCTCGCATGTGCCCAGCCTTGGTTCGAGTATCTGAGTATCTGTATCTTAGCCGGGACACGCAGTGCAGGCGGCTCTTCGGTTTGTTAGCTCGTTGCACTTTTCAAAACGTGTTGCAATTTGTGCTAAGAGCAGTCCCTTTTTATGACACGCTTTCTATAAATACACACGGGTGTGTGTGGGATATTGAAAGATGATTTTTACGATAATGTGAAAGAACTTGACATGGGTCAAGTGAATGCTGGGCCAAGCTCGTTAAAGAGACGCGAGTGGCGTCTACTTTAAAGTCCATTAAGTCATATTTACGGCACAACTTTCAAAGGATAGCGTCAAAAAGTGTTAAAGCTAGCCAAGAGCACGGCAAAGAACCACCAAGAACCAGAAAGATAATAAAAAGTTGCCGCAGCTCATGATAATAAAACGTACAATGCTTGTGGCACGTGCTGCCTGAAATGGACACGCAGCCTGGACACGAACCCCTGACGCGGCGGCAGTTATGTTCACTTAGCTGTTATCTAGCTAAAAATTTGGTTAGCTTTTAATTGATTTAGCTACTATTATTAGGAAAGTACTTTTAACTTTGGCCATATTAAAACAGCTTTAGCTGATATTTTTGGCTAGTTAGCTTAAATTTTTGGATACCCAATAGGACGCTTTATTTATGGTTATTTTTAAACTAATTTATCTATTTTATTGAAAGCTATATTTTTACAATTATTGACATTTATAGATTAAGAATATTTATAGATAAAGAAAAAAGGAAAAGTTGCTGCAATTTTGGCGTTTTTTCAAACTGATTTAGCCGAAATGTTGGCTACTTGAAAACTAGTTTAGCTACTAGTTTAGCTCTTTCTATACATTTATAGATTCCCAATAGGAAATTATTTATTTAATGGCTATTTTCTAGAAAACGGACATTTACAGGTGTATAATTATTTATTTAATTTTGTATGAGAGGCTTAGCTTAGTAAAAATAACAATTTCTTATTTACTTTTTTTAAAAAACAAACAAATTAATTATATTCTTTAATTGGGTTTTTTTAGCTCACATAAAAGTAAGCTTGCAGCCTTAATGCAGAAAAAAGCTAGACAAGGGTTGCCAAAAAAAAGGCAAAACTAGCGAAATTTTGGATGCACTCTCCAAACAATTAATTGAACCTTGCATAGGGGGGAAAAAAAAACATTTAAAATGCAGCTATTTTAAGTTTGTTTTCAACATGGGACTTGGCTACTCTTTTGCGGCGACAGTTGGCAACACTGGTTGGGAGTTGGTATTCTTTAGCTGTTGGCAGTTGACATTCCTTCTTCTTCTTCTTTTTTTTGTCTTCCAAATAGATTTCCCAGCAATGTGTGCAATGGCGTCGCCTTGAAACGCCCGCAGCAATTTGTTGCTGAATGATGTGTGAAGGACATAAAAATGCTCAGCATGCATCGAGGGGAAAAGGACGCACTCTGATGTTCATGGCATTGGGGAGCTGCTGATAAACTAGACAATGGTTGGTTTTTAAGGTGATAGAAGAGAGAGAGGAAGAGAGAGAGAGGGGGGGGGGGGGGGGGTGCGACAAGAAATAGTCAGCGAGACGCCTTTGATAAACGTGTTGATGCTTGATACTTAAAAGACATTCGCATTGACAGCCAAAATGCTGATTGGTGTCGTGGGAATGCTTAAGAGATTTCTACAAATATCTACAAATTTAAAATCCATTCAGAGAGCTGCAAAAGAACTGAAAAATACTTGAACAACGTGCAAAGCTGTGCCATATAATAAGGCAAATAATAGCGGGATGAAAAAATAACGAGACTTGTTAAGATGGAGCTTAAGCATAAGTATAACTTATAGAGAAGCAAGTGAGGGTTACGTCGGAAGCTCCAACAGCTCTTTGATAAATCTATTTACTAACCTTTAAGCCTTAAAAATGGCTTTAAGAAAATTTAATGCAACTTTTATTATCAGATGAAGGCAGCTGGAACTTGTAACCCTAGATATATCGAGCTTATTGTTAAGTATCGATAACTTTTATTAAGCACTCATGTGTTTATTTTTATAAATTAACCAGAGACTAAGGATATCATCGACACAGCGAAGCTTAAATAGCTTTGTAGAAAATATCTTGGAAAACAGAATATTTTTCCACAATACTTTTTGAGCGATCGTTTCTTTGGCAGCTATAAGCCGACACATTATTCCTATGGCAGCTAAATATTATTGTTGTCTGATCCAGCCGATTTCGGCATATGTTTGGGTCGCTGGCAGGTTATCAATAACAGTCCTAGTCCGATAACTTGCTTTGGTTTTCATTTAATCGATAAAAATGTATAAAAATCGAATCAAAGTGGGAGACTCGAAACATGCTATGTAGACTCTCGCAAAGAATACTCAGCCACAGAGTATTTAGCTTTTCGGAAACCGGTTTCCATTTCGCTTTAAATATAAAAGAATACATTTATTTATAGAGGCACACTCTATATTTTTATATTTACACACATTTGAGCCCTGAATATTCTAAATACCGAATCTGAGCAAGAATTCATTTCCTTTGTGTGGGAGGAGGAAATCTTGTATTTTTTCGATATTTGCAAAGCTTGGTTTGACACTTTGAGTTGCAGGCAAGCGAGAATATTTATTTAATAAACTTTATCAATGCGCATTAAATTGATTTTATTAAAATACAAAATGCCATTGAGCAAGAATGTGCTAGAAAATATATTTGTGCAGGAAATACGATATATGCAGCAGTCAGGTATTTAATCGTTTTATTTATTTTGTTCTTGCATTGTTGGCATAACAAGAGGCAATTTAAGCCGCAATCAGAATATTTTAGCAATTTGATTTTCAATTATTGGCCTGACACTTTGGC
Source organism: Drosophila novamexicana (assembly GCF_003285875.2). Taxonomy (NCBI): domain Eukaryota; kingdom Metazoa; phylum Arthropoda; class Insecta; order Diptera; family Drosophilidae; genus Drosophila; species Drosophila novamexicana. The sequence continues at coordinate 7,963,841 of NW_020824787.1, forward strand.
ACATAGCAAATGGCAAAACAAAAGTTAATTTTATTATCCATGCACTTTTCCCATTTTGCCCAGACAATTTCCATTGGCCCACAGACTCAAAAACGTCGGCAACGTCTTGTTTACAACAAATTGAAGTCGGGCTAAAGAAAACTTTTGCCTGCCTGCCTCGTTGGCTGTTGCGTTCGTTGTCTTCGCTCACTTCTGCGCCTTCATGCATTTTTGCACTTTGCGGGCAGACAGGGCGTATGAATAATTAAATATGCGCTCTCGTATGCACACACAACCCCCACACACACACACGCACACATACACACACTGCGACTCTGGCCGAGCACTTTGTTTTTATGCTCAACTACTTTTTGTTTTAATGCCTTTCCGCCTGCGGGCTTTGTTTGGTTTTTGGTGAGAGGCTTTTTCATTATTTCATCATTTGCATTTCTCATTTGCCGCTGCCGCTTCGCCTACTTTCATACAAAAGGATGCAGCCTTTTGGTAATTTCAACATATATTTAATGATTGCGGCCTCGTATTATTTTGTTCTCTCTCTCTCTCTCTCTCTCGTATTGAGCCCTGTGCCAGCAGATCGTTCAGGTTTTCGTTAATACTTAAAGCCACAATAAGAAAAAAAAAACCCTATTGATGATGACAAACATTTTTCAAATTGTTTGCCTTATTTTCCCAGCCGCATCCAATTAGCAGCGCATATTTTATTTGTTTCTTGCAGCTTGACAAACTTTTCCAGCGCATGTTTGTTGATGTTGAAAATGTTGTCAATCGGGGCCTTAACATATTTGGGTTGATTACAAAGTTTGGGTTACAATGAATGCGTCGCTCTTTTTGTAGCCAATGGGCCAAGCTACTGTGTATATTTTGTATTAGCTTTGATTTCAATTTAAACGAGATTTAATACAGGAGATTTTATCTAGGAGAACTTTGCCTTATGCAGATATCTGAGAAACCTAAAGCTCGTAAATGCAGCGCTTGAAAAAGATAACTTGGAAAACTCAACATTTTGCCATATACTTTTCGACGGATCGTTCCAATGGCAGCTATATGTTATATATGTCAAATGTTAATAAGATTTTGTATCTATATGAGAAGCGAGATATCGAGATATCTTGAAAAACAAAAAACTGGTTCAAACATGTCATTAATTTTTGAGCGATCGTTCCTATGGCAGGTATATAATAGAATCGATTGATATTGATGATGATTTTGCATACATGCGAGGAGCATGAGAGACTTGTGAATGCCAAGTTTGTGAAAGATATTTTGGTAAATAAAAAATACTACCATATAAGAAGCAACTTTTCGGCTGACCTTTCCTATGGTAGCCATATGAAATAGTAAATCGATCCGGACTTATGGAACATTTCAAGAGGATGTCTTCAAAGCTGAGATACCTATTTGCATAGAAGCAGGCAGACGAATAGACGGACATGGCTATATAAACTCGGCTGTTGAACTAGATCTAGATCTATATCTAGAATATAGACACTTTATACATATACATTTCATGAATATTTAAAAAAAGGGTATAGGACCATAAATGTATAAAGCGCAGTCAAATTTCAAGCCCATCATTTGAAAAGACCAAAAAAAGAAAAAAAGAAAACCATGAGCTTAACATTTATGGAATAGGTGCACACACAAGGATTTTATATAATACAATATATATAGTATAAATAATAATAATATTAAGAGTATAGCGAAAAGGTAAAAGAATGGCATTTGCATTGCGCTGCTCACCTTTGGCGAACTCATCTAATTGTTTGCCTGAATTTTGCGCGAATTTCGAATCCTTTTGTTGTTTAACGTGTGCCGATTGCTTTTGTATGCGCAGCGCAGCATTCCAAATTTGCACAACAAAATTTCCATAAGAAAAAAAAAATGGAAAAGCGCGCGCGCAGAACAAAAAAATATGAAAATAAACGATTTTGAAGAGTTTCATGCAAATAAAGCGCTGTGAGAAAAAGGAACCCTAACAAGATTTTGCCGTCCAACAAAGCAAAAGGGCAAACCAAGAGCGCGAAGGCTACGTGTTTGGCGTCAAAATGGCCGAAAAACAACTAGGGGTGGGGGTTGGGGAGGAGGTGCCTGAAAGCAGGGATTTGTAGGGGGCCCGGTCGAAAAATTAAGGCAAAATGCGTCGCTCAGCGTTAATATTAACTTTTCTGCTCAGTTTCCTTTTGCTGAAAACTTTCGCCAAAAGTTACGCGCCGCCCATTTTTTATGCTTTGCATGACCCCCCCCCACATCCCCATAAAAAATATGTAAAAAAGAAAGAAATGTGTAAAGAGACAATGCGCTTATAAATGGGCAAATGTTTTCCTTTTTGTGCTGTTACCAATTTTCCTGTTGCTGTTTATTTTGCAGGTCATGCATAAAATATTAAATTATTAGTTGCAAAGTGCCCCGGACCCCATTTTCACACTCGCACACCCACACACACACACAGAGCTCATTTTGTTGCCGTGGCACAGTCGCGTTTTTCTCTTCTTCTTCTTTTTGCAACCGCAAATAAATTAATGGAATTTTGTGGTATTTTCAGAAAGAGGCGCAAAAGCTTTTGCCAATAATAATAATAATAATAATAATATGAAACACCAAAGTGGAAAATAATTAAAGCTGCTTACGTCCACCTTTTTGTTGGTTGATTAAGATACGCATTATTTACTCAACAGCTAGTTAATCGCAGGGATTAACTGCATTACAACTTAATCTAAGGGAAGACGCAGTAATAATTTCGGAAAACGCGCAAATAAATGAATAAATACATAAAAATTATTTTTAGGCAAACATTTTACAATTAGCTGGCATTAACCGGCTATATTGGCTCACATCACTTTTCCACGCATTTTCCGCCCGTCGCATACTTAAATTCACCTGTGCCACTTTGAAATGCCAGCACTTGCAGTCAAAGGCTTACGCCTCGCTCAGTTCCTCAAGATAAACTTCAAAAATCGCTGAAAGTCCAGAAGAGAAGGGGTTTGAAATGAACTTAAATACGAAGCCCATTTATAGCCCATTTTCCACCCAACAGAGGTGGATTTACAGAAAAGTGTGAACCACGTCTTGGACGAAATTTCTCAAAGATATCTTTCAACAGGAGTTTCAATTCATTAGGAGATGAAATTTGAAAACAATTATAATTAACTAAAAGGGAACTATATTATTGTTAATCTTTTTATATTACTTCTATTTAGATTCCACCCATTTTCTACAGTGTTGGGTGAAAATGAATCAAATTAAATGGCATATTAATTTTAAGAGACATTTTTGTATTTATCTTTCACCAATTTCCACAGCTGCGGATAAGTTTTGGATATGAAGTAAAAACAATCAGAATTAGTCAAATTAGAGCGAAAATAATAATTCGAAGCGAACTTGTGTTAAGTTTCATTTGTGGCTGAAATCAGGAAACGAAATAAATACAAGGAAAACACATTAAATAACCACAATAAATCGTTGTAATTATTTAAATGTATTTTCCTCAAATTTTCCACGATTTGGTTGAATTTGCAAATCAAATCAAAACAATGAAAATAATTCAATTAGCAAGAGTTCATTTAAACCGAACTCTAATTATTTATTTATTTTTGTTAATAATTTATAACATGAAACATGAAATGAAAATGTACACTTTAATGTTATTATTTGTTTATTTTCTCAGTGAATTCTGAAAATTAAAAAAAAACGGCAAATATTGGTTTATTCTTGTTTCTTGATTGTATTTATTTTCCATAAGCTTTGCGGGTGAAATTCGGACCGGAAAAAATTGGGTAAAATTATTAGAGTGAATATTATTTAAATTAGAATAATTTCAATGAAAGTAAATTATAAATATCTGCATATTTTAATTTTTGTGTTAATTTGGAACTGAAATAACAACGAAAAAAAATAAATATCGAATTTTTTGTTATTTTCCGCCAATTTTTCACGGTTGTGGGTGAATTTTGGAAATAAAAACAATGGGAATTAATTATATCAGAACAATTTAATTAAAAGCGAACTGCTAACATTTATATATTTTTGTATTGGCTTGAAATTACTTTCCGCAAATATTTCGCAGTTCCAGGTGAAATTAGGAAATACTTGTCTAGAGCCTATATTACATTTCATTTCCCCCTTTACTAAAGTCTATAAGACCCATCGCTAGTTGATTGCCCCACTAACAAATTGTTAAATGCTGTTAATGAAGTAACAGCATCCGATACTCCTTGAAATCCCGAAAAGGACGTGTCCCTTTGAACCCTATTTATAAGTAAGCTCTGACCGCTTATCTGCGTGCAATTCGCTGCCAAGGAAAATGAAAAATGACGCCAAATGAGAAATAAAATTCCACGCCACTAATGGCATTAAAGAGCAGCAAGAAAAATAAAATAAGGATAAGAGTAGTATATAAAATGCAATGCCAAAAACGAGAGGCGTCAAGAAGCAGCCAGACAATTTGATTAAGTGCCCTGCCACAGGCTCCAAGCACGCCTTCGAGTCCAAGTCAGCGTCCGTGCTGGAGTCGGAGTCGTATTCCGAGGCCGGCATAGATGGAATGCCAAGTCATAGTGCCTTATTCGCTTCTGTTGTCCAGCGCAAACGTCTTCAACTTGATTAGGTCGCGTATGTGTTTCAGTTTTTGGTGGGAGTTCGTCTCTGGAATACTCCAACTCCGAACTGTAGTTTCGGTGTACTAGAAAGGTTCCATCCAAGACAATTAAGTCAAAACCAGGACCAAACAGAACTTGTAGCTGCAAATAGAAAACAATTAAAAAGCTGTGGCATTATATACTTATACTTATACTTATCGATAATATCAGATATGGCAGTATACATTGGAAAAGAAGGTATTTAACAATACATTTTTTTAATATTTTTTATTTAATAATATTTTTTTCACCTACACAGCTCGTCGTTCTATTCAATAATATATATATATATATATATATATACTCTTCACCTTATACATGCATACACAAATTTACCATACGCAACGATTGAACACCTCAAAACTTTGGCTGTGACGTCATGCGCCGCACACGTAATTGCAATCTTCTTATTTACACACATTCCAATTCGCTTCGCACACCCTTACAAATACATGCATACATTTGTAACAGCATTCTTACGACTCAATGCACGCCGAAGCTGGCGAGCTGGCGCTTTTGATCCTGTTATATTTGATGTACAGATAACTGCGGGCTGCAGCTGAATGCAGAGCGCAAGCACTGTGCATACTATGAGCGCGGCTGCTGCAAAAGTTCTGTGCTCTCAGTTGTTGTTGTTGTATTGGTGCAAGTGACGGGGCTTAGCCTGGGCGCGCGCTCAATAAGACGATTTAGTCTGTGCGCGTCTGCCGTGCTGATCGATCGCTTTTTGTGCGTGCGGCTATATTAACGCGTTTGCTTGTAAGTTATATTTAAAAGCCTGGTGCTAAATGTGATAAATATATGTGCCGTGTGCTAGTTAAATATCTATATAGGCTATTCCTTTATCTGCGGTCATGCAAGAACTTGTGATGATCGTTAAAAAATGCGTGTTTGATGAACAAAATAAAAATGGCGTACAATGGCGTAAGTGATTGCTCTCACAGAATGAGAGAGAGAGAGAGGAAGACAGAAAATAATAAGAGAGCGTGTATTTCCAAGCTTTTCTTATGGGTGAGCTTTCTTTTTATCTTTTTTTGATCGTCAACACATTTTTGCTTGAAACGAACTTTACTTTTTTTATATCTTCATTTTAAGAGGGAAAATGTCAAAATTCTCTTTAAATCGTGTTCTTCCTCTTTGTTCAATGCAATTGCTTGGTCACAGTAGCTTTTGCATGTATAAATATATGCGTGTATTTCACAGTGTTGTGAAGTCAATTTTACTCATTATTTCAACACACAGTGCTGTGAAAGGAATTTCACACATTATTTCAAAATCAAATGATCGCTGAATACATTCTAATGATACCTATTATTAAATTTAAAGGAATGTGATCGCTCGTTGCGGACTTTGCACTACAATTTTCTCAAGCTTAGATATCTGAACAGCAAGCGCTTTTTGTAGACTTCTTGCAGTGCCTGGTTACGCATTGCATGCCTCTGTGTCATAATAGTTGGCCATAAATCAAGCACTTACAATCTTTCCATTAGACCAGCCGCCGCTTGAGCCCACGAATGCCTGTCACATTTTATTTAAAATGCTTGCGACATTTTGTGGATGCGGTAATTGCCATTTTTCGCGGCTTCCGTTTTAGATTCAGGCCAAAATGCTTGTAGTTGCACTTGCCATCGGTGTCGACATTGGCATCTTTTTAATTAGACCAATATGAGATGGTCGCATAAATTTGGCTTAGGAATTCGGTTGGTATTCGGCTCGGGACTCGGAACTCGAGTTTTCTGTGCAGCTTGGAGACCATTTATGATTAACACTGGGCAAACATGCAATGCTCGCTGTCATTAGGGCTGCTAGCCCGCCTGCCTCTGGATAGGGTGGGGTGGGAGGGATGGGATGGGGGCCGGTTAAGGGTTTTCCACACAATTTTCCCGCTGCCTGTCTGGCGAACATTTGTCATTTCTGCCACTGACAAGCCGAGCCATGCACATTGGCAAATAGTTTGCCTATTTTTTTCTGCTCATTTTATCCTTATATATATATATATTTTTTTTTGCTTAGCTCGTTATGGATGTAGGTGTGAAATTATAAATTTGCTGAGAATTTATGAGCCTAGCTCGCAGTTACCACCGCTTGGCAGCTGGTTATTGCTTTTTACATGACAAGCAGGTGCCTGGCGAACTTTCACAAAGGCAAAGACTGATCCAAGGTTAAATTTGACAAATAAAATTGGAAAAGTTTAATATAGTATTGAAAAAAGATCGGCCTACAATGTCTTTTATTCAGCAAATAATTATATAAAATGGCTGAATTTAATTATACCCTGAACCCATTAAAAATGGGTATAAGGGTATATTGTATTGGTGCAAAATCCAAATGTATGTAACAGGCAGAAGGAAGCAACTCCGACCCTATAAAGTATATATATTCTTGATCAGCATAAATAGCCGAGTCGATCTAGCCATGTCTGTCTGTCTGTCCGTCCGTCCGTCCGTATGTATGAACGCAAGGATCTCAGAACCTTTAAGAGCTAGAGACTTGAAATTTTAGATGTAGATGCTTCTAGCTCCCGCGCAGATCGAGTTTGTTTCCGATAATCGATAACTTACTCCGTTTCCAAGCAATCGATACAAATCTATATCGATATCCTGTTTTTTGGGCAATTTTGGTAAATAATAAGAACTAGAGTCACCAAACTTGACATATAGCTTCTAAAATAGAATATATATATGCATTTGATGTTGGAAGAAGAGGGTTCAGGGTATCCCTCTAGCTCCCGACTAGAACCTCTTACTTGTTTTTATTTATTTTTAAGTAAATGAGAAGAATTATTTCAGACAGAATCCAAAGACTCGAAGGATAAATTGTAATATGAAGGCAAATAAAACTTTAAATTATTATTATTACAATTATTAATTTTACTTAATTTTGCACAGTGAATTAATTTTTTATTTTTACTTACATATTTTAAATAAATTGAGAGGTCTTTGGAAAGTTCGAATGGAGAAGAAATCTTTTAAAATATAAATAATTCTTTATTTAACAAACTAGTTTCAACTAAATTGATTAAATTACAAATTACCTCGACGTATAGAATTGTTCACTATTCACATATTCACATAGTTCAACATAATAATTTTCTTGTATGTTCTTAACGTATTTATAGAACGCAAGACGAAGGCGTCTGGTAAATTTATTTGCACAGAAATTGCTGAAAATTAACATTTTCTCCCGCAGTTCACACAAAGAATTTCCGAGCTGTTGGCAACTTTGCGTCAGCTAATTGTGAAAGTTATGAGCCGACTTTCACAGGGTAGGGTGGTGGTGGGTGGGAGGGGGTAGGGGCTGCGGGTGGTTGAGCAGGCGTCTGCAGAAAAAAATGCAGATGCCTCGCAGCGAGCTGGGAAAAGCCGTGTGAAAAATAGTGAGGGTAAAATGATAAATTCATAAAATGCTTCAAATGTTAAGCTATGCACAACAATGTCAGCTTAGAAATGGAAAGGCATGAGGCAATTATAACATAACTGGCAAATAGTTGGAAAAGCTTGAAATAATTTTCACGAAACAATCACAATTTTATTGCCTTAATGTGCATTTAATTATGGCATCTGCAATTTGCCGCATTCGTTTAGGCAGCTGACATTAGTTAGTCGGCCTAATTAATAGCTAGGCAAATGGCTTTTATCATGCACAAATTAGTTTCCTCTTATGGCCGTAAATGTCCATAATGAACTAAGCCAAACGCATTTAGTACACAAAATATCCGTTCGCATGCTAAACAATTCAATAAATGCCGCAGGCTGAAAATTGTTTTGTTAAATATTACACAAAAATTTGCATACATTTTATGCAACTCATAATCATAATTCTACACATTGTTGTGTGTATGCACACAGCTCCATTATTCAAGCTCGTTCAGCTGGTAATTGTTATTCCCTGAACCTATTGACAGTGGGCCAAAGTGCTACAATGCTTATGTGTACATTTATACAACAGGAAGAAGGCGAGTATATGTATGTGACGACTAGCCGAGTCGATTTAGCTCTGCCTGTCTTTAAGAAGACCAAAGACTTCAATTTTAAAATAAATATTCACATATACCAAACGCAGTACGAGCCTACAATTTATTTACGCGTTATATCCTTTCATTTTAATAATAAAATAAAATTGAATTTTGAGACTTAATTTGGTGTGGAGGCCTCTTATAGTAGAAGCTGAAAATTATATTTTTTTTTATACTTTTTTACATGTATTTCCATTTGAAAATACCCAAAACTCAAGCAATTTGATAGATGAAGTCTTGCGATTTGGCATGCACACGCGTTCATGTCATATTTAAGTGCTGAAAATTTCACTAAGATCGGACTGTAAATACCGAAGTTAATTAAGCATGCATTTCTTGTACATAGTATTACATGTGTGTGTGTGTGTGTTATTGTGTATGTGCGTGATTGTGTATGTATGCATACTATGAAGGTTATGGATGGGAATGCCAGCTTGGCGCTGCATTCAGGGTATCTTCTAGTCGAGCACGCCCAAACCGAGCACTCTTGTTTAATTTGTTGTTTTTTGGCGGACATTCACAAGCAATTGTAAACAATTACACTTAGCGAAACCCTTTATGTAAAGCCAAAGCCAGCTCGAGACCACAGAAACAACCAGAACAACAAAGGGGAAGAAGGGGCGACGAGGAGCTCCCAAAGCAGACATAATTGGTCTGTAAGCTGTCCAAGCGTAAAAGTTTCACCTGCTCGACACGTAGGCAATGCCCCAGACGCGCCTAATTAATTAATGTGCCTCATTAACGAATGTAACCGTAACTGTAACTGTAACTGTAACTGTAACGATAACTTTGGACACAAATCAAACGGCAAGCGCGTGCGTCCATTGCGCTTGGCCTAAACAACAAGACGACGGACAGGACTCAAACTGAGGCTGGGCATAAAAAGTTTGCCAAGTGAAATCTCGTGGACTCAAACTCATTAGGTAACTGCCTGCCAGATCTTACAGAAATCAGACGTTGTTAATAATGGTTAATTACGTGTTTAATTATGCATGAGCAACGCTCACACCCCACCCAGGCCCAAAACGGGCCCCTGTCGTGTCCCTTTTTGGCGCCTGATCCGAAGGCCCATGGCCGGTGTCGGCCCTTAGTTTACCCAACGGAAGCTGGCGCTCAAACTCTCGTTAATAAATTATGTAAATTGTAGGCGCAACAATCTCGTCTGCCATCTCTCTCACTCTGCCTGACTCTCTCTCGCTCTCTCTCTCTCTCTCTCTCTCTCTCTCTGTATATCTCTCTCTCTTTCTGGCAAATGGAAATTTATGCAAGAAGCAAGCTCAGTCGGGGCGCTAATGGCCTGGCAAGTGTCTTAAGCCCAAGCGGAAGTCAAGTCAACGCAGTTATGACTGCCTCCTGAAATGATTAAATTAAATGCAAATTAACATTCATTATTAAAATACTCAACAGCAAGTGGATCTGTTGCTTGGCTTGAGTCGCTTCTTCTTTTTCTTTTAATTTTTCTAGATGTACTTGATACTATTTATTTATTTTTCATTTTTATATTTATATTTATGTTTTTAAATTTATATTTTGATATTTTTTATTTCAATTTTTTTGGTTACATATTCCATTTCAATTTCCGTTAACATGTACACATGTCTGTCTGCGTCTGCTTCGAGTTCAATCAATAGCATTGCAATTGCGATTGTATTGTTTTCTGTGCTGCTATTTTAATTCGTTTATTCTCGCAATAAGACTCAATAATTGGTTTGGCTGTTATACTTAATACGTTTAATACTTTCCCCTAACTGTTTTCAATACACTAATTGACACAAAATTGTGTATTTAAAATATCTATATATATTTCTTATTTTAAACTTTTCTTGAAACTTTCTAAAGCAGAGCTGACTCAATTGAAACTTTTACTCTTGAGCGGGCAACCAGTTGACCTTCAAGTCTGTCGCCCACTTGCCCCCGTTTAAGTTTTCGGTCAACTTTCTTTGGTCAGCACTTTTTTTCTTTCTATTTTCTATCGCAGCCACAATGCCTTGGCGACATTTTTGAATATGACTTGGGAAACGAAACTAAAAAAATGTTTGTATAGAATGCAAAAAAAAATATTTAAATGCAAATAGTAATCAAAACTTCACGGCAAGCGAGCTTTCTATTTAATTTTAATTAGAAAAGTTTGCAACTTCAATTTTACTTTCTGTTTCGTGGTTTTTTTATGCTGCCGGTTTTTGACCGTCATTTTAGTAAAATAAGAGTTTACTTTCGCCAGCCAAGACGCTAAATAAAATGCAAGTACGAGTGCAATTCCGAATCGAAAGCGTCTTTTTTATGTTTACCTTAAATAATTGCAGAAATTTCTTAACGAAATGTATATACAGTTATATATTATTCGAATTAATCAATACAGTTTTTCTGAACTCTACTTCAGCTTATAAAGAATACATATTAGTATACATAGAATATCACTAAAGCAACATTAGCTGGATTACGGGGAAGTACTCGAAGTACTCAAAAACTACCCGAGAGTCTACCTAACTTTAGGAGTAATCGTTAACTTTTATAGGTCCCAAAATGTTCTCAAGGAGCAGGATTTTCATGTTGATTCTTATCTATCACAGCGAGAGTTATCGATGATTGGAAGTAAATTAACGAATGTTTCATTCCGAGCTTTGGCCGTTCTTCAGTCAAGTAATTCGAAATTGTCAGATATGAGAATTTAACTGTTGCGAACTTCACAATTTGGTTTCCTGCTTTGCTAAGTTGACCACTCGCATCAACACCTCATCAGCGACATGTTACACCCAGCGCGGAGTCATGAGAGTCAGCAGAGGAGAGCCTTTGTTTGTTTACGGGCCGATCGGGTGATGGCCCTGTCGGCGTCCTCAAGTGACGGAGCAGTAAAATTGCGCTTCCAAAATTGACAATACGTTGCCTGAATTGTAATCGTAGAGTGGGCCGCCTCGAGCTGGCAGCCCGCGGATGTGCAACTGTGCCCGGGGCCAACGTCAGCGATAACCGGCAATCGGCTGGCAAATTGGAATGTCCGTTGTCCGCTATCCGCTATCCGCTATCCGCTGTCCATTGTCCATCTGCCGCCTGCTCCTTCTGGTGGCCAAATCAAATAACAAATGATTGTCCGCGCTGCGAGTCGTGAGTGGGGAGTCCTGCGAGTGCGACGGCGACTGTGATTGGGCAGCGACTGATGAGTGCCAGCCACGCGAGAAAATCGAATGAAAACCCATTCTTTTTCGCGACATCCAACGAAATGGATTTATTATGTGGCCAACTGCAGTCAAATGTTTGCCTTGCATTTCCATACGTGCGGGGATTCGTGCACAAAACTGAATGTGCGGGTCCGTTTACAAAAATGTTGATATTTTCTTTGTGAGTCGACTTTAGTTAAATTAGCTTAACGTTGAATTTGAAAAAAAATAAAGCAAAATGGATTAATGTTGGAACTAAGAAGTTCGATTCAGAAATTCAACTGCACGCAGCGAGGATTTTTTTTGCCGTTCAACGGGGCTTAAAAATGGATTAAAGTTAGAAATTGGATGACGAACGGAATTTCCACTGAAATTCATATTTTATGATATGCAAGTTGAATTAAGGATTCTCGTCTGTATATTCCAATCGATATATTTTTTTCTGCTTGTAGCTGATAAAGTCTGCAATTTGCATAGTGCAGCTGGTGGTTGCCAGTTCAAATCCTAATTGTGAAATGTGCCTGAGGTGTAACTCCAAATACAGTGCGAAGAATAATGTGCTGTATCTGAAATATGTTTCATTCAAAGCTAACGCATTGTTCAGCTGCTGGTTGCTGGCTCGAATCCTAAAGTAACATCGTATGTCCCTGTTTGTATATAGATCGAAAAAACTATGCCAAATCGAAACTTAAAACACTTTATTGTTAATGTCAGGACTACTTTTGGCAAGACGGGGTAAGGTTTCCCTATATAACTAAGTATTTACATTATACGTTATATATGCCTATATTGAAGCAGAAAATGTTAAATAATTCCATGTGGTTCGTTTTTGTAGGAGTCCATATACATATTTATTTATCTGAAGACGTGAATTTTAGACAGCGTAATCTACTAGTCGAAAATTCGCCGTCATTTTTTATAGCGCTTAACTCATTTGGAAAGTGTGGGTAACAGAAGGAAATTCCGCCAAAAAATATCGCACATTTTTCAGCCTGCCCAGACTTGACTCCATAAAATTATCTATCTGTGCAGACAAACAGCGCAGACATGAGAAACGAGAATAGAAAAAGCCAGAAGTGTGCCCCACCGTACACCATGGAGATAAAAATGCAATAAAATTTCGACGGCGTCGTCTGATGGCGTTTTAGATGGTTGCGCACAGGCGGAGTGTAGCAGGGCGGGGCGGACAGGGTTACAAATGTCCCCGCTGTGTATTGTAATCACTCAGTTGAGTTCGCTTTTCTGGGGTCGCTATGCATGCGCCCCGTTTATCTAAAGTGTTTTGCTGAAGGGTTTCACCAGACAAAGAGAGAGAAAGAGCCAAGGCAGAGAAAGTAGAATCTAATGGAATACCCAAATGTAATCTTGTTTATGACGGGATATGACATGAAAAACTATTAAAGCTCAAGCATTTTAGTTAATTAGTTTGTACAGTAGATTCCAAGGTATTGCCATAATGAAAGATGAGCTAATGATGAGTATAGATTTTTTTTGCTTTTTATGAATCAAGCACTGCGACATCTTTTAATTATTCAGCTGCCCATCGATGTCAATTTTAACTACAAAATTGTTATTATATCCTTGTAGAGGGTACTTTAGTTTTGTCATGAAATGTGTAACGCGTTGAAGGAGACATTTCCGACCCTATAAAGTATATCATCATGTTCGTCTGTTTGTTTCTATAAACTAGTTTCTCGGTTTTAAGCTTTCGTCTTGTAACTTTGCATAGGTTAAATTTTCAGCTTGTCTCATATTTCATTTATTTATTTTTGTTTAATTATATTTATTTGCATTTGTGTATTTAACGATTATTTTTAATATTATTACCATTATTAAAATTCATAACATACTAAATATTATTGCATAAGCAAATGTTTCTTTGTTTTATACCTACCCTAGTTGAGCCTAATTCTTGCAGACAAATGCAATTTAACTTTTTGTCACACTTTAGTTTAAGTTTCGTTTTTATTGTGAAAAGTTACCATTTTAACATATTTTACAATATTATTTATATTTTATTTATTTATTTTAAACTTATTTTTATTATGTTTATATATATTTTATATATTTATATATTCTTTATATTTGTTTTATTTTATTATTATTATATTATTTTTATTTGTTTTTTATTTGATCTTAAATGAATGCCTTCCAGCTCAAGTTAGTTACATATGAGTATAGATGTGAATAACACCTTCTGGGTATGCTCTTGCTTACCCTAGAAAGCCAAGCTCCACATATTTGTGCTTCTTCCAGCTGGCAGTCGCATAAAATAAATTCTGGTAAACATGCGGCACACGTTTTGGCTTAAAGAGCTGCCGCCTAATGTTCTAACCATTGGCAGTCGCTATTTAGTTGAAAGTGCAGTTAAGCAACAGTTTTAGGAGTCGCTAGCGCCACAGGGCGATAAGCGCTGTCGTTTATAATGACAGCCAACTTGCAACTCGTTCAGGGTGAGAGGGGTGGCAAGTTGCAACCCTTGCCAGAAGTGAGTTGTCTGGACCATGTGCTGGCCTCATCCATATAGCTGACATGTGCTCTGTGTGCGCTGGCTAATTTAATTAAAATCAACTTAAAGCAGCCCGCGGCAGCCGATGCCGACAGGCGTTGTGTGGCATGCGGCATGCAGCATGCAACATGCAACATCCACTTGCCTTTGCCCCAGGCCAATATTTTACGCTTTTAATTTGTTAATTCATTTTCTAGCTGCATAGCGGGTGTGAGAGAGAGAGAGAGAGAGAGGGGTGGAGGTGGCGATGTGGGCAGATTGCCGCAGCTTGGCTTTACGTCTGCAACAAGTGCAACAAGCCACTGTGCAGCTGCCACACATGGATACTCGCACACACACACACACACACACATAGTCACCCACCCAGCTACACACTCGGCATTTGATTTCGTTTGTTTTAACTGCTTTCACTTTTCTATTTACTCTTTCTGTGCGCCATCTGAAGTGAAAAATGGCCAAACGTTGTTTATTTGTGCAGCTAATGGCGCCTCGCACACACACACACACACACACCCACACACACACACACACATGCACACACACTCGCAGGCGCACCTGTTAGCGCTTTATATTTAATACTGTCTACTTGCAGGCGCCTCGTGTCTTAATAAAATCGTTGCCTTCTTTTTTTATGCGACCCACGCGTAATAAATTTTATATTTTTTGATAGTCGTATAAATTTTGATATATTAAGCGTGTAAACTGACGGAACACATCATCAGCACAGCCAACTACGAGTCTGCGTTTTAAGAAGGAAAAGATGGAAATGATTTCCTTCCTGCCTTTAGCAGGCCCATAAATTTGCTGAGAAAACCTTTTGCAATTTACGCATCTGCTCTGGCGTCGCAATGTTACTTCCCTACATTTTGTTCAAGCGGAGCATAGTAATATGTTAATGCAGAATTCTGCTAACTTGGCATAATTTTATTTTTATATCAGATTTAAAGATGTTAATAGCCTTCGTGACAATTTTGTTGGTAGAACATAGAGTGGGATTTTCTTCCTCGTGTCGCAAGAAATATAGCTTCAAATAATTTTCATCTCATTTAAGTATGAGCAGATGCTGAGCATCGGTCTAACAAGTGTAAGGTTGCTGGTTCAAATCTTATAGCAATTATCTCTTTTCTTGTTTGTTATAATTTTTTACAATTGCGTTGATTTGTTCTCATATTAATTTTGAATAATGTATGAAAAGAGGCTGAGCGTCGGACTGGCAAGCGTGAGGTTGCTGGTTCAAATCGGTACTCTATTTTCATATTTATTATTTAGTTTCCTTATTAAATTGTGTTATTTTGGATGAATAGGAAAAGTTACTTCGAGCGTCGGACTAACAAGCGATACGTGGTTGGTTCAAATCCCGTAGACATTATATATTCTTTTCAATACGTATTTAATGTGATATTATTCAGTTAAATTAAGTAATTTTTGATTAAATATGACCCTTATCTTTTCGGATAGGGCATTTTAACTTCGCCGTAGGTCTTTTATTTTTAATACCCGGTGTATTAAATTAAATTTCATTTGCTGCATACGGTTCAGGTTCAGAGCCAGGCCTGAGACACACCATGTGGTATGGAACATAATTTTTTATTTGTCTAAAGCAGACAGCAACGCAGGCTGCTCAGCATGGTGTTTATTCAGAATCTGGTGCACACAGGTTTTGACTTCAGAAGATTTTTAATGCAACTTTAAGCAGATTACAATGCGAAAATCTCTGCAATTGAATGTATGCATTTCCAAGTGGAAATGTCAGAAATGCTTCGCAGTGCAAATCAAATTCCAGCTAATGGATAAGCAGTTGTCTGTGCGCTCGGGCTCGGTTGTCTGCCGACCAGAGTTGGCCTGAATGTTGGCCATGATGTGGCAGCTATGTGCGCAAAATCCACAAACAATTGACCCGCTGCAGACATCATCTCAAGCTGGAGTTGTGCAGCGCATTTATAGGGACTCGGATATGTTCAATGTTTTTATTTCGTCTTTCATTTTTATTTTTTAGCTCAGTTTTTTCATGTTGTTTTGCTTCACAATCGTTTGCCTTTCCATTTGCTATCGACCGATTTGTTTTTGCACCACAGACAATCACGGCAGATTTCTTTA
The DNA here is from genome assembly GCF_003285875.2 of Drosophila novamexicana. NCBI lineage: Eukaryota > Metazoa > Arthropoda > Insecta > Diptera > Drosophilidae > Drosophila > Drosophila novamexicana. Next base: position 7,980,251 of record NW_020824787.1, read on the forward strand.
GGTTTTCCACAGAAGCTGGTCAAAGCAGCTTTGGATCGAATGCCTCATGACGAAACTGTGTTTTCAAAGTACTGTCGAAATATCTGAAACAAAGAGTTATGAATAGTTTTTGGGTGGGCTTAAGGTTTATTCATTAGGCTGCAGACATTTAAATCTGCTGCCCAGCTACGCAGGCTTGGCTTTAAAGCTTCAAACACAGCACATTTTTAGCTATAATCAATTATTGTTTACTTATTTTTAAATGATGATTAGCATAAATTTGTTTGAAATAGAATATTTTTATTTTGAATATAAAATATATAAAAAATGCAAGCATTCAGATTCAGATAAATAGTATAATAACAAGGCAATAATTTAAATTAAATAAATATTAGTATAAAAACAAAATAACATACATTTATTATTATTAAATCTTTTTTTAGATTCAAGTTTTTGAAAGATTGAAAAATTACGCTCGAGCATAAAATGCATTATAAAAAGCATATTACCCGGCCTTGCCCGTGCCAGATTGGCTACTTAAATTTATATTATCATCCTATAATCCAACCCATTTCTCGCCCTTGGGAACACGCTTTTGCACCTTTAAATTTGATTTTCTATACGTATTCATATTATCATATATACAGCTTTGAAAATATCTCTGCTCGAACTTATCTAAAGCCCTTTGCCTCTTTTCCACCCGAGGCGGTGGACTTACTGAAAAGTGTGAAAAGTTTATAAACAGCTTTTAAGTTTAGTTTAAAGCGGTTGGAATGATAACCAAAAAGCTTCAAAGAACCTTTTCCGCTTATTTTTCAGGGATCCGCGTGGATTTTGTTTTAAACCAAATCTCAGCTCTTATGATTTTTATGTGTTTATGTCTGCTGCACCTGCGATTCGATGCTCCATAAATCGACCTCTAGTGCTTCCCAATTGAAGCTTGCAATAAAACAATAATCAACTTAGTCGCCCATTGTTTTGTTTTTCACGTGCAGAATTTTCTCATGCTCGCTAAGCGGCTTACGTTCCTCGAACTAAGCCACAGAAATTGACTTGTTTATCCGAACAAAACCAAAATATAAAAAGAAGTAAAAACCGCACACCGAAGTTTAGATACCCTGATAGACATATGGCTGTGAAATGCTTTGCTGGCAAAGCTTTGATTCATATGAATATATAGGCAACTTGGCTTTGGGCAGGGTATGGAAAATAAAAACCAATACAAATGATTAATGCGTGCCACGTCAGCCCAAAATATGTGCGTTGTCTGCACACCCATTGCCATGGTTAGATGGCCGGGCTGGCAGGGGGCGTGGCTGCTGGATAGTGCCCAGTGCAAAATGGGGCCATACGAAGGAAAGTTGGCTAACTTATATGCTGATTATAGCCAACATTGGCCGCAAGTTATTATCAAATGTCTCCCTCGAGTAATATATATCTGTGGCCATACAAAACACAACAGTTCAAAGGGGAATGAGAGGCGTTTTCGCCCTCGGCCCTATCCCTTCTGACCTCGGGGCGTTGCAGCGTTTAACACAATAATCGAATATTCTACTCGGGCTAGTTCTCAAGCCTTTGTCTGTGTGTGTGTATGTGTGTGGGGGGTGGCTAATATTTTTATGGAGCACGCCCACTTTTTGTTTTTGTTGACCGAATCGGACAAGGAGCCAAACAAGTGCCGTTAAACGAGCTTGTTAATCATGTTCATGTTCATGTTCATTTGTTGTTTGTGTGCGTGATTTATGCTTATTTATATATTATTAACTTAGGCATAGCTACAACATTTGTTAACTAAAGTGAAGGGTGTGGGATTTTTTCCGGGTTTTTTTTGATATATGGTCCTAGTTATATTTATGCTACTTTAGCTTCATGTGACACTTGATAATAGGGGAGAATGGGCAGGAGTCATACTCTAAAGAGTGCAAATAATTATTTGTAGTTTATTTGAAACCAAAGAGTATTATCTTAAATTAAGTCTCGATTCGAACTTGCAACAATTAGTTGATTTGATTTCCTAAGACAAATTATCTTGCAGCTCGAATCACAATCGCCTTGTCTTTGTATGCACATCAATTAAATACGCATTAATAGCTCGACAGACACCTATGCAACATACTCAGCATTCAATCGAATCGTATCCACTTGCAGTTCCCATTCAATGGCAAATACCTTGCCAAGCTTCGCTGACGTGAATGCTCGCGGTTGTAAGTTGACGTGGATAGTTCATGATTTTTGCTGACCAAGCGAGCGAACTCAATCAGATTTCAGGCTTTCAGGGTTTCAGGGTTTCAGCTTTTGGCTTTCAGCACTCGACGCGGCTGGCACTTAATTAACGCATTTAATCCAATTAAAATGTCATGTCTCATTAATACGCATTAAATGCGAAATGTTGTGCAATTAAATAAATGCACTTAAATCGACATATCAATGCCAAATAAGCCTTCAACAAACCGATGGCTAGGGGGTTGCGGGCGGCTGCTGCAGAAGTCACTGAGCCCGCAAAATGCACACGCTGTGCTGAACATCAATGAACAATTAAATAACATGGCGCATTATACAAGCAGCTTCGCATGTTAACCCCAATATTAAGCCCAGAAACCCCAGCCCCAGCTGCAGCCCAATACCAATGCTCTTCATTTCATCTTGGGCTTATTAACATAATCGCCTGTGTCAACGCATTGGCATTTCCCCTTTGGCAGTGGCTAATTAAATGTGGCAATAATGCATACACTCCCACACACTCCCACTCCCACACACACACACAGACTCTCTCACACACATACAGCTACACACACTTCACCTTTATTGCTGCTCATACTTTAACAGCGTCGTGTCGCAAGTGTCCTGCAAAATATGCAACTCTCTCAATTAACAAGACTCGTTTACAAGACCTATTGAATGTACAAATTAATTGGTCCGCTTGTTAAATGTTTGCCAATTGGCAACAGCTGCTAAAGAAACCATTCAGGCACTCAATTAAAAAGAAACCCTCAATAAAAAAGAAAAAAAATGAATATTTGAAGCTCAAGCGTCGTTAAAAGGACTTAAATAGCTCTTAAGTTAAATGAGGTATACTAAATAAAATTGAATCGTAAATTAATATAAATTAGCTGATAAAAAAGCAAATGATACGAAAATTGAATTTATATTTATTTAATTAACATTTTTTGCTAGCTCAAATGGCATCAAACAAAACTTAAGTACATAATAAGTTAAATGAGACATACCAAATAACATGTTCTAAAATCTCATAAATGGTTTTTGACCAATCGTTCCTATGGCAGATATATGATATAGTGGACGGACAGACGGACATGGATATATCGACCCGGCTGTTGATACTGATCAAGAATATATATATACTTTATGGGGTCGGAGATGTCTCCTTCTATGCGTTTCACGACGATGAATAAAAATCAAATAAATTAAAGTAACAATAAAATTAAGACAGGGAAACTTAAAGTTATTAGTTAGCCGCACAAAAATAAGACAAATAAGTTACGTATTTTTTTTTTTTTTTTTTTTTTTTTTTTTGACCATCCTTATTTTATTTATCTTCACTATGCCTTGGGAATATATTTCATATTTGACTTATTTCAATGTAAGGTTGAGAGTAGATCGAGAATGTGTTATCCTTTAAGTTTTCTGCTACTGCTTCATTATTATCTTCTGGATTGCTTGTTATTTGTGAATTAATGTAATTTTTATCAACTTTATTTATGTCCTCTTTTACATAGGGAACATTTCTAGTTATTTGTGTATGCCTGCATTAGATGATTATTTAAAATAAGTTTAAATTTGGAAGCTTGTTGCATTCCTTCTGCATGCAGTAATTCAATGCGAATGCTCCGAATCCCATGAGTTATTCTTTCTTAGAGATATATTCCTTTCGCTCGGTTCCCCGAAAGCCCCGAAAAGACATAAACCAATATACATATAAATGCACACGTCAAATAAACTTCACAAATTGGCAAAATGACAGTAAATAGAAAAAACACAACTGTGTTGGCCAATAAAATTTTGTCGCTTTTGGCTGGGCAGCCAAGCTACTTTAACAGTTACGTCGTCTTATTGGCCACCTTGCTTATAATTTTGTGGCCAAGACTGGGGCCGCTTCGCGGTTTTCTCCTTTGTTGGGCTTCAACCTTGTTGTTGTTGTTGTTGGCTTTTGCTGTGGTCGCTTGCACGGCAAATGATTGCATCACAAATTGACAATTTTGAAGTGGCAGAGAAAATCATGCAATTTTCCCATTTGACACCTCAAATGCTAGTTGACTTCCAGGCACGCCCCTTTCAGTCCACTTCAGACCCCTCCAGCTGCAGCGCGCTTTCTATCATTTTACTGTTGCTCGTGTTGCTCTTGAGTTTTCCCCCAGCTGTAGGAAAATTTTATAGCAGCCGCAAGTTTTTTAATTAGCTGCCGCACATTTTCTTGACATTTCCACTTGCTGCCATTGTCATCATCATTGTCAGGCCAGTAAATTGGGGGCGTGGCTGCTCGAGCAAGCCCTCTGCTCCTGCGTTTCGAGTGCTAATTGCGTTTTCTGCTGTGTTTTTTGGTACTGATTTTGAACTTTGAGGTTTTATGCCATAAATGCAATTAGCACAAACTTTTGCCATGAAAATGTTAATGGGGTTTTGCAGTTATTGTAGCCCAACCCTACGCGCCCCACCCCACCCTTGTTCCGCTGCCACCTTCAAGCAGCCCCTAAGCCAATCACTTTTAAAGCAAGCCAACCGAATCTCTTAATTAAATTAAATTTATATCATGGTCAGTCATTTTTTGGCAGGACCGACAGTAGCCAAAATCAACATTGAATGTGTGTAACTCATGCAAGTAAACACACACACACACACACACACACACACACATCTACATGGAATTTGTGCGCAAATATTTGTAAAGCGTGTTCATCATCCTGTTGACAAGGTCGTTTACAAAATAAATTCACTAAACAAAATGTTTTCACTGGATTTAATTTGTTTATGCTAACGAAAGGTCAAACCAGAACTGGGAGTGCCACCGCCCACTCGTGCATGTGTTCCCTGCTGTTGTTGTGATTACAATCTGGCTACATGTGATTACAAATTAGCTTTTAATATATTTTAGTTTAGCTATAACAGCTGCGTAATGCTAGCAGCTCTTCACACAATTCTACAATCGCACATTAGCTTTATTTTAACCCGAATTCTCGCTTAAGAATTAAAATAAAAGTTAGTAAAAATAAAAACATATTTCTTCAATTTGGGTTAGTTTATTAAATAATTTACATTTTTATATTATTTTTCATGAATGAGCAGAAAAATCGACAAAGGATGTCATTTTATGATTGTTTAACAAATCGCTTTTCAGGCTTTCAAGTTTCTCTCTTTTATTTTAACATTCACATTAGCTTCTGAACTTTTTTTCGTGGCTAAAACTAATGTGAAAAGTTATATAGAAACCTTTGTCCTAGTTTGTCCTTAAGCTTTAATTTGAGTTAACAAAATAAAGAGTTAAATATTATACCAGTTAAATTACGGAATTTATATAAAGTTTATGGAGTTGCATTATTAAATAAATAATTAAATAATTGTAGCTTTGCTAAAGAGAAATTCTGAAAATAATAGCCCTTACATTTATTGCTGCTATTCGTTAGATACGTTTTATTGCATTTATGTAAAATGTTACTTTGTCTTGACATTAGTTGCATATTGATGAACTTGGCCATTAAGCGATTAGCTATTGAATTGCAATTTCCCGAGAATCTCAATTTGAATTCGCACACAAAGAACTTCCATGTGAAAGATGTTCATTTGGAAAATATCGAATTGCAGTTGCTTGAGCTTCGGTTACATTGAGGATTTACGCATCACCTTGAGCTGAATCAACAGCAATTGCTAAGACTTAAGAGCAACAGATAATAAGTCCAGACACCTAACAGGTGAAAAGTGGAAACCCATTGAGCTCAATCAGCTTTCAGCGCTCGAAAGACTGCAGCCGGAGCAAGAGCCACAGCCACAGCCGCAAGTTTATTTGCTCGTTCAGCTCAATCACAGATCAAATAGCTAAGAAAAAGTGCTGCTGGGAAAAACACCTGGCAAACAATTTGAACTACGCTCAACCTTTGAACTGCAAACAACGCGAGCAAACGATGTTCCAGCCAGACAATTGTCGGAGTCGGGGTCTGCGGGGGTGCCAAAAGTGCCAGCCAATACAAATTGCCCCAGTCAAAGGTAAAGATGGGCTAAGGGTGGCGAATAGTATGGATTGTTAGTCTAAGCTGAATTGTCTTCGCCCTTTGTTTTTCGTACAAACAATTTGGCAAATCACAGCCGCAGCAAATTGCAGATTGAACTTCGGCTCAAAGCTGGCAGAAAGAAATGCATATGCATAACTTTTGGCCAAGTCGGCTCCAACCTCACCTCGCCTAGGTAAAGCTCACGAGCACTAGAGTTAATGCAATTTTATGTGCGCTTTTGATTTCCCAATTGGATTTGCCACATAATTCACTGAATCTTCGAGTTCAAATTCAGCCACTCGCATTCGACTTTATAAAAGTAAAAGGTATTAATTGAATTGAATTTATGCATTGAACACCGCTCTAACAAAATTTGGTATGCTCATCGAATGTGACCATAAAGGGTATATTGTTTTCTTGCTAATTTATGTCCTGTGCAGAACATGCCCATAAATATCGATTTTCATATTTCATAACTCGGTATTTTAAGAGAAAAGTACACAAAATTTGGCATATAGGCTCTCGTAAAGTATACACAGATCTTCAATCCTGCGCTGGACGAGCTTACCTCTTTTACAATGCATCGATAAATATCCATTTTCATATTTCGATAACTCCGGGATTTTAAGATATAGATACTCCTAATGTGGCATATAGACTCTCGTTAAGTTTTCACTGATTCAGAATAATTCCTATTTTGGATAACTCCCCCGTTCCGCTCAAAATTGTATAAAACGCGCTTTTCAAGCCTTCGATTTGTCTGTTTACATAAACTTGAATGCCATGTTGAAGCTCTGAGAATTTCATTAAGAGTTGACCACAAACAACGAGGTTATTTAACAACATATTTTTCATAGTTTGGGATAAAGAAAAGAAGGAGCACAGACAGCGTACACTACGCATCTGTTTATATGTTTGGCTCGAATGAAGGAAAGTCCCCGAATTGCCACGATATAGCCTAGTCAAGCATGCCCGATTAGCGCACACCTTTGTGTTGTATTTCATTTTTGACTTTGACTTATGTTCGACGACTATGTAAAGCTGTCTGCATAGCTGCCAACAATTTGGGCCCATTGATGGGCCCGAAATATGATTTAAACAACTGCCACGCTCTGAATGACAGGCAAAACAACTCGGTGCAGTCAGGCGAGGCGCATTGACAAGTGTAACATGTGCCAGGCGTTGCCAGACATGAATAAATTACTAAATAAATACCATAAATTTGTATGCATATAATATTATATTTTTAGTTGTTGACGTTGCCCGTTGCCCGTTGCCAGGCACGAGGCGCCCAAAAGTTATGCAGCGTCAACTTGTGGAGCTGTCGCGGGGTCTGCGTTGTCTGCCTGGGTAATAAACTGGCACTTGTTACGTCTATATAACTATATATGGCAATCTTCAGCTGCTGCTGCTGCTGCTGACGCCTCATCCTTTCAGTTCAATCAACTTTTACTTGCCAATACTTTGGCTCGTTTGGGACAACATCTAACTGACGGCAGCTGCTGCCAAGGAGCAACTTTTCGCTGATGAAATGCGAAAAAGAAACAAACTGTTTTTGCACCTTTAAAAGCTCAGTTGAAGACGCAGCCAGGCAGACATGAGGTTATTGCATATACTCGGATGCAAACATTTTCGCATGCAATTGCCAAATGTAATTAGTTTTGCATCTCACGAGTCGTCCAATTTGCATGTCTGACTGTATTTTGGCCCGACAGACATTGTAATGCAGACGCATTCACAATAACTTTGAGTACATTTGAGTATTTAATTAATTGTGAACTGTGTGGTTGTGGTTAACTTTATTAAATCTAACTGCTAGACTCAGGTTGGGCAAAGTTTGAATTGAGTTTCTGATAAAAATTAGTTATATGAGTTATGATAATGGGTAAAAAACATGTTTTTATGGAATTTGTGAAGCATAATTTTTAATAGAAGGTAAGAGAAATTAGTTTTATCACGAAAAAGCTTTTCCTCTAGATCATCAGGGCTTAAAATCTACTTTATAAAACTGCTCTCAAATATATACGAAAAGATATCTAGACAGATCTGCGATATTTATCGTTTTAATGAAAAGAGAGGAGTTATTGATAGCTTAGTAATAATATTGATAGTCCACGAATCTGCATCCGTCTGACAAGCAGATATCAGCCTGATCAAGATATATCTGCTCTATGCAAATTTTGAATCTTACTTCGCCTTCTAATAAACACAAATGCATAACAGATTTAAGGTTTATTGCATTGTAGTCGCGTACTGCACTCAATTGAATGAAAGGTGTGCCTCCAGTTTGCATATAAAATGAACTGCCAATTGATATGCGGAGGGGTTATTGAAAGTGTTTATTATTGAGTATGAATCGGCGCTGAGAAAAACAATAAAATCATAAGTTAAAGCTTCATTGACGCGGCTCAAAGTCCAGCCAAATGCCGCCCTTCAAAGTGGTTATAAAGGCTGCGGGATCATAAAGATTGTCCGTGCGGGTCTTGGGATTGACACGAACATTGAACTTGGTTAGCACCTCGACAATGGCGCCCTTGATCTGTGTCATGGCAAAACGCATGCCTGGAATAATTAAAAATATAATAAGAGTAGAGAACAAGTAAAGTATGTTTCATATTAGGCTGGACTTCTCACCTATGCAAACGCGCGGGCCATCGCCGAAGCCCATGAAGACACCCTGCTCGCGATACATTTTGGCGGCATCGGGCTGCATGAAACGATCGGGCTGGAAAACCTGGGGATTGGGGAAGTATTCCTCGTCCAGCATGAAACAGTAATGCGGCACAACCACAGTGGTGCCGCGCTCCACAATGAAATTCTCCCCATTCTTGTTGGTCAACTCCAGCGGCTCAGTGCACAATTTGATGGACATAAAGCCGGGTGGAAAGATGCGTATGGATTCTGCGAATGCAGCACTAATGTCTTAGTCATAAATACGAATTGGCTTAAGCTCGCAACTCACCCTGCACACAGGCATCCAGAAAGGGCAGCTCATTTAACTTGTCAAAATCAATGACGCCCTTGGCATTGAGATGGGCCTCCAGTTCATCCCGCAAACGCTGCTGCACCTGCTCATCCCGTGCCAGCAGCAGCAGCATGTGGCTTATGACTGTCGCCGTCGTCTCGAATCCATCCAGCAGAAAAGTCATTGTGTTGGCGGTCAATTGGCGTGTGTTCAGATGCCTTTTGCTGCCCAACTGCAGTATATAGTCGAGGAAGTCGACGCGCTCGAACTGCTTGCCGGCAGCCTGTTGGCCACGTCGTGCGTCTATTGCGCTCTGCATCACGTCCACAAAGAAGTTCTCAATGCGCCGCGACACAAAGCGCAGCTTGAAGACATGTCGCAGAGCCGGCAAAGTGTTGACCAGCGCAAAGTACACAACGAAGGTCCAGGGCTGAGTGAACAGTTCCTTAATGTAGGCCAAAATTGGTGTGGGCTTGTCCGTGAAGCTCTCGGCCTTCAGGCCAAGCACGCAGTCGGTGACCATTTCAGAGGTGAAGCGCAGGCTCATCTGCCAAAGCAACGTAATATTTTCACTTAGATATACTCGCTTTTATTTCGCTTAATACTCACATCCTTGGCCTCGATGCCGCCTGGTGCAGCCAGGCGGATTTGCTTGCGCAGCCACTCGGTCAACTTTTGGCACACCTCTATGGTCACCGGGTAGACAGTTTTGATCTAGAAATGCCAGGTGAATAATAAAAAATGTTAAGCAACATTTCAAAGTGCAGGTGAATTTTAACTAGCGGTCCGACTAGTTGTAAAAAGCAATCCATTATATATATCGTTATATCACTTACTCGACCCATGGTCAATCCGGGCGTAATGTCCGCTCGCCGCTGTTTCCACTCCTCGCCGACCAGGGCGAACGGATTGTTGGCAAATATAAAATCGGACTTCTCATCCACCATTTGGGATATTTCGTTATCATGGAAGTGCTTGAAATCCGATACAAAGACGCGTCGTGCCAGCTGCGGGTTGATCACCAGAAGCTGCGGACTGCGTGACCCATAGATGCCGACCGCATCGTATTGCTGCTTGTATTGCCTTTGGTTGGGCAATAAATCGAATTATCTGATGTTAGCTTCATATGGACAGACTCTTTACCGATATATTTCATCGAGATCGTAGATCGCATGTCGCTTCATATTATACATGTGCGGATAATTGCCAATGAAGATACGCGGTGCCGGACCCGGAACCTTGCGCTTGCGCCAGTATCCAAAATTCCAGGTCATGAATATATAGAAGAGCACCGCCAGCAGCAGCAGCAAGGTCAAAGTAATTTCAAGCATGATTACGCGTTGATGATGTCGCTCGAATAACCACTTAAAAACTGACTGTAGCTCGGCAATTCCTCGACTACTTGTACCAGGCCCCTAACAGACAGGGCCACGAGCTTTCAGAGAGCATTTCTCTGATTAGATTTGCTCAATTGCCCCCGTATGAATATATCTTTTAAGCATCAAACGTACATTTCATTGAGTATATAAATATTATAGACGTTGATAAAGCTTATCATCGCCCAGCGGCAACTTGCCACACACACGATTATTTGTTTACAATACTCTTCCGAAATTATTTTGACCACTATTCGTTTTGTGTTCTCTATTCGTTTGGTTACCATTTTAAATTTCTTGCTTCTGTTCCCTCGACTGGACGGAAGACTGAAAGTCTACAGAGCTCACTCCATTTTTCGATAATTATCGATATTTAAATTAGATGGATAAGAAGCTAGATCAAAGAAATACAAAATGCTTAGAGGCACAGCCATAGGCTTTGGTATTTGAGCACATTTAGCTGCAATATAAATATTTCATTAAGATACACGTCAACATTTTCCATAAGGCGAGAAGAAGCAGCACACTATTTTGTGGATTTTTTAAAAGAAGCGGCTTTATGTGCTGGGCACAGGGTAGCGGCTAGTCGGATACTCACCATTAGAGAACTTTTACTTATGTAACTTTGTTTTTGGTCAGTAAAAAAAAGTTTGCGAGAGGCACTCGTTTAGCATACTATGAATTATGTGTAAACTTGAACTTGATCAACTTGCAGATACCCAGCATAAATTATTGGCATATTAATTTATTATTAATCAATTTTTAATAATTAAAATAATTATTATCAATATTATGATAATGATATTATTATGATTATTATTTTCAGTATTATACTTATTCGAATTTTAATAATATTAGTATCAATTTTAATTATTCTTATAAATATTGTGAGCATTATTTTCTATTCAGCATTAGAGTTATTTTTATTATTATGTAATAATTTAAAATTTATGATTATATTAAATATAGTATATATATTATGATTGATATGAATATTTATATATATTATATATATATATATATATATATATATATATATATATATTTTATATAATATTAATCATTGTTAGAGTTATGATTATTATTATTACTGTTAATAATATAATATAGTATCTGTATGTACATTCATTGTTTGTATAGGGCATTTACTTGTTCCAAGTTTTCAATTGAGTCAAAGCAACGCTTAATTGACGCTTGAAAAAAACACGAGAGCGATGAGCGAGAGAGAATGAGAGTATAATTCAGGTGGGTGTGGAATATAGACTATAGACAATAGAGCGTTACGCTTGTGGGGCTCTCATCCATAGAGAGAATATAGACAACAACAATTAAAAGTTAAACAAAATATATAATAAGTTCCAGCTAAAAACAAATTATGCGATAACAATGTTATAAGCATCCATCAATGTTGCGTTAATTAAATGTAAACATAAATTAATTTGTAGCTAATGGTATGATATGATAGTAATGATATGAATAATTTAACTCTTACAATATGCGAAGCTTTAAAGTTTTTATTACTTATTTAAATAAATTCGGAGTGTCATATATTTTAACAATAAAGTTAAAACAATAAAATAACTTTTCACTACCTTTTCCACGCATGTAAAGTATTTGTTTATTCATTATTATAATAATTTATGTTATTTAATGAAATATTTAAAATTATATGTATTAGGTATTTTTATACATTTTTATACGAGCATATGTATTCATAATCGTAAAATTTAATGATGTGATCTATTTATATTTTCCTTTTGCCAACATTGCGCTGTTATTGTTGCTATTTGAATACAGAAAAAGTCACTGCTTAAGTATTAGGCACAATGTTGTCAACGATTTATTATAACTCCTATTTATTTTATGTATTCAACCTAAATAGAATATTTGAAATGCGAATTTGTACAAAGCAACTGAAGACGCCAAAAAAAGAGCCCTTTGATGTTTGGTCTATCTTCTTGCACAGTGTCCATTATTTACAGCCATTTATTGAAAATTATGCGACAAAATATCTGTGCCATGTCAAGCTTTCAATAGCAAAATAGCAATAATATTTATGGCCAATGCAGCGGCAGACGCAATCGACTGGCTTCCTTTAGCTTTTTTTTTTGGCTTTTTTGGGGTCTCTGCGTTGCCACACAATGCAGCACTTGGGCGGCACATTTGTCATGTGTTGTGGTCAGGCTTATTAAACGGCTTTTAAGCGCCAGGAACCATGCACAATGAGTATTTTCTATAGCCGGGTAGATTTATGCAGCTGCCCGGCGTCGTTCTGACGGCGGCCTTGCGAATTATGCGGCATTTCAAGATGTGAATATGAACTTTTTAAAGAAATTCGGAAAGTAAATTGCTCGTGCGTGTAAAAACTAGGGTAATATGTAACTTATTCCTTTCTTGTTATAGTCTTTCTAAGGCACTGGAAGAGTCCTTTAAGTTTATATGAACTAATTAATTTATGCTTCATATAGAAAGTAAACAAACAAGTTTCATTTTAGCTGAGCAGCAGATGCTGAATGTCAATAAAAATTGTTTATTTATTGTCTTTTGAACGAGATCAAAAGATTTGTAAACTAATTTAAGAGAGACTTCAAATTTCAAATGGACTTTGTTGGGTCAGTTAAGAAATTGTTGCCTAGTTCCAGCTTAAATTTACATTAGTTAAGCCCTGGCGTATACAACTAGTCCGCAACAATACCTTTCCACACATTGAAAGCGAATACACAGCTCCGAACCCTTAAAAGGAAAGATCGCAATTTATGAGGCAGCTCACTTAGTTTGGTCAGGAAAAAAAACACACAAACAAATAAGGAAAGAAACAAATAGTAGCAAATGCTTTTTATGTGTTTGGAACGTGTTTGGCTGCCATGACATTTGCCGTAACACGCAGCTCGTCCATTTGTAACCTACCCATAAACACACACACACAGACAGAGACACATAAATTCATACATATGTAACAGTTAATATGTATCTATGAGCAGGACTGGAATGCAGCCCAAATTAAGATGTTGCCTATGCTAAATTGTCATGCTGTGTGCCTGAAAAATTATGCGAGGCCCCTGGAAATGAGCTGGGTTAAGCCGCTTTAAAGCCGGCTCCTGCAGTGCCCGATAACAAACAAGAGTAATTAGAAAGAAGTGCGGCCACAAAAATATTCCATGCATAATTAAACAGCAAATTAAGCATTATCAAGTTTTCGTGTTGCCAAACAGACGGCATTAGCAACTGCTACAAGAACACAAAGAACACATAGTGAAATATTAATATCAATTAATAGGCAACAAGTTTCTTTGAAGTGTGGGGTTGATGTCCTGCTACTGCTTCAGGGCATCATCAGGGGACATTTCATCATCTTAATGGGGCGGTCCACTTCGAACTGGGCTACACAGTCAAGTCGGGCTACGTGTCCCGGCAAAGCTGCTTGTCAGTGTGGCGAATGACACTCGTATTTAACAGACGGGCCACATAAGCACTCATCTATAGGTATTAAGACAGAGACAGAGACTGAGACAGGTGTTGTGAGAGCAACTTATCCGAAATGAGGCCCCAGGTGTTTGGCTCGGCTTTGCAGCCGAGTCAAGTACGCCAGGTGTGTTTGTATTTGCTGAGCATTAAACCTGGCATCTATTCTGCAAGCATACAAATCGAAGGCTAGCCACTCGATGAATAAAGCATGTGGCAGAAATATAATGTAAATTGTTTCTAATCGTAGTGCAATATATATTAGGATATATATATATATAAATATATATATATAATATATATATATATTTGATGTTGGAAGAAGAGGGTTCAGGGTATCCCCTAGTCGGGAGCTCCCGACTAGAACCTCTTACTTGTTACTTATGAAATAGTTAAGCTCAAAAAAATAAACAATTGAGGCAGACAATCTCAGACTATAAATCAATTATTATAAATATATTAATTATTAATTGATTCATTTTATATGTATTTTATTTTTCTTTATATTTATTTTATTTGTATTATTTTAATTATTTGTTTATTTTATATAAAACATGAATTAATAAATTTCTTGTTGGACGCTAGTAAATCGTTATTTCTATGCCACAAGCTTTAACTTAAGGTTTAGGACAGTCCCTTAATATATTATTATTCATTATTGCTAACTGTAAATAATTAACGATTAATTATAAAAACATTTAATTAGAAGCCTTTATATGTTTTCATCATCGGAAACCGGTTTCAATTATTTTTAGTTTAAAAAAAGCTTCTCTAGCGCAGATAATAAATCTTCAAGTGAACAGAACATCCCTCTATATAATACGTGAAGTATTTTTAACTCATCGATTCCACTCACCCTTTCCCCCTCCTGTCCCGCTTGCTCATAATCACAGCAATTAGCAATTATGGCTACCCCATCTACGGGCCTTAAATGTTCACACCTTTCTGGGCACCGTCTCAGGTCTTATCCCTTTTAATTGGATGCCGCCAAAAGGCAAATTCCAATCTCAAGCTGCGAGTCATCTTTTCCACCTATCCCTAACCAACAGCCTCGCCCCGCCCCCTCCCTTCCCCTCACATTGTCGCTCAGCCCCTTTGACTATTTGCTTTGCAGTTGGCAGCAGCTTTTGCTAACAGCGCGCAAGTTTTTTCTGCCCATTTCTAATTTTCATTTTAATTATTACGAGTATTATTCTGAAAATCAAGCGAGCGGCAACATTGGGCGGCCCTTTTCAATAGTGGGCGGGGCTGACAGTCAGACAATGGCAGCTGTTACACTTTTTCTGTCCTTGCCACCTGTCTTTGGCATTGTAGCCCACCTGCTAGTGTCTCTCTCTCTCACTGTGTGAGTGTGTGTGTGTGTGTTATCATATTTCACGCCTATTAGCATTTTAATTTAATTAACATTTATGACGACAATTTGTGCGTTGGCAGCCATGAAAATGTGCGATAACTCGAAGCTGTCTCCACATTGAAGACAAAGTTGTTGCGCTCTGAATTAGGTTACGTACAGTCCGAGGGGCGCTCAGATGATGAAGTTATTAGACCGGGAAGAATATAGAATTTGGCTTTGAGTTGAAAAAATATTTGGCCTAATAAACTTAGCAAATTGCATTGCTTAAGTTAGAGCCTTTACTTGCACAATTTAAGTGCTGGGATACTGTTTAAGAACCTATTTAGCACCCGGATTAATTTACCTGTTGTTTTAAATGTAGTTTTATATTGAATCCAGAAAATATGTGATTTTCTTTACAATTTTTGAGTCTGAAGCTGGCACAAATTATACAAAGAATTTGCTTTATTTATTAATCCCCTATATAAGCATATTTTGTATATTATACAAAGAATGATTTAGATATATAGTATCTATTTTAATATTTTGACTTCTGTGACTATATATACAAGATTTTCTGCACAAGCTCTCACTCGCTTGCTCTCCGTATTAAATAGGCTTCGCCTCTCTATTTGGTTCTCATAATCTAAAGTAATGCTTAAAATAATTTGTTGCTTTTTATACCCTGAACCCATTAAAAATGGGTATGAGGGTATATTGTATTTGTGCGAAAGCCAAATGTATGTAACAGGCATAAGGAAGTAACTCCAACCCTATAAAATATATATATTCTTGATCAGCATCAATAGCTGAGTCGATCTAGCCATGTCCGTCTGTCTGGCGGTCCGTCCGTCCGTCCGTCCGTATGTATGAACGCATGGATCTCAGAACCTATAAAAGCTAGAGACTTGAAATTTTAGATGTAAATGCTCCTAGCTCCCGCGCAGATCGAGTTTGCTTCCGATAGTCGATAACTTACTCCGTTTCTAAATAATCGATAAAAATATCGATATCCTGTTTTTTGGGCATTTTTTCTTCATGGTTTTCCCTCTAGATTAATCTGGCATTTAAATCTGAACACCGATTATTTATTCGAAATGCATGTCCAAATCTTACCCCAAGATTCGTATATAGACATGGGTCAAAATTTACCACCCCCCTATCTCGGCCAAATCGCATCCGATTTTCCCGAAGTTTGGATTTTTCTTCATGGTTTTTCCTCTAGATTAATCTGGCATTCAAATCTCGACACCGATTTTTGGTCGAAATTCATGTCCAAATCTTCCCCCAAGATTCGTATCTAGACATGGGTCAAAAATTAACACCCCCATATCTCGGCCAAATCTCATCCGATTTTCATGAAGTTTGGATTTTTCTTTATGGTTTTCGCTCTAGATTAATCTGGCATTCAAATCTGGACACCGATTTTTTAGTCGAAATTCATGTCCAAATCTTACCCCAAGATTCGTATATAGACATAGGTCAAAATTTACCACCCCCATATCTCGGCCAAATCTCATCCGATTTGCACGAAGTTTGGCATTTTCTTAATGGTTTTCCCTCTAGATTAATCTGGCATTCAAATCTCGACACCGATTTTTTGGTCGAAATTCAAGTCCAAATCTTACCCCAAGATTCGTATAGACATAGGTCAAAATTTACCACCCCCATATCTCGGCCAAATCTCATCCGATTTCCACAAAGTTTGGATTTTTCTTCATGGTTTTCCCTCTAGATTAATCTGGCATTCAAATCTGAACACCAATTTTTAGTCGAAATTCATGTCCAAATCTTACCCCAAGATTCGTATATAGACATAGGTCAAAATTTACCACCCCCATATCTCGCCCAAATCTCATCCGATTTTCACGAAGTTTGGCTTTTTCTTAATGGTTTTCCCTCTAGATTAATCTGGAATTCAAATCTCGACACCGATTTTTTAGTCGAAATTCATGTCCAAATCTTACCCCAAGATTCGTATATAGACATAGGTCAAAATTTACCACCCCCATATCTCGGCCAAATCTCATCCGATTTTCACGAAGTTTGGCTTTTTCTTAATGGTTTTCCCTCTAGATTAATCTGGCATTCAAATCTCGACACCGATTTTTTGGTCGAAATTCAAGTTTAAATCTTACCCCAAGATTCGTATATAGACATAGGTCAAAATTTACCACCCCCATATCTCGGCCAAATCTCATCCGATGTTCACGAAGTTTGGCTTTTTCTTAATGGTTTTCCCTCTAGATTAATCTGGCATTCAAATCTCGACACCGATTTTTTGGTCGAAATTCAAGTCCAAATCTTACCCCAAGATTCGTATATAGACATAGGTCAAAATTTACCACCCCCATATCTCGGCCAAATCTCATCCGATTTGCACGAAGTTTGGCTTTTTCTTAATGGTTTTCCCCCTAGATTAATCTGGCATTCAAATCTCGACACCGATTTTTTGGTCGAAATTCAAGTCCAAATCTTACCCCAAGATTCGTATATAGACATAGGTCAAAATTTACCACCCCCATATCTCGGCCAAATCTCATCCGATTTGCACGAAGTTTGGCTTTTTCTTAATGGTTTTCCCCCTAGATTAATCTGGCATTCAAATCTCGACACCGATTTTTTGGTCGAAATTCAAGTCCAAATCTTACCCCAAGATTCGTATATAGACATAGGTCAAAATTTACCACCCCCATATCTCGGCCAAATCTCATCCGATTTCCACAAAGTTTGGATTTTTCTACATGGTTTTTGCTCTAGATTAATCTGACATTCAAATCTCGACACCGATTTTTTGGTCGAAATTCATGTCCAAATCTTACCCCAAGATTCGTATATAGACATAGGTCAAAATTTACCACCCCCATATCTCGGCCAAATCTCATCCGATTTCCACAAAGTTTGGATTTTTCTACATGGTTTTCGCTCTAGATTAATCTGACATTCAAATCTCGACACCGATTTTTTGGTCGAAATTCATGTCCAAATCTTACCCCAAGATTCGTATATAGACATAGGTCAAAATTTACCACCCCCATATCTCGGCCAAATTTCATCCGATTTTCATGAAGTTTGGATTTTTCTTTATGGTTTTCCCTCTAGATTAATGTGGCATTCAAATCTGAACATCGATTTTTTAGTCGAAATTCATGTCCAAATCTTACCCCAAGATTCGTATATAGACATAGGTCAAAATTTACCACCCCCATATCTCGGCCAAATCTCATCCGATTTCCACAAAGTTTGGATTTTTCTTCATGGTTTTCGCTCTAGATTAATCTGACATTCAAATCTGAACATCGATTTTTTAGTCGAAATTCATGTCCAAATCTTACCCCAAGATTCGTATATAGACATAGGTCAAAATTTACCACCCCCATATCTCGGCCAAATCTCATCCGATTTCCACAAAGTTTGGATTTTTCTTCATGGTTTTCCCTCTAGATTAATCTGACATTCAAATCTCGACACTGATTTTTAGTCGAAATTCATGTCCAAACTTACCCCAAGATTCGTATATAGACATGGGTCAAAAATTACCACCCACATATCTCGACCAAATTTCATCCGATTTTCATGAAGTTTGGATTTTTCTTTATGGTTTTCCCTGTAGATTAATGTGGCATTCAAATCTGAACATCGATTTTTTAGTCGAAATTCATGTCCAAATCTTACCCCAAGACTCGTACATAGACATGGGTCAAAATTTACCACCCCCATCTCTCGGCCAAATCTCATCCGATTTCCACAAAGTTTGGATTTTTCTACATGGTTTTCGCTCTAGATTAATCTGACATTCAAATCTCGACACCGATTTTTTGGTCGAAATTCATGTCCAAATCTTACCCCAAGATTCGTATATAGACATAGGTCAAAATTTACCACCCCCATATCTCGGCCAAATCTCATCCGATTTCCACAAAGTTTGGATTTTTCTTAATGGTTTTCCCTCTAGATTAATCTTGCATTCAAATCTCGACACCGATTTTTTGGTCGAAATTCAAGTCCCAATCTTACCCCAAGATTCGTATATAGACATAGGTCAAAATTTACCACCCCCATATCTCGACCAAATTTCATCCGATTTTCATGAAGTTTGGATTTTTCTTTATGGTTTTCCCTCTAGATTAATGTGGCATTCAAATCTGAACATCGATTTTTTAGTCGAAATTCATGTCCAAATCTTACCCCAAGATTCGTATATAGACATAGGTCAAAATTTACCACGCCGATATCTCGGCCAAATCTCATCCGATTTCCACAAAGTTTGGATTTTTCTTCATGGTTTTCGCTCTAGATTAATCTGACATTCAAATCTGAACATCGATTTTTTAGTCGAAATTCATGTCCAAATCTTACCCCAAGATTCGTATATAGACATAGGTCAAAATTTACCACCCCCATATCTTGGCCAAATCTCATCCGATTTCCACAAAGTTTGGATTTTTCTTCATGGTTTTCCCTCTAGATTAATCTGACATTCAAATCTCGACACTGATTTTTAGTCGAAATTCATGTCCAAACTTACCCCAAGATTCGTATATAGACATGGGTCAAAAATTACCACCCCCATATCTCGGCCAAATTTCATCCGATTTCCACAAAGTTTGGATTTTTCTTAATGGTTTTCGCTCTAGATGTATCTGACATTCAATTCTCGACACCGATTTTTTGGTCGAAATTCATGTCCAAATCTTACCCCAAGATTCGTATATAGACATAGTTCAAAATTTACCACCCCCATATCTCGGCCAAATCTCATCCGATTTCCACAAAGTTTGGATTTTTCTTAATGGTTTTCCCTCTAGATTAATCTGGAATTCAAATCTCGACACCGATTTTTTAGTCGAAATTCATGTCCAAATCTTACCCCAAGATTCGTATATAGACATAGGTCAAAATTTACCACCCCCATATCTCGGCCAAATCTCATCCGATTTTCACGAAGTTTGGCTTTTTCTTAATGGTTTTCCCTCTAGATTAATCTGGCATTCAAATCTCGACACCGATTTTTTGGTCGAAATTCAAGTCCCAATCTTACTCCAAGATTCGTATCTAGACATGGGTCAAAAATTACCACCCCCATATCTCGGCCAAATCTCATCCAATTTTCATGAAGTTAGGCTTTTTCTTAATGGTTTTCCCTCTAGATTAATCTGGCATTCAAATCTGAACATCGATTTTTCAGTCCAAATTCATGTCCAAATCTTACCCCAAGATTCGTATATAGACATAGGTCAAAATTTACCACCCCCATATCTCGGCCAAATCTCATCCGATTTCCACAAAGTTTGGATTTTTCTTAATGGTTTTCGCTCTAGATGTATCTGACATTCAATTCTCGACACCGATTTTTTGGTCGAAATTCATGTCCAAATCTTACCCCAAGATTCGTATATAGACATAGGTCAAAATTTACCACCCCCATATCTCGGCCAAATCTCATCCGATTTCCACAAAGTTTGGATTTTTCTTAATGGTTTTCCCTCTAGATTAATCTGGAATTCAAATCTCGACACCGATTTTTTAGTCGAAATTCATGTCCAAATCTTACCCCAAGATTCGTATATAGACATAGGTCAAAATTTACCACCCCCATATCTCGGCCAAATCTCATCCGATTTTCACGAAGTTTGGCTTTTTCTTAATGGGTTTCCCTCTAGATTAATCTGGCATTCAAATCTCGACACCGATTTTTTGGTCGAAATTCAAGTCCAAATCTTACCCCAAGATTCGTATATAGACATGGGTCAAAAATTACCACCCCCATATCTCGGCCAAATCTCATCCGATTTCCACAAAGTTTGGATTTTTCTTCATGGTTTTCCCTCTAGATTAATCTGACATTCAAATCTCGACACCGATTTTTAGTCGAAATTAATGTCCAAATCTTACCCCAAGATTCGTATATAGACATAGGTCAAAATTTACCACGCCGATATCTCGGCCAAATCTCATCCGATTTCCACAAAGTTTGGATTTTTCTTCATGGTTTTCGCTCTAGATTAATCTGACATTCAAATCTGAACATCGATTTTTTAGTCGAAATTCATGTCCAAATCTTACCCCCAAGATTCGTATATAGACATAGGTCAAAATTTACCACCCCCATATCTCGGCCAAATCTCATCCGATTTCCACAAAGTTTGGATTTTTCTTCATGGTTTTCCCTCTAGATTAATCTGACATTCAAATCTCGACACCGATTTTTAGTCGAAATTCATGTCCAAACTTACCCCAAGATTCGTATATAGACATGGGTCAAAAATTACCACCCCCATATCTCGGCCAAATTTCATCCGATTTTCATGAAGTTTGGATTTTTCTTTATGGTTTTCCCTCTAGATTAATGTGGCATTCAAATCTGAACATCGATTTTTTAGTCGAAATTCATGTCCAAATCTTACCCCAAGATTCGTATATAGACATAGGTCAAAATTTACCACGCCGATATCTCGGCCAAATCTCATCCGATTTC
The DNA here is from genome assembly GCF_003285875.2 of Drosophila novamexicana. Classification (NCBI taxonomy): domain Eukaryota; kingdom Metazoa; phylum Arthropoda; class Insecta; order Diptera; family Drosophilidae; genus Drosophila; species Drosophila novamexicana. The sequence continues at coordinate 8,002,065 of NW_020824787.1, forward strand.
CACAAAGTTTGGATTTTTCTTCATGGTTTTCGCTCTAGATTAATCTGACATTCAAATCTGAACATCGATTTTTTAGTCGAAATTCATGTCCAAATCTTACCCCAAGATTCGTATATAGACATAGGTCAAAATTTACCACCCCCATATCTCGGCCAAATCTCATCCGATTTCCACAAAGTTTGGATTTTTCTTCATGGTTTTCGCTCTAGATTAATCTGACATTCAAATCTCGACACCGATTTTTTGGTCGAAATTCATGTCCAAATCTTACCCCAAGATTCGTATATAGACATAGGTCAAAATTTACCACCCCCATATCTCGGCCAAATCTCATCCGATTTCCACAAAGTTTGGATTTTTCTTAATGGTTTTCCCTCTAGATTAATCTGGCATTCAAATCTCGACACCGATTTTTTGGTCGAAATTCAAGTCCCAATCTTACTCCAAGATTCGTATCTAGACATGGGTCAAAAATTACCACCCCCATATCTCGGCCAAATCTCATCCGATTTCCACAAAGTTTGGATTTTTCTTCATGGTTTTCGCACTAGATTAATCTGACATTCAAATCTGAACATCGATTTTTTAGTCGAAATTCATGTCCAAATCTTACCCCAAGATTCGTATATAGACATAGGTCAAAATTTACCACCCCCATATCTCGGCCAAATCTCATCCGATTTCCACAAAGTTTGGATTTTTCTTCATGGTTTTCCCTCTAGATTAATCTGACATTCAAATCTCGACACCGATTTTTAGTCGAAATTCATGTCCAAATCTTACCCCAAGATTCGTATATAGACATAGGTCAAAATTTACCACGCCGATATCTCGGCCAAATCTCATCCGATTTCCACAAAGTTTGGATTTTTCTTCATGGTTTTCGCTCTAGATAAATCTGACATTCAAATCTGAACATCGATTTTCTAGTCGAAATTCATGTCCAAATCTTACCCCAAGATTCGTATATAGACATAGGTCAAAATTTACCACCCCCATATCTCGGCCAAATCTCATCCGATTTCCACAAAGTTTGGATTTTTCTTCATGGTTTTCGCTCTAGATTAATCTGACATTCAAATCTCGACACCGATTTTTTGGTCGAAATTCATGTCCAAATCTTACCCCAAGATTCGTATATAGACATAGGTCAAAATTTACCACCCCCATATCTCGGCCAAATCTCATCCGATTTTCACGAAGTTTGGCTTTTTCTTAATGGGTTTCCCTCTAGATTAATCTGGCATTCAAATCTCGACACCGATTTTTTGGTCGAAATTCAAGTCCCAATCTTACCCCAAGATTCGTATATAGACATAGGTCAAAGTTTACCACCCCCATATCTCGGCCAAATCTCATCCGATTTTCACGAAGTTTGGCTTTTTCTTAATGGGTTTCCCTCTAGATTAATCTGGCATTCAAATCTCGACACCGATTTTTTGGTCGAAATTCAAGTCCAAATCTTACCCCAAGATTCGTATATAGACATGGGTCAAAAATTACCACCCCCATATCTCGGCCAAATCTCATCCGATTTTCACGAAGTTTGGCTTTTTCTTAATGGGTTTCCCTCTAGATTAATCTGGCATTCAAATCTGAACATCGATTTTTTAGTCGAAATTGATGTCCAAATCTTACCCCAAGATTCGTATATAGACATAGGTCAAAATTTACCACCCCCATATCTCGGCCAAATTTCATCCGATTTTCATGAAGTTTGGATTTTTCTTTATGGTTTTCCCTCTAGATTAATGTTGCATTCAAATCTGAACATCGATTTTTTAGTCGAAATTCATGTCCAAATCTTACCCCAAGATTCGTATATAGACATAGGTCAAAATTTACCACCCCCATATCTCGGCCAAATCTCATCCGATTTTCACGAAGTTTGGCTTTTTCTTAATGGGTTTCCCTCTAGATTAATCTGGCATTCAAATCTCGACACCGATTTTTTGGTCGAAATTCAAGTCCAAATCTTACCCCAAGATTCGTATATAGACATGGGTCAAAAATTACCACCCCCATATCTCGGCCAAATCTCATCCAATTTTCATGAAGTTAGGCTTTTTCTTAATGGTTTTCCCTCTAGATTAATCTGGCATTCAAATCTGAACATCGATTTTTCAGTCCAAATTCATGTCCAAATCTTACCCCAAGATTCGTATATAGACATAGGTCAAAATTTACCACCCCCATATCTCGGCCAAATCTCATCCGATTTCCACAAAGTTTGGATTTTTCTTAATGGTTTTCCCTCTAGATTAATCTGGCATTCAAATCTCGACACCGATTTTTTGGTCGAAATTCAAGTCCCAATCTTACCCCAAGATTCGTATATAGACATAGGTCAAAGTTTACCACCCCCATATCTCGGCCAAATCTCATCCGATTTTCACGAAGTTTGGCTTTTTCTTAATGGGTTTCCCTCTAGATTAATCTGGCATTCAAATCTCGACACCGATTTTTTGGTCGAAATTCAAGTCCAAATCTTACCCCAAGATTCGTATATAGACATGGGTCAAAAATTACCACCCCCATATCTCGGCCAAATCTCATCCGATTTTCACGAAGTTTGGCTTTTTCTTAATGGGTTTCCCTCTAGATTAATCTGGCATTCAAATCTGAACATCGATTTTTTAGTCGAAATTCATGTCCAAATCTTACCCCAAGATTCGTATATAGACATAGGTCAAAATTTACCACGCCGATATCTCGGCCAAATCTCATCCGATTTCCACAAAGTTTGGATTTTTCTTCATGGTTTTCGCTCTAGATTAATCTGACATTCAAATCTGAACATCGATTTTTTAGTCGAAATTCATGTCCAAATCTTACTCCAAGATTCGTATATAGACATAGGTCAAAATTTACCACCCCCATATCTCGGCCAAATCTCATCCGATTTCCACAAAGTTTGGATTTTTCTTCATGGTTTTCGCTCTAGATTAATCTGACATTCAAATCTCGACACCGATTTTTTGGTCGAAATTCATGTCCAAATCTTACCCCAAGATTCGTATATAGACATAGGTCAAAATTTACCACCCCCATATCTCGGCCAAATCTCATCCGATTTCCACAAAGTTTGGATTTTTCTTAATGGTTTTCCCTCTAGATTAATCTGGCATTCAAATCTCGACACCGATTTTTTGGTCGAAATTCAAGTCCCAATCTTACTCCAAGATTCGTATCTAGACATGGGTCAAAAATTACCACCCCCATATCTCGGCCAAATCTCATCCGATTTCCACAAAGTTTGGATTTTTCTTCATGGTTTTCGCACTAGATTAATCTGACATTCAAATCTGAACATCGATTTTTTAGTCGAAATTCATGTCCAAATCTTACCCCAAGATTCGTATATAGACATAGGTCAAAATTTACCACCCCCATATCTCGGCCAAATCTCATCCGATTTCCACAAAGTTTGGATTTTTCTTCATGGTTTTCCCTCTAGATTAATCTGACATTCAAATCTCGACACCGATTTTTAGTCGAAATTCATGTCCAAATCTTACCCCAAGATTCGTATATAGACATAGGTCAAAATTTACCACGCCGATATCTCGGCCAAATCTCATCCGATTTCCACAAAGTTTGGATTTTTCTTCATGGTTTTCGCTCTAGATTAATCTGACATTCAAATCTGAACATCGATTTTTTAGTCGAAATTCATGTCCAAATCTTACCCCAAGATTCGTATATAGACATGGGTCAAAAATTACCACCCCCATATCTCGGCCAAATTTCATCCGATTTTCATGAAGTTTGGATTTTTCTTTATGGTTTTCCCTCTAGATTAATGTGGCATTCAAATCTGAACATCGATTTTTTAGTCGAAATTCATGTCCAAATCTTACCCCAAGATTCGTGTATAGACATAGGTCAAAATTTACCACCCCCATATCTCGGCCAAATCTCATCCGATTTCCACAAAGTTTGGATTTTTCTTCATGGTTTTCCCTCTAGATTAATCTGACATTCAAATCTCGACACCGATTTTTTGGTCGAAATTCATGTCCAAACTTACCCCAAGATTCGTATATAGACATGGGTCAAAAATTACCACCCCCATATCTCGGCCAAATTTCATCCGATTTTCATGAAGTTTGGATTTTTCTTTATGGTTTTCCCTCTAGATTAATGTGGCATTCAAATCTGAACATCGATTTTTTAGTCGAAATTCATGTCTAAATCTTACCCCAAGATTCGTATATAGACATAGGTCAAAATTTACCACCCCCATATCTCGGCCAAATCTCATCCGATTTCCACAAAGTTTGGATTTTTCTTCATGGTTTTCCCTCTAGATTAATCTGACATTCAAATCTCGACACCGATTTTTTAGTCGAAATTCATGTCCAAACTTACCCCAAGATTCGTATATAGACATGGGTCAAAAATTACCACCCCCATATCTCGGCCAAATTTCATCCGATTTTCATGAAGTTTGGATTTTTCTTTATGGTTTTCCCTCTAGATTAATGTGGCATTCAAATCTGAACATCGATTTTTTAGTCGAAATTCATGTCTAAATCTTACATCAAGATTCGTATATAGACATAGGTCAAAATTTACCACCCCCATATCTCGGCCAAATCTCATCCGATTTCCACAAAGTTTGGATTTTTCTTCATGGTTTTCCCTCTAGATTAATCTGACATTCAAATCTCGACACCGATTTTTTAGTCGAAATTCATGTCCAAACTTACCCCAAGATTCGTAATTAGACATGGGTCAAAAATTACCACCCCCATATCTCGGCCAAATCTCATCCGATTTCCACGAAGTTTGGCTTTTTCTTAATGGTTTTCCCTCTAGATTAATCTGGCATTCAAATCTCGACACCGATTTTTAGTCGAAATTCATGTCCAAATCTTACCCCAAGATTCGTATATAGATATATATATAGATTCGTATATATATGGGTAAAAATTTACCACCCCCATATCTCGGCCAAATCTCATCCGATAAAGTATATATATATGTATATGTTTGATCACTCCGTTTCCAAGCAATCGATAAAAATCGATATCGATATCATGTTTTTTGGGCAATTTTGGTAAATAATAAGAACTAGAGTCATCAAACTTGACATATAGCTTCTAAAATAGAATATATATATGCATTTGATGTTGGAAGAATATTGGGTATGCCCTAGTCGGGAGTTCCCGACTAGAACCACTTACTTGTTGTAAATGAACTACACACGGATTTGTGAATTGATACAGAGGTTATTTGAACTGTGTGAGAGCAACTCCGACCTAAGAACACTCTTTATTCTTTATTGTCCCTAATTTTTATGACATTTAATTGAAAATAGCTTATATGACATATATATATAAATGCAATTGCTACTCAATTAAAATTCAGCTGTCAGGCCTTCCAAACATAGAGGAATATGCATACACAATGTATTATTTTTTCAGTATTGTACATTTAATATGCATATTAACGAGCTTTGTGAAAGCGTGGTAGTTAAATTTTAACACTTTAGCAGTTTACTTTAATTATTTAAGTAAGTGAAACAGATATTTGGCTTTAAATTTATTTATATTAATGTCTTCTCGTTAAACCAGGAATGAAAATTAATAAATAAATACATTAAATTGTTGCAAATCTTTTTGTAAGCACTAAAACTGAAAGAAAAGGGCATTGGGTGCAGGCAAGTAAGCCTTAGTCTTTGCCTTTGAGGCTTCAACTTGAAAGCTTGAATGTAACTTCCTTGCAAGTCTATCCAAAAGAAACTCAAACAGAATGATATTAGTAAGCGATGCCGGAAATAATTTTACGTAACTATTTGCACGTAATGCCAGACAGACAGTCCGGAAAAACGGGCAACTATGTAGATGGTTAGATAGTTAGATAGTCGGCTGGATGGCGGCCCAGTTAACGCCCACTCCGTTAGATTTATGGACGCCCTCAGACAGTCAAACATGTGCCTGGCAACTTCAGCTGGAAATTACATCCGCTGTACCCGGCCAAAAGTTAAACCAGACATTTGGTCAGACCCCTTTAGAGTCGAATACTTTAAAACATACTTTAATTTAGCATTCGCAACTTGTGTGTTTGTTCTCGTCATTGCGAAATGGAATACAGCATTTTAATAAGTTCATCAAATTCATGCGCCTCGACGCACCAGCTAGTCGCAGCAGTTGTCATAGTAGCTGTCACTTAAGCTCGCCATCAACTATCAATCATTTTTGGGTATTTGTTATTGTCAATCTTTGCCACGGTTAGCTGCGCGGTTTCTATACATATGCAGCATGCTGTAAAAATTAATTTCCAATTGCCATAACAAAGTTGCCTGACAGTTGTGGCTGTGCGTTTAAGGGTGATTGCATTAAATACTAACTAGGAATATTTACATGCAACATATATTAAAGTCCCTTCATGAAAGTATTTACCCCGAAGCCAACCGGTAACTGAAATTTCTTCTTTCTGACGAAACGGAACCTTAGCCTGAAACAAAACATATTTAACTTCAAACTTTCGAGAGCGACCCAGCACTAAAGCATACAAATATTAAAGTATATATGTTTGTACAATTTGTGAAGTAAAAGTAAAATAATTTTTAAAAAAATTGTTTAGTTTTCAATAAGACTCGCAGTTGCTAAGAACATCTTAAATTGTTTCCTTACAAATTTAAAAATATAACATAAACTCAGCTTTGAGCCAAGACATGGATTAAGGACTTTGCTTGAGGAACCTAACAAAGGTAGGAAGCTGGCTCAAACTGCATGTTGTTATATTCTATAGCTCGTAGATTATTTAAAATATGAATCCTCCGTTCAAGTGCAAATAGTCAAGACTCTCAGAAGTGTCAAACAGATTTCGTTATCAACAATAGAATATTTAAATAGTTTTAAAATTTACAACCACTTTGAGTGCACTCCATTAAAAAAAAAGACTGAAGTGTATAACGACTGTTCGCCTGCAAAGTGAAAACATATTTACATTCAAAAACTGAGTCCGAGCACACGTTCAAGCATAGGAAATGCATTATTTGTGGCATACACGTCGTATGAGTAACGAGTTGCTCTGCTCTCTGCAATTGCTTGAGCGTAAATATTTTCTTTTGCGGTCGATGCAAATAAAATTTTAAAGCCAATTGAATTTCGACAGTTTAATTATGCAAATGCCCCACAGCCAAATAATAGATAAGTCCAATTAGCATGCGGAGCCGAAAACTTTCGGTCTGGCGCAAATTAATTGAACCTGTTCGAGAGTGCAACAAAAAGCGGGCGAGCGGAAGTTCTGGTCTGTGATTAGCTCAGTGAATGGAAAAGTGCGGACTTGCTTTAAATGTGTGCTTCCATTGTAAAATGTATTAATTTAATCAGACAATTGAAGGCGACTTGCTAATTGGCGGCTTCTGACAAGTGGTGTATAAATAGACCAGCTCAGACTTTGTTTTCTTAGTATATTTGCTATTTTCCCCATAAATTGATCACTTAATAATTGCTCAAAATTAACCGCAAATTTGTTAGACCTACTAATGCGAATATCTTATGTAAACACAACTATATATATACATACGTATATATATATATATATACAGTGCTCGTTTGTGTTGTGCAAAATCAAATTTCAATAACCAAACATGAACATAATTGCTTATCGAACAAAGCAAATGAAACCGAATCGAACCGAATCCAAACACCACCAAACCGAGCCAAAGTAAACCAAACAAAACCAATTCTAAATTCGAGGCATGTGCGATGTGCTATAACAATTGCGTAATATGTGTATGTTTGCCTGTTTGACCAAAACTAAATTTGGCCAAAACCGCAAATACCAAATGAAAATAATTGCCAAAACGCTTTGCACTTCAATTCGCTGCCATGCCTTGCATTGCAGTTGCATTATTATTATTTTGTAATTTAATAAATTGTTTGCCCTTTGCCCCTTCAGCGTGTGTTGTACCTAGTAAATGGCAGAGCAACTCATTTAATTGCATACAGACATAATATGCGGGTTCATCCCACTGCCAATCACTCGATTAAAAGTTAAACTGCACATAACTCCAACTACAACTGCAATTTCAAAGCCTCAATGCTGCTCATTAAATTCTCATGCATGCCTGCAGTTCGGGCTAAAATACTTATAAGAATCCCCAGAGAATTGCATCGGATCGCATCGCACAATGCCCTTTGGCCGGGACTCGGCCTCAACTCCAGCTCCAGCTCTTGCTCCAGCCTCAACCTCAAGCTCTGTTTCAGTCTCCGCAGCCTCTTCATTTGCTGTGGCCGCTTTTGTATTAAACATGAAAGAAAAGGTACCAGTAAAAACAAGTAAAAGTAAACTAAACGGGTGTGCTCGACTAGGGCATGCCCTCTGCCGAACTTTCAACCACACAATATCTTTAAAATGTTATCAAAACAAATAAAATATGATTATTTAAGTTTTAAAAGAAATGGGAAATGTTATGTAATCCACACATTATAATGTTATGCATATGAAGTAAAATATAATGAAAATAAGGAAAGATACCGAGGAAAACAGATTGAAAAAATATGATATTAAGTCTCAATATTTTAGCTTAGTAAAGACTGGGCAAAAGTTTAAGTCCGGATCGGCTCAGCTGGTTGTGCAGATAAAGAAAGTATAAGCTTGATGGGCTCGGAGATGAGATCTACTGCCTGTTACATAGATTATACCCTTTTTCTCTTACCTATTTTCAATGGGTACAAGGTGCAAAAAAAATGGAAATACAGAGAAGAGCCAGCCAACCAGCCAAACCATTCACCACAGGGGTGACCGGCGGCGACGGCAAAGTGAACAAAATAAAACTATTTAAGCAAAAATGCAAAAAAGTGCATAAAGTGTAAAAAATGCAAAAAATATAAAGTTAAATAATAAATAAAAAGTTACTGTGCTTTCAAAGAAGTTCGGAGTTTGAATAGCAACAAATCGCCGGAGATTTAAAAGTTAGTGCTTGATTTTAATAGAGAATACACTTTATATTGAATCAAAAGAATATAAGGCTTTGAATAAAGCTTAAGAATAAAACTGTTTAATAAATGTGTATTATTAAGAAACAAACAAATTTGAATATAAGAATTTAAATATATCTAAATAATATAAATTCAGCTAGAATTATATGACAATTAATAGAATGCGTTTACTTTATTTCAGATTTATGCTCTTTCATAATTATAATATTAATAATGCAACAATATGCAACTTAAAAATCGTCTTGTGCTAAAAACTACGAAAATCCTTCTTCTTTTTTTTCGGATGTGAAGAAAGCTCATCATTTTAAAGGTAAGTCCGATTTGTTTTTACTTTAATAGAATATTTATTTTCATTATGTGAAAATGCAAATCTTACAGTTTCCATTGTGGCACACTGTATTATCCTAAAGTATTTTCTGTTTATTCGAAATATACATTTGTTAAATGTATATTTATTTATTTTACATATCAGATGCCATTTAGACATAACAAAAAGGCTAACTGAATTTTCTAAAAGTTGTTTCCCTTGATTCGTACTATATATATGACATATATATATATAGATCTTACGTTTTCCAAACTTTAATACCTAGACGCAGCGTTGATGACGATAAATGTGACATTTCGTAAGCATATGCGACACAAAGTAACCTGCCTTCACTCTGCCACCCCCTTGCCCCCTCCCAACGAACTGCAACTGTGCACACGACTTGCATTAGCCTCAGCCTAGCCTTGGATATCAAAAACTTTGCTTATGCATAAATTTATGTGGGCTACGTTGGTTGCAAATTGAAATGTTTAAAAGCGCATGAAAATGTTGTTAAAACTTTCAAGTTTTTGCCAGCGCAACTTTTAATATGTGTAAAGTACGTCACAGAGAAAGAGAGCGAGAGACCAAGAGAGAGAGCGAGAGAGTGGGGTGGGGAGAGAAAGTAAATAAAGGGCTAGTTAGTGCACATTTGGCTGTAGTTTTACTTATTTGACGAGCGCATTGCAATTACATATTTTAAGGACTTTGTTGCAAGGACATTTGTATAAAGAAAATATGAAATGAAGAGCTTCAGGCAAATCCAAAGCCTAGCAAAAAACCACCCAAAAAGGCAACAGACAATCGTGCGCTGGACAACACCAATTGCTTAGCCTTATCAATCAATTCCGGATCAAGAGCACGCTCGTTGGGTGAATATGGACCGCGGGCCAGTGCTCGTGCATTGGCGCTCGAAGCCGCTCGATTTTGCGCCTGCTCCTGTTGCCGCAACACTTTGTTCCAGTCGATGGTGACAATGCCAGACTGGACGGCCAGTTCGATGGTCAGAATTGCGCCGCCAACGCAAATGGCCAGCAGTTTGCTTACTCGGAAGAAAACGAATCCAGCCACAAAGCCACCGCCAGCGCTCACAGCAATTTGTACATAGGCCGAGTTATTGTCCAACTTGTTGAAAGCTATGGCCGGAATGGACATGAGTGGCATTCTGTTCGGTTAATTCCCTTTTACGTACTTGATTTCACAGACTTCACAGAATTCACGGATAGCTGGCTCATTTTTTCGCTACTGCATTCGATTTGTCATTCGGAAATGTTTTCTATATTCAGATTTGGTTTTCGAATTTAAAGTCTACTGAAAATAAACCCAATGCCCGAGTCTCACACTCCAATCAGATGCTACACAAGGTGCGCCAGACTGTAAAATCGTTTTAAGGTCTGCGTCCGAACATCAAAGTTAATTTGCCAACGTTTGCCTCCATACAGGCATTATAGAATATGTCGACTGTTTATAAGACCTGAAATATTAGCTCTAATTAAATTAAATCTGATTTAAGCTTCGTTCTATTGGCCATCAATTTTATGTTCAAATTAATATCCCGTGTAAATATATGGGTATTTATTTTGTAGCATTTCAACAGGATAACAAATTACCACAAAATCAATCGGCATTTGTTTTAATCTATTTTCTAAAGTTGTCCAAAAATGTGGCCTGACTGACAGACTGGTGAACAATGCACAGCCCAAATGTTGAGGGACGGGAATTGATTGGAGGGATAGGAAGTTAACATTTGTACAGATTTCTTGCTTATGGGGAAATTGCTGGTCAAAATTGGTATGAAAAGCATCAACAACATTGCAGCCATACATATGTACTTACGTGTCTCAGCGTCGGAATAACAAACGAGAAGTCGCTTAATCGATTTGCTGGTTAAAGTCTGCAAATATATTCCATAATAAATATATATAATAGATTAGCATCAGCAGGCGAGTTGATACAGCCAGCAAGGTTTGTCCTTCTGTTTTAAGCTTTCGTCTTGAAAGCTTTCATAGGTCCGTCTTTCTGTTGCAAGCATTACACATGTCAGATCCGGCAGTATCGGACCACTATATCATATGACCATATCTGTATATCAGCAGCCATAAGAAGGATCGCTCGAAAAGCAGGTTCTTGTGTGAACAACTTTTTCGGCTCACTATGCTCCATAATCTTATCAACATTGGACCAGCTCCTGACATTAGAGAAGTTAGTCATAAAATAGCTTTATTTATCGAAAAGTATTCTGTTTTTCAAGATATTTTCATCAAAGGCAGCATTAACGAGCTTTACTATTTTGACATATCTGTTGACATGTTTCTTGCGAATTGAGTCCCATACCTTATTGTGTTTAATAAATGTAGTTAAAACAATTTAATTTTTTACAATATGCCTAGCGCAACTAGCTAAAATTGTGCAATACATAGCTCGACTCGCGACTCGTTATTTCTGTAGCTTTTGTACAACTCTTTTTTGTTTTTTTCTATGTTTAGGCCTAATTTAATATGCTGGAATATTTGGTTGGCGTATTTGGCAAATAAATATTTGATGAATATACTAGCTTGCATAATGAATGGGCAGCTGTCGACAGCATACATTAAAGCCTTATTTAACAAATGAACACATTTATTAACTAAATCAAGTCATAATAATGCTAATAAAAATTAAATGAAATAATAATAAACATTAATACTAGCTTTAATTGTCAGCTCTTGGTTAGCTGTCATCAATGTAGGTGAAACAAAAATATAATCTGTATCAAATTTGAATAGAACGATGAAGTCAACTATTAGAACTGCAGTATATATATGTATATAGAGTTTTTCGACAACTATTTGCTGCCTGTGGTAGGCGTAACGCATTGAGGCGTGCATTATTGATGCGAGCCCTAGAGAAATCAGTGCGAACAGTTCAATTGGCCCGCAAATCGAAATGCCGAAATGGCCGCTGGTTGAGTGCATTTCAGTTTATTTTTTTCCCTCTACATGGGCTGCCCCCAAGCAGGTACCTTTATTTAATTTATTGTTCAATTATGCGCACAGGTACGGCCCCAGCAGCAGTCGAGGTGTTTGTCCCTATCGCGAGTTGGCAATCAAATTAACAATGAGCACGCAAATAGCCGCAAATGTTTGGTCGAAAGGAGCCGCCAGGACCTGGTCTGGGGCAGTTGAGTCGATTGCCCAATACATACATATATATAAATATATATAAAGAAGCTCTTGTTAAGTAAGCTATGCAGTGCTTAAGTGTTTTCCATCTCGGTAAATGTCTGTGTGTCTGCAGCCTCAATGCAATAAACACTTGAGCGTTTAAATTGACAAGTAAAATGCGAAATTTTAAGTTCTCTCGTACACAATAAAAGCCGCACATGAAATATGTATGCGGTATATATACACATATGTATTTGTACGTTGAGAATGGTATCAAAGTTGACCATAAAAAAAAACAGAGGCGAACAAATGATAACGGGGCAACAATTCCACCAACATTCAATGCGAAACGTGTTTGCCATGTGCCAGGCTGGGCAAGTTTTCATTCTGTAGATTTTGCAGCTTCGCTCTGCTCTGATTTTATGGCTATAGTTTAATGGGGGCGGTGGTGACATTTTTGAAGTACGTGAGTTGCTCTGGATGCAACAGCGTTTCGTATTTCGCATTTTGCATTCGGAACACAGCATTTCCCTCTTAAGCACCGCTCGAAGACACTTAAAAATTTGATAGAATCGAGTGCTTGCATAAAATCTGAATTCAATGAGTGTGAGATGGTTTTATACAAAACGGACAAAATATTTGCATTTACTAGGAAAGATGGATAAATTCCATTTAATAAATTCAATCTCAAACCTCAGGCTGTGTTGGATGTGCTATTATCTTAGCCGTAGGTCAGTGCTATTAAAAAGAAAAATATTTATATATGTCATTTAATAATAATAATAATTAAAACAAAACTAACAATAACAAGAATAATAAAATAAATAGTAAGAATAATAAAAATAATAATAATAACGAGAAAGAAAGGCTATCTTCGGCACGCCGAGGATCTAATATCCTTGCAGACCCAACCTTTTCATAATGCTTATACTGCTTTGCCCGTATCTAAGAAGCACAGGGAAAATAGTTAATGCCGAG